>NC_138882.1:175518160-178045933 GCF_965194825.1 Balaenoptera physalus | reverse complement strand
TGGCCTCCGCGCCGCCCCGCCCCCTCCGCGCCGCCCCGCCCCCGACTGCTTTTGCCCCACACAGCCGCGTCCCCTCTAGTCCTGGGAGCCCAGACCTTTCCCACTCCGCCCGCTTCTCGGCCCGCCCACGGCCTTCCAGCCTCGCTCCCCACATTAGCCTGGACCGCCCGTCCCCCGCCCTCGCGGGCCTCCCAGCCCTGAGAGTCCCGCCCCTGGCCCCTCGCCCGGCTCCTCGGCCCAGCCCTCTGGCCGCCCATCCCCAGAGAGCTCCGCCCCTGGCTCACTGCCCCGCCCTCGGCCCATCGACCCAGCCACCTGGCCGCCCAGCCCCTGAGAGCTCCGCCCCTGGCCCACTGCCCCGCCCCCGACCCATCGACCCAGCCACCTGGCCTCCCAGCCCCTGAGAGCTCCGCCCCTGGCTCACTGCCCCGCCACCGGCCCATCGACCCAGCCACCTGGCCTCCCAGCCCCTGAGAGCTCCGCCCCTGGCTCACTGTCCCGCCACCGGCCCATCGACCCAGCCTTCTGGCCTCCCATCCCCAGAGAGCTCCGCCCCTGGCTCACTTCCCCGCCCTCGGCCCCTCACCCGGCTCCGCGGTCCCGCCCCATGCCTCTGTGCAGGGTCCTTTGGCCTCTCTTTCTTAAAGCTACCTCCCTCTCGGCGCGTCTACGGCTCCGCCCCTTTGTCCCGCTCCCGGGCCTCCGAAGTCACCCTGCCTCCCAAAGCCTCGGTGCCGTATCTCCGCATCCCTCCTTAATGCGCCTTGCGTCTTCCTCTCCTACCCATTGGTTCCCAGTCCTCATGACCTCACCCCTTCAGCTTCGCCCTCACCCAGCCCCTCGTCTCTCTCCCAAGCCCGGGGTGGGGGGAGGAGGATCTCGGTGCCCCGCTCCGCCCCGAGTCGCCCCACCCCTCCCTTGCTTCGCATACCCCGCTCTCGGCCTCCGCTCAGCGTCCAGCCAGGGCCGTCCAACGGCCCCTTCGCTCCTCCCCTAAATAGTGTGCCCCGCCTCCAGGGTCTTTGTGGCTCGGCGCCTCGGATAGCTGTGTGATTTGGGGAAAATTATATCCCTTCTTGGAACCTCATTTTTCTTCTTCTCTGCAAAATGGGAAGTCTAATGCCCACTTGGTTGTAATGTTACGAGGAGGGAACCTTACACGTGCGTGTACTCAGGCGCTCAGGAACTGGCTCCCTCTTATCCGGCCTTCTCACCCACACCTTCATTCTTCCTGGGCTCAGTCTCCTGCCTTTCACTCCTCAACCTGGCTCACCAACCCCACCAGGCTAAAGATTGCCCCTCCTCCCCACCCACTATCCTCTGCCTCTTGGGAACCACCTATATATTTGGGTGGATGAGGGATGGTGTTCAGGATAAAAATCCACTTAGATTTAGTTCTGGAGCCCGAAGTCCTCTGGAAAATATCAGGGAAGCACTGCGGTGAAGAACATTGGCTTTGGAGTCAGATAGGTCTAAGTCCCCAACCTGGTGCTGCTGTTGACCAGCTGTGTACAGCTGAGTAAATTGCTTGCTTCTCTAAGCCTGAATTTTCCACCTCTTGAAATGGCTTAATGGTATTTCACCCCACTAAGTGACTGAGAGGATTATGTAGTTTAAGTGGAAAAAAAAAACCCTGAAAAGATATACACTAAAATATTACCAGCTGAGGATGTTATGAGTAATTTCTTCTTTTAGCTAGTCTGTCTATCCTAACGTTTTGGTAATGAATTTATACTGTTTGTGGAATAGAATTGAAAGTTGGAAAAAATGTGTACAATCTGGTGGAGGAGACAGGACCAATAGGCTGTGAAATACAACTCTGGTTCACCCCTCAGTCACCCTTCAACCCACTCTAGCCTGTTTTCAGCCCGAACTACAGCAAACAGTAATTTCATTTTTTTGAAAAAGGACCATTTTCCTCGGTGGTCCTCCTCCTCTCTGACTGCTCCTTCTTAGGGCCCTTTCTGAGGTGCACTTCCTCTGCGTGTATCTTAAATGCTGGACCCTCTGCTCTTCTCACTCTACTCAGGCTTCCTGAACACCTTCATCCAACTCCACCAGTTCTCTTTACACCATTGATGTTGATGTCTTCTATATTCGACTCCTGTAACAACGCAAACTTGGTGGCTTAAAACAACACATTTATTCTCTTACAATCCTGGAGGTTAGAAGTCTGAAGTGAGTTTCACTGGACTGAAGTCAAGGTATCAGCAGGGCCGCACTCCCTCCAAATGCTCTAGGGGAGCATCTGTTTCCTCACCTTTTCCAGCTTCTAGAACTGCATTCCTTGCATTCTTTGGCCTGTGGCCAAGTTCCTCCATCTTAAAGGGCATTTTGCTTCTGTGTCACATTACCTACCTTTCTGTGGTCAAATCTCCCTTGATCTCCATATTATAAGCACATTTATGGTTACATTTTTGGCCCACCCAGATGATCCAGGATAATCTCCCCATCTCAGGAACCTTAAATTAATCACATCTGCAAAATTCCTTTTGCCATATAAGATAACATTTACAGGTTCCAGGGATTAGGACCTGGGTATCTTTGTGGGCCATTACTGAGCCTACCACATTTTCCAAGGCTTAAGATCTATGTATCCAACCATTTATAGGATGGTTTCATGTGACTATTTCACAGACAGTCTATATGTCCAAAACCGAACTGGGCATATTGTACCTCACTTCTGGTCCCAGCTCCTTCTCTGTCCCTGTCTTGGTGGAAGGCACCACTGTGCACTCCCTGACGATCATCCTCCCCATCTCCTTCCACCAACCTACACTCAATCATTATCACTACCTCCTGAATGTCTCACAAATACAGCCACCTTCTCCAGCTCCTGGCCAACCCCAGTCCAGGCCACACTACCTCTGACCTCCTCACCAGTCTCTCTGTGCCCAGTCTTGCATATCTGATCTGTTGCTCCCCTGGTTAGAACTCTTCAATGGCCCCCATTGCTCTCTGGATGAAAGACAAACTTTTTTCATGGCTACCTGGTCCTGCATGATCTTTTGCTCCTGCCGTTTTCATTTTCTTCCTTACCTCTCACCCCTCCTTTCCTGCCATGAGCCAAGCTCTCTCATTATTCGTCCTTCTGCCCATAACACTCCCCGACCTCCTTTCAGCTGCTCATATTGGATGTCAATTCCTCCAGGAAGCCTTCCCCAATGTCCTTCTTGGAACTCCCACAGGACCCGGTATCCCCTGCCCCAGCACTTCTCACTGAGAACTGTAATCACCTGTTTGCTGGTCTGGGTCTCTGGCCCACTTATTTATTTATTGAGCACTTACTATGTACTAGTCACAGTGCCAAGGGCTATACAAGCAATAGCTCACTCAATATCCACAACAACCCAAGGAGTCGGGGAACATTATTCTTCCCATCTCTGTGTTATAGGCGGGAAAACCAAGGCTTAGAGGGGTTAATTTGTATAAAGTCAGAATGAAAATATAACCAAGATTTCAACCAAAGTCTGCATGACTCCAAAGCTTTTGTTTTATTATTAATCACCAAACTATGCTACCTAACTAGAAAATATTGCCTCTTATAAGCAGATATACATGTTCCATATATTCTCTTCTATAATTAAAACATGCCACCAACCAGAGGCAGAATACTATCGTAATATCTTGCAGGCTAACAAATTATTACTATTTTGTAAAGCAACTTCTTCAATGTCAAATCCTCTATCAGATACTCAAACCAAGAGACACATACTGCTGAGGGCGGGCCACTTTCTGAAGCATAATTTTTATTTCAAGACTTCTGGGAGAAACTGAATAATAAATGGTAAGTAAATTACAGTATTATTTGGAAATAAGATAAACCCAGAGCTATATCAGGGTAGGTTGCAAAAGTTTTAGGAATTTTCAGAGAAAACATGTGCCTTCAAGAAAATTTCAGTTGCTTCTAGTTATTTCCCCAGACCATCCTACATAAACATTCACTTTACGAAGGCTATTTCAAGGAAAGAATTTGAGACACACTACTTATAAAATTGCTGTTTCTAGGTCCCTGGACCAGCCAGTGCAAATCCAGCTCCCTGGAATTCACTTGTTCACTCAATAAACATTTATCAAGCAGTTCTAGGTGTATTCCTGAGTGGAAAATGACAAGTGGGGAGGCTTTGGATACAAAGGTGTGCAAGATATGGAGCAGTTCTCAGGAAACTTGTACCCAAATAATCATACAATGCAAATTATAAATGCCCTTAACAAGGTGCTACGGGAATTAGGGGTGGGGAGGGGAAAAGAGTCCTTTCCCTGTCTGGCTCAGGGAAGATGGGGCAGCTTCAGAGAAGAACGGAGCCTGAGCTGAGCCCTGAAGGATCTGAGGGAGTTGGGACAGAATGAGCAAAGAAAAAGACAGTACAGAAAAGTCCGTTCCCATCAATGTGGACACATACTGTAATGTCTCCCATAATTAAAACAATTCCTCTTGAATTCTAACTCCTCCCTCCAGCTACTGCCCCATTTCTCTGCTCCCCTTTCAGAAGTCCTTGAAAAGTCGTCACTATATTTACAGTATCGAATTCCTTTCTTCTGATATTTTTCTTTTCAGTAAAATAACATTTTGCTTTTATTTAAATATTATGTGAACAATTCAATTACAGTGAAATTTTCCCTAAATTTCCAGGTTTGGGGTAATCTTTAAGTAATCTATAGATGTTTGATATCACGTCATGCCCAAGATTATGTTTATATTGGGTTAAAATAGAGAGAGGATAAAAATGTAAGAATCCCAGTGTTTGATGTACCTAATGCAAATACTCTCTTTTAGCTTCATAACATTTATTTATTTTTATTATTATTATTTTTTAATTTATTTATTTAATTAATTTATTTTTGACTGTGTTGGGTCTTCATTGCTGTTCGCGGGGTTTCTCTCGTTGTGGCGAGCGGGGGCTACTCTTCGTTGTGGTGCGTGGCTTCTCATTGCAGTGGCTTCTCTTGTTGCGGAGCACGGGCTCTAGGCACGCGGGCTTCAGTAGTTGTGGCGTGTGGGCTCAGTAGTTGTGGTGCATGGGCTTAGTTGCTCCAGGGCATGTGGGATCTTCGCGGACCAGGGCTCGAACCTGTGTCCCCTGCATTGGCAGGTGGATTCTTAACCACTGCGCCTCCAGGGAAGCCCCGCTTCATAACTTTTAAAACAGAACCTCTTAAGATAGCTTCTCTTTATTTCTGCCTGCAACCAGTAGCATAGAGTCAGGAGCAGCTGCTTGGACAATTGTTCACCAGCATCATTGGATTAATTTGCTTGATTTTGGGTCATGGGCAAACTGCCATCTGTCAAGAGGAGAATCCAGGATGTTGCTGGGACTGAGCAGCGGGGAGGGTGAGAAATGAACTCAGAGTGGCCCTGGAGGCAGCTCCAAGGAGCCAGTGGGCAGAGCAGTAGGAGTTTAGGAAGGAGTCCATGCCTGTACTCTGATATTCTCTTAAACTACCACTGATCAGGCTTCTGCTCCCACTAACCACTGAAACTGCTCTCATCAAGGTCACCAGAGACCACCACGGTCCTGAACCCATTAATCACTGCTCAGTTCTCACCACGCTTGGCCTCCCAGCAGCTTCCTCCATGCTACACTTTCTTCACTTGGCCCCCAGGACACCACACTATTTTGATTTTCTTCCTCCCTCACTGATGCCTCCTTCTTGATCTCCCTTTCTGGTTCTTCCTGTTCTTTGTGATTTCTTAACACTGAGGACGCAGTCCTTGGTCTTCTACTCCCCTACCTCCATGCTCACTCCCTTGATGATCTCATCCAGTCCCATGACTTTAAATACCATTTAGATCCTGATGATTCCCAAACTTATAACTACAGCCTGGACCTCTCCCCTGAACTCCAGACTCCCATATCCCACTGCCTCCTTGACACTCCCACCGGGAAATCTAATAGGGCATCTTGAACTTAATATGTTCAAAGCTGAGCTCCTGATTTCCCTTCCCAAACCTCTTTCCCCACATCAGGAGATCTGTTGGCTCTTCCCCCCAAATAGATTCAGAATCCACCACCCCACATCACTGATCCAAGCCACATCATCTCTTGCCTGCATTCCTTGGGGTGCCTTCTGATTGGTCTCTCTGCTTCCACCCTTTGCTCCTCTACAGGCTATTCTCAACAGAGCAGCAAGTGAGCCTTTGAAATGTCATGTCAGGGGCTTCCCTGTTGGCGCTGTGGTTAAGAATCCACCTGCCAACACAGGGGACATGGGTTTGAGCCATGGTTGGGGAAGATCCCACATGCCATGGAGCAACTAAGCCCATGAGCCACAACTACTGAGCCTGCGTGTCTGGAGCCTGTGCTCCGCAACAAGAGAGGCCGCGATAGTGAGAGGCCCGCGCACCGCGATGAAGAGTGGCCCCTGCTTGCCACAACTAGAGAAAGCCCTCGCGCAGAAACGAAGACCCAACACAGCCAAAAATAAATAAATTAATTTTTTTAAAAATGTGTTAGTTATTGTCCATTCCCATGTCTGGTGCGTAGAAGGCATGCAATAAATATTTGATCAATCCAGTAGGTGTTATTAACCCCCATTTTACTGATGCCCAAAGTTACATGACCAGTGAGTGGCAGGGGCAGGTTTAGAATCCAGGCTTATTTGTGGTCAAAATCCCTGCTTCAGGGACTTCCCTGGAGGTGCAATGGTTAAGAATCCGCCTGCCAATGCAGGGGACATGGGTTCGAGCCCTCGTCTGGGAAGATCCCACACGCCACGGAGCAACTAAGCCCGTGCACCACAACTACTGAGCCTGCACTCTAGAGCTCGCGTGCCACAACTACTGAGCCCACGTGCCACAACTACTGAAGCCCGCGCTCCTAGAGCCCGTGCTCCGCAACAAGAGAAGACACCGCAATGAGAAGCCTGCACACTGCAATGAAGCGTGGCCCCCGCTCGCTGCAACTAGAGAAAGCCTGCACGCAGCAACAAAGACCCAATGCAGCCAAATAAACAAAATAAAATATATAAATAAATTTATTTTTTTAAAAATCCCTGCTTCATCCACTGATCCATAATCTACCTTCTGGTGGTAGGTTCTAGGCTCACCTCCAGGGAGTGGAGAGTTCATGTTTCATGTCCTGGACGAGATGACCAGAGACCTGAAGAAGTGAAAATGAGGACCGCCAAGGGAAGTGGATACAAAGAGGGGCTCCACCTCCCCCTTAGGATCAAGCCCATGCTCCTTTGCGTGGCCACAAGCCCCTTCCCCACCTAGCCCCATCTGCCTCTCCAATCCTCTCTCAGGAGAAGAAAACCAACCTCAGTCCAGTTCCTGAGGCTACCTCTCTTCTCATGCACAGCCTGTTCCTTCTGCCTGCATTACTTTTCCAGCTTCTTTGCCTGCTGACCTCCTATTCATTCTCATAATTCAGATGTCACAGATGTCACTGCCTCAGGAAGCCTCCCCTGATGCCCTGAGATGGTTTGGTACCCTTCCCTTTGGTACCCCTGTGCTTCCTCATCATGTCTCACTTTGTTTCCTTGCTTCCCCCTCACTCCCTGTGTATAAAGACCCACCCCTATATACCCTTCGCTAGAAGGATAGCTATATGACCCTGTGACCTCAAGTTGCGCAAGACGTTTCCTACCCAAAGATTCCCCCAGGAACTGGAAAGTACCCAAGAGCCAAAGGAAGCTACTCTTCAGGGCCAAATGGTCTTTGTTTGCATATCCTCAGTTCAAGCCACCAGCAGAGACTAATCTCAGAATCTCAACTCTTAAATTCCCTTGAGAGAGAGTTGGATGGCCCCAGCCTGCCTCAGAAGAAGCTCCCAAGCCTCCCTGCTGCACACGTGACTGTGAATTGCAGTCTACATCATGGGGCCCCCTAGAGGGGAGCAGTGCACAGCCTGCCCAGCTGGAAGGCTGGGCGCAGTAACACTGAGTGTCCACTAGGGTGGGCCAGGCTCCCTGGGAGCTGTGGGAGCTGCCTACACCATGAGTACAAATATAGACTGCAGGGCACCTATAGGGGCAATTTGCAGAGAAGTGTGGACTGATCAGATTTACAAAGATCTGTAGTTGTCATCAGATTCCCAAATGGTTCACAAACCCATAAGAGGTTTAAAATTCCTAAGGAGATATTTGGTGAACACATAGAAATATTCATATTAAAAGGGTATGTACGTGGGCTTCCCTGGTGGCACAGTGGTTAAGAATCCGCCTGCCAATGCAGGGGACACAGGTTCGAGCCCTGGTCTGGGAAGATCCCACATGCTACGGAGCAACTAAGCCCATGCGCCACAGCTACTGAACCCACGTGCCACAACTACTGAAGCCCACACACCTAGAGCCCATGCTCCGCAACAAGAGAAGCCACTGCAATGAGGAGCCTGCACACCACAACAAAGAGTAGCCCCTGCTCGCTGCTACTAGAGAAAGCCCGTGCGCAGCAACGAAGACCCAATGCAGCCAAAAATAAATAAGTAAAATAAATAAATTTATATATTTAATAAAAGGGTATGTACGTGAATCCATCTGCACAGCCCGCCACCACCATTGTTTCTGAGAAGGGTGCCTGAGATGGGGTGGGTTTCCCAGATATGAAATAAAAATGAAAATAATGATATCAGTTATCAGATTTACTCAGTGTAGGTACTTTTCTAAGCCCATTACATACAATAACTCATAGAATGCTCTCATAGGTAGGTACTGTTATTATACCCATTTTGTAGAATAGGAAACTAAGATAGGAGCAGTAAGGAACTTACCCAAGGTTACCAGTACTCAAGTGATGGAACCAGGGGACAAACGCAGGGAATGTGGCTGTAAACAGGTGTCCAGTGCCTGCGTGTCTATCTCCCGGCCTAGATGAAAGCAGATTCAAGCCGGGGTGGATAACTAGGTCCAAGCTGTCTTCACCAACTTCCTCATTGGAGGGAGAGGATAGCCAGTCTTCCAAGCCTCTGCCCCTGCTCCAGACAGGAAGGGCCCCCAGCACCTTTGGCTGAAGCCCATCCAGGCAACTTGGAGCAGAGACTATCATGCAAAGTCTTTTCTCAAGCCTAGTGGGGACAACCTTTGGAGACAGGCCTGCGTTTCCATCCTGGCTGTGCTCCTTATTAGCGTGGGCAAGCCTCCATTTCTCCAATGGAAAATGGAGAGAATAGTGCCTGTCTCATGGGGTTGTTGTGAGGATTAAAGGAGAGCATGCTCATAAAGTACACAACGCCGTAAGCACTCAGAAAGCAGCCACTGCTCTTTTCATTCACCTTCGGTTAAAGAAAGAAAACGCCTTATGATTTTTTGGAGGTCTATCTTATAGCTCTGGAGGTTGGAAGTCTGAAATGTGTTGCTGGGCTAAAATCAAGATGTTGGATGGACTGTGTTCCTTCTGGAAGCTCTAGGGAAAAATCCATTTCCTTGCTTTTCCAGCTTCTAGAGGCTGTCTACCTTCCTGGTCGTGGCCCCTTCCTCCATCTTCAAAGCCAGCAGTTTAGCACCTTGAAATCTCTCACTGACTCTGACACTGACTCTTCTTCCTTTTTCACATATAACGAATCTTGTGATTCCATTGGGCCCAACTAGATAATCCAGGATACTCTCTCCATCCCAAGGTCAGCTGATTAGCAACCTTAATTCTATCTGTGATTATAAATTCCCCTTGCTATGTAATATAACATATTCATAGGCTCTGGGGATTAGGACATGGACATCTTTGGAAGGCCATTACTCTGTCTACCACAGTGGTAAGTAAGAAAACAGTGTTGTTGGGCAATGATATACTGGGACTTTGAGCCATGAGCACACCTGTGCTCAAAAACCTACATGGCTCCCACTGCCTCCAGGAAAAGGGCCAGACTTCTCAGCCTGGCAGGCAAGGCCTTTCATGAACTGGCCTCCATCCCATTTGTGAACAGGCACTTTCTGGTCTCCTTGCCTCTGCTCTACCTGAAAGGCCTTTTCTTCCAGTTATGATCATTAAAGTCCTTCCATTCATCATCGCCAAGTTCAAATCTCATCTTTTCCATGAAACCTCTTCAGAACCCCCAGAACGACTCTCCCTCCTCTGACACTATTACAGAATGTCTGGGCTGGAGTTATTTGTGTATGTCCCGGTTTGGGTTGGTCCCCATCTGACTGTGGGCAGCTGAAGTACAGAGACTACTGTAGCAACGGTCTGTGGTTCTCACACTTGAGTGTGCATCAGAATCACCTGGAGGGCTTGTTAAAATACAGGCTTCAGGGCCCAACATCCAGAATTTCAGATTCAGTAGATCTGCAGTGGGACCTGGTAATCTTCATTTCTAACAAGTGCCCAGGTGACCCTGATACTGTTGGTCTGGGGAACACTTCAAGGACCGCAAGCGTGGAAGTTGAGGTGATGGCATGAGGCTAGACTTGGATCTCAGCTGTGTCTTTCATTGCATGACTTTGGATACATCCCTTGCTCTCTCCGAGCTGCTCGCTCATCTCTAAAAGGATTCCCTGCATTTGGATTCCCTCCCTACCCCATTGGGTTGATGTAAGGAGTAACAGGCTTAGGATAGTGCTATGCACCTTTCTGGTACTGAGTAAATGGCATAGAGCTCTATGTCTATAATTTCCCTCTCCCTGTATTTTGGCTTCCTAGTGGGTGTTCAATAAAAACTTGTGAGTTGGTTTTAGGGAAAACTACTGACTTGGACCCTGATGAAAAATGTTGGCAAAATGAGAAGAGCTAAAATAGCCAAGTTGCATGTGTCTGGGTCAAAGGAATGCTAATTACCTTTACACTGGGGAGCATTTTCCTTCCATGACTAGTGACCACACAGTACAATAACAATCATGTGTATCATCACAACGGACTGCAGATCAACTGTGTTCTAAGTTCATGGGCATTTATCCAACAAATGCTTCCCCAGCACCTCCAAGGAGCCAGCCTGGTGCCCACTGGCTTGGCTCAGGGGATGCACTGCCTGGAGAAGAAGACTCCTTGTGGCTGGGACATTGCCTTCAAGCTTCCCTGAGGACCTGTTCCCTTAGGATGCCAAACACACACACTCACACACACACAAACACACACACACACACAAACACACTCACACACACACAACCACACACACACACACACAACCATGCTTCTTTTGCTGCTCCTGGAGCAGAGCATCTTCTCCCGACTTACATTTGTCGGACAGAAGTCTTGATCTTCATGGGCAAAGGGCTGTGTCTGTTTCCCCAGCATCTAGCATTGTACACACAAAGGAAACGTCCAAGGTCAGAATGCAACCCCCACAAGGCCAGTCAGGAGACTGGGCACATGATGGTTAAGACCATGAGTCTTGGAGTTCAGTTGACCAGATTCCAGTCCCATCCCATTTTCTCCCTTGCCTCACCCTAGTCACAATCCTGTCTACTACATCTAGCTGTGTGACCTCAGGCAAGTAACTTCATCTCCCTGAGCCTCACTGGGGATAATAATACCTATTCTATAAGGTTTTGGGGAGATAAAACAAAACCGGTCCTGAATGGTCTCCGTAGGGAGAGTTGTTTTCCCAATTTCGGCTTTTGGCAGAGTGGCCACCAGAGGGCAGTGGTCCCCATGCTGGGAAAATAACCTGCCTGGTGATCTGTGATTCCTTTGAAGGAACACACACACACACACACACACACATCTGCACACGCGTACACCAGGAGGGTACGTGGCCTTGATTGGGTCAACACAGCCCCTGGCCAACAGATGAGCACCCTGCTGGTCACTCTCCTCTGTGGTCACTTGAGGATTGGCATGAGCCTTAGACCAGTGAATAGGCATTGACTGGGACATTCTGTTCTTTATACCCTAACCACAGGGCCACCTGGCCTTTTCCAAAGTGGTTCCTTCTGCTTGCTCTGCAGCCTTTCGCCCCCTCTTTGCTTTGGCAAATGTCCTATTCAGGTCCATCCCACCATGCCCTCTCTGAGCTCATTCTTCCATAGATGGGTCCATCTAGGTTCCCAAAACACTCTATTGCCTCCTTAATGGTAGCATTTAGAACACACATTAAATTACTTATATCCAGTTTAACTGGAGGTTAAGAGTAAGGACTCTTGGGGACCTGCAGCCTGGGTTCTGTCACTTACTGTGTAACTGTGTGCACATTACCTAACCTCTCCTAAGTCTCAGTTTCCTCATTTGTAAAATGGGGCTAATAAAAATATTCAGCACATGGGGTTTTCCTGAAAACTACACAATATTATGAATGCAAAGCCCTGGTTTGATGAACAAATGAATGAGTGAGTGAGTGAATGCCTATTAAAACCCATGGAGTTGTGAAAACTATAAAACATTGATAAGGGATATTGAAGATGATTCAAAGAAATGGAAAGATATCCCATGCTCTTGTGTTGGAAGAATTAATATTGATAAATATTAATACTACCCAGAGCAATTTACAGATTTAATGCAATCTCTATCAAAATACCTATGACATTTTTCACAGAACTAGAACAAATAATCCTAAAATTTATATGGAACCACAAAGGACCCAGAACTGCCAAAGCAATCCTGAGGAAAAAGAACAAAGCTGGAGGCATAACCCTTCCAGTCTTCAGACTATACTACAAAGCTACAGTAATCAAAACAGCTTGGTATTATGGCCAAAAGCCACATGAAAAGATGCTCAATATATACACATAACTGAATCACTTTTTTGTACACCTGAAACTAACACTACACTGTAAATTAGCTATACTTAAAAAAGAAACAAACAAACAAAATAAACCAGCATGGTATTGGCACAAAAACAGACACATAGATCATTGGAACAGAATAGAGAGGCCAGAAATAAACCCATACACCTATGATCAATCAATCTGCAACAAAGGAGGCAAAAATATACAATGGAGAAAAGACAGTCTCTTCAGCAAGTGGTGTTGGGAAAGCTGGACAGCTACATGTAAATCAATGAAATTAGAACACTCCCTCACACGATATACAAAAATAAACTCAAAATGCTTTAAAGAGCTAAATATGGGACTTCCTTGGTGGTCCAGTGGTAAAGCATCCACCTTTCAATGCAGGGGACGTGGGTTCAATCCCTGGTCAGGGAACTAAGATCCCACATGCCGTGGGGCAAATAAGCCCGTGCGCCACAACTACTGAGCTCATGTGCCTCAACAAGAGAGCCTGCGTGCTGCACCCTACAGAGCCCATACACTCTGGACCCACGCACCACAACTAGAGAGAGAAAAAAACCCTCACGCCACAACTAGAGAGAAGCCCACACGTTGCAACGAAGAGCACACGCTCTGCAACGAGATCCTGCATGCCTCAATGAAGATCCCGTGTGCTGTAACTAAGACCCAACGCAGCCAAAAAAAAAAAAAAAATATATATATATATATATATATATATATAGAGAGAGAGAGAGAGAGAGAGAGAGAGGGAGAGAGAGAGAGAGAGACACATGATACCATAAAACTCCTAGAAGAGAACATAGGCAAACATTCTCGGACATAAATCATAGCAATATTTTCTTACATCAGTCTCCCAAGGCAAAATAAATAAAAGCAAAAACAAACAAATGGAACCTAATCAAACTTAAAAACTTTTGCACAGCAAAGGAAACTATCAACAAAACAAAAAGACAACCTATGCAATGGGAGAAAATATTTGCAAAAGATGTGACTGACAAGGGGTTAATATCCAAAATATACAAACAGCTCATACAACTTAATATAAAAAAACCCCAAACAACCCAATTTAAAAGACGGACAGAAGACCTAAATAGACTTTTCTCCAAAGAAGACATACGGATGGCCATCAGGCGCATGAAAAGATGCTCAACATCACTAATTAGAGAAATGCAAATCAAAACCACAGTGAGGTATCACCTCACACTGGTCAGAATGGTCATCATCAAAAAGTCTACAAATAATAAATGCTGGAGAGGGTGTGGAAAAAAGGAAACCCTCCTACACTGTTGGTGGGAATATAACTTGGTAAAGCCACGATGGAGAACAGTGTGGAGGTTCCTTAAAAAACTAAAAATAGAGCTACCATATGATCCAGCAATGCCATTCCTGGGTATATATCTGGAAAAGATGAAAACTCTAATTCAGAAAGAAACATGCACCCCAATGTTCATAGCAGCACTATTCACAATAGCCAAGACATGGAAACAACCCAAGTGCCCATCAACAGATGATTGGTTTAAGAAGATGTGGTATATATGCACAATGGAATATTACTCAGCCATAAAAAAGAATGAAATATTGCCATTTGCAGCAACATGGATGGACCTAGAGAATATTATACTTAGTGAAGTAAGTCAGACAAAGACAAATATTATATGATATCACTTATATGTGGAATCTAAAAGATAGTACAAATGAATCTATACACAAAACAGAAACAGACTCACAGATATAGAAAACAAACTTATGGTTACCAAAGGGGAAAGGGAGGTGGGGAGGGATAAATTAGGAGTAAACAAACAAACAAACCCCATGGAGCTGTAAGCTTCTCACGGGTAGGAAGTTTTCTTTCTTTTTTATATTGTGTAATGCCTGAAACCCAGTGTGGGCACGTTACTAGTGCAATGGTTCTCAAAGTAGGGTCCCCCCTGACCAGCAGCCTCAGCATTACCTTGGAGCTTGTCAGAAATGCACATTTTTAGGTCCCACCCCTGACCTACTGACTCAGAAACTCTGGAGATGGGGCCCAGTAATTTGTGCTTTAATTAGCCCTCCATGTGATTCTGATGTGTGCTAAAGTTTGTGATCCACTGGCCTAGAACATAGAGGCTCAGAAGTGTTTCTTTAAATGGATGTACCAACCTATAAAATATGTGATTTGAATTAGAATAGGCTGTAAGCTCCATGAAGGCAGCAGGGGCCATGGTTTCCCTAGCACCTAGCAGATGCAGGCACATAGTAGGTGCTCAAAAAATGTTTGTAAAACAAATAAGTGAAAATCCCTTCCAGTTCTTTTTGTGGTTCTAAGTATCTTAAACTTTCCAAATTTCAGTTTTATTACCTGTCCTCTCTCCCAGGATTGATGGAAGGATCAAGAGGCAAATGAAATATATGAATATACATAACAAAATAGTATTGTCATACTGCTAAGCCCCATCAGAAATTCTCCTTTAGAACCCCCTGAGAGGTCTGGGCTTCTATCCCTGCTCTAATCTAGAACCTCAGTCACCTTAAGAGTTCTGTGTGCAGACACACACCTGCCAGGCCTTGTCCATTCATGGAAAGAGGAAGCCAACTCCTAAAGCAGGTCAACACTCTTGACAAGGAATTAGCAGTAGTTATGACCCTACCCTGGCACCCTGGCAGAGTACACTGTAGTTAATTGCATGGGTTTTGAGCCGTCAGATCTGGGTTTTTTTCTCCCTCTTGTCCTATTGCTTTGTCCAGGATCACCAGCATGATGTTGAGTTGTAGGTGTCCTGGTCTTGTTTCTAAGGTTTTACTCTTAAGTATGATATTTGCTGTGGAATAGTAATTACTGTGTATTCTGATTTACCTATCGGGTTTCTAAAAATCATAAATGAGTGTTGAATTTTTCCAGTGTTTTTCCTGTATCTATGGAGATGATTACATGGGTTTTTCCTTTAGTTTGTTAACATGGGGATTGCATAGATTGCTTTCTTTCCATTTTTGAGGGCTGGAGTTTGTGTTATGCGTGGTGTCAGAACAGCACTCAGCACTTAATAGGCACCTAAATATGTTTGCTGAATAAATAAACGAGGAACAGATTCCTAGGAAAACTTCCAAAAAAAGTAGCATTTCTAGCTCATATTCTACACATAAGAAAAGCTTGGAGTTTTTTTTGTTTTGTTTTTTTTTTAAAGATTTATTGATTGATTGATTGATTGATTGCTATGTTGGGTCTTCGTTTCTGTGCTAGGGCTTTCCGTAGTTGCGGCAAGCGGGGGCCACTCTTCATCGCGGTGCGCGGGCCTCTCACTCTCGTGGCCTCTCTTGTTGAGGAGCACAGGCTCCAGACGCGCAGGCTCAGCAGTTTTGGCTCACGGGCCTAGTTGCTCCGCGGCATGTGGGATCTTCCCAGACCAGGGCGCGAACCCGTGTCCCCTGCATTAGCAGGCAGACTCTCAACCACTGTGCCACCAGGGAAGCCCAAGCTTGGAGTTTTGCAGCAAATGTGCTGACAACATGTTTGCATGCCTGGGGTCAATCCAAGTTGGCTGTGATTTATTTTTATTTTGCAAGGCTATATTTAACTGGCTAATATGTATTTAGGATTTGTGTCTCTACGTTTGAGAGAATTCCTCTGGCATTTTCTTTTCTTGCATTGTCCTTGTCTGGTTTGGGGATCAAGGTTATCCTAGCCTCATGAAACACATTAAATGATTTTGTTTCTCATTCTCTGAAAAATGTGTAAGTTCAAGATTAAGGTTTAATAAAACTTGTAAACTCCATCTGGCTCTGGTATCATTTGGAGTCAGAAACTCCTGAATGCCCATTCAAGCTAGTTAACAATTTGTATTTCTTCTTGAGCCATTTTGGGTAAATTTATTATTTTCTAGAAAATTTTCCCTTTCACATACATTTTCAGCTCTGCCTCTCATTGGCTGTGTTATCTGGGAACTCTTTTTTTTTAAAACAACTTTATTGAGGTATATTTTACATAATCTAAATTTCACCTATTTCGGGTGTACAGTGCATTGATATCTAGAAATTGTATCAAGTAACTACAACTATTACCATAAATTTTCATGTCCCTATGTCCACTTGTAAAACAATAGCTTTATTGAGATATAATTCATATACCATACAATTCAACTACTTAAAGTATACAATTCAGCTGTTTTTAGGGTATTCATGGAGTTGTGCAATCATCACCACACCGATTTTAGAATATTTCCATTGCCCCCTCTCAATAAAGCCCTGTATATTAGCAGTCATTCCTCTTCCTCCTTCTTCCAAAGCCTTAAGCAACCACTAATCTACTTTCAGTCTCTAGATAGGCCTACTCTGGACATTTCATATAAATGAAATAATATCCTATGTTGTCATTTGTGTCTGGCTTCTTTCATTTAGCATGTTTTCAAGGTTCATTCATGTTGTAGCATATATCAGTAGTTCATGTCTTTTTATTTGCTAAATAATGTTCCATTACTATATTAATATACTATATTTTATTTATCCATTCATCAATTGATAGACATTTGAGTTGTTGCACTCTTGGATTATTATGAATAATGCTGCAATGAACATTTGTGCACAAGTTTTTGTGTGAATATATTTTCAATTCTCTTGGGTATATACGGGGTGGAATTACTTCGGTTGCATGGTGGTTTTATGTTTAAACTTTTGAGGAACTGCCAAACTTTTTCCCAAAGTGGTTGTAGTATTTTACATTCCCACTAGCAGTGTACAAGAGTTCCAATTTCTCCACATCCTCACTGGAGCTTTGTTATTATCTGTCTTTTTGATTATTGCCATCCTAGTAGGTATGAGGTATCTCTTAGTTTTGACGTGCATCTCCCTGACGGGTGGCTAATGATGTTGTGAATCTTTTCATGCACTTAATGGCCATTTGTATATCTTCTTTGGAGAAAAGTCTATTCATATCCTTTGTACATTTTTTTTTTAGTTTGGTGATATATATATTTATTATTAAGTTGTAAGAGTTCATTCTATATTCTGGATACAAGTCCCTAATTAGATATATGATTTACAAATATTTTCTCCCATCCTGTAGGTTGTCTTTTCACTTTCTTGATGATGTCCTTTTCAACAAAAAAAGTTCTAAAGTTTGATACAGTCAAATTGGTCTATTTTTTTTATTTTGTTGCTTGTGCTTCTGGTGTCATATCTAAGAAATTATTGCCTAATCCAAGGCCATGAAGATTTATGCCTATGCTTTTTTCTAGGCATTTTATAGTTTTAGCCCTTATATTTAGGTCTTTGAGTTAAATTTTGTAGATGGTATGTGTTAGGGGTTCAACTTCATTCTTTTGCATATGGATATCCAGTTGTCCCAGAACCGTTTGTTGAAAAAATTATTCTTTCCCCAATGAGTTGTCTTGGCATCCTTGGCAAAAATCAATTGACTGTAAATGTGAGGGCTTATTTCTGGACACTAAATTCTATTCCATTCATCTATATGTCTATCCTCATGCTTATATTGACTACTGTAGCTTTGTAATAAGCCTTGAAATTGGGAAGTGTGAGTCCTCCAACGCTGTTTTTTTTCTTTTTTGAGATTGTTTTGGCTATTCTGGGTCCCTTGGATTTCCATGTTAATTTTAGGATCAGCTTATTGATTTCTGCCAAGAAACCAGCTAGAATTTTGATGGAGCCTGGGTTGAATTTATAAATCAATTTAGGGAATATTGCCATCTTAACAATATTAAGTCTTCCAATCCATTAACATGAGATGTCTTTTTACTTATTTAGATATTTTTAAATTTCTGTCAACAATGCTTTGTAATTTTCAGAACATAAGTTTTGTACTGCTTTTGTTATATTTATTCCCAAGTATTTCATTATTCTTGATGCTATTCTAAATGAAATTGTTTTCTTAATTTTGTTTTTTGCATTGTACACTACTAGTGTATAGAAATATAACTTATTTTTGTATGCTGATTTTGTATCCTACAACCTTACTGAACTCATTTATTAGTTTTATGTTTTTTAATGGATTCCTTAGGATTTTCTATACACAAGATCATGTTATCTGCAAATAAAGCTAGTTTTTCTTCTTTCCAATCTGGGTGCCTTTTATTTTCTTGCCTAATTGTCCTGGCTAGAACTTCCAGTACGATGTTGAATAGAAATGGAGGGAGTAGACATCCTTGTCTTGTTTCTGATCTATGGGAAAATGCATTCAGTATTTCACAATGAAGTCTGGTGCTAGCTGTGGGTTTTTCATAGACGCTTTTTATCAGATTGAGAAAGTTTCCTTCTATTCCTAGTGTGCTGAGTTGTTTTTTTTTTTTAATCATGAAGGGGTGTGGAATTTAGTTAAATGTTTTTTTCTGCACCTATAGAGATGATCATTTTCGACCTTTATTCTATTGATATGGTGTATTCCATTAACTGATTTTCAGATTTTAAACCAACCTTGCCTTCCTGGGATAAATCCCATGGTATATAATCCTTATTTATATGTTGATAAATTTGGTTTGCTAGTATTTTGTTGAGGATTTTTGCATTTCTATTCAGAAGAGCCCTCGTGCCCATTTACAGTTCATCTCATTCCCACCTCCAGTCTCAGGCAACCACCAGTTTACTTTTTGTCTCTATAGATTTGCCTATTCTGGACATTTCATACAAATGGAGTTAACAATAGGTGCTCTTTTGTGACTAGCTTCTTTCACTTAGCATATTGTTTTTGAAGACAATCTCATCCATATTGCATCAGTACTTCATTCCTTTTTGTGGCTGAATACAATTCCTTTGTCTAGATCAAATATTTTCTCTCTTCACCGGTTGATAGATATTTAGATATTTCCCATTTGGGCTATTATGAATTATGCTGCTATGAACATTCATGTGCAAGTCTTGTCTTTGCATGGACACGTTTTCATTTCTCTTGAGCAGACACCTAGGAGTGGAATTTACTGGGTCCTATGGTAGTTTTATATTTTTGAGAAACTGCCAAATTTTAAAAATAGCTTGTACCATCTTACATCCCTACTAGCAAAGTACAAGGGTTACCTGGGAACTTACTCAAACTGAGTGTTTCCTCATCTATAAAGTGGTGATAATAATAACACTGACTTCATAAAGTGAACATTAAATGAAATTATCATGTGTGAAGGATTGAGCACACTGCTGTGTCCAGACACATGTGAAGGCTTAAAAAATGGCATCTTTTTTTGTTCCTTTGTCTATGCTAATGTCTCAAACCTCAGCCCTTGCTTTGCTTACATGGATAAGATTGTCTTCATGCCCTCCATGTAAACTGACATCTTGGTGTCAAGTTCAAGACCCTCCTCATTAATCAGTCCCCTGCGGCCTAACAGGACCCCCAGACCTAGTCTCCCGATCCCACTGCCCTTAAGGTCTGTGTCAACCACTTTGGCTCCGCAGGCTTTCCCAGGGCAAGAGCTCCAAATTGGCAGAGTTGGGGCAGCAGGCAGTGCTCTGTGATGCCACCCTTGTCTGCTGGATGGCAGGACAGAAGGTATTGATTGCTCTGCTTGGAAGGAAGTCTCCCATCCCTCATCTACCCTAACTCCAGGCTACTCTTATGTATCTGTTAAGACATAATTTGGGCATCACCTCCTCCAGGAAGCCTTCCCTAATGACTGCCCCTCCCAACTCTTATAATGTATATTATTGCAACTGACACATCATTTGTAATTTTTTTTGGTCATGCTGCACGGCATGCAGGATCTTTAGTTCCCCAACCAGGGACTGAACCCAAGCCCCCCTGCAGTAGAAGCATGGAGTCTTAACCACTGGACCGCCAGGGAAGCCCTGTAATTATATTTTTACGTGTCTGTGTCTTGTGAGCATCCTGAGGATGGGGACTATTCTTATTTATCTCTATCTCCCCAGTTCCTAGCACACAGTAGGTATTCAGTAACCCATAAATGGCCATATCCGTGTACAAAGTATTAACGGCTACACATTAGTGTCAAGGAAAAACTCTACAAAAAAACTGAACTGGGCCTTGAAGAATAAGCAGGAGGGCTTCCCTGGTGGCGCAGTGGTTAAGAATCCACCTGCCAATGCAGGGGAGACGGGTTTGAGCCCTGGTCCAGGAAGATCCCACATGCCGCGGAGCAACTAAGCCCATGCGCCACAACTACTGAGCCTGCGCTCTAGAGCCCGTGAGCCATAACTACTGAAGCCCGCACGCCTAGAGCCCGTGCTCCGCAACATGAGAAGCCACTGCAACGAGAAGCCCGCGAAGAGTAGCCCCCGCTCGCCGCAACTAGAGAAAGCCTGTGCGCAGCAACAAAGACCCAACTCAGCCAAATAAATAAATATATTAAAAAAAAGAATAAGCAGGAGCCTGCCCATGTGAATTGCAGAGAAGGGGGAAAACATGTTGTTTTCAGGAACTGACAAAGAAGTCCAGTGTGGCTATGGGTGGTGGGAAGGAGTGGCCAGTGAGGCTGGAAAGGTAGGCTAAGCCAGTTGCAAGGTTAGAAATGGACGTTCACACCAAGTGAAAGGGCACTTCATCCTGAGGGCAGAGAGAAGCCATCCATTAAGAAGGGGAGTGACATGATGAGAGCTGTTTTAGAAGGATCTCTCTGGATTAGTGGGGTCATGGTTCTCAAACGTCACCTGCACTAGAATCACCTGGAGGGCTCATTAAGACACAGATTCTGGGTCCCACCCCCTGAGTTTCTTATTCAGAAGGTCTGGTGTGGGGCCTGAGAATATGCATTTCTCACAAGTTCCCAGGGAATGCCGGTTTGAGGGCCACACTTTGAGAACCACTGATATAGAGGATGGGGTGGAGAAGAATGGGTAGCAGTGAGAATATTAAGGAAGCTACTGAAATTGCTCAGGTGAGAGGTGATGGAGGCAGACGCAGGGCAGGGGCTCACATTTTAGATCTGGGTGCTGCTAACTTCAGGGTCTTATTGGTGAGATTTCAGGCATGGTCCTAAGCCCACGTGGGGAAGGGAGGCTGTTTCTGGGGATAGATCAGCCAGTTGGTCAGAACCGTCTCCACCCCTGACCTGGGAGGACCAGACCCACACTTGGTAATGACCTTCAGAAAGCACAACAGAGACAAGGGGCCCAGGTTTGTCATTTAATGCCCAATCATCACAACACGTGGAGGTTTACATGGTGCTCGTCAAGGCAGGACGCAGGGCAAAACCAGAAACCCGGCCAGAGGTGAGTGACCCGAATGGAATCCCAGCACAGAGACCAGGGTCCCTCTAGACACATGTGCCACATACAAGGCTTCAGCACTTACCCAGGAGCCAGCAGGCTGGCTGGGCTTCTGCTCACCGAGGGTCCCCATGGTAGGCTAGGGTCCTAGGATGAGGTGGGGACCTCAGGACACAGTGATGAGAACCAGAAAGCTGCTTGCAAACAACCCCAAGTCTTTCACTTCAAATGCTTTAAGCCACACAATGCTTGGACGCAGGAGCACCCAATCTCTTTCACTAAAAACTAAACACGGCGCAGAACTGAGGCTGAACACCTGGAAAGAGGAAATAAAGTCAAAACCACACTACAGCCAGTTTTAACACGCTCCGCCATCCCCCTCTTCTTCCCTGTAGCCGCACTGCTCAGACCACAGCGTGGCTGTGGAGGAGAGATGCTACTCTGGTTTTAAGAAATCCCTTTGAATCTCCAACTCTACTGAACAATTTAATGCTACTGGGTTCCCGGGAGTCCCTGAGCCTTTGATGCCCCTGGGGACACAAGTGACAGGGGTGGGGTGGGGGGCTGCCAGAGCGGCTGGGAAATTTCCTGGCAGAAATAATTTACCTCAGAAAGAAACTGGCTTTTCTTCTACCCTGGTTTTAAAGTTTACCTGGGCCCTGAAGGGAATTCCACTCAAAATGCTTCTTAAAGTACTTGACGGAACTTGGGAGGTTTCAGGCATCACCGGGAAGAAAGAGGCACAAGCTTGTTTCCTACACCAAGCCTGAGGCTTGGCCTGGGTGGTCCCGCCGCTGGGCCAGGACAGGGGTGGAGGGGACAGGACGGCGGGAGTGCCAGCTGCTCTGGATATAGGCCATGGGCCCAAGGGACAGCCTCTCTGTCCAGCTCTTTGGCTGGGCTTTGGGGATGAGCTTCAATTCTGGTTGGACTTCACCATTAAATTCATTTCCCTTTTCTATGATTTAATTCTAGGAGAAAGCTCTAGACAGAGCCCAAGGCATGGAAGTCAGACAGCTCTGTCCTCAGATATGGCGCATGGCTAGATGGCGGCCCAGCAGAGAGCTCACAACAGCTATGCCATCTCCAGCCCCACCCGCCCCAAACCAGATCCCAGGCAGCACCCCTTCCCCCCACCCAAGGGCCAAGGTGGTCCCTTGGCCCTAGGCATGCTGGGCTTCAAAACTGCCTTCTGATGAGACCCCTGTGTGAGTATTTAGAGAATAGAGACCAAAGTCACCTCTGTAAAGCATAAAAAACTAGCCCTGTTTATAGAGCAGGGTATCTGTGACCATTCCTGAGAGGGCACTAACTTGGGGACCCAGGAAGTTGAGCAAATGACAAGGCCTGACTGTCCCCAGCTGGGCATTAGCTCACATTGGACCCCACCCCCAAAGAAGCCCGCCTTCCAAACTTCAGAAGCCAGTAGGTCAGCTCAGGAGCAATCCCATGGAGCCAACTTCATATCTGAAACCAACTTAATGCTACAAACTTAAAAAAATAAAAGTGCTGCCCAGCTGAGTCCCTGAGGAAACCTAGCTCCCTGAGGGTGGGCAGTGGGTCTCTCAGACCACCACCCCCGGCTGCTTCTCTCAGGAAGGCACAGCCTTGGCTCAGTCCAGAGCCCCCCGCGCCAAGTTGGGAGGGGGAGGAAAGCTGACTGCCCCATACCCAGCTGGGCTACGGGGACAATGTGGGATGGTCAAGCCTCTGGGGGATGCGGTGAGGTCAAAAGACCTTCTTAGGACCCCAAGCCTGAAGAGGTAACATGAGCCCGTCTCCCCATTAGCTGCCAACGTCTGGTCTGCAATGAAGACTCTTCCCTGTCACCCCTGCAGCATCCTGTGACAAAAGGAGCCAACATGCCATCAAGCTGTGGTCACTTCTGCCCCTGGGGGTCTCTGTGAGAGCTGGGGGGAAGGGGAGGTCCTTAAAGAATCACCCCCTTCAACAGATGCGGCAAAAAAAAATCCTTCTAGGGAAGGGGAGGACGATACCAGCAGCTACCAGCAGAGGTGCTTTCTGGCAGTTTCTTAGTTCATTCGTACCCTTGTCCATAGTGGGGCTGTCTCTGCCGCCCAGGTCCTCAGTGTAAAACAGCCCCTGTCCCAGCAAGAGGCAACAACGGAGGAAAGGTGCCCACAGCAGCGGACAGCTGCTTCCACGTTTGTGCCCCAGTTTCCCCGAGACCTCTTCTCGGCTGACTCCCTGGAACCAGCTCTGGGACAGAGGAGACCAGGAATCCTGCAGCCCCCGCTCGAGAGAATTAGGAGGCTGAAGTGCACCTGGCATTCCAGCAGACTGGATGGCCCCTGAGGCCCAGTCCCCACTGCTGCGGGGAGTCAGGGAGTTGGCCTGGGCCCCTGCAAGCCCCGGCCTGCCCTTGGACCTGTCTGAGGAGATGTCTTCCTAGGAACTAGAACAACCTCCCTGCTAAAACTCAGGGAAGGCAAACAAACAAAACTCAACCTGAAATAAATACAAAGGCATTAAGTGCTTCTTGATAAACAGAGGGTCCTAATTGCCCCTCTAAAGGCAGTTGCAGGGCCTCTCCTTGGACCTGGTCACCTCCCCTGTGGCCCTTCACATGAGAGGTCAGAGGTCAGAAGACTGGCTGGGTCTTCCCAGGCCCAGTTTCCATGAAGAAGGACAGGACCCAACCCCTGACAGGCTCCTCCCCCATATCCTCCACGTTCCCCCGACAGCGTTGGCTGGCAGGTGGTAGGTAGGAAAGGAAAAGGGGGGACCCCCATACCCTGAGGGCAGCACCTCGTGTCACATCCTGTGCAGGCAGAGGGCCTGTCAGTCTGCCTGTGAGGAGGTGGAGACTGGCGGGGTTGCCGGGGGGCAGGCAGGGGCCATTCAGTTAATCAGCAGGTCCCCGAGGTCATAGGTGTCGAAGAGGTCACTGATGCCCTCCCCGCCGTCCAGGCCCCACAGGTAGTCGTCCTGGTCCAAGGGCGGGGAGAAGCTGATCAGAGGGGAGCCGCACGGCGGTGTCGGGGACAGGAGCTGGTCTTCGGTCTGCTGCAGGAGTGGGTGTGACGGCTCCAGCATGCTGTCGGTGGCCTCCAGCGGGACAAGGGATGGCGGGAGTGGCGGCAGGACCTGCTGGGACGTCAGCGCTGGTGCTGGAGACAAATCGACAAGGGTCATGCCTGATGCTGGTGCCCGAAAGCCTCTGGTCAGACCTCCGAGAACAAAAACAGCCTCTGCTCTCTCCTACCCTGGCTCACGCCTGACAGCACAGGACACCCTGCCCTTTCCCGCCCCAGCTCCAGCAGCCCCCCTCCTTCACCCACACTCTCTCCCCTCCCCTCTCCTGTCTCCACACCCACCCCCAGCTTCTGCAGTCACCCTATCCCCTTTCACCATCAAGGTCGTGGCCCCTGAAGTCACTGTCTCTTTTTCCTGCATCATCAATTCCTCTCACTCTCCTAGATCATTCCTGTCAACACACAGACATCCTCTAATAACTCTTATCTTTATTATGTTTTTTTGGCTGCACCACGCAGCATGAGGGATCTTAGTTCCCCGACCAGGGATCGAACCCATGCCCCTTGCATTGGAAGCGCGGAGTCTTAACCACGGGACCGCCAGGGAAGTCCCTAATAGCTCTGATCTTTAAAGAGCATCCTCCCCTGACCTCACGACTCTCTCCAATTACCAGCCCACTGTACTGCTCCCTTTCACAGTGAAGTTTCTTAAGAGTTACCCGTGCTCACTCCCTACTTCCCCACCACTATTCACGCTTCAACCCACTCCGACCTGGGGTCTGTCTGAACCAGCGCTAAATGTTGGTAAATCCAGGGGTCAGCTCTCTGGCCTCATCCCATGTGACATCCAGCAGAATCTGATGCAGTCATTGGTACTAGATTCTCCTGGTTTTCTTCCTACCTCTTTGGCTGCTTCTTCTTGGTCTCCTTTCCTGTATCCTCCTCCTCTTCTCAACTTCTAAACCCTGAAGCCCAGGGGCTCCATCCTCCGATTCTTCTCTCCTCTGGCTGCACTCCTCGCCAGGTGATCTCAGCCGGCCCCATGGCTTTAAATCCGTCTCCAGATCTACTGCTCCCAAATGGATGCCTCTGGCACAGACCCCACCCACCGGCTCTGGGCTCCTGCTACATCTCTACTTGATGGCTACGCTAGGTCAGAACTCAGCATGTCAAAACCAAACTCCCGGTCTTCCCCCAAACCTGAGTCTTCCCCCATTGTATTTAGTGAACCCCCGCCCACTCAGCTGCTTAGGCCAGAAGGCCCAAGATCACCTGTAATCCTGCCATTTCCCCGCATCCGACCCAGCAGCAAGTTCGGTCACCTCCACAACCAAATCAACCCTCTAAGCTGCCCATCTCTCTTCAGTCCCGCTGCTGTGATCTGCGGCTCGCCCCTTCCTCTCACCCAGGCCCCTGCAGAAGCCTTCTCACCAGTCACCTTGCTTCGACTCCTGGCCCTTGCAGTCTGTGCTCTGACTTAAAAATGGCTTAGAGGGACTTCCCTGGCGGTCCAGTGGTTAAGACCCCGCGCTTCCAATGCAGGGGGCACGGGTTCGATCCCTGGTCGGGGAATAAGATCCCACGTGCCAAGTGGCGCGGCCAAAAAATGTGGCTTAGAATAAAATCCAAGTTCCCACCAGGACTGAGCAGGCCTGGCGTGACCTGGTCCCGGCCTCCCTTTCTGCTGCCTCTCCCGCCTCCCTCCCATAGCTGACACTCACCTCTCCAGACACACCGGCCATCACCTACTCCTCCGCACACCAGCTTATTTCCATTTAGAGGTAAGGACGTGATTCCCTACGCAGGCATGTGGAGCAGGGCACCGGAAATCCCCTGCCAAATATACCCTGACGCCCAGAATCTCACAATCTGAGTCGTTCCTTACCAACCAAGCATTGCTTTGAAAATACAACCATGTCAGTGTGCCAGACCGCCTGATCAACCTTGAGCTAGCTGTGTAACTTTGGGCAAGTGACAACGTTCATAGGTCTCCGTTTCCTCACCCCTAAAATGGGGATGATGATTATACCTGCCTCCGGTTGTTGAGAGGCTTAAATGGTAAGTGCAGATAAAGAACAGCTGGTCTGCAGGCTGCCCTTATTAAAAACAAAAATAGCTCCCATTTCCCAAGGGCTTACTCCCTCAGCTCTGATCTCAAGGAGAGTCCTGTTTCACCTACTTGGACACTCCAGAAGCCCCAGGGGGAGGCACTGTTGTTATGTCTATTTACAGATGAGGAAACTGAAGCTCAAAGATGCCAATTAAATGCAGTATTTGAATGCAAAAAAATCAAATGTTTGTTTAGCACATCGCAGAGGTCTGCACGTGTTAGAGTACAAGGCCTGGCTTGGGAGTGAGGAAGAGGTTGGAGGCTCAGTCCTCAGCCCCTCACCAGCTACAGGACCCGGCACCTCAGTTTTCCCAGCAGGAAAAATAAGGACCCACCACCCTGAGTTGTGGAAGCAGTAACTGAGCTATCACATGTGAGAGCCTCTACCTCAGGTCCGACCCCTCCCACCCATCCATCCATCCATCCTCTCTCTCTCCCTCTTTCTCTGTCTCACTGTTTATCACATCCAGAAGAGAACTGCTCTTTGTAACATCTGTGCCTCCACTGCACCCTGAATGGCTCATATTCACTTAAATATCTCCAAACCCACACATAATAGGTGTCCAGTTCACATAAGCTTTTAAAAAGTCACATTCACGCTGTATCATCACCTGAAACGCACCCAATAATCACGAGGGAGTTTTAGTGTCCCCCTTTTTGGAGACGTGGGAACAGAGGCTCGGAGGGGTTAAAGTGACTCCCCCACAGTCACCCCATCATAGGAGGTGAGATGGAGACTCACACCCGAGTGTCCCAGCTTCAGCTCCTGTGCCCTCAGCCACATGTAGGTTTAAGTCAGAAAGTCACAGCCCGGAGGGATGTTCAATGACTCAGGTTCAGATTCGTCCCATTACAGATGAGGGAAACGAGGTCCCCAAGCAAGAATGATTCCCCTGGTGGCGCCAGAACTAGGACGGGAACCTGGGTCCTAAGACTGTAGTGGCCTCCTCTTTGGACCAGGCCCTTGGTGCTTGTATCTCAGAATGACCCTGCTTCAGGCCAGAACATGGAGCACGTGTGAGTGCATGTGTGTGTGTGTACACCTTCTAGAAAACTTCCTCCTGCTCTTTTCAGCAGGGACATCACTAAGAGACCACGTGGCAAGGGTGAAGAGGGGCAGCAAGGGCATGGGCCCTGGCACAGAGCTGACTTCTGGGCTGGCCCCTCCATCTACTGTTCCGTAAGCCTCTATCTAAGCTTTTCGGGCCTCAGCCTCTTGACTTGTACAACTGAGGTAAAATCCTTGTCCTTGCTTATGCCGTAGGGTCCTCCACCTCTGCCCAAGGTCTCAGACGACAACTGAAGGTTCTAACTCTGGAGAGCCGTGCACATGTTGACAGTGGAGCGAGAAAGCAGAGCGCGGGAGGAGGAGGGAGAACAGGGTGGGGCACAGGTCTGGACTGGGAGATAGGCACTGGGAGGTTCCCAAAGGGACAGATGGTCGGTTCAGGGAGAGCCCTGGTCCTGGGACCAGGCTGGAACACAGGAGAGATCGCTAGAGAAGAACTGGGAGTCTGGGCTCTTGTCTGAGCTCTGCCACTAACTTGCTGTGTGACCTTAGGAAAGTTACTTGCCCTCTCTGGGCCTCAGTTTATTCATGTGTAAAATGAAGTGTTGAGTTAAATCAGGGGTCAACAAACTTCTGTAAAGGGCTAGATAGTATTTTAGGCTTTGCAGGACACGTACGGTCTCTGTCACACAGTCACTTGCCCTACGCCGAGCCCCCAACTCTTTAAAAATGTGAAAACCATTCTTAGCTCATGGGTCATATAAAAACAGGCCAGATTTGGCCTGCAGGCAATAGTTTTATTAACCCTTGAGTTAAAGAAATGGAATCCAATCTGGGTTCTGTGGATACCTGCCTCCACCACCACACACACAAAAAGCCTCTTCCACCAGACCAGTTCTAGCTCTGCATTTGTTTAAACACTAGCGTTCTACTTAGGGGAATTCTGCTGCTAAGAAAACAAAAGCGGAACACTGGCCTACATGGCCTCGAAGGATCCTACCGATCTAACCTGATCTCAGTAAACGGCAAAAAACATTCTGGGGGAGGGGCCTTCATAGGCTCCCATTTCTACTCCTGCCCAACTCCCAGTCTCCCTGGGGAGACCTCGGGGACTCTCCCACCTCTTTCCTCCTTGGCAACGGCCTCATACTACTTCCTGCCAGGCATAGACAGCTTTTAGCTCTACCACCCACCTCCCAGCCACCGTCCTTCCTTGATTTGTTCTGTGCCTCGTGGAGAGAGCCCTGGGCTAGAGTGTGGAGACCAAGGTTCAAGACACAGCTCTGCTGCCTCCCAGCTAGGAGGCCTTGGGCAGCTCACATCACCTCTGTTTCAGTTTATCTATCTCTAAACTGGGAACAATAAAACCTACCTCAAGAACCGCTGTGAGGAGTGATGTGATAATGGATGTACCTGGTACACAGCCGTGGTTAAAACACCTTAGTTATTATCTCCTAAGAAAGTGCTGAGCCTTCCTCAGAAAATCTATAGTTTCCACTTACTACGGGCTTATTGAGTGTCAGGAGCTCTGCCGTTAGGAGCTGTTACAGAAGTAGCAGTACTAGTGGCAGTGGCCGTAATAATGATAATAATAGCTAACAGTTATTGCCAGGCACCGTGCTAAATGCTTTACCTATGTTAACTCATTTAATGTTCACAAACTATGAAGTAGATACTATGCCCAAATTACAGATGAGGAAATTAAGGCAAAGAGAGGTAAAGTAACTTGTCCAAGATCATACAGCTGGTAAGTGGAAGAGGTGGGATTCAAACCCAGGCGCCCCTCTGCCCAGAGCAGCAACAATCTCCGCACTGAGACAAGGAACGTGCATGTGCTTTATAAAGTGTAAAGGGCAATGCACACATGTGTGGGAGAAGGACTGTATCCCCTGCTGCTGGGTAGAAGGTAGGTACCCAACAAATGCTGACACGGAAGAGGGAAACTCTAAGGCTGGTCCCTCTCGGTCGGCATCCCTTGTCCCTCTGGACAGAGGGTCTCACCTGAGGATGCCGTGGATTCCGTGATTCCAGGGTTGATGCTGCTGCTGGGCTGGGTGGGGTCAGGGCTGGGACTGAGGGCGGAGGGGGAGGGGAGGGGCTCCTTGGCAGGACTGTTGGGCTCCTGCACCTCTTCTGGGCACAGGTAGACTTCGATGGGGCCCTGCGTGCTCTTCAGATATATCTGCAGGTTCTCCTGGAGAAGGAAGAGAAGCCAGGTCATGGCTCTGGGCAGCTGGACTTACTCATGGCTCAGTGGGTGTGGACGGACACATGAGGCTCCCACCGTCCATATAAGCACGCTCGGCTCCTGAGCTGGGTGCTGGGCCTGCCCCATGTGGTCTGTGGTAGACATCTGTCTGGCCCCGAGACCCCCTTCTTTTAGGGAGAGTGCCTTGATTTTCCTTTGGGAAATCACTCCTCCCCCACTCTCAGGCCTGAGCTGGTATCATAAAAGCTATCTTTGCCACGGCAAGGGGAGAGCCCACCTGGGAACGGAGTTGGCACAGAAAATGGCAGCGTGAGATGGCGAGTGTGAGGCCGACTTTACGACACGGTTTGAGCCTCTGCATCCAGCCTTGCCAGCAATCCCCAAATCTCCCCCTGGACCTGTCACTTGGTTCCCCCCGGGTCCCCCTCACTTAAGCCAGTTGGATTTGGCTTTCTGTCATTTGTAACCAAGAGACCGATACTTGGCTTTCCTGCCCTTGCCTCCTGCTTACCTCGTACCCGCAGCTTGAGCCACAACCGGCAACGCACATGCTGCTGCCGATCGCATTCAGGTGTCTACACCTGCGCCCAGGCAGTCCCTCTGCCTGCCCCTACGGGCCTTATACAGCTTAATGTTTGTCCACTAAACAAATTATTTCTGGAGCCCTTATCAGACTCTGGGCTGGGGGTACCACATGGGTGGAACACGGCTTTGTGGAGGTTACACTCTAACAGATGAAGCAGAACATAATTATGTAATCACCAATATATCCCGGCAAATGGAGGTTAAGTGCGATGGAAAAGAACACGTGGTTATCAAGTCTGGAGGTAATCAGGGAAGGCTTCTTGAGGAGGTGATGTTCAAGTTGCGACCTGTAGGATGAATAGCAGTAAACCAGGCAGAGAGAGGGAAGAGCATTTCGGCTGGAGGGAATAGCGTGTGAGAAGGTCTTGTACTGAGGTCGAGCTTAGTGTGGTGGGGAAACGGCAGGCAGGTCAGTGTGGCTGAAGTAAAGACAGACCGGGGTCAGCATGCGAGAGGAGGTGGGTGAGGTCAGAGCACAGACAGCCTCATAGGGAGTGTAAGAATTCTGGTCTTTAAACTAGGTTAACATGGAAGGATTGCTGTGAGTACTGACACTGCTGTGTGTGAGTGCACGTGTGCGGGAACGCAGGGGCTGGTGGGATGCGGAGAGGAACAAGGAACAGAGATTTTCTCAGGCTGGTACCTAATGCCTGATACCCTTTCCAGCTTCCGCCACTTCTGCCCCAGCTCGGAGACCACCAGTCTTGCCATGGCCACCAGCATGGACCAGGGAAGCTTGGGACTAGGCAGTGCCAGGAACGGAACCTGCAGAGCTGTCTGGAATGTTCCTAACCCTGCTCTCCACTAAATGCTTCCCCTCTCACCTCGCTCCTGTCAGGCACTTCCAGTCTCGTCTGCGGAGGGGCCTTGACAGCGATCACCGTCTGCTCCTTAAAGTTGCCCACAGCACGGATGTCCTGGTAAGTCACGTAGGCCAGTGTAGGGGCAGGAGAGTCAAGAGAAGTGACTGTCTGGTCAAAATTAAAACTCCCGGCCTGCCCGGAAGGGATCTAACCCACCTCTCAAAGACTCTGGACACCCCAAAACTGTAACCTGTTCTTTTAATCTCATAAGCTACCTTGGACCCCTTTAGAAATGGGGGTATGAATCATTAAAAATAATGCTGCCTTATATCAGCTTTTTACATAAAGACTTCATCTGCCAAGCTAGATTTTTAGCTCTGAGAGGTCAGGAAGACATGTCTTATTTCTTTTTATTTCTCACAATGCCTACTATCCTTCCAGAAATACAAGGTCAGATTCAAATACCAATTAGATGGTCCAACCATTTGGAAAAAGTATATGTAAAGCCATATGCAAAGTCTATGCTCTCTGACCTCATTGTTTCAATCCTAGGAATCTAACCTAGGGAAATAAGTAAAAAACCTGGGAAAAGTTTCTATCTATGAAGATATTTGGGACTTCCCTGTTGGCACAGTGGTTAAGAATCTTTCTGCCAATGCAGGGGACACGGGTTCGAGCCCTGGTCCGGGAAGATCCCACATGCTGCAGAGCAACTAAGCCCGTGCACCACAACTACTGGAGCCTGCACACCCTAGAGCCCGAGTGCCGCAACTACTGAGCCCGCGTGCCACAACTACTGAGCCCATGTGCTGCAACTACTGAAGCCCGCATGCTTAGAGCCTGTGCTCTGCAACAAGAGAAGCCACTGCAATGAGAAGCCCGGGCACCGCAACAAAGACCCAATGCAGCCAAAAAATAAAAAAATAAAAATAAATAAAGATACTCATCACAATGTCGCTTTATAAAACAGAAATCTAGAATTGATCTAAATGCCCATTCTAGGCCTTATCAACAAACCATAGTGGTCTGAGTAGGACATTCTCAAACCATTTAAATATTCCCTGGCGGTCCAGTGGTTAGGACTCTGCACTTCCACTGCAGGAGGCACGGGTTCGATCCCTGGTGGGGGAAGTAAGATCCTGCAAGCTGTGCGGTGTGGCAAAACAAAAAAAAACAAACAAAAATATATATGATGTTAAACCATATGAAACTGCTGTTTTTATAGGTTAAAAAAAAAAAAGGTCCAATATCAGCAATTTCATGTGGATCAACCAAATAGTTAGGAAGGATATGTAACAACATAAAAACCACCTATGGTAGTATACTAAGTGGAGAAAAGCAGAATATAAAACGTTGTGTACAGCAGGTACACACAGTATTTAAATAACACACACCCTGTGTATAGCTAAGGAATGATGGCTGTGTTAGGGTGGCAGCTCTTTTTTCTTTTCTCCATTTTCCAGATTTACAGAAATGTACTTGTCTTATTTTTATAATGAGAAAGTAACTTCAAGAGACCCAAGAGGTGGACTTCCCTGCTGGCGCAGTGGTTGAGAATCTGCCTGCCAATGCAGGGGACACGGGTTCGAGCCCTGGTCTGGGAAGATCCCACATGCCGCGGAGCAGCTGGGCCCGTGGGCCACAACTACTGAGCCTGCGCGTCTGGAGCCTGTGCTCCGCAACAACAGAGGCCGCGATAGTGAGAGGCCCGCGCACTGCGATGAAGAGTGGCCCCCGCTCGCCGCAACTAGAGAAAGCCCTCGCACAGAAACGAAGACCCAACACAGTCAAAAATAAATAAATAAATTAAAAAAAAAAAAAAAAAAGAGAGACCCAAGAGGAAAAGCCACTGAGGAAGGAAGACACAGATATGCCAGACCCCTAGGGTGGATCAGTCCCTGCAGGGAGGTACTGCCTCAACTCTGGGTAGTTATGAGCAGGCAACAGGCCCCCTGCTCCCGGACCCCTTCCCCCCAACCAAAGAGGATATCTCTTGTTGGCCTTGTCCTCCGTCAGGTGCTTGAAGTTCAGAGAGCAGCTCTGGATGAGCTGGTCCAAGGCCTGCTCCATGCTCATTAGCTCCTTCAGCTCCTGCCCCAGCTGCTGCTGCTTCCCAGGCCGGGTGGGGTCTTCAAACAGTCCTCTGCCTCTGGGGACAGAGCAGTCCCCCAGTGTCAGTCTCAGTCTACATCCAGGGACCCCAACCCCAGGGCTGCTGTGCAAAGCTACACAGACGGTGTGGGCAAAACTCCAGGAAGAGGCCATTCACATGGTCTATGATGGTGCCTCCTGGCTTGTACAAATCAGTGGTCCTGCCTAGCTCCCAGGGAGCTGCCAGGGATTGGAGCTTGATGTTTGGGGGTTGGGCTAGGGAAAAGAAACAAGTCAGGGCCTGACACCACTTTTGGAGGGCTTTCAACTCTACCCACCCTATGCCCCAGGCCCCCCCAAATGGCAGGGAGTTGGAGTGACCTCACTCCTGACTTCTCTGCCTGCGTTCTCTTAGACTTCATGCCAGGGGTTGCAGGTCTGTTCTTTAAGACCTTACAGAAGTGAGGAACGGAGTCTGTAGTACTTATATCTCAGCTGGAAGGAGTCTGGGTTACTACTGCGCAGATCCCAGAGGACTTTCCTAAGTTAGAAGAGGGCAATATTGAGACCCCTGACTAAAGAGAATCTGGGGTCCTCTTAGCCTTTACACATCCTATAAATCATTCTCTGACCCTGCCATGCTCTCCTAATACTACTTCAGCATACACACCTGCTCTTCCATCCCCCTCTTAAATACATTGGCTCCACCCGCAGCGTGTAAGCTTACTGGATGTTGCCCTTGATTTCCCCCGCCAGCACTTGCGCCCATTGGATGTTGCTCTCAGGCCCGCCCCCTACGTTCACAACCTCAGGATATTGCCCCTGGCTCCGCCCGCAGCACGCGCACTCATTGGTGCCATCGGCCCCAGCCCAGGCACTCACACCCACTGGATGTTGTTCTTGGCCTTCTTGCGGATGAGCTGGATGCCCTCCAGCACATTGGTTATGTCGTAGATGCGCCGCTTCTGCACGTCCAGCACCTCAGCCGCCCAGTTAAGGTCCAGGACCCCATCCTCAGACTCGCTCAGGAGGTAAATGAATTTCTTGGTGAGCAGCCCCAGCGACGTGTCATAGCGAGTCTTCTCCCCAGGCGACTTGGGGGCTGACGAGGAAAGGGGCTCAGCCACTGCTCAGAGAGGGCCCCCTGGGGAACTTCCTCCATTGACCTGGACCCACTTTCCAGTTTACACCCTCCATGTAAGCACCCACTTTCCAGTTTACAGAGCACTGGGAGGGAGGGGGTCATTCACCACCATTGTTCAAACAGAGAATCTGATAACTAGAGAGGCAAAGTGACTTGCTTAAGGTTTCACAATCGGGGGCAGCGTCGGGGCTGGAAACCAAATATTCTAACTCTTCGCTCGCACCTTTCCACCAAAGCTCAGGGCAGCCATACCGCCACCACCACTAACAAAAACAAATGCTTACTGTGTGCAGCTCACTGTTCTAAGCACTTTCCATATACAACAAATTTAATCCTTAACAGCATCCTATAAGTTTGTTGTATAACCATCCCCATTTTACAGGTGAGAATACTGAGGCACAGACAGATTAAGTAACTTGCTCAATTCACTCAGCTAGAAAGTGGCAAAGCTGGGACTTAAATCCAGACAGTCTGGCTCCAGAGTCTCCCTTCCTAACCTTTACCCTATCCTGCCAGTTATTTCAGGAATTTGGAATTAGGGTAGGGAGGGAATGACAAGAACATGTTTATAGACTTGTTTTTTCCTTCCCTTCCAGTTTTATTGAGATATAATTGACATACAGCACTGACATACAGACTTGCTCTTTCTTTCTATGTGTCATGCAATGATTATCTGAGAGGAATCAGTCCTATTATGTCACATGTGGCAGGTTCATGAAAAAGGTCCCTTTCTTAATGAGGTCGATGTCACAAGACCACATCTCAGCTGCAGCATCTTAAACCACAAGAAGACTTTTGCAATCTAGTGACTTGCAAGTCATATAGCAAGTTAATGGCTAAACTAGTTCTGGAAACTGAATTTTAGAGAGTCTCAGATTCCTCTAGAAGGGGACTTTAGAATCCCTTAATAGATAGACAGCAAGTATTTGGCACACAGACAGTGTTGTCAATTTTTGCATTCATGGCAGATATTACTAACTGATAGTGCACTTGGGATCCTTCAATAAAGAGCTCTGGGCAGCCTCTACTAATCCGTTGGAGACGAAACTTTCTTGCTATTCCTGATCTAGCTGCGCCTTGCTTTACAGATGAGACAGCTAAGATTCACAGAAGAGGAGTGACCAGTCAGGTCAGAACAGAGTCCTGACCAGACCCTCAAGCTTACCACCCAATAACATACCTTCTTTATTAGGTCTCTTTCCCCCCAAATTAGAATTCCTCCCTAACACAGTTGCTTAAACTCCCTCCCAAACCAGAATATTGACTGAAAATATCAAGAGGCAGAAACTGGGCTCTGGTCCTGACTCCACTGACGAGCAGTGTGACCTTGGGTAAGTCACTGAAACTCTGAGTCTCCAGTTGCCTCATCAGTAAAAGGGGGATAATCCACCTGCCTGGCAGGATCCAGTGAGAAGGCACAGGAAACTGCTGTGTAAACCAGAAAGTGTGCTACAAATATTAGCCCTGGTGATTTGGGCAGGGCTGCTGCCCTCTGCCCCTGCCCACCCCACCCCACCTCCAGTCTCCTGAGCCTGCCCTTAGATACCCCATCGGCGTGGCTTACTTTTGGGGCTGGGGAGGCCATCCACTCTAATGCACTTCCGCTTGGGAGTCCGGAATTCAGGGACCACAGGCCTCCCGATCCCCTCCAGGTCCAGCTTCCTTTTGGCCTTGGGGAGAGAGAGGGGAGAGAGGCAGAGTTTGAGAATCATTCGTCCTTTAGCTTTTCCCCGACTTGGGGCCGAAGCACTGAGGCCACCAGCAGCCACCGCCTGCCTCAATTTGCCACCAGTCCTGGGTGAAAAAAATCACTGGACCTGGTAAGGAAATATCAGTGACCTGAAAAATGAGCTTTCAGGGGAAGGAAGTCCTATTTCTGAGGGGCACACAACACTCCCATCTTCCGAGGCCCAGGCGCTTGAGACTACCAAAGCCAGTCTGGGTTTTAATACAGGGTTCCTTAATAACTGGACCCGACACCCGCCTCTCTACCCGCCTCCCCCAGGATGATACAGGGAGGAAGGAGAGGGGAGGGCCTAAAGCACACCAGGCTGGGGAGAGCCCCCGCACCTCCACTGCAGAAGCAGCTGGCTCAGCCAGACTGCGTGCCCATCACAGCCTCACAGCTGGCCCTTATCAGGGCGGGGCTGGGCATCCGCCCAGGCCCAGGGGACTTCCTGGCTCAGTGCCACACCCCAGGGAGGTGTCCACATCGGGAAGCAGTGCAAATATCCCCCACCCTCCTGTTTGGGCTCCAGCTCAAGGGCCCCAGGGCCTCCTGAATAGACTCTATTTGCCATTCTTTCTTTGCCGAGAGGGGCAGACAATGAATCCTTCCCCTGTGTCTTAAGGACAAGCAGCTGAGGTCCCCCTGCTCCCCCTCCCTGTTCCCGCCAAGCTTGGGAAACACCTGCTGGGGAAATCAAACCACAGACCCATCTGCTCCTCTCCACCCCACTGCCACCCGGCCTCAATTACGCCCAGAAGCTGGGCTGGCCCGGAAGGGGCCTCCCTCCTTGTTAGGGCTGGGCAGAGGCAGGGCTGGGGCACTGGGGCACAGGTCAGAGACCCAGGCGTGAATCTCCCTGCTCCTTCACGGGCTCGCTGTGTGACTTGAGGAAATGCTCCACATCTAGGAGCCTCAGTTTCCTCCTCTGTAAAAGGGGGTAGAAAATACCTACTGCCAGGGGCTGTTGTAAGGATTCAAGGAGATAACTTTTGTAAAGCACTCAACCTGTGGCTCAGCATTCAGTAGGCGTTCAGGAAATGCAGAGTCCCTTCCCTAAAATCCAAACTCGGCCTCTTCCTAGACAAACTATTCTGGGGGTCACTGAGCCCATTTCCTTCTTCTTCCCTTCCCCCAGTCACCCAGACACCCCTACCTTAGTTGGGACAGAGAGGTCTATTTTAACTTTTGATGGTGAGGTCATGCTCGGCAGGGCTGAGACTTCTAACCGCTGCTGAGCACAGGTGGGCTGACACGCGTGGGAGGTGGTGATGGCTCTTCCTGCTGTCAGCTCCCTTCCCCATTCTCGTGCCTCCTCCAGGAAGTCTTCCTGGACTGATTTGAGGAGCCCTGCTCCTTGGTTGGAGGAGCCTGGATAAGAGGATCCTCTCCTCCACCTCCACCCAGGCCTGGACATGATCCAAACACCGCATCTCCCTGCTCATTCCTCTTTAAATCCTTCTGGAAAATATTCCTTTTCTAACCTCCCAGCCGGTGAGATGCTAGATTCTAGGGAAAGTGACCTGCTCTAGTCCCATCTTGTTTAGAGGAAAAGTCCTAATCATTCACTGAGACCTTCCACTGGCCCTAGACCAAGCCCCAATGTTCATCACCTCACTGAATCTTCCCAACGCCACGAATACCCATTTTACAGCTGAAGCAACTGAGACCTGGTGAGCCCAGGACAAGGAGAGGAAGGGAAGTCAGGCTGAGTTCTACCTGAGGCAGAGGTGGCAGCCCAGAGTCTCCCCAGCCCCACTCACCTCCCTCACCTGACGGAAGCCAGCCCCTGCTGAGTTCACAGAACACACCAGGAAGAACCTCACTACCTGCAGAGTGGGGAGGAGGGGAGGACCTTGAACAGAGAACCTGCGCAGGGCCTATCACGTGCTCATCAGTCCTAACTCAGTACTGCACTCTCTCTTGGTGGATGAGAAATGGAGACTCATAGAGGTTAAGCCACGTGCCCAAGGCCACACAGACAAAGAGCAAAGCCAGAGTTTGAACCCAGGTCTGTCTGACTCCAAAACCAGGTATCAGGCTGTTCAGCGCCATCCCGTACACGTTGCCCCAGAACTTGCTGAAATTTGAGCCAAGGCCTGGTTATGTCTACCTGCCCCCATCACTTTACTTCACACAGACACACACACACTGGCCCCCTCCCTTTTCTTCCTCTCCTTCACCCTTATCCTGCACTCTCAGGGTCCCTAAGCAGCAAACTGTCCCCCACCTGAGGACATCTCTCTGACACCTTTGAGCACTGCCCAGAGAAAAGTCAGCTCATCATGGATGGGCCTGAGCCTGCAGAACAGAAGTGGCAGAGGACAAGCCCAGGAGGACAAGGACCAAGGAGAGGCTGAGCACAGGCCTTGGAGTCAGAGCCGCCTGGGTTCCCATCCAGGCTGGGTGAGCTGGGCAAGTCCGCTGACCTCTTGAGCTGCACCTGTAAAAGGGGGCTGCTCTGCTCCTCCCTCCTGGAGGATTCAGTGAGGGGGCAGCAAAGCGCTTGCTCACGCGGGGGAGCTGCGATCACTAATGCACCAGGGCCACCAGCGAGGGGGAGGTTCAGGGCTGAGCTGAAAAGCATCGGGGATGTGCTGAGGGCAAAGGCCAGCTCGGCTCCAACCTGACCCTCTTAGGCAGCCCCTTTGGCTGTTTCTTAAAGGCCTGGTTAAGATTCAAGCCCACCATGCCAACCCCGAGGGAGAAGAACGAAGCTCCTTCCTCAGGCAGCTCTAGAAGTGAGAGGGCCAGAGACCCCAGACACCACCCCCTTGCAGGCAGCCAGGTGAGGTAACCGGGGCTCAGAGGCGGGGAAGTGACTTGCCGGAAATCACACAGGGAGTGGAGCCAGGTCTCTCCTAAGCCCCAAGCCCTAAGTTAGACGGTGGGGGTGGGAGCCAGTGGAAGGAGTTGAGAGCCTTGCTTCCAGATCCCCGCTCTGCCTCGCGGCGGCCTGGGAGGGACTCGCTGCCTTGCCTCCCTAAGCCTACATTTCCTCATCTGACCCGCCTTGTACTGTTGTTCATTAAAATGTTCATTTTCTTCCCTGGTTCTCAGAGGAAATTTGGAAAAGACAGACAAATGAAAAGAAAAGGAGAAACTCTGCAGAATCCCACCCTCTTCACAGGTTCCTGCAGGAATGACACAGGCTGGGGCCGGAGCATCCCACCCACGCCTCCTCCAGAGGTGGTGGAAAGAGCTCTAGTCAGGGAATGAGGAGACCTGGGTTCCCGCCTTCATTCTGCCGTTGATCTTGGTCGCCGTCCCTGGGCAGTGCCTAAGGTCCCTTTAAACAGCAGTTCCCCAACAAATCCTGCTCACCCTGCACTTTGCAGCCTGGGCACAAAGCAAGTGGCCACACCCAGGGTTGGGTTTGGAGCTGCTCCAGGTCACACCCTGTTAAAATGAGTAAGCAGGGGGCCAAGGCCTGCCCACCGGGTTTTGGGGCACAGGGCAACCGGGGACTGACAGAAAAGGGGGCTCTGGGCCCCAGAGGCCTTTAGGGTGGTCTGATGCAAAGAGATGCTCCCACGTCTTGGCTTAGGACTTGGACAAGTGACTTCACGTCTCTGCTCAGGTTCCTCATCTGTAAGATGCCTCATCCCGGGCATCTTGGCATCTTGACCAAGATAAGGAATGTGAAGAGTGCCAAGCAGTGCCTGGCACACGAGAGGCATTCAGTAAAAGAGCCATTCTTGCTGTGATCACTGAGCCCCTCCGGGAGGGAGGTACAGACAGATGCACTCAGCTCCTCTGGGAGGGAAGCAGTTCAAAACCACAGCTGTTACTGAAACTCTGCCGGGTCTCCTGAAAGCAGCTGGCCAGAGGAGAGACTGGGCCCACCACTGAGCGCCCTCCCTGGGGGTACCCAGCTCCTAAATCAGGTGGTACTGGGGAACGTCAAGGCTGCAGAGAAGAGACTAATGATAACCTGCCTTGTGGGTCATATATCTCCCTATATGATCTTGGACAGTTCACATCCCCTCTCTGAGCCTCAGTTTCCCCCTGCAACATGGAGCTACTAAAACCATCTACTTCATAGGGTACAAAACTATTTTAGACTGTAAAATGCTGAACTAAAGATCGGTAAAAACTCCCGGTTATCCTTGGCTGCTTGACTTGTAAAATAGGAATAGCAGTCCTGCCACCTTCCTCCTAGTTGGAAGTAACATACAGGAAGGGGTTCTGAAAGTTTAAAGCCTTGAGCATTGACAAAGCAGGATTCCAGTAGCAGGGAGTGGGGCTCTGCCTGCAGCCAGCGGTGGCTGGAGGCCAAGCCTGCTGATTGACACAGGTCAGATCAGTGCCTCTAGGGCAGAGGGGGTGGTCTTCTCCCTGTACTCGAACTTAACTCACCACTCACAACAAAGCCAACCTACAACATCCCCATCTCCCCTTCCTGGATCCTGCTTCCAAAACCCAGGGCCTGGAAGAGACTTGAGATGAGTTAGTCCCACAGCTACTTCGTGCACACACACATTTTCAAGACAAGGAAATGGCTCAGACCAGGGCCAAGACTTGTCCAAGGACATACAGTGAATTAGCGGCAATCAGGACCAGAAATCAGGCTCCCTAACTATCACCCCCACCTCCCAGGGCTCTTCCCACTCCACCCCACCCTATGGTTGTTTCGATTCTCATGGGCTCCAGGAATTCCACTCCCAAAAAACACACCCTGTGCCTGGTGCCACCACATTTTGGGCCCTCCTGGCAACGGTCCTGCGGCTTTGAGAAAAGAACAGTCAATCTGAACAGGAACCTCAGAGGGCTGCCCCCACCTTGCACCTGCTACTGGCTGTCTGGGACAGAAGACTGGGCCTGGGGGAGGACCTAGGGCAGAAAATTGGGAAAGAGTTGGCTGGATGGAAAATTAGGAGTCTCAGCCAAACTGGACCTGAGAGACCTCCCCCTATTTTAAAGCTCCCATGGTATCCCCAGGCTCAGTTCTGTGCTTGGACAATAGCAGGTGCCCAGTACTGGTTTCTGGGCCAAACAATGAATGAAAGAATGAATGAATGACAGCAAATTGACTCCGTAGACTTCCCCAAGGTCACAGGGTGCACTGGGGGTAGGGCGTTGGGTCTCCACACTCCTGATCCAGCGCTCATTCCTTTCCACCCCAGTGGATGAGGTTATTTCATCCCAAGTCTGAAAATGAAAGGCTCTTCTACTTAGATATTGGGGCAATGGGTTGTTCTGGAAGCTGAAAGCTCCCCTTCTCCCTCCCCAGACTCGACCTGCCTCACTCAGACTAGCTCCCAGGCGTCCCTCCCGCCTTTCCCACACCCGTGAAAGCAGAGAGGGAAGCGGTGCGGGGGCGGGGGGGGGGGTCCCCAGCATTACCGGCAGCCGGCCAGCAGGCACGCATCGCACAGCTTGGCCCTCCGGTCCGTGGGGGGTGGCGTCGAGGCAGGTGCCCGGCGCCGCAGCGGGAGGCACAGTCTGCGGGTACAGCTGGGTGTAGTAGGTGGTGGTGGCCGGGCAGAGCTGAGGGCTGCTGAGGCCGGGCGGCCACAGCTCCGTGGGGCTCATCGTGGGCAGCCCCTTGGGGGGCGGCCCCGCGGCCGGAGCCAGGGCCCGCGGCCCTCGCAGCATGGCGAGCGCAGCGCCCCCCTCCCCAGCCGGGCCTGGCGCGCCCGCCGGCACCTGCGGGCTTCGGAGCCCGCGGCGGCTCACACGGCCCGCGGCATGGCGCGGAGGCCGGGCAAGGCCGGACCCTCCCCTCCTGGCCCGACGCCGAGCTGGGCAGTGCTTGGAGATCGCCGCTTGGAGATCGCCCCGCGCCGCCGGCGCCGGCGGCGGCGGCACGGCCAGGGGATGCCCCGCCGCGAGGGCTGCTGCGACCAGCAAGGGCCCCGCGCCCCCTAAGGCTTCGGCGCCTGGGGTCTGGCCCGCTTCGGGAGGGGTCTCTGGGATGCCCACGGGCTCGGCAGAAACGCGATGCTCTCGGACGGGGGAGTAGGACCGATTGCACCGACTCCCTCTCGCCTCGCTCTCGAGTCCTTGAGCTTTTCTCTGCTTTTTTTTTTCCTGTTGTTGTTGTTTTTTTTTTTTTTTTTTTTTTAGCGCGAAACTGCGTGCCGCGAAATTCGGATCTCCCGCGGAAAATGCCGCGCTTCGGTTGGTCGCTGCAACAGGCACAGGCTCCACCCCCCGGAAGGACCCGTCCCCGAGGCGGTGATTGCAACACGAGCTGGATGCTTAAAGGGGACGCCACAGCTGCTGTCGCCCGGCGCCCGCCCGCGCTGACAGCCAGAGAAACAGGCTGGGAGGGTGGTTCCCTCACAGAGCTGAGGCCTGGGCCCGAGTTCCCTGGGGGTGGGGGGACCATTTTGGCGCGGAGTCTTGACCTGAGCCCAGACCCAGCAGTACGTTGCCCAGGCCACAGACCTTTTGCTAGTTTGCATTATAGCTCAGCCAACGATAACATATAGGTATTTATACCCTTTTTCCCCCCGCTAAAATGAAAGCCAGGAAACTGTTCTCTTTCTTGGCAAAGGGGCTGAGGGACGGAGCCTAACGTTTATACCTCTTCATAGGGGGATACTAACATCAACTGAGTGCCCACAGTATGCCTAGCACTCTGGAGATGATTACGTCTTATTTAATTTGATCCAACAGTCGTCAGAAGAGGAATGATGATCTTCGTGGTAAAGATGGACAGTCTGAGAGGCTAGGTAACTTGCCCAGGGTCACACAGAGAGATTCGCTGATTTGAGATCTGGCAGTTCAGTCTGGGACAGGCCCGGTCCTGAGCCCTTGCTTGTTCCAATAAGAGGCTCCTCCCCTGCTCTCCCAAGCTGTGCCCCTTGCAGTCTTGGGTGGGGGTCCAGAGTGCACAGTTCTGATTTGTTCACAGTTGTATTCCCAGAGCCCAACACTCAGTAAATATTTGAACATCTCCAGGTTTCTCCTCAACAATCCTTTTGTCACAGGTCTTCCCTCCCTCATTGCCGATAATCCATTTACATTCCTCATCTCTCCAGTTTAGAGAGGTCAAGGCTCAGAGAAGTGACCTTGGCTAGTGGGTGGCAGAGCTGCTAAAAGCTGCTTCTTAATTCCAGGTCTGCTCATTCCTGCCTGGTGCTGTGTGATTTTTATGCAAGGCTGAGCCTGGCATTCAGAGCACTTCCAGAGTCAGTCCCCAGCTTAATACCTGATCCTCAGATCTGGAGGATGAGGTGGCAATAATGCCTAGTGGTGAAGAGCCCAGACCTTGAAGTAGACAGCCCTGGGTTCAAACCCAGGCCTGGCCACTTTACTGTGTGACCCCAGGGAAGTTTTGTAAACTCTCTGAGCTTGGTTTTCTTATCCCTTACCACTCACTTCATAAGGTTGTGGGGAAATCTCATGAGATAATGCATGTAAAGCACTCAGCACAGAGTGTGGTTCATAAGGAACCCCAAGAAATGGCAGCTGTGGTTACATCTCTGGCCTTATCTCCAGTACACAGACCCCTTTACTCCTGTCTACACATTTCACTGGTCTTTCGTGGCCCAGTTCATTTATTTATTATTATTATTATTTTATTTGAAAGAAAACAGACTTTATCGCCCAGCAATTAAAAACATTTGAACATGTATTTTTCTACATAACTTCTTGTGAGGTGATCAGTGTTCACTAAAATATTAATTTTCATCATTTGCTTCAATTCATGTCTTCTTGACCAATTATTCATTTTTCTTTCCAAAATACTGTATGCCACACCTTTCAGGCAATGAAGAATTTTTAAACACCACAGCCAAGGACTTGAACTTTCATCTGCAAGTCCCTATACGCTTATTACATGCAGTTGTGCTCCCAGGGGTTTTCTCACAGCCATCCTCTACAACAAGTTTTTGGAAAACACTTATCATGACAACCTTCATTCACCTTCAACTCACAGGCTCTGTTGCACCTTGAAGAGCCTGGTGACAGGCCTCCAGGCGCTGCTGCCCTGCCCACACAGCTGATGGTGTCTCTGGTGACTTCTTTCCTCAGCGGCCACACGGGAAAAAGTTTCATAGCCTAGTTTAAACATCACCTCCTCCAGGAAGCCTTCCCTGCCCGCCTCCCCTCTCCCAGTCAGAGTGCCTCTCTCCCTCTTTGGACCCTTCGTGTGTTCTGCCTCAAAAAACAAGGCTTTGTTTTCATGCCTTGTTTATCTGTTGGGTTCTAAGCTCTCTCAAGGGACCAGGTGGTATCTCTCTCTGAATGCCCCTCAGCATCTAGGGCCTGGAGTGGCATGCAGAAGATGGGAAATAAATATTGATTAAATGATTCACTCATCTTCCCAGCAAAGAGTGGCAGAAGTTAATGACATCTGAAGTCAGAGGCTCAGCAGGCCCAGATTCAAGTCCCACTCCCCACCTGCCATCTGAGCGCCGCTGGACAGGCTGCTGCTCTACCTCTCAACATCAATTTCCTCAACCATCAAGTACCGATAATGCTTCCACTTGGCCGATGTCAAAGGACTTCAGGGATATCATTAAGAGGATGATGGTGATGATGATCGTTAATATTTACAGAACCTACTGTGTGCTGGGCTCCAAACACTTGGGCATCTCCTCTGATCCTCACGTCACCCCTGTGGGACAGGCACTATTATTAACCCCATTTTACAGATGAGGGAACCTGGAAGGAATTGTGGCAGAGTAGGTTTGGGGAAGGAGCAGGGCCCCAGGGCCAGGAAGGGAAATGGGGGTGGCAGGGTGGGGCTGGGACGAAAGAAGGGAGCCGGCAAGGGGGCCGTGAGCCAGCTCTCCATGGTTGAGAACCGGGCAGCTGGGGCTGGCTTTAGAGTTTCACTGCCTGGGAACTAATTCCTGCCAGAGGTGTGAGATGCAGATCTGCACTGGGTCACCCTGAACGTGAATTCCTGCCACATCCATTCCTAGTGTAGGGCTCTTAGTCAGGTTGCTGGATCTCTCTGAGCCTCAAATTACTCATCTTTGAAATGGGAATGGCAAAAGTGACCTTTCCATTTACCATGAAGATTCAATGAGGGATTGGATATAAAGTCCTCAGAGGGGCGCACAGCAGGTATTTAATATATTTTCACTGAGATTTGTGTGAGATGGACTGGAGAGGCCCTCACGTGGAACTGAATTAAAATACTTGCAGTTTTCCCTTCACGCCCTACCCTCTCCCATTTCCCAGGCTTGGCATCCATGGCTCCGTATCCACAAGGCCTCTCCTCCCTCCCAACCCCACGTGACAAATCTGACCCGCCCTTCAAGGCCCAACTCAAATGGTGGAGTGACAGGAACAAAGAGTCTGAAGTCAGACATCTTCAAAGTCCTTGGGGACACGACCCATGCTGTGTTTTCACCTTCATGCCCTCCTCCCTGAGAGTGCCGGGCACACAGTAGGTCTGCAGTAAGTGATGATGGTGTTAAGAGCTCACGTTTCCTGAACACTTCCTCAGTGTAAAGCACCAGACAGGCACTTTACATGCGTTATTATATTGAAACCTCCCAACTATCCTATAACGTAGGTACAATAAGGAAACTGAGGCTCAAACATGTAGGGGATTTGAGCAAGGGTTGGTTAAAGAGGAAACCAGGATCTGAACTCAGATCTCTATCTCCCAAGGCACTGAGCCATTCTGAGCAAAGAACTCAGCCCCAGAACCAACCCCATTGAAGGAGGGTATGTTCTGCCAGTGAACCCGGAGTTCCAGTGCTGCAGGTGTCGTTGGGGGTGGGAAGAGTGTGCCCACAACTAGATAAGTTACGGATGCTTAGTCCCATTTTCCAGATGAGGAAGCTGAGGCACAGGGGACATTAAATGAGACCGTACAGTTGGTAAGGGAGAAAGCCCTGTTCCAGCCAGGCCCAAAAGCCCTAGAAAAGCCCCCAAACCAAAGCAAACTTCCATTGCAGCTGGTGTACCTCATCCCTGGTATATCTTCTCCTGAAAAATGCCTCTGATTCCCTCTACTCAAAGCCCTACTTTTCAAAATACAAAATGCTTGATAGCAACTTCCTGAAGGCACAGACCTCCCGTTCTGGGGCTCCCCAGTGTGTTATCTGTTCACATAAATCCAAAATCAGACAGAAGCCAAATCAGAGCTGTGGGAAGGAAGAGGGAAAAAAATCTCTGCTCCATCATATTTGTGCTTCTCTGTAAAGTCTTTCCCAACTATTCTAAAATGTGTTACTTTGGTAATTGGAGAGAAAAAGTTATTTTTTTTAAAAAAGAAATAAGTTGCTGCTTCAGGGAAGTTCTGCTATTGATAATGATCCTTTCACTGGAAAACTGTTGGAATGTGAGGTTCACAGGTTCTCTGGACTGGCACATAGTAAATACTATATGAATGTTTGTTAAGTAAGTAAAACTCTGGGCCCTGACACTCTGTAAGCTGTGGGCTCTTGGGCATATCATTGCACTACTCTGAGCCTCAGTTTCTTCACCTGAGAAGTGGGGCAAATCATGGCTTCCTCATAGAGTTGTTGTGATAGTTGAAGTAAATCCGGGATGGTACGAGAATGTGCTGTGTGTGTGTGCACACGTTTGGCATAATATTACCAAAATGTATTGAGAAGATAAAGGATTTGAATGGACAATTCTCCAAAGAAGATATACAGAGGCCAATAAGCACATAAAAAGGTGCCCAATATCATTAGACATTAAGAAGTGAAAATCAAAGCCACAACAAGAGGGACTTCCCTGGTGGTCCAGTGGTGAGTCCTCCGCACTTCCACGGCAGGGGGCATGGGTTTGATCCCTGATCAGGGAACTAAGATTCTGCATGCCGCGTGGAGCGGCCAAAAGAAAAAAAAAAAAACCCACAACAAGATTCACACATACTAGAATGGCTATAATCAAAAAGAATGACAATAACAAGTATTGGCCAGGACATGTAGAAATTGGAGCCCTCATATATTGCTGGTGGGAATGTAAATTGGTGTAGCAACGTTGGAAAACAGTTTGGCAGTTCCTCAAAAAGTTATACACAGAGTTACCATATGACCCAGGAATTCCACTCCTAGATATATTCCCAAGAGAACTAATGACAAATGTTTTCATAGCAGCATTATTCATAATAAGCAAAACCTGGCAACAACCCAAATGTCCATCAACTGATGACTGTTTAAATAAATGTGGTATATCCATACAGAGGGATATTATTCAGTCATAAAAAGAAATGAAGGGGACTTCCCTGGTGGTCCAGTGGTTAAGAATCTGCCTTCCAATGCAGGGGATGTGGGTTCGATCCCTGGTTGGGGAACTAAGATTCCTACATGCCGTTGGGCAACTAAGCCCACACGCACAACTAAAGAGCCTGCATGCCGCAACAAAGATTCTGCGTGCTGTGACTAAGACCCGACGCAGCCAAATAAATAAATTAATTAATTAAAACAAAACAAACCAAAGCAAAAAAGAAATGAAGTACTGATACCTGCTACAATGTGGTCGAGTCTTGAAAACATCATGCTAAGTGAAAGAAACCAGACACAAAAGGCTACATATTATATTATTACATTTATGTGAGATGTCTAGAACAGGCAAATCTATAGAGACAGAAAGTTGATTAGTGTTGCCCGTGTGGGTCGGTTTCATATTACAGATGAGGAAACTGAAGCTTAGAAAGGCTAAGTTCCACTATGCCCACCTGTCTGTGTGACTTTGGACTGGTGGCTTCACCTCCTAGAGGCTTAGTTTTCTCATCTATAAAATGGAGGTGATGACGAGCACCTAAAAGGGTGGTTGCACATCCTTCATATTTGTTAGTTCATTTTCCCTTCTCTCTGGCCTTTGGGTGGAAGCTGGTGGGGTTGAAGGGTTAAGGCTGCCATCTAGCGGTGAACTCCAGTACCTGCCAAAAGCCTGCGAGGCTATCTACCTATTAACAAGTTAACCCCCTATAGACTTAGGGAGGAGAAAAAGAATGTGAAAGATGCAGCCCCGCTGGGAAGGCCAGGGCTACCAGATTGGCCAAATTCTTTCCAGATGTTTCCAAACCCTGTAGATGTTTTTCACAGATGTTGAGTCTTGTGGGTCTCATTGGAGGAGGACAATCGGATTTAGGTCCCTGTACAGGTGCCCAGAGGAGCTTGGGGAAGCACAACCTACAATTCATGGGATTATCTATTTATTCCCTCCTTTACCCGAAGGAACTCTGTAGGGTTTTTTTAAGATTTATTTATTTATTTATTTATTTTTGGCTGCGTCGGGTCTTAGTTGCAGCACGCGGGATCTCCACTGATGCATGCGGGATATTTCGGTGCTGCACGTGGGCTTCTCTCTAATTGTGGCGGCGGGTTTTCTCTTCTCCAGCTGTGGCGCGCCAGGTTCCAGAGCGTGTGGGCTCTGTAGTTTGAGGCATGGGGGCTCTCTAGCTTATGTGAGTGAGCTCAGTAGTTGTGGCACGCGGGCTTAGTTGCCCCATTGCAAGTGGGATCTTAGTTCCCTGACCAGGGATCGAACCCACGTCCCCTACATTGTAAGGCGGATTCTTTACCACTGGACCACCAGGGAAGTCCCCCAAGGAACTCTTTAAAACACACATTTGCTTATGGTCTTGCAAATAGCTCCCAGCATGGCCTGACCACCCCACCCCCTGCCAGCCCCTCTGATCTTCAGCCTCCTTCACACAGGGACCTTTGCCTCTCATAAAACACACTTTTTCCGACAACCCTTCTGACATCCCTGCTCTCCCTGTAAGCCCACGGTATTCTCTCTGCTTGGGATGCTTCTCTCCACCTCTTCTACCAGGAAAAAAAGAGGTCTGCTCTCAGACACAAGTTTCTCAGATACACAGCTCATTGAGAATGCTGTATACCCCATATGCACATGTGATCTCAAACAATGCTTGGTAAAAATGGGTGTACTTTCCATTGACAGATGAATGGATAAAGAGGATGTGGTACATATATACAACTGAATATTACTCCTCCATTAAAAAGAATGAAATAATGCCATTTGCAGCAACATGGGTGGACCTGGAGATTATCATACTAAGTGAAGTAAGTCAGACAAAGACAAATATGATACTGCTTATATGTGGAATCTAAAAAAAAGATACAAATGAACTTATTTATGAGACAGAAACAGACTCACAGACTTACAGAATGAACTTATGGTTACCAGGAAGGAAGGTGGTAACCAGAGGGCGGGATAGATTGGGAGTCTGGGATTGACATGTACACAGTGATATATTTAAAATAGATAACCAACAAGGACCTACTGTATAGCACAGGGAACGCTGCTCAATATTCTGTAATAACCTAAATGGGAAAAGAATTTGAAAAAGAATAGATACATGTATATGTAAAACTGAACCACTTTGCTGTACACCTAAAACTAACACAACATTGTTAATTAACTATGCTCCAATATAAAATAAAAATTTTTTTTAAATGGGTGTATTTTAACTCTTCAGTTGAACAGAATTGAAGCCTGGGACAGCAACATCAAGAATCCAGATCAATTATTAACATTAAAAAATAAGACTCAGAAGTATTTTGAAATAAGCAAGACATCCAGTCTGTGGAGTCCAAGTGGTACTGGCCACAGTATGAGTATGGGTGGTGACAGCTTACAGCACCCATTTCTCAGAAGCTGACTCTGATCCCTGCTCCCCACCTCCTGTTAGGAATCTCAATCTGTCATCATTTCATATTGTAATTGTTTTCTGTTCTGTCCTTCCCCACCAGATTTAAGTCACTCCTTGTCTTCTTTATCTTCACACCCCTGTATCCAGCCCAGTGCCCATCGTGGAATAGAAGCCCAAGAATTGCTTATTGAACTGAACTCAGTGAAAGATTTTTACAATAGTTGAGAGGCCACTTGGCCACTGTCAGAGGCTCTGTGACTCTGCAAGCCAAAGAGGTCGCCAGGGTCAGAATCCTCAGGTATCTCCTATTCCTGGTTTATGGAGAGAGAAGTATCCCTCTGCCCACCCCTCTGCCCCCATGATCATTCCTCCCCCAAAATGCAGATAAAAATGATGCGAATAGTAGCAAATCAAGTATATTCATACCCCAAATCCACTTGTTACCATGAAGTGGTACCATAGCCCTAAGAAGAAGCCACAATTAGCCCCATTTTACAGGTGCTAGAACTGAGGCCAGGAGTAGCTAAAGAGAAAACTGAGACTCAGAGAGTTTAGGTACTTTTCCCAAGATCATAGGGCTGGTGATGGTGGAGCAGGTTTTGAGCGAGGGCAGTCTGGGTTCACCCTCTCAACCACTCTGCTACCTTTCCTTCCTTCTGGATGTCGTCTGAAAGCTTTGGCTTCAGTATGTATAAGTAGGATAAGAATACCCACATCTCAGAGTGGCTGTGAGGATTAGACCTGCGTGTGGGCGTCTGGAACACACTAGATACCAAGGAAAAAGAGGTAATAATTTTTGCTCCTCTTGAGCGCCGAAGCTGACAATTGCAGCAACTGGCCACCAGGGGGAAATCATGCGCTGAAGATCTAATACCTTCCCAAGCCCTGGTTCCATGGTTAAGAATTTCGCTGCGACCTTAATTTTCCTGTGCCCAACCCTGTAATCAATGACATCTCATCAGTGCAGAACCTCACAGAACTAACCTTCTTGCAAAAGAAATAAGGTTTAGGCCTTAAACGCATCCAAGGCCCCTTTGCCAACACCAGTTCTGAGAAGATGTATGTTGGGGAGAGCCCCGCTGTGTCCCACTTGGTGGTGGCAGTGGTGGGGGATGGTGATTATCAGGAGTGCCCCTTCTGCTGGAGGCTGGGCTCCCAGAGCCACAGCTGCAGGGTGAAGGGTGGCAGGGAGGGCTTTGAAATTGTCTCCCTAGGGATTTCCATGGTTACAGATTGATGCCGGCAGAGCACTAGACTGGGTCCTTTATCTGTATTGTCTCGTGGGGAGACAATGGGCTTTAGGGATGGGGGGGCCCTCCATGCAGATCACTGCTGCAGCAGGGTCCTTGTGTGCCCCGCTCTGTGAATCCCCTGACCCCGGCTGCTGGGGCTGAGAGACTGGGGCATGGGGGTCAGCCTTGGCAATCACTCCTTGCTGTAGGTACAACACTACTGCTGCAGAGACTTGGGAGAGGCCATCTTTCAGGCTCCAAAACAGCAAAGCTGCAGAGGCCACAGGGTATTCAATAAAAAGCACACATTTTGGAGTCAGCCCTGATTATATCATGATTCTGACTTGGACAAGTTATTTTACCTGCCTGAGTCTCAGTTTCTTCATCTGGAAAGTGGGGGCAGCACCTGCTTTATAAAATTACTGTGAGGAAGCATTAAGCACAAAGCCTGGTGTCAAGATGCTCAGAGAGGACCTGAGCTCAGACGGGCTCATAGCATATCCGGGTCACAGGACCAGCTCTGTCACTCACTCTATGTCCTTAACCAAGGCCCTCCTCCTCTCTGGGCCCTAGCTGCCCCATGGGTGACTTGGGGACTTTGAAAGGTTTATCAAGGATGAGATGAAATGATGATAAGAAAATGCTTGGAAAAATAGAAATCAAACCCTGAACACACAACTCTGCCTTCCAGGACTTAAAGGTACTTGTAATATACAGCACATGATCATAGGAGGCATGTGGCATTTGGGTGAGCTGAATCTCTGGAGCTATGGCAGAAAAGGGAGATTATTTAGGAGGCGGGACACGGAGGGTCTCAGAATCAGGGAGTTATTCCAGAAAGATCTGCCACCCTGATTAACAAAAGAAACAAAAGCACAGAGAGGGAATTCCCTGGCGGTCCAGTGGTTAGGACTCCGTGCTTTTCACTGCTGAGGACACGGGTTTGATCCCCAGTGGGGGAACTAAGATCCCACAAGCCTCGGGGAACAGCCAAAAAAAAAAAAAAAAGCACAGAGAACTGAAGGGACTCAGCTCTCTGCCACCCAGTTTAATCACCCTGTCCTGTCACCAGCTTCTTCTCCAAGGAACGGGTGTGTCTAGGTGGAGAAGAAAGGAGGGAGTTAGGGAAAGTTACTGTCACTTACGGGACACGTTTAAATGAGGTTAAGTTGATCGTTAGCCCCATTTTACAGATAAGGAAACTAAAGATTGCTATTATGGTTATTCAACTGGATTGGCCAACCAACGTATAAGACCCCAAAATAAAAATAATTTGCCTGCAGAATGGAAGACAGAACTTGCTCAAGGGAAAAGTAAAACAATCCCTTCACCTTTAAATAATCAGCAGAGGGACTTCCCTGGTGGCGCAGTAGATGGGACTCTGTGCTCCCAATGCAGGGGGGCCCGAGTTCGATCCCTGGTCAGGGAACTAGATCCTACCTGCATGACGCAACTAAGAGTTTGCATGCTGCAACTAAGGAGTCCACGTGCTGCAACTAAAGAGCCCACCTGCCACAACTAAGACCCGGTGCAACCAAATAAATAAATAAATAAATACATATTTAAAAAAAAAAATAATCAGCAGAGGGAATCAAAAACTTTTAAATGTTTATCACTCATCCTTCCATTAAGATGCACTTAGCCCAGAGTCTTGCACACAGTAAGTATTCAGGAAATGAAAGTTCTTGTCACCATTACTGTTTTTATTAAATTTACTGCTACACATTCAATGCAGGGGATACAAAGGTAAATAAAACTCCCTCCTGTCTTTGAGGAATTCAGCCTAGTGAGAGGGAAAGGGGGGTGCAAAAAATAATCTCTTACACTTGCTGGACTTTACAACGTACAAAAACCACTTTTACATGCACCATCTCACTGAATTCTCAAAACCACCTCATAAGGAAGGCATTCTTCCCATTTTAGAGATAAGGAAACTGAGGCTCAGTGGGCTCCAATGACTTGCCCAGACATTGTAAAATATGAATAAAAGAGGAAAGAAAATAATTTTAGGAGGAAAACCACCTTTATTGGATTAACAGATGTGTTTAAAAAGCAGTAGAGAAAAAAAAAAGCAATAAAGTGTATTAATTATATAAGGCACAAAGACCATAATCCTGTTTTATTAAAGAATATAAAAAAGCTACCTCTTACCGAGTTAAAAAACCAGCCAGGCTTTGAAGAACTCTCACTTATGGAGCAATGACTACGTGCCAGGCACTTTTTGTGCATTTCTCTAATCCTCACAGCAACCCTGAAAGGTAGAAACGGTTAGCCCCCCTTCACAGATGAGAAGCCAAAGCTCAGAGAGGTGAAGCTAGTGCACAGCAAGGAGGGGAGAGAACGAGGACTGAGACCTGAGCTCTGATACTCAGGTTACGAGCTAGAGCCAGGGCTTCCTCCCAGGTCAGTTTTGCCAAGGAAATCTCCTGCTGAGAGGTGAGCACAGCTTCTTGTCTCCCTCCACAGAGCACAGTGAGCGGGAGGGAGGTGCAGGCAGCTCTCCAAGGTAAGAGGAAGCAGCACAGCATAGCATGCCCTTCTTCACAGTGTGTGTGCGTGTGTCTTCATGTATGTGTGTGTGTACCCGCACATGAGGTGTGTGAAGTTGTGTGGAGGTGGCTGTGTGTGAAGTTGGCTGGGCTCTGGGTCTCACAAAACCATATGATTTATCTGTACTTCTTACTGAAGTGTCAATTTTATTTTTTAAAAATTGAGACATTACGATTCTATATAAAAGCACAAATGGCTATAGAATGTATGAGAACACACTTCACATGGTATGCTAAGATAAGGAATGACAGCTAGCATTTGGGGGGTTCCTATTACGTGTCAAGCATTAGACTGAGAGTGCTATGTGTTAACTAATTTAATCCTCACAAAGTAGGGCCTTTTATTATCCCCATTTTATAGGTGCAGACACTGAGGATGAAGGAAGCTAAGGAATTTGTCCAAGTTCACACTGCTAGTGGGGGACTGCAGGCACTCACAGGCATTTCAGTAGCCAAATATTGTATGTTCAATCAAAAGTTTACAAAAAGATTCACAAGGACTTCCCTGGCAGTCCAGTGGTTAAAAACTCCATGCTTCCAAGGCAGGGGGGTGCGGGTTAGATCCCTGGTCAGGGAACTAAGATCCCACATGCTGTGTGGCAGGGCCAAAAAAAAAAAAAATCCAAAAAGATTCACAGATGAGGATGATGACAAAGAAGCAGGTGCTTCCCGCTCCACTAGATCTTCGTAAAATTATAAGGGCTGCCAATTTCAAGCATCTCATCTGTACCAGGTATTCTATCTCTGCTGTCTTATTTAATTCCTACAACAACCCTATGAAAGAGGTACTACTGGGAGTTTCAGATGAAACACTGAGGCTCAGCGAGGTGGTCACACAGCTAAGAAGCGGCAGAGACAGGTCTGTCTGATCACAAAGCTCCTGCTCATACCCGTGATTATGCCACGTTCGGCCTCCAGGTCCTCTGGCCTCTGGGTCATGTCCTTCCTAACCCAAACCCCAACCCCCATTCTCTTCTAAAAAGGGGTGCTTTCATGAGTAAGCTGGCTCTGGATCAGGCTGAGCCTGGGTCTAAAGCTCTGTCCTTCCACCAGCTGAAAACACATCTGTCATGAAATAATTACAAATCCCAATAATGAGAAAGGAGTAGCTGGGCACGGACTGGGAGTGTGAAGACCTGGTTTTTAATCTCTAGGTCTGTGAGGGGGTCTTTCCCTATGACATTGGATGAGTTGCTTACCCCTTCTGGGACTCCAGTTTCTCCATCTGTGAAACGGGACTATTCCTAACTCCAACTGTGACTTACTGAGTGCCTCCATGTGCTGGCAGCCTTCTCAGTGCTTTACCTTCAGTTCCTCACTAAATACTCAGCGGGACTCTGTGGTGGCCCTGTGCTGGTTCTCTGAGGCTCAGAGAGGTAAAGGAGTTTGTCCAAGGTGGCAGAGCCTGGGAGTGGAGATGCTGGACTGTGGCCCTGCTTTTTAAGTCCCTGCACTATTCCTCAAGGCACCAAGCTGTCGGGCTGATCAGATACTCCTGTGTGTGTGTGAAAGGCCTCTGAAGAGCACACATGCTAGACAGGCAGTGCTGAGATGCTGGGATTGGATTATGCCAACAATACTGCCACCCGGAAAGATGAGGGAGGAATTATGTGAGGAATCTGACAACCATAACCGGCAAGCTCTGCGGATGGCGTCACCCAGGGCCTACCAAGCGCCAGGCGCTTTACATATGTCGTCTGCTTTAATCATCACAGCAGCCATCTAAGGCTCTGAGAGGGTAAATAACTTACCTGTGATGGCATAGCTGACACATGACAAAGCTGGGATTTCAGCCAGCATCTGATTCCCAAACTCACAGAGAGTACGGGAGGGCTGTGGGGTCTGGCTGAGGCCAATTCTGTGTGACCATTGGTTTGTACAAAGTTAAAAGAACTGCAGGGAATTCCCTGGCGGTCCAGTGGTTAGGACTCGGCGCTTTCACTGCTGTGGCTCGGGTTCAGTCCCTGGCTGGGGAACTAAGATCCTGCAAGCCGTGCGGCATGACCAAAAAATATATAAAATTAAATAAAATTTAAAACTGCAGACATCAACAGGACTGGATGTAGAAGCTATGTTGGAGACCTTGGCTCTGACACTTACTCCAGGGACCTTTGGCAGGTCCCTTAATATCTGTGAGCCTCACAGGGGTGAAATGGAGGCAGTCCCCCGGTCTCGCATTACCACATAGACTAAAATGCTGTGTACTAGTGAATGGCCTCTTTTGAACACTTTCTTGCTGCTGTCTTTGAACGTGGAGTCAAACTTGCCGAGGGAAATGTGATGGACAGGAGTCAGGACCAACGTTTAGGCCCCGCAGGGCCCACCTGGATGAACCCTGGATGGAAGCTGGGATCAACCCTTCATGCATCTGGACCCAACGCAAGAACTGCCAAGGGCCCTGATGGGGAAGAGACGTGTGTGAGTGGTGGTGGAGGGGACTGTCTGTCTTGACGGTCCCTAAGTACTTGTCTCCTCCCCCCAGAACCTACAGTGGCCAAGTACCCAGTGTCTTGAAACCTTTTTTTTTTTTTAATGCTAAAAATGGCATAGACTGGAAACAAAACCAGGTTCAGGAAGAACCTGGATCGGTGAGCGGGCAGGTTATTCTGGGGAGTCTGCCTTGGGTACCCTCATTGCCACACAACACACACTTTTAGCCCCAAACCGACCAACTGCCAGCTGGCCAGCGACCACCTCGACGTAGGGTAATGAGTTCCATATGTTTCCATAAGAACCCAGCTAAGCTTTTCCCCAGCAGTTCTTAAAAAGTGTTCTCTCTCCTCCCTGGCTTCACTTGGCCACCCTTGTTTCATTTGCTCCTAATGAGGGCGCGAGGGAGGGGGCTGGGTGGCAATGACAAGGACACAATGCTTTAGGGAGTCACCATTTCCTGACTTCACATTTCCAGATCCTCAGGTGGGGGGCTGCGCAGTCCACCAGCCCCTGGCAGTTCCTCTGTGAGAGCTGTGTGATTCCTGAAGCCTCTCAGGGCCTCAGCTGCCCCATCTCTAAAGTGGGAATAACAATCCTTGCTCTGGGGAGGCAGAGTATCACACGAAGTTTCCTAGATACAAAGTTAGGAGACATGGGTTCGAGTCCTGTCTTTTTTTTTTTTTTTTTTGGCCATGCTTGCGGGACATTAGTTCCCCAACCAGGGATTGAACCTGGGTCACGGCAGTGAAAGTGCTGAGTCCTAACCACTGGACCGCCAGGGAATTCCCTCAAGTTCTGTCTTGACCACGAATTTACTGTGTGTCCCTGGGCAGGCTCCTTCCCCTCTTGGGCCACATGTGTGACCTCTAAGGGTCCTTCCATCCCTGACGGCCTTTAGGTTTATGAACAAATGACAGAAAGGTACAGGGAAGAGCATCAACTTACCTGTTAAACACGGGTGGCTCCAAGGCCGGATCCCTTGGAAGCCCAAGGCCTCCCTGCCACGGCCAGTGTTACTGCCAGTCTGACCATGGTCTGGCCCAATGAGGGTTTTGCCTCCAGGCTCTGGCACAAGATAGGAGCAGGGTGGAGCTGAGGACAGGGAGTGTCCCAGATGGAAGGGCAGCTCCACAGCCTGGGTGATGCAGGGAGAGGCTATGGTCAGCCCCCAGCCATGGAGGGACATGAATCCGAGTTCAGAGAGCTACAGCGCCCCCTTCCCCTTATCTGGCTTACCAAAGGCAACCCCTAAATCCTGGTCTCTGGGTGACCTACTACCCTGATCCAGACTGTCCACTGACTCTACCCAAAGACTGACTCACTAGCCTTGGCCGCTGATGCTATTCAGACTAACCCTCACACCCTGTCTATTAAGCCCAGCCACAGACTGACGGCTGCCAACTTCTACCCACACTATCTCCAAACCTTGCCAGTCTGGCTGAACCCCAATTCTGGCCACACTCTGACCCCTCACTCTACTTTCAGACTGACCTCTGATTTCGGTCACAAAGTGACCCCCTGACCTTGCCACTGACTGACCCTTAACAGCAGAAATAATCAGAGAACAATTAAATGCTAAACTCTAAGTGAAACAGGACAGGGAGGAGAGTCGGGCGGGGTGGGGAGGGAGACTGGGCGGAGGGCAGAGGCTTGGCGGAGGGCACAGGCTTCCCGGAGGACCCCGGTGGGCCTGGGGCCACACTCGGAAGGTCGGAAAAGCCTTGTGCGGGGCACGTCGCAGGCGCTCGAGGAATGCGAGTTGCCTGAAAGAATGAAGGAAGGAAGGAACGGGGTGCGATCCAGGTCGGCCGCCCGGCCCGGGCAAAGCTGCCGAGGCAGGAAGCAGGGTGGGGGCGCGCCGAGGCTGCAGCGGCCCGAGCGCAGCTGGGGGCAGCGGGAGAGCAGTCGGGTCAGCAACTCCGCTGGGTGGGGGGCCCCCCCCGGCCGGGAGGCTGGGAACCGGGAGGCCGCGCTGCTGGCAGAGTGGCTGGGGCGCCGCGAGGCTCCGGATGGGCTGGGAGCCCCGCCCGCAGGCTGCGGAGGGAGCCGGAGCCAGAGCGGAGCCAGAGCTCAGACATCCGGGCGCCAGCGAACACCTGCGAGCGGCCCCCAGGGCCCGCGGGGGGAGCGCGGGTCGCCGGGCCTGGGGCGGGGCCAGCTAGGCTCCGCCCAGCCGGGCTCTAGGCCACGTGGGCCGAGGCTCCGCCCCTGCCCCGGCGCAGAGAAGAGGCTGCGGGGAACGCCTCTCCCAGTAGAGCAGGGAGCGGGCAGAGCCGACCCGGAGGCGCAGTTCTGCGAGAAAGAGAGAGCGAAAGGATTTAGGATGTAGCCTGGGGAATGGAGAAGAGTGGTAGCCGTGAGAGGCGATGAGACCGGGAAGACAGATTATTGACGGTTGTCCGGCACATCCACAGCTAAGGAGAGCTGTAACTGGCCTTCTCGGAAAGGGCACCATCTCCGGTGTCACAGGCATGAATTTGAATCCCTGCTTTGTTACTTAGGGGCCGTGTGGCCACGGGCAAGTTACTTCGCCTGTTCTGAACCTGTTTTTTTATTTACACAGTAAGAATCCCTTCCAAAAGTCCGTTTTTCAGAGCTGATGCAGTAGTGAACTGTAAGACTCAGTTAATAGTGAATCTTGTATTTTCAGGGAGCCTGGTAGATGCTTTACGCATGTTATTTTTAATCCGAACCACAGACCTGCAGAGGAGTACCATCATCCCATTTCACAAATAAGAGGGAGACCTGGGGTGGGCTTAGGTCTTTCATTCAGCAAGCACTTACTGGGGACCAAATATGTGCCAGGTAAAGGGAACGGTGAGGGGAAAAAATTGGCCTGGAGTAGAGGTAGGAACATGGACTTCGAAGCTAGATGGTGCTGGATGGTGCCTTGTTGTGGCACTTCCTTGCTTTGTGACCTGGATCAAGTTAATCAGCCTCTCTGAATCTGTTTCCTCTGTAAAATGGGAATAATGATACCCACTTTGCTGGGTTGTGGTGAGGATTAGAAAAAATTAAGATAAAATAGAGCCTGGCACCTGGTAGGCATTTGATAGGTGTTAACGACAGAAGACAACTATCCTGAGTTTTCTCACCTAGGGCCAAATTGCTTTCACTCCCTAATGACTAATGAATTGGTGTGCTGGTTTCAGCTTTTGTCCCAGCCACCTGACCAGCTCAGTCTCGGAGGACCTTACAGGCAATTTCCTTGGAATTAGCTTAATAATACCTTGTAGGTGTGTGATGCATTTCAAAGAACTTTCCCACCATTATCTCTGTCCAGGGAGGCAGCAGTACAAGAACCACCAGCTGCTGAGCAAGGGAGGAGAGAAGCTTGGAGAGGTGAGATGTCTTGCTCAAGCGCACATGGCAGATGAGCGATTCAGCTCTTCCTAGCCTTCCACAGTCCCGCAACTTCCAAGCAGGAAGCAGCATACTGTGCAAGAAAGGGCACAGGACGTTGAGTTGAGTGCCTGGCTTTACTGCAATTAATGGTGTAATGTGGGGCCGGGTGCCTCAGAATTCTTTTCTCAATATCAGCAGTCTCATACAGATGTGGAAACTGAGGCTGAATAGATGCAGTTGCTAGCTTGCAGTCAAACTGCTAGTATGTGGCAGACAAGGATTTGCACCCTTGTGTGGCTGACTCCAGAGCCAGCAGGGGACACAGAACAAATGATCCAAGGTAGACCCAGCCTAGGTCTTGTGCTTACTTGGTTTGAAGTAAGAGTTCCTCACATGGGGTCTGAGGGCTTCCCAGGGCATTGGAGGTATGCTATTGCTCTGCAAAGTGTGTGTGTATCTTCTGAAGAGAGCATTCATACCTTACATCAGATCATCTGAGAAGACCAGGAAACAGGTTAAGAACACTGGTCAGCTAGGAGGGTGGTTTGCAGAGACAAAGGTTGCCTCCTCTCCACGTGCCCCTGTTCGCCCCTGAAAGCTCACCAGGGTTAAGGCATGAAGGTGGGTGATGACGTGACCTGTTTGTTATGAAATATTGAAGTAACTCACGCCAGTGGCCAACACACATATGAGATCATATCATAAACAGGAATCTAGTGAGGCCAGGTGCCTGGTGTAACCCACCTGGGGAAATGCCAGGTGGCGGCAAAGGAGGATGGCATGGTTTGGGGGTCTTGCCCTCTGCCTCTCAGGCCTGGCTCCATGGAATAGCCAGTCTCAGACCCTGCTCCTGTCCACTACAATCATAGTCACTGTAGTTAAGGTTAAAATCCCATCTCTGCCTCTCCAGGGGTTGTGTGAACCTGGCTCCAACCCATTATCCATGAGCCTCAATTTGTCCATTTCTGAAATAAAGCTAAAGATGCTTACAGAATAGGCTCCCAATGGCGATGTTATGAGAAGGATATACCAGAAATAAGGGCTGTAGGGACTCTTCCTCAAATTCCCAGTCTAGGCTCAGAGTCTTCAACTACCTGGTGGTAGAGGGATTTGTTCCCATATTTCCCAACCAGCAACAAAATCCTTCTGATCAGTGGCTGAGGATTTGAAGGAGGAGACCCCTCTCCTATTTTCTCCAACTTTGAAAGCCCAAGAGAAAATTAAAACAATGTGAAGAGGGAAATGAAACCAAGCCCAATGATCCATTTATTCAATTCTGAAATGGGTCTATCAACCACCAACCCTGCCTGGGCACCAGGTGAGGCTTCTCTTCCACATCCTCTGCTAGAAAGACATCATGAATAATTAATGGCATTGAAGAGGACAGCCATCTGCTCGTTAGCAAAACAGCTCTCAAAGTACCTAAGAACTGAGACTCAGGAGACCCGATTTCTATCCTGAGCCCCCAACTTGCTGGGTGAGCTTGTGCCAGTCACTTCCCTTCTCCAGTCTTCCCTCACTTGTTAAATGAGACAGGACAAGGCTCTTCTTTGCACCCAATGGATGTGGGGCTCCCCCCCTTCCCCAGCCTTAGCTGGGTATTCTCCCATCTCCCTTTTAAGGGAATAAGCAAGTTTGCTCTTCCCAAGCTCCAAGACATTTAGTCCCCCTAAATTCAGTCTTGTGAGAAAGTGTTAGCACTTAAGGAATCAAATTACGTAAGTGTTTAAAAACCGTTTATTATGCAAAATGTTAACTTTTATAAAAAGTTTAATATACATCGCATGGTTACAGAAAGTCACCTTCCTGCAAAAAAGGTACAAAAGCTAAATACTCTATTATAGAGTTCATAATCAGGGCAACAGAGCCTTTCTCCAAGGAGACCAGAAGACCAGCTCTACCGCTGCCTTGCCAGAGTTTGGAGAGCAGCCAGCCCCGCCCCCCATACACCTCCACACACTGAAAGACAGTCTTTAAACTTGGGGGTGGGGTGAGGGCTGGGGGAGGTTGCCCAGCTGGTGCCCAGAGCTAGCTCTGGCTCTTTAGGCCACCCAAGTTCACAGTCCTTCGCTCCCGGGCGCAGGTCCAGCCTCGAGGCAGGGGTTTGGGGAAGTCAAGTGGGCAGGGCGAGGTTGGGGCCCATCCATGCCCTCGGGCTTCCGGCCGTAGAGGGTCCCGGGTCCCAGGCGGAACGGGCGCCAACACCTGCGTTCTGGGCGGGGGAGGAAAGAAGACCAGGGAGCCGTCAGTTTCCGCCGAGCGCGCCGAGGCGGGGGCCGGCCGCAGACTGGCCGGCGCCAAGGAGGAAACTTGGTCTCTACCTCCAGCTGATAACTCCGCGCCCCTCGCTGCCCCCACCCAGTTGGCGCCAAAGGACCACAGGCGGAGCTTGCACCATCCCTCCCTCTTGGAATTAACACTAGCTGGGAGGGGGCTGAGGAAAACACGGATCCTTTAAGGACTCCAAGCTACAAACAGACTGGCTATTTTATTTAGTCGGACCCGCGCCTTTCTCGCGTCTTTGGCCACTAGGGAAGGCAGGGACACCGTGTGTTTAAGGTTGAAACGAACACTGGATGGGAATTGGTTCCGTCATTCATTTAATGTGACCACGGGCAAGTCACTTTCACCTCTCTGGACTCGGTTTCCCTAAACCGAGGGAGCGCGGGAATCCCTTAAAAAACCTACCAACTCCAGGATTTGCCGTTTAAGCACCAGCTGCCCCTCTTCCCCGCCCCCGGGAGAAGGCGTGGATACTCACCTGGCGGCACCAGGACGTCCAGGTCAGTGGCAGAAGCTCCTTTGGTCGTTGGAGATCACAAGTTCCGGAGCAAGCTCGGCTGTCTGAGAGAAGGAAAACGGGAGAGTTATGCACGGCGCTAGGAAGTTCTAGGGGTCCCGCAGCATCCCAGCCCTGGAGCTCAGCCCCGCCCCTGCTCCAAGCACGCCCACGCGCACCTGGATGGGAAGATGCGGGCCGTCTGGGGGTCCAGGAGCGGGCTCGGCCAGAACCACCTGCAGGTCGAGGATGTAGTCGATGACGCGCTGCAGGATTTCCACCTGGCTAAGCTGAGTGCCTCGCGGGACTCCGGGTACCAGTTCCCGCAGACGCGAGTAGCAGTGGTTCATGTCGTCAAGCAGGCTCAGCGGCTCCTCAGCTGCCGGGCTCTTGCCGCGGCCCCGCGCGATGGCCAGGCTGCGTTCCGACAGGCAGCACACCGCCTCGTAGCAGCCGCGCACCGGGCTCAGCGCCTTCATATTGAGGAATGAGGTTGGAAGTGCCGAAAGAAGCAAAAAGCCAAAGAATCCTTTGAGCAGCTAGCAACGCGCGCACTCTCACGGAGGTCCGCAGTTATAGAGCCCGCCTGGAAGACACGCCCCTTTATGCAAAACAGCCCGCCTTGGCCCCGCCTCCGTCGACCCTGGGCGTTCACAGCCCGGGTAAATTGCAAACAGGCTTCCTCTGGCGGGTCTGACGCCGAATACCGCGGAGCCGCGGATTCAAAGAATGAGGAAGCGCTGATACAGAGGAGAGGCGGGCCTCTTTGCCAGAAAGGATTTAAAAAATCTCTTAAAACCATTAACTTTAAGAATTTGCCTTTTCCTGGCAGCGCCCCAGATCTTAGAGAGCTCCCCTGCCCCCTGCCAGTCCACCCACAGCCCAACACTGGTTCGAACTTCGAACTCACAGTCCTCCGAGGTCGTAAATCCCCGAACAGCAAAGAAGCTTTTTTTTTTTTGGTAAGCAAAAGATTTTTCAAGGGAAACTTGTAAGGAATTAGTGCCGCCTTGTTCCCCAATTTGCTGTTCGTCTGACCTCCAGACTCACTGGCGTCAGGAATTATCTTGTGACCAGAGGGGAAAAAAATTAATTGCGGTGAAGCTGAGGTTACAATGAAGAAAACAGATTTGGGCTAGGCGCTGAGATTGCAGAAGGAGGAGGGGAAGGGGGTTTGAGCAAAGAACACTATTTATTTGAGCAACAGGGGGAAAGAAAAAAAAAAAAGAAGAAGAAGAAAGCAGCCTGAATCGTGCTTTTTGCATGGGGAAGGAAGAGAGCTCCCATTCTCGGGCCCCATGCACTCCATAAGGAGCCAAATATATGCCCAGTTATATTTTGGAAGCGAGTTTGATTAGAATTTTGGACAGGGTTTTGAATTGGGGTGCAGAAGGGATGATTTCTAAATAACCTTTTTAGGAGCTCCCGTTAGGTCAGCAAATCTCTTTTAACTCTCACTTCTCCCTCTCCCCATTCTCCACACACCTCTATGCGGAAAACAATAGTTTGGTAATTTCATCACTCTATTGTCTATCCCTCTCTGCTATGGAAGGGCAGGCCACCTGGACTGGATTATTCTTAGCCTTGCTGAAATGGCTCCAGCTCTATCTGAGAGCCCAGGAAAGGGACCACGGGACAGGCAAGTAAGCCCCGTATCGCAACGGGACATTGCATTCAGTATTCTTTGCTTGTCATCTTGTCATTTCCAAGGACTTTTGGGAATCTGCAGCCTCAGAATGCTGGTTTCCATCATGGAACTGGCCAGGTGGGATCCCCCAATGGTTGCTTCCTTAATCAGTCAGTTGGTAAATATTTATGGAGTCGCTTCACATAAAACAGTGGCTTCTGCTCTCAAGAATCTCACAATTTGGGGAGACAAGATTAACACAGGAAACAATTAAGAGTTCTATAGTATGTGGCACTGATTAACAGGACAATGGGAGCTCAGAGCTAGGACAGTCTCAAAATAGTCATAGTAAAAAGGACACTGGACTGGGAATTAGGAGTCCTAGATTGAACATACCAGCCTTCTCAATAATTTGTCATGTGATCTTGAACAAGACCAGGTACCCTGGCCTTAGTTGCCTTGTGGACAAAATGGGGAAATGGTGCTAAGTGATTATTTAAAATCGTTTACAGCTCTAGAAGTCTAATGCTTTATGAAATTTGGACAGGCAGGTGTGGGATGGTAAAGGGTACAGAAAGGAGTTATAAAATATTTCCAAGGTCACACCACAAGTAATGGTAGAGCCAGCCCTGAATCCTTGTTCTTTGCTGTCATACCACAGGACTCTGTGTCCCAAGAAAGAGTCGAAAGACTTCTTCCTGAAATAGAAATGTTTTCCAGGACAGCCTCTTTGGTATAAGAAAATATCCCATGAATGGACAGATCGGTCTATATAGGCTACAGATGTCAAGTGAAGAGCAATGCCAGCTATTTGGTCTTGGGAAGGGAATATGGTGGCTATGCGGACTCCTGAATGACCAAATAGAAAACACTTTTCTGTCACGCAGACTTCCGTGGTTTGTGAAAAATAGTCAAGCCCAGGTTCTGGAAAATATCATGGCCTTCAGAGCTAGGCAGATTTATGTTCAAATTCCCATTCTTTTTTACTAATAATGTGAACTTTGGGTAAGTCACCTCTGTGCCTCAATTTTCCAGTTTATAAAATGGAGCTAACTAGACCTACCTCATTCCTTCAACAAATAATTACTAAACGCCTCTTCTCTGCAAGGCGCTTGACATACTCTCTCCCTCACATCCATTAGTCTCCTTGGTGCCCGAGGACCCAGCAAGTGGCCGGTTGAGTGGTCTGTGCTCAGTTCACAGGACCACACAGATTCCTCTCTCTCCTTTTCCCTCCCCCATTACTACCCACTGCTGCCTCAGGCTTGTGCAGCCATTTGCAAAGCACCTTCACATTATCTCCCCAGATGCTTTCAGGCTGAAATGCCCATGAGCTCGGTGACATAGGCAGGAGAGGGATGCCGGGATCAGCAAGCAGAATTCTGTCCTGGTCATGTCAGTAACTTGCAATGTGGCCTTGGAAGAATTTCTTCCCTTCCTGGGCTTCATTTTCTGGAAAATTGAGGGAGGGAGGAACAAATGACCTCTAAGGGTACTCTCCAATGTAAGATTCTAATTCTGAAAGAAATGGGTTACGGTTGAGAACACTGAATAAAGTTTGAGCCCAAAAGACTTCTTTTTCCCAACAGCGGACTGGAGGGCTAGCTCAGGCCTTCTGCAACTTGTTTAGCGGTGGTGGGGCCTCAGTCTCTTATTCCAAATGCCTCTGAACTTTCTGTTCCCAGTTCTGCTCCTTTTACCAGCTTTTTCCCCCCTCTTGCATTTTTTATTTTTATGAAAGGATGTCATTAAGGCTTTTGTCTGCGCTGTTTTTGTTTCAGAACTTTTCTCACAATCCTATTTTTTGTTGAGGAATCCGCTCCTTTGCCCAGCTGTGGGTCCCGGTCCCACAGCTGTGTTGATCTAAGACTCAGCCCCAGACAGCCTGGCGCCAGGGTGGGACGTCATGCGTTCACACAGGGATGCGTGTCCCAGGCAACCTTTCCTCGGGCAGTCACCGGCCGGCGACTGCCGTCCCCACCAATGAGCGTCCGACACCCGAGAAAGGGGAGGGGTCTGCGCCGCCCCGACCCGCAAGCGGCTTGTGAATTGCAGATGCTGAGAACTTGATAACGTTCCTTGAATTGGGGCCCTTTAAAGTCTTTTTTCCTTCTATCTCTTTTAGTTCTTTCTTTTCTTTCTTTTCTTTATTCTCTTTCTTGCCACCTTTTGCCTTTATCTATATATGTTTATAAGTTTTCGTCTTCTTCCTTTTTTAACTATCTCCTCCCAGTGTCAGGAATCATTTTGTAAGCATTTCCAGGAACTGAATCTTTCTTTGCCAAAATAAAAAAAAAAAAAAAAAAGAAGAAAAGGAAAAAAAGTCAGTGTTGTGCTCTCTGATTTTTTTAAGAGTTGGCAGAACTATTAAGTTATACTGCTTTTTCTTTAAAATTTTGAAAAGTGGTCGGGGGTCTCTGAGCTGTCGATTTCAAAGCCAAAGTAATGATGATGAGAATTGCAGATGTCTTTTTGCCTAAACTGAGCTTCTATCTATTTGTCTACCTTTCTATTTTTTGCCATTAATGTTGAAAGTGGGGATCAAGGGAACTTCCAAATCTTGCCCAAGGTTACTCTGGATGTCAGTTGCTGACCTGTAGTCAGGACCCAGACCTCCCGCTCATTTGGCTTCCTGTGCATTCTGCCCTCTAACTCTCCTTAGCATTAGGGTGGTCTGCTGTAGTCTCAGGACATCCCCAGATGCTGCATTTTTTAATGTGTACCTGTTTGCTCACAAAGTACATGTAAAGGTGTGCGGAGGACGTCCCAGCCATACACTTAGAACATACCCCTTCTCCTCCCCCAAGCAAGGCTAGACCTCAAACTACTGCTTGAGACTCATGTGATACAAGAAGAGCATGGGGAATTCAGAATCAAGGCTCAAACCCTTGGATGGACTACTTATTCTTCCCTCTGCCTCAGTTGTCTCCTTGTAAAATGGGGTGAAAAATAATATCCACCGACCTTATTTACAGCTGGGAGGATCAAGAGGACAAGGGATGGAAAGTGCCGTAGGAACCAATTAGTTATTTTCATGTGCTATGATGTGATGTAGCCCCTGGTGAGTGAGATAGGTGGTACCAAGCGAGCTTAATGGTTCCTGTTGAGTCTGGTCTCAGGAACATGTGAAATACTGCGAAGGGGACTATGGAGCATCTGGATCTAAGGCATGAGTCCTTATAGGAATGGGGATTTCAGGGGCCTCCAAGATGAGCTACTCTACAGTTCAAAGGACTTGGTGCCACCACTGCCACCGCCACCACCATCATCATCATCCTTCATTGAATCTTAACTATTTGCTAAGTCCCACTTGCCTTCTCATACATTATCTCATTGACCCATTTTACGCACCAGGAGACTGAGGCTCAGAGAGGTTAATGTGCTTGCCCACGGTCACGTGCTAATAAGTTGCAGATCCAAGATTTGCACCCAGGTCTGCCTGTCTCAAAACTTTTATCCTTCTGTGTTTATGCTTTTCCTTCTGCCCTTTCAAGGGACCTCCTAGGAAGGTAGTTTGGACCCGAGAGGGTTTTATTCCACCGTATAGAGAAAAGCAAGGGGGGGCATGCATTAGGTTGGAAGACAGACACTAAGGTATTAGGAAATGTCTTCTAAGTAGAGAGACTCAGAGAGCATTGGAAATTTCTTGGAAATGTGAAGCTTTTTTTCCCCCCTAAAAAACCTTCCTGTCCATGCTTTCAGGGATGTTTATTCTTAAACAAAGTGCAGGCTGACTACTCCTGTTTTTAGGAGTCAACTTGGGAGTTGAGTTTCCTCCCTCTCTCCTTCTTTCAACCCAAAGCCAGCCTAGCTTGGTCCAGCCATACCACCCTGAAGTTAACTAACCCCTTATGTCAGCAGGTAGGCAGTGACCATGGGATGTCCAGGGGCTGGCTTGGCATCTGGGGTGTGTGTGGGTGGACAACCACAGGAAAGTAGGAAGAGAGTTTGTTTTCTGAGAACCTATGTTGTGCTGCTGCTTTATAAATTCTGTCTTATATAATCTTCTCTAGAGTCTTTGGGGGTAGATATCGTGACAAAGGTACTGAGGTCAAAGAGATCTGTCCACAGAGCTAGCAGGCACAAAACTACAATAATCAAAATTTGAACTCAAGCCTGTGACTCAAACATTGATGCATACAAGGATGGAGACAAACATTCAAACTGCACACAGCGCCTAGACACACAAGGACTAGTTTCCTCACCCTAGCATTTCTAGGCTAATGAGGACAGACAGGGACAACCTCATTTCCCTGTTAAGAAAAGTTTGGAACTTCTAGACTTTGGGGAGCATCAGTAAGTTATGTAGGAGTTGAACTCTGATTTAACAAATAGCAAAAGGCAAAGAATATGTTGCAGAGGTTTTGCTATTTCCAAAGCACTTTCATTCATGGTTTCATTGAACACTTCCAACCACCATATGGGGCTTATAGCTCACCTGCTTTGTAATCATGTCATATCTGTCTTCCTGGTCTCAGTATCCCTCACAGTGCCTGGCACAGAGTGGGCAATTAGTAAAGATGTACTGAATTAAGTTCCACCCCAGTAATCACTTTTGGGAGACCACTGAGGGGATGTTCTTTGTCGCAGACAGAGGCTGACAGTTGGATTTGGGCTCCCACTAATGGGGTTCAGGAAAGGCTTTAGAAAGATGATGGAATCCAAGGCAAGAAAAGATGAAGGCAAAAAAAAAAGGCCTTGAAAAGCAACATTCACCCTGCTCAGATATTGTCTTGTGTTGGCCTAGATCCCAGCAGCAGTTCAAAAGCTGCGAGGGTAGGTATGGGAGGGATCCCGCCTGCAGACAGAGCTGACCCTGTCAGAGAGGAAAAGTCTCCCCCACGCCCAATGGGGCACTGAGGTGGAAATGCAGGGGTGCCAGAAAGCAGAGGCAGAGGCTGCAGCTCAGAGAGAGCCTCCTGCCGGCCAAAGCCGCCCTTGACTGTCATCATTACAGCAGCCTACGCATCAGCAGGCTCATAAGGGATAACTTTTGCCAAGTGCCAACAACGAGTCAGGCATCTTTATATTATCTCTCTCAACCCTCGTATGGATTGAAGCTCAGAGTGGTGAGGTGACTTGCCCAAGGTCACACAGCTGTTGGGAGGCAGAGCAGGGCTGCCTGAGTCCAGAGCTTGTGCTTTGAAGCATGAGCCAGGCTACCAACTGGAGGGAGAAAGGAAGCAAATGCTGGAGAATGGGGGCCTGTCTTAAGGAGAAATTGGGGTTGGAAGGAGAAGGAAATTCATATCGGAAAACCATTTTGTTCAACAGAGCTTTATGGCGTTAGGCTGTGTGTGTGTGTGTGTGTGTGTGTGTGTGTGTGTAAGTGGGTTGTTCTCTGAATGTGTGTTCCTCCCTGTGTGTTGTTGGCCTCTCTCTGGCTGTGGGACCCTTCCTGAGGGTTGTGTGTCTGTGTCCCTGGTGAGAGTGTGTGTGTGTGTGTGTGTCTCCCTGATTGTTGCTTAAATGTGTGGTGTGTCTCCCAGAGTCCTCGTGGCCCCCTGCCTGAGTATACGACCTCCTCCGGGTGTGCAGCCTTCTCCCCATCTGCCCTTTCAACGAGTGTCCATCTTCCCCCAATCTCCGGCCCTGGTGCAGAACACGGCCAAGAGGACAATGGGCTTGCGCGCCCGGGTGGCCTTTTTCTCCACCCCCTCAGCCCCTGCGACCCTCCCGCCCGCACCCCGCGACCCAGCTGCCCCCACTCCGGCCCGTCGTCCTGCCCAGGCCGTCCGCGCCCGCGCCCCTGCGCCCCACCCCTGCCCGGCTCGACCTCCGGGCCCTCCGCGCCCGCGCTCCGGCCCCGCGCCCCGTAGGCCCCACCCCGGCGGCCCCAGGCGCGCAGCTGCGGGACACACAATCGCCGGCGCCCCCGCCAGGCCCTCCGCGCAGCCCCTTGCCCAACAAAAGCCGCTTTCTTTCCCCACAACAGATTAAAGACCAGGAGGGGGTGAAAAATAGTTTCTCCGGCCCTGGTGGGGGAGGGGCGCGGGAAAAGCCGGGGCTTTGGGGCTCTTTGATGGCAAGTGTGTGGGAAACCCGGAGGAATGTGGCTGCTCGGACCGCCGCGGCGGGGAGAGGCGCCGGGAGGAGGACCCGCCCCCCGGGACCCCCGCGGCCAGGGCACCTCAGATCGCTGCGCGTCTCCCCTCGCGCTCTCCTTGTCCCCCCTCCTACTCTCCCCAATCGCGCCCCTGCTCCTTCGATCTCTCCCTCAAATTCTAGTTTCTCTATCTTCTCTCTACTTTCCCTTATTCTAATTTTCCTTTTCAGGCGTCCCTTTTTCATCTCCACCTCCTTTTTCACTTTTTCTTATTTCTCGTCTCTTCGTCTCTCGCTCCGTGCCTTTCTCTTGATCTAAACATCCATCCTTTCTCTTCTCTTTGTCTTGGACACACTCTCTGCCCCTTTGTGTCCCTGTCTCTCTGTTTCTTGGCGGCTCCTTCTCTGTGCCTCTGGCTAGGTCCCTCCTGGGTTGGCTCATAGGGATGGTGCTGGGTTTAGTACGTCTCTGGTCGCCCTTTCTCCTGCCTGTTTGGAGAGGCTGGGAAGAGGGAACAGGGATGTGGGCAGTCTGTTTATACATCCCTCTCCCTACACACGTGTGAGTGGAGATGGGAGCTGGCAGGGGAAGTCTGGGGGAGCCCAGAAGATGGCAGAGAGGAGATTTGGGGAGGCCTGGCCTGCTGGACCCAGGTGGAGTAGGAATAGGAGCTCTTGGAGGCTTCCAAGGGTTCAGCATTATTTTCGGCTCAGTTTAATTCAGTCTGTGAAAGGAATTCCTGGCCCAGGACCGGATGGTGGCCTTGGGACCCTGATGGGAAATGGGTTGGGTCTCCTGGCCCCCTCCTCTCTAGTCTTTGGGACAGACTTGGGAGAGGAAGGGGGCTGCTTCAAGACAAAAGGCTTCCAGGTGGCTGGGGGCAGGGTCCTTCCATGTAAAGACAGTGAGGTACATGCAAGACACAGCCTGGGAGCCTAGAAACCGGGCTTTTGCATTTGGCTCTCCCACTCGCTGACAACCCTGGACAAATCTTCTCCTTTTTGGGCATCAGGTTCCCCACCTGCCAAATGAGATATTTAGATCAGTGGTCTTCCACCTTTTACTACACCCACAGATCCCAAGATCTGATTTATTCCAAATGCATTGTTTATATTAATTAATCTGCTTTCTCATTTTGTATTTATGAAAGGCAAGCATTCAGTCAGAGTTTCTGATTAGCATGATTCATTACCATGCAGAGCTGTTCTAATTCCAGCCAAAGGCACCCCAGGAGACCCCCAAAGCCCTTGGTGCTTTAGTAGTCTGTGCAGCAAAATTCGATGGAAGACTATGGGCTTTGGAGGCAGACAACTTGGATTTGAATCCTGAGTCTGCTAGTGTCCAGCTGTGTGACTTTGGGGGAGGTCACACCCTCCCTCTGTATCCTTATCTGTAAAAAGGAGATATTCATAATATCAACCCCACAGGATTGCGCTGAGCATTATGTCAGATAACAGATACAACAGTGTAAGAAATTAGGTGCTCAATAAATAGCAGCTGTTAGGATGTTGATGCTCTTTACCAATGCTGTCCAGTAGAACTAGAATTTAGCCGCAGACGTGAGCCACATGTGTAATTTATGGTTTTCTAGCAGCTACATTTTTAAAAAGTGAGAACAAGTGAAATTAATTTCAATAATGTATTTTACCTAACCCATATACCCCAAATACTATTTGAACATGTAATTAATACAAAAAAACTATGAATTTTATATTATTTTCATACTAAGCCCTCAAAATCTGGTGTATATTTTATAATTCAGCACACCTTAGTTCAGACTAGCCACATTTCAGGTGTTCAACAGCCCGTAGACAGCACTGGTCTACTTGGTTAGAAAGTCAAGATAGACCTTGGAGAGGAAAGGACACCTGAGTTGAGTCTTGAAAGCCAAGTGGGATTTTAATACTCAAAGAGAAGGCAGGAGAAAGGCAGGGGGGAGAGGGCAGAGAATGGTATGAGCAGAGGTGCTGATCAGCTTGGCTGGGTAGAAGCTAGAGGGTAAAGTGAATGCTGGCCAAGATTGGACAGGTAGATGGAGGTGGGGATGTGGAGAGCCTTGAATGCCAGGCTAAGAGCATATAGGATGTGGGCATTAATACTGCAGAGTGACTGCCTCTTGGAGATCCACTTTCTTTTCAGGGAAGGAGGCAGCAGTACTGTGGTTTCGTAGCACTACAGCTGATTCTATTAAGACCTCTATTAATACTAGCTATCATTTATTGAAGATTCAGGCACAATGCTAAGCATTTCATGTTAATTATCTCATTTAATTCTCTCAACAAATCCTCATACATTACTGACGGGAATGTAAAACTTTGAAACACTGTTTGGCAGTTTCTTAAAAAGTTAAATATAAATTGACCATATGACTTAGCAATTCTTCTAGGTATTTACCCAAGAGAAGTGAAAATATATGTCTACTCAAAACCTTGTAGGGGGATAGTCATAGCAGCATTGTTCATTGTAGCCCCAAACTGGAAACAACCCAAATGTCTATCTGATGAACGCATAAATAAAATGTAGTATTGTCATATGATGGAATATTATTCAGCAATAAAAAGGAACAAACTAGGGAATTCCCTGGCAGTTCAGTGGTTAGGACTCAGTGCTTTCACTGTCTTGGGTCTGAGTTCAATTTCTGGTCTGGGAACTAAGATCCCGCAAGCGATGTGGCGTGGCCCCCCCCCCAAAAAAAGGAACAAACTACTGATGTATACAATCCATAGATGGACCTCAAAAATATTAGACTAAGTGGAAGGAGCAAGGCACAAAGGACCACATATTGTATAATTCCATTTACATGAAATTTCCAGAAAAGGTAAATTTATAGAGATAGAATGTAGATTAGTGGTTGCCTAAGGCTGAAAAGAGAAAGGGGAGTGGCTGCTAACGGGTACAGGGGTTTTTTTGGAGGGGTGATGAAAATATTCTAAGACTGATGTGGTGATGATTGTGCAATTCTTTAAATATGCTAATAATCACTTAATTGTATACTTAAAGCAGGTAAATATTATGGTATATAAATTATACCTCAATAAAGCGCTTTTAAAAAGGAAAAGCATCCCAAAAACATTTGCGATAGATACTATGGCTATCCCATTTCACATATGTGGAAACCTCAGAAAGGTGAATCCCACGGCTACTCAGCTAGGAAGTGGAGAAGCCAGGTTTGAAACCTACAAGGCTGTGCTCTTGATCGGTGGGCGCTCCCACTTCCTGAAGTTGGCTTGGGCAGTGCCCTCCATCTTTCCAGGGCATTTAACTCCCATGTTTGGTGCCAGACATGTTTTCAAGCTGCAACAACTGCTCCTTAGATGACGAGGGTCAGGGGGGAGGCAGCAGAGGGCCTGGGGTGGATTTGGGACACTGGGAGAGCCTCCTTCGTGAGAAAGCTCAGGCAGCAGCTGGGCCGGGGTCATCCACGGCAACCCCCATGCTCTGACACCCCTTCCCCAACCCTGTATCCCTCCCAGGGGAGAGAGGAACTTGGCTCCAAAGCTGAGGCCAGAATGTGAGCCAGAGACCTGACCTGACCCCCACCTTAGAATCTACTGGATCTGGGGCTATGACAGGGGAGGGGCTGTCCCCAAACCAAACTAACAAACTGAAATCCAACTGCCCCACTCAGCCCTGTTATTTTATGATCACACCATATAATCACACCATAGGACAAGCTTGAATTGAAAGTCGTAGGAACTGGAATCTTGATATCCTGGTTCAAGCCTCTATCTTCTCTGTGTCCAAACTCAATGTCCTTGAGCAACTTGCTTACGTTCTCCAGGCCTCAGTTTCCTTATCTATGAAATGGAGACAATGATATTCCCTTGAGAGTGTGGTTGTAAGAATTTGGGGGACCAGAGGTTAAATTCACTTCATTTTAGATCACCTACATTACATGTCTTAAGTTGTTATGGTTTTAATAATTGCCCCACTCAAAAGAAACAAGGTTAAAAGAGAATAGTAAAAATAGTTAATAATAAGAGTCAGTTTTGGACACTGATTTTGTGCTGTTTCAAGTGCTTTACAGGCATTCACTCATGAATCTTCATAACAACCCATGAAATTGGTATTATTATTACCCGCATTTTACAGATGTGGAAACTGAGGCTCAGAGAGGTTAAGCACATTGACTCAAGGTCACCAGTGTGGAAGGGACAAGCTGACTGACTCTAGAGTCTTAGCTTTTTGCCATTCAGAATGGAATAGAATAGAACTTAAGACACCAGTCTGGTTTACTGAGTCCCAGTGTGTGAGGATACGGAAAAGCAGCAGTTAAGATGATGGATCCAGGGGACTTACCTAGTGGTGCAGTGGTTAGGAACCCGCCTACCAATGCAGGGGACACGGGTTCGATCCCTGGTCTGGGAAGATCCCACATGCCGCGGAGCAACTAAGCCCGTGTGCCACAACTACTGAGCCTGCTCTCTAGAGCCTGTGAGCCACAACTGCTGAGCCTGCGTGCCACAACTACTGAAGCCCGCGTGCCTAGAGCCCGTGCTCCGCAGCAAGAGAAGCCACCGCAATGAGAATCCCGCACACCGCAGTGAAGAGTAGCCCCCGCTTGCCGCAACTAGAGAAAGCCCGCGCTCAACAACGAAGACCCAACACAACCAAAAATAAATTAATTAATTAAAAATTTAAAAAGACGACGGGTCCAAAGTAATTGGCCAAATTTATTAACATTTATTCACATTTCCATTTCTTCCTGCAGTGAGGTCACACATCCCATCTTCACGAAAGTGCAGTAGAGTCTCCATGACAGCTGCATTCATGTTTTTACCTTTAACGTAAACTATTGTAGTTTAAAATATTTTTAAATGAATAAAAGGATTTCACGTCAATGTTTTAAATAGGTAGCACTTTCACCTGGTTCAAAATTCAAAAATCTTTCATGAAAAGCCTCCTCCTCACCCCACCCCTGCCATGCCCCAGCCCACCGGTCTCCACACACAGCCAGTATCGCTAGTGCCTTCAGGGGGAAGGGAAGAACTGATACCTTTTGAAATTAGAAAGGGTCTGCTTGATTTGTTCTGAAGCCACAAGGCATAAAGCCTACCTCAGCCTGGTTGATTTCTTCAGGTCTGCCTCTGTCTGATTTCCTGTACCCTTTGATGCACCACTGCTTCCTGCAGGTGATGGTTGGTCTCTTAGGGAAATGGTTGGTCCCTTCTCCCTCTAAACTTTCCCCCGAGGCACCCGCTGCAGTATCTGCTGTGCTCCTGACCACGTTCCCTCCCACCTCCAGACCCAGCTGGTTCCTCATCCCCCAGAGCCTGCAGAGCCTGTAAATGCCAGAGAACATCTCTTCATCTCATCACGGTTGACCGGGTGGAGCTGAATTCAGAGGTCACACCTGGGTGGCCTCAGGCCAAATCTAGCCCACAAAAGAAATTTTTTGGCCTGCCCAGTGATTTCAAAATTGGAAAACTTCACCTGAAAAATCTAATTTTCCAGCTTGAAATATTGGCAGATCCAGCCACACTGAACCTCTATTCATGCATGAATGATGAGATCATCTGGGGCTGAGTAAGTGCCCCCTGTAGAAGGGATGTGTACTCTCTGGGTAGTCATGGTCTCCACCACTCCCTGTTGGTTAATGTGGTAGGCAGATTAATGGCTGCTTCGAAGGTATCCACATCCTAGAAAAGGGAACCCTCCTACACTGTCGGTGGGAATGTAAGTTAGTGCAGCCACTGTGGAACAGTATTGAGGTTCCTCAGAAAACTAAAAATTGAGTTACCATATGATCCAGCAATCCCACTCCTGGGCATATATCCAGACAAAACTCTAATCCAAAAAGGTACATGCACCCCTATGTTCATAGCAGCACTATTCGCAATAGCCAAGACATGGAAACAACCTAAATATCCATCGACAGATGAATGGATCAAGAAGATGTGGTATATATATATACAATGGAATACTACTCAGCCATAAAAAAAGAACAAAATAATGACATTTGCAGCAATGTGGGTGCGACTAGAGATTATCATACTAAGTGAAGTAAGTCAGAACAAGAAAGACAAATACCATATGATATCACTTATACGTGGAATCTATAATATGACACAAATGAACTTATCTACGAAATAGAAACAGACACAGATATAGAGAACAGACTTGGGGTTGCCAAGGGGGCGGGGGTTGGAGGAGGGGTGGATTGGGAGGCTGGGATTAGCAGATGTAAGCTATTATATATGGAATGGGTAAACAACAAGGTCCTACTGTATAGCACAGAAAACTATATTGAGTATCTTATGATAAACCATAATGGAAAAGAATATAAAAAAAAGAATGTGTATATATGTATAACTGAATCACTTTGCTGTATAGCAGAAGTTAACACAACATTGTAAATCAACTATACGTCAATAAAAAAAGAAGGCATCCACCTCCTAATCCCTGGAACATGAATATGTTATGTGAATATGTTACATTACATGGCAAGTGGGAGTCAAGTTTGCAGATGAAGTTAAGGTTGTTAATCAGCTGATCTTAAAGTAGGGAGGTTGTCCTGGATTTTTTATTGCATCCAATGTAATCACAAGGGTCCTTAAAAAGTGGAAGAGGGAGACAGAAGAAGAGAGTCAGAGATGTAACAATGGAAGTAGGGTCAGAGAGGTGTCATGTTGCTTGCTTTGAAAATGGAGGAAGAGGTCACAGAACAAGGAATGTCAGCAGCCTCTAGAAGCTGGAAAAAGCAAAGAAATGGATGCTCCTCTAGAGCCTCCAGAAAGAAACACAGCCCTGTAGACACCTTGATTTTGTCCCAGTGAGATCTTTGTCGAGCTTCTAATCTACAGAACTGTAAGATAATAAATTTGTCTCATTTTAAGCCACTAAATTGTAGTACTTTGTTATAGCAATAAGAGGAAACTAATACAGTTTATATGGGGGGGGTTCTCTTAGGTCTCTGGGGATGGGGGAGTGGGGCACAGCAGGCAAGCGCTGTTGTAAGTATGTAAGACACTTAGCTTAAGATGCTCAAGAAATGGCACCTAACAACTCCTGAACCCGCGAGCCACAACTACTGAAGCCTGCGCACCTAGAGCCCGTGCTCCGCAACAAGAGAAGCCACCGCAAGGAGAAGCCCGCACACCGCAACGAAGAGTAGCCCCCACTCGCTGCAACTAGAGAAAAGCCCACACGCAGCAGCGAAGATCCAACGCAGCCAAAAAATAAATAAATAAAATTGATTCTTAAAAAAAAAAAAAGAAATGCCATCGATTGTTATAAGGAATAGGCTTGTCAGGTGGGCTCAGCAGAGGGGAGATGTGGGGGGTTCTTGCTTTGGCTTTCCCTCTGTCTGCTCTCATAACACTCCTCTGCCTGGTTTCCTTCCCAGAGCCCAGGGCTCACTGAGAGAGCAGCTAGGTCTTGGAGGATGTACATGGTGAACACTCAGAGAGTTAGCAGGTGTCAGCAGCCAGTGGAGCCATCTGATTCCTGATTGAGGACAGGGTTAGAGGGTCAAAGCAGAAAAGCAAGGACTAGGCCCCTGGCTGGGTAAAGCGGCCATCGGAGCTGCAGGTGGGAGGATCAATAGCAGGCCCTGAAGTGGGGTGCAAGGTGGGACAGGGCACAGAGTTGGTCCGGGCTGGAGGCCTGTTCAAGGTGGTGCTGGCTGTTGTGGGCATGACTGATGGTTAGGAGTCCCGAGGCGGGCAGTAGCCTGACTTGCTGGGAGGGAGCTAAACTAATTTGTCCTGAACAATTACTGATGACTGCTTTGGCTTACCGTGTCAGACTTGCCAAAACTATTCATGTTTAACAGCGCATATCACTTCTGCATAAAACGATGAAGTTGCATTTCAGGTAGCAGTGTCTGAGAAGGATAACCTCGCGGCCAGGGAGATGTAGGTTGCCACGTGGATGGCCACATGACTCACCTGCTCTCAGGGCCCTACACCCCCAGAAGGTCTCCCATCTTCTAGTTCCCATACCCTTAAATGTCTTTAGGATTTCACCACAATTCTTTCACTTATTTTCTGTGTATTTTGGACAAGTTTGTTTATTTATTTTTATTTTATTATTTTTAGCAAATTCTCATACAATACTTAATAGGTGTTAAGGCACTGTTCTAAGTACTTTACAAATATTAGTTTGTTTAATCATCATAACAACCATTGACAGAAGTACTGTAATCTCTATTTTATATTATAGATGAGGAAACTGAGGCACAGAGAGGTTAAGTAATTTTCCCAGGACCACACACTTAGTGAATGGCTGTACCTTCTGAGCCTCAGCTTTCTTGTCTGTTAAATTGGGTTGTATTATAGAAGAGTGCCCTCCAAATAACAGAGTTTCTCAGCTCTGGCACTACTGACATTTGGGGCCAGATAATTCTTTGTTGTGAGGGCTCTCGTGTCCATTGTAGGATGTTAAGCTGTATCCCTGGCCTCTACCCATGAGATGCTGGTAGCAACCTCCCCTCCTAATGACAATGTCTCTAAACCTTGCCCAGTGTCTCCTGGGGGCACAGTCAACCCTGATTGGGAACTCTTGCTCTAATAGGATCTGGGGAGGATTAAATGAGGTAATGCATCTAAGATACTTCCATAGATTCCTCTCCCCATCCTTCTATGCCTATACTGGGTGAATTCTGCCTCCTCAGAACCGTCCTTATCTTTCTGTTCCTTTACAGATCTTGAAGATGTGCCCACCTAAATGTAGACTGGGTGCTTGAGAGCCTCTCGCAAAGCCGAAGCTGGCTTCAGGAGTCAGACCTGCGTTCTGGTCCCATCACTTCCACTGACACTGTGTGTGACCTTAGCTGAACCCCTTTCCCTCCCCCAGCCTCAGTTTCCCCATGTGTGCAATGAAGGGGTTGACCTAAAAGCTTTCCAAAAGATCTTCTAGCTGCAGAGATCAGTGCCTGGGTGATTCATACCAGATACAAATTCCCCTTACAAAGTCCAAATTCTTCCAGAGACTTAGTCATTCCACGGTTTGAACTTTCTCGCAAAAGCCATTTGAAAAATTCCTCCAGCTTAAAAAAAAAAAGCTATTAAAAGAAAGTAAAAGTTTCAAAACCAAATCCTAAGCAAACACCCCTGAAAACAATACACACACATGCACGCACACAACACCCAAGGTAACTCCGAGAACAGGATATGAAACCTCGCAGGCTGGCGCTAAGAAATGATTCACAGGCCTTTCGAGATGCTTCTATTTCAAGGCATGATCCGCCCACTGGATCTGGTGGCTCCAAAAACAAAATAAACCTTAAAGAAGCTGCCGTTTCTTATCTCAACAGAGTTAGCCCAGCCAGCATCCTCAGGTCTCAAGGGCTCCAGCCAGAAGACAAGGTTGAGTCCTGTGAATTCCCTTTCTGTTCTATTTCAAGTCTCAAGCTGCAGGCTTGTTTAAAGTCTTTTGCATCCACCTTTGGTTGGCTGACCCCGAGTTTAAAGCAACACAGCCTAATGGGTTTACAGCACAGCCTGGGAGTTCATAAGTTTAGTTTAGCAATGTCTCTGTATGACTCTGTCCTACTACATTCTGGGCTGATCATTCCGATAACTGTCTCCAACTAAACAATCCTACCTGGCTTGGGGATTGTGCTAACAATATTATACTTGTCCAGGAAGCATGAATTATAGCACACCATTCAAAATATCATGATCTTATGTAAAACAAAAATATAAAAGTAATTTATTTGTTCAATGAAATGCTTATTGAACGCTTACTATATACCAAGCCCTGGGACGTACTGGTGCTAAGATCCAGCCCCTGCCTTCAAGGAGCTTTGTGAATAGGAAAATCTGACAAGTTAAATGTAGTAGAAACATATGGAACTATTTCTTATAGGAAAAGGCCTGCATAAAAAGTGATACCAAAGTTGGAGCAAAATTTAAAGAAATGCAAATGCTTGTGATATGGTTAAGTACATTCTCATCTGTGCTTACCCTTGATTTTTTTGTTTGAAATATAGAAAAGTTCTACCCTTCATGATGCTTCAGTTGCTCCCTAGAATCCTGCAGAAAAGGTCACCATCTGGGCCAAACCTACTCTTTTTGCCAATAAATTTCCTCACCCCAATCATATGTTCACACCACCATTGCTACATGGTGTCATCCCTCCTCTTCTTCTTGTCTCTGAGGTCTGACTCAAAAGCCCACTTCCCCCAGGAGGTATTTTCAGAGCTATCTGGCCACGTTGTCACTATTCCTAAACACACAGGTCTCATGCTGTCTACTTGGCTTTTAGCCTGTCCTGCTTTTGACGTCTCTTGTATTTCTGTCCTGAACTTTTACCTAACTTGTGAATCAGGGGAAAGAGGATGAGAACTGGCATTTATTAAATGCTTTCTTGGTGCCAGGCTAGCCCCTTCCTGCACATTTTGTGCCTGGCACAGAGAAAATATTCAATAAATACTTGTTGACTGAATGCTTGGGTGGTTTCACTTCAACCTAATAATAACTCTTTGAGGCAAATGCTATTAGTATTCCCATTTTAGAAATGAGGAAATTGAGGCACAGACGGGTTAAAGCCTGCATTTGAGGTCTTTCTGCCTCCAAAGCTAACGTTCAGGTTCATTCTCCTACTCTGTATTGTTTTTCTTTCACATACATATTTTTTTCCCTTAAGTATCTTGCACATAGCAAGTGCTTAATAAATAGCTACTGATTGATAGGACACACCATGCTCTCTACTTTACCCCATCCCAGACGCTACTACTTGCTCTCTTTTATGGGTCCATATGCTTTATTTCTACACATAGTTTAAAAACCATCCTGCTGTTATCTGTGCCTGTCTGCCTCTCCCACTAGACTGTTGGCAGCATTAATGCAGTACGCCTTCTGTGTGCCTGGCTGGCACATGGTTCATGCTCCGTGAAGATTTGCTGAACTGGGGTGGTGGTGGCGACAGGGTGGGTTGAATTATGCCTTTAAAAATATAGGGGCTTCCCTGGTGGCGCAGTGGTTAAGAATCCGCCTGACAATGCAGGGGACAGGGGTTTGATCCCTGGTTGGGGAAGATCCCACATGCCACGGAGCAACTAAGCCCATGCGCCACAACTACTGAGCCTGTGCTCTAGAGCCTGCAAGCCACAACTACTGAGCCCACGTGCCACAGCTACTGAAGCCCGAGCGCTACAGCCCGTGTCCCGCAACAAGAGAAGCCACCGCAATGAGGAGCCCATGCACCATAGGGAAGAGTAGCCCCCGGTTGCCGCAACTAGAGGAACCTCGCGCACAGAAACGAAGACCCAACGCAGCCAAAAATAAATAAATAAATTTATAAAAAATAAAAAAAAATTTAAAAAGATATGTCTAAGTTTTAACCCCAAGTATCCGTGAATGTGACTTATTTGGAAATAGAGTATTTACAGATGTAATTAAGGTAAGGATGCCAAAATGAGCTCCTCCTGCATTCAGGGTGGGCCCTAAATCCAAGGACTGGTATCCTTATAGGAGAAAGGAAAGCAAGATTTGAGGCAGAGAGAAGAAGGCCAAGTGAAGACAGAGGCAGAGATCGGAGTCGTGAAGCCCAAAGCCAAGGAACGCTAAGGACTGCGGTCAGCCATCACAAGCCAGAAGAGAGGCATGGAATGGATTCTCCCTCTGAGCCGCCGGAAGGAACTAGCCCTGCTGACACCTTGATTCTGGGCTGCTAGTCTCCAGAACTGTGAGAGAATAAATTTCTGCTGTTTTAAGCTACAAAGTTTGTTACAGCAGCCCCAGGAGAATAATAGGGGTGGAGCAAGAGAAGAATCCTGGCTAAGAAATTCAGGGCTTGAGAGAAACAGCTTTGACTTTGGGGTCTTGTATACCTGGCTTTGGCACCTACCTGTTCTATGGTCTTAATTAATGGACTCTGCTCCTCTGAGCCTCAGTTTCCTTCTTTGTAAAATGTGGACAGTCATAGTGATAGCTAACATCTGTAGGGTGCCAGGGAGTGTGCTAAGCCCTTTCCATGCATCCTAAGACTCAGCCTGAATAACAGTCCAGGAAAAACCATTAATAAAATAAACTGGGTTTGAAATTTACAATCTCACCTTGCCATGCCTGAAGATTCTGCACCTGGCATTGTTTGGCTCTGAATCTGACATTGTGGTAATGCATGACAAGAGCACAGACGGAGTCAGACAAAGCCAGGTTCAAATCCTGGCTCTGGCGTTAACTAGCTGGGTAAACTTGTGCCATCTGTTTTGCCCCTCTGAGCCTCAGTTTCACCGTCTGTAAAATGGCCATGGTACTGGTCTCTACTTCATAATGTTGATGTGATGATTGGATTAAATGATATAAGGGAATGTATGCAATTATGAGCTGTTCCGTGAAGGGTTCCAAAAGTGCAGTTCTGGCACATAGTAGGTCGTCAATGAGAGGAAGTGGCTGCTGTGCTGAAAATGATGGTTCAGGAGGGGACAACCCAGAAGAGCAAGGGAGTGAGAAGAGGACTACAACAGCTGGTGGCTGATTTTCCCAGCGGAGGACTGAGGGACAGCGAGGGCCTCTCGGGCAGCTGCTTCCTGGGGTTGTGATGTCACCAGCCCATCCAGGAGGCCATGGTACCCGCGCCTGTCACTGCCTCCCAGCTGGCCGGCTCCACTTCCTGCGCCCCGAGCCTGCCCTTGCCTTCTTTCTCATGACCCTGGGGAGGCAGCTGGACTGCAGCTCAAGGAACAACTCCCATCTGCAAGTTGGGAGAGCACGAGCCCCTCCTCCTTCCCCAGGGCTCCTGCATCTTGGGAGGGACCCTAAAGAGTGACTCTTGTCCAGTGGTTTTCAAACTGGGTTCCTCCAAGCCCTGGGATTCTGCAGAAGTGCCTCAGGGACCACTGAGGGTAGGGGGGGAGCGTGGTGGAAACAAGGGGTACACTAAGCAGGGTACCTTCTCAGGCCACCCCCTCCACTCCTCAGAACAGCCCCACTTCTTGTCTTGTTTACATATTGGGACTTCATATAAAATTTAAGTTCAGAAAAAAAGATTCTGCGAGAAAAGAAAGTTGAAAAACCTTTGATCTTCTGTGGTATGTGAGTTATATCTCAGTTTTTAAAAAACCCTCTGATCTATTCTACCACTTTCATTTTCTAGATGGGAGGCTGAGGCCAAGCGAGGAGAAACAGCCCATGCATGGTCACCCAACAAGTCGGCGATAGAATTGGGAACCGGGTCACCTGTTACAAGCCAGATGCTGTTTCTACACCATGTGGTACCAGGAGTGGGATGGAGGGCAGACAGCTCTGGTTGCCACATCTGACAATCACCACCTCATCCCGTCACTCTCTGGGACACAGCTCAGATGCAAAGTGAGGCCGCTCAGTGACTAAGACAGGCAAGCTTGAGGCTAAACCACCAATCATCTTGTCTCCCTGAGCCTCCATTACCTTCCTCTGTAAAAAGGAGATACATGGTGCCTAAAGAGGGGTAAAGGGAAGAGCAAATTTATTAGTTGTTCTTTGAACAATTTTTTTTTTTTTTTTTTTGGCAGCACGTCTTGCGGGGTCTTAGTTCCCTGACCAGGGATCAAACCCAGCCCTGGCAGTGAAAGCACCAAGTCCTAACCACTGGACCACCAGGGAATTCCCTGAACAAATGTTTTTTCACTGCCTACTATGTGCCAGGCATTGTACTTGGCTTTGAAAAATTGAGAAGGGACCAGGATGTCAAGCTCCCACCCTCATGGAAACTTACATTTTTATGGGAGAGGCATGAGCATAAGTAAATAAACAAATGACCACAGGAACGTGTCAGAGAATGGTAAGTTCTACGATGAAAATAAAAAGGATGACAAGGTAGAGACAGAGCACCTTTCTGATTAGATCGGGCAGCTGGAGAGGATCCTCTAAAGGGGCGATATTTGAACTGAGACCTCAAGGAGGTGAGGGCCTAGCGAACTCATGCTAAGCAAGGGTGCGGTGTCAGTGCTGAAAAGCGCACGTGAGGGATGAACCTGCCTACCATGAGTATCCATCTGTATCACAATCGCATTATTATTACACACACGCAAATGTGATGTGAACATGTCACATGTGTGTTTCTCTACTTGTGTTTGATGATGGTAATGACTGTTAACCGTTTTCGCACACTCACAACGTGCTGTGTCCTCTTCTAAGCATTTAGATGTGTTGCTTCATTCTCATAGCAACCCTGTCAGGGAGGCACTATTATTTCTAACATTTTACCCATAAGGAAACTGAGGCTCAGAGAGGTAAACTGACTTGCCTGAAGTCACACAGCCAGAAAGTGGTAGAGCTGGAACTTGAATCCAGTCAATCCAGGGTCTGGTTTTAACCACTGCCCAACTTTGCTTAATCAACTGTCTCCCCATAGTAGGTGCTCAATGAAATGGATGTCTGCTTGTGTTTGGGGAGAGGAAACTCTGACCAGACCTTTGGCACGACTGCCCCTTGAGTGGACCATAATGTCCTGTGCTTACCTTTCCCTGCCTTGCTCCCACCAACCTTCCAAAATAAATCCCTGATGTCCCAAATTGGGGGGGAGGGGGGAGAAATGACTGTCGAAAATGTTCTGGCAGGAGACACGATAGTGTCTGCAATCATCTGTGTGGATTGTGAAACCTAGACAGGTTCTGAGACCGTGACTCACAAATTTTACATCAAGAAGGAAATTACAAAGAAGTAATAAGTATGAGCATCGTTTCGCAGAGCATCCTTCCCAGGCTGTGTCACCCTGGGCCCCGGATCCTATATTTTAGTCACAGCAGGCATCTGGAATACAGATGGGAGCCTCGCAGCCCTTCCCCCGAGCTCAAGACATCCTCCTCCCAGGTCCTCTCACTCCAGAGAGTTGGGTTTGGCTCTTCCCAAGCTGCCCCCCCATCCTCCTGTAGTTTTCTAAGATGATGATTCCTGCTGGGAAGCCTGGGTTCAGATCTTGGCTCAGCCATTTACCAGCTGAGTGCCTTTGGCAAGTTTCTGGACCTCAATAGCCTTATTCAAGGACAAACTAGGATCACAGATGTTCTTCTCCTAGGGCTCCAAGAGGGCAGTGTTCTTTTTTTTTTTTTAAAATACATTTATTTATTTTACTTTATTTATTTATTTTTGGCTGCGTTGGGTCTTCATTGCTGCATGCGGGCTTTTCTCTAGTTGCGGTGAGTGGGGGCTACTCTTCGTTGCGGTGCACGGGCTTCTCATTGTGGTGGCTCCTCTTGTTGGGAGCATGGGCTCTAGGTGTGCGGGCTTCAGAAGTTGTGGCACGTGGGCTCAGTAGTTGTGGCTTGCGGGCTCTAGAACGCAGGCTCAGTAGCTGTGGCTTACAGGCTTAGTTGCTCCACGGCATGTGGGATCTTCCCTGACCAGGGCTCAAACCCATGTCTCCTGCATTGGTGGGCGGATTCTTAACCACTGCGCCACCAGGGAAGCCCGAGGGCAGTGTTCTTATCTGTTGTGTTCATGGCCATATCCCCACGGCTTAGAATGGTACCCAGCATATAGTAGACCCTTAATAAATATTTGCTGAATGAATGAATGAAAGTTCTAGCACAGTGCCTAGACACATAGTAGGTGCTCAGTATCTGGTCACTCTTATTATCACTACTGATTCCTGAAAGAGAACCTTCTGACCAGCTGACCTCAGGATTCTTGCCACTCAGCCTGTATCTCTCTCAGGATCAATGAATATGCTGGTTTGGGGTATACTGGCTGGTCCTGGGTGGGTTTACTAGCATGAGTCAGGGTCCCAGACCCTGGACACTGGGGCTGGTAGGAGGGAGTTGGATAGACAAGTCTCAGCTCTGCAGAGACTCCCCTCCCAGGCCTCCTCTCCCAACTGGGGTCTCACTCCTCTGAAGACTTCCTCAAAACTGGTCTATCCTTTGGGATACAGGGACCTTCTTTCTGCAGCGGGGTGCAGGACAGGCAGGGAGAGCACCTGCAGGGAAAGTGGTTCCTCGCATCAGTCAAGGTTCCAGCAGGAAGCAGATGGCCCCCTGGAAGGGGCACCTGGAGAGAGTTTAATAAAGGGCCTTAATCTCTGAAAGGGTTGGCAGGGGTAAGGGTTGGATGGGCACCTAGGGACTAGCAACAGCCCTGAGGGGTGAAGGGAAGGAGTGGGGAGACTGTAGCTACAGGAAAGGAGCTGTGACCTTAGGTAGACAAACTCAACACAGTCAACCCAGCCCAGCAGGGAAAAGGGAGCCAGGACAATAAATACCTGACTCCTCTCTCTCCCTTTAGACACCAGTCTTCTGCCGGTGCTTCCACTGGCCAATTCCAAGTGTGAGCCAGAGAGCAGAGAAGCCCAGATGCTTCCCCAGGTAGAAAAGGGAGAGCCAATCTGGAGGGGCAAATGGAGAAGACACAGCCTGTTTTGTTTTTAGCACATCTACTAGTGAGGGGCTTTATATACATTATTATGTTATTATATGTATTACATGTATTCTGACAGTCACTCTGGGAGGTGAGGAAACCAAGACTCAGAGGGGTAGAGTGACTTGTCCAGATCTTCTGACTGTAAAACCAGTTTCTTTCTTCCTTTTTTTTTTTTGGCCTCACTGCTTGGCTTGTGGGATCTTAGTTCCCTGACCAGGGATCGAACCCAGGCCCCCTGCAGTGGAAGGGCAGAGTCCTAACCACTGGACCACCAGGGAATTCCCTCTTTCTTTCTTAAAAAGATGTTTTAATGAAGTCTTTAGAGTTATATGGGAGATGGGGGTATATTTCAATATCTTAAAAGCCAAAGAGATGCAAAGCACAGCCTCAGCCTAGACCAGTGTCACCAGAGCTTAGAAGCCAGGCATGTTTGAATGGGGCAGCCCTATGTAGGCTGAAGAAGGGAGTCCCAGCAACGAAGCTCCAGGAAGCCCATTGCTTTCCAGTGGGCAGGGCCAATGTTACTAATAGATTACCAGTTTATTATAAAAGGATATAACTCAGGAACAGCCAGATGGAAGACTTGAGTAGGGCAAGGTATGTGGGAACAGGCGTGGAGCTTCCATACACTTTCTGAGGGCCACTCCCCACAAATCTCCAGATGTTGACTAACCCAGAAGCTCCCCGTGTTCTTTCCTTGTGGCATGATTCTGACAGAGCTCACACTGACTTTCTGGCTGTGTTCGACTTTCCAGGGGAAATCTCCCTTGACCAGGTAATGCTAAGGTTCACACGGGAGGAGATTCAGGAGACAGGGTGGATGGAGAAGATGTTTTATACCACAGAGCTTCTTTGGTGCTTACCAAACCATTCCAGGGACCATCCCTGAGGAGGAGTCTCATTCATTCTGTGATTCAATAGTTATGAAACTGACAAGGTGAAGGGATCAGGGGCTCTGCTTGGGAGGGGCATCGCCCATGGAGGTCAATAAGTAATTAGGTAATTAGCACCCGGCTGTTCCACCAGCTAAAGAAATACACATATGTACAAAGAGGCATAAGCAAGATGATCCCTGCAGCTTTTTCCGTAACAGTGGAAAATTGAAAACCTCTAAATGTCCATCATTCTGTGTTTTTATTGTACCTGAGGTTAATTTATAGAGGTGATTGCATGAGAACAGTAAGGCCAATGCCACTGAAAGAAGTTTTATGACTTACAGTTCCAAAGAGATGGGGGGGCACACCACACCACATAAGGCTACATGAGGAAGCACCAGGGTCAGTCAGGAAGCAGAAGAAGCAAGTGAGATCGTGGCCCAGAGCCTTTATTGTGGTTCCCCTGGGAAGGAATGGGCAAGGTAGGGTGGGCAAGTTTGAACCGCTTAGGATTGCTAGTTTGAATGTTAGTAATCTCTGGGCTATAGGAGTGGTTCCTGGGTGTCCAGTACCTGGCCCTGGGGTGATTTAGGGCAGGGAAAATATTGACTTGATGTGTGAGAGTTAGATAGAAGAGGTGATTGGGGATATGGGTTTTGAATTGGTTGGTTTGTATATAAAAGGGGTGTTCTCAGGCAAGTTGTTTACTATTGATACCTAGGAAATTGCTAGCCCTGTGAGGAGCAATCTATCCAGGATTAGCAAGGCTCTAGAATGTGAAGCATCATAAAACACAGAAAATTTAAAACATGATTAATACATTTAGGGAACGACTAAAAAAAGACAGTACAGTCATATTTTGGAATATTATATGGTAGTTAAAAACAGTAAGGTAGGTCTCCATGTTCTGACATAGATGACCTCCAAGACACTGTTAAGTAAAGAAAACAAGTTACTGAACAATTCTTACCCATATGATTCCATTTACAAATGAAAAAACCTCAAAATGAACCTTTAACTTCTGTACACCTATACGTATGTGCGCAATGCACCCAAAAATGTATGAATGGACAGCAAACGGGCATCCAAGAGGAGATCTTTCACTGTATCTGTATGTTTGAAAATTTTATAATAAGTACATGTTCATGTATTACCTGTGTAATTAAATAGAAAAGAATTCATTTAAAAAACAACCTGGGGGTGGGGGGAAATTGAATGAAGGTGGTCAAAAGGAACAAACTTCCAGTTATAAGAGAAATAAGTTCTGGGGATGTAATGTGCAGCTTGGTGGCTGAAGTTTACTGTATTGTATCTTTGAAAGTTGCTAGGACAGTAAGCAGCTCTTAAAAGTTCTCATCACAAGAAAAAATAAATTTGTAACTATGTGAGGCGATGGATGTTAACTAAACTTACTGTGGCGATCATTTCACTACACGTACATACACAAATCATTATGTTGTATACCTTAATCTAATACAATGTTATATGTCAATTATATCTCAATAGAACTGGAAATAAAAATAAAAGTAAAAACAACCTTTCTTCCCTCAGATAATGTCAAACCTACGTGATGAACACAATGATGGGGAAGCATGGGGGCTGGTTGGTGTGGAGGCAGAGACGTGGGGTCCTGCACCCTAACTAGGCAATCAGGGAGGACTTCCTGAAGGAGGGAGTTGTGTTTTGAAGGAGGGGTGAAAATTAGCCAGGTGAAGAAGTGGAGAAATAGTATTCTAGACAAAGAGAACAGAATGTTTGGAGGAGTTCAGGAACATCTGTTATTTAGGAGCGTAAGATTTGAAAGGGAGAAGGGTGAGGGATGAGGCTGGAGAGGTAGGTGAGGGCAGATCTTGAGGGGTCTCATAAGCCCAGCTGAGAGGTTTTAATTTCAGCCAGAGGGCAACGAGAAGCTTTGGGAGGGCTTTCAGCTTTGCCTTGAGTGGGCCAGGATGGTGAGGCCAGGAGGAGGCAAGGCAGTGAATGGATGGGCTAGAATGAGGCCAAGGATCAGGGGATACCCCTCTCCCTGCCACCACACTCCAGCCACAAGACTTTCTTGCTGAGCACCAATGCAGTGACCCTCAAATTTTAAGGTGCATCAGAATCACCTGGAGGACTTATTAAAAACTCAGCCTGCTAGGGTCCACCCTTAAAGGTTTTTAGTAGGTCTGGAGTAGGTCCCAAGAACTTACATTTCTAACTGGTTCCCAGGGGATGCTGCTGGTTGGGGACCCATGTGGAGAAGCCCTGCTCTAACATACCTTTCCATTCCCCCCTCAAGGCCTTTGCACTTGCTCTTCTCTCTCCTTGGGATGCTCTTTCTCAAATCTGTCACCTCCTCAGAGAAGCCTTCCTTGACCACTCTGTGTGGAGTAGCCACTCAAGTCACTAACGTCTCAGCCTGTTTTATTTTCTTTATAGCACTGGCCACCATTAGAAATTATCTTGTTACTGAGTTTGTTGACTCATCCATTTGTTGTCTGTCTGCCTCCATTAAAATGAAAGCTCCAGGAAGGCAGGGATCTATCCTTGGGGGCCGAGGACAGTGCTTGCCATGCAGTAGATGCTCAGGAATTCTTTATCAAATTAAAAGCAGCTAGGGTGGGTTCCTCCTACCTGGGGGAGTCTGCTGGGGCTGGTGTTTTCTGGTGGAGGCCCTGATGATGGGCACCAGGAGAGAAAGATGTTTGGGTACTGAACTGAGCTGTTGACACAGGTTAGAAAAACTCATCCTCTTTTGGGGGGAGGGACAGGGTGGGGTGAGGAAGAGTTTAAAATAGGTGACCTTTTCAAGCAGATGTGGGAGGAAGGAAGGGCCCTGACATCACAGCTGAGAGGCCCAGAGCTCCGTTGTGGCCCAGGGGCCAGGGCCACCAGAGTGGGCCCCGGGCCTGAGTCACTCCCACCTGTAAGTCAGGCGACCAGGCCAAGCCTGGGGGTGGGGGAGTGGTCCTGGGAGGAGTGGGCAGTGGGCGGGCAAGCGGGGAGAGGTGGCAGCTGCTGCCCAACCTGCATCTCCTTTCTTCCCTCAGCCCCCCTCCAGCAGGCCACCCGCCCACTGCATTATGGAGGACTGGGCGAGCCACAGGTCCTCAGTTTCCTCATCTAGGAAGTGGGGGGAGGGAGAAGGCTCAAGTCCAGGCTTCTCTGCTTGTCACAGATGACCTCACCCCAGCTCTTCACCTCCACTCATTGCACTCACACCTGCTAGGAGTTCTCGAACCACTCCTGCCTTAGGCCTCCATTCAAGCTCTTTATTCCCCATCCCCACCCTGACCCCAGGACCTCCTCTTCTAAGGCAGTGCTCTCCATCCCCCAGGCGCTGGGTGAGGGCAAGGGAAGAGCATGGGCTTTGGGGCCTGACAGACCTGGTCCCAGATCCAGCTCTCTCCCAGACACCCTGGTGAATCTTCACCTTTCTGACCTCAGTTGTCCTTTCTATAGAGTGGATATATCTACCTTCTAGATTGTGGTGAAGATAAAAAAGATCCTACTATGAAAGTTGGTTTCCTTTGCCTTTTTTTCTCAATTTTTTTATTGTGGTAAAATACACAAACAGAAAATTTACCATCTTAACCATTTTTAAGTATACAGTTCAGTGTCATTAAATATATTTATAATCTGCTATTCTCACTACCATCCATTTCCATAACTCTTTTCATCTTGTAAAACTGAAACTCTGTACCCATTAAATAATAACTCCCCATTCCCCCTCACCCCAGCCTCTGGCAACCAGCATTCTACTTTCTGTCTCTATGAATTCATTTATTTTATTTTATTTTTTATAATTTATTTATTTATTTATTTTTGGCTGCGTTGGGTGTTCGTTGCTGCACGCGGGCTTTCTCTAGTTACGGCGAGCGGGGTCTACTCTTCGTTGCGATGCGTGGGCTGCCCATTGCAGTGGCTTCTCTTGTTGCGGAGCAGGGTCTCTAGGCGCACAGGCTTCAGTAGTTGTGGCGCAAGGGCTTAGTTGCTCTGCAGCATGTGGGATCTTCCCCGACCAGGGATCAAACCCGTGTCCCCTGCATTGGCAGGCAGATTCTTAACCACTGCACCACCAGGGAAGTCCCTGTCTCTATGAATTTAGTCGACTCCTCTAAGTTCCTCGTGTGAGTGGAATAATGGTTATTTGTCTTTTTGTGACGACTTATTTCACTTAGCATAATGCCCTCCATGGTTCCTCCATGCTGTACCATGTGTCAGAATTTCCTTCCTTTCTGAGGCTAAATAGTATTTCATTATATGGATAGACCACATTTTGTTTGTCCATTCATCCATAGATGGACATTTGAGTTGCTTCCATGTTTAGTTATTGTGAATAATGTTGCTATGTACATGGGTGTTCAGATATCTCTTTGAGACCCTGCTTTCAATTCTTTGGGGTATGTACCCAGAAGTGGAATTGCTGGATCATACGGCACTTCTATTTTTAATTTTTTGAAGAATCACTATACCGTCTTCCACAGTGGTTGTACCATTTTACATTCTCATCAACAGTTCATTTACCTCCCCCGCCCCTACCCCAGTTCCAACTGCTGCTGCCCTGAAGCCTCTCAGAATTTCTCAAACTGATGAATTCCAACCGTACTGACAGTCCTTGGCTGGCTCACCACAAAGCCCTTGACCCCAGCTTGGCTGCAAACAGAGACCGTTTCACTCACCACTGACTCTGCCTCAGCCTCTGGCTAAGAGCTGGCAGTGGGGCAGGAAGGTTTACTAAACACATCTCCTAGGTGCTCTGCGTGCATCAGCTCCTCCATTCTCCTCACTGCACAGAGGTGTTATCAGCCTACCAAGGGACAGAGCCCCGGGAGGTCTCCTGACCTGCCCCAGCAAAGATTGGTGAGCTATGAAGCTAGAGAAATGGGCAGGGCCCAGTTTACAAAGGGCCTTGAATACACTCTATCTTGAGGGCAATGGGGAGCCACTGCAGGTTTCAGACAGGAAGGCAACACGATCAGGCTTGGGCTGAAAGCTGAGCAGAGTTGAGATAGGTAGGGAAGAGAGGAGGATTATGGTTTAATTTCTGCTTCCCAGAGCAGTAAGAAGGGAGACCTTACCTTGGCAAAAAGGGAATGTGATTTAGGCAAGGTAAATGGCAACCGAGCTGGCACACCTGACATGGAATGAGCCATTTGAGCTGGGATTGGGTGGGGAGCTTGAGGAGGGTCCACATTGTCAAATACAGGGGCTGTGTGGTTTTAGGCAAGTTACTTTGCTTCTCTGATTCTCAAGTTCCTCATCTGTAAAATGGGCTTAATCATGGTACAACCTCCCGCGGAGCTGTGAGAGTTCAATGAGATCATTAAGACATGCAAAGCACTTATTTAGGCCAATCCCTGGCACACAGCAAGTGCTCAGAACCACCGAGCACTGTGGAATCCTCACTGCTCCTGGGACAGCCTCCCGTAGGCTGGGGTCTTCAACCCCCAGGAATATTCCCAAGTCCGGCTATTTCGGGTGGGCTCTATTGAATGACCTTTCTCTGCTTCCTGGCGGGGAGAGTGGGAACGGGAGCCACGTGCCTGGGGCGAACCAGGCAGGTGCTATCTCCCTGCCCCCCCCCCGCTCCTTGCCCCCACCCTGCCCTCCCCGCCCCCCTCCGCAGCTCCTGCTCTTCGCCCCGTGTCTATTTCCAGCAACACGGCTGCCTGAGGCCGCAGGCAGGTGTGGGTGGTGAGTCAGAGCCGGGCTGAGAGGACATGGTGGCCCTGGGGGCCTGAAACTGTCACAGCCTCCCTCCCTCGGCCTTTCCCAGCAGCCCTATGAGTACTGTGATGGCAGGGAAAGCTGAACCAGTTCCAAAGTTTCCCCTAGCAGTGTCACCAAGAAGACATGGGGACAGAGCCCCAACATGCCCCAAATCAACCTCTTTGCTGGCTGGAGGTGGGGGCAGGGACCCTGTCCTGTTCACCTCCACTCCCAACGTACCTAGGACTGGGCTTGGCACCTGGCAAGGATGCAATAAGTGTTCACTGACTGAATGCGCCAACATTTGTAGGGTACTTTGTTTTTTTTTTCAATTAAAAAAAAATTTTGTATTGGAGTATAGGTGATTTACAATGTTGTGGGTTTTTTAAAAAATATTTATTTATTTGGCTGCACCTGGTCTTAGTTGCAGCACGTGGGATGTTCGTTGCGGCATGTTGGATCCTTTTTCTTTTTTTAGTTGTGGCATGCAGGATCTTTAGTTGTGCATGCAAATTCTTAGTTGTGGCATGCGGGATCTAGTTCCCTGACCAGGGATCAAACCCGGGCCCCCTGCATTGGGAGCGCAGAGTCTTAGCCACTGGACCACCAGGGAAGTCCCCATATGGGACTTTGGAGAAACAGGATTTGCTGAGTTCAGGGTGCTTATGAGGACAGAGCAAGGGTTCTGGAGACAGATAGACAGAGTTTATGTGACCCTGGGCAGGTGAATTGGCCTCTCCAAGCCTCAGTTTGCTCATCAGTGAAATGGGGATAACAACGCGTACCTTGTAAAGAACGATTGTGAGGTGTAAATGAGGCCACCTCAGAGAACTGTCTACTGAGCCTCAGATCGTATCTATAATAATATGAATCACGTTTCGTTACAAGCGTGCTACCATATGTGCTCCTCTTCCCTGGATGGCGAGTAGCTCCTGAGTCAGGGCTGGCTCTCATTCACGTTTGCTCCCCCGGGCCAGGCATAGAGCCAGTCCCCCATACATGTTTGTTGCACAACTGACTGACCCCTCCATCCATGCCTGGAGCTTGTTGGATTGTGAATAGTGGTAACTGTGACAACAAGCCACAGGCTATTTGAGTGCACAGAATTTCTACCCAAAAGAGAAGCCTGCGTTTGGCTTACCATTTCTTAAGCACTTGTATGCCAAGAGCTTTGTAGCTGATTTCATCAAATTCTTACAGCACCGCTCAAGCGGGTACTATTATTATCCCCATTTTACAGATGAGGGAACTAAGGTTCAGAAACATGAAGTCACTTGCTTCTGGTCATGTGTTGACCTAGAGGTGGAGCTGAGTCCAGTCCCAGGGCTGTCTGGTCTCCCGAGGTTCTTAATCGTCCCTGATATCGCTGGTGTAGACAGAAGACGGAGTCGGGAAAGCACCACTAACGGATTTCCTTGCTGACCTGTGCTGTCTTGAGGTGGCCAGGACCTCGGGACTGGAATGGCCTGTCTGCGTGTCTGTGTGCCCCCACCAGTGCTGAGGACTTTTAGGGATGAGACTGTGTCTCCTTCAGCTCGGCAGCTCCAGGGTTCAGCACAGGGTCTGGCATATCTTATATTAAGATATGAGTCTCCTGAGTGAATGAATGGCCTTCGGCCTTCTCTCTTGATTGGGTTCCACAGTGGTGAGACAGCACAACTGCTTTACATGAAGGCAGTGCATTTCCGGGCACCAACGCAACCCGGCTGGCAACAGCGAGTGCCTGAGAGGGTCGACCACCTGCCCCTGCCCGGCTGAGCTGGCTCCTTAGTCATAGTCAGCACCTCCCTCCATTTCGGATTCTCCCTGTCCAGCCCCAGGTCAGGCCTCTCTCTCTCTGCTTCCGAAGACTCTGTAGTTCTTCCCTGTCCCACACCCAGCTCTCGCACCTGGCCAAGCAGGACTTGCTTTTTGGGGTCACTGAAGTAGTTCTGTGTTGGGTGGTCGGGGCCTTTTACTTAATTCCTTTGAGTCCCATGGCCTTTAGTCGTTGCCTAATCCCCAGTTCCTAGCACAGTGCCAGACACATAATAGGTGCTCAATAAATACTTGTTCAATGAATGAACATATCTCAGGACTCAGCACATCTGCAGCTCTATTGAGCTCTCTGCTGCCAAAGCTCTGGATTGATGTGTGTATGTGGGCTTGCCATTTCTAGGCCTTGGTTTTTCCATCTTTGAAATGGATGGATTTGATGGAACCAGCCCTGTCCACCCCAGCATCCACAGCAGCACGCTGGACAGATGGTGGGCATTCCTACATATAACCTCTCTACCACCCCCCCAAACCACCCCCACCACGTGCACACCCAGATTTTGACGAACCTCAAAAATTGCTGTAGGGGAAGCAAAGCCCTAAAATGATTTGTGATCATCACAATTATTGACCTGGGAACTAGCCACTCACTGGGGTTTGGGGCTTTAGAATCGTCAGTGCAAGAGCAAGACTCTTTTGTTCTCTTCAAGGAAGCAGATTGCAGAGCATCGGGTGTGAATGACATTATTGCAGGGATTCAGTTGTTCATCTCTTTATCTATTTACCAACTATTTATGGAGCATCTTCTAAGTACCCGGCCCTGGGGATACAACAATGAACAAAAAGCCCTTTTGGAGCTTACATTCTGGTGGGAGTGACAGGAAATTAAAAAATAAGGCTATATATTAAGTGGGAAGATTTCTAATTACAATAAGTGCCATGAAGGAAATCGTTGGGGTGCTGGGCTAAAGGGGGCAAGGGATTGGGGGTTACCTTAGCTGGGGGCAGGGTTGAAGCTGGTCCTAAAACTTCATTGAAGAGCTTTTTAGGGCTGCAACTAGAGGATGAGAAGGACCAACCTTGCAAAAAGCAGAGGGAAGAGTATGTGCAACATCTCTGAAGGGGGAGAGGGATAATGGTGGATCCTTTTAATTTTCTTAAAAAAAAGAGAATAAATGTAAAACTTAACTCTTCAGTTATTAGTAGTGCCAGATTAATTTCTTCATTCAACAAACAAGCCCCTACTGTGTAGCTGGCCCAGTGCTAGGCCCCAGGGGACAAACAGTGATGCATGAAAGCAACATTCTGGTCACACACATCCTGGACCTGGCACCCCATGGAGATGAGCTGGTCTGATGTTTGCAAAGGGCTCCCAGCTTGGATCCTTGGGGAATCCAAATAAACCCCGCAGGTTCTGGCATCCCAGGCCTCCCGCCAGCCGGCCAGCCAGCCGCTCCTGGCCTCCATAGGAGGGAGGCTTCTGTTTCCTGCTTCTCCCTCCCCCACCCACCTGGGCACAGAGGGTCTTTCATCCATTGTTACTGCTTCCTGCCCATCCATCTCCAGCTGCTGGTCTGAACCCTGCAGATTTACACTGACAAGCGGATGCTTTTACCAGGACCCTCGAGGGGGATAGGGAGGGGAGTGGCCTGGGGTGGGGGGAGAGGGGGAAGCTAGAGCTTTGTGACAAGGAAGAGTTTCCTGCCCTAAAGAGGTGTCAGTCCCTGAGGGCTGAAAGGACGGGAAGCAGGCCTCTGTCCCCAAAGGCTCCCGCATGCTTGGGGAGGGAGTGATTAATGACCCCTGACCCAGCAGGGCCTCCATGCCCCTTGGACTGGGTTTGGGTTCAGCAACGTCTCCCCTGGCCCCATTTCTCATGTGTGGAATGAGCACTGAGCTTGGAGTCAAGAGTTTGGGGTTTATGTCCATGTCCGCCAACTCTTAGCTGGGTGACTTCTTAGGCAAATTCTGTAGCCTCTCTGGGCCTCTGCGTCCTCATTTGACAGGTGAGTCTAATAATCCACGCCCAGCAGTGTTGTGAAGATGGATGTGATCATGTAGGATAGATGATTGCCAAACACCATAAAATGAAAAGCATTTCCTCCCCTCGGGCTCCCCTATCCAAAGTAGGAAGGTTACAAACTGGCTCCTGTTCTAGAAGGCTTGGTTGAACACCTACTGTGTGCCAGCATTGAAGATAAGGAGCAACAAGACCCAGTTCTAAGTGAGACAGACAAGCAGACAGACATGCATCAGACAATTGGTTGAAGCATTTGAATAAACCAGTCAAGAATGTGGCTTTGGAGCCATCCTGCTTGGCTCTGCCACTTAATGGCTGTGTGGCTGTATGCAAGTCACTTACTCTCTCTGGGCCTCAGTTTCCTAAATCTGTAAAATGGGGGGAATAATTACCCACCTCGTAAGATTGTTGTGAGGATTAAATTATTTAATATTTGTAAAGCACCTAGTACAGTACCTGTCACATAGTAAGTCTCAAGAAGTAGAAGTTATTATGGGGACTGCATTTCACCCAGAACGTCAGGAGCCCTGTCCCCGAGTGGAACTGCTGTAGCCAAAGCAGAAGGGACAGTGATGCTGGGTGAGTAGCTGGTCAGGCATCTGTTCTCCACGCGGTTGTGTCTGTCTGTCCGGGACGGTGCAGGATCAGGGACCATCAGTCCCGCCAAGGCCATTTGCATGAAGTTGGAGCCGACTCTGAACCCCGAGGTGCTGGAGCTGCTCGTGGAGAGCAGTGGCCACATATCCCACCAGGCAGTGGAGGTGCATTTCCGCACGGCCGTGGTGGGCTCTCGCTTCCAGGGACTGAGCCCCCTGCAATGGCACTGGCTGGTCCACACTGCGCTGTCTGAGGGGCTGGTGGGGCTGGCGCATGCTCTGACCATCTATCTGGTCACAGACCCCTGCCCAGTGGAGTGAGAACCCCCAACTGGACATGAGGGTTCAGTCCCCCACTGTCTGGGAGGGAGCAAGGGAACTCAAGGAAGAACCAGGATGGGAATGCACTGGGGGAGAATAAAGTACTGGGGCCTGGGATTTGTAAGGGATGAGAATCCCTGGACCCTTTTCTACTGGCACGTACGTATTCTCCAGACATAGCGACTCATTCCCATCAAAGCTAACCCAGGGGAAGAGCAGAATCTCTGACTACTGCTCTTGCCCCGGACTGTCAGGAAAAGCTGCCCAGTTGTTTCACGTTCAACTGTGACTAAGGAACCACCAGACCTGGCAAGTTGGAAATAATCCTGTACATTGAAAGAGAAATTATATGAAAAAAAAGTTCTTATGATGTATAGGTGCCGATGAAGTCAACACAGAGTGGAGAAGAGGTGGCCTGAGGGGTCCCAATCCAGCTGGTACTGGAGTGTAGGACGGTATGAAGAGCTGAGCCTTAAATGGTGAGTGTGGATGAACCAGCACCAGGAAGGGCAGTCCTGGAGGAGGGCACAACGCCAGCAAAGGCGCGGAGGCGAGAAACAGCACTGGATGCTCCAGGGAACGGTGAGTGGAGACTCAGACGAGGCACAGTGGGAGATGAGGCAGAGCTGGAACTCAGGGTACTGTAAGCTACGTGAAGGCGATGGGTCATGATTCTGTAGACGATGAGAAGATTTTAAGTGGAGGAGGACAGATCAGATTTTGATTCTTCTCATACCGCCCTGGTTGAAGTGTGGCGGATGGATTGGAGGGTGGAGCATGAAGGCAGGGAGATTACACAGCAGGTTGGTGTAGCAGTGCCGTGGGAAGTCAAATGGGGGAAGGTTAGATGAGAATAATATACTCATAAAGGGCCTAGCACAGTGCTTGGCACACAGTAGGCACTCAGTTAAAGATCACACACACACAAAAAATAAAATAAATCTTTATGTTAAATTACTATTTCTATGGCAAAAATGAATCAGCCCTAGGATTTTTTCAAAAAAATCATTCATGTTGCCCTAAAATTTTATTTCTACAAAATCCTTTAGGTCTATCTTTCTCCAAAAGATGGTGTAACCCACCTCCGATTATTTCCATTTCAAGGGGTAGGTGGGCATTTCCTTCTCTCTGTTAGTGCCTCGAACGTGCCATATGTATATAGTTGGATATCAATAAATGACTGTGGATGATGAAAAAAAAAAGGTCACCATTAATGTTGTTAAATGCTGAGGGTCTGAATTAGGACTGGTTTGGGAAACACTAAGAAAGTCACATCTGCAGGAATCTTTGACTGACTGGATGGGGCTGGGGGTGAGAGAAGAGGAGCCAAAGAATTCCTGAAATATTTATTAAGCACTCATCATGTCATGAGCCAATTCACCCAGCTGGTGGTCCAGCTCCATTCATGCACCACTTCTGCTTGAGCACCTACTATGCGCAAGGCAGTTTCCTAGGTGCCAGAGCTACAAAACCACCCAGAGCTTGTCCCTGGTCCCCTGGAGCTCACTGTTCAGACTTCCTCAACGATGGAAGGACCCACTGTCTGCTTTCATCAGATGACCCGAGACTGCTAGGGCCTCTGGAACCGCCTCCTGGCAATCTGCAAATGCCTCAAACCCACATGCCCCGAACCAGGTTCCCATCCCTGCCCCTCCTGCCTGCACGGTTCCCCACCTCAGGAAATGGCACTGCCACCCACCAGGTGCTCAGGCCAGAGACCCGGGTGTGCCCTCCAGTGCCCTCTTCCTCTCTTCCCTCCACCCCACCCCCGATCCAATCCATCTGCAGCTTCTGGGAAGTTTATTTCCAAAACATATTTTGAATCCATCTAGTTCTCTCTGTTTTTCCTTTCCCATCTTAGTCCAAGCCACTGGCACTCCTATCTGGATACCATGTCCGCTGGTCTTCTTGCCACTAGCCCCCTCCATCATTACCCCACACAGCAGGCAAGAGCACGCTTCTTCAAAGGCAAGCCATGCCCCATGAGTACACTGCTGAAAGCCTTGCTTCAGGAGCTTCCCATTGACCTCGAATCTAATCCATAAGCCCAAGCACATTCTCAAAGCCAGCACAGGTCTTGCCCTGCTCCCTTCCAAGCTCCTCCTGCAAGGCTACAGCCCTTTTCCCCTCTTTCCCCCTGCACTGGCCTTCCAGTTTCTTGAACCACCGAGCGCCTTCCCACCTTCGGGCTTTTGCGCATGCTGCTCTCTCTTGAGATGCCCTTCCCTCCATTCTTTGCTGGGCTGGCTCCTTCTCCCTCTCCTGGTCACAGTTTAAATGTCCCCTCCTTCCAGAGGCCTCCCTGCCCGTCCTGGTCTCTCCGTTAGTCTTCATCTCAGCACTGCTCATTCCCTCATAGCACTTATCCCAATTTGCAATGATTTTATTTGTCCAATTTTGTGACCTGGCTCCCCCGTCATTTGACTCGATCTCTTAAGGGCAGCGTCCCATGTCTGCGTCCCACTCATGGTGTTCCTACAGCCTAGCGCAGTACCTGCCCTGCCGCCGGCCCTGTATTGACAGTGGCTGAATACTGAGTTCCATGGGTCCAGCCAGCGCATCAACCCCCTGCAGCACCTCCCAGCTCCCTTTCCGTTCAAACAGCATCACACTCTCTCGTCTCCCTGGCCTCCATGGAAGAACTTGTGGGTTATCTTGTCATCTATCCATCTCTAATAAACCAGGTTATTTTTAGAACAGGTGAAAGCAACGATCTAACATCTCTGAGAGGATTTTCCACTCCCATCTGACTTTCTACTACAATTTGGTTTCCTGTGGTGGTTGCAGAGGCTGCCAAGCCAGCAGGCTTTGTTATTCTGGGGTGCAGGGAAGGGCCTAGAAAGAACACTAAGCCCTCCTTGCACCTTCTTCCACCCTGCATGGTGAGAAATTTGAGGTGCCTAGTACAGTCCCCTGGCACACAGTGGGAGGCCTGGGCGGAGCCGGCTGCTCCTCTCTCGCTCTGTGACCTTGGGCTCCTCGCTTTCCCTTTCTGAGCCTCAGTTACTCATCTGTAAAAAGAGGGGTTGGAGGTGTAATTACTAAAGACTCTGACTGCTAAAATTTGGATGAAACCATGAGCTAGTGAGTCTTTTCCATCCCTGGACATCAATTAGATGCCGGTCTCAATTCTCTCTATGAATGAAATGTAGTCAGTGCCTGTTATAGCACTTATGCAAATGTATGCAAATTAATGTAAAAATAAAGGGCCCCAGAAGCTCTTGTTTACAGGACCAAGGTTTGGCCAGACCTGGGGTGGAGGGAAAAACTTAGCTCATGCTTTCACCCTGCTTAGATGTCTTTCCCCACGTCCCACTCTACAGAGAGGAAACTGAGGCCCACAGAGGGAAAGAGACTTGCCCAAGGTCACCAAGCAAGACGCTGGCAAAGGGTATTAGCAGCCAGGTCAACGTTCTGGCACTTTTCTCACCTGCTCTTCCTGCCATTCTGCTGCAGGCCTGGGACTAGGACCTGGCTCTAAGGGAAGGGAGGTGCATCCTCAGGTCAATACAATATGGACTGGAATAAACTTCAGAAGGAAGTTCAACCAAAATGCTCTATGTTTGGAGCGGGGAGGTACCCTTTTGGTTATATGATCAGGGGGAAGATGTCCTTTGAGTCAGATGTTGGAAAATAGAGATTTGGAGAGAGCATTCCATGTAGAAGGAACAGCATATGCCAAGGAGCAGATGCAGAAAAGAGGGCAGCACAGCCATGCTCAGGTGTTTCTGCTTATGAAGACAACTTTAAGACAAGCTCCCTGCTGTATCCCCTTCCAACCAGAATGCACCCCACCACTCTCTTTAAATGGAAATTCTGGAAACTTCACTCCCTGCAAGACAGAGCATATGTAGGGAAAGAGTGAAAAACAAGCTGGAGAGCAATGTGGTGACCAACTTGGACAAGGCCTGAAATGTTAGGCTGAGAGATCTGGACTTTATTCTGAGAACAATAGGGAGCCATTGAAGGTTTTATGGCAGTGAGAGAAGTCATCAGATTCATGTTTAGGATGACCTGATTGGCTGCTGGCGGCAGGGAAATCAGTCTGAAGACTCGGGCCATAGTCCCAGTGGTTAAGGCAAAGGCCTGAACCAAATGGAGGAGGCAGGGATAGAGCATGGACGCTGGTCTGAATGGAGCAATCTGAGCCTGTTGGGATGGGGAAGCAAGGGAGAGGACTGAGAACAGTGAGTTCTGTTTAATCCAGGGGGGAAAGAAGCTCAGGCCTCTTTTCTCCTTCTCAGGACTGGCTATTCCCCAAGCTGGTGCCCAGGCAGGAGGGGAAGGAGGTGCCCAGGTCAGTAGAGCAGCTGCTCATCAGGAATCCAGGACAGAGGGCAGCTTGACTTGGTTCTCTGGGGACTTTTATTCTATTTCTCTAAGTTGTTAAGGAAAGACCTGAGGGCCTTATGGGACCACAAGTCAATATTTCTCAAACATTTATTTAGTACTCACTAGGGCAAAGTATTAGTGTGGGGGACAGATATGCTGAGGCCATATTTTCTGAATCTCAAAGTGGGACATGCAATCTGCCTAAGATTTTTTCAAATCTGAGATTTATCTATAGGACAAGCACTTTAATGACATCTGTTACGGGTTGAATTGTGTCCCCCCAAAAGACACATTGAAGTACTAACCCTCAGTACTTCAGAATGTGACCTTATTTGGGAATAAGTTTGTTGCAAATATAAGATGAGATCATGCAGGAATAGGGTTGGCCCTTAATCTAATATAACTGGTGTCTTTACAAGAAGAGGAGAGAGACGCACAGGGAGAACACCATGTGATGACAGAGGCTGAGATTAGAGTGATGCAGCTGAAAACCACAGAATGCCAGGGACTCACGGCCACCACCAGAAGCTAGGAAGAGGCAAGAAAGGATTCTACCCAGAGTCTCAGACAACATGGTCCCGACAACGCCTTGATTTCAGTCCTCTAACCTGCAGAACAGTGAGAGAGAATAAATTTCTGTTATCGTAAGCCACCTGGTTTGTGGTACGGTGTTACAGTAGCCTTAGGAAACTAACAAAACATTGAAATAAATCACATTTCACTTTTGTCCATTTCAGCCCTGATCACCACTTTAAAGGAGGGAATCTTTTTCGAGCAATCATGTCCACGTCACTCCCTTGCTCAAAACTTGTCCATAGCTCCCCAGTGCCCCGGGCAAGGCTTTGGGGACTTCTTGTCGGGCCCTGGCTGCTCCCCAGCCCCACCACTCAGCACCTTCCCCTCCCCTCTCAGCGCCAACACACCATCTCCTCTTTGGGCCTTTCCTCTTGTTACTCCGTCCACACCTCCCCATCTGCCCCCAACACCTGCTCCCTCTTCCTTTCCTTGGTGGAGCAGTTAAGAACAGACTACCTGGTTTTGAATCCTGGCTCTGCCGTTTCCTAGCTTCTAGCAGTGAGACCTTGCGTAAATTCTTACCTCAATGCCTCAATTTCCTCACCTATAAAATGGGACTACTAGCACTCCCTATCTCATAGGTTTGTTTGAGGATGGAAAGGTACAAAAGCCTCTAAAGACTTAGCCCTTTAATCTGGCTTGTAGGAAGCACATGAAAGGATGGTTAATATCACCTCCCTTATGCTTGGCGTGCTATCCTCCAGAAAACCTCCCCGACCGCCGCCCTGGCCCCCTGCTGGATTGTGTCACCTGGGTCTTGAGCCTGTCTCGTCATGTTTGTGTCTCCACCGAATTGTGTACTTCTCAGGTTGGGGAAGAAGCCATTCTGCATCCCTGCATCTGAGCACACAGCAGGTGCTCAATAAATGCTTGTTGCACAAACTATGGAGCAGAGAATTAGTGGTAGCCAAGGAGATCTGGGAGGTAGAGTTTGGGGACAGCTTTCATAGGACAGTCTGCCCATCCTTCTGGAAGTGAAAGTCTTACCGTTAGTTCTGAGAGCATGAGAAAGTGAGAACCAGAGAGAAAAAGGCAGTGGGCAGGGTGCAGGGGGCAGAACCCGAACTCCACTCTGCACACCTGACCTTGCCCCTCAGCCTCGGCACATCCTGCCCCCTGAGGTGCCCCTCCACAAGCTGTCACCCACGCACACCTACCCTGTCCCCAGCCGGCAGCTTCCTCTGACACACATTTTCCATTGCTGGGTGGGGCAGAGCAGGTTACAGGTGAAAACAATCTCCGAGGTTTCCTCTCCAGGATCCCAGCCCCTCCCCGGGGTTTGGTTTCTGTCTGTGCTGGACCCACGTATCCACAGCCCCTCACTTCAATGGTACAGGATCAGCCGGGGGCCAGAACATTCAAGACCACGTGAGGTATCTATCGCCTGGTGTCCTGGATCAGGTACAGGACGGGGAGTCGGGTTGCTGGCTCTACTGTGTTTGAGCTGCGTGACGCTGGGCGAGCCCCTTGCCCTCTCTGAGACTTCCTTTCCCCCATCTGTAAAAAGGAGGAGCAATTCCAGTCCCCAGGGACTGTTGTGGGAATTAAATGGAGCAATGGGAAGAGCATGAGTGAGCTCTACCAATCTGATTATTTGTGGGGACAGGGCAGGAGTCCAGTGGCAATAGGGAAGCTCCCTTTCTCTGGGCCCAACACCCTGCCAGGCACTGAGGGGGTGTAAGGGTTTAGACTCCAGAGTTTGTTGAGTGTTGGGGGAGTTGGGGTCTAGAGTCTAATGGAAAGAACCCCAGAATGTACTGGAGTTAGAGACCTGGGCTTGGGGACCTCCTCACTCTCTATGTGACTTTGGCACATCAGTTTCTCTGATACAATAAGGGGAATAACTTAGATGCTCTCTAGGTCTTCTGGGTCTGACATCCCAGACTCTGTGCTAAGAGAAGGCCGGGCCAGGTAAGGTTGGGATGGACCTCTGTGTTGTTACCGTTTTTAAGCCACTTGTGAGAGCCTGGGATGAAACCTTGGCTCAAGGCCAGTCCTCCTTCATTTCCTCCCACCAGCTTCTGTTGCAGGTTCTTTTGTGTCACTGGCCAGCCCGCATCACTGACCATCTCATCAGCCAGGTTTCCTTCATCTGGCTTTACAGGCCCCTGTTCCTCTTTCAAGACCAGCTTGGGTGTTCCTTCCTCAGGCAGCCTTCCGGACTCTTGGTCACAGTTGGGCATTTCCTCCTTGGAGCTCCTAGAACCCTCCATCACCACACTTGCTCCCTTGCTTAGACTAAGTGCTGTCTGCTCACCAGGCCTGAAGGAAGGCCTGAGTCTTACTCACTGTTGCACGTCGAGCATTCAGCCCAGGGTTGGGTGCAGAGTTGATGGTGATAGACGGGTAGGTGACAGGATGGGGGAAGAATGAATGAATGGGGGGTGAAGGAATGAAGGAACTGAGAGATGGATGCACGGATAGGCATACAGGACCGTGAATGCGTGGTTGGATGGGTGATTCTCCGGGTGGATGGATAACTGATGAATAATAAATAGGTCAGGGGCTTCCCTGGTGGCACAGTGGTTAAGAACCTGCCTGCCAACGCAGGGGACACAAGTTTGAGCCCTGGTCCGGGAAGATCCCACATGCTGCGGAGCAACAAAGCCCATGGGCCACAACTACTGAAGCCCGCACGCTTAGAGCTCGTGCTCCGCAGCAAGAGAAGCCACCGCAATGAGAAGCCCTCGCACGGCAACCAAGAGTAGCCCCCGCTCGTCGCAACTAGAGAAAGCCCGCGTGCAACAACGAAGACCCAATGCAGCCAAAAATAAAAATAAATAAATTTATTAAAAAATAATAATAATAATAAATAGGTCAGGAATACTCAGCTACTGATCATTATTCTTAACATCACACAACATCTCTGGAGTCACCAAACACACACCCTGGACATGCCAGGGAACTCCCCTTGCTTCCGGCCATTCTTCCATGGCTCTGGTTTCCCCTTCAAGGCATGAATGTGGGTCTGAGAATCTTCCCACGAGAGCCTGGGGTAAGCTGCCCACCAGAATGTCTTACCTTTATCATCCCATTATAATTTCCCAAGCATCAGTGTGAAAATGATGGTGAAGAATTCTCTGTGAACTCTACCTACATCCCTAGGCTCCAGGAGTGAGCATTTCTGGATAATCCAGTGTTTGGGCTCGGAAGGAAGTGCTGACCATGGCGTTGGCAAAGATGCCAGGATCACCTGCGGCCACTTTCCAGTGTGCTTAGTCTAGTTGCCACCATGGCCCTCCCCATCCCCTGCAGCCCCTGCCTTCCACCACTTAACAACCCCCTCCCCCCAAAAAGAGAATTTAACAACTTACCAGAAGTCCTCAGTTCTCTTCTGCCACCCTACCCCCATGCCTTCTCAAGGACCTAGAAGAATAGGCGTCAGAACCCATTTTAGAGGGTTATTACTTCCCCCTAATCCGTCCCCTGGAATCAGCTGAGGTAGAAACATTGCAGGATTTGGGGTCAGAGGACTTCAGTTAAAGTTTTGACTTCAGCCCTCGTCAGCTGCTTCACTCTGGGGAGAAGGGGTTGGTCCAGAGACAGAACAGGCAGCAGGAAGAGACAGGCGTTGGAGATACACAGATGCAGGTTCAAATCCTGCCCCACCAGGGAGTGACGGTGACTCTGGGCAAGGTACTCCTCTGAGTCTCTGCTTCCTTGTCTGCAAAGTGGGAGAAACAGCACCACTTAGCTCCCAGAGCTGTTGTGAGGATTGAATGAGATGTTGCTCCAAACTAGCCACACGGGGCTACTGAGCCCTGAAATGTGGCCAGGCTGAACTGAGATGCACCGTAAATGTAAAACACACATCGGATTTGGAAGACTTAGAAAAAAATGTAAAAAACTCTAGAATTTTTCTATCGATTTTAATTGATAATATTATATGTCGATATTTTGAAATGTTGGGTTAAATAAAATGTTATTAAATTTTTTAAAAAGATGCTGCTCAAAAGTTCTTCCGCGGTGCAGTCTTCCCAGCCTCTCCGAGCGTGACAGCTTCCCTTCTGCCTTGCCGCAGGGTTCGTCCATGCCTCTATTATGGCTTTTAGCAAATATTGTGGTTGTCTGTTAAGGTATGTGTCTCCCTGACTAGCCCATGGGCTCCTTGAGGTCAGGGACTCTATCTTGGTCATCTTTGCCCCTGGCTCCCTGCACAGAGCCTGGGACACAGCAGATACTCAGCAAAAAATAATTGAGTGGATAAATAAGAGTACGTGAAAGCCATGTGAATTTTTATTATTCTACCATACCTGGAGTCCTAGATGAATACCTCAGGGTACAAGTCACACATGATCAGGGCCCTGGCAGGAAACAGATGGTGCACTCAAATTGAGTAATTTGAAGAGTTTAATCAAGGGTCTATTAACAAAGACGTGGGCAGGATGTAGGGAAACCAGGAGGGATGGCGCCATATCCCGGGGGCTGGCAACAAGGTGGAGCTGTTACCACCCGTGGCCTGAAGGGTGGGGAGGGAGAGGTTACCTGGACCCAGGGCCAGAGATGTATGCACAGGGCCACTGACAGGAGCTGTAGCCTTTGGGTGAGGGACCCAGACAGCCTGTGGGAACCCTGCAGGAAGGGTCTGGGGGGTAAATAAGCTGTCCTCGCTGTCCACCTGCCTCTGCCCTCCTGCCCCACCCAACCAGAAGCCAGAGGGCAAAGGAGGCCGTTGATACCACCCACAAAGGTCACCTACCAGGCACAGAACAGATGGAGATGGGCAGATGACAGTTCTGGAGGGACAAACAGAGAAATCCAGCACTAGAGAGAACATTAGACCCCAGAATCTTTGAGGGCCTCTGGACATCCTTAGAAAGTACAAGAAATGGTCACAGCCAACCACAGTCGTTAGTTAAGCAACTACTGTGTGTTGGGTGCTGTGCTAATCCTTTTCCAGGCTCAGAGAGTCTAAGAAACTTGCCCAAGGTCACACAGCAGGAAACGGCCAGGACTGGAACATAGGTCGGCCTCCAAATTTTGGTTCTCGTTGCCTCTTCATGACTCCATGTCAGGCGCTATGCTAAGCACTTTGTCTACATTATCTCTCATGTAGGTCATGTCCTTTTCCTGTCTCAGAGAGGTCTAGTGATTGCTCCAGAGCTGCACAGCTCGTGGGAGGTAGGGGTGGGGCAGGGAAGCAGGGTGGAAGAGTCTGCCATTAACTGGGGCAGGTGACTGGCAGATTGCACGGTGGCAGCCTCAGGGATTTTTTTTAGCCCCACTAGACCCAACGGGTGGAGCCACCTCTCACCAGGTGCCTCCTGGAGTCGCTCCCCAGCTGCAACCACAGGACTTAGATTTTCAGAGCTGGGCAGGGTCCTCAGCATCCTCCAGGCTGGCTCTTGCTTGTGACCCTAAAACTAATAATAATTATGGCAGCGACAGCCATGGCTTCCTGAGCCCCTGGTATATTCATTCATTGTTTTTCTCTACATTGTCACTAAATCTGGCTACAACACTCCCTTAGGATGGTCTGATACCTGTAGGCAGGCATTACAGGCTGCTCACTTTGCAGATCAAGAACTGAGGCTGAGAAGGCAAAGGACTTGTCCACGGTCACACAGCAAATCGGACCCTACAGAGCCAGACCTGCCCCCAAGGCAGTGTATGCAGCTCAGAGCACTGATTCTGGATCCAGACAGGCTGAGCTCATCCTGGCTCTGCACCTACCGGATGTGTTGACCTCAAGCAAGTCATTTTTCTGGATCTAAGTTTCCTCATCTGTAAAATAGGGACGACATAGTATCTACTTCATTTGGTTGTGCTAAGGATGAAATTAGTTACTCTATGTAAAAGCACTTAAAATATCGGCTAGGGGCTTTCCTGGTGGCACAGTGGTTAAGAATCCGCCTGCCAATGCAGGGGACACAGGTTCGAGCTGTGCTCTGGGAAGATCCCACATGCCACGGGGCAACTAAGCCCGTGCGCCACAACTACTGAGCCTGCGCTCTAGAGCCTGCTAGCCACAACTAGAGAAAGCCCGCGCGCAGCAACGAAGACCCAACGCAGCCAAAAATAAATAAATAAATAAATAAAATAAAAAAAAAAAAAAACCCACAAAACATTGGCTAGAACATACCAAGGGCTTTAGGATTATTTTACCTCCCAGTCCACTGAGCTTTCCAACCCCACCTGCAGAAGCTCTTAAAATTGTGTTCCTGCGTGATCCTGGCTTTCATAGTAACTGACTGAGTAGCTGCCACCCCACCGGGGCGTGCCTGTGCTTTCCGTGCTCATGCTTGCCTCATCCAGCCCTCACCACAACCCCATCCCCACTTTACAGACAAGGAAACTGACGCCCAGAGAGAAGGAATGACCTGGCCAGGCCTTCACACCTCAGAAATCTCAGAGCCAGGATGGCCGCTCCCAAGTACAAGCTGGTAATCCCCCCTTCTCCCAACTGCAGGAAACCCAAATTGTTATGATTATTGGTATTGTTGTCCAAAACAATACTCGAGACAATAACAATACGACAATCATGGAGGGTGCTTATTTCCATTGGCTCCACAATCATCCCGCCACCCATGGGCAGGGAACCTGGGGCTTTAAGAAGAGGCTCCTAGAGAGGCAGGATGAAAAAACAAGCAGTGAAAACCCTGCAGCTGGGCCCCAGGTGCTGGGAGAGAGAGTGGGGCAGGAAGCGGGCAGGCCATTTCTTTCTTTCCTCTTCTTTCTTATTTGTTTGAGAAGCAACTTTACTTTCTAAATCGGTCATTGTCACCCGTTGGCCTCGGCCCCACCTGGGCCAGTGCCTCTGGTGATGGGGGCTCAAGAGGAAGCTCTAGGGGGCAGGCGGGACGATGGTACTAGGTGTGGCAGGGCCCGGGCCCAGCTGGACTTGGGGGAGCCTATTACCCTCCTTCGGGTGATCAGAGCCTGGCAGACAGTGCCTGCCTGAGGTGGGACCTGGGTCCTCCCGGTTCAGCTGCCAGGGGGCTGGGGCCCATCCTAAACAGTGAGGTGGTGGGGCAGCAGTTCCAGGCAAGGCTCTCGAGTCAGACCCCTTTAGCTTCCAAGCTCTGTGACCTCATTTCTCTGAGCCTCTGTTTTCTCACCTGTAAAATGGGAGGGGTTGTTGTGAAGATTAAACATCATTAAATAACATGGCCAGGATTAAGCATTTAGCACATTTCCTAGCACTTAGCATATTCACTAGCTGGAGATTCACTTAAGAGGTCAATAGTTATTGGGCATTTCCTATGTGCCAGGCACTTTTAAAGCATTCTACACATATTCATTCATTTAATCAGCACAGTAACACTCTCCTCACTAAAGACATGAGAAAACTGAGGTACACGGAGAGACCAAATGCATCGCACACACAGGGGCAGATCCACATTTCGCAGGATGTCAGTAGAGCTTACGCAATATTGTGGGGTCCCTTTAAGGAAAAGAATATAAAATTATGAATATAAAATGAGGTATAAGGCCATGCAAGTGAGAGACCTGAGGCTTAAACTTCACGAGCCCCACCTTAAATCTCCGTCTAAGCTCTAGAGCACCCTGCTAGCAAGTGGCAGAGCCCAGGCAGCCAGCTCCAGAACCCACAATTGTTATAAAAGCAGTACTGCTGGTAGACAAGGCAGTCACTGCAAAATGCCATACAAGATGCCAGCAAATAAGAGGCGACACTTCCACCGTGCTCGCCATGTGCCACACACTCTTCTAATCTAACCCTCCCAATGAACCAATGAGGTGAGCACATTATTACCATCCCCATTATACAGATGAGGAAATTGAGGCTCAGAGAGGACCAATGACTTGCCTGAGGACAGAGCAGGATTCAAACCCAGGCAGCCTGACTGCAGGGGCCTAACGTTTAGCCACTACAATAACTGTTACCTCCCTCATCGCTGGGGATCAGAGCCTTCTGTCATCACTCCTCACCTCCCTTTGCAGGTCCCTCCATCTCTTATCCAACAGCAGCTTGGGGTGGGGACTCCGGCTTTGGAGTCAGAGATGCTTGGATACTAATCCCCGCGTTGTCACTTCCTAGCTGTGAGTCCCTGAGGCAGACTTCTCACATCTCTGAACCCCAGTTTTCTTATCTTCAAGACAGGATTGCACAATTTATAGGGTGGCTATAAAGTCTAGATGCATTGATTATTTTTTTTTTATTTATTATTATTTTTTATTTTTGGCTGTGTTGGGTCTTTGTTGCTGCACGTGGGCTTTCTCTAGTTGCGACAGGTGGGGGCTACTCTTTGTTGCAGTGTGTGGGCTTCTCATTGCGGTGGCTTCCCTTGTTGCGGAGCATGGGCTCTAGGCACGCGGGCTTCAGTAGTTGTGGCGCGGGGGCTCAGTAGTTGTGGCTCGCAGGCTCTAGAGTGCAGGCTCCGTAGTTGTGGCGCACGGGCTTAGTTGCTCCGCAGCATGTGGGATCTTCCCGGACTAGGAATCGAACCCGTGTCACCTGTATTGGCAGGTGGATTCTTAACCACTGCGCCACCAGGGAAGTCCTGATGCATTGATCATTATTTGACATGTTTTCTAATATACAATCAATGAACCATATATTGTGTATGTATATTTGCCTCTGTTTCTAGACCTTATGGTTGCCCTGGATAACACTCCACAGGGTGGCTTGGAGGACGAGAGATAAAGAAAGGTGAAGTGCCTGGTCCATATTAACTGTTCAGGACCAGTAGAGGTTGCTATCGCGGAGGCAAGGTGCGAGGTCATTTGTAAGGAGTGGAGTGTGGAATGGAGAAAGGGCACAGAACCAGGTGTCAGGCGAGCTGCACTCTGGATGGATCTCTACCACAGCTCATTGTGTGACCTTGAACAAGATGTTCCCCTCTTTCTGGGCTCAGTTTCTGCATCTGCAAGTTGCATGCATTCTCCCCAGTGCATGAATGAAATTTTCTCGAAGGTCTTTAAGAGACTGAATTTCTGAGTAGGAGCACAGGACTGTTTTCTGGGATGCCCTGAGGGCTGCTCCCATGGAGGCTCCTGCTTCTCTTGGGGTGCTGCTTGTGGCTACCAGCCTTGAGACAGAGAGGAGGGTTTGCAGCGAACTTTCACGCCTCATCTGCACTGGTAGCAGCAATGCCACAGTGCTGTGGCCCCGGCCCGTGAGCTCCACAGCCAGAAGGCTTTGATCTAATCTCTGTTTCCTCATCTGTAAAATGGGGATGGAGATAATAGACTTGCTCATCCCCATTGTACAGATAAGGAGACTGAGGTTCCAGGAGGCACAGAGCTTGCTGGAGGTCATGGCTCCCATCTTTCCGTGTCCTACTGTCCCATCTTTCCTTGTCCTCAGGTGAGGGCTTTCCCAGTGTGGGAACCCTGGCTCCCTCTCCCCATCCCAGAGGCTGGGTCATGTTTTCTTTCTCTCTCTGCCCGGCATCCTGCCCCTCCTCTCTTCTCCACCTGGTAAACTCATCCGGTGGGGTCAGGCCAGCCCTGGTGCCCCCACTTATAAACGTTGTGACTTTGAGCAAGCCACCTAACCTTTCTGGGCCCCTACTGCCTCATCCATGAAATGGGGACAGCAGTCCTCACCTCATATGTGGAAATGGTCAGCACACCCAGCACCTGACCCGTTGTGACGTGCACAGAATGTCAGCTTTTTTGGTCCTCATCAGTTTTCTTTTGGACCCACCTCAGATGTTGCCTTCCTATGGGGCTGCCCCGGTGCCTCCATATGGACCGCGTTTCTCCGGCTCTCACAGCCCAGTCCCTGTGGCACTTATCACCCCGTATGGTAGCTACTCGCCATCACATCATATCCCATGCTGCCTCAGACGCCTGTGTTCTAGCCTCCTTGACATCTGCTGTGTCTGGCATGGCGGCTGGTATACCGCAGGTGCTCCGTTAAGGACTGTTGAATGGGTAAATGAATGAGGCCTCAGTGGTGCTGAATGTATGAGCTAAACTTTCTACCCTATCAGGGTAGCAGGCTTCTGGGTACTATGACCACTGCCACTACTAACTATTTCTTCCACCAGCACAATAAATAGCTACCAATTATTGAGCATTTAGCATGTGCCAGGCATTGGGGTAAGCATTTCTCAGTGCCATCTTGCTTGTACCTCTCGTCCTATGGGGTGGGTGTTCTGTTAGTTTCCTCATTTCACAGATCGGGAAATGGGCTCTGCTGGGGGCGGTGGTAGAATCTGTACTGGTCCATCAGGGCCCACAGCTTTTTTCCACTCCGGGGGAGGGTGGATTGTTGGAGCCGTGGGAGCCTGTCACCCCTTCCAGAATTAGCTTTTGCCCATTGCTTCCTTGTAGAACTTCTCTCCTCCCTTGAAGACCTTGCTTCTCCCAGAACCTCTCTCAGACTCCTCAGTTTCCTTCCCAAGTTATGTCCAACCTGGAAATGTTGGTGTTCCCCAGGGTTCTGGCCTCAAACCTGCGGGCTGGTGGGGTGTCCAAACAGGTTCCTACCCACTGGGAAAGGCAAGTAGACCAATCACCGGGCCCCATTCTCCTTGATACAATGGTTGGGTTGGGCTTGGACGTGTGATGCAGGCTGGTCAGTTAAGGCCCCCCCGGGACTGTCGATGCAGCTAGTGGGGACCATAGGCTTTCTCCTTCTGAAGTGTGAGCTGATGGAATGTGAACATGTGAGTATCTTTCCTGGGACTGGAGAGGGCCCGTCTGCCATGGGAGAGACAGAGAAGAAAGCCCATTCTTAAAGAAAGGCAGAAACACACAGAATCGATGGATGGAGGTGGTGGGGAGATAATCCAATGACATTATCAGGAATCCTGGATCCAGCAATGCCTGAAGTTGACACTCCCTTGAAACTCCAAGAAAACAGAGCCACTAGATTCTTAATCTCTCTCTTTCTCCTTAAAAAAAATTTTTTTAACCTAGTTTGAATTGAGTTCTGTCACTTATAATGAAAAGATTCCTGACTAATATTCTCTTTTCTCTAGCCTCTCCCTGGAAGATGTTGGGTCTTATCTACTCCCACATCTGGGGGTTTAGCACAGACAGCCCTTGAAGAAATGACTGTCTGACCCATACCTCAAAGGTGATCTCACCCTGCTCCCTTCCTGGGTTCCCCATCACAATTAATTTGTCCCCATCCATCTCAAGCTCCAGAGAAAGAAAATTCAGTCACCTTTACCTTCTCTCCCTCAAATCATTTTACTGTAAGTACTGCTGTTCTGTTTCAGAAAGTTCTCGCCCATCTGTCCCTTGCCATTGCCTTGGTTCAGGCCACCTTCAACTCAAAGCCACAGCTTCAGTCTGTCTTCTATTCCCTCTTCTTACCTTTATCCATTCTTTGCAGCTACCACAGTGATCTTTCTAGAACCCACACCTGACCACATGGTTCCCCTGCTTCGAAGCCTGCATGCATCCCCATCAACCTCAGGACAGAGTCTGAGCTCCCTAGGGAGCCACTGGAAGCCCCGCCCAGTTTGCCTTCATCTGAACTCCTCCCTCCTTCCCACCCTGCCCTTCAGCCACATTTCATGCCCTTTCCCTGAACACACTACACACTTTCTCATCCCTGGATTTCTCTGCTGGAATTTGTCTCTGCCTGGAATACACCTCCCCTTCTCCTCATGGGAACCACAACCATCCCTCAAAGAGTCCTCTCAAGGCTGACTCCTCCGGGAAGTCCTCCTCCTTGTCACCCCTTCCCTGCCTCACCCGTTCCTCTCTCCTCTGTGCTTCCACAACACTTTTACCTCTGGCTAACTGGACCCTGAACCCCCTGATGGTAGGATCTCCCTCCCCACCTTTGTGCCAGTGTGGCATGACAAGGTGGGCTCCATGAGTGAAGGTAAAGTCCAGTGGCCTTTCTCGAGGGGACCCTCGGTAACTCACTGGCTGAATCTGGTTTGGTTCTTGACCAATCCTTGACCCTGTAGGACAAAATTATAAATTTTTTTTTTGCATGTGGACAGCACTTCACAATTTACAAGTGTTTCCAGGTTTATTTTCTCATTTCGTCTTTACATCTCGGTGGACCGTCAGGGAAGACGTTATCAACCCCATTTTACAGATGGAAAATTTGATTCAGAGAGTTAGGGATGGAACCAATCCCAAGCGCCTGACTCTCTCAGATCCTCAGACTTTTCCCATCCGAGCCTCCCCCATCCTCCCCATTTCCCAGATAGGGGCTGAGAACCAAGGAAGCCCAGAGTACCTGAGAGAGAGGAGGGAATGCCTGCCTCTGGATTGGGCAGTAAGTGATGCTGACCACAACGAAAGCTGCTGCCCTCACTGTGCACCGTGGTCTAGGCACTTCGTGAGCATTATCTGCTCATGAAGAAGGGTTAATCATTCCTATTTCACAAATGACAACACTGAGGCCCAGAGCAGTTAGATTTGCCTCTCTTAGGTTCTTCCTGACGCCTCCGCATTGTACAGCGCTTTAGAGTTTATAACGTTCACGTCTCTTCCCCATCTCACCAGCCTGACACTGGGAGGTGGGCATTCTCCCATTTTACAGAGGTGGCAACTGAGGCTCAGAAGTCAGCGGCGGAGCTGGGAGACAGCACCAGGCCTTCTGACGGGGGAGCGCGCCCGGAGTCAGGGGGCGCAACCGGGGTTGGGGGGGCGGCAGGGCCGCGAGTGGGTGTCCCCGCCCCCCCCACCGCTGCCCCGCAGCACGCGCGCCAGGTGCGTGGCCGGTGGGCACGGCGCAGCGGGTGCGCCCGTGTGGGCGAGGGCGAGGGACGCAAGCAGGCGGAGCCCCACGCCCATCCTCCCTCCCACCAGCCCTTTCTCCCGTGGCTGGTGGCAGGTGAGTGGGTGTCGAGGAACCGCCAGGCAGCAGAGAAAACAGGACGCCGCAGAAATCAGATTACTCACCTGCAGCTGCGACTACCCAGGGCTAATAAAAGCTGAGCTTCCTGTTGTTTCTTTATTACCACCCTCTGCCTCCCCCAGCCCCAGCTCGCTCCCAGCTGCAGCCCAGAGCCCTAACCGATTGCCAGAAACCAGTAGCTTCGGGGTCCAGGATCACTCTGCTGCCTGAAATTGGACCATGTGTGCAGCATACCATTGGGTTAATGTTTCCTCAAGGGTGGCCCTCCATCACCTGCATGGGAATCACCTGGGGTGCTGGTTAATAAAATAGGTCCCCAGACACTGCTTCGCACCTGCTGAATCAGAATCTCTGCAGTTTGGGGCCTAAGAATCTGCGAGTTCACACCAGTCTCTGGTGTTTTGCATGCAGGCTAAAGTTTGAGAACCACCGAGTTCAGGTATTGGAGGTTCAGATGCTATGAGTTTATTTTCCTGTCTGCCACCCATAAGTTAGGCATGGAACCTGGCCCCGATCTTAGCCAAATAAGTCCACCCCACTCTCAGGGCCTTCAGGTGAGCCTCAGTTTGCTAAGTGGGGATGAAAATAATACAGATTTCTTGAAACTGAAACGAGGCTCAAGTGAAATAGCATGTTTAGCACAATTCCTGGTGGTTGCTCCTGCGTTTACAACCAACCAGGAATAGACATTGAACAAATATGATGAGTGAGACCTAAGGGGTGAGCAGGATAGACAGGAGCTGTAGGGGGAGCATTAAAGGGGCCATAATTCACTCTGGGAACATTGAGAAAAGCTTCTCCAAGTTCAGTCCCCACAATGCGACGAAATGTTCCTGCCCAGGGCATTGACAACTCGTTATGGCCAGATCTGGTGGCCTCTTCTCAGTCTCTCTGTGACTCTGGGGCAGGCCACCCCCTCCTCCTTCAAGGTGAGAACCTCCCTCAGCTTCAAGGAGACCTCACAGTCCTATTTCCTCCTCCCTCCCTAGCAGCTCCTCCTCCTCCTGCCCCTGGGAATGTGGGCAACTCAGCCTGCTGCACGCCCTCCATTACCTTTCTAGATGGACAACCTCACTCACTCCTAGTTACCTTCTCCAAGCTCACCTCTGCCCTGAGCTCCCAGTGTGTAAATACAGCACCTCCCAGACGTCTCCACTTAGTGACTCCCAAGCACCCCAACTCAACTAAACCAACTCCGAACTCATCCTCCTGCTCTCCCCTCCAACCTGCTTCTCCTTCTCGGCTCCCTGTCTCAGGGCATCACACCTAGATATTGTTGCATGTGATTTCTGCTCCTTTGTCCCCAAATACAGTCTTCAGTCCAATCCATTTTATCTCCCCAATAGCTCTAGAATCCATCCCTTTCTTTCCAGCCCTCCTGTCCCTGTGCACGCCACGCCCCCTAGTTCAGGACTCTATAATCTCTCACCTGGATTATTTTAACAGCCTCTTAAACAGGCTTCCTGGCTCAGGTCTTACCCTTCGCTTTAGCCAGGGGGATCTTTTTGAGACACAAATCTTGTCCCTGCCTTGCCTCAAAACTTCAGTGATCCCTCTGAGCCTTAAGTGTTCAATCCAAACTCCTTCGCCTCCCATTCAGCGCTCACGTGGGCAGACTGACGCCCTCCTCTCCACCCCACCTCCTCAGCATGTTGCACAAACAGCAACATTGACTGAGCTCTTACTAAATGCTTTTATCATGGCGAGCCAGTTATCTTTAAAGCTTTATCTAAGCCTTATAGCATCCCATGACTGTTATTCCTGACATTGATGAGAAAACTGAGGAGGAGGGAGGCTGGGTATGTTACCCAAGGTCACACAGCTAGTAAATAGCAAAGTTGGGATTTGCACCCAAGTCTCCCTACCACCAAAGCTGGTGTTCTGCACTGCTCTGATCTTGAGCTACTTCCTCCCAACTGGGTCATGTTCTCATTTTTTGTGTCTTCTAAGAGGATGACTGGTATATGGTGGATGCTTGTTGAATGAATGAAACCACTCTATCCACATTCCGATTTGATTCTTACAACAGCCCTGAAAACTGCAGAAGTTAAAAAGCCTTTATTATGTAATATTTGGTGAACACAAAAAAATGTGTGATGAACGTCTGGTTTATGAAGACAAACAACTATGAACCTACTGCCCCAACTTGGGCACTAGAACTTTACCAGCACCGTTGAAGCCACCTACGTGCTTCCCCAATTCTCTTCCTTGCCTTTCTCCAGAGTTCAACACAATCCTGAATTTTGTGATCACCATTCACTTGCTTTGGAAAAAAAAATACTGTCACCCTATGGGAATGGATCCTACACAACATATTGTTTTGTTGGCTTTTTTACTTTTATGTAAATAATATGATGCATAGATATTCCTCTTTGGCTTGATTTTTTTTCACACATCACTAGGTTTCTAAAATACATACATGATTTTGCATTTTAGCTGACATTCATTCATTTTCTCAGCAGTCTTGTACTCCATCGTCTAAATTAGACCTCAGCTTCTTTATCCATTCTCCAGTCAATGACCATGTAGGTTGTTCCTAGTTTTTTGCTATAACTACTAGGGCTGCTGTGATCATTCTTTTACCTGTCTCTTGGTGCACACATGTGGGAGTTTCTCTAAGCTACATATCTGAGATTGAAATTGTGGGTCATCCAGGTATGTCCATGTTTAACTTTACAAGTGGTGCCAAGTTGTTTTCCAAAGTGCTTATACCCATGAACACTCTCCCCTCCCACTGCCACAGTGGATGAGAGTTCCAGGGGCTCCACGTCTTCACCAACACTTACTAACAGGTCCTCGCCAACACCAGACATCTTCACGGTGCCCAATATGTCAGTCATCATTTGCATTTCCCTAATAAGATGTAGCATCTTTTCATTTGTTTATTTTCCATCCTGGTTTCTTTTTCAGTGAACTGCATGTTCAAGCCTTTTGCCCACTTTTCTATTAGGTTGTTTAGTTGTTTTTTCTTATTGCTTTGAGGCATTCTCAGGGAGGTTTCTTGGTTTTGTTCCTTTTTTTTTCTTTTTTTAATTTACTTATTTATTTATTTATTTATTTTTGGCTACGTTGGATCTTCGTTGCTGCACATGGGCTTTCTCTAGTTGCAGCGAGCGGGGGCTACTCTTTGTTGTGGTGCGCAGGCTTCTCATTGTGGTGGCTTCTCTTGTGGAGCACGGGCTCTAGGTGCACAGGCTTCAGTAGTTGTGGCATGTGGACTCAGTAGTTGTGGCGCACGGGCTTAGTTGCTCCGCGGCACGTGGGATCTTCCCAGAGCAGGGCTCGAACCCATGTCCCCTGAATTGGCAGGCGGATTCTTAACCACTGCGCCACCAGGGAAGCCCCTGGTTTTGTTCCTTAATAGAGTTAGAATCTGAGACCCAAGTTCAGAGAGGACAGAGCTGGGTCCCAATCCCACACCCATCTGATTCCAGGACCCTTTGTACCAATCCCTTTGCCTCTCATTCATTCATTCATTCATTCACTCTTCAACTGTCTACTGATGACCTTCTCAATAAATATTGGAGAAGGAGGAGAGAGTTGTGGTTAAGAGTGTAGACTCTGGAGCCCCCCTGCCTGAATTGTAATCTCTTCTCTACCACTCACTAGCTATAACCTTGGGTAAATTTCTAACCAATCTGTACCTTAGTTTCCTTAACTATAAAATAAGGATGATACTAACAGTACCTCTTTTCCAGGGTCGATGTGTGGGGACTGAATGGGTAAATTCATACAAAAGGGTTTAGGACTATATACAGCACAGTCAGTGCTGAATAAATAGTTAGCACATGCTAGGCACTAAGCTGGCAGGGTAATTGTTCTGGGGACGTGAGGATGAAAAGACAGTCAAGGACACTGACCTCATGGAGCTCACTGTCCAGCAGAAGGAGACAGACACAAAACAAGCTGGTTAATTAATCAATCAGTCAATCAATCAATCAATCAATTAATTATTATGGCTTATAATGAGGGCAAGGAAGAAAAGCACGGGTGACAAGACAGAGTGACCAGGCACTGACTCAGCTGTGTGGTCATGCAGGGAAAGCCCCCTGAAAGAGATGACATTTAGGCTGAGGTGTGGAGGGTGAGAAAGAGCCACCCAGGCAAAGAGCAGAGAGGAGAGTAGCCCAGCGGAGGGAAGGGTACATGCAAAGTCTCCAAGACAGGAAGAGCAGGGCATGTCCTAAAGACTGCCAGGAGAGCAGCATGGTTGGAGCCAAGTGAGCAAGGAGGTGAGGGGCAGGAGAGGAGGGTGGGGAAACCACCAGCGTGAAGAGTCCAAATTTTACTACAAGTGCAGTGGGAGGTTTTGGAAAGTAAAGTGTTGTTTACGTTTTTAAAAGATGACTCTGACTGCTGCGTGAAGATCAACTATCTATGAATTCATCTAAATAGTTCTTGTAGCCACTAGTATTTTTAGCCACTACCCCCTCTGTGCAAAGCAAAACTTCCCTTTATTGGTCTTAAATTTACTGCTTTCAGGTTTCAAGGGGAGCCCCCTTCTGCCTTGTATCTGAGGGTTATTGGGCCCCATGTGGGATCTCTGGTCAAGATTTTTAGAGTGGTTGAGAGGAAGGTCTCCCAGCTTGCTCCTTACCTGCTCTGTGATGTTTCCCCACCTGTGAAATGGAAAGGATGAGAGTGGTCACCTCAGAGAGGCTGTGAGGATGAAGCGAGTTGCAGCTTGGCCACAGGGGTTGATCGATGCAGGCTAGCTGCCATGAAGCTGATAATGGTGCTGATGGCGATGATGATGACGAGAGCAGTGATGGGGGTGGTGGGGTCCTGCTGCACGATCTGGGGTGAGTCACTGAACCTCTCCAGCCGGAGCTGAGAAATAAGATAAAATCAAGGTGCTGTAAAATAAGGGTGCTGGACCAGATGGTCTGCGGGGACCCACCCTGCCCTGATGTCCCAGGATTCCCTGATTTAGACCCTCTCTTCCTCCTTTCAGCCTGGTCACTCTCCTCCCTGCAATTTTGCTGTTCCCTACTGATGTGATGAGAGATGGAGCAGCTTGGCAGAGAGAAAACTGGCCTGGAGTCAGGAGGCCTGAGATTCCGGCTGTGCCATTAAGCCGGAGTCCTCACCACGGTGCCTTTAACTTACATTTAAACACACACGTAGAAGGAGAGAAGAGAGAGCGCAGTGTGCAGGAATCACGGCTACGGAGTCACACTCCCATCCCATCCCGTGAGCACTCACACCTTCATGGGGACATGACCTAGTGTGACCTGCCCTGGTCCCCCAGTTGGTCCTAGTTGCCCCACATCCAGCAAAGTGTGAGCTCTCACCATGCCCAGGGTGATCCTGGCATTCAAAGGGTTTTTATACTGTGTGGCCCTAAATACAAGCCAACCTTTTCATCTGGTGGTCAGCGGAAGCCACAGCTATCTGTAACAACACAGAAGAATGAACCCCCCATATTCGCCGTCAGCTGATGGATGACCCTGTTTCCTGTTTCACTGGAAAAACAGAAGCAATCAGAAGGAAGCTTCCCCAGACTCCCGCCTCACCCTCCGCTCACCTGCTGTCCTCTGTGTCCTTTCTCTGCCTCTGCCCCGTTGCACGGATGCCTCGAGTGTACTTCTAAGACTACACCCTCCACTTGGGCTCTGCACTGTCCCTCTTGCTGACGCCGGGACACATCCAGCAATTCCTCCTGTTTCTCCTGCAGCGTCGGGTTTCCTCCCCTTCTACTGGTTATTCCCATCAACACACAACTATGCCGCAATTCTCCTGGTCTTAAGCACACATACGCACCTGCAAACACACACACACTTTTCTTTGCTTCCCTTTACGGTAAAACTTCTCCAAGAGTTTTCCAGATTGACACTCTGTATTGCTCTTTTCCTTTTCTCTCTTGAACTCACTCTAGTTGGGCTTTCACCCCCACCACTCCATGGAAACTGCTCTTGTCAAGGTTATCAATGACCTCCTGCTGCCCAGTGCAATGGTCAGTTTTCAGTATCCTCCTCAGCAGCATCTGACCAGGTGATCGAGCCCTCCTCCTTGTACACATCCTTCCTGGATCCTCCTGGATCCCACTCTCTTGGTTCCCCTCCCAACTCAGAGGATTCCTTTCCAGTCTCCTTCTCCCTCATCTTCCCGACATCCACACGCTGGAGTTCCCTTGGACCTCTCCTCTCCTCTGGCTCACTCTCCAGGTGCCCTCATCCTTCCTGAGACTTTAAATACATTCTTAAATACTAATGACTATAGATTTGTTTCTCCAGCCCAGACCTCCCCACTCAACTCCAGAATCATATATCTCTACTCAGATATTCAGCAAGAAACTCAAACTCCATATGTGCACAATGGAACTCTTCACTTTTACCCTCAAACCTGACCCTCTGTTGGTCTTCTCGTCTCAGCAAGTAGCAACTCCATCCTTCCCGTTGCTCAGGCCACAATGAGGGTCATCCTTGACTCCTCTCTCTCACACCTGCATCTGACTCAGCACAAATACCCCGGCCCTACCTTCAAAAGATGTCCAGAGGGAATTCCCTGGTGGTCCAGTGGTTAGGACTCGGTGCTTTCACTGCCAGGGCCCAGGTTTAATCCCTGGTCGGGGAACTAAGATGCTGAAAGCCACGTGGCGTGGCCAAAGGAAAAAAAAAAAAAAAGATGTCCAGAATCTGACCCTCTCCACAGCTACTACCTGTGTCCAAGGCACTGTTTTTTCCTGCCTGGTTTTGTGTAAAAGCCTCCCAGTGGGGCTCTGCTTCCTTCCTTGCCCCTCCCCCCATGTTCCATTTTCCATATCATAGCCAGCATCATCTTTTAAAACATGAGTCAAATCACTTCATTCCAGTGGCTCCCTTCTCACTTGAAGAAAATCTTAACACCTTACCGAGCCCTAGAAGGTCCTACTTGAGCTGTGCACACCTCTTCACCTTACCTCCTCTGGCTTTCTGCTCCCTCACTTCAGCTACCCTGGCATCCCTGCTGTTCTTTGAGCAGCCAAGCACAACTGCACCTCAGGGCCTTTGCACTTGCTGTTCCCTTCCCTCTGGCCCATTTATCCATCCACAGGGCTCACTTCTGCTCATCAATAAAGAAGCCTTCCCTGGCCACCTTACATAAAATAGGTCCCTGTCCTCCCCCCAACACCTCTGCCACTTTCAAGCCCCCTCTCCTGCTTGACTTTTCTTCATAGCACTAGTCATTATTGAACGGACATACTAAGCATTTTCTTGTCTATTTGTTTATTGTATGTCTGACCCCTAGAATGTCAGCTCCACAAAAGCAAAGACTTTCTTTCATCCTCTGCTGTATTATCCAGAACAGTGCCTGGCTCCTAGTGGCTGCTGAATAAATATATGTTAAATGAATGAAAGTGTGTGAATAACCCAGAAGTTATTTTTTAGTATCCACTGGGCATCTTCCTAAAGGATTTTCAAGCATTTGCTCATTCAACAAACATTTTGTGGGGTATTTTATTTATGTGCCAACTTAAAAACCCAACTTCCAGTAAGAAGAATTTCCACCGTGTTCTCTGTGTCATGGCCCTCCCTAGGTTCCTTCGGTGAGATGCAGAAACCATATATTCAATGTGAATTTGTTGAGCATCTGTCACGTGCTGAGTATTGTGCCAGGGTCTGAAATTCAAAAAGGAACAGTCCAGGAATTCCCTGGTGGTCCAGTGGTTAAGACTTGGTTCTTTCACTGCTGTGGGCCCGGGTTCCATCCCTGGTCGGGGAAGTAAAAGATCCCGCAAGGTGCGGAGTGGGGAAAAAAAAAAACAACCCACAAAAAACAAACAAAACAAAAAGGAGAGCTCAAAATAAGATCATCTCTGGAGAGAGAGGCAGAGACGAAAATGATATAATGTAAACACACAATTGCCCTAAGAGTAAAAATATTGGTGAGGATGTGGGTAACATCACAGGTGGAAATGTAAATCGGCAGGACCTTGTGGAAGGCAGGTCCTTTTGCTCTTGAATCTCCAGTGGAGGAATTTACCCTCAGGAGATTATCACCCAAAGACAAAAAGGCACAGGGAAGTTCACTGAACTTTTTTTTTCCATCATAGTGAAAAGTTGGAAACACCAATGTCCAAACCATAGGGGTTGGTTATGAAAATTATGATAGATCCATACAATGGATACTAAGTGGCCATAAACATGAGGTTGTGGAGGAATATTTCGTGAAACTTGAGACGATATTTGCAATATATTATTAAAAGTAAAAAAATTTTTAAAAACAGATTGCAGGGCTTCCCTGGTGGCACAGTGGTTGGGAATCCGCCTGCCAATCAATGCAGGGGACACAGTTTCGAGCCCTGGTCCGGGAAGATCCCACATGCCGCGGAGCAGCTAGGCCCGTGCACCAAGGCTACTGAGCCTGTGCTCTAGAGCCCACAAGCCACAACTACTGAAGCCTGAGCGCCTAGAGCCCGAGCCCTGCAGCAGGAGAAGCCACCACAATGAGAGGCCTGTGCACTGCAGCGAAGAGTGGCCCCCGCTCGCCGCAACTGGAGCAAGCCGCGCGCAGCAACAGAGACCCAATGCGGCCAAAAAATAAATAATAAATAAATTTATTTAAAAAAAAAAACAGATTGCAAAACAACATGTAGGTTATTCTTATATACACATATTTGTATGTGTTTAGTTCCAGGGGGATGTTTAGAGGGACAGCTCCCACATGTTGAAATGGGGTGGTTTCAGTTATCGAATTGGGATGGTGCATGTGTGGGTGTTTATTGTGTTACTTTTTCAAACTTTCTGCGTGTTTGAAAAAATCTTACAAGAAAAAGTTGAAAGAAAATGTAGTTATTTTGGAGTAGAATGATTTGGGGAGATTTTTTTTTCTTCTTTGTAGTTTATGTATTTCATTGAATTTTCTATAATAAGCATCTACTACTTTTACAAAAATAATGAAGTGATTTCAAAATAAAAGATAGTTTGGGAGTTCCCTGGTGGTCCAGTGGTTAGGACTCAGCGCTTTCACCGACGTGGCCTGAGTTCAATCCCAGCTCGGGGAACTAAGATCCTGCAAGCCGCTCGGTGCGGCCAATCAATCAATCAATCAATAATAGCTCTTGTCATACAAAAAAATTTTTTTATTAAAAGAAATAAATAATAGCTGCCCCGATAGTTTAAAAAGAAAAAGGAAGACAATACCAATACTTGCAAATAGAGAATTGGGTAAATAAATCATGGGAGTCATATAAATACTGTGCTACTGTTTAAAAAGGTGTAATAGAAAAGATATTTATAGTACTTTGATAAGCAGAAAAACAGGCCATAAAATAGTCTGTACAGTATTAACTCATTTTCAAAAAAAACAATATATATATAATGCCCACCCATAGAGAAAACTGGAAATATCCACTCCAAAATGTTAGCAGTAGTTTTCTTTGGGAAATGGAATTACAGGTTGTTTTTTCCCCCTTCCTTTTGCTTATTTGTATGTCATAAGTCAGTTTTGTCCAATAGAACTTTCTGCAGTGATGAAAATGTTTTATATTTGCACTGTCCAATATGGTAGCCACTAGCCACATGTAGCTACTGACCCTTGAAATGTGGCTAGTGAGACTGAAGAATTGAATTTTAAACTTTATTTAATTGTAATTAACTTAAATCTAAATGACCACGTGTAGTAAGTGTCTGTTGCATCGGGCAGCACAGTTCTGAAGTGTTTACAAGGAACACGCATAGGCTTTGCAAAGAGGAAAAAGAGCTTTTCTTTCTTGTTTGTTTTGTTTGCTCATTTGCTCTGCCATGCTGCTTGCAGAGCTCCCTTGAGATCTCAGCAAGAGGCAGTGAGTGTGAGGGCTTTACAGACTGTAAAGTGCTGTGCTCAGGAGCTGCTTCTGTACACGACTCTTCTTCCTCTTGCCTGGGCCCTTTTTCTTCTCCACCTCTGGGCTCTGATAGGGAGCCCCGATGACAGAAAGCATCTCTGAGTGGCTCCTGGAAGTGGGGAAGGGTGTCCTGAGATCCGGCCTCTGCACCTAAGGAGGAATTCATTCGCTCATGCATTCATTCAACAGCCATTGCACACCTTCCCCCTGCTGCCCAGGCGCTGCACTAGGCCCCAGGTATAGAGGGGCCATGGCATGTGGAATCTGCGCACATGGAGATTAAAGGCAGGCTTGGGAGGCATGGAGTGGAGAGTCACAGGGCATGAACACTGAAGGCCTGAATTTGGGCCCCAGCTCAGCCTCCTCTGGGCAGGCCATTTCATCTTCCTAAACCTCCGTTTTTTTCTTGTGTAAAAGTGAGAAAATAGTGACACTGCCCTGCTGATCCCATGGGGTTGATCAGGGCTGGGAAAGTGAATTGCAAAGGCCTGCGGAGATGTTCATGGTCAAAGAACATTCTCTCCTGGGGAATAAGTGGGCAGTGACAGCCAATTCAATGCCCACTGTAGGTATTATTATTGTTAATATTTGATCACAACACACCATAGTTTCTTTAAGCATAGTTGAAATATCAACCTTAGGAAGGCCAGAAAAAGATGTAGCCGTTCATCCATGGGACATTTACTGATCCCCCATGGTGTTCCAAGCCAAGGCGGGGTAGGGGTTCTGTCTGGAAGTACGGACCTGAATTATGGCCCTTCCCTTGGAAACCTGACACGAGGGCAGAGGGGACACGAGGAGACAGACGAACTCCATTCGGCCGTTCCACTGGTATATGCCAGGCCACTGGGGACGCAATGGAACAAGGCAGCCTCCGCTCTCAGGAAGCTTTCAAAGGAAGTGAGGGAGGCAGATATTCATCAAATAGCCACCCAAATATACAATTACGAACTGTGATACGGGTTAAGAGGAGGAAGCACAGAGTGCTATGAAGGCATATCGTGGGCGATCTTGATTCAGTGGCGGTGGGAGGGTCAGAGGTGTCTCTGAGGACCTGAAGGAGTTTAATAGGAGGTGAAGGGGTGCGGAAAGAGGTTCCAGGTGGAAGAAACAGTATGTGCAAAGGCCCGAGGTGGGAGGGGGAAGAGCGTTCCTGAGGCCAGTGCGGCTGGAACCCAGTGTGCAGAAGAGATGGGCTATATTATGTGGCTGGGGACAGAGCAGAGCCCACAGGGTCTGGTGGACCATGCTTGGGAGCCAGTGAAGGGTTTGAGGGGAGGGGCAGTGAGGGTAGCCGTCCATTCGTGGAAGAACACTGAAGGGGCAGGGTGGGCACAAGGGTGGCTGGTGTAAGGGAGGTGGCATTGGGGATGTGGACCAGGGGAGAGATGTGAGAGCTGTATGGGAGGTAAATAACTTGGTGTTGGATTCGCCCTGGGGGAGGTGGCAAGAGGGATCCTAGTGTGAGAAGCTCTGTGAGCAAGAAAGTTCTGATTAAAGCGGACTTGAGGGGCCTGGGGCAGGCCTCCCAGGTGGAGCAGGTCTCCCTGGGCTGTGGAATGGGTTGCAGCACCCCTGGTGGAGAGACAGGGGAAAAACAGTCTCCACAGATGAACCCATGGAGCAAAACTTGTGTGTGCTTGGGGATCTGGGGGTGAAATGAAACTAACATTAATTGAGTACTGGCCGTTTGGCCAGGCCCTATTCCAAATGCTTTACCTTCACCACCTCATTTAATCCCCACAACAACCCTACAAGGTCGGTGTTATTATCATTCCCATTTTACAGATGAGGACACTGAGGCTGGAAGAGGCTCTGCCACTGGGGCATGAACTCCAACCAGGCTGACCCCAGACCTGCCTTTGGGCCATGGGGTCAAACTGCTCATGTAGTTTGGGGTGACTAGAGCTGGAAGAGTTGGAGAAGCGAGAGGGATGAGGCCGAGGCTGGAGAGATGGGCTGGGACCAAACCCTGAAGGGCTGCATGTGTGCGGCTGGGGGATCTGGACTTTATTGTAGCAGAATAGGTAGCACGTTCTTAGGGTGAGGATGATGAGATCAGATGTGCTTTTTTGAGAAGTCACTGTAGAACCAGACAGGCAGAGAAAAGCCAGAGGGGGTGGGGAGACAGGCAGGGGAGAGACCACTGCAACAGTGGAGGGGAGGGTGGGAGGGCGAGGCTGCAGCTGCAGGGCTCCGGCAGGGGTGGACCCCAGCCAGACAGTTCCAGGTTCCATTCAACAGGGTGGCTGGCAGGTGGGATGTGAGGGGAGAGCAATCAAACTTGAGTAACTGGGTGGTGCTGATTATTTTATTCATGCAGAGAGCAAACTTTTATTGAGCACCTACTAAGTGCCAGGTCCTGAGCAATGCACAGAGAGCACAGAGAAAAAAGATGGGATTGCTGGCCTGGAGAAGCCAAGAAGGGAAGTGGGAAACACTGGAAGAGAGGAAAGGAAGGGGAGGCAATGATGAGTTTGGTTGGGGGGTGCTGCGTTACAGGGGCCGGGGGTAGCCATGTGGCAATGTCCGGGGGACTCTGGAGAGAGGGTCTGGGACTCGGGAGAGAGGTCGAATTTGAGATACACAATTTTAAAAATCAAATCTTGAGCGCTGCCCTGCACAACCCCCCCAAAGGGAAGACTTCATGTTGCTTATTGCCAGTTTTTTGTTTGCTTTTCAGGTTTGTACTACCAGGTTTAATAACAAAATCAAAGTTTTTTGGGAAAAAAAAAACTTCCTGAAAATTATTGAACTATACACTTAAAATGAGTAAATTTATAACGTAAAAATTATAGCTCATAACGTTTAAACATGCAATTAGGAAAAAACTGAGTCTTGAATTTTCTAGGAAGTCACGAAACACAGATGCGGAGAACACTCCCCACAGAGGGCAGGAGTGAAAGCCTGGTGACGTGACTGGACGTGGGTAACGCGGTGTGGCTGAATTCGGGCAGCTTGGGAGGGAACAGGAGTTGGTGCCTCTCTCTGAAGCCATCTGTTCTAGTCACATCACTGAGCACTGACCCCCTGCAGGTGCTGCAACACGAACCTTTCATCCTAGATGGAATCAATCCTCCAGACAACCCCAGAAGGAAAGATACCATCCTCATCTTACAGATGGAGAAACTGAGGTTCAGAGAAGTTAAGCCAGTTACCCAAAGTCACATTGCCTTTATTAAAGGACTAGAATCAGTCCAGTCCGGCTCTGTCAGCTCCAAAGTTTGGCTCCCAATGAACATTCTAGACCAAGTTTTGTCGCACACAGCAAACATCCCCATCCAAGCATAGGCAAGCAGTGCAGATGGGACCTGGGAGCCCAGTGTAGGGAGGCGAGGGGCCGAGACACTGGTGCTGCGATGGCTCCATCTGCTGGCTAAGGTGTGGAGCTAGGCCGCAAGGGGAAGGCGCTCATTCCCAACACAGTTCTCTTTTTCTGCCCCTCTTCTCAAAGCGGTTTCCTCCCTACAGCCCTGGGGGGCTAGTGGGCAGGGATTGTTGTCTGGCTTCAATTTACCAATAAGGAGACCAGGGCTCAGAGAGGAGAAGTGACTTCTCCAAGATGACTCAGAGAAGTAAAGGAAGACCCAGGATTCAAATGCATGTCAGTGAGATGCACTCCACATTCCACCTGCCCCCGGTGTGGACTTAGCCCCCAGCGTGTCCCCTGAGGGCATCTAGGGGCATCTAGGTCAATCCCCTCTCTTTCTGGTTCACAGATGGAAAACAGGTCAGGTAGTGACCTGACCGACCCAGCTTTGTCTCTGCGGGATTATGCCTTGCAGAGGCTACCTCAGGATTCGCACGGGTTTTCTAGGTTCTCTGTCTGGGCAGAAGTCCCTCCCCCCTCCCTGCTTGGGAATCTAAGCCAGGCGGCATTTCTCTTTGAGAAGTGGCTGCCCTTTCTCCTTCCGCAGCCCCTCAGGTATTCTGGGTCTCAGCTTCAGGAAGTAGGAAAGGGAGAAAAAGAAGGGAAGCTCAGTAGAAGTGGTGGTCGGGGAGCAGTGAGCTAGGAGGAGAGGCAGAGGCAGGGGCATTGCAGGAGGCAGAAGCGCGGGGCCAGAGCAAGGCCAAGGTCAGCGGTGATGACAGCAAGGACCCTAGGCTGAGCTACCACTATTAAGGGACCTGCACGAGGTAGGTGCTTTTCGGGGATATCACCCTTAACCCTCTCAATGATCCTGAGAGGCAGGAAGGATTATTACCTTCATTTACAGCTGAGGAGCAGTATCAGGGGATTGGAGTAACGTGCCCAAGGTTACACGCAAGTGAGTATTTTAGCTGGAATCTGAAAACAGGAAATGTGACTCCAGGAGAAAGGGATTGATGGAAAGCAGATGGGCTACCCAGACATCAGGCTAGGAGCGGGGAGCAAAGCTGCTGGGGGATCTTGCCGTTGTGCATATGAATGTATATGTGGCAGGGAGGGAGAGTGTCTGAGAGTCTGTTTTCACACCTTGGTGACAGCCCTGGGGCATGAGTTGTTGACTGTGGCTGAGCAAGCTGGGATTGGTGAGGGGCCAGAAAGGCTTCTTGTCCCCCACATCCCTGGGCCGACTCCTAGTCACACTTCCCAACTCAGCTTAAAAGTCACCTCCTCTGGGAAGCCCTCCCGCATTGCTAAAACAGGGTCAGATCCCCATGTTACACACATGCAATGCTTCTCCTGCCAAGCACTCATCCTGTGTGTTAGTGTTTAACTCTTTGTATTTACTCAGTAAATGCAAATTTGCCTCTGACCCAATGGGGATTGGTAGTGGGCAGGTACCAAAAAACTCTAGACAAAAAATAGACATGTGGGGCAGATTGCAGAGAGACCCACTAGCCTTGAATACTCAGTGCCTCCTGAGGTCCAGGCTCTGAGTTTTACTGAGAGAATGGAGAGCGACGGCTAATCTTCCCGTGGGTTAACTGGAGTTATATCAAACCAGCTTCCACTGGGCCTGCTTAATATCCATCTTTCCACCCTATTCGCCAGCCTGTGAAGGTCCAGATAACTGTCTTGATTCCTGCTGTATCCTCAGCACTTAACACAAAACCTCACATGTGGTCCTGGCATTAGGTAAACACTTGTTGAACAAATGAGTGAGTGAATGAATGAGGGCCATGAGTCTGGGCACCGGCTGGGGAGGCCAGGTTTGTTGTGAGGGTGTGAGGGGAAGGGACCCAGGAAGGACTCACACAGGGTGGTGGCAGGGGGCCACCAGGTCACTTGTAGTCCCCTCTGCGATGACGTCTCCTGGAGTTTCACAGTGGGGGCTACATCCGGGGGCTCTGAGACAGCACCTCTGTGCTGGGCTGGCTTCCCTGAAAGGCAACTGGGAGAGAAAGCCTGGAGAAGGCAAGCAGTGTGTCCCCCTTCCTCCCCAAACCCCAACCCAGATGGCTGGTCCCCTCTTTGCCCAACCCCTCCTGGGGAAACCGAGGAGGCTAAGCAGCCCATCCCGGGGCAGCGGGCCAGGCCACCCCACCAGCACCTGGCCAGGTACTGCCCTTGAGGCTGTTACCTGCAGCCTCCCTGGGAACAGTGGTAACGGAAATAGAAAACTGCCCCCCAGCCCCCATTCCCACACCTGATCTGGAAGTAGGACTTAGGGATAGTGACAGCGGGGAGAAAGCGGCGGAGTCAGACAGATGCCACTGGTCATCTGCAAGAGGCACGTGAGCCTCAGCCCCCTCATCTGGAAAGGGGCATAATAATAGCCACCATTTCAGAGTTTGCTGTGAGGATTACATATTTTCCGGGGCATAGCTCGGTAGGTGACACCACTACCAATATAAACAGTGAGGAGTCACCCTCTCACAGTCTGCCCCTCACTAACATTAATACCTCATCTTTATGGAGCACTTCCTATGTGCCAGCTACACTCTTAGCACTTTGCCTGCATTAATCATTTAATCCTCATACAAGGTTGTGCCTGTTTTGTAATAAAGACAAGGAGTCTTAGGCACAGCAGGGCACACAGCTAGTAAGGAGTGGAGCTGGGATTTGAACCCAGACAGTCTGGCTCCACAGCAGGTGTCCCTAACCACTTTGCCACATACTTGTATTGTCTGGTCAGGAGCATTTTTCACATTGCTGTGTCATTAGGGGTGATAATCTTCTTAGCCTCGCTGCAGTTGGTTCAGCTCAGCATTTTCTGATCACTTATTGGTGCCAGGCCCCGTGCTGGGATAGAAAAAGAGGCCACAGAGAGCTCTCAGTTGGGTTGGAGACAGACACTTACACAAATACCCACGCTAGCAAGTGGTGGGTTCAGTGATAGTGCTTCTACAAGGCACAGAGGAGGGAAGGATATACCTTAGGACAGATTTGACTGAAAGCTGTCCTAAAAGAGAATGAATGTTTGTAACCTGAGCAGGGTCTTGAAGGATGAATAAGAGTTTGCCAGGCAAAGAAGTGGAAAGAACACTTCAGATAGAGAGAAGAGCATGTGCAAAGGCGGCATGAAACACCGTGGTAGGTTCAGAGCAGCAATCATTTAGTAAAACTGGAGCATAAAGAGGAGGGGGATGGTGTGTGGATGTTTCCAGGAATCAGGGTTTTTCACTCTATAGCTAATGGCAGCATTATAGGGCAATGTTGTAAAAGCCAGCTGTGTGGACTTGGGCAAGTTCCTTTACTTCTCTGAGCCTCTACTTTCTTTTCTGTAAATTGGGATACAATAAAAACTTCCTCATAGGACTATAGTGAGAGTGAAATGAAATAATATCTGTTAGGTGTCTAAAACAAAGTGCTCAGTAAATGTGAGTTGTTGTTATTGTTACAATTATTATGAATATATGTAAAACATTTACTTTAAAAAAAAAAAAAAAGCAACAAGCAAATCTCCTTTTTTCAGATGGACTCCCAGAAGTGAGGGAGGAATTTAACAGATCAGATAGCACATGTTGAATAAATGAAGTTGAATTATTTTTTTTATATAAGTTTATTTTATTTATTTATTTTTGACTGCATTGGGTCTTCATTGCTGTGCGCAGGCTTTCTCTAGTCGCCGCAAGCAGGGGCTACTCTTCGTTGGGGTGCGCGGGCTTCTCATTGCGGTGGCTTCTCTTGTTGCAGAGCACGGGCTCTAGGTGCACAGGCTTCAGTAGTTGTGGCACGCGAGCTCAGTAGTTGTGGCTCGCGGGCTCTAGAGCGCAGGCTCAGTAGTTGTGGCGCACAGGCTTAGTTGCTCCGAGGCATGTGGGATCTTCCCGGACCAGGGCTCAAATCCGTGTTCCCTGCATTGGCAGGTGGATTCTTAACCACTGCGCCACCAGGGAAGCCCCGAAGTTGAATTATTTACACAGAATTTTCCTCCCCCAAACTTAAAGGCAAAGTTCACAGTTTTGTTTTAAACCCCCAGGAGCATGTAAAACCAGGGAACATGGGAAGAAACCCAGTGTCTGCAATAACCCTGGAGTTTTGTTTCAAAGCATTTACTATAATCCATAGTAATGTATCGATCTGTGCAATTTATCTTTTTAACCTTTTCTTGAAGTATAATAAACACACACAAAAGCACACAAATCCTAAGTGTACGGTTCAATGCATTGTCACAAAATGAACACACCAGCATAGGGAATTCCTTGGCGGTCCAGTGGTTAGGACTCGGCGCTTTCACTGCCTGGGCTTGGGTTCAATCCCTGGTCCGGGAACTAAGATCCCACAAGCTGTGCAGCGCGGCCAAAAAAAGAAATTTAAAAAAATTAAAAAATGAACACACCAGCATAACCTGAGCCCAGATCAAGAAACAAAAATGAGGGACTTCCCTGGCAATCTAGTGGTTAAGACTCCACGCCTCCACTGAAGGGGGCACAGGTTCAATCCCTGATCTGGTAACTAGGATCCTGCATGTCGCGCTGAAAGAAACAAATATGACCAGCTTCCCCAGAAGCCCCCTTCTCACACCTCCCAGTCACCCCCTCTCCCACAGGTAGCTACTAGTGGGTAATTCTTTATTTATCCACATAGAAAGCATCTGTATCCCCTATGTATTATTTTCTTAGGGCTGCTGTCATAACAAAGTACCACAAACTTGGTGCTTTAAAACACCAGAAATTTCTTCTCTTGTAGTTCTGGAGGCCAGAAGTCCAAATGCAAGGTGTTTGCAGAGTCGGTTCCTTCTGAAGATTCTGTGGGAGACCCCATTCCATGACTTTCTCCTGGTGTCTGGGGGCTGCCAGCAAAATCCTTGGTGTCCCTGGGAAGGGTGACTGCCCTCCAGTCTCTGCTGCCTCCACAAGGCCTTTTCCTCTGTGTCTTTCTCAGTCCTGTTTTGTCTTTTACAAGGACATTCTCATTGGGTTTAGGGCCCTCCCTAGTCCAGTCTGATCTCACTCCATCCTTATCTTAATTACATCTGCAAAGACCCAAATAAGGTCACATTCTGAGGTTCCAGGTGGACATGAATTTTGGGGGAGACACTATTCAACCCACTACACCTTACAAGACTGCAAGCCCCAGGAGGGCAAGGGGTGTCACTCATGTTTGGGTGCCCAGAACCCAGCCCAGGGCCTGGCATATATGAGCTGCTCACGAAATACTGGCTGAATAGATGAATAAGCAGTACATCTTCACATCAGGGGCACCAGCACTGCACGACTGACACGCGGTGGGTGGTCAGTAATTGACTGATGAGCAAATGAGATTTGAACATGAGTTGAGAATGAATGCAGAGGGTAGAAATGATAATAGGTGCTGTTCATTGCGCACTTACTTTGTGCTCCCTGGTTTCTGTGTCTGCTTCCACGAAATCTCATTTTACATATAAGTAGAGGGACCGTATTTCCCCTTTACATGGGACAGTGCCAGTTTACATGTATTGTCCCAGCATAGTGAGTATTTCATTCTCACTCTCCCTTTTCATTCTCAGAAGTCAATAAAGTATGTGATCACCCTACAGATAAGGCAAGTGAGGCTTTCCAAAGTGCTGAAGGGAATAAATTCAGCACCTGATTTGCACACTCAGAGGCTCTAAAGCCCTTGCCCTCAACTGCTAGTAGCGGTGGGGTGTGGATTAGGAGAGGTTGCTTGGCAGAGATAAGCTGGTGTCATCCAATCAACTCAAGAGAGAGGTCACAGCGTGGACGGGCGTCCTCCTGGGACTACAAGGCCAGCTCCCTCACTGCTCCCATCCAGTGATCCGTGGGGAGAAGAGGTGCCTCGTGAGAAGGAAGGGAGAGCCCAGAGGATCCCTTTGGAGGACACGGACAAGACCTCAGAGAAGGAGGTTGAAAAGAGGGGCTTCCCCCTGGCCAGGCAACCCCTCAGGAGAAAGGTCTCTACGGGAGAAAGCCCCCCAGAGGACACTGTCCCCCTATTCCTGCTGCCCAAGGAAAAGATTCCTGCAGAAAAGACTGGAAAGCTTCTGAACGTTGGTAGGAGAAAGGGCTCACTCTGAACTCTGCATCTTCTTCCCCAAACTCCTCCTTCTCCAGACTCCCCATCTTGGTCCACAAATCCCCACCCACACAGACTGGCTACCTAATTGGCAGGGCCCAGTGCAAAATAAAAATGCAAGGCCCCTTGTTTAAAAAGTATTAATAACTTCAGGACTACGGCAGCAGGGTATTAAACCAGCACTGGGCCCTTCTGAGTATGGGGCTGTGCAGGTCACATGCCCGTAAAGCTGGCCCTGCAGCCACCTATCACCCAGGCTGGAAACCTGACTGTCATCCTTGGCTTCTCCCCCTCCCTCACCCCCACTTCAAGTCCTGTGGATTCAAGTTCACCAAACAGCTGCCCCTTCTCCATCCTAAATGCCATTCCTCTGATCCAGGCAGCACTTCTCACCTCTGGACAAGAGCATCCGTTCAAATAGCTTCCAGTCTCACCTGCTCTGGCCCATCCTCCCGAAGGAAAGCCACAGAAAGCTCCCCGAAGGCTAGTCTCACCCTAGCACCTCCCTGCCTAAAACCTTCAATGGCATCTACTATGAACTGAACTGTGTCCCCCCAGCCGCAAACTCATATGTTAAAACTCTAACCCCCAATGTGACTTATTTGGAAATAGGACCTTTAGGAGGTAACTAAGATTAAATGAGATCATAAGGTTGGGTTCCCCGATCCAATAGGATTGGTGTCCTTATAAGAAGAGACACCAGAGAGCTTGCCTCCACCCCGTCCCCAGCACAAGCACAGAGAAAAGGCCACGTGAGGCCCCAGGGAGAAGGTGGCCATCTGCAAGCCAAGAAGAGAGTCTCACCAGAAATCGGATCTGCTGCCACCTTGATCTTGGACCTCTGGCCTCCAGAGCTGTAAGAAAATACATTTCTATTGTTTAAGTTACTGAGTCTGCGGTATTTTGTTATGGCAGTCCGAGCTTATACAGCTCTCCTCTGCCTAAGCTCTGGTCATGGTCTTTGTGGCCCTGTGTGGTCGGGACCCGCCTCTCCAGACCATCTTCTTTCCTGTCTCTGGGGGTCCACAAGCTCTCTCTCCTCTGGGTCTTCCAACATGCTCTTCCTCTGCTTGAAACAGTCTTCTCCACCTCTTCATCTGGCCAAACGCTGCTCTACTTTCAGTCCAGCTTAGAAATGAAGCATCCCTGACCTCCCCCACCCGTGAACCGCCAGGTTGGGACCCTTCCTCCCTGCCCCTACAGACTTTCCACGCTCCCTCTCTTGTCAGTAAGATTTGTCACTCATGTCACTACATATTTGGGGCCTCTCTCACTTGCTAGTTCAGGAGCTCCCTGAGTACTGGGACTTATTCTGTTCAACCTTCTGTCTGAAACATCTGCTGGTCCCAGGGCTTTTTAACCCTGGTGGCTACTGCAGGAAGTTTGAGGCCAAAGAACGGGGCCGGAGAAGCAGCGCTGAGGGTGTAGGGAGAGAGTTTGGTTAATCTTTCACTCCCAGGGAGAATTTCAATTAGATATGCTTGGAATGGGTCATTCATTTATTCAGTCAACAAACATTCATTTATCTCCCAATTAGTGCTGGGCCCTGGGCCAGAAGCTAGGATGCTGCGGGGAAGGCACCTGGGTCCCCACCAGGAAACACACAGACACGAGTCATTACATTGATCTGCCGGGTGAATAGCGGGAAAGAGAGGATTCAGAGGTCAGACGATCCTAGATGCGAATGCAGGCTTCGTTCCTCATTAGCTGGTGACACTGGGCAATCCGTGCACCCCACCTTTTATATCTTGAAAGTGGCCCTGACATCCATCTGTTTGGATTAGCGATTCTCAAACTCCTTGGTCTCAGGAGCATTGTTAAGGACCCTACAGACATTTTGTTTATGTGGGTTATTTCTTTTCAGTATTTGCCATATTGAAAATTAAAATTGAGAAATGCTTAAAACACAGGAATACACAAACACACATTCCTTTTCCCATCAGAGCAATGGCACAGTCATGCCCCAGGACCTGTGCTCAAGCAGAAGAGCAAGAACCAAAGCCCCAGCCCCCAGGTCCAACTTTACGAGAAGCAGAGGCAAACCTTAAAAAAAAAATTAGTTTTTAAAACTGGCATTACAGATGGGCAATATGGCAGAACCAGTTGGAGAACTATGGAGATATTTCTCCTCCGGTGGATAAATAGCAGCTACCCCAAACCCCATGGGTGCCCTGAGCACCCTGGCAGCCTCAGCCCACCCCAGAGACCCTCCCACTATTGTAAATAATCCTAGAAAGAATACCCCTGTGATTATATTTCCTTTCAATAAATACCTAGAATTGAATTACTGAGTCAAAAGGATACACATTTTAAGGCTTTAGAGTCATATTCCCAAAATGCCCTGCAGAAAGTTTCCGTCAACTGAAATTCCCACCAAGCAAGTATGAGAGAACCCATCTCCCCACGTCTTTCTCCAGCGATGGTCTTTATACTTTTCCTGATGCTTGAAAACCCAGAAGGTAAAAAGTAGTATGCTGCTTTAATCTGCATTTCTTTGATTCTTAGAAATGTTGACTATTCTTTCTTGGTTTATTGCCTATTGACAGGGCCTCTTTTTATGGATTTCAAAGAAATTTTTATATTAAGATGACGCAGGGAATTCCCTGGCGGTCCAGTGGTTAGGACTCGGCACTTTTAGTCACAGGCCCGGGTTCCATCCCTGGTCGGGGAACTAAGATCCTGCAATTTTGCGGTGCAGCCAAAACAAAGATGATGCAACTGCAAAGTAAACTCTTGTTTCCAACCTGATTTGGGTACTGCGTCTTCCTCTCCTACCCCCTCTAACCTCCTCCATGGATCTAGGAGAGGAATCATTTTTACTGAACCCAGTAAGGCTTTTTACAGGAGAAATCTTGAGAAGATGGAAAATGAGAGATACTGAGGGATTCCAAGTGTTTCGCATTTTGGAAGATTTTCCTCTCCAATCTATCCCTCCGTGCTTCAAACTGGAAAGATTGCTGTGTTCTTTTGTAGCCAGAATAACTGAGTCATGATGGGGTGTGATCTTTCAGGCTTGCTACACTCTCTGGGCCAAATGGGTCCCCACCCAGGAGATCTCTTCACTTTTGAGCTGTGCTGACACAGGTAAGACCCAGCTTCTTGTCATCTCACCAAGCCCTGACTCACGGTGTCTCTGCTGCTCACCAGCTGTGTGTCATTGCAGGAGTCCCTTAACCTCTCTGTGCCTCAATGCCCGCTGAAATGAGAAAAACATTACCCACACATTAAAGTAATGTGTGTGTATGAGGCACTGGACACAATGCTTGGCATAGTGCAGGTGCTCAAGAAACATCTGTCAAATTAATAACTGACGGTTGTTTTCCTTTCAGTTTGTTCTTGTTGTTGGGGGGGGGAGTGTGTCCGTCCTTGTTTAGCTTTCTCTTTTTTTCTACTAAAAACAAACTCAGCTTTTCAGAAATATAATAAACCAAACCTCTGTGTTTTAACCTATGTGGGTTAGAAACCTTTGGTGACAAGGAACAGAAATTAACTGGAGTTTAATAGAAAAGAAAAAAAAGTGGGGAGAATCCATTACAAAGACTCAGGGGTGTCTCAGATTTCAAGAGCTTGAAATGGGGATTCTTCTCTCTGCTCCTCCCTGTAGGTCTGCTGTGTTCCTCTTTCTGTTTCTGTCTCTCTCTCTCCCTCAAGACTGGCTTTCTCTGCCACCGTGGCCACCAACAACTGCTTCTCCCAGTTAAAGTCTCAACTGCATAGAGATTCACTAACTGACCCTAAATCCCCAAACCAGGTTCTGACTCAAATCCCAGATCCCAGTCAGATGTTGTCTCTGGAGAAATAACACAGTCATTCACTGCTGGAGGGCAAATGAGTTCATCAGAACTGCTTTTTATAGGCAGGGAAAGACTGGGCCACCTAGGAGCTTGAGTTCTCCCAGAGACTGGGTGGAAATGACTAGAAATTGAATTCAGAGCTCACAGAATTGACCTCAGAAGGTCAGAGCTTGAAAGAGATTCCTATATTACCTAGTCTAACTTCTGCCCACATTAAAAAAATTTTTTTTTAATAAAGAAGGAATGAAGCCCAGAGGTATGTGGTTTGTCCGAGGCCCCCCAGCCAGTCAGAGACAGAGCTGGAACCAGAACTCAGGTCTCCTGGTACCATGGCTCAGGGTCAAGTTCTCAGTGAGGGAGGGGCTGTGACACTCCCCACTCTCTCAGGGAGCAAGCTGAGGCACAGAGCGGTCAGGTGGCGTGCCCAAGGTCCCCCAGCTGTGGCACCATCTGAGCCTGGGTCCAGTTCTTCCCATGAACCCCTGCGGAAGAGGGAAGGTGGGAGGAAGAACTGGAAAGGAAGATGGAAAAGGGGGGAGGGCAGGGAGAAGGATGGGGGAGGGGAACTGAAAGGCAGGGGAGAGGAGAGCGCCTCACCCTGGACAGGATCACCCTGAATGGGTTTGTCCCCCAGGAATTCTAGGCCCCTCCGTGCTGGTCATGGCTGTGAGTCCGTCACCTCAGTACTGCATCTTGTTCTTTCTCTCCATGACCTTGACCTTGCTCTTTCCGTCTTCTTGGTGAACCTGATGGATATTACCCCCAGATGAGGCCTTTCCTTCCCTTCCCTTCCCCTCCCTGCCATGTCCATCTTTCCCACCTGGGTGAAGGCTGGGCTCTGATGGGAAATAAAAGGTCAGAAGTAGAAAACCCAAATAGAGAACAAAAACTGGGACCCATGGGCTAAATTCAACGCTCAGAAGGTCTGGGTTTGGCCCAGATTACAATCTTGAGAAATTTGAAACACCTTAAAGAACCAGGTGTGACACCTGGAATAGATCCTGTATGTGGTCTTGTGACTTTTTATCCTTTCACCCTGTTCTCGAGGTTGTCTTCACAGGAAAGTAAATATTTCTCTATGCCCCAATTTCTATCAAATGTAAGAAAACAAAAGCCAATGAGAGGGGCTTCCCTGGTGGCGCAGTGGTTGAGAATCCGCCTGCCAATGCAGGGGACACGGGTTCGAGCCCTGGTCCAGGAAGATCCCACATGCCACGGAGCAACTAAGCCCGTGCGCCACAACTACTGAGCCTGAGCTCTAGAGCCCGTGAGCCACAACTACTGAGCCCACGTGCCGCAACTACGGAAGCCCACGCGCCTACAGCCCGTGCTCCACAACGAGAGAAGCCACTGCAATAAGAAGCCCCCGCACTGCAACGAAGAGTAGCTCCTGCTCTCTGCAACTAGAGGAAGCCTGCGCGCTGCAACGAACACCCAACACAGCCAAATATAAAAAAAAAAAAAAAAAAAAAAAGCCAATGAGAGATGGATGTTTCAAGAAAAATGGAAGTATCTTTGTGAACAAGAGCTCATTTCTATATGTTTAATTTTAAACAAACTGTCTGTGTTGCAGGAAGACAAATGATGCATTTCACCTGCCTGGTCCCAGGAGGCACTGAGTCTGCAACCTCTGCCTTGAATGGTTCTAGCAAGTGTTTCTCAGAGATGGGGCATTTTATTGGGCAACGCTCTCTCTATTGGGCGGGAAAATCCATGCATTGAAGATGTTCAGCATCCCTGCCTACCTCCAATGCCTAGAGAATATCAGTAGTGCCTCCCAAACCTCTTAGAGGGTCCTTGGTGTAGGTTTCGACCCAGAAGCTTCCTGGGGGCTGGGCCAGCACTTGGGTAGCCATTGCACCACCGGCCTGGGCCTGGCACAGGGTTGGTGCTCAGCAAGCTCTTGTCCCGTTCTGGTCAGTCCTTCACTGAGGACCTACTGTGTGCCAGCACCATCTAGGCACTTCATATTCATACAACTAATCCTTACAACATCCAACTGAAATCAGTATCATGAAGCCCATTTTAGAGGTAAAAATGCTGAGGCTCCGAGAGGGTAGCAAACGTGCCCAGGATCTCACAGCTGTGGAAGACCAGGACCAATAGAACCCAGCCCTCCTGACTCCAAGACCAGTTGTTTTGTACTTGTGTGATCAGGCCACCCAAGATGGCTGTGCTCTTGCTCTCTGTACATCCCTTGCTCCACCAGTCTCTGCTTCACCTACACCCTGTTCACATGCCTGACCTGCCCTCTTAATCATAGAGCCTCATCAGTAATTTCCTATGTACTTGCCCCCCATCCCAGCTAGTGATTGTTCTAATATTTAGATCAGAACCATCTCCACTATGATGGTTTGCTAAAGGGGTGTGCCCCTCTGCTGGTTTCCCTGGTAACTGATGAGCCAACCTGATCTCAACTCCCTCTATAACTGGTAGCCTTCCCCCTCCCATACCAAAGCTTGCTGCCACGTCTGCCACACATGGTGGGGCAGCGCTCCAGAACCTTGCTTCAGACACGTAAGACCCCCATCCCCATCCATTAAACCATTGATATCTCTGTCACTGACTCCAGGCTCTTTCTTCTGTCGTGAGGCTGGGAAAGCACAGGGCTTGCATCCTGCGGGGGGCAGCCCAGCAGTACTGCAACACAGCTGCCTCTCAGACCATGGGGGAAGCAGAATGCCAGCCCCTGGGGGCAGAGGTTTTGTTGCTCTCGTTCCCCAGTATGTAGAACAGTGCCTGGCACATAGTAGGTGTTTAATAATACTTGCTTTAAAAAATGAGTGAGAGGAACACACAAAGAAAGGAGAGCGTCGGGGCCCAAGCCGGTGCTTGGACAAGTGACACGGGGGGCAGGGGGAGGTCCCTGCTCCCGGTGGCCCTGAGGGAGTGCGGGCCGAGGTCGACCCCCAAGAGTAAGAGGCGCGGGGGCAGCAGGTCTGCGAGTCGAAGTGTCGCGGCAGCACACTTGCAGCAAGAATCGGGAGGAGCAGGAGACAGCGAGGATAGGCCCAGGAGCAACGGCGTCCAAAGAGGAACAAGCAGTAAAAAATCTCTACATGGAAAATGCCAACCAGGAGAATGAAAACAAGGATGAAAAGGGGCAGGATGCTAATAAAGGAGAGCCTTTCGCCCTCCCTTTGGAAGCTGGTGAATATTGTGTACCTAGAGGAAATAGTAGGAGGTTCCGTGTTAGGCAGCCCATCCTGCAGTATAGATGGGACATGACTCAGAGGCTTGAAGAGCCACAGGCAAGGATGAGAGAAGAGAATATGGAAAGGGTTGGGGAGGAGGTGAGGCAGTTGATGGAAAAGCTGAGGGAAAAGCAGCTGAGTCATAGTCTGCGGGCAGTTAGCACTGACCCCCCTCACCATGACCATCATGATGAGTTCTGCCTTATGCCTTGAATCCTGATGTTTTCCCTGAAGTTAGTAGAGAGACACACCTGCTTCCTAAACTTAACATGTTTGTGACGTACCTTTGTTGTAAACCTTTTGGTGTTACTTGTTTCTTATGGGTCTCCTATTACCAGCTTCTAATTGAATGTTGTGTTTCTGACCCAATCTGTAAGTTTCTGTCAGCAGGAGAGTTTTACCTATTGCATGGAGAGATGTTCTTTATACATTGTGACATTAATAAAGCAGTTTAAAAAAGCAAAAAAAAAAAAAAAATGAGTGAATACACTGATGAATGTGACATAGGTTATTACCATATCACAACTGCTAGTTTAGAGAGTCTGAACAACAGCTTTTAGAGCAGGAGAGAGATGCTTTCTGCCCAGGGACTCAGGGCAGCCTTCAGAAAGACTGACCAGTGGGCTGGACCTCGGAGGATGAGAATGGTTTCCACGCACCAGGCAGGGAGTGGTAGGAGAGGGCATTCTTGGCAAAGGGAAACATATTAGCAAAAGCCTGGAGGCTTGGAGAGAAGAAGACTTTCCTGAGGCCTCCTTGCAGCTTAGTTAGGTGGAGGAGCCAAGATTCAAGTCCAGAAAACTCAACTTCAGAACCCGTGCTCTTAACCACTACCCAGACTGCTTCCCATGCAATAAATAGCAAGGTCAGTCCGGGGCATTCAGGGAAGAATTGACAGGAATGAGGGATTGAATGACGATGGAGAGGAAGAAATCGAGAATGACTTCAGGTCCTCAGTTAAGTCACTCACTGAACAAGTAGTGAGCGTACATTCTGTGCCAAACTCCAGCTAGGAGTTAGAGAGTCAGGCACAAGTTAAGTCCCAGCTCTGCCCCCCAGCTCACGGTGACCAGGCCCAAGGGCGAGAGGGCAGCCGCGGGAAGCTGACTCCTGGCACAAGTCATTAAAAGGTATTTCCTGTCTTGCCTCTTCCTCCAGGTACACAGGTTTATTTGGCATCACAAACACCATAGCAACCATATGGGGGATCTTGTCTCCCATGGCTGTGGGGTTCTTAACCCTCCAGGGGAAGGACCTAGTTCAGGGGGCCAGGGATACCAGTTTTTCCCCCTGTACCAGGGATTCTGTCCCCATTCCCTGGGACCACCAAAATCAGCTTGTCAGACAGAGAGCTAATGGTATTCTCTCTTTCTCCGTTTTGCAAACCTGGCCTGAGATGGACATGCATTCCCCCCACCCCACCCCCAGGCAGAACTTCCTGTTCCCCCCCAGATTATGCCAGCTTCTGGCATTTCTGCTGCTGTTGGACCTAGAGAATCCCAGAATATCAGACCAAAGGCATTGAAAGTGCTTCTAGGCCTGAGAGCCTCAAATCCCTACCCTGGCGAACATGGCCCTGGGTCATGTGTGGACATGGGGCTTCTTCAGAGCAGGGGTCACAAACTCTTTTTTTTTTTTTTCTTAAATATTTATTTATTTATTTATGGCTGCATCGGGTTTTAGTTGCAGCATGTGGGATCTTTCGTCGTGGCGCACGGGCTTCTCTCTAGTCGTGGCGCGAGGGCTCAGTAGTTGTGGCGCACAGGCTTAGTTGCCCTGCAGCAACTAAGTTCCCTGACCTTAGTTCCCTGACCATGGATCGAACCCGTGTCCCCGGTATTGGAAGGCGGACTCTCAACCACTGGACCACCAGGGAAATCCCCACAAACTCTTGTGAACTGTGAAGTGGGCTGAGTGCAAAGGGGAAAAAACTGAAATGGTGCATATATGTATGGTTCTTCCCCCCATTTTTACGTGGATTCTAATGGGTAAGATACACAGTTCCTGACCTTCCTTTTTTACTTAATTAATCTTGAAAAGCATTTCCTTCCTTCCTTCCTTTCTTTTTCTTTCTTTCTTTCTTTCTTCCTTTCTTTCTTTCTTTTTCTTTCTTTCTTTCTTTCTTCCTTTCTTTCTTTTTCTCTTCCTTCCTTCCTTTTTCTTTCTTTCTTTCTTTCTTTTCTTTCTTTCTTTCACACCTGTAATAGTATTCTACTGTACAGATGAACCAAACTTTTAAAACAATCTAGAGAGATGCCCATGGGTGTCCTTAAATAGAAGAGTTGAGAAGCCCTAAAATTTTATCCACCTCCCTCTTTTTTACAAATGAGGAAACAGAAGTTCAGAGGGAGAGGACTATCATTTATTGAACATCCAATACATGCCAGGCATGTTCACATACGTGATCTGGGTTTATCCTCATGAGATATATATTAGTATCTCCATTTTATGGAGGAGGAAACAGAGGCTCAAAGAGGTTAAGACACTTGTCAAAGACCGCACAGCTAGTGAATGACAAAGCTGGAATTTAAACTCAGGTCTGTGTAACTCTACGCCCTTAGCCAATTTGTAGAAAAGCCAACTTGTGCTAAGAAGGATGAGGCTAGGGATTTGGCCAGCATTTTAGAGGGGGAGGCAGGGTGTAGTGGTGGCCATGGAGATTACTGAGAGCCCAGGAGTAGCTGGGTAAAAATTCAGGAGCAGTTTGTGGATTCCTCAATTCCACCTGGAGTTCTTTCAGCTCAAACCCCCATCCTCACCCCACACCCTGATCCTAAACCCAGGCGGCTTACTGTGGTCATAAATAGAATCCATTACTCCACACCTATGCTGTCCCCCCTGCTTCCTTTGGGGATTCCATTTATACCTTATACTTAAAGTAGCTTGAAGTTGTTCCAAGCTCACTGATGCTTTGTAATTATTTTTAAGTCTTTTTCTCTTAAATCTGTCTCATTTTGGATACTTTCTATTGCTATGTCTTTAAATTCACTAACCTTTTTATTGGCTGTATCTAGTCTGTTGTTAGTCCTATCCAGGGTATTTTTCACTTTAGATGTTGTGGTATTAATCTCTACAATTTTGATTTGGGTCTTTTAAAATACCCAAAAAGGGACTTCCCTGATGGCACAGTGGTTGGGACTCCGCACTCCCAATGCGGGGGGCCCGGGTTCGATCCCTGCTCGGCGAGCTGAATCCTGCATGCATGCCACGGCTGGGAGTTTGCATGCCACAACTAAGGAGCCCACGTGCCGCAACTAAGGAGGCTGCGAGCTGCAACTGAGGAGCCTGTCTGCTGCAGCTGGGGAGCCTGCCAGCCACAACTAAGGAGCCTGCCTGCCACAACTAAGACCCGGTGCAAACAAATAAATAAATAAGTAAATAAAAACTATTAAAAATAAAATAAAATACCCAAAAGAATTGAAAGCAGGATCTGGAAGAGATACTTGTACACCCATGTTCAAAACAGCATTAGTCACAATTGCTAAAACATAGAAGCAGCTCAAATGTCCATCAGTGGATGGACGGATAAGTAAAATGTGGTGTATACATACAATGGAATATTATTCAGCCTTAAAAAGGAAGGAAATTCTGACATACGCTACAACACAGATGAACCTTAAGGACATTATAACTAAAATAAGCCAGTCACAAAAAGACATACACTGTTTGATTCCACTTATATGAAATACTTAGAGCAGCCAAAATCATAAAGACAGAAATTGTGTGGTTGCCAGGGGCTGGGGGGAGGGGTAAATGAAAAGTTATTTTTTAATGGATACAGAGTTTCCGTTCTGTAAGATGAAAAGACTTACGGGAATGGATGGTGGTGATGGTTGCACAACAATGTAAATGTATTTAATACCACTCAATTGTATGCTTAAAAATGGTTAAGATGTTAAATTTTATGTATTTTTTAACCAAAAATTTTAAAAGACGTTAAAAATCTTCCATGTCTCTACTTACCATGTTTAACCTTTCTTCTACCTGCCTGAACACCTAGAATGTAGTTACAGTAACTCTTAATTCCCTTTTCTACTAATTCTATCATCTGTGTCATTTTGGAGTCTGTTTCTATTGATTGGGGTTTTTTTCTGCTCATTTTGGGTCTTATTTACTTGCTTATTTGCATGTCTGACAACTTATTGGATGCCAGACATCATAAATTTTACCTTTTTTGGTGCTGGATATATATATATATTTTAAATTTATTTATTTATTTATTTTTGGCTGTGTTGGGTCTTCGTTTCTGTGCGAGGGCTTTCTCCAGTTGCGGCAAGCGGGGGCCACTCTTCATCGCGGTGCGCGGGCCTCTCACTGTTGCGGCCTCTCCCGTTGTGGATCACAGGCTCCAGACGCGCAGGCTCAGTAGCTGTGACGCACCGGCTTAGTTGCTCCGCGGCATGTGGGATCTTCCCAGACCAGGGCTCGAACCCGTGTCCCCTGCATTGGCAGGCAGACTCCCAGCCACTGCGCCACCAGGGAAGTCCTGGTGCTGGATATTTTTGTATTCCTATAAATTTTCTTGAAATTTGTTCTGGGCCACAAGTTACTCGGAAATAGATTTATTCTTTCAAGGCCTGTTTTGAGGCTTTCTAAGGTGGGATTAAAGCAGCCTTTATTCTAGGGCTCATTTTGTGCCACTACTGAGTCAGTACACTTCTGAGTACTTTACCCAATCCCTCTTGAATTGTGAGGTTTTCCACTGTGGCTGGTGGGAATATGAAGTATTCCCGACGCTAGTGAATTCTGGTGATGGTTCTTTCCCCAGCCTCAGGTAGTTAAGTTTCTTTACACATCAGCTAATTCAGTTCCTCAGCTGAAGAGGGAACCCTCTGCAGATCCTGTCTGCAGCTCTCTCCTCTCTGGTGCTTGGCCCTGCTAACTTCCTTCCTTGGTTCCATCTCTACCCCAGGAGTCTGCCAGGCCCTCCCTGGGCTCCCCTCCCTCTGCTGCAGCTCAGAAACTCTCTCCAGGCAATAAGCTGGAGCCATCGTAAACTCACCTTATTGGTTTCCCCTTCTCAGGAATCACTGTCCTCCACTGCTCGTGGGCCATGTTAGAAAACCATTGTTTCATATATTTTTTTGTCCAGTTTTTTTAGTTGTTTCAGGTGAGGGAGTTTATCTGGTACCTGTTACTCTATCTTGGCCCACAGCAGAAGTGTTAATAGATTTTTAATGGACTAGTTTATAGTTTATTTTTAGGATCTACTAAGGAGAAGGGTCCTTGGACAAAGCAGCCTTTAAAATAGTCTCTAAGGATAATCACAGAAAGGCTTGGAGAACTACACAATTCATGAAAAGTAGAGGTCTGTTTTGTTTGTTTGCTTTTTAATTGAAGTATAGTTGTTTTACAATGTTGTGTTAGTTTCAGGTATACAGCAAAGTGATTCAGTCATATATATATGTGACTATAGAACAGTCATATTCTATAGTCATATATAAGCATATATATATATACTTTTTCAGATTCTTTTCCATTATAAGTTATTACAAGGTATTGAATATACTTCCCTGTGCTGTACAGTAGGTTCTTACTGCTTATCTATTCTATATATAGTAGTGTGTATCTGTTAATCCCAAACTCCTGATTCATCCCTCCCCTCCCCCTTTCCCCTTTGGTACAGAGGTCACTTTTTCGTATTAGGAGTCAGAGGCCAGAGTCCCTCCTGTTCAAGACAGCCTGCAGGCTGGCTTTCAGGGGAATTCAAACTGGTCCTTGCTCTCATACCTGACCCATCTGTCTACAAATGGTGGCATCAGCCCTCTCCCTCCACCCTCCTTGGTAGGCACCTGTGCGGTTACACCTACATCAAACTCCTCCCCAGAGCCACAGGAAACAGGATAATGGAACCTTGGCATCCCACCCTGGGAAGGGTAAGAATCTTTGCACTAAATATTAAATACATTGGGAGATGGAGCGGCCTCTCATAGCCACTGCCCCCCACACCCCCTCAAAAGAAAACTTAAACTTTTATTTTGAAATAATTATAAACTCAAAGGAAAGTGTAAAAACAGTGCATGGAGACTTGTGTATCCTCACCCAGATTCCCCCTGTGGTGACGTCTTACATAGCTGTAGTACAGTATCTTAGTTCCCTGACCAGAGATTGAACCCATGACCCCTGCAGTGGAAGCATGGAGTCCTAACCACGGGACCGCCAGGGAATTCCCTGTAGTACAGTACCTAAACTGGGAAAGTCACATGACTCCTGCTGCATTACTACTAACTGGTCCACAGATCTTGTTCAGTTTTCACCATCTTCTAAAAATTGCACTCATTCGTGTGTATGTGTGTGTAGTTCTACGTTATGCCCTGTAGAGGTTCCAGTAAGCACCATTACAGTCAAGTTGCAGAATAGTCCTGTCATCACAGCTGCTTTGTCCCGTGTCTTGTATTCCTAAACACTCCCACCCTATCCCACCTCCTCACCCCTGTCCCTGTCCCCCTGGCAACCACTGATCTGGTCTTCATCTCCATCGTTGTGTCGTGTTAAGAATGTTCTACAAATGGAATCACACAGTACGTAATCTTTTGGAATTGACTTTTTTTCACCAAGCATAATGCCCTTGAGGTCCATCCAGGTTGTTGCATGTTTCAATAGTTCATTCCTTGGTGTCGCGGAGTCATATTCCATGTCATGAATGCTCCAGAGTTTTCAGCCATGATTGCATTAAATACATTTTCGACACCTTTCTCTCTTCTCCTTCTGGGACCTCTATAATGTGAAGGTTAGTACGCTTGATGTTGTCCCAGATGTCCCTTAAACCGTTCTCATTTTTTAAAATTTGTTTTTCTTTTTGCTGTTCTGATTGGGTGATTTCCATTATTCTATCTTCCAGATCACTTATGCCTTCTTCTGTATGACCTGTTAGTCTGCTGTTAATTCCTTCTAGTGCGTTTTTCACTTCAGTTTTTGTATTCTTCAGTTCTGACTGGTTCTTTTTTTTTTTTCAACATTTATTTATTTATTTGGCTGCTCTGGGTCTTAGTTACAGCACACGGGATCTTCATTGCAGCATGCTGGATCTTTTAGTTGCAGCATGCAAACTCTTAGCTACAGCATGTGGGATCTAGTTCCCTGACCAGGGATCGAACCCGGGCTCCCTGCATTGGGAGCATGGAGCCTTAGCCACTGGACCACCAGGGAAGTCCCTGACTGGTTCTTCTTTATATTTTCTAGTTTGTTGTTAAAATTCTCACTGTGTTCATCTATTCTTTTCCCTAGTTCAGTTAACGTTCTTATTACTAATGCTTTGAGCCCTTTATCTGGCAAATTATTTATCTCTGTTTCATTAGTTGTTTTTGCAGCGTTTTTTTCTTGTTCTTTCATTTGAAACAAATTCTTCTGTTTCTATGAAGTTAGGTGAAACAGTTGCCTATCCTGATCCTGAAGGGTTGTCCTTGTGTGGGAATGTCCCTCTACAGTCCAGTGGCTTTGGTAGAAGAGCAGGATCTGATGTGAGCATGAGTCACATCTCCCCCCAGAGTACCCTGGCAGCTATCACCTTGGTAGGAGGTGGGGCTGGAGGTGGAGAGGCGAGAGCCAGAGCCGGGTGTGAACAGGGGCTGCTCTGCTCAGTAGACACCACCACCATATCGGGGTGCGGTCAAATCCCAAATTGCTGGAGCAGAAGCCCTGAGGGTCAGGCTCTAGCAGGTTCTGTTCCCTCTCCGGCATCAGCACCTTCTCCCCAGAGGGGAGCAGCGCTGGAGCAAGAGGGGCCGGAGCAGGTGCCTGGTGAGGGCCGGGATGCAGGCTGTGATGTTCCCAGCACACCTGTCAGAGTTCCAGACCACTCCCAATCTGCCATAGGATTTTTTTTAAAGAAAGGAAAAACATGAAGGAAATATGACAATTTAATAATGATAGTGTCTGGGTGGTTGTAGGATTATGAATAATTTGGTTTTCTTTCTGTATTTCTATAACCGCTATATTGACTATATATTGCTTTTTTATTGAAGTGTAGTTGGTTTACAATATTGCGTTAGTTTCAGGTATACAGAAAAGTGATTCAGTTATATGTATTTTTTCAAATTATTTTCCATTACAGGTTATTAGAAGATATTGGATATTGTTTCCCTGTTATACAGCAAATCCTTATTGCTTATCTATTTTATGTATAGTAGTTTATATCTGTTGATCCCATACTCCTAATTATCCCTTCCTCCCTCCCTTAAGTTTTCTCTTTGGTAACCACAAGTTTGATTTCCATGTCTATGAGTCTGTTTCTGTTTTGTATACAGATTCATTTGTATTATTTTTTAAATTCCACATATAAGTGATATCATATACTATTTTTGTTTCTCTCACTTGTGTACTGCTTTAATAATTAACAATTAATTAATTTAGTAATTAATTTTTTCAAACCCAAACTTTAGTGTTGAGGGAAAAAAAGACAGACTGTGAAAATGTGTGAAAGACTGAGCTTGGCCTCCCTGTTTTAAATCCTTTTCTGTACCTTCCTTCCTAGCTGCAGGGATGATGGAAAAACACTTTAGTTTGATTCTGGATAAAACTTGCCAATTCCACGAGCATTCACTGCAGACCTACGGTGTGCCAGGCCCTTTGCTAGGTCCTGGGGGATACAGAGATGACTGAGCCATGGTCCTTGCCCTGGAAGACCTCATAATGGAGTCTCCAGTATTGGCTCTTCTTAGAACTAGAAGCAGTTTTATCTGGAGGCTGAAGCCTTAGGCCAAACCAAAGTGTCCAAAGGTGGCATTAAAAGAATCAGCAAGTCAGTGGGAAAAGCCCTTTGGGAGAAGGAAAGGGAGAAGAAAGGGGGAGTAGTTGGTGATGTTTTAAAAGAGGAACCCCAGACCTCCCTGGTGGCGCAGTGGTTAAGAATCCACATGCCAATGCAGGGGACACAGATTCGAGTCCTGGTCCGGGAAGATCCCACATGCCGCGGAGCAACTAAGCCCGTGTGCCACAACTACTGAGCCTGCGCTCTACAGCCCGCAAGCCACAACTACTGAGCCCATGCGCCACAACTACTGAAGCCCACGTGCCTAGAGCCTGTGCTCTGCAACAAGAGAAGCCACCTCAATGAGAAACCCGCGCACCGCAGCAAAGAGTAGCCCCCGCTCACCGCAATGAAGATCCAATGCAGCCAAAAATAAAATGTAAATAAATAAATAAATTTATTAAAAAAAAAAAAAAGAGGAACCCGAAGCAGCAAATTGCTTGCTCTGGTCTGAATGCTTCCGATGTTGAAATCTGAATGCGTGATGTGATGGTATTAGGAGATCTGGCCTTTGGGGACTGCGCCCTTATAAAAGAGGCCTGAGAGAGCTCCCTTGCCCCCTCCACCATGTGAGGACACAACAAAAAGTCAGCCCCCCAGAAGAGGGCTCTCCCCCAACCATGCTGGCATCCTAACCTCAGACTTCCAGCCTCCAGAACCGTGAGAAATAAATTTCTATTGTTTTTAAGCCATGCAGTCTGTAGTGTTTTGTTATAGCAGCCTGAACTAAAACACTGCCGATGGTGGAGTTTCTGGGGTGATGATAGGCTGGTGCAGAGAAGGACCCTCAGGGACAATAAGTCACTACCAACCTCCCCTTGGCAAAAAGCCCAGTCCAGTGCTTTTAAAAACCCAGATACTGGAAAGCCCCTTAAGAGGTAAAATGAAATTTCTGACCCATTTGGGGAGGTGGTCAGCCAATAATCAGCATGTTAAAACCATTGATTAGAAAAAAAAAAAAAAAAAAAAAACAAACCATTGATTAGGAACTTACTGACATATTTCTACAGGCTAATGCCATACAACAAACAGGCATTCCTGCAGCAAAATCATCTTACAGCTCACATGATGTTCACAATAATCCTGTGAGGACGGCTATCACCATCCTTCCCTTACCAATGAGATAATGAGGGTCAGAGAGGTCAAGTGACCTGCCCAAGTTCACACAGCCATGAGGTGGTAGAGCTGTGGCTTGGGGCCTGGTCTTTGGATCCTAAAGCCAGTTTCCTTCCCAGCACTCCACAGATAGTCTCAGAAACATGAGCTGAAAGGCCAGAGATGGGTGAGAAATATAACTGTCCCTAGGAGATAGGGTAGGAGGTCCCCGGAAGAAAAGAACCAGATATAGAGAAGCCACTTTAGGCCTAACCCTTTTTTTCTTTTGATATTTATTTATTTATTTATTATTTGGCTGCGCCGGGTCTTAGTTGAGGCAGACGGAATCTTCATTGCCACATGCGGGATCTTCATTGTGGCGTGCGGGGTCTTTTAGTTATGGCATGTGGGCTCTTAGTTGCGGCGTACGGGATCTAGTTCCCTGACCAGAGATCGAACCCAGGCCCCCCCCACGTTGGGAGCATGGAGTCTTAACCACTGGACCACCAGGAAAGTCCCAGGCCTAACCCATTTTGTGATCTAAGCTTGGCCACAATGCTTGCCCTTGAACAGGTCTCAGTAATAATGATCTTAAGGGAACAGACAAGAGAGGTTAACAAGAGCAAAGATAATAAATCAGTTGTAAAGACTCCCAGTTCTGTTCCAATGGTAAAGATTAGCCTGAAGCACTGTCTTGAGCTGTTTGGCAGAATTTAAACCCCCTCAACCATGAGATCAACTGGAACCTAAGGAATGATGATGCTGACCTTTGCTGACCCTCAGGACTTCAACCAACTAAAGCTTGGACTCCGTCAACCTTTCCCCCAATTCTATGCTGCGTTCTTCTCTGCTCAAGCCCCCTCATGAATATGCATGTACTCTCAGCTTAAAACTTCCCCAGTTTTGGGCTTCCCTGGTAGCGCAGTGATTGAGAATCTGCCTGCCAATGCTCGAACATGGGTTCGAGCCCTGGTCTGGGAAGATCCCGCATGCCACGGAGCAACTGGGCCCGTGAGCCACAGCTACTGAGCCTGTGCGTCTGGAGCCTGTGCTCCGCAACAAGAGAGGCCGTGATAGTGAGAGGCCCACGCACTGCGATGAAGAGTGGCCCCCGCTTGCCGCAACGAGAGAAAGCCCTCGCACAGAAACAAAGACCCAACACAGCCAAAAATAAATATAAAAATAAATTAATTAATTTAAAAAAAAATGGTCCACATCAAAAAAAAAAAAAAAACTTCCCCAGTTTTGCTGCTCCAGGAGACACTGCCGTGGGAAAGATCCCTGGTGTTCTCCTTACTTGCTGCAAGTGATAAATCCGTCTCCCGTTCCTTGGCTTTGTTGTGTCTTTTGGCTCAACATCCACCAAGAGGTGAACCCAGTTTTTGGGTAACACTAGGGCCTCACTTTACCTTTTATGAACTTATGGGAGTTAACAGCCAAAAATTTCTGTTCACATAAGAAGATGCAAAATAATTAGTAAACAGCAAAGCTTAGATGAAGTTGAAATTAACTACATCATCCAACCACCCACTCACACATCATTTCTCTATCACCACCTGTATCCAAGAGGAAAGACCAGAATTGGTCATGTCATGGGCAAAGGGTTTAGTAACAGCCCCGTCAGTGTCCCCAGCTCCCCATCGCCCTGGTTGTAAGAATATTTTTCTCTGTGGTTTGTGGTTAGAGCGCCCCCATGTGTTTCTACTTTGCCTTAAGTCTTTTAAAGCAGGGGTCCCCAACCCACCCCCCCGCCCCGGGCCACGGACCGGTACCAGTCCACGGCCCGTTAGGAACAGGGCTGCATAGCAGGAGGTGAGCGGCGGGCATCTGTGGTTCCCCATCGCTCGCATTACTGCCTGAACCCCCCACCCCCAGAGTCAGTGGAAAAATTGTCTTCCACGAAATCGGTCCCTGGTGCCAAAAAGGCTGGGGACCGCTGTTTTAAAGGACCTACTGTATTAGCATCCTCTGGATTTATAGTGGGGGGAGGGGTGCCGTATCTCCTAGAATCACCACAACACTGAGAGGTAGTTGGAAACCTGGGCTCAGAGGGGCTGGAGGACCGTAGGAGGAGAGTGGTAAAGCCAGGGTTCTAATCCAGTTAGGTCAGCCTGTTCTTTCTGCCACCTTTCCCTGCATCACACTGGTCTCCGGGCACAGAGCCTGGTCCTCAGGAACTGATGTGTGGATGGTTCCAAACGCTGGCATCGTGCTGGCCTCACACTCCAGTCCAGTAGCTCTGACCCTCAACCCTGGGGGCAGCCCTTCCCTCAGGGGAGACAGACCCCTCCAGCTCATCTTCCCCTCCAGGTCCCACCCTCGATATTCACTTAGTGAGCCACTCCCGGAGGCTGGGAGCCCAGAGATGAACAAGGCTGTGGCTGCAGTCACGTCCCTTCCTCCCTTCATTCCTTCAGACATTAATTCGCTGAGAGGCAGAGCTGGCCTCTGGCTAAGATGCTGGGGTCAGACAACTTGTGTTCCAACCCTAGTTCTGCTACCTTCTCACCGGTGGTCCTGCTCCTGAGCCGCAGCGTCCTCACTTTTCAGAGAGAGTTCGTAGCAGCATAAAGGGGATGGTGCGCACAGGGCTCCGGGGCAGGGCCTGGAAGGCGGTAGGCAGCGAATCTGCATTTATTCAACAAACGCAGGGTTTGCAATGGGTCGGGCTCTGCGCTGGCTGGAGACAGGAATGAATCCGTTCGCTTCTTGAGGCCCAGGACGACCCAGGAGGCAGATCTGTATAAGCTAGAGCTCCCACCCTTTCCCATACACACGCCTGAACGCCCAGGGACAGCAAGTACAGGACCTCCTCTGGACCCCAGGTTCCTGCCTTCACCTCCCATCCTCAGGCCTGCCTTTGACCCTTGGGCCATCTCTCAGTGCCCAGCCTGGCATTGGGAGTGGTGGGGAGAGGGTGTCGTTCATCATCTCAAAGCCCAGAGGTGCCTCCTTTTGGTGGGCAGCGGGCTCACGCCCCTCCCCACCTGAAAGCATGACAGCCCACCCCCCCGACAGCTGGGCCCTGGGTTTCTCCCACGTGGTCCAGAGGACCAGTGGGAGCCAATGGGGATGTGGGGATGCAAGGGGCAGGCCTGGGATGTGGGCTGTAAAAGGGGGTGGGGCCGGGCACCCGGTGGGTCGGCTCTAGATGCCAAGAAGCACCAGGGGCTCCTCCCGACTCAGGAGGTAGACACGACCCCCTTGGAGCCGGGGCAGAGACCACAGCAGCCTCCCCAGGTGCGAGGTGTTGGGGAGGCGCCCTTCCCTTTCCTTCCTGGCCAACTGTTTTCCTCTCCTGTCTCAACCTCTGCTGGCCCAGTCCCAGGGAAGGTGAGCTAGGGGCAGGGGCCCTGAGCACACCTGTCCTTCTCTCTCCCAGCAGCTCCCAGCAGCTCCCAGCATGGGCAAGAGATTAACATCGTGGTCATCGGCCACGTGGACTCGGGCAAGTCCACCACAAATGAGCGTCTTACCTACAAATACGGGGGTGTCAATAAGAGGACCATCGAAAGGTTTGAGAAGGAGGCCTCCGAGCTGAGGTTGCTCTGCCTGAGTGCCCCCCGCCCCCTTTCCAGCCTTGGTTTCCCTGGGAGGGAGCCCTTGTGCTGGGGGAGGGCACAGCCCGCTCCCGCTGAGCACCTGCTGGGCTGGTAGCTGCTTTTCTTCATCATTCCAGGCAGGTGGTGTGGCTGCCATTTTCCAGGTGAGGAAATGAGGCTCGGGAGGGTTAAACAGCCCGCCTGAAGGTGGCACCAAGGTTTAAATTCAAGTGTGCCCCACTGTATCTCAGGCGGTAAAGCTGCATCCCCATTTAAAAGGGGGGAAAGGATTCATTTGCCGTGCGCCTATTATGGACGTTGAGGCAGACCCTGGAGATACAACGGCGAACATAACAAGCCTTGTCCCCCGGAACTCTTGGTCACACACCATTGTGCCACACGACCAGCTCAGTAACCGCGTGGGTGCTGTAGGAGCCCAGGGCAGGGATAATGAACACGGCCTGGGAGGCCCTGAAGGCTTCCCAGAGGAAGGGACCCCCTCTGAGTCTTGAGGGAATGAGGAGGGTATCCATGGGCCACGAGGAGACCAGAACAGCAGGTCAGAGCACCTCAGGTGGAGTGCGGTTGATGAAAGGGGGACACGGGCCTCGACAGCCCTGCTAAGGAGTCTAGCCACTGTCCCTGCAGCCACTAAAGGACTGCAAGCACGGGAATGACGGGGTCAGACAAGTCTTTTAGGAAGAGCACACTGGGGGCAGCAAAGGGACAACAGACCAAAGGGCCCAACACTGGGGGCTGGGAAGCCAGTCAGCAGGTTGTTGCAGCTGAACAGGTGACCAAGAATGCTGGCCTGGCTCAGGCAGCAGCAGCGGCATGGAGAGTAATGGATGGAGTCCAGGGGCGTGGAGGTGGGGGATCCACAGAACTTAGGGGTTAGCTCTAGGTAAGGGGGTGAGGGAAGAAGAGGAATTCCTGGCTTGAGAAAGTGGATGGTTGGTGAATACCAGAGGCAGAGCTGGTCTGGGTCTGAAAGAGTCTGCCCGAGATGTGTGACACTTGAGGTGTCCACGGGGCAGCTGTATATTGACGTCTGGAGCTCGGGAGGGAAGCCCAGGTTGGAGACTAGACCACGGGAGTAAGCAGGGCACATGCTGTGGGAAAGGGTGAGGGACAGAGCCCTGGGATGGGTGGAGAAAGAGAAGCCCATGCAGGAGAATGAGAACGGAGGGCCAGGGAGGTGGGTGGAAAACCCTGGAGAAAGTTAAAGAAGCATGTCAGCAAGATGGGAGGGGTCTGAGAACCAGCTGCTGCACAGGTATAAATAAGGAGGATTGAAAAAAGACAGTAATTAACAGGGCATAAATTTGTGCCATCGGCTACATAGATCCCGTTTTCCTACTCTTGGCTTCCAGAGGTGTCGTCAGTTGCTGTGGAGCCACTTATGGGGCAGGGGCCAGTCAGGAAAGCTTTAGAACCCTGAGAAAAGACGGGCTGGCCCAGAGCCAGTATGGTGGAGCATAACCGAGAAGTTCCTGGAGAAACAAATGACCAGATGTGGTGGTTCTCGAATTTTCGGGTCTTAGAAACCCTTTATACTCTTACAGGGACCCCAAAGAGTTTTTATGTCAATTAGACATATCTACATTTACCATATTCAAAATTAAAACTGAGTTTTTAAAATATTTAATTCATTTAAAAATAACAGTATGGGGACTCTCCTGGTGGTGCAATGGTTAGGAATCCACCTGCCAGTGCAGGGGACACAGGTTTGAGCCCTGGTCCGGGAAGATCCCACATGCCACGGAGCAACGAAGCCCATGTGCCACAACTACTGAGCCTGTGCTCTGGAGCCTGCGAGCCACAACTACTGAGCCCGTGTGCCACAGCTACTGAAGCCCACGCACCTAGAGCCCATGCTCCGCAACAAGAGAAGCCATCGCAATGAGAAGCCTGCGCATCGCAACGAAGAGTAGCCCCCGCTCGCCGCAACTAGAGAAAGCCCGCACGCAGCAACGAAGACCCAGCGCAGCCAAAAATAATAAATAAATAAATCTATTTAAAAAATAAATAACAGTAATAAACCCCTTACATATTAAATAAATATCATAGTTTTGTGTTTGAAAAATAACTATTTTTCAAAACAAAAAAATCTTAAGAGTGGTTGCATTGTTTTACATTTTTTGCAGGTATCATTAATGTCTGGCTTAATGGCAGACAGCTGGATTCTCTTATCAGCTTCTGCATAAATCTGTTGCAATTTCATATCATGTAGTCTCTAAAAAACACAGCTAGAGGACCTGGAACCACTCTTCGAGAACTGCTTATCTAATATATATTCTAAACTGTGGGAGACTTTATACAAGTTCCTAAGTCAGGACACCTGGGTTCTAGTCCTATCTCCTAACAAACTAATTCATTTTCTTGAAGAATCTACCTGGTCTCTGGATGCTCCTGATCTCCACTCTGCCTTCAGGGCCTAGCACAGCACTTAGAACTGAAATGAACAAATGTTCAGGGTCTCCCAGCTGGCAAGAGGTAGAGTACAGCCTAGACCAACATGGTAACCTGTATATGCTACAGAATTTTTAGTAGCCTCATTTTCACCAGTGCTGAAAGAAATTCAACTTACCCAGGATCCCAGGGGTAATTCTCAGTCACAGCTACCATTTAACACAGGGTAATGGTTAAGAGCATGAACTTTAGCGTCAGATGCCTTGGGTTCAAATCCTGCCTCTGCTGCTTATTACCTGTGTGATCTTGAGCTAGTCAGTTCATTTCTCTATTACGTCATCTGTAAAATGGAGATAATAAAACTTCACTGAATCACTGTGAGAATTCAATGAGATAATCCATGTTAAGTACTAAAAACAGCACCAGGTACATGGTCAGCATTACTTACATGTTTGCTGCTGTTACTTCAAGGCTCACTGTGGCCCTGGGTCACTCTGACTCTAAAACTTGCTCTGAAAGAAAAACTTAATTGTACTAGTAATACATTCTATTATTTTAAAAATTCAAAGGCATCTCCATACACTGCCCTGTTACTGTCTCCTCTGACTCTCAGCTTACTTGGGAACTTTCTTCTTGGTCGGTAGGCAGCTTTGGAAGGCAGAGTGACCCTGGGGTTTTCCCTCCCACTCCTAGCCCAGATGGGCAAAGGCTCCTTCAAGTACACCTGGGTGCTGGACAAGCTGAAGGCAGAGGGGGAGCATGGCACACCACTGACATCTCCCTGTGGAAGTTCCAGACCAAGACACACTACATCACCAACATCAATGTCCCGGGTCACAGGGACTTCATCAAGAACATGATCATGGGCACCTCGCAGGCACCACCAGGGGGTGCTGTCTGCTCTGCCATGGGGGCCCTGCTATGAGGATGGGCAGTGGTTATTCTAGGACAGGTCTGAGTTGGACCTTCCTCTCTGTCCCTCAGGCCAGCTGGACTGCGCTGTGCTGACCGTGGCAAGTGGTGTAGGCGAGTCTGAGTCTGGCGTCGTCAAGAACAGGCAGACCCGTGATTATGCACAGCAGGCCTGTACACTGGGCGTGAGGCAGCTCATGGTGGCGGTCAACAAGGTGGACATCACAGAGCCTGCTTACCGTAGGGCGCGCTTCGAGGAAACCAGCAAGGAGGTGAAGGCCTCTCTCAAGAAGATGGGTTAAAACACTAAGGCTGTTGTCTTTGTGCCCATCTGAGGCGGGCTTGGGGACAACATGACAGAACCCAGCACAAAGGTGAGGGCGGATGGGGGCAGGGCCAATTACATGAGACTTTCCAACTCAAATCTTTGGGCTTTTCCTAGAATATAATACCTAGGATTTAGAGTGTGCTTCTAGGTCAGTCACCGTGAGTGATCTCCATCCCCGTGGGATACATGATTTGATTCCCATTTTACAGAGGAACAAACAGAGGTAACTCAAGACTACGTGACTAGTAAGCATAGAGCTGCACTGTCCAATATGGTGGCCACTGATTATATGTGGCTATTTAAATTATTAAATCAAGTAAATGCAGTTCCTTAGTTGCATTAGCTACACTTCAAGTACCCAACAACCATATGGGTTACCATATTGGACAGTGCAGTTATGAAACACTTCTGTCATTGCAGAAAGTTCTGTTGGGTAGTGCTAGCAGAGTGTAGAATTCTAGCCCACGCTCACTGCGTCTAAGCTATCCTACCTCTCAAGATGGGTTAGGCAGTTATGGGAGTAATATAAATGTCTAAGATATAGTCACTGTGCCCGTGGAGCCCAGAATCTAGTAGGGTTTAACATTCCTAGATGAGTGTCACCCTACTAAGGAAGTCTAGCTCTAGCATCAGACCTGGGTTCAAGCCCCATTTCCATCCCTTGCCCACAGTAAAGGGACGAGTGAGGTATTAATGCTCTGGGACTTAGGACTCACTTCACGGGGTTGTGGGAATTACCTGGGAGACTCCACATGGGCATCTGTTCACACAAACAGTTGGCGCTCAAGCGCTAACTGCTACTACTTATTGCATTTGCCTAAAGCCTACCTTTTCTATAACTGACTTGAGGATTCTTAAGCTTTTTGCTCCCCATGTACATAGCTATCTTTTTCTGACTATAAAAGTAATGTCTAACTTTTTACAAGGAGCATTTCATGCAGATATGAAGCATAAACTGCAATCCCATGGCTTAACAGATAACCTAGTTTTCATGTAGTTCTTTCTCGACGTTCACAGCTGGACTCAAACTAAACATAATATTCTATAACACTTCTAATTTTTAAAATTTCCTTGCCATTTAAACATGTTCAGGGACTTCCCTGGTGGTCCAGTGGTTAAGACTCCACGCTCCCAATGAGGGGGCCCAGGTTTGATCCCTGGTCAGGGAACTAGATCCCACATGCTGCAGCTAAGAGCCCCCATGCTGCAACTAAAAGATTCTGTATGACAGCTAAATGTCCCACGTGCCGCAACTAAAAAAGAGCCCGCATGCCGCAACTAAAGATGCTGCATGTCACAATGAAGATCCCACATGCCACAACTAAGACCCGGCACAACTAAATAAATAGATAAATATTTTAAACATGTTCAATAGTTAATGGGTGTGTTTTGTATTGAACCTCAAAATACAGTATTTTGTTTAGCCATATCCATTATTAAATGAAAATGGTGATTAATGATAGAAGTAATTACTATGTGACAGATACCAGACTAAGCACTTCACACATACAGAACCCCATGAAGAAGGCATTTTATTCCCACGTGAATTAAGAAAACTGAGACACAGTTAAGGAATAGCCCAAGGTCGTGAACTTCTAAGAATACTGTTTCTAATTTTATTTAAAATTGCCATAAGCATTTTGGTAAATAAATCTTTGCACATGTCCTCAATAACTTAATTAGTGTAATCCCTAATGAAACAAAGGGTAGGCATTATTTTGGAGTCTTCTGACATATCCTGCCCAATTGCCCTTGAGAAAGATTAGAACTGCCATTGGCAATGTGTTCCTTTGGACGGTATTTGAACTTTTGCACATAGGGCACTGTGCTTGGTGCTGAGGGTACCACAGTGAATAAGAAGCAGCTCTGCTCACAGCACTCAGTCTTTTGTGTGTGTGTGTGTGTGTGTGTGTGTGTGTCGGGGGTGGGGAATAATATCATGTATGATGACAAGTGCTGAGAAAAATCTAAAAGGTAAAGGGACAAGGTAAGAGTGCGTTAGTGGTAAAAGGGGACTCATCTAAAATGACAAATATCTGAAGCTTTTGATGCCTGTTTCCCCATGCCGACATTTTTGTTTGGTTTTTTGTTTTTTGTTTTTGGCTGCGTTGGGTCTTAGTTGCCGCGCGCGGGCTTTTCTCTAGTTGTGGTGAGTGGGGGCTACTCTTCGTTGCGGTGCGCGGGCTTCTCATTGCAGTGGCTTCTCTTGTTGCAGAGCACAGGCTCTAGGCGCACGGACTTCAGTAGTTGCAGCACGCGGGCTCTAGGCATGCGAGCTTCAGTAGTTGTGGCACGTGGGCTCAGTAGTTGTGGCTTGCAGGCTCCAGAGCGCAGGCTCAGCAGTTGTGTTGCGTGGGCTTAGTTGCTCCACAGCACGTGGGATCTTCCCGGACCAGGGATCAAACCTGTGTCCCCTGTATTGGCAGGCGGATTCTTAACTACTGTGCCACCAAAGAAGTCCCACCCACATCCTGAGTTTTGTTACACATTTCAGCTAGTAAGATAAGGGAGTTTCACGCTCACGTCCTTTCGAGCATTTATTAGGCACCTACCATGTTCTAGATGCTAAAAGAACAAAGCATGCAGCCAGTGGACTAGATGGTAGACTTGGAGTTTAGACTCAGCTCTCAAATACCTGTGACATTGAACTCCTCAGTTTCCCCAGCTTTAAGATGGAGATGATGCCAACCTCAAAGGCTGTGCAGGTCTGTGAGTTGGCACAGAGCTAAGTGAGTTGCCAAGTTCATCAAATTAATTGAAGAGCTCATCCTCATTGAGAGGCTGGTGTTTGATAAGGAGTTGGCCTCATTATCAACTCCTGGTTTAGCCATCTGCCAGTCATCGGTCCTTTGGCAACCTACTTCTGACCCTCAATTATCCCCTCTGGAAAAAGAAGGAATACTTTTATTTTTTTTACAAGTCTGAATTATTTATACAAAATTGCTTATTAAATTTTTTCAAAGCCTCCTACCTCTCCCCTCTCCCCCATCCTCTATAAGAGTTGCGTGTTAATAGAAATGGTAGCCTTCTTCCTTGGGCCACTGATTTTTGAGTCCATGAGGCGAGATGTGTTCTGTGTGGCTTCTGTACTGCATAGCTTTGCTTCTCTTCCGTGGAAGAAAGTTTCCTTGACTGGAGCCTTCTTCCCCATCCATCAAAACCTTCCCTGATGCCCCTTCCTCACCCTTTCACCCATGGCAGTTGTTGCCTCTTCCCCTTCTGAGAGTCTCACTAAGAACTGAGAGTTCACAGAGCTTGCTGTGAGTGCCCTCAGGGCCAGGGCACCTACCCCTCTCTACAGTGCTGTGGTAGGGGCCGGTGTTTCCTTTGATACAGGTGGGATACTGAAGTTTCAAAGCCTAGACATTTGCTCAAGGACCTACGGCTGAAAGGAGGAACTTCATCAGGATTCCAATTGTCTGCCTGACCTATAAGGTCCAAGTGCTGATCAGCTCTTGGTCAGCCCACCTGGCCCTTAATATCAACCACCTTGATTCTTTCTGTATGTCCTCTGTGCTGGATTTCCAGTTAACTGATAAATCTTTGAAGGCAAAGATGATGTCTCTGATGAGCTTTGGGTAGGGTTTTTAGAGGAGTAAATACAACGTCTGCTTAAAAGGCCTGCACATGGGCTTCCCTGGTGGCGCAGTGGTTGAGAATCTGCCTGCCAATGCAGGGAACACGGGTTCGAGCCCTGGTCTGGGAAGATCCCACATGCCGCGGAGCGACTAGGCCCGTGAGCCACAATTGCTGAGCCTGTGCGCCTGGAGCCTGTGCTCCGCAACGAGAGGCCGCGATAGTGAGAGGCCCGTGCACCACGATGAAGAGTGGCCCCCACTTGCCGCAACTAGAGAAAGCCCTCACACAGAAACGAAGACCCAACACGGCCATAAATAAATAAATAAAAATTAAAAAAAAAAAAAAAGGCCTGCACACAATGCACCGTCATACTGAAAGTCATCTTCCCAGAAGGTCTTTTACTCAATAATGTGCCATTGCTTATAAGTCCGCTTCCTTGGTCTTCGCATGTTGTAGCACATTCTTTAGGGTACTTCGGTTGGGAAGCATCTCAGTCTTCAGAAGGTATGAGTGTTAGAGTATCTGAGTCTTGTTTTCGTTCTTATTATTAATGTTTACTTAACTTTGTTGAACATTAACATGTCCTTTCTCTTCTCTGGACCTCAGTTTCCCCATCTGTATAATGAGCAGATGGAATGAGATGTAAGGGCTATTCAGATTCTAGGAATCTCTGCTTCCTAAAACGTATGGGCTCAACTCAGGGGCAATGCCTGTGAGATCTGGAGTAATTGCCACCATTTAGTGGGCACATAGTATGTACCAAGTATTGTGCTTGGTGGACTGTGTGGTCTTTTGTGTCTTTACACTGGTCTGCCAGTAGGCAGTGATATTGCCGTTTCACAGATGAGGAAGCCCAGGCTCAGAATGCTTAAAGAAATTCCTTGAGGTCCCATGTTAAGTGCTGGCTGGTACCTGGGACAGGCTTTCTCAGGGCTGAGTAAGGTGCACATTTGGTGGCTTTTCCAGATGCCCTGGTTCCGAAGCTGGAAAATTATCAGGAAGGAAGGGAACGTGGTAGGCACGACGCTACTAGAAGCGCTGGACTCCATCATGCCGCCTGCCTGCCCTACAGACAAGCCCCTGCGGCTGTCCCTGCAGGATGTCTACAAGACTGGGGGTGAGCACATGCTGGGTGGGGGTACTTGGGGTTGAGGGCCCACTAGGGTCTGGTTTCTCTGTCCCTCCAGGTATTGGCACCGTGCCCGTGGGCCAAGTAGAAACTGGCATCCTCAAGCCGGGCATGGTGGTGATCTTTGCCCCCTGCAACATCACCGCCGAGGTCAAGTCTGTGGAGATGCACTGCAAGGCCCTGGCTGAGTCCCTGCCTGGTGACAACATGGGCTTCAATGTGAAGAACGTGTCCTTAAAGGACATCAGGCAGGGCAACGTGGCAGGGGACAGCAAGAATGACCCGCCCTTAGGGGTGGGAGCTTCCTCTCCCAGGTGAGAAAGTCCACATATGGGTGTCCTCCTGAAGTGGCCATACCGTCCTGAGAACAGGATGGGTCACTGGGTCATTCAGGAAGTGGTCACTGAGCACAGGCTCCATGCTGGGCTCTTGTCAGCAGTGTAGGTACAGCCAGACAGTCTGGGTTAGTACCCTGACTCTGCAGTGTACTTGCTGTTTGCCCTTGAACGAGACGATGCATTTTGCTGATCTGGTTAGTTTCCAGTAACCATGATCTTGATGCCTTAAAGCAGTAGTTCTCAAACCAAATGCGTTAGAAATCACTGGGGAAGTGTTTCAAAAATTCATATTCCTAGAATTCTCCCTAGTGGTTCTGATTCAGTAGGTTTGTGTGGAAACTGGGAATCTGTATGCTTGGACCTCTCAGGTGTTTCCTTGGCCCAGAGTCAGAATATGAAGCCCTTTCTTTTTTCTTTCAATTTGGCCACGCCACATGCCATGTGGGATCTTAGCTCCCTCTACAAACCCACGCCCCCTGCAGTGGAAGCGCGAGTCTTTACCACTGGACTGCCAGGGAAGTCCCATGAAACCCTTTCTTAATGCAATGTCTAGCACATTCTTCTTCTTTTTTAAAATTAATTTATTTATTTAGTTTTGGCTGTGCTGGGTCTTTGTTGCTGCAAGCGGGCTTTCTCTAGTTGCGGCGAGCGGGGGCTACTCTTCATTGCGGTGCATGGGCTTCTCATTGCAGTGGCTCCTCTCGTTGTGGAGCATGGGCTCTAGGCGCTTGGGCTCAGTGGTTGTGGGGCACGGGCTTAGCTGCTCCGAGGCATGTGGGATCTTCCCGGACCATGGATCGAACCTGTGTCCCCTGCATCGGCAGGCGGATTCTTAACCACTGCGCCACCAGGGAAGTCCCTAGCACATTCTTCTTTGTGCATGTGGAGGCTAGGACTACCTTGCAGTGATCCTGGGATTACTAAATGAGGTGATGTATAAAACAGCTGACCTGGGGTCACCTAACAAATTAAGTAGCTATTATTATAATCCATTTTTCTAAAAGGTGGGGGGAAGTAGTACACATAATAATATCTATCACTCATAGACATCATTTATACCCAGCTCTGCCACTTCCTCGCTATGAAATTTTGGGTTACACAGCCTCCCTGCTGTGAACATTAAACTGAAATGAATGAGATTTGCTTTGCACGGAACTTGGTATACCCTATAAACATTCAAATATTCACTATGATTTAAATTGTGTCCAAGGTAGCTGACCCCTTAGCTGGTTAGAGCCACCTCCTCTGAAGGATGCTTGGCTAATACCCTCCTCATCCCCCGTTCCCCCCCCCCCGCTTCCCCCCAGTTCCAGGTGATCATCTTCAACCATCCTGGCAGCATTGCAGCTGGCTACTCACCAGTTCTGGACTGCCACAGCGCCCATCACCTGCAAGTCTGCAGAGCTGAGAGAGAAGCTTGACCGGCACTCGGGCAAGAAGCTGGAAGACAACCCTAAAGCCCTGAAGTCTGGGGAGGCAGCATCACCCAGACGATTCTGAGCAAGCCCATGTGCATGGAGAGCTGCCCTGAGGACCCGCCCTTTGGTAAGGCCCAACAGCAACTGGCTACCGGGGCTGCTCCCTCCTCCTCCCAGCTCCAGGGAGCCAGTTGGCCAATGTGTCACACCTGAGCCGGGAAGCAGAACCTGGTCAGAGGATCTGAGTGCCAGGTTAGAAGGGCCCAGAAAGGGAAAGCAGCTTGCCTAGTGTCACACGGGAAGGCAGGGGCCACTTGAGAGCCTTGCTAACTCAAAGTGTGGTCCGTGCACCAGCAGCATGGGAATCCCCTGGGAGTTGGTTAGAAATGCAGAATCTCAGGCTCCATCCCGACCTGCTGAATTCAAATCTTCATTTTAACAAGATCTCCAGGTAACCGAGGTGCACATCAAAGTCTGAGAAGCACTGACCTAGAGAAGGTGGACAGTAAAGAGAGTAGTGGGGACTTTTTTTCCTTCCACTACTCTCTGGTGCAGTGGGTTTCAAACCTAGTGGATTACCAGCACTACTGATGGAGCCTATTGAACCCAAAGGCTCAGATTCCCCAATCTTAGACTCCCCAGTTATCTTAGGCGTGACTGGGCTTGAAGCACAAGAACTTTCTGAACTCAATACACAGGGAATGGCACTTCCTACTCTGCGCTAGGCTCTGTGCTAAATGTCAGGCTGCCAGGGTCACCAAAGCCGTGGAGAAAAAAGCAGCTACTTGAGGCAGAGTCACCAAGGTGACCATAAAAGCCGCCAAGAAGTGAGTGGTGATGGCTACTCAGGCCCCTCCAGGCCAGGGGCAGCCCAGGCAGAGCCACACCTGGGGTAAGAGTGGCTCAAGAAGTCTTGGACTTGCTCTTCTCTTGCCTGGGCTGTCCTAAACCTGCCCCTGCTAACTGGGTTTTCTTTTTGCTGATGAGTTTCAGGCATGGGGATAAAGCACAAGTCATTTTGCCTCTGCTTCTACTGACCTGGATGTCTCAAGCAAGGAGGAAGCAGAAGGGTGCTGGGTCTCATTCTGCCCCCCTGCCTTCCTCCTGGGGGCCTGACTGGTGCAAGAACCACAGAGCTGGGGTCACAGGGAGGAAAAGGCATAAAGGGGGAAGCTGGGGGCAGCTTTTGGCCCTGGCTTAGTTCATCAGTTCCTAGAACAGGACTGGACTCTGGTGTTAGACCCCCTGACTTAAATAGTGTCTATAAACGTTACTGAACCTCTGTGTGCCTTGTGTGCCCATCTATAAAATGGGAAAACAATAGTATTTGCCTCCACAGGGATGTTGAAGTTTGAGTGAGTTGGTACCTACTGGGCACGGCATATCAGTGTCAATTAGCTATTCCTCATTACCACCTGTGGGTATTGCTGTCAAGCGACTCGGCTGGAGAAAAATTGTAGTGGGAGGGAATGAGATGGGAGTTCTTGAGGATAAGCTTTTATGTATCTTCCTAGGTACATGTTTCCCTGAAATTATTTTCTCTACTTTGATGATTTCAGACTTACAGAGAAGTTGCAAGAAGTCCCACGTATCCTTCATCCAGATTCTCCACATCTTAAATTTACCACATTTGCTTTATCCTTTTCCCTCTAAATATACATTTTTTTCTGAACCATTTGATAATAAACTGCAGATATGCTGCCCCTTTCCTCCAAATACCGAATGTGTATTTCTTTTTTCTTTTTTTTATAGCAAGTAGTTTGAAAGTTTACTGAGTTTTAAAAAATTATTATTATTTATTTGGTTGCACCAGGTCTTAGTCGTGGCTCGCCAGCTCCTTACTTGCGGCAGGCAGGCTCCTTAGTTGTGGCATGCGAACTCTTAGGTGCGGCATGCCTGTGGGATCTAGTTCCCTGACCAGGGATCGAACCTGGGCCCCCTGCATTGGGAGCATGGAGTCTTATCCACTGCGCCACCAGGGAAGTCCCTGGATGTATATTTCTTAAACCTAAGGACAGTCTCTTATGTAACCAAGCTCACATAATCAGGTCAAGCATTAAATTACCATGCATACCTTTCTGAAGTCTACAGATTTTGTCAGTGGGTCCAATAATGTGCTTTATAGAAACAGAAAATGCAGAATCATGTGTTACATCCAGCTGTCACATCTCTGGAGTTTTGGAGCAGCCCCTCGCTTGGCTCTGCCCATCCTAGGGGTCTGCCTGAGGCCCCTGCTCTGGACTAGTGCTGGGTGCTTGGTAGACAAGGCTCAGAGGATGGGCCTTTTCTCTTTGCTTTCCTCCATCAGAAATGTCCTCCCAGAAGTGTCCTTTCGTCCCTAAGGATGATACAAGGAGAACCTGGGGGCTTCTACCTCCCCCACGGGGATGAGAGAAGGAATTATGGCTGTAGAAGAAAGCCCCTTCACTCCTTTTCCACCAAAGCCCTGTATGTTCTCCTTTCTCCATTTGTCTCTGTCAAAGAAACCCCCTGACTCATGGCCAGCTTCTGTCTGGGGTGTGGATCCTGGCACAGCACCCCCTTGGGTCCTGCTGATGAGGATTTAGCACAAACCAGGGAGGCCTGTTACTGTCTGAGGTTGGAGTACTTGTCTGTCAGAGACTAATCCGTAAGCCATCTTTGTGCCTGCATGATGACCCTCTCTTGATTATGTACCATGTCTAACACTTTTTGGGGGGAGGGGGTTGCTTGAATATAGTGGGTTTACAATCATAATAATAACCCACTATATTATTATTGTTATTATTATTATTATTATTATTATTACCTCTAATTTTCACAACAACCTCGAGTGATATAAGTACCCATTTTAAAGCTGAGGGAAACTGAGGCTGAAGGAGATATAATTAGTAACCTGCCCAAGATCTCATAGCTACTGAGCTAGCCAAGACAGGACCACATCTGCCTGTCTTCACAGCTCAGGACTCTTAAGCCAACACTCTGTTCTAACTACTATTTAAATATTTAAATGCCATTTGTTTACACTGTTACAGAGTAAAACTGTTACTTCATAATTTGCATAACTGACAGTGTATTCTGGCAGTCTCAACACGCAAGAACCACCCGTACCTGAGGCTGTGGGAGGGAACAGCGTCCCTGGGGACCGGAAATTCAAGGAAATGCCAGTTCAGGGAGCTTTAAAAACCGGCTTTTGGAAAAGCCCAAGCCCCAGTGGTCAGTCAGCGTCGCCTGCAGTTGACATCTGTGTCCACGAGGGGGAAGCCGACTCTACGCGGCTCCGGACGCGTCTCTCTTCCTCTCCCTCATCTCGCTGGTTAGCCTGGGAAAAGGGCCCGCCTCCTGGCCCATAAGGCCCTGGCTCAGAAGTCTCACTTTCTCTTCCTGTTTCCCGTCATGGCGGTGAGTAACCGAGGCCTGGGTTTGCTTCCCTTCATCCGCTTCCATCCACGGCCGGCGGAGCCTGCGGGGGTTACCTCGCCCGCAGCCCGAGGAGAACGGAGCCCGCAATGCCGGCCGTGCCGAAACTGGCAGAGCCATAGGAGCCGAGGGCGCGGAGCTGGACCCAGTCACCTTCCTCCCATCCTCCCAGGAGCAGGCTCGGGGCAGCCGCGGGAGGCCCAGAAGCACAGCCCGCAGGCTGCAGCGAGGGCCAGTGGAGCGATCGGAGGGGTGTCTGGGACGCGGGGTTCGGACCTGTTGCTGGGCCTCGGGTCTTGAAACTTGCCCGATGCTGGGGAGCCTCAGCCGGTTCCTCCTCGGGGCAGAGGCCAGGCTTCGGCCGCAGCCACTGTACGGCTTCCGAATGGGGTCGGGGAGCTGCCCAGCCACGTGCTGTTTACTCACCCCTCACCGGCCGTGTAACGGGGCGCCCTCCGTCACCTTACACTTTGAGCCCCTTGGGGTTCACCCTCATTGTCTGTAGCTTTTCCACTCGGTACCTGTCCTGTTTCTGTTCACCCGTTCCGTGCGTGGGGGAAGGAGAAACAAGACCCCGAGATGTCTTCCTCGGTGCCTCCCACACAAACATGGTGATAATTCTTGAACGTTTAGGGCTTTCGGGACTATTTGGGATGAGCGGAAATGCGCTGTGTATAAATATTAGGCTGGCAGCTCTGGCGGGGTTGTGTGTGTTGACGGCTGCGCTTCCCTGTTGCAGCAGGATCAAGGGGAGAAGGAGAACCCCATGCGGGAACTTCGCATCCGCAAGCTCTGCCTCAACATCTGCGTGGGGGAGAGTGGAGACAGGCTGACCCGGGCAGCCAAGGTGCTGGAGCAGCTCACAGGCCAGACCCCTGTGTTCTCCAAAGGTGAGTCGTGGCCGGCAGGGAGAGGGCTGGCGGCTGGAGATGTCCGGATGTTTCTAACCTCGCCTGCTGTCAAGCCTGTTTTGTACCCATTTTGAAGGTGACAGTTGATATCTCTTTAAAGCATTGCCTTCCTGAGCTTCCCAGGAAGTATCTCCCTTCCAACATAGGAGTGGTATTGGAATACCAGATTTCGTATGAGCCGAGATTAAGCTAAGACTAGCCCAAGTAGAGATTTTTGCAAGTAACGAGAGTATGAGGTAGCGTGGAAATGTTGGGAATGCAGAAAATGGTATTTGGCTTGATTAGCAGTTAGGGTTACATAGGCTACAATTAGAACAGGGCCGTGTCCCTAGACTAATCTAGTTCACATCCTGGCTCCATCACTTGCTAGTCTGTGACTTCGGCTTCTCTGGGCCTCAGCTTCCTTATTTGCATGCAGCGGATGGTAGTATTTGCATTACAAGATCGCGGGGGACAGAATACGTTATATGAAATGCCTTCTGCATACCAAGCACAGCGTAGGCATTACTGTTGTTACGTTTTTTGTTTTTAGAGATTCATTGCTTTGGGATAATGGAATATGGCAAGTCCTTGGAGTCTCAGCCTGCCTCTTACTACCAACTGATCTTGTGCAAGTTAACCTTTCACGGCTTCTGTAAAATGGGGATACAATAAGGTTTTAGCAAATATTAGCTATTATTAATAAACATTATTAGTAGAATGCATGGTCATTTTCCTTTAGCTTATACTGGTTGTGAACTTGCCCTTCCTGAGACTTTGACATTATGGCTCTGAGGTCTTAATTGCTCGAGTATGGCTGAGTGACTTGAAGCTGGAAAATCTGTTTCTGTGTTAGAATTGAATCTGATTAACTGATACAAGTTGACACTGATTAGAACACCACCACTTTAGAATGTGGATGGATACTTAATGTCTCTTTGGAGTCATAGAGATGATTTTCTGGGGAAGAGGGGAGTGCAGTGGGAGTATGACAACAGCTGACTCCTTGTTACCCCTCCCTGCAGCTAGATACACCGTCAGATCCTTTGGCATCAGAAGAAATGAAAAAATTGCTGTCCATTGCACAGTCCGTGGGGCCAAGGCAGAAGAAATCCTGGAGAAAGGTCTGAAGGTGAGGCTGATCCCTCCGTGGGATAATACTGAAGAGCACCAAGTTAGCACACAGTTACCGGGGTAGTAGTTACACTTAATGTTCCGTTTTCTGACTTTTGAACTTCTAAAGGGTTTTTCCCTTCCCTTCGAAAGTTAGTAGCTACATGAAATCCATAGCTGTGATTTGGTGCAGTGGGAAGATCAGATTTTGTTCCTGGCCAAATTACATTGAATTGTGTTTTGGGGGTCCTGAGTGTTGCAGGCTGAGCTAGTTATTGGGGGGTTGAGTTGACAGGGAGTGATTGCTGCGTTTTTTTTCCTCAGGTGCGAGAGTATGAGTTAAGAAAAAATAACTTCTCAGATACTGGAAACTTTGGCTTTGGGATCCAAGAACACATCGATCTGGGGATCAAATATGACCCAAGCATTGGTATCTACGGCCTGGACTTCTATGTGGTATGAATACTTAATTTTTTCTCCTCCTGGTCTGTGAGAGCGGAATCTGTTCCTCCTTTATTTCCTATGTGCTAGCTTGATGGTGACATGTTGGGTTGGGGCTTTGAGTGTCGTCTGTCTTCTCTCCCTTGGGAAGATACACCTCGTTTGTGGCAGGTGTGGGGATACAGCACTGTGAACTAGATGGGCAAGATCCGTGACGTTTCCGGTCTAGGATCTAGCAAGCACTGATGTTGCCCAAAGGTGGGCGAAGGAAACAGTTCCATCCAGCCACTGAATTGAAGATTTGAGAGAGGGTATTGGGGTTGCATTTGGCGTTTGGGTTGGCTGCACTGAGGCTGCTCTTTCCCTGCTTCTTCCCTTAGACTCTGGGAATGGGGTGGCTTCCCTCCAGAGGACATGGAAGCAGGTTTGACGAGGGGGCCGTTTGCTCAGGATGGGGTTTTTAATGTAGACGTGACCATCTGTGTCACTGTAATGTTTTGGTCCAACCATCAAAGTAAATAAGTGGCGAAACGCTGAAGTCCTGACTAGTATGAACCTGAAGGATGGCAGCGCTCCCGTCGCTAGATTTGAACATCAGACAGATGCTAGTGAGAGCTGGGTGCTCACGGGGGATGACAGACCTTTAAGAAGCACTTTTGAGCTGAAGCAGAGGAGAGAAATAGTTACTTCTTTGTGCTTCTTGAAATTTTAAGATTTCTACAATGCACATGTTGAAGTAAAATTCATTTGCTATTTATTAAAATAAAAGTGCTTTGAGGTGTGGGGGCAGCGGTGAATCCTTAGCTACCATTGGAAGTTAGGTAGGGGAGCGGGGAGGAGCTGCAAGTGCAGCCTCCAGAGCAGACCTGTAGTGTATAGGAAGGCGATGTGTCATCCAGGATGCAGGTCCCATCAGACACTGAGATCACGGGTCTCTTGGGCCACCAGGTAACTCTTGAAGCTCAGTCGATCCAGTGTGTGAGTCTTGTCCGTCTGCTCTTGACTCTGAGCTGGCTAGGTGACTGTTGGTTATTCCTGGGACAGGTGCTGGGTAGGCCAGGTTTCAGCATCGCAGACAAGAAGCGCAGGACAGGCTGCATTGGGGCCAAACACAGAATCAGCAAAGAGGAGGCCATGCGCTGGTTCCAGCAGAAGGTAAAGCTTGATCTGTCTAAGGTGAAGTGGTGGAATGTGGTGTTGGTGAATGGAGTTGGGATACGGGGATGCAAAGTCTAGCACCCTTTGGTGGGTAGCTCTTTTAAAGGTGGAACACTTGGGCAACTTGGAAAATGGGCTTCCAGGGTTGGTGGTTTAAAAGAACACCCAGAACCAGGCTTTCTCCCCAGCCCCATGAATGCAGATAGCTGGAAGGGGAGGAATACGGCTTTAATAGGAGCCCCTTTTCTCAGGGTATAGTGCAGTTGAGCATAGTGTAGCAATTGTTAAAGATGGCCAGCTTCCTGTTTAGGGATATGGGGTTCAAAGCCGAAGTTCACGTACCTGATTTGAATTCTTGAACGTTAGCCATTGCTGCAATCTTCACTGTTAACCGCCTGTTCTGAAAAAATAAAATCTGTTCTCTTTCAGTATGATGGGATCATCCTTCCTGGCAAATAAATTCCCGTTTCTATCCAAAAGGCTAATAAAAAGTTTTCAGTGAAATGTACAATTACTGTTGTGTGTTCTGTGAAAGGAGCCTGGCCATATTCAAGTCCTTGGACCTCAAGCCACTTAAAGCTTCGATGGGAGTAGCTGGTAACAACCCTGTCATCCCCGATTGGATGCCAGTGTTTCCTGGCAGATCCAAACCTGAGAGCTTCGCAGCACTGTCTGTGCTCACCACACCCTTGTTGACAGGCTGTGGTGCGGTGACCCTGTGGAAACTGACTGTAGAGGGGAGGGAATGGTTGGGGCTGGGTTTGAATTTAGAGCCTTGGTTAAAGTGGGGTGCAGGGCTCCCCTCTGTTCAGCGATTCTGCTCTTCACTAGAGGTTTTACCAGCAATGATGTCTGAAGGGATCAGAGGCTTTGGTGTGGTGCTTGGGGTTAAATATTGGACTGAGTTTTCCTTTAAAATGAGAATCTAGAGTTGATGAGACTATAAGTAGAGAAAGGGGGTGGTCTTTGAGACACATTGCATGGATTTGATTCCTCACCCTGCATTTTATTAGCTGTGTATAAATCTGCCTCAGCTTCCCCGTATGTATCGTGAAGGCAATAATGGTTATATCCCTCAGGGTTAAACGGTTTAATACTTGTAGAATGCTTAAACCTGTACCAGGCACATAGTGCTCAAAAGGGATTAATTTTGTGTTATCATCTGTGAGAAATGTTACTCTTATCCAGTTTGCTCCCCCTTTGGTGTGAAAGTGGAACGTGTCTTGCCTATACTTTACCAGGTCACTGAAGCAGTGACATTCAGAAGCCACCATTTCTCTACTGGACACAATACTTGGCCAGTGGTTCATAGTTTGAATTTTGAGCACAAGTTAACTCAATAATTTACTCACTTGTGACTAATGAGTTCAGTTGTCCCTGGGCCACCTTTTCATTGCTGTTAAATGGTTCTCTAATTTAATAGCTGCCTTCGTAGGTATTTTTAAACCTTGAAGTTATTTGGTATGCCCAACTTTTTATGAAGATACTACTTATTTTGTCTTCCTGATAAAGTCTTAGGCATCAGATCCAGATGCTTAAAGGGGAGAATCATGAAATGTGTTAGCATAAACTTTTTGTTTCACTTGAAACATCAGTGTGCATTCACTTCTCAGTCTTTTACTGTGGGCCACCACTTTGTAAATGGAGTAAAGACTTGTGAAGGAGCCCAGTTCTTGTGATTCAGCTTCTCTTTTATAGGCGGGGGCACCTCATTGTTTAACATCTGTAATTACACTAACAACTACAACTGGAATAAACATCTTTGAGAACAAAGTAACTCTTGGTGAATATATTAGCTAACTAGACTGGGTGCTAGCTGCTGTGGGAAGTCAGTATATTTTCCAGGGGTGGGAGTGTATGTATGCTAGCTTCATCTAAAAGCATTGCAGGAAAATGAAATGTAGAAAGTGAAAGTCCTTCTAATAGTATTGCCGTCCTTGTGCTCTTTACTGTTAGCCATTTGCCGTGTAGCTGTGTTTTTAAGTTTGTGGTACTATTTAGTTTTAACAGTGTAAACCTGCCCACCCTCCATTTGGTCCTGCTGTATTGTGTACTCAGTTGAGTTCACTTCCCATTTAAAAATTAAACTGCCCGGGCTTCTGGCCCAGAGGAAAAAAGGCCCTACGGAGTTTGGAGAGTAGCTGGATTTTACTCCTAGTTCTAGCAGTGGTATTTTAGGTGAGTGATGAGACATTTGGGAACTGGAACAGGTGAGGATGCTTCCTTAACCAGTTTAGAGCGGCAGTGCCAGGAAAGCTTACCCGCTCTCTGATTAGAAGCTTGGCTTCCAGACAAATGTCACACAGGGTCTGAAGCATTGATGTTTGGGTTGAGCTTGCTTGGGTCACTTGGGGGGTTGCTAGAACTCCTATAGGCCCCACCTCAGACCCGAATTCCGTTAACAAGATCTGTAGGTGATATGTATGCATACTAAAGAGTAGAAGCGCTGACCGCATCCTAAGGTCAAAACGGAGAGAGGGAAAGCATAACAGGGAGACTTCTTGAATAAGTTTAGTTTTATGAAGTTCCTGCTGTGTGGTTTTTCTCATTTCCTCAGCTGCCACCCATGAAAACTTAGGTAGATGTTAGGTGACTCTGCACCCACGCTACATGTGGTTGTCTTCAGAACAAGGTAGTGTCCCTGGCGGGCATCTGTCTGTATCCCAGTTTCAGGCCCGGGAACACTAGATGCTGCTTGGCTGAATGAATGTTGTAGTCCTGCAACTACCCTTTGGGGCAGAGTTCTCAAACGGGTAGTGTTGCCCCTCCCCGTCCTGGGGTATTTGGATATTTGTGGGGGTGGGCTTTTGGTTATCACAGTAACTAGGGCTGCTGTTGGCTACTGGAGGTCAAGGATACTGAACATTCCGCCATTCGGGATGATCACAAATGTGTGAAGTGCTATGGGGGTAGGTACAGGGTGGTTACTGATGACTTTAGCTACATGATGGGGGGAGCCAGCTATGCAAACGCTAGGAGGTCCCAGTCTGGTTGAGAAACAGCAGGGAGACCACGACCAGAGGGAGCGAGGGCTGGGGAGAACAGTCAGGTCAGGCCTGTCATTGGAGGCTCCAGCTGTTTTGGCAAGACAGACTTTAGGAAGGGGAACTAGGGCAGAAAGGGAGGGACCACGTGGGCTGTTGTTCCAGGGTGCTGGCATGTCATGTCATCCACATCGGATAGCTGAACGGACAGGAGAGATCAAAATCCAGCCAGGGAAGTGTAGTCACAGGAAATCGTGTACGTGCATATGTTACTGTTTTGAGATGTTAGGTAGAAAATGTGCCAGATAACTTCAGTCAGAAATTATTGCATGAGAATCACAAGACTAAAGACAGGTTCTCTATTGGAAATGCTAATTCACAAACATGGCTAATGTTACCTTCCGGCCTTTTTTTTTAAAAAAAAAACAAATTGAGAGGAAACTATAGCTATAATCTGTGCTTTTTTCCCCCTCTTAACATAAAGTGTTTTCATGTCATTACAGTGGCTTCATAACATGCCATCCTTTAGATGTATAGGCCATATACTACCTTAATCTATGCAGCCAGCACCAAATGTCAGGAATGTCAGTTCCGTAGAACTGCCCCAGTAGAAGCACTGTTGTCCTGTTTTCTTGGCCCTCTGTCCAGGGAGTGTGTGTAAGGTTCTTGTATCTTAAAGCTGTTGGATGGTGTTATATAATTTCTGCTCTGCTTCTGCCAGCATCGTGACCATAGGCAAGTAACAGCAAACTTCAGCCTCTCTGGCCCTCTACAGCAAAGCCTATTGGGTTTTGTGCTTTTGCCTCTTCCTCCAGCTTAACCACCCGCTAGTCCCAACCTGTTAAACTCCATGTGTACACTGAGGCGCTCTAGCCGACTGCTGAGTAAAGACAATGAGTAGGCTGCCAGAGGGGCCTGAGTCTTACAGCCTTAAGGCCCAGGCCGTCTAGGTGAGTGGTGAGGTCAGGGCCCAGAAACCACCCACAAATAGTTTAAACTGCCTGCCACTGGGAACCTAGCTGGTGTCTGGGGGTACAGTACCACTTTAAGAGCAGCTTGTTACGGAAACCAAGGTTGTGGTTGTCAGAGGGCAATCCAGCCTGAGGTACCCGGGGGCACCAGGAAGACTGAACTTGACTGTTCAAGGTACAGGTGCAGGAAAGCTTAGGAAACAAATGCAGATGGTTTGTGTTTTTACGTATCTGAACAAAAATAATGTGTGATTGTACCAATTAAGGACGTTGTGTAACATGATTTAGGATTATATTTATCACTATTGGTTTAATTTGTTTTGTAATAAATATATCAACAGTTACCTGGAATCTGAAAGTAGCTTTAAAGGGAAAGGCATTCGACAACCTAAGCAAAAGTGATGTTCTAGACTCCGCCGGTTACCCTGCTGAACACATTGCTTTGATAACATGACTTTTAACCCTTTTAATACTGTGGTGACTGCCTCTGGAAATGTTTTCCTATAGTGTATTTCTATTTTTTGCTTTTAAAGATTGGTTCTGCTTCCTGTATTGTTTTCTATGTGTACAATTTCTTATGGATCTATATGTAAAAAACGGGGTATAATTCTATGAGGAAATGAAATATGGTTTATACCATCTCTATTTTCAAAATTCCAAATTTCTTATTGTACTGCAAAATAACTGAAAACAACCAGTTAATTAAAAAGCACCTGTTGAAAAAAAAAAAAAAACACTGCTTCTGCGTAATCATTACACGGTATATCACAGTGGGTAAGAGCACAGAATTTGGAATTTAAGCATCTCAAATCCCTTGCAGGCCCCTGACAGATAGTGTAGGCTTGTTTTCTATGAAAGGTCCCACTAGCTGCCACTTCACCCGTTTTCCAACTCTAATTTTAGGAAATAGCTGTGCAATAGTTGTTACTCTGAGGGTGGTGGTCCAGGCAAACACCTGGGGGGCAGGGGTATGCTTTCCCAGATGTTGGTTGGGATTCTTTCCTGACATGCATATTATCTCATTTAGTTTTCATAACTATGAGGTGTTACGATGATGAGGACATAGAGACCGGCTGTCTTTTTGTACAGTTTTATATAGCTCTTGTTGTAATAAGGTTAAACCTTTTTATAGCTTCTGTTGTAATAAGGTTAAACCACACATCTGCCCCTTGAAATATACTTCCATTAAATTTTCCTTGAAATTAGGTTGACAGGCCCACAAAATGCTAGCCTACATTCTCCAAGTCCCCAAGAGGGCTGACAATCATAGAAATGGAGTTGGTCTTTACTTTTCAAAGACTGGGTCTACAGGGACAAACACCCAAGTAACTGCTGAGTTATAATTAAAGGAAGAAAGTTCTTGAGAATGGGAGATGTGTGCATTTTGTAGCTCATGTTCTGTAACCTCGGGCACAAGGCTGTGTCTCACTGTGCGCTCCCAGTGTCTGACCTCCGAGACCAGCTTGTTGCTCAGATAGGGCACAACCAGCAACACTGCCCGTTACTACCTGGGTGAGGCTGCAGGCAAGTCAGCCAACCTCCCTGGGCCTAAGGTCTTGTGTAAAATAGGTCAACACCTACCTTTCAGGGTTATTTTCAAGAGTTAAAGGTAGTATATGTAAATCACATAGTAGGAGCTGTTATCAGTATGTAAATACTACATATTTATTGAATATATATTCTTTGTGGTCTGTGGTAGGCTTAAACGTAAGAGGTTTTATTCTGAGACTTGAGTGCTTCTCTTTCCTGGGAAAGGAAAGAAGAGGATGAGGGTTATTCACTGTAAAGGCGCTGAGTAAGCTCAGATTCAGGGGGTTGTTTTCAGAAAACTGGGCCTTGAGAATGACAGTAACTTGGAGAGGAACCAGGCACAGCTTCCTCTTCTCTCATTTCAGCATTTCTCTCCTTATTCATTCAACAAATACTTGAGTGCTTACCTCCCTGAAGCATGGCATTGAACCGGACAGATACAGTCCTTGCTGCTAAAGTGGACGAAAAGTACATGTTCCTCCTTCCCCCACTTCTCAGGTAGAAGAAAAATCCAGTGTCCTTTTTAACGTTATAAAGAACAAAATAGGGCTCCTCCCCAGTATTACAGTACAGTGATATTAACTATGCTTTTCCAGATCATCCCTCAGCACCACCCAAAAAATGGACGGTTGGGATTTGCTCCTTCCCAGGGCATTCCAACCCCCCTCTTCCCCCTCCCCCAGTGTTGAAAAGCACTGCATGAGTTGGGTCCTGGGGGCGGGTTTGAGTTCACAGAGCTCAGTTAAGCGTGGTCTAGGGCCACCTGCATCAGTCAGCTGTTAAAAATGCTGATTCCTGAACTCCACTCAGAGACTTGAACTTTGTGGGGCTTAGCAATTCGCATTTTATAGCACTGAAAGTTAAGAGATTCGTTGTTCTCTCAACAATAGCTTTCAGAGTTTTTTGACCACAGCACCCCGCCACACAAACACACACACAAATTTTATATCACCACTTATTAAATACTTACATATATACTCACCTCTGAAAAATATTTCATGAAACAATACCCTTACTACAGGCAATGCGTTCTCATTTTATAGTCTGTTCTGTTATTTTATTTTTTTTCCTGATGCTGGTTCTAACCCATTAAATCTGCAGTTTGAAAAATCCTGCTTTCCAGGGTAGTCAGTTGTGTTTCAATCACAAAGTCAGAACTTCTGAGCTAGAAGAGCCCTCAGAGGTGATCTGATCCAGCAGTCCCTAAGTCCTAATCCTTGCCCAGCACTGGACTGGTTACAGGAGAATCACCTGAGACATATGTTTAAAATACAGATTCCAGCCCCAACCCCAAAGAGCTTCGAGGAGAAGTAGGAATCCTTTTTGTAACAGCCTTCCTAGATGACTTGTGTGCACAGCCACGTTTGAAAGTTCTAGGATGCAACCCTTAACGCTGTGAAGGCCCTCTAGAATGGCAGAGGATTTGAATTTGCCTGTCTGTATATAGCGGGCGGAGTTTCTCAATTTGTAAACCACCTCTAGTTTATTTCTGAAGTACTGTTATTTACCAGATGTTTTTCTTTAAAAGTCATAAAAGAACCTGTCACTGAATTTACAGGTTTGACATGTTTATTATATTACTTTATATATTTTTAGTTGGCCGTGCCATGTAGCTTGCAGGATCTTAGTTCCCCGACCAGGGATTGAACCCAGGGCCACGGCAGTGAAAGCGCTGAGTCCTAACCACTGGACCACCAGGGAATTCCCCTACTTTTAGTATATTGTACTCCAGTAAATATACTAAATAGATATGTAACTATCTAAAAAAATGTGTCCTACTTAAGTCATTTATTCTGTAAAGTTTTTGAGTGCCTACTATATGCCCGGCACTGTTTAAAGTTCTTAGGCTATATCAGCAAACACAAACAAAGATTTCTGGGAATTCCCTGGCGGTCCAGTGGTTAGGACTCCGTGTTTCCACTGCAGGGGGCATGGGTTCGATCCCTGGTCGGGGAACTAAGATCCCTCATGCCGCATGGCGTGGCCAAAAAAACAAAAGATTTCTGCCTTCGTAGAGCTTAAATTCTAGTGGAAGGAGATGGATAATAAACAAGACACAAGTAAATTATAAAGTATGTCATGAAATGATGTGCACTGTGGAGAAAAGGAAAAGTAGGGTGGGGAAAGGGGGATGGGGAAGGTGGTCAGGGTAGGCCTCATTGAGAAAGTGAGGTTTGAGAGGACTTGAAGGAGGTAAGAGTTGGCCAAATGGATCTGTGAGGCAGAGTTTTCCAGAGAGGGAGCAGCTAGAGCAAAGCCCTCCACCGGAGGGGTATGTAGCACAGAGACCAGGAGAGCCAGGCAGAGTAGGAGGGGATGAGGTCAGAGAGGTAAGCGGGTGAGGAAGCTGCCTGGGTAGGGCTTCGTAAGCCGTTATAAAGACTCTGGCCTTCACTGTGAGTAAAACGGATCACTCTGCAGAGTTAGAGCCGAGGTATCACATGATCTGACTTCTATTTTAAAGCTAACTCTGCTGTTTGAGACTGGAATATGGGGGAATGGGTAGAAGCAGGAAGGCCTGTTAGAAAGTATTGCAATAATCCAATCATGTTGGGTCTGACATGGTGGCAGTATTGGAGGTGGTGAGAAATGGTCAGATAATAGGTTTAGAAGGTAAACCAGCAGGATTGCTTTGAATAAATGGATGAGCGATGTGAGAGAAAGAGAAATCAAGAATGATTAAAATTTCTGGCCTAAGCAACAGAAAATACAGTTGCCATTAATTTCGATAGGGAAGGCTGTGTTTGGAGCAGATTCGACAGGAAACTAGGAATTCCATTCTGAACATGATTAAGATGTCTATTAATCATCCAAGAGGAGATGTGGAATAGGCAGCCCAGAGGCTGGAGTTGGGGCTGCACATGTGTGTTTGGGGGTCTTCAGCATCAGGATATCCATATTTAAAGTCTTGAGACTGGATGAAGTCATAAAGGAGTGGGTGTGGTGAAAAGACGACCCAGGACTGAACCTTGGGGTACTTCAGCATTAAGAGGTCTGGGAAAAGAAGAGGAATTGACAAAGGAGACTCAGAAGGAAGGACTAGTAAAGTAGGAGGGAAAACAGAAGAGTCTGGTGTCCTGGAAGCCAAGTGAGAACACGTGCGGGAGGAGGGTGTGATGAACTCAGGGAAGTGCTGCCGGTGGGTCAAGTAAAGTGAACACTGAGAACTGACCATTAGATTTCTCAACATGGAGGCACTAGTGACTTTGACTGGAGAGGTGCTGGTAGGGTGGTAGAGGTGACAGCCTGAGCAGAGTGACTGGAGACAGCTGGTATAGACAGCTCTTAGGAGGAGTTTTGCTGTCAAGGGAAGCAAAGATGGGTGAAATAGCTTTTTCTGGTGATTGGAAAAGTCCAGTAGGAAAAAAAAAATTGATGTGGGAGAGGGGAGATGTGCTGTAGCAATACCTTTGAATAAGCGAGAGGGGTTACTTTAAGCACACAAGTGGAGGGATTCAGTTTGGGTAGAACTGTGGCTGGTAAGTCAAGAGGCTGAGTATGTGGGTGTAGATGTTGGTAGGAGGTGGATGTGGGATGGAGATGCGTGGACATTCTCTTCTGATTGAGCTTCCATTTTCTCAGTGAAGCAGCAGAGTAAGGATGGGGGGAGAGGTGTTAGGCCTTAGAGAAGGAGTGAAAGAATCATCTGGGAGAGTCCCGCACCAGATATGGAGGAACACTCCTGAAGGGCAGGACCCTCTCAGTGGAGCACCGATGGGTGAAGAAACAAGTTGAGAGCTAATGGGCCATGTTCAAGATCACACAGCTGGTTAAAGGCAGAGCCAAGCCCAACCCAGATGGCCTGGTTTCCTGGCCTGGTACTTGATAGATCCACAAGGAACTAATCTTTTCCATGATAGAATCTTTGCTCTTCCTGGTAGCGTCTCAACCTGCGGGTCTGTCCTGATACAGAGTGCTGTCATGCGAAAAGCTTCCTCTCACCTCTGCTCTTGCTTTCTGGCTTCTGTCTTGGCTGTCTTCCAGCCCTGCTCTGTATCTTTGTCTTACAGATCAGTGATGATCAAACCTAAGAGCGCATTAGGATCTCCTGGAAGACTTGTAAAAACCAGCTTGCTGGGACCCCACCCTCAGAGTTTCTGATTCATTAGATCTGGGGTGGTGTCTGAGAATTTGCATTTCTAACAAGTTCCCAGTTGATACTGAGGCTACTCATTCAAGAACCATTCTTTGAGAACCACTGAACTAGGCTTTATACTTCTCTGTAACTCATTCATTCAGCAAATTCATATTGTGGGCCTGCAGTGTATTGGGATCTGGGGGATACAGCAATGAAAGACAGTCTCTGTCCCCGAGGAACTCCCAGTTTAGTGGAGGAGACAAGTGAATAAATCAACAATATGCTTCCACAGCTTTTTTTCCCTCAGCTTTATTGAGGTACAATTGACAAGTAAAATTATATATATTTAAAGTATACAATGTGATGATATATGTATACATGTGAAATTATTACTACAGTCAAGTTAACTAACACACTTATCACCTCACATAGTTATCTGTGTGTGTGTGTGTGTGTGTGTGTGTGTGTGAGAACACTTGAGTATACTTCTCTAACTTTATTCGTTCCAGTACTGCTTTTATTATTATTTTTTTGCCATATCCAGGTACCACCTGTATTATTGCCTAATGTTTATTTTAAAGGGACTCAATTGTTAAATTTATATCTGTTTATATCCTACTATAAATGGAACATCAGTATCAGTAGCTGGTTAGATTCTGTTGCCTGCTAAAGGCTCTGGGCCTGAGGCTTGCTCTATTCGAGAATAAGTAGCAGTAGTCAGAGAGGAGCTAAAGAGAACTAACTATAGTAATTATCTGCTCCTGAGCGCCTACCCTGAGCAGGTAATGAGTTAATGTTATTAACTCTCTCGATCCTTGGAACGGCCCCATTTATACTCTTATCTGTACAGTACAGATGAAGAAGCTGGGGCACAGAGAAGTCAATGGCTATTATGTAGCATAGCAGGGAGTGAGCCCAGGCAGTCTGGCTCCAGGGGCCGTGCTCTTCACCACCACCTGATCACCACCACCGCACTGAAACTTCCTGCTTGTAGTCAGAGATTAAAAGAGAAATGGAAAGGGGATACCTTTCTCACTTTGCGATTCAATATTATTTAATATTGTGTCCATGTACCCACCCCATACTTTAGGATACAGCAGGTTAGAAAACCGATGGATGGTGTGCCAGAGGTTTGCTCAGGCTGTTCTGTGATTATATGTGTGTGTGTGTGTGTGTGTGTGTGTGTGTGTGTTGCAGCGGGGGAGGGGGTGGCGGGGGTGGCGGAGGTTGATGACAAAAAACTCACTTGATTTAAATGTCGGTGTCGTGAGTGAACCAGGCAAAGAAAAGGGTTGAGGAAAGTCATTTCAGACAAGGCAATAGTGATCACTAAGGTATGGAAGCGGGAAGAAGGATGTTAAGTTGTGTCTGGAGCCGAGAGCAGTGTTGGGGGCATGGCAGGAAGGCTTTGGGAAGCCGCTGGCTGTAATGGGGAGGACACGAGCTCTGGAGCCACAGAGACCAGGGATGGAATCCCAGTCCTGGCTCTTAATGACCTTCCGATCTTGGTGAGTTCCTTAATTTCTCTGAATTCAGTTTCTTTGATAAGTAGGGATAGATATTCCTATGTGACTTGGTTATTATGAAGAGTGAAAATAATGTAAGTGAAGTTATTATGACACAGATGGTCAAATGATTATCAGTTTCCTTTGTGTTTAGAAAGCTCCTCCTAGCAGCAGGGTACCAGGGGCGTCAAGACTGGGCAGAGGCAGAAGCACCAGGAACATTTTGCCATACTCCTGATGTAAGATGATGTGACCTGAAATGAGGCAGTTGGAGAGGGGGTGGCAAGTAGAGATAGCTGAGTGGCGTCTGGTGTTTGTGAATTTTAGTCAGAGTTATAGCTGTTTGCAAGCAAACCTGGAAGTCTGTAGCAAATTTTAATTTGTAATTTTGCTGGGACATCCTAAGAGGTATCTGTTATGAAAATCATTTGCTAGTGAGGGTGATGGAGGTGAAGAGAAAATGATGTGCTCTAAAGAAAATGGTTTCAGAGACACAAACCCATGGGGGATAAAGAGTGGAAGTCAGATTCGGCAGCCTTGAATCCATGATGTGAGGTGGCCCCTGTATAGGCAGAATACTGTGTACTCCGCAGCAAAGAGGAAATGCCATTTGTTTCCATCATTTTCATCCACAGTAAAAATTAATCATCCAAGGAGAAGGAAGAGGTCAGGCAAAAGTTGACAAGATTATTTAATAGCTCTATAAAGCACCATAGTCCTGGATTTATGTGATCAGTGGGTATCTAAGGGTCTTTTTTTTCCCCCCAGTTATACCTTATATCATATTTTGGGGGCAATTATATGGAAGTATAAATTTGGGGAAGTCTCAAAAGTCTCCTATCCTTCCAGAATATCAAGCGTTCTCTGTAGAACTGATGGGCTTTGGTCTATAATTTTCAAGGCTATACTTTTCTCATGTTTTCAAAGATGGCAACGACAAATGAAGTCAGTGAGTGCAAGTTCTGAAAAGCGATTACAGGCCATGGAGCTTAGTTTGAGATATGTTAATCCAGTATCCTGGTCCAGGCTTTCAAAGTATATGCCACTGACCAGAGCATATCTGGAGGGCTGTGGTCAGTTTGGAGGTTTTGACATATCAAAGTAAGGTCCAAGGAGGGCCTCCAGGAGTTAAGTGTAAAAGATGTCTAGACTGTTTGAGATTTCTTGTACAAATACATCTCCTTCATCCAAGCTAGAAGCATATAATTGTCCAGACTGGTGGGTTCGGCCTAGACTGACTCCCACTGAGCCATAACAGCTATTAGAGATGAAAAAAGGGCTTTAAATTCAGACCGGCCTTGTACTGTTGAACTTGAGCTTGTACATTAACCTCTCTGAGCTTCCGTTTTCTTATTTGCAAAATAGAGATAATGCTATTATGCAAGATTATTGAGAATTAAGTGAGATGATACCAGGGACTTCCCTGGTGGTGCAGTGGTTAAGAATCCGCCTTCCAATGCAGGGGATGCAGGTTCAATCCCTGGTCAGGCAACGAGGTCCCACATGCATGCCGCAACTAAGAGTTCGCATGCCACAACTAAGGAGCCCTCAAGCCGCAACTAAAGAGCACACATGCCGCAACTAAGAAGCCCATTGGCCGCAACTAAGGAGCCGGCGAGCTGCAACTAAGGAGCACACATGTCGCAACTAAGGAGCCCACCTGCCGCAACTAAGACCTGGCACAACCAAAATAAATAATAAAAAAATAAAAATTTAAAAAAAAATAGATGAGATCATACCATATAGTAGGTCCATGACAAGCACTGGCTTCGACATTCTTACAGGAAACTTCTAAAAAGCCTTTGTTTAGAAGAATAGAATAGAATAGAATAGGTAACATCTATCTAGTTTCTCATCTAATAAATATCAAAAACTAGTCAGGTACTGTTTAAGCTCTGGGTATACTTACTCTCATGGAGATTACATTTAGTAAACAAACATATATAACATCAAGCATTGATTAAGTGGTATGAAAGTTAACTGGGTAGAAGATGATGGAGGATGTAAATAAAAAGAGTGGTTAGGGCAGGCTACACTTGAACAGACCTGAAGTGAGGGAGGCAGCCTTGTTGTGAGTATCTAGGAAGGCGCTAATTCTAGACAGAGGGAACCTTGACATGAGAAAGGACCTGGCCACTTTGAGAAACTGCAAGGAGGCCAGTGTGACTGGAACACAACAAGGGAGTGGGAGAATGGAAAGAAAAGAGGCTGGAGAGGTGCAGAGCAGACCACTTAAGGCCTCAAAGGCCATGGTAATAAAGAGTTTGGGTTTATTATGTGATGGGAAGGTGTTGAGGGGGGTTGGAAAGGAAATTGAGGTGGTCTGATGTAGGTTCCTCCCCTCATGCCCTGTGACATTTCATCAACCTTTTTTTTTTTTCAGAGATTCATAACATTTTATTGCTGGAATGGCCCCTAGAAATTACATGCTCCAGGGTTCACAGATTTAAATACCTATAGTGGCTGGGAGTAACAGAGTTGGTTGAAACTGGCATGGTGGTGGACCCTTCCCCTTTCTCAGAGGAGGTGGGGATGGGGAATCTCAATTGTGCCAATTCATCAACCTTTTTAAAAAATTTTTTTGTTTTGTAATGATTTAAGACTTACAAAAAATAGATGTCACATACACACAAATGAGTACAAGTGAAATGGAGAAGATAGGTAGATTGTATCAATATTAGTATCCTGGTTGTGATATTATGCTATAATTTTGTAAAATATTACCATTGGGAGAAACTGGATGAAGTGTACAAGGGATCTCCATTATTTTTTACAACTGCATGTGAATCTACAATTATCTCAATAAAATTTTCAATTAAAAAAATGATGTTAACATCTTGTATAACCATAGCACAATGATATCAAAACTAAGAACTTAAAGGACTTCCCTGGCAGTCCACTTGTTAAGACTCAGCGCTTCCAAGGCAGGGGTCACGGGTTTGATCCCTGGTCGTGGAACTAAGATCCCATGCGGTGCGGCTAAAAAAAAGAACTAAGAGGTTAATATTGAGAGAATACTACAGACTTTATTTGGATTTCACCAGTTTTTCTATTCCAGGATCCAATCTAGATGCCACATTGCATTAAGTTATCTATCCTTAGTCTCGTCTAGTCCGTGGCAGTTCTTAGTCTTTCCTTGTCTTTCATGACCCTGATACTTTTGAAGAGTACCGGTCAGTCACTTTGTAGAATGTCCCTCACTTTGGGTCTGTCTGCTGTTTTCTCATGATTAGATTGAGGTTGGTGCATTTTGGGGAGGAATACTACGGAGGTGATGTGCCCTCCTCAGTGCATTGCTCTTAGCGGGTATATGATATTGATATTTTACTAAAGAGGTAGAAGAAGAAAGGATCTGAGCTAAGTAACTTTGGAAAATAGTGTTTGATTGGAAACTGTAAGGCTAAAGACAAAAAGAACGGTACACAAACACTGTATTCTAGTTGGTAAATTTGTTCATCACACTGGGGAGGGGAAGAGAGAGGAGGAGGAATGTGAGTTAGCAATCCTGAAATTACTTGATGTTTATTCTAGGATTGAACAATAAGTAAATATATTGTAGATAATGAGAATCAGGTTTCTCAGTGTTGAAAAAGAAGTGACCAGAAGAATTACCAGTAAGCAAAGGGGAAGTGCTAGAATGAACCCTGTGGTGCTGGATTGAAGTTGCTGGTATTGGTTGGAACTCGAAAGAGATAAATGTGTGTAGGTACATGAGTTAGTATAAACACATATTTTCTAGCTCTTTCTGCTGAGAATGTCTAGAAAAAGTGACACCTCAGTAACACCACCGTAACCAAGCAATCAAGATTAACATCACCAGTAGTAAGACATACTGACATCGTGATGTATGTTTTAAAAGATTAGTTGTGAGGAGAGAAGGCTGTAGGGTCAAGGATTGGATGTCGAGGCACTTGCAATGAGAGGGCTTGGACTAGGTTGGTAGTGGTGAAGACATGGTGAGCAGGGTGCGATTCTGGATTTTTGAAGATTGGTTTGACAGGATCTGTTGATGGACTGCATTGGATACGGGGCCTGAGAGAGAATGGCATCAAGATTGCCACCTAGGTTCTTGGCTTGAAGAGCTGGGTCAATGGCTGTGCTAGTTCCCAGTGGGCAAAGACTGCAAATGGAGCAGGTTCAGAGAGAGAAAATCAAGAGTTTGGTTTTAAACACATTACATCTGCAATGCCTTTTAGCCATCTAAATGGAGAAGTCACAGAAGCAGTTGGATAAGTGGGGGAAATTGATATAAACTTGGGAGTTAGCAGGATACAGGATGAATCAGTTTATGCATTGTGTGTAGCAAAGTGCTTCTCAAACTTTAGCGGGTTTACAAGTCTCCTAGAGAGTTTATTAAATAAAATACGTATTCCTGGGCCTCCCAGGGATGCAGGTTTAGTAGATCTGCGGTAGAGCTGAGCATGCGCATTTCTAACGGTGTAGCAGGTGATGCTGATGCTGCCGGTCTTCCAAGTGTACTTTGAGTAGAACTTGATGCTGCCCTTTCCCCCATGTATTTGATTTTTTCCTTCCTCTTTCTAAGAAGGCAAAATATCATACTCTGGAGGACAAGTGTCTAAAAGTCATATGCCTCAAGTAATCATTATTATTTATTTAAACAGATTGCCTGAGTCTCATTTAGTTTATCATGCCTAAAATCACAGCATGAGTGAATGGCAGAGTCAGAATTTGAACCCAAATCTCCTGAATGGTTTGCATTATGCCCTACTGCCATATGCAGGCTGTGTAACCTTAGACCAGTCTTTCAGCTCTCCATCAGTTTCCTGCCTGTCTCAAAAAAGATAATATATGTGGGCTTCCCTGGTGGCGCAGTGGTTAAGAATCCGCCTGCCAATGCAGGGGACACGGGTTCGAGCCCTGGTCTGGGAAGATCCCACATGCCGCGGAGCAACTAAGCCCGTGCGCCACAACTACTGAGCCTGTGCTCTAGGGCCTGCGAGCCACAACTACTGAGCCCACGTGCCACAACTACTGAAGCCCGCGCACCTAGAGCCCGTGCTCTGCAACAAGAGAAGCCACTGCAACGAGAAGCCCGCACACCACAATGAAGAGTAGCCCCCGCTCACTGCAACTAGAGAAAGCCCGCGTGCAGCAACGAAGACCCAAAGCAGACAAAAATAAATAAATAAAATAATAATAAAAAAAAAAAGATAATATATGTGAAAGTGTCGTGCAAAGTCCAACATAGTTTGTCTATCCTCGTGAGGCGTTTCCATCATCATCATTTCAGATGTGGTCAAGTGTTTGTCAATGTGCCTAACATTTCTGATCTGGGAGTAGTAAGAACTCTCTCAGCTCTAATTGTGGATTGAGCCTCTGTGGAGAGAATGTGTGGTGTATAATGAATTCCTCTGTGCCCTAGAATACGTTCCTTTGGTCTTTGTTTTACAAATTGCCCCCATGGTGATCAAAACCATCAAGGCTTTCCAAAACAGATGATCATGCCTATCAGTTGAGCACACATAATCTGTGTGTGTTGTGGGGGGGGTGCCGGGGGGAGGGGATTAGAGGAGGTGAAGAGGAGAACATTTATTGACAGCATCCCCTTGGTTCCAGGCTCTTTACATATTTGAGATAATCTTTGTAGTTGCCCTATGAATTATATAATATTCCCATTTTACAGATAAGGAGAGAGAGAGGCTCAGAGTCACTACCAGGAGGTGGTGGAGCTTGATTTCTAACCCTTTTCCTTCTGACTCAAAGCAGCAATTCACAGTGTGCTCCTGTTGCCTCATGAGAGTGAACCATAGATACTTGGATGTAGTTTTATATACTTCTACCTAAGAGCTTCAAGTGTAAGGCCGTAGACAGGATGAGCCCCATAGAAAGGCATGAAACCTTAAAAAAACAAAAAAACAAAAAAAAAACTGGGGGGGCTTCCCTGGTGGCGCAGTGGTTAAGAATCTGCCTGCTAATGCAGGGGACACGGGTTCGCGCCCTGGTCTGGGAAGATCCTACATGCCGTGGAGCAATTAGGCCCATGAGCCACAACTACTGAGCCTGCGCGTCTGGAGCCTGTGCTCCGCAACAAGAGAGGCCGCGATAGTGAGAGGCCCGTGCACCGCGATGAAGAGTGACCCCCGCTTGCCACAACTAGAGAAAGCCCTCGCACAGAAACGAAGACCCAGCATAGCAATCAATCAATCAATCAATCAATAAATCTTAAAAAAAAAAAAACTGGGGAAAACAAGACAAACTTGTGGGCACCCTCCTTGGGACTTCTGGGAGTAAAATTCCCTGTCAGGAACTGCTGCCACTTTTCTTCTGTTTCTATCTGCTCCAGGCTTCCACCCTTCACCCAAGTCAGCTAAACTGCCATTCGTTCATTCATTTAACAAACATTGATTGAAACACCAGCTTGTGCTGGTCCCAGGAGTAAGACAGACATGGTTCCTATCTTCATGGAGCTAAAGGCAGTGTTGAAGCAAGGGGGCAGGGAGAGTATTAAAGAATGGAGAAAAGCAATATATATATACTTTTAAAAATAAATTTATTTATTTTATTTTTGGCTGTGTTGGGTCTTCGTTGCTGCGCGCGGGCTTTCTCTAGTTGCGGTGAGCGGGGGCTACTCTTTATTGCGACGCGTGGGCTTCTCATTGCAGTAGCTTCTCTTGTTGCGGAGCGTGGGCTCTAGGCGCGTGGGCTTCAGTAGTTGTGGCACGCAGGCTCAGTAGTTGTGGCTCACAGGCTCTAGAGCGCAGGCTCAGTAGTTGTGGCACACGGGCTTAGTTGCTCTGCGGCATGTGGGATCTTCCCGGACCAGGGATAGAACCTGTGTCCCCTGCATTAGCGGGTGGATTCTTAACCACTGCGCCACCAGGGAAGCCCAAGCAATATATATTAAACATAGAATTACCATTTGATCTGGCAGTTCCACTTCTGGGTATACACACAAAAGATTGGAAAGCAGGGCAACTGATATTTATACACCAATGTCCATAGCAGCATTATTCACAATAGCCAAAAGGTGGAAGCAACTCAGATGTCCATAAATGGATGAATGGATAAACAAAATATGGTACATCCAAACAGTGGAATATTATTCAGCCATAAAAAGGAGTGAAATTCTGACACATGCAACAATGTGGAGGAACCTTGAGGACCTTATGCTTAGTGAAATAAGCCAGACACAAAAGGACAAATATTGTATGATTTCCACTTATATGAGGTACCTGGAGTAGTCGAATTCACAGAGACAGAAAGAACAGTAGTGACCAGGGGCTGGGGAGAGAGGAAAATGAGGAGTTATTGTTTAATGGGTATTGAGTTTCAGTTTGAGATGATGAAAAGTTCTAGAGATGGTCAGTGGTACTGGTTGCATGACAACGAGTGTACTTAATGCCACTGAACCATACACTTTAAAATGGTTAGAATGGTAAATTTTATGTTATGTTTATTTTACCACAATAAAAAAAGTAACACATTTTGGACTTTGTCTTGAAGAAAATGAAATGAAAAATTATGAAAATAGATTCATCTTATATTTAACCAAAATAAGGTAATACAAATAGTTCTATGATGGCCATGATGTTAAGTGCTACAGAGAAGTGCTCCTTGGAGTTGGGAGAGAAGAGAGCAGGTGAACCTGCTCTGGTTGGTGGGGTTTGGGAACTGGGCAGGGCTTCCTCAAGAGAATGGCATTTAAACCAAGCCCTGAAAGAGTCAGCTTGGTGAAAGGGGGGTGGGTGTGTGTGGAGGACAGAACACTGCAGACAGAAGGGACAGCAGGGGGAAGACCAGGAGCAGCAAAGGCCCTTGCTTCAGTCGAGGAAGAACAAGCCTGTGTGTGGAGCAGAGGAGGAGGCAGAGTGGGGCGGGAAGGTCGGGCTTGCGGGGCCTTGCGGAGGATTTCAGGCTCCTCGAAAAGCAAATGGAAGCCACCCTTAAGCAAGGGATTTTTATTTTTAATTTGCAAGCCTATTGGTTTCGTTGAGATGAAGTAGAAAGGGAAGGAAATTAAAGTTTATTGAGGGATTGCTCAGTGCCAACTAGCTCCTTAGCATTCAGCTGTCTCTAAGCATAACACTTGGCACAGACAAGATGCTCAGTAATGATCCAAATGGTGGATGTTCCAGATGAGGCTCAGGGAGGTGAAGCCATTTGACTCAAGGCAGTACGGCCTGTGGGATCCTGGCCTCTGTGCTTTAAAGGGTCCTTCCCTGGACGCCCTGGAGCTGTGTGCCTCCCCACATGACCCAGGAACTGTGCCAACCTAGAGCCCATACCCCCTTCCAGACCAACCACAAGTACAGAAAACCCACATTTCCTTGCTCAAATGGCCCCAGCTGTCTTCTAGAGCCTCCTTCCTGGGTCCCTCCTCCCGAGAACCCTGGTGTATGTTGGGGTGGCCAAGGGGCAGCTGTTGGTGGGAGGGCCACTTAGGACTTGTGACTGGCGTGGCCCAGCAGGTAAACACGAGGCTTCCTGGTTCAGGGTAGAGCCTGGGCGGTTCGCTAGTTTCCTGTTGCTGCTGTTAAAAATTATCACAAATGTATCTTCTTACATTTCTAGAGGCCAGAAGTCAGAAACGGGTCTCAGTGAGCTATAATCCAGGTGTCAGCAGGGCTACACTCCTTTCTTGAGGCTTTAGAGGAGAATCCGTTGACTTGCCTTTTCCAACTTCTAGAGCCCACCCATGTTTCTGGGCTGGTGGCGCCCTCCGTCCGTCTTCAAAGCCAGCAATCCCATCACTCCAAACTCTGCTTCTGTCGTCACATCTTCTCTGACTCTGACTCTTCTCTCCCTTTCACTTCTAAGGATCCTTGTGATTATGATGGGCCCACCAGGATAATCCAGGATAGTCTCCCCATCTGGAGGAGAGGTTGGGTGATTAGCAGTCTTAATTCCCCTTTGCCACGTAAGGTACCACATTCACAGGCTCCAGGGATTAGGCTGTGGACATTTTGGGAAAGAGGGGCATTATTCTACCTACCACTGGTGGGAAGAGAAGCAGGTAGGTTGAGCTAGTTTTCCTTGTTCCACCATATTCTCAAGAACTCTAAGAATCTGAAATTCAAACCTAGACTTCCAGGTCATTATGAAGGTATGTTTATCAAAGTAGGAAAATAGAATAGAAACTGTATTTAAATGGTTTATTAGTTTATTTGATAACTTTTAGATATTGAGACATGTGGTATGTGGGCCTCCATTCGCACTCCTGCCAATGGCCCTACAAATATTAGGGGTAGACCTAACCCAAAGTCACATAACAAGCAAATGTCCAAATTAGAACACAAATTAGAACAAATCCTCTGTTATTTCCATCACACAGGGCACTTCTTCAAAGAGAAGTAAGGCTACCACTGTCTTACTCAGTTTTGATGCTATGTAATCTATCTATCTGCCTCCCTGGTGGTTATAAAGCTGTCTATTTTTGAACCTCCTATCCAGAGCCTAGCTCCCTGAAGCGGAAGCTTCTGAAGCTGTAAACCTCCTCTAACTAGTTTCCAATCTGCTCATAACTTGCTCATACCATACATTGTCCTAGGTGGATACCTCTTACACAGATCCCCCTCTTGGTCATTCAAGTTCTCTCATTTATGGATTCACCAAACAATTAATTAGTGCCTCCACTGGGGATACAGAGATGGTTTAGTCACTATCCCTGCCCTCATGGAATTCACAGTCTAGTAAGGGTGCCAGACAATGAAATGCACAATGATAACCCTAGGTACAGAGATGGGTGCATTGCTAATCCGGGCAGATCTGGGGGTGGGGTTTGGTAGAGGCTTTTCAGAGGAAGTGGTTCTCAAGCTGAGTCTCAACTAGGCCAGGAGGCTGAGGGCTAGATTTTTGGGTTGAGAGACTGGCATGTTTATAGGCCCTGAAGCTACAGTGGGGCAAGTTTGGGGAATCCCAAATCAGTAAGGATTAGTAGAACAAGGAGTGGGAGGTGGGAGGAGGCAGAACTAAGGCTTAAAATGCGAAGAGCCCCAGACTGACCCTGCTAGACCACAGGCTTCATGAGGGCCCTCATGTTACTCTTCGCTTAGCCTCCGTGCTGGCGAGGTGTCTGGTACACAGCAGGTGCTCAATAAATATCTGCTGAAAGACTGAATGATGTGGAGTTCCTGAACACCATACAAAGGATCCCTGGAGGCAGCATTTCTCAGCCCGGCTGCACATTAGAATCACCTGGGGGAGCTTTAAAAACTAAAAATCTGGTCCCTACCCTAAACCATTTCTCTTACTAACTTATTAGCTCCTTGAGGGCAAGGGTTGTATCTCATTTCTCTTGAAATTACTCAGTGCCCAGCAAGTGCGTGGCTCACAGTAGGGTTCAATATATTGTCTGGAGGAGGAGGGGAAACAAAATGTAAAAGGGCCACCGTAGATGCTTTCTCTGAATCTCTGGATCTGGGGACTTGGTGCATTGGGATCACCTTTAAGATTCCCTGGGTGATTCCAGCGTGCAGCCAGGGCTGAGATCAGGCCCGCAGGCCCCACACCATGGAAATGTCCTACCCAGATCAGATTGGCGGGTCAGATACGCTCTGAATTGACAGCTCTGCGGGAAATGAGGGGGGCTGGGTACAGAGGTGGTGGTGTTGACGGTTTAGTGATCCAGGCGAGAGAGAATGAGAGCCCCAACTAAGGCGATGTGGCAAGCAAATGGATTTTGAGAGAGTTAGGAAGACACAGTCAATAGGATCTGATGGCTGGGGTGGACAGGTGAGAATCTAAGATGCTCCTGACTTCAGGTTTGGAAAACTTAGGTGAGTAATGGGGCTGTTTCCTGGAATCTGACATATTGTGCAGACGCAGGTTTAGGAAGCGTTTCGTGGCCCTGTAATCCTCTGTAAACAGCCGTCTACTCTTTTGCTGGCCTTCTGACTGTTAAGCCCCAGAGTTTCCCTAATCTTTTCCATCTTGCCTCCGGCCCTCCCTGAGTAGTTCCAGCTCCTTTCTTTCCTTCTTTACCACCTTCACTATCCACTTGAGGGCGGGATGGGGGTGGTGGGCACTTCTTCCACAAAATCTGGCTGATGGCACGTCTCTTTAGTTCCTCTCCTCCCTGCTGCCCCCAAAACACACTCTGGGCCTGTGTTCTTCAAAAAAAAAAATCAAAGTGGGGGCATGGTATAGGAATAGGGGGCAGCAGGGAGAAGGTTTCCCTTACTGTTATCAAAGTAACACTCTTCAGAACATTCGGAGAATACTGGGGGAAAAATTTTAATCATTTATATCATGCCCACATAAATCCAGTCACTGCCATCATTTTGGTGTGTTTTCTGCCCCCCTCCTCTTTTTCAACTAGACATAGATTATTTTGTTATGTTCTTTTTACAGTTGTAATCATACTGGTGAAACAGAACTGATTTATAAAAATAACGAAGCAGCTTAAGGGGGACAGCTTGAGAGTGGTGCATAGATAGCAATAGAAAAAATATACCCAGTGGAGGCAAGGGTGTGGAAAACAGGCCCGTGGTAGGGTGTTGGTGGGAATGTGCATTAGTAGAGCCTCTGTGGAGGGCAACTTAATATCTATCAAAATCTCATACGTGCATGACCTGTACCCCATAATTCTACTTAGAATTATCCTATAGAGGATATGTTCAAGTGCACAAATTTAGGTGAAAGAGAATGTTTGCTGCCTCAATTTTTTTTTTTTTTCTTTTGGACCTGCACCCCTGAATAAGCTCTGGGCTCTCCCAACCTTGGCCTCTTAGCAGGTGTGGGGAGAACATCAGTTTAAAAAAAAAAAAAAGTAAGGAAAAACGGGAGACACATGTTTATAGGGAGATAAGTTAAACAAATTGTAGTGTGTCCATAGAAATGGGAGACCATGCTGATCTGGATAAGTGGAGTGGAATACTTTGCAGGATGGTATGTGGTATCCCATTTCGGTATTAAAGGCTAACACAAAATGTCTTGGAAGGGAGCCACTGAACTGTATACTGGCGAGGCCCAAGATCTGGGAGGTGGGGACTTGTTCTGTGGATGCTCCAGAGGCCTGTCAGCATTGCCCTGAGAGTCAGGCTCTCCAATGAGATGACTGGGTTCAAATCCCTGTTCTGCCTCTTACTGCCTGTGTGAACTTTGACAGGTCATTAACCTTTTGTGCCTTCGTTTTCTCATGAGTAAAACGGAGATAATAATCATTCCTATCTCATAGGGTTGAAGTGAGAATTACATTTTTAGTTCATGTACGACCCTTAAAAGTGCTTAAGTATATGAATGTGCTTAATCAATATTAGCCAAATCAGAGATCCCTGAGTTTGCATTCCAGCTTTGCCACACTTTGGGCAAATTTCTTAACTTCTCTGATCCCTGGTTTCCTGCAGAGTTGTAAGGATCTGGGTTAATGGTGTGTAAAATATCTTGCTGAAGAAATTGTCTCCCGCTGTAGTTCCTGGCCCTGTTGCAGAGGTGGTAATACCAGTTTCTGGATCTTATCCCTGGGAGTGGATCTCATTCAGTCTTCAGTTGAGGGGGAGCACACTTCAGGGCTAGAGGTAATGGAAGTCAGTGCAGCAGCCCCAGTGCCAGAGGGTGGAAGAGTGGGGGGACGTGGTGGAAGGAGGGGTTCAGCTGCTGCTCAGCTCCAGCCACATGTAGACTGGCCAAGAACTGCTAGATCTTAACTGTTTTTCGAGAGAAGTTGTGAAATCGCCTGATTTTTAACTCTTGGCAATTAGCTCAATTTTGTAAACACTTTGAGGGCAAACAAAACATGGCAGCAGGCCATATTTAACCCACGAGCTGCCAGTTTGCTGTCTCTGCTCTAGCCTTTCTATTCATGGATTAGCAAAAGATTTAACAAGTGCCTGCTGTACCTGTGCTCCTCAGCTCCTGATCATGTTTACCGTTCTGCAACCTCAGGTCTGCTGGCCCAGTATTGCTATTGGGTACTAATTCAGTCTGGTGGGTATTTCATTGTGGTTTTAATTTGCATTTCCCTGATTACTAGGGAGATTGAACATCCTTTCATGTATCTATAGAAGTATTTTCTTCCTCAGTAGAATTTTTGTTTCAAGTCTTTGGATCGTGCTCTAGTTGCTGATAGTTTTAGGGCTTCCCTAATGGAATTTTTCTTTTGAATAACATCACACCCACTAGACTGGACTCCTTACAGCTTTGGTGCTATCTGCACATCTTAGGGGGCCCAGCACCAAGCACAGTGCCTGCTACACAGTAGGAAGCTCAGTAAATATTTGAACGAATCAAGTCCTGTTTCAAGAGTACGATATTTCTTTATTTTGCAGTTCTCGGCACAAGTAGTATTGATTTAGCTATCGGCTTATTCGACAAGCACAACTCCCCCACTTTGATGAGAAGACAGACTGAGAGAGATTTGCCTGTGTCTTGCCCCGTTAAAAGCAGGAAGTAAAAAGAGGAACTGGCTTGCCTTAAGGGAACAGTGATTCTTGTAGGTGATTAGGGAAGTGTTTACTGAAAGAGGTACTGGAGCTTGAGAGAGGGAGAGATTGGAACTCTGATAGCCAACTGCTTAGAAATTATCCTGACGTGAGGCTGCAGATGACACGCCTGAGGTATGAGTGCCCCCTTGATAGTGTGTGCACATCATATTAATACGTGGAATTGAATGTGCCCTTTTCCCCGTGATACAGAGGGTCCTCCCTCCTTCATTGGTCAATTGCGAAGTGAAGCCTCTTTTGTGTTGAAGTGGGAAGAGCATTGTTTTCACAGCCATAGACCTGAATTCCAGTCCCAGTGGTTCCCATTACCTCACCAAGCCTCAGTTTCTTTTTCTATAAAGTGGGGACAGTAATAAAAAAGGCTGTCCTTTAAATGAGAAAATATTTAAAACATCCATTTCTCCTAACAATACTAAGTCTTCCATTTGATTTTTGTTGTTTTTACCATAACTAGTCTGCCTTCCTACTAGGTCAGAGGGATCTCTCATCTGGTCGGGAGGGGTCTAACCCATGTTTGTCTCTGAATCAATCTGCCTGTCTTAGGCAACTCTGTTCCCAGGAGCGGTCTTCCTATGGATTTGCCGATCAAGCCTGGTCTTTGTGGTGGCAGTTTCTCTGATTCTTGGTTACACAGCGGCTATCCTAGAGAGTAAGTTCCTTGAGGGCTGCAGGGAGGTCACGCGGTTTGAACAGTGTGGTTCTGCACGGCTGGTTTTGCATCTGTGCTCAGATTACCAGCTTTTTGTTTTCAAGGTAGAAAAATACGCCAGCCTCACAACCCCTTCAGTCAACATCCACTGGAATTATTTGTGGATGTATTTATTGGTTTGGGGTATCTTGACGAAGACTGGGTGGGGGGTACACTGTAAGCATTTCCTTTTTCCTCATCTCCCCTTCCTTTACCCTCCACTCAAGCCATACTTCCATTTCCTCCAGCACTGCAGACTCTCTCAGACCTGCAGTCCCTTTTGTTGCCTCACGTGGAGTGTCCTTCCACTCACTTTTCACCTGGCAAATTCCTTCCTTCTCAGCCTTCAAGATCTAGGTCAACTTATTCCTCTCTGAAGCTTCCTTTGGCCCTCTAGGCAGGTTGAGGCCTCCCTTCTTTATAGATCTCCATTTACTCACTCACTTGATTAGCTACAGATTAATTGAGGGGCTACTGTGTGCCAGGCAGAGGCTACGGAGATTCATTTTAAAAAGAGTCTTTGCCCTAAAGGAGTGCATAGTCTAGGTGGAGAGACAGACCCAAACATGCAGACAGACATGCTAACTGCTTTAGGGAAGCACTGAGGGGGAGCACCTCACCTGCATCTGGGGACAGGTGACAGGGAAGGTTCCTGAAGGTGGGGACACCTGAGTCCTAAGAATGTGTGGGTATCCAGGTGGAAGGACTGGCTTGGGCAAAGATACAGAGTAGAGAAATAATGTGGTGTGTGCAGGACAGCGGCAAGCCGTTGGTTGTGTTGGAACGTAGGCAAGGGCTAGAAAACTTAGGACTTTGTAGGTTGAACCATATGAAATTGTCATTTTTGTAGGTCAAAACAAAAATAGTCAGATATGGGCTTCCCTGGTGGCGCAGTGGTTGAGAATCTGCCTGCCAATGCAGGGGACACGGGTTCGAGCCCTGGTCTGGGAAGATCCCACATGCCGCGGAGCAACTGGGCCCGTGAGCCATAATTACTGAGCCTGCGCGTCTGGAGCCTGTGCTCCGCAACAAGAGAGGCCGCTATGGTGAGAGGCCTGCGCACCGCGATGAAGAGTGGCCCCCACTTGCCACAACTGGAGAAAGCCCTCGCACAGAAACGAAGACCCAACACAGCCATAAGTAAATAAATAAATAAATAAATAAATAAAAATTTAACTTAAAAAAAAAAAAATAGTCAGATATCATCAGTTTCATATGGTTCAAGCTAATATGTTCTCCTAAGGGTTTTGGATCTTATCTTAGTGTTTCCCACACTTCTGTCATTCTTGAACCACCTTCATGATTTTCACTACTGAGTATCCACTTAATTTTGATGTGAAGAGACTCACTCTTTATTTTTAACTTAAATAAATTTATTTTAAAAGGAAATTTTATGTCCAAATGGAAAAAAATCATTATTACTCAACATAAAAAGAAGTTAATTGTAAAAAGAAACTCAGTGAAAATAAAACTCTTGCTAGATAGATCCTGTTGCCTGCCTTGCTCTGCCTAAAAATGTCCCCTTCCACAAATAAAAGGAGTCTAAGCAATTGTTAGAGAAGTGTGCAGAGAGAGAGAGTTTGAGAGAGCAAACATGTTTTAAGAGCCCAGGAGGGTTCATGGCAGTAGGAATTTCGAGGAGAAGATGGAATCAAGAAATGTTTGAGAATGAAAATCACCAGGATTAATTCAGTGTCACAGGAGAGAAAAGAGGAATCAAGAATGACTTTCAGGTTTCAAGCCTGGAGGAATGCGGGTAGATGACGGCGCCAGCTATAGATGTGGGGAACAGTGATTCAGGAAGGGAGGATGGTGAGGTCAAGTGTGCACATCTCGCATTTGAGATGCCCAACAAACAGCCAGGATGAGGGTTCGGAGCAGAACTACTGAGCACAGGCAGTCCTTGAGGCTGAGGGTGTGAGCCTCTAATAGACCAGCTATGGGGGCAGCCGTTTTGGTGTGAGTGCTTCCTTGCATTTCCTCTCAGGCTAAAAACCGATCTTTGCCCTCCGCTGTGAAGGAGTAGATGGAAGTCCTGGGGCAGCAGTGTTCTCAATCATCTCGGTCTCAGCAGCTCCTAGCTCACTAGAGGAAAGGAGGTTTAAGGAGAAGATGGCAAGTTCCACTCTGAACCTGCTGAGCCATAGGGCCATGGGGGACATCGAGGAGGGATATCCATCCAGATAGATTCTGCTCTCCATCCAGGCAATCTAAAGTTTGGGACTAGACCTATAGATTTGGGAATCACCAGCCTGTAGATGGTGGTAGATGCCATGAGAATAGATGAGAATGCACAAAGACAATGTAGTATCATAATAGTAGCGGGCCCAGGACTAAACTCAGAGGAACTACAGCATTTAAGGGGAGAGAAGTGGTGGGAAAGGAGACCATGAAGGAGACAGAAAAGGAACAATCGGAAACTTTCAAAGTTAATCAGGAGAGGAAGTGTCATGGAAGCCAACAAATGGAGTTTCCCAGCGAGGAGAAATCACCAGTGTCAGATACAGCAGAGAGATCCACCACAGTAAGCACACCTTCAGATAGTGCAGTTGGGATTTTACTGGTGACCTTGAAAAGTTATTTTCAGTAGAGTGGTGAGAATAGAAACCAACATTCATATTGATTGAGGCAATGAGCAAGCATAGATAGCAAACGTAGACTGTTCTTTGCAGGGGCATATAACATACCTTTGTTATTTGTTCATGCAATAAGTATCTATTGACTGCCTACTGTGTGCCAGGCACTATCCTAGGTGGTGGTGAATAAAGCAGTGAACAAAAAATGGAATTTATATTCTAGGGATGGAGAGACAGACACTATATGAAATACAGTTGACCCTTGAACATCATGGGTGTGAAATGCATGGGTCCACTTACAGACGGATTTTTTTCCCATACATATATATACTACTATGTTTACTATGCAAGGTTGGTTGAATACACAGATGGGGAAACCACGGATACAGAGGGCTGACTGTCAAGTTATACGGGGATTCTCGAGGGGTGTCGGCGCCCCTAACCCCCCAGTGTTGTTCAAGGATCAGCTGTATATCAGGTGATGATAAGTGCTTTGAAGAAAAATACAGTGACAGAGGTGTGTGGGTGTGTGTGCATATGTGCACTACTTCATATAAGGTGATTAGGTCAAGTCTCTCTGATCAGATAACTGTTATAAGGGATTGTTGAGTTTGTTTTAAAGCACAGTATCAAATTAATTGTAGTCTTTAATTCTTGATACCCGATCTACAGTGTTAAAATAATTAGTTTATAGGTTTTACCACTCCCCTACCTGGGATCCATAAAACTTCACAATAAAATACAAAGTCCTTACCACGGTCTCTAAAACCCTCCATAATCTGCCCCCTGCCTTCCTCACCAATTCATCTGGTACTGCCCTTCCCCTTTCTCAGTCCACTCCAGCACCAAAGCTGGAGTGAGTGAATGAAGGAATGAAGGAATGAATGAATGAAGTGTGTCAGTTGGATGGTGTCTTCCCAAGTGGCCTCTCTGGCAAGGGGAAACAAGGCAGCTTAAGGTCAAAGAGCTTGAGCTTTGGTGCTGGACAAACCTGGCTTTGACTCCTGGCTGTGCTGCTTACAAGTTCTGTGACTTTAGGTAGGTCACAAATCCTCAGTTTCCTCATCTGTGAAATGGAGATTATGTGATATCTATATTGCAAGATTGTTTTTAGGTACAGTTGATAGTTAATGCAAATTGCTTAGCATAATGTGTGGCACATTGTAAGTGCCAAGAATTGGTGGTAGTGTTACCACCATTGTTATTGTTATCATTGCTTTGATACATCAGGCCTCCTCAGCTAACAGGTGAGGACGCAGGCCTCGCCAGCGTCAAGCAATGAGTCAGGGAACTAGGAGAGGTGACCAGCACCCAGGTGTTCAGTTATGGAGTGCAAGCCAGTGTGGGCTTCCGAGCTGAGCAGACCTTGGTTCATGTTTTGGGTTTGTCATTTACCACGTTTGAGCTAGTTGCTTTACCTCTCTGAGCCTTGGGCTCTCCATCCTTAAAATGCCTCATGAGATTGTTGGAAGGTGGAGAAATAACATATAAAGGTAACACAGAGCTGGGCCACCTATAAGGCACTCAACAAGCAGCAGTTCTTCCCACCTCAGTGGTGGTGCTGCCTTCTTAATCTTCTCTACTTAACCCAGTGGTTGGTTGGTTGGTTTTCCCAAAGAGATAAGGGAGACACGGACCCCTTTGAGAATTTGTAACCTGTGAACACCCAAACTCAGAGGGTTCCTAAACCTTTGCTGATAGTGGGGGTGAAAATTTAATAGATCCAGACTTAATCCAATCAATCAATCTCTCCTTCTTCTCCCTCCGTCCTCTCTGTTCTTTCTCTTTACTGTCCGGCCCTATGTGTGCCAGGCAAGCTGCTTTTATTTAGCTCACACTTTTTCTAACAACTTACCTCTAAGGGCATTCTCAGCACAGACCACAACCACACTCTCAGTTTCTGGAGCTGAGGGCATGGTGTCCCTTAAGTTTCCAAAGCATCAATTTCCTTATCTGTAAAATGGATGGTGAGGATTAATGAAGATAACATTGTTGGTTGATAGCACTTTGCCAGGTATGTTCACACGTAATCTCATTAAATCCAAACAATAATTCTGTGAGGTAGACCTTTCATTCAACTCAGTCAATATTGAGTGCCTACTATGTTCTAGGTAGTTTTAGCCACAGTGATGCCTCATGGAGCTCACAGAGGGGAAGAGACTATAAAAACATGAACCACTAAATAAAGCAGTTTCAAATTGTAATAGATGTTATAACAAAAATGAAACAAGGTAAAGAGCTAAGGGACCCGGTGGTTAGGTTACTACCTGGATACAATTTATATAAATTCATAGTATAAAAGTATCAAAGTATATCATTGATACTTCTTTATTTTTATAGTAGCCCCCACCCCCACCCCCGTCCCCGCCCCGGCCCCATAAATACAGATTCTCAGTGGACTGCTTTCCATGGGCATTACAGAATGCTTCAGTCTGCCCTCTTAAGACAAAGGGCCTCAGGAGGTTTCTAGGTCTGATATCCCTAACTAGTTAGTAGAGAGTTTAACTGAACTTCAAGGCAAGTCTATGAAAGGTGTGGACTTTGAATCTCAGACACCATTCCTTGGAGCTGGCAGTCTCTGCTTGCATTACCACATTTGAGGAGGGCAAATCCAGCCTGTGAAACTCAGAAAGATGCCGTCCCTAAGTAAAATAACCACCAACTGAACATGTTTGAAGTATGTGAAACAAAGATGAATGTAGTCAATTCAGAAAAATGAGCCCACTGGGGAAGAGAACAGTGGCTACAGCTGCGCAGAACAAAGCTGCCCAGATGGTTTTACATTCTCCTTTACAGCAGAACATAATATTCTCTTTACCAAGGCAATGAATTTTCTCTAATAACTTGTTCTTTAAAAAAAAAAAAACCTCTGTATGTCAGTTACTTAATATAACATATTAATAAACCTCACAAGAAATCTATAAAGAAATAATTTCAGCCAGTTTAAGTAACTTGACCACAGCCAACATTGGTAGAGGTGGGGATTGGAGCTCAGGTTGTCACTGAGCTCCAATCCTGTGTCCTTTACATCCACCACCCAACAAACCTCAGATGCTGCCCACTTGGTTAGAGAGAGGAGTGGCAGAGCCCAGGCCAGGAGAGGTCCAAGGGGGAAGCCCTTCACCCACCAGTATTCCTCACCCAGCACACTGTCCAGCCCACAGAATCCCACTTGACCATTCCATGAAAGGCAAGGGCCCCTTTCTGCTATCAAAGACAAAGTGGTTGGTTTTTTGTTTTGTTTTGTTTTGTTTTTGTTTGGCTTTCCCCCCTCTTGTCTTTCAGTGTTTTAAATGACTCTAGTGCCAACCAGCCTGGGATTGCTCTTTTCCAAAATTAAAATGCCTTTAAGTTGTTTTCATTATAAAAGTGGAACATATTTGTTGCAAAAAGTGTGCATAGCAGAAGAGAGCGAGCCTCCCTGCCCATTTTTGTCTCCCAGGATAGCCTTAAACATGCCTTCTGACATGCCTTCTGAACATGTTTTGTTGTTGTTTTAAAAGATGGGTCCTTTAAGTCCTCTCACAAGGGGCTGTATAGTGCTAACCCCCTCAGGTTTTCAGATGACACTCTGGGCTGGCCTTATGTTGAATAATAATTAGTTCAGTTTTCAAGAAACCTTCATGGAATGTCACCTGTGTGCTAGGTGTTGCTGATCCAAGGTGGACAAAACAGCCTCTGACTTTAGGGAACTCATTCTGTTGTTGAAAATCCTTGCATAAACCAAGGATTAGATAGATGGTAATCCCCCAGTGAACATATACAGAGTATCACTTTCAGAACTGGTTAAAAACTTTCTTTTTAATCAGAATGACACATATAACATAATTAACTGATCTGAGATGTAGACAAATATTCAAGTGTAAGAGTTCTTTACTTTGCAGGTAACCCTGCCTCAGGCTGGCATAAATGGGGTAGGGATGGGGTGCATACCCCCCAGCAGCAAACATTGTTTCTTTTCATTCCAGTTGTTGAGATCTCCCTGGGTAACGTGCACAAAGTGTTCCATGTGTCCTAAGTATATGCCAGGTCAGTTAGTCAGCAATTCTGCGTCAGGAATGGGCCCATTTTTCCATTACACCAGTGTTACATTTTCAAAATGGAAGGCATTGAAAATGTAAACTTAAAAGCATTTGCTGTGCAGGAGAGGGAGATTCTAGGGCCAGGACTAGAATCCAAGTCTCCTCACACCAGTTTGATGTGTTTTCCATTACACCCCATGATTGAGTCTTAGAGCACTGAATGGGTGATTATTAATCTTTATGGACTTTTTATCCAATGCTGATTATATGGACTGCATTGTGCTGGGCAACAGAGATTTAAAGTTGGACAGGTCAGGGAATTCCCTGGCAGTCCAGTGGTTAAGGCTCAGCGCTTTCACTGCGGGGGCCTGGGTTCGATCTCTGGTCAGGGAACTAAGATTCCACAAGCCACACGGTGCAGCCAAAAAGTAAAATAAATTTGGACAGGTCAGTCACTGTACTTGATAAATAAACAGCTCAGTGAGAAGACAGAAGAATAAATTGACAATTTACACCCTGAAAAGTGTTAGTTGCAGAGGAAAGGGCACCAAGCAGAGGGGGTGGGAACACGGGGTGGGGGGGAGGGGGCTTCTCAATTTACTGAGTGAATGAAAGCTCATTTGAAGAAACAATTTATATTGTTTCTTTTACCTTTCCCAGAGCGAGACCTGAAGAGCCACTGGGCTTTCCCACATTGGGTGAGAGGTCAGGCTCAGTACACTGCCAAATTGTTGATGGTGATCAGATTAGTGTGTAATCCGATATGATCTAATCAAACAAGATGTAATCAATGCTGGTGTTTTAAACCAATTTTCAACTGTTCAGTAGCTTTTTTTTTTTTAGTAGTAATAATACTTTATTAATAGTAAAATTTAGTGCTTCTAGGATGAGGGTAAGGGCTCTCAAGGATGGTATCATGGGCTTGTCTGATTGAGGCCCTACTGATTTAGAGGAACCAGCCATTCATTCATTTATTCATTCATTCATTCAAGAAGTATTTATTTGGTACCTCTGTACCAGACACTGTTTTTGGCGGAAAGTGAGACACGGGCTATTACCTCTTGTAGCTAAACTGTTTGACTTTTGACAAATCACTTTCACTCTCTGGGTCTCAAATCCTTGACCTGTTCAGAGATGTGCGGTCACAGTGGACCTGGACTGTTTAGATTCACATTCCAGCTTCACTTCTTTCCTGTTACATGACCACATGCAAGTTAATTTAGTCTCCCTGAGCTTCAGTTTCCTCATCTGTATCATGGGGATAATATACCTCGTTTCATTGGGTTGTACTGAGAGTGAAACTTAGCTCAACCACTGGGCTTAGTACCCCCAATCAAGGGTGGTCACTAGCGTTAATCCCTGATTTCCTGAGCCGCAAACCCACCCTGCAACCACACACAGGTGTTATTTGGGGCGTGGCTCAGAGCGCAAGGGGGAGGGCTAAGATTTATAAAGGCAGGGTCCGGCGCCGTGATCTCATCCTGCCTTGGCTGGACACCGGAGTGGTTTTCCAGGCCGTGGCTCCGCACTACGAGGACCAGAAGCGAGGCTGCCCAGCGGCGACCAGTGCGGAGCCCACGCCCCCGGACCAAGCTGCTCCAGCTCCCGGCGCACGCGGCTCCGGGAGGGCGCAGAGGACCGGACCCCCGACAACCACAGGCCGTGGGGGCGGGGCCTGCAGCCGGCCGGCCTCCCCCCCCCCGCCCCCCCACGCCCCGCGGCCCCTCCACCCCACTTCGCCGAGGCCCGGAAGGGACCAGTCGCGCTTCCGTCTCCGCCGGGGAGGCACGGAGGGCGGAGCTGCAGCCAGAGGACGCGACGCGAGCCCAGTTCCGGCGAGGAGGCCGCGCCAGTGACAGCGATGGCGGCGGAGTCGGCGCTCCAAGTTGTGGAGAAGCTGCAGGCGCGCCTGGCCGCGAACCCGGACCCGAAGAAGGTGAGCGAGCGGGAAGCGTGGAGCGGGGCGGGCGTTGGACGCGGCGCGGCCCCGTAACGGTCGCGGGCCCGGGCGCGGCTCCTTCCCGAGCGGCCGGGGCCGTGGGGGCTCGGACCCGGAGCGCGGCCCCGCCGGTCTGCGGCCTGCGGTCGGGAAGTTAGTGGCCCATGGCCGCTGCCCACGCGGTGGGACCCCGCACGGCGAGCGGCGCGCCTCGGCGGGCCCGGCCTCCCTGCCTCCCGGGCCGGGTGCCCGCGGTGTCCGCCCGGAGCCCGCGTGCCGGCGGGGCTCCCGGAGCCCTCCCCCGGCGTCCCGGGCCAGCTGTTTCCTGTCGGGAGAGCTCGCCCAGAGTTAACTCCTGCCCGCTCCATTCCTCGCCCTGCGAAATGTTTCTGATTTCTTAGAGTCTTTTGATGTTTGTTGGGAGAAGGAGGTGGTTCTGCCTGTGCTTGATGGAGTCTAGGCTCGGTGTGTGGTCCTGCGTCTTTAAGACGTTTTTATTGCTTTGGCTTGATTATTAGAGCGTGGACCTTTTCGCTTTCTCAGTAAATCTCTTTCAAAACAAAATAAACCTTACGTCACCCTAACTAAAAACTTAGGTTGTAAATGGAAAGGAAAGAAAAAAAATAAGGCTTAGAAGTTGCAGCTAGATTTCCTTCTGGCCTTGATAGAAAGGTAAGAGCTACCGTTTCTGGCTGCTGCGAGTGATGGGCAACCATTTTTAATTGCACTCAGCTAGTTTTTTCCCCCCTTAACTGTTTTCTTAAGTTAAATGCATTCTTCTCTCTCTGCGACTTTTCTTCCATCCAGCTTCTTGGTGTCTGGGAGAGTGTCCCGTGGATGTTAGAATTTTTTTTTTTTAATTGAAATACATTGATGAAAACACTCAAGGTGTTTGACATTCTCTGTCAGCATTATAGCTGGAGTGTACAGTGTGTAAGAAGAGTTGGATCTCTGAACCCCAGAGTGGCTTTTGAAGAGGAAATAATCCAGGGAGGCAGTGGAAATAAAGTGGTGAGGAGATTTGAGTTCTAATTCATTTGCCAGCCATGGACATTAGGGATGTTCCTTGCTAAGCCAGTTTCCTCACCTGCTTCTTCCCAGGACAGAACCAAAAGGCAGAAGAGCTCAGTAGATGTTAATCTCCACTCTTTACAATTTTTCTTGAAGAGCCCCTTTCTCTTCACCTGTTCTTGGCCTGTCATAGGTGAGGTTTTTTTCCCTCCGTTTCTAAAGGCTGCTCAACGCATCTCACTATCAGACCACTGTTTAACTCTTCTCGTGCATACCTAGCTCAAAGATCCATTTCTTCAGGACGACATTTTAGCTTTAAGTCTGTGAAAACTGAAATGCTTTCACTTGTTTTGTGTTATATTTTCTATAATGGCTTCAGTACCTAGTGGACAGACATATTTACAAGTTTCTTTTTACAATAACCCTTTGTGGGCATCTAATAAATGGTCATTATTTCCGAGTACTAGCTTGTTTTCCCAAACACTGTAGGTTTGTGACTGATTTTTTTTAAAACCCTAGAGCAGTATGATGTAAATCGCCCCCATCTCCCCAATTTGGTCTTCCATCGGGTTAAAAAAAATGCACCGTGTAGTGTCTACATTTTCCCACTAGAATTTAAATTTTGAAGTAGCTTTTCCAGTAGTTGATGTGCATGAAATTTAAAATTAAGAAAAGGTTGGTTTGACTTCACATCCTCCTTGAACTATTAGTGATTGTGAGTATCTGGGCTTTCTCTTCCCAGATAGAAACTCACCCTGAGCTTCTGACTTTGCATTATGAAGATCATTTTTGCAAAGGGCACAATAGTTGGCATTTACAAATGAGCTAATGCAGAGGGAAAACTGCAAGCTGGCACACTGGCCTCTCAACCTTCTGTTAACCCAACAAGCTCCCACAGGTTGTTCTTGAAATTGTAAGATGATTATATAGCAGTACTGAACTTACAACTAAATCTTGATTTCAAACCATTATTAGCCAAAGGGTTGATTCCACATCTATATTCATAGATTTCCTCGTATTAAACATAGGTGTTTAACTGTAACTCTCTTTTCACTTTAAGCTCATCTGTGATCTAGGCTTACTTGGGGAAAAAGGTATCAGGCAAACCAGGGTCACTTGGTTCCTACTATTTAAGTGGAAGCAATTTTCATGGCTGGTAAAGTTACCTGTCCTGTGTTACAGTTTGAACGTGGAAACTACGAAGAACACCGTTTGAAGGCAAGTGGAGAACGAGGGGTCAACATTATGAATATCTTTAGCTCTTTGTGTTGAAGTAGTGTGCAGAGGACAACTGAGATTCCTAAGCATGGACTGTGCAAATGTTTGACATTTCTCAATGACTTGTTATCAGTTCTTGCAAACTACACCTGGTTTGATAACGGCAAGTTTCCACCTACCTGAGGATACCCAAAGTGCTTTATCTTTTTAATGCTTTGTTCTTTTTTTTTTTTTTTAATAGCTACTTTATTTATTTATTTATTTATTTTTGGCTGTGTTGGGTCTTCGGTTCGTGCGAGGGCTTTCTCTAGTTGCGGCAAGCGGGGGCCACTCTTCATCGCGGTGCGGGGACCGCTCTTCATCGCGGTGCGCGGGCCTTTCACTATCGCGGCCCCTCCCGTTGCGGGGCACAGGCTCCAGACGCGCAGGCTCAGTAGTTGTGGCTCACGGGCCCAGCTGCTCCGTGGCATGTGGGATCTTCCCAGACCAGGGCTCGAACCCGTGTCCCCTGCATTAGCAGGCAGATTCTCAACCACTGCGCCACCAGGGAAGCCCCTTTGTTCTTTTTTGAACCTCATTGAAAATAGAGGGGCTCTGAAGCCCTTTTTCTCTTATGTTGGGCTAAATTGGTTTGAATATCTCTAGGGTTTTAGTTTAGAAAGGCAGCATTTACACTTCCAATTAGTGCTGGGCTTTGAGATGAACACACCTTCAACGACTTCTGGCCCCATTCTTATATGTGGCCTTTGTAGAGGTCCTGGGACTCTGTCCTGGTGGTGACCTTTCCTCTGTGGACTCTAAACTGTCTGACAACGTAACACTAAGGAGGGGTTCTTCTGCTTTGTGTCGAGTGTGCTAAGAGGCACATGAACTACTGCTCCATTTACTTTTCCGGTCTTCTAAGGACAGTGTCTTTATGTTGGATATTTCTCCTGGCTTTGTAGTACATGCTGTGGTAAACACACTTGACCTACTCGCTTGTTAGGCAAGTTACCTAACCTCACTGAGCTCAGTTTTAATATCTGTAAAATGGGGAACATAATATCCATTTTATAGAGTTGGTTAATGAGGATGAAATGAGGTAACACATGTAAGGACTTAGCATAGTAGCCAGTGCACAGTAAATAGTATATAAATGCCTTCCAGGGAATGGCATTAGAGGAGACAACCTGTCTTTAATCTTTTCAATGATTCTAAATTTTCCTTTAAGAAAAGGAATTGGCATTCATCTTTGCACCCATAGCTTTGATGACAAGAAATACACATATACTTTGTCCTGAGTTGGATGGTGGTGGTGATCGAATTCGAAGTGGAGGATAATTTTCACTCAACTATGAAGGTGAAACTCCTTAGATACACCACTTGGCTTCTCATATGTTCCCAGTCAAAACAAGATTACCACATGTGATCCAGTTGCTCTGCCTAGCAACCAGGTTCGGTAATTACTGAAGTAGAATGACCAGAAAAACATACTTGCTACTCCACCTAGTAGCAATATAGCATACTAATTGTAGCCTGGGCTACACATAGAAAAAGAACAGATCTTGTTATCAGATATTTAAATATAAAGGTAGTCACAGTTAATCTATTTTGAACTACTTGTACTTTTCAGCACTCCTCGAATGGTAGGTATATTTATATATACATAAATATTTCCTAGAGAATGGCATAGCAGTCATGACTTTGGTTAGAAGTGGAGCAAGGAGGAATTGGCTGGGGAATATCTGGTAGAGGATCAAGGGTAGCCGTTTAAAGAATGGTCAGTTGATTAATGAAATGATTAATAAGAAGCATTTATTGAGCTTGTATAGCATTCCAGGCACTGTGGCTAAAGACTGCACATGGTTTGTCTCTCTGAATCCTCACAGCTTGTGAAGTACAGACAGGATCCAGTTCCTGTTTTGCAGATGAAGTAACTGAGGTTCAGAGAGGTTAGTGACTTGCACAAGATCACCCCACAAGGAAGTGGCAGGGCCAAACTGAAGCCTGTCTCTGACTCTGGAACTCTGTCGTAACAGCTCTGCTATCTGATTTTGAGCTAGCTCAAGAGGATACAGAAAGGAAATGTGACCAAACCCAGATTGCTTCTCTAATCTACCCAGACATTTTGTGTTCACCATTTGCAATGGCAAAGCTCTGATTCTAGCAACTTGAAATTGGTCTTGGTTTCCCACTTACATCGAAAAAACCCAGTTCTGTTAAACACACTTTTTCTGGAAACATGATACCCTTTTTCTGTAGAGACCTCTTCTCCTTTTTACTTTCCTCTATGCCGGGTGCATGAGTAATTTCCTAAAATTGGCTCCTTTCTCAGAAAGTCTCTCTCAAAACTGGGCAGAAAGATAGTTGTTGATTACTTTTCCTAGAGCTGATAGGTTTGATTCTCTTCTCTAAGTTTTATTTCCCCTTGGTGTAGCATAGTGGCTGAAAGCACACAATCTAAAGCCGCAGATCTGAGTGAATCCTGCCCTACTTGCATCCTGGGGCAAGTACCTTAACTTTTTCGAGTCTGTTTTCACACTTGTAAAATAAGGATAACAATCATGCTGTATACTACAGAACAGTGTAAGTACTTAACCATTGGATATTATTCTTATTTGTTCCAGTGAATGATTATGATTTTATAGAAATTAATGTTCATTTTATTCTCTGCAGCTATTGAAATATTTGAAGAAACTCTCCACCTTGCCTATTACAGTAGACATTCTTGCGGTAAGAACTGTGTAATTTTAGATGTTATATAGCTATGTCCCCTCCCCTTCCCGACCAGAGAGATTGTACAGTAAGAGCATGGGCTTTAGAAGTGAAAGAAACCAGACACAAGGCCACATATTGTATGGTTTTGTTTATATGAAATGTCCAGAATAGGCAAATCCATAGAGAGAAAGTTAGATTAGTGATTGCCAGGGGTGGGGGGAATTGGGAGGAACAGGGTTTCTTTTTAGGGTGATGAAAATGTTCTGGAATTAGTGGCGATGGTTGTGTAGTATTGTGAGTATTCTGGAAACCACTGAACTGTACACTTTAAAACGGTTAAAATAGTGAATTTTATCTCAGTTTTTTTTTCTAAAAATTAAAAGAACATTGGCATTTAGTCCTGGATTCAAATCCAAGTTTGTGACTTTAGGCTGTTCCTTCGTTGTAAAATGGGGCAGGTCCTAACCTCATAGAGTTATCAAATAAGTATTAATTCAGACACTGTATGCAGTGCTCTTAGCTCAGTGCCTAACACCTGCTATGATCACTCTTGTTATTATTGCTAAAGTTCTAGAAGTATTTTAATTTAGTGTTTTCCTCTTCTGAATCTGGTGCGCTTTGCTACTGTGTGTCTTATTAGAGTTTTGGGGCACAGATACAAAGTAAGTTTGTACTGAGACTTGCAAGGTATGTTTTTGGAAGGAAGTATTGGTTTGTTGAAAAGTAGGAGGTCTTATTTCTTTAGAAAATTGTGAGCCTAGTTCTACAACCCTCTAACAATTCCTTTGTCAACTTTGTAGGAGACCGGGGTTGGGAAAACGGTAAATAGCTTGCGAAAACATGAGCATGTCGGAAGCTTTGCCAAGGACCTAGTGGCCCAGTGGAAGAAGCTGGTTCCTGTGGAACGGTAAGAAAAGTTCCTCAGTTCTGCCTCAATTATAAGCAATAATCCATGATCATTATAGAATACTAGAAAACATTTAAAAATAGAAATAAGAATAAAAATTTCTTAATTCTACCATCCAAAGATAAGCATTATTGACGTTTTGGAATGTTTCTAACCTGTTCCTTTTTTTTTTAATTTTTATTTATTTATTTATTTATTTTTGGCTGTGTTGGGTCTTCGTTTCTGTGCGAGGGCTTTCTCTGGTTGCGGCGAGCGGGGGCCACTCTTCATCGCGGTGCACGGGCCTCTCACTGTCGCGGCCTCTCTTGTTGCGGCGCACAAGCTCCAGACGTGCAGGCTCAGTAGTTGTGGCTCACGGGCCTAGTTGCTCTGTGGCATGTGGGATCTTCCCAGACCAGGGCTCGAACCCGTGTCCCCTGCATTGGTAGGCAGATTCTCAACCACTGCGCCACCAGGGAAGCCCTCTAACCTGTTCTTAAAAGGCATTTTTATATAGTTGTGAATAAACTGATGTAAATTACAGCCCTTTTTTAATGTAACAAGTTAAATATTTCGCTGTGTTGAAAAGCTTTTAAAGTATTTTCACATCCACAAGATGTTTGATCTTCTCTGTGTCCTGTAGTTAAACTCATCATTTTCCATTTATTGAATATTTCAGCTTTCCCAGTTTTAAAACTTAGCTGAGTGTCTTTGAGCAGAACCCATTTACCTTCTTCCCAAGACCTTGTTTCTAACTCTGTAAACTCTTCATCTCTTTCGTGAGTTCAGGTCCTGTGACGTTGTCCTCTGAACAAGGATTACCCTGAGATTTATATCTGCTGCATCTTCTTTTTCTTTTATTTTAGAAATACTGAGCCTGATGAACAGGACTTTGAGAAGAGCAATTCTCGAAAGCGCCCCAGGGATGCCCTTAAGGAGGAGGAGGAGGTAGAGGGGGACTACCCAGAAAGCTGGAAAGCCTCCGGTAGCCAGTCGTTTAGTCCTGATAACAGACAGAAAAAACACAGAAAACTCTCAGAGCTTGAGCGCCCTCACAAAGTATCTCACAGTCATGAGAGGAGAGACGAGAGAAAGAGGTACCACAGAGTTTCTCCAGTTTACTCTTCAGACCACGAATCTTCCGATTACGGCCATGTTCAGTCCCCACTGTCATCCGCCAGCCCTCATCAGATGTCTGTGGACCATTACAGATCCCTGGAGGAGGACCACGAGCCCTTTGTTTCACACCAGAAGCCTGGCAAAGGCCACAGTAATGCCTTTCAGGACAGACTGGGGGTCAGTGAAGAACGACACCTGGGTGAAGCCCAAGGGAAAGAGGTCGTGAGTCAGAGCAAGGAGCACAGATCTTCCCATAAAGAAAAACGTCCGGTGAATGCCAAAGGAGATGAGAAGTCTTCTTTGAGCAGAGAAAAATCACACAAGGCCATCTCCAAAGAGGAAAACCGGCGGAGGCCACCCTCAGGGGACAGTACAAAGGAGAAACCGCCCTCTAGTGGTGTCAAGAAAGAGAAGGAAAAAGAGGGCAGCACCAAGAAGGTTTTACCCCCCTTGGAGGTGGCATCAGACAACCACCTTAAAAAGCCAAAATATAGAGACCCAGAGAAAACAAAATCAGACAAAAACAAGCAGAGTCTAGAAAGCTTAGACATAGGCAAGAGGGCAGGAGACCTGTTGCCCAAGGCAAAAGAGAAGGTTTCTAACAACCTAAAGACTCAAGAAGGAAAAGTAAAACCTTCTCATTCAGATAGAAAGTCAGTGGGCTCCTTTCTTAAAGCTGAGGAGGCAGATATGGATGATGAATTCGAGCAGCCCACCATGTCTTTTGAGTCATACCTCAGCTATGACCAGCCCCGGAAGAAAAAGAAAAAGATTGTGAAAACTTCAACCACGACTCCTGGAGAAAAAGGATTTAAAAAACATGATTCAAAAAGCACTAGTAAAAACTTGGACTCAGTTCAGAAATTACCTAAGGTCAATGAAAACAAGTCAGAGAAGCTTCCGCCAGCTGGATCCCATTCAGCCAAGCTGAAAAAGGTAACCCCTGTGGCCCCTTCCCAGCCAGAGCACCTGGGCCTGCAGAGCTCCCGGGACGACCCCACCGCTGTTTGTCTGGGCTGGCTTTCCCGTGGCCCGTTGAATGTCAGTTTGAAGTAATTTCCTCCCGGCCTCTCTGGCCACCTCTCTCTGGCCACCAGGGTCAGCAGAACCCAAGAAAAGTATTTTCTGAGGCATCCCATTGTGCTGGGCCCATCTCTCCGTATCTCCTGACTTAGGTGGTGTCGGGCACGGCTGCCGCGCCTCCTTCAGGCTGGATATGCCTGTGAAGTTATCTGCCACGTCAGCACTGCTGGGCATCGACTGTGGGAAAGAGCTGTGCTTGTAGAAAGAGGCTCTCCAGTCACTGGTCTCTTCTCTGCAGGTCCCCAGCGATGTGCTGCCAGTGTTACCAGACCTTCCATTACCTGTGATACAGGCCAATTACCGCCCACTTCCTTCCCTTGAATTGATGTCTGCCTTCCAACCAAAGCGAAAAGGTAATTTTCTTTGTCTCTTTTTCTTTTTTTAATGGAGAAAATGATTTTAAAAATTCATTCATGATCTGTCATCAGATTTTGGTGCATTTCCTAAGAGCACAGGTTCTGGAGTTTGATGGCTTGGGTTTGAATCCCAGCTCTGGCTTCTACTACAAGTTACATGAACTTGGGTAACAACTTAATTTCCTTGGACTTCAGTTTCATATTCTGTAAATGGGAGTAATAATGGTATCTGCCTATGAGGTGGATTGAAAGTGATAATGCTGGTAAAGCTCTGAGCTCTGGGTTTTTACACATAGTGTTTGCTAAATCTTAGCTGCTGCTATTACCAGCAGCCTTTTACTCTGTACATTCCATAGGGGCTTAAAAAAAAGGCTAGTTTAGGGACTTCCCTGGTGGTGCAGTGGTTAAGAATCTGCCTGCCAATGCAGGGGTCACAGGTTCGATCCCTGGTTCGGGAAGATCCCACGTGCCGCGGAGCAGCTAAGCCCGTGTGCCACAACTACTGAAGCCCATGTGCCTAGAGCCCATGCTCCGCAACACGAGAAGCCACTGCAATGAGAAGCCCGTGCACCACAACGAAGAGTAGCCCCCGCTTGCTGCAACTAGAGAAAGCCCGCGTGCAGCAACAAAGGCCCAAACGCAGCCAATAAATAAATAAATAAATAAAGGCTAGTTTTAATAGCAAAAGAATTAGATGCTACATAGGTGTCCCTTAGCAAGAGACTAACAGATGGATCACGGTTCATCCACATAGTGGCATCTTATGCAGCCGTTTAAAAAAAAAAAGTAGAAAATCTATGTACTGATGTGATTTCTAAAATGTAAATGACAGAATGGTTATAGTATGTTATTGATTGGTTAAAAAGGAATAAAATAAATATTAGTTTATATTTGCATAGACTCTCTGGAAGGACACAAGAAACTGGTAGCATTGGTTGCCTTTGAGAAAGGAAACTGGGAGGCTGGGGAATGGGGTGGAAGGAGAGTTTTCACTGTATTGCTCAGTGCCTTTTATCACTTATACTCCTGTTTTTCTTGCCCTACAGCACTCTCCTCACCCCAGGAAGAGGAAGAAGCTGGATTTACCGGACGAAGAATGAATTCCAAGATGCAGGTCTATTCTGGTTCCAAGTGTGCCTATCTCCCCAAAATGATGACCTTGCACGAGCAGTGCATCCGGGTGCTTAAAAACAACATTGACTGTAAGTCACATGCTTCTCTTTCGCTCTTCACGTTGTGGCACTGGGACACCGGGTGACTTGGCCGCTACTCAGTGCGTTTCCCCTTTGATTCTCTGCAGCAATCTTTGAAGTGGGAGGCGTCCCATATTCTGTTCTTGAACCTGTTTTGGAGAGATGTACACCTGATCAGTTATATCGCATAGAGGAATACAATCATGTGAGTATCCTGTTTGAATGGGAAGAGGGCAGTGTGCTGGCTTGCGTCTCCAGAAGCAGCTTTGCCTCCGAATCTGCCACGGTGATGGGCAGGTGGTGGTCGGATCACTGTTCTGGGTTTGTCTGTGGGCCTTTAAACAGGCAGGTTTTTAGCACCTGCTCCTGGCATCTTAAGTAGGCCTCTTGGGCTAGAATCAAGATGGGATTGAAAGGTGGGAGAGGGGGACCATTTCCCACACCTCCCTTGAGCTTGCCTAGTTACAGAGGTCAAGGGAGAATTCTAGCAGCACAGCCCTTGGGATCCAGGGCAGGGACAGAGCTATGTGTTGACACTCAGGTGTCTGGTGAATATAATTGGCTGGGTGTCTCCTAGAGACAAACAGATCTATCCCCAAATCCTCCTAATGCTGGAGATGCTCATCTGATTGCATTAGCTGTCTCTAATTCAAAGGATCTATGACATATCCTTCTTAAGTGGCCCCTGGCCATTGCAGTTCAGTGTAGTGATGGGAAATGCCTGGATTTGACTTCATCCCAGTTCCTACCCTGCACTGATTTTCTAAAGGAAAAGACTGATCTTAAACTAATTTTTGTATTGCCTTCTCTCCTAGCCCCACAACCCCCAAAAGCAGCTAGTATAGTGCCTCACACTTAACATTTTTTAATTCAGTGATTTGGGTTTCTTTCCTAGAACTGTGGTATTTTAATATACTACTGCTACTACTAAGAGGACCAAAATATCATTAGGAAGCTGGTCCCCCTGGGTGATTAAGGATGGAAGAGAGATGTGTAAGAGTACTTGCATGTAAATGATGTCCTGGTTCTGATTTTAGGTATTAATTGAAGATACAGATCAATTATGGAAAGTTCATTGTCACCGAGACTTTAAGGATGAAAGGCCAGAAGAGTATGAGTCGTGGCGGGAGATGTACCTGCGGCTTCAGGATGCCCGAGAGCAGCGGCTGCGAGTCCTCACAAAGAATATCCGATCTGCGCACGCCAATAAGCCCAAAGGTAAGGGGGCAGCGTGGGTCTGGCAGAATAGTGAGCCCTGTGCTCTGGTCAACAGCAGGGCCGTGGTGGGCTCAGCTAAGGTATCACCTCTGGCCCCCAAATCTCTCCTGCATTTGCAGAAGAGGGCAAAGGGTGAGGTGTTTCTTCTGCCACTGTGCATGCTACCCTACAGAGGGGTTTCCAGGGTTGATAATCCCCTACCTTTAGCACCTCAGCTCAAGAAGGCGGGTATTAATCTCCATTTCTCCACAGGCCGACAAGCAAAAATGGCCTTTGTCAACTCTGTGGCCAAGCCGCCTCGTGATGTTCGAAGGAGGCAGGAGAAGTTTGGAACAGGAGGAGCAGCTGTGCCTGAGAAAATCAGGTAAGATCTCTGCTCCTCTGTGGTTTCTGCCTGCTCAGGGAGAGAGAGAGCCCAAGAGCTTATCTTTCAGCCCTGAGAGGCAGCCCAGGGGCAAGAAGCGATTGATTTTGGGGGTGAAAGCGTGGCAGTGCAGAGTGGGTTCTGCAGGCTGACCTTGACCATCTGGGCACTTGACCTCACTGAGCCTCAGCGTCCTTGACTGCACTGTGGGCCGGATAATGATTCCTGCCCCTAGGTGGGGTCGGGGGTGGGGGGGGGTGGTCAAGATTAAATGGAGAACAGGGCCTGGCTTCTGGGACACATCCCCTAAGGCTTTTTTCCCTTTCCCCATTTAAACAAAAAACATATTACTGTGATGACTAAATTATCTAAGTACGTTAGCATTGTCAAAATACAGATTTACACCTAAACAGTGAAAAGTTAGTCGAGATTATCATTCATTCTGAAGGCCTACCACAGTCACTTCCGAGCCATCACCAGAATCTAGGGTACTAGGTCCGCTGGTCAGAGCCGCAGAACTGAGTCCTCAGACCAGCCAGCTTCAGGCTGTTGGTGCCGAGGGCAGATTTCTCCTGCTCTTGGCTAGCAGCTTTGCTCTGTGTCCCAGGATCAAGCCAGCGCCGTACCTCTCAGGAAGCAGCCGCTTGGGCAGTGGCGGCAGCAACAGCTTTAACGCCAGCCCCGAGGAGCCGGCCTACGACGGCCCGAGTACCAGCAGTGCCCACTCGGCACCCGTGGTCAGCAGCGCTGTTTCCTGTGATCCTAGGAAACCGACTGTGAAGAGTAGGTAACTTGGAGCTCCTGCTCAGATATTTCAAAACTAGTATTTGAACCCCTCTAATGTTATTACTGCTGCATCACACTTTGTGTGTTAGATGTAGCGTATGTGATGCCTTGCACACAGCTGATCTAAATGTCAGGGCCTCCTTCCCCTGCTTTGTTCGTAGTGCATATTTTCGTGTGTCATTTAAATTATGATCATAGTGAATATTCATTTTGGTACTCTGCTTTTTTTTTTCTTTTATTTTTTTCAACCTAAATGTAAACCTGTTTCTCCAGGCAATAACATGGAGTTTCCAACTGTTATTATTAACAGCTAAATAATTTTATTGAAGTTTTATAACCTTATAACCCCACCTTCCAAGTATTTTTTTATATGTAGTTGGGTCTATTTCATATTTTACTAACTTAACTACTGTAGACTATCCCCAATATTCTACAGCGGTGTCCTAACTTAAGAAAAGCATTATTCTGTATTTACTTCAGGGCCCACAGGAAGGTGGGAGTCCTGACTTGCACTTTGGCTCGGTTCAGGTTAACCAGGCTAGAGGGCAGGCTAGTCGTTCTTAGGTGGTATGTGCATTTAGCTCATCTCAGACCTGTTGCTACACTGGACAGACAGGTATGGGAGGGGGTGCTTTCGGCTGGTTTGGCTATTGGTGAGGCAGAGTTAAATTATGGCTCAGAATGGCCGTTAGAGTCTGGCAAGGCTTGAACTCCAGTTCTGCCGCTTCCCGTACAGGGTCCAGCCTGAGTCTTGGTGAAGTTGTGAGAATTAGAGGGAATGATTGTCAGGGGCCTGGCAGGTGCTGGGGAAGTGTTACCTTTGGGCTGCTGCTTTTCTATGGGGTTGGCAGATAACTGCTGCTTGTATCCATTTGTCTGGCTGTGTAGAGCCAAGAGTAACAAGGCTTTGTTTGATTGTAAACCACTGGTGTCCACACTGCCATGGATCTGAAACAACTGCCTTATTTCTCTTTTCACAGAAATTGCCCCAATGATGGCCAAGACGATTAAAGCTTTCAAGAACAGATTCTCCCGACGATAAACTGAGGACTTACCTTGGAAATGAAATTTGCGGAGAGGAATACGAGGACAGTGGGGCTTGGGGAATGGAACTTCCAGAGGAGACCAGGATCTTTCGCTTCGTGGAGGCTTTTGGTCTCCGAGTCCTGCACAGTCGGCAGGCGTCGTGCCTGTGCCTGTGTCCGCAGCTGCCGCCTCCCTGCCTGGCGAGCACTTCCGAGTTCTGAAGAAGATGTGAAGCCTCACGCTCACTGAGGATTTTAAGGTCAATTGTACCTTTGTTGTTAATTACCTTCTTTGTAAACTATAAGACATAGTTTTAATTAATAAATATTGCCCCCAGATTGTATTTATATTACCCCCAGGTTTCTTTTTGTTTTTTGGGTTTTTTTTTGTTTTTTTCCGGTCCTCTACCACACACTTAGCCTTTTATTTTTAGGGTTCTTAGTTAGACAAAAGCCTATTGAAAGCCTTTCCCCTGTCCCAGTTCATCTCTCCTGAGTAGACTTTGGCCCAGAGAGAGGACTGGGTGTCCCCAGAGCCTGTGTGGCACGTGCTGCACATAGAGCGAGGAATGGGTCCTGGGCTGCCTGTCCTGGAGGGGGAGCCCTGGCGTGGTGACAGGAAGTGTTCAGGTCGGACCCTCCCCCCACCCCCCCCGCCCCACCTCTGAGACCCTCAGTTGCTTTGAGGTCCAGTGCAGGTGCATCTCTTTCCTATTCATTCAGGGAATTATTTATTAAGGGAAGTTCTAGAGTCTTTCCCCCCATCCTTTTTGCCAGGTCCCACTGTTTTTGAGGCTCACTAGAGAGCACAGAACTCCAGTATTTTTACAATTTCCAGTTTCTAATTCAAAACTTTAGGGTTTTTTTCCTCCCCTATTTTTCCTTCTCCCCACTGGCATGGGGCAAGACACAAACACATGGCAGGGCTTTCTGTAGGCCCCCAAATACAACTTTAGAGTTTTAAAAGCCAGCACTGTAATCTCTTAGTCCCTGTGAATTGCTACTAGAAGTGAATGGTTTTAAAAGGTAATGCTGTGTTGGAAATTGGTTTTGTTTTTGCCTTTCTTTAAAAGGTAAGATCATGTGATTGAAAGAGCACAACAATTTGCTATGTTTTGTAGAGAACTTAGCAGCTTGAAACTCTCTCTACTTTTTGAATCTTTAAACCAGAATTTGGAGGTAAGGGCCAGTTTAAGGAAAGGGTCTGAGCTGTAGCATCAGGATGGGGGAGCTACAAGGGCATCCACCAGTCTTGGGAAGGGAGGATCTCACTTTCGAGTTGACATAGGGGGAAAAAATCAGAGCTTGGAGGACAGTGTCAGTGTCCTTCTTGGCTGTTGAAGGGCACTAATCTAGTAGGAACCCACTTGGTTGTGACCCAGATAGAAGGAGATACTATAAATTTGAGAAGCCCATCCTTAAGAAACCTGAGAAGCAGATTGAGGGCGTGGTTAGTGTGATAGCCCATGGAGCTTGGCAGTTAACCAGTCCCTTTGACAAGCTCACTCAAAGCCCAGAATATGGAGCCCACTGTTTTTAACCATCCTGGAGACCTCAGTTAGGCTAACTCTGAAGATTGCAGAGCGACGCAGCAAGAAGTCTGTGCAGCAGAAGCACTGTTCAGTGTGTGTTGCTATGCAGGGTACCTGAGGGACACAAGTATTGCTGTGTTTTAATTTGCTGTATTTTTGAATTGGGTAAAGCATTCTTTCTCTTGATTGTTTGTATTACCATTCCACCAGTCCCCCAGCCTGCTCCCCCAAGGTGGTATTAGAAAGCCTCTTATCTAAAACCAAATGAGCATCTGGGTCAGGTGCCAGACACCTGTTGCCTAGAATAGCTTCCTCTAGGTGTCCACGCCTTGAATTTGTCTCTTACCTGTGTGTTCAAGTCTTTACCATTGAAACCAGTTTTTCATATTTGATACAGTTGTGTATGATTTAATTTCCTTTATTAGGAGTCTTTGGGCAGGGAGGGAAGAAAAGACACATCCCAACATCACTATCCATCTTTGGATCACCCCTGTTTGCATAGAGCCAGATCTTTCCCTCTCCCCCCTCCAAGACTGTCTGCATCGGGGATGTGACCTGGTGAGAAGAGGGAAGAGGAAAAACTCAGTTTCTAAACTACTGCCTCTCCTGGGTTATTGAAATGCCTGCAGAGCAGACACAGGATGATGTTGAACCTTTGGTCTCATTTGTGAAAACTTGTGCAATTTTTTTTTTCTGTGCTACACTACATACAAATCACTGAATTGCAAATTAACCCCTTTGTGATCCTTGGTGTAATGAGCAGTTTCTTTGGGGCTTTTTCTTTCTTTCCGGGAAGTGGGAGGGAAAGGAGCAAGGTATTACCTTGCTCTTCATTTGTATTTTGGTCCCAAAATGTAAATACAATTTTCTATGTTACTTTTTTGTGGTAACTACCAAGATGAATATTTTAATTAGATAAGTTATATGAAAAGGAAGGAAAATTCCATGTCTAAATTAAAAAAACAAAACAAAACACCATATACTGTTGTCTTTCTTCCTTTCTCCCTTATCGTGTCAGAGAATGGAAGTCGGTCACAATGTCTGGTTTCTGGGCTGTGAGGCAGAGATCTTAATCCCTGGGCTGGGCCATGAAGGATGCTGGATTTCTGTCTGTACTGTAGCACAGCAGGTCTGGGAAAAGGAGACTCAAAAGGGAGGAAACCCTATGAGCAAAGCAAGGAAACTCAGATAAAAATGAGCACTTGGTGGGGACCATGCACTGTCCCTTACTGCACTTGGAACCCTGGGACTGACCTGTTACCCCGTTTTACAGTTAGAAGCTGAGGCTCTGAGGGGTGAAATGACAGCCAAAGCCATTAAGCTAGTAAGTGGCAAAGGAAAGGATTTCAAACCCAGATTCTCTGACTGCAAAGTGTGTGCCACTCTACCTCTCAGTCACTTCCAGCGGGTGTGGAGGACCCAGATAGGTCTCCTCAGTCTTACACTGGCTTCCTAATGAGAGCACAGCGAGCACACAGGCAGAAAGGTCGTGGCAGCAAGGGCTTAATAAGAACCTGCTGTGCTGGCCCTGGCTGAGCTGTGAGAGTTTCAGCATTCGTGGGTGGAGCCAAGGGCTTGGTTTCAGCCCCTACATACATCAAGAGCCTTGGTTCTCACATCAAACCTCAACATCTCACGGCAACACGGTTTTATGATCTCTTCTCTCCTAAAGAGGGTATTCTTGGTGTATGGTCTGGACTTATTTTTCCCAATTCTTTACTGGATCTAATTCTCACTGTTACAAATTACTAGGCGTTGAAGTTAATGATGGAATGTGGTATCCGATGGATGATTTTACCCGCTGTCTATAAGTTAGCCCTTTGTCCATTATTCATTAATTCAACATTTGCTGAGCCAGGGACCTGTATTAGACCCTGGGATACAGAGTAACATGCAGTCAAGTCTGGCGCTCATGGTCAGGTAAGAGTAACTGAGCTCACTGGTTACATACCTACCATGTTCCAGGAACCACGGTCTCATATACATACATATCTCGATTATCACAATGGTACTATAAGGTAGGTTGTCACGGCCCCCATTTAAAAACTGAGAAAGCTGAAGCACAGGGAAATTAAGAACTTGCCCAAGGTCACACAGTGGTGACCAGTGGTGCTGTGTGCTGTTGGTCTGACTTCCAAGCACATGTTCTCAGTCACATTTCCCATCTCACACGCAAACACATACCCAATGTTAGGCTTCTGGAACGAAGCCAACCTCCAATGCAGAAAGATGCCCAGGCCAAGACCCTAATCATTTCTAGGAATGACTTCGCTGTGCTTCGTGTAACTGATGTCCAGAAGAATCCTCTTCCTGGCTCATCCCCTTAACAGATGCCCCTCTCACAGGGTTTCTCCACTAAGGTTCCACATCCACTTGAGTGTCTCCCTGGTGATTTGGCTAACCTGGTTATTTGGTGAAATAGGCAGTTTGTCCTCACAGGCCCCCAGATTTCTCTTTCTGTGATGCCTACTGTCTCAACTCTTTTCAGAAACTTCTGAGGAAAGTTCAAGCCATCAAAGTTTTATATACCTATACCCATGTTTTGCAAGCAGAGAATCTCTGGGGTTGGGGCCCCAGAATGTGCATTAAAAAAAAAAAAAAAAAAGAATCCAAGCAATTCTTCTTATAATGCACATTAAAGTTCGAGAGCTGCTCCAGAGAATTTTCCACAAACGGTGTAAAAGCTTTTCACAGCTGGCCTGTGTGTCAGGGCTGGGAAGCCTGCATATTCAGTCACACGGCAAATACTGTGCTGTCCCCACTCTGTGTCACTGCATAGGACAGACATGGCCTCTGCCTTCATGGAGCTTTCATCTAGTAGGGGAGACAGTAATCAAATAACTACACAAGTCATTGTTTTCTTTTGGTTTTTTTGGCCACGCCACGTGGCTTGTGGGATCCCAGTTCCCCAACTAGGAATCGAACCCGGCCCCTCAGCAGTGAAAGCACGGAGTTCCAACCACTGGACTGCCAGGGAATTCCCAGAATCATTGTTTACGTATTTCTGGCCCCACTGCAGAAATCTGAATTGGTCAGAGGTAGGATCTGGAAGTAGGTACTTTTTTTATAGGCCTCCCCCAATGAGTTTGATGAGCAGCCTGGTTTGGGAATGCCTCGTGCAGTGGGAAAACAGTGCATGAGCTTTGGGATAAGAGATTCAGGTTCAAATCCTGGCTCCACCACTCTTCAGCTTTGTGACACCTCTCTGAGCCTCAGTTTCCTCATCTATGAAATGGGAATAATGACACCTCACAGGAATTCTTGTAAGGATTCAATGAGAGAAGTGGAGCTCAATAAATTTTACTGTCCTTCCTTCATTCCCTCTAAATGCAGAATGAAAGGCAAAGTTTTGTTTTCTCTTGACAGGGATTAAAGCTTTAGGATCACAAGATAAGGACTATTCTGAGGTCAGTGAGTCCTTCCTGATAATTGAAATCTTAGCCCCTGCTGCCCCAGATAGGATTAGTTCAGCTTTTCTGTTTTTGGACTCCTATCTATTTCAGGTCCCTTAAACCATAGCCCCTAACAACCACCAAAAAGGCAGACACTACCTAATTTCTTGGTATCTCAGGGGCCACAAATACCAGAAGTTTGGTGTAAGACAGTGGGAAGTGGTGGGAACAGAAGGAAAAAGGGCTATTTACACAGCTCCACCTGATTGTTTGCAGGCAGAAGGCAGGGCCCAGTGTTGCCACGTCATCGCGTTTTAAAGAAAAGACCGAAATCTAGACTTCTATGTAAAATTTCCCAGTATTTAAAACCCAGAAAATCTATATAAAGTGGATAATTTTCCAGAAAAGTACAACTTACCAAAATTGACCCGTATAGAAATGGCAAATTTAAACAGACTAATTACCATAGAAAAAATAGAGAAAGTAGTTGTAGAGCTTGCCCTATAAAAAAGCTCCAGGCCTAAGATTTCATAGGAGAATTCTTTCAACCTTAAAGATTAGATAATACCAGTGCCACTTACACTATTCCAAAGCAAAGAAAGAGAAGAGGTTAAGGAACCCTGGACTTGGTTATGGTGTAGCAACAACTCCCAAATCTCAGTGGCTCAACACAACGAAGATTTGTTTCTCACTCACACTACATGTCCGTTGAGGGTCTGTTGGAGCTCTGCTTTATGTCATCCTCACGCAGGGACCCAGGCTGAGGGAGGCCTTCTAAGATTTTCAAGGCAAGTTAAGAATACTGCACTGGACCCTAAGCTACATCCAGAGGTGACATCCATCATTTCCATCATATTTCATTGGCTGCACCTAAATTCAAGGGGACAGGGAAGTACAATCCATCCATGCACCTTGATGCAGAGAACTGGAAATATTTGCTAACTCCAAAGGCAATCACAGTAGCCTGGACTCTCAGGTACTCCACAAGGCCACCCAGCTTTGAATTCCACACTTCCAAGCTTCAGCAGGTCACTTAACCTCTCTGTGTCTCAATGTTTTCCTCCCCAAATGAGGAAAATACACCAACCTTGTGGAGCTATCATATAATGATTTAATGAGTTAAAACATGTAAAGTGCTTAAAATCGTGCCTGGAACATAAAACGAGCTCAAGACATGTCAGCCAGGATGTCAGTGATGAATTAGGTGAAGTACCCAACATGGAATGGGCATTTAGTAAAGGATTTTTGTTATAACTGAAGCTCTGAGGAAAATGACTTGTCCAATGTAACCTAGCTGGTACATGCAGCATAACATGGCGGTTAAGAGCCTGAGCTCTGGGGTCTCAGCTTTGCACCAGAGTAAGTACTTAATAAATGTTAATTAATATTTGGAGGTGGTTCAGTGTGGTTAGCCTCAGCACAGCCTCTGGAGGCCCCACTGCCTGGGTTCAAATCCTGGTTCCGCTACTAACCAGCTGTGTGTCCATGGGCAAGTTACCTAGCTTCTCTGTGCCCCAGTTTTCTCACCTATAAAATAAAAATAATAGGACACCTATAATTACGAAGATTAAAAAACAATATAAGTAAAGCTCTTGGGACAGTGCATGGCACATTATTAGTGCCATATGGTTATTAGCTATTATTAGTACAATACTCTCGGTTTGCCACAAGGAAGCATTCGAAAGTGACAGAAAAATAGTTCATTTCTCCCAGCTTAATTGAGACAGGAGAGAAGGGAAGGTGGATACAAATTCAGCAGTCCTTTTGCTACAGAAATGTTTGCAGATGAACCTGGGAGTAGGAGAAAGAAAAAATCGGAAGCTTTTCCTACCTGCCCCAGGGTAGTCTTAGAAGTCGGTGAGAATTCCCATTTGTCCTCAGACATCCCTGCAACACAGGAGTGCAAGAGAAGAGGCAGACAGAGTAAGGAGAGGCAAAAGGCATTATCTGCAAATCAGAGCCAGGCTACCTTGCAAGAGCTGGTTTCTTCCAAATCCAACCCCCTTAGCAATTGCAATTTCCCACTGAACCAGACGGGGGTGCTGAGCTGAAAGCCTGGTTAACAATAAGTAATGGACACTATCTACCCTTTTCCAACCCACCAGATGTTGTTCCAAACCTTTCTCATACATTATTCATATCACCCTCATAATAAAACCCTACAGAGTAGGTACTCTTATTATTCCCATTTTATATATGACAAATCTGAGGCTTAGAGAGGCTAAGTGACTTGCCCAGCAGGCCATACTCAATATTTGCGGGATTGAGGCAAGAGTACAAATAAATGGTGGTGTACTTAAAAAGTTATAAATGGAGCTAACGAACAGTTAAATAAAATACAGCCTAGGCAATTCCCTGGTGGTCCAGTGGTTAGGACTCTGTGCTTTCACTGCTGTGGGCCTGGGTTTGATCCCTGGTGGGGGAACTAAGATCCTGTAAGCCGCACAGCCTGGCCAAAAACAAACAAACAAAAAATACAGCTTATTCTGCTACCTTGACAAATGAACCTTCGCAGTGACCTGGAGGCCACCTTCAGATATCTGAGCCTTTGGAGCTGTGCACTAGAAGGTGGTGGAATGGGAGAGAACAGGGCCATAGCCCCACCCCTCTTCTCTTACCCTAAAATGTGTCCCTGCAAGGGGCCTTGTGCACAGGCGTGCAGGTGTCTTAACCTGTATGCTCACATTCTGTTCTAGGGTCTCTAAATTGAAAAGGTCTGCCAGGTATCCAGCACAGTGAATGACAAAAGAGCCACAGCATTACATTTCAGAATACTAGGGACCAAAAGAAGATCTTAAAAGCTTCCAGAAATGGAATGAGGGAAACCCACACAAAGAATCAGGCATCAGAATGGCACTGTATTTCTCAAAGCTAGAAAACAACAGAGCAATAGCTTCAAAATTCTGAGAGATTCTATCCTCATCCAAATTACCAATTAAATATAAGAGAAATTTAAAGACATTTTCAGTGGTTACTTAGTGTGGTAGCCACCTCCAAGGGGGCCTCTAATGATTTCTACCTCTTGGTATTCACACCCTTATGTTGTTCCCTCTCACACTGAATATGGCTGACCTATGGAACCGTGGAATATTTTAGAATCAACAATATGTGATTTCTACGGCTAGGCCATAAAAGACACTGTGGTTTCTACTTTGCTCTCTCTTTGATCACTTGCGCTGGCGAAAGCCAGCCACCATGTCACTAGGACACTCAAGCAGTCCTACGGAGCAGTCTATATGGTGAGGCCTCGTGCCAACGGCCTGCACCAACTTGCCAGCCATACGAGAGCACCATCTTGGAACTGGATTGTCCAGCTCCGTCAAGCCTTCAGAAGACTTGAGGTCTGTGAGAGAGCCAAGACAGAACCCCCCAGCCCCCCAGCAAAGCCGCTCCCAAACTCTTGACTTGCAGAAATTGTGAGATGAATGCCGACTGTTGTTTTAAGCGGTTAAATTTGGGAGTAATTTGTTACACAACAAAAGATAACCAGTATGGGTCTATTGGGGGCGGAAGAGCAGGGAGCCACAGTATTTTGTAGTTCTTCCAATTAAAAGGTGAAGTCTATCTCTCCACCCTTGAATTTGGATTTGGCCAATGAAACTTGTTTTGGCTGACGGGACATTCACAAAGATGATAGAGGTTGATGGTTAACAGGTGCTTGTGCAATTGGGTCTTCCCTCCTGTGCTCCTGGAACTCAGCAACTGCAACAACGTGTCTGAGTTCCAGTAGTCTGCTGGAGACTTGTGGCCATCACCTCAGCAGACCGTCCACATCAACAAGACTTGTGAGTGAGGCTATTCCTAACTAATCAGCCCACCCAACTTGCCCAGAAAAGAACTGACCAGGTGATCTACAGAAGCATGAGAAATAATCAATGCTGTTGTTTAAATATTTTAAGTTTCGGGGTGATTGCCTTAGCAAACGTCGACCCTCTCCGAGTCCCGCCCTCTTCTCCTTATACATGGTATAAGCTAATCGATACAACATATTTACTTGATGTATACCTTTTTGTTTCAGGAAAACAAACTAGGCTCAAAACCTAGTTATTTCCCAAACTTATCTGATCTTGGGCAAGTTAATTTACCTCTTTCAGCCTCAATTTTCCTCACCTTCAAATTGGGGATAATATTGGGTAACACTCCCTATCTCTTAAAGATCATGTGACAAATAACTGAGATGAACTACATGAACTACATAATGTGCTTAGCACCATGTCTGGCACACACTGCTCGATAAATCACTAAAGGATGACAATGATGCAAATGATAGGAAAGAAGCCAAAAGTGAGTAGAAGGCCTGGGTTAGTCCTGCAGTGGGATACAGTCTTCCCAAAGAAAGGCTACTGAGTGTATCATTCTATTAAACAAATATTTGCTAAGTGTTTAGTTTAGCACGTGCCAGGCCCTTTCCCTGAAACTGTAATGTGAAAGCAGGAATAAGTCATAACATTGAGCTATCTGAACCAGAACCAAGCTTGCCTGCTTCACAAAGAATTGAACTAGGACATCAAAATATTTCTGAATGGAACTTGAGCAGATGTTTATTTTGGTTTCCAGCCCCGAGTCTGGTCTGGATACTTCAGAGCCAGAGTGAAGGGTAGGGGCTATCCAAAGTATCTCTTAACTCTCTCAACTTCCTATCTCTCCCCGTCTCCACCAAGAAGTAAGAATGCATACTACCCCGAAACCAGAATCATTTCAACTCTAAATAGTGGCTTTCCACTCTTGATCTCAACCCAAAAGATGAAAAACATTTTAAATTGCACCTGAGTATACAAGAAGCTGAAACAAAAGTTCCGTAGTGGAGACTAAAATGTGTAATACATTCTGAATTTTCTATTTTATTCTATTTAATTTTTTAATGCTGGTCACAATCCTCTAAATGGATTTTAAGACATATCAATGGGTCACAACCAGCCGTTTGAAAAAACTGCTCTGAAACATCACATGGGGAGGGGACTTAAAGGTCATCTAGTCCAATCCTTTTATTTTACAGGGGGTAAACTGAGACTCAGAGAGGTTAAATCACTTGCCCAAGGCCACAAAGCTAGTAAGTGGCAGTGCTTGGATTTCAACCAAGATCTGACTCAACTATTGAATTCTTACCATGTGTCAGCCACTATGCTGAGTTTTTGAAGAGCATTATTTCATTTAATACTCACTGAGATCCTATGAAACAGATATTACCATTCCCACTTTACAGACGAGGAACAAAAAGTCTCAGGATGGGGAACATGACTTATTCAGTGTGTCACACAGTCAATAACAGACCCAGGACTTGTCTCCAGATTCAGCTGTCCATAAAGCCTGTGGTCTCGACCACTAAGCCCACTGTGAAGAAAGTGGTTATGAACGTGGGTTTGTGAGCTCTAAGCGCCTAAGCGTGCACATGTGCGGCAGTGATAACGTTGTGCTCCCTACTCTTCAGGGCCTTATCACAGCGCCACCAGCTCCCAAAAAACGTTGGTGGTAAACGAAAAGAAAACAGACTTTAGCCTAAGGAGGAGGAGGATTCGAAACCCAGCCCCACCATTTACTCGGAACACCAGCTTGATCTCTGCTTTTCAGTTTCCACATCTGTGAAGCTGGGACTGCAATAGCAACCGTCTCCGGGACTGAAAGAGTCAACCTTAATTTCCCGGCCCCTGGAAGCGCCTTAGCAAACGTCGACCCTCTCCGAGCCCCGCCCTCTTCTCCTCACGCGCTTGCGCCGCACAGGGGCGCCTTTTACGACACGGCGGTCGCGGCGCGCTTGGCGGCCGGAGCGAAACAAGCGAGTCGCGGGCGGCGGCGGCGGCGGCAGGGCACGGGAACGCGCGGGAGGCGGCGTCGCCATGTCGCATGGCCACAGTCACGGCGGGGGCGGCTGTCGCTGCGCCGCCGAACGTGAGGAGCCGCCCGAGCAGCGCGGCCTGGCCTACGGCCTGTACCTGCGCATCGACTTGGAGCGGCTGCAGTGTCTCAACGAGAGCCGCGAGGGCAGCGGCCGCGGCGTCTTCAAGCCGTGGGAGGAGCGGACCGACCGCTCCAAGGTGGGCCTTCCGGGGCCTGGGCGGGCGGGTGGGGACCCGCGCGGGGCCTCAGGCCGCCCGTCTGCTCTGTCAGCCTCATCTTTGAAGTTAAAAATAACCACGGCCCGATTGCCAAGCACTTTCCCGTGCCCGTCTCTTGCCAGCCCTGTGAGAGGCGAACACAGTTGAATCTCCTCGTTTTGTAGGTAGAGGAGCTGAGGCCCAGAGACGGGAAGGGGCTCTTTGCTTTACACGGCCAACGTTCAGTTCCAGGGCTGCGGGGGGTAGTGAGGGAGGATGACCCATCAGGGCGTTTTCCCTACCGTTTGACCACTGGTCCCAGTGGCTGCCTGATTTCACTTATCACCTGATGAAGACCGAAGACCAGCCTCGGGAGATGAAGCACATTATCCTATCTAGAGTATTTACCATTGTGGGGCGTAGAGCCATTTGAAAGCTGTGGACCGCATAGGCACAGATCTCTGCACACAATTTCAGGAGGCTAGTCGGTCCTGGAAGTTAATAAGTGCTGGAAAACTGAGGGCGGTTGACTATCTGCATTGCACTCCAGCTGTAAAGCAGGGTGGAAGATGCCTAAAATCGTAGGCGCTCAGCAAATATTTGTTGCTTTCTCCTCTCTCCTCCCTCTCCCCTCCAGTTTGTTGAAAGTGATGCAGATGAAGAGCTTCTGTTTAATATTCCGTAAGTATTTCTTTGGTGCTTGCCTCAGGCTAAAGAGGCTGTACCCAGTTGCCTTATCAGGATTCATTCCATGGTTGTGTCAAGAGGACACCTCTGTTTCTGGAAATGGGGTAAATTACTGAGGTGGGTGTGAGTAGCTTTCTTGGTGCAAAAAAGATGTATTTGTTAAAAGATAACTGAGAAGTCAAGGTAAATTTTTTAGAACCAAAGAATGCCAGAGGCAGACAGGATCTTAGAAATTATCTAGCACAAGTCTGACACATGAGTAAACTGAAGCCCAGTAAGGGGAAGGGCCTTGCCCAGGGTCACACAGCTCAGCAGAGATTGAACCCCAGGTTGACAACCCTCTTTTTTGCATTCTGGCAGATTTACAGGCAATGTCAAGCTCAAAGGTATCATTATAATGGGAGAAGATGATGACTCACACCCCTCTGAGATGAGACTGTAAGTGGCAAGGGTCTAGGCCCTCAAGAAGCTCCTATCCCTTTTTCTCTTTTCTCTGGTAGCACTTTATTCCAGAATAGTCTAACTTTTTCTTTTTACTGGGTTAAATATCCCCTCCCTCTCTTAAAAAAAAGCCTCATGTTTGTTCTGCATCGGAATACACTTATCTCTTCCTGAATTAACGGCATTTTTAGATTAAGTATCTTTAGGGCCACCAGCTTGTCTCTCTTCAAAGTATTTGCTGTGGCACCATTCAGAGAGCATCCTATAAATGCCAACTGTTGATGACTTTGCAGTTTTCGTAATAACCCAGCTGCAGATCTCAAATGATCTTTATGGAGTCTACCCTTGGGGTTAGCTTCAACATCTTCCCTTGCTGTTTCAGACAATTACAATCTTTCTGTGTGTTTTGTTGAGATGGAAGCACTCCATCTGAGTTTACACGGCCTTTAGTTAGCAAAGTTCTATATACCTCTTGTAACATGGAATCTGTTGATACTAGAGCTAGTACTCCCTTTCTGACAAGTTGCCTTATTCCAGCGTAGCCTTTCTAGAAGGAGGGGACACTGCTTTCTGAGGGCTGGAGAAGCAAATATGAGAAGAACTTTACATAAAAAGTTCTTCTGAAAAATTGATCAATTTAAATGAGAGATTTAAGAAATGGACACTATTTGAATGTTAGAAACATGAATTTGAAAGCAAATCCACATATTTAATCATTGTAAGGAAACAAAGTATGTTTGAGTTGATTCTTTCTGGGACTTGTTTACTTGCGAGATGGATTGACTGGACAAGACTAGACATCCGTGTTGCGTTGTAGTGAAGAGGGGGCTCTGGGGTAAATACTCGGGTTCAAATTCTGCCTGTACCGCTTGCTAGCTGCATGACTTTGGGCGTTACTTCTCTATATCCCAACGTTTTCATATGTAAAATGGCAATAACAGTCGGAACCTCTTAAGATTGTGGAAAGAAATGAGCTATAACATGTAAAGAGCTTAGAATAAATCTGGAACGTAGGATGTGTCCCGTTTTGTTTGTTTGTTTTTTGGTTTTGCCGGGGGGTTTGGCTGCGCTGCGCAGCTTGTGGAATCTTAGTTCCCCGAACAGGGATTGAACCTGGGCCCTCAACAGTGAAAGAGCCGAGTCCTAACCACTGGACCGCAAGGGAATTCCATAGTATGTGCCTGGTTTTGGAAAGGCAGGTGCAAATACTTACAGAGCCCTCAGTTCTAAGCACTTTGCACTTTATCAAATCTAAGATGTCATTGATTATAAAATGCACCATTATTTTATGTACCATTGATAAAGAAAAAAGCAGTATCTGTTCAACTATGACATGTCACTGATACATTCAGAAAAGTTAACTTGAGACCTTAAATCAGTGAAATTTGAACACAAACTAGGTGTTAGATGATATTAAAGAATTATTGCTAATGGCTAAGTTGTTCATTGTAAAATGGTATCATATTTTTTTTTACGAAGACCTTACTTTGTAGAGATATATACGGACATATTTATGAATGAAATGATACGTTTGAGATTGCTTCAGAATATCAAGCACAAACAAAATGGGGTTGATAGGCAGAATTGGCATGATCTTGATTATTGAAGCTCAGTAATAAGTATATGGAGATTCATTATATTTTTCTCTTTACTCTTATGTATGTTTGAAATTTTCCATAGTAAAATTTTTTAACAAGTGTGTCTCTTAGAATTGATTCAATTTAATATCCACATCAACTGTATGGGATATGTACTATCACTATCCCCATTTTACAGATGATGAACTAAGAGACAGATTAAATCACTTGCCCAAAATTACACAGCTGGTCAGTGACAGAACCAGGCTTTAAACCTAGGAAGTCTGGCTCCAGAGACACTGCTTTTAATCACAGTGCTATACTGCCTCTCATAATGCTGCTTATAAATGTTCACTATTATTATTATTATTCTGTGCATCATTCTTAGAAACATTTTGAAGCAAACATTTGCTTTCCTGTGTTACCTGCATTTTGCTGCAGCTAATATCTAGGCCCCTCCCATGGGGGTGTGGTAATAAGACACTCTAGAGATTGGAGGTGTGTGTGGCCCAGTCCTTTAGAATTTGTGAGTTACAGAGGAGACTGCTGTTTCTAAGATATGTCTTTGAAAATTTGTTTCTTCACTAGTAGTTTTACTTAACTTTCCAAAGCCCATTGTGAGTTGGCGGCCTTTTGTGCTTTATTCAAAAATGGAAATCCCCAAGTTGTATTTTTTTAAGACTTGTAAGATGACTCTGTATACCATAGGGTAATTTTGAACACAGAAAAATGCTTGAGCATTGGGTTACCTGATCTTATCTCTTAACTGTGTTTAAGATGTTTCTGCCAAAGTATTTTTTCCCCATGAGTAAGCTGTTTTATTTAACATCCCCAGCTTGGTCTGAATGTGCTGAGTTGCTTATTTTCTCCATGCATTTGCTGCATGTGACCCAGTTTGAGCTATCGCTCTGTGTATTGCTTCTCATGCGCTCTTAACCCACTCAGAGATGCCATTGGCTTATGTTGCAGTTCTCAGCTCTTGTTGGATTAAAGATGTTTGTGTATAAATGCCAGTAAAATGCCATTTCCAAAATTTGATCTCCTGTTGATAGAACCGAGGGCAGTTGAGGAGTCAGTAGGAAGTTCTGAGAACCTGAAAAATGTGATAATGCACATTTCTTGATTTTTCTCCCCTTTCCTTTCTCAGGTACAAGAACATTCCACAGATGAGCTTTGATGATACAGACAGGGAGCCAGATCAGACTTTTAGTCTGAACCGGGATCTTACAGGAGAACTAGAGTATGCTACAAAGTAAGCACTGGGCCTCTCTTCCACTCTTTGGCTTCTGAGAATGGCAGGCGCTCCCTCATTTGCAGTGAGCATCTGTGCATTAGCATTTAGTGGGCTTGCAATTGTTTTTGGCCCATCTCCTGCTTCCTTAGCATCAGAAACAAGTTAAAACAGTGGAGAGGCCTGATCCTAGGCTTGGTCAAATTTTGGCAGAGGTTCAGGGCAAGCCACAGACTTGTTAACCTGGAAGCAATTGACAGATTTGAATGAGCTCCTAGTATGGTCTTAGGAAAGATGTTTTCAGAATTCCTCTTTGCATAGTGGGCTTACAGCAGCCAAGTTACATGTGACCACCTTACCTCTCTCATTTTCCTACTGAGCTTGCTTTCAGATCCCTGCGTGGTCGCACAGCATTTCTCATTCCTGTTCCTTGCGGGCAGGGGCAGTGTTGATTCATTTTTCTGTCCCTATTGCCTTGGACAAGATCTGGCAGATGTTCAGTAAATATTCACGTATTCATTGCTTGCCCAAAGGAGAAGGATGAGACGTAAGACCCCAAGATTGTTCTCTGACATTTGCCTGGGTTTTACCACAAGATGGAGCTGGAATTGACTTTTTTGACATGGTAGTGAGCTTCTCACTGAACTCTTATTGTTGTCTTCTCTCTCTACTCCTTCATCCTCTAGAATTTCTCGTTTTTCAAATGTCTATCATCTCTCAATTCATATTTCAAAAAACTTTGGAGCCGATACCACAAAGGTCTTTTATATTGGCCTGAGAGGAGAATGGACTGAGGTAAGATGGGGTTGGAAGTATTATTGCCCCTCTAATATGTGTACATATGTTTGTATATCTGCATGCTGTGGTAGTAGGAGCTTGAAGGACAGGAAAAAGAGCAAGTGAGACATTGGTTTCTCCCAGTCTAGTTTTTCTTGGTTTCATCACTGTAAACTGTCCGTCTCATTTGACAGGCTATAGGAATTTTAAGGGGGTTGAAATAATACAGTTGATATCAGTGCAGTTTTTCACCTTAAAATTCTTTCCTTCATTTAACATTGTTGGTAACCTTTCTTGTTCTGGGCACCAGAGATAGGGTGATAAACAAGATAGACAAGGTCTTCTTCTCATGGTGCCTCCATTATAGTGGAGGAATGACTCTTCTAAGTGATGGGGTGAATCATTGATTCGCTCTTACCCAGGCCTTCTCAGGATAAAAAGTATCAGAACGGGGAAGAGATTAGATGATGACTTCTAGAAATGAACCTGAATAAGGACCACTCCGTTGTGTGGTCTGGGCAATGGCCAGCTGACCCAGCCTCTCAATTTTCTTGCAGCTTCGCCGACATGAGGTGACCATCTGCAATTATGAAGCATCGGCCAACCCAGCTGACCACAGGGTCCATCAGGTTACCCCACAGACACACTTTATTTCCTAAGGGCTGGCCAAGGCTCCCACAGAGGCGTTGTGTCAGTGAAGATGTACGACATACTGTTGGGAAAGACACAGAGAGATGGGGCTCCAGAGAGAGTTGGCTGCCACAGCCTCTGCCAAGCTTTGTCTTTGGGGCTTGCTGCAGAAACCTGACCTACGGAAGACACCACACCCCCGGGAAGGGTCGTGTGGGTGCCGAGGGACAATCGTGGTTCTCTGGGGCCCTGCAGAAGTTGGGTCTTGGGGTGGTCAGCACCTGGCAGTCATGGATAATGCCTGCCTTCCCAGTTAATGTGGCCATGGGATCCCAAGTGTCTTGTTGCTTTGTGGCAGGATTTTTGTGTGACTTGTTTTTTTTTAAATGGAGACTCTTCCTGGGCTGCAGTAAACTTTCTGAAGCCTCAGCATTGTGTTCGTGTTAACCATCAGGAGGGTCTCCAACTAGAAATACTTGTCCCTGCTTGCTCCTTCTCCCTGTCATCTTTCAACATTCTTGTCAAGTTGCCCAGCTTGGAGTTGTCTGTCGTGCACTAGTGTCCCATGGTTATAGTTAGAAGAACAAGAATCTCCTGATAATGCTTAATAGCTTGAGAAGAAGTTCTTTTTTCCTGCTAACCAGGTAAGCAGTCTGAGGAGAGCATGGCCATCGTTTCTGTGTTTGTGGGTATCCTGGTCGGGGTAAGATTGGGACTTAGATAAGATTCCTCTTGGGACATCCTTAATATTTATTAGCTTCTAACTAGTGTTGTAAGCCCAGTGGCAGAATTTGGAGATCTCAGTTCTTCTGTTCATGGCTTTTTATTCACTGTGACTAATAAGCTTCCTAATAAATCCTTGCCAGACTTAATGTTTGTATATTCTTTTGAGTTCTTGGTAGTACTTATGAAACCTTTACTGAGAACTGTATGAAACTTTGAAATCTGTTGTTGTTGTTTTGGACTAGGTAGATGATAAGTGCCACAATTAAATCGACAGTAGATCAGTATCTCCAGGAAAGGTCAGGTTTAATTCTGTACAGTAGGCTAAAAATGCTCCTACACCCACCCACCCACATTCTGTAAAGAAGAAGGTGAGGTTAAAAACCTTATATTCCATTTCTCAGGTAAGGAATTAAGTTGTGAGGTGATGTTTACAAAAACAAGGGAGAACAGATTCTGGAGCTCCTCGGAAGAAATGATGGTGAGGAAAGTGAAGTGAGCAGCATGTAAGGTCTGAAGGTAGACCCAAGAATTTGGACTTAAGTTTTGAAAGTCAGTACGGCAATTGGACAGAATTTAAGTATCCTAAAAGAGGGGATTTGAAGTGGTCACTATTCTCTCCTTTGCAGAAAATAGAAACACTTGATAATGGAAATTAGTGTTGAATTTAATCCTCTTGAGAGAATGCCTCTGAGGGATTGGCCCACACCGTTGCTAGCCTGTTTCTCCAGCTTATCCTGGGGAAAGCTTGCCACCACCAAGCCTTGCCCGAGCCTCAGAATTTCTAAAAATGCAGCCTGAAATCAACCAGAATGCAAATACAATTCTCGATGCACTAAGGGTCCTACTCACTCCTCCGCCACATCCTCTTTATTTCATTTGGGTCATTTGGAGATAAAGAAGGGCTATGTTTTAATTTGGAGTAGCGGGAAAATAAAGTTAGAAGTGTTAGAGCAGACTAACCACTAATCCCACTAGCACTAATCACAGGTAGCCTCTGAGACAAGGCCTCTGAATTTGAGCTTCACTCTGAAGAATTTGCTCAAAGTGCCACAGTGTCTTAGGTGATTGGGGTGCAGGAGGAATTGTTTATTCTTCCACAAGCAGACCCAGCAGGGATTCTGGGAGTGGGAGCAACTGTGTTGTCCACATCCATTCACCCCCTTTCCACCCCTGGATCCTTGGCCTGCTGTGGTCCTCTGGACCCAAAGTTTTCCTGCTCTGTGACCTGCTGAGCACTTAAGACCAAACTGCCTCTTAACCTGGGAAAAAGTGCTTTGTTGAGCTTCCAGATATACTGTTTTCTTTCAGTTCAAAAAAAACCAGTGTACATTAAGCTGGGCAAACGAGTCCGAAGCTGCTGAGGGATGACTCATTTCCTGTGTGCAGATGCCCACAGGTTCTGTCAGGGACATGGTCCTGCAACCCAGTTTGCCTCCCCTTCCGGCCTTTATGTGGACCCTGAGCCCCATTCCACTTTACCGATGCCACAAGGAGCAAAGGGTGACTCGGTGACCAAATGAAACCCTCTTTGTTAACAACTGGAGAGCGCTGATGGCGGTATTTTGTGCACTGTCTGTGTGGTATTGCTTGCTGTGCGCAGAGCTAAGACAACACTTCCGATTCCTGACCAGTTGTCTCGGACACTGCTGATGCCAGTGTTCTTTTCTCCCAGGGTCCTTTTTAGAGTCATTATGTCCTCACACTGTGATTTTACACCGTATAGAGCATTTCCACACGGCCTCATTTGAGCCTAACAGCAAAGCTGTGAAGTAAGCTGGGTGGTTATTGTCACCGTTTTTCAGCTCAGGAAGCAGGTGCAGAGGCAGCATTACAGTGTAATCCTGAGGTTGCTGTTTACTTCCCTCCCCTGAGCCTCAGTTTCCTCATCTTTAAAATAAGATTGGAAGACTAGATGGTCTCAAAGTGTCTTTTCAGCTGAGTGTATGACTTTATCCATGACCCTGGCACAGGACGTGAGGGCCAGTGGTGGATACCCAAGACCGTAATGGATGGGAAGGTGGGAAACTCTGCTAGTGTGAGGAATGCCTCTCCTTCAGGACAGGTTTCCTCCAGGAGGCGCACGGGTGGTGGTAGCAAGTGGGAGCCACGGACGCACTGTCTAGATGCGGCCGGAGATTCCGTGGCTTGGTTATGGGGAGTGGCCCCACCGTACCCAACATGGCAGCTCCTATCTGAAGAAACCCCGACGCCCACTTCCGGGTTCCGTACCGCTGGCCAGGCTACTTCCGGCAGCGCGATGGCTGGGTTCCCGGGACTCGAACGGAAGTTCCGGCGGGGGCGGTAGAGGGGGAAGAGTGAGTGTCTGTGCGGGAGAGAGAGGAGAATCGCCCGAGAGGTCTCGAAACCCCCAGGAGTGGAGGTACCGTGGTCCGGGGCCAGCAGGCCCGGGGAGGGCACTGGCGGGGCATCGGCCCACCGCGAGGGTCCTGGCGAGTGGGGAGGGGCAACCGCAGTTGTGAGGGATGGGGGTGGGGAGTGAGGTGCGAGGAGGCGCTGGCCGGTCTGGGGGACTTTGGGGGTAGAGAGGGAGAGGAAGGTGGGGTCCCGGTGTGATGAGAGGGACTTCAGGGTCGGAAGTGGAGGATCCCATTGTGGGGCGGGGGCTCTCCAGGGTCAAAGGTAGAACGCCCCTTTGTGGGCAGAAGCGGGTCCGGCGTCAGGATAGAAATTGTCACTGTGGGGAGGGCGACCCTCGGTCAGAACAGAAGTTCCCATTGTGGGGAGTGGGAGACCATGGGTCAGAGTGGGAGTTTTTACTGTGGCGAGGAAGACCCCAGGTCAGGGGGGAAGGCACCACTCTGAGAGGAGGGGCCTGGGGTGAGGGGTGGAAGTCGCTCGGTGGGGAAGGAAGGGAATCTCAGCTTAGGACAAAAGGTGCATTCCTGTGTGGGAAGAGGAACCCCAGGGTCAGAGGTGAGGGATCCCACTGTGCGGAGGGGCGCTCGGGGGAGAGGGGAGGGGGAAGCCAGTTGGTGGGGTGGGAGGGGTGGGCGCTGCTCGGAAGGGTCGGCACTTAGGGGCGGGTAGCAGAAGCTGCCGGGGAGTTTGGAGGATGCTAAGGACGGGAGGAGCCAGCCAGCTTGACATTCTTTTGTGTGTTTGGGAGTCCCAGAGAGAGCATGGTCGAGCTGAGGGACCTATTTGGAGTCAGTGGGCAGCCGCAGGTGGCCTCATACAAGGGGGCGGGGGGCACTGTTTAGGAAGTGGGTGGTGGATCGGAGTTTGTGTGCCTTCTGGGGACATGGGCAGCTCCCAGGGGCTCTGAGAAGGGCTGAGCCAGAAGGCTGACGGGGGCTGGATGGGAGGGAAGTTGGAGAAAATGTGTATGGGGTTGAGGGTAGGGGCTGGAAGCATATTTCCCGGCAGTTTTCCTTCCCTTCATTTCCCAGTAGGGCCGGGAGTTGTGGGGAGGAGGGGACACAAGGGCTCTAGAGAAGGGGGATGATTGGAGAGCAGGGAGAGGAGGCAGTTACCTGCCAACGAGTGTTAGGTGGGGAGAAGGCAGCAGGGGATGCCCTGGCTCCCCTGCCCCACGGCCCCAAAGCCCTGCCTCTGCCCACCTCCAGCAACCTCAGGCTGTGTGGGGGCCAGAAGCAGGGCCACTAGGATGGCTGCCCCTGCTTTTCAGCCCTGGAGTGAAGGCAAACTTCCTGCCCACTTGATCGGGCCCAGGACTTCTTGCCTGGCTTTTCTTTGTGCCCAGGATAGAACCTGGGGTGGAGGGCTGATGGCCCGGGTTGGCCCTGGGTTTGAGGCTCTGCTCCTGTGTCAGGATTCTCTCCCCTTCCTGGCCTTGCTCTTGACCGCTGCCCCGAATGTGCACAGGCCCCAGCCGTGGAGCCCTGCAGTGTATGTGTGGTAACACCATGTCTGTGCCCCTGCTCACCGATGCTGCCACTGTGTCTGGAGCTGAGCGGGAAACAGCTGCGGTAAGGGTCTTCTGCTACCCACGCAGCCCCCAGGGGGCCGGGTGGGGAACTGGCTGGAGGGGGCGTGGGGAAAACAGAGGTGGCAGTGAGAAGAGGGCGAGCAGCCTGCAGCCGGGAGGCAGGGGCTTAATCGCCTGACTGCCACCTCAGTTCCCCTCCAGGTCCTTGGGGGTGAGGGAGGGGTGGCCAGAAGTTGGACAGAGCGAGAGTGATAGCAGGACGGTGACTGCCCTCTTCCCCATCTCTGATCCTTTTCCAGGTTATTTTTTTACATGGCCTTGGAGACACAGGGTGAGTGAGCTGGGGAGGGGGTGTTCCTGGGGAAGTGGGGGAGGGCCCAGTGGGCAGGACTGGAGAGGCCTGCGCCCTCCCTTCCTCCCTCTCCACATTGGTGCCTTTTTTCTCTTCCCTCCTACAGGCACAGCTGGGCTGACGCCCTCTCCACTATCCGGCTCCCTCACGTCAAGTACATCTGTCCCCATGCGTGAGTGCCACCCCAGCAAGGGAAGGGCTGAGGATGGGGGGTGGTCCTGTGGTCCCAGGCCTGTTCTCTCCTGCCGGCTGCATCCTGGGGCCTGGGGCCCAGAGCAGTCACAAGTGCCATTTTCAGCCTTCATCATTCCTGTGGAACCCTCAGGAATAGGGTCCAGCCTCAGCCCCAAGGCCTCCTAGACCTGAGACTCCTAGAACCAGGACCCCCTGTACCCCTTCCCCAAGTACTCACCGACTGAGCTGGAACCCCGTCACACCGAGTGCTGGGCTGTGCTTCTCCATCGCTACTGCTGATGCCCCAACCACAGCCTCCAGCCCCACGTGGCAGGTTGCCTGGCAACACCTTAAACACAGGCCCTGCCTGCTGGGAGGGTTCCCCAGGGGTTGCCCTGCCCCCACCTGGGCTCTCTGCTGTGGCTTCCTCATCCCTCCTGAGCATGACGGCCCTTCTTGCTGTCCCTCCCCAGGCCTCGGATCCCTGTGACACTCAACATGAAGATGGTGATGCCCTCCTGGTGAGTTTGGGGAGGGGGAATAGGAGCTTGAGGGAGCTGCCTGGGGCCAGCCCAGGTCTCCCAGTAGCTGCCAATGCCTCTGCTTCTCCAGGTTTGACCTGATGGGGCTGAGTCCAGATGCCCCAGAGGACGAGGCTGGCATTAAGAAGGCAGCAGAGAACAGTAAGGCCCCAGCCCCTCCTCGGCATCCTCCCTCTCCCCCTCTGCCCGCCCAGGAAAGTGCCTGGCAATACCTCTGTTTGGCTCCCTTCCTTGGGTCCCTCTGGCAGCTTTCCCTCCACCCAGTCATGCCCCCTCCCCCCAGTCAAGGCCTTGATTGAGCATGAGATGAAGAATGGGATCCCTGCCAATCGGATCGTCCTGGGAGGCTTTTCACAGGTGAGGGGAGAGAGAGGCGGGTGGGTGGTGGGAGCTGAGCTGTGCCCTCATGACCCCTCATTCTCTCCTTCCTCCAGGGTGGAGCCCTGTCCCTCTACACAGCCCTCACCTGCCCCCACCCTCTGGCTGGCATTGTGGCATTGAGCTGTTGGCTGCCTCTGCACCGGGCCTTCCCCCAGGTGAGTGTCTCCACGACCCCGGCTCCTGCCCTCTGTCTCCTTGAGGCTGGGGGATTGTGCCCAAGCACTGGCTTTGCTCTCTGAGTCCCGTCTGGCCCACAGGCAGCCAACGGCAGTGCCAAGGACCTGACCATCCTTCAGTGTCACGGGGAGCTGGACCCCATGGTTCCCGTACGGTTTGGGGCCCTGACAGCTGAGAAGCTCCGGTCTGTTGTTACACCCGCCAGGGTCCAGTTCAAGACTTATCCCGGTGTCATGCACAGCTCCTGTCCTCAGGTCAGTGCTGAGGGGCTGCTTCCCACTCCCGCCCTTCTCCTTCCTCCCTCCGGCCAGGAGCCTCTCACAATACCCCCCCCTCCCCCCCAGGAGATGGCAGCTGTGAAGGAGTTTCTTGAGAAGCTGCTGCCTCCTGTGTAACTACAGTTCCTGGCCCCCAGCGCGGTCCCCCAGCTCATGGGGGATTTGGCACGCGCGGCACCATCTTGGATCTGAGCCGGTCGAGCCCCTTTCTCACCCTCCTGGACCCTTCCTCTTCCCACAGGCCTCTGGGGCAGGCAGGCCAAGGCCTGGCCGGGCCTCCCTTCCTGGCTTCAGCCACCTGGCTGTCTGCCGCACGGGGTGGGCTGCTTTCTTATCCCATTTCCCTGAAGGGGGGGCCCCCCTGGCAGCAGTATTGGAGGGGCTGTAGGCAGCGGGAGAAAGGGGCCCAGCCGCTGACCCACTCACTCAGGACCTCACTCACTAGCCCCACTTTGGGCCCCTCCTGTGACCTCAGGGTTTGGCCCCTGGGGCCCTCCCAGGCCCCACCTCCCACCCTCTCCCGCCAGCTGATTCTGCCCAGATAATCGTGTCTCTCCTGCCTCCACTCCAGCTGCTTCTCAATCATGAATGTGTCCGTGGCCCGGGCCCCCTTGCTGCTGTGGGCTCCCTGCGCCTGCGCAGGAGTGTGGGTGACGGGGCGGAGTCCTTCGAGGGGGCCCCCCTCAGCCATTCTGACTTGGGGGCTGGGCCCTGCCTCCCCATTACCCTCCGCCCCCGCGGGCCTGGAGCCTGCAGGGCTGGACTGAGGCTCAAGGTCTCCCCCAGCTGCCTCACCCCACGTTGTCCCCACTCTAGGGCCGGGGGGAGGTGGGGAGGAGTCATGTCTCGTCTTCTGTCTCCATGTAGTTTTGGGTGTTTTTCTTGTTGTGTCTGGATTCCGATAAAATTAAAGAAATTGCTTCAACTCTTAGGCCTGGATGATTCTATCCAAGGGGTAGAGTGTGATCATGTGCAAGAATCTGCTCCAGTGTAAGAAAACTTTATTTTAAATACTTGGGGAAGCTCCTTCGTAGCAGTATAAATTAGTCCCTGGGAGGGAGGGCGTTCTGTGTGTCTCAGGGCCCTGCTTCGCCCCACTTGCTCTTTCTTGGTGGTCCTCCTGGGTTCCTGGACCCTGTGGAATAGAGACCCCTGATACCTGGTCAGTGGTGCCCTTGGCCTCATGCCTGGTGGGCTGAGTGGGCACAGTTGGGGTCTGAGGTAGGGGAGGCTCTGAGGCCCCTGGGTTCCTGCCAGAGGCTGGAGAGCAGGCAGTTGTTTCTCTTCCTTTCCTGGTCCCTGGTAGGTGAGGGTCTCAGGCCTGCGCGCCAAAGCCTGAAGGATTCTGCTTCTGCCAGCGCCATAGATCTTCGCCTGTGATGGGGCAAGGTCTGTGCTCAGGGTCCACACTGGAGTGCAGGGCCCGCACCACCTCGGACAGCCTGGAGTGGGCAGGCCCAGACCCCTGGCGCCCTTTTCCTAGCCCCTGACTCTCTCCCAGGGGCCAGGCCAGCACCCAGGGTCAGGGGTTGGGCTAGCACTCACACATCCTGTCCAGCCCTAAGGCTGCTGACCAGCCCAGCTCCTTGAGGGCCAGGCTGGGGTTGGCATAACAGGCAGCCACATCGCCTTCCCGCCGGGCCACCACCTTGTACGGGATCTGCAAGAGAGCGGACGGTTGTAGCTTAGCTGAGCTGGCCCTGGCCTTACCCGCCAAGTTGCTGACCAGGCCCTCAAGAAATGGAGGTGCAGAGCAGGGTCTCGCTCTCAGGCATCAAGTCCTAAGGCAGGCTTGAGGAGACAGGGCGGTGCTGGGATGCCCGTCACGTAGGTTAGTGGGAGGGGCTGGGGGTGGGTCAGGGTGGGCTGCCAGCCTACCTTCTTCCCCGAGGCCTTCTCCATGGCCATGACCATCTGTAACACCGAATAGCCCGTGCCTGTGCCCAGGTTGTAGATCTGTCCGGAGAGGAGAACAGGGACTGTGCCGGGGGCTGGACTTACTACCCCTCTGGGCCCTATTGGTCCAGGCCTCCGTCTCCTTCCCCTCCCTCCCTTCTCCTCCTACCCGGCAGCCACACTGCTCCTTCAGCTTCCTCAAAGCCGCGATGTGGCCTTTGGCCAGATCCACGACGTGGATGTAATCCCGGACGCCTGCAGAGGAGGAGGTGGTTGGGTGTTGGGTTCAGTACAGTCTCTGCCCCGCCTCAGTCTCCCTCCCGGCTCCCACTCCTGGCTCCTCCTGGTCCTGGGCTCACCTGTGCCATCCTCTGTGTCATAGTCATTGCCAAAGACATTCAGTGCCTCCCGTCGTCCAATCGCCACCTGGGGTGGAGGTCAGGTTAGGTTTTCCCAGGACCTTGGCACCAGCTGTAGCCCTCAAGCCTAGGGCCACCCCCTTCCTTTCCCTTCTCCTTTACCTGGGAGACATAGGGCATGAGGTTATTGGGGATGCCCTGGGGATCCTCGCCGATGCAGCCCGAGGCGTGGGCGCCTATGGGGTTGAAATATCGCAGCAGCACTGCATTCCAGGCCTGTGGGACGCAGGTCAGACGATGGGAGTTGGGGGTGCAGGCTGTGTGTCCCAGCTGAATCCAGAGCCCACCCTGCCGGTTCTCTATCCCTAGAAAGGAGCAGGGTGTCGGGCCCTCCCTGCAAGTGCTGTGTGACCTTGTGCAAGTCACTGCTGCTTCCTGAACCCCAGCCTCCTCCTCGGTGGAGGCTGATCCGGATCCCGTCCTCAGGCTTGCGGGCGTGGGCCGTGAGGGGTCCGTGAGCGGAGCCACGGCTGAGTCAAAGGGGGCCCTCACCTTGTCCGCCTGGCACAGGTCCCGGATCATTTCCTCGATGAAGAACTTGGACTTGCCGTAGGGGTTGGTACAGCCACCTGTGGGGTGAGCCTCATCCAGGGGCAGGTACCGGGGGTTCCCATACACGGTGGCCGAGCTGCTGAACACCAGGTTCTTCACCCCGTGGGCCCTCATGACCTGCCCAGGGAGGGGAGGCGTCAGTGGCCTCTGCCTCACACGTTATTCCCGCCCCCTTACACCTCCCAGGTGGGTGGGGCTGAGCTATGGGCGCCCATGTACAGAAGGGGAGACTGAGGCTGAGAGGCAAAGACCTGTCGAAGATGACACAGCTTGGGCTCTGCCACTGTGTTTGGCAGTGCGTACCCGGCTAGGGGCCCTCACAGTGTCTGTGTCCTCGCCTCATGCCTCACCTCCAGAAGCTGGATGGTTCCTGTCAGGTTAACTCTGTAATAATCCAGAGGCTTCTGCACCGACTCGCCCACAGCCTTGAGCCCAGCAAAGTGGATGACCGCTGTGAAGCTGTGCTGCAGGGTTGCAAAGCTGGGGTCAGAGGTTGCTTACAGGCCTGGCCCTTGGCTATGCCCCCTGTCTGCCTGCCAAGCACCCACCTTCTTAAAAAGACGCTGTAGGGCTGCCTGGTCCAAGATGTCCATCTCCTCAAACTCCACAGAGTGGCCTGTCAGCTCCTGAACCCGCCGCAAGCTCTCAGGCATGGAACCCCCTCCTGGTTGGGCACATAGAGGCCATCAAAGTCAGAGGAGATGGGGTGCTGGGTTCCCAAGGGACTGGCCAGACACACATCTCTTGGAGGTGGGGGTAGAACGCAGGGTTTCCCTTCCATACCCCTGGGAGCACCAGCCCCCCTCCACCTGCTCACCACGAATGGCGTTATGGAAGTTGTCGACGACCACGGGCGCATAGCCCGCCTCCAGCAGCTCCAGCACGGTGTGGCTGCCGATGTAGCCAGCCCCACCCGTTACCAGCACCTTCTCTGCCATCGCGCCTGGCCCAGGACAGAGACTCAGAGGTGGCCAAGGCTGCCTGCTCAGGGCCTCCTTTGATCTGGACTCTGGCGTCAGGGAGGCAGTGGTGCGTCCTAGGTAATAGGGTGGGTCTGGAGTCAGCCCTGGTCCAAGACTGGATACCATCACTTTCTGGCCTTAGGCCTTGGAGACCACTTCTCTCTTGGCCTTAGTTTCCAACTCTATACCATGGAGTTTATAACTGTACAACTATCACGTGGTAGTGTGAGGGTCAGATGAGGTGATTTTAAAGGCCTGCCACATGGTACAGGTGGGGAGATGACTGAGGCACAAGCGCCATAACTGACCGGGGGTTGGGAAGATGGAACCCTAGGCTCCACGCTGCCTTCCCCGAGGTGTCTGGGGACTGGACAGTTCTGGACAGAAGGAAACAAGGCAGCAGCATTGGGACTCCAAGAGCCCAGGAAGGGGTTCTGTCTGCTCAGACTCAGACCTTCCCAGTCCCTCTGCCATCACTAGGTATAAACTGGCTCCTTGGTTCAGTGACTAATACCTCCTGGGGTAAGCAGCCCCCTGACTCCCTCCCACAAAGGTCAACTGGGAGGAGGCAGGAAATATAGCAGATGGCCTCAAGGTGGGGTCTTTTGCCAGGCAGGCTGAGCCCAGCTCTGGGGTTACAGCACTGCACTCCTGGAGTGGGCCCCACCCCAGGTCAGCCAGGCTGGTTCCGCCTGTGCGGATGCCACTCCCCGCTTGGAGCTAAGGATCTCGCCTAATTCTAGGGGGCACTGAACAGGGTAGTGTAGACGTGGCCTTGGCTCCAGGCTCCACTGCCAGGTGTGCACCACCGCCCTGAACAAACTCTACGGGCAGAGACGGTGGAGCGGAGGAGGGGGGCGGGGGAGGAAACTCAGACACTGAGGTCTTTCATTCCGGGCGGCCTGGCCCGCAGCCGCCTTCCTCCGAGCTGCGTCAATCCTCTTCTGGGCTCATCCAGCTCCGACCCACCTGACTGAACGCCCGCTGCGTGCCAGGCTCTGTATTGGGCACTTTTGCATTATTTTCCTGAATTCCCCCAACATCCTGATGAGGCAGGTGTTACTACTGGCACTTTACAAAAAAGGATACTAAGGTCAGAGAGGTGAAGTAATTGCCTTAAATCACAAAGCTAGTGCTGGCCGGGCTAGAATCTGGATCTCCAGGCTCAAAGTCCCGCCCCTCGCCCCAAGCAGTTCGCCCCCTGCCCCCACTGTTTCCCGCTGGACTCTGCTCCTGACGCTGAAGCCGCCCCCGACCCCGTCCCACCGAGCTCCACGCACTGTGCGGGCCCCCGGAAAGTGGCGGCGGAGGAGCCATGGGAGGCAGGAAGGCTGGTGAGGCCGGCCTTCCTCCGACTCGCAGAGTGGCCTCGGTCAGCTGTCGCCTCCTCTGTTTTCCCAGTCCGTAAAATGGAGGGGAGGGGGCCCAGGGCCGTGAGCTATCAATTGCACTTGAGCCTCAGGCTGGGATTCGGGCGGTGCCTCGGCCGGGAATGAATGAACCCTGGCCACCCCAGCCAAGGCAGCGGGAGCTGCGAGCAGCGAGGGTGGGTCCGCCCTGGCGGGACTCTGCCCAGAACGCAGCCCAGACCCCCGAGACTCTCCCTCGCGCCCGGTGGACCACCCGGCCCCTCGCAAACCCGCCCAGGCCCCCCATTCGCCTCCCGAACCTGCTCCGCACCACGGAACCCGCGCTGCCTCGAACGGCGCCGCCTCCCGAGCTCCGCGCCCAGTCCCTTTAAGAACCGACGGCCCGCCCTGGCCCCGCCTCCTCCACGCCCCCAAGAGACGTGTCAGCGGAGAGACCGCAGTACGGGGCGCCGGGAGGACCACGGAAGCTGCGTCTTCAGGACGCCTGCGCGGCACATCCCGCAGAGGGAGGTACCGACCCGTGCCTGGGCGGTGGGCAGAGGAGGGCACGGCCCGCAGCCGGGCCCGCGAACCCAGGCGCCAGCGCTTGTCACGACCACGGGAAACGGGCGCCGCGCCCCGGGAGATGGGGCTTCTCAGGGGCGCCCGGCAGCCGTCCCGCGGCGGGAGCCACAGCCAGGCGCGGGGCCGAAAACCGCGGCTCCACGCTCGCCCGCAGGTTTTTCACTGTTTTCGTAGCTGCCAAACCCTTTCTTTTTAGTAACCCTGGCATGAAGCAGATGGCTGCCTGGAACAGAGGCAAGAGGGACGGCGCCGAAGGACGGGAACGGGTAGGGGTCGCCCAGAGGCTGCCGTTCTGTAAAGTCTAGTTCAAAAACCCGCCAAAAGGGAACTTCCCTGTCGGTCCTGTGGGTAACACTCCGCGCTTCCAATGCAGGGGGCCCGGCGTTCGATCCCTGGTCGGGGAACTAGATCCCGCATGCATGCTGCAACTAAGAAGTCCGATGCCGCACCTAAAGATCCCGAACGCAGCAACGAAGACCCGGCATAGATAGATTAGATTAGATAGATAGATAAGATAGATGAGATAGATACTTAAAAAAAAAAATACCGCTAAGGGAGCCCTGAAACTAAAACAGGAATTACAGTGCCAATTGCGGTCAGCCTGGAACGGTTTGCACCCTGCCTACCATAATAGTACGTTAGAAAATGGTGTTCTGATTTTGTTTAAAATAAAGGGAGGGGGCTTCCCTGGTGGCGCAGTGGTTAAGAATCCGCCTGCCAATGCAGGGGACACGGGTTCGAGCCCTGGGCCGGGAAGACCCCACATGCCGCAGAGCAACTAAGCCCGTGAGCCACAACTACTGAGCCTGCGCGACTGGAGCCTGTGCTCTGCAACAAGAGAGGCCGCGATAGTGAGAGGCCCGCGCACCGCGATGAAGAGTGGCCCCCGCTCTCCGCAACTGGAGAAAGCCCTCGCACAGAAACGAAGACCCAACACAGCCAAAAATAAATAAATAAATAAATTTATAAAATAAAGGGAGGGTTAAGGAATGATGTGTATAAAGGCATGACATACTGAATGATGAAACCCGAGCAAAGGAAGAAATGCACACGTGTGTGCCACAGCCTGAGTGCCCTGGGCCTGCCCGAGTCCAGCAAGGACGCTGACAGGAAGGAGAGGCTGAGGTCCTGAGAGCTGAGTGCGCCCAGAGCTGCACCTGCCCAGGCCCAGAGGACTTTGTGCAACAGCCCAGGTCACAGAGCCACGAGCCTCAGAAACAACCTCCCCAGGGTGCTCTGGTCAGCGCTGTCATTACCACCGACCTCCCCAATTCTCAAGAGGGGAAAGAGGGAGAAAATTCAGAGATTAATAAACTGAAGTCTATGTTTTCCTCTAAGAGGAAATGTTGTAAAGATGCTTTATTCCCTCTCCCCTATGTACACACATCTGCACAACAGAACACTGGAATGGTTATGTCATTAAACCTTTAATTACGTAAGCTGTTTTCAACAATCATGTTCAAAGTGGAGATTTTCCAGAGGTGCTGGAGTTGGCAGGTGGCCACCACAGCTCAGCCCTCACCCCTTCACCAAATGCCCTCTGCCAGCTGAGGAAAAAACTCCTCCCTGCCCCTTTGCCCTACAAAGTCAGCGAGCGATGGCCCCAAGGATATGGCAGCATCAAGCTGTGTAGAGTGGCCAACTGGCAGGTTTCACCCAGAGATGAGACTTGAGGATCAACCCAAGTCAGAGAATTGGGTTCCCAAGTGCCCTCAGGCATCCAACTCCTGGGCCTTTGGGTCCATGGTGAAGGGAGACCTCCAGCTGCCCAAGCCTCTCACTCATCCTCAGGTCAGGCAGGGAGGGCCTGAGGCCGGGCAACTCCAGTCCACCTCCTTTCCGCCAGGAGAGACCTAGGTGCAGAGCTGGCAGTGAGGTGCCTACTCCTGTTGATTTCATTCCCATTTCCACATGCCCATCTGTGAGTCATCCACAAATGTCCCTATTCCCACACAGTCCCCAGGGCTTCGGGGGGCAAGGGGCTCACAGTTTACAGGTAGCCTGAGCCACTTTGGAGCTGGTTCTTCTGTTCAAGGCTTGACAGATAAAGGCCCCAGCTTCCAGGAGCTTCTGGAGGTTCACACCCTTTGAGAAACAAGTTAGAGGATGCAGTAAGTCACGACATGCCCTCAACACCCAGGGAAACATCAGACTGGACAGAAAACCGTGTGAGGGTGAAGACAACCAGGCTCTCGTTCCTCTGACGACGGGATACCCGCTGCCTGTGAGGTGGTGTCCTCGTGGCATGTGGGGTTCCCCTATGACTGCCCTCAATGTGTGAAATGGTTTGTAGCGCCGCCACCAGGGGAGGGAGCTCAGTAGTCCTGTGTGGTTCTCCAACTCCAGGGTCTAGCACAGGCCTGGCCCACAGTGGTCAGACACTGAATACTGAAGTAAGGACCGTGAGGCAGAGAGAAACAGGAGTAAAAACACCAACTAAAAGGGCCACACTGAAAACCTTGATAACAATAGCTCCTATTTACTGATGCGTACTATCTGCTTAGCTCTGGGCCAAGCATTCCACATTTTCTTATGCTCATAATAACTCTGTGAGATAGGTGCTGTTATTATTCCCATTTCTTAGGCCCAGAGCGGTGAAGTAATCTGTCAGGTCACACAGCCTGTGAGTGACAGGACTAGGTTTTAAACCCAGTTCTGTCTAATCCAAAAGCACAGATGCTACACTGCTTCCAACCCACACTGAGGGCCCTTACTGACTCTGGCAGAGCCCTGCAGGGCTAATTCTACTGCCCTCATTTTTCAGAGAACAAAACAAAGGTACAGAGGAAACTGACTCGTTTCAGGTCATGGCTTTACTCTTTCAGGGCTCTTTCCCTACACCCCGGTGTCTCCTCAGACTGAACCGTCAGACTCACACTGAGGGCCTGCCTTCTCGTGGCCTCCATCTGCCACGCTCTGTTATCCCAAAACATAAGACAGAACGGCCCTAATCTCTTGGCACCCTTCTCTTAACTGCACCAGCACCACCACAAAAACCCTGAACAAACCCAGCAGCTTCTGTCCTCCGGCTTCAGGCAGAGCTCTGGTCAGTTCAGGGCTGTCGCCACCAGGAGGCAGGTGGCATTACCGTGTGAACGCCCAAGCCGGCCAGCATGTAGACCAGGTCCTCGGTGGCCAAGTTTCCCGATGCTCCGTGTGCATAGGGACAGCCTCCAAGTCCCGCCACAGAAGAGTCCACGACGCTCACTCCCATCTGCAAACAAGGATGGTGAAACACGGCTGTCACTGTGGGGACCAGAGCCTACAAAGCCGGTTCTTGTAAACCTACCATCTGCTGCCTGAAATTCTTTGGCTTATGATTCTGTCGATGTGAAAATCCCACTGAAAGAAACTGTTCCTCTTTTTAGTTCCTAAAACAGTGTGAGTCTTTTATGCTACACTGTTTCCTCTGCCAGGAATATCTATCCTCCTTCCTTTCATGGGTGACTCCTCACCTTCTCCTTCTCAGCCTAAAAGCCACCTCCTCAGAGGGGCCCTTCCCGATCACCGACCTAAACTAACCCTCTCCCACTGTTGAGGTTTCAGACCCCTGTTGCTTCCTGTGTTCACTCACCCACTCCCGCTCCCTCACCCCACGTCAAGCCTCTAACCCCACGGGGGCCTATCCCATTTCCCTAGGTCAGTCGCTCCCACTTTCCTAAGATGACTGTTTCACTTTCTCCTCTCTCCTTAAACCTCAACTCTGAGAAAACAGACCCAGAAGGTAATAGAATCATCTGGCTTAAAGACATGAGCCTCAAGGAGGTAATGTGAGAACTAAAAAGAGGGGAAAAAATAAGGTGGCCCAGGATTGCTCTAGCTAACCTAAAGACAACCGGCTAGACTTAGACTATCACTACAGCAAGGCAGCCTGTGGTCAGACACTCGGAATTTTCCGTCTAAGGGGCTGCTGGGCCATGGGACCCTCATTCTGGACCAGCCCGCAAGAAGCAAGCCTCAAAAGAAACCCAATCTGAGGTCTGAGTCCAATCTTTGGGGAACAGCATTAAAGGTTCTCCCTCTGCATGACCTCTGCCTCCCTCCCTCCCTCCCTCCCTCCTTCCTGCCTGCTCTCGCTACATACAGGCACATGCACTTGCACTCACAGCCCTGTGTGCCAGGGTGGGGCCAGGGCACCTGAGTCCTCCCTGACCCCACCTTAGTCTTAAAATGCAGTGCTGCCTGGTCACCCTTCTGCTTCCCTTTTTCAACTGCTTAACTTCTTCGTGTCCTTCAGGCCTCCCCTGGTGAATCCTCCCTGACCTCCCCAGCTGGGACTGGGGCCTTCCCGAGCCCCATGCTTCTTCCCTGCGTGGCATCTGTCACAATGCATTAGGATTATCACCTGATTCTCGACTGTCTCTCCTAACAGACAGATGCAGGCACTTTCAGGGCAGGGTCACATGTTTGTGTCCGCCATGGCCAGCCTGCGGCCTGGCACACAGGTGTGGGCCTTCAGCACAGTGAACGCTTGCTGAAAGAATAAATGAAACATAGCTGTCCTGCCACCATACCCTTTGGGAGAATGGACATGTGCCTCTATTCTGGGACATGCTCTGATTACCTGCAGGGCCATCAAGGTGTTGGCCAGGGCCTGGCCATAGGTGTCATGGCAGTGGACAGCCAGGGCAGCCACTGGCACCTCATGCATGACAGCGGACAGCATATCCTTCATGGTCCCGGGAGTGCCCACGCCAATGGTGTCCCCCAGAGAGATCTCATAGCAGCCCACTGAGTACATCTTCTTGGCGACCTGGGGAAACAAGCAGGCGCTTGGAGGATCCCCGATTCCTCAAGCCAGGGGTCCTTGGCCTACACAGAACACCTCCACGTCTGAGACACTAAATTCCTATCAGACCACAGACTCCTTACAACTTCATGAGTGGGAATGATAATCCTCCTTCTACTCATCAGGAGACTGGGACGTAAGGAGCAGAGCTGGCCACTGGGTGCAGGCCCTGGGGCCCCAACCCCTGTGCTTTCCTCCCGCGCGTGTCTCAAACTCCATCCACTCCTTCACTTACCACCTTCACACACTGTGTCAGACCCAAGGACCAGAATCAGTAGAATTGATTCCTTTCGCATAGCTCTATCCTTGGTAGGAAGATGTGTGAAACATGGGTCTGAGGTGCTAGTTATATATTTTTAAGGGAAGTACCTAACTACTAAAATTTTTAGAAGCGCACCTGTCCACCCCTAAAATCACTGCAGAACCAGAGAGTATACGCCCCACCCGGGGAGGTGCTGCTGCACACTGTTCCGCTGGAGAAGCGGGAGGGAGGGGGAGGTGGGGTCAGGGACGTGGTGGTGCTCAACGGCGGTCTGCTGGATAAAGAAACCGGTGCGCCCCCTCCGCGGCCGCCCATGTGGGCAGAGAGACCAGGAGCCATGGCAGCCAGCGGGCGGCAGAGGGTGGAGCCAAAGGGGCAGGCTTGGGAGTGACGCGACGCTGGACGTGACCACTTCTGCTGCTCACTAGCTACGGGGCCTTGGCCACGGACCTAACCTCCCTGAGCTTCAATTTCTGCTTCTGAAAAACAATGACGAGCCTTTGCAGGGATACAGGCAGGACTGGCGGCCACAGGAGGCTGAGATTCTGGACGAGAGCAGCCACTCCCAATAAGCAGTTGCTACTGTCACCAATGCTCACTTCTGGGTGCTGCCTGGTGTGTGGGAAGAGCAAGAGGGCTTTAGAGCTAAGCAGATGGGGGTTGAGACCTGGTTTCACCATTTGCAACCTGCATGGCAAGTTAGTCTCAGTTTCCTCAACTGTAAAATGGAATAACAATAACACCAAATTTGCTGGGGGGCTTTGAGGACAAAATGACATAAGTTCTTGGGTTGGTCATTTCCCGCCCTGTGTTCTTCTCAGAGGATGTCAATGGCCTCTCCAGTCACTACAAGGAACCCCTCTGCAGAGGATTCTCACCTCACATCACCGGTCCACTGACCAGACTGGAAACTGAGTCAGGGGCTTTCACCCTGGGGTAGAGGGCAGGGGCTTCAGAGACCCCATGCCAGGCCAGGAGGTGGCCCTCCAGGGGTGAGTGCAGGGCTGTGCTCTCAGAGGGGCTTAATGAAGGAGCTGGGCAAACAAATGAAATCCGTGACCCACCATGAAAGTGTGGGGAGAGCAACCTATGCACTCAGGGGCAGGCACGGGAGCCAACCCTCAGGAAATCCCGCCCCCCCCCACACGCACCTCAGCTACTTTGGCCGGGGAGATCTTCCCTTCGTAAGGGCAGCCAAGCACGCAGGAGACGTACCTGTGGGAAAACAGGGAGGACTGGTGTCAATGCCCCCGGGCTCTCTGGCCAGCAGCGCTGGGGCAGGGTGGCTGCTTGACACACGTCCCTGGTTAGCCTGCATCCAAACCTGCAGCCGGGCAGGAGGCCAAGGGCTGGGTGGAAGGCTAATGCAATGCTGCTGAGCCGGACGAAGGCAGCGCTGCTCAGTGCCAGGAGGGGCCAGCGCAGCGCCACAGCAGGGAAGGGAAGAAACTAACAGGCCTGTAGTTCAGGAAGCAGGCGACACACAGAGAGGCAGCCAGAGATCAACCAAGGAGGAGGAGAAGCTGAAGAGGGCAATATGGGCAGCCAGCTGAGCCGCACAGAGTGGGGCCACGCTCGGGAGAGGACCAAGGACGGATGAAACCAAAGCGGGAACAAAAAAGCTGGGCCAGCCAAGGGCCAAGGGATCGGCTGCTCCGGTTGAGTGGCCAGAGGGTTCCAACACTCATTTATTCAACTGATATATAACGAGCTGCCCACAGCGTGCCAGGCACTGGGGAAGCGCAGTGAGCAAGACTGAAAAGATCCCCACCGCCACGGAGCTTAAGGTTTCAAGTTAGGGAGACAGCCGGTAAAAAAGTGATCTAATAAGGGAAGGAGAAAATCTCAAAAAGTGATGTGCTATGAAGGAAAGACAAGGGAAGTGTGACAGGAGCAACCAGAGGAGGCCAACAACAGTAGGATGGCTCAGGAAGACCTCTGTGAGGACGCGAAGCTGGAGCTGAGATGGGGGAGAGCCGTGCTCCAGGCAGAGAGAAGAACCAGCGTAGAGTCCCTGAGACCGAAGAGTAGGTGTGTTCAAGACACAGAACAAAGGACAAAACAGCTGAGGTATGGGCAGCAAGGGGCAAAGAAGTACAACATGAGGTTGGAGAGGAGGCCACCGGCCTGATCATGGGGTCTTGCGAGTTACGGTGAGAAGTCCGGATCTTGTGTGTAGCCAGCTTCTATGTCCACCCACCCCATTCAGGCTGAGGCTCCATTAAAACCTTTTAGAGTCTTACAAAGTACTCTGCATATTATGAGGCATAATAAATGTCTGCTGGATAAATAAATTTCAGACTCAAACATCTCAGTGTATTTTTCCATCTTAATCCTTCTTCTTACTCTCCAATCACTGCTGAGCACAGAAAAGCTAAAGAAATACTGAGGAAAGAGCACAGGCTTGGGAGTCAGGAAGACCTGACATGCCCTTGCTTCCCCATCCATCTATCCGCCCGTCGGTTCCTGAGCACCTACTATGTGCTAGGCCCAGAGCTGGGAGAGGGAGTACAGCAGGGACTGAGGTGGGCTCTGCCCTCACGGAGAGCACAGTCTAGTGGGGGATGGGAGGCAGAGGGGAATTTAACAAGCAGGTAAGTGCTTTGTTAGAGGATGTTCAGGGGACTCTGGGAGCCCAGAGGAGGGACACCAACTCCGCCTAAGGGAAGAGAAAGCTTCTTGGAGAAACTGGCATCCATGAGAGGACCTGAAGATGAGCAGGAATTAGCCCTGACAAGTAGGATGTAGAAGAGTGTTCTGAGTCTACAGAAAGCATGTGCAAAGGCCCAGAGGCAGGAGAGAACTGGGCCATGTGACAAATGGAAAGAAATTCCAGTTGGCTGGAATGCAGTGTGCTGAGGAAGCAGGGCCAGAAGAGGGACGTGAGCAACGAGGCTGCAGAGAGTGACAGGGGCTGAAAAACGCAGGGGCTTGTAAACCATGTTGAAAAGTCTGGAGTTGGTGAGTCACTGACAGGTTTTTAACCAGGGAGTGATGTGATCAGATGTGCACTTCTGAAACAGCGTTCCGGCTGCAGTTCGTTGTGTGACCTCACAGCAGACTCTTCATCCTTCCCGAGCCGTAGTTTTGTCATCTGGAAGTGGGGACAGAGGCCTCCTTGCTGGGCGACTGTGAGGCTACAATTAGATAATACATGGACAACGCCTGGCACTGCTGCTATTAAAGATGTGATGTCGGAGACATCTTAGAGGCTGAGGGGATTCCTCAGGGCGGTGTGAAGAGTTGGTGGTGGAGCCAGGATTAAACTGACCTCCACAAACCCTGCTTAGTGTCTGTCCTGCTAGATTCCTCTGGTGAACTGCCCCAAAAATCAGGTTTGGGGAAAGCACTTGCCAGGATTTCTTCTGACCAAATTTACTTGGGAAAAGATGTCTGGGTGTGGAGCTTGGGCTGCCTGCACCCAGGATAAGGAGTCTGTGAGGGATGGTCGCTGGAGTTAGAGCCTGGCCCTACCCAGAATGGCACTGAGGAAATAGAGAGAGGCAGCAGCAATGTGGTCAGACTCACCCCCGCACAGGGATACTGGCCGCCCGAGCTGCCTTCAGGATTTCGTCAAACCGCCGCACGCTCTCATCTATGGAGCAGTTGATGTTCCTCTTGCTGAAGAGCTCGGAGGCAGCTCCAAAGACAGCCACTTCCTTGGCTCCGGCAGCAACCTGCCAACAGCCAGGTGAATTCCTTTCAGCACTTTTCTCTTCAAGGAACACCCACACAGAGTGGCAAAAACCTTTGTCTAATGGTGAGTTTTATGATATATGAATATTATAAGTTGAATTGTGTCCTTCCCAAAGAGACATGTTGAAATGCTGACCCCCAGTACCTCAGAACGTGACCTTGTTTGGCAATAGGGTCATTGTAGGTGTAATTAGTTAAGATGAAGTCATATTAGTCCCTCTTCCCTTATACGATTGTGCCCATGTGAAGACAGACACAGAGGAAAGGCCAGCGAAGGTGGAGGCAGATACTGGAGAAACGCACCTACAAGCGGAGGAACACTGAGGATTGCCAATCATCACCAGAAACTAGGAGAGAGGTGTGGAAAGATTCTCCCTCAGAGCCCTCAGAGGAACCAACCTGGACTTCCCTGGTGGCGCAGTGGTTAAGAATCCAGCTGCCAATGCAGGGGACACAGGTTCGAGCCCTGGTCCGGGAAGATCCCACATGCCACGGAGCAACTAAGCCCGTGAGCCACAACCACTGAGCATGCGCTCTAGAGCCCACGAGCCACAACTACTGAGCCCACACACCTAGAGCCCACGAGCCACAACTACTGAGCCCGTGCGCCACAACCACTGAGCCCACGTGCCTACAGCCCATGGTCTGCAACAAGAGAAGCCACCGCAATGAGAAGCCCGTGCACCGCAACAGAGAGTAGCCCCTGCTTGCAGCAACTAGAGAAAGCCCACGCGCAGCAACAAAGACCCAACGTAACCAAAAATAAATACATAAATAAATTTAAAAAAAATAAAAGAAGAAGAAGGAACCAACCCTACTGACACCTTGATTTAGGACTTCTAGCCTCCAGAACTGTGAGAGAATACATTTCTATTGTTTTAAGCCACCTAGTTTTTTCATATTTTATAATGGCAGCCCTAGGAAATTAATACAGTGAATTATATCTCAATAAAAAAGAAGCCTTGGCCTCCCCCAAGGACCAACACTGCTGCTGCCGTCGCCACCCTGGAAGTCACTCTTTTTTTTTTTCAAGTCGTAAATTTTTTAATTCTAGAAAAGAGACATCCCATTCACACATCACAGGTGGGAAAGTAAACTAATAGACCATTCTGCAGAAAAAACTGACAATACTTAACAATTTCATTTCAAAAGTACATATCTTAGAGAAATTCAATTTACAAATGCAAACAAGGAGGCATAAACAAAGGTGTTCACTACATCACTGTTATAATGAATAGAGGGGAAAAAATCTAAAAATCTACCAATAGGGAGATACGTAAATAATGGAGCCACTACATTGCTAGTTCAGCGGATACACTATGGAACTCAATTACAAAAGCAAGTTTTCATTATATTCTACTCCCTCTTGAAACCTCACCAAGGATTTTTTTAATGCATTCTTTTTTTTTTAAATTTATTTTATTTATTTATTTATTTTTGTCTGCATTGGGTCTTTGTTGCTGCGCACGGGCTTTCTCTAGTTGCGGCGAGCGGGGGCTACTCTTCGTTGCGGTGCGCGGGTTTCTCATTGCGGTGGCTTCTCTTGTTGTGGAGCACGGGCTCTAGGCACGCGGGCTTCAGTAGTTGTGGCACATGGGCTCAGTAGTTGCAGCTCGCGGGATCTAGAGTGCAGGTTCAGTAGCTGTGGCACACAGGCTTAGTTGCTCCACGGCATGTGGGATCTTCCCGGACCAGGGATCAAACTCGTGTCCCCTCTCTACTTGGTGACTGAACACAAATGTCTTTTATTTTAGGTGTCGAATAAAGCACTGATTTTGTGGAATTTGTGCTAAAATCACTGGCAAGACTTTTTTCTTCAAAACAATCTAGTAAGATTTCCAGTATATTCCTGCCTTGCTCCATATTAATGTCAGGTGCCCTGGAAGGTCGGCAAAATCTTCTACTATAGTCATTTTTGAGATGATCCAGCCCCCACGCGGCCATGTTCCGGCCCGGCTCAGCCCACGCAGGGGTTGGGGGCGGAAGTCCACACAGGCCGCAGCTCCAGGCAGCCCAGCGAGGATGGAGTCACCCGAGGAGCAGCCAGGCGGAAACCCAGTAGCACCTTAAGCGAAAGACGGCGGGAGATGGCGGGAACTAGGGAGCCGCGACCCAGCCTGGAAGTCACTCTTAAAAGAAGCTTTTTGCCTAAATTCGGAATCAACATCTCCAATGACGTTCTCATGTAAAATTATAAGAAAGTTGACAGATATTAGCAACTACCTTTAACTCTTGTGAGGAGCTCGATCACCTTTCTTTAAAGAGGACATGGGCAATAACAACAAGAGCTAACGTTCATTAAGCACTCATCTTCTACCAGGCTCTTACTAAGCAACTCATGTGCATCCTATCTTCTGAAATCCTCACAATGTTAGGTACCATCATTAACCTTATTTTATAGGCAGAACCTGAGGCTCAAAGACGTTTAGCAGCTTGTCAAGATCAGAGAGCTGCGAGTGGCAGGGCCAGGACTGCCCCCAGGTCTGTCTGACGGTGCCCATCACAGCTGGAGACAAGTCATTCAAACAGACATCTTGGGACAGGGACTGAGCCCAGGGACAAGACAGAGGCCAATGCCATCAATCTCATGTCAGGGGCCCCCACCAAAAACAAGTCTCTTACCGCTGCCTGGAAGCCTTTGAAATTTGGGGTCAGCACTGGGTAGCTGATGCCAGGAAATTTCTGGATGCCCTTCATGACTTCAGCATGGTCAGCCATCTGAGAGCCAAAGGAGACACTGCCAAGTCACCACCAAGGGCAGGCAGAGAGTTCAGGTAGAGAAAACCGTTTTAGCACAAAATCTCTGTTCTCCAGGACCCTTGGAGGATGAGTCCTTTTGTAGAGCTGAGTCTCCCCAATGCTTTTACTATCTGTTTGACTGCTGATGAGCGAGCATGGGTGAGATCCCCAGTTTCTCCATATGGCTAACACTGTCAACTCTACATAAGGAGTAAGAGCAGCAATGGTACTTGTAGCCATTTGCTGAGAATGTGCTCCGAGCCCGGCACCGTGCTCAGCTGTCATCTAACTCAGTTGGAACAGGACCTTTCTTCCCACTTGACTATCTCTGTGAAGCAGGAGTCGCCAGTCTTTCCCCTTCACAAACGCAGAAGCCACACCTCTAGACAGGCCTAGAGATTCTAGACTTCTTAGAGCCAGAAGAGACCTGAGAGGTCCTCTTGAAGCTGGTGAGGGGAAGGCCTCACCAAGCTCACCACGAAAGTCGGGGCAGAGCCAAGACTGAATCCAAGCCACCTGCCTCCCGGGGCATGCTCTTTTGCTGCACATGCTACTATGAAGCACAGAGAGCTCTCAAAGCCAGAGACCTGGAAACCTACGTTCCTGACTTCTACTGACTTCCAGGGCAAGTGCAAAACTTTATATCCCTCTCATCTGAGACATGCCTGAGGGCTGGGGCTCACCTGGGGAACCCATTTGGGAGACACAAAGCTGGTGGCTTCTATAACAGGGAGTCCTGCTTCGGAAAGCATGTCTATCAGTTTGATTTTCATTGGAGTAGGTATAATATTCTGTAATGCAGAGAAAAACCAGAAAAGACAGGTTGGCAAAGTCAGTAATAAAATGGTCTCAGAATGCAGTCTGTTAGTTCAAAGCTTTTACTACAGCAAGCACTTCATTATCTTAACTTTCAAACACTAACATGAATTCACATGTAATCCTGGCCAACAGGTGCAGAACAAGGCTTGTCTTCGAGTTCTACAGATAGCATTTTGCAGTGGAAGCAGTTTCTCACTTGAAAATGAGTTAATACTGACATGGAAACAATATTTTCCTGTCATACAGGCTTTTAAACTAAATTTTTATTACTTTATGACCCCACCATAAACAAATTGCCATGGCCTAAAAGGGCAGAGATGACTAACCTTCTGGGTCCTATGAATGTGGCCTCCAAAGGGTCACACTCTCCCCCTTCCGTCTCTCAGCTGGCACAGGATCTCACCCTCACATGATCAGCCTACTGCTTCTCTCTTTCCCTCCCTCACCATGTCTAGCTGCTCACCAGACTCTGTGGACTCCTATCTCCAAATCTACCATCATTATCCCATGTATGTTACGGCATGGTCACAGTCACTCTACCAATTCATCCCACACAGGAATCCTTCTAAAGCACAGTCTCCATTATCTCACTCTCCTGCTCAAAAGCCTTCCATGGCTCCCTAGTACTTACAGGATTAGGTCAAAAATCCTAAAAACTCCAAGTCCTTCTCGCCAGGCCCTTCCACCCCCAATTTCTCTCCCACTGCTTTAATTTAATCTATTCCACAAGTAATTTTTGAGAGCCTTCTATGTTCCAAGGATTGTGCTAGGAGCTACAGATACAGCGGTGAGCAGAACAGACATGATCCTGTCCTCAGAGAGCTTACAGCTTATTGCTTCCAACCAACACTCACTATTAAAGGTAGGCTGATCATGCTTTTAAAAAAATTTTTTTTAAAGAGGTTTTCTTATTGAAATAAAATAATTAATACATGATTATTTCAGAAAAACATGGCAAAAACAAAAGAAAACCACCCTTAAAACCTCCCAGAGATAACACTCTCAATACCCTGATAGGTAACTTTCTAGATCTGTGCAGTCCAGTACATTAGACATAAGCCATACGTGGATATTTAAATTTAAATTAATTAAAATTACATTAAAAAATTCAATTCCCCAGCCACACTAGTCACATTTCAAGTGCTCAACAGCCCCAAGTGTCTAGTGGCTACCGTCTGGGACAGCTCAAGCCTAGAACACTTGTGTCTTCACAGGAAGTTCTATTGGACAGCACTGTTCTATGATCCTTTTCTAGGCAGATGCTCCCACACATATATAAACTTTTTTGTTTCTTACACAAAAGTATAAGATTAAATATATAAATAGACACTATCTTATAATCTGATTACATCTTAATATACTCCTATATTATTAACGGCTTCACAATATTCCATTTTATGAAGTCATTAATGTATTTGAGTTATCTTTCCCCTACTGAACATTTAGGTCGTTTCCAACTGTTCTGCTGTTACAACAGGGTTTTAAGGAACATCCGCAAGGCTAAGTCTTTGCATGTGACTTTCATGACTTCCTTTGGACAAATCCCCTTACGTGCAATTGCTGGATCAAAGGCACGCCCTCACCTTCCCTCTGCACTCCTGCAGCGCTTACCATCCACCCCACCCCCCCACAGGGCCTTAAGGTGGACCTGGGGTCACAACACTTGTGCCTGAACTGTCACAGGTGCCTGCCTGGCCTCCCCGACCCGGCCCTAAGTTGGGTATAGTTCTGCACCCACCACATGGAACGCTCAATGCCTGCAAAAACTTTTTTGGTTGATTTCCATCCTTACCTTTTCATTTTGTAGTCCGTCTCGGGGACCAACTTCCACAATTTTCACTCGCTTTGGGAAAGTACCCACAGATGAGGTGCTAACCTTTGGTTTAAAAGAGGAAACAAAAAGTAACAGGAGGAAATTGTCACAATTCTCCAGGGGGGCAAATCTGAAAGAATGTATCCATCTTCACTAATACTGAGACAAGAAGCAGTATTTCTCACCCTTTAATTCACATTTGCTCTGTTTCAGAATCAAGAACAAAAAAAAAATTTCACTTAGAAACAGGAATAGAGTAAGACAGCAGTCCCCAACCTTGTTGGCACCAGGGACTGGTTTCGTGGAAGACAATTTTTCCATGGACTGTGTGTGGGGGGAGGGGATGGTTTCGGGACGATTCAAGCACATTACATTGATTGTGCATTTTATTTCTATTATCATTACATTGTAATATATGATGAAATAATTATGCAACTCAACTTAATGCAGAATCAGTGGGATCCCTGAGCTTGTTTTCCTGCAACTAGATGGTCCCATCTGGGGGTGATGGGAGACAGTGACACTTGAAGTGTGTTGCTTATGTCCAGTCTACTCCGTAAGATGCAGCTTGTCACTTGCCACTCACTGATAGGGTTTTGATATGAGTCTGCAAGCAACCGATTTATTATGGTCTCTGTGCAGTCAAACCTCTCTGCTAATGATAATCTGTATTTGCAGCCGCTCCCCAGCGCTAGCATCACCGCCTCAGCTCCACCTCAGATCATCAGGCATTAGATTCTCACAAGGAGCAAGCAACCTAGATCCTCGCATGTGCAGTTCACAGTAGGGTTTGCCCTCCTATGAGAATCTTAATGCCGCCGCTGATCTGACAGGAGGCGGAGCTCAGGCGGTAATGGGAGTGATTGGGAGCCACAGATGAAGCTTCGCTCACTTGCCCACCGCTCACCCCCTGCTGTGCGGCCCGGTTCCTAACAGGCCACAGACCGATGCTGGTCCATGGCCTGGGGGTTGGGGACCTCTGGAGTAAGTGATTCATGCTCCCAGTACAGGGCCATTTCCAACTCTCCTTTAGTCCAGACCCATTTCCAACTGCCTGACAGTTGAGCATTTAGGTTTTCATATTTTAAATTATTTTTTAAAAATATTTATTTATTTAGTTGGTTTTGCTGGGTCTTAGTTGTGGCTCGCCGGCTCCTTAGATGCGGCATGTGGGCTCCTTAGTTGTGGCTCGCAGGCTCCTTAGCTGCAGCATGCATGTGGGATCTAGTTCCCTGACCAAGGATCGAACCCGGGCCCCCTGCATTGGGAGCGCGGAGTCTTAACCACTGCGCCACCAGGGAAGCCCCCCTAGGTTGTTTTTTTAAACAAACCTATTTGCGCTCTCACAGATGTCCCCAAACAGAACTTTAATTTCTCCTAAAGCCCAGTCTGACTTGAGTCTTCCTATCTCAGTAAGAAGCATCCCATACACCCTGTTGCCTAAGCCAGAAACCTGACTCATTCCTTCCCCACTCACCGTGGCCTATAAGATTCTTATCACCTGACTCCTGCCAATCTCCGTGAACTCATTACTGGTTCCTTCTGTTCTGCACCCACCCCTCAGATGGGTCGCTATACTCCAGACCCACCAGCCTTTCTCCCACAGCAGGGCCTCAGGGCTTACAGTTCCTCTGCCCAGGATGCTCTTCACCTGGCCCTTCCCACATCTGGCTCCCTCTCATCTTTCAGTCATAGATAGGCCCCTCTGACTACCCTTTGTAAAGTTGCCCATCCCCGCACCCTCATTATTTTCTATTTCAGGACTATAATTACTTCCTCGAGAGCACTGCAAATAATGCCTGCTCAATGATTCCTCCAGTAGAATGTATGCTCTATGAGCGACTTTGTCGTAACCTCCACTTCCTCTCACGTTTGACATTGTGCTTGGCACAAAGGAGGCACTCATTAAATAGTTACTAAAACAACAAATAAATGCATGAAGAGCATACCTGCCCCAGAGGAGGGCAATTACTGAGTGTGGTGAGAAGTAGTCTTGGACTTTGTGGGGCTGTGGGGATGGACGGGGCTCTGTTCTCTTATAATCATAGGCTGGGTGATGACAAGGAGAGTGAGTCTGAGAGGAGATAAAACCTTCAGCAGTTGAAGACATTAAAAAAAAGGCCCCGAGTCTCCTCTGTATAAAGTCTGTCCTATATAAAGTCCTCTATAGGAAATCTCCCCCTCCCCACCACCACCGACTAATACAAGGTTTTTCTCCCCTCTTTCCTCTATTCTTCTTAGTACTACTTAATACTGTTTAAATTAATTACATTTTACCAGATTTGCTCTGGATAAACATATTGCAATGGGGTAAGGGGTACTGGGAATCTGACAAGGATCCCAAATTCCTGCAACCCTTAAGGAAGGAAATATTCCCAGCTATGAATCAGCTGGAACTTAAACAACTCACCTGAATTGGCCTTGGTTTTAGCCAGCAAAGCTTCCTAGAGACTAAGGTGATGAGCCACTGAACTTCAGGAAGTCAACAGGCTAGGTTAGAAGGTCCCTGCAAGTTGAATCTCCCTCCAAAAGGGATGTTCAGCCTCTGCTGGTACATTACCCTAAAAGGATCGCACTGGAATGTAAGCTCCATGAGGCAGGGACTTTGTTTTATTCATTGTTATGTTTCCAAGGCCCTGCTACCTAACATGGGCTCGATAAATAACCGGTGAATGTTGTTGAAAGAATGTAAAACCTGTTTCCAAGTTCCTTTTATGAGAACAGAATAAACTCAATTCTACTTCCTTCCCCATAACAACTCTTCATGTACTAACAACAAAACAAGCATTTACTATTATTGAAGCATTTACTATTTGCCAGGCACTTAGAAGAGCCTTTTACATATTAACCCATATCATCCTCTCAACAACATTAGGTAGGAACTATTATAATCCCCATTTTACGGTGAGAAATCTGAAGTCCAAGGAGATTAAGTAATTTTCCCAAGGTCACATGGTTAGCTGGTCACTGAGCTCATATCTGAACTCAGCAGTGTGGATCTAGAGCCTATGCTCTTAACACCTAGGCCATGTTGCCTCTGTCACCCTTCGGTCCCCCCCGCCCCGGTCTTCTCTAGCCTTGGTTAAACACCCAGTTCATTCCCTCTGTAAAGTTCTGCATGGAAATAATCCCCTCTAACCACACAAATCCTGGGCCACAGCCTCCTGAGCTATGGTACCTATATCAACAGCTAAAACTGACTAAAGCCCAGTGTTAACTTCCAGACATCAGCACCTCATTTAGTCCCTACACGACAGGAACTATCACTATTCCAATTCCATAGAAGAGGAAACAGCCTCAGAAAGACCCCAAATCACACAGGTAGGAAGTGAGGAAGTTTGGATTTAACCGTCTGGTTCCGACATCAAGTCTGTGCAAGTTACCCCATGGAGGGAGGGCCTACTACCAGTATTTCATTACACCAGGAATTTTTTCAAATCACATTTACATCCACCATCTCATTTAATATTCTTAACTTTTCAAGTTGGACTTACTGGATTTATCTGCAATGAGCAATCGGTGGGGGAAGGTGGTCTAGTAGACACTGAAGTGGTTTTCTGAGAGGGGCCCCTACTGCCAAGAGTGTAATTTTTACCAGTTTAAACTCTTCCTAAACTCTAAGGCAACAACTGAGCAATCACTTCCTAAGAGCTAGAACAATGTTAAATGCTTTACTTACGTTTTCCTTAATCTCCAAACCAACCTTGAGGTAATGTTTTTTCATGTCATAGATCAAGAAAACCGGGGTTTAGAGACCTGTCACTCAACCGAAAAAGTGGCTTCAGAACCACTGGGACATCTCAGCTCGAGCTTTTCCCAACACAATGTACTCAACCCTTTATACAATTAGGTCTCCTACACTTTCCTTCCACTCACTGAGCATGGGCGAGAGGTGGAAACACCAGGATCAAACTGGCCCAAAGTACAATTCCAAGGGAATCACAACTGGCCGCACGCGATCCAAGTCCTGCTCGGCACGCTGGGATAGCTCGCCAAGCATCCCCAAACGCAACAAGAGCTGGAAATGGAGACGAACGGAGGGAGATGACCTGGCTTTCTCCACTCGAACTGGCAGGGTAATCATGATTTTCCTTAACGAGGGACTTGAAGAAGTCTGAAGCTCAATTAGAGGGAGACAGATGCCAGGGTCACCAGAAAGAGCCTTGGCCAGGGAATTAGGACGCCTGGGATGGCGACCCAGGTCTCCACGACCCGGGCGAGTCGCTCCGCATCTCTGGGCCTCCGTTTCCCCATGCCCCTCAAGGGATTTGGACGGGTCAGAGAGGGTCCAAGATACCAAAGCCCTCCCAACCCTGGCCTGATGAGCTCTCCGGCTTCGCCTCTCAGAGAGCAGCCGCTATAGGCCACGTCCCCGACCCTGACCATCACGGTGCCTTCAGGAGCGCCCCTGGGCGGGCCGGGGCACTTACAGCCCGGAGGGACGCCGAGCCCACCAGTCTCCGCAGGAACGCCTTCTTCACTGTCGCCATCTTGGCCCAGCTTCGCCGGCGGCAACCCAGCGGAGCCCCACGTGACCACCGACAGCCAGGTGGGCAGGGCCCCGCCTGTGGGGCGGGGCCTCTGGAGCGCCGTAGCGACGCCCTACGCTGGCTCCGTACCCAGTCCGTCTACGTTTTTATTTCTTCTGGGCAGTGTTTCCTTAGCCGTTGTTTATGCGCGCCCTTCGTGTGCCAGGCGAAGTGAGGCGCTAGGACTATAAAGATGAACAAAAATTAACCAAAGTCTCTAACTTAATGAGTTTGTAGTCTGGGAGGTGTGGGAAGACAGATACTAACAGTCACACGAATAGTTGTAGAATTACCTTCCGCATTAATAAGATGAAGCATTACTATTTGCCACGCGCTGTTCTGAGTTATTTGCATGTATTAACTCATTCATCACGATCTTCAGGACTTAAATGCAGGCAGTCGACTCCGGAGAGAGAAGCATCCTTTGATTGAAGAATGAGTAAAATTTACCCAGGTAAAGAGGATACAAGAAAAGCTTTCCAGACAGAGCATAGCATATGCAGAGGCCCCGAGGCAAAGAAATTGAATGCTCAGAGCAGTGGTTTTCAAAATGTGTGTTGTACCTCATTGGTAATAATATCAATTTAGTGGGTACTTTTTCAAAGAAATAGAATAGAAAATATCAGAGTGCATTGTATAAGTAGTAAAGCTAAGTACTGTACTGCTTTACAAAACTTTTGTTTGTTAATGCATAACAAACTAGGTTGCACTATAAAATAAAATCCTTTCTGTAGGCTGCAATTAGAAATGTTTGAAAACATTGTTTTAGAAAGATGAAAAGAAGGCCACAATGACTGGAGAGCCGGCAGGGAGTTAGAAGGAGTCTTCCTACTAAGATGGGAGAGATTGGCAGGGACTGTACCATAGGGCTTTGGAGAACACGTTAATAACAGCTATCTTAATAGCAATGCTTTTGAAGGATTTTAAGCAGGAAGATACGATCAAATTTGCATTTTGTAAGTAGTCACTGTGGCTACTGGGTGGGTGGATATCCAGCTAGTAAGTGCACTGACTGGCATTCTCAGGAGAGGCAGAGAAGGCACTGTCCCTGTTTTCAAGGGACTCAGATTTTAGCTAGGGAGAGAACAAGACATGATAAGTGTTTTGTTATGCTTCCACAGCACCAAAAATTTTCTCCATCATAACAGAGCACTACTGACAGAATCCTCAAGCCTGCAGCTAGAGGGCTGAACTTGACCCCAAAATACTAGCATGACATTTAAAATAAATATGACATTTGAGACTTGTACACTGAAAAGTACAAACCATTGCTGAAATTAAAGACGACATCAGTAAATGAAAAGATATCCGTGTTCATGAATTGGAAGATTTAATGTTGTTAGGATGTTAATACTACCCAAAAGTGGTCCACAGATTCACTGCAATCCCTATTTAAATCCCAGTGATGGTTTTGGCAGAAATAGAAAAAAAAAAATCCTACATTTCATAAGGAATCTCAAGGACCTTGAATAGCCAACATGTTCTTTAAAAAAAGAACCAAGTTGGAGCACTCACACTTCCTGATTTCAAAACTTACTATGTTAATTAAAATGGTGTGGTACTGGCATAAAGGGGGACATATAGACCAATGGAAGAGAATAGAAAATCCAGAAATTAGCCCTTGCATATATGATCAAATAATTTTCAATAAGAATGCCAAGACCATTCAATGGGGAAAGAATAGTCTTTTCAACAAATGGTGCTGGGAAAATTGGATATCCACGTGCAAAAGAATGAAGTTGGATCCTTACCTGATGCCACATACAAAAGTTAACTCAAAATGGATCAAAGACTTTAACTGGTTGTTCACTGTGGTGCCCACAAGCCAGGTACATGGCTGGCACTAAGTAAATATTTACTGTAAGAGTAATACTAGCAAAGGTATGAGAGTCGGCCTAGGGTCACCTGCAGTTGGAATCTTATTTTAATTCAAGATGTGAGAAAAAGAACAACTGAAAAACTCTAAGTAAGTATAATGAAGGCCAAAATAAAAGGTAGAAAATTAAATGATATAGGGAAAAATGTTACAATAGAGAGGGAATCATCCAATTAAAAAAAAAAGAAAACTGGCTTTTTGAGACTAATAAAATTGACAACATTGTATAAGCACATTGATCACACAAAAAAGCCATGAATAAAACAAGAGGACAGAATTAAAGACACTGCACTGTTTAATATACAAATTTATGGACAATAAATCTGAAAACTTTGTTGAAATGGATTTCCTGGAATATTATAACTTTAAAAAGTGGTTTGAAAATAAAAGAATCTCCCCACATCCACTAGGATGGCTATAGTCAAAAAGACAGAAAATAAGTGTTGGTGAGGATGTGGAGAAATTGGAATCTTTATACATGACTATATAAATGGTGAATATAAATGGTGCAGCTGCTGTGGAAAACAGTTTGGTGATTCCTCAAAAAGCTAAACTTAAAATTACCATAAGATCCAGCAATTCCACTCCTAGGTATATACCCAAGAAAGCTGAAAAGGAGGAACTCAAAGAAATAACTTATTCATCAATGTTCATAGCAGCATTTCTCATATCCCAAAGGTGTAAACAATTCAGGTGTTCATCAGCTTATGAATGGATAAACAAAACGTGATATATATGTACAATGGAATATTAGCCTTAAAAAATCCATTTGACCCAGTAATCCCACTCTATATACTCAAGAGAAATAAAAACATATGTCCACAAAAAACTTGTACACGGATGTTCATAGCAGCCTTTTTATAATTAGCTGGAAAGTGGAAGCAACCCAAATGTCCATTAAGTGATGAATAAGTAAATAAAATGTGGTGGTGTGCCCATACAATGGAATATTATTCAGCCATAAAAAAGAAAGTACTGATATGTGTTACGACATGCATTGACCTTGAAAAAATTATACTAACTGAAAGAAGCCAGACACAAAAGACCACATATTGTATGGCTCCACTTGTGTAAGGTACCTAGAACAGGCAAATTCACAGAGATAGGAAGTAGATTTGTGGTTAGCTAGGGCTGGGAGGGTGTTGAGGGGAGATGAGAGTGACTGCTAAAAGGTACTGGGTTTCTTTTGGGGATGATAAAAATATTCTAAAATTGATTGTGTCGATGGTTGACACCACTGTGAATATACTAAAAGCCACTGAATTGTACATTTTAAATGAGTGAATTGTATAATGTGAATTACATCTCAATAAAGTTGTTTTTTATATGGCAAAAACATAATTCATAAATAAATTGAGGGAAAGTCCCTGAGACGACTGACAGTAGAGTCCATTGGGCCTCAGAGGCCCAGTCCCACCTTTCCACCAGCTCGAGGTTGACCGGCTGGGTCTATGGCCCAAGAAAGTCCCCCCAAGTGCGGTGTCCTGGGCCTGGAAAAGGTCTCCTCAGCTGCACCACATGTCCCCTGTTGGCCACTGTGGCAGGATTGTCTACCTTCAGAAAATTCTCAGCCCATTAACAGACTATGGGAGTCACTTTTATCAGTTTTCTAAGATAAGCACAGTGAAAAAATATTTTGATGGCAGATGGGAGGACGTGGCCTCCCAAAGTCCCCGGCTGAAAAGTCCAGACATGCCTTAGGCCACAGTTTTGTAAGGGGTTCAATCCACTCTTCACTGCAAACTATCCAGTCCTGGCCTGGTAATCCCGGCACTGAATTATTTGAGACATTTGAATTGAAGGCAAACCCAAGGAGTTCAACTTACTCCTCTCCACTGAGAAAGATCCTCCATAGTAGACTTACTAAGGATACTTGATATAATCTAGAGAGTTTAAGAGTTGGGGACACACCTTGAGCCTCCATTTTGTAAAGGGGTCCATCCACGTGGTTGCACAGCAAACCATCCTGGCCTGTGACCCTCCACTGAGCTATTCCACTGAAAGAAACAACACACCTCAGATCTCGATTTTGTGAAAAGTCAGATCTACTAATCTCCATTGTAACCATTCTGGAATCTGGAATCCTGTCCTACAGTGTGGATTTACTCCAGACTTTAAGATGCAATCTAGAAGTCTTAGGGTTGGAGACATAGTCTGGGACTTGAGTTTGTAAGGAGTTGGATCTCCCTGTCTCCAATGGAACGATCCTGGAATCAAGCCCAACAGCGCGGATTTACTCAACACATTGCATGCAATCCTGAAGACAGAGTTGGGATCATTCTTTGGGATGAAATTTTTAAGGATTTGGATCTACTCTTCTCCTTAGAATCATCCTGGAATCACACCCCAAAGCATTCCAGGCATTCAGTATCTACTGGAAAATTTACAAGTTGAGGACACACCTGGGGCCGTGATTTTGCCAGGAGTTGGATCTATTTGAGGATTCACCCAACAGGATTTACTGGGAACCTTCCATACAATCAGGGAGACTGGGGTGCCAAAGCGTCCAAAAGGTCTGAGATGCTGCCTGGAGCCATCTTGTTGCCCCGCCATCTCCTTCCGGTGGGAAATGGCGGTTGGAAACTTAGAGAAGTTGGAACTTCGGCTGTTGAGTCTCTTGCACAACTTTTGCTAATTTTGTTTTAGGTATTTTATATCTTTTGTTAAGGTAAATGGAATTTTTTCATCGTTTTCTAGTTTCTGGACTGTAGGTGTGCAATTGCTTTTTATTGATGGATCCAAAAACCTGCTAAAGTATCTTATTAATTCTAATAACTTTTTTTTTGGCCATGCTCTGAGGCTTGCTGGATCTCAGTTCCCCGACCAGGGATTGAACCAGGCCCCAGCAGCGAAAGCCCCGAGTCCTAACAGCTAGACCGCCAGGGAATTCCCCTAATTCTAATACTTTATTTGTATATATTCTTTGAAGTTTTCTATGTGAACAATCCCATCATCCAAGAACAATGACTGCGTGGTTTCTTCCTTTCTGATTCTTACGCCCCTGATTTTTTTACTTGTTTTACTGCATTGGTTAGGACCTCCCAAACAACACTGAATAGTAGCAGTGACGCTTGGCACCCCATCTCACTCCTGGTTGGAAGAGCTTTTTTCTAAACATCATGCCTTTAAGTATAATGTTTGCTGTAGATTGTTAGTGTTACCAAAAGCAAGTCGTGTGCCCGATGCACAATGAGGCCAAACAATACCGAAACATCAGAGTTTGGAACAGAGAAAGGTTTATTGCAGGGCCATGCAAGGAGATGGCTGGCTCATGCCTTAAAAACCCTGAACTCCCTGAAAGCTTTCAGCAAAGCCCTTTTATGGGAAAGGTGAGGGGGGGGCGTGGTTAGCTGTTGCAAACTTCTGGGGTCAGATCCTTTGTTCTTGAGGTCAGGTCATGATGTTCCTATAAACCTCCACTAAAACAAATGTTAGCAAATACCAATCAGATACTTGAACGGAGAGACCGAAGCTGGTGAAGCTGTCGCCTTAATGGCAGTGTCCGTATATTTCGGTTGCTGAAGCCTCCATGGGCTGCGACCCATGGAGACTGCTGCCACCATTAGGTCAAGGGCTGGGCGCAGCCAGTGGGCGGAGTGGCAAGGGCTCTGGAGTTCTGCAGGACACAGCCCTCAGCCAGCCCCCCCGGGCCTCCCAGCTCACCCGCCGGCCTGAGGCCGGGAGGGGGAAGGCCGATCCACCTCTCACTGTGCTCTTTGCCGTGACCACTGGCAGGCCGACCGTTGGCGGAGCAGGATCTCCAACTGCTGCACGACAACGGTCTCGCGCTAATGGTCGTGTGCCACTGGGCGCTTGCCAACAGTTACGCACCTGCCCGCCCCCATTACAGTGGCAGATACACCTGCAGGTCAGGCTCTCGAGGCCGAGTGGGCACAGGCCTGTGCTGCCTCCTCGCCTTCTCCCCGGCCGCCTGCTCCACCCTCCTGTCGTAGTCATCCCCGCGGGGAGCTGAGCAGGAGTCACGGGTGGCCAGGCCAGGCTGCGGGCAGTGGCGGTGCACGGGGCAGTGCAGCACAGGGCGAGCTGGCTCCGCCGGATGTGGTGCACGAAGCTGTGGCTCCTGTCCGGCCCCCCGCCAGGCTTGCAGCAGAGCCCCGGCCCGGGACGCGGCACTGCTTCCATCTGGAGCCACGGTGCCCGGAGCTGCCGCTGCCTCAACGGCCCCAATGGCCACCCTTCTTCCCCATATTCTTTTCCATTATGGTTTATTACAGGATATTGAATATAGTTCCCTGTGCTATACAGTAGGACCTTGTTGTTTATCCATTCTATATATAATAGTTTGTATCTGCTAATCCCAAACTCCCAGCCCGTCCCTCCCCATCCTCCCCACCCTCCCTCCCTCTTGGCAACCACAAGTCTGTTCTATATGTCTGTGAGTCTGTTTCTGTTTTGTAGATAAGTTCATTTGTGTCATATTTTAGATTCTACATATAAGTGATATCATATGGTATTTGTCTTTCTCTGTCTGACTTACTTCACTTAGTATGATAACCTCTAGGTCCATCCATGTTGCCGCAAATGGCATTATTTCATTCTTTTTTATGGCTAAGTAGTAGTCCATTGTGGATATAGATATAGATACATGTATCTTTACATATATATATATCACATCTTTTTTTTTTTTTTTTTGGCTCAAACAGGGATTGAACCCGGGCCCTTGGCAGTGACAGGGCAGAGTCCTAACCACTGGACCACCAGGGAATTCCCATCTATATATACCACATCTTCTTTATCCATTCATCTGTCGACGGACATTCAGGCTGTTTCTGTGTCTTGGCTATTGTAAATAGTGTTGCTATGAACATAGGGGTGCATGTATCTTTTTAAATTATAGTTTTTTTCCAGATATATGCCAAGGAGTAGGATTGCTGGATCATATGGCAGCTCTAGTTTTAGTTTTTTGAGGAACCTCCATACTGTCTTCCATAGTGGCTGTGCCAGTTTACATTCCCACCAACACTGTAGGAGGGTTCCTTTTTCTCCACACCGTTTCCAGCGTTTGTTATTTGTAGACTTTAATGATGGCCATTCTGACCGGTGTGAGGTGGTATCTCATTGTAGTTTTGATTTGCATTTTTCTAATAATTAGCAATGATGAGCATCTTTTCATGTGCCTTTTGGTCATCTGTATGTCTTCTTTGGAGAAATGTCTATTTAGGTCTTCTGCCCATTTTTGATTGGGTTAGTACTGTAGTATTTATTTTAAAAATCTGCATATAAATGGACTTGCACAGTTCAAACCCATATTGTTTAAGAATCAGCTACATATATATATGCTTCCATGTTTTAGCTATTGTGAATAATGCTGCTATGAACATGGGTCTACAAATAATCTCTTTGAGATTCTGTTTTCAGTTCTTTTGGGTATATATCCAAAAAGTGGAATTGCTGGACCATGTGGTAGTTTTCTGTTTAATTTTTTCAGAAACTGCTATACTGTTTTCTGCAACCAGCTGCACCATTTTACATTCCCACCAGTAATGCACAACAGTTCCAATTTCTCCATATTTTTGCCAACACTTGTTATTTTCAGGCTTTTGTTTTTTGATAATAGCCATCCTAATGATTAGGAAGTGGTATCTCACTGCGGTTTTAATTTGCATTGCCCTAGTGCTTAGTAATTTTGAATATCTTTCATGTCTTATTGGTCATTTGTATATCTTCTTCGGAAAAATGTCTATTCAAGTCCTTTGCCCATTTTTGAATTACTTTTTTTTGTTGTTGTTAATTGAATTTTAGTAGTTCACTATGTATTCTGGATATTAATCCCGTATCAGATATATGATTTGCAAATATTATCTGTCATTCTGGGGGTTGCTTTTTTTTAAAACTCTCCTGAGAGTGCCTTTTAATGCACAAGATTTTTAAATTTTCATGAAGTCTTTTTGTCTATTTTTTCTTTTGTTGTCTGTGCCTTTGGTGGCATAGCCAATAAAGCACTGCCAAATCCATATCATGAAGGTTTTGTCCTATGTTTTCTTTGAAGACTTGTATTGTTTTAGGTCTTACATGTAGATATTTGATTTGTTTTGAGTTAACTTTTGTATGGTGTCAGGTTAGGTTTTAACTTCATTCTTTGCATATGGATATCCAGTTTTCCCAGCATCATTTTTTGAAGACTGTCCTTTCCCCATTGAGTGGTCTTGGCACACCTGTCAAAAAAAATTTGTCCATATATGTGAGAATTTATTTCTGGTTTCTGTTTTATTCCATTGGTCTACATGTCTGCTTTATGCAAGTACCATGCTGTTTTGATTACTGTTGTAACTAACAGATTTTTTTGTGTGGAATCTTTAGGGTTTTCTATATATAAGATCATATCATCTGCAAACAGAGATACTTTTAATTCTTCACTTACAATTTGGATGCCTTTTACTTTTCTTGCCTAGTTGCTCTGGCTAAAACTCTAAGTACTATGTTTAATATGGTGAAAGTGGGAATTCTTGTCCTGTTCTTGATCTTGGAAGAAAAGCTTTCAGTCTTTCACCCTTGAGTATGATGTCTGATGTAGTTTTTTCATATATGGCTTGTATTCAGTAGGTAGTTTTCTTCTGTTCCTAGTTTGTTCAGTGTTTTTGTCATGCAAAGGTGTTAAATTTTGTCAAATGCTTGTTCATCATCAATTGAGATGCTCATGTGGTTTTTTTTCTTCATCCTGTTAATGTGGTGTGTTACACTGATTGATTTCTGTATGTTGAACCATACTGGCATTCCAGGAATAAATCCCAGTTGGTCATGACATATAATCGCTTTACTATACTGTTGAATTCAGTTTGATAGTACTTTGTTGAGGATTTTTGTACTAATGTTCATAAGGGATATTGGCCTGTAGTTTTGTTTTCTTGTAGTGTCTTTGTCTGGCTTTGGTATCAGGGTGGTATAGAATGAGTTATGAAGGGTTCTCTCCTCTTCAATTTTTGGGAAAAGTTTGAGAAGAATTGGTGTTAGCTCTTTTTAGTTCTTCTTTAAATGTTGGTAGAATTCACCAAAGAAGCCATCAGGTCCAGGGCTTTTCTTTGTCAGGGGATTTCTTTTTACTGATTCAATCTCCTTACTAGTTATAGATCTATTCAGATTTTTCTATTTCTTCATGATTTAGTCTTGGTAGGTTTTGTGTTTCTAGGAATTTGTCCACTTTCATCTAGGTTATCCTATTTGCTGGCATACAATTGTTCATAGTTCTTTCTTATAATTCTTTTTATTTCTGTGGAATTGGTAGTAATGTCCCCACCTTCATTTCTAATTTTAGTAATTTGAGCCTCTTCTCTTTATTTCTTAGTCCATTTAGCTACAGGCTTGCCATTTTGTTGACTTTTTTAAGAATCAACTTTTGGTTCCATTGATTTTCTCTATTGTTTTTATATTCTTTGTTTATCTTGCTCTAATCTTTATTGTTTCCTTCTGCTAGTTATAGTTTTAGCTTGTTCTTCTTTTTCTAGTTCCTTAAGTTCTAGATTTAGGTTGTTGATTTGAAATTTCCCTTCTTCTTCTTCTTTTTTTTTTTTTTGGATGTGTTTATACCAATAAATTTCCCCCTTAGCACTGCTTTTGCTGGCTTTGGTATGTTGTGTTTTTGTTTTCATTCATCTCTAAGTATTTTCTAATTTTCCTTGTGATCTCTTTTTTGATGCATTGGTTGTTTAAGAGTGCATTGTTTAGTTTCCACAATTTGGTGAATTTTCCAGTTTTCCCTCTGTTATTGATATCTAACTTCATCTAGTTGTGGTCATAGAAGATACTATGAAAAATACCTATTTAAAAATATCTACTGAGACTAATTCATGGCCAAATATATGATCTTTTCTTCAATCTTTTTTCTTTCTGTTCCTCAGACTCAATAATTTCCACTGTCCTATCATCAAGTTCACTGTTCTTTCTTCTGCCTACTCAACTGTCTTTGAATCCCTTTAGTGAAATTTTCATTTCAGTTATTATACTTTTCAACTCCAGAATTTTTATTTTTAGGATTTTTGTCTCTTTATTGATATATTCATTTCACTCATACATCATTTTCTTGACTTTCTCCACATCTTCCTTTAGTTATTTGCACATTTTAAAAACAGTTATTTTAAAGTTTTTGTCTAGTATATCTGCCATCAGTTCTTTTCCAGGAACAGTTTCTGTTGATTTACTATTTTCTTTTGAATGGGCCATACTTTCATGTTTCTTTGTATGTCTTGTGATTTTGTTGTTGTTCTTGTTGTTGAAAACTGGACATTTGAATCTAATAATATGGCAACTCTGGAAATCAGACCCTCCCCCTTCCCCAGGGTTTGCTGATTTTTGTAGTTTTTGTTCATTGCTTTTTTTTCCTTTTTGATTGTTGCAGGCTGTCTCTGTGCCAAGGATAAGCTAGAGGTGTAAACTTAAGATCTTCTCAGGCCTTTTCTGACTCTTTCCCTGGACATGCATGGTCACTTTCTAATATTCCCCACATAAGCAGTTGTTTTTGAATTTCCTAACCTTTAATGTCTAGCTCCCAAAAGGGGGGAAAAAGAGCACCAGCCCTTTAAATCCTCTGGAAGTGACTATAGCTGTTGGAGGAGGGGCTTGCAACAATGGGGAAGGTACAACAATGGCTTGCCCACCTCTCTGCCTGTAACTCTGTGGTCAAAAGCAGCAATCAGAGCACAAATCCCTGACATTTGGAGGACAGGGTCCTTTTGCCCAGCTAGGCTCTCACAAGCTGTGTGTAAATTGCTCCAAGAACACATGCACAGCTGCCTACTCCATGACTAGGGATGAGGGATGGGTAGCTGAAACTGAACAGAATTAACTGGAATTTACCATCCAAGTCTTCCTCTGGAAGTTGCAAGCCTTCCTTAGACTCCAGAGTTTCAAAATAGTTACATTAAAATAGTTACACCAGTTACATCAGATTCTGCCAGTGCAATTGTTGTCTAGGTGAGGAGACAGATTCTTGGTGATTCCTCTCTGCCATCTTCCCAGAACCCTCTCTAAAGACTTTTTTTTAAACCTACATTTCACAAGTTTCAATGCATAGTGTTTTCATTATCATTCTAAGTATTTTCTAACTCCCCATATGGTGCTTTCTTTGATCAATAAGTATTTAGACGTGTGTTTTAAAATTTCCAAACATAACAGTTTTTTTCCTCCAAGTTCTTATGGTCCTTTAAATATGTTGCAGACATACTAAATAGTCCGTATGCTATTACGTCTTTGGTATTTACACTTGTAAATGTTTCATATGTGCTTGAGAAAAACAAATTTTCTGTAAATGTAGGGTAAGGATTTCCAAATACATGTAGTAAATAAAAAAGAAACAGAAAACTTTATTAGATCTATAACAATTAAAGAGGGTGAACTGATAGTCACCTCAAAAGAATGGTACTAGAAGTGAGGAGTAGAAGAACCAAAGGAATTACTTTCTTTGATCTGCATTAAAGAGACTTGGCAGGTTACCCCCCTTCTACTTTTTTATAAAACATAAACGTAAGGCTATAAGCAATCCATATAGAAACTGGAAGAAAGCTACAACATGCTTTTTGGTAGAAAATAGTTTGATGTACAAATTTATTTATTTGATTGTATTCAAGAAAGCAGGGCAGAATCACATTCATTTTCTTCATAGTATCACTGTATATAGACTGAATTTCAGAGCTCTTAGTTTGCTTTGGAAACTTCTAAAAAGCTGACTATTAGCAGACTAGGAAGCATTTTCCTTCCCCTCCAGGATCTCCTGCTCCTGGGGGTAGGTGGGGGTAATTGGTCACATTTGATGCTAAATAAATAGCATGTGGTGGATTTTGCCAAATCCTTTTCAGCTCCTCCCATAGGCAACGGGATGACTTGGCTTATTCTTGATCTGAAGTCATTTGAGTAAACAAGCAGGTTATGAAACACAGAATAGAGTGAAGTTTCCATTGTAGATAATTCCCAAAGTTAGGATGAGCTTAACTGTTCAATCCCTTCTGCTGATCAGAGAGAGAGATGCTAGCAATCGATCTCAGATCTTTGATCCTGTGAGACATCAGCGTAACGTAATTCATTCCTTTTATTAAAATGCGTTGGAAAAGAGACGTGTGAGTAGACAAGAGCAGTTTATTACAGTGATGGTACTATAAGAGGAAAATCAAAGTGCAGGCAGTGTCCCTTTCTTGTTGAACTCCAATGATCACTCCACTCCTGTCAGCTTTACAGTCCAAGCAAACTCAGTCGGAAGAGCAGAGGGTGGTAACTGGGGCAGGTACACGAGGAGACCTTTACCTGGATTTGGGGACCACTTCAGATGCTTTTCGATTCCCAGCATTGTTACCTGTAGAAAGCAAAAGGTAATGGAAAAAACATTAATGCACTGATGAGCACAGACTGTGGCCTGAACATGGTGGGAAACAACTATGCTGGGCCATGGCAGGGAAGACAGTCCAAAAGGGGAATAAATACGGGAGAAACCTGGGGAAGGAGGGAAGAATTAGAGAAGGCTTGCCAATTCCTTTACAAAAAGTTACATCCCTGACAAGACTGACTGAGGCTCTTTACCTCTGTAGTTGAAGTAGTTATAGGGGATTTAAGGCTTAAGATTCCATCTTCTGGCCAATGCAGAAAAATGGCATAAACAGCTGATCCTTTTGAGGTATACCTGGGAAAAAAGAAACATCACTGTCAAAGATACCTGGCTTATTACCCTGCCACATGACCTTACATGTTCCCCTTTCAATTATCTACCAATTCCAAGACCTTCAGTCTGTCACTGCTACGAGGAAGCACTAATAACTCGATACCAATTAAGGTCCATGGGAAGAAAGCAGCCCTGGAAGATTCTTTCTGGTGATATCTTCCATTTTCTCTCTGGATGGGGTTCTAAGTTTTCTTAAAAAATTTTTTAACTCTTATACTAGTTATCTCACACTGAAGCCATTTGCCTCATTATTCAAATCATTCTTTGACTCCAAATCCATATGAAAACAGCCAAGGATATAACAAGGGCAAGGTGTGCAATGAAGACAAATTTGGGTTTTTGTTTTTAATTTAAAAATTTTTTTTTATTTTTAAATTTTTGGCCACCCAACACAGCTTGCGGAATCTTAGCTCCCCGACCAGGGATCGAACCCTGGCCCATGGCAGTGAAAGCGCAGAGTCCTAACCACTGGACCACCAGGGAATTCCCAAGACAAGTTTGTTGTTCTGAGATTTCATCATGCTTAGAGAAGAGGGTGAAAATCACTAAATAGAAACTCATCCAAAACAGAACGATGAATGTGTTTCCCCTGATCCAAAGACCCCTGCTCTCTGGTATAACACTTACAGAGGTCTTTCACTGAGCAGTTAGTTTGTGCCTGGCACTCTGCTGATACTTTACATATGTTATCTCATTTAACCCTCACAAACACTCTAGGAAGTTACACATCATCACCCCATTTTGCAGTTGAAAAAAACTGAAGCGCAAGATCAAATAACTAGATCCACAATCCAAGTATGAATCGTGACTTCTCCATTTAGTAGCTCTGTAATTCTAGGCAAGTGATATTACTGCCCTGAGTCTGCTTTCTCACTTGTAACCTGATAATGATAGTATCAACTTGGTGGGATTGTTGACAGGATTAAATGAGGGGAAAGAATTTAGAATGAAGCCTGCATATTGTGGATGTTGTACAAATATCAGCTGTTAGTATTTTTAGGAGGTGGGGTAACATTGTCAAGCAAATTGACTGATACTTTGTAGCTCCTTCTTTTTTCACCAAGCCTTCGGCCTCCCTTACTAGTCAAAGATACCCTGGGGCCTAAAACATAAACCTGGGCACAAATTGAATAGCAAAAGGACCGCTTCTGCATTTCCTCAAGATGACTCCCAGCCTGGCTTGTACCACTGTGGACCCAAGGAGATGCCAGCTCAGGATGGCCCACATCCCATTCCTGCACGTAACAGAAGACTAGACTCACCACACAGAGGTCGTGTTTTTTTCAGATTGTACCCTCCATGGTTTGGAGGCATAGATAGCCTCCCCATTGATGCTCAGCCACTTCCCAACAGCAAGAAGCCTTTCTTGGAAGATGGGAACAATCAGTCCATCTTTAGTTGGTCCAATGTTGAGAAGATAGTTGCCTCCCAAACTTACTGTCTGAATCAGTTCCTGGAGAGAACAGAAACAAGGAAATCCCAGCTCTGAATGCCAAGACTGGAGAAATGCTTAGAACACACAGATGAAGGGAAGAAAAAGAATCTAGGCTACATTCTCCCTCTGTTTTGTGAATATCCTTTACCCTTTGGAAAATACTATACATTTTTGTCATTATAAAAGCAGGATAGGCTTATATGAGAAAATTTTAAAATCCTGCTACAAGGTGGAGAAATATATTAACTCAAATTCCAGGGAGTAATCACAGGCACTTCCCCGTGAACCGGCACCTGCTGTGGTGCCATATGCAGTGGGAAGGGTCGTGTTTCAGAAGCACAGAGTGTGAGCAGGGGAACTGAAAACAGAGCACTTGGCCATGAAGGAATCCCATGGAGCCATCCAGAGAGAATACAGGGATCAGAGAGGAGAGATTTAGAGCAGGTGCTATGGAGACTCTGGGGAGGTAGAAAAGATCTGATGAATTTCAGGACACTGTGTATGTGGTGGGCTATATAAATGTGTATGTTGCCCCTTCAGGAAAACATGCTGTAAAGAGATATATTCTTTAAGATTTTTGGAGTGGGATGCGTGTGTGTTTAGTGTGACCTCAAACGGTAGCACTTCAAGGCAGCCCAGAAAAATTAAGGCTACATACAGAATATTTTAAAAAGGAGGTTTTGTTATAGTACCCCAAAGACATCACACCATTAACTTTTGATGTTTCCTTTTGGTGTTTTTCCTATGCCGCTACTTCTATATAGTTGTGATACTACATCAACCCTCTAAGCATTAATCAATATTACATTCAGAAACATTTTAATGGTTAAGGAAAATCCCTAAATCTACGTAATTATTCCTTTATGGTTGCAAGAAATTGAAACAACCCAAATGTCAAACTGAAAATAATCCTGGGAAAAACGTCTCTGTACAGAACTCATCTTAATTATACCTAGTTCCTTAGGACAGGTTTTATGAGTGTGTTCAATAACCCTAAAGGGATCTATCAGCCTGCACTTCCATCCACAGTGCTTCCACCACTCTTAGTCAGAAGGTAGTTAACAAATCACTACCTCACAGGTGCTCTTACCGAAATGATTCGAGATTCACTTGTGATGTCAGCCATTGCCATGTCACGACGATAGCCCCAGGACAGCTTGTCTATTGAGGTGCACATCTCCCACTTGTGATCTGGCAAGGTCTCTGGCTTGAATTTATCTTGACAGTTGTAGTATCCTCCATGGCGACAGGAACAGTTCTGACCCCATCGGTCATTTACTACAACAACATCCTAAAGGAGGAAGGAGTACCGGGGTCATCGGGGGTAAAATCATTTAGTTTCCTTACGTAACACAATTTGATATATTAGGTGCCTACTTGCAAGCAAGAAGCAGACTTAGTCGAGCGCAGTGTTTCTTTTTTTTTTTAATTTTATTTTATTTTTGGCTGTGTTGGATCTTCATTGCTGTGCGTGGGCTTTCTCTAGTTGCGGAGAGCGGGGGCTACTCTTCATTGTGGTGCGCAGGCTCTAGGCGCGCAGGATTCAGTAGCTGTGGTGCGCAGGCTCAGTAGTTGTGGCTCATGGGCTCTAGAGCACAGGCTCAGTGGTTGTGGTGCACAGGCTTAGCTGCTCCGCGGCATGTGGGATCTTCCCGGACCAAGGCTTGAACCCGTGTCCCCTGCATTGGCAGGCGGATTCTTAACCACTGCGCCACCAGAGAAGCCCGAGAGCAGTGTTTCTTAACTGTGGGCCATTTTGCCCTGGGCGAGACTTTTAGCAAAATCTAGAGACAGTTCTTTTGGTTGTCACAACTGGGGATGGTGCTACTGCCACCTAGTGGGTGGAGACCAGGGATGCTTCTAAACATCTTACAACATACAGGATAGTCCCCTCACAACAAAGAAAAACCCAGCCCCGAATGTCAATAGTACCGAGGCTGAGAAACCCTGGCCTAGCAATGTGTAATGTCAGAGCTGGAATGGCCTGTTTAAATCATCTAGTAAAACACTTATTCTATCAGAGGAGAAATGGAGAGGAGGAGATTTGCCCGAGGTCACATCCCCAGGCAGAGTTTCAGAAAGCTGGGCCTGTGAATCAGGTATTTGAACCCAGCTCAGGATGCTTTCCACGATACAACCCTGACTTTCTTTACTTAGGTAAGAAAAAATCAGACATTCTTTTCCTTCCCTCAAGGTTTTGCTGAACTTTGAGAAATCCTTACATGGAATAACTTAATGTAAATGTTTACTACTACTATAAGGGACTTCCCTGGCCGTCCAGTGGTTAACAAGCCACCTTCCAGTGTAGGGGATGCAGGTTCGATCCCTGGTCGGGGAACTAAGATCCCACATGCTGTGGGGCAACTAAGCCCGTGTGCCCTAGAGCTCGTGCGCCACAATTAGAGAGCCCGTGTGCCACAACTACTGAGCCCGCGCACCGCAACTAAGACCTGACGTAGCCAAATAAATAAATAAATAAGTGTTTTTAAAAAAATATTACTATGAGGCTCATACTGGGTTATATAGGGTAAATAAAACACAGTTCTTACCCTCAGAAATCCAGCAGAGACTAGCTGAGGAGACAGATATGTGAAAAATTATAATGTGACATCACAGCAGAGTTAGGGATGAACATAAACAGGGAACACCGATCCAGGAGTGTTTCTTCTTCCAGGAAAGAATATAAATGGCCAGGAGCCAGATTTAGTTTACATTGCACCAATACTTACTATGCGCCTACCTGGGCCAAGTACTGTTCGTGGGGTTGGGGACATAGCAGTGAACAGACCCAAACGCTTGCCCTCACAAAGCTGACACTTTAGTGAGGGAGACAGATAGTAATGAGGTAAATGATATCTGAAATATGTTAGGCCAATATCAATATCTTAGTGGTAAGAGAAAGATAAAGCAAAGAAAGACATACAGTGTGACAGGGGCATGCTGCAATTTTAGATAGGGTGACGGGGAAGGTGACCTCCCAGGGAAGACCTGTGGAGAGCTCAGGAGTGAGCCACGTGGGAACTAGAGAGAATGGAGAATAAGGAGAAGGGACTATTTCTCCTATAAGTACTTTCCTAACATGAGTATATCTCCAAAACAACCCTCTTTCCCAATGTGTGAGAGAGCATTCAGAACAAGAGTGGGTAGAATAGGGTCTGTGGTGTCCCACCCAAGGATCCACAACGGAGCCACCCCAGCCTGAGGACCATCTGGGAAGAACCACAATACTGCGCCACTAGAGGTCCCCACACATCTCGCAAGTCCCAGAAAACCAATCTGAATTTGCTTCAGTTTGTCACATAGGATCTTTCCTTTTTTCTTTCTCCCCATTTTCTGAATTTAGTAATATTTACCCAATGAGATCCTTAGAGGTTTATGAATCTACCAAGAAAGCTCAGTTCAAACTGGTCTTATACTTAGATTTTTCTTTAAAATCCACAACAAATCTAGACTATGTAAAATTTCTGAAATTTTCTATAGTGAAGATTAAGATGTCTGCTGCTTTGTAAGTGTACTGAAATACAAACTTTAAATGGGCAGCTATTGTGCAGCGTAATAGTGTTGATTATGGGGGAGAGGACAAGGTAGGCAAAGTTCCCTCAGGAATTTGGAGGGACTCCCCTGGTGGCACAGTGGTTAAGAATCCGCCTGCCAGGGCTTCCCTGGTGGCGCAGTGGTTGAGAGTCTGCCTGCCAATGCAGGGGACACGGGTTCGGGCCCTGGTCTGGGAAGATCCCACATGCCGCGGAGCAACTAGGCCCGTGAGCCACAACTACTGAGCCTGCGTGTCTGGAGCTTGTGTTCCGCTGCAAGAGAGGCCACGACGGTGAGAGGCCCACGCACCGCAACGAAGGGTGGCCCCCGCTCGCCGCAACTGGAGAAAGCCCTCGCACAGAAACGAGGACCCAACACAGCCAAAAATAAATAAATAAATTAAAAAAAAAAAAAAAAAAAGAATCCACCTGCCAACGCAGGGGACACAGGTTCCAGTCCTGGTCCGGGAAAATTCCACATGCCATCCACGGCAACTAAGCCCGTGCGCCACAACTACAGAGCCTGCGTTCTAGAGCCCGTGAGCCACAGCTACTGAGCCCGTGTGCCACAACTACTGAAGCCCATGCGCCTAGAGCCTGCGCTCTGCAACAAGAGAAGCCGCTGCAATGAGAAGCCTGTGCACCGCAACGAAGAGTAGCCCCTGCTTGTCTCAATTAGAGAAAGCTGGTGTGCAGCAACGAAGACCCAACACAGCCAAAAAAATAAAATAAGTTAATTAATTTAAAAAAAAAGAATTTGGAATATAAGGGAAATGAAATTTCCCCTTAAGAGTTAAACTACATAATCAACATAGAGTAGGTGAAGTCATAGATATTCACATTTTATTCTTATCATTTAATTTTACATGTTTTATATATTAATTTTTGGGGTGGTTTTCTCATTTATAATGTCTGTTTACTTAATAGTTTATTTTCTCTATGGTGGTCTGGGACTTCTACATACTATTTCTAGCCTACTTAAATTTAAGAAGATTTAAAACTATCTTGTAAAAATCAAGAATTAAAGGAGAAGAAGAAAGATTATACTCCAAGTAAGGGGCCAAAAAAGAATTAACGGAGAAACCTTTAACATCCACTAAGTTCCCTGATCCCTACCACACCCACGTTGATATCACTATTTATTATTGTTGCTCTTGTCATTATTGTTATTACTCTGGATCTTGGTTCCTCACATTTTCTTTTATCAAAACAGAAAAGTAAGAGATAAGTCATATAATCATGTACCTTAACTGGGCTATCATTGTAGAGCCAAGCAAGAAAATTTGTAGAGTTCCAATAAGTATCAGGACATTCCCACTCTCCATCAGACCAAATCAAGTCAGGTTTGTACCTGAGAGACAAGCAATGAAAACAATGTTTATTATCTGAATCCATTCATAGTAAAGTCTTATGGATCTATCTTTGCAACAAATATTTAAAAATTAATTTTCTCCTATTTGGAAAGTACCAAAAAACTACCGCAGTGCAGAGAAGGTGGAAAACTAAAGAGACAAAAATGACAACACAGACACACACACAAACCCCTTAGCTAACACAACACTGTTTAATACACAGCACTTTGGTGTATTTCCTAATCTTTTTCTTTTTAATGTCTTAACTTAAAAAGTAGAGTTGTAATCAGTGTGCATACAATCTGGTTTCCTTCCGGCAACTAATTCCAATGAAAAGAGTGGTGCTCCAGAACTATAGGATTAATGTTTCTGCTTTTAAGATGTACTAAGAGCTTGAACTGTTCTGCCAAATGCATTTTTGGGGACAACTACGCAAAACTTTGACTATAAAAATCTATGAATTCACTTGAGCCACAGTTGCATCTTTCACATATTATTACTCTGAGCCCTATGAGGTGGGAGTGTGTGTGTGTATTTATAACTATAAGGTAAGCATTATTATTCTCACTTTAGAAAGCAAGAACCTAATGCTCAGTAGGGTACTTTGTTTTAGGTGACAAAGCTGGTAAGTAACAGGAGCTGGAACCCACATGCAAATCTGCCTGATGCCTAATCTTGTGCTGTACTCCGTAACTACTTAGAACAGCAGGTTGATTCCAGGAAAATGACTGCCTGTCTGAGAGGTGAGAGAAACACTGTTGGTCTGTGTTCCACTGTGTACGAGAAACTGTACTAGGCACTTTATACTCATTACCTCATTCATTCTCACGACAACCCTGTGATGTATAAACAGATAAAGAAACTGAGTTCTCGGTAGATGAAGTAGTTTGTTCAAGGCTATACAGTCAGTAAGAAAAAAGAACTGGATTTCTGACTTAAAGCCTATGCTGACCTCTTACAACTGTACTATTTCCTTAGAGAAGTCATCTGGATGCAAGGAGTTTTTTTTTGTCTTCTGGTCTACAATGAGAGTCCAGGCAGAGATGGCTGCCTCTTAATCTTTAAAGGTCCACCATCCTCTAGGAGCCCCCAGAAGCAAGAAGGGTAAACTCAGAATAAAACGTGGTGAAGACTAGGGACAAATGCCAAAGTAAAAGTCATCATTTTAAGAATAATGGTAATAACAACACCATTATTCTGTACCAGGCATAGTGACAGATACTTTTCACATACTATGCTGAGCCCTATACAGAAGGCATTATTAGCCCCACTTCACAGAGCAAGAATCTGAGGCTCAGAACGGTGACCTGTTTAAGGCCTGTAAGTAACAAGAGCCAGGATTCAAATACAAATCTGCCAGATGCCAAATCCTCTTCAGTGTCCGTTAGACCATGTTGCCCTTCTTCAAGGTCCTGACAAAGAAAATAGCATGTAAGGAGGGAACTGAAGTTTTGACTTACTACCATCCTCAGTTTTGTTGGTTTCAATTTATACAGGCAATATGACCGTATTATGAAAGTTCTGAAAAGTAGGAAGAAAAAATATATTTTGTCTTAACACAACCACTACTTTTACTATTTTGATGTCCTACCCCTTTTCCCCTTCCCCTCAACTTAACAGTATCCTATAAGAAGCTCAGGTGTCATTGCTGAAGGTCATAAGGCCAAAAAAATTTCTCTTTTGTACCTGCTAACAAGGTCATATAGCTCTGGCATTGTTTTTGCATGGACAAAATGCTGTGTTTTGAAGCCATTTTTCTTATCACGTAGGTAGAGAGGATGGAACCATTCCAAGAGTGAGTGATAGAGTCCATAGCGTATGTTCCTTAAACAGAAAAACAGGACAGCAACTGTCATTAAGCAAAGAAAAGATAATTTATTTTAAGAAAAATCAGTTGCAGCATTTTTACATCTCAGTGAAACTTATCCACAGGGCACGCAGAGGGGCAGGATCCGCAACCATTTCCTTAAATTATATCATCATTCACTTAAGCAAAATGATTGGGCTTACTATGTTTTTGATAATACACATAACAAATTATTTTTATACATAAATATCTTAACACCAAATGTCATTTAAACCATCTTTTGTCTTTTAAGTCAATTATCTCAATAACATGTAGTCCTATTAAAAAATGTTTTCTGTCAATCGTAAGAATACATATGGAAGAGATACTAGAAAATAGAGACAAGTATAAAGAATAAAATATCTAAAATCTTACCACTCAAATAATCATTAGTAACATTTTTTGTGTAGCTCAATTAATTAATATAGGTTTATTGTTTCATATAAGATTTATTAATAGTTCTTAACGTGAGCAGAAGCAAGAAGAACTACAATCCTGCAGCCTGTGGAACAAAAACCACATTCACAGAAAGACAGACAAGATGAAAAGGCAGAGGGCTATGTACCAGATGAAGGAACAAGATAAAACCCCAGAAAAACAACTAAATGAAGTGGAGATAGGAAACCTTCCAGAAAAAGAATTCAGAATAATGACAGTGAAGATGATTCAGGACCTCGGAAAAAGAATGGAGGCAAAGATCGAGAAGATGCAAGAAATGTTTAACAAAGACCTAGAAGAATTAAAGAATAAACACCTAGAAGAATTAAAGAACAAATAAACAGAGATGAACAATACAATAACTGAAATGAAAAATACACTAGAAGGAATCAATAGCAGAATAACTGAGGCAGAAGAACGGATAAGTGACCTGGAAGACAGAATGGTGGAATTCAATGCCACGGAACAGAATAAAGAAGAGAGGATGAAAAGAAATGAAGACAGCCTAAGAGACCTCTGAGACAACATTAAACGCAACAACATTCGCATTATAGGGGTCCCAGAAGGAGAAGAGAGAGAGAAAGGACCTGAGAAAATATTTCAAGAGATTATAGTCGAAAACTTCCCTAACATGGGAAAGGAAATAGCCACCCAAGTCCAGGAAGTGCAGAGAGTCCCAGGCAGGATAAACCCAAGGAGAAACACGTGGAGACACACAGTAATCAAACTGACAAAAATTAAAGACAAAGAAAAATTATTGAAAGCAACAAGGGAAAAACGACAAATAACATACAAGGGAACTCCCATAAGGTTAACAGCTGATTTCTCAGCAGAAACTCTACAAGCCAGAAGGGAGTGGCATGATATATTTAAAGTGATGAAAGGGAAGAACCTACAACCAAGATTACTCTACCCAGCAAGGATCTCATTCAGATTCTATGGAGAAATCAAAAGCTTTACAGACAAGCAAAAGCTGAGAGAATTCAGCACCACCAAACCAGCTCTACAACAAATGCTAAAGGAACTTCTCTAACTGGGAAACACAAGAGAAGAAAAGGACCTACAAAAACACACCCAAAACAATTAAGAAAATGGTAATACATACATACATATCGATAATTACCTTAAACGTGAATGGATTAAATGCTCCAACCAAAAGACACAGGCTTGCTGAATGGATACAAAAACAAGACCCATATATATGCTGTCTACAAGAGACCCACTTCAGACCTAGGGACACATACAGACTGGAAGTGAGGGGATGGAAAAAGATATTCCATGCAAATGGAAATCAAAAGAAAGCTGGAGTAGCTATACTCATATCAGATAAAATAGACTTTAAAATAAAGAATGTTACAAGAGACAAGGAAGGACACTACATAATGATCAAGGGATCAATCCAAGAAGAAGATATAACAATTATAACTATATATGCACCCAACATAGGAGCACCTCAATACATAAGGCAACTGCTAACAGCTATAAAAGAGGAAATCGACAGTAACACAATAATAGTGGGGGACTTTAACACCTCACTTACATCAATGGACAGATCATCCAAACAGAAAATTAATAAGGAAACACAAGCTTTAAATGACACAATAGACCAGACAGATTTAATTGATATTTATAGGACATTCCATCCAAAAACAGCATATTACACTTTCTTCTCAAGTGCGCACGGAACATTCTCCAGGATAAATCACATCTTGGGTCACAAATCAAGCCTCAGTAAATTTAAGAAAACTGAAATCATATCAAACATCTTTTCTGACCAGAATGCTATGAGATTAGAAATAAATTACAGGGAAAAACACGTAAGAAACACAAACACCTGGAGGCTAAACAATACGTTACTAAATAACCAAGAGATCACTGAAGAAATCAAAGAGGAAATCAAAAAATACATAGAGACAAATGACAATGAAAACATGATGATCCAAAACCTATGGGATACAGCAAAAGCAGTTCTAAGAGGGAAGTTTATAGCAATACAAGCCTACCTCAAGAAACAAGAAAAATCTCAAATAAACAATCTACACTTACACCTAAAGGAACTAGAGAAAGAAGAACAAACAAAACCCAGAGTTAGTAGAAGGAAAGAAATCATAACGATCAGAGCAGAAATACATGAAATAGAAACAAAGAAAATAATAGCAAAGATCAATAAAACTAAAAGCTGGTTCTTTGAGAAGATAAACAAAATTGATAAACCATTAGCCAGACTCATTAAGAAAAAGAGGGAGAGGACTCAAATCAATAAAATTAGAAACGAAAAAGGAGAAGTTACAACAGACACCACAGAAATACAAAGCATCCTAAGAGACTACTACAAGCAACTCTATGCCAATAAAATGGACAACCTGGAAGAAATGGACAAATTCTTAGAAAGGTATAACCTTCCAAGACTGAACCAGGAAGAAATAGAAAATATGAACAGACCAATCACAAGTAATGAAATTGAAACTGTGATTAAATATCTTCCAACAGGGCTTCCCTGGTGGCGCAGTGGTTGAGAATCTGCCTGCTAATGCAGGGGACACGGGTTCGAGCCCTGGTCTGGGAAGATCCCACATGCCGCAGAGCAGCTGGGCCCGTGAGCCACAATTACTGAGCCTGCGCGTCTGGAGCCTGTGCTCCGCAACAAGAGAGGCCACAATAGTGAGAGGCCCGTGCACCGCAATGAAGAGTGGCCCCCGCTTGCCACAACTAGAGAAAGCCCTCACACAGAAACGAAGACCCAACACAGCCATAAATAAATAAATAAATTAATTAATTAATTAATTTTTAAAAAAATCTTCCAACAAACAAAAGTCCAGGACCAGATGGCTTCACAGGTGAATTCTATCAAACATTTAGAGAAGAGCTAACACCCATCCTTCTCAAACTCTTCCAAAAAATTGCAGAGGAAGGAACACTCCCAAACACATTCTCTGAGGCCACCATCACCCTGATACCAAAACCAGACAAAGATATGACAAAAAAGAAAATTACAGACCAATATCACTGATGAATATAGATGCAAAAATCCTCAACAAAATACTAGCAAACAGACTCCAACAACACATTAAAAGGATCATACACCATGATCAAGTGGGATTTATCCCAAGGATGCAAGCATTCTTCAATATATGCAAATCAATCAAGGTGATACACCATATTAACAAACTGAAGAATAAAAACCATATGATCATCTCAATAGATGCAGAAAAAGCTTTTGACAAAATTCAACACCAATTTATGATAAAAACTCTCAAGAATGTGGGCATAGAGGGAACCTACCTCAACATAATAAAGGCCATATTTGACAAACCCACAGCAAACATCATTCTCAATGGTGAAAAACTGAAAGCATTTCCTCTAAGATCAGGAACAAGACAAGGATGTCCACTCTCGCCACTCTTATTCAACATAGTTTTGGAAGTCCTAGCCACGGCAATCAGAGAAGAAAAAGAAATAAAAGGAATACAAATTGGAAAAGAAGAAGTAAAACTGTCACTGTTTGCAGATGACATGATACTATACATAGAGAATCCTAAAGATGCCACCAGAAAACTACTAGAGCTAATCAATGAACTTGGTAAAGTTGTAGGATACAAAATTAATGCACAGAAATCTCTTGCATTCCTATCACTAATGATGAAAAATCTGAAAGAGAAATTAAGGAAACACTCCCATTTACCACTGCAACAAAAAGAATAAAATACCTAGGAATAAACCTACCTAGGGAGACAAAAGACCTGTATGCAGAAAACTATAAGACACTGTTGAAAGAAATTAAAGATGATACCAACAGATGGAGAGATATACCATGTTCTTGGATTGGAAGAATCAATATTGTGAAAATGACTATACTACCCAAAGCAATCTACAGATTCAATGCAATCCCTATCAAATTACCAATGGCATTTTTTACGGAACTAGAACAAAAAATCTTAAAATTTGTATGGAGACACAAAAGACCCCGAATAGCCAAAGCAGTCTTGAGAGAAAAAAATGGAGCTGGAGGAATCAAACTCCCTGACTTCAGACTATACTACAAAGCTACAGTAATCAAGACAGTATGGTACTGGCACAATAACAGAAATATAGATCAATGGAACAGGAGAGAAAGCCCAGAGATAAACCCACACACCTATGGTCAACTAATCTATGACAAAGGAGGCAAGGCTATAAAATGGAGAAAAGACAGTCTCTTCAATAAGTGGTGCTGGGAAAACTGGACAGCTACATGTAAAAGAATGAAATTAGAACACTCCCTAACACCATACACAAAAATAAACTCAAAATGGATTAGAGACCTAAATGTAAGACTGGACACTATAAAACTCTTAGAGGAAAACATAGGAAGAACACTCTTTGACATATATCACAGCAAGATCTTTTTTGATCTATCTCCTAGAGTAATGGAAATAAAAACAAAAATAAACAAATGGGACCTAATGAAACTTAAAAGCTTTTGCAAAGCAAACTACAAACAAGACGAAAAGACAACCCTCAGAATGGGAGAAAATATTTGCAAACGAATCAACAGACAAAGGATTAATCTCCAAAATATATAAACAGCTCATGCAGTCAATATTAAAAAAACAAACAACCCAATCCAAAATGGGCAGAAGACCTACATAGACATTTCTCCAAGGAAGAGATACAAATGGCCAAGAAGCACATGAAAAGCTGCTCAACATCACTAATTATTAGAGAAATGCAAATCAAAACTACAATGAGGTATCACCTCACACCAGTTAGAAGGGGCATCATCAGAAAATCTACAAACAACAAATGCTGGAGAGGGTGTGGAGAAAAGGGAACCCTCTTGCACTGTTGGTGGGAATGTAAATTGATACAGCCACTATGGAGAACAGTATGGAGGTTCCTTAAAAAACTAAAAATAGAATTACCATATGACCCAGCAATCCCACTACTGGGCATATACCCAGAGAAAACCATAATTCAAAAAGACACATGCACCCCAATGTTCATTGCAGCACTATTTACAATACCCAGGTCATGGAAGCAACCTAAATGCCCATCGACAGACGAATGGATAAAGAAGATGTGGTACATATATACAATGGAATATTACTCAGCCATAAAAAGGAACGAAATTGGGTCATTTGTAGAGACGTGGATGGATCTAGAGACTGTCATACACAGTGAAGTATGTCAGAAAGAGAAAACAGATATCGTATATTAACGCATATATGTGGAACCTAGAAAAATGGTACAGATGAACTGGTTTGCAGGGCAGAAATAGAGACACAGATGTAGAGAACAAACGTATGGACACCAAGGGGGGAAAGTGGCGGGGGGATGGTGTGATGAATTGGGAGACTGGGATTGACATATATACACTAATATGTATAAAATGGATAACTAATGAGAACCTGCCGTACAAAAAAATAAAATTCTAAAAAAAAAAAAATAGTTCTTAACGTTCCCCAAACGAACTATGGTTAAAGTGACCTATTTTCATACACAATAAAGCTTGTTTTGAGTTAAGAATAGTGAGTGTTTTGGAAACGCTATAATACAAGTAAGAAGTAAATGTAACATTGCAATGGCACAGATAAGACAGAAACAATTGATGTTAAGTATTTCATCACGTGATTCAGGGACTAATAAATATAAAGAAGGTAAAAATCAAGGATCTTAGAGTCCAGATCTAATCAACACCTCAGAGTCTTCCAGCAGGACTATTAGCAGAGCACAGCATTGGGAAACTGAATATTTAACCGGTGACATAAGTCAGCAAATGCTTTCTCAATGGACCAGATAATATTTGAGGGTTTGCAGGCCTTGCGATCTCTATCCCAACTCTGCAATTGTAGCTTGAAAGCAGCCAGAGACAATGCATAAATGAATGGGCACAACTGTGTTCCAGTCAAACTTTACTTATACAAACAGGCAGCTGGTCTACCCCTTAAATAGGACATCAAGTTTGCCAAATCACAATACAGCTGAGATTGGGCATGACACAAACACCACTTTTCCTCCTTAGAGGCAAACATACCCAGAAATATAGGATCCAAAACCAGAATACCTGGGTTCAAATCCCACCTCTGCCACTTCCCAGCATTTTGATCTTGGGAAGTTACTTTTTATTAAGTGGCAAATATTAGAAAATATTAATTAGAATCAACAGGGTGGCTCCTTATCTCACTTTTTGCTGCTTTAACTGCCCTTTTCAGTTCTCTCTTGATCTATTATTCATCTAAACCTTCCCTGAATGCCTTCAAAGCTCTGTGTTGACAGCTAAGGAGGACACAAAGATGAGAGGCCCAACCCTGGCCTCCATCAGATACTGGAAAAGGCCTAGGGTTGGTAGGCTTTCCAGAAAAAATCCTTTGCAGAATGCAAACGAAGCATTGGGGTCTACGCTGGGTATCCTTCACCTAAGCAGACAGGGCTATGAACTTCTCTGATGGTGTCACCTTTGGTCATATGAAAACTGCCAAGCATCAAACACTGCTAATTCAAGGCCAGAAGCCCTTCAAGGTACTGGTTAAATGCAAACTTAGAAAACACACAAGAGTAGAGAAGGCACAGCACATTGGATGGCTAGATCAAAAGTGATGATGGAACAATCATCTGCGGACACACACCTATTTCGGATGGCTGTTCCCAACTCACCAACCAAATCACGATGGGGCCCCAGATCCTTAGAGTTCCAGTTCCAAGACACAGGACTTGGCCAGTTTGTGAAGCCTTCGTGATGCTTTGTTGTCAGGACTACATACCTGTGGACATTGAAACCATATGAACAAAGGAAGTGGGCAGTGGGCCACCGGCACAAACTTACCTGGTATGCCTGAGGCTTTTAAAATGGTTGGGAGAACTTGACTACAGGAAACGTATGGTTCACCCTTGAACAACGTGGGGGTGAGGGGTGTCAACCCCCTGTGCAGAAGAAAATCCATGTATAACTCTTGACTCCCCGAAAACTTAACTACTAATAGCCTACTCTTGACTGGAAGCCTTACCAATAACATAAATGATTGATTAATGCCCATTTTGGGGGACTTCCCTGGCAGTCCGGTGGTTAAGAGTCTACGCTTCCAATGCAGGGGGCACAGGTTCGATCCCTGGTCGGGGAACTAAGATCCTGCATGCCATGCAGCGTGGACAAAAACAAACAAACAAACAAAAAACCCCACCCATTTTGTAGGTTATATGTATTATGTACTGTATTAATACAATAATGTAAGCTAGAGAAAAGAAAATGTTTTTAAGAAAATCATAAGAGAAAATACGTTTATAGTACTGTATTGTATTTATTGATACCATAAGTTTACATTGTCTGTTTACAAGATGAACCACCTGTCAGTACCTACATCAATATTGTCTTACATGATAGAAAACACTGCAGATGTTATAATTATTACTAAAACTAGATATAAAAAGTGAAAAGGGGGCTTCCCTGGTGGCGCAGTGGTTGAGAATCTGCCTGCCAATGCAGGGGACACGGGTTCGAGCCCTGGTCTGGGAAGATCCCACATGCCGCGGAGCAACTAGGCCCGTGAGCCACAACTACTGAGCCTGCGCGTCTGCAGCCTGTGCTCCGCAACAAGAGGGGCCGCGATAGTGAGAGGCCCGCGCACCGCGATGAAGAGTGGCCCCCACTTGCCGCAAATAGAGAAAGCCCTCGCACAGAAACGAAGACCCAACACAGCCATAAATAAAGAAAGAAAGAAATAAATAATTAAAAATTTAAAAAAAAAAAGAAAAGATAACCTGAAAATGACAGTTCCATTTAAAAAAAAAAAAAAAGTGAAAAGCTGGGGCTTCCCTGGTGGCGCAATGGTTGAGAGTCTGCCTGCCAATGCAGGGGACATGGGTTCGAGCCCTGATCTGGGAAGATCCCACATGCCGCGGAGCAACTGGGCCCGTGAGCCACAATTACTGAGCCTGTGCGTCTGGAGCCTGTGCTCCGCAACAAGAGAGGCTGCGATAGTCAGAGGCCCGCGCACCGCAATGAAGAGTGGCCCCCGCTTGCCACAACTAGAGAAAGCCCTCGCACAGAAGCGAAGACCCAACACAGCCATAAATAAATAAATAAATTTTAAAAATACTTAAAAAAAAAAAAAAGATGGCTGTAGTACCAGCAAACGGCCGGAGGTCTACCAGATAAAATTTCAAAATCTTCTCACTGATCCTAGTTTTAAAAAAAAAAAAAAAAAAAAAAAAAAAGTGTAAAGCTAATGTGAAAAAGAAATTCATATTTATTTGCAGGTATAACAATTCGTGCATTGACAATGAAGAAGCAGCAATATGATTGCTTTACAGTAGCCTAGTGTAATCAATATGATTGCTTCATGGTAGCCTAGCCGATACACTAATGAATGAATCATTATAAAATTTTTATGGCATATGGTATTATAATCCTATTCATAACACAGTATTGGAAACATTGTTACATTAAAAAAAAAAAACTACTTGCCTGTGATGATAGGCTGATACACAGTTTATCCAATTATGAGGGGGTTGAGGGGAGGGCATACTGTATGGTAATGTAATTCTTTGAAAGCAAAGTTTTAAAACAGTAAGAAAACGGATACATTAGTAATTTTTTATTGTGTCACTTACCTTATGCTTATGTAAGGATTGGCTATTCACTTCCATACCAATCTTGCATATGATGTTCTACGTGCTGAATACTCAGGCAATGATGATGATGATGATGACACAACAACGTTTCATACAGTCCTTGCCGTCCAGTTCTTAGGTTTTCACATGAAGACACTTACACACATACACAGCAGATACGTTTATTAACTGTATGGCATAATGATTACTCACTGTTCATTAAGTGGAAGTGGATCATCATAAAGGTCTTCATGGTGAGTAGGTTGAAGAAGAAGAGGAAGAGGAGGGGTGGGTCTTGCTGTCTCGGGGTGGCAGAGGCAGAAGAGGTGGACAGGGAGGCAGGAGAGGCAGGCATTCAGTGTAACATTATGGAAATACATCGCAATTTCTGTCTGCCTTTTCTGCTTTTACATTTCTCTAAAAATGCTTCTACATGATACCAATCCTTCTTCCACTATTTGCTTTGTTTGTTTGTCTGCACTGCTTGACATGTGGGATCTTAGTTCTCAGACCAGGGATCAAACCTGTGCTCCCTGCACTGGAAGTGCGGAGTCTTAACCACGGGACCACCAGGGAAGTCCTCACTGTTTGCTTTAGTTTCAGTGCTCATATCATAGAAGGGTCCATGTGGTAAAAGAAGTCAAAAGCTGTCTTGAGTAATCAGAATCCTTCTGCCAGATTGTCTAACGTCAATCTGTCTTCTGGCACTGCTTCTTCTACATCTCCTTCCTCTGCACTTGTTCAGAAGCACTCATCTCCCTCAAGCTGTCCTCTGTTAATTCCTCAGGTGTGATGTTAATTAGTTCCTGAATTTCTCCAAGATCCGAATCTTGAAACCCTTCACCCCGCACCTTTTTTTTTTTTTTTTTGGCTGCATTGGGTCTTTGTTGCCGCGCGCAGGCTTTCTCTAGTTGCGGCGAGCGGGGGCTACTCTTCGTTGTGGCGCGCAGGCTTCTCATCGCGGTGGCTTCTCTTGTTGTAGAGCACGGGCTCCAGGTGCGCGGGCTTCAGTAGTTGTAGCACACGGGCTCAGTAGTTGTGGCGTAAAATGTCAGTATGATTTAATACTGCATCTTTACGTTTCTTTACACTTCTGTGAGTGGCACCATGTACGGTCTGAAAGTGTGTGTGTAACTTTTGATAAATTTTAACTTTTTACAATAGATTTGTATATATTTTATGGTAGTAAATGATAAAATAGACTAGTGTCTATATATTTTATGCATTCGTGACATACCTAACTTTTTCTTAATTTTCGATATTTCTGTGAGTTTTTCAAATTGTCGCAAATCTCCAAAAATTTTTCCAGTATATTTATTGGAAAAAATCCGCATATAAGTGGATCCATGCAGTTTAAACCCATGTTGTTCAAGGGTCAACTGTACTTGTATGAGTGACTATATTAGTGACACCCAGGGAGTTGCTTCAGTCACAACACCCCTTGGGTATTGCTCCAGGAATGAAAGCAAACTCAGGGAAGCCACAGTCCTTAGTTCCCAAACAAGCAGGAGACTTGGAAAGAATGAAGGAATAGGTAAGGGAAAATATGTACACCTTGGCTTTCCAGTTCTTCAACCCTTCTGTGTATCGATGATTAGTTTCTTTTAAAAAACCCTTTGCCCTAAAGGAGAAAGAAATCTCTACTGGAAATAGCGGATGATAAAAAAGTAAGCTGTTTTACCAAGCCCATATGAATTGGCTCTCATTCACAGAGGTGACAAAAGGCCAAAAGAAAAGGGGAGAAAAGGCAAGTGTTGAAATAACAACCAAATCACTCACCATTTCATTTACTTTTATGGCAGAAAAATAGCTGGTGCTCACATGTGACAATTTAATCACTGGCCGATGTGGAGAGCTCAAGACTTTAAGGTCTAGACAGTATTTCAGGCTCTGTGGATCAAAGTCCTCTCTGTGGCATATTCTTCTTCTACTTCTTTAAAGCAACCTCTTAAAATGTAAAAATCCTTCTCATCTCAAGAAACTTACCAAAATAGGCAGAGGACCAATCCCTCTGGCCATGGTTGCAGACCCCTGGTGTGGTGGAAAGAACCTTCACCTTAGAGTCACGGGATTTGGAGTCTAGGACATTAGTTCCCTTCTTCTGTCTGGGCCAGTCATCTTGTCCATAGCAAGGGCATCTTGTCCTGGACAAAGTATGTCTCCCAGATTTTAACTTCTTCATTTGAAAATTATGGATTTCTAAGGCTTCTGGAAGATAGTGAACTCCTCCTTTGTTTATTCAAGGCTTAATATTCCCACACACTTAATTGCAAACACTAAATATCAGTTGTAATTTCTATTTAGTACAAGAGAACTTAAAGTCCAAGAGAAACTAAAACCTGGAAGATGGAAGACTGCCCTAAGCCAGGAGCCGGGAAACCTACCTGCCTTCATTCTTACTCTCCTCCAACCCACTTCCCGCCCAGCAGCCTCAGGGTCACCATTCCTTGACTTACTACCTGCAACATCCTGTCTTCAAGGATGATTCCTTCAGGACTAGCCCCAGCCTTCAACAGCCTTGTGAGTCCTTGCCTCTCTCTTCCCAGCCCCAGTGCTCTGCACTTTCAGTTCTCTGAACCATCCACAAGCAAGTTGCAACAGTTCTCAAAACAATTCTGACATTTCTTGAGCACTCTCTACGTGCAAGGCATTGAGAAGAGCAGCTGAAAGAGAATCTGTATTGTTGCCCAAATACACTGCACACCAGAACTCCCTTCCCTCCAGGACATATTAAAGCTGAAAGGAAGAACACAATCCCTGTCTACAACCATGGAAGGAGGCGGTAAGGAGGTAAAATGCCTTGTTCAAGTTCGCAGATGAACTAGGATCAGACTCCATACCACCGGCTTAAAATCCTGGAATCCTGATTGCCTTGTTGACCCGGAAGGGACATGAGGTATCACTTAGCTCAGTCCTCTCAATATTCAGGTGCAGGCACTGAGGGCTTTGCAGTCAGCCACCAACCGGAAACCTTTATTTCCTTCTAATCCTCAACCAGACGCACCTTTTTAGGATCAGGCGTGCCATATTCAATACTGCATCCTTCAGGAGGCAAAACAGAGTACCCCCGGTATCTGAAGTCAGACGGACACCTGTGTGACCCGGCAAGTCGCCTAGCCTCCCCCCAGCTCGGTTTTCACCTGCCTAAGCCCCTTCCTGGCGCTCGGGTCGGCCCTAGCCGGGGAAGGGGGGCCCTGCCCGCCCCCCGCGGCGGCACTCACTTGGCCCCGGCGGCCTCGAACAGGTTGGCCCAGCTGTCCGGGTGGAAGAAGCGCGCAGTGAATCTTGGCCCGAAGTCGCCATAGGTGAAATTGGGCGGGTAGTTCTCATTCATGAAACTCTCGTACTGTGGCAGTTTTTCGCCCTTCCAGTGCCACCAGAACCACTCACTGCCCCAGGCCGGCACCGAAAACACGCCCCAGTGCACAAACACTCCGAATTTGGCCTCGTCGAACCAGGCCGGCAGCGGCCGGGAGTCCAGACTCGGCCAGTCCGCGGTGTAGCGGCGCGGAGGGTCGGTGCAGCGCGCAGGGTGGGTGCAGCGCGGAGCCCGCACCGCGCCGAGCACCAGCAGCAGATGCAGCAATAGCTCGGCGCCCACCACCCGCGACTTCATCTCGGGATTTGGCACAGCCGTCTTGGAGCCCCCCCACCGCCACTGAACGCGCAAGTGCGGGGCGCGTGGCCCCGCCCACACTAGCTAATGATTGGCTCGGAAGGAAAAAGGGGTGGGGCAACCCAGGCTGCTTGGCTACCGAGCGTCTTCCCCTCCTGGTGGGCGGTCCCTACCACCACTCTGGCTCTCAAAGGGAGAAAGGTGCAAGGAGTTTGGTGGTGTGACCGATGATTGCAAACTTTAGAATTCACTGCGGGGTGAAATCGAGGGGGTGTGGAAGGCATGGTGTGTGCAGAGAACTGGGAGTGGTCCATTTTGCCGTTGGCAGCTATGGGGGACTTTTTGAGCTGTAGTATGGAAGAACAAGTCAGGAGGCAGGAATACCAGATGGAAGGGCATTGTAACAGCCCTGGCAGAAATGACGGGGCAGAAGGACGATGGGAAGAAGCACTATAAGGGGAGAGGTGGGAGGAAAGTGGGCGTTGAAAGAGGAAGAACAGGTGTGACCATTTTGCCTGTCTAATAAATATTTTTTGAACTTGCTTTGGGAATTTTGAGGCAATTCAAAGAGCTTAACATCTAGTTGGAAAAACAAGACCCATGCACAGGCTACCAAGAAGGAATATTTTTAGAGTAACAGCGTGAGAAAATTGAGAGCCTCAGGCCCAAGGAGTGCCTGTGTGAACCTTGTCTGGCAGGGAGGTCACCAAATTCCTCTACAGTTGGTAGATGCTGTGCCTGCGCAAACAGGCGGTGAGGCTGTCAGGTGTGGGAAGTCTAATGACTCACCCGTGGCACAGCTGGTACCTACATATCAGTGAGAACTGCTGCAGGTAAGAGTTGGAAGGAACTTTGGAGACCCTCGACACTATCCCCTTCTTTACTCTTACCATTTTATGGAAGAGGAAACTGAGACCCAGAGAGGGGATTGGAGTTGCCCAAGATCATGCAACTAGTTTGGATCAGAGGTGGGACCAGAACCCAGGTCTCCAGATGCAGGATCTATGTCCCTCAAACGCTGCTTCTCTCTTGCACCCCAGGAGATGCAAGAGAACTTGTCAAAGACTGTGTCGACAGAAGCAAGCACTTCCTCATTCTAGGAGTGATAAAGAAACACAGTGGCTGTTGCTGAATGAACAGCCATTTTCTTTATTTTCCATTACTTTCTCTGCAAGATTATGTTGTTAATATTGTCCACAACAGCAAGCCCAGACACCTAACACAAGCAAACAAACAAAACAACAACAACAAAAAGCATTCGTACACATCTTCTAGTGATCAGGGTGAGTAATGGTTTTTGATGTTACAGAACTCATCTTGGGGGAGATAAAATAGGACACCATGACCTTCATTTCTCCTTAGCCTCATAACCAAAATGTAACTCTGCAGGGGCAGGTGAGAGGCATTGCAATAGGGTGGAAAAACTGGAAGTTGGGAAACCTAGGTTTCTTGCATTGGACACCACCTTGTTGGGTCTCCTTGGGCAAGTCTTGTCCACTCTCTGGTCCCATTTCCTTATCTAAACAATGAGAGCACTTCTCTGTGATACCTGAGGTCCCCTTTCTCCCTTGCTCTCCCCCTCCATAAACTCTAAGCAGAAATAGAGTGTGATTGTGAAAGGAGAGAGGAAGAAAGTGCGGAAGTGCATTTAATTCAATGATTTTTAAACTCTAGTTTAAAACTAGTTTTATTCATTAAACAGATGTTTACTGAGTATCAATTTATGCCAGGCACTTGGGCATTTTCTTTGCTGAAATGAGATAGGACCCCACCAATGAATAAAGAAAGGCATGCCCCAAATTTAAGGAGCCACATATCCACCTTTAAGAAATCATCCCATTTCTTTGCCTTACAAAAAGATAGGTATTTGGGTTAAAATAAAATTCGATTTTCCCAAATGTAATCTAAAGCTTTTCAGAAGCAGTTCAGTGCCACAGATATTGACCAGTCCCTTTAAGACTCTATGCTGGGTCTTCACATAACACTGGGAACTGAGAGATAAACATGGAGCTCATCTTGTGGGGGAAGACAAGCCAGTGACTCCCACTTAACACAGTCCATGATATGGGCTGTAAGAGAGGGTTGAAATTTGTCCTTGGGGGCTGTACTGGGTTGAAGCATGTCCCCCAAAACTTCATGTCTGCCTGAATCCTGTGAATGTTACCTTCTTTGGAAGTAGCGTCTTTGGAGATGTAATCTGTAAAATTAAGATGAGGTCATACTGGATTACAGTGTGCCTTCATGCAATGATTGGTGTCCTTAAAAGAAGACACCAAGGCAGCCCCGTGCGGCCCGGGCATGCCCAGTGTGGGCGCAGCGGCCCCGGCCCTGGGAGCGCCCGGGCGGGAGCGGGTGGCCGGGCGCGGAGGGGTGCGGAGGGGTGTGGAGGAGCCGAGCGGGCCAGCGGTGGGCCAGGGGCCGAGCTGGAGCCAGAGCCGCGTGGGGGGTGGGGGGAGGAAGCTGCCGGAAACTTCTCTACCTGAAGTGAGTGCATCTGTGTAGGATTTGACCCAAGGAGAAGATGGTACATACAGTGTTGTGCAAGTTGCCTTCCCTCTGCTGTATTCCCTGCTCTTCCTGTTCTGGGTGGCAGTAGTCCAGTTGGGTCAATAAGGTGCTTCATGATGAGACATCTGGGGACACTTCTCTCTCCTTTGTGTAGTTGATAGTTTGGGCGGTGAAGAGATGGCTGACAGCGTCAAAACCTTTCTGCAGGACCTTGCCAGGGGAATCAAAGACTCCATCTGGGGAATTTGTACCATCTCAAAGCTAGATGCTCAAATTCAACAAAAGAGAGAGGAGCAGCTTCGAAGAAGGGCAAGCAGGGTCCTGGCTCAGAGGAGAGCCCAGAGTATAGAGAGGAAGCAAGAGAGTGAACCACGTACTGTTAGTAGAATTTTGCAGTGCTGCGCTTGGAATGGTGGAGTATTCTGGTTCAGTCTCCTTTTGTTTTATCGAGTGTTTATTCCCGTGCTTCAGTCAGTAACGGCCCAAATTGTTGGTGATCCGTCACTACATGGGGATGTTGGGTCGTGGCTCGAGGTTCTCCTCACGTCAGTTTTCAGTGCTCTTTTGGTGCTCCGCCTGTTTGTGCTTAGCAAAGCTGTGAATGCCATTTGGTTTCAGGACACAGCTGACCTGGCCTTCGAGGTATCAGGGAGGAAGCCTCACCCATTCCCTAGTGTCAGCAAAATAATTGCTGAAAAGCTCTACAACCTTTTGCTGCAGGATCTTTTCCTCCTCCAGGGGGTGTTTGTGAGTCTCTTTCCCACCCACCTTGTTGGTCAGCTGGTTAGTCTCCTGCATATGTCTCTTCTCTGCTCACTATACTGCTTCGAATATCGTTGGTTCAATAAAGGAATTGAAGGAATTACAGGAATTGAAATGCACCAGCGATTGTCAAACATAGAACCCCTTACTACCTTGGATTTGGTCTGCCCTCGGCTTTCCTCACAGCAATGCAGTCCTCCTACATTGTCAGTGGCTGCCTAGTCTCTATCCTCTTTTCCTTTATTCATTATCAGCGCCAATGAAGCAAAGACCCCTGGCAAAGCATACCTTTTCCAATTGCGCCTCTTCTCCTTGGTGGTTTTCTTAAGCAACAGACTCTTCCACAAGACGGTCTACCTGCAGTCTGCCCTGAGTAGTTCAGCTTCTGCAGAGAAGTTCCCCTCACCGCACCCATCTCCTGCCAAACTGAAGGCTGCTGAGGACCCCTGAGTCGCCTGCCACCTAGAGGGGATGGGTGGGATTGGAAGGATGCCGCGTCAGCTCTTTTTCTCGTTCACCTCCCCGACCAGGGAAGGCAGGACCCACTCTGCCAAGGGCCCTGTGCATATTCCCTTCTCTCTGAGGAATTGGGATTTTTGTCTCTGGTGCACGTAAGGCAGAATCATCCTGACACCAGTATGGATTTTAAACACCAGTGAGTCTGAAAGGACCACAGGTTTTTCTGCTGCTCTTTTCTAGCATTTGCCAGCCCCTGTGCCTGGACTGATTTGAATACTTCTTCTCCCTGTGTCGTCTGTCCTCCCACCTCCCCTTCCTGCCTTCCACCACCGCTGGATGAATGGATTTTTGTAATCCTAGTTGTTGTATTTTGTGGACCTGTTGTTTTGGTTTTTCTGTGAAGCACATATATTGGACGTGGGAAGTAAAGGAGACTCTGCTGCTCCTGGTCACTCCCGTTACAGCCATCACTGTCTTGTTTCTTGTAACTCAGGCTAGATTTGGTCTCTTGCTCCACTGCAAAAAAAAACAAGCCTGAAGAGATGGGACAGGAGGAAAGACCTCACAGCCAGATCTGCTGGGTTTTGAGGAGTGGTTTTCTTTCTTCCCCTTGAAGGGGAAAAAGCTTTTTTCACTGGTACATTTAAAGCTCCCCCAGCTATAGGGAGGTACCAATTTTGGACAAGTGCCACTGCAAAACAGAATGCTCAGAGAACCTAAACTTTTAAACTCTGGGGGTCTGAACTTTACTGTTGGCCACTGCTGGGTCTGTCTGGTATTTCAAAGGAATATTGGGTGCTGCAAATAGGAACTGAAGGGGTAAACTTATTAAACCCATTAAACCTGTGATTGGTTGGTGTTTTCCTGTCATTTTAAAGAGACTAAATATGGGGTATGGGGGAAAGGGCAGGTGTCAAAGCACTTGCACAGTTTTAAGACATCACAAACGTGAGCTTGTTTCCCACAAATGTGTAATGGTTGAAATTTACAAGTCGTCACTTCAATAAACATATTCATGGAACCCAGGACTTTGTCTTGGATAATTTGGAAGATTAATTCTGAAAAATGTTCCCTGAAAAAGTTTGGGTTATGTGATTATAATCATGTTAACATCTTGTGAAAGAATTTGGGATTCAGTTGTTTTAAAGTCTATATGTACATCTGTCCTGTGTACTCATGAAGGAAGAGAGGGCCTTCTAGACTTTAAGAATTGAACATTCTCATTAGGGAAGAGATTAGACATTTGGTTAACAGACACCTTTACTATGTACAGGACAAAATAAGGATTTAAAAATCGTTGCCAGCAGATGTGAACCAAGTTTGAATACAGAAGATTTTAAAATAGTGGGTATTTTGGAAGTAGGTGTTTCTAGCTCGTGAAAAAAAAATTGTAAAAGACAGTTTAAGATTTATTTTCAATATCCCTCTGTGACAGACATCTCTGGTCATTTGACAGTAGTATTGCAGAGAACTACTTTCAGGTTGCCGAGGGGGTGGTTGAAGAAGACCTCAGTATTTCATCAGCTTGCAACTGATCAGCGACTGCCTTACTTAAGATTAGTTGTTGTAGTTTTTAAAATGAGATTAAAATGGCCACATCTTTGCTGCCTGAAATTTGTATTTGTGTCAGCTAAGCTGGTCTTAGAAGGGTGAGGGAAGTTGAGTAGAGGAAGGCAAGTGATATTATCCAGCACTGTGCCTGGCTATAGAAAATGCTTTAAGTCACTGGACGTGAGGAATCTGTAAAGTTTTATTAGTGTAACTGAGAGGCCAGGCCTGTACAAAGGCTAGATTACCAAATGTCTATTGTTGTAGGTATTCCTAATTTCATGAGATGTACACAAAAGCAGTGTAAACTTCTCTCGCCTTTTCACTAGCATATGGGCAGTGAGGGCAGCGATTAGGAAATTGGGATCAAAGGGAGAGTAGGTTCTGTTTTTGCCAAGTTCAGAATGGCAGTTTAAGGCAGACTAATAGTAACTGAAAATAAGGGAGGGCACATCACTACAGATGAAAGTGAGAGCTTGAGTTTCAATCATACAGCCAGGAGGATCTAAGGAATCATGTTCACAAATCTCTCTTCAGGGACAGACATCACAGCTTGGACAGGTATGTGTGGTTGAAAACACGACCCTTTTATCCTATCTAGAGCTGAGTTGTCCATTATAGTAACTCTACAAAGTAAATGCTTTCTAGACCTGAGTATGTTAAGTCTGTTGGAAACTTTTAAATGGACAAATTCATACACTGCCTTGTTCATTGCTCTGCACTTGGTAAGGGGCCAAGAGAAAATTTAAGAGAAATTATGACAAACTGGAATAAACCCAGAAGAGGGCAACTAATGGTTAGGGGTTCGTGACCACCTTAAAGGATAACTTCTGTGGGAGTAAAAGGGCAACTATAAAAAAAAAAAAAGAAGAAGACACCAAGAGAAAAGACCTAAATGTAAGACATAAAGCTCCTAGAAGAAAACATAGGCAGAACACTCTCTGACATAAATCGTAGCAATATTTTTTGGAATTTGTCTCCTAAGGCAAAGGAAATAAAAGCAAAAATAAATGGGGTCTAATTAAACTTAAAAGCTTTTGCACAGCAAAGGAAACCATCAACAAAATGAAAAGAAAACCTACTGAATGGGAGAAAATATTTACAAATGATATGACTGATAAGGGGTTAATATCCAAAATATGTAAACAGCTCATACAACTCAATATAAAAAAAGGAAAACAACCTGATTAAAAATGGTCAGAAGACCTGAATAGACATTTTTCCAAAGAAGACATACACACGGCCATCAGGCACATGAAAAGATGCTCAGCATTGCTAATTATTAGAGAAATGCAAATCAAAACCACAATGAGATATCGCCTCACACCAGTCAGGATGACCATCATCAAAAAGAACACAAACAACAAATGTTGGCAAGGATGTGGAGAAGAAGGAACCCTTGTACACTGATGGTGGGAATGTAAATTGGTGCAACCACTATGGAAAACAGTATGGAGGTTCCTCAGAAAACTAAAAATAGAGCTACCATATGATACAGCAATTCCATTCCTGGGCATATATCTGAAGAAAATGAAAATACTAATTCGAAAAGACACATGAATCCCAATGTTCATAGCAGCATTATTTATAACAGCCAAGATACGGAAGCAGCGTAAGCGCCCATCAAGGGAAGAATGGATAAAGAGGATGTGATATACATATATATATATATATATATATATATATATATATATATGAAATGGAATACTACTCAGTCATTAAAAAAGAGTAAATTCCTGCCATGTACAACAATATGGATGGACCTGGAGGGTATTATGCTAAGTGAAATAAGTCAGACAGAGAAACACAAATAGTGTATGTTATCATTTATATGTGGAATCTAAAAAAATAAAACAAAAGAATGAACATAACAAAACAAAAACAGACTCACAGATATAGAGAACAAACTAGTGGTTACCGGTGGGGAGAGAGAAGGGGGGAGGGGCAAGATACGGGTGGGTGTTAAGAGGTACAAACTACTATGCATCAAATAAATAAGCTACAAGGATATATTGTACAGCACAGGGAATATAGCCAATATTTATAATAAGTAAATGGAGTATAATCTATAAAAATGTTGAATCACTATGTTTTATACCTGAAACTAATATAACATTGTAAATCAGCTATACCTCAATTAAAAAAAAAAAAAGACACCTGGAGATAAAGGGTGGGGAAAGGCCATGTGAAGATGGAGGCAGAGATAGGAGTTATGTTGCCACAAGCCAAGGAACACCAGGAGCTGCCAGAAGTTGGAAAAAGCAAGGAAGGATCCTCCCCTTGCAACTTTGGAGAGAGCATGGCCTTGCTGACACCTTGATTTTCTAGAGTCCAGCCCTGTGAAAGAATAAATTTCTGCTGTTATAAACCACTCAGTTTGTGGAAAATTGTTGCAGGAAGTTTAATACAGGGCATAAAATGAAGTATGTTGAGAAATAATGATGAGTTATTATCATAAGTTTGCAGCAATCTGATGTTACAAAAGTCTAATATTATTATTGGACCTATTAAGTCATATTATCACTTATACTTTATACATATTTATCACTGTTAGACTTATTATTATTGAAGTCATTATTATTTATAGACTTATTTATTATTACTATCCTAATCGAGCAGAATTTGACTGAACTAGGCCAAGAGGTTAGTGGTAAAGAGGCTTAGGAGTCAAACAGAACGGGGTTGAAAACCCCAGCTTTGGGTACATGTTAGCAGTGTGACCTCAGGCAAGTGATTTTGCCTCTCAGAGATTTCCTCATCTGTAAAATGAGGATACCAAACCCTCTTCATCAGGTTACTGTGAAGGCTAAGTGAGATCCCTCATTTAAACCCACATAGCCCAGAGCCTGGCACATAGTAAAACCTCAGTAAAAGCCAGTTGACTCTTATGACCAGAGCACATAGTAGTTCTACCTTACCTAATGTTACCTCAGTTAATCTCTATCCCACCACCCTGACGATTTCCTTCATTGTACCACCAGTAATCATCTTCTTTCTTTCTTTATTGGCTCTCTTCCCACCAGAATGTAGAATGTGAGCCCCATTAGACAGGGACAGAGTCTCATTTATGACTGGACATCCAGGACCTAGCACAGAGCCTGGCACATATTTGTGGGATGGGTGGATGAATGAATGAATAGTGAACACCTTGTCTTGTAAGTATTAAATGAAGACACGTTTAGTCAATATCTTTCCTTTTATTCCATCTGTAGTTCCAAATAATTGCATTAGGATTCCTCTGCAGTCCTCCTCACCATCAACAGTTTCTCTTGCCTACTGCTCTAAGCCCCTTTGGTAGGAACCTAGCCTCCCTGATATGTAAGATATGGGTGTCCTGGGATCTTCAGAAGTATGGGGCTGAATCCTTGCTGGAGATGATGGACTGTGGGATGTCGGCACCATACCTGGCACATAGTAAGGGAATTTCCCCCTCCTCCCACTTGCTCTGTTTATTATTCATTATAGGGCATGGGGGTGGAGGAGACAAAGGGGCTGAATTGAGGGATGACCGGGAACAATTCGGGGATTTATAAAATCTCTGTGAATATCTTCCTTTTTTTTTGGAGTTGGGTTAGACTGGGACACTGCCTGCTTCCAGTGGTACCATCAAATAGGTCTTCACAAAACCAATCTGCATCTCAAGCGATCCCAGTCTCCTCTGTATTCCCCACATACCTAGGAGGACACAATGGTTGTGAGTGGGGATTATCAGGGTGTCAGAGAGGGCCGGTGCCATAATAATAAGATGCCCTGAACTGGAGGCTTGTCAGTTATCTCTGCAAGAGGTGGATCAACGTCCTTGGTCCTCATTGCGTTGCAGTTCTTGGTCCTCTGTGGGAAAGGGTGACCTGCAGGTAGGGCCTTTCATAGCTCTAGAACCAAGGTGGACCCAACAATTAAACAGGAAGAAGGGCTAGCCAGCCATCCTGAGATCCCAAGAGAGTGATCCATTCTTCCCAGATTTCCTCCAGGTCCTTTACTGCTGAGCCTGAACGCTCCGCTTGGCTCCCGTGGTCTCTAGAGAATGCAGGCACTAAGCCGTCTTGTTGGGAAGGTTGTCCTGACCTGCAATGAGCCTGTCCCAGGCCTCCTGCCTCCTGCCCACCTTGCCGCCCCTCACAGGGCCTGGCTACCCAACAGACTGTGTGCAGACAGGCGTGGCCAGGTTACCCTCCAGGGGTCAGTGCCAACACTCAGTGAAAAGGGGTAAGTGTCCAGGCCTCTGGGGCTGGTTCAAGTAAGGTGAGAGGATCAAAGACACTCTCCTCCAGGGATTGAAATGACTTCTGACTTGGCTTATTTAAAATCGTGAAAGTGGCCTCATTAGTGATCAGAGCAGTAGAGCTCTCTGGAATCTGGCCCCAGGGTGATTTTCACATCAGCCTCTGTCTCAGTGACTGAGGACCTCGGGACCTCTTCTTTTCCTTCAGGCCCGAGGCCCCTCAGGCACTTCTTCCAGTGGGCCAGGCGGTGGTGCGCGGAGGAGCGGATCTCCCCACTCCGCAGGGCGTAGATGATGGGGTTGACCATGGAGTTGACAAGGCAGAGCAAGGAGCAGAAGGCGAAGACCTTCTTGACCTGTTTGCTTGGAGTGGTGGCCAGGCTGTAGACCATGAGGGTCAGTGCCGGGACCCAGCACGTGAAGAGCACAGCCAGCAGCACCCCCAAGGTCTTGGCCAACCGCACATCCAGCCTCATCCGGGCCATTCCGAGCACTTGCCTGTCCCGGTGCTCAGCCAAGCTGGCTACATGCTGATGGGCCTTCCAGAGGACACGCGCATAGGTATAGATGATGCCAGAGAAGAGGACGGCAATGAACAGGAGCCAGCCCAGCAGATAGTCATTGGGGATCAGGGGGAAAAGCTCAGAGCAGGGCTTGGGACAGCAAGTCCATCCCATGAGAGGCAGAGAGGAAACCAATGCTGAGAGGACCCACATGATGCCCAGGGTCACCAGTGCCCTCCCACGGGTGAGTAGGGCTTTGTATGTAGGCGGGTAGCGCAGACAGAGGTAGCGGTCAATGGCCGTCAGCAGCAGGCTGCCTACAGAGGCCGTGAAGGTCATAGTCACGCTGCCAATCTTCAGCAGGAAGACAGCATTGGAATCAACGCCATGGAAGACGTGGAAATTTACAAAGTTGAAGGCAAAGACCACACTGGCCAGAAAGTCAGCCCCAGCCAAGCTGCCAATGAACAGGTACGAGGGCTTCCTGCGGAGCCGGTGTGAGGACAGGATCAGGTAGAGCACCACCAGATTCTCCAGGGCGCTTAGTAGGCCCAGAGGGGTGCACAGCACCGCGATAGCTATCTTTTGGGAACTGCTCAGGATCATGTAATCCTTCATGGGGTTGAAATCCAAGCCATCAATGGAGCCATTGGCTGCCTGTATCTTCCAGCATATCTCCATGGGTTGGGTCCCTCGGCTTCTGCCGGGCTTACCAAGAAGCCTTTGCTGTAGTACAATGAGAAGAAGAAATGAGTTCTTTTTCAATCAGTGCAATAATGACCTCATACCATCACTGACTCTAACCAAACACTTTACCTGTGCGATGGATCATATGTTGAAACAGCAATTTATATTGGTTTCTCTCTATTTTACCCTTTCTTCATCTGAGTGGGGTGCTAGGTCTGTACTGGTTGCCTTAGGAGAGGCATGTGGGAATTCAAGAAGCAGAAGTGACCTGCAAACCATATGATCTCACTTACATGTGGAACTGAAAAAAAAAAAATCTAATTCATAGATACAGAGAAGAGATTGGTGGCTGCCAGATGCAGGGGTTGGGGTCGGGGGGTGAAATGGGTAAAGGTAGTCAAAGGTACAAGCTTCCAATTATAAAACAAATAAGTCTTGGGAATGCACGTACAACATGGTGACTATAGTTACTAATATTGTATTTGAAAGTTGCTAAGAGAATAGATCTTACAAGTTCTCATCATAAGAAAATAAATTTGCAGCTATGTGTGGTAATGAATGTTAATGACTTATTGTGGTGATCATTTCACAGTATATACAAATATCAAATCATTATGTTGTATACCTGAAACTAATATAATGTTACATGTCAATTATACCTCAATAAAATAAAATAAGAAATAAAATAAAAGTGACCTGCCTTTTTTGGTCTTTTTAAAAAAACCAGAAAACTACACCTAAGACTTCCCTTTGAAAGTAAGGAAATCTCCAAGGGTCAAAAACCGAGAGGAAATCAAAACCAAGAAAAAATGGAATCCAGAGTGATATGGTGGAGGGTTTTTTGCATTGATGTTTTATTTTGTTTTGTTTGCCAGTTTTGGTATGTAAGATGCTGAAGTTTTAACAACTATTTAGGGATGGGAGACAAGACTTGGGTTTCACACCAGTAGATTTGCCAGATAAACTATAGGAGGCCAGATAAATTTGAATGTCAGATAATGAATCATTCTTAGTATAAGAATGTCCTAAATATTGAGAAAAACAAACAGGGCACCCAAATATTGTATGGGACATTATTAGAAAGCAAACTCTGAGTTTCTCTAGAGGGATATACTCTCATATCCAGGTCACACAAGATTTCCACATATAAAGGCCCATGGAATTTGAGCTCACAACGCAAAATTACAAAATGCACAAGGAAACATGAACAAGAGTTAGCAGAAATGTCAGACAGTAGAATTAGACTTCCAAGAATTCATATAACTCTTGGGTTTATGTTATAGAATATGTTTATATGCTTTTGATTGTTTGTTTGTTTGTTTTGGCTGCGCGGCATGTGGAATCTTAGTTCTGACCAGGGATTGAACCCACGCCCCCTGCATTGGAAGCACGGAGCCTTAACCACTGGACCTCCAGGGAAGTCCGAATATGTTTAATATGATTAAACAGTAAGGTATCAAAACCATGATTACCTAATGAAAGACTAGGCAGATTTGAAAAAGAATCAAGTAGAGTTTCTGGAAGTGAAAAATGCAGTCATTGAAAACAGAAACCCTTAAGGGTAGGTTAAAGGGCAGAAGAGACTAGCTGAAAAGCTTTGATCTAGAAGGTGGATCTGAAGAAACTTCTCAAAATGCAGCACAAGGAGATAGAGAGATGGGAAATATGAAAGAGAGGTTAAGAGACAGGAAGGATTGAAAGAGAAGGTTTAAAATATATCTAACTGGAGTTTCAGAAGGGAAGAATAGAATTGGTGGTGGGCATTGGGGAGGCCATATTCAAAGAGATGCTAGTGGAGAATTGCCCAGAATTCTCCTGGACATGACTCCTCAGATTTAGAAATTACAGTGAACTTCGAGCAGAATTTTGTTTTTAAACTGAAGTATAGTTGATTTACAATGTTGTGTTAGTTTCAGGTGTACAGCAAAGTGATTCAGTATATATATATATATACTTTTTCAGATTCTTTTCCATTATAGGTTATTACAAGATATTGAATATAGTTCCCTGTGCTATACAGTAGGACTTTGTTATTTATCTATTTTATATATAGTCGTGTGTTGAACAGAATTTTAAAAACAAACCAATGGGAATTCCCTGGTGGTCCAGTGGTTAGGACTTAGCACTTGCACTGCCAGGGCCGGCGTTCGATCCCTGGTCGGGGAACTAAGATCCCACAAGCCACACGGCGGGGCCAAAAACAAAACCAACCAACCAACAAAAACCAAACAAACAGAAAAAGAATTCCATATTCACATATAGCATAATAAAACTTCAGAATACCAAAGACAAAGAAAAAATTTAAAACAATCAGAGAGAAAAGACAAAGGAATCACAATTAAATTTAAAAGCAGATTTTCCAATAGCAGTAATAATAGCCAGAAGATAGAGGGAAAAAAGCTACACTATCACTCAAAATAAAGAAATAAAAATAGAATTGTCCACTAACAAACTCTCACTGAAGGAAGTCTAAAGCATATGCCATTAGAAGAAGGAAATTCTTCACAGAGGGAAGAACAGAAAGGCAAGCAGGAATTGTGAACAAATAAATTGATAAATGTATGAGTAAATAAAAAAATATGTATAAAGCAACAATAATAATAATAATGATGACTGAGACTGATTTGGAGGGTATAAAAACAAAGTGGAAGTAAAATTGTGAATGACAGTAACACAAGCCAAGAGATGAATAGAGTTGAAGCTTTATTTAGGAAGTGAGTAAAGGTATTGATCTAATTTAGGATTTTAAAAATCAGGCATAATCTCTTACTTGGTTTACTACAATAGCTTTCTAACTGACTCCCTGCTTTTAACCAGGCCTGTCTAATTTCAATACAACAGCCAAGGTGATCCTTTTAAAATATGTCAGATCCTTTTCAAATATGTCACTCCTCTGTCCCAAACCCCACACAGCACCCATTCCATTCAGTGTAAAAGCTAAAGTACTAACAGTGGCCTAGAAGGCTGTGTGTGTTCTGGCCCCATTGGCTCTCTGACCTCCCTACTAACCATGCTTCCCTTGGTCAACTAGCTTTAGCCACACTGGCTTACTAACGGGTACTCCCCCCCCGCCCCACCACGGGGCCTTTGCATTCGTTGTTCCCTCTTCCAGAACACTCTTTTCTATGCATGGGTCAATCTCACCTTCTTCAAGTTGTGGCTCAAATTTTGCCTTTTCAAAGACATCTACCCTATCATCCTATTTAAAACTGTAGCTCACCCCACCCTCCCGCTCTTCTGGTGCCCCTTACTCTGTTCTATATTTTATTTTTTCCATATCACTAATCACCTTCTAACATATAATTTACCCTACATAATCTTTATTGTTTATTATCTGTTCCACTAGAATTTAAGTTCCATAAGGTCAAGGAACTGACTATTTTGTTCACTGATATAAGGGTTTAGAATAGTTTTTGGTACATAGTAGATACTCAATAAATACTTGTGGAATTGAAGTGAAATTGAATAGTCAGTGATTTTTAGCATTCCTCTCTCAGAAGTTAATAAATTAAACAGACAATATACTAATTAATATGATATATAAGATTTGAACATGCAATTAACAAGTTTGATCTAATAGTCATATATGGAACTCAGCACGCAATAATTAGAGAATACCCATTGTTTTCAAGCAAATGTGGACATTTACCAAAACTGGTCTTGTCTTAGGTGAAAAGTATATTGCAACAAACTTTAAATAATCTGTAACATACAAACCATGTTCTCTGACCACAGTGCAATTTATTTAGAAATCAAGAACTTAAAAAATATAACTAACAAACTTCACAGGTTTGAAGCACCTGAATAATTCCTGAGCCAAAAAATCATAAAGGAAATTAGAAAATTCTTAGAATTATAACATATTAAAATGAGTGGGATGCATGTGAGTAGTACTGAAAGGGAAATTTATAGACCTACATGCTCATATTAGAAAAGAAAAAAGACTCATGAGCTAAACATCCAACTCATGAAATTAGAAAAAGAGCAACAGCAAAAATACAAAGAAGGAAGAAGGCAGAAATAATAAGAGCAGAAATTGATGACATGGTAAAACAACAGAGAATAAGAAGCCCTGACAGAGACCGAAACTAGTTCTTTGAAAAGATCATAAAACAGACAAACCTCAGGCAAGATTACTTAAGATGAAGGAGAGAACCTACAAATAAGAAAAATATCAGGCATGAAAGAGAAATGGTTAATAATCCTTTAAAAAGATGTTTAACCTCAATAGCATCCACAGAAAGGCAAGTTTCACTCCCATCAGATCAGCAAAAAGATGAATCTGACAATATCGAGTACTGGAGAGGATGTGGAGTGCGAACGGTCAGCACTGTGACGGGGGTGTAAGTTGGGGCAAACACTGTGGAGAGCAGTTTGGCAAAATCTAGTGAAGTTGAAGATGAGCCACTGCCCTGAGAGGCACCAATTCCGCTCCTGAAAACGTGCCCAAGGAGACATGTACAATCAGCATTTTTGAAATAGCAAAAGAAAACCACCATCACCACCACCAACAAAAGTCCATCAATTGCAAAATGCATAGATAAATTATAGTACATCCATACACAGAAATAAATGAAACAGTAAAAAATGAACTAGAGCTACATGTGTCAACAAGGATAAATGTTAACATCACACCATTGAGCCGAAAGTCCAATCCCTTAGGAGAATGTAGAGGATTTATAGAGTAGATAAAGAGAAGAGAGCTCGCGGACAGTGGCAGAGGAACTAGAGAAGCAGGAGGGAGTGCAGGCTTTTTCCCGGACTAGACTAGAAAGCAATGTCTTGCCTGAGGCAAAGGGAAAAAATGTGTTCCTCTATGTAGACATTTCCCTGTATTCTTTACTGGCTTTTTTTCCCCCTCAAAACATTAAACATTAAAACACTAAAAAGTAGTTATTATTGAAAAATGGAAAAGTAGGTCATTAAAACTCACAGCAGTATTTTATAAGGTTTAAATATTTTATTTACACTCAAAACAGAATTTATTATAATTTTTTGGCACCCATTTAAATTTTGTGCCCATGGTGAGGGCCTCACTCTCCTCACCCTACTTCTGGTCTTGCTAGAGGTTATCAGGGAGTGGGAGTTGGGACAAGAGAGGTCTGTGGTTCCCGAGCAGTGGTTTCCTGGTGTGTCTGGGTGAGAAGACCTTCACGGCATTTTCAAGTCTCCCCCTCGCCGTAACTTCCAGGGTGGGTGTGCTTAAGCTCATTTTAGAGTGGAAGAAGGTTTAGGAATGATAAGCTCTCTGGGCTCCCTGTACTCAATTTCCTTACCTATAAAATGGGGATAATGACGGTAACCCACCATTATAGATAATTCACGTTATAAGGATTAAGTGAATTAATACATAAAATATATTTAGAAGAGAGCTCGACACTTCACTGAACTGTCCTTAATTTGGAACCCGCTCAGGATGACCTAGTTATTTAGGAGTTGAGAACTGGGGTTCAACTCCAGTTCTGTCTATACCTGCACCATAAATGTGGTTAGTCTGAATGGAGATATGCCTTGAGTGTAAAATACACACCAGATTTCAAAGACAGTATGGAAAAAAGAAGGTAACATAGCTCATTAGTAATGTTTTTATATTAATTACCAGTCGAAATGATATATTGGGCTAAATAAAAACATTTATTTCTTCCGTTTCTTTTTATTTATTTATTTATTTATTTTAACATCTTTATTGGGGTATAATTGCTTTACAATGGTGTGTTAGGTTCTACTTTATAACAAAGTGAATCAGCTATACATATACACACATCCCCATATCTCCTCCCTCTTGCGTCTCCCTCCAACCCTCCCTATCCCACTATTTATTTATTTTTTATTGTGGCTACTGGAACATTTTAAATGACAAGGGGCTCATGGGACAGCGCTAGCCCACCCCAACGTGCTGTACTGTCTGGTGACAGCAAGGTCAGAAGTATTCCTTTGCCGCTGCTGTAGGCAGCCCCAGTTGGGCTCAACTGGTTGCCTCACCATTCCTCAGACAGTTCTGCTTTCTTGCACCTTTGCCCCAGGGGTTCCTCTCCCTGGCTCATCTTTTTTCTGGACTCGTCTTTCGCCCGGTGAAAGCTTCCACAACCCCGCAGTCACACACCAAGTTCCTAGACTTACTCTGTATATATTATAACCAGTTCTGATTAGTCTTTTCTCCAACCAGGTTGATAACTGCACCAACCAACATTTGTATGCAATTTAACTTCTACACAATATTTTTTCTCAGCCACAATCTAAAGTAATCCACACAATCTCTGATATAAGAATTGTGGTTATTGTTATTTCATAGATAATGGAGGCTCAGAGACGTTAAACTACTTGGAGGAGGGCACACAGCTTGTCAAGGTCAGGGACTGAGCCTTCATTATTTCTGGGTCTCCTGTGCCTTGCACAATGCCTGCTACCTAGTCGGTGCTAAAAAACTGCTTAATGGGGAATTCCAGTGGTTAGGACTCTGCATTTTCACTACTGAGGGCCCCGGTTCGATCCCTGGTTGGGGAACTAAGATCCCACAAGCCGCAGCGGGGAGCCAAAACAAACAAACAAACAAACAAAAACTGCTTAATGAATGAAACCCATTTGGATGGAAAGGGGCTGTTGCCAAAGTGTAGATCCCAAGTAAGAGTGTGAGGGGGAGGGGAGCACATAGGGTAGGTTCAAATCCTAGCCTGGTGAGCTTGTTCAAGATACCTAATGCCTCTGTTTTCCCATTTCTCATCTGTAAAATGGGTTTTTGTGAGGATTTCAGTAAATTAATATAACATATGGAAGTGCTTATTATTGTTATTATTATTAGGAGCATCTTCAAATGGGATAATTCAACCTGCTTGGTGAGGTTGTTGAGAATAATGTGCCTGGAGCATTATAAGAGCTTAATAAGTGGTAGCTCTTATAATACAGTGTTTTTTAAATTTTAAGAGAGCAGAATGCTTTTTACCGTCAATGGAGCACCTATTCATAAATCAGGTAAAAATCTGAATTCATGTCACCTATGTCCTCTCTTCCAGGCAGCCCAGATTCCTCTGTGGAGCCCTCAGGCTCCAAGGAACAGATTGAAAACTTCTCATCTAATCCACCTCTGTTATTTTACCATCAAGGAAACAGTCTAAGGGTGGGGATGTAATTTTCTAAGATCACCCAACAAATCAGCAGCAGAGCTGGAACTAGATTTCACATCCCCCAAACCACAATCAAAACCCTCGTGCTGGGCCTCCCTGGTGGCGCAGTGGTTGAGAATCTGCCTGCCAATGCAGGGGACACGGGTTCGAGCCCTGGTCTGGGAAGATCCCACATGCCGCGGAGCGGCTGGGCCCGTGAGCCACAACTACTGAGCCTGCGCGTCTGGAGCCTGTGCTCCGCAACGAGAGAGGCCGCGATAGTGAGAGGCCCGCGCACCGCGATGAAGAGTGGCCCCCGCTCGCTGCAACTAGAGAAAGCCCTCGCATAGAAACGAAGACCCAACACAGCCAAAAATAAATAAATAACTAAATAAATAAATTTAAATTATTAAAAAAAAAAAAAACAACCCTCGTGCTGTAAGCATAGAAGTGACCCTTCTTTGAAAAGCTGAAAAGAGGTGTTTCCCTGAGATGGATGCCCTTTGCTGAATGTTGCCAAGGCCACCCCAGAGTGAGAGTGAGACAGGAAATGGTGCCAGCTGAGTTCTCAGCCCTGGACGTGAATAAGAGACAGTGTAAGCCTTTCTCAGCTCCCATATCCACCCTCCCACTTCTGGAAGGTTCCTCCCTGCACCCCTGCAGCCCCAGTCCCATCCCCCTCCAACTCTTGCCATCTTTCCCTTAGAAAACAGCCCCCCATCATCAGAGAATGGCTTACCCCACGCCGAGTCCAGCCTAGAAGAGGGGCGTCGGGGTGGTGGTGGCTGGTATTTGTGCCTCGCCCAGGCCTGGCGTGGCCACCAACCTATGGCTATTGTCCAAATTAAGTAAGGCCAGGAAATGCAGGCATTTGGATGGAGGTCCTAACAAGAAAACATCCGACAACAGGATGCACAGAGCAACAGGAAACCCAGCTCCCTGTCTGCCTTCCCTCTGAGCAGATAGAAATCCCTTTTGGAGTCAGAGCTTCTCGCTTCTAGATGAGCCTTCCTCCCGGGCAAGGACTGGTCTGAATGCCCGGCGCAGAGAGAGACTCGGTGCTTGCTGTGCTGCACAACTGTTCCAGTTCCACCTCTGCGTGGCTTGTCATGTGACTTTGGGCAAGTCCCTTCAGCTTTCTGAGCCCCTCTTCTCATTGTGAAATGACAATGACAAGACCTGTCCGATTCTCCTTGGGAAAACCAAATTGGCTGGCAATCTCCCCCATGGCTCTTTAACCAGGTCCATGGGGAGGCTGTGATGGGGTACCAATCCTTTCAAAGTGTAGGTAAGACTTCATGTCTGTGCGTTTGTTAGGAGGAAAGGGTTCATTTTTTTTAAAACTCAGTGTGTCAGTGGAGTTCCAAATATTAGGAACCACTGATGCGTGCAAAAACATTTTGTGACTTGACATCGTACAAATGTAAATTAAAAGAGAAACAAACAACCAAGTGCTTTTCCCATCTAAGAAAAATGCCAAACCCCCAAACTACATGACACTCTTTCCCCAGAGAGCATGCCCATGCTGCAGTGGGTGTCCAGGACCTGGAGCCCTGACTCCTGCTGAGTGTCTGCGAAGGGCACACCGAGTGCCGGGAAGCTGCTCAGGAAAAGGTGCGCCTGGGGGTTTTACTGACCCGAACTGAAAGTGTGAAGTGAAAGCATGCCATGGTCCCAGCTGGCTCCTCTGTACTGCTGCGTTGAAAGCCCAAAGGCACTGGGGACCATGTGTGAGTGAGAAGGAGCTGGCCCTTTGATTGTGGCCGCTACAAGTGCAGTGAGAAGCTGAGACTGGAGGCCGGGAGCCATCATATTTATCTCTTACTGGGAGTGGGGAGGCCTGGGTTCCGGTCCCTGTTCTGCCACTGAGTGACTTTGGGCAGGTCCTTTCTCCTGTCTGGGTCTTTCTTTTCTCATCTTTAAAGCAAGTGGGTTGCCTGGGTCCCTTCTTAGGTCTCCTCTGGGAAACTCACCATGTTGGATCCCAGTGTCACAGGCTTGGCAACCAGACCTCCTTGGATTCAACCAGCCCTGGATTCAAATCCAGCTCTGTACCTTGTGGGCTGTGTGATCTTGGGCAAGTTACTTCACCTATCTGAGCCTCTGTTTCATTCATCTGTAAACTAGGAGAAATACTACCCATATCACACTGTTGTGCAATCAGGTGATAGAAATTTATGAAATGTATGGTGGCTTACAGTATGTGTCTAATGAACGGCAGGACACACTCAGTAGAATTAGTTTATAGGATTCTTACAGGATTCTGTGCTTGTCTTGTCCAACTGTCGTCTGAGAACTTAGGCATATAGAAAGCTCTTCACTCATCCTCAGTGGACACTTTACTACCATGAAGTCCAGACCATCACATTAAAAAAACAAAAACAAAAACAAAAAAAACCCTGTTTGACCTGCATGAATGATCCATTAGTAATAGACCAAGTTGAGGCTCTTGACTTGTTTCCCAGCAGGGCTCTTGGTGCTATGTTCAGCCATAGAAAGGGTGTCGTGGGGCCTTCCTTCCATCTTTCTTCTCTTAGTTCCCCTCTGTGCTTGGTAGCACTTGGTTGCAGTTGCAAGAAAGTTTTCTGGAGTTCTGGGCTGTGGGCTATGTTCCTTTGCCCAAATCTTATTTATTTTTTCAGGCCCTATATCAAAAGCCACCTCCTCCAGGAAGCATTCTCTGGTTTCTCCTTACCTGTCCACGAGGATGAAACTCATTGAGTCCTAATGCATGGATCACTGTCTACCTTCCATTATTTGTGTGTTTTCCTCATATTGCTCCCTGGACCGTGAGCTTCTAATTTTGAGCGTAGAATCTTGGTCAGGGAGTGGTGGCATCTTTGTATTCTACTCCCCCTCACACCAAAAAGAGCCCACAGTGGACTCTTGGTGGAGATCTTTTGATGAAGGGCCCGAGCTAAGCTAAGCAGCCCTATGGAGATGGAACTCAGCCCACATAAGCAAGGCAATTTGATGGGCCCCAAGCCACCACTCCCCATTCCCAAGTCATGGCAGACATTGTCCATCTGTCCCAGTCCTCCCGCGTCCTAAGCCTCACTGTGAGCTTCTCACCATAGTGTTCCTGGCCCACAGATCCAGACTTCCGCAAAGAGGCAGGACCCACAAGCAGCAGGTCGAAAGCAGAGAGTTAACTAGAAGGTTGGCAACTGTCCAGGCTCCTTAGCCTTATAAACAGAGCACCAGCATAGTCATTCCTAAAATGGATTTGGCAGGGGAGGTGGGACAGCATGTGGAAGAAGGAACTTAAAATTTCTCCAGTGATATGAGTCGCAGGAGAAGGTTATCGATGCGAGGCAGAGTATAGAAATTGCCTTAGAGGAGAGATGCAAAGGGCTGCCAAAGGGGTTATTTCCCAAACTGATTTCTCTAGTACTTTCCTCCTGGATTTCCAGCCCTTGGGCACAGGGCCTGGCAAAAAGTAGGCTCTTAAATATCTTCAAATCAACTTATTGAATAAATGAACAAATGTCTATTAGGAAAAAAAGCAGGCTTCTTCAGACAAACTTTCGTGTTTCCTTTTCCCTCAGCTGCCAGGAAGCTCAGAGCTAAATGCAGTACAAGCCAGCAGTGCTCGGTCATTCAAGGTTGGTTCCTCATTCACTTATTGCTCCTTTTAGTAGTTTCTAGTGTTTTTCTTTTTCTTTTTTTTTAATTAAAAAAAAATATATATATATCTATATTTATTTGGCTGCTTCGGATCTTAGTTTTGGCACTCGGGATCTCGTTGCGGCATGCGGAATCTTTAGTTGCGGCATGTGGGATCTAATTCCCTGACAAGGAATCGAACACGGGCCCCCTGCATTGGGAGCGTGCAGTCTTAGCCACTGGACCACCAGGGAAGTCTCTCTAGTGCTTCACTTTTATTTCCACTGCCCTAATTCATAACATAGGCCACCTCCAGTCCTTTTAGGAAAGAGTTTGTATATTACAGAATTGGGGCAAAAGATCATCATTGAGGTCTCCTCCACAATTCCTTTCTCAAATGTCTATTGGTCGTCAAAGAAACCCAGTCCCCATGAATCTGCCTTGTGGGGCTGAAGGATTCTGTCCCAAGTCTGCTGTCTACTCACCATTCATCATTCCCGCTCAGGGCTCTGTGGGGTCACCACCTGCTGTCTGGACACTCGTTCTCCCTGGACCTTCCTTCCTCATTAATCTGTATCATCTCCAGCCTCTCTCCCAGGAGGAATTGAGCTAAATGATGCCTGAATCCTCTTTCCACTGTAGCGAAGGTTAAATGCCACATCTTCGGAATGAAGCATTGTAGGGTTCAAATCCCAGCTCTGCCACTGATGGGCTGTGTGACCTTGGGGCAAGTTATTCAAACTCTCTGAGCCTCAGTTTCTTCATCTGTATCTGGGGAAATTAATACCTGAATTCTTTTTTTTTTTTTTAAACTGTTCGCAAGTTTACTTCTGAGTTGAAAAAATATTTTCCCTGTAATACCAGCATTCTTGATGTGCAGATGAAATAATTATTTAAAACAATTAAGCAGTAGCTTGGCCGCCTAATTGAACGACATAGCGTGTGTGCGATGTAGTAGAAAGAAAAGCGTCCCAAGTTAGGAAGCAGATACTCAGGGTTTGAACCTGGCTCTGGCACTGGTTAATTCAATGGAGAAGTCACTTACTCTCTGTTGCCTCCATACTGCCATCTGAAAAGAAGATTGGAGGATAGTGGTGATGGGCACTTGGCATTGCACTAGCACTTTCTCTTCAGTATCTCATTTAAACCTGATCTTATTATTATTTTCAATATTTCATAAATGAGGAAATTGGGTTACAGGGTTGCTAAGAGACTGGCTGGGGGCGTGAGGAACCTGTGCTCTTGTTCATTCCTCTGAAGACCCAGGGTCCCATCCTATTGCTTTACATTCTTTACCTCCTCCAAACCATTACACGGTAAATTAACAAACCTGAAATCTGCCCACAGGACAGTTTTGTTGAGTCTTTTCAAATACCTTCTTCCTCTTTTCAACTACCTTATACTCCAGCAACTTCCCTTTCAGAGAATAGACTCATAAGGCCCACATTCAGATCATACTTGACAGTTTGCACAGCAGGGAAGGGCTCATGGCTATTATATGAAGCAGGTAGCATTCCTTGAGCAAACGGGTTTAGAGAGGGCAAGTCACTTGCCCCCAGTTCACAGCAAGTGGCAGGCCAAGCCAGGACTTGAGCCTTTGTGTTATGACAAAGTCAAGTTGATAAAGGGACAGGATCTAAAGCATGACCCTGCCCAGGTGACACCAGACACAGGCAATCTTTTGTCTTTAGTCCCAGGGGCAAATCACATCTCTTTTCTCTTTTTGTCTTTTTCCTCTTCTGACCAGTTTCACTCAGTCATGCCTCCATTGCTACCATTAGCTGGTGTAGATTTTAGTCCTGCCCCCATCAGCCTGGTGAAGTCCCAATCCCCATGGATTTGCCAGTCAGGCTGATTTCCAGTCCTGGCTCAGCCAATTATTAGCTTTGTGCCCTTGGATAAAGTCACTTACTTCATTCACTTCTTTTCCTCAGTTTCCTCATCTGTAAAATGGGAATAACATATAGTACACATTTCATCGGTGGTGAAGCACGAGGACTAGTTGGGATAGCATCATGCTTAGTATAGTGCCTGGCACACAGTTAGCCCGCCACTGGTGGCAGATTATATATGTATATATAATATGTACACATACTGTAGCTTTCTCCTCAAAATTTTTTTTTTTTTTTTTTTTTTTTGCTATGCCACGTGGCATGCAGGATCTTGATTCCCTGACTGGGGATGGAACCTGCTCCCTCTGCAGTGGAAGCGCAGAGTCTTAACCACTGGACTGCCAGGGAAGTCCCTCTCCTCACTTTCTCAAGTTCTTTGTTAGTTGGCAATAAATGAGAGCGACAATGCCATGTCTGCTATGCCCCTGGGCTGGTGTGAGGGCAGGGGCGTAGTCAAGGAGGGAGGCAAAAGGCAGAAGAGAGGGGCTGAGCAGAGGGAGAAGATCCTGTTTCCAATCAGGATTTCTGGAGCTGAGTGAACAGGAAGCTGAGAATGTGCCTGGGAGCCTGATGAATTATTAACCAGACTGCGGTAAAGAAGTCAGTACCCGACAGCCTGCAATCATGAGAGCCCTGGGCCAAGGAGATAGGAGTCTGGATTCCAGTTCCAATTTTGGGTGGAACTGATGCCTGGGAACCTCAGGCAAAACGATCCCCTTCTCAGAATGTCCATCTGCGCCAGATGAGATCTCAAAACCCTTCCAACTTGGTCCTTCGATTTTGTGAGTTGTGCAATGAACCACACACAACTGGGGCGGGCTGGGGCAGGGCTGGGGCAGGGCTGGGGCAGGGCAGAGGCGGGGACTGGGTGCAGGGATCTGTCAGGTTGCTAAAGAGCTAACAGTGAGAACGCCTGGAGCAGCAGTTCTCAAAGTTCGTGGGCTCAGCACCCCTTTACCATCTCAAAAGTTACCCAGATCCTAAAGGGCTTTCCTTGCAGGTTACATCTTTCAACACCTACTGCGTAGAAACTAAAACTGACAACTTAGAAACAATATTTAATAAAGCTGTTACATGTTAATAGAAATAACATGTTTTTAATGAAAATAATTTTGGGGGGCAGTTATCTTTATTGTCAGGCAGCTGGATTCTCATCTCTGCTTCTGCATTCAGTCTGTTAATGTATCGTTGTGGTTAAAGCGTATGAGGAAAATGAATTTTGCACTGTCTCCTGTGCTTCCTTTGTGGCGGGCACTACAAGGAGGCATTTTACCTGCACTCTCTCCCTTATCCTGCAAACTGTCCTTGCAGATAGAAATGTTTTATTCTCACTGTCTTAGAGATCAGGAAAGTGAGGTTCAGCTGAATGGATTTGCCCAGGGTCACACAGCTTGTAGGTGGCAGAATCAGAACCCAAAGCCAGGCTGCTCTGCTACGGCTGGTGCCAGACTCAGTCCATGGAAGGCAGGCCGGCCTGGATGGAGGGGGACGGGGGTCTTTCTCACACTCTGGGCAACAGTCTCTTCCCTGGTCTCCTTTTCCTCCTTTCCTCCTTTCCTCCTTGGACCATTTCCTCTAACCAGGGCCTCCAGCACCACCATTAGCTGCCAGGGCATTGACAGGTCAGCTCCAAGAGATCCGGGGCTCATTGTCTGTTTTGTTCCCTGCTGCGTCTCAGGGGCCTAGAACTCTGCCTGGCCCATGGCAGCTGCTCAAGGAATATTTGTCCGGTGAATTGGTTGAAGGAGTTCTGTTACACTTGTGAAAATCCTCAGGGAGGGCTACCTTCTTCAGGATTCTCGAAGTAGACACAACTGATTGATTTATGGGGGAAAAGACCGACTGATAGAATATACATCAACAGGAAGGGCATGCCTGGCTTAACATTTCAAAAGTGACTCTCAAAGGTTCTGTGGCAAGAGGACATAGGAAAAGCCTTTTAGAGCCCGACCTGCCCGCCTTGAATATATGGGCAAGAGGGGGATCGCAGGGTAGGGGGGACTTTACCTTAATGACAATGGCTTGCTGTGTGCCAAGCACTGGGCTTTGCATGTAAACTCAGTTACTCCTCACAATGAGGAGGGGAAGGTGGTGTTATTCTCATGTCTCTCTTTTACAGACGAGGAGATAGAAGCACACGGGAATGAAGTGACTTGCCCGAGGTCATACAGAGGGTAAAGCCCAATTTGAACCCAGGCCCAGGCCCATCATCCTCATACCTCCTGCTCAGCCAGATCCTGAAGCTTTCTCCTGGGGACCTCTATCCTTTGTGTGTGTGTGGGGGGTTCTTCTACATAGGCTTCCCTGTTTCCTGCTTTAGCAGATCCCAGGGTTCAGAGTCTCAAGATGGGCACCTTGACATGCTGTCTGAAGACATGTGTCTTAGTTCTGCCCCTGCAGGGAGCATCTCTACGATTCAGGGCTTCACTCTGATTCTGTGCTGGTTATCGTCATCTTGATAATAGGAACTAAAGGCCTATCCTCCTCTTTCTTTTTTGTTTTTTTAATAAATTAATTTATTTTATTTATTTATTTTTGGCTGCGTTGGGTCTTCGTTGCAGTGCGTGGGCTTTCTCTAGTTGCGGCAAGCGGGGGCTACTCTTTGTTGCGGTGCGCAGGCTTCTCATTGCGGTGGCTTCTCATTGCGGTGGCTTCTCTTGTTGCGGAGCACGGGCTCTAGGCGCACGGGCTTCAGTATTTGCAGCACGCAGGCTCAGTAGTTGTGGCGCACGGGCTTAGTTGCTCCGTGGCATGTGGGATCTTCCCGGACCCGGGCATGAACCTGTGTCCCCTGCATTGGTAGGCAGATTCTTAACCACTGCGCCACCAGGGAAACCCCCTAAATCAAATGTACTATTTTTAATAAGTGTATTATTTCCAAAATTTCCCTAACATTTATTTTATTTAAATTATATGCATAATATATAAAAACAAATTTTGACTTCTCCCCACTTTACAGTGGCATATGTGCTTGATTTGCTTTAAATTCATGACAGAAGAAAATGCATGGTTGCTGAACAAATTTTAAAGTGATGTTTTATGGGGGGACCAAATAGACATTAAAACAGAATGAAATGGGGAATTCCCTGGTGGTCCAGTGGGTAGGACTCAGTGCTCTCACTGCCAGGGGCCCAGGTTCAATCGCTGGTCGGGGAACTAAGATCCCACAAGCCCTGCAAGATCACTTTCATAAGTTGGGGGTTTGCATTCTTGCATTTGATGCTTAAAAGTCTGATTTGTAGGGCTTCCCTGGTGGCACAGTGGTTAAGAATCCGCCTGCCAATGCAGGGGATGCGGGTTTGATCCCTAGTCCGGGAAGATTACACATGCCGCGGAGCAACAAAGTCCGTGCGCCACAACTACTGAGCCCACATGCCACAACTACTGAAGCCTGCGCGCCTAGAGTCCGTGCTCTGCAACAAAGAGGAGCTACCACAATGAGAAGCCTGTGCACCACAATGAAGAGTAACCCCCGGCTTCCCTGGTGGCGCAGTGGTTGAGAATCTGCCTGCCAATGCAGGGGACACAGGTTCATGCCTGGGTCCGGGAAGATCCCACATGCCACGGAGCAGCTAGGCCTGTGAGCCACAATTACTGAGCCTGCGCGTCTGGAGCCTGTGCTCCGCAACAAGAGAGGCCACGATAGTGAGAGGCCCGCGCACCGCGATGAAGAGTGGCCCCCACTTGCCGCAACTAGAGAAAGCCCTCGCACAGAAACGAAGATCCAACACAGCCATAAATTAATTAATTAATTAATTTTAAAAAAATGGAAACATTCTAATAATGTGAACCTTCTGGAACACCTTCTTCCCTGTTGGGAAGAGCTGGTGGAAAGTAGTGGAAAGACAGACCCAGGCTTGACTCTTGTCTTTGCCATTTACCTGCTGTGTCTGAGCCTTGGTGGCCTCATCTGTCCAGCGGGTATTATGTGACAACTCAGAGAAGGTCCATGAAGCACCTCACTCCCCCCTGGCCCTCAGCAGGCTCCCATCTCCTGCTTTTGGCTCCATCAGATTCCCCAGGATCCAGGCAGATCCACGGAGACACATAAAGGATGGACTCATTAAACTCGGACAGAGGCAACACTGTGAACGCGGCTGTGATTCTCAAAGAGGAACTTTGGGGTGGCCGCAACCCCCAGAGAGGAAGGCAGGGGGACTTTGGTGGGAGGGGCTGCTTCTGACTCACTGGGTGAGCAGATCAGGGGCCTCCCCTGTGGGGGTGGGAGCAGGTGGGGGAGGAGAAGAGAAGCAGCAAAACCCACAGGACGCCCAACCCACCCATGTTGTCACTTCTGCCCGAGGTCCCGCAAACGTCCTCCCCATTCGGATGGGGTGCCCCCAGCTTTCCTTCCCATGTCTGGGTCTAGTGACACTGGGGAGGCTCTTCCCCACCTGACCTACCCCATTGATCTGCCCTGGTCTGCTGTGTTCTTTCCTTTGGGGTCTTCGTTGCATGGGGGTGGGGGCAGCACACACCCCATGCTCTGTGGACCCTATCTCTCCAGGATATGGTGGGAATAGGGAATAATGGTCTTGTCCTTTTCTGCTGGAAGAGGGCTGACCCTGGAGCCTGCATTGCACCTTACTGCTTGTGAGGCACTTTCCACAACTGTTTTCCTGTTTGATTCTCACCACAGTATACCATGGTTCTGGATTCAGACAGACATGGGTTTGGGTCTTGGCTTTGCCACGTGACCAGCTGTGTGAACTTGAGCAAGGTCTTAAGCCCGTGTCAACTTCAGTTTCTCGCCTCTCAAATGTGGGTAGTGATAGCATCTCCCCCACAGGCTGCCGTGAGGATTGAAAGAGGTAAGTCTTCAGGGCTAGCAGAGCTCCAGCGTGTCGTGCTAGAAAGCTCAATAAATGTTAACTTCAGAAAATAAACAAGCACCCCTTTGAGACAGGTAGGTAATGCTACCATAGCTTCATATTTAGAGTTGAAGAGACTGAGGTTGAGAAAGGTGATGTGGCTCAGCCAGGGCCACCTGACTAATTGGTGAGGGAGACTTGGGTCTTCCACAGGATTCGGTGATCGACAGCGCAAGCTTTGGAGCCCTCAGAGCAGGACCCAACGCTGGCTCCTCTCTTTCTCGGCCACGTGACCTTGAGCGAGTACCCATTGCCTTTGAGCCTTGGTTTTCCTCCTCTGTAGGGTAGGACAGCCTGTCTCCCTTCAGAGTGCCCTTGGTGTCTCCCGGCTCAGGGACTTTGTGCGGGGGTGGGGTGGAAAGCAGAAGCTGTTTGAAGACGGCCCTTCTTCCTGTCCTTTGTGAAAGACCTAAGCTCGGTGAGAAGGTTAAGCTGGTGTCCCAGGTGGGTGGGGAGAGAAGAGCCTGCATCTGCGATCCAAAGCTGAGGAGAGAGGAGGGATGGCCCCACATAGGGAGGGGACCAGAGGTCATGGGCAGATTCCTCCTCAGCCCCTCCCCCACCTCAGTCCTGGTCTTTATGCCCTGAAGGTGTCTACATGCCACCGATTCTAGGGAAAAACAGCCCGAAGCCTCATTTATCCTCATCTCTAATCCAGGGCCAGAGCAGATGGGGTGAAGATCAGAATCTCCACCTCAGCCACCTGCTGAGCCCAGCACAGGTACCCATCCTAGTGCCGGCATCATCCCATCAACACTCCCACGAGCCTGTGACTGACGGTCTCACGCCCAAATTTCTCAGAAGAGGAAGCTGAGTGGGAGAGAAGCGGAGTGATTTGTCTGAGGCCATAGGGCTACTAGAGGCTGCGCTGGGGTTCACACCCGGGCACTGACCCCAGGGCACACTCGTCAACACTACTGTTCTCTGAGTGGAACCTCCAGGGAAGTGGACCCCTAGCCTCCTGGGTCTAGTGTGGACTAGACTACACTACATTACCGAGCTGCCTCAACCGGGCACGCTGCATCTCTCTGTGCCTCAGTTTCCCCACCTGTAAAACAAAGGCCAGGACTCACCAGATGGTCTCTTCCAGCCTTAGTCTTCTGGGGTTTTTTTCCTGGCCCACCATCTGCTATTTAGGCCTGTACCTTGTCAGGCAGGAGAGCCAAGTGGTTGAAGAGTGGGCCATGGAGCCAGAATGCCTAAGTTCAAGACCAGCGCTCTCATTTAACACCCATATGACTTGAGGTAAGTTGCTGAGCCCCCATCTGTAAAGTGGGGAATGATTTAGACCGTCGCGAGGATTAAATAAACACGAAAGGCCGTTAGAGCAGCACCTGGCACACAGTGAAGCTCTGTGCGGGCTGTGATCATCACCTTGTGTCCTGACTTTGGCGGACATGAATGCTGAGAGCTGATTCTTGTCCTGTCCAAGGGTGAGGACTGCACCGGCCCTTAGCCTTCCAGGGGTTGGTCCACAAAAACCTCAGGAGCCCTCTACAACATCAGTCCCCTGGCCCCAGGCAGGCCCACCCAGCTTCTTACAGCCCTGGAAGGAAGGGATAAGGTAAGAACACGGGTTTTCTGGAATGAGGAAGAAGCCCAAAATAAGACAACAGAAAAAGCTACTCACGGTTGTCCCTGGCTGAGCTCCCTGACCCAGCTGGATGTTGAGGGGTCCTGGCAGTTGTGTGTCGAAGGCCCAGCCCTGGGTCCCAGTCAGAGCTCCTGCGGGGCTGCTGCCCTCATACCAGCTTTCTCTTGTTTTTGCTTTCTCACAGATGAGTGAGTGTGCGGAGCTCTGGCCTTCCGTCCCTGTCACCACTTCCCCTCTGGGTACCCAGTGCCACAACGTCCTTGCCCTTACAGTTGAATTGTTTCTCATGGGGATCTCTGGCCAGGGCATAGGCCCTGGAGTCATGGGATTTGGGTTCCAACCCAGCCTAGCTGTTATGATCTTGAGCAATTCACTCAACCTCCCTAAACCTTAGTTTCTTCATCTGTAAAATGGGGATAATGCACCCATTTTTTTACACAGATCACCTAAAAGGATGTTCCATTCTAATGCTCTTCCCCAGCAGACTAGAGCTTTGAAATCCAAATGCCTACAGGCACCAGGCAGATAACATAAATGGGTGAAGGATGCTGGTATGGGGCAATAAGGAGTGGTGGGGACTGCAGGGGAAAAGGGGAACACATCTCTCAGCTCCAGGCAAGCCTTGCTACTTGGGAGTGCAGGCCCGATTGCTAGCTGTTCCAAGCATTTGGAAGGTGTACCACATTTTTCAACAGATACTGGAAAATTTGACTTTTATGTAGTGGCTTCCAATTTTAGAATGTTGACCACAAAGTCAAATCTTCTAAAAATGTTAAGTGGGTCAAATCAAATGCCATTTTCAGTTTATGTTTGCTGGACCATGGGATCCCTGAGGGCAGGGAGTGTGTAGCCAACACCTGATACAGTTCGAACTATTCTCACACCTGTTATCAGCTAGAATATTTAATGAGAATCTACTTCTCCTTAGGGATACAAAGATGAGTATGATAAAGTTCTCACTCCCTAGGGTAATGGCCTTTAATTATCTCATCAGATCTTTTCACCTAATGCCCCCCCCCCATACACACACACCCCAGACCCCAAGGGATAGATCTGGGCCAGTAATTCTCAAGAAGGGAGATTTTGCCCCGGAGGTGGAGTTACTAGATTCAGCGAGTAAAAATATAGGATGGTAATATTTGAGACATACATATACTAAAAAATTATTTGTTGTTTATCTGAAATTGATATTTAGCTGGCCATTCTATATTTTATCTGGCAACTCCACCCAGAGGGGACCTCTGGCAATAGCTGAAGATGTCACACTGGGAAGGGATCCTACTGACATCTAGTGGGTGGAGGTCAGAAATGCCGCCAAACATCCTACCGTGCGCAGGACACAGGAATTATCCAGCTCACAACGTCAATAACACGGAGGTGGAGAAATGGCTCTAGACCCAGCCCAGGTCCCTTCTGAGCAAACCCCACTCTGGGAGGCCTTTCATTTGATGACAAGTCTTTTGGGGAGCACTCTTGTGCCTTTCCTAAGAGCAAGTAATTGACAGTAAGGATGGGAAGAGACCCTGGGATGCTAAGAAAGAGGAAAAAGGAGACAGGAGGTAGCCGGGGTGTGGGGGCCACCTGCAACCTACATCAGACTTCTGTCTGGACAGGAATTGGAGAACACCAAGGTTGAGCTGGCAAAGATCCAGCAGACGCTTCCATGACACTGACTCCCGGACCCCTGGTTTTGAGGAAACCTTGTCATGAAGAAGAAGGGGGAGGTTGACCCCAAAGCCTGCTCTCCATGGCAGCCCAGAGAGTGGAATGGCAAGCTGAATGCATGAATGAGGAATAAATGAATGAATGAATGAAGAAAAGAAGGAAGCTACTTAAAACCTAAGGTGGAAAGAACACTGGGAATCTGGGTTCTAGTGTGGTTCTGCCACTGCCTGGCTGTGTTATTTCCTTTGTCTGGCCTCGATTTCCCCACTTCTAAAATGATAGGTGCTTCTGTAACTTCCGTGTGTATCAGAATCACCCGGAGTGCTTGTTAAAACACAGATTGCTGGCCCACCCTGCCCCAAGTTTCTGACTAAAGTATTCTGGGGTGAGGCCTGAGAATCTGAATTCCTAACAAGTTCCCAGGTGATGCTGTTGGTCCTTGGACACACCTTGGGCAGCACTGGACAACGTGATGGATAAGGGCCCTTCTTGCTCAGTCGGTCCAGATCTCCAAGTCCTCTGGCTATTGTGGGCAGGGCTGAGGGGACCCACACAGGAAGTCTGTTCTGTTTTTCCCCAGGGAGGGCTAGGTGCACCTGCAGGGGAGGGTCCAGGAGTCGGTTTTTTCAGTTCCTAGTGGACAGCTTCCCCCGGCCCTTGTTCTGTGAGACACTGCCATCTACTGGATGCATCTGCCCATAGTTGGGCCCAGAGCACTGCCATATTCGGGGCCTGATTGAAGGAGGAAATTTCCTGGGTCGTGTCTTTCCTACCAGGCTTCAGGGAAGCCGCCTTGGTAACTTCTAGGCCATCTGACTCCTTCAGAGGACTCAGCTTCCAGTATACATGGCACCTGAATTCACCTGGGAAAATGAAAATAAAATGCTCTGGCAAGCTTGTGGAATAACATATTTTCACCAAACCATTGCTATTTTCTGCTTTAAAAAAACCTGATGTACAATTATCTTAATCTACTAAATGCAGATATTGGTGGTGATATTTACACGGAAAAGGATTTGTGTATCTTTGCAAATTTTTACTACCAGCACCCTTTTAGGTGGTTGCATAATGCATGCTTAAGTCATGGTGATTCACTTACCAAATTGGGCAAAAAAACCCCAAAAAACAAAAAAAACAGTAGCAATGATGGCAAGCCTGTGATGAGACGCTCTTGTACATTTAGTGGGAATATAAGCTGAAAGTAAGCGGAACTAGGTTCTCCAGCGTGGTGGGTGGTTTGAGTGCAGTCTCTGGAATTGGGCTAGCCTTAGGTTCACATTCTAGGTTTGGGGAGAATCTACAGTTGCTCAGTCAAAGCACTTTCTTTTTTTTGGTCTCAATTTCTTCAACCAGGAATGAGGAACCAGGTCCTGGTCAATGTTTCTCAAACGTTAACTTCATCAGACTCTCCAGGAGAACTTATTAAAGTACAGAGATGCTGTACAGATGGCCAATAGGCACATGAAAGATGCTCATCATTGCTAATTATTAGAGAAATGCAAATCAAAACTACAATGAGGTACCACCTCACACCCGTCAGAATGGCCATCATTAAGAAGTCTACAAATAACAAATGCTGGAGATGGTGTGGAGAAAAGGGAGCCCTGCTACACTGTTGGTGGGAATGTAAGTTGGAGCAGCCACTATGGAAAACAGTAAGGAGGTTCCTCAAAAACTAAAAATAGGGTTACCATATGATCCAGCAATCCCACTCCTGGGCATATATCTGGACAAAACTATAATTAAAAAAGATACATGCCCCCCTATGTTTACAGCAGCAGTACTGACAATAGCCAAGACATGGAAACAACCTAAATGTCCATCAGCAGAGGAATGGATAAAGAAGATGTGATACATAGATACGATGGAATACTACTCAGCCATAAAAAAGAACAAAATAATGCCATTTGCAGCAACGTGGATGCAACTAGAGATTATCATACTAAGTCAGAAAGAAAAAGACAAATACCGAATGATATCACTTATATAGAGAATCTAAAATATGACACAAATGAACCTATCTACAAAGCAGAAACAGACTCACAGACATAGAGAACAGACTTGTGGTTGCCAAGGGGGAGGGAGGGTGGGGAGGGAGGGACTGGGAGTTTGGGGTTAGCAGATGCAAACTATTACATATAGAGTGGATGGACAACAATGTCCTACTGCACAGGGAACTACATTCAATGTCCTGGGATGAGCCACAGTGGAAAAGAATATAAAGAAGAATGTAGGGCTTCCCTGGTGGCGCAGTGGTTGAGAATCTGCCTGCCAATGCAGGGGACACGGGTTCAAGCCCTGGTCTGGGAAGATCCCACATGCCGCGGAGCAACTAGGCCCGTGAGCCACAATTACTGAGCCTGTGCGTCTGGAGCCCGCGCTCCGCAACAAGAGAGGCCGCGATAATGAGAGGCCCACGCACCGCGATGAAGAGTGGCCCCCGCTTGCCGCAACTAGAGAAAGCCCTCGCACAGAAACGAAGACCCAACACAGCCAAAAATAAATAAATAAATAAATAAATAAACAAACCCAAAGTTAAAACAAAACAAAAAAGTATATATCTTTATACACACACACACACACACACACACACACACACACACACACATAACTGAGTCACTTTGCCGTACAGCAGAAATTAACACAACGTTGTAAATCAACTATACTTTAGCTGAGAGAGCCCTTGCCATGTCTCAGGAGGTTGACACAAAGGAGGTTGTGCCTCTCGGCTCTGCTGATTGTTCCTTGAAGGAATGAGCCCAAGTGGCCAAACCATATGACTTTTCAAGAGATACCCCAAATCTGGAATTCCTTGATTTTTTAATCAAACACGTGTTTAAACAAACAACACATCTTCGGCCCGGATCTATCCTGCGGGCCTCCAGTTTGCAACCTCTGCCTAAGGACCCTTCTGGCTCTGCATTTCCATGTTGTCCCATCCTTTCCCTCTCCAGCCCTCCCAGTGAGGATAGCTGGTAATTTCTCATAGATGAATGCACACACATCCCCTCCCCAAGGGTACCTATTCTTCCCTTTTCCAAGGTATTGCCTTTGTATGTCAAAAGAAGGGGACATGTGACTCCGCATCCACTCACAGCTACCTCTGAAATCCATCAGACCCCACCTTTGCTATTTGTTGGGCCTTTTTTTCTGATTATGAAATTAAACAGAAGTCACAGACAATGTCCACATATGTGCAAGTTAAAAAAAAGAGAGAAGCAGAATAAGACGTGTGGCATACTACTATTTTTGTAGATTAGTAAACACCTACACACAGAAAACAATACAACATATTTTACAAGGATACATTTAAAGTCAAGGTTATTTGGTGACCAAAGAGGTACCACATAGAGGTTACCTGTAGTGGAGAGGGAGGGGCAGAGGGGAGCGCAGGAGGAAGGGGGATAAAAGAAATTCAGTACATCAATGAATCAGTTACCTGCGAGGAGGGTACCCTAGACTGGAGGGGGCTACTTAAGACAGTAAACTCACCCAAGGGGCCCCCCTAAAAGTGTAATAATACTCATTGCAGACATTTGGGAAATTTAAAATATATGTGAGGAAGAAGATAAAAATGCTTGCCTCCGATCCCTCTGCAGGGAACCAGAGAGCCACTGCCAGCTTTTTAATCTTTTTCTCTCAGCTGCCGCAAGTCCAGGCCAGAGGTGCTGAGGGCCTCAGCATGGCTATGGGGGCCTTGGGGACGGAGGAGAGAGGACGGCTAAAAAGATGAATTAGAGGGTGGATCAACAGAACCTGAATTTGGAGCCAAACTTTGAGCTCTGGTGCCCAGGCGAAGCATGTGGGTATTTCCATCGGCTCTTTGCCCTGGGGGCAGAGCCCAGCCGCAGCGGGGAAACAATCAGCTCTATAAATAACAGCGTCGGCAGGGGCTGAGGGCAGATCTGAGCCTGCCAGGCTCAGGGACCTGAGACAGTTTAATAATAGCCTCGTCTCTCACCATTGGGCTCAGACAGCAGTGCAAGCGCAGGCAGATAACATCTGGGCTCCCAATCAGGACCTGTGGCAGGCATCTTCAGTAGCAGAGTACTGGATTTGGATTTTCCAACTGGGTCTGGCCATGAGAAGCAAGGCAGCGCAGTGGCTAAGCATCTGGGCTCTGAAGCAGATGGACCTGGGCGGCGTCCATTCCCAGTTCTGCCACTGAACAGCTGTGTGACCTTGATCAAGTTACTTAATTTCCTTGAACTTCAGTTTTCCCTTGTACTAATACTACCTAGCAACTAAATGCAAAAAATGGAAAGCACCGTATAAATATCAAGGACAAGTGTAAACACAAGATTAATAAGACAGATATAGATGCCATCACTAAGACTCTCTCCCCGACCAAACGGTAGACAGCCTCCTCTGAGTCCCCTTTTCAACTAGGCCTTGATGTTGGCCCCTGTCCTGCCTTAGGCCTGCCCAGCCCAGTCTTAGCAAGGAAGGCTACTAAGTCATCCTCCCCTCCCATCATTGATATCTTTTCAAATTCCTCATCCCCCAACTTTGTTTTGTTTTTTGGCCACGTGGCATGCAGGAGCTTAGTTCCCTGACCAGGGACCTGCAGTGGAAGTGCGGAGTTTTACCCACTGGACCACCAGGAAAGTTCCCTCATCCCCCAACTTTGATGTCTCAGTCCTTGGCCTGCCTTTAGCAAGAATCCCCCTACCCTCAATATCTCTTCTTAGTAACTTTCAACCCCCTGGCACCCTCACCCTGCTCCTTGGCTTTAAATCCTCAGCTGCCTTTGCTGTATTTGGAGTTGAGCCCCATCTCTCTTCCCTACTGCAATATTCCTATCGCAGTATTCCTGAACAAAGTCTTCCTTACCATTTTAACAATTGTCAGAATAATTCTTCTTCAATGTCCCCAGTCAGAACAAAAAATTTAAAAGTTAACCCAAGAGAAAACCAACGTCAGGCAGTAAATCCTACATTCCCATCGTAAACTTCATACGATCCCAGTACCTGGCACAAATGCCCAACCCATGGTGGGCGCTCAACAAGTATGTGTTGAATGAAAAAATGGGGAGTGTCCCCGGGGAGGGAAAAATAATGCGAGCCATAGTGCTTAAGAGCTGAGTTCTATCTGCTCCCTTAGCTCAGGGGGTGGGATGCTTTGTGGAAGAGCACCAGGGGTCAAGAGATCTGTGTCCGGTCCCCGGGGCTGCCCTAGCTCTCTCCATGAGCCCCAGTCCCCTCATCTGTGAAATGAACAGGCTGGGTTAGTAAAAGTTTAAAAAAAATTTTTTTTACTGTAATCCATGAAAAATTCATTTTACATTATGACCCAGTACATTTCTAACATTTACACTCAGCCATAAAAAAGAATGAAATAATGCCATTTGCAGCAACATGGATGGTCCTAGAGATTGTCATGCTGAGTGAAATAAGTCAGACAGAGAAAAGCAAATATCATATGATATCGTTTATATGTGGTATCTAAAAAAAATGTTACAGATGAACCTATTTACAAAACAGAAATAGAGTCACAGATGTAGAAAACAAACTTATGGTTACCAGGGGGGAAAGGGGTGGAAGGGATAAATTGGGAGATTGGGATCGACATATACACACTACTATATATAAAATAGATAACGAATAAGGACCTAGTGTACATCACAGGGAACTCTTTTTTTTTTTTAGGGAATAACTTTCATTTATTGAGTTTTTTTTTTAAACATCTTTATTGGAGTATAATTGCTTTACAATGGTGTGCTAGTTTCTGCTTTATGACAGTGAATCAGCTATACATACACATGTATCCCCATACCTCCTCCCTCTTGCGTCTCCCTCCCATCCTCCCTATCCCACCCCTCTAGGTGGTCACAAAGCACCGAGCTGATCTCCCTGTGCTATGCGGCTGCTTCCCACTAGCTATCTATTTTACATTTGGTAGTGTATATACGTCCATGCCACTCTCTCACTTCGTCAGCACAGGGAACTCTTCACAATACTCTGTAATGACCTACACGGGAAAAGAATCTAAAAAATAGTGGCTATATGTATATGCATAACTGATTCACTTTGCTGTACAGCAGAAAGTAACACAACATTGTAAATCAACTATACTCCGATAAAAATTAATTTAAAAAGAAAGATTAGCATCCAGGACACAATACAACATTGACCCAGCTGTCCTTCCTCCCCCTCCCCCCGTATCCTTTAGTTTTGTGGGTCTTTCCAAGGGAAATGAAAGTGAATCATGCAAGATCATCTTACATCGATTTCGTCACTTCTCTCAGGACCTGTGTTTCCTGCTCTGGCGAAGAGCACGTGAATTATGAGCTGCGTGGAGCTGAGGCTGTGCCAACGGCAGGCGAGGCTGTGAACACGCATATTGTGCTCCTCTCTGATGACTTGAAACACAGATCCGAGTGGTTACCATATCTAATATTTCCTTCACATGCTCTGTGACGGAGTTTGCTGGTCAAAACATCATTATTTCTTTGTTGGACAGTTTGAGATTTGATAGCTAAGTCTTGGAGATATTCCAAGTTTTCCATTAGCTTTTGTGGCAAGCATTAGTAAAAAAGGAAAATTGTACTTAAATAGCAATTTACTTACTTAAATAACCAACTATCTAAAAAAATAATAACATTTACATGCTATGAATAAAATTACAGCATCAATTTCATGTAACGGTAATAATCCTCTTTGTTCTCTTCAAATCTACTCTGTTTTATTCTTTAAAATGTTATTTGTAGCCAAAAACATAATTTTTAATCACCCACAAATGGGTCACCAACTGAAATTTGCAAACACTTGTTAGAGGGTCTCCTGTCCAGGTCTGGAATTCTGACCCGCCTGCATATCACTGCCTCTGCATCTTTGGTTATGCTGTCATCCCAGCCTGCAGTGCCCTCTCCCTCCTGCTTTTCTGTCTGATCTTGACTCCTTCTTCCAGGCCTAACCAAATCCTTTCCCCTATAGATCTTCCCTGCTAGGTCACAAATCCCACTTCTCAATCTGTTTTTGTTTTTGTTTTTTCTTGAATGGTTACATCTGTCAAGTAGCTGGTAGGTATTTATTTGCCTACTTCTGTGTCTAGAACTGTGCTTGGGTCTATGGAGGAGTCCAGAAGACACAAGACACATGTGATCAGCAAGACGTCGGGAACAGGGAACAGGAGAACGCAGCCTGAGTGGGGTGGGGGCGGTTTGAGTATTGAGTAGCGGGCAATGTCCTGGTGGAGGCGGGAGGGGAGAGAACCCTCTTTTCACTTCCCAATTCAGAGAAATGTAGGGAGGGCAAAGAGAGTTAAGGCTGAGGACAAAATGAGCCCAAAGGCAGGGGAGGAGCAGGAAGAACCGTTCTTTAAACAAAGCGGAGGCAGCATCCAAGGCCGCCATGCAGGGTCAAGGGAAATGGGTCAGAGGGAGGCACTTCCTGATGCCTGACTGGCTGGGCCCGGTGATTAAGCAATCTTAGGGTCAGCAAAGGTGGTTTCCACTCTGGGCAGATTCCAAAGTGTCCAACTGGCTGTGGACACTCCTGACTCAGAGTTGGCTCAAGAAGCTGTCGATAGGTTTATCTTGAACCTTCCAAGAAAAGAAAGTTGACTGAACTATTTCATGGTTTTTAATCGTAGACTGACTAGCAACAAAGATTCTCTCCTTGACCAAATTCTACTCAGCCTCCCCTGAACTTTTCAATCAGGCTTCAACTTTTGGATTTTCATGTTCATCTCTGCGCTGTCCAATTTTAGCAAGAATCCTGTGAGGTTGGTTTAGTTAGAATTCCCCCATCCTCCATGTCTGATCTCCCTCCATATCTAATTGGGCTTCTCAGCCTCCACCAGCCCCAGGTGATGTCTGATCGCCCTGGCCGGCCTTCAGCAGGAATCCTGTTAGGGCAGTTTAGCCAGAATCCCACCCCCCACACCCCTTACTCCTGATGTTGCCTCTTAGTAATTTTCCATCCACTCACACCCACCCTGCCCCTTGGCTAGAAATCCCCACTTGCCCATACTGTATTCAGAGCTGATTCTTGAATAAAGCCTCTCTTACCATCTTTAACAAGTGTCATGAATAATTTTCCAATAGCTTTCATGACCCATGAGAGGACATAGGAAACAGTCCACAAGCAAGGGGTTGTGGGGAATACCTGAATGGTTGAGGAAGCAACGGTGGAGGCAAGACTGGATTGGCGTTCAAGTTCTAGTTCTGCCTCATCCTGGCTGTGTGATCTTGAACAAGTCTGAGCCTTAGCTGCTTCTCCTGTAAAATTAGAGGATGGGGTGGACCGCCCAGCTCTGACTTTCAGTAGGTACTTAGTAAACGTCCATTGAATAAATGAAAGGAAAATAAAAACAACCTCCAGGTATTGAACCCTCACCATGCAAAGTTCTAGACACATAAGCAGACAAATAAATACCTACCAGCTAATTGACAGATAAGTTCACCATTCAAGAAAACAAAAACAAAAACAGATTGAGGGGACTTCCCTGGGGTGCAATGATTAAGAATCCGCCTGCCAATTCAGGGGACATGGGTTCGAGCCCTGGTCCGGGAAGATCCCACATGCCGCGGAGCAACTAAGCCCGTGCGCCACAACTACTGAGCTTGCACTCTAGAGTCCGCGAGCCACAACTACTGAAGCCTGCATGCTGCAACTACTGAAGCCTGCGCACCTAGAGCCTGTGCTCCACAACGAGAGAAGCCACTGCAATGAGAAGTCCACGCACCACAATAAAGAGTAGCCCCCGCTCACTGCAACTAGAGAAAGCCCGCGCACAGCAACGAAGACCCAATGCAGCCAATAAATAAATAAATTAATTAATTAATTTAAAAAAAAACCAAACAGATTGAGAAGTGAGACTTGTGACCTAGCAGGGAAGATCTATAGGGGAAAGGATTTGGGTAGGCCTGGAAGGAGTCAAGGCATAGAACTAAACTTTTCAACAAACACTTTTTCATTTGTGAGAAAATCTCACAAGCCTTAGCAATAAAGATCATATAACCATGTTACATTACATATGGAAATATAACATAGTCTTTCCTAGGAAGGAGTTAGAAGGAGGTCCAAGTGATTTGGCTGAGATGAGGTCTACCATCCTTTGTGCCCTGGATTAAAATCTTCAAAGGGTCTTATAGGCCAGGAGGCAAATCTTCTACTTTACTTCAGGATTTCCTGTCCTCCTGCTTCGATTTATGTTTCTTCAAAGCACTTATCAAGGACTTCCCTGGTGGCGCAGTGGTTAAGAATCCGCCTGCCAATGCAAGGGACATGGGTTCGAGCCCTGGTCCGGGAAGATCCCACATGCCGGGGAGCAACTAAGCCCGTGCACCACAGCTACTGAGCCTGCGCTCTAGAACCTGCGAGCCACAACTACTGAAGCCTGCAAACCCTAGGGCCTGCGTGCCGCAACTACTGAGCCAGCGTGCTGCAACTACCGAAACCCGAACACCTAGAGCCCGTGCTCCGCAACAAGGGAAGCCACCGCAATGAGAAGCTCACGCACCGCAACGAAGAGTAGCCCTCACTCGCTGCAACTAGAGAAAGCCCGCGCGCAGCAAAGAAGATCCAATGCAGCCAAAACAAACAAACAAAACACTTATCATCATCTGACACCCACTATATATATATATATTTTTTGAAATATCACCAAACACTTTATTTAAAAGGCTGACATTTACTATTACTCACTCATTCATTTATTGCAACGTTCAAAGTGATATTGAATGCCTACTCAGTTCTTGAAGAGTTCTTCATTTATTCCTTCTACATTGCTCTTCTTTATGTGCATCCAAGTTTCTGACCTATATTTTACTTCTTCTTGAATAACTTCTTTCAAAATTTCTTGCAGAGAAAATCTGCTAGCAATTAATTCCCTCAGTTCTTGTTTGTCTGAGAGTCTTCATTTCTCATTTACTTTCGAAGGATAATTTTGCTGGATAGAATTCTAGGTTCACTGGTTTTTTTCTCTCAACACACTAAATTATTCACTCCACTCTCTTCTTGCTTGCCTGGTTTTGGATGAGAGGTCTGGTGTAATTATTATCTTTGTTCCTCTATAGATAAGGTATTCTTTCTATCACACTATCCCCAACTTCCTGACATCTTTCAAGATTTTCTCTTTGTCTTTGGTTTTCTGCATTTTGAATATGATATGTCTAGCTGTGCATTTGGGGGTATTTACCTCATTGGATAAGATTTCTGTGCTTCTTGGATCTGTGGTTCAGTGTTTGTTATTAATTTTGGAAAGTTACCAGCCATTAATATTTCAAATATTTCTTCTACTCCTTTCTTTCTTTCTTCTCCTTCTGGTAGTCCAAGTAAGCATATCTTATAACTTTTGATATTCTCTCATTGTTCTTGGATACTCTGATTTGCTTTTTTCTCTTTGCATTTTAATCCAGTTCAGCATTATGGTCTGAACGCCAGAAACTTGTATTTATCCAAAGGTCCTTTCTATAAATCTCTATATTTCACTTATTTGTTCACTTGTCTGTTTCTCTTCCCTAAAATATAAACTCCACGAGGGCAGGGATCTATGTCTATTTTGGTCACTTCTACATCTCCAATGCTTAGAACGGTGTTTGGTACATACTAGGTGTTCAACTAATATTTATTGAATGAACAAATGAGTGAATGAAGTGGCTGAACCTCAGAAAGGTTAAATAAAATGACTTACCCAATGTTATCCAGCCAGCAAGGGGCAGAGCTGAAATTCAAACCCGTGGAATCAACCCATTTAACTTCTATGTCATAACTGTCTCTTTTATTCAATGAATGTTTATAGAGATCCTAATTCCCATTGGGCCCTGTTCTAGGTGCTGGGGTTATAGCAGTAAACCAAACAAAGTCCTTGCCCTCATGGTGCTTGCATCCTAGTATCCTCCCATAAGAAAAGAGATGTAACTTTATAATATTGGGAAGGTGGATGCAAGGGCCGAGAGTTGAGTTGCAACTCCCAGTTGCATGCCCATGGTAGACATGACTACTTGATAGAGGCCCTTATGCCTGCTCAGCCCAATGCTACTCACAATCCTCCACAATGCAGCACCCCAGGCTGCCACTGTCCACTGGAGTTGGCACTGAAATAAACCTTATTTGCCATGTGTAAATAGTTGAATCAATAAGGGCATGAATCCCAATCATGCACTGTGCAGCCAGAACCTCTGGAACCACAAATGCAAGGCCCATGGCTGGCCCAGGACTTAGGGTTTCTTCCCACTGGTCCCAGGCAGTGTCTTCCTCATTCCTTTTCCCAGCCACTGACCTACCCTGGGGGAATGGAGGACAAGGAGACTCACCAAGGTGCAGATCAGATCGAAAGGCCCTACAGGTGACCAGGTTATGTCGAAGCTGGGAGCGTAGCCTGGTGTAAGGAATGGGCATAGGCTCTGGAATGGGCAGTTCTGGGTTAAAATCACTGCTTCTCCATTATTTGTGTGACCTCGGGCAAATCACTGCACCATACTGAGCCTTAGTTTCCTCGCTTGTTAAATGGGATAATGCATTGGCTTCAAAGGGTTGACATGAAGATTAGATGAAATAATCTATATAAAGGGACTGGCTTAGTGCTTGGCACATAGTAGGCACTCAACAAACGTTTGATGAGTGAACAAATGACTGCATGAGTGAATGAATGCACAAGCGTTCTAGCATGGAAGGTGGACACAAAAGCAAGAGTGGCAGACTGTATTATCCAGAGACAACCTAAGCAAAGTCTCCCATCTGTATGACTTCTCCCACTGAGAGGTGAGGTTTATGTCACCTCCTCTTGAAATTAGGAAGACCTTTGTGATTATTTTAACTGAAAGAGTATTCCAGAAGTGATGCTATGTGACTTTCAAGGCTGGGAACCCTCACTCTTGAAGACTTCAGTTACCATGTAAAGGATCTGATAGCCCTGAGGTTGCCAGGCTGTGTGGAAGCCCAAACTCGCCCATGTGGAGAGACCACAAGGAGAGGCTCTGAGAGACCATGAAGACAGAGAGATGCCCAGTCAGCTTCGTCCACCATCTGCCACCAGCAACCACATGAGAGACCCGAGTCAGGCCACCCAGCCGATCCTTCCTGTATGCTGGACCCACAGAAACTTGGAGAGATAATAAAACCATTGCTGTTGCTTTAAACCATTAAGCTTTGGGGTGACTTATTAGGCAACAATAGTAACTAGAACCGCAGGTAACCCAAATACCCTCCAATGAGTGCTATAACAGAAGTTTGCACTGTGTGTTTGAAAACACAGAGGAGGGAGCCATGAAAAGTAATTGAATGTACGACGTGAAGAAAGAAATTACACTAATACATCTAAGAGGATACACTGTCAAACTGAGTTGTTGTTGGAAGAAATCTTTATTTTTTATTTTATTGAAGTATAGTTGGTTTACAATGTTGTGTTAGTTTCAGGTATACAGCAAAGTGATTCAGTTATGTATATAGATAGATAGATATACATATATTCTTTTACAGATTCTTTTCCCTCATAGGCGATTACAAAACATTGAGTACAGTTCCCTGTGCTATAGAGTAGGTCCTTGTTGGTTATCTATTTTATTTATAGTGGTGTGTATATGTTAATTCCAACCTCCTAATTGATCCCTCCTCCACCCCTTTCCCCTTTGGTAGCCATAAATTTGTTTTCTATGTCTGTGGGTCTATTTCTGTTTTGTAAATAAGTTCATTTGTATCTTTTTTTTTTTTTTTTTAGATTCCACATGTAAGTGATATCATATGATATTTGTCTTTCTCTGTCTGGCTTACTTCACTTAGTATGATAATCTCTAGGTCCATCCATTTTGCCACAAATGGCATTATTTCACTATTTTTGATGGCTGAGTAGTATTCCATTGCATATATGTACCACATCTTCTTTACCCATTCATCTCTCAATGGACATCTTAGGTTGCTTCCATGTCTTGGCTATTGTAAATAGTGCTGATGTGAACATTGAGGTGCATGTATATTTTTGAATTTATCTTTAGATGAAGGTTTTCAGATACGGGAACTCAAGGACAATCTCCATTCCACGCTGTCTTAGGAAACCTCCCTGGATTTCCACTGCCCCCACCCCCAACCCCTTTTCCCAGACCCGGGGTCAAGTTCTGAACTCCCATAACTTTCAGGCTGCTGAACAACAGAAAGAGCATTGGACTTGGTGTGAGAATTCTTGGGTTCAAGCCCTGGTCCACTGGCTAGTAGCTGCATGATTCTGGGCAAGTCAGTTTGCCCAAGTCAGCTAAACCTCAGGCTCTCATTTACGGAAGGGAAATGCTGTAACTGCTAATGTTTTTAAATGCTCTGTGCCTCCTGGGCTCTGAGCCCTTTAAACACACCACTTCCCTTAATCCTCACAACCACCCAGTGAGATAGAGATTATCATCTCCGTTTTCCCAATGAGGAACCTGACCCAGAGACATTAAGATACTTGCCCAAGGCTGTGCATCATTAGAGTGGCAGGGCTGGGATTCAAAACCAGGCTGTGGAGCTCCAGAGCTTGTGCACTTAACATTGTGTTGATCCAGTGGGGTGGGGCGGAACTCAAGGAGAGCTTGTGAAAGTAAGTGAAAGGGCTTCTCTAAATGAAAGTAGTGCTGCGTGCAAAATGTGAAGAAACTTATTTATAGTTCTTTGTAGCTCCCTCAGAGCACTTAGCTTGCTCTGCTGTATAGTGTACACAGTTGCTCTCATTTCTGACTCCTGTTGTCAAAATGCCTTAAAGGCAAGATCCATGTCTCATTCATCGCTGCACCCGCAAAGGATCCAATCCAGCTCCAAGGACTGAATTGGAGCTCAGGAAAAAAGAGGGGATGGAGTGGATTCCTTGTTTAAGCTGAAGGGCTAAGGCAATTATATCTGCTCATTACAATGTAATGAAAACAAGAACACCTTTCAAAAACACATTAAAAAAAAAATCTCAGTGTTCCTGAAACACTTCTAAACCATGCTTTCTATCCTGGGCTTTAAAACTCAACGTATCATTTTCTTGCTGAGAGTTTGCAGATGCAGTCTCAACAGAAGGGGAAGAAAGAGAAGCAGAGAGTCTTTATGGCTCCAGCAGACTTTCCTGGACACATTCCTCAGGGTAGGAAGAGGACCTTCCATTCACAAGCAGCAGAATCTGACTGGGGAGGAGATGGGGGAGAAGTTATTTGAACGCAGAACTCTCTCAGGCCCAGAGGTTCTGTGGAAACCTGTTTTTTCAAAGTTCTCTTGTGTGTGACCTGACCTAGAAACTCTGGGGAAGTTCGAGAGATTTGATGTTATGAGCTGCCCATGAAGTTAGGTCCAAAAGCTTCCCTCAAGCTGAGGTTCTTCTTATAGAAGTCGTGAGAACTGGGACCTCCCTGGTGGCGCAGTGGATAAGACTCTGCACTCCCAGTGCAGGGGGGCCTGGTTCAATCCCTGGTCAGGGAACTAGATCCCACATGCATGCCGCAACTAAGAGTTCCCATGCCACAACTAAAGAGCCTGCCTTCTGCAACTAAGAGGTGGTGCAACCAAATAAATAAATATTTAAAAAAAAAAAAAAGGAAAGAAGAAGTCTGGAGAGCCTATACCATTTCCAGTGTAGCAAGAAGAGAAATTCTTCAACATGTTTGTGTTAGTGGGCTTGTCACTCATTTTCCACAGTGAGTAGCAAACTTCCTTAACAAGTTAACATTGAACCAAAATAGGATTCACTTGACTAGTGCTAAATGCAGGTGAAAGAGCTCATTCTTCTGCTCATGAACAGTCATCTCAGACTTTTGGCAATTGTAAATTTAAGCTCTAAATTATAACCAATAACATTTTACATTCACCTGAGCTATTGAAACAGCCAAGTGTGCATGGATAGTACAACAGCTTAAGACAACAGCTTTGGAATCAGACAGGCTGGGTTTGAATCTCAACCCCATCATTTTGTAGCTGTGGGGCCATAGGTAAACAGTTTAATCTGTTTAAACCTCAATACCTTCCAGTACAAATTAGGTCTAATCATAGTTAAAGATTCCCAGGGTTATTGTCAGGATTAAATGAGTATATGTACATCTACGTGGCTTAGTATATTAAATCCTGAGTAAATGTTAGCTCTTCTGGTAGGCAGCCCCTAAAATGGTTCCCAGTAACCCCTGCATCCTGGTACAGTCAGCCCTCTGTATCCATGCGTTCTGCATCCCTAGATTCAGCCAACCACAGATTGAAAATATTCCAGGGGGAAAAAATTCCAGAAACTTTCAAAAAGGAAAACTTAAATTTGCCACATGCAGGCAACTATTTACATAGCATTTACATTGTGTTTACAACTATTTACATAATATTTACATTGTATTAGGTGTTATAAGTAATCTAGAGGTGATTTAAAGTATATGGGCGGGTGTGCCTAGGTTATAAGCAACTATTACGCCATTTTATACAAGGAAGTTGAACATCCACAGATTTTGGTATCTGAGGGGGTCCTGGGACCAATCCCCTGCATATACTGAGAGACAACTGTATTTACATCCTTTCCTCCTCTTGACTGTGGGCTGGACTCAGTGACTAGCTTCCAATAAACAGAATATAGCAAAAGTGGTGAGATGTTAGGGACCCTGAGTAGCCAAAACAATCCTGAAAATGGAAGAACAAAGTTGGATGTCTCACACTTTCTGATTTCAATACTTACTACAAAGCTACAGTAATCAAAACAATGGGAAACTGGCATAAACATAGACAAAAAGATCCATGGAATAGAATAGAGAGCCTAGAAATAAACCCTCACACATACGGTCACATGATTTCCAACAAGGGTGCCAAGACCATTCAGTGGAGAGAGAACAGTCTTTTCAACAAATGTGCTAGGAAAACTGAATATCCACAAGCAAAAGTATGAAGTTGGACTCTCATTTTATACCATATACATAAAATAACCCCAAAATGCATCAAAGACCTAAACATAAGAGCTAAAACTCTTAAGGAAACATGGAACAAGAGCTTCACCATGTCAGATTTGGCAAAGATGTGTTGGATTATGATATCAAAGGCACAGACAACAGAAGAGAAAATAAGCAAACTGGACTTCATGAAAACTAAAAATTTTGTGCCTCAAAGGACTCTATCAGCAGAATGAAATGACAACCTATCGAATGGGAGAAAATATTTGCACATCATATATCTGATAAGAGATTAATATCCAGAATATATAAAGAACTCCTAAAAATCAACAATGACAAAATGACCCAATTCAAAAATGGGCTAAGAAGTTAAATAGATATTTCTCCAGAGAAGATATACAGATGGCCAATAAGTATATGAAAAAGATGGTCTACATCACAAATCATTAGGGAATTGCAAGACAAAACCACAATGAGATACCCCTTCACAACCATTAGGATGGTTAATATAAAACAAAAACAAAAAACCCAGAAAATAACAAGTGTTGGCAAAGGTGTGGAGAAATTGGCACACTTGTGTAGTGCTGATGAGAGTATAAAATTGTGCAGCTGCTATGGAAAACAGAATAGTGGTTCCTGAAAATTCTTTAAATATAATTACCATATGGTTCATCAATTCCACTTGTGGCTACATAACAATAGTTGAAAGCAGGGACTTGAACAGATATTTGTTACACCCATGCTCATAGTAGCATTATTCACAGTAGCCAAAAGGTAGAAATAACCCGAATGTCCATCTACAGATGAATGGATAGACAAAATGTGGTTTATCCTTACCAGTGGAATATTATTGTCTTAAAAAAGAATGGAAATTCTAATACATATTACAACATGGATGAACCTTGATGATGTTATGCTAAGTGAAATAAACTGGACACAGAGGGAAAATATTATATGATTCCACTTCAGTGAGGTACTTAGAATAGTCAAAATCATAGGGACAGAAAACTGAATGGTGGTTATCAGGGGCTGGGGGGAGGGGAACATGGGGAGTTAGTGTTTAATGAGAACAGAGTTTCAGTTTGGGAAGATGAAAAAGTTCTGCAGATGGGTAGTGGTGATGGTTTCACAACAGTGTGAATGCATTTAATGCCACTGAACTGTACACCTAAAAGTGGTTAAGTTGGTCAATTTTATGTTATGTATATTTTACCACAATACGAAAACAGTGGTGGGATGTTACTTCTGAGATTAGGTTGAAAAAGACTGTGACTTCCATCTTGCTTGCTCTCCCACTTCAACTCACCCTGGAGGAAAATATTGCCGTATGGTATGCTGTCCTGTGGAGAAGCTCCCGTGGCAAGGAAACGAAGTTTTCAGCCAACAGCCAGGAAGAACCTGAGGCCTGTGGACAGCCAGGTGAGTGACTTTGGAAGTGGATCCTTGCCCACATCCAGCCTTGAAATGACGGGCTGACTCCTTATTGCAATCATGGGAAGACCCTGAGCTTCTTATTTATTGAATAAGAGAAAAAGATGAAGGCTCAAAATCAAATTACAAAAAGAATTGTTAAGAATGAAATACATGGGGCTTCCCTGGTGGCGCAGTGGTTAAGAATCCGCCTGCCAATGCAGGGGACACGGGTTCGAGCCCTGTTCAGGGAAGATCCCACATGCCGTGAGCAACTAATCCCATGCGCCACAACTACTGAAGCCCGCGTGCCTGGAGCCCGTGCTCCGCAACAGGAGAAGCCACCGCAATGAGAAGCCCACTGCAATGAAGAGCAGCCCCCGTGCAGCAACAAAGACCCAACGCAGCCAAAAATAAATAAAAATAAAATAAATTCAAAAAGAAGTCTTTGCTCATTAATGCCCTTTCTTTGATGATTTATATGAACTCTCTTACCCCTTAAAAAAAAAAAGAATGAAATACATGAACAGGTGATTATCATCCTATCTCAAAGTGAATGAACACAGGAATGAAAACCGGACTATTTAAATAAACCTAATTTTGCCAGTCATAGGAGTTCCAGGACTGTCTGCTCATACGGGTTGCTTTGCATGGCAAGAACACATGGGCACTTCCGGCATCCAGTGCTGGTACAAGACAACCCTCAACATCCACTCCTAATGATTAACACTGTTCAGGCCCCAAGGAAATGCTTTCCACATCTCTTGCCCCATGATCTTGAAACATAAGGCAATTGCATCCAAATGACATGAAGGTTTGTGGTTGATTTTGTCGTTATGAATGTAAATTTGACAAGGTACTAAGATAAGACATCTTTTATTTAAATGATTTTTAGTTTGTCGCATTTAAATAATTAGACAAACGATATGTGGGTCTCCATCTGCACCCTTGCCCCAGACCCCATATGTCAGGGATAGGTCTCAGTATCATAGTATGTTGAAAAAGAAGATCCACGCTATAAAAAAGTATCTTTATTTTACTTCTTCTTTTTTTTTTTTTTTTACTGTGGTAAGATTCACATAACTTAAAATTTACCAACTTAACCATTTTTAGGTGTGTAGTTCAGTGATTAAGTCCATTCATATTGTTGTGCAACTATCGACATCACCCATCTCCAGAACTTTTTCATCTTGCAAAACAAACTCTATACGCATTTTTTGTTTGTTTGTTTTTATTGAAGTATAGTTTACAATATCATGTGACACTCTATACTATAACTCCCCATTCTCCCTCTTCCCAGCCCCTGGTAAGCACCGTTATACTTTCTGTCTCTATGAGTTTGACTACTCAAGGAACTTCATATAAGTGGAATCATACAGTATTTATCTTTCAGTGATTAGCTTATTTCACTTAGCATAATATCTTCAAGTTTCAACCATGTTATGGCATCTGTCAAAATTTCCTGCCCTTTTAAGGTGGAATAGTGTTATCGTATGTATATGCCACATTTTGCTTACCCATTCACACATCAATAGACACGTGAGTTGCTTCCATGTTTTAGCTACTTTGAATAATGTTGCTGTGAACAGGGGTGTAAAAAATAATCTGTTTTTTGGCCATGCTGTGGGCATGCGGGATCTTAGTTCCCTGACCAGGGATCGAACCTGTACCCCCTGCAGTGAAAGCGAGGAGTCTTAACCACTGGACCTCCAGTGAAGTCCCTGAGACCCCACTTTAAATTCTTTTGGGTAGGTACACAGAAGTGGAATTGATGAACCGTATGGTAATTATATTTTTAATTATTTTAGGAGCCATGATACTCTTTTCCACAGTGGCCATGCCAATTTGCATTCCTACCAGCAATGCACAAGGGTTTCAATATCTCTGCATCCTCACCAACACTTATTATTTTTTGCTTTTCTGTTTTTGTTTTTATAATAGCCATCCCAATGGTTGTGAAGAGGTATCTCATTGTGGTTTTGTCTTGCAATTCCCTAATGATTTGTGATGTAGACCATATTTTTCATATACTTATTGGCAATCTGTGTATCTTCTCTGGAGAAATATCTATTCAACTTCTTTGCCCATTTTTGAATTGGGTCATTTTGTCGTTGTTGGTTTTTAGGAGTTTTTTATATATTCTGGATATTAATCTCTTATCAGATATATGATGTGCAAATATTTTCTCCCATTCGATAGGTTGCCATTTCTCTCTGTTGATAGTGTCCTTTGAGGCACAAAAGTTTTTAGTTTTCGTGAAGTCCAATTTGCTTAGCTTTTCTTTTGTTGTCTGTGTCTTTGGTGTCATAATCCAACACATCACTGACAAATCTAAATCTTGTGTCATGTTTCCTTAAGAGTTTTAGCTCTTATGTTTAGGTCTTTGATGCATTTGGGGTTATTTTTTTGTATATGGTATAGAATGAGAGTCCAGGGGCTTCCCTGGTGGCACAGTGGTTAAGAATCCACCTGCCAATGAAGAGGACACAGGTTCGAGCCCTGGTCCGGGAAGATCCCACATGCCTCGGAGCAACTAAGCCTGTGCGCCACAACTACTGAGCCTGTGCTCTAGAGCCCCTGAGCCACAACTACTGAAGTCTGCGCACCTAGAGCCCGTGCTCTGCAACAAGAGAAGCCACCGCAATGAGAAGCCCGTGCACTGCAATGAAGAGTAGCCCCGCTTACTGCAACTAGAGAAAGCCTGTGTGCAGCAACGAAGACCCAACTCAGCCAAAAATAAATAAATACATAAATAAATAAATAAAAACCTTGAGGATATTAAAAAAAAAAAAAGAAAGAGTGGGATTCTTTTAAAAAAAAAATGAGAGTCCAACTTCATACTTTTGCTTGTGGATATTCAGCTTTCCTAGCACATTTGTTGAAAAGACTGTCCTCTCTCCACTGAATGGTCTTGGCACCCTTGTTGGAAATCATGTAACCGTATATGTGAGGGTTTATTTCTAGGCTCTCTATTCTATTCCATGGATCTGTGTGTCTATGTTTATGCCAGTTTCCCATTGTTTTGATTATTGTAGCTTCGCAGTAAGTATTGAAATCAGAAGGTGTGAGACTTCAACTTTCTTCTTCTGTTTTCAAGATTCTTTTGGTTATTCAGGGTCCCTTGGGACCCACATGAATTTTAGGATGGATTTTTCTATCTGAAAAAGAATGTCATTGGGTTATTGATAGGGATTGCATTGAGTGTATAGATCACTGGGTAGTATTGACATCTTAACAATATTAAGTCTTCCAATCTATGAACATTCGTGACTTTCCACTTATTTATGTCTTCTTTAATTTCTTCTAGCATTTTTAAATTTTTTATTTTAGTTTTCATTGAACAAGACTTTCACCTCCTTGGTTAAATTAATTACTAAGTATTTTATTCTTTTTGATACTATTATAAATGGAGTTGTTTTCTTAATTTCCTTTTCATATTGTTCATTGTTAGTTTATAGAAATGTAACTGATTTGGGGGTGTTGACTTTTTATTATGCTACTTTGTCAAATTTGTTTATAGTTCTAATTGATTTTGGTGGAATTTTAGGGTTTTCTACATATAAAATCATATCATCTGCAAACAGAGATAATTTTACTTCTTTTCCAATATGGATGCCTTTTATTTCTTTTTCTTGCTTAATTGCACTGTATAGGACTCTGGGACTATGTTTAATAGAAATGGCAAAACTGAGCATCCTTGCCTTGTTCCTGTTCTTAGAGGAAAAGCTTTCACTCTTTCACCATTGAGCATGATGTCTGCTGTGGGTTTTTCATACATGACTTTTATTATGTTGAGGTAGTTTCTTTCTATTCCTGGTTTGTTGAGTGTTTTATTTTGTCAAATGCTTTTTCTGCATTAGTTGAAATGATCATGTGGTTTTTTCCTTCATTCCATTTAAGTGGTGTATTACATTGATCAGTTTTCTGTATGTTGAACCATTCTTGCATATCAGGAATGAATTCCATTTGGTCATGGTGTATAATCCCTTTACTATGCTGTTGAATTCAGTTTGATAGTATTTTGTTGAGAGTTTTTGTATTAATGTTCATAAGGGATATTGGTCTGTAGTTTTCTTTTCTTGTCATGTCTTTGTTGGCTTTGATAGCAGAGTGTTATAAAATGAGTTAGGAAATGTTCCCTCCTCTTCAATTTTTGGGAAAATTTTGAGAAGAATTGGTGTTAGTTCTTGTTAAATGTTGGTAGAATCCACCAGCGAAGCCATTAGGCCAAAGCTTTTTCTTTGTCAGATTTTGATTACTGATTTAATCTCCTTACTAATTATAGGTCCAGTCAGATTTTCCATTGCTTTTTGACTCAGTCTTGGTAGGTTATATGTTTCTAGAAATGCTTCCATTTCATCTAGGTTATCCAATTTGTTGGAGTACAGTTGTTCATAGTACTCTCATAATCTTTTTATTTTTGTAGAATTGGTAGTAATGTCTCAACTTTCATTCCGGATTTTGAGTAATTTGAATCCTCTCTTTTTTTCTTAGTCAATATAGCTAATTTGTCAATTTTTTTTTAAAGAACCAACTTTTGGTTTTGTTGATTTTCTCTGTTGTTTTTCTATTCTGTATTTTATTTATCTCTGTTTGAATCTTTATTATTTCCTTTCTTCTGCTACCTTTGAGCTTAGTTTGTTCTTTTTCTAGTTCCTTAAGTAGTAAAGCTAGATTGTTGATTTGAGATATTTCTTGTTTTTAGTGTGTTTATACATACACATTTCTCCCTTAGCACTGTTTTTGCTGCATTGCAAAAGTTTCGGGACGTTGTGCTCTCATTTTCATTTGGTTTTAAGTAGTTTCTAATTTCCCTTGTGACATATTTGACCCATTGATTGTTTAAGAGTGTGTTGTTTAATTTCCACAATTTTGTGAATTTTCCAGTTTTCCTTCTGTTATTGACTTCTGACTTCATCCTGTTGTGGTCAGAGAAGATACTTTAAATGATATCCATATTTTAAAATATATTTTGACTTAATTTGTGACCTAAAATATGGTCTATGCTGGAGAATGTCCCATGTGCACTTGAGAAGAATGTGTGTGCTGTTCTTCTTGGGTAGAGTGTCCTGTATATGTCTGTTAGAGCTGGTTGGTTTATTGTGTTGTTCAAGTCCTCTGTTTCTTTACTTATATTCCATCTGGTTGTTCTATCTTTTAATGAGAATGGCATATTGAAGTCTCCAACTATTGTTGTAGAAATATCTATTTCTCTCTTCAGTTCTATCAATTTTTGCTTCATACATTTGATTGTCTGTTATTAGGTACATAAACTTATTCTTTTAAATCTGTTCAGGTTGATCGTTCTTTTCCAGTCAAAACACCCATTTTCATGGGGAGGTGACCTTTTTGCTTACTCGTAGGCAGGGCTGACATTTAGCCAGTATGCTCCCAATGGCCTTACTGGCTGTCTAATTTTGATTGGTCAAATGTCTGATTGGATGTTGTCTGTGCTACACCAGTTGTTATTTTACATTACCGTCCTTTCTTTTGGGTAATAGAATTCTGTGGTCACTTTAAATTTTAAACTCAATTTTGACTCAGTAATTAAAATTGGTCAGTCCCGGTTATAATCAGAACTCTGAACTTGGTTGAGAGTTGATGCTCTCTTCTTCCTTATTTCTCCCTCAGCAGCTTGCTAACTATATAGCGTTTGACATCTCTGAGATTTCAGTCACAGAGGAAGAAGTGTAAAGGAGAGCAGGAAAGTTCCTTCTGGACCAGAGCTCTTGTCAGATGGCTTCATGTTTTCCTGGCTTGATGGATATCAAAAACTGCCTCTTGCTCTTGGGCACTTTTGGGGGTCCTTCAGGAACTCCTCTTCATGAGTTCACCTGGCTGTAATCTCTTTGCAGTGGGCTGTGTTCCTCCTTAGGCTGGCTCCTGCAGAAGCTCCCTCAGCTTCTGCCTCTTAGCAGTACACTTTCACTGCAGGAATACCCTTGTGGGCAGGATCCCTCTGAAAATAACCCCACATACGGTAGATTATATTTATAGTCTAGTTTTTCTTTGCTTCCTTTCTAATTGGCGTTAAGAATATATGTGCAAGTTTACTAGGCTGATGATAGCCTGGACTCAGAAGGGTGGCTACCTTCCATTCCAGAGCAAGCTGTATTCTGAGCATTTTCTAGAAATACAGACCCTGAAGACTATGTCAGTGTAGCAGGCTAAAAGCAGAGGCTTTGGTATCTCATTGACCCAGGTGTGAGTTCTCTGCGTGTGACTTTGAGAAAATCATTTAACCTATCTCTCTGAATCTCAATTTTCTCATCTGTTAAATGGGGATAATAATATTACTTACCTTAGTGGGATTGTGTTGAGAATTAAATAAGATAATGCATATAAATTGCTTAGTACACTGTCTTGCTCATTGTAAAGTGCTCAGTACTTACCCCTTATTATCTAATGAGGGGTACATTTGGAATACGCAAAAGGTCATACCTTGGAATTGCACAAGGTAACAGTTATAACAAAATAAAATAAAGATCTATCAATTAAAGGCAAGGAGACAGTATAAAAATTCAGCCACGGTGAACTGGAGTCAAGAGATCAGACTGTCCTGGGGGAAGATATTTCACTTCCCCATGCATTAGAAGCTGTGGATTTAACGGAGATTCCTTGGTGCCTGTGTAGTCACACCATGGTGTCAACTAGGCCAAAGTGTTAATCATCTATTAAAGCTATGTCACTATGTCTTTTGTGCTGTGGCAAAACACAAGCTCTTGGGCCATGGAAGCTTGAAGCGCAGTCTCTTCCCAAACCTATGCAATCAGCCAGAGAACATCAGCCACCTGAGTCAGTGGAAAATTCCAGATGTTTGTAGCTCATTAAGTGCCAATCGATGACTATGGAGGCTGTCAACTGTGCTGAGTAAGTAGACCTTATTAGCATCATGTTCCCTGAAGAAAGAACTGTCTCACAGGCATATTTCTTAAAGGGGCCACATATAACCGCCATCTTTAAAAAACCTTTTCAGATTCTTTAGACTATTTCCCTTCTGTGTAAATTCGCTAACTCCTCTTACAGACCCAATGTCACAGAAGCAGCCATAAATAACAAGGAGGGAGAAGAGTATCTCAAAGCTGGAAGCCTGAGACTTCACTTTTGCCCTGATGTTGGGGGCATACATTAAAAGTCTTACCTATATATTTACCCTAGTAATTTTACCTCTAGGAATTTATTTAAAGGGAATTTATTTTAAATAAAGTTTATTTAAGGAAGTGAAGATTTATCTATAAGGATATTCAACTCAGCACGTAATAGCAAAAGATTGCAAGCAACAGTAGGGGGGGGGGGTTGGTGAAATTAACGACAGATGATCACAACATAAAACACTGTTAACAACCACGTAGGCATGTATATATACACAGAAACACATTCACAATCTATTGAGTTTAAGAAGTGAAAAAGGGCTTCCCTGGTGACGCAGTGGTTGAGAATCTGCCTGCCAATGCAGGGGACACAGGTTCGAGCCCTGGCCGGGGAAGATCCCACATGCCGCAGTGCAACTAAGCCCATGTTCCACAACTACTGAACTTGAGCTCTAGAGCCCGCAAGCCACAACTACTGAGCCCATGTGCCACAGCTACCGAAGCCTGCATGCCTAGAGCCTGTGCTCCGCAACAAGAGAAGCCACTGCAATGAGAAGCCCGCGCACTGCAACGAAGAGTAGCCCCCGCTCACCGCAACTAGAGAAAGCCCGCGCACAGCAACAAAGACCCAACACAGCCAAAAATAAATAAATAAATAAATAAATAAATTTATTAAAAAAATAAAAAAGAAGTGAAAAAAAATCAGATAACAAAAGAACATACGCCATTTATTACCACTCTTATAACTAGAAAAAAGAAAAAGCTCAATAACAGAGGGCTTTCTATGTGCCAGGCATTGTTCTAAGTACTTCAGGGATGTTGACTTAGTTAATTCCCTACACTAACTATTAGGTATTGTATTATCCCCATTTTACAGATGAGGAAATTAAAGCACAGAGAGGTTAAAAATTCTGCCAAGGTCATATGCCAGTAAGTCACAGAGCTGAGATTTGACTCTGGACAGGCTTTGGAGTCTGTGCTCTTACCACTCCATACTGCTTCTCAGTATAGAAAAAAGGCTGGAAGGATATCCTCTGAAAGCCTTATCTTTGTGCTTATCTCTGGGAGGTAAGATGTTTTATTTTATTTTTTTGTTTATCTGCCTTTTCTACAGTTAACACACGTTACTTATGTAACAAGATAAACTCCAATAAAAATGTTTAAGAGAGAAGATCTTTGTTGCAGACTTGAAAAAGTCTCTCTGAGCCTCAGTTTCTTCATCTGTAGAATGGTAATAACACCTCTCCTGTAGAGCTAATGCCAAGATTGAAATAATGCTTGTGAAAGCACTCAGATAGTGTAGATTTGGAACGTGTTAAAAGTGCTATGTGAGGCTTCCCTGGTGGCGCAGTGGTTGAGAATCTGCCTGCCAATGCAGGGGACACGGGTTCTATCCCTGGTCCGGGAAGATCCCACATGCCACAGAGCAACTAAGCCCGTGCGCCACAACTACTGAGCCTGTGCTCTAGAGTCCGTGAGCCACAACTACTGAGCCCACGTGCCACAACTACTGAAGCCCACGCACCTAGAGCCCGTGCTCCGCAACAAGAGAAGCCACCGCAATGAGAAGCCCGCGCACCACAACGAAGAGTAGCCCCCGCTCGCCGCAACTAGAGAAAGCCCACGCGCAGCAGCGAAGACCCAACACAGACAAAAATTTTAAAAATTAAAAAAAAAAAAGTGCTAGGTGCTACAGTACAAAGCAACACAAAGTAGAAAGTGACAAGGCAAGATGTCTGCAGGAATTCAGAGATTGTCAAGTTGAGCAGACAGGATGTGAGAGTTTGAGGGGGCTCATATCTCATCTGATTCTCTTTAGCGACTCCGACGACTTCTGAGCTGAGGATTGTGTGCCTCTTCCTCATGCCCTGGGCGTGACTAGTTGGGAGACAGGTATTGTCATGATCTTATATGTTCCATAAGTTGTTACAGAAAAATCTGAACGAACTTTCTGGCTAACCCAATATAAGTAGATGGCTCTCATCTCCCACTATTTTTTTTCAGTGAGTGTCCCAGATTTCCTCTTATTATCAATCCAGTTGCCCGTCTGAGCCTGTTTTGGTTGTTCTTCTAAACATTGCTTCCCATCTCGCTGTTCGCACAGCTTCTGATCTGAAGGACTGGGAGCTCAGCCCCTGCAGCGGGCCAAGCAGCGGACAGCTTGGCTCAATGGACTAGCAGGGAGCTTGCTGGCAGAGCCGGGGGTCCGCTTGTGAGATAAACACCTTCTGAAGTTAATCTAAGTACCTCTGGGTGTTCAGGAGCTAGTTTCTCACTCTTTCCAGTTGTTCATGTGATCACTACCTTTGAGGATTATGGAGGACAAAGGGGGTCCCCTTCACACATACATCCCCACGCTAGGGGATCGCCCTTAGAAAAACTTAGAGCAGGAGCTGTCAACCAGAGTGAGACACTGGAATCAGATGCGCAGTAGGCAAAACTTTACCTCCACCTTCGTAAGCTCTTCAGCTGGACCTGAGAATTAAACTGATGTAAAGCAGACTAACAAGGTAGAAACATTCAAGTCTATTTAATATAAGTTTTATGTGATGCGGAGCCTTCATGGGGAAATGAAGACCCCAAGAAGTGGTAAATCCTAAATGCTTTTCTACTAGATTGAACAAAGGCAGGCAACTGTGGAAAAGTAACTAAAATATATGGAGAGCCTAAAAGAAGATAAAGAGTTGTTACTGAATTTGGTGCCACTCTTCACTGCCTACAAAATCAATACTCTGTCAGTGCTGATAGAAAGGAAAGTTGCCTTTAAACCGAATGCCAGCAATCTGGGGAGAAGGTGGACTCAGCATCCTCCAAAGCCATATCTCAAGTTTCTGCTCGGCCATGAAAGTTTTTAAAAGGAAACAGGGAAGTAATCTTCGTTAATCATTGAGATCGGGGGTCAGAGTCGTCACCATACCCCGCTGTGCAGGCTTGGGTGCAGGCTTGTCGACTCCTCCTGATCTTTATTTCTTTATTTAGAAATAAGCCAAAGGCCAAATGAATTTTAAGTAAAATAAGTCCTTGGGGACTCATGATCTTTATTTAGATGCTATTTTGTTCACACAGTTTGTTCAAGAGATTACTGAAGGGGAAGCTAGGAAAGAGATCTGGTCATCCGTTAATTACTTATTCTTCATTTCTACTTCACTCATCTATGGAAAGAACCAACAAGCTAGGCAAATTATTGTGTGATCAAAAGATTTAAAAGGGGTACGAGGGCTGGAGATGAGTAGAGCATGGGGGTGCCTGGTTTAAGATTAGTGTCAAGATAAAGGGGTGCCTCCTGCAGAGAGCTCTTTCCTGCAAAGAGCTTTTTTCTGCCAAAAGCCGCTCACAAATCCCCGCTTGTCAGAACATCATTCCATCTCTATGGGATCATGGGTGAAAGTCCGTCTTCTGTAACTTCTTCATGCTGACATAGGGCACTGTATCCTTAGAGTGGAAGATGTCGACATGGGTATGTAGCATCTCCCTGCTGACAGCTGTCTCGCCCCTTCACATATATAGGCAGAACAAGCTACAATTATTTTGATGCCCACAAAGATATAGATTATTATGAGCAGTAGTGTTAATCCCATTCTCTTAAGGCCGGCTCTTGGAGCTGTGTTAGCCATAGTTTCAGTACTGCTCAAGATGGAGCAGTTTATGTCACAGCTGCAGTCTGGTCATCATGCAGTTAGCTTTTTCCCTCTGGTGGCAGTTACAGTATCTGTAAAACAACTCAGGAAGGTGCATCGGACACTGAGTCTGTGACTCTATTGTCCTAATCATTAGCTGCTTGAGCCTGCTCTTTTGTGACTCAGGGAGGCCTGGGAGACTTCAGCTTTTCTACAAACAGGAGGCAGGAGATGTGAATGGGCCTTTGTATCAATACTTGGGGAGGGGTGGGGGGTGGCCCACAGGGGTCTGCTTGGTTCCAGACTTACTTTGACAAGGTCTGTTTGTACAGAATTCTCCTGGCCTTGACACCCTCCCCACCCCCCGCCACCCATCTCTGGTGATAAGAACGTTTCTTTCTTCTTGGTATAGGAAGGGTATCTTTTTTTTTTTTTTTTTTACTGACTGTGTTGGGTCTTTGTTGCTGCACACGGGCTTTCTCTAGTTGCGGTGAGCGGGGGCTACTCTTCGTTGCGGTGCGTGGGCTTCTCATTGTGGTGGCTTCTCTTGTTGTGGAGCATGGGCTCTAGGCGCGCGGGCTCCAGCAGTTGTGGCTCGCAGGCTCTAGAGCTCAGGCTCAGTAGTTGTGGCACACGGGCTTAATTGCTCCACGGCATGTGGAATCTTCCCAGCCCAGGGACTGAACCTGTGCCCCCTGCGTTGGCAAGTGGATTCTTAACCACTGCACCACCAGGGAAGCCCAGGAAGGGCATCTTTCACAAGGGCGTTTTCTCCTGCTTTCAGGAAGAAAAGGGGAGGTGGGTCAGAGCACCCTTCCTGCACCTGCTGTTTTTCAAGTGCCTTTAGCTCAAAATAATCATTATGCCAAAGTGGCATATTTAGGAGTGGCATATTCTGCCAGCCTTCAGCTGGAACTGGAACACCCAAGCACCCATCCTCAAAGATTCTGATCCTGGGCTGGGGGTCCAGGCAGCAGAACCCTTTAAAGGTACTGAAGATTGAGAATTGCTGGGTCAGAGTCAGAGGAAGTGTGGGAGTTTCACATTGACTTCCTGTGCCCCATTTAGTAATTAGACCGAAATGGCTGTAATGGCTGAGGACTGATTTGCAATCGCTCTGGAATGTGTGAGCAACTGGGGAGCGAGCAGCAGCTGCTTCCCCAGGAAACAAAACCACTGTGCATGGAGGGGTGTGTGTTTTGATACCAGTTTGGCAACAAGATAAGAGTCCTAAGGCACATCAAAACATCAGGCAGGTTGTCCGTCCACTTTACTCTTGGCGGAGGCCAAGAACTTGCTTGCCCTAAATGAAATAAGCCACCAGCTGACAGACCTGCAAGCATTCAAAGCTGTCCTCTGAATTCATAGATGAGCTTGAGGAAGAAACAGAACCAGACTGGCTTGTTTTGAGATAGACACCCTGGCGGAGTAAATGATCCAGCCCGAAAGCCAGTCAGTTCAACTAGAGACTTGTTCCAAATATTTGGCAAACTCGGGTGTTTGTCTCACTTGCTCTGGCCCTCGTGGGGTCTAAATAGAATAAGCATCAGCCTGCAACTTGCCAGTCCTCCAAAGCTGGACTTTCAGAAACGCCTTTTTGCCTCACTTCTACTTACAGATTAGGCAGGTAATGTTGATTTTTAGCTCCCACAGATACATAATTCAAAACAGATTCTCGAGGGAAAGGATTTCAGCGAGCGTGGAAATCCTCTCCTTTTACCTTCCATTCTACAGGGTCTGAGCACAAGGTCTGGAACCTGCACTCCTTCGCAGTGTTAGCAGGTTGATTTTTGTGTTTGCATACAATTGGCACTGCCTGTCCTTGACTCTCTGGGGAAGAACTGAGGAAACGAATCTCCTCAGACACCAGCTTCCCTCTCTGAAAAGTGGTAAAGGGAAAAGCTTTTTGAGTTTTTTGGGGCTGGGATGGAGCCTCATTCACTATTGTATTCCCAGGGCTTGGCGGAGTGCCTGCCTCAAAGAAGGCACCAGGTAAATCTTTGTCAAATAAATGCTTGGTATTAAACACCCACGTATTTATTATGCATTTGGTGCCCAGTATTGGTGGCTGATCGACATCTTGAGAGCTGTTTGTTTATATCAACATTTTCCTATTTGAACTGAGAATCACTAATTGTATCGTGTTGGTGGAACTGGCTTTAAAGCCCAGCCTGGCACAGCCAGAGGCTGTATCAGACGTCCTGAAAAGGATGTGATTTTTAACTCCTGCTCTCCAGTTCTGAGCTGTTGTGGGCACTTGGTAAATATTAATGAAGGATGAGGCTGGAGCTATATTGGGAGGCTCCTGGGAGTCTGGGACATGGTAAAGGCTTTAACGGCAGTCTTCGGCGGGCAGCCTGACTCTGACCTTCTGGCAGAGAAGCTGGCTCAGCCAGACGGCAAGATGGAGGCTTCACCCTGCCCAAGCTTCCCCAGCACGCCAGCCAGCAGCCAGTCAGTGTCTGCTCTGGGCAAAGCACATTTTGGGCCCTGGGGAGGACATAGAGGTGACTCAGACACGGATGCTGCAGGGAACATAGGGTGGGCTCTGGAGCCTTAGTGTGTGGCTTTCAGCTTTAAACTGAGCCTCAGATTTCGGATCTGTACAGTGGAGATCAAAATAGCACCTACTCCACGATTTGTGAAAATTCAACGAAATGATGTAAGCAAAACAATTTAGCACAGGGCAGAGGGAGGCAGAGTGAGTATCCAACACAGTACATCGTGTGTTTACAAGCACCCGATACATTACCCGTATGTTTATACAGATAAGATCCGGAGGGTGATTTAATTTTGTAATACAATTTGGGGCCAATGCAGTGTTTGTTGTTGTTGTTGTTTTAAAGTAACACAATCAGATCCATGAGGGTAGAAAGGAGGGCGAGGTAGGAGTATAGGAGGGATGAATTTGAAAGATATTTGGATGATGATAATAAAAAAGAATTAGAAAAGAGAAGTGCTCAGACTGAAACCAGACTGTTCATTTTACAAATCACTATATTAAAAAATATATTGTAAGGGTCTTTTCTTAAGTCAAAGTCTTGAATCCATTAAATACAGCCTGGCTGTGATCTGGCTGGATGTCTAAGCCAGTTTCTTGAATTTTTAGAAAATAGATTACACTTTCAGTAAGGTCGCTTACTATGTACATCTTACTTGACTATAATGATTAGCAGCTGAAAGTCCCATGCTCAGAAGTATCTTTTCTATTCTATTCTGCACATTTCACCAAATTAATTTGATTAACAAACTCCTCTTTTAAATTGGTGTTCTTAAGAAACTTAATTAAGGTCTGTGGCTACAAGAACATAGGGGTGGGGGATGATGGTAGCAGAAAAACTGAAGATTAAAAAAGGAATTATGTGGGACTCATAAAAAGTACATATAAATCCTGTAACAAATAAAAAGTACATATAAATGCTGTAACAAAAATGCGTACATGTTCATAGAAATTGGTGTTCTTTAAAACACAAACTCTGGGTTGCTTTCCATTTACTCCAAAGAAGTTGCCCGTTTCCTCTTCCCTGCACCTTGGTGGCATAATCAACTGAACTCTACCTTTTCTCCCCGCTTTCACTTACAAACTGGGCAGAAAGGGGACTAAGGGAGCCCCATTCTCGCAACAGATTTTTCTTGTGCGCTTACAGGGTGCTCTGCGCTCGGAGAAAGAGGTGGGGGGGGGATGGGCAGACACGTAGCCACCACACCGTGTGACTGAAGTTCAGGACCAGTGGGACACAAAAGAAGAACTGATTAACTTGATCCGCACCTGTGTCGCAAACGCCTTCACACGGGAGGCAACTACTCAAGAATTTCGAGGCTGCGGGCAGGGAGGACAAGAGGGAACCGCAGGGGAACCGCAAGCTGGAGAGCTGCAAAGAAGTCCCCGTGACCGGGGAACAGTGACAGGAGTGTCAGGACTAAGTGGTCAGGGGCCAGCTTCAGAAATAACTTGCTGGAGTATCTTTCGTCAGTAAGAGATCGGGTACACGGCTCGGTGAACTTAACTCGGGAACTCAAAGCCCCTTCGCTGACTCCCCACGGCGGGGAACCACCGGGTTCCGAGGGCCGCGGGCCCCGCGAGCCGGGCAGCCCGGGTGAAAGCCGCTGCCCGGGCGGACGGCTGACGCCCCTTCCCCGGCGTGCCGGGCTCGGGCCCCGGAGTCGCCACGAGGGGGTGGCGTTGGCCGTGTTCTGTAGTGCCGGGCGAGGCCGGACGGGCGCCTCCGGGAGAAGCCGGTGTCAACCAGGAGCCGGCGGAGGGACGGCAGCCGGGGCCGCGACGGTTGTTCCCGACATGCTCTTCTCGGGGAGGATTTCAAAACCTCGGCCGCAACCACCTCCCCTCTCCCGGCCCCGTCGGGCCCCAGCAACAGGCGGCGGCTCGCGTATCATTGGCCGGGCCGCGCAAAGGCGTGTTTTGATTGGCCGCCGCGCCTCCCGGCCCCGCTCTAGCGCTCACCGCCGCCTCCATTTTGTCGGTAGAGGCAGAAGGGGAAGGTCGGTCGGGACGCTGAGGTGGCCTGCAGCTGTCTCGTCGGTGCTCGTGGGCTTCGCTCGTTCCGTGCCTCGTCTCTCCCTGGAAGGGGAGGGGGGCTTCGACGCCGAGCAGGAGCCGCCGCCGCCGTAGTCCCGGGTTCGAAGTCGGTGAGTGGCGGCGGCGCGGCGGGTGCGGCCATGTTGGCGGCCGCGCTCCCCATTGTTGGGGGAAGGAGGCGAGATCCGAGGCCGGGCGGGCGCGAGCGGCCCGGAGGAGCGGGTTCCCGGGCCGGGCTCGAGGAACGCTGAGCCGCTCGGAAGCCCAGCGCCGTCGGCAGAACCGAACTTTCCGGTCTCGCGTTGGGAATGACTCACGATCCGGGAACTAATTTTTTTAGGGCTGTTAACATAGTGTGGAAGGGCCTCTCACCTTTTCGAAAAGAAGAGGGCTTATTATTTGTTCGGTAACTTGGTTTCTTGGAATATTAAATGAAATCTCGAATGTTTAATGTTCACGATAGGGAGGCAATTTTTTTATATTTAAGAACTGACTTGGCTTGTTACGGCTTGTGAAACTTATTTTAAGACGGGGAGGAGTCAAGAGTTCATAACCAAAGGAAGAGCTGCAAGACGTAAACACGCTGGGAGAGGAGGCTTTGTGAAAACAGATATGTGGTGTGTCCAAAGACTGGGAAATTCTGGTGGGACTTTAGAAACATGGTCTTTAGGAAAGATTTTAAGCCCATTTCTTGGCATGGCTGTAAAGGTTAATGCTTCCATGGTTTAACATTTTGGTCACAAAATCCGTGTGAGAATCTGAAAGGTTCCTAGGAAAAAGATGCAACTTGTTGCGGGATTTGGCGGACACCCCTCCCCACATTCCTCAGGGGTTCCTGGATCTCGAGGGTTTTTAAATGATGACAGTTACAAGGTCAAAGTCATCTTTAGAGACATTATTTTCTGCCTTTTAGTTCAGGAAGTAGTCACTCTTTAACTATTTCTGTAGTAAATGTAAATGATCACTTTCTCCTGTGTTTTTGAATTGAAATAATGAAATATTTGCTTTTCTAGCTAAGACTTCTCTCAAACTTGTGTGCTGAGGAGACTCAGATGTTGGCCTCAGCTCCTAGGCTGAACTCAGCAGATCGGCCCATGAAAACTTCTGCATTGAGACAAAGGAAAGGATCTATCAGAAAGCAACATCTATTATCCTGGGCGTGGCAGCAAGGAAGAGGACAGGTGGTGGAAATCCTGCAATCTGAAAAGCAGACTGAAAGGTATCAAAAACTTCCCGTTGTAATGGGGCAGGCATTTTATGATGGACTCATCCTAAACAGTTTTTATTTTTAGATAGAGGATTATTCGGATTTGTGGATAAGCTCACTTTTCTTAGAAAGGTAATAAAGTGCATGTAATGAAGTGTGAACAGTATAGTGAAGTTAAAGCAGCTGAATAGCACGTATTTGAGTCTTACCCAAGATTTCTGGAGTTACAAATTGGAGCTATTTAAGTTTCTTAAAGTTTTGAACTATTTGAAGTGGAATTCTACTCAATGTTTTGTTTGCATTCACTTACAGGTGACAAAGAAGCTGAAGATGGGTGGTGGCGAGAGGTATAACATTCCAGCCCCTCAGTCTAGAAATGTTAGTAAGAACCAACAACAGCTTAGTAGACAGAAGACCAAGGATCAGAATTCCCAGATGAAGATTGTTCATAAGAAAAAGGAAAGAGGACATACTTATAATTCATCAGCAGCTGCATGGCAGGCCATGCAAAGTGGGGGGAAGAACAAAAATTTTCCAAATAATCAAAACTGGAACTCTAGCTTATCAAGTCCCACCTTACTTTTTAAGTCTCAAACTAATCAGAACTATGCTGGAGCCAAATTTAGTGAGCCGCCATCACCAAGTGTTCTTCCTAAACCACCAAGCCACTGGGTTCCTGTTTCCTTTAATCCTTCTGATAAAGAAATAATGACATTTCAACTTAAAACCTTACTTAAAGTACAGGTGTAAAATGAGATAAAGTATTAATGTGTTTAAATTTAGTCATATTTAGGGATAATTGGCAATTGTCTCAGACCAAATTCACTAGGGAATTTAATGTGTAAAACTGCTAATTAATGTAGAAAATATAATTAGACTTAACTGTTTTGTGTGTTACGTGCACTGTGATGGTAGAATCAGTGCAACTTAAAATAACTAAATTATTGATAATTGTACTTCATATAAATACTAAGTGTTCTCAATTGAGTAACCAAGTGAAACCAGTCAAGTTTAGATTTGGGGAATGGTAAAGGAATCAACTTTTTCTATTGCCTGTTGGGGGAAAATAGTAATTTAAGATTATCATTCACAGATCAGCAGATTGACTTGTTGAGATCTGGTAAATGATTATAAGCATCCAGTTAAGACATACAGGGGTTGAAAACTAGTTGAATATTTGAAAGTTTAATGTCCTAGAAACACCTAAACCAGTAATATGCCAACAATCTGATGCACTGCCAAAAGAAAATGTGAATTTTTTTTTAGAGTATAGTTGTATTTTAGTGAACTGTATGGTGGTGAATGCGGAAAGGGCACTAGGGGCTATTTAGAATGAAACAGTATACCCCATTGTCCCTGTTACTGACATGCAGTGGATAGGTGTCTGCCAACAAATGCACCGAAACCATTTTTTATAGAAATAGTATTCGGTGTTCACCGAGTAGCTTTCAGAATACATTTTTGTATTATGGCACTGCACAAGCTATTCTGACAGTGATCTGGCATCAAATCATCCCTGCACAGCTTGTTTAAAGTTGGGAGTTATATAATGTGAAAGTTTTACGTACCTAGGAAAGAGCCATGTAAATATATGTAATAAACTTGTAGCATATGTAAAGTTTTGTTGGCATTTATCCTACAAAAATAGAATATTTTAGTATGAATTTGCTGAATGTAAGACATGGACTCCTTTTTATACTATGGCCTAATTTTAAAGGTCCAAAAAAACCTTGTTTTTAAAGTTTGCCCTTGTGCTAAAGTGCCACTGTACGTATACTATGATTGATCTTGTTGTAAACTATATTTCAAAGTAAATCCTAGTGTAAGAAGTTTTATATAACTGAAAAGGTTTTAAGCTGCTAAAACACTTCCTATTTTTGAGAGATGTGAAATGCAGTATGTGATTATTTTAATTTCTTTCTTAAGCCCAAAGATGAACTATTAAGGGGTTCCTCTAACCTTAAAAGATTCATTTTGGCTTTCAACAATTTGTGTAACCTATGAGTATAGTGTACAATGCCAGCGTTTTTTTTTTTTTTTTTTGGTCAACAGGTGCAACCCAGGGGACCACTCATTGCAAAAGATGCAATTTCTTGCCTAATACCATGATAACATGTTTTGTTTACCTTAAAGATAAGCGCTAATTATAACAGCCAACCCAATGAATTAAAAGGAAAGCGGGGGGGGGGGGGGGGGTCTATTTAGAATATGGTGGTAGGTGCCCTCTTTTCTCATTTGGCAGCTTTTTTGATACTTTTAAGCAGAATGGGTAAGTTGTATTTCTCCTAATAAATTCAGGTAATATTGCCCACATCAAATAATGATATCCTAAGGACAAGTTTATATAATAGTACTTAATGTACATACGGGAATTTGAAGCATGAAATTAAAAAATAAAATTGCTTTTTCCCATGTCTTGTTTTTATTGTATAAAAATTGTTGACTATGTAATATTCTTAGAATGCACATAATTAACCCTACTGAAATACAATAGGACTGTTGGTTTTAAGAGGCAACCAGTTTGCTAACTGACAGACATTTGGATTAGCAGCTATACCGTTAAAAAAGCAACTGTGGCTTCCCAGCAGGGCTAACAGTAAAAGGCCACAGAATATTACTTTGGAAACTTACATAAAGCTTCTGAATTCATCTCATACCAAATTGAGTAAAGCAGGTTTAACCGCCTGTCTCCCTCTTCTATATTTTAAGATGACTTAGGTAAACACAAGAGTTCTTGTCAATTTGAGAAATTCTGCAAATTTTTTTTTCTATAAACCTATTATTTTCACAAGGGGACCTTGGAGGAGAAAAAAGACACAAGAACTAAACTGGCTTTCTAATATGTTCCAAATGATACGATAGCTTAAACTAGTTCAAAAAAAATCTTTTTAATTTCTATACTAAGCAAGCAGTGAATCCCAGGGCCAGGCTGTATTTTCTCCTGCAAACTGTCAGAATAAATTGATTTGGCAGAAATTAATAATGTTTTTTTTTCCTGTTTATTCAGTGTAATTTCTATTAACAGTGCCAAGAATTGCCCAGTTCTTTGCAGTACTGCACTGGAATCCCACTAGATTCAACAATTTTCATCCCAAGCATCTTTATGTTAGGTTTTGATGTATACATGTAAATACAGTATATACTAGATTTTTGGTTTGGGACGGACTCAAGTGGTAAAAGTGTTCAGAGAATTAAGAGCACATTGGCTTTAACTACAAAAATTTTTAATAGCTACGGTTAACTTAAAAAGTTAATTGATATCTCATACCTTAGAAAGGTACTAATAAAGTTATGGTTAGCGTACAGGAAGTATGGTTGACATGAATTTCTCAAATCGTACTTGTAAGAATCACAAAGTTGTTAAGAGCTCATCTACCCTGTAGGGCTGCAGTCAGCCATAGCATGAGCCTTGTCAGTGTTACAATTTAAACTTGTATCTTTTTGATGGCAGCATATATAGTATGTTGGAATCTTGAGCCCATAACCTATCTTTACACTTAAGTTCTGGTAAATTCTCTTCATCCCAGAAGCAAGCACAAAGTGGAAAAAAAACTGAAGGAAAACACTAGTTTTCTAGTGTTTCTTTAACTGTCTCATAGGCAATTACTTCGTAAACCAAGTGGGATAGAGTACATCTCAAACCTCTTACACAAATGAGGAAAGCCTACCCAGCCACAAATCTGTCAGGCAGAACTAAACCTAAAAAAAAAAAAAAAAATCCAAGATTTTTTGGATCCTAGACCAGTTTATTTCATTATCTAGCATTCAGAGATGTGCTCTACAACAAACGACACAAAAAGGCCTTTTACTTCTTTACAAACTACTCTGTCAATTATCAACAAAATGAATTTACATGCCTTGCTTTGTACTCCAAATAAAAAAGGAATCCCATCTTTAACATAAGGGTGAAACAACTGTTAGGAATACATAGAAACAACACAATGAACATAAGCGACACTGCTGGAGGAAGGGACAAAGGGAAAAAACCCCCAAAAAGATCCTTTTCCATAGCAGCTAGCTATGTCTTACAGATGTCAGTCGTTGAAGATGAATAGGTTGCTGACTTCTTTCATCAGTGAGGACAATTCACTCCTGGGACTCCTAAAAGCTTTGACAGACCGCCTAGTTGAACACTTATTTTATTCCTGAGCTGCCACTGTGCTGTTCAAGTCACAGCCTCCCCACTTCAAAATTATCTCAGGATTTTGTAAACAGGAATATGGTCAAAATGCAATACGAGATTGAAATTTGGAAAGCCAGGCTGGAAAGTGAGTCAACAGCTGTTGAGATCTTGGATTACATTTAACCCTTTCCATCCAAGAAAGTTACAAATACTTTTTGTAATTAAACTATTTTCATAAATCTATTAAATCTTCCCTCTAAGTGAACTCTAGATTCACTTATATTAATTGTATTGTTATAAAATTTCCCCATTTGATAAAAAAAATGAACCAAATGAAAAACCCTGGACACTTAATCTAGTATCTGCCACTTACTGTGTGATCTCAGGCAAGTTTGAAAAATTAAAACGGGTAAAAATACCTCCATTTCATATCTCCCTTAGGTATATTCTGCTATATTTTCAAAATCTTTATAAATTAAAGGCTTAAACACTTCTGTATTTTTAGATGAGTAACTTTACGCAAAAAGTTTTAATTGTGGCAGAAATAAAGACAAAAATCAAATATGCAAGTGATGAAATCAATGTATAGATAAACTTCATATCCTAATAAGGAACTAAGGAATCCAAAACATTTTGTGATACTATAAAAGTTATTTATTCACTATACACAGAACATGTCCCCTATAAAATGTACATGTAAATCACTAGAAAGTATATTTGGTGAACATTTTCTCAATTACAGAACATACTAAATCAGTTGGGAATAACAGCTGTCTGCCTCAAAATAATCTAATTATAGCACCCAGAGTCTCCTTTACATCTGATGCAAAGTTAAATACTTATTTTGGGGATTGTTTCCTAACGTGTTTGAGGAGGCAGAGTTAACAATTATATATAACTCTAGTATATTACAGTCACTGCACAGTAAATCAGTTTATTACAGATTAAAACATCATTTTTTCATTATTTGTATTAATGGGATGAAAACAAATACTGGATACTTTTAAATGGCAAATAACCACAAAATTACTTATCTTTGATAGTATATTGGGTTTTATAATTACATAGGATATAAATGGTGTAAAATAGTTATAATACACCTCAAACAAAACAGTGAGGCCACACTGTAATGATTCACTAGATTGTGCTCAGTAGACATTTATTGAATAAGTGAATTTTATCTATTTTTCTCCCCAATTACCCAGTACAATTTTTGCCCACAGTAAGGGCTCAGTAAATGTTTGCTGAATATACTGACTAGGAAAGAGGTGAGAAGAGATGGACCCTCTTAGCTGGATGTCAAGTATAATTGGAATTTATGTGGGAGAGTGTTTAAGGAAGATGTAAACCGCATGTGGCATACAAGTAAGGAAACTCAGATGCCAACAAAGCAAACCATTAAGCAGAAAACACTGGCACTGGAATAAACAAAGGCAAGATTTGCCAATAGCAAAAACAGAACTGACTTTAAGAGATAAGCAAGTTTATACTGGACCATACCTTTTCTCACCCAATTCAGTTTGAGACAGACCAATAGAGGCACTGTAAGAGACTATGGCTGTCTTCCTTGATATGCAAACATCCTAGTTTCCAATTTAACATGGACCTGTTACCCATGAATCAATATAAACCTATTCAGATTTAGGGATTAGTTTCCACAAGTACAAAGTTGAATTTCCTTTTATTTGTCCTAAAATGCTTACTTTCAAACTTGAAGGGACTTCAATTATTCCATGTAGTTTCGATAACATTCTTTTATCTTTTCAGACCAGAGTCAAAATATTCGTACAGTATTCATACTGCAGCACCTTCCACCCACCCTTTGGTCGCTTGAACTGCCCTTCTTTGGTTCTTTTTCCGCTTTCTCAGATCTTTCTTGAAGTGTAGTAAGCAGAACTGTACTGGGTATTCCAGCTGCAGTTTGGTCTTAAATAAAAGAAGGATGTTTGTCAGTTTGGTTTTCTTTATTCTTCTCTGTGGTATACAGGATTTTGTTAGTTGAACTGGATGTAGCAGCTTACAGGGCCAAATTTTCAAGAGAATAGTATAATAGTTCCCAGGTCTTTTCCCTGGGTTGTAACTTAACAGCTCATACTCTATGTAGCACCTTTCCTTTCTCACTGAAGCATTATCTGTCATTATTCTTCTTGCTTACTTGGCTTCAAAAAAAAAAAAAAAAATGCAGAGAGATCTTAAGCAAAAAGAGAGGTGAAGTGTCAGCTCTCACTTGAGTCTTGATATGTTCTACTCCAATACTGAGCCGTGCCAGACACACAGTAGATACTCAATAATTATGGAACTCAACCATGTAACCCAACATTAAAGCCCTGTATAAGGATCCTTAAGTATCAGTAGGATCCTATCATGGGTTCAAATATAAAATAGTCCCTTTGAAGCTATGTTATTTAGGTATGTCACTTTAGAAATAACATATAAGGTTCTCAAGAAAATAGCATGAGTCTAAAAATAAGTGACACAAGTAAAAAATAAAAACGAAACTATTACTTCTAATTCTATACAGACTAAGAAAAATTAAACAGGTTATTTGCCCAATCTACTCTAATTACAGTCCATTAAAAAAAAAAAACATCTAAGGATCCGGCTGAGCTCAAATCCTGGATCTGCCTTTTATTGCTTTTTCTTTGTGCCTCCATTTCCTTATCAGCTGTTACACGAGAAAATAAAAGTATCTTTCTCATAGGGTTTCGTGATGAGTAAATGAGTTAACACATAAAGCTTTTAGAACAGTGTCTGGCACATCATAAATACTCAATAAATATCAGCTATACTTGTCATTATAAAGCAGCTTGAACTCAAACCACAAAACACCTAAACCAGTTCCCCACAGTGATTATCACTTAATATTAAGTGCTCACGAACATTCAATGCAAAAATATTTTAAATCACACCATAAACATAAGGCCCAATCCATCTTGTTTAGGATGGGGAAGAGTAGAATTATTGGTCCATCTAATAATGAAAATATAAACTTAAAATTAGCTGACTCAAATTTCATTTTAATGCGTATCTTAACACTACCAATAACCTCTAAGTTATTTAACCCAAGGGGTTTAATAAGCAATAATGAAACAACTCTGACATTACATAAGGAATTTTTAACTACTACGTAGAAGATGTACCTTTCTGGCAGGTTCTATCATTTCCAAAGTAAAACCTGTGCCTAGTGCAACACTGATTTAAAATACTCCTAAATCCGCTGTTATTGTATAATCTCATTCAAAACTATAATAATTCCAGTTAATCATTATTTCCTTCATTTTGTTTTTATTATAGCATGTTTGCTTAATTTACAGCAAGCAGAAAATAAGCTGGGTCTTGTTTTGATCCAAACATTGATGTTTTAAAGGTTGTACACAATATTTGTTAAAAAGAACATATAAAAATACCTTTTTAGAAGCTTCTATAAGAAAGAAAATACAAAGTTTAACCCCACAACTTTCCTCTTTGCTAGAACTGCAAACTACTGCTACAGTTTTAAATAGACTTTTTGTTGTTTAAACTATACATCCAGGAAAATCTAAAAAAATTAAAGAAACGTGCATATAAATGATTGCATAGCAGAACATGAACATTAACTGCAAACAGTAAAGAAATGAAAGTTAGAAATACTATCAAATATACAAAGGTTCTAGAATCAATCCTTTAAACACATTCCACAAACAGTATTTAAAACCACCTTTTGTTCTTTACAGGCAAGGCCTAGATTACTAAAACCAAAATTGAAAAAAGTAATCCTCTAAAAGGAATGGTTTCCCCACAACATTTCTTACTTATTATGCCTGTAAGCAAGCAATCTAAAAATTTTAAGGATGCCAGCTTTTATTCTGAAATGAGATTGGACACGTCAAGTCACTTTTTATTGCCCCCAAATGATCTCGCAGAGAGATGTTAGAAATTATAAAGAGTTAGGGTATTATTTTCATCAGGTACTACATGGATAATCAGTCAAAACCTCAAGAGATGTGACTTTCTTAGTTTTTTCCAGAATTATTTAAAATCTCATGGCACCACAGAATCACGTAGAATGGGAGTGTTGTCTTTTTACTTGCCTCACATTAAATAAACTGAGGCGTGAAGAACAAGCCTCCTTCATAAAGATATGGGCAAATTTTGATACAAATGCACACACCAAGTGCTTTAAGCATCAAAATTCAGTCCTTTTACACTATGCGCACACACAAACAAAACCTACTTTGAAAACACTTTACTTGCTTTTAACAGCAGTAAGAAAACTAAGCAATATTATGGTCAACAATGCTCCTTAAAGTTTAGAGTAACTGCATAAGAGCATTCTTTTCCCCTTAAAATTATTTCTGCCATCATCAACCTGCCCAAATTTTAAGGGGGGTTTTTCCGATGTTTGTATGGTTCCAAATCTTCACAGAAACCAGAAAAGTGAAGGCTCCGTGTTTCAATCAAAAACTCCATCTCCCTGAAAATGCTACTTAACCCAGTTGGCGTCATTTCCCGAGACAGTGGGGTTAACAAAAGAACTATTCCACACTGTGCCATAAATTATCATCGTGGGTCTCGACACCTTGACAAGACAAAAAGGTCCACCCTGAACCTAAATGTGTCTAGTCGGGTCAGTGTTGTACGGTGGCTACAACTTCACTTTTGTATCATTCTACCTTATTAGCAAGCTACATTTCTAGGTTAACAGTTCTACCAAATATGGATATGAAAGTTTATTTTTAATAAGACAATGTTGCAAATTATGGTCAACCAACATCTTTTCACCAATACCTCAAGCATTAAAAAATGAGAATCTTTACAAAAATATACAGAGACACCACAAATTGGTAGCTGCCCATAACATTAAACAAACTGGACTCTTAAGAGTGGCTTCTCAACAGCATTTCATTTTAATAATAACCATTGCCTGGTACAGGGAAAACTGACAAGTGTTTTTTTAAGCATCATTGCAACATTGTATTCCTGATAATTTAAGTAAACCAAACTATGAGTAAATGAATGATACATGCCTAAAAATATCATGGTTTATACTATCAGTGGCCACTGGACTTAGGACTAGTCCAAGACCTTGATCTAGATTTTGACCTAGACCTAGACTGTGATCTTGACTGAGATTTGGATCTAGGTGGTTCTTTTTTCCTTGATTCCTTTTCATATCTTGAGCCAGACTTATAATGTGTTTTGGAATCTGTTTTAGAGGTGCCTCTAGTTTTGGTGTGAGATGCAGACCTAGAACGTGATTTAGCCTTCATTTCTTTCTTGGGCTGGGACTTGGACCGTGATCTTGAATTGGATTTAGATCTTGAAAAAGATCGATTTCGGTGTTTGAATCTTTCAAAACAGAGGAGAGATACAATTAGAGTAAAAATTAGATTCTATATTAATCAAATTTGTTATTTTTAGAGCAAAAGTTCACTCTGAAATTGAAAAATGTATAGTCTTTTTCAAAGCAAAGTTATTTACCTATCATTGTCGGAATGGCTTCTGCTACGCCGTGGTCTTCCAGTCGGTCTACTGCTAAAAAGTACATCAGAAAAAGCAAACAGTGACACATGTCTATTTACAAGTTTCTAATTAAAAAAGTGAACCATAAAACTTTTAAAACAAAGCACTAAAAATATTTTTAGTCTCAATGAAGCATACAATGTACATAATTAAAAGTACACAAGATTTAAAAAAATTAAAGGCCAACAAACTAAATCTTTTCTGTGGTACACATCACTTACTTTCTAGGACTATAAGATCTTCTATAGTTGTAATCAAAGGAACGACTTCTTGATCTCCTTCTTTCGTAACTTCGGCTTCTAGAACGTCTGTATCTGTCATAATCATCATAGCGTGAAGAACTATACACATTCCTCCCTTCCTTGGCTTTCATCTGATTTGGAGCTATGAAATACACAGAACAGAAATATTTACAAACATTAAAAACGTAGTATTTAAGCCTCCAAATTATAGGAAAAATTCCTGCATCCCCTTCCTTTATGCCTCCAAATCTGTGGCTACTTGTGAATGTTAATCTTGGAAAAGGTATTTATTTTCAAGCAAGTCTATCAGAAGACTGTTTTATGTTAAAAATGATACCCTCAAATATCTCCCCAACTATTTTGTTTTTTCAAAGACCTCTCACATCTAGTTTGTTGTCCAAAAATATGCCAACTGCTTCGACATTAGGAAAATATACCATGAAAGTACTTTTAAAATTCCGAATTAAGATACAAATGACTTCTGAACCATATGCTAATTTGGAATTATCCTACCATGGTCTCCATTCATTAGGAACAAAATTAACAATGACAAAATACTTAATGGTGGCCTACGAATGATATGTAGTGTCAAAATGCAATAATATATAGTTATACAGTTCTGAGAAACCATGACAAAGAAAAGCAGAAGAAAACTAACACTTGTTAAATGCCTTAGACAATACCCACATCCCGGACAGTTCTCAATCCTTACATTATCTCATTCCATCCTATGAAAAAGATACTTTATGCATATGTGTATGAATGTATAAATAACACTGACTACCCCGGAACCTATCATTCAACCCAAGAACTAGAGAATCACCAATAGCTTGTGTCTACCTAAGTACTCCCCCTCTCTTTAGCAACTTTTTTTTTTTTTCCAGCAGCTATTTTAATCTCTTTTAATATCTTGCTTAAGGAAATATAACAGTTGAGCCAGAATTCAAAACCAGGTGTATCTGACCCCAAAGCCTGTACTTATGCCTCATTAGCATGCAGCCAACACCTGGTGTATGCCTGCATATTAATAAAAACCAAGTACTAGTATAAAATCTTTTCTAAATTTAATCTATATAGTCTTTCCCAGTCTATCTGTTCATTTCTAAAGCCAGGCACCTACATAATTACCCAATTACACCTTGCTGATCTTTATGCAGAAAGAAATGGCTCAAGAGAACTAAAACTTTCCAAAGTTTATTCTTTTCAATTCCACTCTTAGTCTATTAAACATGCCACAGCTGATAGTACTGATCTACCTTCTTAAAGAGTCCAAACATATTCCAGGCATTCTGATCACTGCATTCTAAATCCTTTTGTCTACCCTGAAATTCTGCAAAGTATTCAAAATACTCTATCTTCCCAAAAACTATCTTTCTGGGTTTTGAACAGATAGACATATTGCACAATACTTCCAAGAAGCACTCTCAGAACAATTTGTATGAATATGATGTATTTCCGCGTGCCACAACTACTGAAGCCCGTGTGCGTAGAGCCCATGTTCCGCAAGAGAGAAGGCACCGCAATGAGAAACCCATGCACTGCAACGAAGAGTAGCCCCCGCTCACCGCAACTAGAGAAAGCCCGCGCGCAGCAACGAAGACCCAAAGCAGCCAAAAGTAAAATAAACTGGCTAAAAAAATAAAATTAAAAAATAAAATTTAAAAAATCTGTATTTATGTCAAACCTAACCTCCCAGTTCATCCCACCCTCCCCCCCCTTTCCCCTCTTGTGTCCACACGTCCATTCTCTATGTCTGCATCTCTATTCCTGCCCTGCAAACAGGTTCATCTGTACGCTTTTTCTAGGTTCCACATATATGCGTTAATACATGTTTGTTTTTCTCTTTCTGACTTACTTCACTCTGTATGACAGACTCTAGGTCCATCCACATCTCTAGTGGGAACCTGTGGTATAGCACAGGTAGCTCAGCGCAATGCTGTGATGACCTAGATGGGTAGGATGGGGGTGGTGGTGGGAGGGAGGCCCAAGAGGGAGGGGATAAATGTATACACATAGCTGATTCACTTTGTTATACAGCAGAAACCAACACACCTTTGTAAAGCAATTATACTCCAAGTAAAAAAAAATCTATATACAGAAAAAAAAAAAGAAATGATGCATTTTACATATAGGCATAAAGGTACTTACTCTTTCGATCCCCCTGTGCAAACTGTATTTCAATTTGGCGTCCACAAATCCATTTTCTGTCCAAATTATGTAAAGCATCTTCTGCATCACGAACATCCTCAAATGTGCTAAATGTTAAGGGGCTTGGGAAGTTTTGCAAACTTTGATAATGAATGAAAGTTCAGTTGGTAAGTCTGGAACAATTCACAATCTCTCGATATTATTCTAGAAAATCAACCAGACCCCACTAACTGGTTGGTTGATTCAGCTATAAACACTTTAGAGTATTAAAGCACTTGTGACTCCCTAAGGCATGAGTTTGAAAACACTTATGAATACATACTATAAAGTTATCACTGAAATAAGGCCTGTTATAGCTAAACTACCAAGTAATCCCATCAGAAGATTTTCCTGAGTTTTAAGAATTTTACAAGACAAAAAAGAAAAACAAATGCCAATTTTATTTTGTATGCTAAAACAAAAATTTCTTAAAATAAAACCAAAACTGTTTTTCATATTTTTGTTTCAAATGAAAAAAAGAAAATGCCAATAGTTCTTGTGTAAGCAAGCGGAATATACCTTACAAGAAACTAAAGCATCAACCTCAAATTAATCTTGCTATTTTTCTCAGACATATCTAACATTATTATTTCACTTAGTTGTCTTCCTTATTACACCTACTGAGAAGACTGGTACACCAGCCACTTGTAGATATCAAGACAGTATCAAGCAATACTTAAGACATCATATTATATCCATGCACAGACTATAAAAGCATGCTGCCAAGAAATAACAGACCATTTCTAAAGATTCCTGGACTGGAAAGCCCTAACCTTGACACTAAACATAAAGCTTCCCGTAGAGAAGTGCGTTTGGGACTGGTTTTCAATTTGAGAAATTTCAAGACAATATTTATAAGCCTAAAGCAGGATCTGCTGGTACCCATTTTTGATCTGAAAGGCTGTTGCCTTGTTCTCCCCCAACAAAGCTATTCTGACCAAATTTAGTTCCTTTCCTAAAACCACCATTCTAATAGAAGCCAAGCACATATTCAGAGCAGTGTTTGATATAAAAGCTTCTGAAGGGGAGCTAGGCTAGGTCTGGCTGTGGATTTTCATTCTGTACTAAAATTCACTATTCTAACTTGTCCATTTCTATTTCTTAAATTTGAGAGGAGTGCAGATCTTGAGTGCTGATTAAAAAACATCCCTGAAGCGATATACTCCCTTCAAGACTGATATTAATATTCTTTTATTCCAGAGACTAAAAGGTCTGCCTCACTAGATTTCCTATTTTTTGTTCTGGAAGGACTTAAAGACCACAACAGGGTCCCAGTTCTCTCTCTCTGAGGCTATTATGTGTAGTGAACAATAGGTTTTCTCAAGTCCTAAATCACGAGGATTTCATCATGAAAAGACAAAGGTTGATGGGGAGTTTAGACCCTTGAACACTATAATCAAACACCCCTCCAGGTTAATGCAGTTGAGCTCTAAAATAATTAAAAAGAACAAGTTCATTTGAAGGGTATACTACTTTGCTACTTTGAGAGACAGAATAACTTCTTAAAGGATTTAGACCAAGAAGTATAAAAATTATTAATGAAAGCCAATCATCCTCTGGGGCTACCCTCAAAAACAGAATCCTGGGTTGGATGAACCATGGCAAGGTTCTACCTGACCTGTTAAGAGAAAGCTAGCTGGGAATGGGGTCAGATAGAAAAGAGGACCACAGCAGGGACAGTCAAATATCATTCTGATGCCAGTTACGGAGAAATTTGTACTCAGGGTCTTTGCAAAATCCTGATACCTATTTCTTTTTAACTATTTGAAGACCACAGACAGACTTTGTGGTTTTTTTTAGCTATAATTCACCCTGAAATTCCTTTGGTTAACTCTTTCCTGGCTCAAGTATCACATACTCTTGAGTCTAACTGCTGATCCTGGTTCCCAGGCCACCTCCAAACCAGGTAAAATCAGGCCAACATTGTAAGCCAGAATGTACCGTTACCTTTTTTTTTTTTAACCAAGCCAGATATACCTCTTATCCTCTCTGTAACAGAGCTTTGCAACCAATTCCCACAACTGTCCTTGATCACTGGCCCTGCAGGAGTAGCAGCTTTTGGCATTTTGCCTAAGTCTCATTAGAACTCTGCTAAGTTTCAAGAGATCCACTGAATTTAAGCAATGAGAATTTTTCCTAGCCTGAAGTCCACAGCCCAAACCTTTGTTGCCACAAGGAGGTGATCTCACTGAAGGAAGTAATGTCACCTGAAACTCTGGGCCAAGGAACAATTTCCCACAGATCCTGATTACGTACCCATACCAAAGATAAGGCCTTCTGCAACCCATTCTGGGCCAACTGATCACATGTGCTAAAGCAGTCAGGGCCAGCAGGTTTCACAGAGCTAAGCTTCAGATGTTAGGAGTATGTGTGTGCCCCTAGCAGACCCTTTAAAAAAATCTATAAACAGACCGTATCTTTAGTGGATCTGACCTTCTAAAACCACCAGAGCCGTTTCTAAGTAGTCCCCAGTGCATGCACCTGTCTGCCCTCTAAGCACGGCTCTATGGAGTCGGCTTGACTCCAGAACCTCATGCTACTTCCAAAGAGCACTGCCTGCTACCCTATGGCACCTGACCACTTGGTCCAAAACAGAAATATGCTGAGTTTAAGCTTAACAACATTACATCCTGGTACACTTTAATTTCACAAGCTAAGAGAGAGTGCATTTATACAAGACCACATCACAACATCAAAGGCCCACGTAAATCAAGTTACAGGTTTTGTCACTAGACCAAACCAGAATAATTTTGAAAATTAACTGCTTACAAAACATGAGGAGAAAAAAAAAAAAAAGGAAAATAGTTATTCTGTAGGATACATCAGGTATGACTCCTTTAATCTTGGCCATCATTCAACTTCATCTTGACCTTTAACTCTTTAAGTGCTTGTCAGAAGGACTTGTCATGAGATGCTTGGCCAAATATGACAGATGGCTTTATCTTTAACTTTGAAAAACAACCTTTTCCCCCTTTTGTAGATAAAGCGAGGCTTTGTCTCCCATTAGGCTTGTCCTTCTTCCAGCTTTTCTTTATATTTTCTTTTCCCAAACTCTCCCTTCTCTTCAAGCCTGATCCTTAAGGTCTTTGGCTTGTCTACTTGCCTTAAGTGTTGAACTCTACTCTAAAGGTTCTTTCATGCTTTCTCTTTGGGGTCGCCATAACTGTACAGCTTTACATTCTCTGAGGTAACAACAGAGGACAGCAAATTAGGGGACAATATTAAAGAAGTTTACCTCATTGTTATACAATTTGTTTTTGATCACGTGATTCAAGTTAACAAACAAGAATACCAAACTTTAATTGCTAAGCACAAGAACATATTAACTTTTGAGTTACATTAAAGGTGGTAGCAACCAGAGTGTATTCAGATTTAAATCACATATTATAATCACTGATTTGAGTTTCAGCAGCATGAATGGGAATTTAAATATGTTACTGTTTTTGGATCAACTTTAAGAAATAGTAAGAGCAATGTGTGAGTCAGAGTCAGAATTAACTTAGAAAAAATGGAAGACAAAACATTTATTAGAAGACCAAAAAAAAAAAAAACTACTTTTTAGATGTTACCTCTTACAAAAACTTGAATTTCAAACTTCAACACCCCTCACTAATCAGCCATCTGAAGAAAGGATATTGAACATATGCAAATCCTCTTGGACGGCGAGTGTAGAAATCAAGTGGAACATACACATCAACTATAGGACCATAGCGACCGAATTCGCGTCGTAAATCTTCAGACCTAAAACATCATAAAAAGATGCCAAATTTTTAAGTCCACTCCTTTGAAAGTTTATTTGTAAGAAATAGGTTTCTTTCTGTAATATCTCAATTAATGAAAGAGGCTGTGCTATGTTCCTGGGTGACCTGAAACAAACAAGCTTTCTAAATCTCAACATCAAGAGCCAACGGTAAGAATATACAACAATATGTCTTTTTGAAAAAAAAAGCCAGAATGCAAGATTCTGGAAGATAATAATGCAGTTTATAATAAAACCTATTACTATTTTACATTAACAACAGGAAAACAGACATTTAAGTAAACTTGATTACAACTTATCTCTATTACTTTTATCCACAGCCTTCATTTTTCATAAATAGTAGCATTAAGTTGTACGTAACTATTGCTGTTTTTTTTTTTAACAGTATCAAAGCACCTCTAGTATTCTGAAAAATACAAAGCACTTATTTTACCTCCAAATTTTAGCGACAGGGTTACACACTTAATAGTAGGTAGATACTGTTTGAAAAATAAAAGTCACAAATATATATAATTCCTCAATAAATGTCAATATGACATAAAGGGGAAAGTTTCCTAGATGCTAGACTAATTACTATTGCTTACTTACCCTACTTAAAGGTAAAACAGAAAAATATAAATCATACGAGGCTACCTAAATTTTTTTGATTTGTGTGTAGAGTGATTATTTGTTAAACAGTAAATCTCATCTTGTGATAAGATCTCCTCCAAAAAAGTCTGACGGCAACTCCAAGCAATTAAGGGAATTGGCGAGAACAAAGGGACGGTCCAGATTAATCCAATTTAGCTATCAACGTCCTAATGGTAGAGGCTTCCTAAACCTCCGTTTTCAAAGGGTGGCCAGTATTTCGCGGAAATGGGAAGAATTAGTTCGTACCGTTTAAGTGGAAGAATTTTATATCTCTAATTTCAACATTCCCTTTATCCAAACATCTACAACACCAAAAAAAAAAAAAATCGCAAATAAAACACAACAACAAAAAGGGTAGCAAATGCTTCGCCACACTCCCCTCCCCCGATCCCGTTATTTTACTGCAGAGCAGTTTTTCTTTTAACTAGGAAAAAAAAAAAATTTCTGGGCCAAGGGGGCGTGCACCCCAAAGAACGTGAACTTCAAATCAATGGGGGGAGCTGATGTTCGGTGGAAGCTGAGGCTGAACGCCCGGAGAGGAAGCGGGAAGGAAGGGGCCCCCATCTGCGGAGGGGGAGGGGACCGAAACGCCGCCACGCGGCCCGCTCTCCCGCGGCTGCCCGGGAAGACCAGCGGCGCCGCCCTCGCTCCCACGCGGCGGTTATGCCGGCTGAGCGGCCTAGTTCGGGCCAGAAAGCCAGCGCGGGACCCGCCATCTTCAGCCCTTCCCCTCCCCCGGAGTAGGCCCAGCGCGCCGCCGCCGCCACACCGGTCCTTTCCGAGCGCCCGCGGCCTCCCCTCTTGGGCCCGGAGTGCCTCCCCTGTACATACCTGGTATCGTCCGCCACGTTCCTTACGAAGAGAGACGTGTTGGGGGGACGCAGGTACCGGGACATAACGGCGGCGTGGGTCTCAGCAGGGACACTAACGGGCTCAGCAAACCGTCCGCAGCTCCGGCGCCGGAACCTCGAGACACACAGCCGGAGAACTCCGCTACGGCAACCGCCTCTTCTCGCGAGAGTTCACTCCCGCCTCCCCCCCACCTCCTACCTGAGTGCAACGCCGGGACCTGCAACGGTTCTTTCCCGCGAGATCACGCGGCGTGCGCCTGCGCATGCGGGCGGCGGGAGTACGTGCTGCAGCTTAGATCTCATTCATTGGCTTCTTGAGCTGCCTCCCCTTCTCTCGGTAGCCCGCTCTTTCTTTCTTACGTGCTTTATTTTGCCGCCCTTTTCTCCCTTGCACCGCGTTCTCCTCTCTTAACCGCCCCCGCGAAGTCAGGAAGCAGATGTTTTAACCCGTACACCATACTGTACAGTTTTTACAAACTGGACGGAGTTTTAAATATTACAGTTCGGAGGGACAGGCTTTCCCCTGTCTGGTCCATGTTATAACCTGGCTTTTATCAGATCTCTCAACGGCAAGAGAAGAATTTACGGCCTCTCGTGTTCGTGTGCATGGGAAGGAGGTGTGTGTCCTTGCAGAGATAGGCCTGCCTCTCCAGTGCTTTCTGCACGCGGTGGACTCACTCCCTGAGCGCCTTTGCCCAGGTCGCCCCTCGCATACACCCTTCTTGGTTGTTTCCTTCACCTATCCACGGGGTTTTCTCCCCATTAAAGGCTGTTCCCTACCAAAATGGGACGCAAACCTCACATCTTAGTCTCCATTGTCATCTACACTGTCTTTGTTACTAACGGCTTCCTGAGTGTGCATTGTTCATGTATTGCAGTGTTTCTCCATCTGTTAGAATGCTTTTGGCATGTAGCACATTGCCAAGCAGATAGCAGAGACTCAAGAACTGTTTAAATGAACTTTTATTTTACAAAACGACAAAAAAGCATTATTTTTGCATCAATCTGCATCCATAGCAATTAAGTGATTTGATAATCTGTTGTGCTCTGTAGGAGAGATGTTGTTTTTCTATATTTATATTTTCCAAGACGCTTTGGACACTTAGTTTATTAAAACATTTATTGATTACCTATTATGTGTCAGACATTACGTTAGATGCTGTAAATTCAGTGGTGAAAAACATGGAGCTTATGTTTCCGTAGGAAACAAGCTGGTCAACAAGTAATTGCAGATCTGTGATATGAAAGAGACTGTAATGTGACAGTTTAAAAAAAAAACCTTTTTTTTAAAGAGTTGCTGAACAAGTGTTTCCTTACTCCCCCCTCCCAAATTAATTTAAGCACTTTTTAGTGGCTAGAAAACAGACTCCTGTAAATTACCCTCAGTAATGAGGAAATTAATACAGTTTGGTGGTACTCCACCCAACTTTAATATGGATAAATGTTTAGAACAGAGTCTGATGCATACTGAGTGCCCTATAAATGTTAATCGGACTGGCTACATAATTTGTGGGACTCAGTGCAAAATGAAAAAGTTAAAAAATTAAGATGACAATAGCAGAGCACTAAGCCAAGTGCGGGATTGTTCCGAGAGTGGGGTCCCGTGCAACTACACAGGTGGCACGGCCATTGAAGCCTGCCCTGAATGTTAGCAATTATTATTATTACTCATAATGCCTTGAGAAATAATAAAAGCAAGTGAGGTACAAATATTTACTCACTGGAATCGCTTTCTGCCTCACATACCAAGTGCCCCTTTATCTTTTGTGCTTCAGTATCCCAGTCTTAAAAAAGATGATACTGGGAAAAGTAGAGAAAGTAAGCACCGCTCAGCTGGGGCTTGAGCTGGGCAGTTTACCAAACTCTAAATCTGCTGCAGGTGGTGGTGGGAGCACGTGAGGCAGGTGGGGAGGGAGATACACCAAGGAATTTTGGAAGTAAAACACTTCCTCACAAAAGTGCTGCCATGTGTGGTTAAGAGCACCGTATTTCATTCCGAGCACAATACCAGGGTTGGTAATTTTTTTGAAAGCCAAATGTTAATCTCTGAAAACGGTCTGTTGGCACTGTACCTCTTCTTGAAGAAATTATGTTTTATTGGGATTTATGTCAGAAAACCACTTTCCTTGCATACTGTTCTCAGAATTAAACAAGTAAGACCCAAGTGTAAAAGATATACCTATGAATTTCCTTGATCCTAAAACAGCTCATTCCTGATTTGTGGACAATAGTACAAACATCACGCCTGAGAGGGCCGTGCTGCTAGCTAGAGGGAGACTCACAGGGACAAATTCTGTGTGTTAAAGCCATGGAAGTATGACCCTGTCTCCACAGACAAAACCAAAACCTTGAGTCAGTACATCAAGCTTCATTTTATTGCTACAACTGTTTGACTCAGACAATTGCCATGGATGGGGCTCGGCACTGCCTCTGTCTCCATGAACAATCAATTAGAAGCATGCTCTTTGAATGCGTTTAATAAGACATGCCTGGTGTTTCCTAGATGCCTTCTCACTCTAATGAGTAGGCAGCAAGCCAAGTTCACCAGACTGAGGAGGACTCAGTGTTGCCTTTTAGACATTCCTTACTTGTGGGTCAGAGACTTTGGGGCACATACATAAACACATTATCAATTTACCTATGTACAGACTCTTCTTTTAACCTCAGGCTCCCACTAGTTCTGCTGCATGGGTGAATTCACCACTACTGCACATATTTGTTTATCTTACTCCTTAGATGATCTATTCTAGCACGTGGATTGCTACCTTGCATCTGCTTAAGGTAAAAATCACTTGTTATATCTTAGCCTCCTTTTTAATGTCTTAAAATAACATTTTTCCCAGTTATAAATGTCCTGTGTTTATTGTTAATATTTTGGAAATAAACTATAAAGACAACAAACATTACCTGTGATCATACCACTCAGAACTAATTACTTCTAAGACTTTTCCAAATTTCTGAGCATTTCTATAATTGTTTAAATTGGGGTCATACTATATATACAGTTTTATAATGTGTCTTTTTCCTCACTAAACATTTTATAAAGAATTATCTTCTGGGGCTTCCCTGGTGGCGCAGTGGTTAAGAATCTGCCTGCCAATGCAGGGGACACAGGTTCGAGCCCTGGTCTGGGAAGATCCCACATGCCGTGGAGCAACTAAGCCCGTGGGCCACAACTACTGAGCCTGCACTCTAGAGCCCACGTGCCACAACTACTGAGCCCGTGTGCCTAGAGCCCCTGCTTGGCAACAAGAGAAGCCACTGCAAGGGGAAGCCCACGCACTGCAAGGAAGAGTAGCCCCTGCTCACCGCAGTTAAGAGAAAGCCTGCGTGCAGCAACGAAGACCCAACGCAGCCAAAAATAAATAAATAAAATAAATAATAAATTAAAAAAAAAAAAGAATTATCTTCCCTGGCCATTAGACAGTTTTAATAGGTATAGTTTTTAATCATTGCTGTATCAGTTATGAATTGGGTTCAATTGCCTGTAACAAAAACTTGAAATAATAATAATGTTGATCATGTTAGCTTACACTTATTACTGAGCACTTAAATGCCAGGCATTTTTCTCACAAAAGAGCAAGGGAAATGGCTCAAGAAGTAGCAGAATGTTACAACTTTCAGAGGTCATTCTGCTCATAGTTTTCAGTTATTTTAAGTCACATATATTAACCCATTTAATCCTCACTCCAAACCTATGAGCTAGGTTACTATTATTCTTTCCATTTTATAGATGAGGAAACAGGTATACAGAGTGGTCAAAACAAATTAGAGTTTCACTTATTTATTTATTTATTTATTTTAAAAAATTTTTATGAGGTCCAATTTATCAGTTTTCCCTTTATTGCAACATATTTTTTGTTTTGTTTTGTTTTTTTGTTTTTTTTTCTCCTGCTTATTTATTTATTTATTTATTTATTTTTGGCTGTGTTGGGTCTTCGTTTCTGTGCGAGGGCTCTCTCTAGTTGTGGCAAGCGGGGGCCACCCTTCATCGCGGTGCACGGGCCTCTCACTATCACTGCCTCTCTTGTTGCGGAGCACAGGCTCCAGACACGCAGGCCCAGTAGTTGTGGCTCACGGGCCTGGTTGCTCCGCGGCATGTGGGATCCTCCCAGACCAGGGCTCGAACCCGTGTCCCCTGCACTGGCAGGCAGATTCTCAACCACTGCACCACCAGGGAAGCCCTTATTTATTTTTTGTATAATGAGAAGTCAGGAATAGGGAGTCCAGGACTGGTATGGCAGCTTCAGGATATCCAGGCTCCTCCTTCATTCTTTCTTCTCTGTTATCCCTAGTTCTGGCTTCTATACTCAAATTGCCTCATGGTCACAAGATGGCTGCTGGAGCTGCAGGCATCATGTCTACATTCCAAGAAAAAAGAGTAGGACAAAGTTCAAAAGGCATATGCTACCTGAATCACCACCCACCCCCCCCACACTCAAGGAACTTATTAAGTCAGAGACAACAATACCCACTTATACTTAATTGGCCAGAACTGAGTCTTGTAGCCAACCCTATCATCAAGGGAGGCTAACCACTCTTATTCTCAACAAAATTAGAGTTCTGTTTGTAAGGAAAAAGAGGGAAAGGAAAGATGTTGTGGATACATTAAAAGGGTACATTTCATTGCATGGTTGTAGCATAATTGATTTATGTAGAAATGGTGATGATGATGATGATGATGATAATAAAAGCTAACACTGAACAAGAACTAACTACATGCCAGATACTGTGTTTATCATTTTATCTGCATTAACTCATTTAATCATTTAATCCCCATTCTACAGATGAAGAGACTGAACCTTTGAGACATTATAAGGCTTTCTGACTGTATATAAGGCTGAGGGAATAAAAGGTAATTTAAGACAGTTCCTGTGTTTTCAAGGAGTTCTTAAGCTAGTGAGGTACACAGTATTTGTAAAATTGAGTTTTAGGTTAGTTTTACATGGTTCATAATTGACTTATCTTTATTTTAATCAGATTAGTTCTATATCATCCAAGATGCCCATCAATTACCATCCAGTCCCAGAGAGTAACAGTAGGCCGAGTAAAAAAGCTTGCTTACAGGTATCTATACCTTTTATGAGTGTCACTGAGCCTATAGTCAGAGACTGTTTGAAGCACAACGTGCAAATAGACATAGTTAACTTGACTAAGCTTTGGGGTGCCAGACATTTGGTCAAACATCATTCTGTGTGTGTCTGTGGAGATGTTTTGGGATGAGATTAACATTTGAACAGGTAGACTGAGTAAAGCAGGTTGTCCTCCCTAATGTGGGCAGCCTTCATCCAATCAATGCAAGACCTGAATAGAACGTCTGAAAGAGGCTGTGTAAGAGGGAACTTCACCTGCCTAACTGATTGAGCTGGGACATTGGTCTTCTGCTCTTGGACTGGATCCTGAAGGCGCTGTGGCTGAGGCTATTAGCTAACAACACATGTGGTGGGGGAAGGTCACTCTTGAAAGGGAGACCTAAGCGGACACATTTCTGTTACTGAACTCACGTTCCGAGTTCATGTGCCTGACACACAGTGAGGCCAAACAAACCAAAACGTTGGACTTTGGAGCAGGGAAAGGTTTATTGCTGAGCCATGAAAGGAGAATGCGTGGCTTGTGCCCCCCAAAACCTGAACTCCCCGAAGGGTTTCAGCAAATCATTTTTAAAGGCCAGGTGAGGGAGGGGGTGGTCACAGGGTGTGTCATCAGCTCATGCACAGTTCTCTGATTGGTTGATGGTGATTGATCCTTAGATAGGCCTACGTGCACATGATCATCAGGTAGTTAATTTCTTGCATTTGGTGGTGGTTTTTAGCATCTGAAAAACTCAGGAAATATGCATGAGATACTATTACCTGGGTACTTCAGAGAGGAGCTACAGCAGAGGATATGGGGGAGGGGTCTGTCCCAGGAAGGCCCCATAGCGTCCTGCTCGGTTACACTTACATGATGGCTAAAGTCCATGCCTTGCTCTGCGCAGATCTCCTTATTCTGACATTATTGGGGAGCATCGCCTTCATGGGTCCCACGGGTCTTTCCTACTAAGGGAAAAAATTGGAAGAGGGAGGCTCTTGGGATGAACTACAGCTCCGTAGCTGCAGCTGGTCTTGGGCCACAGCTGACACCCATCTTGTCCCTCCTCCCTTTCCTCATGCTCATGTCACTTCTTCAAATCTTGATGGCTCACCCGTGGTGGTCTGAGCCCCTCGTCACCATGTCCTTCTCAGGTCAGAGTTGCAGCACTTGTCCATTTACAGTACAATTGTCAAGTAAGTGATATCAAGAGAGACCTGACTAGATCACCTGGGTTCTTTTTTTTTGGCTGTGCCATGCGGCATACAGGATCTTAGCTGCCCAACCAGGGATTGAACCCATGCCCCCTGCATTGGGAGCTCGGAGTCTTAACCACTGGACCGCCCGGGAAGTCCCGGGATCACCTGGGTTCTACACACATTCCTCCCAACCCCCGTGGCATCACAGTAACCCTATCTCTTCCTGCTGAAGGGGTTGGTTGGCAGTCGTGAGGCATCGTATCCCGGGCTCAGCATTGATCTTTGTACCTAGCAGGTTGGCGGCAGGTTGGCAGCAGCTAGGTCAGTCTTGGCAAGTGGGAATGTACACCAGGCGTCAGAAAACTACAGCCCTCAGGACAAGTCTGGCTTGCAGCTTGTTTTTGCATGGCCCACGTACTAAGAATGGGTCTTAACGTTTTTAAATAGTTGAAAAAAAATCAAAAGAAGATTTATACTTATTTACTTGTTTATTACCTGACTCCCTCTGCTGAATGTTTCTTTTTATTTATATTTACTTATTTATTTACTTATTTATTTATTTTGGCTGTGCCGTGCCTTAGTTGCGGCATGCATGTGGGATCTAGTTCCCCCACCAGGGCTCAAACCCACATCCCCTGCATTGGGAGCATGGAGTCTTAACCACTGGACCACCAGAGAAGTCCCTGAATGTCAGCTTCTTAAAAGCAGGGACTTGTCTGTTTTATTCATGCCAGAACAGTCTCACATTGCAAAAGCACGTAATAAAATGTGAATCTTTGGAACCCTTGTGCATTGTTGGTGGGAATGTAAAATGGTGCAGCCTCTGTGGAAAACAGTTTGGCCCTTCCTCAATAAATTTAACATAGAATTACTGTAGAACATAAACATAGAAATACCCAGCAATTCCACTCCTGGTGTATATACTCCAAAGAACTGAAAATAGTGTTTGAACAAAAATTTGGACATGAATGTTTATAGCGGTACTATTCACAATAGCCAAAGGTGGAAACAACCCAAATGCTCATTAGCTGATTAATGGATAAATAAAATATGGTATATTCATACAATGATATATTATTCAGCCATAAAAAGGAATGAATTACTACCACATGGTTGAATCTTGAAAACATTATGCCAAATGAAACAAGCCAGACACGAAAGACCACATACAGTATTGTATGATTCCATTTATAAGAGATATCCACAATAGGTAAATCTATAAGACAGAAAGTAGACTGTGGTTCCCCCTTCTGGGAGAAGGGGGAATGGGGAGAACCTGCTCAATGGGTATGAGGTTCCCTTTTGGGGTGAAGAAAATGTGCTGGAACAAGGTAGTAGTGATGGTTGCACAACATTGTGAATGTATTAAATGTCACTGAATTTCACGTTTTAAAATGGTTAAAATGGTAAATAGTATGTTATGTGCATTTTACCACAATAAAAAAGGACATAAAAATAAAAAAAAATTTAATCTATTACTGAATGTTTGACATTTGCATTGTTTCCACATTTAAAACTAACCCTGAGATAAATATCTTTGTACATTTTGGTTAGGACAGACTTCTCAATTTTGAATCACTGAGTCAAAGAATATTAAAAAATTTAAGGACTTGATAGACATGATCAAAATGCCCTTTGGAAATCTGTACCAATTTCACTCTTCTTATTCATTCAATAAACATAGAGTAAACGTGTAGAGTTTATATTCTCTGCTAGAACTGGGAGTACACTGAAGAATAAGCCACAGTTCTCAGGGGGTTGAAATTTAACTGGGTGATACAGTCATGTAAGTAGCCAGTAACAATAAGGGATAAGAGATGGAAGTTTAGGGTGACACTGAAACAAAGAAGGAGGACTTAATTCCCTCTGGGTTAGGAAGGGAGATGATATCTAGGAGATCTAGGAGTTTTCCCAGCCTGGGTCGGCTACTCTCACCAATTCTGGACATCATATTTAAAAAGAAGTTGCAATTTTCTAGATTCTTATAGATTAAAACTTTTACTTCTTAAAACTACGTTTATTTGATTGCTAGTGAAATGAAGATTTTTCTCATGTTTACTGACCATTTCTGTTTCTCCTTTAGCCCATTTTTCAATTCGGATGTAAACATTTTTCTCAGGATGTTGAGGAGTTCTTTATATAGTAAGGATACCTCCGTTACAGTTATTTTCATGGCAAATATATTCTGCTAGTTTGTAGTTTGTTTTCAAATCTTGTGTAGGGTGGTTTTTAAAGACAGCTTTATTGAGGTATAATTTACATACCATAAAATATGCCCACTGTAAGTGTACAATTCAATAATTTTTAGTAAAACTTTTAGTAAAATTTAAAGTGTACAATTCAGTGATTATATGTGTATACATATATAGACAAATTCTCTCTATATGTATGCACACACATGTATATGGTGTATAAATATAGAGTAACTATGGAATTGTGCAGGGTGTTTTAAAAATATGTATATATCTTTCACTGTATATAGTCATAGTGTTTTTATTATTATTTTTGAGCTCAAACTACTGTAGAGATTAAAAACACCAGTAAACAAGTCTTCAACATTCTTTTTGGAACCATATTTCATAATCAATTGTTATTTATTTTCCTGTCTGGAACATGAGAGGAGGCACACAGTTATGGGGGGAAAAATCACATTAGATTTTTTCACATGGAGAGACCTTCAGCATGAAAAGCAAAGAGGCAGAGATTTAATTGTTTAGCCTAACTGCTGCTGTACTGGCAACTATGTAACTTGGTTAAGAGGCAGCCCGCAGGCATGTGGGAAGATCCGAAGGCTTGGAGCCCTCTGTGAGAAGCTGCCTCAGTTACCCAATCCTGATTTAGGGCAAGATGACCAATGTTTTAGCACTACCCTACGTTTTGACTTTCCTCCCTCTCCTGGCTCCATGTGCACACAGTGTCCCATTTTAAAGCACCTTTTTCTTTCTCTTTTTCCTTTCCTGAAGTCTGACTCCTTCTAGAATGCTCTTGGCTCAATGTTAACTTGTGGGAAGCATGCAGTCTTAGCCGGAGGAGACAGTATGTTTCTTACAGAAAGCAAAGCCCTTACCCTTGACTTGGAATGCACTCTTTTTCCCAGGCCTGAGGGATATAAAAGAGATTAGCAAAGCTATCTCAAGCCAGGAGACCTCAGGGAACTGAGAGTCCTGGTTGTTCCTTATGGCTGGGGGCTGTGTGTGTGCCTGGTTAAGGGAAGATAATGTTCAAGGATAGTTGTAAACTTGTTGACGTCCATGGTGGTGAATGAACTGAGACGATAAGCAATTCTATGGGTTCATTGTCTAATAATGAGTTCCTCTTCTGTCTATATAAGATTCAGTAAATTCTAAATAAAGTGCCTTGCAACCATCAGTTGTCTTGGTCCTTCTGACCCCATACTCACGGTGCTATTCAGTCCCTTACCCCTCTCCGTCGGGACCTGGAAGACCCCCTGCGGTGGCTGGACCATCGCATTAACTGTTGGAGAGGGATGACTTCTGGATGATTCCCACTTTTAGAGCGCATTTCAGCTCAGGTCCTTGCCTTGATGGTCAGAACATATCAACTCCAGGCATGCTCCCTACATCTCATCCCTCCCCTGGGATTTCGGCTCCCTTTGCCCCGTCCTGACACACCCAGGAGACAGGGAGGCTGGGTCGCCCAGGTATGCCTTTGTCTCCTGGGCTTTTACGCTGTGAAGTCAGTGTCATTAGCTCTATTTTCAGTTGAGGAAGCTGAGCCCAAGAGAAGACAAGGGGTTTTGCCAAGATCCACAGGTGAAAGCAGTACAGACATTGTCCTTCTTTGCTCCTGCCCATGACTTGTCTGGGGAATCCCTCGCTTTCCATGTCTTGGTAAGAGGCAGAGCCTGCCTCACAGTATAGATGCTTGTTTTCCCAGCCTCCCTTGTAGCAAAGGTATGGACCTGTGATCTAAGCTTCACCAATCACACGTCCCTTTTCCAGAGTTAGACAGCAGGCTGGAGCCACACAGGAGCAGGGACCACAGAGAACTCTCCCTGGTGGCAGTGGTGGTCACAAGAGTGGCAGAGACCAGTGCCCAGCCACCAAGCAGCATTCCAAGAGGGGCTGCTCCTCTGTTGGAAGTGATGCGTGGAACCTGGGGTTTAAACCCTCAGCATCATGGGAATCTTGGGAGTGACTGAGGTCCCCACTCACTTTGAACTGGGCTATGAACTGTCATCTTTTAATGGGCCATATAGTTTTGGGTAATGAGCCTCTTAGTGCCAACCTCGACACACCGAGGATCAGAGAACCTTCCCGCAAATTTCAGCGTTGCCCAAGTGCCCTGATACCCAAGTACAATTCTGGGGGAAGGGGAAGGGGAAGGATGTGGGCCTCTACATATAATGAAGATTATATTTTTTTCCCATCCACATAGGTAAGAGTTCAGAGCCAGATATAGTATGACATAGACAAATAAAGAAAATATTATATCTTGTATCCAGGTGTTATGGAGCAGAAAACAGCTGCACTTGGGAAATAATTCACGTTTTAATTTTATTTAGATCTCCTTTTTCCCCTACCCTCATAATCATAGTCGTGATGATTGACTATTCATACTGAGAAGGAAAACCTGGTCTGGATCTGAAAGTGTTACGGCTGCTCATTAGGACATCCTCTAGTTCTGTTGATTGACGCTGAGTCGAAAGACAGGGTCTGTGAAGGAGCAGCCAGCATCTGTCCTTCCATTTCACCTCCTGTTTGACCACAACTCTGACATCAGCCCTCTTTAGGAATGCAATGCTCCATTCACTGGGAAATCCTGAAAGAAGTGGAGAAACGAGAGGGAAGGAAACAAGGGCTGCTGATAATAGGCTAGTGTCTCAAAGCCTACAAATCTACATGGAATAAGTTCTCAGACCTGGGATCTTGAGGCTGAGGGGGAAGAAGTACAGGAGTGCCCTGAGGGAGGCACAAAGAAGCAAGGACCACAAAGAACTCTCCTTGGTGGCTGAAGCGGTCACAAGAGTAGCACAACTGTTTAGCTGGAGCCAAAAAGACTTACGAAAACTCAGAGAACGCAAATAATTAAATGCTCATTGCTATAGGAATTGCTGGTACTTAGCTTACTTAAAAAGGTCCCAAGACATCACTCCTATTTGAAATGAGAGCACAGGCCCACAGAGAGGTAAGCACATCTCTAGTTAGTGGCAACATCAGGATGGAAATGGGTGAGTGTTGACTTCTCTCTAGTGTGATTATGCAACGTTACTGCTGTTTCTGGTTAACTGAATGTTCCAATTACTTGTACGTGTTCGCTGATATCAGAAGAATGTCAAGCTTGTTGGCAGAGTGTGGAGCGTATAGAAGGTGTCATGGATGGTGGAGTGGAAAGAGGATGAGTTTTGGAGTCAGACGTGGCTTTGAATCCTCATCTCAGCCACTTTCTAGCTCTGGCTAGGAACACTGAGGTAGTTTACTTAGTCCCCCCAAGCCTCGACTTTCCCATCCAAAGATAAGGATGAAATATTTATCCCTGATAGGATTTCATAAGGATTAAATGTTAATATATGTAAAGTATCTTGCACATATGTGGTCAATAAATAGTGTATTAATGTTATTTTCCTCATTTCTTGTCCATGATTAAAAGTTAATCAATAAGAGAGTACTTAACTCAGTACCAGATATTAATGTAGTTTCATCTCTGCTGGTAGGGACCCAAGGTCAGGAAACAACGGGTATTAAGAAAATAAAAGGTGAAAACTTAAATATTGTCAGAATTGAAGAACATAATCAAGGCTGCTATGTTTAGATGTTCAGGTTGTGTACAACTCAACACAGGGGTACAGTTCACACAAACCTAACGTAGATGGTGCCCTCTGGATTTGTTCAGCGTACAATCTGAACAGTCATACGTGGTGGCTCTCAAGATAATAGATGATTAATAGTCTTCAATGAATAATTGGATGTTTTGTAAAAGGAGACCAGAAAGTAATTAAAGATGTCTTTGGATTTTATGATTGCAAGGGCCCTTGGGGATTGTCTAGCTCAAATTCCTAATTTTTCAGATGAGGAAACTGAGATCCAGAGAGGGAAAGGGACATGCCTCATGCAGGGCAGAACTGGGACAAGAACCACGTCTTTGGTTCTTTGCTGATTGCCGTTCGTGTTGATGAACAATTTTCTTTGTTGGTAGGAGTTAGTATTCTGAACTACATCTTTTTTTTGAATTTATTTATTTTTGGCTGCGTTGGGTCTTCGTTGCTGCGCACAGGCTTTCTCTAGTTGCGGCGAGCAGGGGCTACTTTTCATTGAGGTGCACGGGCTTCTCATTGCGGTGGCTTCTCTTGTTGCGGAGCACGGGCTCTAGGTGCGCGGGCGTTGGTAGTTTTGGCACGCGGGCTCCGTAGTTGTGGCTCGCGGGCTCTAGAGCACAGGCTCAGTAGATGTGGCGCACGGGCTTAGTTGCTCCGCAGCACGTGGGATCTTCCCAGACCAGGGCTTGAACCCATGTCTCCTGCATTGGCAGGCGGATTCTTAACCCCTGCGCCACCGGGAAGCCCTGAACCACATCTTAAACTTCCATAGAGAAGGAGGATTTATAGCTGCTTTGCTTCTTTTAATCTTTGTCAGGAGCAGATTCGGGATGGCTAAGCAGAAATTTGTTTAGTTCTGAGTCTTTGCAAGTTTTCTCAGGGCACATGATTCCTGTTGAGCAACACCCTTGAAAACACTTTGTTTGCTTCTGCTTTGACTTGACATTAGCTGGCAAGCTGTGTGGTTTAGTAATACCCTCAACCAGGTTGCTAGCTTGGTAGTAATCTGAGAACAATGTCTCTGGAGGCCCTCTGAGCTCCTCTGAAGGTTGCTATGGAGAACTGATGAACTGCTCCAAATTATAATTCAGAATTAAACAGGCAGAGCCTTAGTGGGGCCTATGGGAGACGGCAGGAAGCTGATATCGGGCAGTAAGTGCCTTGGGCTTCCAATTAACAGTCGGCTATGTATTGCCAATTCATTTTCCCTATCCTCCACTGCCAGAAATCAGCCAGTAAATGGATAGGTTGGAGGCAATATGCCACTAGGTGCCATGGGGATGCCAGGAAGGCTAGTTGGTCTCTATCAGTGGCATAGACTTGAGGAATTCAGAGAGTGGAAGAGTGCTGAGGGCTGGCGCCTTTGGGAGGGGGCTGTGTGGAGGAATTGAACCTGAGCCATGCTGTGATCGTTGGGTAGGCTTGGAGCAGAGGAGGTAGAAAAGATGAGAAGGGGAATGCATTTTGGGTGGGGGAAATGACAAGCTCAAAGGCTTAGAGGGAGAAATATACCAGATGTGTTTGGGAAATGAAATATGGATCAATCTAGTTGGAATAGTGAGAAGTTACGAAAGGAAGCTTGGTCTAGCTTGGTAGGTTTTTAACCTCCAAGCTATGGGGTTTTGACTTTACTCTGAAGGTAATGGAGAGCTATGAAAGGTTTCTAAGATGTAGGCAACATTGGTAAGTAACTTCAATTTAGTCTTTGAGTCTTTGACCTGAATATAGGTAGAAGAATGAGAAAGGATGCTGAATGACCAGAAGGGTAGACTATGCTGGTCATTTGTCTATTGCTCTCGGCCCTTATCTGCCTTTCTGTGCTCTGCTATGTATCAGAGAGAGACAATGATATTTTCCAGACTCCCGAGCTAGCTGGTTTCTGTTTAGGTTTTGTCAACGAAAGGCACTGGAAGATGAGAGGAAGAGAGAATTGCCTCCCTTTCTGACTCTGGTTTCTTGTGGTGTCTTTGGCATCAGTGACAGCAGTACAGCTGAGCAGTACGGCGTTGGTGGTGGTGACAGTATTGGCTCTAGTGACAATGGCAGTAGTGGATCTGGGTGGTGCCTGTGGACACAGGAGCAACAACCTGTAAGTGCAGGCTCCCAGGCTCCTGCTCAGACAACTGGGCTCCAACAACCAACAGGAACCTTAGGGATACTGTGCCCCGGGCTTCAGGTAACATTTTTGCACCTCTAGCCCAGAGTGGTGATGGCTTCCTGAAGTTAATAATCTTTGAGTAATCGCCCCTCTCCTCTTCTGCTCCTCCATCTCTTCTAATACTCTTGTAGCCAGTTCCTTTATTAAATTCTTCTGTCTGAAATACCTAGAACTGGTTTGCTTTCCTTTGATTGGATCCTGATTCATACAGTACCTAGTATACTTTCTTCACTTGGTTTCTATGACACCACACAGGGTTCCCCACCCCATCCTAGTAGACACTCTTTTTCAGTCTCCCTTGCTGGCTGGTTCTCCCTCTTCAACTTGACTTTTCATATTGGAGTGCCCTAGGGCATGAGACCAGTTAATGACTTTCACGTGAATAGTTAATTTTCCAGTGATCTAAAGCTCTAACCTTATCTGAATACAGCTCCATCACCCAGGAGCATGGGAATACTTTCTTTTTATTGATGGGGAAATTTAAGATTTCTTGCCCTAGGGACTATTTTATTCATACCATCTTGAGAGGTGATTCCACATGTTGCTTCTACCTCTGAAGCTGAGGCTAATCCCAGATTATTATAGCTGAAGAGGAGTCAGAAAGGATTTGCTCACTTGTAGGACAGTCACTCAGTAAAAAATAGGATTGTCCCCAGTAAAAAACCCACAATCCTAGCTCTGGTCATCTCCTTTGCAGGTTCAGAAACTACTTTTTTGTTGAGCCCACCCTGAAATCAATCAAATTCAACAATATAGAGTATCCCAGTAAAATGCTTATACTTTTCAGATGTTAGTAATATAAAACATAAACCACCATTTTAAATAATGAATTACTGCTGATGGGCATTAGTGGTTTTAAGATAACTAAAGTATCTCAACAATATTGAATGTTACAATCTATAAACATGGTGTATACCTCTCTGTTTAATTAGGTCTTCTTTAATGTGTCTTGGCAATGTTCCGTCAGAATTTTCAGCTTTATGGTCTTGCATGTGTTTTGTTAAAATTATGAAAATGAATTCTACAATTTTATATCTAACTTTTTTTTCTTAACATTACTTCCAAAGCATTCTATCATGTCCTTTCAGGGTTTTATTAACATTTGCGGGACTTCCCTGGTGGTCCAGTGGTTAAGACGCCATGCTTCCGCTGCAGGTGGCAATGGTTTGATCCCCAGTGGGGGAGCTAAGATCCTGCATGCTGCGTGGTGCGGACGAAAAACAAACAAAAGTAATGGCTGCATAATCCAGGTGGCAACTTTTAAACCACTAATATTACTGGTTTTGCTTAATACATTTCCTTAGTGATAATTTCTGCACCATGTTTCATTTTATTTTTTAGTTTTTTTAGTTTTTGTTGTTGTCATCTTATTGCACCAAGTTTTATAACATCAGTTTTACTGTATTAAGCAGGTCCAGTGTTGTACTGAGCCCCTTGAGGAATACAGCCTAGAGTAATTGCAGGCTCAGTTCCAAAGCCAACACTTCAAATAAAGAGATGTTTTAGTGAAAATGTCAGTTTACCTTGAATATCTTCCTAATCACGTAAGCAAGATTTTCTTGCCAACATTAGATGTATTAGTCCACGATCTCTTAGCTGCTTCATTGTGGTTAAAAAAATCTTCTACATTTTGACCACATCGAACTTAAAAACTTTTGTGCATGTAAGGGCACAATCAACAAGAAAAGGCAACCTAGGGAATGGGAGAAATTATTTGCAAATCATATGTCTGATAAGGGGTTAATATCTAGAATAAATAAAGAATTCCTAAAGCAAACAAAAATAAACCCAAATACTCCAAACAAAAAATAGACAAAAGACTTGAATAAACATTTCGCCAGAGATGAATACAAGTGGCCAACAAGCATGTGAAAAGATGCTCAACATCACTAATCATCAGAGAAATGTAAATCAAAACCACAATGATATATCACCTCACACCCATTAGAAAGGCTATAAAAAAAAAACCCCACATCTCACACCCACACCTCACACCCGTTAGAAAGGCTATAAAAAAAAAATAAGAAGGGTTGGTGAGGATGTGGTAAAATTGGAACCCTTGTGTACTGTTGTCAAGATCGTGCAATGGTGCGACCACTATGGAAAACAGTATGGAAGATCCTCAAAAAATTAAAAATAATACTACCATGTGGTCCAGCAATTCTATTTCTGAATATATATCCTAGAGAATTGAAAGGAGGGTCTCAAAGAGATATTTGTTCAACCATATATAGAGTAGCATTATTCACAACTGCCAAGAGGTAGGAGCAACCCAAATGTCTATCAACAGATGAATAAACAAAATATAGTATATGCATACAATGGAATATTATTTAGCCTTAAAAAGAAAAGAAATCCTGTCACACGCTACAACATGGATGAAACTTGAGGATGTTATGCTGAACGAAATAAGCCAATAATAAAAAGGTAAATACTGTATGATTCCACTTATATGAGGTATGTAAAGTAGTCTAATTCATAGAAACAGAAAGTGGAATGGTGGGTACCAGGGGCTGGTGAGCAGGGGGAAAAGGGGGGTTGTTTAATGAGTATAGAGCTTCAGATTTACAAGCTGAAAAAGTTCTGGAGATGTGTTTCACAACAATGTGAATATATTTAATACGACTGAACTGTACACTTAAAAATGGTTAAGATGGAAAATCTTATGTTAGGCTTTTTCACTACACACAAAAAAATAGTATCCATTTTGCTATATTTCAAGGATTTTGCGGGGGAGATCTACTGATTCAATCTTTACTCAAATCTAATCTTGAACTTAAATGTCTCTATGATACTCCATATTACTAGATGGCTGTGCTGAATTCCATCACAAAGAGTATAAACCCGCAATCATTCAATCAACAAGCATTTAGCGAGCTTCATTCTGGTATGTGAGGTGGGCATCTGTTACATTCTGGAGTTACAGAGCTGAGTAAACAGTTTTTGCCTAGGGACTTGCAGGCTTACCCTGTTGTGCTGCCTGATTCCGTTTGAAGCAAATCAGTACAGGCCATCCCTGACACATTCCTGGAGACCTGAATCATGTCCACTCCCTCTGCTGTGTTCAACTGCTGATAGAGTCCTGGGGACTAAATAGAACTCTCATGGGTCAGTGTACCTGGATGAGACCGTCTTCAAAACCCAACCAACTTAGGACAAGACTGACTTCTTCCAGAATGCTCTGAATTTCTCCTGCCCATCAGAAGACTGGTAAGAATGATTCTTTGCAAATATGTGGCCAGCTGAACCTGACCTTCCCCACAACCCTCTGATCCTTGGTTTAGTGCTCAAAATATAAGCCTCCCCATTATATATCTTCTTTCACACCCTCGTCTACATTCTGCTCTGTGTTGCCTCTTCCTGCTGCTTTGCTCCCCTAACGCCTTCCACTGCACCCCCTGGAGCCTCATCCTATGCTAAGCAAACCCTCCCGAGGAGTGTGAGCTCTTCATGGAAATTTCCCTCTACCTCTTGGCTAACAGAAACCCAGAGCTTCTCCGAGAGATTTCTCTGCAGCTCTCTCAAAAGGATACTATGCGTTGCCCACACCTCGAACACCTGGGGTCCGAAGGTAGGTTAAAAGCCCTCCTTCCTTCCCAGTGCTACTTTCTGAACTATTTCTAGTATGGAGGTCCTTGGTCCTACAACTACCGTATAACCTGAGAACAGGGTAGTACACCCATCTCTGCCCTGCTCTCTCCCCACTTCCTGGTCATCTCCTGTCAGTCACTGAAAAGTTTTTGGAGGTGTTACCATTAAGAATGTGGGCTTTGGAGTCAGATGTTCCTGGGTTCCAGTCTCAGGTTTGCCACTTACTCACTGTGTGCTCTTGGGTAAAGCACTTAATAATATCTGAGCTTAAATTTTCTTAGATGTAAAATGGGATGGTAATAGTAACCACCTTGGAGAATAGTTACTGGCGTTCGACAGTCATTCAGCTAAAAAGTGAACAGAAGAAAATAATTATAAATTGATATATGTTCTATGAAGAGTTTGAGATAGAATGAAGGAGAACTATGATGGGAAGGGGGTTAGGGAATGAGGTGCCATTTAAGCTAAGACCTGAAGGAAGAGAAGGATGAAATGAGATAAAGCAGGTGGAAGCACTCAGTATGTGGCAGTGATGGCTGTTACTGTCAGCATTTCTCCCTGGCTCTGAGGCTTCCTGTACGTCTTCAGTGTCCACATACATGACCCGTTCCACACCCATCCTGTTAGTTCTCTTTTCTTTTCCCCACTTCCTAGGACTTTATTAAAGAAAAAGCAATGATGGTAAATCTCTAGACCATCATCCATTTTCTGGGGTTTCTCCTCTGAAAATGTGACATTTGATTTCCAAACATATGCCAGAGTGTACGTGGTTCCCAATTGTACTAAGCAGGGTGAGAAGCTGAAATCCTACAGTGTTCGTCCTCCAACTTTCCCCAGCCTGTGGTCTGTCTTTGGATCAGCAAGAATCGTCTGAACAGCCACTCTGGCTGCATTCATTTTTGTCTGCAGCTCTCTGAGCTCTTCTATATGCAACAGAATTTGAGTAGCTTCATGGAGAACTGCATTTCCTGTGTCCAAACCAAGAATATGTTTGTCTAAAGCAACAGGCAAGCCTTCTTTTGTTCGATTTCCTCCAGCAACTGCATCCTGTTCAGGAGCTCCTGGACCATAATGAGAATTGCCTTAATCGTTACCACGTAATCACTGTGACGCTGAACCCAAAGGAGGTTAGCAAAGCCTTTACCCCAGGCTTCCTAGCAGGATTATTTACATCCAAATTGATCATTGGCTCTGCATTTTTCGTTGCACTGTCTGCATGTTTTGCACCATCAAGTCCCAAGTCTTTGTATTTTTCAGCATTACCTCCATAGTCAAGTCTAACAGCTAAACCAAGAAGCCAGTCAACTGCTACTTGGCGATCTTGAAAAAACAGTTCATGGCACTGAGATACCTTTCAAAGAACTTGGGTCAGTCACTGCTGTGAACGTTTCTTAAATTATTTCTGTCTTTAATCTCATAGTGTCTGGTTTTCTGGTCTTCAAGCCAAACAATTGTTTCTAAATTCTGTTTCATCCTTGCTCTGTAGTTGGCAGGATTGCGGTGGTCCCAGCTTCTGGCTGTGGTCCCCCAGGCTTCAGCCAGGAGAGGAGCGGGGAAGAGGAGTGGGTGATTCAGGCACCAGCAACGTAGTGAGAGCAGCCTGTTGGTTCTTTGACCTCCTCAACTCCAGTGACCTTCCCCTCTGTTCCACCTTAGGTAAACCCACCATAATGGCCACAGCCTGGACCTTGCATCATCATTTCTTAAATCTGGGACCACACCCTCTCATCCTTCCACATTTTTTTAACACAGTTGCTCCCACAATACCTGTTCTTCAAATTTGTTAAAACTGCCAAGCCCCTGGCCTCTCCGTTGTCTCCCTTTCTATTCAGTTCTAAGGTTCTAAGTTCCTTTCCTGCCCAGGAAAGACCGAATGCCTTTACCACATCTTTGCCAATCACTCCTCTTTTGCCCCACCGTCCTGTTATACCTGGATGCTGTTGGTGTTTGTGCCATAACAAGGTCATGGTCTCTCTCTCAACTGGGACTTCACTGTTGCCTGGCAATCTTTCTGTACCTTCCTGATCAGCTTTCTCTTTTATACTTTATTTTTTATTTATTATATAAATAAATAAAATTTATTTATTTTTTAAATAAATAAAATAAAATAATTTTATTTATTTATTATATAAATAAATAAATATATTTATTTTTAACATCTTTATTGGAGTATAATTGCTTTACAATGGTGTGTTAGTTTCTGCTTTATAACAAAGGGAATCAGCTATACATGTATATATATCCCCATATCTCCTCCCTCTTGCATCTCCCTCCTACCATCTTATCCCACCCTCACTATCCCACCCTTCTAGGTGGTCACTAAGCACCGAGCTGATCTCCCTGTGCTATACGGCTGCTTCCCAAAAATATGGAATCCTTCACGAATCTGCTTCCCCAAAATATGGAACGCTTCACAAATTTGAGTGTCATCCTTGCGCAGGGGCCATGCTAATCTTCTCTGTATCGTTCCAATTTTAGTATATGTGCTGCTGAAGCGAGCACCTCTTTCATACTTTAAACCTTCTTCATTCTCCTCAAATGTCTTCCCTATAGAATAGAAGGGGATATAGAATCTTTCATGTGTTACTCTCTTGTTGTCCTGCCAACCCACAGCTGTATAGCAGAGGCTGCCAGAACTCTGCCCATGTCACCTTGGATTCCTTCATTGTCTGGGGGCACACCAGCACCCCCATGTGCCTTCACTCCCCACAGCCAGCACCTCTGTCTCTTGTCTGAGGACTGCCCTCAGGCTGCCTGAATCACTCTGCCCGCACAGAAAACCTGAGGTGGCCGGGAATTGTCATCCTCCCCACCTCCACCCACAAAGGGCAGCTCTTAACCTTTGACTGACGGGTTCGGGAGTATAAATACCCCCACAAACTTGCCCCATGACTGGGATGACTCCGAGGTGTGAGAGCTCCCCGGGGGGATGAACCCAAGTCAGGGTGTTCTTCATGGCACTTTGCTGTCATGGCATTTTTGCTTGGCCCCCTTCCCTTCCTGTTTTCTTTTTCCGCTTCCCTTCAGGTTATTCCTGAGAATGCTTCCTAATAGGTCACAGCCCAGGAATCCTCATCTCACCTGCATCTGGCTTTTCCTCCTTCTTCTCATGGAGGAAGAGATGCCTTCCCTTTAATATGTCCCCAGGTATTAGCCCTCGCTTCCCTTCCTTACCCTTCCGAGGTAGGAGGTAGATGGGCTCCTGGGCTGGAGAGCTAGTGTTTGTCAAGTGGACTAAAAGTGAAGCTTTGTTTTCCCCCAGACACTCCAAGGACAAAGCTAGCGGCAGAAGCTGAGCTCTGCTGGAATAAAGAAGTAAGATGACCACTGCTGAGGTCAGGGAAACTTCCCTGACTGCACAGGAGCAGAAAGACTCCTTGGGGGTCAAAAAGGAGGGGCCGCCATCCCATAATAAGGGTGGACATACCGTCACAGGCCTCTGCTGTGGGATCCGTCTTAGCGAAAAGTTGAGCACACATGTTGGGGAGGATCCTGGGCCCAGTCAGGTGTGAAAAAAGAAACAAGATGATTGGCCAAAGGTAAACCAAGACCCAGAAGGACTGCGCTATACAAGCGATTTAAATCACCTCTTTCCTGCGCTCCTCCTCATTAGGAAGGACGCCCACACCCTTTCTCTCTGGGCGTGTATTTCAGCCTTGCTTCAGTCTTAAGCTCTTTCTCTGTGTGCTCTCCCACTTGTTGTGCTGTGTCTCTAATAATAAACTTTGTACTCGTTTTTACAGTTTCTGCCTCCTTGAAACATTCTTGCTTTCAAACGGGGACAAGAGCCAGGGCCACTTTACTTCCAGTCTCTAGCCCCTGGTGGTCTAGTGGTTAAGATTCCTGGTTTTCATCCAGGCTACCCAGGTTCAGTTCCTGGGCAGGGAACTAATATCTCTCTTTGGGACCGCTCACTGCTGTCTCGAAGTCCTAGGTCAAGGTGTGGTGGTGTTGGTTCCTTCTGAGGCCTGTGAAGAAAAAACCCGTTCCCTCCCTCTCTCCTAGCTTCTAATGGTTTGCTGGCAATCTTTGATGTTCCTTGGTTTGCTGCCTTTATCTTTCCATGGCATTCTCTCTGTGTCCAAATTTCCCCTTTTTAGAGGGACACCAGTCATGTCGGATTAGGGCCAATTCTCATGATCTCTTTTTAACTTGATTACCTCTGGAAAGACCCTATCTCCAAATAAAGGCACATTCTGAGGTAATGGAGAGGAGGATATCAACATATAAATTTTGGTGAGACACAATTCAAACCATAATACCACACCACCTCTGTGCTCCCAAGCCCAGGCAGCTCTCCCAAACTATAGATATGCATAGCCATGATCTACCAGATTGCTCCACTTGAGTGCCCCACAGAGCTATGTTTTCTGGATTCTCAGTACTTTTTGCTCTGTTTGGGGGAATTTCCAGCCTCATCAGTCCCTTTTCCTCAGAAAGGTGTTTCCCAGTCTCTTTTGTGGTCAGGCTTAGGCCTGTGAGCTATTCTCCACCAATGGGACTCGCCCATATGAAACTTTGATTCAGAATGGCACAATCTGAGGAAGGAGGCTTGGCGTGGAAACCATTTTCCTGGCAGTGGCAGAGGTGAATTGCTTTCAGGGATACAGCGTTTTCAAGTCGAGCTGAGCTCTTGATGCACAAGTGATAGTATTACTGGTGTAGCGGTGGTTATAATCAAATGGAGATTCTGGTCGAAATGCAGATGGCGGCATTAGCACATCATGGTGGCAAGTGCAGTAGCAGAAGCAGCAGTTTCTTCATCAGGCCAGGTTTTCGGTTTTCGATCCTTTTCTTGGAAGCTTAATCTTGAGCCAGTTTCTTCAGTTTCACACAGATTCTGTGGGCTATTGAGATTATTTTAAATACATTTATTTTCTCTGTAATCAGCCAGGATCAGCTTCTGTTGCTTACAATTAAGAACCCTGATGCATGTAGACTTTCGTATTTTAAGGTGGTTTCTGGAAGTCACAGGCCCTAATCTGTGGAATTGACGGAGTGGAGGAGAATAGTAGTTAATGAGGTCCCAACAGCTGCAGCCTGGAAAGCTGGTGAGCTTTGTTATGCAGTGGCATTCAATCAAACTGGTTTTTGCTACACACTGGGACAGAGTCATGCCAATCAGGGCTAGAGGAAATGGTAGAAAACATTTAGAAGGTTGCTGTGTACTGATTTCCTGCCCATTTTGGCAAAGTCCTCCAAAAGACATTTTCCATTAAGAAGTATCTGCCAGTTCAAGGGAGTAGGTCTACCAGCAAAGAGGGCATTGGGCATTTCCTTCTCCACTCCAGCCCTCCCCCATCTTTAATTTTGGATTGCCTCAAGACAAAGACCTTTAAGTGAGAAGTAGGTTGGCAGAATACAGAGGTAAAAAATCATGTCTTCAGACTTAAATCTGTAGGGAGGCAGAATTGTATCTCTATTCTCACAGGGTCTCTGGCTGGGCCTGAGAATTAAATTGACTAAGATTAATAGGAGAAAAGCATATGGATTTTTATGTGGACATTTCCCATAGGAAAATGAAGATGCCCCCCCTTGACCTCCCCCCTCCCCCGCCAAAGCCGAAAGGCCCAAGTGTTTATAAACTTAGTTGAACAAAGAGGAGCAACTGTGGAAAAGTAAAACATATGGGGAGACCAAGGTAGGATGGGTTGTTTTAAAAAGGTCTGTCTGTTTGTATAGAGTTCTCCTGCTTCCACCCCCCATCTCTGGTGGTAAGAATGTTTCTTTCCTCCTGGCATCTTGCACTAGGGAGTTATTTATCTCCTGCTTTCAGGAAGAAAAGTGCAGGGGGTAGGGGGTGGGCACAGGTGTTCAGAGTGTCCTTCCTGTACCTGCTGCTTTTCAAATGTCTTTAGCTCAAAATAATCCTTATGGCAAAGTAGCATATTTGGGGTTGGCATATTCTGCCAATTTTCAGCTCTGGAAAAGAGCTGGGCAAGATCTTTTGATGAGGGTTATTCATAGAACTGAAACAAATAGAGGAAGCCTGCTAAGATCTTGAAGGTTTGGATTATCAAAGAATCCCCCAGGCTGTTCAGTACAGCCTGTGAAACCCCTAAGGCATTGATGGGACCTGATCTACATGAGCAGCAGTGTCTACTGAAGCTTGACAGCCTCCAGGAAGGGTATTCTTCCCAGTGCCCGAATCAGGTGCAGCTGCAGTGATAGGGATAGAGTAGGATAAATAAATAGTTATTTTAACAAAAAATTCCACTAGGGGATTAAAGACAGAGAGAGGAAATTTTAAGGGAGTTTGGGAGACTGTTGTAGGCTAATGACCACTCAAGAAAAGAATCCAGTAACCTAGTAACAATCTACACTACCTTGAAGGAAGACCAGGCACATTCAAGCACCAGGCACACTCAAGCCACAGACCTGAAACACAAGACAATAGATAATGGGGTCTGAATCTTGTTACATGAAGTCAGGGAGTTAATGGTCCTTGAAGAGTAGCATTTCTGCCTGTAGCCAACATAGGAATAGAGGTGAAAGGGGAAAAACACTAAGTGAAAGGAGACATTATACTGAAACCTGAGATGAATTACCAGATTTTAGTATATATTACCACCCTTCTGCTAATATACATATGATTTAAATGGTGTCATGGCAGTCCCGGTTAGACCATATAGGGTTTAAGGAGGAACTAATGATACAAGCCTTGATATCTACACCCAAATGAGGAAGAAGGTGGTCTTCTCCCCCTCCCCACTTTTCTTTTGCTTATAAAGTCCTCTCAGTCCTCGGGGTAGAGCCTTCTTGCCTGCCCGCTTGTATCTCTCACAAGCGTCCCGTGCTAATAAACTTACTCTTTGCCTGCTGCTTTGCCTCTTGCTGAATTCTTTCTGCTCTGAGACAAAGAACCTGAGCTTCAGTAAGTCCAGACACCAGGTGAGTGGTTTCAAGTAAAAGACAGTGGGGGGACTTCCCTGGTGGCACAGTGGTTAAGAATCCGCCTGCCAATTCAGGGGACACGGGTTCAAGCCCTGGTTCGGGAAGATCCCACATGCCGTGGAGCAACTAAGCTCGTGCGCCACAACTACTGAGCCCACGTGCCACAGCTACTGAAGCCCACATGCCTAGAGCCCGTGCTCTGCAACAAAGAGAAGCCACTGCAATGAGAAGCCCGCGCACCGCAACAAAGAGTAGCTTCCGTTCGCGCAACTAGAGAAAGCCAGCGCGCAGCAACAAAGACCCAACGCAGCCAAAGATAAATAAATAAATAAATTTATTAAGAAAAAAAAGACAGTGGGTTCGAGTTCCCTCCTAAGTCAGGGATCGTGGGTTCAAGTCCCAATCTGAGTTTTGACTGGGTTCAAGTGCCATCTGAAAAGTGCCATCTGGTTTCAGTAGGGAATAGCAAACAAGGAGAGTCCTTCCAGAGGCCAGAACGAGGGCTGCTAAGGAGCTAACCAAGGAGTTCCACTGCCAGGACAGTGAATGCTCACTGTTCCTGCCCAGTGGGATTGTATGGGCACCATGGACCAGTGGCCGCTGGGTGTTTGCCATGCTCCGCTCTTCCCAAAGAGGGTTTAAAATGTGATCAATCAATCAGTCACTTGTATAAGTGATCACTTAAGTTATATCTTTCTCTATTTATATCTATATCTACATCTGTATCTGTATCTATAACTCGCTACTGTTGGGGAGAGAAACTAGTCTTTCAGCTTTAAGCTTGTGGATCCTTGCTCAAGGGAAGCAACATCTTGACTCTAAGCCTCTAAAGATCCTGGACTTCACACTGGAGTCGGTGACGAGATGGAACTTTGCAGCTGTGTTCCTTGGGGAGGGATAAGTGCTTTTTATTTATGGGAAGAAGGATGTGTTTGAATGTTGGCTAGCCAAAGGGGTGGACTGTGGCAGAAACTGCTGGTTTTCTACCTCAAATCTACTCTCTCTTTATCTCTTTTTAACAGAGTCCTGATTTTGTTCAGGGTGGCAATGTGCCAGCTAAAAGTACTGTCCACTTCAGTCTCCTTTGCAGGCAGAGGTGGCCAGATGACACACAGGCTTAGGGTTTCTGGGATGTTTTTGCTTTTCTAACAGTTTCCTCCTGTTTTCACCTCCTTCTTCTTCTGCTTGTCTGGAATGTAGTTGCTGGAGCTGGAATAGCCTGTAGGTGACCAGGACACACAGACAGGAGGGTGAAGCCCTACATGGTAATGTTGGCAACTGGAAAGACAGAAGGAGCATGGCTTCCTGATGGCAATGGGGTACAACTGTACCAGCTCTGGACTGCCGTACCTCTGGGCTTGTTATATGGGACAAGGAAACCCCCATAGCCTTGGGGTTGTTTTTTTGCTGCCGAACACATTTTTAAATTGATACACATCCAAAATGAAACTCATCACTTTCTTCCTGAAATCCACTTTCCTTCCTGTGTTCCCTACTTGGTTCCCTTGACCACTATCTACTCAGAAATCAACATGCAACCCTTGACTTCTATCCTTTATTTGCCCCTCCCCCAGTACCTAATACATTTATTAGTTTTATTGATTCAATTTTTAAATCTCTCCCTATTACAAGTTGAATTGTGTCCCCCTAAAAGCTATGTTAAACTCCTGGTCCCCAGAACCTCAGAATGGGACCTTATTTGGAAATAAGGTCGTTGCAGATGTAATTAGTTAAGATGAGATCATGCTGAAGCAGGGTGGGTCCTTAATCCAATGCAACTAGCGTCTATAGAATATGACGTGAAGAGACAAAGACCCACAGGGAGAACACAGAGGCAGAAATAGGAGAGACAGCTGCAAGCCAAGGAACACAAGGATTTATGGCCCCACCAGATGCTAGGGCGAAGGAAGGAGGATTCTACCCAGAGTCTCAGAGGGAGCTCAGCCCTGCTGACACCATGATTTTGGACTTCTAGCTTCCAGAACTGTGAGAGAATACATTTCTGTTATTTAAGCCGCCAGATTTGTGGTACTGAGACAGGCTGGGACCTGGGGCCCTTTGCTGGGGACCTGGGATACTTTTGCTGCAGTGTTGCAATGCTTGCACCTGACACACCTCTCCTTGAGCAACAAAATACAAAGAAACTATATGGGACTAAAAATAACTGCCTGCATGGGCAGTTGGGACAAATTCTGGACCCAAAAGATAACAAAGAGACGGAAAAATCCAAATGCCGCTTTTGAAGAGCCTGGAGAAAAAACAGGGTGTCAGGAGCAAAAGCAGCGCATACCCCCTGCACACAACACCACCTAAGCCACCCCTCTGGCCCGACTTCTGGACGCATCCCTACCCTCACCCCATATAAGAAACAAGCTCTCCACCCCCTCGGTGATGGAGCAAGCAAGGGAACCTGTTGTTTGTTCTCACTCCCCCCTGGGGCAGCAGAGGCGCCAATAAAGCCACGCCTGAATTTCTTGTCTGGCCTCTAGTCAATTTCTATTGCTTGGGGAAGGCCAAGAACCCAGTTCCGTAACAGTACTTTGTTACAGCCGCCTCGGGGTACTTATACACGCCCTAATGCATTCACACTCTACCAAGTCACCAGACTCTTGTTTTGCTGCAAGAGCCTCTGAACTGGTCCCCCAGCTAACAGTGTTGCTTCCTTTCCATTCCTGCCCAACATAACAGCCTGAATGAGCTCTGTAACGTTCAAATTACTCACCTGTTTACACACGTTTCAATGGCTTCCCGGCACTCTAAAGATAAATTCTGAACTCCCTTACCTGATACAAAAGGCCCTGTGTGCCTTTCCAGCATCAGCTAGTCCCATGCTTTTCAGCTACTTTCCATGCCTGCAAAATTCCCCCCAATGTTCCTACCTTGTTTGACCTTTGGGCTTTAATTCCCATTAGATGTCTCTTCTCCCAAGAAGCCTCCTCTTCTCTCCCAACACTGACAGTGCCCCTGGTCTATGCTCCCTTAAAGCCTGGTTCTTCCTTCATCAGAGCATGGATCCCATTTGTTACAATGCTCGCCTGCTTGTCTATCTACCTCCCTAGTCTGCAAGCTCCCGGGAGCAGGGACTGTGTCTTCCCCAGCATGACAGCGTCAGTGACCAGCAGTGACTGCCCCATTTCCGGTGCTCAATATATTGGATTGAGGGGAGCAGAGGGCTGACTGCTTTTATTGTCTTTCCCCTGAGTTTCAGATTTTGAAAGATTTTAACCAGTAAACACAATTTATTCCTTAAGTTAACCTATTGGGTCTTATCAGGGGATTCATGCATGGTTTTCTTTTCTTTCTTTCATTCTTTTTAATATTGAAGATTGCTTGAAGGACTTCTAAACTGTTTTCTTTTTGAGGAATAACTTGGGGGCCTAACAATACTGGTTTTTGAATCTAGTCAATCTCCCTCCATTTAATAGAAAAGGGAACTGAGGCCCCGAGAGGTGAGACGACTTGCCTGAGGTTGAAGTGCGTTAGTAATATCACCAGGTTAAAACTCAAGTTTTCTGACTTCTATCCAGGATTCTCTCTGCTCTTTCACAATAGCTAAGCCAACTGTGTGTTGGTGCAATGTTTAACAACCGGCTCTCTAGGGGAAACAAAAAAGAGCCTCAGTTTAAAGCATTTGTCGGTTTCTGCCGTGTAAATGCTTTCGTCTTGGCTAATTTCAAGCTACCTCTGTGAAGTCACTGAACAGGAGAGTTGGTGCAAGCAGGCTCCAAACTCCACGCTCTCTGCTTTCTTAAAGGTTTGTAGTTGGAGGCTTCAGCCCCTCGGAAAGTGGCCGTTGCCAGAACATGATAAATTCTGGCAATGAAGTGATGTAAACGGCTATAGACGGCTATACGTAAAAGTACGGGGTCCCAAAGGAATGACCTGCTGAAAATATGACAAGATGGGAAACTCATATGAATACAAAGTGCTGTTCATTGTCATGTGTTGGAACCAAAAGCCAGTGATAACCTCTGCAAACACAAGTTAAATGAAATAGAAATACAAGTCCCACCTCCCCTCGGTAGCTTTTCTGATTTATCTCAGGCAGAAATAATTCCTCCTTCCTTAGTAGTTCCCATATATTTATAATCAGTTGCTTTTTTTAGAATTGCCAACAGAATGTATCCAAAGTCCCTAGCTTGGCAAAGAGGCCTTTTACCAAATGAATTTTCAAAGGAGGTGGGGTGGGGCGGCAGGAGGAACACAGGCTGTGGGGCTTGTCAACTCTGGGTTCAACTCCTGTCCCACTACTTAATGCTCTGCGGCCTCAGGCCAGTGTCCTGACCTCAGTTTGTTCATTCTTGGATACATTCCTTGTAAGGTTGACACAGGATGAAACAATATAAAACATGTCAGGTGCCTAACACGCCACCTGGCACATTCAAAGAAGGCAAGCAATACCTGTTCTCTCCTTTGACAGGTTAAACATTTCCTGCCTGTACAAATCATCTGTACATAAAAAAAATTTTTTTTGTAATTAATTAATTAATCTTATTTTTTTGGCTGTGTTGGGTCTTCATTGCTGTGCGCGGGCTTCCTCTAGCTGCGGCAAGGGGGGGCTACTATTCGTTGCGGTTCGCGGGCTTCTCATTGTGGTGGCTTCTCTTGTTGCGGAGCACAGGCTCTAGGTGCGCGGGCTTCGGTAGTTGTGACACACAGGCTTGTAGTTGTGGCTTGCGGGCCTAGAGTGCAGGCTCAGTAGCTGTGGCACACGGGCTTAGTTGCTCTGTGGCATGTGGGATCTTCCCAGATCAGGGCTCGAACCCGTGTCCCCTGCATTGGCAGGCAGATTCTTAACCAATGCGCCACCAGGGAAGTCCTCGTCTGTACATTTTTAAGACCTTGTTTTCCTATGAATTAATTAGTTCATTTGCTCAGTCTCCTAACAAATATTTAGAGAGAGAGAAATGCCTCTGTGCATCAAATCTCTGATTCCATTGTCTTTAATATCTAGTGGTTTTGCAGAACATGGACACAGGTAAGTTCTTGGCCTCGGGTCAGGGTGGCAAGTAAGAACCCAGGAAAGTTGTTTTTAAATGTGGACCAAAGTGCAGAAGGGCGGTAATGAGGAATCTGCTCACGATTAAGCCTCACTAAACGAAGACTCTGTGAGTTGCCGTAGTGGAACCCCACTAAGGGCTGGGCACCTAACTCACAGCCTTAAACCCACTCCTGTAACCCTCCCATTAAGCCCACAGTGGTAGAATTATCCCCATTTTGCTGATGAGAAAGCTGATGTACAGAGAAGTCCATGCTCTGTCATGTTCCCTGTGCACTTCTACTATGTGCCAGGCACTGTTCTAGGCATTGGTGAGAGAGCATAGACAGACGAAAACCCCCGCCCTTGTGGAGCTGACATGAACAAGACAACAAACAAGATGAATAAGTGAAATTATCTCATATGTCAGGTGGTGCTAAGTGCCATGAAGAAAAATAAAGCAGAGCAGGCCTTTGGGTCAGGGGAGGCTGCAGTTTGATGTAAGCTTACCGGGAAAGGTCTCAGGGAGAAGGTGACCTCCGGGCAAAGAAGGGAGGGAGTGGGCCAAGTAGATAACTGGCTCAGATACTTGCCTGAGGTTACTAGGAAGTGTCACTCGGCACTGGAAGGGCTGTTTGTCAGGCTCTAAATCCAGGGCTCTCATTTCATCAGGCCTCTTTTTTCAAAAAGCAGTGCTGCTGTTCTCCAAGCAGGGTGTATGTGTGTGTACAAGTCTGTCTGTCTGTCTGTCTGTGAATGTGTTATATTTCCCTGGGGCTGATCCTGTGGGGGCCTGAGCTTCCCTGACAGCTCTGAGGTCCTCAGGCCTCACATTATTGGTTTTCATGGAAACTTGGCAACTTTCTCCCCCTCCCCCCCCACCCTCCCACCCTTTGCCCTGCACCACATTCCAGTGGCTTTATTTGTGTGCCTTGGAGCCTGGCCAGGGTTGGGCCTGGGACAGGTTGCCATGGTGATCTCCCACTCCTTCCAGATAGAACTTCTCAAGGATGTTGCCTTTGGGCCTGAAATAGTTCAGGCCTGCTCTCCGCCACAGCAGGAAGAGCTGAGTTAGGAAACCCCTTTCAATCAGCTTTTGAACTTGCACAAACCCAACCCTGGGTGAGAAAGACTTCTGGGGGGTGTTCTCCAGGGCACCCCAGATTCGGGATTGGGAATGGTTTTCCTTGGGATACTGGAATAACTACTATCAGTTGTTACATACCAGGTGCTGTATTCAGAGCCTGCCTCTGAGACCTGCAGAAACAGAACAGTTTTTTTAAAAGCTCAACTTTACTGATGAATCTGCATCTAATAAACTGCACCCATTTTAAGTGCACAGTTCAATGAGATTTGACAATGTATATACACTTGGGTAATGACCACTACAATTAAGATATAAAACTTTTCCATCACCCCCCAAAGTTTCTTTCTGCTGCTTTGCAGTTATCCTCCCCCCTCCCAACCCCTGGTCCCAGGCAGCCACTGATCTGCTGTCTGTCACCATGGATTCATTTTGCCTTTTCTAGAAGTTCATGTAAATAGAACCATCTAGTATGTGCACTTTTGTGGCGTGTGTCTTTTGTTCAGCATAACATTTTTGAGATTCATCTGTGTGGTTGCCTGTTTATTCCTTTTTATTGCTGGTGCTATTGTATGGAGTGACTGTAACAGAGAACAAACCTGACTCCATATTGGATCTAGTCCTTTAGCGCTAACCCTTGAGCTCTGTTGCCTGTGCTTAGTCATGCTGGCTCTGCACCTTTGTGAAAGAATGTTGCCTGTAGCCTGAAATATACAGGATAGCCCATCCTCAAGGCTCTGACCTTTAAAGGTGTAACACTTTTCCATTAACATAGACATGAAAAGTTGCAGAACAGAGAATAACATTTGTCTTGTGGGAGGTTTATAGGAACATCGTGACCTGACCTGCAGGGACAGCTGCAGAAACAAAGGATTCCAGCACCAAGAACTTTGCAGCAACCAGCTACCTCCTCCCCCCCACCCTCCCCACCCCCGCCCTCCCCTTTTAGTATACAAGAAGCCTGAATTCTAACTCGGGTAAGCTGGTTCTCTGGGACACTAGACTTCTTGGTCTCCTGGCTTTCTGAGTAAATTCACTCTTCCTTGTCCCAACAACTCGTCTCTTGACTTGCTGGCCTGTTGTGTGGTGAGCAGTACAAGCTTGGACTCCGTAACATGACCACAGCTTGTCCATTCTCTTGTGGATAGACATCTGGGTTGTTTGCCGTCTTCAGTTATTGCAAATAAAGTTATGTACATTTGTGTATAAATCTTGTGTGAACATATACTTTAACCTCTTCTGGGTAACACCGGGAGTGGAATGGCTGGGTCATGTGGTAAATACTGTTTAACTTTAGAAGAAACTGCCACATAGCATGTTTTGAGGTAGCACTGACTGGGTGCAATTGGGTTTTGCTCACAGGGACTAGAACTAGTGATACCGAGCTCCCCTAAAACCGAGTTCCCACGCTGGGTTTATTTTTTAATTAATTAATTAATTAATTTTTAATTTTTTTGGCTGTGTTGGGTCTCGTTTCTGTGCGAGGGCTTTCTCTAGTTGCGGCAAGCGGGGGCCACTCTTCATCGCGGTGCGCGGGCCTCTCACTGTCGCGGCCTCTCTTGTTGCGGAGCACAGGCTCCAGACGCGCAGGCTCAGTAGTTGTGGCTCACGGGCCTGGTTGCTCCGCGGCGTGTGGGATCTTCCCAGACCAGGGCTCGAACCTGTGTCCCCTGCATTGGCAGGCAGATTCTCAACCACTGCGCCACCAGGGAAGCCCCCATGCTGGGTTTATGATTAACCTCTCAGTTCAAAACTGTATTCCCTTTATTATCCCACCCCCTTCCCCTCAGGATTGAGGAGTATCAAAGAAAAGCAGGGATTGAAACTGAGCAGGATTCTGTGGGGCCTTCCCAGGGGCAAAAGCCCCTCTGTGTCCCCCGTTTCTTGATTGTAGAAAAAGGCTTTAGTCTCCTAGGACTTCCCTGAGTTCCAAAGAACAGACTCAAGCAATTACTAATTAGGGAGGTGAGGGAATGCAGAAAAAAAGGAAAAGCAGTCTAGAAACAATAGTTCAGTGGATAAAACAGAGTCCTAGTTCTTCCTCAAGGGATATACATAACTATCTGATGCATATTTTTGAGTTGTTCTTCAGATACTAAGACACCCCCCCCCCCAACACACACACCCCCCCAGATGGAGGATGGTGACTACTTGCTGACCACAATCATGTAGATCCTAGACTGGTTGCCACCAGAAGGTTGATGATTAAGATTCCTGAAACACCATCCTGTTACCTCACCACAAACCAATCAGAAGAAAGTCTGTGAGCTGCAACCCTCACCCCAAATGTGGCCTTTAAAAACCCTCCCCTGAACACCATCTGGGAGTTTAGGTCTTTTGAGCATGAGCTGCCCATTCTCCTTGCTTGTCCTGCAATAAAAGCTGCACTCTCCTTTACTGCAACCCGCTGTCAGTAGATTGACTTCGCTGTACATTGGGTGAGTGGACCCATGTTTGGTTTGGTAACACTACCAATACCTTGTGAGAAGGGTAGAGCAAGGATTTCAAGGTAGCAAGAAGGGAGAGCAGGGTCCTTTATCAGTGAGTAACTTGCCTGCCTATTCAGGGACGTTTCCATAAATACCTACTGGTAGGTAGCTAAGAACAGGTGGGGAAAGAGTCAGGTAGTGAAGTGGCAGCAAGGAAGAATGTTTAAGGGCAGTAGTGTGACTGGGTGAAGGGGGATTGTGGGTACTTTAGAAAGATGTGTGTGTAGTGGGGAGGGGACTCAATCACACGCCCCAAAATCTCAGTACTAAGTCTGGTTTTCAGTGGTTGACAGTTCTCCTTAAGGCAGCTTGCTTTTCTGCCCCATTTTCCACTTCTGAATATCCACTACTGTCCAGGAGAAAGGAAGGCAAAAAGAGGAACACATATTTGCTGTGTCTGCTCTCTCTGGGCAGTAGACATACTTTTCTTATTTAATCCTCCCAAACACTTGGCAAGGTCTATGTTCTTCATCCAGTCTTTGAGACCAAAAGTATTTTAATGAATAGTTGTAGATAATCATCTAAGGAGGGTGTTAGGTGGAGTCAGTGCTCTTCATAAGAAAGGAATAGCTGGACCTGGGGGGTAAGGCTGGAGGGGGATCGGCAGCTAAGAGGGTGAAGAGGGGCTGGAAGATATAAGTGAGAGAGACAGAGAGAGGAACAACTGTAGCAGCTGCTGAAGGGAAAGGAATTTGAAGAAAGAGCTGAAGGCTGTAGAATATGCCACCACAAAATATGACTGTAGGCGTTTAGGCCATGCCACGCCCCAAAGTATGCTGCTTTGATATATCTATTATTTTGAACTGTAGGCATTTGAAAAACAACAAATGCACGGAGAGGCTTTCTCTGAACTCCCCTATCTGCCTAAAGATAAATCCTCCCAAAGGAACACAGATGTCATAAATCCCCTCCCTGGGAATTTCGTTAACAGGGGAAGATTCACTCTTATCCTAGGAGAGGAGACTGGACGTCAATACCACACCCAGGTAACTTTGTCACAAACTATCTTATCTCCCACGTATTCTTCTAAGAGCCCATTCATCTTTCCCCCAAATTACGTACTCTCCCCTAAGACGCCTACATTCCCTTACCTCTTTCCCTATTAACATAGTATTTAATCCCGAATTCTAAAACCACCTCTTTGGGGTGCGCATTTTTCCTGGGTATCTCCCATGTATACATGAGCCATACATGTTAATAAACTTCTGTTTGCTTTTTTCTTTTATGCTTTTCTCTATCTTTTATTACAAGGGTCTCAGCTAAGAACTCATAAGTGTAAAAGGAAAATTTTTTTACCTCCCCTACAAAGTCAAGATTTTGGGGAAGTTTTGCTATGTGATGTGTACTATAATTCCAGGAAAAATACTCATTACTCATCTTTGCCTTCAGAGGTGTGTGTGTGTTTTAATGTGATTATGTTTGAAATTGATTTTAAGTCTTGAGTGGGTTCACAGAGGCTCAGTTACTTGTAAATAACATGTAAATGAAGAAGCAGAATAATTGAATGAGTAATTTGCCCAAGGTCACACAGCTGGATCCAGATTTGAACTGTTTCCTGACTCCAGTGTCCTTTCCCAACCCACTGCCTGGTTTGCTGAGGTTCTAGGAACTTGCCTTGGGTGCCAAGATAAGACACTGTCCTCTGTTTTGTAATTCCCCATTTTTTTTCAGTGATTCCACCTACAGATGGATGGCTGGTCTACATAACTTGTGAAGTAAACCAGAATATGTCAAAATATCCCTTTTTAATGTAAGAATTATTTTGAGCTGAAGGCAATTAAGAAATAGCAAATGCAGGAAAAGCTCTCTATACCTTCCCCATTTCTGCTTAAAGGCAGGATATAAATTTTCCTTTACTATAAGACTCTGGACTCTTATCAGCCCAGAGACAAACGTTACTGCAAACAAATAAACAAACGTTACTCCATTAATTTTCCCCCATGTATTTACTTTCACACAGTTTGTTGCCCTTTGAAGCCTAAAACTTCTTTCTTTTGACCTGCCATTGCTCTACAAATTTATTGTTCTTTGTTGAAGATGCTACATAAGCTACATAAGCCTGAGTTCTAAGTTACCTCCTTAAGTTACTCATCTCTGAGTTTCTCCCATGTTTATATGAAATATACATGTTGACAAAATTCTTTTTGTTTTCTCTTGTTAATCTGTCTTTTGTTACAGAGCCCCAACTGAGGAACTTAATTAAGATAGGTAGAGGAAATATTTTTCCTCCCCTACAGCTGACCTCTGAAATTCACACATGTGGCATTTGAATCACAGAAGACAAAACAATATTTGCCTGCAGAAGTCTGATTAAGAAACTCACATCCCTGAGTCCCAGTTTACAGCTCTGTCCACATGTTGAGCTTCCCCTGCATATGGTATTAGTTTTCTTATTCTCACTGTGTGATGAATATGCTACCTGAACAGAGGGAGAGAAGGTGAAGGAAGGCCTAGGGCTTCAGAACTGGAAGTGGTGTCCAAGATACCTTAGCCTGATTCCCTCATTTTAGAATGAGGGAAGATCTGAAGCCCAGAGGTGGGAAGTGCCACCCCCTCCACCCCTACTCTCAGGTCCTCCCCCATTTATGCCACCAGCATTTACTTATTTTTAAGCCTCCTCTGTGAACTTTTTCAGTCTGTCCCAGTGTGCTCATTCCCCACCCTGCCCCATAAAATTGTCCATTTGCTTCTTTATGCCTTTCCTCTCTCTGCTCAGATTGCTATCAGTGGTCTGTCTGCATGGCTGTCACCGTTAGGCTGGGAGCTTCCTGAGGGCAGGGACAATGTCCAGCTCAATTTTTTGATCCTAATGCCTAGCACAGTGCCTGGTATATAGCCAAGTACTCGATGAATTTCCTTTTATTATAAATGTAATGCACATTTATAAACTCTCAAACATGTGGAAAGTATGCTTCACTCTCCCACAGCTCCTCTCTCCAGCCACCATTCAGTCTCTTTTGTGATCTTCCAGACATTTTCTCTGCATATAGAAAGCATACATAGGTTTACCCATCTTTAAAAACATAACCCTCTTGCTATAGAAATGATTATGTTGTTTATTTCTTTTTCCCAGTACAAATTTAAACAAATAAAGCGATTGTGTCCAAATTCACTTATCTATTTCTGTGTAATTAACCATTCTCAAGCTCAGTGACTTGTAACAACAATCATATGATTTGCTCAGGTTTCTATTTGGGCTGCGCTGGGCAGCATTTCTGCTGGTCTTGGCTGGGACTGCTCATGCAGCTGCAGTCAACTGTTGGCGTTGGTTAGGGCCTCAGCAAGGGTGATTCTCTGCTCTTGGGTCCTCTGTGAGCCTTTACGGGATTCTACTGTCATTTCTATTCTCGAGAATGGGCTAGGGATTGAAGATGGCAGGGAGCAGGGCCCCTTCTCAGCGACACACTAACACTTAAGCTTCCCTGCTCTCCTCCCCAACTCACCTCTCTCCTCTCAATCCTGCAGCTGGAAAAACTGCTTTTACTTTCTTGCACGTTCTTCTGAATTTATTGACACATAAATATTGTGCTTTGAATCTTTCATGACTTAGGTTTTAAAATTCAACAGCCTTTTCCCCTCCCAACCCCCACCCTCTTTTTTTCAAATATGACCTTGGCCATAAATTTCCAAGGTCTATTTTGAAACTAAAAAAACTAAGAATTGACTTTCCGTTTTGCTGCGGTCTCCATGACTTCCTGGAGGGTAAGCTTCAAATGCCCTAGCTGCTTCTTGATGAGGGGAAGGATTCAGGAACAAAAACCACACTGGATAACGCTGTAAAACTCTACCCTCCTGCATGGTTAGAGCTGTTTATTTACATAGCCCTAGGAGCACCAGGGAAAATAGTTTGGACTTTGCTCTCACTTGGGGGTTGAATTTACCTGGGCATGTTTGGTGTCGGGGTGGGAGTAGACTGGGTGGGGGGTTAATGGATCCACATCAGCTCAATTGTAGGTGGAATTGTGTTCCCCAGGAGAAGTGACAATAGGGAAGAAGGAATGTGGCCATGCCAGGCTCAGCTATGGGGCCTTGGACAGGTGTGGACAGTGGCTTCTCCACACAGGGTGATACAGTAGCTGGAACTCTTGCTGGTGGCTCATGGTTACACTGGGGAAGGAAAATGCTCCTGGTGCAAAAGCTGAGAGAGTTGTGGCACCAGAAACCCAAGCAAAGAGAAAGTTGAGTCCTTCCCCTGCCAGCAGGCTGCAGAGTCAGATGTATAAGTGGCATTTGGGGTGGTGCTGTTGGCAGCTTGTGGACAAGAATTGAGGTGGGTGGCGGGAAGGCAGGTAGCAACAGCGAGGTCAGGAGCCCAAGGGTGGGGGTCTGGGTGATGGGTAAGGAGAAATGCAAGAACTCTTGGCACACAGTGACTCCATCCAAACCCCTACACTAAGAGACATGACCAACCCTAGCATGGCTTCTAGCAGCCTAAGGCTGTATCCCTGAGACCTCAGAACCCACTTTTGAGTTCCTTCCTGTCTGGAAAAGCTCAGGGCTGTCAAAAGAATTTACTGTTTGTTTTAGCCAATGCCTGACCTAGGTTTCTGACCTCCCTTTCCTAGAGCGTTTACTGACAAAGGCTTATTCTCCCTCTGTCCCTTTGAGATGTATATGTAACTCCTACAACTCAGGAGTGTCTTTTCCAAGGACCTGGGAGTCATCCCTTTGAAAGGCACTCATCAGGAAGGATAGGGCCTCCAGTCTCCCAGTCTCTCCCCTCCCTACTCCCTCATTCTTCCTTTAAAATGCCCTAGTCACCTCTGCGCAAAGTGCATGGAGCTCAGCAATATCCCTACTGTCGGTAGTTACTGAATAAAATCTGTTTTTGCCCTTTTAACTCATGTCCAGCTTTGTTTATCTTTGACAGTTGCTAAGGAGTTGGCAATGGCCTGGGAAACTCAAAGCTACGGACAGATGAGGGGCGAGTCAGAGGTGTGCCGGTGTCCAGGCCAATGTGACAAGGACCGATGGACCAGTGCCTCGGACAGCATTGGTTTGGGCGGCGTTTGAGGACACAGTGGGGGCTGCAGACGGGGGGCTTTGGTCCAAGAGGGGCAACAAGATGTGCAGTCCTGAGTGGTTGGCTGTCGGCAGAGAGCATGGGAGACACCACCTCCTGGCAGCCCTCAAAGAGATACAAGAGGGGGCCAGGAGCCCCAGAAAGGAGGCAGCTGGCATCCTCCTCCTTCACACGTATCAGTGTTGGACCACAGTCTCTCTGTTGATGGGACCACATTTGTGCACACAAAGCTTAGAAGGAAACCCCTGTGTGTTATTGTGGCAATTCTTGGAGATTCCTGTTCACCCGTGAATCTCTTTATTGGGGACCATTTCTGGAGGTCATGGTCCCTGACCTCTTGACTGAAAGGAATTTTTTCCTTTTTCCCAGCAGGAGGGAAAAGTTCCTCCTGACAGGGGAAAAAATGGTGAAAAGAAAATTCTAGTAAATGGAAAATGATGTGGAAGGGCCCTCTTGTATGTGACAGGTAAGTGAATGGGCCCTCAGGATGAGGTCAGACTTTTGGGAAATTAAGGAAGCCCTATGGCGGTGGGGGTGGGGAAAGAGAGCTGGAAACGGCACAAAGCCGAGAACCCAGGACCCGAAGGCTCCCTGCCTGCCCCATGGGTGACCAAGGGTGATGATTTCAAACCTGAATTTCGAGTGATATTCAATTTTTACATGTGGGCTTAATATTTGCCATAGTATTCGCAGTTAATTATGTTTCCTTCTATATTTTTGTGTTAAGATGAATCATTGTTGTTCCAGATATTTTTCTGAGATAAGTGGAGGGGGGCACATGCGAAGTGAGGCCTGCGGAGGGGGTGGGAGTGGGTCTGGAGAAAAATGATTTTGCTTCCTTTTTTGCATTTGTATGTATACTTGGATAACTTGCCTGTTTGATTAGGACTCATTTGGTTTGGTTTATGAGTCTGCCTTGCTTCCCTGCCGACCCCCCCACCCCACCAGTGTCTTAGAACAAATCTTCGCCTTCCTCCAGGGCAGGTGCCTATATGTTGCAGGAAAATGGGGCACGAGAGGATGGTCATGTCCCCGGTCTCGGGCAGGTGACCGATAGGGATGGGATAGGCTGCCAAGTGAGGGTCCTTGGCTTTGCACAAGGAAGAATTCAAGACCGAGCCATAGTAAAGTGAAAGCAAGTTTATTTAGAGAGGTACACATTCCATAGACAGAATGCGGTCCTTCTCAGAAGGGAGAGTGGTCCCAGGGCATAGGGTCGTTTTGGAAAGTGATAGCGCCCTGAAATATGGGGTTGTTAGTTTTCATGGGCTGGGTAATTTCATAGGCTAACGAGTGGGAGGATTATTCCAACTATTTTGGAGAAGGGGTGGGAATTTCCAGAATTTGGGCCACCGCCCACTTTTGGCCTTTTAGGTCAGCCTCGGAACTGTCATGGCACCTGTTCGTGTGTCACTTAGCTTATACTAATGTATTACAATGAGCGTATAATGAGGCTCAAGGTCTACTGGAAGTCGAATCTTCCGCCATCTTGGGCCTAGTAGGTTCTAACCAGTTTTTGTCGAATCCCTCCTGTCTCATGTGAGGTGATGTTGGCCATACAAAAGCCCTAAAAGGGTTAGGATGCAAACAGAAACATGATTTACTCTTCCCTCTTTCTCCAATCCTCAGGGCTGGGGAATCAATTTAGGGAGACTGCCGCCTCTCAAGGTTTCTTCTCTCTAGGCAGTTGAGGGGAAACCGAGAGCAGTGGAGCTGTTTGGTGGGGGGAGGCCGTCACCAGGAGCCATCCTCTGTCACCTGGGGTTAACTGGGGTGGGGGGGTTGCTCCCAGCCCTGGGGCTCAGCCCCTTCCCTCTCCTTAAGTTCATAAGGGCTGATGTCAATTCGGGCTTAAACTTTAACTCTTTCCACTTCTTACTTCCAGACAAATTAGTTGATCAATAGCTGATTTGATCCTGATCATTTAGCCCCAGATTGAAACTTTTTTCCATGTCATCAGTCTCACTTTTCTTTTTTTTCTTTTCTGCTTAGTTTGGATTGAATAGACACAGCTCTTTTCCTTTATTGCATGCTTTAATTTTTTGTGCTTTAAAACTGTTCCCACGGTGAAAATTCCTTCCAGATGCACCTGTAACTTTCCATTCCTCATTTTCTCACCACTTTCAAAGTAAATGTTATTTCTACATTTGTTACTTTTGTAATTTTGCCTCTTATTAGTGCTTTCAAGATTCTCACGGGCGTTATGCTTATTGGTTACTATGGGGTTGATAATGTGTGAACAATTACTTGGGCACAAGGATGTCAACACAGTTGAGTAATGGACTGTATTGTCCACCATGGCAGGTCTAAAATGACCTTTCACTATAGCCGGTGCCATCTGTTGGTGGAGGGAAGAGTTGACATTCTTTTTTCTGGAGTGTATCTTTTTGTGAATCTATAGACATTGAAATTTAAGTGGAAAAGCTTCTTTATACAAATTCTTCTGTGGCTTTAAAAGTAATTCATTATAGGGGGTGGAGGAGAGATGGATTGGGAGTTTGGGATTAGCAGATGCAAACTATTATATATAGAACAGATAAACCACAAGGTCCTACTGTATAGCATATGGAACTATATTCAATATCCTGTGATACCGTAATGGAAAAGAATATGAAAATGAATGTATATATATATATAACTGAATCACTTTGCTGTACAGCAGAAATTAACAACATTGTAAATCAATTCTACTTCAATAAAATAAAATTTAAAAATAATTCATTATATACAATAGTTGTATTTCCTTGTCAGTGCACCTAGATCTACTTCATTCTCTTTGTTCTGTGTAGTATTCCACGGTATAGGTACACTATAACTTATTAAAAAATTCCCCTGTGGGGGGCTTCCCTGGTGGCGCAGTGGTTGAGAATCTGCCTGCTAATGCAGGGGACACGGGTTCGAGCCCTGGTCTGGGAAGATCCCACATGCCACGGAGCAACTGAGCCCGCGAGCCACAACTACTGAGCCTGCGCGTCTGGAGCCTGTGCTCCGCAACAAGAGAGGCCGCGATAGTGAGAGGCCCGCGCACCGCAATGAAGAGTGGCCCCCGCTTGCTGCAACTAGAGAGAGCCCTAGCACAGAAACGAAGACCCAACATAGCAATCAATCAATCAATAAATAAATCTTTAAAAAAAAAAAAGTCATAGGAAAAATCAAAGGGAAATAGTACTTATAATGCCATCACCCGAAAATAGCATTTAAAAAAAAAAATTCCCCTGTGGATGGACATTTAGGTTGTTCCTAGATTTTTTTTTTTACTACAGATAATCTTGTAAAATACATTTCTTTAGGTTAAATGTACTTTTCTTTGATTTTCATTGAAGCTGAGCATCTTTTTATGTGTTTATTCGCCACGTCAATAAGTAGACTTCTACTCCATGATTTTTAAGTGCTACACAATATTACACGATATGGCTTTATCACTACTTACCCAGGTAGCCCTTGATGTTGGACATTGTGTTGTTTCTTTACTAATCAAATGTTTTTTATATCTCCTGAACTGTCCTTCAGCAGGGGTAGGGGTGGGGGACTTGTGTAGCTGACCAGCTGTCTGAAAAATGTCTTGCAATTAATGAACTGGCTTATGTCATCCACTTGGTTAGGTAGTTTCAGATATTTATATTTTATTGTGGAGACAGAGAAGCATAATTTTTGAACTGTTTGTTCAAACACTGAGCGCCAGCCAAATTCCACACTCTCCTCTACTATTCTAAAGAATACTGATCAAATTATATCAGAACTATTTGTTTCCTTTTTTTAAAAATAAATTTATTTATTTATTTATTTTTGTTTTTGGCTGTGTTGGGTCTTTGTTGCTGCATGCAGGCTTTCTCTAGTTGCGGTGAGCGGGGGCTTCTCTTTGTTGTGGTGCACAGGCTTCTTATTGCGGTGGCTTCTCTTGTTGCGGAGCACAGTCTCTAGGCGCGCGGGCTTCAGTAGTTGTGGCACGCAGGCTCAGTATCGCGGGCTCTAGAGCTCAGGCTCAGTAGTTGTGGCACACGGGCTTAGTTGCTCCGCAGTATGTGGGATCTTCCCGGACCAGGGCTCGAACCCATGTCCCCTGCATTGGCAAGTGGATTCTTAACTGCTGCGCCACCAGGGAAGCCCTGTTTCCTTTTTTGATTGATGTATATATTTGGTTAAGTGCCTTTTTGATGAGGACTTGCTTTAATTTATCCATAGGAAGATTTAAGGCATCACTATTTGTCATATAAGAGGAAACACAGGACAAATTTTTAGTATTTTAAAGGGTTTTTTAAGGGCACTTGTCCAGTTTGTGGAGCTGACTAGAATAACCTTCAAAGATTTTACAGCAGCTTGAATTTTGTTTATAATTGGTTTGTCCTGAAGTGTTTCTCTTGATTGACGAAGCTGCGTCATATTTGATAGATTTGAGCACATACTTCTCTTTGAGCAGTCAGCTGATGATTATAGACTATTTGATTTCTTACCATGCTTCCCTAAGGAAAGATGCTTGCCTCCCTCTCTTCCTCTCTTTTTCTTTTTTCTGTTGAGGTATAACACACAGATTACAAAGTTCGTAGCCAGGCTAATCCTAAATGCTTGATGAATTTTCACATATGTACATATCCACGTGACCACCACCCAGATCAAGGTGGAGAATGCTTTCAGCAACCCAGCTAGCTTCCTCGAAACTTCCCAGTCCATACCACCCCGCTACTGGAAGTAACCACAGTTCTGACTTCTATTATCATCAGTTTTGCCTGTTCTTGCACATACGGTATATGCTCTTGTGTGTGGCTCCTTTTGTGCAATATTTTTGTTTTTGGGATTCATCGAAGTTATTGAGTGTGTTATGGAACCAAACTTGAGTCTGCTTGCCCCTGTGTAGTAAAGCCAATCTACTGACACTGGTTATGGTGAAGGAATATGTACCATTTATTGCAGGGCGCCAAGCAAGGAGTCCAGGCAGCTAATGCTCAGAAGGCCCAAACTCCTTGATGGCTTTCAGGGAAAGGTTTTTAAAGACAGGGTAAGGGAGGGGGGTTATGGAGTGCATGATTAGCTTGTGGACATACTTCTGATTGGTTGGTAGTGAGGTAATTGGGAGTCAACATCATCAGCCTTCTGGTTCCAACTGGTCTGGGGTCTACATGCTTGTGGGCAGCATACAGTTAACTTCTTCCATCTGGTGGGGGTTTCAGTATCTGCAAAACAGCTCAACGGATATAGCTCAGAATATTATCTATAGCACTTGAGGAGGAACTAAACGTCCCTGACTCTGTTTAATGGCTAAACTATTATTATTTTGTCTTGCTTGACTGTCTCCCTTTGCTTCTGCATTTTCTCACTTCTCTGATTAAATTTATTCTTTGGCATTTGGGGAAGGCCTAGGAGGCTAAAGTTTTTCTACAAACAAGAGGAAGGTGGAGGACATAGGGAGGTCTGTACCAGGAAGGCCCCATAGGGTCCTGCATGAACAAGTGTACAGAGGGCTGTTCTGTTGTCATTGCTGTTGAGTAGCAGCCCATTATATGCCTCTGCCGCAGTTTATTTACCCATTCATCTGTTGACTAATTTGAATTGTTCCCAGTTATTGGCTATTACAAGTCAAGCTACTAGGAACATTCTGTACATGTCTTTTTGTGCAACCATTTCTCTTGGGTATATACTTAGGATTGGTATTGCTGAATGAGAAGGTAGCCATATATTGAGCTTTAGAAAAATATGCTAAACAGATTTCCAAAGAGGTTGTACCATCTTATATTCCTACCAGCAAGAGATGAGCGTTCCAGTTGCTCCAAGTCCTTGTGAACACTTGTCAGTCTTTTTAATTCAGCCATTCTGATGGGAGTGTTGTGATGTCTCCTCATGGTTTTAATTTGTATTTCAAGGCTACTTGGTTCTGTGGGTCACTCTACCCAGGCTTTTACTTTTTATCTGAAAAGCCCTTATATTTTACATAGTGGAATATGCCAATGTTTAAAATGGTTTCTGAAAGCTCAAAGGTGCAGCATTACTCTTACTATTATTAATTTTTTTTTGGCTGCACCACACGGCTCGTGGGATCTTAGTTCCCTGACCAGGGATTGAACCCAGGCCCTTGGCAGTGAGAGCACAGAATCCTAACCACTGGACCACTAGGGAATTCCCCCTAAAATGGTTTCTGAGATGACTGGACAGCTTTCACAAATTTGCTTATTCCCAGCCTTGGAATCAATAGTCTCACAGGCTGAAGAATGCCTCTGTGTGTGTGTGTGTGTGTGTGTGTGTGTGTGTGTGTGTGTGTGTGTGTGTGCGCATGTAACTGGTCTCTGTTTCAGAGAAGAAGCTTTCTCTAGAATGTTCTTGGAATATGGAGTCATGCCAGGTGATTCCACCTGTGATAAATCCGTCAGATCAGGTATCTTTTCAGTTTTAGGAAAGGGCTTTGTCCCTGACATTCAGTTTAAAGCATCTGTTTACATAGGATTGGGAAAGGAAATGTGAAAAATAGGAGCAGTTCTGTCTCAAATATAAATCCGGGTAAGAAAAGCCTGAAGGAGTGAATTTTGCTGGTCCTGGACAATTACTGGCAGTGCAGTGACTGCCAGGAACACATCTTGGATAGGACCATTGTTAGATTAGTGGTACATCTCATCACTCTAAGTTATAACTCAAAAATCACCTTCTCAATGAGGCCCACCCTGATTGCCCTATTTAAAATGTAACACTCTCCTGATCCTCTTTACCTTGCTCTTTTCTTCCCCCCAAAGCCCTTATCATCTTCTAACCTTAATTATCTTTTTATTATTGTGCCAGTGACAAGCTATTTTAGCTCCAACTCACCTTCCTATATTCTTTGCAGTGCTGGTGCTGGGACTCTGCAAACTACACTTCTGTTTTGCCAGCTGGTCCCCGTTAGACTCTGCATAGACAATGCCTGAGGGAGATTGCAGGGATGGAGGAGGAGGAAGGGACTTGCTCCTCCCAGTTTGCTTCCTGTTCCGGTGAACATCTCTCCAGCTACAGATCTTCACCCCAGCAGTGGCAGTTCCTTCCTGTAGCAGCAGCTGAATCCACTTTGCAGTGTTGTTAACACCTGCAGAAGCAGCTTCACTGTACCCCCTCAGAGATACTGGCACCAGCCGAGCAGCACCCCTCTCTGTTCCCCCCACCCCTCTCTCCATCCCCACTATAATGGCAGCTTCATAAGGGCAGGGATTTTGTCTGTTTTGCTCACGGAGCCATTCCAAGCAATTAATACTGCGCCTGGGCACTTTGTAAGTGCTCAGTAGTATTTGTGGGCTGAGTGAGTGAGTGGGTGCATGGGTGGATGGTTGCTGGTTTATGACTTCATGTGAATAACTTGTTTGACTGAGTTTTCAATTTAAGTTTTTGTTTTTCTGAGCCAAGATTAACTGTAAAGTGAGGTTTAAATAAATTAGAATGGCATGTTCTTTTTTGAGATAGACACAGTCCTCAGAACTTGGGTGTTTTGACTTAAGGTTCATCTAGTGAAGTTTTGGGGACAGCCTTGGATTGGGAGATAGAAAAGCAGGATAAAGCTACTAATGACAGGGATAGTAGAATATTACTTTGGTCAGTGGTCAGCTCAGGATATCAATGTATTTAACAAAATATGTTTCGAGACAAACTCATTCTAGACCAACCAATAGCCTTGCATTCTTTTTTTTTAGAAACTAGAATTTTACAGTCAGGGCAAGATCATTCGTAAAAGCCTCTGAGTTATAGAGACAGGAGTAGAGAAAAATCTCTCCAGCAAGAAGCAGCAAGACCAAGTAAGGTCCTAGTGGCAACTTGCCCAAACGGAATTAATGCAGTGGTTTTCCATTTGATCAAAGAACAAGTGAGTGATTAAGATCCAAAGGTGTCTTGAAGTGATCACTTCAGCAGCACATATAGTACTAAAACTGGAATGATACGGAGAAGATTAGCATGGCCCCTGCACAAGGATGAGATGAAAATTCGTGAAGTGTTCCATATTTTTCAGCTCCCTCACTCAAACACAGCAGAAGACAGCCCTCTAAGACTCAGGAAGTGGGTTCTCACCAGACATCTCATCTGCAGGCATCTTTTTTTTTTTTTTTTATATTAACATATTTCCATACAAATAACCCAATGAAAGTTTAGTATTAGTTGTTTTGTTTGTTTTTTTATACTGCAGGTTCTTATTAGTCATCAATTTGATACACATCAGTGTATACATGTCAATCCCAATCGCCCAATTCAGCACACCACCATCCCCACCCCACTGCAGTTTTCCCCCCTTGGTGTCCATATGTCTGTTCTCTACATCTGTGTCTCAACTTCTGCCCTGCAAACCGGCTCATCTGTACCATTTTTCTAGGTTCCACATACAATCTGCAAGCATCTTGACCTTGGACTTCCCAGCCTCCAGATCTTTGGGAAATGAATGTTTGTTCTTTAAGCCCAGAACAAAACAAAACAAAAAACCCCCCACAAAAGTATCTTGGAGACACCAGTGACTGAGAAAGTCACTGTTCATTAAAATAACTTTTTTTTTTTTACCTAGAATTTTAGTTCATCAAGCACCATTTAGATAGTGCTAAATTTTTAGTTTGACCTTGGAAAATTCTTTTAAAGATTTTATTGTCCATTTTTACAGAGCTGTAAACATTGTCACAGGCCTCCAGGACAGTTTAGACTAAAAATATATTACTTACCTGCAGCACGCATCATGGAGTTGCTTCTTTAAATTTTGGCTTCCTGTGAAGAAAATGGGATCATTGAGTAATTTTGGTCACTTTGTTAATGTGTGTGTCTGAAGCTTTAACTCATAGTGATATTGCATAGAGAGGGGTTTGGTGCACTCATTTTATCAATATTACTAGTGCTGTTATATCTACTAAACGCTTTAAGAAAAGAGTCTGGTTCACTGGGTGTTTGCATGGGGTAGGTATCTTCTTAGAGACTGACTTGTGAACCTACACTGAGAAACCCCGATGCTTTCCAGCAGTTTATGAGCTCAGTGGAACAAGGTAAGGTCTTTTCCAGCATGAATCTAAAGAAGTTTTCCTTTGTTGGTCTTGAAAGTGGATCCACCAACCCAGGTGCAAATTGATGGCAGAAACAGGGAAGTGTATGTGGAATTGTTTGTTTTGTAGTGCTGTGAATGATAAGATTTCACAAAACCCATACGAGCTTGGCAGAAACTTACAGCTTTATGAGTGCTTTTGAAGATCTTTTTCGGGCTTGTTTTCTTTCTTTCTCTTTTTTTCAATAATAGGGGTAAATCAGGATTATTTTTTATGCATCTTCTCCTGACAAGACAGTAGGAGCTCAGATTAGTTTACCTGTTGGAATTTCTGCAATGTTTATTAGCCAAAGGGGAGTGATTCAGGCCGCTTAATGTTTGTAGGGGCACATATTTTAGCTAAATTTGTCTTTTATTGATAGAAAAAAAGTTTCAATGCTTCTGAACTCTGGGGATCACTGAGACACTGTCTTGAATTGGGAAGAATTTGGAGGTTTTTGAAAACAATCTTTCAAGTGAAATGAGCACCTCTGTTGTTTGACATGGAGAGGGTTGGTCTCCAGTGGGGATTAATATCACAAAGGAGTTTTTTAGCAACAGTGGCAGAAACAATATTTGTGCATAGGAAGGCCTTAATTCTTCCAGGAAAAAAACCCACAAAACACTTTATTTGATTATGAAAGAGGACTGATAGAAATCAGCCTTGGGAAACTGAATGAACATCATTTGGAGGTGCAGGAGGGCTTACCTCATCATTCACCGTCTTTATGGGCTGGCCTAAGTTGGACTAAGTGAACTTCCTTGAATGGGTCACCCAGGAATCTACCTTATGCAGAAACAATACTACCTCTTTGTATATAAAACAAAAGTTAAAAAACTTAAAAAAACCCCAAAACTGGTGGGTTTGGCAGACAGGGTAATAAAAAGCCCCAGTCCAGTCTGATGTAAAACCTTCAGACTTTCATCCAATTTAAAGTTTCCCTTTTCCCAGGCTCAGAAGCCTGCAGAGTGGGGAGGACACATGGTTGGCATCTCCTCTTTTTTCTCCTTTCCCTCCCTCCCCACTCCCTGGGCCCTGTTTTGGGTCCCTCTAGGGCTGGGGCAGGGGGAGGGAAAGATTGTTTTTGGTGGCTTCACTACTAATCTGACGTTGGTGCCAGATTACTACTGAAGTAGTGGAAATCTAAAGATGACTGTCCTGTGAGGTGATTTTGTGGATTTTTTTTTTGCGATCCCCTCTCTGGGGACCCCCCCTGCAGTTCCACAGAGTGGGGGATGCCTCATCTGATTGGCCACCCCATCTCAGTTCTGTGTTTGATGCTCTGAAATCCAGCCTTTTACAGGTGATGTCATCTGACTTCTGGCAGATGACATCTGACTCTCTGGGGCAGACTTCTTTGTGGGTGTCTCATTCCTGGCAGTTCCCCTGGGGTCTGCCCATGGAAAGCATGCACCTTTACCTTGCTGTTGGTCAAACTTCTCCCTGGAGATAGATATTTTATCAGTTTCTAAGGATAGTCTGGGTTATTTGTTTGTGGTGTCAGTTAACAATTTATTGTGTCTCAGCATTAAAGCCACCATTCATTGCCCTGCTTTTGATAGTTAAGATGGACCCCTGTAAATATTTCCCCTTTGCCAGCTGGCATGGTGATCAGCCTTGTCTGTAGAGCATGCTTGGGGGACACTGCAGGAGGAAGGGGGCTTCTCTTCAGGATTTCCATGTTCTTCTTTTCTTGCTCCTGTGATGCGTAGCAGTGTTCAGTGTTCAGTGACCAGTGGTATGTGGGACAAACAGTCGTGCTCATGCTAGTGAGTTTTAGAGTCACTGGGCAGCTTCCCAGTGAGTTTCAGGGGCACCACGTGGGCATCTTCTAAGTGAGTTCTGTTGGCACCCACTGGGTGGCTTCCCAGCTATTCTTCTCCATTAAGTAGTTTCCTAGTGAATTTTGTTCTCACCCAAGTGGGCAGTTTTCTGCTTGTCAGCCCTGGCCTATGGCATCTCAGCAAACCTCTCCACCATCTAGCGGAGAAACATCTTCTCTCATGAGGTCTGAATCTCTTCCAGATTTGTTCTTTCCTTGGGCCCTCTGCCTCAGTCCTATAGGGAAGGCCTGTTCCCTGTATCAGCTATTGTGTCATTCTTGGGCATTCTCTCTATACATTAGTCATTAATTATTCTGAGTCCCCTATTATTAGATAACAATTCTTTACATTAAGCTTTCCCCGTTCAAATTACTGTGTGGTTTCTGTCACCTGACTGGACCTTGACTAATACATTTGTCTTTTTCTTATTGATTTTTGGTAATTCTTTGTATATTCTGAGTCTTAATACTATGTTATGTATTTGTTACATATCTTTCCCCAGACTCTTACTTATATAAAAAGTACACATATGGGGACTTCCCTGGGGTCCAGGGGGTAACACTCTGGGCTTCCAATGCGGGGTGGGGGGGCCAGGTTGGATCCCTGGTTGGGGAACTAGATCCTGCGTGCATGCGACAACTAAGAGTCCGCATGCCGCAACTAAAAGATCCCGCCTGCCGCGACTAAAACCCGGCGCAGCCAAAATAAATATTTTTTAAAAAGTACACGTATGTAGAATTTAACTAATAATTATAAAGAGGACACTTATGTATTCTCCCTCCCAAGGTCAAGAAGTAGAGTACTGTAAACACCCTGCAAGTCCCAGCACGCCCAACCCCCAACCGCCAACCACAATTCCATCTTCATCTCCCCTCCTCCCATTCCAGATAACTACTATCCTGGCTTTTATAATAACACTATCCTTGCTTTACTTTAGAGTTTTAGTACATCTGTATGTGTCTGGATGTTAGCATAACTGACACAATCTTGGGCCCCGTTTGGTTCCTCCTGTCCTTCCACTGACCCTACCTTGGGCTGTACTATGTAGCACAGCTCTTCTCTGTGGAGGGCTTTGTAGTTAATAGATAATGTTTAATGATTGTTAGGTCCAGGTGGCCTCTATGCTCTTAGTTCCCAAACAATGATGAAGACCTTGGCTGACTTACTCCCAGTGCTCAGGAGACGAGTTACTCATTCATAAAGCTTGACTTAGGAGAGCACTCTGTGTTTCCAAGCACGTAGCCCCGTACGCTAGGTTAACTATAAAATTGTCCCAATGGCCCCTCTGTGCTGTAGAGCGCAGCCGTGAATGCTTCCAGATTGTCATCTGCCTGATCCCACTCTGTGAGCAAGTTATCCTATAATAAGCTGACCCGTTGAGTATATGGAGCTGCCTGCCTCGTTTTTCAGTCTCAAGATACTCTCAGTTCAGTGGGCGCTTTTCATTCTCTTCGTCCTCCAACAGTATGCATCCTCAAACAATGTAATTATGTTTATTTTTAGTTCTATATGAACACAGTCTTACTGGATGTGTTTTTTTTTTTTTGTTTTTTTTTTTGGCTGCCCCCGCGAGGTTTACAGAATCTTAGTTCCCCAACCAGGGATTGGACCCGCGCCCTTGGCAGTGAAAGCGCCAAGTCCTAACCACTGGACCGCCAGGGAATTCCCTGGATGTGTTTTTTCTAACTTATGTTTGTGAGATTCATCCATGTCATTGTGTATAGTCCTAACTTATTGCTGTATAGCACTTCACTGTGTGAACGTATAACATCTAATGTATCCATCTTACTGGTGATGGGCAACAGAGTTGTTCAAAGTTTTTAGCTATAATGAACCATGTAGATATGAATATTTTTTTTAAACATCTTTATTGGAGTATAATTGCTTTACAATGGTGTGTTAGTTTCTGCTTTATAACAAAGTGAATCAGTTATACATATACATATGTTCCCATATCTCTTCCCTCTTGCATCTCCCTCCCTCCCACCCTCCCTATCCCACCCCTCTAGGTGGTCACAAAGCACCGAGCTGATCTCCCTGTACCATGCGGCTGCTATCTATTTTACATTTGGTAGTGTATATATGTCCATGACACTCTCTCACCCTGTCACATCTCACCCCTCCCCCTCCCCATATCCTCAAGTCCATAGATATGAATATTTTTGAACAAGTCTGCTACACTGGGCTCCTTCAACTGCTGGGGAGCCCCTCCCTGGCTGTTGTCTCTGCCTGCAGCGTCCTTCCCCAGGGACATTCTCTACATGGCTGGCCCCTTCTCACATTTCAAGTCTCAGTTCAAATGTCAGCTTCTCAAAGAGACTTGCCTTGATAATGCCACCTAAAATAGCTCCATCTTCACCCTTAATCTCTACCACCTCACCCCATTTACATGCTGCTATCTGAAATTGTTAGTTTTTTTAATTGATTTTTTTATTGTGGTAAAAATATGCATAACGTAAAATTTACCATTTTGACCACTTTTAAGTGTATGATGCAGTGCCATTGTACATTCACAGTGTTGTGTAACCGTCACTACTATCTATTTCCAGAACTTTTTGTCATCCCACACAGAAACTCTACACCCATTAAATAATAACTCCCCCTTCCCTCCTCCTCTCAGCCCTGGGTAACCTCTATCTCACCTTTTCTTTTCTGGCCGTGCCATTTGGCATGCAGGATCTTAGTTCCCTGACCAGGGATTGAATCCATGGGTCCTGCAGTGGAAGCGCAGTCTTAACTACTGGGCCGCCAGGGAAGTCCATCTATCCCACTTTTTGTTTCTATGAATTTGCCTATTTCTAGGTTCCTCATATAAGTGGAATCATATAACATTTGTCCTTTTGTGTCTGGCTTTCAGGATACATTTATGTTGCAGCATGTGTCTGAATTTCATCCTTTTTAAAGGATAAATAACATTCCATTGTACGTAGGTACTACATTTTGCTTATCCATTCATTGGTTGATGGACACTTCAGAGTTGTTTCTACCATTTGGCTATTTTGAATAGTGTTGCTATGAAGTGTACAAGTTTCTGTTTGGGTCCTTGTTTTCTATTGTTTTGGGTATATATCTACGAGTGGAATTGATATTGTTTTTTTGTTCATTTGTTTATTATCTCCCTTTCATTAGACTACAGACCCCAATGCCTAGAAGTGTCTGACTCACAGTAGGAGCTCAAAACACATTTTTTTTTTTTTTTTTGAAATGAACGAACTTCCCAGGTAAACTGAACAGAGCATTATAATAGTAACCTGCGTCATGGTTAAGAGGATTAAATGCCACATGTCCCAGCACAGGGTGCTAGCATTTGGTCACAGTTCAGTTTACATTAGCTCTAAGTGAAGACTTCACTCAGCCCAAGTTCCTGAAGTTGATGACGGCTTCTATTTAACTCTCTGTTGCCAGCAAAGATTTTTTTTTTGGACATTCTCCAATTTGCCCAATGCCATGAGGGCACCAAATATCAAGATGCTCAAGGCCCTGCACCTGTTCTCAGGCAATTCATAATCTAACTAAGTTCAGAACATAGTCTTAAAAGCAGAAACTAGAGGAACTGCTCAGGAAGTGAATTCACTTGCGTTTTAATTTTAATCAAATTAGTTTCATAATTAACAATGTGACTTGGGAGGCCTATTCAACATGGGTGAAAACAGTCTCAGAACAAAAAGTTGTCCACTGTTTGTATTCTGCAACCTCTGATGATCCTAGTAGAATCCCAAGTCCTGGGCTGGAAGGTGACACCCACCCTTCAGCTTTACACTTCGCCGATGCATATAGGGTGACAAGAAGTTGCTTAAACTTTTGCCAAACTACACTCTTATTTCACGCTCCTTGGAATTGTAATATGTGAATCTTTGGGGAAATCCTGGGTGGCAGGGGGAGGGGGGAATGGAGAGATGAAGGAAAAGGAAGCAGGGACTGTTAATAATAGACTTTAAATAAGTTTCAAACCAACAAGTTATGATTAAGTGCCCACTGTGTGCTTGCTACAGTGCAGTGAGACTGGGGCTGGGGAACAGAGAGGTGATAATTTACTGTTGTTCTATCCTCAAGGAGTTTATGAGCAAGATGGGGCAGATAGAACTCCTAGCTGAGAAATTCCCACAAGACAAAGATGTTAGTAAGTGCCGAGAGCTGAGAGATTTGCTGGTACAAACTTAGACTGTCAGGGTGGAAGGGCTCATGGAAATAATCTGATCTAGTCCCTCATTTTAGAGAGGAGAAACTGAGGCTCAGAGAGGGTGAGGGGTTTGCTTAAGACCACACAGCTAGATGATGTCAAAGCTAGGACTTGAACTCAGGTTTCCTGACTTCTCCACCAGTGTTTTTTCTATTGATCCACAGGTGTCTCTGTTAATTGAACAGTCTAGCTTGGCTTTGTCCAATAGACAGATAAAATTCTATAACATGAACCACACATAGAATTAAAAAATTTCTAGTAGTCACATTGAAAAAACAAAAAGAAACAGGTGAAATTAATTCTAATAACATTGTATTTAACTCAGTATATCTGGAATATTATGACTTCATCATGTAGGCAATATGAAAATTATTAATGAGCTATTTCACATTTTTCTCATTGTACTAAGTCTTAGAAATTGGTGTATATTTTATACTTCAGCACATTTCAATTTGGACTGGCCACATTTCAAGGGTTCACTGGTCACATGTGGCTGGTGACTGCTGTATTGACCAGGGCCAGCTGGCTCTTTGAATTGAATGATTTATGTGCCCGATTTTCAGGGGAAATCTTGAAGAATGTGAAAGGTGTCATACAGACATCATGGTTTACAGTCAAAAGAGTCTTAGAGTTGGCAGCCTGGGCTTTGAATCTTGGTTCAACCATTTACTAACTGTAGTTTCTGGCAAATCAACTAACCTCCTTGATCTTCCTTTGGTTTAAATCTACCAAAGGGCAGTTGTAGAGATCAGTTGAGCAGAATATATAAAATATATTTATGAATTATATGTAGATATATATGGATGTAATATATGTACATGTATGTATGTATGAAAATGATTTGCTAGTATAGCATCTGGTACTCAAAGTATTATTCTTATTTCCTGAGAATACAAATGATTTGGAAATATTGTCATGTGCTGAGCACCAGATGGGTGAGACAACTTTATTAAGCATGTTTAGTATCCTGTGAGATTGGTACAAAAGCAAGTGGGAAGCCACTAAAGATGTTACAGGATGTCAGAGGTGGGAAAGCCAGCTCATCTGGTCAAAGTCAGGAGGAGCAAACCTTGCTGAGTCGCCAGTCCCTTTGCCCATGGGGCCCGACCCCAGCTGACAGCTGCTGGGGAGATCTGAGCTCTTTGGCCAGCAAGCTGCATGCTTTTGTAATCTGCTCTGTTAACATATTCACTTCAATTTCGGAGTCAGAATTAAATAGGCAGAGGCTCTGCTGGAAGCTGAATTGCCTCAAAACCCAGCTCCAACCAATCCTTTGAGAATGGAGAGGCTCACAATCACCTGGGTAGGTAGGCACACTTGTTTTCATCACTTGGCAGATGAAAAAACTGAATTCTGGAAAGGTGACGTGATTGGGCCAAGATAAGTGAGCTGAGATTTGAACCCACATAGCCTGCCCCCTGAGGCTGCTTTAGGGACTAGAGATTGTTACTGGAAAAATACCAAGTAAACTAAATGCTGTTGCCTTCCCATCTTCAGAAAGCAATCTGGAATCTACCACTTGAAATGATTCTGTTTTTAGTTCTAGTGGTCACCCTACACCTCTAAAGATAGATTTGTGTGGTTACTTCTCAATGCATTGATTTTAGACATTTCTACTGACTTCTCATTGTGGTTTATACAACCTCCAACCTCTTCCTGTTCTCATTTTTTTTTTTTTAACATCTTTATTGGAGTATAATTGCTTTACAATGTTGTGTTAGTTTCTGCTGTATAACAAAGTTTGGATACATTATGTGCATTTGAGCTTCATAAACATCTTTTCTTTTCCATCAACTTTCCACAGTTATCTTTTGATCTCCAAGAAACAGAGTTTACATATTTATCATTATGTAAATAGAGCCAAGTAATGTGCTAGGATGGCATTTTCTTCTCTACTCATTCAATGCCATTCAAGGAGAATGCCCCCAGAGTCAATTTCAAATGGATTCTTCTTTAATACACATCACTGATTCTTTAAAATCATGACATATTTTATTTTTGGATTATGTCTTTCCCATACTATTCCTCCCCCTCCCCTGGCATTTCTGAGCCTCGAAGTTGGGAGAAGCTAATAAAAATTGCTAATCTTTTTTGAGCAACTGCCACATGCTGGGCACATGACAGAGTGCTTTACACATAATAATTAATTTAATCCTTACAGCTACCCAAAGAGGAAAGTACAAGAGTATCCCCATTTTATGGACGAGGAAATTGAACCACAGAGAGGTTAGGTGGTGGAGCTGGGGTTTAATGCAGACTCTGCCTGGTGCCCATGTCCACACGCTTAACTACTATACTCTTCTCAACAGGGACGTGGGTCCTCTTCACCGCATTCCTAATCCATTCTAGCTCCTTCCTCACTCTGTGTATTGCTCCCCTGTTCTTTTTTTTTTTTTTAATTAATAGTAACCTTTTTATTTATTTATTTTTTATATATTTACTTTTGGCTGGTGTTGGGTCTTCATTTCTGTGCGAGGGCTTTCTCTAGTTGCGGCAAGTGGGGACCACTCTTCATCGCAGTGCGCGGGCCTCTTCACTATTGTGGCCTCTCTTGTTGCGGAGCACAGGCTCCAGACGCGCAGGCTCAGTAGTTGTGGCTCACGGGCCTAGTTGCTCCGCGGCATGTGGGATCTTCCCAGACCAGGGCTCGAACCCATGTCCCCTGCATTAGCAGGCAGATTCTCAACCACTGTGCCACCAGGGAAGCCCTCCCCTGTTCTAATTTAGATCTGTTTCTTTACATTTTGACCACGTCTTTCTTGTCCAACTATTAAAATTTATTGTAAATGGGCATGTTTTAAGGGCCATTATTTTGCCTTCCACATCTGTGGAAGAGGTCCATGCAGGTCCTGGAAGTGAGTTGGGACCATTTGGCCAGAGAGTTCTGGGTGCTGGGTATTGCATGCATAGTTTGGAAAGGGGAGATGTCACAGACTGTGTTACCACGTTCCCTTGGTTCCAAAGACTCCTTGGCCCGTGGAGAGGGGTGCAGCCAGCAGAGTGCCCACTAAAGCATGGGGCCCAGAGAAGAAGACCCTCTGGCCTGGGTCTAAGGCCAATACTGTTTTCTCCAAGTGGTTTTTATTGTATTTTATTTATTTATTTTTATTTTTGGCTGTGTTGGGTCTTTGTTGCTGCACTCGGGCTTTCTCTCGTTGCAGTGATTGGTGGCTACTCTTCGTTGCGGCGCTCGGGCTTCTCATTGCAGTGGCTTCTCTTGTTGTGGCACACGGACTTAGTTGCTCCATAGCATGTGGGATCTTCCTGGGCCAGGGATTGAACCCATTCCCCTGCATTGGCAGGCGGATTCTTAACCACTGTACCACCAGGGAAGTCCCTCCAAGTGGCTTTTAACAGCTTTTGAAAGTAAACTCATCCTCAAAGCTCAGTGATTTGCTACCACTGAGATGATTCAAAAAAATGTAACTTGAGTTCTGACTGTCCGGTTGCGGGCGACCACTTAGGGGTCAAACCTGCCGACAGTCTCTGGAGTGCCAGGGCAAAGGGTGCCCAACCCTATCCAAAATCTGATCAGAGGCAGATGCCAGAAATCGCTGAGGCATTTCCCAGGAGGAAGGGATGGTCTGAGCAGCCATGGGGACTCCTCACCTAGAAGGGGCTACTGAATATTGAAGCCTGGAGAGTAAGTCACAATGAGGAGTTCCACTTAGAGTATGCCCAAGTAAGCTCCAACTAGACTGATCCTCCTACAGACTGCAGCTATTAACCTCTGGACAAAAAATAAAAAGATAAAAAAAATTAAAAAAAATAAACAATAAACTAAAAATCTTACCTGAAGCACTGGAGAATAAACAAAGGCAGACAGATTCCAGAGAGGAGTCAACACCTGGAGGAAGGGAATGGCACAGGATGAGTTTCTCATTTTTTAAATGCCTTTCAGGATACTGCAGTCAGCACCATTTGAGGTGTTCAGTAGAACACCTGCAGTATTTCTGGCCTGAAAACTCAAGAGGACAGAGTTGAGGGCAATCATAGCCACTGGAAAGTGAGGTGGAAATCCTGGAAAGGTGAGAGTCAGAGGGAAGACTTCTTTATAAACTCTGTACAAATCTCTGGCCAACCTCTAAATTACACATACATAGGACAGACTACAAGCAGATCAGCTAAGGGTAAAAGAAGTGAAGTGACATTTGAGCTGCTTGCCGGAAGACAATGTTTGTATTTGTAGTCCAACCAAGTTAATTACCTGACAAAACGAGCACAAAAATCAACACTCTGTAGTGGAAATATAACATAATCCAGGGTCTTCATAACATAATATTCAAAACAAAATCCAAAGTTATTTGACATGCAAAGGAAAGGAAGATGTGATCCTTTTTCAAGAGAAAAGATAGTCAAAAGAGACTGACCCTGAGGTGACTGGTTAATGATTTTAAAGTAGCTATTATAGCTGTGCTTTTTGCTGTAAAGGAAAGTATGCTCATAATGAAGGAAAAGATAGGAAAAGCTTGATAGAGAAATAGAAACTATAAAAAAAGAACCAAATGGAAATTCCAAAACTGTAAAATTCAATATCTGAAATTTAAAAAGGCATTGGGTAGGCTTAAGTCTCAAAGGATCATGAAGTGAGGGTGTTAGGTAACATTGATGAGTGAATTACAAAAGCAAAATAAACAGGATCTTGGAACCAGGAAAACAGAGAATAAGAGGCTAGTTTGGCAGAGACAGGGTGCATATCTGTGGTAGCTTTTAAAACATTCAAAAAAATTTTTTTTCTCTCTTCTGTTTAAAATATAATGCAAGTTTATAGAGATTTTGAAAATGCAGATGAGAAAATAAACATCAATTATAATCCCACCACTAGAGAATCCACTGTCAATATTTTGATATTTATTCTTCTAGTCTTCTAAAATATATACAATTTTAATTTTCATTAAATAAGCTTACACTTTATATACTGTTTGAAATCTGCCTTTTGATTTTTAAAAAATTTATTTCATTTAATTAATTTATTTTTGGCTGCTTTGAGTCTTCGTTGCTGCCCACAGGCTTTCTCTAGCTGAGGCGAGCGGGGACTACTCTTTGTTGTGGTGCTTGGGCTTCTCATTGTGGTGGCTTCTCTTGTTGCAGAGCACGGGCTCTAGGTGCATGGGCTTCAGTAGTTGTGGCTCGTGGGCTCTAGAGTACAGGCTCAGTAGTTGTGGCGCACTGGCTTAGTTGCTCCGCGGCATGTGGGATCTTCCCAGACCACGGCTTGAACCCACGTCCCCTGCATTTGCAGGCGGATTCTTAACCACTGCGCCACCAGGGAAGCCCTGCCTTTTGATTTTTAAAACCTATCCTGAACATCTTTCCATGCCTCTAAAGATTTTTTTTGCATCGTTTTTGATGATAGCATACCAGTCATGATATGATTGGATCGTAATTGTATATTAAGCATATTAGCCTTATATTTTCCATAGAGATCACAAATATTTTTCTAATTTGCTTTTTAGCTTTATGGTGAGCCTCTCCTTTCATCAGTTGGCCATGGTTCAGTAAAAACCAGTCACCATCTTTCTGGGTGGCCATCTGAGAAATGGTATTTCCCATGTGGGCAGGGCCCATGTCTGTTTCAGTCATCATTGTATCACCAGCATCTAGCATAGTACCTGGAGTGAAATAGCTACTCAATAAATATGTGTTGGATGATTGACTAACTTCTGATTTGTGTCCCTGAGGGGAAGGCCAGGGTACTATCAGTTAGTTCCCTTCCACTCCTGCCATGTAGCTAGTCTGCTTTTGACCTAGTAATTCATGTCCTTTGACTCAGTAATTCCTCTTCTAGAATCTATACAAGTGAATTTTTCAGAGATGCAAGCAAAGATTTTTATATAAGGATGTTCATCCCAGTCTCATTTACTAGTGAAAAATTGGAAACTATTTCTGGGAACATGGAAATGATGTATAGTTACATGATAGATAAACACTAACATAGGGTTTTGGAATGCTTTTTGGTGATGTGAGAAAATTTTTATGACATCATATCATAGGAAAAAAACTCAGAATGTAAAATTATATGTAAGACTTCTCAATTCTGTTAAGACTGGTAGGAAATACATCAAAAAAAATGTTAACAAGTGGTGTGTGAATTGGGCATGCTTTTAGCTCAAAGGATCGGAAAACCTGACTTATGGTGCCTTAAGCATAGAGGGATTTATTTTTCTCTCATAAGTTGTCTGGGGGTCTGAAGGCCTGGCATCAGCAGCTTGGTGATGTTGGGCTGGCATCTCTGCAATCTGCTTTTTATGGTCACAAGATGGCTGCCCGGCTCCAGGCACCACGTCCACATTTGAGGCAGGAAGGAGGAAGGGGGGTAGTCTGGTGCCTGCAGTGTCTGTCCCTTCTATCGGGAACATGAGCCTACCAAAGAGCCCCAGCAGATTTCTGTTTATGTCTCTTTGACCAGAACTGTGTCCTGTGGCTGCCCCCAGCTACAAGGGAGCCTGGGAAAGTGAATATTTTGCTTTCCAGTCTTGAGAGTGGAGGTGGCAATGGGGAAGGGGTGGGAATATCTGTTAGGCTAGTTAATAAACAGTGTCTTCCATTGTATTTATTTCTGGTTGGAGGGCTTATGGATATATTTTTTAAAAATTTTATTGAAGTATAGTTGACTTACAATGTTGTGTTAATTTCTGCTGTACAGCAAAGTGATTCAGTTATACATGTATATATTATTTTTCATGTTCTTTTCCATTATAGTTTATCACAGGATATTGAATATAGTTCCCTGTGCTATACAGCAGGACCTTGTTGTTTATCCATCCTATATATAATAGTTTCTGTCTGCTAATCCCAAACTCCCAATCCTTCCTTCCCCTCCCAGGCAACCACAAGTCTGTTCGGCTTATGGATATTTTTACTTTTCTTCTTGGTTCTTTTCTGTCTCGTCCAATTTTTCTACAGCAACCATTTATCATTTCTATCATTGGAAGAATACAACAGATGCTACTTTAAAAATCCCTTGTGAGGTTGTGGACTCCCGTCTCTGGAAGTGTCTGTACTGTCATCAGTCAAAAAAGTACAGAAGGAACTGTTGAATTCTGTGGGAGCTGGATTAGCCCGTCTATCTTCCCCAGCAACTGAGACTACAGGGAATGGGTGGGTGGGGAAATCTGTCATTTATTTTGATCCTCTCAGGCACCACGCTAGTTACTCGGCAAGCATCCCCTCATTTAATTTTCACAGCAGCCCTCCTTTACAGACGAGACACAGGAACTTTAAATTACTTAATTAAGGCACACACATCAAGTAAAGCAAAGCTGGATCTCAGATTATAGCACCAAGCTTTAAATCTGTATATTCCTGCCACATAGTAAGCTCAGCAAACTTGTGCTGAATGAATGCAGAGTCAACGAATCAATAGGATGCATAATGTTTTTTTTAAACTACAGCTATGACTTGATAATTATTTCTTGTAGAACATCTCTGTTACCATTAATTTTAATTAGTGTGATTGAAAAATAGCAGGCTGTGTACATTGCCTGCCAGAGAGGAACCCTGTGCTCACTCGCCTGTAACTAATGTCCTTGACTAATTGCTGGCTAAGTAACTCATATGACTCTAGATGAAAAGACGGCCAAGGGTTTGTCTCCCGTGGAGTCTTTAAATATTTTTATTATGAAAAAATTCCAAACATATACGAAAGTAGAGAGCATGGTACCCATATACCCATCACCCAGCTTCAAGAATCATCAATGTTTTGCTAACTTTTTCATTTACTTCTCTTTATTTCATTTATTTCTCTTCCTCTTACTTTTTTTTTTTTTTTTTAAACTGGAGTATTTTCAAGCAAACCCAAAGTCTCATTTCGCCAAGAACATTTCTATAATTGGAATGAAAAGGCTTTTGTGTGGCCCCGTGTTTCTCTTTCTTTAGATCTGCTATAGCACAGGAAGCGGTGATATAAAAGTCAGCCCAGGGACACAAGGGTTTCTGGGAGGCCCAGGAGAGGAGGGGCACATTCCTCACAGGCTGTGCAATTTGTTTTGCTCTCAACCCAGGGCACTTCTTGGCTGAAACTCCTCCCGCCTCAGAATTGAAACTTTTCTCAAATGCTGAAAATAAACTATCTGGCTTCTAGCTAGAGACATCTGGGAAGTGTTGCTTCTGAAACTATTTTTGGCATGAAAATGTCACCCGGAGCTGCTGGAAGTGATTTGGAAGTTTTGAGGTATTGAAAGCATCTGATGAGCGGTGCCTGAGGCCAAGTGGGTAGAGGTTAATTATTACACAGGCCAGGCATTTCCCATCAGGGTTCTTATTCCTCATGCGCTTCCTGTTTACGGCTCTCAATTCTTTAGGTCAAGGATGGCACTGGGGTTGGTATGTGAAAGGTGGCAGAACGGGTGTGGGGAGGGGGCCGCTGCTATGATAAAGGGGGAACACGCTGGCTGGCTGGCCTTCCTTCAGCCTGCACGCCCTGCCTGGCTCCCTGGAAGTCCAGCGTGCCAGGAGATCCACGGAGGGTTCCTGGAGAATGCCAGGACCATGTGTTCGCTGATGGTTTTCACCAGATAAGAGACAAAGTTTCTGACTTTCTGAGTCCCATGCAGGGTACCAGGGATCAGGCTGGACCAACAGAGATGCTTTCCAGGATGAGCCAGTAAAGAATAACACAAGGAGCAAGTGGGAACTGTAAAGATGGAAGAATCAGACGGATTCAGAAATTGGGATGCTGGAAGCAGCCCAGGCCAGGGGCAGGAGTGGAGGCCATTGGGAACAGGCTGAGGAGAGGAGAATAAAGTCAAGGCCAGTGGTTCAGGCTGCAGAGTGTGAAAGACGTGGAGCTGCGGAGTCTGGCTTCGTTGGATGACGGTGTGCCACTGCTACCTACCCTGGGCTCAGGGAATATAGAATAGATGAAGATGGGAAAGACCCCTGGGGAGGTGGTTGATTCATAACTCTGAGCTGGTTTGGCTCACAACACTTCGGACACCAAATGCGCGGGTTATTTTAACACCAACAACCAGTTCTCCAAATATCCAGACACCAACTGGGTGTCCTACAATTCAATTCAATTTTGACACTAACCACCCAGAGGTAGAGTCAGACTCCACAAGGTTGTCACCTGTACTTCTGACCAACTGGCAATAAGTCGAGGGTTCCCATGACTCCCTCCTCAGAGTCGATAATTTGCTGGAATGGCTCACAAAACTCAGGGAAACATTTTACTTACGGTTTCTGGTTTATTATGAAGGATACAAATGGACAATCAGATGAAGAGGTCCACAGGGCAAGGAGCCGGGGAGTGTGGAGGGAGCTCCCACGCCCTCTCTAAGTGCACCACGCTCCCAGCACCTTGATGTGTCCACAAACCCAGAAGCCCTCGGAATCCTGTCGCTTAGCAAGTTTTAATGGAGCGTTCAGTACTTAGGCATGATTCATTAAATCATTGGCCATTGGTGATTAACTCAATCTCTAGTCTCTCTCTCCTCTCCAGAGGGAAGTGGAGGTGGCTGGGGGCAGAAAGTTCCAACCCTCTAGTCCTGCCTTGGTCTTTCTGGTGACCAGCTCCCATCCTGAAGCTATCTAAGGGCCCCCAGTCACCAGCCGTCTTATTAGCATGCAGAAGATGCTCTTTTCACCCTGGAGATCCCAAGGGTTTTAGGAGCTGTGTGTCCCAAACCAAGAACAAAGTCCAGATATAAAATTTTTAAATTTTATCACAATATCCTTTAGCAAGGTCCTTTCTCCCACTCGAGTGGCACTTGGGGTTTACTTGGGATTAAGTGGGAGGAGCTAAGACAGAGAACAGCGAAAGGTCTCAGGGACCTCCATCCCCACTGCCCCACCCTGGACCTGCCCTGTCCACAGTCTTCCTAGGTAGGAGGTAGTGTCAGCTGAAAGGACCCTCAAAAATGACCTTTCAGACTTCTTGCTTTATAGATGGGAAATTGAGGCCCAGACAAAGGAAAAAAAAAATGCCCAAGATCCCACAGTGAGTGCTTGGCTTCAAGCCTGGGTGTGTTTGCCTCCAAGACCTGCATAATCCTCCATACTCGTTCCCAGCCAGGGCACGGCAGGACACCTGGCCCCCTCGCCCCCCTCACTGAACACCTGACCTGACTGCACCTGTAGCTGCTGGGGGTATAAGTTACCCATCATGCCTTGATGCGCGTGTAGGTGGTAAATGTAGGAGTGATTCATTTTACCTTTAAATTCAGAAATCATTTCAGAAATCAGAGGTGGGTGTTATGTTTTGGTGTTGGGAGTACAGATGAGTTTTATTTTCTCCTTCAACATTTCAAGGTTTTCCAAAATTTTTACAACAAACATCTCTAACTTTATAAACCCCACCCCTCCCAATCTGATTTGAAAAAAGAAGGAAACTGGAGGGTGGTGAAATGCCCAGCTCCGTATTGAGGTCCAGCAAGCAAGGCCAACCAGCATCTGTCCCGCCAGGCAGAGGCCCTGAGCTGGAAGTCCTGAAGGTCATCCAACTCTCCGGCCTGGCATCCAAGGCCACCCAGGCAGCATCACCCCCACGCCTCACCTTTGCTCTCACCATCCCCTGCTCCTGAAATCTCTTCCCATGACCATCACCAAATCCAACTTCTTTTTTCAGGGCCCAACCACCAATTCTGCTAGTTCCATGAAGGTGTTTTAAAGCTCACCTTCCCTAGTTGGGATGAACGCCTGTCTCCCTCCTCTGACCACCAGTGGAACTTTATGTGAACCTGTTTTATAATCCTGATCATCTGACTTGTCCTGGAGTCATTTGCACCCAGGTCTGACTCTCCTCCTGGGCTGAGGTGTCCTTGAGGGCGGGGCCTGCATATTATGTATCTTTGTGCTCCCGACGCCATCTGCAGCCTGGCACACGCTAGACTTCAAATGAATGTTCGTTGAACTTAAGTGAATTGAAAATACAGTATCCAAAAGGGGGTACTGTGATAAATCCGTTTACAAGGCGGGTGGGCGGTGCATCAACCTCGGCACTATTGTCATTTGGGGTTGAATTCTATGTGCTGTTGTGCTTAGTAGGCTGCTACCTACTAGACGCCAGCGGACATCCCCAGCTGTGACAACCCAAAATTTGGACACTGCCAAATGTCTCCTGGGGGACAAAACTGCCTCCTGTTGAGAATCACTGGTGTGTGGTTTCAAGGGTTTTCATAAACAATCCCTAGGAGTAGGAATTCCCATGTGATAGATGAGGAAGGCAAGGCTCATGGAGAGTTTAGAGCCGAAACAGTTTTGCATGTAGGTCTCCCATTCCAAGTCCAGTGCTGATCCCGTTATCCTGGAGGCCTCCCAGGACCCCAGCAAGGTCTCTGCTTCTCCACTTTGGTGTAGCTACTCCACTCCCATGTCCCGGGTTCCACAATGTCCAACCCCCCCTGCCCCGCCTCCGTGGCTTGTGCCAGGCTGTGAGCCGCTGGTTGACCCTCCTAGTCCGTGCAGACTAGACCTCAGGCTGTGCCTGGATCCGACCGTCACACCTTCAGCACCTTGCCCTCCTCCCCGTGCTTGAACACGCTGATGGTGACCTGGCCCGTCTCGGAGCCATACTTGTTCTTGACGAAGACACCATAGCGCCCGCTGTCCTCACTGTTGACCCTCTCGATGGTGATGGTGACCTCCGACCCCCTCACCTCCATGTGGTAGCGGTCAAGGAAGGTGATGGGCTGGTCGTTCTTCAGCCAAGAGATTTCAGGGAAAGGATCTCCTGAGATGACGCAGGTCAGGCACAGGGTCTGTTTGAAAGGACAGGAAGGGAACGGTCAGTCCACCCACTTGGAATAACCCTTGGTATCACCTTCACACTCCCAGCGAGCTCCCAGTGCAAGCTGCTCCTTGTGGTAAGTTCATTATGTGTGTTTTATTGTGACCCATAAAGTAATAACAGTAAAGGGAGATGTTTTACTCTAACCCCACATCCTCCATTCTCAACATTTCTATGGGAACACTTAACTAGTTAGACTGTCAGGCCGTTATTACTTTAGCAATTACCTGCCCCAGAATGGCCTGGACTTTGCTTTATTGCTTTTTATTGTATATTTCATTATGATTTTACCATGCAAATAAGGCTAGATTGCTTTAACATAAAGATTTAAGAATTGAGTTTGAAAATTCTCAACAGAGCAACTCTCACTGCAGAGGCACTCTAGTGTAATGGCCAGACACTCAGATTCTGGAGCTGGGCTGCCAGGCTGTGAATCTCAGCTCGGCTCCTTTAAGCTGTATGACCTTAGGTAAGTCCCTTAACCTTTCTGGGCCTCAGTTTCCTCAGCTATAAAGTATGACTAGTAATAACACACTATTTCATGTGGTTGCCTTGACGTTTAAATAATGGAATAGTGCCTGGAACAAAGGAAGCAACATGAAAACGTTAGCTATCAGTTTCTAGAACATTAGACTTGCGTAACTTCAGTCCTGAAAGGGCTTTTTAGGTATCATCTAGTCAAACTCCTGGGGAAACTGAAGTTCACACGGAGAAGTCCGTGACACCCAGGGCCACCTGGAGAGATGGGGTAGAACCGGGGTGAGCACAGGCCTGTCACCCCCACCACGGGCCTGACACCAGGCTCAGTGTCTTTCCTTTATACTACATGTGACCAGTGAGGTCCGGTCACTCGGCCAGACTCCGGCGCATCCAGCCCCTTCGGCTCTGGAATCCACGGTGCTTCGTTGCTTCGTGATCTTTGATGGATACAGGAGGGAACCCAGGGTGGGACTGCCGGCCGTGGGCTGGGGGACAGTCAGTACCTTATCTTCCATGATCGTGGCCACGTCCGGCAGGCCCCTCACCACTTTGGCACGATCTGGAAGGGAAAAACGAGACCCCCAGTGATGAATGTTTTCCTGCCAGCTGCTTCCCAGCAGCAGGTTCCACGCAGTTGAGGTTTATTTTTAAGCAATGCTTCTTTTTCTTATTTGCATCATTTTGGGTGGACATCCTTAAACTTGTATTATATTATTTCCTTGCCTTTATAAACATTAGATAGGGGACGTAATGTGTTTCTGTCATTGACTTGAGGTTATTATCGTGGCTGGTGGTACCTGGAGGTGACAGTGAGGTGCCCCTCCCCTGAGGACTGGGAGAGAAGGTGGTAAGATTGCTCTGACCCTAAACTGGCAAAATGCACACAACGGGTGTGACGAACCAGCTCAGGCAGTGAATAGGAAGGAAGCTTTCGGGACACTGATTCTGGTCGAGGGAGGGGACCTGGTGGCCATGGCGGCTGGGCAGGAAGAGACTGTGGTTGTAAATCACTAAGCAGAAAGCCAACACGTCGCAATCGAGGCTGTGGGAACGGACCCTAGACCACGATCAGGGATGTGCCAAGAGCCTAAAGTGGCTGGTGTCTGTGCAACGGATGTAGGGGAGAAGGAGCCTGAATCAGGGTTGAGGGGGGAGGGGAAGGATGGCCCCAGAGATGGACACTGTTGTGGGAGGATCGTTCACCAGGCCCATCATGGCGGGCCAAACAATCCACTTCCCTCGACTCTCAACTGGGCCAGTCCTAGCAACCACAGGTGGTGAGTTCAGGTCCCTCTGTTAGGGTCCTGGAGGGGGGGTGTCCTGTGAAGAGACTCGGCACTCCAGGATGGGGGGGGGGCGATTAGACGGAGGCGTGACGGGCTGAGTCGGGTCTCCAGGCTGCGCTCCTCCCTCCAAGCTGGCCGCCCGCTGCAAGGGTTCCTCACTGCTCTCACACCCCAGATGGCCCCTTCCAGATGGCACTTATGAACGGCCTGCACTTCCCGCCAGGCGGGGACACTCAGGGACAAGACGCCACATAGGGCTAATGCCCCTTCCTACCAATGGCCCCAAACGGTCAGTTTCCCTCCTCACTGTCAGGTTGAACGGGGCTGCTTTGCTCTGCTGCCAGGACGCTTCCCCTCATGGAAAGTCCTACACTGACCGGCTGGCTCACTGAGACCAGAAAGCCAGCCTCCTGGAACTGGGTAGAACTGGTTGCGGGGACCCGGAGAAGCTCCAGTGCATGGACCTGGTGGTCCCCCTGGGCAACTCAGAGGCTGTGTCCTGGATTAGATGAGGCCCTAGTGCCCCGACAGCCAGAACCAGCTTCAGCTTTAAAGCCATCTCGTCCCGGGCCTCGCTTGGAAAGATCAGCCCAGCCTCGGTCCCGTCTGCCCCTGCCTTTGGAGTCCCACCGACATCGGCCGTGTGCCTACTCGCCACCAGGCCCGCACCAGGCGCGTCCACATCCACGGTCTCAGGTATCCTCGGACTCCTCATCCACCTGTCTTCACGCTGCCACCATCCGGGTCTCCCGGCAGCTCTGTGACAGCCCAGAGCCACACAGACCCCATGGGGAACTGGGACTCCAGCTACCTGCCAGGAGGCGTGAGCAGCTGGGAAGCCGCCCCAAACTCAGAAGTGGAAACAAGAGAAATATGGCTGGACTTACTCTTCTCGATGATGGCCAAGGCTCTGAAAAACGGAAATGGGAAAAAGCTTTGGTGTTTCATTTGTTAAAGGAGAGTCCTGCCCGGGTAGGGGGGAGGGGGTGACGGGGGAAAGGTGGAACTGTCCGGCCTCCCAGGAAGGGTCCTGTGCTCGTGCACCCCAGGGGCCTTGATCACACTGAGAAACGCCAAGGAAACTTACTTCAGTCTCTGGTGCTCAGCCAGGGCGTCCTCAAAAGCTACGAGAAGGAAAAGGGGAAAAGGTACATCAGGGCATCTCCCCCAAATCTCCCCCCCTCCTGCAACCCACAGGTATAGAGCTCAGTGCTGACTGTTCCTCCACTCTGTTCCAGCATTCTCTTGGGGCAGTGCTAGGATTGGGTGGGAAGATGGGAGCCCCCCCCCAAAAGACCATGGGGTTTTCTAAACAGGTTTCACTGAGGACAGACAGGCAGAGAGCTCACCTTGTCCCGAGAGATCAGCTGAGAGCTGCCGGGCTTCTTTCCCGGCCGCTATCTCTAGGGTGTATCTGCCCTTGTCTGAGTCTTTGGGGTCCAGGATGTGGAGCCAGATCTCATCCAGGGTGGTGCCAGCCCTCACCCGATCACCACTCTCCAGGCGTTTCTCTCTGAACGTGAGGGCAAAGAAATGGTTAACAGAGCTCAGCCCGGGACGGGCTGTCTGTCTGCCCATCTACAGGCACCCCTGCTCCAAACTCCTCTCCCGGGGTTTTGTTCCCAGATGTGTGAGCTGAAAGTGGTGACCATCCATGAGATATCTGATAAATATCTATCCACTCATCCATTCATCATTCATTCATTCATCAAACCCTGTGCCAGCACTGAATCTATATTTGTGACATGTCCTGCAGGCTGGGACTTTGAGGAAATGGTGCTCCAGGGTCAGTGACCACCTCCCCCCACCCCACCAGTGGGAGCCACTTCCTCACTTCATCCTTTTCCTCATCTTAAAACCTCCCAGGATTTCTTCCCACAATCACTCTTACGTAATTCTTATAAACTATATAAACTCCTTTCCTTCTTTACTTAAATTTCATTCCTAAAGACACCTGGCCCGTGTCAGTGTTTTGTCACAGAAGTGACACCTCTGGGCTTAGACACAGGGCTCAGAAACTCTCGAGGAGGAGCTTCACTGTTCTGAAATTCAGCTTGGCCTTGGTCTCACTCACATGACAAATCTGACTAAGTCTGTCTAGCCTTCTCCATAGAACGGGTGCAGTAATGTCTGCTCCACAAGGCTGAGGTTTGCAAGTAAAAAGCACTGGGAAAATTCTGCTCCCAAACTCTCGAGTCATTTAGCTCCTGGCTGAGTCTCTGATACCTGATACTGCCTTCAAGGCCTGGCCCTAAGTTAGTCGTCAGCCCCCCAGGTCCCTCTGCCTGCACCTCTCCCCTCAGCCTGGCTGCCTGAGTTTGCTAAGGCTGCAAAGACCCACAAGGACACCATGACCCACTTGACCATCTGGTTCTCCATCGTTCCTGCATCCATCTCTCCCCCAGTTCCCAGATGGTGCTCTAAGACAATGGTCCTTCTGTGGCCATGGATGTTCTGGGAAAGTGATCTTAGCACCAGGGTTCCCACCTTTCCTGGGGAGACTCCCTTCTGTGCCTCCAACGGCTGTTCCCTGTCCCAGACTCCCTCTGTGGACAGCAGGACCGGTGAGAGACCCTGTCTCTGCCAAGCCCTTGGGACTGGGCTCTGAGGCGGGTGCTGGGCCCCCTCCAGCCTGGCTAGGGCTCCAGGGCAAGGCCAACCTACTTGTGGAACCAGCTGGTTTTCATGTAGTTCACGTTGTAGTACTTGACCCTGCTGAAGAGCCGGATCCCCTCCTCGGTGCCCTGGATTTTCAGTGGGGTCGCAGAGAGGGCTGGGGAGGCATGGGAGAAGGGTGAGTCTTCCCCAAGGCCCTTTGGGCAGCACATCTAGGGGGCAGCCAGCTTGCCCCTGCTCTGGGGTGTGGTAAGGAGAACAGTGTGGTGAAGAGGCAGGAACGTCTCCCCAGTCTTTGAGGCTGGAGACTAAACCCACCCCCGGCAGCCAAGGATGGCTAGAGGTCCCCCGGAGGTTATGCGGCATCACGGCAGTGCTGAGCAGAGAGGGGGTTGCTTACCACCAATCCTGCCCAGCTCAGTGAAGACGGCATCCAGGGCTGGAAGGAGACAGAGGGAGTGGTCAGCTGATGAAGGGCTCCCCTAGGGATGCACCAGGTGGGGCCGTCCTTGGAAAAGGCTGGTGGACCTTATGAGCAGCTCTCAGAACACAGGCTTAGGGGTGGGGAGGGGATCCGGGGCACTGCGTGACTGATGGGGCAGGGGGGCAACACAGATGGAGGACGAACGGGCCGACGTGGCAGTTTTCCTGCAGGCTGAGACGACCAGCCTGGTGAGGAGCCTGGGGCCCGCTGGGGGGGCAGAGCAGAGAACTCAGGCTCCGGGTCTTGAAGCCTGGGCTCGCTGTGGGATAGTGCAGTGAACATGGGCACCAGCATCACACAGACCAGGCCCTGCCACTGACCAGCTGTGCAGCCGTGGGCAGGTCACTTAACTCCCCTGGGCCTCAGTTGCCCCAGGAGAGGATCCCGGACAGTTTCCCCACAGGTCGCACTGCATCTCTTGGTTCAGTGTGAGGCCCTCCTGGCCCGTCTCTGATGTCGCCGGCTCCCACCTTCACCTGTGAGGTCCAGGATGGTGTCGTCCTCCCCTCGCTCATCCGAAACCTCTGCTCTGTAAATGCCCCTGTCCTCTTTGGAAAGCTGGAAAGAAGGATGTGAGAAGGCGGTGTCGGCATGAGTTCCAGAAGGAGCGATGGACAGCAGATCAGGAGGCCTGGGCTCTAGGCCTGCCCCTAACTCTCCTCCCTGGGCCTCAGTTTACCCCCCTGCGATGGGTGATCTCTGAGGCTCTTTCCAGCTCCAGAGCCCTTTGATCCCAAGCCCAGGGCTTGTCTGGGCCTGGAGGTGGGGCGAGAGGGGGAAGTGAGGGCGGAAACAGACGCCCCGCGTGTGATTCTCAGGCAGCTGCTCTGAGCAGAGCAAAGCGAGCCCTCGTAGCAGAGCTGGGCCGAGCAGGGCGCACCCTCCACCAGCGCTGCCCTGCTTCCCAGGGGCCCTGGATAGAGGGACCTCTCTGCATCTCTCAGAAGGAAGTGTGCTTTCTTTTGCTCAGGACAAGGGGGTCCTTACAGGCACATGCTTGTCAGCCCCAAGTGAAGCCTGGGTCAACACTCAGCAAAGCAAGAACTTGGGTCATGCTTTGAAAGCAAGGTCAGAAGTCAGCTGTGCCCTCTCATTACACAGCGTCTCCTCCAGGGACTGCGGGGGCGGGGGTGTGATATCTGCCTCCCTGTCCCCTTAAAGGGCCCCTCTCACCCCAACCATCTCTACATAGTGTGCTTTGAGGCAGGATTCAAGGCAGAAGCATCTCTTAACTGGAGCATCAAAGGGCTGAAAACCCCAACAGTCTTCTCCCATGTCCCCTGCCCCCTCCCTCAGTGAAGCCTCCAAAGTCCCAGCCAAATTCCGGTGAGAGTGATTGCAGAAACTTCCGGCCCCACTCTCAAGCTTTGTATCTTGGTATTTAAACCCTCTGAGCCTCAGTTTACTCATCTGTAAAATGGTGGCATAATCCTTGCCCTGGCTACGTACTATAGTTGCTGTGAGGATCAAGGGAGATAACTCTTCGGAAGCCAGAAAGTTCTGCACCAATAGGCTGGATGATTATGACAAAACTCAGTAGCTATTAAGCACCTACTTGATGCCAAGCCCTGTGTGAGGAGTTTGCACTGTGATGACAAAGGCCAACTTGCCATCGTCTTGGCCAGGATTTGGGAGAGGACCCTGAAATCATTATTTCCTTCCTAGTCCGCAAACCTGCGTCTGCCGCAGTCCTCCTTGGCACATGGTGAGGCCACAGAAATCAGGGGCAAGGCAGAAAAACATTGAATATTTAAGGATAAGCCTTGCATTTCTACCTTAACCAGGTCACACTCCTCCGAGGGCCACGGGGAGGTCGTGGGTGGGAGAAGCGAGCTCCAGGCCCTGTTTTCCTCTGCCCAGACCTGCCTCACACGGAGACCGTCTTCCTGTCCTGAATCTCAGGCTGCTGGGGCAGGAAGGAATCTCTGAGAGAGCATCCCTCTGACCCGCTCGTGTAACAGATGAAAACTGAGGTCAGAGAGGCACAGTGACGAGCCCAAGGCCACGCAGTCAGTGGCAGGGCCAGGACTGGAATCCAACTAAAAGGAAAAATCGGTATTACTGAGCCTGTCTTTATTTGAAGTTTTGGTATTGTTTTCCCTCATGGTCTTTTTTTTTTTGGCGTGAATTTTGATTCTTGAAAATATTGCATGAAATATTATTTATCTTGAGTACTGAGCCTTTCAGTGCTTCCTTAAAGTTTGTGCGTGAGGTCAGTGCCTCACTTGCCTCACCTTGGTCCTGACTCCCTGCCCAGTGCTCCTGGCACTGCCTGGAGGCTGTGAGCCCTGAAGTCAGAGCTGCACTTACCTCTTCGATGCAGAGAAGCCCTGCTCCAGTCTGCGGGTCGTACTGACCATCTGGGAACTCCTTCTTCTGGAAGAACCACTGGAAGCGGGTTTCTTTCTTGGTGTTGGCCACCTGAGGAAGGTGGGGAGTGAGGAGACTCCTTCAGGCTTTCTCTTTTATGTGAAGACTCAGTTCATCAGAACCTTTTTTTTTTTTACAAACATGACTCCCCCCCCTCACCCCCAGGCTAAATCTCAGCCAACCCCTTCCTCACACCATATGTCTCCTCTGATGGTTTCTGGACTCTGGACTTTTGCTAATGCTATTCCCTCTGCTTCTTGATCCCTTTCCTACCCTACTTTTTCTTGTAAATGCCTGTGTCACCTTCTCCAGGAAGCCTTCTTTTATGCACCCCAGAGTGTGCCCCATCATGAGGAATCAATTTCCTGCATGTCTCCATCACAGCAGGAGCTACACTGTTTTCCCCACGATCTTGCTTTGGACTGTGGGATCTTACAGGCCTAAGGAGACCACTTCTTCATCCTTGTATGCCCAGTGCTTGCAGAGTGTGTAACACAGAGTAGGTACTTAGGTTTGCTGAATGGATAGGCTTCTGGGAGTGCGCCCTCCCCTCCCCTGCCCTCCCCCAGTTATCTAAAAGGCTTGCAGGGTGCTGAGAAAGAACACCCGCTTTGGAGTCAGGCACATCCGGTTAAAACCTGGGTTCTAGACTCTGCTTGTTACCGTGTAGTCTTGCGCTAGTTCCCCACTTGGTTTTTCACCCTAAAGTGGGGATTGTGACACCTCTCTCACAGATGATTGTGAGGCAGATGAAAGAAAATAATGCTCTGAAGTGCTGAGAACAGTGTCTGGCAGGGCTACTAACAGGCACAGGGACTACCGCTCAACATACAGAGCCCTCACTTGCTCCCAGACCCCTGACCCCCAGAACCCCTCCCAGAGCAGCTGGGAGGTCTAGCTCAAGGCTGACTCAGCGCACACTAATTCACACTAACTCTGCTCCCTGGGCTTTTGTTTTCCAGTTAAATGCAAAACCCCTGGGGCTACTTCCTCTGCTTGGATCACACCAGCACAGGGTGTGGAGTTGCAGGGAGTGGGGCAAAAGACAGCCACAGGGCTTGGGGACAACCACAGGTCTTGCCCCACGGGGCCTGGGGGCAGGGCTGGAGGCGGGGGCGGGGCTTTGCCTTGCACGTCAGCAGCACTTGGCAGTCCTCGGTGACCTTCCACTGCAAAGGCTCCTCGAAATGCGGACCTATGAGGGCAAAACAGCACGCCCAGCGGTCAGAGCGCCGGGCTCGGCCCGGGCGCCACCTGGTGGCGAGACAGGGGAAGGCAGCTGGGGAGGGGCACCTAATGACTACTGGCCCCTCGGATTCTGGGAATTCGCCCCCACGAGGGAGGGGACTGGGGTGAGGCATCTGGGAGGCATCTAGGGTGCAAAGTTTAAGGCGCTCACTCTCGGGGTTGGGCAAGTGCTGTTTCGTTCTGGCACGGGGACAGCACTGGATCAGATGGCAGTGGCCCTCCCTCGGGGGGTCCAGCAGGGCGGAGGGATCTATTAATCCACTTGCCCAGCGGTTCCCCGGCGCTGTCTGCTGGCCTGCTGGCCTGCTGGCCGAGGTGTTTGAACTTCGCCCCAGCAGTTCTTACCCTGCTTTCTCTTCCAGTCTCTTCTCTTAGCACCTGCCTCCCTTAGAAGTTTGTCGAACTCTGTGGACACAGAGGGGGGAACGGGCGTGAACCAGGAGGAGCGCAGGTCCAGAGGAGGGCGTCAGCATGGATAGAGACGCCCAGGCTGAGAGCTGAGGCCGGGTGCATGGGGCAGGGCGGGGGTCAGGGCACAGCTGACCGTCATCCACCAGAGCCAGGGTGATCTGGTTCTTGGCTTTTCCGTCTTGGAGCTGAGCAGTATACGACCCTTTGTCGTCCTCAGTCAAGTTTTGGATGATGACTTCCACCAGGCCCTTCTCTCGGACAAAATTGATTTTGCGGTTCTGGGGAGAACAAAACCCGAAAGTCTTTCTGCCCTTTTCCAATCCCAGGGAATTTGTGCTGTGGGGTGCAGATCGGGGCGTGGTTGGACTTGGGGGTAATATATGCAGAGTTAGAAGCCTTCAGAGACTGGGGAGGGGGCCCTAGGTATCCCTGTCCTGTGTATAGACTGGACTTTTCCCACACCCGGCCCCTGAGAACACCCTGGGGCCTGGCAGACACTGGAAAGGGTCTTGCATGCTTGTATCAGTTGCAATTAATAATAATCCCCAATCTCCTACTGCGCCATGTTTTTTGGTTATTTTCTACTTCTTTTGCAATTTAATATAAAAAAATCCCCCATAAAATTATAAAGGATAATATAAAAAAGCCTGTGTACCTGCTACCCAGAATTAGCACTTATTTACATTTTGTCACATTCTAACAGTTTTCAAACATTTTATTTTCCACATTTGGGGTGTATGTATGATTTGAGAGAATCGTCTAGTTTGATTTTTCTATAGCGGCACCTGCTAGTATCAGCGCTGTGTACCAAGAGTCCAGACTTTGTTACCCTGCCTCTACCATGAGCCAAGGTCATGCTTAATCTCTATGCAGAACTTTCAAATCTATTTTTTTTCCAGTTGCTCCTCCTGTTCCTGGGGCAACCAACCCCATTGTACGGATGTAGAAACTGAGGCACAGAGAGGTGAAGAGACCTGCCCAAGGGCACACAACCCACAGGAGGTGAATATGTCTTCTGACATCTAGCCCTGAGCTCTTTCTCCTCTGTCAGAACCAGCTCCCCTCTTTATAACACATATTTTTTGATGGCCATCTGGAGATGAAATTCACAAATAAGATCTTCTCATGAGTACAAGAAGAACAGGAAAATGAATGAAAGAGCATAGGTAATGTGGCTAATAGAATAAAAACTCTCTATTCAGTGTATATTAACACTGCAAAAAAAAATTCTTTGTCTTTCTATCTGAGAGTTAGGGTCTAGGCTTGGATAATTATAAGCGTGAATGCAGGTTTTTCATCTTACAAATGTTTGACAGGACAGTGAAAAATTGTGGGAGGCATGGGAAGTTCTTTGTGGGAGTGTTCCTTGTGTTGGCAAGTGTCTAGCATCCCTGCCACCCGCACCCCAGGTACTAAAATCCAGGTGTCCCCGCCCCCCACCCTATCACTGTGACAGCCAAAGCTGGTGGCTGTTTCTGAAATGTCTGCTAGGGGAAGGTGCAGCCAGTGGAGACCACTGCCTGTGAGGCCACCTCCTGGGCCAGGAACCTCACTTAGGGATTCTGAGCCCCCAATTACCGGTGAGCTGAAGATTTCCTGCTCGTTGAAGATTAGATGCAGCTCAGCGGCTGGAGACAACTTTTCTACTTCCAGCCAAAGCCGCACCTCTCCTTGCTCGAGGATGTCAACGTTCCAGCCGGAGATCAGCTTGATCACTGGGCGGCAGAGGACAGGAAAGGGTGGGCAGGGAACCCTTCTCCCCTCCCCACTCCCGACAGCCCCACCTTGAGCACACTGTGGGCATTTAATGTGCAAAATGTTTCAGAGTCTGACGCAGACACGACTGGGGCGAGGGGCTGGGGAGGGTTTCCCACGTTCAGTCCCCCTAGATTGAATTCATCTCAGGGAATTCATCCTCTTCCCACAGCTTTGAGGTCGTGCTTCTCACCCTGGCTGGACACTGGACCCCCAAGGACTTTCAAAAACACCAGTGTCTGGTTCCAGACCCAGAGGTTCTAATTTGTTTGGGGTGTGGCCTGGGCAGTGGGATTTTGAAAAGCTCCGGGGATGATTCCAATATGCACCCAAGTTTGTGACCCCTGCCCCAGGGACTGCAAAAGCTACTCCTGGCCAATGGAGGGCAGCAGGGGTTTAGATGATTCACAATCCAAGAAGAAGAAGAAACTAGCCACTCTGCCCTCCCTTGCATCCCATGTGCTCTCTGCTGGCCGCTCTGTTCCCTTCATGGACTGAGGACTCCCTGGGTCTATGACCTTCCAGCCCCAAGACGTCCCCATCCTTTGCCCGCCGCCCCCCGGCTAGTTTCTGGCTCTTGGCTGACTCAGTCCTGCTCAGAATACCCCAGTGGGCCTGGCGGGACTGCCCAAGGCTGGTGGCTTGGACCGCTTACCTGGGTTTCTAATCTCATGGCTCAACTTCTTCAGCTTGTTCAGCTCTGGGACAGGGAGAAGCAAGGAAGAAACCAAAGAGAATGACATATCCAGGCCAGTGGGGTCCGTGGAAGCCGTCCTAGCGTCCACACTGGGTGAAAGTCCTGAGAGACTCAGCTTGGGGTCACTTGGCTACTGAGGGGTTGATGATGACCACTGTGGGCCTTGGCTCTGGGGCACTGAGGGGGCTGCGGGGGCTGCCGCAGGCTACCCTGAGGTTGCTTATTCTCCTGTCCTTCAAGACCCGATCAAGTGCCACCTCCCCAGAGAAGCACCTACTGTGTGCCAGGCTCTGCATGATCTCAGCAGTCCTCACACCATGCTGTGGGGTGAGCATTACTGTCTGCCTCCTGAGGCCCCTTGTTACCCCACTGAGCCACACTGTCCTAATCTGAGGGTCTGTTCTCCCCACTGAGCCATACTGTCCTAGTATCTGAGGGTCTGCTCTCCCCACTGAGCATTTCAGTCTACATGTGTCTAGGGCAGGTTGGCAGAGTGCTGTCTCACTGCTAACTGCTTCTTTGTGTTAGGTTTGTCTCTTCTGCTAAGCTGAACTCTGGACCTACATGGTATCTGGCACACAGTATGTGCTCAATAAATACATGTTGCATGAATGAATTGGCAGGGGCAGGGCTCATATCTCATTTCCTCTTACAAGCTCCAGAGTCCTTAGCATGATGAGTCTGGACACATGGCAAGCATCCAGTCCAAAAACAAAAAGCAAACCCCATTACTTTTGCGGATGGCTTTAGTTTGCGTGGAATCATCTAATTATATCTGCATAACAACATTGCTTCACTTAGGACAGCAGGGATTATAATCCCCCTTTACAGATGAGGAAACTGAGGCCCAGAGAGGTGTCATGACTTATCCAAGGTCAAGCAGCCAGGAAATTGTGGAACTGGAATTGCAATCTGGACCTGCCTGGCTTCTGCTTCTTAACAAAATCAAAGGGCCTCCAGTGCAATCATCAGGGAGGATAATGGGCTGTCCCAGTTGCTATGGAGACAGCAGAGGGTGAGTCTCATAGATGACCGCTGAGGCCCGGCATCCCCTCTCTGGTTTACCACAGTCCCCACTGCTCCCTTTTGCCATCCTCATTCCTCAGACCGACTGCCATTTGCAGTTCATCATTCTACTTATGCTGTTGCTTTTCTTAGGCTACGGAAGGAAGTGAAATAATTCAGTGGTACCTTTGCTTTTTATCAAAAGTAGATAAAGTAAAGAGAGAGATAAGAAGAGCATGAACTCCATCAGGCAGGGATTTCTGCCTGTTGAGTTCACTGATGTAATTCAGTGCCTAGGACAGTCTCTGGCATACGGTTGGTGCTCAGCAGATACTTATTCACTGGCTGACTGACTGAATGGGTGGGTGAGGGCCTACTTCCCTGGAAATCTCTGCTTTACTCATTTTTACTGCTTCTTGCTGGCCTCTGGGGTATTTGTGTTTGGGACTCCGTGTCTGGGTCATCTCTCTGGGGAGGTGGCAGTGGAACAGGGGGCATCACCTTCCTCCGTCAGCATGTGGCTTGCTGAGATTTCTTCGTCAGCATCGGTGACCACCACCGAGTAGGTGCCTAAATCCTCGAGGCCAGGTTCTTTCAGGATGATCTTGGACCTGCAGAGACAGGAGGGCAGAGGCTCTGAGAGGGGCCGTGTGCCCTGGAGGCCTGGGAGCTGGGGAGTCTCGGTCGGCTTTGCAAGCCCTGCACCCCAGCCCAGACCCCGGCCAAGCCAGTAAGCAGGGGTGGCAGCCTCCTTACACCTCTTTGGGGTCCCCTGCCCAGGGCACGTCTGGCCTGCCACCTTCAATGGTCCTCACTAGCCAGGCTCTCTCGAACAGTCTTCATACTGGCCACATCCCCCAGGCCTGCCTCTCTCCACAGGGCTCAAGTCATCAGCTTTGTCTCCTGCTGGACAGGGCCAAGGCCAGAGCTGCTGGGGGTGGAGGAGGGAGACCTGGGGGCACTTGACATCCTAACCCCTCTTTTACTGATGAGGAAGCTGAGCCCAGAGAACTTGCAAGACCAAGTCACTGGCTCTCAGGCTAGAAGCCAAGTCCTGAGCGTCTCCTCGGAGGCGCCCGCACAGAGGCACACACATTCCTTACAGCAAAAGGATCTCCAAATGAATGGCACCGTTTCAGCCTCTCCAATGCACTCTCCCTCACTTCTCCCTGAGGTGGCAGTCAGTATCCTTCATGAGAGACCAAGCAGTCCTCTCAAGCTCGTTATCTGGGGGGTCCTGCCGGATGGTCTCACCCACGAGCTTCTGCCCACCCATCTGACAACGTCTGGGACCTGTGGACGAGTCGGGCTGCCCCCTCCCCTCACTTACTTGTTAACTTCCTCCTCGACCTTGACCCTCTGTGGGTCCGGCGGGCCCTTGTAGTCCTTGGACCACTGAAACTCCGAGGAGTCGGGGGCCTCGGGGGCTTCGAAAGCCATGTAGATAAAGCCCTCATCATCCACGCCGACCTCGATCTCACGAGCATCTGAGGGCAGGATCCAACGGAGGGCACCAGGCATTTAGGAACAATAAACCGGGTCAGGTCCCTCCCCTGCTTAACCCCTCCAGTGGCTGCCCATTGCTCTTGAATAGAATAATAAACCCCAGACTCCTTGCTGTGGCCTCCAAGGCCTCGTATGATCAGGCTCCTTCTCAGCTCAAATGTCACCTCCTCAGACTACTGAGGCTACAGTAAAGCCCACCCCACCCCATCACCCTGTTTCACTTCCTTTATAGCACTTATCACTGACTTTTTCATCATTTACGTGTTTACTGTCCATTCGTCCTGCCCCTCCCCCCACCAGCGCAGGGACCTTGCCTTCTCATCACTGCCATGTCCCCAGTGCAGTGTGGGTGTCACCAAATACTTGCTGAATGAATGAATAATTAAAAGAATGGAAAAAGAACACACTTTATAGTGAGGAGAGCTGAGTGATTCCATCGTATACTAGCTGCGTGACCTGGTCATTTAACTTCTCTGAGCTACAATAAAATCAGTTCTAAAGTGGGGACAGTGACGGCTCCCTCAGGGGCTCATTGGGAGGGCCAGACAGTGTAAGGACCCAGCACAGCATCTGGCGTGTGTGGTAGGAACGGACCTCGGGAGCCGTGACCGCAAGGCAGGCAAAGCCACACGGCGTATCTGAAATAAAGTGGGCTATTCTTCTAAATATCCACGAAGAGCTGTATGAGTTTAAGAATGTGGCATATAAAGAATGGAAGACCCATCACATGGAAGAAACCATATGTTCATATCTTGGGATCCCACAGAAATAAAGGAGAGTGTGGACGGGAGAGAAACAGGCAGGAAGGAATGAGGGGCAGGAAGGTGTGGCGGGGTGAGGGCCCAGCAGGTTCTGTCCTCCTGCTGCAGACCAGCGCCCTCCCGCTGCCCCTACCTGGCTTGTCCTCCAGGAGTACGGGGTCGGTGGGCATGGACGGCTGCCCTGGGCCCGCTGAATTCACAGCCTGTACATGGAACACGTAGGTCTTCCCCGGCTGTAAGTCAGAAATCTGGGGGAAGGGAGGGGGCAAGAGTGAGCACCGAGGATGGCAAAGACCCACCCTTCCTGCAGCCCTGGCCACGGGCTGCAGGGGACCCCCAGGAGGGCCAGGCTGCCCTGGGGGTGGGGGGCAGGCTAGGGGCCCATTGCTCTCCTGAGTTCCAGCTTCAGGTGAGCCTCTCCCCTGAGATTACCTCCCATGCTTGTGACGCCTGGAACTCCACCTGCTCGGAGCTTAACTCATCATCAGCCTCTCAACAAGAAAACCCTTTCTCTTCCTGCGCCCCCTGCCTCTCCTCCATCTGTCACCCTAGAAAGAAGCTTGGGGATCATCATCTTTGACATCTTTTTCTTGAGCCCTACACATCTAAACACCGAAGTTCCCATTTTATTTCCCTAACGTTTCTTGAATGTGGCCTCTCTGTGTCCCAGCCACGCCTTTGACTGCAGCTTTATTTCTCCTCTCCTGGATTAGTCCAACAGTTTCCTAAATGGTGCCTCTGCCTCTAGACCCTTCTTCCCGGTCTATCTTTCCCTCTGCCAATGTTTCCAAGATGCCAGTCTGAGTACGCTTAACTCTTTCAGTGGCCTTCGGGGTAAAGTTCAGATTTCGAGGCTTGGTACCTAAAGCCTTCCTCATCCATCCATCCTCAGCCTTCTGTCCTCTTCTCTGCGCCCCCTTCACTCCCTGACTCCTCAGGGTCCCCCGTGCATCATGTTGCTTCACGCCTCCCTGCCTTTGCCCTTGCTGAGCCCTCTGCCTGGAACGCCCTCCCCTTCTCTTGGTCTAGCAACAAGAGCTCACCCTTGGCCACTCAGCTTGGACAGATGGGACGAGGCCAGGAGAGGTCTCTTACCTTCCTCCTTGGGAGCTCCCAGAATCCCTCGGACCCTCCTTGATTGTACGACACACAGTATTGTAATTGCCTGTTCCCTAAGGACTGTTACTGGAGCTTTTTACATCTACGATCTAGTTCCAGATCTGGCACTAAGTAGGGGTCCAGAAGTGTCGAGTGAATGACTGAGTGAATGCCGGCCAACCATCCGCATGCAGAAACGGTGCCAAGTCACCGAGGCTCCCCGACCCTGGGCCAGCCTGCCTGGGGAGCAGAGGGGCCATCCGTCTTGCGGGGCTCTCTCGGGCCAGCTGTCCAGCACTGGCCGACTCTACGGTAGAGACCTGGGCCCCATGGGGGCGGAAACTGCACGATCTCAGAGCCTTCCACGGGCTGACGCTTGCCCTTCTTCATTTGGTCTTAGATAGCCTTAATGTTATTGTTTCAAAAGGAAATATTTTTATTTTTTTCTGATTATGAAAGAAATTCATGTTTGTTGGAGGAAATATTAAAGCAATAGAAAAGAATATAAAATGAAGAGGTAAGGCTCTCCTGGCAGCCCCATTCCCAGAGATGCCCAGAACTGACAATTTTGTAACAATCCATTTAGACTTGCAAATGCACGTAAACCATGCAGAAGCGTGACATGTGGCATATTCTGCTTGCTAGTATCTTCTTTCCACATTGTTTCGGGCCTCTCAAGCCTGCTTTCTTTCCTCTTAGTGCTAACGGTGCTAATGTGTGGTCTTGAAACCCACACACCCTCCTGCCTGCTGGTGAAAGATGCCTCAGGAAAATGAGCTGGAGAAAATACTCCCTCTCTCCCGAGAGCTGCAGAAGATAAAATCTAATACACATCACAGAACTTTCCTTACAAACTTTCCTTAAACAAAGAAGGCCTGTGAAACATGCTGGCTTCAGAGATGGATTCTGTGAAGTCTGCGATCCTGATGGATTGTCTGTTAGTAATTTGTGTCTGCTAAGAACGCTTCAGCGGACACCTTTGTTTTCTGACATGACAAATATGTGTGAGTCGTGTTTGTTATGCCAGGAGAGCATTGTTTGCGCTTTCCCTTCTACACGAGTGCAAGTGAAAACAACCACCACAGGTGAATAAAACCAATGATTCTGCTAGATTTCTTATTTATCCAAAGACTTTAGAGTTTGCTTATCATTTAAATTAAGAAACGCATATATGCCTCTGTGTTCATTAATGTACAATATGATATACATGTTCTAAATGTTATCTAACATATAAATATCCTGCTCTGTATTGTGCTTTTTTTTCTTAGCCACATATGGTGGATATGTTTCTATGTCACAACATACAAGTAGCTCTACCTCACTCTTTTTTAAAAAATTTTAAAATTTTTATTTTTTATTTTTTATTTTTTTAGCTCTACCTCATTCTTTATATTATTGCCACTCCTTCAGCTACCGTAGCCTTTACACTCACTAACATTGAGTCCACATTAAGGATACACTGTGATTTATTTGAGCCAACCCCCTACTGATGGACATTTAAGTTGTTTCCAAATTTTGCCTTTATAAACAACGCTACAACGAGCGTCACTGTCCTTAGGTTTTTGCACACTTGACTAATTATTTCTCTACAGTTCAATCCTAGAAGCAGAATTCCTAGCTCAAGGGATGTGCATGTCCAATGCTAATCTACCTTGCTGATTATAAGTGAGGTTTTAGGGAGGAGTCTGAGCAGCATGGAGCGGGTTAAGACCAACCGCTGGCCAGACCTACTACCGACTCGCTGCGTGACCCTGGCTAAGCCACTCCCCCTCTCTGGTCCTCTGCTGCCATGAAGTGAGGGCAGTGATCTCTGAGGGTCATTCCAGCTTTGATGTTCTGTAGTCCTGCCATATCCTGTGGCAGGGAAGGCTTAGGGCGGGTCAGAGGATGAAGGGGCAGGGACTCACCCTCAGGTGGGTGTCAGAGATGGGGTCTGGAGTGACCGGCTTCCACTGCTCAGAGCCTTCCTCCTGGACACTGATGCAGTAGCCTGTGACCGGTCCAGCCCCTTGGTACAGTGGGGGCTCCCACGTCAGCATCAGGGAGGTGGCCCGCACTTCAAACACCCGCACGCCATACGGGGGTCCTGTGGGAAGACGGGGTAGAGAAGGAGATGGATAGCCAAATGGCCAGCCAGCCAGTCAGGCATTGGGCGGGTGGCGAGTCAGCAAGCTTGTCAATCTTTCAGTCCCAGCCAGGCCTGGAAGTGCCTGCTCTGGACATGGTGGTGACCTGGCCGGCCTTGGCTTCATGGCAAAGCTTGGTCTGTGTCTGCAATAGAGTTAACTCTTCAAAGCGTGCTCAGTATCACTTCCCCTGGGAAACATCCTGGACCCTCCCCATCCCTGTCCCAGACAGCATTAATCTTTCTAATCTCTTTGCCATTTCAGTGTTTAATGTAGAAGCTCAGGGTGTGGACTCCAGAGTCAGATCACCGGGGTTCATGTCCCAGCGAACGCCCTTTTTCAGGCTATGGGGACTCTGGGCAAGTTACTTAGCCTCTATGTTCCTGTCTCCTCGTCGGTAAAATGGGGATAATAATAGTTCTTATAAAATAGTGCTGTCGTGAGCATTAATGACATAATTTATGGAAAGTGTCAATACATAGTAAGCCCCAACAAATATCAGTTGTTTGTAACTGTCGTTGTCTAAAGCATCACGCGTAGTGATGATCTGCCATTCAGGTAAAGGTTTTGTGCGGAAAACAGAGCTGAGCTGAACAGCATGATGGAAGGTCGTCATCCTTCCTTCCTAAGGGGGAGATGAAGGGCTAGTTTGTGAGAAGGCTGATGGGGCTGCGGGAGTGGTGCAGAGGGTGACCAACCTGCCCTGTTTGTCCAGGATTGGGACACAGGACTTGTGGTGGTAATACTGGGAAAGTCCTGAGCAAACTGGGATGAGTTGGTCACCTAGCAGTGTGTCTTTGGGGTTTGAGATTGGTCTGTGTTGAGAATCGGAGCTCAGATGGGGTGTTGAGCTAGAGGATAATTTGGATGAGGGTACAGGGCCAGTCAATGGCCAAGGTCAGGGCTCTTGACTTGGCAGAGTTAAGACTGTGTCAGAGGTTACAGGGGGCAGGGGTCTGGGGTTTGGGACCGACAGAGCAAGCTTGAATGCACACCGAGCTCGGCGGTAGCGGTCATCTTGTTTGTTAGTTTGGGGGAGGGGAGGGGAGGGTAGGTGCTGGGCTTTGGCACCTCCCAGCCGCTCACCTGGCTGAGGCATCGTCCACTTTTTGCACTCAAACAGGCTGCTGGGCGCCGACAGCTCTCCAACACCAGCCCAGTTTACCGCCCGGGCACGGAACTCATAGAAATGGCCTTCATGAAGGTCACTGACCTTGAAAAGCAAAAACACAGACCGTGAAGGCGGAGGCTGGGGAGGCAGGGGACGAGGTTCACAGCAGGAGGTCTATAGGAGCTTCAGATAAGATTGGTCTGCACTTGACAATCAGCTGGATTATCGAGGCACCAAACCTGAGGCCCCTCTCAGCCTCGGGACCTCCAACCCTGACCCCCGCTCTCCACCCACACAAATCAGGACAGCAGGCCAGTGGCCGCACTCCAGCCTCACCTTGCAGATCTGGGTGGGGATGGGCTGCTGGTTGACTGAGTGCCAGTTCAGCTCCTCCGAGTCATGTTGGTCCAGGAAGTAGCCCAGGATCTTGCCCCCTCCACGCCGCTTGGGGGGTTTCCACCCGATGACCATATCATTTTCCCCACAGTTCAGGAGGGCGAAGTCATATGGGGCAGATGGTATAGCTACGGGGAGGCAAGGGGGTGAGGGCCACTGCTCCCGAGGGGTGGCCGGACTGGGCAGTGGGGCCCGAGGGAGGCAGCGAGCCTCCCCCAGTGGGTGCCCACCCTGCTCTGGGGCACGGACTTAGCCAGTAGCGTCCACTGGTAATGCTGACTCAGCTACGTGCAGGGCACCTGGGCCTCCGAGCTGGTCAGACTTCACCCCATGGCCTCAGGCAGTTGCTACTTCCTCCCCAAAGGAAGGGGTGGTCGGGGTCAGCACCAGATCCCCTGAGAAGGCTTCTGCCTCATGGCCTCTGGAGTTGGACCCTCCAAGAGGTGGTCGATAGGCCCCCTGCTCTCTGCTCAGCCCAGGTCTGTCCCCAGAGGTGTGCAGGTTGCACCTGCCCCTTGGACTTACCCAGAGCCTGCTTGACCTTGATGGGTTCGGTGGCGGCTGAGCTCTCCCCAACTCCAGCCTCGCTGACTGACCTGATACAAAACTCATACTCCTGCCCTGTCCTCAGCCCGGGAACCGTGAACCTGGGAGAGAAATGTACAGCCTTCAGGAAAGGCCAAACCAACAGCATGGAGACATTCCTGAACTTTCTAGAACAACCTTGTGGGGATAAGTGGCCACCAGCGTGGTAGGATCTGAGGCTTCAGTTCTTGCCTAAAGACCTTGCCCCTGCCCCCAAAGTGATGCCTGCCCCCTGGAGGATGAGGTCCTTAAGGTTTTAAAGGATGTAGCTTCCAGAGCCTATCATTAAGATGCAAATACGCTGGGGAAGTTACCAGTTGAAGGCCCAGGTAGCCAACCCCTAAACTGAGCAACCCCGTACATCTCTAGGACTTTGGGCCTCGTCCTGGAAACACAACAAATGGCTCTTCTTATCTGTACGGTTGCTGTGACTAAAGCACAGAGTCCTTTTAAAGACCTCTGAATTATCAGCCAGAGACATACAAGGACACTCTGGCTTAGAGAAAAATGTCCTCCCGTCCTGTCTCTTCTTGATAAGACCCAAATTGTGAACCTCTTTTTTCCCTTTTCACTTATCAACATTTTCCCGTAGCAAATCTCGTTCTACAGGGAGCTTCCCTCGGCCAGTTGACCCCGAGGAGTTGAATGTTGGAATGTCAGAGGGGCCTTTACGGATCAGACCATCCAGTTTCTTCATTTTACAGGTAGCGAAGGGCTCCCCCAGAAGGAATGGGGTGAGCCAAGAGCACACAGCCAGTTAGGAACACAACCTGGACCGAGCCCGGGTCTCCTGAATCCCAGCGCAGCGCCTGCCCGTTCAGTATTCATTCATTGAGGTCTTTTTTGAACATCTCCTGTGAGCCAGGTTCGAAGGAGCCCGTGGAACGGTGGTGGACCAGACCCTGCCTCCCAGCTGAGCTCCCTTCACACCATCACCCCAGGCAGCACTCCTGGGCAGCAGTGTTTAGCCTCTTTCCAGCCCTGACACATGTAACCGATGACATGCACACATGTGACGAGGTCTCTGGATGTACCAGAGGACCACGCCACGCCCCACGTGTGACACGTTCTTCCGACACGCCACTTTCATCACATGACTCTCCCTCAGCCCCTGTCGTCCCCTCCAGGGACGCACACCTGAATGCAAGTCAGGGGAGAGATGTCATCCTAGGGATAACCTGGACTCCGAGCTCATTGGTCCAAAACCCGATTATTCTCCAGCTGGAGAACTTTAGCAGTGACAAAGCATGAGTGACCGTGAGGCACCGCGTGCCAGAGGGGCACCAGGTTCTGTCCCCTTTTCTGGGTGAGATAATCTTGGGGCTCGCAGCCCAGGGTGAGGGGAGCCCACAGGTGTGCTCAGGGCCCAGCTGGTCGTCTGATGGAAAGGGAAGGGGGTGGGTGGCACCACCTGAGCCCCTGACCCCACAGAGCCTCAAAACGGAGAGAAGTCATGAGTCCAGAAGCCTCGAGGCTTCTGCCTGCAAGGACCAGGGCCACCGCGTGAGGAGGGCGACTCAGAGCGGAGTGAGAGTGGGATAGGCAAGAGCACCGGAGTCTGAGCCGAGGTTCGGAGAGGGCGAGTCTCCGTGCAGGGCTGCCCGGCGAGGGAGGGGCAGGTGTGGAGCCTGAACCCCAGCCGCCCTGGCTGCACTCTCTGCCTCTCTGTCTCTAAGCTCCTGGAAGGACAAGACCTAGCCAGTCACCACTACCTGCAAACAGCACGCTGCTGGTGAGTGCTTGCCGAAAAAGAGGCTGTCTGGGTCAAGTCCACTTACTAGCTAAGTGAGCTTTGGCAGACTCCACTTAAACTGCTCTGTGCCTCGGCTTCTTCATCTGTACAATGATAATAGAAATAATAGTCCTAAGTTCATAGGATCGCAGCCAGAACTAAATGACCTAATATATGAAAAGAGCTTAGAACAGTGCCCAACGCCCAACCGTACCATGAATGGCAGGCTTCATTATTATCACGGCCCTGCCCTAGTGCAGGAAGGGGGTGGGGGCAGACTCACCTGTTGCCCTGGATGGGTTTGTTGTTAACTGTTTTCCACTCGGATGATCCTGCCTCCCGGGAGTAGATGTAATAACCCAGGAGCTCTGGGCTGTCCTTCACAGGATCCCAGTTCAGGGAGACAGAGGTCTGTGTGTCTCGGAAAGCTTGAACTTGAGTTGGAGGAGGGAGAGTGGCTGAAAATCAGAAGTGTGGACTGAGTGAAGATGCTGAGTTACACGGCTGGGGAGGGGGAGGCGTGTGGGAGAGGCGGGGAGGTGCGCACATGGCAAGCACGGTGGGGGGGGCACGTGCGTTCCAGACATGCCCTGGGGCTTTGGGCAGCTCTTTCCTAGTCCCAGAGGTGTGCTCCAGACTCTTGTATTCTGAAAGTCTTCTCTCATCTTACCTCCAAACATCTCCGCTTCCTCACTAAAATCCCCATTCATTAATCCTTACTATTGCTCTCTCTCTCTTAGAAGTCACCAGATCTGACAATTTTCCTCAGCCTTATCTTTGATCTCTAGGAAACTTCATTTTATTTGCCTTGAAACTTGAACTTTCATGGCTCCCTGAGACTATGCTCCTTGAGGTAGGGTTTGCCATGATGTGTTAAATGGACAGATCTGGATGGATGGATGGAAGAATGGATGGATGGATGGATGGATGGATGGATGGATGGGGATGGATGAATGGATCAATAGACTAATGGATGGATAGGTCGATGAATAGATGGATAGATGGATGAATGGATGGCAGATACAGGACCTGCCTAGTTCTCTTTTTACTTCTCAAACTCCTTAGCCATCCTTTTGTGGCTCCCCCTCTTTCTTTTGTCCCCAAATGTGGGACTCCTCCAAGTGTCTGTTCCTTGACTTGATCCATTTTTCTCCTCTTTTCTCATCTCAAGTGTCCACCTATTCCCATGTCTTCAACCCTCACCTCTCTGCAGGTGACTCCCCAGGCTTTACCTCCAGGCCTGCTCTCTCTCCTGAATTCTAGAGCCTCATCTTCCATTTTTCCCTGGACACCTCTCCTTGTGTTCTGGTGGTGCCTCAAAGTCAACAGGCAAAGGCTGAACTCAGCATCCATCCAACATAAATCCAGTAACTATTGAGTGCCTACTCTGAGTCAGGCTCTGCATTTGGCCCAGGGGAAGTACTGAGAAACAGACTTGGGGTCCTGGGCTCAGGAAGGTCCTGTCAGCAACTTCAGCCTCTCAGCTTGAAGACAGTGTGACAGTGGATGAAGGCTGGGTGGCGGGAGAGGGTAGAAGGAGGGCACTCAGAGGCCCCACGTGTCCAAGAGACCTGATTCTACCTGTAGGCAAGAACTTGAGCTGAGGGCATCCATGTATGGAATAGTACTCACCCACTAAAATCATGATTTCAAGACCTGAGGATATGTTTGTGGTGTAATGTTAATTTTAAAAGGTAGAATGCAAAGCTCTACTTGTGGTTTGATTGGACTTTCAGAAAGATGCATTAGCATGCATGTGTCAAAGGCCAGAGGCCCAAGCACCTAGATGCTCACAGTGGTTACCCTCGGTCAGCGGAATCCTGGGGTGGAGGGAATTCTCTTGCCTCCCTCCCTCCCTCCCTTCTTCTTTCTCTCTCTCGCTCTCTCGCTTCTTTTGTATTTTCCCATTTTTGTACAATAATTTCACTTTCATAATACAAGTAAATGCCTTTTCTTTTTTCCTCTCCTCCCCTCCTCTCTCTTCTTTTCCTCTCCTTTCCTTCTCCGAACTGTACCAGAACCTTGCCCTGAGGCTGCCTTGTGGTCCAGAGACTGTCCACATCCAATCACAAACCACTCACTGGCCAGGCCCCTGAGTCAAGACTAAATGTTAACCAGACCAGAATTAAAGAAAAACTCTATTTGCCCACCAACCTATTTATACTTACTATGAATATATATATATATTTCTTTTTTCTACATTATTGAAACAGTACAAATCTAGGACTTTGAAATCTTCCCCAAACAGGCCCTGCAGCATATCAGGCTCTTCTCGGACGGGCAGTGCTGCAGCTGGGTTCCTTAAAGGACTAGTTGGTGATGGCAGCTGCAGGGAACCTTCTGATCTTATCAGAATCCAGAGGCCTCAGAGGAGAGAGGGAACCCCGGGAAGTCAGGACCAGGATGGAGCTGCCGCTGGGAGACTCAGGAAGGAGCCACAGGTGGGGGCTTCAGAACAATGGGTTTGGCAGGTGAGGACACCAAGGTTCGCAGCTCGGAAATGAGCTGCCCAGGCCCACGCTGTGCTGCAGATGAGAGGGATGCCACCTGGTGAGGCGGAGCTTGGTGTGGGACCAGGGAGAGGGCCGGAGGCCTGCCCAGGGGCTCACTCCTGGCTGCACAAGGTGGGGTCAGGCCCTGGTTGGAGACGTTTAGAACTGAGGGACCACTTGGTCACACTCAGATCCTGTGCTGGACCTGGCTGGATTCTGCAACCTGTGAATTGTTGATCTAGAAAAAATGTCTATACTTTCAAGAGCCTCCTGCCCAGAGAAATGTATCAATAATTCTTGATGGTCTAAAACTTTACAGGCCTGTGATCATGTTGCTTTTCAGCTTCGTGATAGGTAGAAGTGGTCAAGGACGGAGAAATGGGCACGGCTCTGTCCCTGCAGCCATGGGGTCCCGAGCCCTGGACGCTGACAGCCTGGCCTGGCCTGGCCCCATCTCCTGCCTCACACAGGTACCTGGCTTCCCCCTCAAGGCGATGGGCTCGCTGGGCTCCGAGGGATCGCTCATGCCGTGCTGGTTTATCGCTCGCACTCTGAAGACATACGACTTCCCTTTCTCCAGATCCAAAAGGGCGAATCTCGGGGATTTCACAGGCGTTTCTGAGTTGATGGCCTCCCAGGTGCCACTACCTATGACCGACTGTGACAAGGGAGAGAAACTTGCCTTTGGTTAAGTGGTTGCCTTCCCACACGTGCTCTCACTAACTTCTATCCTTGGCCCAGGCTGCCCCTCAACACCTGAACTCTGGATCCACCTGCCTCCGTGACGTCTCTACCTGGATGCCCTTCGAGCATCTCACATTCAACAGAACTGACCCTGGAACTTGCCCCCATGCCAATGCAGCCCACATCGAGTTAATGACACCCGTCCTTTCAGCTGCTCAGGCCAGAACCCTGGGAGCCATCCTGGACTCTTTCTCTCATTTCTCATCCCCCGAAGATGCTCTGTCAACAAACCCAGTTGGCTCTACCTTCAAAATTTATCCAGAGTCCAACCATGCCTTATCACCCCCATACTCCCCTCCACAACCCTGATCCAAGCCACCATCGTCTCTCGCCTGAGTTATCTCAATAGCCTCCTAACTGGTCTACCTGTTTCTACCTTTAACTCCCTTCCGTCTTTTCTCCAAATGACAGGCAGAGGCATCCTTTTACAACACAAGTCAGATCACATCCGTGTCTGCCCAGAACCCTCCCAAGCCCCGCATCTCCCTCAGAGCGAAATTCTCCATGGCTTGACTCCTGCCACCTGTCTGGCCACATTCCATGCCCCCCTTTGCCCACTCACCAGGCTCTGTGTCCCCCTGTGGTTCCTTGATGGTGCCGGGCCCAATCCCTGCCTCTGGGCCTTTGCACTTGCTGGTCCCTTTTCTTGGAATGCTCTTCCCCCAGAAATCTCTGGTTTGCCCTTTATTTCCTTTGGGTCTTTACTCAAAACTCACCTTCTCAGGGTGGCCTCCCTAGCACCACCCCCCCCCCCATGTGAAAGGTCAGCAGCCCCTCCCTCAACACTTCAAATCCCCTCCATGCTTTCTGTCTTTCTCCTAAGCTCCTACCATTAGCAAATGTGCCAAATACTTTTCGGATTCATCTTCTTTGTCATCCATCCCCCACCCCCTACTCCAATCTCAGCTCTGGAGGCAGGAGTTTGTCTGTTTTATCCACCACTGAGAACAGTACTGACGCGTGAGAGGTGCTCAGTCTATGTTTGTGGGATGAATACATGAGTAAATGGATGAATTCTCACAATACCTCTGCAAAGTGAGGGTTAATTTCCCCACCAATGAGGAAATTCAGGTTCAGGAAGTTTTGGTAACTTGGCCAGAAGTCACGTGTCTAATAGCTGGCATATTTGGTATTTAAGCTCAGGTGTGGGTACCCCCCAAACCTGCTACTCTACACAGCGTCAGGGGCCCCAAAGACAGCCATAAATCCTGTGTCTCTGGGTAGATAGAGGGTGAAGAGCCGAGGGTGATGCAGGTTAATAAGGCACCCAGAGGCCACTTCTGCTGAGTCTGGGTGTGAGAGTTAAAACCTAGAAGCCCTGGGGGGACCCACTGACCCTGCCCTCTCTATGCTTTTCCCTCCCAAGGCCCACCTGGCTGTCAGTAGCCTAGAACCCAGGTAGGCTAAGAAATCGCTACAAAAACCAAGGAACATGGCTGAGCACCACCCGCTGTGTGCCAAGTTCTGTTCTAAGTCTTGACGTGCTTTAGTTAATTTGATTCTCACATCAACCCTATAAGATGTACAATTATTATGTCTATTTTATGGAAGAAGAAACTGAGGCACAGAGAGATTAAATTTCTTGCCCAAGGTCACACAGCTAGTAAGTAGCAGAGACAAGACTAGAACCCAGGCAGTCTGACTCCAAGGTCTTAACCATTATACTCTATAGCCTCACAAAACAAATCCTCCATTATCCATAGCGTTCCCATGTCAGAGAAATAGGATCACCTGTGAATGTGCAGAGAGGCCCATCTGGACAACGAGAGCCAGAGACTCTTTCCTGGAACATTTTTATTCCTTGATTCACTAAACCTGTACTGTCCACCTGCCATGTGCCAGGCACCGTGCTGGACCCAGCGAGTAATGAGAAGGTAAACCTGGTGTCTTCCTTTAGGGGGATCATAGGCAAGAGCATCTCCTTGGGAAGGGTTTACAGTTCCAGGGCTGCGGGCCCTGGCTATGTGCTGCTTTTATTTTGTCCTCACGGGGTAGGGTCTCCATTCTATGCTGGAGGGAACTGAGGCTCAGAGAACTTAGCAAAGTAGCTCACACAGCAGAAGTCAGGATTGGAATGGATCTTAACACCATGCTGTTTTTTACTCTGTCGCGATGCCTCCCCTCCACTGTGAAATCCAGTTCACATGAGCTGCCCCCCTCCCCAGTCTCCCGCCCCTACTCTGCCCCCAGGGAGAACTGCCTCCTGGTGCTACCCGCCTCCACCCCCCATGCCCTGTATGTGCTGTCTGTCAATGACCCTAGCAGGTGGGCACCATCCTGACTTCCCTCCCACCCTGGCCCTGGCCAAGGTTAGGTGTTCGACCCAATGTGTGACCAGATGCCAGACAGACTTGGGTTGGGGGTGTACGCAGAAAATGGTGGATCTTACTGTTGTTACTGTCTGTGTTTCTTAATTTTGTGTATTTCCGTGAACAGCTTCCGGAACTGCCATCAGTAACTGGCCTCTCGGGGCTGGAGGTAACCTCGAAAGATCATTTAATCCACCCCCCTGCCTCTGTGCAGGGCTATGCTCAAGCCTTCCAGGCAGGAAATTCTCTTCTCTTCAGGCCTCCCCAGGGGGCAATGCCGGGGTCTCCCAGCGCCTCCCTGAACACGCCCCCATGTCCTGGTAACACAGCGTGTCTATTTCTCAGGCCGGCCTGGGGCTGGGGCCCTTGGGGTCTCCGTACCTTCTCCAGGAAGTACGTCAGTGGGGCTTTGCCCCGGGGTCTTGGCTCCTCCCAGCCCAGAACCACATAGGCCTCGCGGATCTCGCTGGCGTGGACATTGGTCGGGGGTGAGGGAATGGTCACGAAGTCTGGAAGCAGAGCCATCCAGGGGCGGAGATGTGTGGGCCATCAGAGACCCCGAATCTCAGCCCCTCACTTCACTGAGGAGGGAACTGGGGCCCAGAGAGGGGCAGGAACTTGCTCCAGTCACCCAGCAAGGCCAGGCAGAGCCAGGGCCAGAACCCAGGTCTCCCCACGTCCTGCCGGGACTTTCCCCGACGTCTAATTCCTCGGCGAGGGGCGCAGTTGCCCACCAGAGAGTCTGGCCCCTCAGCCTGGATCCTACCCGCGCTCGCCTCCCCACACCCTGCACACGACAGCTTCTGCCTCTGGGTTCAGTTTGTGGCCCAGAGTTTCCAGAACTGCAAAGGGGGCTGGAGTCTTGAGACAAAGTGTCAGGAGGTTCACACGTACCTTCAGAATCATCTGTGCTGACCGTGATCGTTTTTCCCATATCAAAGGGGATCTCTAGAGGGGAGAAGGGAACATGTTAGGGGAGAACTAAGGGGTGCAGGGTGTGTGTGGTGGGCGGGGTCAGCAGGCGACAGGGAAGGGCCTGCCCCACTCTGGGTGCTGATTCCTCCCCCGCTCCTGGCCCTGGCCTTCCGGCCCCTCACTGTGGGCACTCAGCAGGTCCATCTGGGCCCCAGCGATCTCAGGGGTCCAACGTGCAGCACCGCTGCTCTTGGACCCCAAAGATGCTCTGTCCTCTTGGGACAAAGAGGGACAGAGAGAAGTGATGGGGTCAGATCCCTAGGGCACAGCAAACCCAGATCAGGCTGGCTCCTCAGGGCTGAGAGGGCTGTGTCCCCCCCGCCGTCCAGGCTGGGGGCTTCTGAGGCAGGACGGTTTTCCTCCTTTAGATTAAGGGCATCTGAAGAGGGTGCTGTGGTTTTACCCCAGATTAGCATCTTGTGTGGACAGGTTTGTGTTTCTTACATCAGACGAGCTGTATGTTCCCCCTCCAGCTAGGGGTTGCTAAGGACAGCACTGTGTCTCCTCCATCAGATTAGGGGTTCCTGAGGGCGGGGCTGTGTCTCCCCTCCTGGATCAGGGCTTGGCATGGGGGCTGTGCGCCTGTCTCCTGCGTGAGGCAGTCCTGAGTATGCCCTGACTGATGCTCTGGAATGTCCCTGCAGGGCCTCTGTGCCCACCTGTCTTCCTCCAGGCTTCCTCAGGGTCGCCCATGGCAACCGGTTCTGAAGCCTTGGAGGGGATGCTGCTGCCGGCTCTGCTGATGGCTCTCACCCGGAACCGATAGCTCTGGCCTTCGGCGAGGCCTTGGATTGGGCACCGACAGGTCCCGCCGGGGGTCTGGTGGCAGAGCACCCATTGTTCGGACTCGCCCTGGCACCTGTGGGAGAGAGGCCCCGGCTGCAGCCCCTGCCCACGACTCACATCTCCCCAGTTTGAGCCTCTTCCAGGTCCCTTCCCCCCTCCCCGGGCTGCCAGCCCAGCTCATCTCTCTCCATTTAAAAGCCCGGCTCCAACCTCGGGCCCCAGGAGGCCTTCTCACCATCCTCCACCAAGCTCGGTGCTAATCAAAATAGCTAGTGCCTTTCATGGAGTTTTCCTGAGTGTCTGGAGCTGTGCTGTGTCCCTCCACACCCGTTATCTCGTTTAATCCTGACGGTCCTCACGGTTAGGTGTGATTACCTTCACTCTACCAACAGGATCCGCGTTTAGAGAGTGAGATGACTTGCCCAAGGTCACATGGCTTGTGAGTGGGCGAGTTAGCCTTTCCCCCGAGGGCTGTCCACTCCCTGTCGGAGTGCATTCCAGAGTGACCCTCGGAGTCTGGGGTCTCTGCGCCCCCCGGGGTGCCACTGTCCTCAGTACTGGCTGGATGGGGCCGCGTACCTCAGTTTCCTCATCTGTAGAATGGGGCACTAGAGAGTCCCCCTCCCCCTTAGATAGGGATTGTTGTAAGGATCCGAGGGGCTGGATTAGGTTACCTCCAGCTAGGGCCTCGGAGCCGGCGGCAGGTGAAGGAGGTGGCATGTTCTGGGCCTTCCCTTTCCTGGTGTGCCCCCTCCCTGCCGCGTCAGTGCTACTCCGTCTCCGTCACTCAGGGAGGACAGCCTCCACACGTGCTCAGGTTTCAAGCACTGATGTTTGCCCCTCCCAGTGTCAGCTCCTGCTGTAAAGGGTCTAGAGGGCAGCGGCTGACTCCAGGGGCAGACACCCTTCTATTGCCCCTAAATAACACATCTACCTCCTGCCCTATTCCAAGGACAGGCATGGGGGTCCCTCTTTCCTGTGGCCCCCACTCTTATCCGCACAGAGCCATCTACCCCCATGGGCTCTGCCGCTGAAGAGACCGACTCACAGCTCAATGGAGTAGCTGGTGATGGCGTTGCCGCGGGTGTCGCTGGGCGGGGTCCACATCAGGGTGAGGCAGTCTCTGTTCACGTTCAGGCATCGAACATTCAGGGGGGAGCCTGGAGCCCCTGGCTTCTCGGCTGCAGCATCTGAAGCCCGGGGTGGGCGGGGGTGGGAAGAGAGTTGGGGGGGAGGTTCTTCCAGTCAATGCCCACTTGGCGACAGACCCCCTCCCAATCTCACCCCTCGTCCTCTTCTCATTAACCACCCCCCAGGGGCTCAGTTTGATCTTGAGGAGCAGGACCTGAATAACAGCCTCTTCCTTTCAAACAACAGCATCTGGGGGTAGGGGGTAGGAGGACTGTTTATTAGGGGCCCATTCTACGCCACACACCTGAACGATTGGCATAATTAATCTCTGAGTTCTGGCGCAACCCCCCATCTTGCAGGTGGGAAAACTGAGTCTCATAGGGGAGAAGTGAATTACCCCAAATCACCCAGCTAGTGAAGTGGCAAAGCCAGGAGACAGAAATCAACCAGGACTAGAATGATCCCAGCCCACGATCAGCCCTCCCTCTCCAGCTGTCTCCGCGTCTGAGACTCTCAGGCTGTGTCCCTTTGGAGGGTCATGGGATGCACAGGGATTCTTAGAGAGACTCTACCCCAGCACCTCCAATATATAGCATGGAAACCGAGGCCTCAAGGAGCAGGGACTTGCCCAAATGTCCCACAGCAAATCAGTCAAGGCAGAGCCCCGGTCCCTCACCGCCCCCCTCACCTCTCACAAACACATAGGCCCTCTGCTCCCGGAGCCCAGAGGGCGAGGGCACCTGGACCGTGTAGAGACCCTCGTCCTCCTTGTAGGCGCAGGACACCTTCAGGGACGCCTGGCGGTCTGCGTAGAGCATCTGCCGGCGGCTGGAGGACTTCAGCAGCCTCCCTGCAGGGGGAGGGGTCCAGGGTGAGCTCGTGGGGGATCTGGGCCTCACCTGGGAACCCACAGATGCTCTGGGGGTCTAGGCAGAGGTGAGCTTGGCCTGGCTAGAGCCTGAGGCTCTGCTGGGGAGCTGGGGAGGGGGTGGTGACCTCTAGGACTCTACCAAGGTGGCCTCTGAACTTTCCTCTGCAGACGGTTTGAGGCGGGGCGGGGGGTGGGGTGGCTGGCAGGGCCGGGCCCAGGGAAGGGGCTGGGGCTTCAGTGAGGTAATGAGGGTTCAGGGAAGTGGTCGGCGGCTCGGTGAGCGGCTCGGTAAGGAGTTGGAGGTCCTGTGAAGAAGTGGGAACAAGAGAGATGGGGCCCTGTGTGAGGGTCAGGGGCTCTTTGGGATGCTGGGGGCTTGAGAAAGGAGGTGGGGCTTGGTGGGGAGGAGTTGTGAGCTTAATGGAGGGAGGGGGGCCTGTTGAGGGGGGTGGGGACTCAGTAAAGGGGTAGGGGACTTACTGAAAGAGTTGGGGTGTCAGTGAGGCAGGTGGGGACTGGGCAGGTGGGACCTTAGTGAGGGCAAGGGGAAGGGGCTCTGGGGCTCTAGGCCTCGCCCTGAGGTCCTGCTGTTGGACCATCCTGCTCCTTGTGCCACGCGAAGGCCCCTCCCTCCTGTCAGCACCTCTGTTCCGGAAGACCTACAGGTCTGGGAAACCTCTCGGCCTGTTATCGCAGCTGTTTCTCAGGGCTCGTGGCTTTCCCACTCCTCCGCCCCAGCCCCCAGCAGGGGCAGCTTCCCTAGGCTCAAGCTCTGCGGGGTCAGGGGGCTGTGCTCCTGGCCCTTTGGCTGCAGGCCTGGTCACGAATGGGGCAGGAGGTCCAGCTGTTCCTCTCCTCCCTGGCTGACCAGCCTTCCCCAGCCCTGGCCCATGACCTGCGCCCACCCCCCCCGCCCCGGCCAGTATCTTCCAGCTCACGAGTAGCAGTTATGTACCTGCACCTACAACCCTGACTCTGAAAAGCCCAAGGCAGTTGTCACAACCTGCCCTGACCCTCCTCAGGCTGACCTGCTCCTGGCCTTGGCCTCTGTTCTTGTTGCTTCAAATGTCATCACCTACCCCTAGGGTGCTGATGTCGAGCCCATAGATGTAAAGGGCTGGGCTGGTGCCTGGCCAACCACAGGCTCTCAACGGGCAGTGTGCAATTGTGTTTTGGCTTCCTGCTCCCTCCCGGATGGAGAGCCCCTTGAGCTCGTGCATGCCTGTTCCTAACCCTGCCCTGGCACCCAGCACAGGGCCTGGCACCACAGGTGCTCGGTGACACTTCGCAGGGTGACTTGATCTGAACCCACCTGGCTGTGCTCTGCTTCCCTCTACCTCATTGGCACCCATCGCCCAGCTTGTACCAGTTAGGGGGTGGGCATAGCTGAGTTCCTCTCTCCACCGGGGGCCCCAGAGGTGGGGATGGAGCCAGGGCTCTAGTCCCCCTCTGGCTCCCACCTCTGCCTCGGAAGGTTAGGGGCCAGGACTAGAGGTCCTCACCATCTCGGAACCACTGGATGTTCTGCCTGGCGTCTAGCACATCTTCCGAAAACAGGCAGGACAGGGAGAAGGATTCCTTCTCACGGGCGAAGACTGGTTTCAGCACCGACGTGAATTCCACGTTGGGGCCAAACATCAGTCCTGGGCGGGAACAGAAATTTAGGGCAGAAGTCTTCTGAGGCTGCCAGCCTAGCCTGGGGCTTAGATGGGAGTGAGGACCCTTCTGGGCTGTCCCCACTCCTCTGGGTCAGGATTCACAGTTTTGCAGGTGGTGTTAACAAGGAGAAGAGGGGGCCTGATCCTGGGGGCCAGGGTTGGGGAAGAGATTTCCTTAGGTGGGACCAGATGAGCTGAAACGGCAAATACTGGTTTGTCTTTTTCGATTTGCCTTTCTCATTCAGTTTTGGCCACTGAGAGTGCAGCAGCTGGAGGCAGCTCTGGGGTGCCTAGGGACCTCACCTTGAAACCAGTCTACAAGTATTAACAGTTTATAGGCAAACCACCCGTGGACATCCCTTTGTGGGCAGTGGATGGCTATATTCTAAAGGGGACTGTTGGGGGCCCTGAAGAGGAGCCCCAGACACCCTCCTCCCTGAAAGCCCATCCCTCCCCCAGCCTCCTTACTTTTAAAGATCTCCGAATCGAAGCCAGCATCCTTCCCCAGGTAAGCTGAAAACCCAGAGCAAATGGAGTTGGAGAAGGCTCAGAGCCCACGTTCCTACTGGATTTTGGAGGCATGGCCTTTGGGCGTGGGTTTGAATCCTGATCTGGCAGTGGCTCCCCCTTCGGCTTGGGGAAAGTTTCCTAGCCTTTCTGTGCCTCAGTTCCTTCCTGATTCCTCCCTGATGGTGGTGGTGGTGGGGTTCTGAATACATGAGTTCACATGAACAAAGCCCTCAGCAGAAGCCTGGCATACAGTCGGTGCTCAATAAATGGTGGTTTCCTTCCTTTACCCAAATCCACCGGCAGAATCACAGTCCTGCAGGTGGAGCCTGGTCAGACTGGGATTTCTGGTGGGTCCAGGGCAGCGCTAAGAGAGCCTCCTGGAGGCTTCAGGGTGAAGTCCAAGGTGGTGTGGACACGGACCACCAGGGGATAGCGAGAACAGTTTTTATTCACACAGCGTGTACCACGTGCCGCTTATTAACTCGCTTAATCCACAGAAGCCTTGTCTGTTGTTGTCATTATTATCCTCTCATACAAATGAGGAAACTGAGGCATAATCACCTAGCGAGCACCCCAGCAGCCTGAAGCCAGGACATGACGCTGGTCCCTGCGATGGCCTTGATGGAGGAGGGATGGGGGTGTGGATGGAAGGATGGGAAGGATGGGCGGACAGAGGAAGGCAGGGCCCAAGGGCCCGATGCCTGACCTTGCAGTTGACTCTGGGCACTGCCTATAGGGACGGCTCAGATTCCACCCAGAGAGCCTGGCCTGGCAGCGGGGACAGCTGCCTCCCAAGAGCTATTTGGGGAACAGGGCAGAGGGGTAGAGAGGCTGTGAAGGACAGTTGAACAAGGTCCGATGAGAGGCTGGGAGGTGGGGACTAGACTCCGGCCTGTCTGCTGCCCTGTGTGTGTGTGTGTGTGTGTGTGTGTGTGTGTGTGTGTGTGTGTGTGTGTGTGTGTGTGTGTGTGTGTGTGTGTGTGCACGAACCCACACACGTGCAGCTTCTCTCTCGGGGCCCTGAGGGCAAGGCCTTGGGCTCAGAGGTGTGGCCTCCTGGGCTGGGCTTGGCCCTGGCCTTGGGGTCGGGGGAGGGAGGGTTAGCCTTCCCCCAAGAGCCTGATCCAGCCAAGTTTTACCTAAACCATCTCATTTAATCCACAGGAGTATCTGAGGGAGGCAGTAGGATTCCCCCTTTGCAGGTGGGGAGGTCAGGTAAGTGAGATGGCACCCAGGCTCTCACGGCCAGTCAGCGCCAGAGGCAGCATGTGGACCGGGGTCTGGCAGACTCCTGAGCGCCTCCTCTGCTTCATGCTGTGATTAACCTCCACGAGGCACCTGAGCCAACTGGGGAACATGCACCAGAAGCCAAAAGGGGCCGTGGGGGTCAGGAGGGGAGTTGGTAGGACTCGGCCTTTGCCCCTGAGGACCGCTGGTAGCCAGGCCGCCCTCCCAGGGGCCCTGAGCTGGATCTGGACCGAAGCCCAGCTCGCTGGGATGAGCATGGTCTTTGGGGACAGGCAGGTGGGGTCCCCTTGAACAGGGATGTAGGTTGTACAGTCTGAGGGCGGAGACTCTCACTCGCTCTGAAGGCCCCGGGGAGTGGGAATCCCGGGGGCTGCCCTGGTCACCTGATCCCAGACCAAATACCCCTGGGCCGGGGGTCCCTCCCCGAGTCTGACGCAGACTTATGTCCTTATCTGCTCATGTGGGGTTTGCTGTGGGCTTTCTGGCCTGTTGGTGACGGCAGGACTCACTGCGGACAAGGACTTTGGCGAAGGAGGAGGCCTGGCCGTAGGCGTTCTTGATCATCACTGTGTAGGTGGCTGCGTCCTCAATGGTGCATCTGGAAAGGAGGGAGGGAGATGTTCCCCCCGAGACGGCTGGGCTCCACGGGAAACTCAAGTCCCCGTGCAGGTGGGGTGTGGGGGGAAGGCGGGGGTTAACAGGAAGGCCTGGGGGAGGACTTTAGGCTCTAGGTCAGGGCCTGCCTCTGAGAAGCTGGGGGCCTTTGGGCTGCCACTGTCCCTCTCCACGCCTCCAAGTCCTCCGCTGAAAATCTCGGGACGTAACACCAGCCTAAACCACCTCGGGTGAAAGTGCTTTGAAAATATGATTGTTATCAGAACACTTAAGCTAAGTGACTTGTCCAGAGTCCCAGAGCAACTGGAACTCAACCCAGCTTTGAGGTGACGAGCCCTCTCCCAGGCACGGCCTCTGGCCCTATCAACACCTCCAGAGCAGAACCCTGGAGCAGTAGTTGCCCCAGGTACACTGCCAGTCTGCGCCAGAACTGGGCCGGATGCCCAGGGGTTCTCAACCGCAGGCCTGGGTCTCACCACCAGCCAGGACGGCCTTGTCTTGTTCCCAGCGGAGGCTTGGGCCAGCTCCATCCCAGGGGCACCATGGTGGCAAAGAGGGTAGATGGTAGGACACAAGTCACACATCCAGCCCCATCAGCAAGCAGAGAGGCCCCCTGGTGCCCCTCACCTCCCCTGGCTGCTCAGGGCAGGAATTCCTCTCGTTTCAAGGGCCGGTTCCATGTGTCCCTCCAGGCTGCCTAGCCCTGCATGCTCTCCCCGACTGTGCAGCCCACGGGGCACCTCCCTTTGTAGCCTTGGATGGTCAGGTATTTACGTCCATGTAGCCTCACTTTGTTTCTCGAGGGTCCTGTTCACATTTGTGTCTCTGAAGCCCGAGTTGGTTGAGGTGGAGGGTTTGGTGTATTGGAAAGAACCCAGATGGAGAGAACTGACTCAGACCCAGGCCCTGCCCTGTACAAGCTGCGCAAGACACTTAATCTTTCAGAGCCTCAGTTTTCTCATCTGTAACACGGACAGAACAATGCTTCCCTGCGTTGTTGAGAATGGTGGTGGGCATTATCAACCATATGTGTAAAGCAGCAAGCACAGGCCTTAGCACCCGGAGGAATTCAGCACCTGGCAGCTCATACGAATAATGCACACTTCGGGGCAGACGGTACTCATATTCTCCCTCCATACATCCTGCCTCTTCTTTTAAAACCATGCTTAAGACTCACCACCTCCTGAAAGACCTACCTAATTCTCTCCTTCCAGCTGCTTCCCCTTGCACGTGTGTGTGTGTGTGTGTGTGTGTGTGTGTATACATGTGTTTTCTCTCCTCCAGCAAGGAGCTCTCCCCTCATGCCTAGCTCAGCATTCATTCAGTCCTTGCTGCTAGCCTCTGAGTCCAAATTTCTCACCGCATATTCCAAGGCTTTAGAATCACATGGGGGTGTCTGTTAAGTGCAAATGCCTGGGCCCCGCTTCAGACCAATTTAACCTGACTCTCTGGGGGCAAAAGGAGGGTACATCCCACAAATCAGTATTTTAACAAGCACCCCAGATACTTCTGAAGATGAGGCTGACTTGGTTCATAGCTCCGAGGAAGGGTTTGGACTCATTGCTCTGGCCGTGGTAGTGCTAGGACTGGGGGCCGTGGGTCTCTAGGGCTCATGGTCTTACCTCCTAATCTCCAGTGTCAGCAGCCCATAGTTATTGGTGATTCGGTACTTTCCGGCAGGGAAGAGGCGGAGATCAATTCGCATGTCATTTTTGTACCTGTAGAGACACAGTGGTCTGTGGAAGGCAGCGTGATTCTGTGTGGGAAGGATCCCGAGCCTCTCAGACCTGGATTCCAACCTCGGCTTTGTGCTGCTTACCTGTGTGACCCAGGGCAGCACTTTCACTGCTCTGAACCTCAGTTTTCCTCATCTGTGAAATGGGAATAATAATTGCACTGACCTTGTAGGGTTGTTGTGATGATTAAATGGGATAAGATACGTAAAGCTTGAAGGCTGTACATATCACTGGTCCCCAACCTTTTTGGCACCAGGGACCGGTTTCGTGGAAGACAATTTTTCCACAGACAGGGAGGGGTGGGGAGGGGGATGGTTCAGGGGTTGGGAACCCCTGCTGTAGATGCTCAAGGGTTCATTCTCTTCTGGAGGGTGAGAAGAGGGAACTGTAATTAGGGGTATCTGCCCCTCCCCCTACCAGTGGTATCCCCCAAGGACCAGGCCCCAGCTTTTCCTTCCTCTCTGAAGGGGTACCAAGGAAAGTTCCCCATCCCTACCTTCTTGTCAACCCCAAGGACAGCAGTTCTTGATCTCAGTTCTTGTTAAAATCACCAGAGGAAGCTTTAACAGTCTCCATGCTCAGAGTCTGAACGTAAGCCTTTGAGAATTTGCACCAGAAACTGCTCATTGTTCTCCAGTAGCCATTCTCCCTCTTATTCTAAAGTAAATATAACATGTTTCTTAGCCTCTCTTTCTGCTAGGTGTGGCCATGTGACTAAACTAAGTCTTGTCAGCAGAAAGTAAGTACAAGCCTCTGATGACATCCTTTGCCCCTTTTCCCATCATCTTTCCCTCCATTCTGTGGCAAGAATATGGCCATGAGGGCTGCATCTCGAACCAGGAAGGCCTGTGCCCTGAAGCAGTGTGAGGGAACAGGCCTGCGTCCCTGAGGAATCTGTGGGTGGAGTTGCCATAGCAGCCCTACTCTGTCTACATCAGACATTTACATGAAAGAAAAAAAAGATCTATCTTATTTAAGCCTTTAAAAAAATCTCCATGCCCAGTCTGAAGCCCAGATCAATGAAATCACTTACAAGAAATATAAGTGATTCACTTACAAGAAATGCTTACATTTCACTTACAAGAAATGCTCAATTTGAATGAATGCCACCTGGGCATGGGACCTGGGTATCAGTAATTTTTAAAATTTCCCAGGTGATTCCCGAGCATGGCCCCGCAGATCGCCCTGCCCGGCTGTACCCTGGATACTTCCTTTTGTTTTCTGTGAACTCTGGGGTCTGGTTTTCTCTGCCACAGGCACTGGACAATGAGGTGGCCTTGTGTCTGTCCACAGTCCACTGGGGTATGTTCTGGAGGCCTGGGGAGTCGGGGCTAGCGAGTGAATGTCTGTGAAAGTTAACTTGCTGTGTGACCTTGGGCAAATCAGTCCCCCTCTCTGGGCCTCTGTGTCCATGAGAACTTTGCATGAAAAGTCAGCCCCGGTGGTGGTTGAGGTCAAAGAGGAGGCCTTGGCCAAGAGAGGGCACCCCAACCTCAGTACATCACCTTCCTTGGACAGCCCCCGCCCCGTTTGTCTCCATGGCAACCAAACAGTGCTGTGCCCACGCCCCACTACACAGCCCCCAGGCTGTGACCTCCTCTAAAAGGAGGCCAACTAAGTGTCCTGTGGGGAGGATGGTGCCTAATCTGCATGCCCAATCTTTCCACGTCTCCCAGGTCTGGGGGCCAAGGTCAGCCCCACCACCCGCCAGCTGTCAGGAACATTCCAGACAACTCAGCCTGGCCAGCTTTCTGCCTTTCCCAGAAAAAGCAGCAGCTGCAGCTCTGGGCTCGACCTGGACAGCCAGAGACCTGAGGTCTCATTTTGCCTCTCTCTGGGCTTCAGTCTCCTGCCTGTACGGCAGGCCCTTGAAGGATGAGGCTGAATGGCAGCCAATCATAAAACAGCATTAAGTGAGACAGCTAAGGCGAGGCACCCAGCCTAGAGCCTGGCTCAGAGAGGCCCACATAAAAGAGTGAGATTTTTATTATTTTTCTAGGTTTATTTTTCCCCTACATATTCTGGTGTTTCCCCCCCACCCCTTTATTTTTTTAATTTTTAATTTTTTGGCCATGCGGCTTGTGGGATCTTAGTTCCCCCACCAGGGATCGAACCTATGACCCTGGCAGTGAAAGCGCCGAGTCCTAACCACTGGACCGCCAGGGAATTCCCCATATTTTGGTGTGAGATTTTACTTTTGAAGGCTACTTGGCCTGGGAGAGTGATTCTGACATTAATGAATTGTGGCCAGGGCCCACTTCTGCAGTGTAAACATAGCCAGCCTGGGCCTTGCCTAACTCGCCCTGAAGTTGCTCCTGCATTCAGGAAGTGCTCAATATTGCTGAATGAATGGACTCGCCTGACAAGCCTGGGCAGCCAGGATCTTCCTGCTGCCCGGGGGGCTGGGTCTCTACCAGGGCCTGGGCAGAGCTCTGGAGGCTAGTCCCAGGATGATGTGTGGCCCTGCCGGAGGCGATTGATGATGGGAAACCAGATCCCAAAGCCAGGAGCCCCGGGGGCCACCTGAGTCCCTCTGGCTGGAGGTGGGCCTGGCCTTGGCCTCTGCCACTTACAAGAAATGCTCAGCTCCTTGTTGTGGCAACCTTGCTGGCAAGGGTGGAAACAAGACTCCCTCCCAGGAGGCTCCCATGCCATGCCTTAGATGTGGGCCTCAGTGCCAGGGCAGGGCAGCTGAGCAGCTGACCCCCACTTAGCCCAGGCTGGATGTTGGGAGCAGTCCTCCTACCGGACTGCCTTGGTCCCCAAGGAATTTGAATGAATGCCACCTGGCAATGACCAGCCCCAAGGCCACCTCCCTCAGAACACTTTTCTTGATTGCTCTTGGCCTAAGCTCTTTTTCTTTCTCTGACTTCTGAGGCATTATATATGCTTTAAGGAAAAAAAAAAAAGAAAAACCAACTGTAATGATCACTTTCCTACTTTCTCCTACTCTCCACCCCCACTTCCACCAGGCCCATTCAGGAGGCTCCTGCCTCTGCCCGCCTCTGCCAGCAAGGCTTCGACTCTGTGGTTCTGTTACGTGTTCATTCCCAGGAAAGGCACCTCCTGCTTTCCCAGCACCTTTCAAGTTCTGAGGGCTTCCACGTTGTCGTGGCATTAAATCCTCACCACGTGCAAGCCAGACAGGAGGTCTTCAACCCATTTTACAGAACAGGAAATGGAGGCAGGACCAGAGAGGTTAAGAGCCATAGTTGAGACCACACACCAAGTTGGCAGAGAGAGAGCGAGGCCTGGGCTCCTTCTCACTGCAGGGCCCCCACCCTCCCTGCCTCCCCCCATCTTCCTGCAGCCCCAGAGATGTCCAGCTCAGAGCAGCTGCCTTCACATGCCACCAGAATCGTATTTTTATAAGCGCTGACTCCCCGGGCAGCCCAGACTTCTAGCCCCAGGCTGGCTGGGAGGCAGCTAAGAATAACCCCTCCTGAGCCTCCCCAGCAGCTGCTGCTCTGTTTGGGGCGGGCAGAGCTCAGGGTCTGTGGGTCTGCAGCTTTTCTAAGGCGGCAGGAACTTCTAGGGGAGGGGCCGGGTCCCTGGAAGGGAGGTGTTGGGTGTAAGGAACTCACACTCAGGGAACCCCCAGAGGCCCAGAGCGTGGGGGCAGGGCAAGGACCCCTTCTCTCCTGCCCCCGGGGGCTTACCAGGTGACCTGGGGTGGAGGCGAGGCCTGCACGGTGCAGGTCAGTAGGACCGTGGTGCGCTCCCAGACCGCGTGGGAGCGCAGCGGGATACAGAACCAGGGCCCGCGTCCGGAACACAGCTCCCTCAGCTCCTTGGCCTCCCGGACCTTCTTCTCTGTCTGGAGGCGGGAGGGGGCCTGTGACTTCTATGAGCCGGGGCACCACCTCTCCCCCGTCTTTGCTGTTACCTCCCCCCCCACCCCCAACACCCAGGCTCTGGAGTCGGGCCCACGTGGGCTAGAGCCCCTCCCCCACCAGCGGCTGAGAGGCAGCGTGCCACAGAGCGCAGGGCGTGGGGTCAAGGCCAAACGCTGCCACTTACTAGCTGTGAGACCATAGGCCAGTCCTCCATTTCCTTATCTGCAAAATGGGGATGATAATAATATTCCCCCACCCGCCTGTGGGGTTGCAGTGAGGATTAAATGAGTTAATATGCGAAAAACATAGGCACTGATAACACCCATGTAAGTATTACAACTATTGTTGTCCTGCCCAGGGAGGGGGTATGGAAGTGGCTTCAGATCCCTGACATTTGTCAGGAGTAGCATTCCCTGAGGGTCTTCTGTGTTCTAGGCACTGGGAAAGTGACTTTATCAGCCTGATCTCATTTACTTCCCACCTCGACACCAAGCATTGGTACCACATACACCCATTTCACAGATGAGAAAACCGAGGCTCAGTTAGAATTATTGCTTGACCAAGGTCACGCAGCTAGAGGGTAGGGGCACTGGGATGTCCAGCACTTCTTGCGAAGGGGGTAGGTCCAGTTGGATGGCATGTGATGGGTCTCAGTTTCCAGGGCCCTGGAGGCCCCAGCCCATCCTTCTCACCTGCCATCTCAGCGCCTTCCAGTCTCGCCTCTGGCGCAGCAGCCACCGGGTCTGTAGGAAGGCGATCTCCATCTTCTCCCACTCATTGCCGAAGCCCACCCGCTTCTGCCCTCGCTCCTCCAGCTCCACGGTGCTGGTCTGGCGCCTCAGCTGGGCCTCCCTGCAGTGACGGAGGCTGTCAGGGGTGGAGACCCTGGGGGTGGTGATGTGGGGATGCCCTGGCCCTGCCTTCCCCAAGCCCAGCACTGCCGGCCACACTTAAAGCTTCTTGAGGACGAGGGCAACTTCTAATCCTCTCTTGCCTCCAAAATACCCTGAGTGGGTCCGGCTTTTAGAAGGTGCGTAATGAATATTATTGATACAGTTCATAAGGCTCTTTCACAAACCATTGTTCCTCTTGTTTTCACTACAAGCAGGTGGACAGGTCTTAGTCTCCCCATTCTACAGGGTAGGGACCTGAGGCTGGGTAACTTGCTCCAGGCCAGCCAGGACCAGGACCCAGGCCTCCTGATGCTCTAGGGCTCAGAGGCCTTCCCATCTCGGGACTCATGTCCAAAATTTGGGCTGGTTTCCTTGCTCCTCCTCTCCCCATCCCCAGCCTCCTTCCCCGCCATGGAAGCCGGATGGTGGAGTACAGACCCCCACCAGCCTCTCCCTCGGGGATGGTCCCTCACTACTGCCTGCGGGCTCATCCAGAGGGTGGTGCAGCGGGCTTTGTGGTCGGTCAGCCCCGGGCTTAAACCTCTGACTAGCCGCTTACTCTAGATGTGTAACTTCGGGCAGGTTCTTCAAGCTGAGTGTGGGAGCCCAGTGGGGAGGCAGAGGACTGGACAGGATGACCTCTTTCCAGCCCAGGGCTCTCTGGAAAGGTCACCTGACTTACCACGATGTCTCTGAGGAGGCCGTCAGAGCCAGGGCAGCTGCGAGGGCGTAGTCTGCCGCGCTGAACTGATCCTCTTCCTCGCTGCCCCCGGGAAAAGAGAGTTCATGGCTCCTGCAGGTTTGGCTGGGCGTCTGGCTGGGGGATCCACCTGCCTACCTCAGGGCACTAGCAGGCACAGCTGTGCCTCGCTCCTCACACCGGGTCTCAGAAAGCAGGGCTGTGCCTGTCTCCTCAAACTGAAGTATACAGAGGTCAAGGCTACGCCTCCCCCCGCAGACTGGGGCCTCCAGAGAGCAGGGCTGTGCCTCCCCGTCAGACCGAGGGCCCTGGGGGAAGGGCAGGGGCTGGGGTGGGTCCCCGAGGCTCCCACCTGCTGCGGAAGGTCCATTTCCGCGTGGAGGAGCCCATCTGCAGGCTGTGTTGCCGCGCCTCCTTCTGTTCTTCTTCCTGGCGGTGTTCTAGCCTGTGCACCGCCACGGCCTCGGGTGCCCGGGGCTCCCCCATACCTCCCGGGCTCTGGGGCAGAGTAATGGCTGCAAGAGCGACAACCTGCCGAGCCAAGGTGCACGGTCACTCCACCAGGCGTCCACCCAGCCCTTCCCCGTGGGGTCCGCCAGCATCTCTGGAGGTTTGCTGGTAGAGGTTCTCTCTCCCGTGGGCAGACGGGGGAGCTCAGGCCCGATGGGGGGGGCCCGCCCCAGGTGACAGAGGCAGGCTTTGCGCTCTCAGCCTGGCTTGTCCACCACTCCATGCGCTGCCCCAGCGGCCCCCGGCTTCCAGCGGCACCTGCCCCCCTCCCCCGCATGACCTGGGCAAGGCCCTCCCTTCTCCGGGTCTCAGCTTCCCAGACGGTGAGGGATTGTGCACTCTGATGTCCAGGACATGGAGAGGCAGGCGAGGAGAGTGGGGGACCCCCAGCTAGCTAGCTCTGGGTTCTTGCACTAAATTCTTTCCCAGATCTGGGGTGCGGTGTCACCACCAGGCCTCTGAGGGCCCTCTGATACTGAAGCTCTAGGATGCCTGGTGGAACCCCTGGAATGGCTTCCAAACCTTCTCCAGGTGGGAATTCGGGGGCAGGCCTCTGACCTGGGAGGCCCTGATGTAGACCCTGGGCATGAAGGCGGAAGCAGAAGGGGGGACCACCCCCTCAGCCCTCTCCTGTCTGCTTCTATGAGGTCCGGCTCTGCCCTGTCCCTGCCTCTCCCTCGGGGCCTGCCGGCCACGGCGGAGTGTGTACGTGCGGTCTGTGTTCTGACCGGGGTGTGAACTCGCCCGTGGGGGGCCATTTCTCTAAGTCCATGATGTGTGAGGTGGGCCCGCTGACCTCATCAGAGATCCTTGGCCTAAAAGGGCCTGTTTTGGGGTGTCAGGGGGCTCAGGCTGCCAAGGGTCAATTTTAGTGGGATTTGATCCTTCCGGTTCCTAAAAGTTTGCTCCCTTTGGGCATCCACAAAGGACACCCAAGGCAGACTGGGTTACTGCAGAGTGTTCTCCGGGACCAAGGGCTGCCCGTGAGGCTTCTTTGGCCTCCTGCAGTGACCTCGGCTGAACACAACGGGACAGTCACCCCTTGGGCTTCGCATCCGGCTCCTCCTGAGGGGGAGGGTCTGCCTGCACCCAGAGAATGACTGGCCTGCTCTTTGTGTTCCTTCCTCCTCACGGCCCAAGCAGAGAGCCGCTGGGTACCACCCTGCGCAGGGAGGCCCCCGGCTTTCCTGGGACACACGGCCCTGGCCCCAGCAGCTGAGGGTTAACGTTCGCTGGCATCAGCTGCTGGCTCCCTTCCCCGAATGCTCTGTTCCTGATTAGCGCAGCAGGGCGGGCCTGGCGCTCCTCCCTGACCTCCAGGGCCGCCTGCAACCAGACCCCTGGCTTTAGTGGATGAGCCATCGATTCTTTTTAAAGCACTGACTGAGGCTGAGGATTAGGCAGCAAGGAGGAGATCGCAGCTTCCCAGTCCTGTCTCCAGAGTGCTGTGTGTGCCTGCTGCGGAGGGGTCAGCAGTGTGTGGTTGGCCAGGAAGGGAAATCGTCCCCCTTGCCCTCCCCAGAGGGTGCAAAGCCGCGGGCCAGGGGTCCTGCTGTGTGGCTTTCCCCACCCACTCCACTTTCCTCCCAAGCCTCAGTCTGTCTGCCGCCCACCCCCAGCCCTGCCCCGCCCGGTCCCCTGACGGCATCCCTCGGTGAGAAGGGGCAAGGAGGCCTCTCTTATTCCTCAGGAGTGGAAGAGAAGCGCACCGAGCCACAGTGACTCAGAGCCCTGATGGCAGAAAGCTGGGTCCTGTGGGTGGGAGCGGAGACACCTCCTGCCCAGGCTGGGATGTGCTCCTAATGCTCCCCACCAGCTTCCGAGGCTGGAGTGCTGGCCTCGGTTTCGTACCAGTGAGCCCAGGCTGGATGAACGTCCTCCCCGCCTCGCCATGCAGGCCCTCCGGGCTTGCTCTCATCCCCTGCCTGCCGGGCCGGCCAAGCAGGGCTCCGCCAGGACTGCTCTAGGTTTGCTGGACCTGCCGGCCCACCCCAGTCCTTGCTGATGCCTGATTCCTGCAGGAAAGCCTCCACTTCTCAGGGCATCCCCAAATGATGTGTGTGTGCGTGTGTTTTGTAGCTTTCACATCACAGAAGGCTCAGCTCAGAAGACCCAGGGCCACACAGAACAGTGTGATGGCGCAGAGATTTTTTCTAGAATCCCCTCTCATTTCCACTTGAGGTGATACCTAAGCATATGTATACTTTTTCTTTCCAAATCTCCCAGGATCCTTTCCCAACACACACACACACACAAACACACACACACACACACACACACACACACACACACTCCACTTGCCAATGGAAAGCTGAGGGTCTCATTATCTGGAGGTCTCCCTCCCCACCCCTGATCCCTGGAGGTGACTCACAGAAGCAGCTGTGCCCACTTAGGTGTCTCTGGGGAGAAGATTCCAGAGGATGAGAGGGTCCTTGATTTCTTCTTGCCCTGGACTCAGCGGGGACCGGGAGAAGAATGTGATCTTGGAGCCTGCATGGGCCTTAAATATAGCAGCTCTGAGGCAGTGTGATGACAACGGATGAGAACTTTGGGTGGGGGGGGGGCGACAGAGGGAGGGGCCGTTCCCTGGGTCCAGCATTGCCAAGACGGCAACAGGTGGAGCTGTCCCCACCTCCTCCCAAAGAGAGCTCCTCCCCTCGGCTCCATCCCTTCCAATCCAGCTCTAGCCCCACTGCCGCTGCAGTGGAAAGGAGCTCATAGCTCAGGCCTGGCTGCATGGAAAACAGATCAGGGGAGGTTTTCTCAGCTGCTGGGAGCTCTGATCTGAATTCTACCTCCCCCCGCCCCGCCCACCACAGTGACAGGTGCTTTGGGGAAGACCCTCAGCTTCTCTCATCTGATTCCCCTTCTGAAAATGGAGATAGTGAGGCTGGGCCCCCAGACTTTGTGAAGACATGGAGGGGATGTGACCTAAAAATGAGTCTTTAGTGCTCGTAAGTGATCACTGGTGAAAATGGAAGTGGGTTCCTTCTCATCTCTCTACATAGCCCCCTCCAGCAGCTACTGACCAGCCCTGCCCGGCCACAGTGGGGTATGTGCGAGGGTGTGTGCAGGGGTGTGGCACAGCCAGGACAGGAGGGGAAGCCTTTTCCTCCTTCACTGTCCAAAGTTCTCAGGCTTCCTGAGTGGCCACTGTGGGAACTTTCTTCCCCACCTTTGCTCCCCCTGCTCCCATCTCAATTTTTTCCCCTCATGTTCATTCATACCTAGGCCTGGTGGGCACTGAGGATGCAGAAGGAAAAAGATAAGATGCCTGACGTTAGGAAATAAGCCCTAATCTAGACGGGGAGACAGGCAGTTACAACAGGACGTGATGAGGAAGAGACACCTGAGCCAGGTCTCGGGGGGTGAGCAGATTTGGGGGAGGCTGTGCCCCAGTGCAGAGACACAGCTTCCCTCCTGGCCTCCTCCTGGGGCCTCAGGGGGCCCAGCAGCACTGTGCCTGTCATTCTTCCTAGTGCCTTGGGGACCCCTCAGGAGAGGGTGTTGGGGAGAGAATACACAAGTGAGCTCTTCAGACAAAATCTCAGTCTCCTAAAAGGGAACCCTCGCGCACTACTGGTAAGAATGCAAATTGGTGCCGCCACTATGGAAAACTGTATGGAGGTTCCTCGAAAAATTCAATAGAACTACCATGTGATCCAGCAATTCCACTCCTGGGAATATATTTAAAAAATGAAAACATTAATTCGAAAAGATACATGCACCCCAGTGTTCATAGCAGCATTATTTACAATTGCCAAGATATGGGAGCAACCTAAGTGTCCATCAACAGATGACTGGATAAAGAAGATGTGGTGTATACATACAATGGAATACTACTCAGCCATAACAAAGAATGAAATTTTGCCATTTGCAGCAACATGGATGGACTTGGAGGGCATTATGCTAAGTGAAATAAGTCAGACAGAGAAAGAAAAATACTGAATGATATCACTTATATGTGGAATCTAACAAATAAAACAAACTAGTGACTATAACAAAAAAGAAACAGACTCACACATATAGAGAACAAACTAGTGGTTACCAGTGGGGAGAGAGAAGGGGGGAGGGGGAAGATAAAGATAGGGGATTAAGAGGTAAAAACTACTGTGTATAAAATAAATAAGCTACAAAGGTATATTGTATAACACAGGGAATATGCAATATTTTATAATAACTATAAATGGAATATAACCTTTAAAGTTGTTAATCACTATGTTGTACACCTGAAACTTATGTAATATTGTACATCAAATATACCTCAATAAAAAAAATTTTTTTTAAATTTTTATTTATTTATTTTTATTTATTTATTTTTTATTTTTATTTTTTTCACACACACACACACACTGTATTTTATTTTTACAAGAGATAAATAGACTGACACCAAGCATTGTACATGGATGACCACAACACGAGCAACAATGATTGCAATTACCAAACATGAAACACACTCATACTATGTCATAATATTGACAAAAAAAAAAATCTCAGTCTCCTGCCCTATTTGAAATCCCCTTCCTAAGCATCTCCCTTCCTCCCTGGCTGCAGGGTTAAGAGCATCTTTGGGCAGAGAACATTTGATGGCTCTCTCCCATTTTTTTTTTTTTAATTTATAAATTTATTTATTTTTGGCTGCATTGGGTCTTCGTTGTTGCACGCGGGCTTTTCTCTAGTTGTGGTGAGTGGGGTGCTACTCTTCGTTGTGGTACGCAGGCTTCTCATTGCGGTGGCTTCTCTTGTTGCGGAGCATGGACTCTAGGCACGTGGGCTTCAGTAGTTGTGGCACATGGGCTCAGTAGTTGTGGCTCACGGACTCTAGAGCGCAGGCTCAGTAGTTGTGGCACACGGGCTTAGTTGTTCTGTGCCATGTGGGATCTTCCCGGACCAGGGCTTAAACCCGTGTCTCCTGCATTGGCAGGTGGATTCTTAACCACTGCGCCACCAGGGAAGCCCTCTCTCCCATTTTATACTGACCCAACCTAGGAAGGGATTTCCAAGACCCACATTTATACATTCATTGTGAAGAGTGAGTGTGAATCTGTTTTACAGCCAAGAGGTGTGGGCTTCCAATCCAGCACGAGACAGACATTTAAAATGGTTCTATAACCCCTTCCTCCCAAAGCAGCCTGATGGAGGTGCCCCCGCTTACTAGCTCTATGACCTTGGGCAAGTCACTTAGCCATTTTGGTTTTATCACCTGTGCAGTGGGGTCAATGATGCCTGCCTTGCAGTCTGATTGCAAAGATTCAATTAGGGAATGTGGAGCCTGTGGCGCAATGTCTGGCGCCCAGCAACATTTGCTAAGTGAGAGCTCCACCAATAACTGCACGACTCTAGGCGTGCTGAGAGCTTTCTCCACCCCTCCTTCTGGGTGTGGGATTCCCATGTACTCCATGTACCCTAACCCAATGATGCCCTCCTTCCTCCTGATGTGCCTTAATGTGAGCACAGCTAGCCCCCAGGCCATGAGGCTGAGCAGAGGTCAGACTTGGAGCTATATGAACCTTGGTTTAAATCCCAACCTCAGGACTTCCCTGGTGGTCCAGTGGTTAAGAATCTGCGCACCCAATGCAGGGGGCCTGGGTTCGATCCCTGGTCGGGGAACTAGATCCCGCATGTCACAACTAAGAGCCTGAATGCTGCAACGAAGATCCCGCGTGCTGCAACTAAGACCCGGCGCAGCCAGATAAATAAATAGATAAATATTAAAAAAAAAGAAATCCCAACCTCTGGCACTTGTACTCACTAATGGGGGGATCTTGGCCTCCTTTCTGGGCTGTTTGTTTATCTGCAAATTGTATACAAGCTCTAAGACAACAGGGAACTTGCCTGCCTGTCTTGTTCACTGTATCCCTAGCCCCAGGAACAGTGTCTGGCATACAACTGGGTCCTTGATATATGCTTTTTTTTTTTTTCTTTCTTTCTTTCTTTTTTTTGGCCACGCCATGCGGGATCTTAGTGCCCCGACCAGGGATGGAACCCGTGCGTGGCCCCTGCAGTGGAAGTGCAGAGTCCTAACCACTGGGTCGCCAGGGAATTCCCCGTGTATGCTTGTCAAAAATGAATGAATGAATACCTATCTTGAAGAATGTTTATGAGATTCAAGTGAGGTTAAAATGTGTGAAATGCCTGGTATAGTACTTAACTCATGGTTAGTACTTCTTAAATATTTCATTCTTTCTCCCCTCTTTTCCCCTTTCGTTGCCCTCCCTGGACTTATGAATATTACGGACAGTCATTTGAACCCTATTCCACCTGCCACCCATCCTGAACCTCCACACCATTTTCTGACAGCAACCAAACTGTCTTTGGCTGATGGCTCCACCTGGTGGTCAAGTGGAGAACTGTCTGGTCCAATGCGTTCTCCCACTACCTCCTTTCTCCCTGCTTTAGTCTCCCTTCCCTCCCTCTGCTGCTCTCACACTTCAGTTAATTCCAGTTACTGTTCTTCTCATACTAGCAGGTCAAAACGCATCTTCCTTATGCCCCTTCCTCCTTAGAGTGGGAAGGGAAAATCAGCTGAGGGGCTGAGGGTGTGGGGATGGGGTCTCAGAGCTGTGTCCCTCTGTCCAGGCTGACACTCAGACTGGGGATGGGCACAGAGGGATCCAGCCTTGCCCTCCAGGACTCTGGAGGAGCCCTCGTCCCCAATGGCCCTATTCTCTGGGTGGAAATTCAGGCAACCCCTGTGTGTTCTTGGGGCCGGGGGTTTGGGAGGCCAGGGATCTGTAGCCATCCCAGATTGAAATACCACCCCTTGTTGCAGCTCCCCAACTCCCATACAGGGGAGGAGATGGGGGTGGCTCTAGGGGGATGACTTGAGGCCAAAGGATAGGAAAACTATTGGTATAAGAGCATGGTTCCCTCCACTTGCCTAAGAGGAATCATCAAAGGAGTTTACTAAGAATCTGGATTCCCTAGCCGCTGTGGACTCAGCAGGTCTGGGCTAGGGCTGAGGAAGCTGTATTTTTAGTAAGCTCTTCAGGGGATTCTCATGGTGAGGCAAGTTTAGGAAACCGTCTTGGGCAAGAAACCACTCTGAGCCACATTTTCCTCCTTTGCAAAATATCAGTAATGCGGCCTATCATGGCAGGTTAATGGAGGAATGAGCCATCGAGGGCAGGAACTTCCCAGCAGCGGGGCTGAGTTCCTCCTCCTCTTACTTCTCCTCGTGCAGCCACTGCTGGACTACTATTCGTTTGCTCCTGGGCTGGACTCTGCCTGCCTTAGAGGCAGGTGACACCTCGCAGACTCATCTTTCTCTGGACTGCGTGGGGCCAGGCTGTGGAGAGTCCTGGTGGTGGGGTCAAAGCCTAGGACACTCAGGAATGCTAACGTCCCAGCCCAGCTCCGGGGCCTTGGACACGCTGTCCCCTAGCTGGTAGCCTGAGCTGCCTGCCTGGGAGGCCAGAGACCTGAGGGGGTATGCAGCCTGGTGGGGACAGGGCCAGCCTGACAAGGGTCACAGAACCCAGAGAGTCATGGACCGTAGGAACGACTGTCACCCCAAGGAGCTTAGAGAGCTTTGTGGCCTTGTGAGTTGGAAGAGATGTTTATGGCTTTTAGTAAAAAATCCTCTGACACCCTGGCCCACTCACCTGGTGAGAAGAGTCCAGCTGTTAAGCTGTTTTTCATGACTAAACAAGGTGAGACAGTCAACCTTTGGCCAAGTTCACCCTGAGTGACAGGAAGCAGACTTGTTTGCAGTTTGGGGGAAGGGAGCAGTCGTTAGGGCCAACGTAGCAGCTGCCGGGAGGAGAAAGGGCTGCGGGTGTTGGAGAGGGCGGTCCACCCCTCTGCTATGGAGCTATTGGGTCTAAACCAGTGACCCTGAAGAGATGTTAAATATTAATTACAAACAGATAAGGACAGTGTTCCCTGGTGCTGTGTCGCAGGGAGGGGAGGGGTGAGGAAGAGGAGGGGACACGTACTGGGTACAGAGGAGGGAGGGCGTTGCACGCTCCGGAAAGGGTCTCACCGGGGCAACTGGACTTTGATGCTGTTCCTCAGAAATGTTCAGACAGGGCTTTGGGACAGGATGGGGTCGGGGGCGCTTGCCCCTCGGGGACCCCATGGGGGCCCTCCCCTCCTTATGCCCCAGGAGTCTCATCCTACAAGAATCCAAACTGGTGTGGAAAGTTCCTTCTCTTGATGAAGACAAAAATCGCTAGGTTTGAGCTCCAACTGTGTCACGGCCTCTGTGGGGGCTTGTGGGGGGAGCCCCTTCTCCTCTCTGGGTCTCGGTTTCCTCATCATAGGGGTCACGTGAGATGCAATGATACAAAGGATGTGACAGCGTGCTGAAAGCTCGGACAAGGACCCTGTGCAAGGGCAGGAGGACAGGGTAGCCCTGTGCTGCCTCTGGTGGGGTGTCGGGGAGGAAGGTCCTCTGAGAATGCTGCTGCCACCCCCAAAGCAGCTTCCACCTGTGAACTCAAGGAGAAGGTTCCATTTGTCCCTGGACCCTGTTTCCTGCAATCCCTTCCCTCGCCCCCTCCTAGATAGTCCAGCTCCTCCAGCTCGGCCTGGAGCATCCTGAGGAAATCAGGATAATTTAAGCCCATGAGAAAATGCCCGATCCAAAATCAAGCTGAATTGGGGGAGTGGGTCACTCCTGTACTGTCCTATTTTTAAAAAATCACGACAGGAAATACTACTGTTTATTGGGCACTGCCCATGAGTCAGGCACTATGAAACACTTTGCAGACATTATCTAATTTCATCCTCACCACAACCCTGTGAGGTCAGTGTTATTATCCCCATGACACAGATGAGGAAACTGAGATCTTGAGCCATGATTCATTTGCTTGAAGTCACATGGCTGGTAAGTACTAAGTCCGGAATTTGAACCCAGGTGGGTTGAATCCAAGGCTGAGTTTCCAAAGTTGTGAAGTAGGTACAGTTTGTAGTTGTGTCTCCTTCAGTTGCCCCATGGCCCAATGTTCCTTTCAAACCCTGCTGCCAGGATAGGGTCTGAAACTCCTGCTGACAGAAAAGGCTTCTGTGTTCTCCCTCCCTGGTGGACCTGCATTTCACTTGGGGTAAAGCCTCTAGCAGAGGAATGAAGCTGAAATGGTGCAATTCCAGGCAGTAGCCCTGGTTGGGGATGAGCCGCAGGCCGCACCCCTCCCTGGAGTCTTGCCATCAGGCTGCCTCTGGACTTGGCAGAAGTGCAGGTTGTTCTGGTTCTGCCCAGTCTGCTATGAGGGGTCCTTTTTCAGGCTCCTTTTCTCACCTTTGGGGAACCACAGAGGAGGCAGAGGCCTCACTCTGCTGAACTAGATTATGAAAGTGGCCAGGAATGAAGAGAGGTAGGCTCGTGGAGAACTTTGTGTCCAGCGTATTAGGAGCCGGGGCCCTGGATCTCCGGGAGATTCCCCATATTAACTCCTGCACTCTGACTGTCTGTCCTGCCCTGCAGAACTTGGCGTGCACGTGCTCATTTGCACTTGCTCGTTTGTATATGATGCACTTCTGTAACTCCTCTGGCTGGAGCCCTTCTCACGTCTTTTTGCTCCAGAGGGAGCTCAGCCACGGCGGGGGTCCGGCAACCTCCTTCCGCTGGTTCCTCGAGGGCCTCCACCCGGAGCTGGGCTGCAGAGTGCGTAGCGCCGCTGGGTGCGGGAGTGACGGCCAAGGATGCGAGGTGAGGGTGGGGACAGGAGAAAGCCCCAGGCCCACCCTGTTCCCGCTCAGGACTCCCACTGCACCGTCAGGGCCAGGCCTCTGAACAGAGAGTCCAGCTCCGTGGGCGACTCCAGGTCTGGGGCCCGAGGGCCTGGGCTCTTGGCCTCAGTCTCGGATGCTGGACCCTCGTCACTGGGACACACGAGGGACTCCAGCAAGCCCCAGGGACTTGGACCCTTGTCTGTGGGGGAACATGGGCGGGAAGGAGTCTGCAAAGGGAGGGACATGGGGTGACCCTCGATCTGGACAGAGGAGAGGAGGGGCAGCTGGCCCTTTACGTAGCTTCGTGTCCTTGGTTCCCCTCTGCGTATGACATCAGAGTCAGGTTCTCTGTCCGTGTGAACCCCCAGATGCTGGTGGAAGGATTTTACTTCTTGGGGGTCCTCCATAGCCAAGGAGGTCACCTGCTGCAGAGTAAGGCCACCTGGGCTGCAGCTTCCAGCTGGTGCCTCTTTCTGGAGCTGACCTTTAGTTCCGAGGTGTTTGGGACCAGAGAGTGTCATAGGTGGGGGGTCTCTGCCAGAGCCTTCCCCGCATATCCCGTAGGAAGGAGGCCAGCTGTCCGGAGTGGCCTGAGGGGTGTAGGAAGGGGTCTGGACCTCCGAGATGGCCTGGGGAGTGTAGGAGGGGGGTTTAGCTTTGGGGGTTACCTGAGGTGCATAGGACGGGGGCCCGCCCTCAGGGGCAGCCTGCGGGGCATAGGACAGTGGGGGGAGTGTCTGGAGAGGTGGCCCGCCAGAGGGCTGGAGGATGGAGAGGTCCGGCTGCCCAAGGTAGGCGATCTCAGACAGGCTGTGTCGCGGTGGGGCTCCTGGAGGCTCGATGGGCCCGGAGACCTTGACTTGGGAGTACTGGACAGGCTGGGCCAGGCCGCTCGGGCCACTGAGGTCAAAGACAGGGCTTAAGATGTGCTCCTGGATGAGCTGCAGAGGCTGGAAGGTCAGTACGTGCTGGACATTCTGTGCAGGGAGAACAGTTTGCCCATTAGAGTGCATTCAAGCTCCCCGAGGGTGCCGTGCGTGCCGCGGTCCTCCACAGGGCTGGGGGTGGAGGGGAAGGGGTAGACCATCTGGGGGCTTTTCCAAGATGTGTGAGCCCCGTATCCCTTCCCAGGGATTCCTCTAAGTGCTGGAGCCTCTGTGAAGGACAGGGCTCCCGGCTTGTTAGCTGAGGGCCGCTTCCAGAGTCTGGGTGTCTAGGGAGAGCGGGTAGGCTGTGATTTCTCTAGGAGGCGGGCACTTTGGAAGCAGCTGACTCGGATTTGGGGTGTCCTTGGGGAATGCTCTCGAAGTGGTGGCTCAACTGCTCCTCAGCTCTGGGTCCCTAAGGGCCTCACGTGGGGAGAAAGGTGGGGAAGAATGGGGGGCAGGGGAGGCCCGGAGAGTTTTACAGGAAGAGGCTCATCTGGCCTTTGACTTGGAGGGGTGGATGGGCGTGAGCTGTCTCTGCGAGCCCCAGACTGTGCAGGCGCTGCAGCGGCCGTGGCTGCTTTAACAAAGATGCAGCTCTGGTGGCCAGACTTGGGCCGCCGATGTGACGTGTATGGTCTGCAAGGGCTTAGTTTAAAAAAATTAGTTGCCAAGATTTGAAACATGGGAGATTTCACATTACAATCTGAAATTCTGACTTTGCTGGAAAAAATGTGAAGATGTGGCAACAGTGGGCCTGCAATCCCAGGTGGCAGTACCTGGGCTGCCCATTCAGGCAGGGTGTGCGTCCCCTTGAAAGCCACGTGGGTTTTCTATTCCGTGCCTTCTCTTCCTGATCCCTAGCTCTCTTCCGTACACCGGGGGAGCTGCCAGCCACATCTTTAGGCTGGAGGGAGAAATGAGGGAGAGCCGGGGTCCCAGGGCCCGTGCCCTCCCCTCGGCCTCTCCATCCTCCCTGGGGCCCCTGCTCACCAGGGAGTTGGGAGGCAGAGGCGGCTTGGTGATGTATCTGTAGCTCAGGTAGCAGAGCCCTGCGAACAGGAAGCCCACGGAGAACAGGAAGGCGCCGGAAAAGGAGTAGGTCCACGTCTGATCTAGGTGAGCAAGAGGCCAGAACAGGAAGGGTGAGGCTGCCAGTGTGGGTACTGCCAACTTGGGCCTTTTCCTCCCCTGCCTCTTGGGCCAGGCTAGGGAAGACCTCTCCTATCCCCAGTACTTACAGGGCCCGGGGCGAGGGCACAAGTGGAGGGCCACCCACCGTATGTCTAAATATTCGGAATTTCATCATGTTTTTACATTGTTAAGTAAAATATGTTCTGTGCTCCCACCTTGACAGATATACTTTTCGTAACAACACGGAAGGCTTGACTTTTGATTCTTGGACGCCTCGGGGTGCTGTGCAGAAAGGTGGAGGTGCAGGGGGAAGCTCCCGCAGGCCCAGCCTGGCTCCAGCCCACACTGCCAGGGGCCTCACGCCCAAGGATATGGGCTCATGGCCAAGCTCATCCACACCGCCTACAAATACCCACCCGCTGGCCACCCTTTGGGCCGAGGGCCTGCCCTCTGGAAGAAAGACCCAAGGAGGAGATCTGCCGAGACTGGACACAGGCTCTGGCCATCTGTACAGGGAATTTCGGAGCTCACAGATTCCAGGGGGATCTGCCCATGTGGACCTAAGGACTCTTCATCTTGTGGGGAGGGCCATGGCCAGAGCAGGGCTGGAGTGGGGCTTTCTAAAGTGTGGGGCTCAGAAAAGGGTCCCTCTTGCCTGGGTTTAAGGACAGTCCTGGCTTCCTGGTGGGGGCGGGGGAAAGAGTCAAAGGGAGGGGGGATGTGACAATGGGAGGGGTCTGTCCTCCCCACCTCTCTACCAAGATCTGAGCTGGGAAGACCTCACTCAGGAGGGAGCCTGGGGAGGCACCACCCTTCGAAAACGAAAAGGAGAGGATGGCTAAGGGCTCTACGCTGAGCCTCCTCCTTATGGCCCTGCATCTTCGGGATGGGTGGGTGCAGCCAGGTCTTGGCATGACACACTTCCTGTCACCAATTCAAGTGGGACTGGCGAGTGGCTTGGTAAGGAAGAGGTAGCTGGAGTTTTTGTTAAAACTGGAGATTTGTATTACCTGGGAGTCTTGACTCTCCAAGTCACCCTCCTTCTGTTCCTGGCCCCTGTGTGGCTTCAGCTTGGGGAGTTGATCATCAGTTGCCAGTGACCTTGGCAATGACTGTGAACCCTGGGAATTGCTGGAGCCTTTACTTCTAGCCCACTCCTCACTCCTCCCCCAGCCCCTGTGGCTTGAGCCTCTCTGGGTCAGCTTCCCACTTCCCCTGTCACATGTACTTCCACCAGGGAGAAGACAGGACCCAGATGCCTCTACATGACATGCCTAATGTAACTGGAAAACTGTTGCTCCCTGTACCAGGACAGGACAGGGACTTGGAACATTTCTGCCATTTCACTCACGGGGAAGTAGGAAGAAATAATGGAAGCAACACTGGAATGTGGCGTGTTAGAGGTCTGGCTCAGCCACTGATGAGACCCTCCTCTTCTGCACGACCCTCTCTGGTCTACCATTGATTAATAACAGTAGCCAGCGATGATTGAACTCTTACTACATGCCGCGCACTGTGTGGGGTGCTCTACCAATGTTATCCCACCAGACAGATGGCCATGGATGCTCACTCCTTACAGATAATGAAGCTGAGTCTCAGAGAGGTTAAGTGACTTGAACAAGGTCACACAGCTACTCAGTGGCGAAGCCAGGATTGACATGTATAATTCCAAAGCTCATTCTCACAACCACTACACAATGATGCCTCTGTTTCCTCATCTGTAAAATTAAGATATGGGGTGAACCAACACCTAGAGCCCTTTCCAGCATCAAGATGCTGGGACGATGGTCCAAGACATTCTGAGAGGTAGATAAAGGAGGGATTCTGGGCTCTGGGGATAAGACAGACCCCGGGATACAGGGTCAAGGGCAGGACGTTTCATTATGATATGGAAGTAAAAGGAATAAATGTGCAGTAGAGGGGACAGGCTCTAAACAAAATTGCAAAGTGGTGATTAGATCCCAGGCTTCAGGATCAGGTGAACTTAACTAGGTTCACTGACCAGCTGTGTGGTCACCGGCAAGTTGCTTAACCTCTCTGAGCCAGAGCTCCTCCTCTGTAAAATGGGGATAATGCTATACAACTTGCAGGATTGTTATAAGGATTCAATGGGATAATATATGTAAAGAATTTAACACAGTGTTTGGCAATAGAGTAGGTACTTAACAAATGGTAGGAATTGTTATTAATATACTTGATTATAAAGGATAAGGTGCTTTCTATATGTCACCAAGAAATAGCCACCATGAAGTATGATTCATATAAAAGCAGCTACAGTCTTAGAAAAAAATGATATCATATCATGAGCTAGATCACATAAGGACGAACCAACAGAAGGATATGGGTGGAGTGGTCCACATGTTGTCAATAAGCAGGAGGGCAGGGGCGGGCCAGGAATGAACAAGATTTATCTAGAAGGTCCAGGGGAAAGTCACAAATCGTATACACACTCCCAACTCAGTGCCTGTGAAGTTGGTTTCCTTTTTCTAGTTCTCTTATTGCCAAGTTCTATTCTGGTCTTCATGTGGCCCTTTCCCCGGGAAGGGCATGACCCGTGCAAGAGGTCAGTGCTGGCTGTTGTTCCACCAGGCATATCTTCCCATGAAAACAAATGCACTGGAACTCGGGTGGAGAACTGAGTGTCTTGTGGGCTTTTGGGGAAACCAATGAGCTGAGTTTCTGAACAAAGCTGAGGACCAGAACCTGACCTCTGATGTTTCTACCAAGCTGCAGTTATACCCTCGGGCCCAGCCTCTAGCAGCTGCCTCGCTTCTATTCATCAGAACAGAAATCACCTACTGACATCATTAATCTAAACAAGATGACTAAGGTGGAGACTGTTTTCCAAATCCATCCAGTCCAATGCGATCGCTTTTTTCATCCTCTAAACTTGGAGTATTACATTTCTATCTCTATGAAAATAAGCACTAATAAAAACATTAGGATGCTTACGATGAGAGTCGAGTTTCAATGTGCTAGAGTCGAGTGGGATGGGACACCATCCCACTGAGCCAATGACTCAAAACTCTTTCTATGGTAGTGCAGTGGTGAGAACGTGTTCTCTGGAAATTAGGCCTAGTTCCATCCCTCACCACCTGTGCAATCTTGGGCAAGTTACTTAACCACTCTGAACCTCAGTTTCCTCAGTGGAACAAAGATGCTTCACATAAGCATGAGAACTGTGTTTCGTAGTGTCTGGTCCCTGGTTGGCACCTGCAGAAATGCTATTATAATCACTGTTATTTTTATTTGACTTTAGAAGGTACTGAGGGATCTTTTTATCTTCTCTGCTCTCCCATCTGCAGATTATTTCCTGGGATCTCTCACTTGAGTTAACATCAAGGTGAATTTGCTTTGCCAGGATACACACGCAGCTTGCCAGAGAGAGGAAATTCAGACATAGGCTGGAGGGTGGAGATTAAACATTTGCTGTGATAACCCAACAGCTAACTCATTTATGAATAAACAAAGACTGACTTTAATAATACACTAGTAATCCTTCTGTGGTGTTTTAGAGCACTGCCAAGCCTCACCTTGGTTACAGGGGGGAAAGCACAGAGTCAAGGTTTGAATTCAGGAGTCCCCAGTTCCCTCTGGCTTCAGCTGAACTTACCCGGCAGCGTCCTCGCTCGGCACCTGTAGGGGTTGCTCTTCTTGGACCAGGTTGGAACAATACTCACGATGGTCCCAAGGAACTCCGTGTCAGGGGTCAGGCCAAAGAACTCAAATTCTCTCTGCTTCCCTCCAAGGTGCTGAATTGGACAGAGAACACAGAACAACATCTCATATACACCAACCTCTATGTGGAGCCTTGCTTACACCTCTGCCTGGGTTACTGCACTTAGTAAAATGGTACCACCAGCTGCCCAAACCATAAACTGGTAGGTCATTCTGCAGTGCTCCATTCCCATTCCCCTACCTTCTGCTTTCTCCCTAAATCTAATCAGATGCAAGCTTCATGCACTTTCACTTGGAACAGTGTCTGGCACATAGCATGCAGTCTCTGAATACTAGCTGCTGTTATTATCGCCACCATCACCAACACCAACAATACCATCACCACCACCCCACCATTCTTCCTTCTTCCAATTCTCTTTCCCCCCCTTTTTAAAAATAAAATATCAAAAATGCTTTGAATATCCATCCCTCTCTTGCCTCCTCATTGCTTCTGCCTTAACTGGGCCTCAATATCTTTGGCCTGGACTCTTGCGGTGGCCTCCTTACTGGTTACCAGTCTCTGGTTTTGTCCCTGTCTACTTCCAAATTTATCCTGGTGCCACAGTGATCTTTCTAAACAATTAATATAATTACAAAGCTCCTCTATTCAAAATCCTTTGGTGGCCCGGGTCATATTACAGGTCCCTGCTCCCTTTGTTCACTCTTCCCTCCCTACAGCCCGCTTGGTCCTTTAGGCTCTGGTGATGTTGAATGCCTGTCGCTCCTGCAAACACTCTGCTTCTGAAGTAAGCCCTTGCTCCTTTGCATCTGCCCATCCTTCTGCTAGAGCTTCTTCTCAGTTCTTGCCCTCGTGTATGTCTCGAACCTCTCTGACCTTGAACTCTTCCCTTGGCTGCCTCATTCCATCATTCTGGCTCTCCTCTTACCTCTCCGATTGCTCTTTTACTGGTTTCAGCCCCTCAGTGTTGTTCTGCAAGTTTCACTCTTCACCCATTCTTTCTTCTCTTTCCACGTATTTTCTCACTTAGTCATCTTTTCTGGACCCGTGGCTCTGGTGATCACCAATGTGTGGATAACCCCCAAACTGATCTCAGTAAGAGCTATGGAGTTCCTGGCACACACCGCCAGTGTCCTGCTGGACAGCAGTCTGTGGGCATCTCTAACTTGACATGTCCAAACATCCTGATCTCCTCTCTCTGGGTCCTGCCCCATTTCCAACCCCAAACCCGCACCTGTATTTGATTCCCTAATTCTGTTAATAATGTCTGTCTTGTTCTAATATCCAAGGCTCAAACCTTAAAACCATTCTTGATAAATCCCTCTCATATCCTTTGTATCTGATTACCCTGAAATAATCCATGAAATGTTCTTTAAAGGGCCAGGAGCTATGTTCTTGGGAGCATAAAAGCTAAGAATTTTCTTTTTGGTCCTTTGCGTTTCAGCTATGCCTTCTCTTTTCCAGGCACATGGAGGCCAAGGTTTAGGGTTATTTGTTGTTTTTTTCTTTTGAAGGGGGTGAAAGTGGGTGAAGAAGTGCATGAATGGATTTAACAGCTTATTGTTTTGTGGAACTCATATGGTTGAAATTAACCCCAGTAGAGTTGTCAAGGCCCCAAGAATCCTCCTTCCCCAGGTTTTCACTGCCTCCACCCTGGTTCAGGCCCTTATCGTTTCCAGCCTAGTAACATTGCAATAGCCACCCTGACTTCCCACCCTGATCACTCTTTCATTTCTACATTTGATCTCTCCTCTTCCTGCCCCAGTAATTTATAGCTTCTATTGGACCAACCTTCCGTAAAATAACAGCTATAAACTCTGGCCAAAATGAAAACTACCTATAAGCATTGGAAAGTAAGTAAAAGCAGGCAGATACCAGAGACAGGAGGAAGGGAATGGAACTGAATGAGTTTCTCTCTCTTTTTTAATGTCTTGTAGCCTGGAGGCAGGCCCCCATTTATATGATGTGGAGTGGGTGAAACCTAGATTAAAAACCCTGTGATCTTACTGGTTTGAGTAACCGGAAGACAGAGTTCAGGGCAATCACAAAAGTTGGAAAGTGAGGGAGAAATCACAGATAGGAGAGGTTCATAGAGAGAGAGCCTGAATTCTGTGTATAAACTTTGCCCAAATCCCTGGCTGGTGCCTAAAGTACGCATGAGCAGGGTAGACTCCAAGCAGCCCAGCTAAAGTTTCAGCTGAACTTTACTGAACTGAGATTTTGGAGTTTGAAGTTCAGCCAAATTCACTGCCTACTAAGACAAAGAAACAAACAGAAATCAATACTCTTTGGAGGAATATGACAGAATCCAGAGTCCTTTCAACATATCATTCACAATGTCCAGGATGCATTCCAAAATTTTTAGACATGTAGAGAAAGAGAAAATGTAATTCATATTCAGGAGAAAAGACAGTTAATGGTGACCTATCCCAAGATAACCAAAATGTTTGAACTATCAGACAGTGTTAAAGTGGCTGGTATAACTGTGCTCAGGAAGTGAAGGAAAATGTGCTCATAACGACAGAATGACTAGGAATTTTCAGTAGCATAAACTATAAATACTAGAGACTATAAAAACTAGAAACTATAAAAATTAGAGAATTTAGAACTGAAAAATACAATATCTAAAGTAAAAATTCCCACTGAATGGTTTTAACAACAGATTGGAGATGACAGAAGAGTCAGAGAACTTGAAAATAGAATAGAGAGAATTAAATAGTGGTGACGGTTGGACAACTTCTTGAATATACTAAAAACCACTGAATCCTACACTTTAAAGGGGTGAAGTTTGTGGTATGTGAATTATATCTCAATTTTTCAAAAGGGAAAGGCTGTCAGAGTGCTGTCTACGAGAGATACACTTTAAATATAAAGGCACAGGTAGGTTGAAAATAGATGGATGTAAAAAGATATACAAGGAAAATTATAAATATAAGAAGGCTAGAATCACTATATTAACAGCAGATAAGGTAGAGTTCAATAAAAAGAGTATTATTAGTGATAAAAAGGGAAATTTCATAATGATAAAAGGGTCAATTCACCAGGAGGCTATAACAATCATAAATGTGTATGTGTCTGATAATAAAGCTTCAGATAGGCACAGAATTAAAAGGGAAAATAGACAAATCCACAGTCAAAGCTGGAGACTGTAATACTCTCAGCAATTAAGAGAACAATAGACCTCCCCCAAATCAGGAAAGACATAGAAGATATGAATAATACTACTAGCCACCTTTATCTAATTGATATTTATAGAGCATTCCACCAAACACCCGCAAAATACATATTCTTTTCAAGTGCACGTGGAACATTCACCAAGATAGCCCACGTGCTGGGCCATAAAACAAGTCTCCATAAAGGACTGAAATCATACAGAATATGTTCTCTGATCACAAACTGAATTAAGTTGTAAATCAATAACAATAAAATATTCAAACGCCAAATATTTGCCAAAAATTAGTTCTGATAAAGACTCTCCCTGCTCTGTAATCTCTAATCGCTCCCCCTGACTACGGAAATAAATAAAGATTCCCCCATCCGCCCTCCCGACCTCTACGGCACGGTCCCAGCCTGGCTTCTTAGGGTTAGCGTTGTTCCTCTCCATCAGGGTTTCTCAAACTTCAGAGTGAGTAAGAAGCACTGGGTTGTTCACTAAAATTCAGATCCCAGGGGCGCAACTCTAGAATTTGATGAAGCGGATTATAAGGGGGCCCAAGAACCTGCATTTTATGGGTTTTTTGTTTGTTTGTTTTTTGGCCGTGAGGCATGTGGGATCTTAGCTCCCCAACCAGGAATCGAACTCGCACCCCCTGCATTGGAAGGCGAAGTCTTGACCACTGCACCGCCAGGGAAGCCCCCAAGAACCTGCATTTTAAACAAAGGCTGCAGGAGATTCTGATGCCATTGGTTTGGGACCATGTTTTGAGAAACTATTCTACATGTCCCTGTGCTTCAGCCCAAATGGGCAGTTTTGTGCTTTCCAACAATATCCTAAGTGTTTCTGCTTCTCTCTCTGATCGTGGTGGGACAGTGTAGGCCATTGGAGCAGGGAGGGGAGGAATGTGGGCTTGGAACAAAGCTGGATTTGAACCTTGACTATGCTATTATTTGCTGAACAATCTTGAGCAAGTGACTTACCCTCTCTGAACCTCTGTTTTCTCATTCAGAAAATGGAGATAATAGCAACTACCTCATAGGTTTTGTGATGAAGATTAAATGACACAATAAGCATATATTACCTGGTACACCTCAGAAATTGATATCAGCACCAGAAAGTTTTCTGTTCTAGAGGTCTTTCCAGATCTCTCTGAGCTGACATCTCCTCTCTCCCCTCCCAGCCTCCATTCTATCCCACACAACACTCTTATTTCCCTCGACCTATAGCTGTATGAATTTGAATTTGAATTCTTGTTTTAACTCTCTCCCCACCCATTAGATTATAAGCTCCTTGAGTGCAGGAATAGTCATTCAATGTAATTATGAATTAGTGGCACACACTGCCGGGGGAAACACTACATATTTTATTTTTTGAATACAAAAAGAAATGTATAACATTTGACAATTTATGCCTTTGCCTTCCACCTTTCAGTATTACTGATCTTAAGACACTGCCTGTATCCAGTTCCCACAGAAAGTGGAGAACCAGCAGAAAGAACTGCAGCAGTAGAAATTGATTCCAGTGTTTCCCAAAGTGGACACCTGAGGATGTTAATAGAAGTTGTTCCCCTGGATGTTAGAAGGCATTAGGCAAGAAAAAAATACATGTAATGCAAAATAAAAGGAGTTTCTCTGATCAAATACATGCGAGAGAAGTTGTATTAAGCAAATTGAAACTGGAGTCTTGACTTTGCAGGACTTGTCAGAAGCTTTAGCATGCTATTGTGTGTGTGAATCTACAAGAGGTAGGCTGTAGACATGTTTTGGGAAACACTGATTTATATAACACACCTCCTTTCTACTTGAAGCAATGCAGAGAGGGAAATGGGTTTCCGAGGCAGGGAAGGACCAAGGTGGCACATATATTTACCCTTCATTTACCATTTGGTAGCTGTGGTTGATATGCAGCTTTAAGTGATAGAACAGGTCCTGGAAGATGTCCTCCAGGGTTAGCCGGTGGCCATTCCCTGTGTGGATGGGCGTGTAGGTGGGATGGACAATCATCTGGATGGATCTCACCTTGGGGATACAGGTCACATCAGGTGGTTTGATGATAGCTGGAAAAAGGGAGAGAGAAAAAAGAAATGAAAAAGTTAGAATCAGCCAGGAGTGTCTGAGAGGCTGCCTTGGACCTTGGGAAATAACTGCTTTCCACCCCCTCCCACCACAACCCCAGCCATGCTTCCGAAAGCATCAGCTAAATGAAAAGGTGAGAAGAGAAGCAACTGGTGTTTGGGTGTAAGGCTGGCAAAAGGGTGATCAAGGGTGAGTGGGAAGAGCCCAGGGAGAGGGGCCCTGGACCCCTAGGCTGATCATACCCTTGTCCCGGCCTCCACACATCCCTACCTTGAGTCTTCCCGGAGCACCTGCCCCCTAGTCTACTGGCAATGACAGCTTTGGGGACTGATGGTTCAACTACATATCCAAACAATGTTTGCAGTGCCCAATATTATTGATTCAGCCTCAAAGGCCAGGCCTAAACTTCAACCTCTCTCAAGATGGAATTTCCAAATAACCAAACGACCTTGACTGGTTTATAGACCCCTTTGGGAATTTGAGTGCTATGGTTTGAATGCTATTGAATGCTATGGTTCTTGTCTCCCCCAAAATGTACATATACCAAAATCTTGCACTCAGTTTCAGGGTTTCATGAACCTTACTCCCCCGAAGCTAATTTATAGAAAGTCCTCAAGAGTCCATTGACCTCCAAGATTAAAAAGATCTGAGCTAGAAGAATGTTCACTTCAGTGTTGTTTATAAAATTGAAAAAACTGAGTTAAGGGTCCTCCAAAAAGGAATTAGGGAAGTCAATTAGAGCACCTCCATAGAATGGGTCATGTTCGCAGCCGTGAAATATCGTGTTGTGGAAAAATATTTAATGACATGGGCAAATGTTCATGATACCATTATATAAAAAACAACCAACCAACCAACCAGATCACAAAAGAGTAGATACAGTTGCTAGTAACTGCGGTTATGTTTAAGTGTTCAGATTAGTTGGGCCTACTTTTATTTTTCTTTGTGTATTTCTATATTTTCCAAATTTTCTACAATAAGTACGCATTAACTGAACAAGCCAAGAAACAATATAAAATAACTTGTTTAACTTTATTTTTTATTTTCTTAAAACACCCTGTGGCTTTTAAATCAGTTAGTGAACATCACCTACTTAACATGTGTGAGGAGTTTGGCAACTCATCCATCCATCCACTCAATCCATCATCAGCTACGTATTGAGCGTCTCCTATGTGCCAGGCACTATGCTAAGGGCTGGGAACACAGTGGGTTCCGCTGCCACACACGCCCTCATGGAGCTCACTTTCAGTAAGGGAGGCAGATGATGTAAGCGCCAGCAAACACAGTAACTGCAGATTGTGATCTGAGCTCTGAAGACAGTGAACAGTTTATGGTGACGGAGAATAGCAGACGATGACCTTGTGAAACGGGGTTGTTGAGGCTGGCGGTGGGGATGCTCACTTAGGAGGTGATGTCGAAGCCGAGACCAAGACCGAGGATCGGAAAAGAGTCAAGGCAGGAGTAGGAGGGCCGAGTTAGGGGGGCCTTGGTTGCACTCAAGTGGCAAGATTAAGGTGGTCTGAACTAGGCAGGTGGGGATGGAGATGGAGAAAGATGAACGACCACACTGGGGATGCCGTCCGGTTGAGGGCGCCTTCCCTAAAAAGCCACATCCCTAACTGGCCCTGGGAGGCAGAGCCCTTCTGGGCCCTCCACCCACTCCGGAGGGGAAGAGGCCATCCTTTTCCCGTCCCGCACCCCGTGCAATGAGGGGCTGGCACTCACTGTGCTGCAGTGAGCTGAACCGGTCGGTCATCTTGGTGGCGGACCGGCCTCCCGCGTCGATGGCGGTGACCCGGGCGTAGTAGAGATCCGTAAGGTTGCCTGTCTCCACGGTAAGGTTGCAGGATTTCCGGGTGATCCGCTGGCAGCCCTCCTTCACCTGCCACTCTGTCTCTCCGTAACTGTGGGCAAGGGAGGGGCCAGAACACACCTTTCATGAACAGGCTTGGCACCAAGCCTGTCGTTTATTAATAATGGTAACGATATCGAATATTTACTTAGCACGTGAACCCAGGCCCTTTATGCAGATGATCCTCACAACGGTGCTGTGAGGTTCATACATTATTCTCCCTCCTTTTCAAGTAGGGGAGCTGGGGGTTAAGGAAGTGAAATTTGCCCAGGTGTCTGAAGCATGCATGCAGGGAAGCAGGATGTGAGGCCAGCCAGCCTGAGTTCACGTTCCGGGCACCGTTAGCCCCACTGACAGATGAGGGACCTGGGCCTCGGAGAGGGCAAGTGCCTTGCCACAGGATGAAGTGGCAGGACCAGGAATGGAACCCAGGTTTGCAGAGTCCTGAGCCCATGTACCCTCCTCTCCTGCCTGGGAGAGGAGACGAGCAGGAACGGGGCGGGGTGGGGGCGCGGGAGGGGGTGGGCAGGCCTTTTTGTTGACCCAGTGTAACCCAATATAAAGCCATGATTGGGAGCTTGGTGTTTGCCAGGCACACGTGCTAATGACTGTCTCATTGAACCTACCTAACAACCCTATGAGGAAGGTACTGTTGCTAACTTTACTTCATGGATGAGGAAATGGAGGCTTGGTGAGGTTACCCAACCGCCCAGAGTTATAGGGAGAGAGCTGGCGTCTGCCCCCAGAGCCCGTGCTTGTAACCATTATTCTAACCTCCCCCTGCAGAAGAAACATAAAGGAGCAAAGCTATGTCTGGGGGAGGGCTGCTGTGTGACACCAGTCCAGGTGGGGGGCGTGGGGACATAGGAAGAAGGAAGGGTTTTCTTGGAGGGGTTGGTTCCAGAGCAGAGTCAAAAGGGGTTGTGCTGGAGGGACGCCTACGTCTTATACTGCACACTGTAGACGGTGTCTGGGGCACTCTCCGGCCTGCTGTCCCACGTCAGAATGTTTTCGAAGTTGCTGGACTGGAATTTCACGTGCTGAAGAAGATCTGAGGTGTCCTCAGCGATGTGAGCTGCAGGAAGTGGAAGCAGGGTGAGAAGAAGGGCGCAAAGACTCTGCCCCAGCCCCCTAGCAAGCTGCCCCCGAGGGGCGAGCCGGCACTCACTCAGCGGAGACTGTGCTAACTGACCAGCCCCGCTCCCCTTCACTTCTTTTTTCCTTGGTATTGAGCTATGACTCTCATTCCATGAAATGCACCACTTTAAAGCATACAGTTCTGTGGTTTCCTAACATATTCACAAAATTGTGCAACGGTTGCCGCTAATTTAGTCCCAGGATGTGTTCATCGCCCACAAAGAAAACTTGTATCCACGAGCAGTACTCCCATCCCTCCCCTCCTCCCAGCCTCAGCAACCAAAAATCTGCTTTCTCGATGGATTTGCCTATTTGGACATTTCCTGTAAATAGAGGGATCCAGTATGTGGCCTTTTGTGTCTGGCTTCTTGCACTTAGCATCATGTTTTCAAGGCTCATCCACATTACAGCATGAATTGGTACTTATTTCCTTCTTATGGCTGAATCACATTCCACTGCGTGGAGGGACCACATTCTGTTTATCTTCTCATCAGTTGATGGACATTTGGGTTGTTTCCACTTTTTGGCTATTTTGAATAATGCTGCTGTGAACATATGTGCACAAGTTTTTAAGTGGACACGTGTTTTCAGTTCTCTTGGGTATACAGCTAGGAGTGGGATTTCTGGGTCGTACGGTGATCCTATGCTGAACTTTTTGAAGACCTGCCCAACTGTTTTCCAAAGCGGTGACTCCACCATCTCCTATTCCCACCAGCAAAGTTCGAGTGGTGCAATGATTCCATATCCTTGCCAACACGGGCTGCGGTGTTCATTCATTTCCCAGCACCGTCTGAAGTTAGTGTCCTCATCAGTGGAATATTTTAGAGGTATTCAACTAAACGTTGACTGTCTAAGAAGTAACTTGCCCAGAGTCAGTAATTTCAGACAAGGGTGGAGAAGATGTCTGTGAATTCCTGCCTCTCTGCTGCTCGAACCGATCCCTGCCCACCCACCACATGCCTTCTGAGGAGGGCAAAGGCGCCTTCCCCAGCCACACGGATATCGTAGGAGGTGGATTCTGACTGAGGTTACATATGGGCAGCGTGACCTTGGGGAAGCTGTTTAAGCAACCAGAACTTCAATTTCTTCAGCTCTAAAATGGGAATAATTGGACTTACCTAAAGATAAACAATAATGACCACAGCAGCAGCTGACATGTCCGAAATGCACGTAAAGTGCCGGGCACTGGGCTAAGCCTCCGTATCAAATCCTCCTGACCACCTGATGAGGCAGGTACTATCATTATGCCCATTGAATGGATGAGAAAAACTGAGGCTCAGAGAGGCGGCCTGCAATGCCCATCACAGCGCTAGGCTGCTTGTGGGGTGGATACAATGGGGCAAGGAAGGGGCAGCAAAGGCCAGAGTCCCAAGAAGAGGAGCCGGGAGGGGGCACTGCCCCCGAAGCAATCTTCACTGTAAATGAGAGCCCTTGACTTACAAATCTCTTCTCTCAGCCCTCCTAGCTCGGTCTGTGGAAAGGAAGAGAGCGCAGGAAAATGGCGGCCAGAGCCGGCAGCTGCCTCTGCGCATGCTCAGAGGTTGGCTGGGGTGGGAAATAAACAGGTGCAGATCCGGTTGAGTCAAGGCCTTGAGGTCTGAGGGTACACGTGTCTTTGATATGATGTGTGTGCACCTCCCTTCCCCCACCCCCCCATGATCATGAGCGCCAGCAGGTCCAGAGTGTGAGGGAGTGAAGGGTCATTTACCCCTCCACTCCAAGTCTACATGCAGTATTTCTGTAAGGGAGGCACTTGTGGGGAAGGGGAAGTATATTAGGACAGTCCAACCCTGCTGTGCACCCACATGTTAAATCTAAGGCCACATTCCTCTTTGAATCTGGGTTGATCAGGCCCAGCAGCTGCAGAACTCTTTGTGTTCCAGGCTTCCTGGAGCCCCCAGAATGGGGCCTAGGGGACCAGGGGGTTCCTTCTGCCTCTAGCCAATGTGATGGATGTGCTGTCGAGCCTCAAGTTGTGGCTGGTATCTTGTTTGGATCCGAGTCTGGGCAGAATTGGGGTCTGTTCTGGAGGGAGGGGCATGGGTTCAGGGCTGGGTCTTAAGTTGAGGGAGGGAGTCCACTTGAAGTCAGAGCTCAATGGTGGCTTTCGGCAAGGTGGTGAGGTCGAGGGCAGGCAAGAGAGAGGGTGGGATTTGAGAGAAGGCCAGGGTGTGTCTGGGGGTGGGCTTGGCTAGGGTCTGCAGTGGGAGGGTTGCTGGTTAGGGTCAGTATCCTGGGGGGGGCCATGTGGGTTTGGAGGAGGTAAGTGGCTGAGGTTGGGACATGCTCGGGAGGTGAAGGGCCCAGGTTGGGTGGAGGTTGGCACCACTTTTCAGGAGGGAACTCAAGTTGGCTTCCTGAAGTCGTGTGAGTGGACCTTGGCTGGCCCCTCTCTTTGAGGAGGTGTTGAGGGCTAACAAGATCTTCCGTCTCCTCTCGCCTACTCATTCCTTTTCCTCCTCAAATCCAACACCAGTTCCTCAGCCCAAGTCGGTTCTGCACTTCCTGGGTGAAAGTCTACATTGTGAAATCGTGGGGAGATGTGTATTGTCTAGAAACTGACAGCCTGGGAGATGTGATCAAAGGAAGCTTTCTCATTTGCTTGAATAAAACAAGTCTATGTCAACCAGTTGGGAGGCTAAGGACAAACAAACAAACAAAATCAGTTCAAACATGTTCTGGAATCAGCCTAAGAATGCCGGGGGTGAAGGCACCTGGGGCTCCAGAGTGACCTTACTGACTCCTAACAACCTCCTAAGGGCTGTTTCCCCTGTGTCCCACATTGTAAAGGGCCAAGAGCCTCTAAGTCTTCCAACCGGAATGGGTGAGGGTCTGGAGAGACATGTCTGAGGTCTCTTGGGAGATGCATCAAGTCTCCCTAGATCACAATGAGTCCAGTGTGCTGTGAATGTTCTGTTTGATGCCAGGGGGAGGACGGACTGGAGAGCCAGGGTGGCAGCTAGAAGCGCTGTGGATCTGGTCAGCACCTGCAGGGCACAGCTGTGGCCCCTTATGGCCTTCACCCTGCACTTAAGGTAGAAGGGGTCTTGCAGAGGCCAGCCCTCCCCGTTCTTCAGTCAGGACTATGCTTTCACTTCCTCAGAAAGTTCCCTGAATTTTTTAAGCATCTCAGGGAGCAGAGAGACAATCTAGGATCTCATGCATTGGTCTGGAAGTTCTCCATAATGATACATCAAAAAAATCCACTTTATTGGATTTGAAAACTGTGCCTTTTCGTCCTGTTTTCATAAGCGCTCTGGTGTTTTAAGACCTATTAATGCAGCAGACCTGGGCCCTCTGGGAGAAAATGTTCTTTCAGGTCTGGCACGAGGGGCTGGAAGAGGCCCCCTCAGGGGCGTGGAAGGAGGCAATGGCTGGACTCAAGCTTTGTCCTTCCTGACGCTCCCTCACCTCCCCATGTGAGGCCAGTGCCAGCCAGAAGCAGAGGAACAGAGGTACAATTTCTACCAGAAAGATTTGAGGGGTCCAAGGATGTCTAACTCCCTTAAGCTAATTCTCCATCCACTGGAGTGGGGAGATCCACACCCCCAGTTCAGACAGGTGTCTGCATCCCCAGAGTTTTGAGGGTCAGTTGAGTCTCTGAAGAACCCAGGGTCTGAGGGACCCTCTCATCCTCCCCAGCAACCTGAGCTGGCATCTACTTCTCCAGGGAAACTCGGCACCCAGGTCAGCCCAGCGGAGAAGAAATTGAAACTGGTCGTGCTGGGGCTGGATGCAGTTCTGGGGGAGACGACCCTGATCATTGGCTCCTGGGTGGGGGTCAGGTCTGACCACAGGGTGACCGGCACTCACCGACCAGGGATCCGGCCGCCAGGATGATCAGCAACGTCCTCATCGGGGCCCGGCACAGCCCTCTTTTGGTCTCCACTCTGGACTGAGCACAGAGGGAGGGCTGGGAAGCTTTGGCGCCTTGGCAGCTGGCTCCACCCAGGTACGAGGGCGGGGAAAGGAGGGAAAGGTGGGACCTGAGCCATGGGGAGCTGGGTACAAAGGTACCTGGCCCGTTGCTTCGGAATTCCAGGTTCTGGGCGGGATCCAAGGGAGTTCCCTTCTTAGTTGCAGAAAACAGCAACAGTGACAGACTGGCTTGTTTATCTGGTCTGGTGGCTGATTCATCCCAAGATTCTTCAGTGCTTTATTAGGGAACTGAGAGGCAGAAAACGTAAAAATAATCCACGACATACAGCCTTATTAGAGAGCAGCTTGGCACCGGGTATCAGAAGCCTGCAACTTACAAATACCTTTTGCCTCACTGATTCCATCCTCAGGGATTCACCCTGAGGAAAACAACTGGAGCAGATGAAGGAGCAGAAAATATGTTCCGGAATGTTCCTGGTGGCAGAGGAAGAGCTAGACACCTCGGCTTTGTTCTGGCAGGAGGAGATATAGGGTGTCTGCTGCCCCTGCTTATGCCACGTATTAAAGCAGGTCCGCCACGCTGGATGCTGGGCTTGGGGATAGCATTCCTCCTAGAGAGGCTGCTGGGGGTGAGAAGTCCAGGCACTCCTACACGGAGCCTTTGGGGTCTGGGAACTGCAAACGTTAGGAAAAAATGGATCAGAGATTTCAGTGACTCTTACTACTGTGCTAGAGATGGGGGCAAAATTCAGGAGTGGGCCTTTGGTTTGGGACAATGAAGGCTCAAACTGCTCACCCAAGCTGTTCCACCATGTGGAGGTGTATCTATAGGGATAACATGAAATCCACTGGGATGGGTGTTTAGGAAATGATTTTCCTCTTCTTGCTGGGCCTCAAGAGAAGATTGAAGGGGCCTGGACTCTGGTTAGGGTAGACATGATCAGAGATCTCTGCCTCTGGGGAGAGTCTGGTCGGCCCCAGCCACACAACAGCAGGCTGAGTCTTATAGCAGGACAGGCAGACCCTAAGGGAGGCTCTAGAGGGCTTGGCTTTGGGATGTAGTAGGCCGTGATATCCAGGGATCTGTATTTAAGGGTTTTTTTTTCTGTGTTGTAATTGTTTTCTGTCATCTCTGAGTCTTTGGCAAAGTTTGTTTGACAGCACAGCCACATTTGAGCTGTGCTTTGGGGGAATTAAGGTATGATATTGTGCCAGTCCTTTCCTATTAATTGCAGGAAACTACATTTCCCAGGCTCCTTTGTCAATGGTTTCCTGTTAGGTCCAGCCAATGGGAGGCACTGGAGGACGGCCGGCGAGCTGGAGGAGAGAAGTCAGGGTATTTCTCCCCTTCTTCCTCAGCTCTGAGTGGCATCCCCTGCAATGGCTGTGTCTCCTCTGGAGCTGCAGCTGCCTCCAGCCAGGCAGCTGCCACCATTTCTCTGTCAGGTGGCCTGGGCTCTGATAACAACATCTCCTCCTATTTTCCCCTTTAGCTCAAAGGACAGAGCAGCTTCCTGCTGTGGTGACTCTCTGGGCTGCTTCCCATCCATGATTGGATTCTCAGCTCTTCCATCACCTGGGTAACCAGTTCCCCTTTGTGAGAGTCTCTTGGTTTGAAAGACTCAATAGGTTTCTGTGTTCCTGAATGGACTATGATGGATGTGGGGCCTTTGATGACTTTTGGGACAAAGGGGCGTGGGGAGATCAGGGCCAGAGAGGTTACAAAATGCCAAGAAGGGCCCGTCGGGAGAGGTGCAGTCGCTGGAGCAAGCTGGGCTGGCTGGCCGAGAGGACAAGCTGCAACCCAGCTTGTCTGGGTCTGTGGAACACGAGGTCTTCCTTGGGGACTCTCAGAAGCACCTGGAGGAAGGAACCTATGAAAGAACTAGGCCCCCCATAGTCATGAGGAACTATGATTGTGGGACTATTAATGACAAGGAAGACACCTGGATTATTTTTATTTATTTATTTATTTAGGCTGCATTGGGTCTTCATCGCTGTGCGTGGGCTTTCTCTAGTTGTGGCGAGCGGGGGCTACTCTTTGTTGCAGTGCGCGGGCTTCTCATTGCGGTGGCCTCTCTTGTTGCAGAGCACGGGCTCTAGGCGCGCGGGCTTCAGTAGTTGTGGCACACAGGCTCGGTAGTTGTGGCTCGTGGGCTCTAGAGCGCAGGCTCGGTAGTTGTGGCACACGGGCTTAGTTGCTTCACGGCATGTGGGATCTTCCCGGACCAGGGCTTGAACCTGTGTCCCCTGCATTGGCAGACGGATTCTTAACCACTGCACCACCAGGGAAGCCCCTGACATCTGGATTATTGAAGAACTTGGGAACATCCATATATCATTTCTAATAGTAAAAAGAATAAAAGTAAAAGAGAACAGCATCCATGTCTGACAATAGGGGTTTGGTTAAATGCATAATGGTAAGTCCATCCAATGCAAGGCGAATGCAGCCTTCAAAATAACCCTGGAGAAAACTGTTTTGTGGCCTGGTAAAGAGTCACCATATTTTGTTAAATGAAAAGAAGCATGGGGAATTCCCTGGAGGTCCAGCAGTGGTTAGGACCCCGCGCTTTCACTGCTAAGGGAACTGGTCGGGGAACTAAGAAGCATGGCACAAACTATGTACAGTACAGGCTCGTTAAAACACATACACACATAGAGAAAAAAGTCTGAAGGATATATGTGAAAATATTCATGGAATTATCTCTGGGTGGTAGTAGAATTAAAGGTATTTTTATTTTCCTTCCTTTGCTCATCTGCATTTTCTAAAGTTCTTACAGGAAATGTATTATTTTATACTAAGGAAGAGTAAGGTGACTACACAAGATAAGTACACTGAAGAAGTGCCTTTATCTGAGCTGGACCCGTCTCTGGGGATGCCATTTCTTCTCCCTCAGCCAGAGTCCCTCTTCTTCAAAGCCAGCTGGGATGATTTCTCCTCCTGCAAGATGCTCATGACAACTCCAGCCCCCCACAGATTCACTCAAAAAAATCCTTCTAGAAGATGTGGTACATATATACAATGGAATATTACTCAGCTATAAAAAGGAATGAAATAATGCCATTTGCAGCAACATGGATGGATCTAGACATCATCATACTAAGTGAAGTAAGTCAGACAAAGACAAATATATGATATCACTTATATGTGGAATCTAAAAAAATGTTATTTACAAAACAGAAACAGACTCACAGACTTAGAAAACAAACTTATGGTTACCAAAGGGGAAAGGTGGGAGTAGGGATAAATTAGGAGGTTGGGATTGGCATATACACACTACTATGTATAAAATAGATGATCAACAGGGACCTACTGTATAGCACAGGGAATGCTATTCAATACTCCGTAGTGACCTGTATGGGAGGGGAATCTGAAAAAGAATAGATATATGTATATGTATAGCTAAATCACTTTGCTGTACACCTGAAACTAACACAGCATTGTAAATTAACTATATCCCAATATAAAAGAAATATTTTAAAAATCCTTCTAGAGCTCTGGTCTGCTGTGCACTTGGCATTGTCCAATATTTTTCTTCAGTTATGCTCACGTTTATGACTGGAAAGAAGAGACTTGGGTGGGGGCGATGTGTGGCGCCAGCACCGTCTGCAAGTATCGGAGGGGCAGCTGCACGGAGAAGGGTCGAGCCCATTTTTGTGTAGCTACCCCTAAACAGGAAAACCAGGGTGGGTAGTAAGAGGACATATTAAGGAGGCAAATTTCTTTTCTTTTTTTTTTTTAAAGATTTTTTGATGTGGACCATTTTTAAAGTCTTTATTGAATTTGTTACAATACTGGTTCTGTTTTATGATTTGGTTTTTTGGCCACGAGGCATGTGGGATCCTAACCCCCCGACCGAGGATCAAACCTGCACCCCCTGCATTGGAAGGTGAAGTCTTAACCACTTGACAGCCAGGGAAGTCCCGCAAATTTCTTTTGATTTAAGGAAATAGCTCTCCCTGCGAAGGCGTGGCTGCCTTTAGGATGGGCTGCTCTTGGTTGCGGGGCGTATTCATTGAGAAACTGTGACCAATGGTAGATGTTCCCTAGGTAACCGCATAACCTCATTTATCATAAATGTCTCCTTAGAAGTTTGAGTTGGGGGTAGTTTCTGAGGCCAAATTCCAAGGATGGGGGAAGTAAGGCATTGCAACCTGCAGTTTAGGCTTTGAGGCTGGATTAGAGCTATTTAGAGGAGGCATATCCCATGAAAGGGCCTGGAACTCAAAGATGGGATTTGGAGTGGGGGATTCTGAGCCCCTGTTGGAATCTGGCTTCCACGACATCCATTTAGTGTCCAGAGAAGCCAAGGCTTGGAGTGGGGTGGGATATGTCGAGCAACACCCAAGAATGGATGGGACTCACCCTGGAGGGACCGGCTCCTGGAGAGGGGCCTCCCACCCCTTGCTGATGGTTTTTCCCACCAGGACAGTGTACTCTGAGGCATTCTTGCCTTGGGATCCCCACCTTCTTCTCCTAACCCACTTAAAGAGGCAGTAAGGGGAAAAACAGACTGTTGATAATGTATAAATTGCAGTCACACGCCTGCATCCTATATCATCATAAGCCAAGGGGTGGGGTACCCTGGGCTGGAACAGGTCCTGGCGCCAACCAGTATCTCTTGAGTAATTGATTCATGGAACTGACTCACTCATTTAGATAGAGTATAACTTCTAGTGTTTTTTTTAACCCCCTCAAACTCCCATCGCTTTAGCCTAATTTTGTGCACACAGGAATGCGTCTCCCACTTCTGCCCCCTCCCTCACCATTTCACTCACTGGGCAGCACTGATACCCCCTGGGAGCAGACGCTGGGTTGAGGGAGGACAGTCATCCACATGTGACAGGATTTGGGATCTGGGGTAGAATCTAATGCAAGATCTCTGGCTGCTTTATATGTAAGTCAGCCACAGCCAGCCCCTTACTGACTCCAATTCATATACCAATCCACTCATTCATTCCTTCGTTCACTTATTTAATATCAAGTTTCCACCCTGTGCCAGATGCTGGTACCGGGAAGAAAACAGTCCCTTCCCTAAAGGAGTTCTCAGGATGTAACATCCATTACCCCAACGCTGCCCATTCTCAGCGGCCCTGAGCACTGTTCTTTTAAGAACCTGTGCAATTGGCAGCCCTGCCATCCCACCACTGTCCCGAAGCTGGCAGCATACAGGCAAAGAGGAGCTCAGAAGGTGAGGTGGGCAGGATGGAGGCCCTTGGGGATCACCTGGAGAGGAAGTTCTGCCCTGGTTTCTGGAAAGGACCTACTGCACACCCATTCAAGGGGGCAGATGCCCCAACCTGACTACAAGCTGCAATATGCATGAAATGTGAACTGGCAAGGATACTTGGTCATGCGTAATAGAAGGCTCTGGAAGTTGGCTTAAAACTAGGATGCAGGGAAGCCGAGGACAGGGCTGCAGCTGGGCCTCAGGAATGGACTGGATTCAGTCCATTTCTCGTCCTGGAAGCTCATGTGGAGGTCCCATTCTCGTCTTTGTACCCTGAGCTTTCCTGTTCTTTGGAGTGGGAAATAGTGTCAGAGCAGGTTGGAACTTACTTGTTCCAGGCCAAGCCAGCCAGGAAGACATCTGAATGCCAGGGAAAGGGACTTGTTGCATCAGCTCATCTTGGGTCTAGAGCCTGCCCTGGCATTAGTAAATGAAGACAATCTGCAAGCACAGTTCTGGGCAGGGTGAAAATTAACAGAAACCTCATTTTTTTTTTTTTTTTGTGGTAATGTAGTTTTGTTTTTATTTTTCAATAAAGTTACTATTAGCTACACAGTCTTGCCTGAAATTAACTGTTCAGGGTTAACAAATGGATTTTTCTATTGAATTTATAAAACATTTAGCTTTGTTAAGAAACAAATTTTTATCTTTTTCTTCATTACTTACTAATACACAGCATTCAAAGATAATAAAGCTGTCTTAAGATTTCAAATCTGAGAAGTCTATGGCAAGAGTTTAAAGAAGTACATTAGTCAAAGTGTACTTTAAATATGAATACACACATATTCCATAACCCAAATGTATTTAACATGAACGTTAGCCTTTCTTTTTGATAATGTTCCCCCTACAACACGGCCTGACTCAGCAGAACGGTGGTTCTCAACTGCGGGTGACGCTGTCCTCGAGGAGACATTTGGCATCTGGTGTCACTGGGGCTGCCATGGGGGGAGGGGTGCCAACAGCAATTTTTTATGTAGAACCTGGGGATGTTGCTAAATCCTACAACACAAAGGATGAGCCCCCCAAAAGAAATATCCAACCCAAACATCAGCAGTGCCAAGGTTAAAATACCCTGTTGTAGAGTATGACCCAACTGACCCAAGTTCCATTTTACAAATAGCCTGTCTGTTCCCAGTAACTCTGAAAACCACAGACTTTGCTAATCAGCAACGATTACTTAAATGACTTAACCTAGCCAATGTCATTACCAAAAACAATGTTTGACTTTAAGTATCAAAATACTTCCAGAATGATTAAAACACAAAATTAACAATGACAGAAATCAGGATATATACCATTTAATTCCCTTGAATCTGGTCTATATTAATCTCAATCTGAAAAGTTAATTTGAACTGTTTTGAAGTAGATAAGCAAATAGTTGCCATTGCATATTTTTCTGGACTATGATAAAAATTTAAAGATACGTCAAGCACCTGGCAAACAGCAAAGTGCTCTACAAGTCTTCTGAAAATGTTTATCACAATATATAAAAAAAATGAAGAACTTCACTTATTTGTTCAAATTTGTCATAACCATGTGTTTAGATAGGTTAAATTAAGTTTATTTGCTCTTTTTATAATAATCTCATAAATATTTTTAACAAATTGCAGTTAACATATATGGGTTGTATGACACAAATCAAGAATTCTCTTCCACACAAATTCTGGTTGTAAAGTATCAATATTTCCAATGAGAGTTCTAATGGGGAACCGGGTTTTTTAAAAATTCATCTTAAGTTTACTAAGTAGAGAAATTCTTTAGTACTTTAGTAATCATTCATCTCCACATCTACATTCTGTGTATTTTCTCATGGTCAACAAACTGATTCAAATGATTTAAGTTGTCCCACCACCTAAAGAGAAAAGTCTCGGCAATAATTTGAAACCACGGAGTTATCTTAATTTCACCATGGGCTGCCTTTTCCAGAAGTTCTTCTAGTTCTTCCTTTGATACGTAACAATAGCTTTTAATCTCATTGGGATCTGGATTCAAGGTCACGTTCTTCTTCACAAACAAAATGTAATCAATTTCATGTTCTCCCCAGATACCATCAGATTGAGCCTTGTAATGAATTCGTGTTAGATAATTAATTTCTTCTGGAAGAACCTCTTCCATGGGAATTCCCAACTCGGCCTTTAAACGCCTCTGTGCTGCTCGCCTTACTCCAATTGCATTGTTTTCTTCAAGCTCTAGTGGATTATTTAAGGGATGACTACAGCAAGTATTCGTAAAACAACCTGGAAAGGTAATTTTAGCGTCTGATCTCTGCTGAAGCAGGAGCTTATTTTCAATGTTGAATAAGAAAACACTAAAAGCTCGATGCAATAATCCTCTCTCGATGTTCTCGTTCAGATGGCAGTTCTTCTTGGTCTCCGCCCCGATCCTCCGGTCGTTCTCGTCGATGAGGATGCACATCTCCGCCAAGAGCTGCACTTGCCGCTCGTCCAGCTCGTCAGTGCTCACCTCGGGCATCGCGGCCCAGCCTGCGCGCCGACCCGGGGACCTCAGAAGACGACCAGCCGGAGGACGATACTCAGAAACCTCATTTAAGATGGAGTTGGGAGGACTGAAGGGAGAACTCTCAAGCTCTACTCTCGCTGTCAATTGCAGACTCAACAGAAAGCGACATACCTTTGCATCTCCAACAGGAAGAGGGTTACTATTTTACTACCCAGCAGGAGGAGGAATTTCTCTTTGCCTGGCAACAGCCTAGCCAATAAGAGACTGTTGTAACTCAGCCAATGAAAAGCACTACACTTCGAACTCCCAGTTTCCTCCAATAGACTCTGTGTTTATAATGGCCCCTCCCAACTAACCTCTTTTCCCCTATAAAGGAACATTCCTCTCCGTGTTCTCTGGACTTGCGTGTGGTTCACCATAGATTGCATGTCCCAAATTGCAATTCTTTGCCGTTCCTGCATAAACCCGTTTTGCTGGTAAAATAACAGGCTGTTTTATTTTTTTTAGGTCTTCAGCTGTTACCTTGTGGGAGAATTGGTGGGACCTGGGAGACCCTCCCCAGTAGAGATCTACTGGAATGAGTTTGGGTTGCAAGGCCGCCACATAGGATTTTCTGTATCCTTCCATGGACCATTGTTGCAATAGGGTGAGCTGCCAGGGTGGTAGGTACAGCTCTGGCTTCATTGTAGCACCCTTCTCATGTACTCAGCTAGATGGATTCCAACTGCAAGTCCCTGCAGCTCCCTGGGAGGGAGTGGCTCTCTACACAGGACTGATGGGAGGTGGTGGACAAACCTCTCAGCTCCTGTCCCTGGCAGGGGAACAAATCTGGAGGGTCCAACACTGAACTCCCAAAGCTCCCTAGGAGGACTGAATCCTAGTTGCCCAGAGCCATGACCTGTTTGATTATGCATCTGGACTGGTTGCCTCCCCTCCCTCTCTTCCCACTCCCCTATTGATGCTTTCTGGAATCGCTGCACTGCTTTATACCCCCCAGTCCTCGCCTCTGGGTCTGCTGCTGGGCCCCCAACCCAACACCCTGTAGTCTCAACAGCGAGAAGGAGGTGAGGAACCTTTGAGAAATAAGAGCACATGCTCTTCCATTCGATTTTGCCTTTTTCTCTAAAAATAGAGCTCTTTATTTATAGAGCTCTTTATTTAAAACAGCTTAGGGTAGGCCCCAACAAACATTAGGAAATTATCTAAATATGACATAAACATAAAATAAAATTAGATGTCTAAATATGACATAAACATAAAATTAGATGTCTAAATATGACATAAACATAAAATAAAATTAGATGTCTAAATATGACATAAACATAAAATAAAATTAGAAATAACTACAAATATCTTAGAACAATATATAATCTCCTCACTACCCTAAAGAATGCGAATGTTGCTTTCACCCAGGCATCACCCGCTCTGCCCCTGACATCTTTCATGCATGGCCCTGGAGTTTCCACTATGCAGTTCCTGGCTGCTGGGGACGTGAAAGGGCTTTGTAAACAGTTCAGTGCTGAGCACACCTGACAAATGATAATATTGAATAGCATGCTCTTTCCTAAAGCTGCCCACAGTTTTTTGTTTATGACTTAATGACCATAAAGGAGCTGGAGTTTAGAATTAATAGAAAGCTCAGCCTCTGTCAGAAATTAAACTTTGAAAAAATGCTTAAAAAACACACGAGGTTGCAGAACAGAGATAAAGCGGTTCCTTCACACAAGCCTAAGACAATAGTGAGGATAGCTTTTAGTTATTTGGAATTTACTTCCACGAAGCAGCTCGGCTGGTTCCAGAAAGGACGCTGGGCTTGGTCTGGGTATTTTCCTGGGAACTGGCCCTGAGCCCCAGCCTTCCCCAGCTCCATGGTTCCAGTTTGTTCTTCCTCTTCTGTGCTCAATCATGGATGTAGACAAGCCTCATTGCAGGGAAACCCCTGCATTAATGCATGTATGTGTGTGAGTCCCAGGAGTGGTGAAGGTCTCCTGCCAGCCTCGTGCCCCTTGGAAACCCTTGCCGAGACCTCGGTACTGTTTACATGGCCAAGGGAACAGGAGTTGGCCCAGCTGGCCAGAGACCGACAATCTCACCCTCAGAGACGTACACAGTAAGTCAACATTTTAGCTTCCTCGTTTGAAACAAAAGACAGGTGTTCAATTTAAAAAGGGGTTTGCGGGCTTCCCTGGTGGCGCAGTGGTTGAGAATCTGCCTGCCAATGCAGGGGACGCGGGTTCGAGCCCTGGTCTGGGAAGATCCCACATGCCGCGGAGCTACTAGGCCCATGAGCCACAGCTACTGAGCCTGCACGTCCGGAGCCTGTGCTCCGCAACAAGAGAGGCCGCGACAGTGAGAGGCCTGCGCACCGCGGTGAAGAGTGGCCCCCACTTGCCGCAGCTAGAGGAAGCCCTCGCACAGAAACTTAGACCCAACACAGCCAAAAATAAAATAAATAAATTTAAAAAATAAAAATAAAAATAAAATAAAAAGGGGTTTGCTAACGTTTTCTTTAGCAGTTGAAACTCCTAAGCACAATCTTACGTAGAGGGCCACTGGAGAAAATCAGGGCCCAGGGAGGCTGCTCTGGTTGCACTGGGGTGATCCTACAGCCCACGGCTCCCCCTGAGATTAAGACGCCTCCCGTGAAGCCCAAGGCCTTTTGGAAACACAGTTTGAGAACCCCTGGACCAGATGCCCTCGAGAAGCTTTTCCAGATCTTTCATTAATGTCCTACCCTCGCGTTGGCTTCAAAACAGCACAGCCCGGTGGATAAAATGCTTATGAAGATGCTTTTTACACAAATGGAGGAACTTAAGTCCTGGCAGGTGAAATGGCAGAGCCAAGGATTGTTCTGACCCCTGTGGTCCCTGCAGGGCCACAAAACTGACCAAACCTTGGTCTAACGAGTGAAGACTCAGCTCTGCTCATCCACATACTGGTGGGTGTAGGTTAATAAAGCTGTTGTTTGAGAACATCCATCACTACCCTCCGGTAAGGACAGTCACCTGTTTCCAGAAGACAGTGGTTTCTCAAAACTGGAAGAGGAAATGGGATGTCTTTACAACCACAATGGTCACCTAAAGGGTCTGAAGTGCTAAGACGGCGATCACAGGCCCAGGGGTCCGACTCCCTGCTGGGTTGCTACCCCCACCACCAATGAATCAGACCCCCTAGAAGGTGGGCCATTTGGTATTTTCTTCGCTGGGAAAAGGGAGAGGGACCCTTGGCTGGGCTCCAGCTTCTGAGAGCTCAGTTTCCTGACCAGGAGGCAGGGGTCAGCGAGAGCAGGAGGCAGGAGAAAGACTAGAGGTGAGAACTCCAGTCACTCTGAATTTAGGGTCACAGGTGGGAGACGCCCAGCGGTCCCCTCAGAGTCTGGGTGGATGGAGAATCCTACCAGCCACCACGTGGTGAGTGCCAATGGTGCGGCAGGCATCACACGCCTCTGTCGGAACCCTCACCGTGCCCCAGGTGGGAGCTGTAGAAAGGAGACTCGGGTACAGAGAAGGAAGGTATCTCCCCTAAGGCCACACAACTGGGAAATGGCAGAGCTGGGATTTGGACCCAGGCCTCTTTGATAATGGCAACTGTGCAATGCATGACTCAGAGACTGGGATTTGAAGGACCATGCCCTTCCTCTTCCTCTCCAACACCCTCAGCCAGCTGGATTTTTCTTCACTGGGGCCCACCCTAGGGGACTCATAAATCAGGATGCCGAGCCTCGGGGAGGAGGGAGCCCAGCGGGTGCTGGAGAAAGGCATGAGTCCTGCTACACTTGGTGTGCCTCCAGATTTCTTCCCTCCCCAAATCCAGATGGGCCCTTGTGCTGTCAGCCTTCAATGTCCCCTGTGACCTGACCTCGCCTCTTCCATGTTGTGCAGGGATGACTTTTCCAACTGGCCTGTCACCCCAGGGACAGTGGGGTGGTCTGACACCCAACCAACCTCTGGCCTCCGCCCATCCCTGTCTCCACCCCTCTTGGCCCTCGGCCCAAAGCTGGCAGGTCACAGGATGGGGTGGCTTCTGACTGCTCAACCTGGCAGACACCTCTAGCTGGGTTTCCCGAGGTGCTGTAAGAACCCTCTGCTGCCCCAGCGACGGTGCTCCCAGGATTTCAAGTCTTGGTGGCATGCTGGGTCCCCAGAGAGCTCAGCAGCACCAGACTGGGAGGGACGGCTCACCTGGCCAAGTAGTGCCCCAGTGTCCTACCTCTGACCTCAATCCCCTGGAGGCTCTCAGCCCCGCAGCTGCCGCCACCGCTGTACTCGCTTTCTGATTCCCTCCCACCCTCTTCTTCCTCCTCCTCCTCCTCTTCCTCTTCCTCGGGGCTGCTGTCCCAGCAGAAGGTCAGTGTCTGAAGAGAAACTGGGGGCTCCCTGGGGACCAGAGGCAGCGCTGGCGATGCTAAGCCCCAGCTGACCCAGGGGGAGGGGTTGTCTTTCAGGGGCTCTTCCAGGGAACTCGAGTCCTCGGAGAATTCGGGTGGTGGGAGAGGCTTCTGGAGCTCCTTCCCACCCGGTGCTCGGCCTGGCCTCTTCTTGGCCAAGTAGCCAGAAGATCCAGCCTCGTCCCAGGGGGAGGAGCCTGCAGTGCTGGCCCAGCTTCTGTCTGAAGAATCGCAAGCAGAGGAGCCTTCGACCTGGACCAGAGGAGCCCAGGGCCCTCCTGCCTCAGCATGCCCCGGGCTCTGGGCTTCCTGCCCCAGGAAGCGGGGCAGCTCAGTGTAGGGCTGGAAGCCGACACCTTCGTCCGTGTCCTCCTCATCTGTGTTCTCCTTCTCGTGCTTCTCCCCCTCAGCGCTGTCCTTCTCGGATCCCGCCTGGACGGTGGCTGGGGCCCTGACTCTAGGGGTCAGCCTGACCCGTCTGGTCAGCTCCTTTTGGGGACAGAGGATCAAGACATGCAGGCACTCTGGGCCACTGGGTTGAAAGGTTGCCCCGGGGTGTCTGTGTCCAGAGAGGTCCTGATTTGGGGAAAGGGGAGAAGAACAGAAAATTCAGCCTTTCCAGAAGAGTGACTGTTCTAATTTGGGTTCCCCTGGAAATAGACTCTGAGACAAGGCTTCAAATGTAAGTAGTGTCTTTGGGAAGTGATCCCAGGAAGTGTCAGCAAGGCATAGCAGCCAAGGGCGGGGTGTTATCAGGCAATTTACCCCGAGGGCAGCTGGAACTTAGCCCTGCTGGGAACACAGGCCTCAGAGCACCGTCGGGTGAGGCATGGAGGGGGTGGTGGCGGTGTGAATTCTCTGGCACATGCAGCTGGTGATGTGCTCGGGCAGAGTGGACGCCAGAGGCCAGAGAAAGCCTCCAGGTTTCAGGTGCCAGCTGCAGGAGGTCGAGCTGGTAACTTACCACATAATGGGAAGGCAGAGGGATAGGGCAAGGTGCAGACCCATCCAACACAGAGGCTGTCCTTCAGTTAGCGGGAATTCCCTGCAGGTCCCATATGCAGGAACGTTGAAACACTCCCGTGTGGCAGGGACGCTCAGACTCCATCCTCAAAGCCCCCACGGACCCGAGTGCCCACGGAGCCTCATCTACCACAGCCTCACTTTCCAGGCCTTCATCTGAACAAGTCTGACCTCTCCAGGCTTCCCCTGTCCCAGCTGGCCCCAGGTTCTAAGCAAGCGAGCTGGCAGACCGGTGGGGAAATTCCAGCGTCTTCCTGGGCAAGACTGACCCTCGGTTAGATTGTGAATGAAGTGCTGGGACCCTTTTAAGATGTCCCCTTTAGATGCCACCCTCCCGCCTCCCCTCTGGGCCTCTCTCCTGAGGCATATTTGCTATTTTAATTTGGTGCCAAAGGAATGAATTACTAATGGTGAAAATTTAGACAGGTAGATAGATGTTTCGCAGTCTGGGCCATCTTGATATTCTAGCTGAGCTACCTCTAAGTCTAGCTCCACTTCCTTGCTCTTCGACAACCCTCCCTCTCTGTCGCACACCCCCAGATTTGCCATACCAGGGCCTGTGGCATCTTTGCCTGATGAAACCAGGGGTTCCCCCTGAAGCTCTTCCAGATCACAGGCCCTGTGGCAACGACCAACAGCAGTGGAAGCAGAAGGGGTAGCAGCACCAGGAGTGCCCAGTTGGATCCTAGGAAGAAAAACATAATAACAACTAGACAAGCAGGGGCTCCTGTCTATCAACGGCATCTGTGCTGTGGGCTTCACATACATTATCCTATTTAATCCTCATCAGAATAAACCCATCCTACAGAGTGTGGAAAGCAAGGTTCAGAGAGGTTATGTAAGCTGCCCGAAGGTACAGTGAGTGGGGTGGAGCTGGGATTTTAATCGAGGTGAGTCTGTCTCTAGACTTGTGCTCTTAACCACCATATTATGAAGATTCTAAGGCCCAGGGGAAAAGTCCCCACCTCTGTACCACTTTTGCACCCACCTGGGGCCTCCAGGAAGAAGCAGGTGGGCTCAGAGAACTCGCTGTATTTAGGGTAGCCAAAGGTGTAGATAGTTCTGGCACTGAGGCAGTGGTGTCCGCTGGTGTCTGGTTGGAGAGAAATCTGGACTGGCTGGCCATGGGGAGTGGCTGGAAATGGGGTCTGTTTGGAGAGAGAAGCAGAGGTGGGTGGACCTGCTGGCGGGCACTGGCTCCATGCAGCCAGGACAGGGCAGGATTGGCAGGACACAGCTGTGACTCCTACACCTTTTCTTGCATTAAGGCTTAAGCATTCAGGGAGCACGTCCCAACACTCTCTGGTTTCTCTTCCACGGAGTTTCGAGGTAGAGATGGTCTGGGTTCAAAAGCAGCCCTGCCACTCAGGGTCACTCCCATGCACACCCCACCAGGGCCCACAGGCCCTCACTTTCAGGGACAGATGCCTCAGGCTTCCTACCCTCAGGGCGTGTCAATCAATTAGGGCGGGGGCGGTGGTCACTCAGCCATTACAGACACAGAAATCTCCAGGGCTGCCTGTCCAACACAGTAGCCACTGGCCACATGTGGCTCTTGAGCACTTGACGTGTGGCTGGTACCAACCGAGATGTGCTCTAAGTGTAAAATACACACCGGCTTTCATGAAAAAAGAACATAAAACATCTCAGTAATTTTTATATTAACTACATGTTGAGAAGAAAACATTCTATTGGATGAAATAAAATCTACTATGAAGATAAAATTCACTTCTTTCTTTTTACTTAATTTAATGTGGAACACTTAAATGACACAATGTGGCCTGCGTTATGTTTCTACTGGACAGTGCTGGTTGAGAATATCTGTGAGGTTCTTGAAGGCGAGGACCACATCGGACGAAGATCTATCAATATATCTCTGGGATCCAGAGTGTGCAGGAGGTTAGGAGTGTGAGCGCTGGTTCAGTAAAAGACAGAATGGACAAGAACGGGAGTCTGTAGACTACATACAGCTCCATCTTTTTTTTTAAATAGAGTTTTCCTGGAACACAGCTATGCCTGTTCATGTACCTATTTACTTATGGCTCCATTTGTGTTACAGATGGAGTTGAATAGATGTGACAGACGATAAGGCCTGCAAAGCCAAAAATATTTACTATCTGGCCAATTACAGAAAAAGTTTGCCAACCCCTGCCATAAATAAATATATACAGACATATGCACATGCATACACAGAAACAAGCCTGACATTGGATATACACCACATAGTTATTTGCGATCATCTCTGTGTACTTTTGGTTTCCTTCCTAGAATTTATCTGTATTTTCTAGTTTTTTTTTTTCTAATGAATCTGGTGGCTTAACAAGTAGGCTAAGTAGGTTCTTGGAGCCTGTCATACTTCAGTCAGATTAAAAAAAAAAAAAAGCTTTCATAATTAAAAAAAAAATTAGGTAGAAAACGGCTGTTTATTACCTGTAATGTGCAGGGGAAGGATGTCCTGAACTTGGCCTCTTAGGGGGAGGAGGGAAGAGGTGGGCCACAGGCCAATCACACTGTGCAGAGTCAAGGGGTGACTGCCAGGAGTGAGGGGTATGCAGGGAAGGCTTCCTGGAGGAGGCTTTCAGGGCTTGGAGGGTGAAGAGCACTGGGGTTTGGTGGGAGAATGAGGAAGGGGACCCAGCCTGGGGGCATGAAAGGGGTTTCTCACCTTATTCCTGGCCCCCTCTTTCCAGAAAGCCACCTCATAGTTCAGATCTGGTTGGGGCATGCAGTGGGGCAGCTCGTACGTGGCACTGACACTCAGGATCTCGTCTGTCCGGGTGAATACCAGGACAGGTGGGGCTGGCTCCACTGGCAGAAACAGAACAGGACCCATCAGGACCTTCTGGGGGCCACAGGGCATCCATCCCCCTGCCTCCAGGCAGGCCTGCTCCTCTCCCAGCCCAGAGACAGTTAACCTTCCTTTCCTCGTGTCATCCCTTCCACTTGGGTGCCCTTCACATGTCACTGGTCTGTCAGCATCCTGCTCATTTGTATTAGTTTTTGTTGCTGCCATAACATATTACCATGAACTTAGTGGCTTAAATCAACACGGATTTATTATCTCTCAGTTCTGTAGGTCAGAGTCTGGGTGGGCTTGATGGGGTCCTCAACTCTGGGTGGAAATCAAGATGTCAGCTGGCCTGGGCTCTTATCTGGAATTTTGGGGGAGAATTCACTTCCATGCTCATTCATGCTGTCAGCAGAATTCAGTTCCTTGTGGTTGTGAGGCTGAGGTTTATTTCTATGCTGTTGTTAGCTGGGACCCTCTCTCAGCTCCTGAAGGCACCTGCATTTTTTTTTTTTTTTTTTTTTTTAATTTTTGGCTGCGCTGCACAGCATGTGGGATCTTAGTTCCCTGACCAGGGATTGAAACCGAACCCCCTGCAGTTGAAGCACAGAGTCTTTATTGGACTGTCAGGGAAGTCCTGGCACCTGCATTTCTAATCACGTTGCCCCTTCATCTTCAAAGCAGAAACACCATGTTGAATCCTTCTCACACTTCAACTCTCTCTGATTTTCCCTTCTTCTGCCTCCAGCTGGAGAAAGTTCTCTGCTTTTAAGGGTTCATGGGATTAGATTGAGCCCATTTGGATAATCCAAGATAATCTCACTACTTTAACACCCATAAATTTAATTAAAATCCCTTTTGCCATGTAATAGTAACATCCAACATATTCAGAAGTTCAGGGATTAGAGCATGAGTATCTTTGGGGGAGTCATTCTGTCTATCATGGTCTTCCCTCTGACTCCTTGAAATTCATGTCCCTCTCCAGTGCAACATACATTCTCCCCATCCCAAGGTACCCCAGGGTCTCATCCCATTACAGCATCAACTCAAGTTCTAAAATCTCATCATCTAAAGTATCTAAATCAGGTTCAGGTGAGACTCTGGGTACAATCCATTCAGTACAGCTCCTGGGACACAATTCCTGTCCATTTGTGGACCAGTGAAAATAAAGTACAAGTCATCTGCTCCCAATATAAGGTGGTGGGATAGGCGCTGGGTAATAGTTATAGACATTTTGGTTCAAACAGGGAGAAATAGGAGGTAAAAAAGAGTCACTGGGCTGAAGCAGTTTTGAAATCCAGCTACACAAACTGTACTAGGTTTTAAGGCTTCGGAACTACTTCTCCTTGGCTTTCAGCTCTGCTCTCTGGGCTCTTGGTTCCACCCTCTGAATCATCCTTTCTTTTCATGAAAGGTAGCAGGTATTTGCAGCTAAGTAGTTTTACCAGTCTGCTTCCTTCCAGTAGAAACTGGGGGACCAGTAGCCTTCTTTCTTTTCCTGTCCTCTCTGCCCCTTTTCGTTCAAGCTGGCAGTGTTTCTGCTGATATAAAATTCTCAAGAATTTTATGGGTCTCCTGTGGATGTCATGAGGACCCACTCCATTAGACAGAAGCCAGTTCCACAAATCTTTTTGAGATAAGCCCTTCTCTATTTTTGGCTTTAGCTGAGCTGGCTGAGGGATGACACTTCAGCTTTCTAGAGGCTCCTTGATTTGACTGAGGGGAACTGAACTGTGTGTCATACCCTTAAATCTCTTCAAAGAGCCTTTTTCTTGACTAAACACTTTGATCTTTCTGAGGTTTTAGTAAATGATTGTACAACCACACACTTTGCTGTTTCTCTACGTCACACTCTTGGCAGCAATTTCTTAATTTTAGTATCTTTTGCCATCTGGATAGGTTAAGAATTTCCCAAATCTTCAAGTCCTGGTTCCTTTTTGTTTAGGCTCTTTCCTCAATTTCTCTCTCTCCTCCTTGCATTTTGCTATGATTATCAAGAATAAACCAGGCCATGCCTTCAACACAACATTATCAAATCTCCTTGATAAATGTCCAGATTCATCATTTACAAGGTCAGCTTTCCACATACCGACAGGACACAATTTTGCTAATCTTTTTGCCAGTATATAAAAGGCATCCTCCTTCCTGAAATTTTCAATAACATGTTCCTCACTTCCTTCTGTGAGGCAGTGCTTTTAGTATCCATACTTCTGCTAACAGTCTGTTCACGATGATTTAAGAATTCTTGAAGGAGACTTAGATTTTCTCTATGACGCTCCTCGCTTCCTTCCGAGCTCTCACTGGCAGAATTTTTTTTTTTTTTTTCTGGCAGAATCTTTAATGTCCATTTCTACTGACAGTCTGTTCGAGGTCATCTAGATTTGACTGATGGTTTGAAGATGGTGGGGGCAGTGACTTGGAATAAAGCGATGAGAGAAAATTAATACACCGTTTTCAAGGTCCAGCTGAAATGCCACTTTTTCCATGCAGCCCTCCCTGAGTACCAGCCAGCAGGAGCTCTGGCCACACTGGTCATCCCTGTCCTGTGTTTGTGCTCAGGGAAAATGTGTGGCTTCCACAAGGTGCCACTACTTATGTGTTCAGGAAATATCCACTGGACACTGATATGTATTAAGCCCTGGGCAGGGAGCTGAGAGGAATGGGGAGATGAGGCCTCCATAAATCTTGACCTCAAAGAGTTGGAGGAAATTAGGGGGAAATGAAATACGTAAACTACCAAAACTCAAGAGAGAAAGTGACCAGGGTCACAGCTGAGGGCAGAAAAAGGCAGGAAGGGTCACTCAAGCTTCAGGTGTGCTGCAGGAGAATCAGAAGAACTTCAGGGAGGAGGAGGCAAAAAAAAAAAAGTAACCTCCTTTTTGCATCTTTCCCTCTATTGTTCTAATTCTTATTCCTATTCATCCAGCGTCTGCAGTGGTTCATCCATCATTCTTCTAGCCAGACAGCCTTTCTGCCTGCCTTCCCATCTTTCTTTTCCTTTCTATCCATCCTTCCCAACTATGCTTCTTTTCCTTCCCATCCACGCATCCTTCTCAACCATCCTTCCTTCTTCCTAAGCATCCTGTCTTCCTTTCTTTCCAATTGACATTTCTTCCTTCCTATCCATCCTGTCTTCCTATTCATTTATACTTTCTTCCTTCCTTGTATCCAGCCAATCAGCCTACTTTTCTACTCCTCCATCCTTCCTATCCATCCATTCTTTTCTTTCCATACATCTTTCCTTCCTGTTTTTCCTTTCTCCTTTGCCTCTCCTTCCCTTTTACCCTTCCTTCCCTTCCCAGGCAGCCAGCCTTCCTTCTGTACTCTCTACCCACTGATCCATCTGTCTGCCTTTCGTTCCTATCCTCCACTTCACCATCCATACTAGCTCCTTCATAGTAAGCATTTACCCATCCATCTAGCCTCCTCCTTCCCACTCATCCATCACTTCTTCCCCATCCTCTCCACACTTCCTTTCTTCTTACCATGCATCCTTTTCGTCCTTTCGTCCAACCAACCAGTCAGCTTCCTCCCATCCAAATCATCTCTTCTTCCTTCTCTGCCATTCTTTCCTGCCATCCTTCATTAAATCCCTTCTTCATCCCCCTTCAAGCCCTATTTTGTCCTCAAACATTTCTAGAAGCCTGGGTGGTAAGTTACAGATCTCGGCTCCATAAGGCTATCGCCTGAGTATTTATCCTCTCCTCCTTACTCTTGACCTGATCAAGCACCTTGTCCAAGATCAGAAAGAGCCATTTCACATCCCATGTCCATCACTTACTAGCTGGCAAGTTCCTTAACTTCTGTGAGTCTTGCTTTATTTATTTTTTAAAAATAGGGTGATGAAAATGAACCCCACAGGTCTGTTATGAGGATTAGAAATAAAATACATTGGGGAAAAAAAGCACTCCCCTCACTCAATGTTAACACTGGTGATTTATGAAGGCTGTAAGCATGGGGAATGTTTTCCTCTCTATTTTTATCTCCTTCCCCCCCACCCCCAATTTCTACCGTGTACAGAAATTACTATTGCAGCCAGAATTTTTAAAAATTGTTTCTTAAAGAGAGAGATTGAACATTAAAAAAGTAGGAATAAATATATAAAGTGCCTTGTGTGGTTCATGACCAAGGTTGTGCTCAAAAGAAGATCATGAACCTCATTAGGAGGAGGTACAAACTGAACGGCTGGGGCTGGTGAACTCCCCTAACACCCTGCCATGAAGTCAGGCTACTTGGCCGTGGGCCAGGGCCCAGGTGGGTGGCCCCAAAGAGCTGCCCACTGCTTTGGGGAAGTGGGAGACAGATGGCTAGGATAGCAGCGCCTCTGAGCCAAGCTCCTCAGCAGACAGCCTCCCACAGGTCCCTCACTTACCTTCAAAAAAGTAATCCATGGACTTGGACTCCACCCAGGGCGACCTGGCTCTGGGAGAAACCGCTTGCACACGCCCCTTGAACTTGTTGCACAGGTCTTGTTTCTCCAGGCACATCAGAGAACACACTAGATCTTTGGTTCTTGCACACTTTTTTACTCTCCGCCACTTTGTGGGGGTTGCAGAGCTGGGGGAGGAGACAGGAGAGTGTGGGTCATGGATTCAGCCTCTTGGGGGTGAGGAAACTTAGAGAACACGTGATCACTCGTCCCTCCATCCCACCTGATCGTCCATCCATCCATCTGTCCAGCCAGCCAGCCATCGGCTGAGACAGAATGAGAACGGTCCAGTTAAGAGCTCGGGCTCTGGAATGATAGACAAGGGTGGGAACCCTGGCTCTGCCCCACACTAGCTCTGGGACCTTAATGCAGGTCACTGCCCCTAAGCCTCAGTCTCCTCATCTGTCATGGCTCCCCCACAGGGTCGTCGTGCTAGTAACCATTTTCCACGCGTTTATTCATTCAGGCATTTATGGACCCCCTGCTGTGTACCAGGCACGGTGCCAGGTGCTATGTGGATGTCAGAGGGGAACACACAGGTCCATGACTACAACCTCCTGAGAACACTGAGGTCCAAAGGAGGGACCTGCTTGCTGGGAATTATTCTTGGGGAATCAGCAATTCATGACAGACAGGTCCTGCCCTCGGAAACTTACACTCTGGAGGGAGGGGATGGGAGATCATCACCACATCAACAAGATAAATCCAGGAGCTGGTAAATGCAGTGATCATAGGGTAGTGCGGGGGTGACTGCTCTCTGAAGGCGGCTCAGGAAAGGCCAGGAAGATAGTGCTGAAGCTGAGGCCGGGATGCTGAGAAGGGAGCCAAGAGAAGGCCTGGGGGAAGGAAACGCAAAAGCAAAAGCCTTGCGATGGGAAGGGACTTGATCTGTCCAGAAAAAAACAAGGCCAGGGTGGCCAAAGCCCAGTGGACAAGGCCGGGAGAGGGTGGACAAACTGGACGTGAGGGTGGAGGGGGGTGGGCAGAGCAGGCAGGGTCTTGCCATCTTGGCAAGGGGTTCAGATTTTCTTCCAAGTGTCATAGGAAGCTATCAGAAGGTTCTGAAGAGAGGAACTGAGGTCATCTAATTTATGTTTTTAAAATATCACTCTGATAAACCAGCTAGGAGACTGCAGCAGTGGTCCAAGAGAGAATGGTGGGTGAGATGGCAAGAAAAGGTTGGATGTAGGATGCATTTTGGAGGTAAAGCTGATGAGACTTGCTCATGGATTGGATGTGGAATGTGAGGGAAAGGAGAAATGAGGACTCTTCCTGGGTTTGGAGACTGAGCAACAGGTGACCAGAAAAGGCTGAGATACAGGTAGGCAAAGAGAACAGATCTGGGGGAAGAATTCCCCTGTTTTGTGCTTTGGTGAAGTTATACTAGGTAAACATCAACGAAAAAAGGAACTGGTACAGGCATATTAATACGAGACAAAATAGAAACTTCAAAGTCCAAAGCGTTAGTAAAGGTGAAAAGAACCACTACACAGTAGTGAATGATTCCACTTACCAGGAAGATATAAAAATTCTAACTTATATGTGCCTATTAAATAGCTTCAAACTATATTCAGCAAAAATAGATAAAACTACAGGAAGAAAAAGAAAATCCACTATTACAATGAGAAATTTTTAATATATCTCACTCAGTAATCAACAATTGAATAAAGAAAAATTATTAGTACATATGTTAAAAAAATGAACAACATAATTATCAAAGTTCGTCTAATGAATGTATACAGAACAAACAAGAAACTGGTTGAGCCACATACGAACCCTAAACAAAATATTATCAAAAATATTAACAAAAATAAAGCAACTCTCAAATTTCAAAGAATAGGTATCTCTCAAACTATTTCCTCTGACTGCAAATAATCCAGTTAAAAATCATTAAAAAAAGAGAACTAAAGAAAGTTTGAATATTTTAAAATGTTTTAAAATGACTCATGGATCAAATATTTGCAAATGATGCAACCAACAAGGGATTAATTTCCAAAATATACAAACAGCTTATACAACTCAATCAAAAAGACAAACGACACAATCAAAAATGGGCAGAAGACCAAAATAGACATTTCTCCAAAGAAGACATACAGATGGTCAACAGGCACATGAAAAGATGCTCAACATCTCTAATTATCGAGAGATGCAAATCAAAACTACAACAAGGTATCATCTCACACCAGTCAGAATGGCCATCATCAAAAAGTCTACAAATAATAAATGCTGGAGAGGGTGTGGAGAAAACGGGACCCTCCTACCCTGTTGGTAGGAATGTAAATTGGTGCAGCCACTATGGAGAACAGTATGGAGGTTCCTTAAAAAACTAAAAATAGAGTTCCATATGATCCAGTAATCCCACTCCTGGGCATATATATGAAAAAGACCAAAACTCTAATTTGAAAAGATACAGGCACCCCAGTGTTCATAGCAGCACTACTGACAATAGCCAAGACATGGAAGCAACCTAAATGTCCATCAACAGATGAATGGATAAAGAAGATGTGGTATGTATGTATGTATGTATGTGTGTGTATATACGGGAATACTACTCAGCCATAAAAAAGAATGAAATAATGCCATCTGGGGCTTCCCTGGTGGTGCAGTGGTTGAGAATCTGCCTGCCAATGCAGGGGACACGGGTTCGAGCCCTGGTCTGGGAAGATCCCACATGCCGCGGAGCAATTGGGCCCGTGAGCCACAACTACTGAGCCTGCGCGTCTGGAGCCTGTGCTCCTCAACAAGAGAGGCCGCGACAGTGATAGGCCCGCGCACCGCGATGAAGAGTGGCCCCCGCTCGCCGCAACTAGAGAAAGCCCTCGCACAGAAATGAAGACCCAACACAGCCAAAAATAAATAAATAAATAAATTAATTTAAAAAAAAATGCCATCTGCAGCAACATGGATGGACCTAGAGATTATCATTTTAAGTGAATTAAGTCAGACAAAGACAAATATCATATGATATCATTTATATGTGGAATCTTAAAAAAATGATACAAACTTATTTACAAAACAGAAATAGACTCACAGGCACAGAAAATAAATTTATGGTTACCAAAGGGGAAAGGGGACTGGGGAGGGATAAATTAGGAGTTTGGGATTAATATATACACACTACCATATATAAAATAGATAAACAGTAAGGTCCTACTGTATAGCATAGGGAACTATTTTCAATATCTTGTAATAACCTATAATGGAAAACAATCTGAAAAAGAATATATATATGTATAACTGAACCACTGTGCTGTACACTTGAAACTAACACATCATTGTAAATCAACTATACTTCAAACAAAAAGACAGGAGACTCAAAAATCACACACTGGAAAATAAAATAAAATGACTCATGGATCAAAGAAAGAATTATGATGGAAGTTAGTAGATCTCTAAAATTGAATGATCAAAAATATAATACAAATAAAAATTTATGAGATGTAGTTAAGCATATAGCTTTAAATATTTATAACAGAAAATAAGGAAGGATAGAAATTAATAAGCTAAGTGATCAACTGAATGAGTCAGAAAACACATGCTAAAAACATATCCATGAACAGATTGAAACTGTAAACTACTACTTCAAAATGGATTATAAAAGACATTTTTAAATGATATAAGACATGGAAGAACAACACAAAACAGAATCAGAGAAACTCAGAAAGGAGATAGCAGAACACAGGAGTCAGATAAGAAACAAAAACAAACACATTTCATAAACAAAGAATAAATTAGAAGAACTATAAGAGCAAATTAATACAGCAGATAATGCCTTAAAAGAAACAGAAAATGAAAAGAGAAAAAGTTTCAAAAAATAAAAGAGAACTGAAATGTAAATGCTAAAGTTTGAAAACTCCTAGAAGAAAGCACAGAAGAGGATCTTCGTGACCTTGAGTCAAGCAAACATTTCTTAGGACACCGAGAGAAAAGAAACCTGATGTGTTAGTCTGCCAGGGCTGTGGTGACAGAATGCCAGGCTTGGGGGCTTACACCACAGAAATTTCTCTCTCACAGTTGTGGAGGCTGGAAGTCCAAGATCAAGGTGTCTGCAGGTTTGCTCTCTCCTGAGGCCTCTCTCAGGAGATGGTCACCTTCTCTCTGTGTCCTCACCTGGCCTTTTCTCTGTGTGTGAGCAGCCCTGCTGTCCCTCTTCTCATAAAGGCACTAGTTCTATTGGATTAGGGCCTCACCCTTAGGACCACATTTAATCTTAATTACCTCTTTAAAGGCCCCATCTCCAAATACAGTCACTTGGGTGTTAGGGCTTTAACATATGAGTGACTAAGGGGGGGAACACAATTCAGTCCATAACAGGGAATTATGAATTAAGCTGCTATGAAAGTTCATGTACAAGTCTTTGTATGGACATATGTGTTCATGTCTCTTGGATAAAGATCTAGGAGTAGAATCTGGGAAACTCGGTAACTGAATGTGTAACTTTACAAGAAACCATCAAGCTGTTTTCCAAAGCGATTGTACCATTGTAGTTCCCGTCAACAATATATAGTCAGTGTCCATAGGGGATTGGTTCTAGGCCCCCCCGGAGATACAGAAACCTGTGGATGTTAAGGTCCCTTATATAAAATGGTCTCGTATGTGCATATAATGTATGCATATCCTCCCATGTACTTTAAATCATCTCTAGATTACTTATGATACTTAATACAATGTAAATGCTATGTAAATAGTTGTAAATACAATGCAAATGCTATGTAAATAGCTGCTAGTGTGTGGCAAATTCAAGTTTAGCTTTTGGCACTTCACAGATTTCTTTTTCTTTCTGGATTAAAAAAAAAATTTTTTTTGATCCATGGTTGGTTGAATCTGTGGCTGCAAAACCCCAGAATATGGAGGGCCATCTCCATGAGAGTTACTCCCCATGTTTGTCTATGCTTAGTATCATCAGACCTTTTAACTTTAACCATTCTAGTGAGTGTGAAGTAGTATTTCCTTGTAGCTTTAATTTGCACTTCCCTAATGACTAATGATGTTGAACATCTTTTCATGTGCTTATTGGCCATTTATATATCTTCTTTTGTGAAGTGACTATTCAAATATTTGGGGGGTGATTTGTCTTCTTATTTTTGAGATGTAGGAGTTCTTTATTTTGGATATAAGTTCTTTGTCAGTGTATATACTATGAATATATTTTTCTCAGTGGCTGGCTTTTTCATTTTCTTTGGGCTTTTTTTTTTTCTTTTAAAGAACAAAATTTTAAATTTGGTGAAATCCAGTTTATCAGTATTATTGACTAAATTGTTTACACACATCTCCCACCCAATTCATATGTTGAAGCCCTAACACCCATGTGACTGTATTTGGAGATGGGGCCTTTAAAGAGGTAATTAAGATTAAATGTGGTCTTAAGGGTGAGGCCCTTATCCAATAGGATTAGTGCCTTTATGAAAAGAGGAAGGGACACCAGGGCTGTTCTCACACAGAGAAAAGGCCAGGTGAGGACACAGAAGGTGACCATCTCCTGAGAGAGGCCTCAGGAGAGAGCAAACCTGCAGACACCTTGATCTTAGACTTCCAGCCTTCAGAACTGTGAGAGAAAAACTTCTCTTGTTTAAGCCCCCAGTCTATGATATTTTGTTATGGCAGCCCTAGTAAATGAACACAGATTTTGGTACCATAAGTGAGGTGCTAATGTAACCAATATCTAAAATTGTGTTAGTAGCTTTGCATCTGGGTAACAGAGGCTGAAAGAGTTTTGAGGTTCATGTGAGAAAAAGCCTACATTGCCTTGAAAAGACTGTTGGTCAGAATATAGATGTTAAAGGTGATTCTGGGGTGATCCCAGATGGAAAGGAGGAATGTCTTATTGGAAACTGGAAGAAAATTGATCCTTGTTATAAAGTGGCAAAGAACTTGACCGAATTACGTCCTAGTGTTTTATGGAAAATCAGAAGTGGAAAGTGATGAACTTGGATACTTAGTTGAGGAGATTTCTAAGCAAAGTGTTGAAGATGTGACCTGGTTTCTCCTTACTGCTTATAGTAAAATTAGAGAGGAGAGAGAGAGATAGAAGGAATTGTTAAGCAAAAAGGAACCAGAAATTGAAGATTTGGAAAATTCTCAGCCTATGCATATTGCAAAAAATGAGAAAGTGTGTTCTGGAGAGAACACCAAGGTTGCGCTGGAAAATCATTTGATAAGGAGATCATGGGTGCGACTCACGGATTTAATCAGCCACCTCAGCAGAAGCCAGGAATAGAGATGGGATTATTACATGTATCACCCTAATTCTGTTCACTGAAAAGATCTCAAAGCAATAGTTCAGTAGTGATCAGACAGCTACACAGACTGTGTTCTTTAAAACCATTTCTCACCAAATGGAGACATGGCTGATTTCAGGTTTTAGGACAGGAATTGTGCAAATGAGTCTGGAACATCTTTTCGCAACAGACAGCAATAAAGATATCATGACTTACTAGGGTCAAATTCAAAGGACTCAGGAGCCAACCTGAAGAGACATTCACGGGCTAAAGATGAGACAATTCAAGCTTCAATGAGTAGAATAAATTGCAACCATCACATATGTTGAATTGAAACCATCACATACGTTTAACTACTTGAGTTCGTAATGATAATAAAAAAACAAGTCAATCACCTTTGGGACATGATAGGGAACCAGTTCGTTATCTTGAAAACTGGTAAATTAAAGGAAAAAAATTCAAGCATTTATTCTGTCTTGCCTACATGAATAGTACCACTGAATATCAAACACTACATGAGAGGAAGCATCTCTTTATAAAATTAATTCCAGCTAATAAATGAAAAAATACCATTAGAATATCATGGTTTTGGAATCCTCGCAGGTGTTTCAAAAGTGTAAAAGGAAAGGAAAATATCATAAAGGTCCAGAGGTTAGGCTTTCAATTCTTTCATCAATTTATCCCACCTCCGCTATGCCCAGCTGTGTGGCTTTGAGCAAAATACACTCTCAGTGCTTCAGTTACCTCCACTGTAGAGCAGAGTCACTGAATCCTTCCTCCTAGGGCGGTGTGAGATTAAATACGTTTCATGTATGGACACAGTGCAGACACAGAGCAAACACACAGGCCATGTTAGGTATTGGTATTTTCTGCCTCCTGATACAGTTCTATACCATTCTTTCTTTTGAAAGCTCTCTCACAGTCTGTCCTTTCCCAAGCCAGGCCCCCATCACTCACATCTGGATGCTACAGATGGAGGGACTGTAATAGAACAGGAAGAGCACGAGCTTTGGGGTCAGACAGACTTGGGTTTTTCTTCTGGTTCCATCACTGGCTTCCTTGGGCAGGTCACAGCACCTCTGAGTTGCTTCCTCACCTCTAGAACAGGGGAAATGCAGGGCCTGCCTGGTGATACTGGGAGGAAGAAGGGAAATGCTCATGCAAGGCTCCTAGCACTCAGCCTGGCACAGGGTGGGTCCTGAGTACGTGGTAGTTCCTGCTTCCTCCTTCTCACCAATTCTAGATTAATCCTCCTGAGTATCTGCTTTCATTAGCTTACTCTCTTACGAAAGAACTTCAGATGATTTCCATCTATATGCAAAGATGGCAAATCTGCTTTCATTTGCAAATTCCTCTGCATCAGCAGTGGCTGCCTGGGCTGCCAAGTTCAGAAGGATTCCAAGGCTCCGTGCAGGCTCCGTGGGGAAAAGGGTAATCATCTAGTGATGCCTAACACACCTCTGCAAGAGATACACCTGCCTCCCTTATCTGCTGGAATGCCAAGCACCTCATCGAGGCCCTAAAGAATTCCCTCACTGGGCCCTCACAGCTCCATCCAAGCCCTGCTCTGACTTTTCTCAAAGACCTGCCCCCACTCCCGGCAGGTCTTTCACCTGGGCGCTGTTCTCCATTCAGCATGATCCCTACCTCCAGAGCTTTATCAAACGCCCTCTTCCAATACCTGCTGCAGGCCGTCACCCGTGGACACAGAGAACCAAGCCCCTCCAGCCCCTGCCCACCTCCTCGGTCTCCCCCTACCACCCCACCAGCCCGGAGGCGCCCCTCCACCTTTGATAGGCCACAAAATAGGTCATGTTCTGGGGATTGCCAGGTCCTGGGAGCCACGTCAGGTACACACTGAAGTTCCAGGAGAGCAGCGTCACGTTCTGGGGAGGGGCCAGATGGGGCCTCCCTGTGGGGGAGAAAGAGGTCATGAAGTCTGGAGCCATTCCGAGCAGCGCGGCGGGCAGTCGGGTGCTCAGCGAGTTTAAGAACCAGGAGTTATCTGGGGTGGCTGAAGCACAGGGGCCGTGATGTCGGCTGGGAAGCTGGGGTGTGGGATTCCAGTCACAGCCATGCCACCAACTGGCTGTACTGCAGCTCCTTCCCCTCCTTAGACCTCAGCGGCCCATCTGTGACATGATGGGAAGCCCACCCTGGCACCTGAGGGTTCCGGCAAAACAGTGCAGCACAGGACCATCTAATAGATTCCTGGACTCCAGGAGGGAACGGCCCTGAGGGTCTCAAGGGGCAGAGGCTCTGTCTTGTTCTCAGCCATGTCCCCAGAGCCTGCCTGCAATGGTCCCTGGCACATAGTAGGTGCACAGTAAAAATCTGTTGAGTGAATGAATGAATACTGTGATGACTTGGATTATTCCTAAGGTCTCCTAACTGGTCTCCCTGCTTCCAACCTTGTGTCCACAATCCATTTTCCATATAGCAGCAAGGGTTAAAATGAAAGTCACATCATGTCACTCTTTTGCTTTAAACCTCCAGTGGCTTCTGTTTCATTCAAGGTAAAATCCAAAGTCTTTACAATCACCCACAAGACCCTACTCTATCCAACCCATGACTCCCCTTGCTGGCTCCTCTCCAGCCATGCTGGCCCTTTCCTGTTCCTAGAGTATGCCGGGAACACTCTCACCTCTAGGCCTTTTCACGAGCTGTTCCCTCCGCCTAGACTGTTCTCCCCCTGGATATCCATCTGGCTCACTCCTCTGCTTCCTTCACATCTTTGCTCAGATGTCATTGTCCCAGTGCTTCTTTCCCTGACCACCTCTAACTGGCCCCTACCTCCCTCCTTGGCACCTCCTCCTTCTCACTGCTAACCCTCATCTTCTGAAATATGCATCTGATTACACAGCTGCCCAGCTTCTGCCCTTCCCTTGTCCTCAGAATAAAGTCTATGCTCCTTATCAGGATATGTGAAGCCCTGCCCAGCTTGGCCTGGCTGGGCCATCTCGTTGACCTCTTCCTGACAGCTCACCGACACACCTCACCAGCCTGCTCACCTACATACGTCACCAGGCTGCAGCCAATCTTCCTTCTCGCCCTTCTCAAACCACCTCATTCTTCTGTGTGTCTTTGAACCCAGGTGTCTTTGACAGCGTGGTATTCACCATCTAATCTTTCAAAGACTTGATTCAAACGTCACTTCCTGACATCTTTCAGAGGAGTCTTCCTGACATCTTTCAGAGGAGTCTTCCTGACATCTTTCAGAGGAGTCTTCCTGACATCTTTCGGAAGCGGTGGTGATGCTGCTGATAATAACAGCAGCTAATGTGTGTTGTGCCCTAACTATGCGCCAGGCGCTATGCAAAGCACGTTACCTGCATTTTCTCCTGCAATCCGCCCCACATCCCTAGGAGGTAGGTACTAATTATGATCATCACATTACAGATGAGGAAACTGAGGCCCTCTCAGCTAATAAGTTGTAGAAACAGAATTCAAATCCAGGCCTAGCCAACCCCGAAGTCTGAGGTTTTTTTGTTTTTCTTTTTAACATCTTTATTGGAGTATAATTGCTCTACAATGGTGTGTTAGTTTCTGCTTTATAACAAAGTGAATCAGCTATACATATACATATATCCCCATATCTCCTCCCTCTTGCGTCTCCCTCCCTCCCACCCTCCCTATCCCACCCCGCTAGGTGGTCACAAAGCACCGAGCTGATCTCCCTGTGCCATGCGGCTGCTTCCCACTAGCTATCTATTTTACATTTGGTAGTGTATATATGTCCATGCCACTCTCTCACTTCGTCCCAGCTTACCCTTCCCCCTCCCCGTGTCCTCAAGTCCATTCTCTACGTCTGCAAAGTCTGAGTTCTTGATCACACTTCCTCCCCTAGGTTCCCATGGGGCCTGTTCAGCCTTATTCTTCCAACATCTATGGCTCATTATTGGTCAAAGACACCTATTGATCACTGCGTGCCAGAGGTTTCAGAGAGGACTACAGCTCCTCTCCTGCCCTTTAGGAGCTCATGGTCCCGTGGAGAATGCAGTGCCTTGAAGTGTCGCGTGGGCCATGAGGGAAATCCACACAGGTTATAGAGCGGCATCAGGGACGGAGGGCCCTTTCTGCTGATGGCTCTCGGCTCGGCTCCACACCCCTGGCCTTTTAGACCAGCCCATCCTGTGTCCTCTAGCTGGGACTGCATCACCAGGATGCAGATGCCGACAGCCCTCCCAGCTTCTGGACGTCCTAGCAGGTGGCTGGCACGAGGCCAAAGTCTGTCTACAATCGTCTTATTTGAGGACGGGCCTCAATGCTGAGCTTGGCCACAGTGGAGAAACAGCAGCTAGAGTAGTTGCCTCCTAATGAGCCTTCGAAGGGTGCCAGGCGCCGGCGTGAAACTTTATACACAAAACCTCATTCAATCCTCAGGACAAACCACCCTGTGGGGTAGGTGTCATTCCCTTCCACGGAAGGCACTAGGCTCGGGTACAGATGGTGAATAATTTGCCTGAGGCTACACAGCCAGTATGTGTGCGAGCCAGGATTAGAACCTGGATCCCGCTGCGCTTCACCCTAAACCTTCACACCACAGTTTGTGTTGTGTACACTAAATATTCCTCGGGTGTAAGGATAGCTAGGTCTAGACAGCAAAACTATTGAGTTTGATGGTGAAAAAGGGGTACAGAGGACCCCCTCCTCTCCTCCCCGCATAGGTACACTGTCCCTCATCAGCTGCAGTAACACTGCTGCGAAGGTTCCAGGGGCTGGGGCATCCCTGAGCTGACCTGGGTGGGTGGACCGCCCTATACCAGCTGCTCGTCCCATGGCCAAAGCTGGCCATGCTCACTTCAGCTTGTCTTCTCTGTTCTGTGTGTCTCACCAATGCCTTCCTTCTTGGCTAATTCCCCTTAATTGCTCTGAGCCTCAGTTTCCCCCTCTGAAACGGGAGGAAATAATACCTATCTTCTAGGACAGTTGGGTTGTGATGCTAAACTAGAATAATGTGGTGCCCAAGAAGTTGCTCAAACAAATGCTGGCTTTTAACTTTAGTATTAGATGATGTCCAAGGGCCCTTCTAGCTCTTAAATTATTAGTCTAAGACTAGGGACATATCCTGGGGACATTTTGGTGTTCTTCTCCCTGGATTGGTTGGGGTTTGGTGGTTGGTTCCTATCCCAAGGTATTTTGAACCCTGTCACCTTATTTACCAGTGAGAGCTCAGAAAAAAAGGTGGCTTGTTAGAATGACAGCACAGCATGGGCTAAGCTGGCACTCCTTCCCCTCAGGCCTGGGTGGAACTTCTGACACCCCGAGTCGGGAGGAAGGGGAGGGCAGGGCACTTCTGCTTGCTTTCCCCTACTAGTCAGGGTCTGTGATATTAATGCAGCGGATAGGGCTTTTAGGAAACCTTAAAAAGCACTTTATAAACAAAGGCAGCTGACTTTTGAACGGCCACTATCTTTTTTCCTGTTCGTTTGAAGCTGAACTGGCATTCGGAAGCTGGATCAGTTCCTTCCCGGAAAGGAATTTCAAAGACCCGGGTCTGTTTAGTCCTCAGAAAAAGAAAACTGGTGGTGGGTGGGCTCTGCTAATTCGCACGGGTTGCAGCACACAGACTGATGCCCAAGGCACTCCCTCCCCGGAGCTCTGGGTCGGAAGGTGGGTGCGGACCGGACCGGATGGAGCACCCCGCGGCCCCGCGCCCACCCCGCGGCCCCGCGCCCTTACCTGGAGCGGACTGCAGCAGGCACAGGAGCAAAGGGGCCCACCGCCGGGCCCCGGTCATACCGGTCCTCCTGTGGCCCAGGGTGGGACCAGGTCCCTCCTCCAGGCCCACCCAAGGCAGGTGACGCGACTGGCAGCCAATGGGAGGCCGGGCCGCGGGCCCGCCCCTCCGGGGCCAGGACTGGGAAGCTCCCGGGGCTTCCCTTGCGGCGGCCCCGCTCAAACCCTGCGGTAGCTCCCAGGGCCTCTACTTCATTTTGTTCTGCCCGATCCCGGGGGTGGGAGGTGAGGCGGAATCAGTAAATCCGTGTATGGAGGGAGGGGAGAAGAGGAAAACTGTTTATTATTAATAATCACAGTTAGGAATTCCAATACGAGACTTTTAACAGGACAGACGAGTTCAGGGCCAGTTTAAGAACACCATTGGCTGTATCCGAGAGGGTTCTAAGTGCCAGGTTCTAAGCCAAGCACTTTCCCATATTATCTATTTTAACCCCCGCGAGCATCTGGTGGGTCTGTCCTGTTATTCTCTACATCCTTCACGCGGGGAGTGACAGCCTCCAGAACTTCATGGGCTTGCTCCTGGGAAAGCTGGTCCCTCTGGTGCCAAAGCCTGTAGTGTGTTTGTTACCAGTCACCCAAACAGTAATCGCTTTCAAATAGTGGAACCAGCCTCCCCACAGAATAGTCTACAGCCATTAAAAACGATGTTGCCAAGGCATATGTAGTGACTCAGGGATGTTTATAATACACTCAGCAGCAGAAAAGCAAGTACCGAAATATGGGCCCATTAAAGAAATGTGTGCCTATAGGTATGGATAGTTTTGGAAGGATATACATCAATATGTTAGTGGTTGTTATCTCTCAGTGATGAGGATATTTTTAAAAGGTTTTTTTCTTTTTGTTCATGTTTAATTTCTAAATTTAAGTAAGTAATCCTAAACTAAATTAGTCATGTTAGTTTCTAATTAATATGTCTTGCTTTTCCTGTAAGAAACGTCACTTTATTCTAAAAATAATCATAGCTCTTGTTTATTAAATATGTTATTTTCTGTTCTTCCACAACTCTCAAGGGAGGTACTGCTTCCTCTTTTCAGATGAGGAAACTGCCATTCTGAGACCCCAGAGAGCTCATGCAGGTGCTGGATTCTGGATTCAGACCCAGGCCTGTCTGACTCCATGACCACACTGCCTCTGGGTAATTGCTTTGTTCATTATCTGGGTCTAAGTGACGGACCTGGTGACCGTTGGTCAGCTGTGACCCAGCCCGTGAAGTAGGACCAGTTATGTTGCAGAGAGCATCCTGGAGCTCATCTCTGGTTGGATGCTGGCGCTCAGTTTGGATGCCAGCAGTTTTGGGGAGAGAGACAATGCCTTTTCACAGGACTTGGTTGCCCAGTGTTTGGCCCTGGGTACAGACATTCAGAAATTTCAGGATACTTCTGGGATTTGCCTCAGGCTTTCAACTCAGTCAGCACTTCTTAACAGGGGCTCACAGAGGCCATGTTCAGACCTCAAAGGCAAGGAAGATGGAAGAGGTCTCACGTGGGAGCGCACTTAAGTATCTTTGAATCTCCCTTGAAGCTGTGACTTCATCTGACCAACTGCAGTTCTTTCAGACCCGGAATCCCACTGAACTGGGAGCAGTTTGGCAGGGGGCACAGAAGTGTCTTCCTTTGCCACCTGCTCCACATGTTTGGCTCATCTGAATCTGGCACCTGTTCTTTTTTCTAAATAAATAAATAAATAAATAAATAAATAAATAAATTTGTTGGCTGCGTTGGGTCTTCGTTGCTGTGCACGGGCTTTCTCTAGTTATGGTGAGCGGGGGCTACTCTTCATCGTAGAGGGGGCTACTCTTTGTTGCAGTGTGCGGGCTTTTCATTGCGGTGGCTTCTCTTGTTGCGGAACGTGGGCTCTAGGCGTGTGGGTTTCAGTAGTTGTGGCACGTGGGCTCAGTAGTTGTGGTGCACGGGCTTAGTTGCTCCGTGGCATGTGGGATCTTCCCAGACCAGGGATCAAACCCGTGTCGCCTTCATTGGCAGGCAGATTCTTAACCACTGCGCCACAAGGGAAGTCCCCACCTGTTCTTTTTGACAAAATCTGCCACATGCTTGCTCTCCCTTGCTCCCTTCCTCCCACCCTATGATTTCAAGTTAGGAAATTGTGTGTCTGCATCAATACCTTGCTGCATCAATACGAAAGGACATTTTGTGACCACAAAGGTCAGGTAAGTTGCATCTCTCAAAACCTTAAAAGACGTCATCTTGAAAAAATGGAAGAAAGATGAAAGAGAAAATCTCAGCCAGTTACCATGACCTAGCCTCTGTGCAGGTCCTCAGGGTGTTGCTTCAGTTTCTTTCTGGTATCTCAAATACTAAGTCCATTCTGGAATAAAATGCGTATATCTCTATTGAGATCTCTTTATCTCAAACAGTATTCAATAGCATTAATATTTATTTGAGTCCTTGTTACACAGCGGGCACTACAGTTTACATATATTATAGTATTTAGTACACACAACAACCCCATGAGGTGGGTATTAATATCTTTTTTAACAGATGAAACGCTGAGAGGTAACATTGCTTGCACAAGGTCACACAGCTAGTTAGTGACAGGGCTGGGATTTGGACTTCAGTCTGGCTGTCCTCAAAGCCTGTGGGTATAAAACATCTGCTACTCAGCCTTCTGATGGTTAAGGGCAGACGAAAATAAAATGTCCCGGTCTTGATCACTTCCTGATTTGCAAAGATCATAGCATTAAACTCTCACCAGTGCTGCAGTGCCAGCTTCCTCTTTGGTGGAAGCAGTGGTGCTGGTAAATGTTTAATGCCTGGGTCTTGTGGGGCAGGGGAAGGCCCTACTTGGTAGCATTTGCCAGTTTCTGTGGTATAGATAACTCCACCAAGGTCAATTTCAATTTGAGGCCCTAAACACAAAGTTGGGAAGAAATGCCCACAATGGGCTCTCCTGAGTCTGCAGGAGCCTGCTTCAACACAACACAGAGTGGAAGAACCAGAACTGAGCTCTTCCATGTTTGGAACAAACTACATCCCAAGCCCTAAGTGGCATATGGGGCTCGTATTGAAGTCTCTGGTCCATGGCGTGAGACTCATGATCTCTTACGTGGCAGTCAAAGGTTTTTACAATGGGGCCTCCACCTACCTTTTGAACCTCTCTCCAGCTCTCTGTGCTCCACCCACACAGAGAGTCCTCCTGGAGTCTCTCTCTCTCTCTCTTTCTCTCTCTCTCTCTGTCTCACTCTTGCTCTCTCTCTGTCTCACTCTCGTTCTTTCTCTCTCTCTCTCTCATCTTTCAAACACTGCACCTGGGATTCCCTTCCCAGGCTTATCTTCCCCCTAGTCTTCTAGTCTTTTAGTCGACTCCTATTCTTGCTTCCTGTCTCAGCTCATGAGTCACTTTCTCAGGGAACCTTCCTTAACCCCTGACACTGTTTTGTTCCCAATCCCTATATATGTCTCCTTTGTCAGTACTTAATCACCATTTCGTAGAAATCATTTTTCTGCCTTTAATATCTCTCCTCCTGGATATATCCTCAAGGCCTGGCACATAGTAGGTATTCAATGACGAGTGAGTAACAGACTTTTAATGTCTGGGGCTTAGTCAACACATTTCCAGATGCCCAAGACAACTCAGCCCCACTCCTGGCTCTTAGCTGGCACATGATAATCACTCTGTAAATATTTACTAAGCTGAACTTGGCATATGACTGATAATTGAAAGACCTCAGTATCTCTTCTGAAAGTATGACTTCACAGTCATACCTCCCTCCATAGATGGGATTTTACAATCATGCCTCTTCCATTGACCCCGAGAATAATGTGTATAAAACCACATTACTGTATGATGACTTCCAGCTTCCCTCTTTCCTTCCTGGGCCAGCAAAGGGTCCAGGAAGGTTGGATCAGTGGACATTGGAAAAGGTAGGTGAGGAGGAAAAAGCTAAGAGCCAACTGGGGCTTAGGTGTTTGGAGAAGAAAGAAGCAAGTTTAGGAGACAGCTACCATGACTATGAGATGAAGAGAGAGATGGAGAAAATGGATTTTAAAATTTTTGTTCTGTGTTAGGACTGGAATATGTTTTAGCATTTTTTTTTTTTTCAAGAGACTAAAGATTTTAAATGGGTTGAAACTACTGTTGTTTTGACTGCTGTTTTTCTTGCTCTTGTTTTAATGCAATGCTGTCGGGGGTTGGGGGGAGGCAGGCCTCAAAACAAGAACAGGAAAGCCCATTTTTATATGGTAGTATTACTGAAGACTTTATCAGTGGTAGGGGCAAAAACCCCAAAATGGCTTCAGCCAAAAAGGAATTCTGCAGGCTCACCAGATTGGGAAATTCAAGAATGGATGTGGCTTTGGGATGGCTCTGGCAGAAAAAGATTCTGATTGGCTTGGCTTGGGCCACATGCCATTCCCTGAACCAATCAAGGTGGTCAGGGAGGATGGAATAGTCTAACTGGCTAGTCTCAGTATTGTGCCCTGGGGTGCGAGGGATGAATGGAACACCCTGATTGACAGCCCCTCCAACCATGTGGAGTGGAAGATGGGCAACTCCCCAAAGAATGGATGCAGAGGAGACAAACAGCACATAGCCACTACAGAGGGTTACATATGAGGAGACGTCAGAGATCATCCACACCAACTTCCCGCCCTGGAAAGATAGGCATCCGAATGCTGCTTGGACTCCTTCAGTGATGAACCCTCACTACCTTTTGGGGCTGTCAGTTCTGTTTCTGAACAGTTCCACTTTGGAAATTCTCCCTTAAATTGATCTAGCTCCTTGTAATTTTCGCCAGTCATCTGACTCTTCCTTTTGAGGCCTCCCCAAATAAAACAAAGCCCTCCTTTCCATGTCAACATTTCAAATGTTAAGGTCTCTGGAACTTTCTTATTGGATGGTGCAGGGGTGACAGCCAGTTTCCTTGGGATAAAAGCACCAGCCTGGAAATCTGGAGGCCTGAGCTCCAGCCCTCATTCTACCTTTAATGCAGAACAGTGGCCACCCTGGGAGCAGGTGTATGCTGTTCCCATTTCACAGATGATTATACCCAAAATTCATATTTGAAATCCTAACCCCCAAAGTGGTGGAATTTTGAGATGGTGCCTTTGGGAGGTAATAAGGTCATGAAGGTGAAGCCCTCATGAATGGGATTAGCACCCTAAGAAGAAGGGACACAAGAGAGATCATTTTTCTCTTGGCCATATGGGGATATGAGGAGAAGACTTCTGCCATCTGCAAACCATGAAAAGCGCTCTCAGCAGGAATAGAATTGGCTGACACTTGATCTTGGATTTCTCAGCCTCCAGAACTGTGAGAAATAAATGTTGTTTAAGCCATCCAATCTATGGTATTTTGTTATAGCAGCCTGAAGTGACTAAGACAGATACTGAAGTAAAGGGAGGCTAAAGGGCATGCCCAAGGTCACACAATTGGAAATGGGGAAGCTGGAATTTGCAGCCAGGACCACATGATTCCAAAGCTTCCAGTCTTTATCACCCTATGGCCTTAAGCAAGTTACATCCTTTCTCTGGGCCTCAGTCTTCTCATCTGTAATTTGGGAACTTTAGTGTGCATTAGAATCACCTGGAGGGTTTGTTAAACCACAGATTGCTGGGGCTCATTCTTAGAGTCCCTGATTCAGTGTTTCTGGGGTGGGGCCTGAGGATTTGCATTTTAACAAGTTCCCAGGTGCTGCCAGTCTGGGTTCCACACTTTGAGAACCACCATAGTAATTGATTCCAGCTCTAACATACATGTTGCAGGGTGGGAGAATTTTTACCTTTCCACTTAGCTTGGCTTAGTCCTTTATTAAATGGTGTGTGTGTGTGTGTGTGTGTGTGTGTGTGTGTGTGTGTGTGTATGAGAGAGAGAGAGAGAGACAGTGCAGGCAGCAGGAACTTAGCTCCACAGTAAAGTTAATTGAAGGGAAATTCAAGAAGTAGGTAAATAAATGGGGATAATGTGGAGTAGATGTCCAGTCAGATTTGAAGGGAATCAAAAGGAACAGGCTCAGAATCCTATAGGTTTTCTAATTATAATAATTCCACTTATTGAGCACCTACTATGTGCTACTGCTTTCATTCCTTTATCTCAGCTAACTCTTACAGCCAGTCTATAAGGTAAGTATCAATACTGATGCTTTGCCAATGGGAAACTGAGGGTCAGAAAGGTTAAGAAACTGAGCTAATGGGAATATAATAAGGTACAGCTGCTGTAGAACACATTCTGGTGGTTCCTCAAAAGGTTACATATACAGTTATGATATGACTCAGCAATTCCACTCTTAGGTACATACGCAAGAGAACTGAAAACATGTCCACTCAAAAACTGTACATGAATATTCAGAACAGCATTATTCATAGTAGCCCAAAACTGGAAGCAGCCCAACTTTCCATCAACTGATGAAAGGATGAACAAAATGTGGTATATTCATACAACAGAATACTATCCAGTAATAAAAGGAATTATGTATTGATACATACTACAACATGGGTGAACTTTGAAAACATTATGCTAAGTGAAAGAAGCCAGACACAAAAGGCCACATGTTGTATTCCACATGTATATCCCATTTTTTTAAAAAATGTGGACCATTTTTAAAGTCTTTATTGAGTTTGTTACAATATTGCTTCCGTTTTATGTTTTTTTGGTTTTTTGGCCACAAGGCATGTGGGATCTTAGCTCCCCAACCAGGGATTGAACCCGCACCCCCTGCATTGGAAGGCAAAGTCTTTAACCACTGGACCGCCAGGGAAGTCCCTGTGTATCCCATTTATATGAAATGTCCAAAATAGGCAAATCTATAGAGACATTAAGTATATTAGTGGTTGCCAGGGGCTGGGGGAAGGCAGGAGAATGGGGGAATGACTGCTAGTGGGTATGGGTTTTTTTTTTCAGGTGATTATAAAATGTTCTGGAATTGGTGGTGATGGTTGCAATGACTTTCTGAATATATTAAACATTGTACACTTTAAAAGGGTGAATTTTATAGTAGGTGAATTATATCTCAAATAAAGAGGGGGTAAGCGTTCCTAAGGGTACACAGGTAGAGAGAGATGGAGCTGGGATTTGAATCCAGGAGCTTATGGCAGCCTGGAAAGAGCCCGTGGTTACCCATCTCGGCTCAACCCTTAATCTTTGGCAAGGCCCCTCCTCCTTCCCTTCTGGCCTCAACCTCTCCTGCTTCGGGCTGAGGGGCGTTGGAACCTTCTGGCCCTGAGGTGAGAGGACTCCAAGTCTGGCGCTGCCCCATTCGATGGGCCCGGGCGGGGGCGCAGAGGGAGCGGGGGAGGAGGGGCAGGACCGCTTTCCTCCGAGAACACCCTGTCCGTTTCCTGTAAGAACTGCCAGGCTCATTCCAAACCTGCCTTTATCGCTCCTTACCGGCCTGGGAAAGCCCCCAGGCACTCGACAGCGGTTCCCAGGTGTGCAGGCCGGCGGGCGTGCAGGGACCGAGGCTGCGCGTGCAGAGACCCGGCGGCCCGCCCCTCCTTCTGGGAAAGTGGAGGCGGCCAGGCGGGCACCTGAGGCCCCAGATCCGCGCATCTCCGCGCCGAAGTCTCGCCTCCCACCCGCTTCTTCCATCCGCCCCCTTGCCGACCTACTGTGTGCTATATCCTCCTGGGGTCTCCTTCCTCCCTTTTATTCTTTCTTTCTCTCGTATCTGTTTATTTTTAATAATGAATTTTTAATTACACACGCAATAGATGAATACGTTTTCCTTTTAACACATAATCCTCTGTCCTTTCTCCTCCGCCCCCCTCCCCCGCCCATACACACCCAAGGTAACTGCTATGATCAGTTTGGGGTGATTTTTCATGAACCCATAGAAAATATATTGTGTGTCTTTGTGCGTGGTTTTTATATACATTGTTTTCTATAAATTGTCCTACTCTATCATTTTGCAACCTGCTTCTGGCATTTTTCACTCAACAAAAGTTCGTAGAGAACTTTCCACATTGGTACATAGAAACCATTTTTTTTTCTTCATTGCTCAAAGTATTTCACAGTCTGGATGTGCCATATTTTATTTAACTGATCTCCAATTGATGGATATTTAGAATGTTTTTACTTTTCCACGATGACAAACCGCCTCCACGATCACCTTTGTACACCATGCACGCTTGGGCAGATGTTCCCTGGGGTAGATAACAGAGATGTAGATCTACTGGGTCACAGGGTGTGTACATTTCATAATTTAACAGATATTGCAAATTGCTCTTCACAGGACTGAACCAATCTATTTCCTATCTGTAGTGTACATGAGATTCTCCTCTCCCCAACATCCTTGTCAACCTTTGATCTCGTCAAACTTAAATTTTTTTGCCAATAGTGTTTTCTTACTGTTGTGCTAATTTGCATTTGTACGGGAGTTTTCTGAAAGTTCCGGGTTGCTGGTGTGGGGAAAGAACCCAGGAATTGGAATTAGGTGGCCTGAATACTAAACCCACTCTGTCAACATCTGCTGTGTGACCTTGAGCATACCAGTTACCTGTCTGATCCAGGGCATGTTCATATACACGATCTCTCTGCAGTCTGTATTTCTCTTGCTGCCTGAGAATCTTGGTTATAAGCTTTCTTTTTTTTTTTTTTTTTTAACCACCTTCTGGCTGTGTGATCTTTGGCATGCTACAATCTTTAAGTCTGGGATCTTTATCTGTAGAAAGTATAAGCTTTCTTTTGGGTTCCCTGTTTCTGGAACCTAAGGTTTCTTGGTCCCCAAGGAACCCCTTCCTCCCTCTCTGCTCACTGCCAGGACTCTGAAATGCATGGGTAAGGCACGGTGTCCAGAAGTTCCCATTAGAATGCACATATGTGCCCACCAGTGGACAAATCTTCAACTTGCCCATTCTTCACTGAATTCCGACCAGCTTGCAGCAGGCAACAGGGGCAGGACACCAGATAGAAAGGGCTTTATTATTTTTTTTTCTTTTGTAAAACTTTACTGTAGAAAAGTAAAATCTGCTAGGTGTAGAAAATTATACAGAAAATTAAAAAAACACAACCCCATTCCCTAAAGAGACTCACTGCTGTCTATCTTTGATTTATGTGTACATAGATAGGTATTTTAATACACATTTTGGTACTAATTTTTCACTTAGCATTATATGATGAGCATGTCATTTAAAACCTGTTTTTAAATCTTAATTTTTTTTTAACGACTGCTTTCAGAAAAGTTGTACCAGTTTGGGCTCCCATGAGAAGGTGTGGATGGGTAAGCTTTGAAAGGAGCAACATGGCCCTCACCCACTTGGACACCCACTGTGGTCTCTAAGGAACAGAAGACTACCTGGGAGGGATCTCCTCTGAGAGGGCAGTCAGAAGAGCCCCAGGTACGACCTCCGGCCTTCAAGCACACTGGATCCCCCAAAAGCTTTCTTAGGAAATCAACTGCATTTCACAAGTGTGAGCACCAGGGGGAACCACACACCAAAAGAAAGTGACCCTGACTGTGAGAAGTTGTGTTGAACCGAGAGCTTTCTGGAAGCACTCCAAGGTAGAGAGAAGGCCATCTCTCCCAACTTCCTTGATATTCTCCTTACTGGACCTCCTGCACCCCCTGGGGAGGGTTACCCTCAGATGTGCCCATAGGAAGCTCTGGGAGTTGGAGCGGCACGTCTGGAAGCGCCAAGGCAGGGTACAGGATCGTGGTAGGAGCCCTGGTCTGCAGCTTCCCCATTGTGTGTCTTTGGGTCAATTACATCACTGTTCTCAGTTTTTCTCATCTGTCAAGTGGGGGTGACAATTCCCTGTCCTTTTTTACTCTGTGTGTGTGTGTGTGTGTAACTTATGTAAAAGTACTTTGAAAACCAAGAAGGCCTACGGATTCCATCTGCAGTGGAGGCTAGAGTGTAGAGGGTAAGGGTGCGTGTAGCAAGGCTGGTTAGGTGGCTGCTATGGCAGTCCAGGGAAGAGGATGGTGCTGGGAGCTGTGGAGGTGATGAGCAGTAGTTGGATTCTGGATATATTTCAAAGGTAGAACCAATGGGATTTGTTGAAAGATTGGTTATGGGGTGTGAAAAGGAGAGAGGATCAAGGGTGATACCAGAGCTTCTGGCTTGAGCAAACAGAGACCAGTGATGCCTGGTACTTAGATGGGGAAGATGATGGGAGGATGGCTTGGAGGTGTACATCAAGTGCTCATATTTGGACATGATAAGTTTGAGATGCCTTTTAGGTCACTGAGTAAATGAGCGAAGATAGAGGTCAGAAGATTGAGCCCTGGGACTTCCCTGGTGGTCCAGTGGTTAAGAATCCACTTTCCAATGCAGGGGACGTGGGTTAGATCCCTGGCTGGGGAACAAAGATCCCACATGCCGCAGGGCAGCTAAGCCCGCGTGCCGCAACTACTGAGCACGTGGGCCGCAATTACTGAGCACGCAGGCCACAACTAGAGAGCCCAAGTGCTGCAACTACAGAGCCCATGCACTCTGGAGCCCGTGTGCCACAACTAGAGAGCCCATGCACCGCAACTAGAGAGAAACCTGCACGCCACAACAAGGAGCCCACGTGCCACAGCAGAGGATCCGCATGTCACAACGAAGATCCCGCGTACTGCAAGTAAGACCCAATGCAGCCAAAAATTAAATAAATAAATAAATAAATAAATATTTAAAAAAAAAGAAAAAGAAAAAGATTGAGCCCTAATCCCTTTCTTGGGAGTACTGAAAAAAATCACACTACATAGCAGTGTAGACTATATCAGAGATGAAAACATACTTGACATACACTCTGCCACATCCCTTGCAGCATCCCTGGCGGACATCACTGCTTCATCATGACACTCAGAATCCTTCTCAACCCAGGGTTTTACCAGCCAAGTGGAGGTGATACAAAGGGAAAATCCCTCTATCATCCTTGGACTTGACAGGCGTGCCAAGAATGTAGATAATAAAACCATAGGTTTTTGAGTCAGAGAGACCTGGGCTAGAAAGCTAATCTTGCTACAAACTAACTTGAGACCTCAGAAAGAGTAATTTATCCTTTCTGCCTCAGTTTCCTCATTTGAAGAATGGGGTGAATTATAGTTCCTATCTCATAGGTTTGTTGTGAAGGTTAAATGAGATAATAAAAGAGGTGTACTTAGCACAGCACCTGGGACACAATCAGCTCTTAATCCAGAAAAGCAGCAGCAGCAGTAATAGTTACTGGCCTGTATTATTCCAGCTCGAACATTCTAGAACATATCCCCCTTCCTTGCTATTTCTGACCTCCAGGACAGAGATGTTGTAATGCTGGGGCTTTCCAGCAGGAGGCACTGTTGACATTTACATCTCTATTGCCCGCAGAGATTCAGGAAGTGGGGAGAAATTTCCTCTGGAGGAGTGTCCTCCAAGGACTGTCCTGGCAGCCACTTAGACCCCTTTTTCCTGGTACAATAAACCGAGCTCTTTGTTCCTCCCAAACAACAGTGTCTCAGCTTTCTTCACTGGGTTTGGTCCTATTTTCTCAGATACGGTTCCTGGCCTCCTCCTGTTTATGGACTCAAGCCAAAACACTGAACCTGGCATCCCAGGCCCCAGCCAGCCTCTCCTCACTGTCTGGCCCCCCAGCTGCTGCTGATTTCCCCAAAGTGACCAGGCGTGTGCCGGCGGCCTTCCTTTTGCATGTTGTGTCAATTTGGAATGTGTCCCATGTCCTCTCTCTTCCCCTCAGCTCTGTAGGAACCTTTTCCCCAATTCTTCCTCTTCCAAGCAGGAAAGAGATGGAGGTGGGTTCCACTAATCCCACTGAGCGGACGGGACGGAAGCCAGACACAGGTTCCATGAACCGCCCAGGCTCGGGTCGTGGGCAAGCTCAGGGAGGAACCAGAAGCCGGGTCTCCCCAGCCTCAGGCTTGAGTGAGTCACTTGCCACCCAGACCTCATTCATCTTCAGACTCAGGCTCTCATTTGGCCTGTGATGAGCACCTGTGACTTGCCAGGCCGTGTGCCCATCGCTGGGCCAGCCTGAGATGGAAGCAGACCCTGTGCCAGGCCTCAAGGGGCACAGCCCTGGGGGACGAGACAGCACTCCAGTGGGCCACAACAGTGCAGAGCAAACGTGCTATAACGGAAGGACGGGCCACCAGGGTGCTGGGCAGGGGGTAATTTCCGGATGCCTGTGGTAACCCTCCACACTCGAGCCTCACCAAAGCACATGCCTGTTTTAAAGGGTCTATCTTGGGTCCAACTTTCTCCACCCTCAGTGGCCAAAATGGACTGTTCCTCAAACTCCATACCCCTTTCTTAGCCAAATATCACCTCCTCCCTGCTGCCTTCAGCACCCCCAACACATGCACAGGCACATACACACACACACACACACACACACACACACACACACACTGCCGCTTAGAGTAAGATGACCTCATGGGAAGGCCCTGGAAGAGGGCCAGTCAGCTGGGAAGCAGCCTCTGAACCCGCACTGCTCTTTTCCCACCCCTCCTGCTTCACTGCCCACTACCCCCTTCCACGGGTTCCCCTCCATGGTTTCGCATCCAAGGCCTGGAGAGTATCTGTCCCCAACTTTTATCCCTCTCCACTGGCAACCCCAGTTTGTACACAGGAGATGCCAGGACTTATGGCCTGATGAACTACTGCATGCCTCTGCCGCCTGCCCTCCCTCCCTCCGTGTATGAAATCTGCAATCTTTGGCATGTGCTTGTTACACAGAATGCCACCAGCAAGTCATCAGCTGTCATGACAAACAAACGAGAAAAAGAAAACAATGAACAAATGAGAAAAAGAAAATGAAAAGCGGGCTGCTTCTCAGGGCTCTGGTGCCCCAAACCACAATGACACACCTGGTGGTTTTCGGTGGAAGGCGGCATGTCACATGAGTCAGCTGAGTTGGGTAGTAGTTATTCTATAGGTTAATAAAAATAATTTCTTTATTTCTTTTTAAAAATTAAATTTAATTTAATTAATTAATTAATTTATTTATTTTTGGCCGTGTTGGGTCTTCATTGCTGTGCGGGTTTTCTCCAGTTGCGGCGAGCGGGGGCTACTCTTTGTTGCGGTGCGCGGGCTTCTCATTGCGGTGGCTTCTCTTCTTGCGAAGCATAGGCTCTAGGCATTCAGGCTTCGGTAGTTGTGGCTCGTGGGCTCTAGAGCACAGGCTCAGTAGTTGTGGTACATGGGCTCAGTTGTTCCATGGCATGTGGGATCATCCCAGACCAGGGATCAAATCTGTGTCCCCTGCATTGGCAGGTGGATTCTTTACCACTGTGCCACCAGGGAAGTCCCTCTTTATTTCTTCATAAAAAGATACACATTAGCTGTTAGAAAAATTAGGAACTAGACATTTTAGATACAACAAACTAAAAGCAAAGATGTATGGGTCACCCCACCATGTAGAAATGATCAATTCCTGGGAATTACACACAGACCACACACCTTTCTTTTTTTCTTCTTCTTTTACACAGTGAACTCTTACTGTAGACATCGTTTTAGAACCTGCCTTTTAAAAAAACTGAGCAATATATTGTGAGTGAAAATAGCTAACACTTGCTGAGACTGACTCTGTGTCAGGAGCTGTGGAAGCACTTTGCATGTGGAGTTTCATTTAGTCCACCGTGTGAAGTTGATTATTTACTGCCCCATTTTACAGATCAGAAAATCAGAGTTAAGTGCTCTTTCGACCCTAAGAGGCAGTTAAAAGACCAGCCTCACAGTTAAGAGGCCTAGCCTGGGAGGCGGGAGGTGAGATTCCAGCTCATCTCCCTGGTTCAGGGCCTCAGTCTTCTCATCTGAGAAATGGGGGTGTGGGGCTGGAATGACCTTCCCCAGTGGAGGGGGGCTGAAGACCCCTTCCCCACTTTCAGAGGCCACCTCCTCCGAGGCCTCACTTTATCCTCGGCCTGAGGCTGATGGCAATCACTAATATTCACTGAGCCACCTGCCAGGCCATTCTAAGGACTTTGTTTAATCCTCCCAGCAGTCCTTTTTAAAAAGGTCTGGGTTATTTTTATCCCCCCTTTACAGGTGAGGAAACTGAGGCACGGAGAGCTAGAGTGCTTTGCCCAGCGTCATTCCATGAGTAAGGGGCAGTGTGAAGATTCAAACCCAGATCCATCCAGTCCCAGACCTGTGTTCTTAATGATTCCCAGTGGCTTTCCAATGTTTCCTCACCCACGGAAAAACAGACACTTTACATCCTAACTCAGTAAACACACGTGGTATCAAAATTTAACTGGAATACAGATTTCACGAGCTAAAAACATATCTGTACCACGTGAGATGCTCTCAATATTGTCTTTTCTAGTCCACAAAGAAAAAAAAATCCTGGCTGCAGCAGCTACATTGGGCTCAAAATGGGTCGTGACCTGTAGTTTGAAAATCATTGCTTATGCTGTTCCTTCTCTGCTCCAGGGAAGGCCTTTTTAATGGGTTCAAGGTCTTTCTCATTTGATCCTAGGAAGTAGCCAGCACAGGCACTGTGACCCTATTTCAGAGAGGACGGAACTGAGCACCAGAGAGGGGTAGGGCAGTTCCTGCCGGGGGTACCCAGAGAGCTCTGGGATTCCCATCTAGAGACAGGTCGAGGGCAGATTTGACACAGCAACTTTATTGAGCACCTGCTGTTTGCAGGGTGTCACATACCTTACAGCACAAGGTTTAAGTCAGTTAAACTTCTCAGCAACCCAGGCAGCCAGGTGTGGGGGGAGGTTAGGGATACCTTGTTACAGTTGAGGCAGCTGAGGCTCAGAGAAGTTGAGTGACTTGGCTAAGGCCACACAGCCCGTTAGAAGCCAGGCCTGGTTCGCGTCCCTACTTTGTTCCCGGAACCAAGCTCGGGGCCTGAAACCTAACAGACGCTCAGAGAACGTGTCCCTCTGGCTGGCCCCAGAGCCCTCTCCCTCTGCCAGGGCTCTGTGATTTCTGCCTTGGCCCCCTTTCTGGGAAGCATGGCCCTGGGCAGGGCTGGCTCCAGGGTAGTTCGGGGCTTGCTGGGATTCCACCTGGGCAAGGGTCCCTGGGGTGCGTACTCTCTGCTGACTTTCAGTTCCAGGTCCCTACACGCTAGCTCCTGGCCCTGCCCTGTCAGCTGAGAGGGAAGGATTCAGACCACTCCCCTGGGCTTGGGGTGGAGGAGCTCTGCCAGCGTCTGTGCTCACTGGGCCTCTCCCACCCCAGCCGCTCCCTGCTCACCTCTCACTCCCAGGCCCAGCTCTGGGGCCTCTGGTGAGGCCCAAGCCCTCTCTGGTCCTACCTCCAGCCTGGGTCGGGGTCCCACTCCCAGGGCTCCCTCCTCGGCCTGCACTTTCCCTTGGGGGAGAGACCGTGGTGAGAGGGTTGAGCCTCAGGTTTGACCCCAGGACTGAGGTCATGCTTCCCTGGTGGAGAGGAGCAGACACGGAACCTTGCACTCTCCGTTCTTTTTGGGCTGTGCATTGTCCCTGCCCCGGAGGAGGGAAGGAGGGGACCCTGGAGTCCTAAAGCTAAGCCTCCCTTCCCAGAGCAGGAAGGGGTCTGACCCCACCCCCCTAGCAGGAAGCCCAAAGCTGACTCAGGAGGCGGTTCTAGACCTGGGAGGGGAGGAGGGGAAGGAGGGAGGGCTGGAAGCCAGGGCAGCGCGCCAACAGCTGGGCTTTGACACGGCTCTGCATGGTGTGGAAGGTGCCAAGTGTTCAAGGGGAGTGCCGTTTTCACCTCCACCCTTCTCCCTGCCCATCTGGGCCTCACCCCTCCTAAAAAAGAGCTGGCTCAACACTCCCTTCCTCCAGGAAGCCTTCCCGGGTTGACCCCACCTCACACTGCCTGACATCACTTTGCATCTTCCATGAGGGAAGGAAGTGAGACTAAGACGAGCATGGTGTAAACTCACGGTCCATCTGGGAGCTTACACATCTCAGAAGACTTGGTCTGCCTTCCATGTCATGCACAAATGATGGGTCCCTCTTTGAAAATGACCCTCAGGACCAGTTTGCGGATGAAACATAGACACACACCCCCACACACAGAGGCACACAAGTACATCTATCATCTATCATTACTTGATCATCCTATCTTGTTTTTGGCCAGGAAGAGTAGATGTTTCCAAAGTGAATTCTGGACGATGCCCATTGATGTTAATCCACCCACCTGACTCTCCCATCAGAACAAGAGAGTCCCGTGGTCAGATAGATTTGGAACCCTGAGATTTAGAGGTTAAACAATGCTAATCCTATTTCTGTACTGCAGGCTTTCAACAATCTTTTACTAGTCAATGCACGTTGTGAATCTCCAAGTATCTGCAGTTTCCCAAATTTACTTGACCTTAGAATTTTTTTTATACTGGAGCCTCTCATAGGCCTAGAGTGCTACTGGGCACCCTTTGGGAAATGCTGGGATATAGAATATTCTAGAAAGGGCAGACCCAGCTGAGCAATAACTTATATCAACAATACAGCATACCTCTATGGACGGAGGGCTTACTCTATGTCAGGCTCTGTGCTAAGCCTTTACCTGATAGACCTCAGCAAATTCTCAAAACGACTGGTGAGATGAATATTATTCTGGAAGCAAAGAGGGCTATCTAAGTCATTTAATGGGTTAATTCATGATAATCTCCCAAGCTATGGATTCTGCATTATCTGGAGTGATATTCAAAATATTTATCAACCTACATGGCACTGGCCAATTTATTGGAGATCTTATTTCAAATGACAAAAGCAGGCAACATTCCTCATGGATGACTTTTACAGAGGGCTGCACCAACCAGGAACTGCCTCTGCCCCCTGGGTGGCCTTGGCCATTACCTTCTCGGTGGGAATGGCCTAGGCCACCGGTGAATGAGCTGGCTGCCCACTGCCCACCGCTCAGTCCAGGGGAGGCCTGGGTCTCCTATCCAGAGCAGTACCGCCTCAAGGCCAGTCACCTGGAGATGGGGGCTGGGCTGGCCAGGCTTGTCACCCACTTCCCAGAGCAAAGAGTTGGATGTGATCCCCAGAGGAGTGGTGCATACAGCGTGCTCCCAGCTAACGGACCCAACATGCTCATCACTGCCCAGATGAGGCCTGGTTAATTACTGACCAGAGAACAGAGGTGATTGAATCCTTGGCATACACTCCTGCCCCTCGACAGTCTGGGGGTCTTTGCAGCCTGGAGGCCAGTGTCTTCGCCCACCCTGCGAAGAGGTGCATTCGCCGTTAACTCTGGCAAGAGGGAGTTGGTTCGATTCTCTGGGTGCTGAGACCTTGGGATGGGAGCCTGGGGAGCCACAGGGTTTTTTCTGCTTGGCCGAGAAGGGAAGCAGCACCTGCCCATCTCAGTTGGCTTGAGGTGTGATCTGGCTGCAGAGGCAGAGGCGTGGAGGGCCTGGGTGCTCTGAGAAGTGCACGACGGGCAGCACGTGTGGCCGAGCCCCGGCTGGGCCTGCAAGGCTCCCTGGATAAGTCACTTTTCCTTCTGGCCTCAGCGTTCCCATCTCTCTGATGAAGGTTCTGGAGACATGATTGCTGGGGTCCCTCAGCCTGCTTGTTGGCCCTGCCCCCATTGTCGAGCACTGCCCCATTCCTCCCTCTGCCCCTCAACCAATACCCTCTCGCCTAACCAGACCCTGGCCTGTGTCTACCCTGACCATTCTCCTCTTTCCTCTCCACAAAGCCCTCTCCACTTTCCTTCTCCCAGGCAAATGCCTGATTAAACTCCCTTCTCCTCCATGAAGTCTAAAGTACCTCCGGCTACACCAGCCCTTATGCGTCTCGTTCTCTCCAAAGGTTCCCACATGTGGAACCACAGCCTCTGAACTTCTTCCAGTTTTCTGGAAGACTGACAGTGGCTAATACTATGTAGCACTGCCTACGTGACAGGCACCGGAGTAAACCTCATTTGAATGTTAACTCATTTAATCTTCATGACAACTCTGCTCTTATTCCCAATTTACAGATGAATAAGGTGAGTCCAGATTGGTTATGTAACCTGCCCACAGACACACAACAAGGATGTGTTGAAGCTGGGATACAAGCCCAGGCAGTGTGGCTCTAGGGCTGTGCTGTCCCATAGGGGAGGCTCCAACCACATGTGGCTATTGAGCCCTGGAAGTAAGTTTAGCCTGAACTGAGATGTGCTGTAAGCATCCAATGCACAGCAGGTTTTGAAGGCATGGTATGACACAAAGAATGTAAAATATCACATTAATATTTTTTGCATTGATTACATGATGAAATGGTATTTTAGACATAATGAGTTAAATAAAATAGATCATTAAAATTAATTTCACTTTTCTTGTTACTTCTTGATGTGACTACTCAAAAATTTAAAATTATGTATGTGGCTCATATATATTTCTATTGGACAGTGCTGCTCTAAATTCTGTGCTCAGAAACACTGTGTGGAACTACTGTCTACTTCTTGGGTGAAGCGGGTGGGGCAGGTGAGGAGAGTGGTGATGGTGGTGATGGTGGTGATGGTGATGGTGGTATGTTGATGGTGGTGGTGGCGATGGTGGTGATGGTGACGGTGGTGGTGATGGTGGTGACGGTGGCGATGGGGATGGTGATGGTGGTGGTGGTGATGGTGATTGTGGTGATGGTGGTGATGATGTTGGTGATGGTGATGGTGGTGATGGTGATGGTGGTGGTGATGGTGGTGATGGTGGTGGTGAGGGTGGTGATGGTGATGGTGATGATGGTGATGGTGGTGGTGATGGTGATGGTGATGGTGGTGATGGTAGTAATGGTGATGGTAGTGATAGTGATGGCGATGGTGGTGATGGTGGTGATGATGGTGGTAATGGTGATGGTGGTGATGGTAGTAATGGTGATGGTAGTGATAGTGATGGTGGTGATGGCAATGGTGGTGATGGTGGTAGTGGTGATGTTAGTGATGGTGATGGTGGTGATGGCGATGGTGGTGATGGTGATGATGGTAGTGATGGTGGTGGTGATGGTGATGATGGTGGTGATGGTGATGGTGGTGATGGTGATGGTGATGGTGGTGATGGTGGTAATGGTGATGGTAGTGATGGTGATGGTGGTGATAGCAATGGTGGTGATGGTGGTGATGGTGGTGATGGTGATGGTGGTGGAGGAGGTAAGGACAGTGGGATGGAGGTGATAGTGGGGTGGTGATGGATGAAGCCATCTCATTTATAGCATCTAATATTTTAAAAGAAACATCTGTTTTTCTTAAAAAAACATATCCCTTGTAAAAAACAATTCAAACAATAGAGTGAAAATCTCCCTCTATTCTTTTACTTCAGAGATTGCCAGTGGTTTAATGGGGTGCAATCTTCCAGCCTTTCTGTAAACAGAAACATGAGGAGGATATAAACTTAAAAAATTGATGGTTTGAATTTGTAGCAGCATGGATGGACTCGGAGGGCATTATGCTAAGGGAAATAAGTCAGATAGAGAAAGACAAATACTGTATGATATGACTTATATGTGAGATCTAAAAAATACAACAAACTAGTGAATAGAACAAAAAAGAAGCAGACTCACAGATGTAGAGAACAAACTAGTGGTTACGAGTTGCAGGGTGGAATATAGGGATGGGGGAGGGGGAGGTACATGTTATTGGGTGTAAGATAGGCTCAAGGATGTATTGTACAACATGGGAAATATAGCCAATATTTTGTAATAACTGTAAGTGGAGTGTAAAAATTTTAAAAATTGATGGTTTGATAATATATATGCTGTTCTGTAACCTGGTTTTTTCCCCTCACTTAGCCATATATTGTGTCTATTTTTCTCTATCAGTACAGATGAACTTAATTCATTCTTTTTACCAGCTATATAGTACCATTGCATGGTTCTGTCCAAGTTATTTAACAAGCCCCCTATTAGTGTCTATTTGAGTTGTTTCTAATTTTTACTATTTTAAGCAGTGATACAATGAGTATCTTGTATACCTGGTCTATCTTTGAACTTCTGTGCCAACATTTCTGTAGGATTGATTTGTCAAAGCAGAGCTACTTCACTGAGGTGTCTACACATTTACTATTTTGCTCAGATTGCCAATGGCCCCACAGAAACTACCCTCCAGAACACAGCACATGCAAGTTTCTGCCCCTCGTCGTAGCTTTATCAGCTTTTGCTAGGATGTGTGTAGAGCCTCTCAACTGTCTTCCCACATTCACCCTGCTACCCTCCAGTTTTTCTCCTCACAATAGCCAGAGATCCCTTTTCAAAATACAAATCTGATCATGTCATTGCCTGCCACCTCCCCCAAGAAAGCGACTTTGAGGTCACACTGCCCTTGGGTTAAAGACAGAATCCTTCCAACACCCTAGAAGGCCCTGCAGGATCTGGCCCCCGCCCACCTCCCCAGCTCCTTCTGCTGCAGGTTCCACTCAATCTCTGCAGCCACACTGGTTCTCTTTGAGTGCCCTGCATTCTCTGTGTTCCTTCCCACCTCAGGGCTTTTGCACGAGCTTTATCCTCTGCCTGGAACACCCTTTCCAGCCCTCATTCCACCCCTTCACCTATTTAACTCCTGCTTATCCTCCATCTCCCAGCCCAAATGGCACTTCCTCAGGGAAGCCCTCCCTGATGCACCCCCAGACTAGGGTCTCAGAGGACACCCCACCCCCACTCCTCACTATTGATAAGCGCACATCTGTCTATGTGATTATCCTCCTCTTTGAAGGCCAGAGCCGCTCCCCATGGCACCCCCAGGTCCCAGCACAATGTCTGGCTTCCAGACATTCAGTAAAGATTTGTTGGATTTTTTTTTTTTTTTTTTTACCACGTGCTTGTTCATAAAACCCTAACCCGTATAATGTGTTCTTGTTTGACCCTCCCTGTGACCTTGCAAAGTAAGCAGGGTTTGGAGTATTGTAGCCATTTTACGCAGGAGGAAACTGAGGGTTTTTTTTTTTTAATTAATTAATTAATTTATTTATTTATTTTTGGCTGTGTTGGGTCTTCATTTCTGTGCGAGGGCTTTCTCTAGTTGTGGCAAGCGGGGGCCACTCTTCATCGCGGTGCGCGGGCCTCTCACTATCACGGCCTCTCTTGTTGCGGAGCACAGGCTCCAGACGCGCAGGCTCAGTAGTTGTGGCTCACGGGCCCAGTTGCTCCGCGGCATGTGGGATCTTCCCAGACCAGGGCTCGAACCCGTGTCCCCTGCATTGGCAGGCGGACTCTCAACCACTGCACCGCCAGGGAAGCCCGAAACTGAGGTTTTGAAGAGCAAACGTCTTTGGCTAAGATCCCTCAGCAGGTAAATGATCCGGGCACGGGATTTGAACCCAGCTCTCCCACCGATACTTCTCACACCTCGACTCTCCCGGGGTTCCCAGTCCTTCCTTTACTATCTGCAGAAAATTCCATCTTTTAAAAAAAAAAATTTATTTATTTATTTATTTATTTTTGGCTGCATTGGGTCTTCGTTGCTGCACGCAGGTTTTCTCTAGTTCCAGCGAGGAGGGGCTACTCTTTGTTGTGGCGCGTGGGCTTCTCATTGCGGTGGCTTCTCTTGTTGCGGAGCACAGGCTCTAGGCGCACGGGCTTCGGTAGTTGTGGCACGCAGGCTCAGTAGTTGTGGCATGTGGGCTCTAGAGCGCAGGCTCAGTAGTTGCGGCGCACGTGCTTAGTTGCTCCGCGGCATGTGGGATCTTCCTAGGCCAGGGATTGAACCCATGTCCCCTGCATTGGCAGGCAGATTCTTAACCACTTGCGCCACCAGGGAAGTCCCAGAAAATTACATCTTTATCATTTTTCTTTTGCATCTATTGCTGATCTTCCATCTGGGCTTTCATGGCTCTGAACAATCAGAGAGTCACAGCCAGTGTTAGAGGTGAGGGGATCTTGCAGGTGAGGCTCAGGTGCCTCATTTTCCTCACAACAGAACCAGGGTGCAGAGAGGGCCTGCGACCGGCCTGCCATGACCCCCTCGGAGCTTCTTCATTCCCTAGTGAACAAACACACGCTGAGCACCTGCTCTACCTCAGTGCTAAGGACACGGCAGGGAACGAGACTCAGTCCTTGATCTCAAGTTGCTGACATTCTACAGGGGAAAGACAATCAATAAACCTGATCATTTCAGAATATGAGAGGCTTTATGCATTTTTTTACAGAAAAAAAGGGACAGGGAGTGATTGTCCATGGTGGTTGTAGAGGGTCTCTCCGAGGAGATGAGACATAAATGATGGAAAGGAGGGAGCCATGGGAAGTTCTGCGGGGAGAGCATTCCAGGGAGAGGAGACAACGTAGAAGGCACGGACAGCAGGCCCACATGCTTAGCGCTCAGTGAGCAAGAGTGACGGGGGAGGGAAGGGGGTGTTGATGCAGAAGGAGAGGTGAGCAGGGACCAGATCAGACAGGATCTTGAGGTCGTGGTGAGAAGTGTGGCTTCTATTTCTAGTGTGATGGGAAGCCAGGGGGAAGTTCTGAGCAGTGGAGTCATACAATCTGATTTATAGTCTTACAGTACCACTCTGGTCACAGTGTGCAGATGGACTGTGGAAGGGCAAGGGTGGATGGGAGAGCAGGTTAGAAATGACTGGTGATTCGGACTGGGCTGATGGGGGTGGTAAGGAGTGGTGTCAGATGTGGGGTACATTTTGACAGCACACCTACAGGAGGTGCTGATAGATAGGATGTGGGGCATGAGGGAGAGAAGAATGACTCCTGGACTCTTGCCCTGAACACCACTTGCTGGGCTGCAGAGCCTGGGGAATGATCAGGGATGGGGTGATGATCAGAGTTTGGTTTGGGACAAGTTTGAGATGCTAATGAAACATCCAAGTGGCCCAGTGAGTGGGCAGGTGGATATATGAACCCAGCCTGTGGCGGGGGTCTGAGGAGGTATACACTCGGGAATCATCAGCTTAGAAGCGGGATCAGGGGGGTTACCTGCCTCCTGATTCCTGGCCCAGTCCTTTTGCCACCGTTTCTCTCTCTGTCTGGCCCTGTCTTGCTTTCTCAGCTCCCTGGCAGATCCTCCCAGGAGCAGGCAGCCAAGGTGGGCCTCTGGGGTGACACAGAGCTCTGCCCTCTGTTTTCCCCGCCTGCCCTGGCCCCGTTCCTTTGGCAAACAGCCCTGGGCCTCCTAGGCTGCTGTATTTCAGAAAAGCGTTCCAGTTTGGCAAAGCAAATACAGCTGAGGAGAAAGGCAACACCTTGCAAAATAGCACCAGGCCCCCAAAGGAGAGTTTTCTTGGTCTTTTCTTTAACTTTCTCAACTGGCCTCAAGCCAAGAATGTGTCCTGTATTTTCTTCCTTGGTCCCTCCCCACCACCCACCCCATCCCTGGTGTCTACAATTCCCAGAGTGTTATGTTAATCTCCCATCGTAAGAGTGGGAAATCTTAGAAACAGCCTGGAGGTGCACAGCTGTCCTGGGCCCTCCTCTGCCCTCCCACAAAGCCCTGGGCTTCCAGTGGAATGGTGGGAAGGAGCGTGGGTTCTGAAGTGGGATTTCCTGGATTTCAGTCCTAGCATGACGGCTGTGTAACCTTCGGCAAGTTACTTCCCTCTCTGTGTCTCAGTCTCCTAATCTGTAAAGTGGGGCCAATAATAGTACCACCTGACAGGATTGTCGTGAGGAGTGAATGAGTTAGTATGTGTAAAGCTTAGAATGGTGATGATTATGATTTCCCTGGGCTGGTCAAGATAAAGAATACAGGCCCCAGAGCAGCACTGCCTGAGTTCAAGTCCCAGCTCCATGACTTACCACTTAACCCCTGAGTGCCTTGGGTCCTGTGTAGAGCAGAAATGTCCTCACAGGTGTGGGGGCCTTGTGCAGGTGGTGCAGGTGGAGCCCTTACCAATGCCTGACATGGAGTCCTGAGTGCTCTGTGGATGTTGACTTGATGGAAAATCAGTGCACTTCCTTACCTGGGCTTCCTAAATCTGGCCCAGGCCTCTGACCTCTTCAGCCCAGGCTGAGATCACTCACTGGCAGGCTTCTCTGCCTGGACTCATCCTGATGATGCCTGAAATTCCACCATTATTGCTTCACTTCTTTGGCTGAACACTTTGCCATCATTAAAATACAGATAGCCCAGGAAAGGGTCACCAGTTCCGTCTTCCATCATCTATCACTTGGTGTGAGGACATTTATCAGCCGTTTTCCTGAGAGGGATACGGGAAGGAAAAGCATGCTCTCGCATTGTGCCCCGCCCCTGGGCTTGACCCTCAGGCCCTCCTGTTGCCCTTGAGCGGAGTCCAGGTTCCTTGTCCTGGTCCATGAGCCCTGTCAGGATCTGGTCCGCACCCACCTCTCACTGTGCATGCCCCACATGACCCCTTGGCCAACCTGGATGTCTTCTCACCCAAAATTTGGGCTGTCTGGCCCCAGTGCCTTTGTTCATTCGAGTCCCATCACCAAAATCACTGCCCCCATCTTCCCATCCCCACTCACACTGTTCTTTGGCTCTCTTGGATGGTCTGTGTCAGGGTCTCTGACCCTCAGCGCGCCTGACGTTTGGGATGGGGTAACTCTTTGTTGCAGAGACTGTTCTACAATGTGCGGGACGTATAGCAGCATCCCTGGCTTCTGCCCACTAGGAGACTGTTGCACCTATCCAGCTGTGACAGTCCTAAATGTCTCCAGACATCGCCCAACGTCCCCTGGGGTGGGGTGGGGTGGGGTGGGGTTGAGAACCACTGGCGTATAATGTATGGCAAGGGGCTGGGAGTCGGCTAGACCTTGGGTTCCCATCCCCCTCTGCTCCTGCTAACTGGGGAACTGGGCGGGAACTACCACAGCCTTGGTTTGCTTGGCTGCAAATCGGGCACCAGAGAGCCTGTCTCACAGATGACGTTGTTTTAAACAACTGCTGCAAGGTTACCGTGATAGCTGCTTGAAAAAGTGAAGCTAAAACTCAAATGATGGGGCTTCCCTGGTGGCGCAGCGGTTGAGAATCCGCCTGCCAATGCAGGGCACACGGGTTCGAGTCCTGGTCTGGGAAGATCCCACATGCCGCGGAGCAACTAAGCCCGTGAGCCACAACTACTGAGCCTGCGCATCTGGAGCCTGTGTTCTGCAACGGGAGAGGCCATGATAGTGAGAGGCCCGCGCACCGCGATGAAGAGTGGCCCCCGCTCGCCGCAACTGGAGAAAGCCCTCGCACAGAAACGAAGACCCAACACAGCCAAAAATAAATAAATAAATAAATTTATTTAAAAAGAAAAAAAAAAAAAACTCAAATGACAACCTTGCCATCCGCTCGGACTAAATTCCTCCTCCCAGTTTCCTGATTTCAGGAAATGGCAGCCCTGGGCCTCCACCCTGTACAGGCAGGCCCCCAACTCTAGAGTCTTTCCACACCCCTCATCTGTCCATCAGCAAATGCTTTGGGCACCTCCCAAACCAGCCCCGGTCCAGCCTTCTCCCGACTTCCACTCCTCTCACCCCAAATCTCCACCGTGGGCGTCACAGCAGCCTCTTCACCGGCCTCCCGATTCCACGCCGTCTAATCCGCGGTCCACACAGCAGCCAGCGGGTCCTTCTTCCAGCAAACTCGAGTCAAACCCTAGTTAATCGCAAACTCCGCACCAGGGCCTCTACAGCCTCGCTGGCTGGCCCTGCCTCCCCTCCCCCCTGCCCAGGGGGCACCATCCTCCCTGGTCTCTCCCTGTTCCTCAGACAGAATTGCGACCACCGCTATCTCACCCTGGCCCTGACGCTGATGGACACCCTGCCCGGCCCGTGGGCCTCGGCGCTCACCTGGCCGGCACCTTCGCGCCCATCACACCCCTGCTCCAGCGCCGTCTGGGGGCCTCACCAGACCCCACCTACAGCAACCTTCCCCCCCCTCCCCAGTTACACGTGGTCCCCTTAGCTCACTTTATTCTCTTCACAGCATTTATCAGGATCGGAAACTATGCTCTTTATTTACGTAGAACCTTGCCTATTAATAGTCTTCCCCAACCAGAATGGTTAGCTTCTTGGGAGAGGAGCCATGTTCTGTCCACTGCTGCATCCTCAGGGCCAAAGACAGTACCTGGCACACAGCAGGCATCCGATAAATTCTCGGTGGATATGTGAATCCAGCTGTAGAGTGTTGCCATCTTTAAAATGCAGCTCAGAGGCCACCTGCCCCACCCTATCCCCCCATGGAAGTCATATTTCCCCCCCGTGAGCCTCCAAAGGATCTGTATCTCCCTCCCCTGGCCGAGTCGCTTGGCCCTGTTACTTCTTTATGGAACACGGCCCATTTTCCCAGACCCGCTGTGAGCTGCCGGAGGGCAGGGACTAGGAAAGTCTTATTTCTGTGTCCCCCACAGAGCCTGGCACAAAGAAGCTTCTGAATAAATACATATGGGGACAGTGGGTGCCTAGGGAGGGGCAAGAAGGGTCCTGTCGATTTGCTGATTATTTCTGGAGGTTAGCAGACAAACTTTATCTCCCCTGCTATAGCAGTTTAAAGATGACTGCAAATTCTCTGACATTTCTCCTGTGGAGAGGTGAGGTCGAGGTCCCCTTCCCTTGAACCTGGGTGGGCCTGTGACTGCTTTGACAAACAGAAGACAGCAGAAGCGGTGCCCTTCTAGGTCCTGGCTCAGGCCTTGAGAGACTGCAGCTTCTACTTGCTGGCACGTGGAGTTTTGAGCTGCCGCGTGGACAGGTCTTACTACACTGGCCGGTGAAATGACGCGCAGAGGCTCCAAGACCTTGTGGAGAGGGAGAGCGGCCCAGCTGGGCCCAGCCTTGCGGCAGTCTCCACCCAGCTGCCAGGAATGTGGGTGAAGCTGACGGACCCTTCAGATGAGCCCAGCTGCCAGCTGAATCAAGCAACCTCAGTAATACCATGTGGAGTCAAAGTACTGCCCCGCCAACCCCTGCCTGAATTCCTAACCCACAAAATCATGAGATGTAATAAAATGCTTGTTTTAAACCACTAACTTTGGGAAATTCTCTGGCGGTCTAGCGGTTAGGACTCTCACTGTCAGGGCCCGGGTTTGATCCCTGGTCGGGGAACTAAGATCCTTCAAGGGGTCTGTGATCTATTAGTGAGGTCTGCCATGGGTACAGGCGAGAAGAGGAGGAGCTTCCTGTGCTACACTTTTCATATTCCTGGCAAATTCATGTTGAATACAGCAAGACATGATTTCATTTAATCCTCACAGGTAGGGCTTATCATCTCCATTTTATAAATACGGAAACTGAGGAACAGAAAAGTTACATAGCTTGCCTATTAGTTTACTCAGCTAATAGGGGCAGAGCAGATTCTGGGGCTCCAAAATCCACTAAACAAGGCAAGAACACAGGTGTTTTCTCCCATCTGTCCTGATTGATGGCTGACCCCTCACCCCATCTTCTGTTTGCTAGCCCTCATTCTGGCTTTACTCTGGGGCTGAGGATAGCTGGCACTAAGCCAGCATCACCAGGGCCCCAGAACAGCTGGGTTTCCCCCTCTGTCATGGGAGGCTGGTGCTTAGGTATCTCTAAAGGGTGGAACCATCTAAGTTTGTAAAGAGCTAAGGAAATACCAGTTTCATGGCTCCTGAAACCAGGAAAAGACAAGCACTCCATTCAGGGTTCTTAGCAGTTACGCAAAGCTTTCTTGGGGAATTCAGGAGCCCAGGATGGGGGAGGGTGTGGGAGGGGTTGAGAGCTCAGGCCCAGCTCCACCCCTTCCTTGAGGTGTGATCCTGAACAAGTGATTTCACCATTCTGACTCTCAGTTTTTTCATCTGTCAAGTGGGTATTATTAGACTTACCCTGTGTGGTAATTTTGAAGATAAAGGGATTTAATGTAAGTAAATTCCCAGAGCCATGCTTGGCACACATGGGTGCTTATTAAATATTTCTCGATGAATTAGGGAATGAATAATGAACAGTTGGATAACACTTTACCAAGCTGAGGTGTGTACTCAGTTCTGGATCTCAGCTGGCTGGCTGGCTCCCTGTACCCACTGTGCCTGGCACAGTGTAGGCACCTAATGTGTATTTGCCAAAATAATTCTTCTAAGTCCAACCTAAGGAAGTCGTTTCCAGGCACCAAAAAAAAAAAAAAAAAAAAAAAACCAATACAGTACATTCCAAAGCAGACAGAATTTATTCAGGTGATGATAATACCTACCCTCTTCAGACTCCATATCAGGCAGCCTCATCTGTGAACCAGGAAATAAGCAAACAAAGAGCTCTGAACACACGAAACAGACAGTATAAAGTTCATGCTCCAGTACCTACGACTTTTCTCCTAGAAGTACCCTCTGGTCTTCATTTTTAACCTAGTTACCCTTGGTTTACAAACAAATCCAATAAGCATCACATGGTGGTTTTGAAGCCCACCTTTCTCAGACGAGAAGAAGCAAGCTGGAGATGAAGAAGCCCTCAAAGATGGAGAAGCACTCAGGCAGAAATGATTCCAATGGGAAATTGGGCTTCTCATCCATAAGACAGGAATGATAACGAAATTCAATAATACCCATGATAATGCAAATTCTGGTCAATTGCAGCTGGCAATTGGCTCCAGGTCGCCTGGAAGCTACGACCAGCTAGCTACGCAGACAGCTCTAACTTTGCAACACACAATCTTGCATTTCACATGATTGATTCTAACCCCCACCACCAGCCCATGAGATGGGTTTTATCATCCCCTTACTACAGAGCAGGGTTTCTCAACCTTGGCACTATTGACATTTAGGGATGAATAATTCCTGGTGGGGGCCGTCCTGGGCATTGTGGAATGTTTAGCAGCATCCCTGGCCTCTCCCCACTAGATGCCAGAAGCACCACCCCACCCCTGAGTTGTGACAACCAAAAATGTCTCCAGACATTGCCAAATGCCCCTGGGGCGGAATTGCCCCCGTGGAGAACTTCTGTTAGAGATTTAGGAATTGAGTCTCAGAGAGAGTGAGAGTTCCCCAAGGTCACACAATTCCATGGGCAGCCTAAGCTCTGAGCCCCTAAAAATTATGCCAGGTTACCCCACAGAGACTGTTGTGAGGCTCCAATGAGATCATATCCTGGAATAAAGGTCACAAATAGCTGTTCTTAAGCCATCAGTGACTGACCCGAATCCTTGCAGATGACCTTTGTACTTGGGGATGAATTTCCCTGAGCTGCAACCTTGGCCTCCCTGGCCCTCTCCTCTCCTGCCTTGACAGCATCTGCATCCCTCTGGGCCGCACTCTCTGTGATCTGGACCTGGAGGAGTCTAGGTGGAGCGTTCTCTTGGGGGGTGGAGTGGGGGCCTCTTGCACACAGAGGTAGACAGGGAGCTGGGCATTTACCGAGGTCACTGAACCCAAAGCTGAGGGAGCATGGCATGTGACACAGAGAGCTTAGCAGCGTGACGCTGTCTGTGCTTATTTCCCTCTGATCCCCCCGGCCTTAGTAGCATCTTGTTTAAAGGGTCTCAGCTGTGCTGTGGGGAATGGAGGCGAGAACTCTAAGGCCAGGCTCTAAGCAAACCATCAAAGGGAGCACTATGGTTCTGTCCCCAAGACAGCAGGGATCTGTGAGAGGGTGAGTCTAGAACCACAGGACTTGGAGCTGCCCTGCTCTGTGGCCAACTTTAGAGGCTGTGGGCTTTGGCAGGCAGATTCCTTATAAAACACCGCCCTCCCCCAGATTAGGAGCTAGTTCAGATCTTGAGTGGGAGGGATCTGGGAAGTGTCTGAACACAACTGTACCCTTATGGCTCCATATACACATCACAGCCCCAGGTGAACATTTTAAACAGTTCACTGGGTATGGTGGTCACAGACCCTGGATATTCAGTGCAGCTGCTTTCAAATAGTCAGGTGTTTTATCCCAAATTGTTAAATGATAAAAGTTTTAAAACAGTGATAAGCATGATGTTTTTCTTGATGTGAATTGTCATTCAACAATTCATTAAATAACTGTTTATTGAGCATATCTGTATGATGTATAATATTAGGCACAGCAGTGAATAGAACAGACAAAAATCCATACCCTCACGTAGGTGACAATCTGGTGAGAGAGACGGACAATACCAAGCAAGAAAGTAAAATGGAGGACACGTTGCAGTGATGGTGTTAAGGGGAAAGAATAAAGCAGAGAAGAGTTGGTGAGGGGGGAAGTAACATTTTAAATGAGGGAAATGACAATGAGAAGGTGATTGTTGAGTAAAATCCTGAAGGACATGAGGGTGCCAGCCAAGGGATATGAGGGGAAGAGCATTCCAGGCAGAGGAGACAGCAAGTGCAAAGGCCCTGGGGTGGGAGTGTGCCTGCCTCATAAGAGGACCATCTGGAAGTCTGAGCAGAGTGAGTGAGGGGGAGGGTGGGTGGGTGGGGGCAGAGAGGTGACAGGCCCAGGCCATGTTGTGACCACAGGGTGTGGTAGAGAATCTGAATTTTCCTCTCACTACAGAGGCCATGCTACACAATGTTAACAGTGTTTTTTCCTAGGAAGTAGAATTGTGGGTAATTTGTCTTTACTTTGTGTGTTTGCCTCTTAATATAATGAATATATATTGCTTTTAGAGAAAGAAAGGAAGCCAAATAGCTTTTTAGTTTTAAAAATGTATATTTTTGCTGAGTTTTGTGTTTTCCCCTTGTTTTAAAGCAATTCTTAAGCACACCACAAAATTTAACTTGTATTTTGAAAGATTTTTCACGTAAGTAAAAACCACCTGAAGTCTTTTATGGAATGAAGTGGGTAAAAATAATTGTATTAAGAATACAAAGTAGAGTACACTTATAAGGCAGGAAATATGTTTTCCTCCAATCTAATTATTGAGGGTGTTCCCAGAGTATAAGGAATGCCTAGCAAGGTGAATGGAGCTGGAGAGAGTCTGGGGCAGTGGCTAAGGGCACTGCTGGGAAGCTGGCTGCCATGATCTAGTGCTTATTCCCACTCTGTGACCATGGTAGTTTTCCTAACCACCTGAGGCTCAGTTTTCTCATCTATAAAAAGGGAATAATAATTATGCCAGTATTAGTACAGGAAACAAAAGCCATTCAATGTATATTAAACAAGAGGGATTTAACACAGGGAACGGGGGGCTTACAGAATTGCTGGAAGGACTGAAGGAAAAAGCTCTAGGCTGGAATTCTGGGAACTGTGTCCATAATTGACTCACCAGGAGAGCTATAGCCTCTAAGACCATGTTCAAGCCACACACCCCTAATTGCCAATCACAGGACAGGAAGGCAGATTTTGAAGCCACCATTGCAGTTGCTTCCTGGCACCCATGCTTAAGGGGCACAGAAAACTGCTGCAGAAAACCTCGTATTTCCCCAAACTTTGCTGGCCAGAAGAAAAAACTAAAAGCAGAGGAAAAGGGGATCCTGTCTCTCTTCCACCTGCAAATATCTCACTAGAGCAACTAATTGGCAGAATCTAAGTCATAGCCAGAACCTTAGGTGCAAGGGAGTCTGGGAAATATAGTTTTTAGCTTTCCAACCTTTTCACAAAAGGTGAGGTAGTCTGGGTCCTCTAAGAAGCAGAGGCCAAGACAGAATTAAACATGCAAGGGTGTTTTATTAGGGGAAATGCATGAGGAGAGAAAATAGGTAAAGAGCCAGGTGAGGCCAGGAGAGCTGTCAGGTTGCAAAGCAAGTTGACTCAAGTGAAGGGGAGATGGAGAGAAAGTTGGGTGGAAGCATCTAAGGAAGTTTCAGCAAATCCATCGGAGGATACTTGAACCAACGTTGGTCTACAAAGTAGTTCATGTCTCCAAGGAAGGAGTCTGTCGTAGTATCCCCATTACAGTCAGTCATTAATGGAACCATCCCATGGGGATGGGTTTCAAAGCACTACTGTTGGGGCCCTTAGGCAATTATACTCCCTGTAGTAAGAAGTTTTCTAGGCATGTTCTCATGGCCACCCCAGAATGGTGGAATGGAGGTCAATCCACAGAGCCTACCCTGATAACAATACCTGTTTCCTAGGGTAATTTGAGGATTAAATGAGATAATAGAAGTAAAGCACTTAGAACAGTACTTGCCACAGAGTAAGTGCTCAGCAAATGTTAGGAGCAGGTTGGAGATTGAAAACCAAGGAGGCCCCTTCTGGCCCTCAAGGCCCTCTCTGCCCTCTCAGGGAGACCATGCCAAGCATCCTGGAAACAGATAATGAGAGGCTGCTGTGCTACAGGCAGGGATGGTGTACATGGCTGTACGTCGTCATCAATAGGGACGCCTTTATCATGATACAGGTTCTAGGCCCCACCCTGGAAGTGCTGATTCAGCTGGTGGGAGGTGGGACCTGAACATACAGAGATTGATCATGAGGCCTGGGGTTCTGAGACCAGCCAGGCTTGGGATCCCAGTTGTAGGTGTCAGAGGAAGGCGTGCTTAGCTGGGTAGAGGGTGAGGAAAGGAAGGTAAGAAAGACTTTGAAGAAGAGATGGAGCCTGACTAGGGTCTTGAAGGATGTATAGGAGCTGAAAGTGAAGGAACAGAGGACATTCCAAATGGAGGGAACAGTGCACATGAAGGCAGAGTAGCTTTAAGGACCTCAGGGTGTTTGGGAACCCACAAGGTTTGGTGTGATCAGGTCAAGGGTATTTTTTTCTTTTATTGAACATTTACTAGTGGCCAGGCTCAGTGCTAAGGATTTAACACACTTTACATCACTGAGTCCTCACAACAAGTCTATGAGGTCGGTATTATTATCCCTCTTATTTTGCAGATGAGGCTCAGAGAGGTTGAGTGACTTACCCTAGGTCACAGAGCTATTTTAAGATGAAGTCAAGGTTGGAATCTATTTGTGTCCAAAGCCTGTGCTGTTGACATTCCTGGGAGCAGAGGCTGAAGGAACAGGTAGGCATCTGTTGGGACACATGTGCATGTACAGTGTGGCATCTAGGAACTCAGTCTTTGGTGTCATCAGAAGTGGGTTCAAACTGCCCCTACTGTCTCTGTGGCTTTGGGCAAGTTAGTTAGCCTCTCCAAGCCTTGTTTTCTTCATCTGTAAAATGAGGAAATAATGCCCACCTTAGGGTAGGTCATGAGATGGAATGAGTTATGATATGTAAAGCACCTAACACAGTGCCTGGTTCTTAGTAAGCACATGGTAATTGGGAGCTATTATTATTAACTCATGCAAATGTGTTGGGACTTCAACTTGTAGAAGATGGGGAACCTAGAGGGTTTTAAGCTGGAAGATTGTAAATATCTCGAGAAGGTACATTAGGGAGCAAAGCCCTAAGTTCAAGGAATGCCGCTCAAATGGTGAGTTTTCAGCCACTAAGCAGTGGTCCAGGAGGCTTTGGGGGTAGATGTGATCATGGCAGCACATGGCTTTGTGGGTATTCTGGAAGTCTCACCATGTGGTCAGGTACCCACTGCCTGGTCCATCAGAGAGCAACTTATGTTACTTTGGAAAATCTCAGAATGGGCTTCCTGGGCTGAGCTGGGGGTGAAAGACATCTCATGGTGCCCACTGCTATAATGTTGGGGTCACGACTTTGTAAAGACTCAGTTCCCCAAATATTAGAACAAACACCAAAACGTGACATATATGTATTCCTTGGGTGTTGGAATCATTGAGGATTCCTTTTCATCCCCTTGTGTTTTTGCATGTTTTCCATCCTGAGTTTGTGCTGATTTCTGTTTTTTGAAATAGCAAAATAAGTGTTATTTAAAAGGAAGAAAAGTAGCCCTCGCGTAGGGAGACTGACATACATCTCCTGCAGTAGCCCAGCGAGAAGGACTGATCACAGCCTGCCCCGCCCAGAGCAGTTCCATCAGAACCACCGGGGCTGGCAACTCCTTTGTCCTTATCTGCAAGCCCGTGGTGGAGTGTGTGTGTGTGTGTGTGTGTGTGTGTGTCTGTGTGTCTGTGGTTAGGAGAGCAGTTCTCAGACTTAGTCTCAGGACCAATTTACGCTCTTAAAAATTATTGAGGGGCTTTGCGGGTTATATCCATTGCTAATTTTCAAAATAGAAATTGAACCTGAGACATTTTAGTAATATTTATTTATTAATCCATTCAAAGCAGTGGTTGCCAACCAGGGGCAATTTTGCCTCCCAGGGGGACACTTGGCAATGTCTGGAGACATTTTTGTCTCCCACCGGGGGCTGGGGGTTGCTACTGGCATCTAGCGGGCAGAGGCCAGGGATGGTGCCAGCATTCTACAGTGCACAGGATGGTCCCCACAGCAGAGGATTGCCTGGCCCAAAAGGTCACTGTTGCCAAGGCTGTGAAACCCTAAATTAAAGTAAGGATGATAATATCATTACATGCTAACATAAAAACATATTTTCATAAAAAAAGCAAAATTTTTCCAAATTAAAAAAAATTTAGCGAGAATAGTGGCATTGTTTTAGATTTTTGCAGATCTCTTCCATGTCTGGTTTAACAGAAGATGGCTGGATTCTTGTATCCACAGCTGCATTCACTCTGTTGTAACATCACATGTCATGTAGCTTCTGGAAAATTCCAGAGAATGAGTTTTGTCAGAGAATGAGAATGAAAAAGACAAATAACAACTCAAAACTATTATGAAAATAGTTTTACCTTGTAGACCCCCTCGAAGGGTCTCTGGGACCCCAAGGAGTCCAGAGACCACCTTTTGAGAACTGCTGCTGTAGGCAGACTCTCCCAGACTATTTCCAGAAAGAACCATTGTGATTTGGGTGTGAACACATCTGGCCCGCTGTCCCAGGGGGAGGGCAGTGGGGGAAGGGATTGGTGAAAAGCCAAATGTGTGTTCGGTGCCCCCAAACGCAGCCCCCTTCTCTCACCGCCTTACCGTGTCAGCTGCTAGACCATCATGGTAATTTCTAATGACAGCTCTCACGTTTCACCTCGGGTGAGAAAACAACAGGCCAGACAAGTGGGGATAAAAGGAAAGAGGAGAAAGGGTGGAGGAGGTGGGCTTTGCTGGCTGTTCTGAGGGGCAGAAGGTGGGGGGGTTCTCTGTGGCTTTGAGGTCCCTGCGGGGTGTGGGTGTGTGTGGACGGCCCACGCCTTGGCCTTGCCTGGGAGCCCGGCCCTGCGAGCAGCCGTCGAGGTGGCCCGCCTTGTCTCTGAGTCACCCACCGGAGTTTCACAGGATGCAATAGGCTACTTTTGGGAAGGAGAGAGGGAGCCCCAGCCTCGGAGGCCCAGGTGGGGTGAGCCTCACCCCTTGTCTCAGAAGGAGCCATGAATCCAAGTCAGGAAGCCTGGCTCCCCGGGTCCCCCCTCTGGGCCGCACCCTTCACTGTCCCCACGCCCCCGAGGGGGTGGAGGATTCCAGCTGCCGCTCTATGGGGGCCGAGGAAACAGGAGCCCGAGGGCATTTATGGAGTGCTTGCTGTGTGCGATGGGCTCTGAGCTAATCCCTTCCAGCGCCTGGTGCATTTAACCCTCAAAGTAACCTGCACTGTGGGAGCTGCTATTATTCCCTTTCCATCTGTGAGGATACAAGGCCCAAGGAGGAAATAACTTGTCCACGCGCCAAGCCAGGGACTGGAGCTGGGACTGGTCTAGGTTTCTCTAGATCCACAGCCCAGACTCGTAACCTCTCCTCTCTATAAATCGCTGTGCTAAGAGTCAGGCATTTACTAATGTACCAGATTACTGAACACTGTGCTAGATGCCCCGACACAGATGAATGAAACACTCCCCCGCTCTCCTCCCAGCGGGCCATCTCCTTGGCCGGGATGTGCGGGGTGTGTGAGGGCTGAGCAAGCAAACAGGCGATGGCACCTGGTTGTGCCAACTGCTGTCATGGGGTGAGCAGTGCGAGGGAGCCAGAGGATGTCCTGACCCAGACTGGGGAGGGGGTGGGCAAGGATGGCTTCCTGGAGGAGGTGGCATGTAAGCGAGAGACAAGTTGGGGACCCACAAGCAAGGAGGAGGAGGCTCCGTGGAGGAATAAATAGCATCTTAGGGGCACACAGCTGGTAACCCTGCTCCCCCTTTTGACTCATTACTGGGACACTGCCTCCTAGCCCAGGAGTTCCAGGATTTCTACCACAAGCCCCGTCCCCTGTTTACGTTCTATTTCTGGGGTAAGAACCAGATGGGGCACCAGCTGGGACAGTAACAGCAGCCCCTTCCCCTTTATGGAAGCTGGGGCCAGTGGTGGCGGATGGGGTCTCAGGGTGGCTTCCAGGCCCCAGGGTCAGGAGGTCAAGCCACTTTTAGAAATAAATATTTGTACATGGAGCCTCCTTTCATGCCAGGCACTCACCTAGGCGCTGGACATAAAGTATCTCATTGGAATTTGACAATCTCGTGAGATTCAGGATGAATTTGTTTTAGGTGACAATCTTTTCACTGAAGACCTTACATAATTCCAAACTCGCGGGGTACCAGATCAATGCTGACAAAGCTGTCTCAGGCGTTTTCGTTTACCATCCAAAGTGCACAGCCGTGAGGCTGCGGTGTGAAGAGGTTACAGTTTGCTTGCTCAGCCTGCTGTGAGATCAGGTGGGTTTTGATAAGTTTTTCACGTGGGAAGGAGCCATGTATACTCTTTCATAGTTTTGTGATGTTTTGTTACTATGTCCTTCTATCGCCTAACCTCCTTCTTGGTACCATCACTAACATCATTCTGCAGATGAGGAAACTGAGGTTTTGAGAGATTAAGGAACCAGTCTGGGGTAAATAGCGGAGCTGGAATTGGGGCTCAGGCAGCCGGACCCCCAATCTCCCAATTTTCGCCCTGCTTCTCTTGTTCTAGAAACATCCTTGAATCTGGGAAGGCCTCCTCCTTTCAGCCTGCCTGAGCCACGCCTGGTCTAACTCTTGGATCACTTTTCAAATCTTTCTTTCCTCCAAGAGAGAGCAGCAGTGGAAGAGGGAGAAAAGTGTTTGGAACGTGTTTAAGATTTTCCCAAGTGACTCGGGCTGGGCCCCCAAAGAAAGCCCAGCATGCCTGGGCAAGCCCCCCTGTCTCGGTGGCCCCTTTCCCCAAACAAGGAGATGAGTGTGGTGCCACTTGGGGAGAGAGGGGCTGTAAGTGGGGGGGGGGGGTGCCAGTTGCGGGGGTTGAATAAAAAAATCTTAAAACTGATCAACGGAAGTGAAGTAATTTCTTATTGTTTCAAAATAACTTCTTCCTGTTCCAACACTACCAAGCGTAAAATGGATAGCTAGTGGGAAGCAGCCGCATAGCACAGGGAGATCAGCTCGGTGCTTTGTGACCACCTAGAGGGGTGGGAGAGGGAGGGTGGGAGGGAGGGAGATGCAAGAGGGAAGAGATATGGGAACATATGTATATGTATAACTGATTCACTTTGTTATAAAGCAGAAACTAACACACCATTGTAAAGCAATTAAACTCCAATAAAGATGTTAAAAACAAACAAACAAAAACAAAAAACAAACCAAAAAAAAACCAGGGTTCAAATCTCTGATCTGTAATTTGGGACTCATTTATTAGCTCCCTATTTCTCATCCTGAAAATAAGGATAATTACAATATTAAAAAAAAAAAAGAGTAATAAAGAAAACTTGGAAACTCCTGAGAAGCCCAAAGAAGAAAATGTAAAAACCCACAATCCCATCACTCATGCATAAACACTGTTAGTATTTTGGGTGTGGCTCCTTCCATTCTTTTGTCTCTGCACCTGTCTATATACATATTTATAGTTATAATAAAAATGTATTCATAATAACATTTTATTATTGTCAAAATAATACGTGTTCACCGTAGAATATTTAGAGAGTAGAAAGGAACAAAAGAAGAAAGTAAGAAAAGTTAATCTCGGCTAGTATGACTTTCTAGGTTTTTCTCATTTTTCTTGTGATTGTGTTATAATGAATATTGTTAATAAAAAGGTTTTCAGCATGTAGGCAGGCTTATTTATTTATTTTTTTTAATTTTATTTATTTATTTATTCTATCTATCTATCTATTTATTTATTTATTTATTGGCTGTGTTGGGTCTTCGTTTCTGTGCGAGGGCTTTCTCTAGCTGTGGCAAGCGGGGGCCACTCTTCATCGCGGTGCGCGGGCCTCTCACTGTCGCGGCCTCTCTTGTTGCGCAGCACAGGCTCCAGACGCGCAGGCTCAGTAGTTGTGGCTCACGGGCCTAGTTGCTCCGTGGCATGTGGGATCCTCCCAGACCGGGGCTCGAACCCATGTCCCCTGCATTGGCAGGCAGATTCTCAACCACTGCGCCACCAGGGAAGCCCTAGGCAGGCTTATTGAAATCATTTCTCCAAAGAAACAATTTAAAGATAAAACAAAGTTGTGGATTTTAACTTCTTTCAGGTCACAGAGGCTCTTGAGAATCTGAGAGCTATGGACACACAAAAATGCACGTATAATGTCTTCCTAAAACGTCAGGGGGTCTGCAGACTCTCCAGAGCCCCTGCCTAGGCACGTGGGCCCCAGTTTGAAAATTCCCCAGTTCTTCATGAATTATTATCAAATGAAGAAGGGCTTTCGATTCCCTCAAGCTGAAAGGAAAGTCACACCCAACACCTCTGCTGCCCTTCACCCTCCTCTTTTTCACCTGAATATTTTTTATGGGGGACATTTCAGTTTAGTTGACAGCTTAGGAAGGGGTTTCCACTGGTTTAGTATTTCATTTCTCTTTTAAATGTGAGTTTGATTTTATTTATTCTTTTGGCTGCGTTGGGTCTTTGTTGCTGTGTGCGGGCTTTCTCTAGTTGCGGTGAGTGGGCTTCTCATCGTGGTGACTTCTCTTGTTGCGGAGCACGGGTCCTAGGCGCACAGGCTTCCGTAGTTGTGGCGCATGGGCTCAGTAGTTGTGGCTCACAGGCTCTAGAGCACAGGCTCATTAGTTGTAGTGCACGGGCTTAGTTGCTCCGCGGCATGTGGGATCGTCCTGGACCAGGGATTGAACCTGTGTCCCCTGCATTGGCAGGCGGATTCTTAACCACTGCGCCACCTGGGAAGTCCTAGTATTTCATTTCTTGAAAAAAAAATTTTTTTTTGTTCTTGTTTTGTTTTTAAATAGTCAAGTTTTAGACTGTGATGTAATTTCAAACTTACAGACAAGTAGCGCAAATAGTACCAGGAGCTCCTATACCTTCTGTTTTGTTTTGTTAATTACAAATAATAATAATAATAATATAATATATGCCAGTCGTAACACGTCAAACGATGCCAAAGTGTGTGAAGAAAAAGTTAATAAGCTTCCATTTCCCCCTCCAACACAAGGAATATAAACATTCTCTAAGTCCCTGTTAACATATACATACATGCATATGTATTTACATGGATATGATCCTTTTGCCTTAAAAAAAAACCTCACTTTATATATACAGTATAGTCTCTATGTCTGAGATTTATGCTTTTGTTCCTTGAAGGCCTAGATACAGTTATACGGGGCTGGCTTAATTACTTCCAACCATCAGCAGAAGATGTTCAGAGAAACATGAGGGAAAATGAAATGTAAGCAGAGAATCACGGGAATGACTGGGCAACTTCCAAGGAGTGCGAGTGGAGACATGGCAGCTCAGAGCCCAGCATTCCACAATTTGCTTCTTACATTTAACATTCTTTCTGATCTCTCTCTAGGTCAACTCACGTTGACTTCATTCTTGCTAATAACGTCATACTTTTTCATTGTATTGCTGGGCAGGACTTTCTTCAACCCTTCCCCTATAGGTAGACATCCAGGGTGACTGAAATGGTCACAAGGCCTTATCTCTGTGTGGCTGGCAAATCCCTGGGGCTCAGCTCTCTGGCTTGTTAAAGGCAGCTGGAAGCAGAGCTGGCGTTAGAACCAGACCCTGTAATAGGTACCCCACTGCCCTTTGGAAGCACCAAGAAGATCTTTCTAGTGTGGGCATATGATATAGATTGGGGTAGTGGTGTGTTGGTAAGTGTTTCACAACCAGCTGTCCAGGGGAAAAAGTCTGATTTCTATGCTGTAAAGACTCCCTCCATTGCTGGTTTCAGGCTACCAATCTGATATCAGTAAATGTAGAGTTAGGAAGAAGTGCACACACTGGCTCTTGAGAGCTGGTACCAGATGGCTTGCGCACACTGCTGGATCAGACCAATCAGCCTGTCTCACTGATGAGCTTGACTGTCAGTCACATTCACTCTGGGGTTGTCTATGGACAGCGCTGTGGGTCCGTGTAGCCACTGGGGCAGGGCTGCCTCTTTCTCAGCCTCTGCAAGTCTCCTGACCCGCAGCCCAAGAGACCTGAAGTAAGACTGATAGTCCGTTACCTGTTGGCCACCCTCAATTCCCCTTCAGTAACTCTTTCTTAAAGCTTTTTTTTTTCTTTTTAAATTAATTTATTTTTAATTTATTTTATTTATTTATTTTTTGGCTGTGTTGGGTCTTCGTTTCTGTGCCAGGGCTTTCTCCAGTTGTGGCAAGCGGGGGCCACGCTTCATCGCGGTGCGCGGGCCTCTCACTATCGCGGCCTCTCTTGTTGCGGAGCACAGGCTCCAGACGCGCAGGCTCAGTAGTTGTGGCTCACGGGCCTAGTTGCTCCGCGGCATGTGGGATCTTCCCAGACCAGGGCTCGAACCCGTGTCCCCTGCATTGGCAGGCAGATTCTCAACCACCGCGCCACCAGGGAAGCCCAAGTAACTCTTTCTTAACATCAGAGTTTATATATATGTAATACTTTCTATTTTAAAATAGTTTAAGACTCACAAGAAGTTTCAAAAATAGAGAGTTCCCTTCGTGTTCTTCACCCAGCTTTCCCAATGATAATATCTCACACAACCATAGTACATTGTCAAAACCCGGAAACTGATATTGGTGCAATACTATCAACTCAAAAGTAAGCCTCTTTGGATTTGACAAGTTTTTACATGACACGCACTGTGTGTGTATGTGTATGTGTGTGTGCACGCACACATGCATGCCCCTAGTTCTATGAAATTTTATCACATGTTTAGAGTTTATAACCATCATCCCAATCAGGATACAGAACTTTTCCATCACCACAAAGAAACTTTTAGAGCTTTTTCTAGCAAAACTGTCCAGCACTTTTTGAGTGGAAAGAACATGGGTTTTGAGTGGAATCAGACTCATTATTTTCAAATCCTAGTCTCCCTACTATGTGACCTTGGGGTACATAGCTTAACCTCTCTGAGCCTTACTTTCTTCATTTCCAAAATGTATGGTTGACGTGAGGACTGAATTTAAAAATGATGTTTGAAAGTGTCAGGAATCTTGTAGATGCTCAACAAATGTTAGTTCCCTTTCTGGGTTCAGAGGAGGTTTGGACCCTCGCTCCCGCTGAAGAGTCAGGGACATTAATGAATTCTCCCTTCAAGACCCTGTTTTGCATTTACTGACGTAATATTTGGGGTGTCATCTCCTGGTAGACAAACTCCAAAATCCAAGACATGTGGTCATTTGCTATTTTGGTGAAACTACGATTTGAACCACATGCACAAAGAGGCTGGAGTTGAGGGGAGAGAGAGGTTCATTCAGCTAATAAACCAAGTGAATCACCCAGGATCTGCTTCTTAGCCGTGGCTTTGTTAGCACCTTGCTACTTGTGCTGGCCAAGTAAATGCAAAGAGAGTGAAGAAGTCTAAGAAAGTGAAGATCCCTAGGTTTTAGACACATTCAAGAATTAAACGCCAAACTGAGGAGGAAGTTGGATCTACACGAATAACAACAGCTACTTGCCGGGTACTGTTCTCTGCTTTATTGTGCGACTCCAACGAATCTTTACAACCACCCTTTGAAGTAGGTACTATATTCACCCTCATTTTATAGATGAGGAAAATGAAAGCACAGAGAGATTAAATAACCTGCTCAAGGTCACACAGTGAGTAAGTAATAGAGCCAAAATTTGAATTCAGGCAGTGGGGTTCCAGAGTCCACACCTACAATGACCATCCCCCACCATTCATGTGAACAAGCCCTCCTTGTGAACTCTACAGAAAAAATAAAAAGTTGTTAGAGAAACTATTTCAGCCAGGGTCGCTCCAGTATGCAAAACAAGACAGTTTTGTTGTTCCTAACACACATTTATTTAGTACCTATTACGTGCACACATGTGCCAGAATAGAATGAAGAGGAAAACAGATGTGATTCCTGCCTTCCTGGAGCCCACGATCCAGTGGAGGTGCCAGACACCAATTAAGGAGTCCCGGCAATCAGTCTAAGATCATAAAATTGCCACAGCTGTGGGATGCAGTCCAGAGTGTTCTAAGAGCAAGTGAAGGAAGGTTCTGACCTCGTTGGGAGGGTCATCGTTGAAGAAGAGATAATTGAGCAGAGATCTGAAGGATAAGCAAGAATTATCTAGGCAAAGGGGGAGTTAGGGGGCACCTCTGAGAAAGCATTCCAGGAAGAGGGAACAAGAAGTGCCAAGATCATATGATGGGAAGAAGCAAGGTCTATGGAGGGAGCCATGAAAGGAGCCTGGAAGGCCACGGTGGCAGCAGGAAGTCTTTAAGAGCAGTGGAGAGCCTTTGAAAAAGCTGAAGTGTGTGTGGAGGGGTGTACGGAGGAGCCCCAATCCAACTTATGTGATGTCAAAAATGCACTGAGTCCTGACCACAACCTTACGAGGTGAGCTCTGCTCTCCCCACTCTGAGATGACACGACTGTTGATGTACATATTACAGGAGTACTGATGATCTGGGAAGTTCAGAAAGTCTCCGTGTGTGGCCCTCATCCTGACAGTATTTCTCCACCTCTTCTCATCATAGTCCCTCTTGAAATTTGAAGAAAGCTAGTGGCCACTCTGGTGAAACCCTTGCCACCAGAAAACCGAACCAACACACTTTTGAAAACTTTGCGTACAGTTTTAGGGGGACTCTGAACCTCCTGAGACCCTTGAGACCCCAGGTTAAGAGCCCCTGACCAAATGATCTTTTTTTTTAAAAAAATCTCAAACTCCAGAGGGACAGGGCTAGCAATGATGAATCCAAAACGATGAATTATCAATGAGGGAATTTCAGGCAACAGCCTAGATCCACTCAGAGGAAGAAAGAGTATTGGGACAGTTTCCTCTTGGGAAGTGAGCTCCCAAGTGTCTAGGCTCAAATGAACGAGCTGTGTCATCTATCCATCCACTTCTCAAGTAGTCAAGGGCCTCTACTCTGTACAAGGCCTTGTGCTCAACCCTGGGAACACAGAAATGAATCAGACACAAATCCAGTCCTCGAGGAGACCACAGGACAATGGTGGAGGCAGATCCACCTGTGGGTCATCACTTTGGGGTTAACATTAAAATAAAGGTAATTACAAAATGCCGAGCAAAGCCCAACAACACTTTCCTTGCTTGGGCTCTTAACATATATCTCATAAATGAGAATATGGTGACAAACAAGGGGAGTGCCAAGCAGTGATGAAACTTTATGCCAAGTTGTGGAAGAACTAGTCATATTAGAAGCTTCCTTTGCCCATAAGATGCCTGGGGGTGAGTTGGGAGAGAAAGGCGTCAAGAAACATTGAGTTAAAGGGTTGGAAACCTTTGCATGTCCCTAGGCTGCTGACTGCCTCCTAATGAAAGGCCACAAAGGGTAGGTGTCAGCTTCTCTCTTCCTTGTCCATTGACGGGGGGTCCATCTTATCTGGTGAAAGATTAGCCCCAGATCACCACCTGCAGGAAGTCCAGGGCGCAATCATCAATCGCATCTCAGACCCGCACATGTCAGAGCCAAGAGGGAGGCTGGCCTCAGGGAGTCCCCTGAGCCTTCGCTGCTTCACCTGGGGCCGCAAGCAAGGAGGTGTGAAGTTGAGTAAATGCCTGTTTGCAGTCTGCCCACTTCATCCTCTCTACTCAGCATTCAAGGAGAATCGCAGGCCTTGGGAGATGGGATGGTGGCTGGGAAAGGGAACAGTCCACAGTTCCAATTCTGTCGTGATTTCTACAGTTTGTGCTATGCTGATTTGAGAGCATGTGATTATTCATTGGAGAATAATAACCATTCTTCCTATAGGCCAGGCACTGAGCTGCTTTCATTATCTCAAATAAACGTCTCAAACCTGGGAGGTTGGTGGGGTAAGATCACAGAGCTAGGAAACTGAAGAACAGGAATTTGAAACCAAGTGGACTGACTCCAAGGCTTGTGCTCCTAACCGCTATACTCCCCTGCCTCCTGTTGAGAGAGAGAGACAGATCTTGGAGCACCGGGGGTTCATCCCCAACACTCAGTGATGGCCATAATGGCATCATCCTAAGGAAGCATCTGCTCCATCCTTCCTGCTCCAGAGTTCCAATGTTACTCCATGAAGCTGTCCCAGAGCGTCAGAGCACCCAATCTTCATCTCTTTTGAATCACAGGTCCTTTCTACTTTGTATTCTATTTCTGCAAAAGTCTTTTTCTTTCTCCAAGGCAGTAGATGCTCTTTGTAGACACGGGTCGCTTCTGGATCATCTTAATGGTCTTCTTGGTGCTGGTAACCAACCAAAACGTCCTGTCTAGGCTTCCACTTCTTGAGCATCCGAAGTAATTTCCCCAACCTGGCCCTGGGGTCGGTTGTGCTGCTGGGCACATAAACTCTGTTCCAGGGCCGCGGACAACACCACTCTGGCCAGTGTCTCAGAACTGTGGGCATGAAGTATGGACTCGAGTCCATCTGCAAGGCCAATGGCCCTGAGGAAGTGGCACATTAAGTCAGGGAAGTGAGCTGTGACTCCAGGAGTCCAGAAAGTTCTGGAAAATGGCTTCTGCCGGGCCGTGTCTGGAGGCAAACCGGTCCCTTGGGTGACCCGCAGCCCTGGCTCAGCTGATTGGGTCAAGGCACAGGGAGAGGCGCGTGGGTGCGAGGCTCTGCCCAACAGGAGAGCTCAGTGTTGGACGGTGGTAAGTGGACCCAATCAGAGCTTCCCACGATCAGTACGACCACGCGGGGCACCCTGGGACCGGAAGTTCACATTCGGGGACCCAAAAGGTGGTTCTTCTGGGCCTCCATCTTGTCTCTGGAGGAAGGGGGCACTCCTCCTCATGCTTTCACGTGAGGCCCCTACGAGGTTGTTTCAAGGCTGGTGGCATTTCCCCCCAACCCCCGAGTCTTTCTTTAGTCCAACTTGGAGGTCACAGGTGTGCCCCTTGGTGGCCTTGTCCGGGGAGGTTTGCTATTCCTTTTCCCTGACATGGTCTTTCCTGTGATCATACACAAGCCCCACCTGCTCCAGGAAGCGTCCTAGCACCGCATTCGCTTCTTATAAGAAACGGAGTCCTCTGAGAAGCTGACTTGCACAGAGGCGCACAGCTAGGACAGAACAGCTAGCACTCAGTCCTTGGTCTGTCACCATAGCCTGCTCTTAGCCAGGCACCTGTAGTGTCTCCTGGAAGCGGTCCTGAATCCCATCCTGTTTTGCCCAACCCAGCAGCAGTATCAGCCGTCGTTACTGAGTAGATTTCTCTTAGCTCCAGCTCACAGGCTCAGAGGGGTGAAAGGACTTGCTCAAAATTACCACAGATGAGAGTATCAGAACACAGTTTTGAACTCAGATCTGTATGAATCCAAGATCATAATACGGTATTTGGACTTCAAAGTAAAACTTAGCTTCTCATTAGTGTTTTGTGTTGCTGAATATTTGGCCAGTGTTTGCCTTGGCTCCTCACAAACCTGAAAGAATAGGAAGGGCATGATATCTATATGCTGAGGATTTAACATAGGGCTGAACACACAATAGGTCATAAATATGCGCTGGCTTGGTGAAAGCATTTTCTCTCCACTCTCTGCTTCACTGCATAGTGTCATGATTAGGTCACCCAAGAGACACCACTACCCGCGTATGAATCCATCAATTCCAAAAGAGTGATTGAAGGAGGAACAATGAATGGTCAACCTATTGCTTCATTGGCAGACCTGTGGTGAATTTCCAACCCTTCAAGGCTGTTGGCGGGGCACAGCACATGGGAGAGAGTACAGGCAACTGAAGCAGAAGTAAACAAGTGGGACTACCTCAAACTAAAATGCTTCTGTGCAGCAAAGAGAGCCCATGGGACATAGCCCTTGCTGTGAAACCACTCGTGGTTCCAGAGCAGGAAAAATTCCTTCCTGCCCACCGTGGGAAGGACGGGCTCCCAGGGGCCGAACACCCAGGAGTCGAGGATGTTAATAGGGACAGATGCAGGTGTGGTAGGTGGTCACGAAATTTTCCAGTCCCTTCCCCTCTCCTGGTCCTGTGACCGTCTCCACAGCCAACAACCAGTCATCCTACGTGCTGGAGTTCACAACACGCTTTCACATACGTGAGCCCATCTCTAGCCTCACAGAAATGCCTTGCAGGTAGGCATAGGTGGGAGGTAGCTTGGCCTGGTGAAAGGATTCAAGTTGTAAAGTCCTCAGACCTGGTTCAGATCCCAGCTCCTCCACTTACTAACTTTTAGACTTTAGGAAATTTACTAAACTTCTCTGAATCTGGGCTTCCTTTGTCTGTAAAATGGGGATAAGAATAGTCCCTTCATCATAGGGTGTTGTGGGAATTTGTGTTAAAATTAGGTATGCCTTACACCATGATGATAGAGTCTGTTGCCCATTGGATACATGACTTACCCAAGGTCATCCAGCTCTTAAGTGGCAGATCTGGGGCTCACACTCAGTTCTCCTGGTCCCGCCTCAGGGACAGTACCAGGAGGTGCTTATTATATATTCCAGCCAAGCTGTATAGGATTGGAAAAGGGATTCAGGCCGTCCTTCAGCTTTTATCATGCTTCTCAGGGACAGGAGAAGGCATCAAGCTAGGAAGTAGTTTGGCACTCAGAGGAGGCAGTGTGGGTGCAGGGCAGGTGGAAGGAAGCAGGGACTCCCTATGATGTGCTTGCATCCTTTCCAGCCCCCGCTGCCTAAGGCCTCCTTCCTGCTAGTCTTCTGCCTGGTGCTGGAACTTTCCAGTCTCTTGGTGATTTCCCAAGATGAATGCACCACACCTCAAATAAGCTATTTGCCTAAATGATAGGATGCTCTTGGTTCATCCAATGAATGAATATTTATGAAGTCTCTACAAAACCCTATAATCAGGGCTGGAGGGCGGAGGTGCCAGACAAAAAAAGATCTGGGCCCGCAAGGGTCTTCCAATATAGCAATGGATCCAGGCAGCAGTACTGGGTGGCTGTATTGCTGTCCCCTCCGCCTAATTCCTGGTTCACACACACTAAGGTTCTTTTAAAATCAGTGTCAGTCCCTCTGTTTAACTTGCATGCAGTGGGTGGAGTCTGGCTTCTTTTAGTCCCCAGGGGCTGTCTGGCTGGGTGGGTTTTGAGAGAGCCAAGAGCAGATAGCTATTTAACATTCCCTGGGAGAGGGAAGAATGAATCATAGGTTGTCTTGGGCAGTGAGTGCCAACTGGCCCTGTATCATATCAATACTCGGCAGTGGTAGACTACCAGAGAAGAGGTCACTGCAGCCTCTATGCCCCTGGTTCTCAGGCCCTACCCAGAAGGCAGCTGGCGTTCTGGGAAGGTAAGATGTCAGGCAGAAGCTCGGATGCTTTTGGCCTCGTATTGGAGTCTTCTTGAGCCTATGATCTCCTTTGTTATAGGTTATCACCTCTATGGGATGTGACAAATTTGAGAAAGTGCTATTTTCAAGGCCTCTTTGGCCCACTTTCTTTTTCTTTGCCCCCTTAAAAAGAAATGAGTCATTTTATTATTAAACAAGTAATACACATCTAAACAATTTGGAAAAGGGAAAATGTAAAAAGAAATTTTAAAAACCATATTTAGACCCACCACCCAAAGTCAACCACAAGTTTTAATATATTTTATTTGAATCCCTTTTATAATATCATTTAATAAAGACTCCCTCCCCTTTTCCCTTGACCTGCACCCACTGCCCCAGCGCAATTCTTGAGTATAGGAGAGAGGCCATGGGTCAGATTTTGCCACCAGAGCCACCAAACCCCCAGAGAGGCCCTGAGACCGGCTTTGGCCCAGGAAGTGGGTCAAAAGTCACTGCCTCATTATCCAAATAGTAGCAAAGGCCTGAGATGTTTAATCACCACGCTGAGCTGATAGCATCTTTGCCTCCCAGTGTGACAGGTATCACGGGAGGAGGGGAGGGAACCGAGGGCCTATCTCCAGCCCACACTCCCTTGGGAGGGATAAAGGAGAGGATGCACTCAAACACTTAGCGCAGGACCTGACCCATAGTAAGCGCTCAGTAGGTGGGAGCTGCAATTATTTGTGTTATCAATTATCATTAAAGAAAATTAACTGCTACTGAGGGGGCGCTTTGCTCTGGCTACATCGAGAAAGGATTTGAAGCCCATCGTTTCAAATCTGAGTCCATGTCACACCCCACAGAGGTGACAATAAAGATAAAAAGGAAGGATTGGGTTTGGTGCCAGGCAATCTATAAAATAGAGTGCTGGGCAGCTATTAAAACAATGCAAGGGCTTCCCTGGTGGCGCAGTGGTTGAGAATCCGCCTGCCAATGCAGGGGACACAGGTTCAGTCCCTGGTCCAGGAAGATCCCACATGCCGCAGAGCAGCTAAGCCCATGTGCCACAACTACTGAGCCTGTGCTCTAGAGCCCGTGAGCCACAACTACTGAGCCTATGTGCCGCAACTAATGAAGCCCGCGCGCCTAGAGCCCGTGCTCTGCAACGAGAAGCCACCACAATGAGAAGCCCGCGCACTGCAACGAAGAGTAGCCCCTGCTCACCGCAACTAGAGAAAGCCCGCGTGCAGCAGCGAAGACCCAATGCAGCCAAAAATAAATAAATAAAATTTAAAAAACACAAAAAACCAAAAACCATGTGAGTTGCTGTATTTATTGCCAGCATTTCGACTGCCGTGTTTAAGTGTTCAGGTGTGAAGTCGAGGGGACCTGTGAGCTTCTGTGAGTCACTTATACTCCCAGAGCCTCAGTTCTCTCTCTGTCAAAGTCCTCCCTGTGGGCTTGTTGAATGATTCTATGAGTGCTGGTGTCCCCAGGTCTGGCAATTGAATGAGAATCTCGGGAATAATGATATAAATACAAATCCCTGTATCTCCAGCAAGCCCTCAGGCAGGTCTAATGCAGTGGACGGCAAACCTGCTTTGGGGAACCGTGGAGTCAAGGTTTGTAAATGAGCTTAGCACAGTTCTTGGCATTAGTAAGTGCTCAGTAAATGAGAACGATTGCTGTCACCAGCAGCCTCTGAGCTGTCCTTGAGCTCCCTATTCCTCACATCTGCTGGCTGACTTCATAATTAAGTCTAAATCCATTCAGTGCTCACCATGTCTACTGCCACAACTCTAGCTACTCTAGCGCATGCCACGTGGATTCCTGCACCTGGTTTCCTTGCTTCCTCACTTGGTACCCCCTAGTCTAGTCCTCACCACGCAGCCACAGTAATCCCGTTTTTCAAATGGCTAAAAGCAGATCTTGACACTTAAAACAAAATCCAAACCCTTCTCCATGATTTGCAAGATCTGGCTCCTGCGTGTCTCTCCAACTGTATCGTGATGTCTCACTCAGCTCCAGCCACACTAGCCTTCTTGCTGTTCCTAAAACAGACCAAACTTGTTCTTACCTCAGGACCTTTGCACTTGCTGTTTCCTCTGCTGGATCCAGTCCAAGCCCGGCCCATTCTCATCACTCAAGACTCAGTTCAAATGTCACTTCCTTAAAGAAGGTTTTTATGACCACCTTTTCAAAGGTTGCCCCGACATATTGCATTTTCTTTTTTAAAAATTTTTTATTTTTAAAAAAAATGTTATTGGAGTATAGTTGATTTACAATGTTGTGTTAGTTTCAGTTGTACAGCAAAGTGAATCAGTTATACATATAGATGTATCCACTCTTTTTTAGATTCTTTTCCCATATAGGCCATTACAGAGTATTGAGTAGAGTTCCCTGTGCTATACGGTAGGTCCTTATTAGTTATATATTTTATATATAGTAGTGTGTATATGTTAATCCCAACCTCCTAATTTATCCCTCCCCTGCCCCACCTTTCCCCTTTGGTAACTATAAGTTTGTTTTCTACATCTGTGACTCTATTTGCATTGTTTTCTTTACAGCAGTGGTCCCCAACCTTTTTGGCACCAGGGACCAGTTTCGTGGAAGACAATTTTTCCATGGACCAGGGCGGGGGATGGTTTCGGGATGATTCAAGCGCATTACATTTATTGTGCACTTTATTTCTATTATTATTACATCAACCCCGCCTCAGATCATCAGGCATTACATCCTGGGGGTTGGGGAACACTGCCTTACAGCACTATCTGAAATGAACTTTTAAATTTATTTTACTTTTATTGGTTTATGGCCTGATAACTCCAGTGAGGAAGAGACCTTGTCTATTTTGTTCATTTTTATTCTCAGTGCCTAGAGAAAGGGCCTGGAAAATATTTATGGATATCATAAATATCTTCTTGAATGAATGAAGGTATTGTTACTCTTGTTATTAATATATTAAAATGTCTGTAGTAGGCTAAGGGTAAAATGTGGGTTTCAAAACAGTAGGTCGTGATTCTCCTTTTTCTAAAATTTCATTTCCAAAAGCATATACACACATGCAAAATTATACTTACCCAAATGTATATGTAAATCTACAAGGGGATACATCAAAAAGTTGAGTTTTTTGTTTAGAGTTAAGATGCATGTATTTAAAATCAGAAATAATCTATAAAACAATTTCTATTTTGAACAAAAGAGTGTTTAAAAACTCTTTTTTTTTTAACAAAGAGAGCAACCAAGAGGAAAAAGAGAGGGCTCATTGTACCTAGAACTTGGGCTTACAACATGAACCTCATATTTCACTTCATTTCCAAATTTTTCACTGCCAAGGAGGTATTGAGCTGCCCCAAGACAGCATATGTGTTTGTCCCAGGAGACACAGTCTCTCCTAGTGTTTGGCTCTGGGAGGAATAAAGCATGGGAGGAATCTCGAGGTAAGGGGCATTGTGTATCTTGGTGAATAACATCCTCGCCAGTGACACCGACACATTCTTCAGTGGCTGCTTATCACATTCACCCTCTATAAAAACCCAGGGAGAACATCATATCACAACTCAGCAAAGATATTTTTGCATGCAGCAAAATTAAAGTAACTTAGGTACATTGCCTAATACATGGCACTCTCAGACGCTCCTACGTTGCTGACAGCAGCATCGTGCCAGGCTGCGCTCCAAGCACTTTATATACATTAACTGCTTTAATCCTCATAGTAACCCTATGAGATAGATACTGTTATACAGTATCCCTATTATACTGAAAAAGTTCAGCAACACGTCTAAGCTTGCACAGCTAGCAAATAGTAAAGTTGTGGTTTGAACCTAGGTGGGCTGGCTCTAGCATCCTGCATTCTTCACCACTAAGCAATACCACCCCCTGAACTAGGGGCTTCTGGGGCACTTATGCATCTCTTTCGACTCACGGTGATTTCTTCGTTTCCTGTCCACCCGGATATTTTGACGCTCAACTGCTTTCATCGTTCGAGCCAGCTATGTCCCATGTGGTCCTGTTCTTTATTGAGGCATGGCTGAACACAGCTGGTCCAGTAGGATGAGATGGTAGGAGTGTGGGTTTGGGGGACAGACTGCCTAGTGTTTGAACCCCAGTTCTAGCACTTTTAGCTGTGTAACAAGTTATTTAACTGCTCTGCGCCTCAGTTTCCCCATCTAGGAAATGGGAGAACTTACACCTACCTCTTGTGGGGGCTGTGGAGATTAACTGAGATCACCAGTATGAATGTGCCTGTTCTGATGCCCGGCTCTACTGAGCAGGCACGTGATAAGGACGAGTTCTTCTCTGGGAGCCAAGTCCAGCAGCCATTCACTTATTCAGCTTCCTCTTCCATGGGGAATAATCTTAATACCTATTTCATAGAGTAGTTCTGGTGATTTAATACAATAATGTACGTAGAATGCTTAGCAGGGTACCTGCTACATCCTCCGTACTTAACAAACGTTAGGTACCCTCATTGTCATCATTGTGGTGCTAGCATAACAAGGTCGGTAAGAGAAGGGGCTCTCCAGAGTCACCTCACCTGGATTCTGGGGCAAAATTCCTTCACCTTTCTAAGCCTCGGTTTCCTGGTCTGAGAAATGGGATAATAATAGTACCAAATGTGACAGTGTGTGTAATGCTTTGGCACACTGCCCTGCAATGAAACCCTCAGCTACCGCACTTGCTAATGTATGTTTACCCAGTGCCTACTTGGTCCTAAGGACCCGGTCCTCTGGGGCAGGAGTTGTGCTGATTCTCCACCTGAGGGTCCTTGGCTTGTAGACCACTTGGCCCGTGCCTGCCACACGCTCTACAATAACCGGCTGTCCCCAGGAAAGCCAGCCGGGGCCCTGGCCGAGTGGGCGGGTGGAAGAGATTCTGGCTTGAAGCTCAGGAATGAGCACATCCTGATGATTCTGTGCTTGGCAGACGCTGTTGGAAAGCAGAGGCCTACCTTCAGGGCTGGGCCCTGGCCGAGGTCCAGAGGAAGCCCTTGGTCTTGCCGGTGCCCTGAGCGCGCACCGGCTTTGGGGCTGAACAGAGCTTCCTTTGTGCAGTGACAGCGGCAGGTAGCTATTTCTGGGCGGCAAGTTCCTCACCAAAGGGCAGCCATTGACTTAGTAACTGGGGAACTGCCGGGCTGAGCCAGCTGGGCTCAGGGGCTGTTACTGCACCGAGGGGGGACCCCAGGACCTCACAGCTAGGACCCCTCCACCCCAGGATGTCCGGTCCTCACACAAAGCCTGAGGAGAGATGAGCCAGAAGCAGCACAGGACCAGGTGACAGATGTTATCCCCACAGTGGGCTTTGGAGACTTCGAGGAGGGGAGGATTCTCAGAAACCCCCTGGGGTCCTCAAGCCAGCAAGTCTCAAGTTCATGAAGTCCTCACAGCAACTCTGCCAGGCAAGGATTTTTTTTTTAGTTAATTAATTAATTTATTTATTTATTCATCCCACAAGCCGCTCAGCTTGTGGGATTTTAGTTCCCCGGCCAAGGATTGAACCTGGGCCCTTGGCAGTGAGAGCTAGGAGTCCTAACCGCTGGACCACCAGGGAAGTCCCCAGGCAGGGATTATTATCTCACCTTAGACGATGAAGACATGATTCTCAGAGAGGTTGAAGTTGAGTGGTCCAAGGGTACCCAGCTGACTTCAAAGCCCTCCCTCCTGCCCTGCCTGGTGGTGTTGAAAGAAGAGGAAGACGAAGAGAGCTGGAGTCACTATTTCATCCTACTGAACATTTAGTGAGCATTTACTATGTGACAGGTGCTGAGCCAAGCAATGTATGTGCATTGTCTCATTCAGTCTCAACATTCCCACTCTGAGGTGGGTACATTATCATGCCTCTAACAGATGAGAAAACTGAGACCCATGGAGGTTATTTGTCCCAGGGCACACCACTAGTAAGTGGCAGAATCAGAATTTGGACCTGAATTTCTCTGGCCCCCAAAGCCAGGATCTTTCCTTTCCATTTTCCATTACTCTTCCACATGCTGTAGAACCTGGAAGAATGCATTTCAGACTCAGGGGTGGTGGCTACAGTGGTTGAGGAAGTGATGGGGTGGAGGGTGCTGGGGAAGAGGGGAAGGAATAAAGGCCAGAGGAGGCAGGATAAATGGGGAATTATTACTGTATACTGATTGAAGCAGGTTGGTAACATGGCGAGTCTCTCTAAAACCCATTTTAGTAACGTACTATACACTTACGTACAGAAAAGAGTAATGTACATTATAGAGACGTGTAGCGACCATGAACTTTCACAGATTGAACACTCGCATCAGCACCTAGATGAAGAAGCAGATTTCCAGTGACCCAGACCCCTCATGCCCCTGTCCTGACCACATCTAACCTCATCAATTGATCATATCTATTTTGTTCTTTTGCTAAATGAAACCACACATCATGGATTCTTTTGTGCCTGGCTTCTTTCATGCAACACTATGTTTCCGTAGAGCAAGTGTGTTCTTCAATGTTTTATTTTAAACATTTTCAAACATACAGCAAAATTGAAAGAATTTTACAGTGATACCCACAAATCTGCCACCTCTATTCTGCTATGAACATTTTACTGCACTAGCTTTTCTTACATATAAAGCTATCCCTCTATCCATTCATTAACATGTCTATTTTATTATACATTTCAAACAAAGTTGCAGAATTCAGTTTCCTTCCCCTAAATACTTCAGCATGCCTGTCATTAAAGAGTTTAATGTTTGTTCACAATGTTTGTCTTGTTGATACAAAATTTATATATAATGAAATGCACAAATCTTAAGTGTGCAGTTATTGAGATTTGATAAACGTATACATATGTGGAACTCCCAACCCTATCAAGATACAGAATACTCCCATCACCCCAGAAAGCTCCCTCCTGCCCTATCCAAGTCAATACTTATGCTTACCACCTCCCACTCCCCCACCCCACACCTCTAGGCAACCACTCTTCTGATATTTTTCTACAATAGATTATTTTGCCTATTCTAGAAGTTCATATAAATGGAATCATACAGTATATACTCTTTTGCATAAGGCTGCTTTCACTCAGCTTAATGTTTTTGAGATTCATCTATGCTGTTATACATATCAGTAATTTGCTCCTTTTCATTGGGTAGTATTCTGCTGTAGGAATGTACCACAGTTTGTTTGCCCATTCTCCCACTGATGGATACGTGGGCTGTTCCCAGCTTGGAGCTATTGTGAAGAAGATGCTATGAACACTCTTTTACAAGCTCGCTTGGAAATATATGCTTTTATTTCTCTTGAATAAATACTTAGGAGTGCACTTTGTTATTATAAAAAACTGACATCCTTTTCCAAAGTGATTGATCATTTTCTGTTACCACCAAAAATGAATGAGAGTTCCAGTTGCTCCAATATCTTGTCAACATTTGGTATTGTCAGTCTCTTTAATGTTCCAGATAGGTATGTACTAATATCTCATTGTGGTTTTAAGTTATATTTCCATGAAAAGGTGGATATAGCTCTTTGCCAAGGGTCACAGTTTACCAAGCAGAGTACATGCTCTCTTGCGCAGACCACATCCTGTCCAACTGTACATGGCATCCCTGCTTCCCATCTTCCTGTCTAGTGGGCACAGTGAATAAGAGCCAGCCCTTGAAGTACCATCTTTATTTTAAAGAAAGATAGCATTTATAGTGGTTGAGAATGGCCTCTGCAGTCAGACTGCCTGGATGCAGATCCCAGCCTAACCACATACCAGCTGGGTGGTGATGAGCAAATTACTTAACATTTCTAGCTTGTTCTCTCAGATCTACTCATAGGTTTGTTGTGAAGATTAAGGAGATAATACACATAATATGCTTAGCACAGTGCCTGGCACACAGTAAACACTAGTAAATGTTAGCTGTTTTGTTATTGCTGTATCTGACTAGAAAAGTTATATATGATTATTGTAGAAAACTTAGAAAGTAAATAAAAGTAGAAAGAAGTTTAAAGTCATCCTAACCCCACTACTCAAAAATAACTGTTATTAACACTTGGTGCTTTTTTTTTTTTTTTTAGTATTTCCTGTGTAAAAATTTTTAAAAAACAGTTGACATCATACTCTATGTACAGTTTCATATCCTCTTTCCTATATTTAACTCGACATCATTAACATCTTGCCATGTCATTGCATATTCTTTGAATATTCTACACTTAAAGGGTGTGTAATGTTCCAGCAACAGATGTACCACATTCAGAATGTGTCCTACGTGTGTAAGGTGATAAGGCAGTGAGTTCAGGATCAACGACTCTAGACACAGCCTTGATTACATGGGATATTTCCTTAGGAAATTTTTTTTTTAATATTAATTTATTTATTTTATTTATTTTGGTTGTGTTGGGTCTTCATTTCTGTGCAAGGGCTTTCTCTAGTTGCGGCAAGTGGGGGCCACTCCTCATCGTGGTGCGCGGGCCTCTCACCACCACGGCCTCTCTCGCTGCGGAGCACAGGCTCCAGATGCGCAGGCTCAGCCGTCGTGGCCCACGGGCCCAGCCCGCTCTGCGGCACGTGGGATCCTCCCAGCCGGGGGCACGAACCCGTGTCCCCTGCATTGGCAGGCAGACTCCCAACCACTGCGCCACCAGGGAAGCCCTCCTTAGGAAATTTTTAAAGCCATTGACAAACATTGCCAAGTTGGAGCACCATGTTAAAAACATATCTTTTCACTTTTCCCTGAACATAAATGTATGTGGCAATAAAAAACGAAAAAAAAAATGTTGTAAAGAAAAAAAGTGAGACAATACACGAATGTGAAAAAATACTCTACAATATAGAAAGTAAAAGCCTCTCCTCCCTCTCTTTATAATCCCACTAGTAAAGGACAATCACTTTGACATACACGCTTCCAGACCTTTTTTCCGTACATATACAACCATGGCTGTAAATATACTAACCCAAGGGTATGGGGGTTCTGGATCCTGCCCAAGCCTGCTTCCAGTCCTGACTCTGCCATGTGTAACTGTGTGACCTTGGGCAAGTTAACTAGCCTCACGGGGCCCTGTTTTAAAGGTCTCAGGCTATTGTTTCTGTAGGGATTTTCAAACATCTCCAAGGCCCTCAACCTCCTCAACCCTGGATAGCAAAAGGAAAGTGGATGAGAGCCCATTCTGGAAGCTGGGAGTCACCTGAGCCCCTTGGGCCAGACTTCCCTGCTGAACTGCTTCCCCAGACTCCCCACACCACGGGCAAATTTGGGGCCCCCGAGAATTGCAGCAGCTAGAATGGATTCACCTGGGCAAATGGGAAATTGCACAAATTTCCTATGCAGGTGGGTGGCTTACCGAGTTACCCAATGCTCACCCAGGAGGGTGTGGTTACCTGGGAATAGGTGGGTGTCTGGGCCTCACGTACCACTTAGAGGCCCAATCAAAGTCACCCTGTCCCTGTCGTGGGGGTGGGAGGGATACCACCACTTAGAGCTTCCTCAAAAACACACATCACCCTCTCCAGCCCAGGGAGTCAAGCTGTGCTTGTCACTGTGGCACAGGGGGACAGCTCACCGGACTTCTTTTTTTAATTTAATTTTTACTTTACATTGGAGTATAGTTTATTTACAATGTTGTGTTAGTTTCAGGTGTACAGCAAAGTGATTCAGTTACGCATAAACATATATCCACTCTTTTTCAGATTCTTTTCCCATGTAGGTTATTACAGAATGTTGAGTAGAGTTCCCTGTGCTATACAGTAGGTCCTGCTGATTATCTCTTTTATATATAGTAGTGTGTATCTGTTAATCCCAAACTCCTGATTTATCCTGGACTTTTAAATAAATGTGCAGCAAGTCACACTGAGCAACCCTCACCTCGCTTAGGTCTTCACCAGGAATTGCCAAATGCCGCCTCCAGTTTACTCGCCCAGGATTCCAGTCACATGGGTGTTTTCATTACCTCTCCAAGCTGACCTTATTCAACAACACAAGGAAAATCAATGGTGTGATTAATTATTAATCAGTGGTGTGATGAATTGAACTAAAACCACAAGACACGCCCTGTTTTGTCTGGAGACTCCGCAGAGCTGCCTCCTCCAGGGGGAGGGAACTGGGCCACTTGTTTGGCTTATTTACTTACGTGCACGCATCTGGCCTACTACATCGCATAGTGATTCATTTCAGGACAGGTCCATCGGATGGGCCAGCACCCAAGGTGGAAGCAGGCTGGGAAAGGATGCTGGAATCCGGGAATCAGCTTCCCTGTAACCTCAGCAGCAGAATTCTCCTGTTTTCCATTCACCCTCTCTCTCCTTCATGATGTGTCTCCTCCCCGGAAATCTCATTAACCCTGAAACTTTCTGAACATTTTCCCCAGGTAGATGGGGCTGGCCTTTGGAGGGAGGGGTTACTCAGGTTGAGTTTCCAGGAAAACCCCACGTGCTCAGGATGCATCTGTGGACCCCTGGGAAGGTTACATAACCTCCTCAAGCCTGTTTCCTCATCTGCAAGAGAAGTTTCCGTTTGGGGCGTTGCAGGGTTTCAATAAAATGACACCGTGTGCCAGGCTTGCTTCCGGGCCTTTGCACATGCTGTCCACTCTCCCTGAGACACAGTTCCCCTCTGCCCACCGCAGCCCTAGCCCCTCCACTTGATTGACACCAACAATCTTTCCAGCGGGAGGCAGATGCTATTTCTTCAGAGAACACCCACAGCGTGGTCAGGTGCCCGGTAAAGAGCACCACGGCTCCTCCTACTTGCCCTCCCCAGCCTCATCACCGCTATGACTTAAGTAATGTCCACCTCCTCGGCCCATACTGGGGGTCCCACAGAGCAGGGCTGGGTCTGAGTGGCTCATCCCTCCGTCCCCAGTCCCTGCACGGGTCGGAGGCTCGGTGGGCACTCAGGGAACATCAGAGGCCTTTTCAGAACCACGGCCTGTGGATCTGAAACCTCCGACACCTGCCTGAGGCCCTTAGGCTTGGCATCTTGTGGGATGAAGTTTGGGCGGAGGCCAAGGAGACTGTGGCAGAAGCCTCGGAGTACAGCCTGGGGTGCCTCGTGGCTCTGAGCCCCAGGTTGAGCTCCCCTAGAACTTGGGGTTCAGTCTGTTCCCTGATTCTGTGGTCAGATTAGGGGTGGGCAGGCTCAGACAGGCCAGTTCTGAAGCACAGTCCACCGGGGCGGGCAAACCCTGGGCCTCACCCTGTACCCAGCGCACACGCAGGCTGCTACACGCCTGGTGAAACTCAGAGGGCTGCTTTCCCCATGCAGTTCCACCTTGTGTCCATTCCGAGAGAAAGGAAAGCGCCTGACAGAGAGTGTGGTCCCATCAGGCTCCTGCCCAGAAGGGAAAACACACAGACGCACAGGCTAATAAGCACACACGTGCACACACACACTTGACTCAGAGAAAACTCTGGAGCCAGGCCCAGCCCTCTGCTGTGGTTTTTCACGGGCCCAAATATTTCTCCTCCTTGGGTTATGGGCTGAGGAGGGTGGGAATCCTGATAAACACGGCCCAGGGCCACGGGGACCTGGTTGTCTGTGTGCCCTGGGCAGTTACACTGAGAATAAGAATAATGCCAACAGCATCAGGCCTTTTATCAAAGACTTATTATGTGCCAGGCACTGCGCAAGGCTCTTGGGAGCCAGCAATGAACAAAAGAGGTAAGAAGCTCTGCCCTTGTGCAGCTTATGGTTGGAGAAGACAGCTGATAAATGAACTAAATAAGTACCTTATATAGCGGGTTAGGTGACAAGTCCTACGTAGGAAAATAAAACAGGAAAGAAATGTGGGGCTGGGCAGGGGATGCTGAAAGTCTAAACAGTGTGACCAGGAAAGGCCTCCCTGAGAAGGTGACCCCTCACAGTCTCATGTAACCTTCTTAACAAGCTCTTGAAGTTATTACTATTTCATCCCCATTTTATGGATGAGGGAACTGAGGCTGAGAAGGGAAATGAACTTGCTCTGTGAGGGCAGAGTCGGAATTTGAACCCAGGCCTTCCTGACATCAAAGCCCTAACCTGCCCTGAGAGCCTGCCTGCCGGCCCTGAGGCCCCAGCCTGCCATGCCCCTTGAAGTGCAGGCCTGCAGGACCCGGAGCTGTGTTCAAAATTCCAGCTGCTGTGTTACCTGAAGAGGGCCGGGCATGTGTCTCCAAGTCAGACCTGTTTGGGCTGGACAGCCAGGCCCCTGAAAAAGTTCTTTTGTGCTTTCTCAAAGGGCCTCTCAAGAGGGTTAAACACCCTCACATTAGTGCTAATTTGGGGCTGCCTTTCCTATTCAGCCAGTGACAAAGCCGGGTGTTTGCACAAGGGCCTGAGGAATGGGACCACACGCACTGCCAGGGAGCAGACTCCGTGCCCGCAGCCACCCTGCCCTCCCAGGCACCTGTTTCTCTCTGCAGAGATTCCTCGTCCTCCTGCTCTAGCTCTGCCCCGCCACCATCTGAACAAGCCTTTGTCCCCCCACCCATCCCCGTAAAAACCCGCTGGGGAACAACAGAAGCCCCATGGACAAAGGAGACCGTTGGATCTTGATTCAGTTACGAACCCCCATTGACATGAACCAAAAATGTTTGTCATAACGAAAAATGGAAACAACCTCATTGTGCATCAAAGGGGGAAGTGGTTAAATAAACGAGAGAACATGCACACCAACAGATATTTTAAAAGAGTGAGGCAGATCTGAGGGTACAGAAACACAGAAAGTGCTGCGCAACCTGCTGTTATGTGAAGAAAGAAAACTGCAAAATAATATATATATATAGTGGGCTCTTATTTAGGCTGATTTAAAAACAGTCCCAAGTAGGTGCCTATAGCCTTTGAGATGATTGTAAACACATAGGAGTCTGATGAAGAAGATTTAAATATCATTGCACTTTGGTCAGAAAAATAATAAAAATATGCTATAAATGCTTAAAAATATAGAGGGTCTGAAAAGAATCCATCAAATTGTTAATGGGGAAGGAGCAACTGGCTGCAGGTGGGGATGGAGAAATGAAGGCAGACTTTCAATGTTTTGTTGCATTTTCCTCTGAAAGTTTTAAAATAATGGGAATATATGTGTGTATATATATGTATTTATGTATGAATATATCTGTGTGTGTGTGTGAGAGAAGTACTTTTTTTAAAAATAAATTTATTTATTTTATTTATTTATTTTTGGCTGTGTTGGGTCTTGGTTGCTGCGCGTGGGTTTTCTCTAATTGCTGCGAAGGGGGGATACTCTTTGTTGTGGTGCGCGGGCTTCTCATTGCAGTGGCTTCTGTTGCGGAGCACAGGCTCTAGGCGCGCGGGCTTCAGTAGTTGTGGCACACGGGCTCAGTAGTTGTGGCACACGGGCTCAGTAGCTGTGGCACACGGGCTTAGTTGCTCCGCTGCATGTGAGATCTTCCCGGACCAGGGCTTGAACCCGTGTCCTCTGCATTGGCAGGCGGATTCTCGACCACTGCACCACCAGGGAAACCCGAGAGAAGTACTTCTAATGAAGAACTCCCATTTTGTTATGCGCAGCCAATTCTCGTTATTTGTGACAGTTACATCCTATGACGTTGCCACGAACCAATGAATTGAATGAGACAGTTCTGAACCAGTGATCCTACAGGAAATACAGGGTTAAGTTCCTGTAAGCCTCTGATCACAATATTTTCATCCACTGATTAACATACAACCTTGTTTTGTGTGTTTCCGTTTAAATGCATCTTATTTAATATAAATCGTTGACTCACTAACATCCACCCCAGCCTGTAACTCGTGGCCGATTGAAGCTTCTGACACCTGTGTGTTCTCCGTCAGCCCCCTCACGGCTTTCCTGCTGTAGGACACCGGACAGAACTTCAGCACTATGCTTGGGAGCCATTTTAAACAGCGAAATCAGCAAGAAAGAGCACAAAAATGTGAAAAGCGCAATACCAAATAGCGCACAAAAAGGATCTGTGTTTATTTATTTATTTTTTTCTTTTCCAGCCGCACTGAGTGCTTGTGGGATCTTAGTTCCCCAACCAGGGATTGAACCCGGGGTCCTCGGCAGTGAGAGTGGTGAGTACTAACCACTGGACTGTCAGGGGATTCCCCAGGACCCGTGTTTACAGTATAAGAACTGACATCAGAAGGCAGAGCCACGGCTGGGAATGCGCTGCTGGGCGACTCAGGTTTTTGTCACTTTGTGCATGTCCCAGGATGATCACGAAAGTGCCTTGAGTATTGATTTGGGGATTACAAAGAAAGTTTAGCGAGTAGGCATGTTCACAAATGGGGATTGAGTGTATATACTTCAGCCTTCCTCCCACACCTGGGATCACTCTCATCTTGGGGTTTTTAAGGTTCCATTTGGCTTCTGCAAGCTCCCTGGTGCTCACGCCAGACCACTGGCAGGCTGTGTGATCAACATCTGAGCTCAGTTTCCTCTCCCTTGCAGGGTGGCACATCTGCACACTGCCTAACAGAGTGCCTGACATGTAGCAGGTGCTCAAAAACGGCCACTGTTACCATCACCACCACCGCCCCGTGATGGGCACTGGGGGTTCCACTGAGGTTTGGCAAAGGGCTGTTTACACCAGAACTCCAGGCTGGCATCCTTTCCATGTATTCTTTGTCCCACCTTTCCCTTCTCTGGCTGCACCTACAAAAGCAGACAACAATCTGAATATTGGAACATTGAAGGCAATAAAATTACTTCCTGACACCAGGTTGAATGGGAACTTTTCTCCTTTGAAATGATGGTCCTCTTCTCTTCTCTCCCATCACCTCAGGTGTGACCCTGGGGCTCTGCTCTCTCCTTGGGATTCCCATGAGACTGCTTAGTACAGATCTCACTGGCTTATGGTTAACAGTCAAAAAAAAGCTTCAGGCTCGGAGCCAGGATGGCAACTCACTAGGGCTCGGCTGCTGCTTACTCATCAATATTCCCTGTGCTCAGCACAGATCAGTGCCTCCTGAAAGGCTATCAGTTGAAAAACTAGGGCCCAGGAGTGAACGGAGCTTCCCACTCCAAACCTCCCCCAGTACCAAGTAGAAGGCAAAGAGCATGTGTCAGCGGTGTGTGCTCAAGAAGCAGTATCTCACTTACTGATATTTTCAGCTTAGTCTAGTGTATCTAAACCTCCTAAATGGCCCTAGACAAATTTTTTCACTCTAACGAAACTGTGATTTCATTAGAAATTTCACCCTAATGCAACCTGGGAGAATAATGTAAATTTCAATTTTTAATTTTAAGAAACTTTTAATACTGGAGAGAATAGTCAAGAAACAAAGGGAACAATGGACAGAGTTAGCACTCAAAACATATTTGTGGAGGGGTAGGAAAAGGGAGGAGGCTAAATGCCTGACAACTGGGTGACCGGACAAACTAGCAAATGAACCAATGCATGAATGAAATGGAACCACTGTATCTCCCCCACACCTGACCACGGCTGGAAAGGGAGAGTGGTGAAGTGAGTTGGCCAATATAGAACAGGCATTCGCACAGCAGGTATACTTGCTATGTGACTGGTTCTGTGCTGTGCCTTTTGAATGTATTAACTAACTGAAACCTCAAGCCAATTCTAGGAGATAAGTATTACTGTTCCCGTCTTACAGATGAGCAAACTGAGGCCCCTGAGATGCAAAGCAACTTGCCCAACCTCACAAGGCTGGTTAGCAGGGCAACTGGACTTGAACCCACACGGCTGGCTCCGGAATCTGCCCTCCCAGCCACTACGAGACACTGTCCCTCTGGGCTGTGATGGCTCTGGTCCCTCAGAGACACTCCCAGGAGGCCAACACCCTACCCGGTGGTGTGAGAGAGGGGTTGTGCCCTGCTCAGGATGGTGCCTAGATCCTGCTGCCCAAATCACTGGGTCCGGACTCCTTTGCTGCCTCTTTCCCATTTCTCCACAGTCTGGTTCCAACAGAACTTTTTGCATCTTATCTCCTTCTTCTTCTTTTCCTGCACCGAATGCTGCGTCCCAGCCCGGCTGCTCCCTGGTCACACCCATGAGTTCCTGTCTCTACGCCTATCCTACTGCTGCTCCTGCCCTGGCCCAGAATGTGTTCTGTTGCAATCCTCCCCACGTCTCCAAGCCAAGCTTCGATGCGACCCAGCCCATGAAGCCCTCCTTGGTTGTCCCTGCTGGAATGCATCACACCTTGCCTGCCTTTAGGCGTCAGTAGCTAACTCTTATCATACCCCCAGCTCCCCCCCACCGACCTGGTCCTCTCCCCCTCCGCCCACCATTCCCACCTTAAGAAAGTCTCATTGACCAACAGCCTGCGCTGCACCTTCACACCCCTCCCCGCCCCAGACCTTAAGATGCTGGAGAGCAGGGAGCTTAGACAGCCTCATGCCCTTGTCCCCACAACCTGGCACTGCAACTGACATAGTAAATGAATGTACTTCTAACCTCTTGGATACAATGAGGGTATTAACAGTAAAAGTCGATGACAGTTTAAAAGTCATCTGCTCCATGAGTCCGTGTTCCGCTGCTAGCTGCTAATAACATGCTGGCGTCCCAAAGTCCTTAATTCCAGGACTCCTTAAGGCTCCCTCAGTACACACCACTTTTCATCACGCTTCTGTGCCTTTGCCATGCTGTTCCAATATTTGGAATGTTCTTTCCCATCTCAGTTGCTCAGAGAGAGAATCCAATCCTTGTAAACTTGGTTCAATGTCCCCTCCTCTAAGAAGCCTTCCCTGACCACTCAGGGCCCTCTTTTGCCCCAGAGTGAACCACTTCTTCTTTCGAGTTTCTCTGCACGTCACACCTACCTGGGTGGTTACCAAGCTTGCTGCTGTACTGCAATGGCTATTTCCGTGTGTCTGTCCCCTGATAGCTCTTTGAGGCCAGGAACATGTCACATCATCTCTATGGCCCCAGGACCGAACATGGTAATGTTCAAGCATATTTTGGGGTAGATTTCTCCAAAAGAAAATCTATGTGTATCAGGATAAATTACTACACATGTAGTGCTTAGAACAGTGTCTGGCACATAATAACTGCTACAGACATATGAGCAATTGATACAGCCCAACGGAGCTGTGGTGAGGATTAGATCAGATCATACTTAAAATGTGCCCTGTCCAGAGCCTGGTGTATGGTAAGAGTTCAATTGACAGAAGCTGTTATTTAGTATGAATTTAGCTCAAATTCAGCACGTTACATATGAGCTCTTGGGGGAAAAAAACAAACCTGGACAGAAACTCCAAGGCTTTCGATCTCACTCTGCAGTCTCCTGTGAAAGGGAAGTGGGTGTGTCCTGCCGCCTGACTCAGAGAAGGGCGCCCCCTCCCACCTGGTCCTACCCGTCTTCTTGTGTCTGCCCATCCGTGCGGTGATCAGACTTGACCCTGGAGAGTAGCAAAGATCCTATCACTGCCCCAGGGTGGGGGCTGGCAGGAGGGGTTATAATTATGGGTTTCACTGAAATCGTGGATATAATGAATGCTGCTTTCTGCGGCTCCTCTAAGGGTTCTGTGGGCCCCTCCACGACCCCTCCTGCCTGGGTGCCCCCAGAAGCCGGCACTCCCAGCCCAGCGACTAACTTAACTCACTGTGTGTGCTAAGCACTTTATGTGAAGTATCTCATTTAATGCTCACAAAGGGCATTCTTTTCCCCATTTCACAGATGAGGAAACCGAGGCTCAGGGAGGCAAAGGGGGTGGCCAAGACAGGCTCCAAGGTCTTTTTGACCCTCGGGCCTGTGATCTTAACCTCTACCCCAGTTTGCATCCCAAATGGTACCAAAATCTGGTAGTAATCATACAGTTAAGAAACTGGGCTCTGGACCCCAAGAGCCCTGGGTTTGATTCTTGGCTCTGACCTGTGTCATCCTGGGCAGTCACATCACCTCTCTGAGCCTGGGTTTCCTTCCAGGTTTGTTGTGAGGACTAGCTGAGAAAATGTATGTAAGTGTCCGTAAGTGCCTGGGACAGATGAGGGTTCAGTAAGAGTCGGATAACATTCATTCACTGTCATTGTCGTTGTTAGGCTGCAGAGTCCTGAAATCACCGTCTACATACATACAGACATCAAGGCGTTAAGAAACCTCTTGGTATTAGAGATGCCGCATGTGACATTTCCAATTTTGTCCAGATCCTGAGTCATGAAAAAATGCACTGAGTCCTGGGGTTTCCATTTCGCTTTTATTAAGCCATCAAGTTGTGGGATGTATAGTAAGCAACAGGATCTTGAATGGAAAGCAAATGAAATGGATCCCCCGATTTGCTGTGTGAGTTGCATCCAGTCAATGAACCTCTCCGTTCCTGAGTTTCTCTCTGAGGCTCGTAGTGACCATAGGGTAGAGCCTGGAGCTCTTGGAGGGAAAGGGGTTTTAGAAGCCCTGGGTCATCCTGTCCTTGTTTCCCTTTTCCTGTCACCTGTTTCCGTGATGAATGCCTGGGAGGGGAAGATGTGCAACAGGGAGGAGGAAAGGGAGGGGACTGTTATTTACTGATCTGGGAGCACCTCTTCAAGACAAAGCACAGAGCCTCATGTCTCCTGTGACCCACTTCCCTCTGTGGCCCCGAGCAAGTATCACCCTGGCTCGCGGTGACTATGCTACGATCACCTCCCTCCAACTTACTCACCTCTCCCGGCGAGGCAGGAAGGGAATACCGTGCCTGGCATTGGGCAACGCCAAGGCCCAGGCAGGGCTCCATTAAACCCTGAAATGAACCCTGGGTCCCATCTGCCGGGCCCCATCCCCAAGTGTGCTGAGGCTTCCTAGGTAATTTGTGAGTTTCTTCACTTTGCCTGTTATTATGTTCCTCTTATTAACGAGAGGGCTTAGGACATTCAGGACTTCCTTAATTATGGCTTCCTCCTTCCTGAGCATTCTGTCTTAGGATTTTTGACACTGTACCGGACAACTTGGTCTTTCCACTGGAAACGGCAAGGTGCGGGATGAGAGATGGAGATGCCCGGCTCTTTCCAGTGGGCAGACAGGGAGCTACTTCAGCTCAGGCCCAGATGGGCTCTTGCTCCCAAGGGCCACCAGCCCATCACCACCTGTCCCCGGCGGGCAAACCCCACACACAACCAGAGTGGAACTGGGGAGATTCTGTACACACATTTCTTTTAAAATTCAGAGGCCCAGCACTTGGTCTCTAAAGGTAGTAGAGTTCTATCTGGTTCACTGCTCTTTTGAGCTTCCTGGTTTCTGAGGTAGGTCTGTGGGGCAGCTTTTAACTTTTGAGGCACTTTTCCCTCAATTTCTCTCGGGCTGAGATCGGTGGGGGGAAGGGTTGGAGGTGAGGGGACACAGTCCCAGTGAACAAAAACGCCTTTCTTTTCATTCCATGGCATTCGACACACCAGCACGCTTAATAAAACAGGTGGCAGGCCCGGCGAATCCAGGTGCTGATTCAGCCCTGACACCACTTCCCTTTCATCTTGGGCCTCGACTGTTTAACAGCCGCTTAAGGAGAAGAGATGGAAGAGTTTATCTCCTTAATACGCCATCCTGAAACTGCTGTGTGTAATCGTGCTCGTCTCCCCGGAGGCTGGGGGCATCATTTCTGGTTATATTAGTAATTTATCTGGTGTGTCTAAGAACTATTGATAAGGTCATCCTAAAAAACAACAACAAAGATGAACCATTGATATGGTTTTTTTGGGGGGAAAAAAAGCAAGTTTATGAAATACAGTATCTGGTGTGCAATTCCATTTTTTGGTGGAAAAAAGATCCACTTATGGACAGAAATACAGTTTGGAAGGTTTAAAAGATAGCATTGAATGGTGGTATAATGCGGTTTTTAATTTTTTTAGTTATTTATTGCCTTTGGCAATTTTGAAAAATTTCTCCAACAAACATACATCATTAGAAATTTTCTTAAAAAAAGAGAAACCCACAACCCCCAGGATATCCATGGTTAATCAAACCCAGGCTTAGCTTAAACTGTCTCTCCAACGCAGACAAAAAATCTAGATGTCAGTAGCTAATTTCCACTTTTATCCCTCATTCCTCAATTCAGGCCCACCTCCCCCCAAGCCCGGGGGGTTGAAGCTAATGAGAAATTATCGTTCATCATTTGTGTTTGACTCTGTAGCACATTTTTTCCCCTAGACCTGGCTTCTCCCCATAATGAGAGCTGTCACCGAAGTACGCAGGGGTGGGAACGGCTGTCTTTCCACAGGTCTAAAATGTTTAGTTTCCCCAGCCTCTGCTTTCTCCTGAAAGGCCAGGGATTAGAACTACTGTTCCGTTCTCAGAGGGGGTTTGTTTATAACAATTTTCTGTTTAAACCTGGGTTGAGGCAACCAGAACCTCGAGTGTGGAACCAGCCTTCTCTCTCCCGTCTGTCTGGGGCTGTATCCTCTGCAGAAGCCAGGAACAAGCGAGGCCTCAAAGAGAGGCTTCTGTTACGGTCTCTTCAGCTTTCTCGAAAATGGCCTGCCTCCCCCCTCACCTGAAGTTAAGCCTGGAAAGTCTTGACATCACGTCACTTTAAGGAAGGAGAAGGGCTTATAAAAAAGATCGGGAAGATGACAACCGGTCGTTTGAGAGTAAAACAACATTTTTGGCTGATGAAGCTTGAAAACTGATTTTGAAACCCCAGATCCTAGTTCCCAGGGGAAGGGGAGAAAAAGCCTCCAGGCAGGAGTCAGCTACCGCGGGCCATTGCTCCTCAGCTGTTCCCCAGAGCCTCGCTTCCACTCACGGTCACAAAGCACCGCGGCCCGTGAGAAGGGCCTTCCGAGTGGCCCAGCGCTCCCTTGGGCCTGCTGCCCTGCTGCTGTTTCAGATGACAGGATGCACGCTTCAGAGGGAGGCAACCTCCCAGGAGATTATATTCACCCCAAGGAAGACTTGTGTGAGGAGGGCTTGGGGGAGACAGAGTATTCGAATGCATACCACGTGCACGGTGGGCACTCGATAAATGAACCTTGGAAAGCTGTCGTGAGGAACGTGAACTTTGGAGCTGGTGGATCGGTTCACAGCCCGGTGCTGGCACTGAGACCTGAGCGGTCCTGAGCAAAGGAGAGCTGAATGCCCATGACCTAGGGCTGCTGGGGAGATGAAGTAGGAAAGCTGTCATGCGGTGCAGAAATGAAAGCGTAAAACAATACCTGGCAGCACGAGGGAACTTAGGGAGTGTCAGAACTGTTCTGTATCTTGATTGTGGTGGAGGGCACACAGCGTGATGCATTGTCAAGACCCACAGAACTGCACACCGCAAAGAGTGAAGTGTGCTTGATGTAAATTTTTTAAAAATTGGTTATCTCAAAGATTTCTTCTGGTTTTGACATTCTGTGGATTTCCTCACCTGTAAGACAGAGTTGTTACTGGAAAGGAATGATTAAACTGATATGTTTTTGCATTGTGATGGGAAAAAAATGTGTATTCTTTTATAATTTCATTCTTTCACCTCAGTGTCCTGATACCCGTCTGCCTCTGGTCCCTTTGGGATTTACCCAGGCCAGAGACGGCCAAGGATGCCACTCAGAGCCTCCTGTGGTCACCTGGAGCAGCAATACCTCAGAGCTGCACCGTCCAGTATGGTAGCCCTGGCGTATGTGGCTATTGAGACTTGAAATGTGGCTACTGCTACTGAAGAACTGAATATTAAATTTTACTTAATTTTTAATTAATTTACATTTAAACTTGGAAACCGAATCAGTGTAAAATATTTTCCTATTAAAGACAACTTTATTCAGACAGAGAAAGACAAATATCATATGATATCACTTATATGTGGAATATAAAAAAATGATACAAATGAACTTATTTACAAAACGGCAACTGACTCACAGACTTAGAAAACAAACTTATGGTTACCAAAGGGGAAAGGTGGCAGGGTGCAGGGTGGAGGATAGATTAGAAGGTTGGGATTAACATACACACACTACTATATATAAAATGGATAATCAAAAAGGACCTAGTGTATAGCACAGGGAACTCTACTCAATACTCTGTAATAACCTATACGGGAAAAGAATCTGCAAAAGAATAGATATATGTATATGTATAACTAAATCACTTTGCTATACACTTGAAACTAACACAACATTGTAAATCAAATATATTCCAATATAAAAAAGAAAAAAAGGACAAAAAAAAGACAACTTTATTGCTTTGGTAGGACTACATTTTTATTTTTAATATATTGTATAATTAATTTTAAAAATTGAGATATAATTCCTATATCATTAAATTCACTATTTCAACGTATACAACTCAATGGCTATTCATACATTCGCAAGGTTGTGCAACCATCACCACTAATTCTAGAACATCTCTTCACCCCCAAAAGAAACCCTGTACCTATAAGCAGTCACTCCACAATCCCCCCGACTCCCAGCCCCTGGCAACCATCATCTACTTCCTGTCTCTATGTATTTGCCTATGCTGGACATTTCATATAAATGGAATCATGCAATATATGGTCTTTTGTGTCTGGTTTCTTTCCCTTAGCCTCTGTTTTCAAGGTTTCCTCATGTTGTACTTTATTCCTTTTTAAGGCTGAATAATACTCCATTGTATGAATATACCACCTTTTGTTAATTCACCAATTGGTGGACATCTAGGTTTTTCCACTTTTTGGCCATTAGCCCTTGAAAATGTAGCATCCAAATTGAGATGTGTTATAGTATAAAATATATACCAGATTTCAAAGACTTGTACAAAAAAAAGGAATATAAGATCTCCTCATTAATACTTTGTTTATACTGACTACACATTGAAACTATTTTTAATATGTTGGGTTAAATAAAATATATCATTTTTTTAAAAGAGAGCCTAAGACCAAGGCAGGGGAGGTGTGAGCTGTTGAGGAGGGAGCGGGGCCTGTCCCCCCAGGATCTCGCCCTTCAGTGCCCCCTGCCCAGTGGTGAGCCTGAATGAGGAGCAGGGTGGGCCAGGCAGCAGCAACAGTCACTCTTGGAGTCACCCTGCCTTGGCACCGAGGGGAGCTGCAGAGAGGACAAGTCCAGGCAGGAGGTGGTGAATGATCTCCCCCCTGGGAGGGGAGCCGGGACTGCAATTATTGGACAAAAGGAGTAATTGGAGCGGCCAGTGACAACAGCGGCGTCTCCTTGCATCTGGCCTGTGCCGGCCCACAGAGTTGCTCAAGTCCCCACGAGCCCCTGGGCTCCTCTCCTCGCCTGGGAGCAAGGGCAGCTATGGGAGAGGCTTTTTTCCTCTGGGCACCAGGTGGCTGGCTCCTGAGCAGCCATTGCGAGGCTGGAGCCCAGGCCCTGCTCTGTCACTACCTTGCTGTGTATCCCTGGGCAAGTCCCTTCCACTCTCTGGGCCTTGTCAGAACTGGATTAGATGATTTGGAAGGTGTTTTCCAGCTTTAACTTTTTAGGGCTCTGCAAAAAGTCCTGAGTTAGATGGATGTGAGCTCAGTCCTGGCTTTATCCTTACCAGCTGTGTAACTTCTCTGCTCCTCATTTCCCTGTCTTTAAGATGGAGAAAATAGGGACTTCCCTGGCGGTCCAGTGGTTAAGACTCCGCGCTTCCAATGCAGGGGGCGTGGTTTCGATCCCTGGTCGGAGAACTAAGATCCCTCATGCTGCATGGCGTAGCCAAAAAAAAAAAAAAAAAAGATGGAGAAAATAATTGTTACCTCACAGTAATACTGCAAGTGTTAAATGAAATAGTCATTGCTGACACTTAGCACTCACTATGTACCAAGCACTGTCATAAGTGCTTTGCACGGATGAGTTTATTTAATCTTCCCACCAAACCCTCTAAGGCAGGTCTCATTAGTCCCATTGTCCAAATTCATATAGTGAGGATGCTTCAGAGCAAGGGTTTTGAACCCACAATGCCCAGCTCCAGAGTCTGTTTCCTTATCCGCATGCCAACCTGCCTCCAGCACAGATGGGAAGCATAATAAATCCTCGATAAATGTTGGAAGGGAGAGGAAGGCAGAATCCCATGATTGTTAAAATACCTCTGTTGGAATCACTATTGAGCAGATGAGGACACCAAGCCCCAAAGGATAAGGTGATGTGTCCTGGGCCACCGCCAAAATGGTGACAGTGTGAAACCCGAGTATCCTGGCTCAGAGCTCCCCTAAGTATTTGAAACTGGAGTGGATCTCTAGTTATACATGCAAATCTGCTGGCAGATACAGAGCCCCGGCCCAGGCTGATCTCAGAACTTATCACATGGCTGATTAATATCTGAATATCAGGGCAGTGCTTCCGGAACTGCCTTTGCCTTCCTCTGTGCATAGTCTCTGAATTTCCTCCAGGTACCATTCTTAGTTGTTAGGTTTTGCATTATTAAGAACTGGCTGTTCAGGGCACTTAAAGTCACTCTGTCTTCTGAGACTCAGTTCAGATATTTCGTGAGTGTTTATTATGAATAGAGCATGTACTAGGCATGGGAGCTACACATAGAAGGAACTGCCTCCCTGCCCTGCCCTCTGGGAGTTCCCAGTTGAATCAGACAGATAGAAGAAATCTCCTTGCTCAAGAATAATTGTTTATAGATGGACAAAAATGATAAAAGCCAGTGTTGGTGATGGTAGAGGGAAACAGCCACTCTCATTCCTTGCTGATGGGGAAGGAACTTGGTGCAAACTTGCTGGAGGGCAGTTTGGTAACCGGCATAAAAAATCATAAGATTGTGCCTACCCTAAAACCCCCTGCAATTCTACTTCTTGAAATTGGCCCCAAGGAAATAATGATGGCTGGGCACAAAGATTTAGCCATAGTTAATTTCACGCAGCATTGTTTATAATAATGAAATATTGGATATGACCTAAATATCCATCAGTGGGGGACTGATAAATGAGGTCAGTCTTCCATATAAAGGTCGTCATGGAATATCTGATGTTGGAAAGAGATTCACATTGTTGGCTAGTAGGGGTAAAAAAGCAGGTTACAAACAGTATCTATGGTGTGATGGCACTTTTTTTTTTTTTTTTTGGAAGAATATGCATTTGCTATAATAAGAGCTAACATTTGTTGAGTCACTTTTAGGCATTGTTTCAACCCTATAACATAGATACTCTGTTTAAAATTTAAAACATTTTTTTATATCATAGATGCTCTTTTTATTTTCATTTTACAATTGAGGAAACGAGGCTCAGAAAGTTCAAGAGACTAGCCCACAGGTATATAGCTAGGATTAGAGTCCAGCCAGAGAGGCTGTGCATTTAATTGTGGGGCGATGGTCTTCCTCTAAACAGAATAAAGGGTAGGAAAGAACAATGGTGGTTCTCTTTGGATGGAAAATTATCAGAATTTAATTTTTTTCTTCATTATATTTACCTGCATTTTCATTTTCTCCCCCTCTCAAAGACCAAGGGTTGCTTTTGAAATGAGAAAAATCATTATTTTCTTTCAAAAAACACTGACCTGTTGAATTCTACAAATCAAAGAAACCAAAAGCTTGACCTGTCAAGAGGGTTTTTCCCTGGCAAGTCCTCCACTTGCCAGAGGGTTGTTTCAGGCTGAGGGCAGAAAACCCTAAGTTCTGATCTTTAGAACTGTAATGGGGGAACCTCATCCCCCGCCAGCCCCCCTCAGGCAGAATCCCAAAGGGCAAGGTTCCAGTTGGTGGGTTCCAGTCTTCCCATCAGCCCATGAATTCCAAGGCCTGGACTTCACCAGCAATTCAAAGGTGGGCACTCAGGTCATAGTGGCCCCATTCTTCATATTGCAAGGCTTCCAACCAATCCATTTCAGAATGAGGTAGGCAAGGAGAAGCCCAAAGCAGGTGGCAAAGATACTTAAAAAACAAAAGAAAGATTTTTTTTGTCCCAGATCAGCTAGGGATCCCCTGGAGTCACCCCCACCAGGGAGTTAGCTGACATTTTTTTCCTCTTGGGCTGACTGGCTGCTGTGATGTGTTTATGATGAAAGTATCTGTCACAACAGCTCTTAGAGGACTATAGCCTGTGTTTCCACCCTCTGAGGAAGGGAGGGGTTGGGAGCAGGCCAAAGCACTGTTGGGGGAGGGGGAGGAGGAGGCAGGGAGTTGTAATCATAATAAAAATAGCAAAATGATAATAATAATACGCTCAACAAACATTTACTGAGAACTCACACGTTCTGAGAGGTTTACATGCATTGTCTCATTGAATGAACCCTCCCTTAAAAGCCATGAGGTAGGCACTGTTATTATACCAGTCTCGAAGGTGGGAGAACCCAGGCTGAGTGATATTAAATAACTTGCCCATGGTCATGTTGTGCGGCTGATAAATGGTAAAGTTAGGGTTATAAACCCAAGTCCTCCTCTTGTTAAGTACCCACTTCCTGGAGCTGTGGGAGCCCCCCAAAGCCTTTACATTTCCCAGAAAACATACACACACACACACACACACACACACACACATTTTCAATTTCAGGGAAACTGCTGTTTTCAAGTCTCTTGGCTAGAAAGATGTCACATTTCTCCTGGATTTATGTGATGCCACTTTGGAGACAGTCCAGCTAAATGGCTCTGAGATCAGGCAGTCCTGGGTTTGCATCCTATTTCCAGCACGACACGTTTCTGTGACCTTAGGTCTCAGTATTCTCGGTGTACAATGGAGACTCATAATAATAATACACACACACACACACGCACACACACACACGCATACGATCACATAAAGCTTGGAAACAAAGATACTATTAATTTGCCTGTATTATAATGTAACACAGCTAAACCATTCACATTTGTTATGCATGTTTTTCTGTTTTCAGACTTAATGGCTACTCTGAATTTATCTCATGGGGGTTGTGTGTGTGTGTGTGTGTGCGTGTGTGTATACCTATATATACTTGTGTAAACACATGCATATATATATAATTAAATATATGTGTAAGGAACTTAGCACACAGCTTGGCACACAGTAGGTGCTTAATACATGATAGCCGTTTTTGTTGTTCTTTATTTTTATGAATCTAGCCTCAACTCAATCTCGCAAACATTTGTCAAATACTTGCTGTGTGAGGGTCTTCCATGAATAATTCTCATGGAAGGCTGTCTATGTTGAGTGATGGGCTGCCAGTATAGACAGAGTGCTTTGAGAGAATGACAGACAAAGGAGTGCATTCTTGGCGGGGAGATCTAACTGGTAAGATTTTAATTTTTAGATTAAATTTACAATACAGGGAAATACACAAATCTTAAATGTACAATTCAATGAATTCTGACAAATGTACACACTCATATAACCACCACTGGAGTCAAGATATAGAGTATTTCCATACCTCAAAAGCCCCTTTGCATCCCTTCCAATCAATCCTACTCCTCAAAGGCAACCACAGCTCTGACTGTTGTTTTCCACAATAGATTAGTTTTGCTTATTTTTGATCTTTGTATAAATGGAATCGTTTATAATGTCCTCTTTTTGTGTCTGGCTTTCATTTAACATGGGTTGCGGGTTCTGAACTGAGCCTCGTTGCTAGGATTGAATAAGTATCAGTGGGGGCAGGGGAGGGAATCTGAGGCAAAAAGAATAGCCTGAGAAAAGGCAGGAAGGGAGAAAGACAAACATAATGTGTTTTGAGGGAGGTGCTGTGACTAGAATAAGGGGTACTCAATGGGAAGTAGTAAGAAAGAAGGATGAAAAGGTAGGTTGGAGTTTTACTTTGCAGGGTTTTAAATGCCAGGTCAAGGCATGTGGACTTGATCCTGAAGGAAGCAGGTTGCCACACAGGATTCCTGGACAGAAAAGTGGACTGATGAGATCTGGGTTTTGAGACGATATATACACAGCAGGAAGCATAAAATGGAGTAGGAAGAGTCTGGAGGCCAGGAGACCAATTATTTGATCATTCATTCATTCAGCCAAAAAGTATTTATCTGATTCTGGGCTCTGGACTTTGATTATTCTCCAGTACATTCCATCCCTGGCTCTGGTCCTTGGAATAGGAAGTGAATAAGTGTTGTAAACCCTGTCTGCTGGTTGTTTCAAATTCTACTCCTCCTCTTCCCAAATTCTGAAAAATCCCTGATCTTTTTCTGAAAGTAGCATCCTCATCAAATCTTGTTAACAGAATCTTCAACCCCATTTAGTATGTATTTCTTAAAGACCCTACTGAGCAGACATCACCTTAGATTATTTTGCATGTTAGACTAGCCCAGAGAAATATGAAGGTCAATCTTCTGCTTTGGTGGTGGGCTGGGGGTAGCATTTCTCTAAGTGTGTTTCACAATGGATCACTGGTTCTATGGGTTTTATAGGCATGTGGTGGAGATGGGGGCAGGGGGAGATGATTTCATGGTCATCTCAGTTTGGGAAACCTTGGGTTGAAAAAATAAACAAAACAGGATTCCTAACTGCAGAAATTTTCAGAGACTTGACTTGATAGCTGTACATTGTTAATTTCTAATAAGAGCATCTGGTATGAAGCTTTTCCCAAGTATTTCGATCCCAGAACCTTTTCTGCCTGGAGCATCTTTGGCATTCTTGGGTCTCCCAGAGTGCATTTGTAAGATTCCCTGACATGACTTGAGAGGACTCAGAAGCAGTCTGGGTCCAGGAGAGTTACAGAGCAAACTGCCCAGGAAGGTTGAGCCAGAGCAGGGTAGAGCCCATGGCTGTGAAGAAGAGGGAGCTACTTCCTCAGGAAGGCATAGGGAAAGGAGCAAAGGAAGTGGGCTTGAGCTGGGCCTAGCAGTTACACAGAAGTAGGAAGAGGAAAGAAACTTCCAGCTAGAGAAGGAACTGGCTCAGGGCTAGACTGGAGCCTGGAAAGGACATCCACACTGCAGAATTCTTACAGAAACTTTTTCTTCAAAACTGGCTGCATCTGGACCCTGCATTTGCTGGACAGGAGGAAAAGGTCCATGGTTACTGGCCATTGGACATGACAGTGATCAGGAAAGAGCGTCCCCCATCGCAATATCTATCCCTAGAACCAGCCTCTTTCCCACAGACAGAGGAGCCCTGAGCTGTCAAAGGACTAAAAGATGATCAGGTGGGTCTTCCAGAAAACAGAGTCTGAGATTTCATAAAAGGTGAGCAGATCTCTGCCTGGGCAGACTTCACCAAGAAAGCTTCACTTAAGTTTGCACACTGAAGTCATGGCTGCAGCAGATGTTCTGCAATAACACAAGTCCCAGCACCACCACTTACTCTAAGCAAATCACTTTACTTCTCTGGACCTCAGTTTTCTCACCTGAAAAATTAAAATCATATTTTTTCCCCACAGTGAAGCCAATATTTTTTTTTAAGTAAGATAATGGGTATAAGATGTCTGGTACGCTGTTGGGTACTCAGGGCTTCATAAAAGATACCTCTGTTTGTTAGTTACCACCAATAAATTCCTCTTAGGCCCACTGTCTCTGTAGAGGGAAATTTGTTACGTTAAAATGGTTAAGTGATGTTTTACTATAGAGGGTAAAAACTGGTAGAACGAGTTGAAACCAATTGCTTTTCATTTTCTGCAAATCCCACACATCTCATCCCCCTGCGGGTTCAAACAGAGCATAAGAATAACTCAGTGGGACTCTGCACTAACGGAGACTCACTGGGGAGGGACTCTTGTTCTTAGGGATGCTGCTGAACGCCTCCTCCATTCCCAGCATCTGTCTCCTGCAGGGGGTGGCTCAGACTGCTTGGGGGGCCAAGAAGGGGGGTAGGGTCAGAGGTCACTAGACCAAAAAGAAAGCGTTCTAGTTCCCTGGCGGGGCCTGTTTTACGACAGATCAGAACATTCCCAGGCTCCAGAGGAAACATCCTTCCCTTGTCATAAACTAATCCATTCTGGTAGAGTGAAGGGTGATGCTTGCTCAAGGCACAGAAGGGTAAAATCCCCGGGTATGATGTTGGGGGCTGGCTAGTTCATTGTGACGCTTGCTTTGCTGTCTACACGGAGTCCTGGCTGTGGCTCTAGAAAGCATCTTGGGGTCTTTTTAACAGTTCCTTGGGTCGAGAAGCTTCAGCCTAGAGGCTGCTGGATGGGGTGGCTTTTGAAGATGGTGTCAAGGTCCTGGGATTTGTGAAATGTAGTCTTGGCAGATAAAGTCATCTGGTACTATTTCTTTTTTCCTTTCTTTTTTTTGTACCTTCGAAGTCACAGTTCACAGATCTTACACAGCTAGAAAGAACCCAAGTGACCTTCAAACCCAAAACTTTCATTTCACAGTTGAAGAAACTGTGGCTCAGAGAAGGGAGTTAACTTGCCTAAGGTCAACACAGCCAATGAGCAGCAGAGTTGGAACTCAAACCCCAGTCTCTTGACTCTGGGTCCAGCACTGTCTCCCCCACTGCAAGACCATAGTACTGATAACAACTACGTGCTGGGCACTATATTAAATGCTTCACATGCATTTAATCCTCATAACCACCCTATGAAGTAAATACTATTATTATTCCCATTTTACAGATGAGGAAACAGACTCCGAGACACAAGTTATGAAGTTCAGGGTCCCAGCTAACAAAAAGCTGAGCCAGGTTTTGAACCTGGGTCTAGGGCTCTAGAGACCTGGAGCTTGTCATCACGAACACTAAACTATCTAATGCACAGCAAGTCTTTAAATTGAGAGCTTTAACTTTCAACACCCCAAGCCACCTCATAGGCTTCCGGTAACCCCCAGGGACTGGAGAGTGGAAGAGACTGAAACATAAGCTCCCGAGCTTGTCCCATCCAGACAGGGCTGTGTCTGAGATGCCACTTAGTCCAAATGAAATAGTGTGACCCTCTATTGCCTCATCAATCCAGAGGCCACTAGTAGTTTGGAAATATGTACAAACAGCCAAAGCCATTGGCTAGAGAGTCAAGTCACTGTCATCTGCCTATCAAGACTCTTATCTCCATGGAGATTTCCCTAGGGCCCATCAATGGGTAAAACTGTGGGTATCTGCACATGACCTCGGAGGGTACGAATGACTGAGTTTATTGTGAAAGGGGAGTAGGTTGAGGCTGAAGGAAATCTCTCTTTAGGGAGAGCTGTCAAGCCGTGACTCAGATTTCAAAGGCTCCTGGGCAGAGGGGAACACTTATGCTCACGTCCCCTGTGAGGCTGGGGAACCTGGTGACTAAGTTCCATCACCAGGCACACCTGCCCTGGGCTGAGTGGCAGGAGCAAAGGAAGAGGCAAGAGAGGAACTCACTGTTTCACTGGGGAGGCCAGATAGGCCCATCCCTAATGATAGCAACAATAGCTCACTTTATCAGGACTTAGTGTACAAGAGTGGTGTAAATGTTTGGCATGTGTTACCTCATTTAAAACCCTACAGGGACTTCCCTGGTGGCGCAGTGGTTAAGAATTCACCTGCCAGTGCAGGGGACACGGGTTCGAGCCCTGGTCTGGGAAGATCCCACATGCCTTGGAGCAACTAAGCCCATGCGCCACAACTACTGAGCCTGCGCTCTAGAGCCTGTGAGCCACAACTACTGAGCCCACGTGCCACAACTACTGAAGCCCGTGCGCCTAGTGCCCGTGCTCCACAGAAAGAGAAGCCACCGCAATTGGAAGCCCGCGCACCGCAACCAAGAGTAGCCGCTGCTTGCTGCAACTAGAGAAAGCCTGTACACAGCAACGAAGACCCAAGGCACCAAAAAAAAAAAAAAAACCCTACAAGGTAGGAGTGACTTTAAAGATGAAGAAACTGAGGATCAAAGAGATCAAAGACTTGCCCAAGGTCACAGAGGCAGTAAATGGTAGAGTCAAGATTTGAACTCAAGTAGTTCATCTCCAGAATCTAAGCTCTCAACTAGATGTGCTCTACCGTCTGTGCGTGTGTGCGTGCGTGCGTTTGCATGCGTGTGTGTGTGTGTGTGTGCTGGGGCAGGTGCTCTGCAGTACAGACTCCTGCATCACCTGGAGGGTGAGATTAGAGAACTCTCGTGGAATCCTCCAACACACATGAATCCGTGAAATTCGATAGCAAAAAAGATTTAGCAAAACTCCAGTTGTAGATACAGAAACGAGGAAAGGTTTTCCCCAGTAGAGGGATTTGATGAAGGTTCACCCACCAGGCTTCCTTGTGGGCAGAAAGAGACAGTATTCGTTTCTCTCCACAGCCTGTGGTACACATGCTTGACCAGAGCAGGTCCTCACTAAATTGACTGAATGACTGCTTGTTCAGGCAACAGAAAGTGGTGGTTCGGAAATTGAGCTTTTGAGCCAAACAGCCTGAGTTCAGTTCCCAGCATGGTCACTCTAGGGCCGCGTGACATGATGAGGTTCCTTCGCCTCTAAGCCTGTTTCTACACCTGTAAGACAGAGGTGATGGCTATACCTAAATCTTTGGGCGTTTGTGAGGATTGAGTGGAACAGGGTGGGTAACGTGCTGAGTACAGTCTGGCACATCGTTAAGTATTAAAAAAATGAGAGCTACTCATTAAAGAATACCTTTTTTTTTTTTAAGGCTTTTAAATTAATTAATTTGTTTATTTTTGGCTGCGTTGGGTCTTCGTTGCGGCACACGAGCTTTCTCTAGTTGCGGCAAGCGGGGGCCACTCTTCATCGCGGTGCGCGGGCCTCTCACTATCGCGGCCTCTCTTGTTGCGGAGCACAGGCTCCAGACGCGCAGGCTCAGTAGTTGTGGCTCACGGGCCTAGTTGCTCCGCGGCATGTGGGATCTTCCCAGACCAGGGCTCGAACCCGTGTCCCCTGCATTGGCAGGCCGATTCTCAACCACTGCGCCACCAGGGAAGCCCAAGAATACCTTTTTTTAATAAGTATTAAAAAAATGAATAATGTGTGAACACAGCTGGGTCAAGAAGTGGAGGAGGTTCCAGAGCAATCGGGGAATGCAAGGGGGGAGGTGATGGAGCCAAATAAATGAGCCCAGTCTGGGAGGGAAAGCTGGCCACAGCATGGCACGTGCCCAGGCAGCGTGGGCAGCCTGTCCAGAACACCGGCTGAAAGGTGAGTTGGGGCAAGTGAGGGGCGGTGAATGGTTGGTGACCTGTGAGTGACCGCCTTCCCAAGGGAAGAGCCCGAGGGGCCTGATCCTGGTGTAAGACATGGCTCTTAGGCCCCTCTAGGCCACAGTTTCTAAATCATTCCCCCTTCCCTTCCCCACTGCTTGACCACCTTACCGCAAACTGAGGGACTTCAAATTCTTCTGGGCAGGCCAGCCGTGGATTCAGAAAAACCTTCCCCTGAATGTCCAAGGTCCAAGGTCAAGCACTTAACCTCTGACCACATGGCCTCTGCCTTCCCCAGAAGGTACTGAGCTCAGAAGGCCCTAGCAAATCCCTTCCCCTCCTACCACATCCCCCTCCAGTGAGATCAGATCTAAACAAACACCAGAGGCAGCCTTGGAAGGGAAACCCTTAAGGAAAAGGAAGGGACCTCATGGGTTAATTGTGCCTATTTGAACCTCCCTGAGCCTGAAGCAGGCCACACCCGGCCCATCCGCCCCACCCGACCCCACCTCACTCTAACCTAGGAAGGCAGCCCTGACCCCAGACACTAACTTCTTCCATTCAGCACTGGGGTACCAGGCCCCCTCTGTCCAAGCCAGGCCTTGGACATTTTTCCTCTGTAGTTCCTCAAGGAAATCCTCATCTGAATCCCAAGTCCCCAGTTTGACCCCTTCAGATAGATGAAAGAGAGGGGGAAATACATTTTTAGCCTTGTTGCCAGGGTGGTAGGGATTAACAGGTGTTTCTCAGCGAACCTCTCTTATTTGGAAGTGGGCAGTATCTTGTTTAATGGCCCTTTTCCGATGCAGGCTGATGACGGCCCACAGTAGCAGGTGGGCTACTAGGGCCCGAGGCCAGGTCCCTGGAAAGAGTGGACCTCAGGGGCTGAGCCAGCTGGGTTCTGTTCTTTCCAGTGGGTCTTCTCCTTCCACGATTGAGGCTACATTCTTCCTGGCACCCCTCTCTCTAGCTGCCTCCTGTTCTGTCTGGTTCCTGGCAACAGAGAAAGAATCTCCAGACAGCACTCTGGCTGCTTCTTCCTTCTCAGCTCAGGGATAAGCCTTCTCTGATTTATTACTCTTTAATAACTGTAAATAGTTTCTTTTTTTTTCTCTATTAACGGAAGAAATAATGTCGACAGATAAGCAAAAAGAATAAGCTATAAATCACCCCTGAGCCTATCACCCATGATACTCTCTGGTGTGTATCTTTCCTCTTCTTTCTCTATTCATGTAAATGGATTTTAAAAATAGGAATGGATTAATTTACTAAAGGTAGAGTAAGTGAAAGACTTAAAGTAGGGAATCAGACCCAGGTTCAAGACCAGCTCAGAGACTCCCTGGAAATGACCTTGGGTAAGTCACTTCACTCCTAGGCCTCACTTTCCTCATCTGTAAAATAAGGATAGTAGTACTTACTTCACAGCGTTGTCTTGAGGATTAAATGAGATTAAACAACTGAGCCCGGTGCCTTGCACACAGCAAAGACTCAAAAATGCTAACAATTGTGCTAGGAAGTGTAGGAAGTAATTTCCATGGTGCTAAGGGGCCTTCTGTAGCATCCTTTTGAACCATGACTCAGTATCCAACTACAATTCAAGTATCTTAATTTACTTCACTGAGTCTCTGCTGAAGGGTATTTATATTAATTCTGATTTTTCAGGATTGTAACAATGCTCTGATGCATATCCTTGCAGATAACTCTTTGCACACAGATTATTTGCTTAGGCTAAATTCCTATGAGTGAAACTGTTAGGTCAAAGGATGTGCTAAAATCTAAAGCCAAAGTTTGGACTGATTCACACTCACTCTAGCAAGGAGAGAGCCTGTTTTCTCTCACCCTTGCCAACACCAGGGTTCAGCATCTTTTCTTTCATCTTTATCAACTTGATAAGTGGAAAAAACAAACAAACAAACCCTACTTGTTTGCTTGTTTCCAGGGTTTTCAGACTTTCTCTTGGTTTCTTTAAGGGGAGCTTTCAGGATGACTTGAGACCCCGTGATTCCTCATGTCCTTCCATTCCTCTAGAAGGAATGTAGGTCATGTTATTGGCAGAACTGTGATAAAAATCTAAAGTACAGAGTGTAAAAGGGCCTGGAGGCTGCCCACTCCTCGTCCTGACTCTTCATGAGCACAACTTCCAGGTCCTTCCATGCCTTCAAATCAGGGCTATATTCTCTATGTCTGGTGTGTGGCCTATCCCTCCACTTAAGTCCAGGGACAGGGTAGAGAAGAATATTAGGATGAAACAGAACTTTAGGTGAACATCCAGGATGGTACTTACGGGACCCACAGGATCCATAATGGTGTCTATGGTAACGCTTTATCCCAAATTTGAGGTTCCAATCCAAACTCCTTTGCTTAAATAGGGGTGCTTTCTCTGAACCTCAGTTTATGTATCAAATGGGGCCAGTAATACATTCTGCCCCCACCTCTCTGTGGCCTTATCAGAGGAGATAAAGCATAGGAAAACACCTTGTAAACGGAAAAGAGCTTTACACGTAGAAGGGGCTGTTTCTAAGGGAGGTTGAGTGCTGAGTGCTGTGAGCTAAGCTGTGTATTGAGGCTAGAAATGGGTGGTGGCTGGGGACCCCTTCCTAAGCTGGGTGTTCACCTGTAATACCAGCTACCTACTCCTTGCCACTGGCTCTACATTGAGATCTCATTTAATCCTCAGGTCAGCCCCACTGAGGGATGATGGGGACACTGAAATTTACAGAATTGAGTCACTGGCCCAAAGGTATAGGCTAATAAAAGGGAGGGCAGGGATTCAAACTTTGGAGGTCTTCCCTGTGGGGTGGGGGTAGAAGGCCACACAGCTGATTTGCCCAGAATGTCACTGATCTTGTGTAAATTATACACATTCACTCATTTTTCATTTATTCAACAAATATTTATTGAACGCTTGTTGAGACCTGGGACAGGTGCCATGTGAGATTTATTTTTCCTTGTAGAGTTTCTGCAGTCCAGAAGCTAACAAATCCTTCCCATCTTGCAAGTGTTATCAACCGACCTATCTTTCTTCCCTCCGTCCCTCTTTCCTTCCTTCCTTCCATCCGTCCATCCATCCATCCATACTAGGCTTTGTTCTAAAAAGGAACTCAGGAGGCTGACTGTTTCCATGGCTTTGGGGTCAGGTAGAGGTTGCTTTGATCCTACCTCTGTTACTAAGTAGATAGCCAAGTGACCTTAGATGAGTTACCTCACCTCTCTGATTCTGTTCCTCTTCGGTAAGATGGGGATAATTATGACCACTACTCCATAGGACTCAAGAGAATTACATGATATGCAATAAAGCTCTGGGACTGTGCCTGGCACGTACTAAGGACACTGGGTTATCTCCTATAACCCTCACAGTGATCATTTCACTGAGGAGGAAACGTGGGTAATGAGGAGGTGAAGTTGCTTGTCCAAGGTCTCGGGCAGTTGACTCCAGAGTTACTCCTTCAGTAACCTGGCCAGTCTCCAGGAGTTTGCCAATCTCTGTCTGGGATGAATTATGTGATCCCATAATGCAGGGAGGAGTGAGATAAAGCATCTAAAGACAGTATCATAGAGTAAGTGCTCAGTAAATGATAATAATTCTAATTAAGATCCGATCTGATTCCTGAGCTCACTGCCTAGAGCCTGCAGGTTGGACAGCCCCCCAATCTCTATCCATGGACCTCACAGGGAAGCTCTGGGCAAGGACTGAGTTTTTACTATCTTTATCTCCATCTTTACTCCAGGAAGAATAGGGACAGGATGACCATTTAGTCAAAGGGCATTTATTTTGGTTTAATGACATTTACACTGGGGCTTTGTTTAGAATTTCTAATTACAAAAGCACCATCAATGCAGAAAATTTGGTGGGAGAGGGGAGATAGGGAAACAATTAAAATCCTGTCATTTCGGCACCCACAGAGAAGCACTGTTGACATTTGGGTATTTGTCCGTTCTATATTTTTATATAGGCCAACAAATTTTCATTAAGTTTGGGATAATCATGAAGTGTTTTTTCTTTTTTATAAATTTATTTATTTATTTATTTTTGGCTGCGTTGGGTCTTCGTTGCTGCGTGCGGGCTTTTCTCTAGTTGTGGCGAGCAGCGACTACTCTTCGTAGCAGTGCGTGGGCTTCTCATTGCACTGGCTTCTCTTGTGGGGCCTGGGCTCTAGGTGTGCAGGCTTCAGCAGCTGTGGCTTGTGGGCTCTAGAGCGCAGGTTCAGTAGCTCTGGCGCATGGGCTTAGTTGCTCCGCGGCATGTGGGATCTTCCCAGACCAGGGCTCGAACCCGCATCCCCTGCATTGGCAGGCGGATTCTCAACCACTGCGCCACCAGGGAAGCCCAACCATGAAGTTTTAATGTGTTAGAAAAGGAAGGGCTGTTAGCAGGACCATCATGCCCAATAGTGCAGGTCTCCTGCTGTAAACAGCCCTGTGACTGTGCAGTGCACAACCTTCACAGATGTACAAAGCAGCCCTGGCTCTCAGCACTCACTTAACTCATGGTCCTAACCTTTACTCCTCCCCAACATGCCAAGAATGTCACACTCTTTTGGAACAGTGGCTCACGGGCAGTCATGACCCTGGAAAGCAGAGGGAGGAATGAAGGACTTTGCCATCCTCCAGGGGGGCAGAGTACGATGTCTGGAGGTGGAATATTTCTTTTACAGAAGTAATCTAGAAAAGAAAACCTAGGTGACAGTATGTACCTCTGCCCTTACAGTGATTCACTCATCTTGTCTTATAGAGAGGGAAACCAAGGCTCTGAGAAAAGAGATTTACCCAGTCACACAAGCTGGCAAGCAGCCAGTGGTTGGGCAGAACTTGAACCCAGGATAATTCCTAACTTAGTCTAGTTCTACAAGAGTGGAGGTAGAAAGATGTGGGTTCAAATCTCAACTCTTTCACTTAATTAGCTTTTGCCTTTTTCCAAATCATTTAACCCCTCTGAGTCTCAGTCTCTCTGCCTGTGAAGTGAGGTAACAGCTTCCTCACTGGGTTTAAATGTGAATTAAATGAGGGAAAAAAAGCTTTCCTAACAATTACTGAGTGCTCTGTGCCAGGCGCTGCACAAGGCACTTCACATACATCATCTCATTTAACTCTCACAATAAGCCTATGAGGGGGATACTATTTTTATAACCATTTACAGGTGAGGAAACAGGCTCAGAAAGCTTAAGTCACTTGCCCAACATCACACAGCCAGTAAGTGGTTGGGCTGGGATTTCAACCCAGGTCTGCCAGTCTCAGAGCAATGCTATCGGATGACAGGTAACTCTTAGCACTGTGTTTGCAAAATACAAACATGAAATAAATAGCAGCCATCATTATTTACTATTATTGTGAATATAATTATTATGTCACATATGATTGGATAGTCTCTGTTTTCAATCTCCTCTGCCAAGAAACCAAGAACTGGGCCAATCTGAGAAGGGGAAGAGATGGCAGCCCAGCCAAGCCCTGGCCACGCCCATGCTACAGAGAAGAAGGAGGGGGGCAAGAGCGGGAGCAAAGCCTGGGTAGTGTCTAAAACCTTGGCGGCTTTCAACGAAGGCCTACAACAGGCAGTACCTCCATATTGGGAGGCTTAGCTCCTGCTGGAGGGGTCTGGTGACCTTATAAACTGGCTCATGGTACCCTGCCTACCTATCCCAGACCACTAGTCCCTCCATCTCATCCAGGGTGCCTTCTGGAGCCTTCCATGTGTGGAGACATAGAAACTCTCTGCCCCATGATTTGGGCCTCTGCTGATCTCTGCAGATGGGTGCGGGTGATTAAAGACGCAAGATCCAGAGGTAGAGGGAAAGGACCCATTTTAAAGAGCCCAGCGAGCACAGACACGCTGCCTGGAATCCCAGCCTCCACCTGAGCCCAGCCAGCATGAGTCACCCCCACGGCCCTTTACCTGTGAGTTGCAACACAGCTGACAGAAACTCCACAGCCATTCAGGAGGTGGGCGGACAGGTACACAGACAAGTGTGCCATCCTTTGGGCTACAGTAAGCTTTGCAGTTACAACTGGCACCAAATGGCCCTCCTGCCACCAATAACCCCTGTCGAGTGCTTGGGTACCCAGGCTCTGCTGTCACATCAGATCCCAGCTCTAGCTCGACCACTCCCAGGCCCTGCAGCTTAAGTAACTTATTTAATCATTTCGTACCTCAGTTTCCTCATCTCTAAAACAAGCATAACAGAAGTGCCCATCGCATAGGGTGGTTGTAAGGATTAGATGAGACAATGTACGCAAAGGCTTAGCACAATGCCTGACGCACACGGTACACTGAGTGCCCACCACGTGCCAGACACTGTGGAAGGCGCTGAAGATACAACAGTGAACAAGACAGACAAGGTCTCTGCTCTTATGGAGTTCACACTCTAGAAGAAGGGGAGAAAGACGATAAACAATTAGAAACATGTCCAAAAGTCATAAGGGATTTGCAGAGAACCAAAATTAAGTGGTGGGATACAGTGACTGAATGTCTACTTTAACAAGGGTGGCAGGAGAGGCCTGCTCTGAGGACGTGGCTGCATTAGCAATTATTATTATTATTTACTATTATTTGTCAGGACCCCCTTGGCTATCCCCAACACAGCCTCCAGTGAGAAACCAACCTCTGACAGTTCTCAAACCCGGTACCCCCTTTCCATAGGCCTGACTGCACCCCAAGGGGGCTCCTCTGGATCCTTACTTTACCTTGAAAACCTCCATCAAATTGGCAGGAGTAGCTGAAACCCCGCCTTTCCCTGAGAGAGGAAGAAGTGGGCCAAGGTGAGGCTCCCAGGAACACAGAGCAAAGAGATAATTTGCCAAAAGGGGGGTGGGGGGTGGGGGGAGAACAGAAAGAGAGAGAGGAGAAACAAAAGATACCAAGATTGGCTTAGATTCAATTTCAAATTAATCCTGGTGGAAGCTCTAAAAAAAAGCTCTAGCATTCTCCTGTTTGTGTTTGTGGATCTTCTGGGTTTACCAACCTTGTTTTTTACAGGAGACAGCTCATGGCAATTATTCCACAATTACTTAGTCTAACGGGCATCTGATTTCTCCTGCGTTTCCAACACAGAACGAAGCACTTATTAGAGTTTGTGAAATGACTGGCGAGCTAAGGCTTTGGAGGTGACCGACTTCGACTTTTCCATCCCTTCTGTGCTGGCCGGAGGTATGTGGTTTGCTCACCCCTCATTCAGATCTGTATCACACCAAATAACAGGCTGCCTCCCACCCTACTGCCCCACCCCCCTGCCACCAACACACACCCCCCCAGACTATAAACTCCTCTAAGAGCAGTGACCCTGTCTTTTTGGCCTCTGTCACCTCAGAACCCAGAGTAGGGCCTGGCACACCACAGGTGCTCAATAAATGTCTGCTGAATTGTGGCCACTGACTTCAGCTCAAAGGGAAAGCCAAATTTGCAGTGGGATGACTGAAGATTCAGATCTGGGCTCTGACACTCACTAGCTCATGCCCTTGGGCAAGTCACGTTACCTCTCTGGCTTCCATTTCCTCACCTGTGAAGTGCGTGTATTGGGGAGGAAGAGAGCGTGATAATAACAGCTACCACAGTGGGTCACTGTGAAAGTCAAAAGAAATCACCCGAATAACTGTAGAAGACTATTCAGAAATAAGATGTCGTTATCTTAAAGGGAAGCTCTAGGAAAAAGAAAGGGAACTTCTACAGAGACCCACAGGGGAAGATCTGCTCGCTCCTTTGAGAATTCCCCGGTGGCTGTGAAGTAGCTGATGCTGGGTAGCGGAGGGGCCCAAGGAACTAGCGGGGGTGGGGGGATGTTCCGGGCCATCCACAACACTAACTAGAAAGAGGAATCGAGATTTCCTGCAGCCAAGTATCTGTTTGTCCCTGTACTTTTCCTCTGGCTATCTTCTCTCCAACATTTTTTTCTCCTCCCTCCTCCTTAATCTCCACCCCCCACCCCCTCACCAAGGAAGGAATTGGCCAGCTCCACCCATGGCCCCGCCCCCAGCTCGGCAGGCCAAGAGTTAACAGCTGCACCTGTTGAGGTATACCTGCTGTCGCCGGCACCTGTACCTGTAGCCAATCAGCGCCAGAGCTGCCAGGAACCTACCTGTCAGCAGAATCCCGACACTGAAACCTCAACATAAATCAAACACTTCCCTGGGCAGGGAATGTCTGTGTCAGGCAAGAATTAGAGACGAGCGGTCAGCAGAGCCTCGGTGCCCGGTGCCGATCCATCCGTCAAGCCTGGGAGCAGGAAGATGTCGAATGAACTTGAGTGAGTAAACACCGGTGGATGCCTGGCGCGCTGTGAGCATGGAGGCTGGATGGGGTTTCTAGAAGGGGAAAGAGCAGGGAGGCTGGCGCCAAGATTCACAGAGCAATTTGTAAGGGCAAATGAATGGGCTGACGATCTCATCTTGGCGTGCTGAGGCAAGCCCCGTCTCAAGCTAGAGCTGAGTGTTTCCCTGGGAAAATAATTTTTTTTCCCCTTTCTCTCTCTGCTGAGCAGTTTCGAGCCAGGTAGGGAAACACAGGACTGAAACTGTGAAGGCTTTCAGCACCACTTTCTGATACTGTGAAGGGGGCCTTGGAAATCAGAGACAGCTCCAATCCCATCTAGGGTTTCTATCTTCTTGCCAAAAGGAACTTCTTTGAGGTGGTTCTAAGAACTGTCTTAGGCAGAGAGTTGGGTTTCTCTAAAGGGACTTGTTTGTTGGGTTGGAACAGTCCCAAGTGGGAAGGTGAAGTTGCTGGTTAAACATGTGCACTCTTTAGTCAGCTTGACCTAGGTTCAAATCCAGGCTCCATTCCTCATGGGCTGTGAGATCTTGATTTGGGCAAGTCATTCAACTGACCTGCGCTTCATTTTCCTCATCTAGAAAATGGGTACAAGAATGTTTTGTAGGATTCTTGAGAGAATTAAGTGTGATAAAGGCTGTAAAATGCTTAGCACAGAGCCAAAGTCTGAAGATGCATTCAATAAAATGTGGTTGATTTCACTCAGAGGCGGTTCTAAGGCTGAGGAGGCTGAGATGTGGTTTTCAGTGAGGTCATCTCTATTGCCTGACAGGACACAGGTGCCTTCCTGCCCATATCTGGGATTTAGAATCCCCGCTGGCTGATGATGACTTTCACCATGGACCCCTGGCTTGGGGTCCAGACCTCAGAGAAGGTGGGATGAGGCTGGGATTCTGGGCTGCTGTAGCCTGGGTTTGGGAAGCTGGCAGAAGCCAGGCTTCTAAAATACAGACTATCCTCTTCCTGCCACCCTCAGAGGTGAGTAGGCAGAGTCAAGGATTGAACAATCTTTTTTTCTAGCTACTCCTTAATAGACTGTTTTAAGAACTTGAAGACCTGAGAGTAGAGCAGTTGGTGGGTCCTGACTGCAGACAAGTTTCCATGATACCAGTCAGCTCTTGGATTCTCTGGGGTTAGCTAACTATGTTCATGGTACAATAACTGGGCATCGAATTTCTCTTGAATGGGCTCCCTGGGGCTGATAACGTGTTAACAACTAGGATAAGAACAGGGGCAGTGGAGCCAACACCTGGGTTCAAGTTCCAGCTGCCACTAATTAGCTGTGTGACCTTGGCAAAGTCACTTCACCTGTCTGAATGTCAATTTCCTCATCTGTAAATTGTGGCCATATTGGGACCCCCTTAATGGAGCTGTTGGGGTATCCAGTAACTTTAGACAAGCAATTGACTTAAAGGCTGGTAAGGAGCAATCTAAAATAGCCTTGTTACTTCATACAGAAATAACCAATCAGTGAGTATTTCTGAACCTCTTGCTTTGTATTTTTCCATACTTTGAAAACAAAAAACATCTTCTGATGTGTCTCCATCCCAGTCAGATCTGTTGGTTGAAACAGCAGAGGCTGCGGACAGAAATGTATTCATTGGTGCCCCTTAGGGGGTAAATGTCCTGAAGCTGGGTTACTTGAACAAAAAGGTTTCCTGCATTTCTCCTCCTTAATGATTTGAGTTTGAAGTCAGAACTCCTGACAGTAGAGGATTCTCCGGTTGGGGTGGGGTGAGGGGAACCTGTGCCTGCTGTGTAATTGCTGGCAGACTCTGAAGTCACCACTAAAGATTACAATGACAGCGTCTCAGTGCCTGGGGGCTCAAGTGCCTTTACTGATAAGGGGGGTTGAGGGGTGGAATCCGCTGCTTGGCTTGCAAGTTTTGAGCTCCTGCTGCTGCTGCATTGCCCCCGCCGTGTAGAGTTAAGAGGACTGGTCCTAGCATCCATTCTGATCCCGACAGAATGACCACCTCTTGCTGGGCCTCGGTGTAGTAGGAAAAGCCGGACTTGCACATGACTCTAAATTCTGCCACTTAGCAACTTCAGGATCCCGGTGAATCTGCTTCTCCTCCCTGACCCTCAGTTTCCTCCTCTGTCCAATAAGGACTATAAACACCCACCTGGTCAGGGAAACAGTGAGCTCCCGTATGCAGGCCAGCCGGCCCGGAGGAGAAGCTCCATACACGTGAGCCCTATTACTAGGCCACTTCAAAGGCCGGCGCTTGAAGAGCATGGAGGCCAAGGTGGTGGAGTTAAAAGCCAGCTCGAGGCAGCTGGCGGGTGGAGCGCCCGGGACTTTTATGTGGTCGGGCTGGGAGCATCTGCCAGCCTCCAGGACTCCGCAAACCTCCGGTGCCTCCATCCCGCTGTTCTCGGCGCCTCGGGGGCTAGAGCCGGTCGCAAGGGATCCTGGGGCGGCGAGGGCGCAGGAAGTCGCTGCCGGACGCCCACTTCTCGCGGGAAAAGAGCTTCCAGAGCGGGCGACGGGCCCCAGGCCGGCCGCCATGTTTGGAGTCTCATCTTTAGAGTGCGCGAGGGCTTGCTGGGTGCCCGGCCGGCCCGCGCTGTCCCGTCCAGCCCGTCGAGGATGTGAGGGAATTAAGATTAAGTGATCAGCACGTAGTAGATCTATCGAATGGAGGAGAGAGAGGGAAGTGAGCGAGGCGCGCCAGGATCCCCCTCTGCAGCCCCGCTCGGGCCGCAGTCTGGGCCCCCAGCCGCCGTCTGGAATCCTCTTCCTCCCCGAAATCTTGGAGAGCCGAAGCGGAGGGTGGGAGGGGGACCCGACCCATCCACCGCTCCACCCAAGCTCCGGGAGCGCTGAGCTGCAGACTGCCTGCAGCGCTGAAAGAGTTAACTAGGAACGCCTCCCGCTGTGGTTTTGTGGTCGAAACCATGATTGCCAGGAGCAAATTTTTGTCGTGCACGAGGTGTGTTATTAAAAGTCGGAGCTACGCTGCTGGTGAATGAAAAGTTAAAAATCCTCGTTAAGGCCGGGCTGTAGAACAGGCGGACTGGACCCACAGTCCGAGAGGCCCCTCGACGACCCAAACGGCGGCGGTCCCTGCCACTCGGCCCGCTACCCTCGCCCAGGAGGCCCGGTCGGTGCCTGGAGCCAAGAGGGTCTTCAGGGCTCCACAAAGAGGAGGAGGAGGGGGAGGAAGGGCCGCAGGGCTGAAAACACAAGTAACATACCCGAAGCGCCCTTCGGTTAAAACAAAAATAACAGCCAAGCCTTTGCTTGAGCGCTGAGTCCACATCGGACACAGTGTCCAGTACTTGATAAATACATCACCTCCTGTAACCCTCCCAGCAATCCACTGAAGGATGGGAGTATAAATATAAGGATGAGGGGATTTCAGCTTGCCCCTGGCAATATCTTCCCAACACCTCGCTGAAGAGCTGAGATCTTACCAGGGGCCAAAAGACATCTCGCTGAAGAGCTGAGATCTTACCAGGGGCCAAAAGGAGGCCCACACCAATGTGCTACCCTGCTTCCTACCAGCACAGATGTTGAAAAAAGACTAGGAGATATGCCAGACTGCTGACAATACTTATTTCTGAGCAGAGGAATGCAGGTGAATTCTAGCCTCTGCTTCTAATTTTTCTGTATGTTCCATATTTTATATATTGTGTTTTACAAATCCGTGTTACTTTTGAAATGAGGCAAGGAAGGAAAGAGTCATTATTTTTAAAAGAGAGAATTGTTGGTTCCCCTAATTAAAGAAAAAACGGTGTTCTCGAAGTGTGGTCCTTGGACCAGCATCCTCAGCATCATTACCCGGGAACTCCTTAGAAATGCAAATTCTCAGCCCCACCCCAGACCTACTGAATCAGAAACTCTGGGGGTGGGGTTCAGCAATATGTGTTTTAACAGGCCCTCCAGGTGATTCTGATGCATGTTCAAATTTAAGAAACATCGGCCTAGAAGACCTGGCAGAGGATTGGAAGGCAGGAGATTCCCAGATCCACCGCTGACCTACAGTGTAGTAGCTGAGTCAGCAGGCCGAGAGCTTTGCTATGGGGTCACACCTGTGTTTGAGCCCAGCTCTGCCATGTACGGACTGGGTGACTTTTGGATGAGCTCCTTAACTCTGTAAGTGAGCTCTCTGAGCTCTGTAAGTGTCAGTTTCTGCATATGTAAAATGGTGATAACACCCACCTCACGGCATGTATGAGAATGAAAAGGCACAAGGCCTGACACATAAAATAACTTAGCTCCTTTCCTTCCCTTGTCTTCTCTCCCCTTTCTGGAACTCAGCTTTTCCATTTGTAAAATGGAGCAAATAATCCTGGCTGGCTGCCCCCTTCTTCTATTCCTTTTGCCTCCTTAAAAAGGTCAGAGCAACTGATCTAGTGAAAGTCTTGAAGGGAAATTCTCTCACAAACGTTTGATGTTATTTCACTGGGCCTTCCTAGGAGGTCAGCAAGAATTGGGAACTTTTGAGGGTGGGGACAGCATGATATTTACCTTTGTGTCCCAGTACCCAGCACAGGGCCTATTCAGCGGAGTGAATGAATGAATGAAAGGATGTGGTGCCCTGGGTCTAGAGGTAGATTGCAACTTCTTTCACATCTCAATTGAACAATAGAGGAAAAAAATAGGAAAATTGGACAGGAAACCAAGAGGAGAATATAGCATGAAAGAAAAATTCCCATCGAGGAAGGAATTTTCAAAGGGGAGAAAGTGAGTTTCTGGTATAATTAGAAAATGGCATATGATTAATTTACATGCAGCTAGAGGCTTTGGCTGGAGCCTGACGGCTCTCAGTTAACTTGCCCACCTGGATCCAGATGATGGAGCTGGCAATGCTTGCCCCTCTTTATCTGGGAGTCTCCAAGCATCAGGTCTCCTTCTGCCACTAGTAGAAGGAGAAAGTGAGGCTGTGAGTTGTCATGCAGTTTTCTGGGGGCTACCCCACAAAGTGAGTATTAGTAGTAATAGTTCACGTTATTATGTGCTGGCATTGTGCTCATCACTTTGCCTCCATTATCCCGTTGCATTTTCCAACAGTAATACTTCACAAAGTTCTCAAGATTAAACAAAACGATGACTAGAAATTGTTGGGCCAGCACCTGGCACTTAGTAAGCCCTCAGTGAACAATAGCTATCATAATAACTCTGTGAGGTTAGTGCTCTCATCTTCCCCCATTTTTTTACGGGTCAGAAAATTGAGGCACAGAGAGGTCAAGTTGCATAAAGTCACACAGCTAGTAATAGCAGAGCTGAAACTGGAACCCAGATCAGCATAGCTCTGGGGCCCACCCTGTAACTATTAGTTCACACTGCCTCATTCAAACTGGAGTCATTATAGAGCCATGCCCTAGGCGCTGCCATTTCCCAGCTGAGGCCCCCAAGTGAGCCCCAGCATGTGATAAGGCACATTTCACAACCTGTGCATCCAGAAACCAGATGGGTCACTGTCAAGCACAACAACCCCGGAGCGCTCCTGTCATGCCCAGGGAACACCTTCCATGGGGATGACTGAAAAATGATTCCTCCATGAGCAGCTGTGGCAGGGCCTCCCTGTGGGTAATTAGTGAATGTGATTGATCACTGCTGATGAGGCTGGGTGGCGCACAACAGAGTTTGACAAGTCATTGGGTGTATCTGGGTGTCAACACCCAGCTCAGGCAGCCCCTGGAACTCTTCCTCCTCAGGCTGGAGGGAAGTGGGGCCCAGATCACTGGATCTGTCCTGTGTCAGGCACCTCCTCTGGTGGGGTTTGAGGCTGCCCCCTTGGTGGTGAGTTTTCTTCCCCCATCTGTAAGATTGAGTCAGAGGCCTTACTTTTCCATCTCTGAATTACTGAAATGCCTTTGAGATAAGGTAGTGATTGAGCTGAGTACTGGACAGGAAGCTAGGAGACTTTTGAGTCCCAATCCTGCTCTGTGCTGTGTGTCCTTAGGCAAGTCACACCTGCTCCCAGAGACTAGATTTCTAGGGAATTCTCTGGCGGTCCAGTGGTTAGGACTCGGCTCTTTCAATGCTGAGGGCCTGTGCTCGATCCCTGGTCGGGGAACTAAGATCCCACAAGCTGCGTGACGCAGCCAAAACAAACAAAACTCCAAAAAAAAAAAAAAAAAGACTTGATTTCTAAAGTCTCTTTGCACCCTAACTGGAACCAAAAAAATCTCAACTAGTGGCTGAGACACATTCACTTACTCTCACTGGGAGTTTTAAGTGGCTCAGCCAGAATGCAGTGAGCATTAGGGTCTGAAAGGACTTGGGATGAAACCCTACTTCACCACTCTAGGCACTTCACCACTCCAGGCTTCTGAGGAGGCAGCCTTGTGAAGGTTCTTGATGATGGAAGACAGAGACCTCTGTTCTAGGCCTGGCACCATGAGATGCCAGCTGGGTGGCCTTAGGCAAACCAGTGGCCTTCTCTGTGGCTCATTCTATCCTGCTATCAAATGGGGATAGTCATACCTTCTCTCCCTACCTTACAGGGGCGTTGCAGGATCAGAGGTGATGACAAATGTATGAGAAGCATGTTGAAAACTATAACATGCTATGCAAATGTGAGGGATTATCAAATCTCAGACTTGAGTTTCCTTCTTAATGGGCTGGCCTTCCTTGAAACAAGGCAACATATGCAAAAAACCTGGCTCACACCTGTCACACAGTAGGCAGACAAGCTCTGGGAGCTGTCCCAGGCTTATGCCTTTGTCTTGCCTTTCACCTGGAAAGTCCAAGATCCTCCCCACCCATCTTCACGCCCCTCTCCCCCTCCACCCCTCTTCTCAGCCAACATCTAGCCATTCCCCAAAGTTTAGGCAGGTCAGAAGTCCTCCTGCTTCTTTTCCTTCATAGCCTTCTTCACCTGATAGTAGCTGTCCATTTGTTTTTGTGGTCATGTCTGTCTTGCCTGCCACTAAAATGCAACCTCTATGACAGTAGGGATCTTGTTGTCTTGCCCGCCTAGGACAAAGCCTGGCACATAGTATAATAAATATTGATAAATATTTATTAAAATGAAGCGTAGATGGTTAGGTGGATGGATGCCACCCAGATTTATTGTTTTTTCCCCTCTCTTCTACATCCCTTCTTGGAAACTAGTGGTTGGTGGAAAAGTGACTAGTCATGGAATTAGATTCCAGGAGTCTGGCTTTGTAACTTCCTCAGCCGGTCCCCTGGAACAGGTCACCTAACGTCTCTTTCCTTTGTCTATTTCCTGGTCTGTAAAGTAGCGATAATAACACGTCATATATGTCGGGAGGCTCCAAGAGATAATGAATGTGAAAGTCAAGGCAAGGGGTTATTACAGTGTCTCTTTTGTTTTTGATGTGGAACCTGGTTCACAAACAGGAGGCTTGGAGAGGATGTTAGTTTAAGAACCTCAGGCAGAGTCTCCGCTTTACTTTCATTTGGGGTTTCTAAGAAGATGATGATCATGATGATGATGACGGTGATGATGCCAATTATTTACTAAGCGATGATTCTCTGGCAGGCTCTGGGCCAAGCACATTTCTTATGTTAATGTACTTAATTCTCCCAACAACCCATGAGATTATCCCCACTCTAAAGTAGCCAGCCCTGGTAACTCCATCACGTGACTGTGCTCTAATTTTCTTCACAGCACTAATCACTAACTAAAATTAACTCATTTATCTACTTGTTTACGGTCAGTCTTCCCCAATTAGATTGCAAATCCCAAAGGGAGAAGAGCCTTATCTGTCTTGTTCTTGGCTGATTCCCCAGTGCCCAGAAGAGTCCCTGACTGGCACAGAGAAGATGCTCAATAGACCCATTTAACAGATAAGGAAATAGGCTTGGAGGGGCTAAGTACCTTACCCAAGGACACACAGTTACTCGGGTCTGTCAGGCTATGACCCTGTTGCTCCTTCCTCCCATGGTGCTACAGATTCTTCTGTGCTGCGGCCTGGTGGAGACCTGATGGCTAGAAGGCTGCCCAGAGCCACTTCCTCTCCCTATACCCTCCTCCCCGGTTCCCCTTTCACCTTCTGATGGCTGAGGAGTTTGGCCTTGGACAGGGACACCAACAGAGAGTTTGTGGAGGCCCTCGGGGAAGGTGACCGCATAGGTTGCAGTCAGCTGGTTTCCCCTCTTTGTTCTGGCTCTGTCTCCCATTAGTAGGGCTCACTCCTTCCTGGAACACTTTTCACATCCTCACCCACTGGGCCCTCAACTCTCAATTCTAATCTTTAAGAGAACAGGGAGGCAAAAGTTTTTGGATCAGTATTTGGCACTGAGTCAATGCTAACTAACCTTATCCATAGCCAAGACTTTCTAGAAGCCAAATGCCTAGTCTTGGAACGTGACACTGATTGGTAGCATACTTGGGAACCAGGACTCTAGAGCTCCCAGCGCCTGGCCAGAAACTCTTCCACTCATCACGCTTCCCCACTTAGTCCCTCTTGACTTGTGTGGGTGGCAAATCCCTTTCTGTCTTGCAGTGGAGGATTGGTTCAGTTTATTCCAGGGGAGGGGAATTGCCAGAATAAAAGAGGCATTTAAAAGGAGACTAGCATGGGGTTAGGAGCTGCATCTTGGAGTCCAACAAGTCCAGGTTCAAGGTGAGCCTCTGCCACTTACTAGCTGAGTGACCTTGAGCAGGTAATATCACCTGAGTCTCAACTTCCCCTAAACCTATTGTGCAGAGTAGATATGATGATGCAGAATAATAGGTGGAACAGTGTCTGCCTATGGTAAATTCCTGAGGTATGGTAACTGCTGTGTATCAAGGAATCAGACTTTGGGATCCCAACAGGATGGATTGGAGACCACTGTAGACCAGAAGAACCCCCCAAATGAACAGCAAACATTGCCTGTCCTTTCGTTTCTGATGTGACTTTATCATTGTCTTCTAAAAATTAACTTTTGAATAGGGTAAGATAACTGATAGCTCATCAAAGCTGATAATGGTCATTCCACCAGAGTCAGCAAATTGGGGCTCCAGGCCCAGATCTGCCAGTGATTTGCAGGGTGACCATGTCTTGTACCACGTTGCAAGCCTTTGATGTCTAGCTCCAAGCTGGACCGAGAGCACAATTTTTTTTTTTTGGCATATTACTCCTTTATTAGAAATTATAAATGAGGAATTATTTCAACACCTGAAGACCAAACTACAGCATAAGATTCCATAGGCTCAAGATTTTTGACATTCTGGAAAGAGTGTTCTGTAAAGTATATCCTTTCCGTGGCATGGCAACATCATTCTTTTTGTATTAAGCGCTTGTTGTGTGCCAGAGACAGTTTTAAGCATTTTTCCTGTGATGTTGCACTCAATCCTCACATCCTACATGGTGGGTGCTTTTATTAGACACATTTTATAAACAAGGAACGGTGCTAAGCGCTGGGATTCCTTGTTGACCCAGAGAGTGGTCCACCAGGCCTTTCCCTGCTTCTCCTATGCCCCCTTGGCTTAGGAGTTCCGTGTAGGCTGGGACTGGGAGGGGTTAGGGGCAACCACCTGGGCTTGCTCTGTGAGTTCCTCTAACCCCAGGCCCAGGAGGCAGCTGGGAGGGGCCTTTTCTCACCTCTCCATCTTAAGGCCCTTGATTTATAGAAGCAGAAACTTGAGGTGTGCCTCCCTCTACATGCCCCTGGAGCAGGAAGGTTTCTGTCATCTCTCTTTCCTGTGTGACAGCTCCCTCTCCCTCCCTTTCAGAGCCCAATACCCCACACCCTGGCGCTCAGTGAGATGGGAGACACTGCCCTGGAAGAAGCCCCTGGTTGAGTGCCACTCCCGGCCTGTCTGGCTGTGGCCTGTCTGCTGTTCCCTCTGTGTCTGAGAATGCAGGCTTGAGCCGCGGGGCAGCGGGAGGGCACTTCCTGTGGTGTGATTTGTGACGGTCCTTGCCCACCCACCAGTCTGCCACAGTGCCTGCGATTCCACAACTAGAGCATTTCTCTGTTGTGGTAGGGATTGCCCTCTTGCACTATGGTAAAGCTGTATGGCTTAGTGGAAAATGTGTGGCTTTGGTACTAGACAAGCCTGGGTTTAAATCCTGGTTGTGTCATGGACTAGTTGGGTGATTTGGGGGCATTTTCTTATCTCCTCCGAGTCTTGGGTCTCTCCATCTGTGAACTGCAGCACATGATCCTTACCTCTTAAGTTCTTGTAAGGAGCAGAGCTGATGAGTGGAAAGTGTTCATATATAGTGTAGTAAACGGCAGCTGGCATTACTCCTATGTCTCTAGCATTAGAGAATCTATGAGACTCACCTAGAAAGGGGGGCACCGGGGCACCAGGACACCAGTCTCAGGAGTTCTCTTTTCTCAGCCTGGCTGTCCCCAGCTTCTCACCTACCAGTATCCTTCACACATTCTTTGCTCTAAAGTGAACATAAGCAGGACTTTCCCACCTCTATGCCCTTGCTCATGATTAAGAGCATGTTCTACACCAGTGATTCACAAAGCGTGGTCCCCAAACCACCAGCATCAGCATTACCAGGGAACTTAGGGGTGGGGCCTGGAAATCTGTGTTTTAACAAGCCTTCCGTGTCATTCTGAGGCAGCGAAAGTTTGAGAACACTATTCTATATTACAGCATCATCCTGCTCAAGCTTGAATCCCCTCTGGGCCACTCACTAACCCACTAACTGGGACCTTGGGCAACTCCCTTAACTTCTCGGAGCTTCAGTTTCCTCATGTACAAAATAGGAAAAATAATACTACATGCCTCACAGTGTTGTGGTGAGAATTAAATGAGATAATCCATGAAAAGTGCTTAGCTCAGTGCCTAAAACATGGTCAGTGTTCAATAAAGATTAGACATTATTTTTATCATCATCATCATTAATCTGTATTATGTTCCTATTCCTGGGACACTCGCCCTACATATCTGAGTGATATAATCCCCCGTGCGGAGTGTCCCCAACTAAAATGTCTGCCTCCTCCAAAGAGTCTTTCCTGATCTCTTACCTTTAAGCCTGTGTGGCTTGTATTTGTCCAAGTTCTCAGCGCGGTGCCCAGGTTCTGCCTGCCTAGGGGTGCCCTGCAGCATTCCACTCCAGTTCCTGGCATCTGAGCAGCTGCTTGGGTGCTCTACAATAAATGTTGGTCTGAAATGCCATTTCCCAAGACCAGGTTCTGCCTGTGGGCTTCCTTGCTCGGGCTCTTTCTGTCCCTCACCACACTCTCTAAGTTGAAATGATCTCCAGCCTTCTGTGTCTTTCTCGGTCTTGAGGAGAATTTCATCTGAAGAACTCATGCTGAGTTACCTGGAAATTTTATTCTCTGCAGCTTGTCATTGTTACTTCCCATCCTTGTTACACTAATTCCCCTTGAGTAAGTATCTACCATGGAAGCATTTTATTGAATCTTCTCTGAAGGCTTGCAAGGTTGGGATTACAGTCTTCATGTTGTAGACGAGGGAACTGAGGCCCCAGGTCTATGGCTTCTACGTGGTAACATTTGGTGGTGACCCAAAGCATCTGGCTCCAGAGTGTGGATACATTCTACTGCTCCATCTGCCCAGTGATGACAGAAGAAGCAGTTTCAAGTGTTCAAGGCTGGTAACTCTCTGAATTCCTGGGTGTTGCTCTGAGGCTGACCATTCACGGAACTTCTGCTGGGACAGCCTAAATTTGACCTTCCCTACTTGCCTTTCAGTTTCAGATCCGTACGGCTGCTAAAGAACGACCCAGTTAACTTCCAGAAATTCCCCTACACTAACGAGGATGAGGCCTGGAAGACCTACCTTGAAAATCCCTTGACGGCGGCCACGAAGGCCATGATGAGAGTCAATGGAGACGATGAGAGCGTTGCGGCCCTGAGCTTCCTCTACGATTACTACATGGTACGTTCACCACCTCTGGGCATGCCCCCCTCTAACGGACTGTGTGTCTTCGCTTTCAGGCCTCATGGCTCACTAGCCCACCATGACCACCCCTAACCCCTCACCATGTTCTTTCACACCTCTGGGCCTTTGCACATGCTGTTCCCTCTGCCTGGTACCCTCCCCTTTCCCCTAGCTAAACCGTGCTCTCAGCTTTGGGCCTCAGCTTCAATGTCAGCTCATTCCACCAGAGGCGAGGAAGGCTTTCCGGGGTCTCCCATTCTGTGCCTCCTCTGGGCACCCTCAGCAACCACCATCCTTTTCCTTGAAGCTCTCCTTAGAAACTTGCTGTTTGTGCATTTATTCCTCCATCTCCCCCATGACACTGAGCTCCTGGAGGGCAGGAATCATGTCATGATCATTACTGAGCCCCTAGCACCCCATACTGCCTGCCACACAGTGCTCAATACGTATTGATTGAATGGATCAAGGCCTTGGCCTTACACACCACAGCAATACCCCCAACCTACCATCTTCTTTCTGCCCCTGTACCTTAGGTCATCCCAGTTGCCCTGTCATCCCCCCCTGCCTATTCTAACCCCACCACCTAGAACATGCCTTTTCCTCTTGAATCCATTCCCTTCTTTCAGGACCCTTCCCAAGGCCCACCTTCTCTTGGAAGCCATGCTGCCACATCACCTCTCCCTCTCCTGAGTGTCTCACTATCGTTCATACCCTCGCTGCCATTATATGCATTGTAATACCTCCTGACAGACCATCTTTTATTGTTCTCTAATTGTTTCCTGGGCCTTGGCCTTGACTCTGGGAGACTGTCAGTTCCTGAGAACAAGAATTAGGCACTCTCATATATGATAAGTGTGCTTAAAGCTGTCAGTAACCACAAGTACATTACACACGACATCACCCCTCTTCCAGTGCCTGTGCCAGACATTGCTAATGGATTACAAACTGTATTCTCACTGAGGGTATATGAGGACACAAAATCTTTTTCAACCTAGTAGTCCAGGCAGCCACTACCCATCTGTCTGAATTGTCATATGACAGCAAACTTTCTTGCTCTTCCTAGGCTGGGTTATTTCTCCAAGAGACTTTCCCAGATCTGAGGCTGGGGGACATGAATAGCTAAATATTGTGATAACTGAATCTGAACTTGAAGATTTAAAGCCACCTTGTAAATAAGCCCTCAAATTCACAGGCCCAAGAAGTAGTTTACCTATTCTGCTACACAAAGGAAGGTAAACTCTCTGTAAATTCAGAGGCCAAGGGGGGAAGTGGCCTCAGATATGAGAAAGCCCCAAATTATCTCTCTGGCTTTGGTTCTCATCCTGGAGTGGTATGGTTACCCTACCTTACCTTCTCCCCAGCAGACTGATAACATCCTCATAGCATTTGATGGAAAAGAAATTGGAACTAACTGCCTCAGCCTGGCGACATGGTAGGAGCCAGAATTCTAGGTCTGAGCTTAAACTCCAGCCTGGGATATATAGCTTGAGGTTGGGCCGTAAAATAAAATCTAGCATCATCTCCCCTGGGCAAGAGGCCGTTCCCAGGGCCAGAGTGGTGGGGACAGGCTCTGAAGGGGACGCTTGCAGTGGTTTATTGCAATATAGTGTTCCAGTGAGATACACCTGCCCCCCTCTTCCCATCCCAGAGCATGTTAGATTCAGAGCAGCACTATGTATAGTAAAGACATGATCTAATGGTGTGGAAAGAGCACCAAGTTGGGAGTTCGAGACCTGTTCCTACCACAAGCTGGCAATGTGGCTTTGGGCAATATAGTCCTAGAGGTGACCACTTACCATTTCTTACTGAATGCTGGGCACTGTGCCAGGCACCTTTCCTCATGCTCTTCCACGGGGTGAGACTAAGAACCCAGGCGTTGGAGTCACTAGGCTGGGTCGGAGACCTTGTTCTGGCTTTATTAGCCTTAGGGAGAAATGACCTGGATGCTCTAAGATACAATATTATGACCATAATCATGAAAGGTAACATTTACATAGTCCCCTCCATGTGTCAGGTGCCGGTCTAAACACTCACAACAGTCCCAGGGGTTGGTATCACTATTATTAGTCCTGTTTTACAAATGAGGACAACGAGGTGCAGAAAGGTTAAGGGACTTGCGCAAGATCACACAGCCAACACGTGGCAGATCTAGGAACTAAACCCAAGAGGTCCACACTCCTAACACTAAGATGGCGGAGCCTCTCTTGGCTTCAGTTTCCTCATCCATATAATGGGGATAACATTAGTAGACATCATAGAGTAGGGATTAAATTAGAGGACACAGAGAAGGCACATAGCACAGGGTCCAGTGCATAGGAAGTACTCCATTAAAAAACAGTAAACATTATTTTTATTAATAAATCTTCGCAATCCCCTTGAAGTAGAGTTCATGATCCCGCACTTGACATATGAAGAAACTGAATCTCAGAAAAGCACAGTCATTTATCCAGAGTCACACAGCACTTTTAAGTGGTAAAGCTAGAACTTAAGCTAGGCCTGCTTGACTCCAAATTCCATGATTCCTAACTGCTAATCTTGGGGTACTGCTCCCCACTCTGTAACTTGGGGCTCAGACTAAATGATGGCCTGACAACTTGAAGGACTGGTGGGTTTTCTCCCAGTGACCAAGGTAGCTACCCTGCCTGGCCAAGTCCCCCGGAGGGGGTTGAGGCTCCTAACAGCCAGATCGTACCCAAGAGCCATGCATAAATCCTTCCTTCCTCTCCTCTCAGGGCCCCAAGGAGAAGCGGCTACTGTCCTCCAGCACTGGGGGCCGGAACGACCAAGGAAAGAGGTGAGGCTCGCCGGCGCCACCATCTCTGTCCCTTTGCCCTTCCCCACCCCCACCTCTAGGCCCCTTATCCCCTGGGCACAGGAGGTACAGTCCTTAGGGCCCACCGTACTCTTAGGGGCCCACGAAGGCATTGTAATCTATTTTAAAGTCAGAAGAAAACAATGAATATGATCCAACCTGGGTTATATTTGTATTTATACCAATGCAATTGTAAAAGGTTTTTAAAATATTTTTATGGAGGAAGGGATCTATGAAGGTAAAAGAGACTAGGGCCCACAAAATCATAGTGAGACCTTGCTTGAACACACAGACACACAGACACACAGACACACAGACACACACATCCTAGGTGGCTGCAGGCCATGTGAGCTGGAGTTTACTGAAAACAAACTTCAAAGCCATAGTGGTGGAAAAGCCCTGATGGAAGCTTTTCTGTCCTAGCTCCAAAACCCTCCCTGCAGCCTCAAGGGGAGGGGGCACCTATGTTCCCATATTTCTTTCCCTTGGCTCTCTTGGGCCTCTGCCTGGCATTAGTGCCTCGGGGCACTGATGTTCCTTTTCTTGTAGAAAGCAGCCCAGGCCGTGCTCATGGCCAGATGGGCACTGGAAGGACCCTGCCCCCCTTTCTCCACTTTTCCTTTCCCCGCACTGGGCAGGGCTTCTGCTGGGAAACCTTCTGGTCTCCTCTCTGCCTTCGAGAACATCCAAACTGCTAAGGCAGGCATTGCGACTCTTGCGGCTGGCTCAGGGCCCCTCCACTGCTAGAAACAGTGGGCTTCGGTGCAGGAGACTTTTCTCAAAACTAATTTTTTAAAATGTTGTTAGCTTTTCTGATTATAAAATAATACCTACTTGTTATAAAATATTCAAACTCTGTAGAAATGTATAAAGTAAAAAAGGAAGGAAGGAAGGAAGGGGAGGAGGGAGGAATGAACTGGCGGATTACATAATATATTTGTTCATCTGAAGAAAATTGTTTATAGGTGTATGACAGTTTTAGGGAAATTATGAATAGATAAGTAGAAAATTATAAAATGAAAAAACTCATTAATATCATAATTCCAATAACAACAAAAGTTGTTCTAAGAAAAGTTATAGTAAAATATTTGGCCAGCCAGGAAACAATATTTGTATAATTATAATAATTAAACTATTGTTGTAACTATTTTTAAATTTAGTTTACTTTTTAGAAATAAATTTGGTGTAGTAACAAAATAAATATCCATGCTGGGGCTGGGCATTGAGAAACAGAAGTATGGTGGTGGGAATGGAAGACTGGCACAGTTAAAGGAGAGCACCTGCTGATAATAGAATCATCTTATTATAAGGTCTGTGTGTTCACTCAGTGTCTGATTCTGTGACTCTCTGGGCCTTATGTGTGAAGATAGTCTATCTGGCTCTTTTGACAACCAAGTGAGGACCATATGTAAAAATTCTTTGGATTCTGTAAAATTAAATGCATTAAAGTCACTTATTTTTGCTAAAAAAATAAATAAAGTAAAAAAATAAGTTTCCTGTAATCCTACTTCCCTGCCCCCCTTAATAGTTTGGGGTATATCCTTTCAGACCTTTTTCTCAACGTACATTAACAGTACTCACAAATACCCACTCTTGCCCACACCATGGATGACTCAATACGGTTTTTTTAGTGTGGGGACATTTGACTCTGGATAAGAAATAAATAATTAAACTTTCAGTTTTTTTAATTACCAAGTACTGTAATGGATAAAGCAGACATTTGCCCCCTGAACTCTGAGCCTGTACTTGGTTCCATTCTTGACCCCCTCCTCCCTGCTCATCCCTGTGACACACTGGCTTGCTGCAGTATCTTGTTTCACACATGTTGGTAAGACCTAACATTACATTGGATTAAAGGAGGTCAGTATGTCAGTGTGATGGTCACCCTCCAATCCAGCCAAGGAACCCCCGCCCCTCAGAGAGAAGAGGTGCACCCACTTATCCCTCCTGTCTCTCCTCAGGTACTACCATGGCATGGAATATGAGATGGACCTCACTCCCCTTGAAAGTCCCACGCACCTCATGAAATTCCTGACAGAGAATGTGTCTGGAACCCCAGAGTACCCAGATGTGCTCAAGAAGAATAACCTAATGAGCTTGGAGGGGGCTGCACCCACACCGGGCAAGGCAGCTCTCCTCACCCCAGGCCCCAGCAAGCTGGAAGCTGGCTCTGTGGACGGCTACCTGCTGCCCACCAGTGATGTGTATGATAATGGCTCCCTCAGCTCCTTGTTTGAGAGCATTCATGGGGTGCCTCCCACACAGCGCTGGCAGCCTGACAGCACCTTCAAAGATGACCCACAGGAGGTGAGGGCCCACCCCCATATCCCTCACAGCATCCCTGGGTGTAGTCAAACGTGTACGGATGGAGAGAAGACAGTGAGGCGGTCAGAGCTTTGGAATGCATGGGAGAAAGAGTCCTTGAGCTGAGGCAGGGCTGCCATGTACTGTTGTCCAGGTTGTACACTATTCAACCTTCACAGTTGTATGCAGTGGCCCTGGGCTGAGGTCCCAGCAGAACTGAATGTGGTCATTTATTTTCTCTGGATTGTGTTTCTCTGCAGTCGCTGCTCTTCCCAGATATCCTGAAATCATCCCCGGAACCCCCGTGTCCAGAGGACTATCCCAGCCCCAAGAGGTAAGTCAGCCTCCCTGGACCCTTGGCCACTTGGGCAGTGGGCTGCAGAAAGACCCTACTGTCCCCAGAACAGGCATCGTCAGTGAATGAAAAGAGGGGAGTGAAGGCACATAAAAGAATAGAGTCATTTCTACATCCCTTTCCTGGGCTGTGACAAGGACCTCAGAGCTCAGCACCCTGTTAGAAAACCAGGGTTCTGTTGTCCTAGTCTTCCCTATAACTTTGTCACCCCTCAGGGGTCTCTGGTTTCCACTATTCATTATTCAGGAGGATTGTGGCTCAATAAAGCCATTAAATAGAAACTCTGAAAAAGAGGAAACTGAGTCCCCAGGAAGTAAAGTGATTTACTGAGGTCACATAGTAAGGCCATAGCAGAGCCTCGGGCTTCCTGCCCCACCGCCTTTTGGGATACTCCTGCCTGGGAGCCCAGCCTCACTCTCCTCTCCCTCCTCCCCGCAGTGACTTTGAGTACACCCTGGGCTCCCCTAAAGCCATCCACATCAAATCAGGCGAGTCGCCCATGGCCTACCTCAACAAGGGCCAGTTCTACCCTGTCACCCTGCGGACCCCAGCAGGCGGCAAAGACCTTGCCTTGTCCTCCAGCAAAGTCAAGGTACTTGGGCAGTTGGTGCGGGGGCCGGGTCAGCCCTGCCGGCCAGGGACCCCAGGGAGAGGGTGCTGTTGTGTGACTGCCCATCGCCACGGAGTGGGGGAAACTAAGCCAAAGGGCTGGGCCGCTTGACCCGGGCTCTGGCGAGGGATGAGGCTGCCTGGGCCTCTTCTGAGGCTGGGGGTCACAGTGACTGCTGTGCTTGCAGAGTGTGGTGATGGTGGTCTTCGACAACGAGAAGGGCCCGGTGGAGCAGCTGCGCTTCTGGAAGCACTGGCATTCCCGGCAACCCACCGCCAAGCAGCGGGTCATCGATGTGGGTAAGAGCCCGCCCGAGCCCTCCGTCCCGGTCTCTCTTCCTCTGTCTCACCACAGACACACACACACACACACACACACACACACACACGCACACACACACACCCCCCACTTAGGCCTTGCTTGCTGTGCCCCTTTTTCCCAGCCCCCTCTGACCTCTGCAGGACTTATTTCTGACTCCAGCCGCCTGCCTGGCCCCTGTCTCCAGGTCAAACGCTGTGGGGTTTGCAGGGATTTGCATCTGTTGGCTGGAAGCAATGACCTCTTTTCTGTGTTGCTTTGGGATAAACAGGACCCTGGGGACCCTAGCAGTGTCAGATAAATACACCCCTGGGATGCTGACCTGCTTGTCCCCATCAGGGGGCTTGGCCAATTGAGACACAAATGCATAACAGTGCAGGCAGTGGGTGATTTGGAAGGCTTGAAGCACAGTGCAAGGGCAGTTCTGCCTTGGAAGCCGGAACCTTTGGGCTTTGTCAGAGGGAAGGGGACAGGGGGAAGGCCTTCTGTGTGTGCCACCTTGTCCCAGGCCCCGCGATGAGCGGGAGGCACTGTCCATCCTCAGATCTCCAGGTTCTGGCTCTATCACTCTCTTCCTGGCTGTGTGGCCTGTGTCACCTCCCCTTCCTGGGCCTTGGTTTCTTCCGCTGTCAACTGGAAAAACGGCAGCTGCCCTGCCTGCCTACAGAGCTGTTTCTGCCTTGGAGCCACGTGTACTAGAGAACATAATACAAATAGGGATGATTCAGTGACTTATCTGAGAGGCCAGTTAGTAAAGTGGTTAGGAGCCTGGGTTCAGGAGCCAGACAGAGCCAGGCTCCAGTCCTTACTCTACCTTTTATTAGCTGTGTGACCCTGGGCAAGTGACCAAACTTCTCTGAGCTTTGTTTTCCTCATGTGTAAGCTGAATATTCATAATATTGTTGTGAGGATTAACTGAAGGCTTGCCATATTGTAAGTGTTCAATAAATGACAGTAGTACTATCATTTATTTAATATTACTAGTTCAATACTAGTAGTACTGGTACTACGACTTTTACTATGGCTATTACTACCACTATTACTGCGATTATTACTACTACTACTACTGCTTTGTCTGGGAGATGTCCTAAATCACAATCCCATGAAAAGTATAAGCTCCACCACAAAATCATGAGGGCCCTGGCCTAGTTGGCAAAGTTAAGGAGTCCTCTGGAGTTTGGACAGATCTGCTTCTCAGGCTGGACCTCAGTTTTTCCACCTGTAGCCCAGGGCACAATAACTAATTTCCTCCCTGCATTGAAGCATGGTCCTTGGGGGAGAGGATACAAGTCCCTGCCAAGAACAAGGCCCACCCCCTAAATGACCCCTCCCCATGGGGCCCCCAAATCCCTTCCCTTCTGACTCTCCTTCTGGTCTCCTGTGGTTTCAGCCGACTGCAAAGAAAACTTCAACACCGTGCAACACATCGAGGAGGTGGCCTATAACGCACTGTCCTTTGTGTGGAATGTCAACGAGGAGGCCAAGGTCAGTGCTGGGGGCATGGCCAGAATGGGGCTAGGCTGCCAGGAAGTCCCCATCCTGGGAAAAGGGCTTGCCTCTACCTATGATTGTGGCAGCTGCTCCGATGAGGGCACCAGTGGAGGAGGCAGTATACATAGTGTGAAGAAGCCAGGAACGCTGGGCCCACTTCCCAGCTCTGTGACCTTGGACAGATGTCTTAGCTGAAAATTGGGGTGTAACCATAGCACCAACTGATAGGTTGGCGTGAGGATCAGGTGCGATAAGGAAAAGGTAGAGCACAGCCTGGCACAGAAGCGGTGGCTGTTGTTAATTAATCCAATCCACCTATTTACCAGACAGGAAAACTAAGCCTTGCGCGTGGCCACACAGCAAGCTGCTGCTGACGCCAGGTTTCCTGACTTGTGGGCTAGTGCAGAGAGTTGCAGGAGAAGTGCTTTGGAGTCTGGTAGATGAGGGCTTAAACCCATTACCTCACTTCTTGAGCGCATAGGAAGGGAAGAATAATCTGCCTCTGCCTCCTAGAGTTGTGGTGAAGATCCTACGAGATCACGCACGTCCAAGAGACAGGCACGATGCCAGGCCCATCGGAGAGACCTGAGAAATGGAGCCTCTGGTGATTTTTTTTCACACCAATGATTAAGCCGTTTAGTGCTTGAGACCAGACTTGAACTCACCTGTGCTGCAGTGTCCCTCTGTGTCTTGGTTTTCTGTTTGGACAGGTGGCATCATGGAAAGGGCACTAGTCTGCAAGTTGGGGACTGGGTAACCCTGGGCCTGTCCCTTCACCTACCTGGGCCAGACTTACCCCATCAGACCAAGGTTGGATCCGGCTCTTGGCAAGGGCCTTTCTGGCCTAGAAAAGCTGGGGACCTAATCCCTGTCTCCCTGCCTTGCCTCATGGGGCGGTCCAGGCTGCCTGGAGAAAATGGAGGTGAAGGGGCTCTGAAAACAACAAAGGGAGGCACAAAGGCGAGGGATTATTATTATTCAAACAGACACCAGGGACTGAGGGAGGAGCTGGGGCCTCCAGTTCAGGGAGGGGGGAAATGAGTTTCGTGGGAAGGGAGAGGTGGGTTTCGGTTGGGATTTTCTCACAGCCTCTTAAGCCCCCAGGCTTGGGTCTTTCTCAGGCGTGAGCTGGGTGGGGGCTGCATTAGGGCTGAGCTGGCTGAGGGGGAGGTATGTCTGGCATGCACCTGTGGGCCTGGCCCCCCCCCCAGCCAGGGAAGGAAGGGGGTCTGCTCAGGTACCACACCCCACCCCCACTTGTGCAAGTCAGGGTCATTTCCAAGGGAAATGCCGCAAAGAACAGGGGCCAGCCTGGAGTGGGGTCTGGCCTAGTGTCCCACGGAGGAGTCAGCAGTAAGCAATCGCTAGGTGAGCTTGCCAAGAGATGCCCAACTAAGACTGACCCCAGGCTGCCATCAGCTGCACATAGGCACATGGGTTGAGACTCCAACTGTCCCACTTACAACAACAGTTACAAAATATCCAAGCCCCCTAGATTTTCTACCAGCCTCACAGCCACAAGAGGTAGGTTTAATTGTCCCCATTTTGCAGATAAAGAAACTGAGGCCCGTGAGATTAAAGGACTTATCCAAAGCCACATGGCTTGAGAGGCAGAGGTCTAAGTGGCCCGATGTCCAGGCTCATTCCACCATGCCACCCTGCCCAACTCCCTGTGGAAACGTTAACAAGTCACATCCATGCTCAGAGCCTCAATTTCCTCAGCTGTACAATGGGGGTGACTGGTTCAGCTATGGCTAGAGCTGGTGGTTGCCGCACAAAGGGGCAGTGTCTCACTCTCTGTGGCCCAGGGCCAGCAGGAAAGTGGTCTTCTGGAGCTGGCGGGGAGGGGGATTTGGCCCTTCTCTACCTCCTTGCTCTGAGTTGCAAAGAAATGGGCTCTGGATTTTAAGCTCCTAAAGGACCCTTAGTCTCCCTCCCAGGGCCTTGAGCCTTTGGGCTGCCCTTGGCAATCTAGTGGAAGCTGCATTGTCCACTGATGAAGACCTGAGCTCAAACTCCAGTTCCCTTACACATTCCCTGTGCCGCCTTGGGACAGCTGCCACCCCTCTCTGAGCATCAGTTTCCCCGTCTGTAAAAGAGAGGTGGTGATGTTTGCCTTCCAGGGGCATTGTGAAGTTAAGGGTGCCCACCAGGCACACGGTAGGCTCCATAATTACACAGGGTGGTTATGGGGCAGCAGGCCTGGTGACCTGGGTCAGCTGTTTAGCTAGCTCCCTCATCTGTCCCCAGGTGTTTATCGGCATCAACTGCCTCAGCACAGACTTCTCCTCGCAGAAGGGGGTGAAGGGTGTCCCCCTGAACCTGCAGATTGACACCTACGACTGTGGCTCAGGCACTGAGCGCCTGGTACACCGAGCTGTCTGCCAGATCAAGATCTTTTGTGACAAGGTGGCTGCGGTGGACCCTCTACTGGGCCCTGGGAGGGAGAAGGGCCAGCCCCCACCTGTGCATCCTCCCCAGCCATTCTGGGGGTGTCTGTCTCTGTTTCTTGCTCTCTGAATGTCTCTCCCTGTGTGCTTGTCATTTGTCTTGGTTTCTCTATGGATATTTTCCTCTGCTCTCTGCATTTCTGTCTCTCATCCCTTCCTCTTTCTGAAGATCTCTTTCTAGATCTCTGTAAATAGTTCTCCAGGTTTCTTTTTCTCTGTGTCTGTCTGTCTTTTTCACATTTCTCTTTCTTCTTATCTCTCTCCGAGTCCCTTTCTCTTTTCTGTTTCTCTCTCTGTTCCTCTCTCCCTACACCTCTCTGTCTCTCAATTTCTTCTTTCTCCGTCTTTCTATTTCTCTGTCTCTCATGGTCTACCTGACCTCAGGGCTGGGCTGCACTGGGCTGGGCCGAGTGCTGGTACCTTCCCGTTTCCTGGTCTCACTCTGGGAAGAAAGCAACACCAGAGGGCTGGCCCACATTTAAGAGGCAAAGCAGCCAGCCCCTCCCGAGACCATTGGTGACCCCTTTCCCTCGTCCCCCACAGGGAGCGGAAAGGAAGATGCGGGATGACGAGCGGAAGCAGTTCCGGAGGAAGGTCAAGTGCCCCGACTCCAGCAACAGTGGTCAGTGGGGATGGGTCACAGCGGGGCTGGGCTGGGGTGAAGGGTATCGGAGACTAGAGCGCAGCGGTCGGAGGCATGAATGGAGGGACCTCAAGGCACAATGCCTTCCTTTTCCCATCAGGCGTCAAGGGCTCCCTGCTGTCCGGCTTCAGGGGCAATGAGACCACCTACCTGCGGCCTGAGGCAGACCTGGAAACCCCGCCGGTGCTGTTCATCCCCAACGTGCACTTCTCTGGCCTGCAGCGCCCTGGAGGGGTGAGTGTCTTGGGCTGAGAGAGGGTTGTGGCCCCTGGGTGGGGCTGTCTTAGCACAGACCTGCTACTCGACCATTACAGGCCAATTTAGATGTTGATAGGTCCTGATATCATCAAATTATCTTTACTGAATCCCAGGGGACTAAAAAAATGTATATATGGTCATATAACTTCAGTGACCTTTTCTACTGAAGAGAAGAATGTTAATAAAGAAATGGACTTCATACCCATCGAAGTGTTCACTCCTGGAGCACGCACAGGGCAGGTTTCTAATATCTGAGTCCCAAGTTAGACTGTAGCCGCATCAAAGCTGGGTGGCTAATAATCGTCACAGCAACACTTGTGAGCGCTCACTTTACTCCAGGCGCTGCTCTAAGTGCTTTCCATGCGTTATCTCCTTTAGCCCTCACTACCTCCCTGGGAAGTTGATAATATGATTCTCCCTGGATACATGGCATGGAGATTGAGGCTTTGAGAGCAAAATTACATAGGACGTGGCAGAGCCAGGATTGGGACCCCGGCAACCTGGCTTCAGAAACAGTGCCCGTTACCACGAGTTACACCACCTCTCAACACAGGGAGCCATTTACCAAGCACCTTGACCAGCCAGCGGTGCTGGGCCCAGCCTTTTGCTGCATTGTCTCGTTTCCCCCTCACCTCACCTGGGCAGCCCAGCCCAGCCATCCTTTGAGGTAGAGACTGTTATTCCCACTTTCCAGGCAAGGTCACTCAACAAGTCATTGGCAGAATCAAGACCCCAGAGCCTGTCTGTGAGTTTGCTTTCATACTAAACAATCTGACTGTTGCCTTCCACTGAGCTCCCACCGTTTAGGTGGGAATGTTTGCAGAAATGGCCCTCGGTGTACAGATGTGTTCAGTGCAGTGACTTCAAACAATAAGACAGATTATGGTGCTGAAAGAGCAGCCAGTCCTGAGGTCAGCCCTGGCACACATTCAAAGCCTTCTCTGTGTCCGCCACACAGCCTTCACTGCCCTGAAGTAGTTCTGTGGCCCCCATAGCACAGGAGGCTGCAATAACCCACTCTCTCTCCCCAACCAGAGGCCTCAAGTAGGGAGATGACCACTTGGGCGCAAAGCTCCCTTGTGGGAGGAAGAAGTGGGGCACCAGTGCTTGTACCTGTGAGCCTGAGAGAGGGGACCAGAGGAGTGGGAAGAGCAGAAAGCCCGATTCTGAATCACGGTTCCGCCTCCTGTGGCGTGTTACCCCGGAGACTCTGCCCTCTCGGGGCCTGGGTGCCTACCTCATAGGACTGGTGATGGCTGCACCAGGTAGCACAGTGCCAGGCGCACATGAGGGTTCAAAAAGACTGCCTCTTCCCCTTCCACTTCTTTTGCCTCAGCTCCAGCTACCTAGTTACCAGCTGCAGGACAGTCTGCAGTTCCAGCCCTTCTGGGCATGCTGGGGCTCAGATGGGACTCACTGATTCTGCCACCCTTTCCTTAGCACCTCATGTGTTCACTGAGTCCCGACTCATCCAACCGGGGCTTGGTGCTTCCTTTCAACTCAAGGTCTCAGCTCACTTGAGGGGACACACCGGCGCAGAATGAGCTAGAAAGCCATTGAAACTGCATTCCCCCGTATCTCCCCACAAAGATGGTTCATCCCAGAAACCTCCAGCAGCTGAGGGCTACTCTCATCTTCCTGTATGTGATGGAAAATGTTTTTCTCTCCATTGCAGGCAGTGCCCTCAGCAGGACACGGCACCTCCAACAGGTACGGAGAGAAGCAGCCAAGGGCCTCACCTGCCTGCCTGTCCCCCCTTTACTGCTCGTAAGCTCCCAGCCTGCCCTTCCCTTTGCTGTCCCCCAAGCCAGAGGCCGGGCCCAGAGGAAGCAGCCTTGAGACTCTGCCCCCAACCCCCAAGCTAGACTCATGCTCCTTTCTCACTGAGATTGCCTGAGTTTTTATGGGTTTGTTTTATTTGAAAAGTTGGAGAATCTTTGGCGAGACACCTGCTTGTAAAATGGGAAAGAGAAAGCCTCTGAGATGGTGCAGATTCGGAGAGTAAGGAGGGGCGCTGTGTGGGAGGACTTAGGGGAATCAACCCCGTGTCCCCTCCCTCCACACCCACCAGACTCCAGGAGGCCAAGGCGGGTGGCCAGGGCCCCTTGGCCCTTCAGCCTAGGATGGACCTCCACGTCCTTCCCTCTGTCAGCCACAGTCCCTTCACCTCCTCAAGCGTCAGCTAGAAATCTATCAAAGGAGGCAAATGGCCTCCTGAGGATGAGGCAGACATGAGAAGCGGCATGTAATAGAATCTTTGCAAACGGGAAAGCGCTTCATGAAGACCATGTAGCGTCGGTATCAGTCTCCTCCTTTTTTTTTTTTTTTTTTAGAAGAATAAACCAAAAATTTAGTAAAAGAATCCCACATGTTAAAAATTGGTAAAATGTAAAGAATAACCAGAGTAGGTCAGCCAGGATGATCAGGAAGTCCTCTCTCAAGAAAGAGTGAATTCGGGAGAGCCCCACAGGTGAGTCAGTCTCCTCCTTATAAACAAGAAGTACTTTTCATAAGGTTCTTTCACACCAAATTATATCACTTATTACCTCACGACAGCCCCAGTGAGTCAGGCAAGCAGGGGTTTTTGCTCTATTTTATAGATGAGGAAACTGAGGCTCTAGAGGAAGTGAAATGACTTGCCCAAGGTCACACAGCTTTTAGGAAGCAGAGGCAGGCTGGAAGCTAAGTCTGACTCACTCTAAAATCCACAAGCCTCCCTCCTCCCACTGACTCACGTCCAACTCGATTCTTTCAAAAAAGAATAATACTGATGATGAAACAATAGTCCATATTTATGGAGGGTCTACTGTGTGTCACACACTGTTCTAAGAGCAGCGTGCATTATCTCCTTCAGCCTCACAACTTTATGCAGCACCCTGCTATAGATGCAGACACTGAGGGGCTGTCCCCCTGCTAGGGAGGGGCAGGGCTGGGATTTAAACCCATGCAGTCCAGCTCCAGAACCTGCTCCTGTAACCTCTGTCCCACTGCTTTGTGCCCACCCTCATAGGGTCTTCTTCACCTCTGGGGCCCCTCCGACCCTGGGTTCCTCACAGGCCTCTCCCTGCCATCCCCACAGGCTGCCTCTGAAGCGTACCTGCTCACCCTTCACCGAGGAGTTTGAGCCTCTGCCCTCCAAACAGGCCAAGGAAGATGACCTACAGAGAGGTAGCCTCACTCCCACCCCATCCCACCCCCAGCCCCCCACGAGGCCTCCCCAAAGCCTCAAACTGATTCTGGTCCAGGCAGCCAGGGCAGCGCCCACCCCAGCGGGGAGAGCACGAAGGGCTGCTTTACTCCCTGGAGTTTGGGGCTGGGCCAGGATTTGAGTGGGGGGTGGAGCGGGTAAGGAGGGCATCCAGGGTGCTTAGAGAGACAGCCACGGCACTGGGGGGCTTCTGCCTCTGACCTTGTTTGAACGTGGGAGTCCTGGGGCAGCTGGTAAGGCAACAGGCTCATGATGTTGGGCAGGTCCCCCCCACTTTCTCTAATGGGGGTAGGAGTGGGGTGGGTTTTCAATACCTGGCTTTCTGTCTTTGACACAGTAAGTCTGTGACTTCCTGAGAGAGGGGTGCTGTAGCTGACCATCAGGAAGAAACCAACCAGCAAGTAAGATCAAAAGCTTCCAGCAACCTGGAACTGAGCCTTGCACCCCACTTGGTGTTATATCAATACTGCCCACAACAACTCTGTGAAATAGTGGCTGGGGCTGCCCCCATTTTCCGTCTGGAAAAAATGAGGCTCAATGATATTAAAAGAACTGCTTCAGGGTCACAGAGCTGGCAGGTGGCAGAGCAGGGATTCAAACCCACCAAAACCAGCAAAGTCTGAGCAAGTGTGCGGGGCCTGCAGAGCCAGGTAGGGTGTTTCCCAGCTGGGTACAGACCCTCATTAAGGATTTGCTCTTTTTGCAGAAATCAATGTTAGGTTACAAATAATGTTTTTTAAGATTCTCCCACCCCCAGATGTTTCCTTGCACCACTAAAAGCCACCCTTTGCTTCTCAGTGCTGTTGTACGTGCGGAGAGAGACCGAGGAGGTGTTTGACGCCCTCATGTTGAAGACCCCGGACCTGAAGGGCCTGAGGAGTGCGGTAAGAGGCCTTGTGGGCCCCGCCCTCCCTGGCCACGGCCGCTCTGCCGCTCCCATCTCCCCCCGACTCTTCGCCGTAGAGTTCCGATTTCCCACAGGAAGACTCTGGGAAGGAATACGCTGGAACGCTGGCTTTCTGGTGGCCCATCCGTCCCACCCATCTGAGGGCGCCTGTGGGGCCCGGCTGGTGGAGGTGTGCCTCTGAGATGTTATCTCCCAGCCAGAACCCGGGCTCCACCCTGGGAGTCGCACACACCATAAATCCTCCTTAATCTGATGGCTGCTGTCTGACAGGCCAGAGCTTTTTGTTGGCTTTGCAAACCTGTTTCTATTTTAATGGGAATGAAACCCCAAAAGGCCAGGCCCCAGAGATACCCTTTTTTCTTTCCCAGAGGGCCTCATTCCTCCAGCTTGTGGTTGGACGGGGGGCGCTGGCTGGGGCGGCTGAAGGTGGTGTCTGGGCAAGGAGACCTTCCCCGACCCCCCAAACCGCCAGAGAGCAGGTGAAACAGCCCTGAACAAAATCCACAGCAGCTTTGTGGTTCAGCTAAAAATTGAGCAAACACAGCCTCTGCCGGGGCCAGCTGTGTTTCAAGGTCGAACCACACAGAAAAGCCAGATGGTTCTAAGATGTCAGGTTGGGGAAAGGAAAATGAATCAAGTAATAACATAGCTACCTTTTATTGAAGACCCACTGTGTGTCAGGCATCTTGTCAGGCATGCTGCATTTGCTAGCTCACCATATTCTCTTAACAACCCTGAAAAGTGGGTACTATTAATGATCTCCTCATTTCCCATAAGGAAATAGCCTCCCAGAGGTCAGGTGACTTGCCAAGGTAACTAGAAGTGACAGAGCTGAGGTTCCAGCCCAAGGTCTCTCCACTCGGCTATGTTATCCTGTTCTCTTCACACAGCATCAGCCCTGCTTGGCACCAGCCCCAGGAAGCCGGGCTCACAAAAGGCCATTAATGTCACTAGAATATAGACTCAGAATCTTTGGGTTGGACAGTACCTTAGAGAGTCAGCTCCCCATCTGGTGCCCGAGCTCTCTCCTCAGTGCCTCTTCCAAGTGGGTGCCCACTCTTGACTTGCATACTTCAGGGATGGAGAGCTCATCGCTTGTGGGGCAGCCATACAAAGCAGCTGTCTTTGTACAACATATAGTTAGAAAGCTCCTAAATTCTTGCTTAGACTGACTTGAGATCTTCCTGATAGCCTCTAGCCACATTGCTTGCCATTAAGATTAGTAGTCTAAGAACTTTTCTTGCCTGGAGAGATCTCTGTCAAGGCAGAGACCAGTTGAGGAGATTGATCGGCTCCTCTTCCTGAAAGGCCCAGAGAGGACAACCTCAACCTGAAGCTTGTTGCTTGCGGTTCCCTGCAGCTCCAAGGCAGCCAGTGGTACTAACCAGCAGCCTTTGACCGAGCTTTCCCCAGGGATGGCGCTGGGCCGGGCCCTTGACATAACCGTCTCAATTCCTGTGCAGAACCACCTGTGTGTACATCCCATCATGACACCCATTTTACAAATGAGGAAACTGAGGCTCCATGAAGTAAGGTGACTTGTTCAGAGTTCTGCAACCCCAGGTGGTGGAACTGGGACCAGACCAGTTCTGTCTGCCCCACAGGAGACTTCAGGAGGTCTGGGGAGAAATGGGCTGACTCTGTGTGAGCTCAGCCAGGTTGCTGAGGCCTCTGAGCTGCAATTTCCTCACTTGTAGACTAAGCTCCAATGTTCTGGGATGTGATGGGGGCAGGAAATCTGGGTTCTAGGCTAGGCCTTGGGTGCGTACCTTATCTTCTTCAATCTCAGCATCCTCACCCATCAAATGGGGTAAATAGTTCCTGCTAGAAAGGGTCAGTGTTTGGGTTATCCACCCCTCCCCCCCTCACAGCAGGACAAGAGCATCCCTGTTGCACCACTTCTGAAGTAATAATGACTATTTATTTGAGTACTGACATTTATTTAGTACATACCAGGAACTGTCCTAAGTGTTTTACATAGACCAATTCATTTAATTTTGTCAACAACCCTATGAGCTAGGCACCATTTCCATCTCCACGAGTGGTTTGCACAGCTGGTCAGCTAGCTGGTGAGTGGGGAGCCCTCAGCACTGGAACAATCCAAATGTCTGATGATAGGCAAGGATTGAGGGAAATGGCGGATGACCTTTGTAATAGTTTACAACCACTAAACATGCTGTTGGTCAAGAGTTTGTTGTGATATGGGAAGGCTTATAACATACAATGATAAGTAAAACTATCTACGTGGAATATAAAAATACCCGTGTACATGGCCAAAAGACAGGAAGGAATACACTCAGATGTTATTAGTGTTCATCTCTGGGATACAGGATTATGGATGAGTTATAATTTTCTTCACTGTATTTTTCTACAATATGAGTATATATTACTTTTATAATCAGGAAATTAAAAGTCACGATAGAAAAGACTGATATAAACCCAGTTTTAGCAGCAGATGGTGAATCTCCTGTCATCCTCTTCCAGATCTCTGAGAAGTATGGGTTCCCTGAGGAGAACATTTACAAAGTCTACAAGAAATGCAAGCGGGGGTAAGTGCCCAGCACAGCTCTCCCTCCTCACACCCCCACCCTGCCCCTTTCCCTCTAAAACGTTGGCTCAGGGAGCTCCCAGCAGGTTCGCCCTGCCTGGCAGAGGCCTGCTGCTCGGAGCTGAGCTGTGTCTGTACTTGGCCTTGTGGAGAGGTAGAGGCGATGTGGAGTTGGGGTGGAGAGCGCCCTATCAGGCCAAGGCCACCTGCAGAGACCAGACACTGATCGCTGTTGGGAAGGAAAGGAGTGGGAGACAGATGCAAGGGTCTTCATACACCACCTACTCAGGGGGAGAGGGAAGCACAGGGCCACATGTCAGAAATAACCAAGGTAACCAAGTCATTTGACTATAATGGTAATGATGATAGTGACTGTCATCACTTAACCACCTACTACGTGCCACATACTAGCTAGGTTAAGCTTATCTCATTTAACCATCACGGCCATACCATGAGGTAGATACCATTACGCACATTTTACAGATAGGGGAGTTGAGGCTCAGAGGTGATAAGCAATGTTCAGAGGGGCAGGAACAGTGGAGTAAAGGCACAGAAGCAGAAGGGCCCAGCAAAGTTGCTACCGGCTGAGTCAGAGGGTCCGAGAAAGAAATGGCTGGCGATGAGTCTGGGAAGGGAGTTGTGATTGGACGTCATCTTGGGGGAGCCCAGCCAGGGATGCTCCACAGGCCTCCTCCATCTTCAAGTCTGGATGAGGCAGGAGGGAGTAAAGCTTTACCTTCCAGGGGGCCGGGCAGTGACTGCCACCTGCCACGGGCTCCAGAGGATTAGTGCTAAGGACCACAGTAGCCTTTGCTCTCTGCCCAGGAGATCTCTCCTTGGCAGGGGTGGCATGGGGGGGTGGAGTTGGAGGGCCACGTGGTGACGGCCCTCCCAGGCTACCACCTCCGTCAGAGCCAGCGAGCTGGGCCTCTGCAGCCCTTGCTGCCTAGGTCACTTCACCAGCCCAGCATGGGGGCCCCTGTGCAGTGAGGAATCGTGACTGCCTTTCCCTGCCTAGAGGATCCTGGACTAGGGCCCTGGGAACCACCCCCCCCTCAGCCCCTCCCCGACCCTGAGCAGCTCGGACTGACCCTCCAGCTCCGGGCAGCCTGAGACTAACTCCCGCTACTCTCCGCAGCTCTTCCTGGAAGGTGCTCAGGCTTTGCCCTGTGGCTACTGTCTGTGGCTCTTCTTTCAGGGGACTGCAAAATGAGGCATGTTTTGTACTCAAGCTGAGGGCCCATCCAGTCAGGCCCAGGGGCCACCTCCTTCCTCGCAGACAGGCCTCCTTCCCTCCCCTTTGGCTCCCACCCAGCCTCCCATAGAAGGGCCGGCGGTGGGGGGAAGGCGTGCAGCCCTGCAGCCCCTGGGAAAGGATCGTTTGGTTTTGGTTGTATGAATGTCTAGGGCGCTTTGTGTATTTTTTTCCTTCCAAGTTTCGGTTTCAAACTGGGAACTGGAGCTCACATGCTCTGTGGAGCGGAATCCACCTCATAGCGGAGGGCAGGCTCTGCTTTGCCCAGACAAGCCCAGCCCCACTTCCCCTTTGGTGCCAACGTCCACACCCCCTGGCTGCCACCCCACCTACCACCGCCGTCCTCTCTTACAGATCCCACCTCAGGCTGCGCTGAGGGGCTGGGAAATGCCTTGTGTATGACTGCGTACAAAGATGCCCCGTAGCCCCACTGGCTGAGCTGCAAGTCTTTCCCTTAAGCCCCAGCCAGATAGTTCAACTATAATTATACTAACTTGCATTTGTGGAGCGCTTCCTACACGCCAAGCGCTGGGTTAAATAACTCCCAAGCATCGTCTCGTTGACCATTTGAATTTGGTATGATTATTTCTACAGATGAGGAAACTGGGGTTCGGGATAGTCCCAGGTTACAGAGTTAGTAACTGGCCGGAGGAATCATGGCCTGTCTAAAGCCCATGCCTGCACCCACTATTTTATCTTGCCTCCTGCTTGTTCCCTTAACCGCTAAGCAGTGTGCAAATAAAGGCTGTGGCCAGGCCAGCAGATTGATATTTGCCCAGCTCCATAGCCCAGGGCATCACCCAGCGACCCTTCAGAAGCACCCACACCCCATACACACCCCAGCTATGAAACCTCAGGCCTAGGATTGTCTGCGATGCCTAAATGAGAAGAATCCCCAAAAAAACCTGTTGGGAGAGCAGAGGCAGCCTCATTTGCTGCTTCCCTCATCTGAGGAACAGGAAATTGTAATCACTGGCCTCGTTTATTTTCACAGAACCCTCCAGAAAGTCCTCTGGACAAGGTAGATACAATCAGCTTTACAAGCACCACTGAGTATGCTTGAAAGATTAACAAATACATTGTTTTTGCTGGCGGCTGGCCAGGGGTTCTATGCGAACTAGGACAGAAGACAGCCAGAAGCTGGCAAGTGACAGGAGGCCCACATTCTGGGACAGCTGCTCCTGACAAGCCCCTGCCTCTAGGGCCCGGTTGTCATTGACCTCTGAGAGGAAAGGGTCTGTGGGCCTGTCTGGGGTCCCCTGTGCGCCGGCATGCGCTCTGGGCCTTCTGGGAGGCCCTGCCTGAGAGTAGGCCTTCAAGTTAGTGCACGTAGGGCACTTAGTGCCTGGCACCTAAAGCACTCAGTAAATGCCACTATAGGAGACTAAAAAAAGCACCGACACTGACAAAGCGTCCACCCCTCTGCCCCAACCCTGGTCTCCTCTGGTCTGTTCCCAGCCGGCAGCTCCCAGACAAAGATCCCTCTGTGAAATGAAGGAACTGCACACAGGACCCAAGGAAGCAGGATCTTATAATTAGATGCTGGCGGTCAGCACCCAGGCCTCGGAGCCTGAGCCCAGACCTCCTTCCAGAAGGCAGCAGCTGCTTGATGCTACTGCAGAGACAATTGGACATGGGCCGTAGGCTTCAGCCTACTGCTGTCTCCATTATGCCTCCTGATCTGGGGGATTCGGGGTGGGGGGACAAAGCCACTGCCTCTCCTGGGGTCCCCGGGGAAAGCAGACGGCTGGCTACCTGCCAGGAGTAGTAGTCTGGGATTCTCACCGCCCTCCTTCCTGCCCCACTTAAATAATCTTGCCTCATCTTGAACTCTCCCCAAGCCCTGGATTTTGCCTTCCTTTTATATGCCACTTCCTAACTTATAATTATAGGGTTTTGGGTTTTGTTGTTGTTCTTCTTCTAAAAAAATGATGCAGTGGAAAGAGACAAGAGTCCAGATTCAAATTCCAGTTCTGCCATCTCTTAACTGTGTGATCCCAGGCAAATGACTTTGCTCAGCTACCCCATCTATGAACTGGGGTGATACGGTTATAAGGATCCATTCTCCTGGGCCCTAGTAGATTCAAAACTCCTGGAGGGCGGGACCTAGGATCTCTATGTGGCCCTTGTTTTTGTTTGGAGCAAGGTCTTGAACATGGAAAGACCTCAGCAGATGCTGGTGAAGTGGATGGAGGGGTGGATGGAGGAAAACACCCGCCCCCATTACAAAGAGGAAGCTGCTGTGCTCAGGTCAGGTCACAGCCCGGTGGGTCCTTCACTGGGGAGGCAGCTCCTAGAGGGGTGCCCTTGGCTACACTATGGCTTTGACCCTCTGCAGAGGGCCACACCCACCGAGGCTCTGTCCCTCTCAGGTTGGCCCAGGTCCTTGCCTGAAGACTGTGCGGGGAGAGACAGCCAAGCTCCTCAAGTCCACGATGCCATCGCTGAGATTTCAGCTTCCTGGGGTGAAACTGAGGGGGCCTTGCGTGGCACCTGCCTGTGGATCAGGCAGGCACAGCTGAGTGACACATCGCAGCCTGCTGTTGAACCCAGACCTCACGGGTCCGCCCCCCACACGTCCTGCACTTGAACTCACACGCCGCGTCCGAGGGCTCAGTCTGGCCTGGTGACTAAGGCGCACTGTGCTGGTTGCTCAAAAGTGTCCACACTCGTGTGTGAGGAGAGGCGATCTGGTGCAGTAGGTGGGCGTGGCTGCCAGCAGGCCTGGGTCTGAGTTGGGCTCAGCCACTGGGGAATTGTGTCCTCCCCTGTAAAGTGGGACAGTGAGTGCCCACCTTGTGGGTTGTTATGAGGGTCAGAGAGAAAGTCCAAGAGGTGCCTGAAGTGCTGGGGGCGCCCGATAGGTAGTAACCGTCCCTGTCCCCCTTTACTCAGAGGCCCTGCAGACAAGGGGCCCAGCCCATTCTACGCACGCCTTCTTTTCTCTTCCAGAATCTTGGTCAACATGGACAACAACATCATTCAGCATTACAGCAACCACGTCGCCTTCCTGCTGGACGTGGGGGAGCTTGACGGCAAGATCCAGATCATCCTTCAGGAGCTGTGAGCCCTGAGCCTCCACAGCCGCACACCTCTTGAAGTGGACTCCAGGCGAGGGGCCAGCTGGGAAGTGGCCCCGCGCCACACACAACCTCTCCGCATGCCTCAGTGCTGTTACTTGAATGCCTTCCCTGGGGAAGAGGCCCTCAAGTCACAGACCCACAGACGTCAAGGCCAGGAAGGGACCTGGGAGGTGTCCTGATCCGAACCTTCATCTCGTGCTTGAATCTATTCTCTGAACTTCCGGCCAGAGCCTGCCCAGCCAGAGACAGTGTCATGTTGCTTAACAAGCCCAGCAGGCTCGTTCCTCCTCGGAAGCCCTTCTCTACAGCCCCTCTCCCGCAGGCTGCCGTTCGGATGGGGGAAGTGGACCCGGTCTCCCCAAGCTGACTTGACTCTTCCCGTTCTTGACTCTGCCGTCAACTTCAGACCAATGAATCCTCACCCTTTGGTCAGTTAGTTAACTCGAAAACACTTGATTCTCAGTGCAAATGACTTTTAAAAGACACTCTAGTGGATATACTCTCCTCATAGACGTACTTCCTCAACACTAGACAGCAGCAGAGCCGACCGACTGGAACAAAGTGGCCTCGGTGTAAAACGACCGCCATGCCTGCTCACTACTGTATACATTTCTTATTTACAGTTTTCATTTATGTTTTATATATATATAAGTATATATTGTATATATATGCAACATTTTATATTTTTCATGGATACGTTTTTATCATTTCAAAAAATGTGTATTTCACATTTCTTGGATTTTTTTTTTTTAGCTGTTATTCAGTTATGCATTTTGTATACTCGTATGGTATTTAGTAATAAAATTCTACGTATGTATTACTTCAAATGCTACACTAGTTCCTTTTGTGAAAGTCTTCCAGAAGGAGAGGGTGAAAGTAAACAAGGCCTCTCTCCTTCTCTATCCTGTAAGTGGTTTGCCTCGAACTTGAAGGGTGCTGGTAAGTGCTGGGCCCTGGTGAAGCAGAGGTGCCACCATGGAAGGCGGCTTGTCCTGATGCCCAGCCTGTCCTGTGTGGCCTGTCCTGTGTGGTCCCACAGGCTGAACGTTATGACGTCAGGACCACTGACTCTGGAGAGGAAGAAGTCCCAGGATGCCCTTGCCAAGGACCTCACAGCTGGGGCAGTGGGCAGAGCCCAGGGCCGGGCACCGTGTGACCGCGCTTTCCTGCCAGTTCTGCCCCCATGCTCTCGACCAACTCACTCTTCCTCTTGCCGGCTCCTACCCGCTCACAGACGCGATCCAGCCCTCTCTCCCCGACTCTGAGGTCAGTGACGTCCTGTCGGTAGGTTGGAGGGAGTGTTTACACCGCAGGAATTGACAAATGCTACAAATCATTGCCTTATTGCCCCTAGAGAACAAATGGCAAATCAGAGCTTCCTCCCTCCCTCGTCCCTTCTGGCTGACCAGCACACCACCAGCTCTAGTCCTCAGCTTCTTTGGCTGTAAAATGGGCGCGGTCTACCTGGGTCATCAGGTAGCTGTCATCTTTGGAGCCCCAGGTTTCACCGGTGGGTCTCAAAGGCCCCTACAATGTGGGGGAGGGGACAGCAGGCAGCCCTTGGGTATCCTCCCCAGACTCTGTCATAGCAGCTCTGCTTTCCTTCGTTTACATACTAAGATTTTTCGAATTAACTTTTGTCTGAACTAAACTTAAAAAAGAGAAGTATGAAAACCGTGGATGTCTCCAAGGGCCTTCCGGCTCTGACAGGAGGTCTAGAGTCCTAATTCCCAAGGCCCTGTAGCCAGGACTCAGGTCAGGCAAGTGAAGCCCTAGCCTCAGGCGCAAAATTAAGAGGAGCCAAAGAGCTCAGTAATCAAGTTAAATCACAGTCCGATGCAATGCTTTTGAAATTAAGGCCAAAAAAACCATGATAGAATACCAATACTTTGACGTGAGGGTCAGTATTACTGATGTTTCCCGTGGCCTCTGACTCCCATACAGCTTGCCTGGCACCGCTGGAGCGACCCCCACGGAGCACCCAGAGCTGCTCTGCCCACTCCGGGCCTCGCTGCTACGTCACCCTGGGTGCCGCCTGAGGGTGAAATGGCAGAGCGTATGCAGAGTATCAGCACGTGGCCAGGCACGCAGAGGTGTCCCGCGTCTGTTCGTTTCCTTCCAGAGCCGCCAGAAGCAGGACGGCGGTCTTCTCAACCTTGATTGCACATGGAAATCACCTAGGCAGCTTTTATCCCCACTGCCCAGACCACACCCTGTAGAAATTAAATCAGAATTTCTGGGGTTGGGGCCCAGGCCTCAGTACTTTTAAAGCCCCCCAGGTGATTACAATGTGCACTCAAGGTCGAGAACCACTGCGCTATGGCCGTCGTTCCATAGGCCTTGCTGCCTTTGCAACCTGCCAGTGTCTGGCGGGACTAATGCACACAGGGAACTTTGGGGACCAGTGCAAAGCCTGCTGCCGAGCTCAGGAGTGGGGCCTGCAGCTCCACATCCACCTCCACCCACGGCCTCCAGCCAAGATGCCAGGGCCCATTTCTCTCCCCTCCACACGAACAGACAGCAGATGAGGCCGTCAATGCCTAGGAAGGCCATTTGGACCTCAAGCAAAGAGAGCTCTGAAAGGCTTGAGGAAATTCTGCCCTGCCCTCAGAGAAGGTCGGGGAGCAAAGGGCAGCTCCTGAGCCCGACAGCAGCCATTCCAGGGTTGTCCTTCTCCAAAGAGTGGAAAGGTGAAAGGAGTGAAGGTAAGTCCTTTCTAAACGGGGGTCACTACAAAGGCAGCTGGTGGCTGGAGGAATTGCCATCCCCTGCCTGCAGGTAGCTTTGCACGGTAGACAGCGAGTGAGTGAGGGGAGAAAAGGATGGATGAGGAACGCAGGAGTGAGGGAATGAACAAATAATGAGGAGAAAGAAGGAGGGAGGGAGGGAAGGATAAATAGGTCGACAGGCAGCTGGATGAACACATGGAGGGCCAGATGAATGAGGAACGCAGGAGTGAGGGAATGAACAAATAATGAGGAGAAAGAAGGAGGGAGGGAGGGAAGGATAAATAGGTCGACAGGCAGCTGGATGAACACATGGAGGGCCAGATGAATGAGGAACGCAGGAGTGAGGGAATGAACAAATAATGAGGAGAAAGAAGGAGGGAGGGAGGGAAGGATAAATAGGTCGACAGGCAGCTGGATGAACACATGGAGGGCCAGATGAAGAGTTCAACAATTAGGTGTATTTACTAGACCTTTGCTGCTCTAAGTGTGGTCCACGGACCAGCAGCGTCGGCATCACCTGGGAGCTTGTTAGAAACACACCTAAAACTAATACAACGTTATATTTCAATTATATCTCAATTTAAAAAAAAAAAAAGAAAAAATACGTAGACTCTCGGGCCCCACCCGAGATCTTTTAATAAGATCTCCAAGTGATTTGCATGCACATTCAATTTTGGAAAATACTATCAGTACATCCTAACCCTAACTAGACACTTTGCAATCACACCAAGAATGTTAATAAAGATACCACTGCCCAGACCCTGCCTCAGATCAGAACTTTGAGGGTCGGGCCTGGGCAGTCTCTATAACAGCTCCCGAAGTGATCCTACCATACAGTTGGGGCTTGAGAACCACAGGGCTGGACAGAGCTGTGAGCAGCCTATGACATCTTCAGAGAGGCTGGGTACAACCCAGGCAGACCCTCTGAGCTCAGGGCCTCAGCTCCAGCCGTGTCTTCTATGGAATACCCCGATTCCAACTGGCCAAGAGCAGCCCTGCCATTCTCCTCCCAGAGTCTCCGCTTTCCTGACCCCACTTGGAGGGGTTTCTATAGAGACAGTCCTCACCTGCTGGTGCTCAGCCCAGCTGCCCCAGGGAGGAGCGGCCTGTCTTGTTTTCTATGCAGTCCCTCAAGCGTCTGCCTGCAGTGATCCCAGGGCCGGCTGCTTCCAGCCCAGTGGCCTGCTAAGGTCTCCTAGGGTCAGAAGGACCTAAAAGCCAAGGCTTTCAGGTCTGGCCCTATTGTCAAGAGTCTGGGTTCAAAGAAAGGTGCAGCTTCAAGTGTCAGCCTTAAAGGGGTCTTCCAGAATTTCTAGCACCGAAGTGGACAACTGATGGTTAGCAGAAGAGTTTCCTTTAGCCTGAACAAAAAATTTTTAATTGAAATATGGTTGTTGACATCTCCGATCAAGAAGTTGCACATTTTAAAATTTCCCAGGTTCTTTTGAAAAGTCTGCAGATGTGGCAACAGGTAGCTGGCCTTTAGATGGGCAGCATTCTCAGCTCCTGGACCTCCTCTCGCCTCACCTGTCTTGCTCCCTTGCCTTGCCCACCCAACCCTGCAAGTGCTTGACCTTGAACCTCCAAATTCGGATCCACCTCTTGACCTCTAGGAGAAGCTAAGGACCTGAGCGGACGCAGCACAAGGTGTCCACCTGTAGGTCCAGACCTTGGACGCTCTTGGCGCCGTGCTCCAGGCTGCCTCCCGGTCATCCCAAAGCAGTGGGGCACTTGCGGGAATCTGGTTCACAACAAGGCCAGCTTTGGTGAGAAATGAGAACTCTTTAACTGGACCCGTTGTTCCATCCTTCTCCCTCCCTCTTCCTCACCCGCCCCTCCCTGAAGGGAGAGGCAGTCAGCGGCCAGTTCTGGACTAACAGTCACGGAGGAAAGTCAAAGGAGAAAGCCAAGGGCAAGGGAGGGACACGCGGAGGGGAGGGAGGTGGCACAAGAGGCTTCCACTTACAAAAGCCCAAGACACGTGGATAGTTGGGGAAGGAGGGGGTGTGTGGTTAACTCCAGTTCCTCTTGGTTCTTTGAGAATCTCGTCCTCTTGCTGAGGGGGACCGACTTGGCAGGCCAGAAAGGATCCATTAAAGATCATATGGAACTTGAGCACGAGGTGGGAGGGACGGAGACCAGGCCAGGGAAGGGGAAAGGCCGGGCAAAAGTAAGAACCTGCAGGCGCCCCTCAGCCGCTGTGCCCAGGGCTCTGGCCCCAGAGGGTCCTGCCCACATCCGCCCCTTGTGTGCGGAGCCAACAAATGGATGTGGAGGCCTCTCCTCAAAGTGGGTGAAGAGCTCACGTGACCATGGTGATGCTGCCATGCTCTTCCTAGGGCGAGACACGAAGGCTGAGCTGGGGGCGAGGGCCAGGCAACCCCTTCAGGTCCCTGTCACAGCGCCTGTGGGCCTTCCCGGCTCCTGGAACTCCGGGAGGAGTCTGGAGGTCAAGGCCAGAGCGTGGGAGTGTGCCGGGGCCGCGGCCTTGCGCCGCCCACCCTGTGGCCCCGGAGCCCTGGCTCAGCATCAGGCTTCCAGACGGGGCATCTGCCATCGGCCACCTCCTCCTGGATCCCGAGCTGCATGAGCTCTGAAGGCTGAGGGGAGGCGGGCCAAGCCAGGCCAGAGGGCACGTGGCCAAGTAACCAAGGGGGCTCTGTCAGGTCCTCACTTCTGCTCAGGAATCCACTGGGGTCCGTGGGGTGGGGGTCCACGCTCCAGGGGGCAGCTCAGGACAAGGACAAGCACGGCAGGCCAGCTGTAACACCAGGCTGGGGGCAAGGCCGTCCCAAGTCATCAGCCGTCACACACGAGATGGGCGCTCTCTGAATGACCGTCCGGGGTGCCTGGGGGTAGAGCTGGTGGCCGGGGGGGTCTCCTTGAGCTCAGATGAGGTGACTACAACACTGGGATCCATTTCTTGTCCTCATTGTAGAGAAAGGACTGCTTTCCAGGGAATTCCGGCTTGTATGTGGCTGTGAGAGGAGAAAGAGAGAGTGTTGAGAGGGAAAAGGCCAGTTCTCAAGGTCCTGGCACCCGGCGTCGGAGCGCGTGAGGCCGGCGGGACCCCTGCCCCGGCCCCTGCACCTGACATGTGGGGAGACAGGGGGGAGGGACTGGCCCTAGGTGGTCCGGCTCTGAACTGGCCCAGGCGGGACTCGAACTCCTGCTCCCCACCTTCTTCAACTCACTAACTTTTTTAACAGAAGAAAATTTACAAAAGAGTTTTGTAGGAAATTTGAAAAGAAATGAATAGAGCAATACTCTTATAGAAGCAAGGTGTCAGCTTAATGCGGTTTTGCTTTGATTTAGTTCAGAAATTTCTGGAAAACTGAAAGCCATCACAATAGCAGCCAGGACCACGCAGGGCTTGGGAACCACAACCCGGCGTGGCTGGAAACTCTCGCGTTGATGCTGATTTGTTCACGAGGGCCACGCACGGCCTCCGGTACACCCTCAGGAAGCTGCTGAGGGGTCCAGGTAGACCTGTGCCCACTGGAAGCCAAGAAGGCAGATGTTTGCATGTACTTACTCTGGGAGGCCCTCAGGGAAGCCCACCTTGGCCTAGGTGATCACAGCCGCAGGCCCTGGCCTGCACCTGCACTCCAGGTGCCCGCATGGAGAAGATGCTTGGAGAAAGCTCCTAGAGGGCTGGGCCAAACAGGGTCAGACGAGGATCCGGCTGGTCTCCGGGGTCCTGGCACCACCACTCCATGGGGCATTCGTACATTTGCGGGACCAAGCTGAGTTCTGCCTGGACTGACCAGATGACCTGTAGGTCTTATTGGCTTATCACTACGTTTCCAAGGACAGAGCCATGAGAATGATATTCTCCCTGTCCCGCCTACCTTACGTTTTACTCACCTGTGCGTGTGGAGGGAAGGGGACGCCTCGGGGGGCCAGCGCTGAGCCTCAGTCATCTTTGCCAACGCAGTGTGGGAGCATCCGCGATGCTGATTGAGAGCCTGACTTTCACAGGCCTGGCGGCCACCTCAGCCCTTGCCTTCCCCCTCCCACGCCACCAGCCCATCAGCACACCTGTCATCCCCCAATGCCATAAACCCTGGCCAGTGTCGGGGGTGGTAAATAGCTAGGGGCTCCAAGTAGGCAGGGGAGTGCAGGGACCACCCACTGGAACAAGTCCCTCAGACTATCAGCTCTCAGGCAGATCCTGGGCGTAACTATATGGCTTGAAAGAGCTGCTCGGGTGGAGCCCTGTTTTATTTCGTGACAGACAAGGCGTCGAGGGGAGAGAGTCTGGGCCTCTGCCCTCCACTCACCCTCTGCAGGGCTATGACACCTTGCTCTCCGGGCCTTTCCCATCTGGGAGGTGACCCCGCCAGACTAGACCCGCGATTTAAACATTCTTAAGAACATGAACTTTTTAGACAAAAGCTATGGCTCTTTTCCCCAGAAAATAATATCTGCGTGCTTCAAATCTGCAGACGATTTCAGGGTCACAGACCCCCTGGAGCCCAGCTTTGTGTCTCTTGAAACATTCACAGTCCTCAGTTATAAATCCCTGACCTGGATCATCTCTAAGAGCCCTTTCACCTTAAAAAAATAAATTAAAAAAAAAAAAAAAAAAACCCACCTTTCATACTCTGAAAGTGTAAGCTGAAAAGTCTTCTAGATCCACTCTAACCCCTGTAAACTGTTTGGCAAACAGCCTATAAATCAGTGGTATTTGATGGCCCAGGAATGACAAACAATTCCAGGTTTGGTTTTTACAATCACTGAAAGCAATCCTCTGACCTGGTCCGGGCAGGCCTGGCTGGGACGGCGCCACTGTCCACCGGCTGGTGTTGGACACGAAGGATGCACTGGAGATGAAGTGCTTGGGGGGCCCCGTGTAGTCCACGATCTCATACTGCCCAGGGCCTGGAAGAGGCGGCTTCGGGGGCAGAGGCAAAGGCTGGGCAGAGAAATTTAGGATGGGGTTTCTCCTTCAGAAAAGACAAAAATGGGAAGATGTCACTAAATCAGTCTATTGGAGAAATGGCAGTTTTTCGACATAGCCAGGACCTGCCCAGCGCCCAGCCATTTGCGAGAGGACTGGATGAGGCACTGGGAGACCTGTTTCTTCTTCCGGCTCCACTGCTGGTGATCTGGGGACCCTGGACCCCAGTCTTCCCGCCTGCACAAGGGCGATCATAACGGTACCTACCCCGTAGGCTTGTTTTCAGGGTTAAAGGAGATGACACACCTAAAACACGGTAGTCAGGACAGGGCCCAGCACAAAGTGAGAGCTCAGTACATTTGTCGTTGTGGATGACGGATGTCGTTGAGCTGATCAGGAATGGCAGAAGGCATCGATGCCATGTGCCAACTCTGATCGCTTGGTAGTGCCTGGCTGGAGCTCCATGTAAAGAACTGAGGTCTCGTTTGGGCTCTATGGGAAGAGCATTGGTGAGCCACTTGTGATGTCTGCCATGGCCAGGAAATGGGAAGAGGCATCCCAAATTCCAAGGATTTGCCATCCCAAGACTAGGAGATCTTTAGAGGCCATTCCAGCACTGGCATCTCAGAAACTTATTAAACATCTTTTTGGCAAGGCAGGATGTAGGAGTGGAAAAATACTGGGTTGGAAATCAAGAGACCTCTGAATAACGATCACCACTTAGATTGCAGTTGTTTTCAGGTCTGTCTTCCCCCCTTCAGGAAAGGGAGTCTTTTAAGCCTGTTATTGAGAGAATAAATGAAAGAGAGAACCTGTATTCGAGCCCTCACTCTGTTACTAACTCACTCTGGGACTCAGTCTCCCCATCTGTAAAATGAGGGGGTTGGACATGACAACCTCTGAGGTCCCTTCCAGCTGTGACCTCCCATCTGGCCTTGATTCAGAGAGGTCTGCTGGGTTGCCCAGGAATCCTGGGATTGTTAACGGGAAACGCCCTACCCTCCTGGCCATGCAATAGAAGGGCTGCCCACTTCTGCCTCACATCTGAAGCTTTTTCTAAGGTTTCTCACCAAAATGAAAGAAAGATTTCTCAGAGCCTTGAATGGCCCCAGGAGACTCACCACAGCTCAAAGCCAACCCACCCAAACAGAGGAGGGAACTGGGATGCCCAGCCACCGGAACTCTGCTGCCCTTTGGCCAACACCTTCTGAAGCAGAGGCATTCTTAGACTCGGAGAGCTAGAGGAGACCTAAAGATGTCTTACCCAACATCCTTATTTTGCTTAAGAAGTTGGTGCCCAGAGAGAGAAAGTGAGTCACCCAATGTCACAGAGCAGGTTCGTGGTAATGCCAGCACCGGAACTCAAGTCTTGGTGGCTAGCAAGATGGGGAGGGCATTGTGGCAGAGGAGAATTTTCGAGTTTTAGAGTCACACAGACGTGAGTCTGAATACCAGGCAGCCAAGTCCCTGGACCTCTCTGTTCCTGGCAACAAGGAGCAGTAACACTCACTCCTTATATGCGGGTTCATGACTGGAGAAAAGCTATGTAAGGTGCCTAGCAGAGCGTCCGAACACAGTAAGTGCTCAGTAAAAGCAGGTGTGTTATTACTACGATCCCTTGCAGCACCCCCACCCGCTGCCTGGACGGGCAACGGAGCCTCAGGAAAGTGACGTTAGGGGGCCTCTCACCAGAGTTACCTTGGGGCAGGGTGGACACTCCCACTGCCAGCGGAGGCTGCTGGAGGCTGCCTGCTAGAGGCTCACATCTTGGGATGGAGGAACAGCTGGCTTGGATGTGTATACTTAGGATAAAGGTGTCCACAGGAAAAGGGGGGAAAACGTTGCCTCCTTTCTTTCCCTCCAGTCTGCGTGGAAGAACTGGTTACAGTGTGTGATCCACCACTCTCCCCTTACAAACAAAAGCTGGCGTCTCCTTGTTCCGGCTGCATCGCCCCTTCAGAGCACCTTCAGAAATCTGAACATTGAGAGACAGGCCTGATTCCTGGAAGTTAGAGGCGGAATGAGCCAACCACCGCATGAGCTTACTACTCCATGGGTCCGGGTCGCCCTGAGTCTTTGAGGAAACTGTGAGATGTCTACTCTCCTGACCAGGGGCAGCCTGCAGGGAGCTGGGCCGCGGGGGTCAGCGTCTCACCAGATTCTTGCTGAGAGTGAGTGAGACAGGTCCCTTACCCTCCCCTCCATCCACATGCCCAGGAGAGGCTTGGCCCCACCAGCTCAGCTCCCTGGATATTCGGACAGTGCCAGCCCCGTGTGCAGCTCTGTGCCAGGCACTCTGGGGGGTCCAGACTGTTCTGTGCTAAGACACAGACCCTGAATGCCCCGGAAGGCTTGACAATCCACTGCCAGTGACAATCATGACCGGTGACAACTTACAGGCTTTGCACTCAGACAGACGTGAGTTTGAATCTCTGCTTCCCCATCCACTAGCTGTGCATCCTTAGAAAAGTCTCTTAATCTCCCTAAGCCTCAGTTTCTTTATCTGTAAAACGGTGGATAATAATACCTGCCTTCCAGGGTTGTTATGAAGATTAAGGAGTGCTTTACTGGTACCATTTTTTTTTTTTAACATGAAATGTTAGAATAGAGGTGAGAGAGACTAATTCCAACTGGGTGAATCCAGAAATCTACCCTAGAAGAGGTAACATTTGCTCTGAAAGGTAAGCAGGAATTCTTCGGGTAGAAAAGGTGGAGATGGGGGCATTTCCCACAGAGGAAACAGCAGGGGCAAAAGCCTGGAAGAGGGACAAGCCGTGCTGCATGGGGCCGGGATTGGGGCACAAGGAGCCAGAGGCTAAGCCCCTGGACCGCCTTCAAGCCTCCTTCCACCCGTGAATTCTGGGTTGTTCGTTTGGTTTTCCAACCAACCCCCATTACAGGCCCTGAGGAGGAGCTAAAGGAAAACTCCTACCAGTGGGCTCTCAATGCAGCCTAACTCCCAGGTCACCTCCCAGAAACACCCAGCACAGGGACTTCCCTGGTGGTCCAGTGGTTAGGACTCTGCGCTTTCACTGCTCTGGCCCCAGGTTCGATCCCTGGTTGGGGAACTAAGATCCCGCAAGCTACCCTGTATGACCAAAAGAAAAAAAAAGAAACGACCAGAAATACCCAGCACAGCGTTGTCCAACGACTCCATGCCTTTGCCGTGCTGTTCCTTCTGCCAGGAGCACCTCCTTTCCCTGCCAACTCTGATTCCCTCTTTGCTTCTCACCTCCTCCAGGGAAACTCCCCCGGCCACAATCCTCCCCCTTCCCCGCCTCCCTTCCTGGGCTCCATAGAGGAGCACCGGTTTTGGAGTCAGATGAACCTGGATTCCACCCTCTGCTCTACCACCCGGGAGAGTCTGTGTCCCCTGTAAACTCTATGTAACAATCCTGACCCGTGGGAGAGTTGGAAGATGATGCTGTAGAAAGTCTGTGAAAACTCTGAGCAGGGGGAAGCTGGCCCCTCAATACACTGTAGCCATTCTTCTCTTCTCTGCACAAGACACATTACTTTTCTATGCTTTTTACTTGCCTAGCTCTTTAATGCAGGGGATGGTGTCTTATCCATCACTGAGGCCCTGGTCCCTATTCCCGAGGACATTTGCCTAACTGCAGAGAGAAGCAGAGGGGTTGAAGCAAGTAGGGGAGCCCAGGCATCTGAACCCCACCTGACAGTTTTATCCTCATCCAGGGCTGGTCCTTCCATGTCATCATGGGGCTGGGCAGATCACTGAGGTCAGACTGAATCAAACCCAGGGCAGCCACAGTGCATTGTAACCAGGACTTTTATGAGCCTCATCGCCCAGTGTTAAAAGCCAACCTGGTCCTGCCCCGTGGAAAAAAACATCTGTCAAAGGCTCTGAGTTGGCCACAACTGGATTAAGTTGTGTTTGCAGCTTCCAGTGTGAGCTGTTTGCAAATCACCAAAGAATAATGAATGTCTCAGAGGACTCAGCAGGTCACTTGGGGAGGGCATCTGAGACCCTCGGGACACTCCCAGGCGCAGATTCACTCTGCCTCAGGGATTCCCAGGGTCGGGAGGGATAAAGGGGCAATTTTTTTCTCATCATTAAAGGGCAGCCGATTGCCTCTGGGGTGGAATGCGGTATCTGTTTAACAGGGTAGTGGGTGACAGATTACAGCTGCTTGGGAAGAAGCATCCCATATCTAATTGAAAATCCCAGGGGAACTTTAGGTGGGTCCAACGTAATTACCCAAATTGGAGTGGGGCCGACGGGGCTTGATTCTTCGGCTCTGGCTGTGACAGGACAGCGTGTCTGAGCAAAACCAGTGGTTTAAAAACTCCAGGAAGCAGATCAAGGGTTAGAAAGATGTCAGTGGGTGTTTCACCTCCCTGCTGGCGTGAGTTGGAAGGCAGCACCTAGGAGGAAGTATTCTGATCTCCAAAAGCCCTTCCCCTGACTCACCCTGATCCATTGAGTCATCGCTGTGACGGATGCTGAAGACCTACAGAAGTGAAACCCTGGCTGATAGCCTCCCCCAGAGACCCCCTGGAAGCTGGTAAATCCTCTTAGCTTTTGAGTCAGCAACGTGGCCATAACAAAGAGACACTCTGTGACGTGTTCTTCAGCTGAGGAGCCCAGAAATGGCCACGCCAACAACCCCACAGCCCCTCACAGCATCCGTGCTGCGGGGCCACTCAAGAAACATCAGGTGAGTGCAGAGGGCTCGCTCACACGTTTCGATAAAAGTACAAATCATGCACGTCAAAAGCTTACAGTTTGCCAGACCCGGTGAGTTATGCGGGTCGTCTTTTTTTATCCTTGCAAGCCTGTTGTAAAGCGTGCTTGCCCCAACTCACAGAGGATGAATTTGAATTCCCAGGGAGTTAAGTGACCCCCCCCCCACGCCCCTACCCACAGCCTCCCAGGGCTGGTGAGAGGGGAAGGCGGGAGTTTCAGCAGCCTGACTCCCTGCCTGTGCTAATGCCCTCGGTGCCACGGCCTCTGCAGCCGGTTCCCAGCTCAGGAGGCCAGCAGGGGTCGGTAACACGGCACCAGCGACCCCAGCGAGAATTAACATCTCCCCCGGTTCTCCCTGCATCCTGAAGAAAGCAGCGCCGAAATATCATTTTTGCAAACTGGAACCCCACCCATGAATGGGGAGCCACACACTTCCAAGCAAGAGAAACAAGGGCAGGCCTCACATCCTGTCACATGCGTGTGACACCTGGGCAGCCCGTGCTTCCACAAAAGAAACACTGTGGTGATTCTCAGATTCTCCACCACTGCCCCATGCAGCCCCCGGAGATCTGAGTATGATTAGGCTTGATGTGGACAAAGTCTCAGCATATCGATGGGGAGGAAACAACGCAGACCTTCTCCGGGGCCTGACAACCCCAGGATGGGCCCTCAGGTGCTCCTGCCCCTCTCTTCCCTCCAGGGTCACAGGAAAGGAAACAGAATTTGAATTTGAGAGACTGGAGTTTGGATACTCCTTCAATACTATCATATTTGGCTGTATCTTTTCTTTATATTACATCCCTTTCTCCATCATCCCACATAAACGGATGGATGCTATTTTGGAATAAACAACAGCACACTTTAGTTTTATCTCTTTGCTTTTAAATGAAGTTACAGATTTCTCAACTTCATCCTTTCCATGTCAAGTCAACAATATATACGGGACTTCCTCTGTGGGTCCTGGCTGGCCCCATGTTCACTGCCTCCGTACGCTCTCCGAAGTGACATGGTGAGCAAAGCTGGGGTCACAGAGTGTGAGAAATGGAAAGATTTCCCCTCTTTTCACACATGGAGAAACAAAGGCCCAGGAAGGCGCTGAGAGCAGCCCCAGACTGCAGAGCCTGCCGTGGAGGCTGGGGCACTGTCCACTCACCAGGGTGAACCCAAGTTTAAGAGACACTGGGTTTGACAGGTCTCTTTACTGTGGGCCTTCTCAGAGCCTTTAATAAGCTCATGTATACTGTGATGCACCCAGGGGCAGAGGGATTGTACGCAGTGCTTCCTAGGTTTATTAACCGAGGATCTACCATTCACAAAGCATCACAGAGAGCCAATGCGCCCCAGATACCCCCAGACACACCAGCACTACTGCACTGCTCCCACCAGAAAGCTGGCGCCCTTGGTGGGGGCGGTGTGGTCATGCAACCTTGGGGCCCACACGATCCGGAGTTTTGTGGCACGTTCCTCTGCCTTGCTCTGGAGTTGTTGCCAGGTGAGCCTGAAGGTATGGATGGTGCTCTGTCCACGTGAGCTCCCCCATAGCCCTCAGCACAGCACCAGAAACCTCCAGGGCCTGCTGACTGACAGATGCAAATGCCATAAAATGAGGCTATTTCAAACCACTGGTCCAAACTCGGATGCAGGCCAAATGACACTGCTCTGGGGAAAGCGGTTAAACACCGAGGGTTCCTCACTCTCCTCTCATCGTTTCCCTGAAGAAGCTTCCAGAGTCAGGGTGGGGGCTTGAGCCTCCAAGCCACAAAACAGCTGCATCCGCTATCATCATATATCCTCTCTAGGATATAGAATAATAGCTGCTGTAATAAGAAGAGTGAGAGCTATTTTCAAGCACTTTCTCATCTAATCCTCACAGAACCCCCATGAGATAAGGTTCTTATCTCCACTTAATACATGGAAACATGGAGGCTCAGGGAAGAGAAGTCTCTGCTAGAGACAGAGCTGTGATTCTCGCTCAGGTCTGCTAACTCCAAAGCCCGTCCTCTCTCCCACTCCATTTGGGGGCAGCATAGGGAAAGGTTGTGCGTAGTGGTGCCCAAGCCAACCCGGAGGCAGGAAGTCCCTGACGTTTGGAGAGAGCCTGTTTCTGGAGACTTTCCCGCCCCGGTCCCGAGTCCTGCAGCCTATGAAGGGTCAACCTGCAGAACCCCAGATCCGAAGGGCAGAAGGGACTCAGCGGGTGGACTCCATCTGAGGTCTGAATCCCTTCCCCAGGTCCTGGGTTGGACTCAGCAGGCTCATGTCCTGCGCCTCTCCCTTACCCCTGACCCCTTGCCCTGGGCTGATGGTCCGAGTAGACCCTGTGTTGCCAGCCTCCCCGGGCCACCCAGGCTTCTGACCCCCTGTGGCTATGTGCCCAGCCGGCTGCCTGACCTCTCTGGAGGGTCCCAGGTGGCTATACCCTTAGTCCCAGCCCCGCTGGTCAGCCCTCCCAACAGCCAATCCTGTTGAGAGTGACAGGACGGCTGACCTTAATGGCACTTAGTTCTAGAAGTTCTAGACCCATTTGAGGAATATTAAGCCCTGTGAATTTTTGCGCCCCTGAGGTGAAAGTAACATTAAATGTACAGGAGATTAAAGAAAGTAACACAAATCCCCGTCTTTTAAAATTTGTGTTATTGACTCACTATTTGTACCTACTATATCAAATATATTATTAAAATCAGAAAGCAACTTTCAGATAAATTATCCCCACTTTACTTTACAACCAAGGGCATGCAGGCTCAGAGGGGTTAGCACAGTGCTGATGGTCACACAGCATGAATAGAGCAGAGCTGAGGTTCAAATCTAGCAGGTCTGACCAACTCCAAAGTCTAGGCTTTTAACCTATCAGTACAAAGCTATGAGAGTTTCACCACTTTCGTATATCCTGCCACCCCAGTGGAGATTTTATATTATAAAAGTAGAATAATATCAGCACCAGGAGAGTACAGCAACATGGGGAATGTTGGAAGATCCAAACAGTCCTGAGCCTGAGTCCCAGGGGCATCTCAGGTTAGCTGTGTGGACTTACGCAAGCCTTTCAGCCTCGCTGAGGCCTGGCTTCCTCCTCTATGAAGTAAGAATAATCATTCCTACAATAGTTGTTATGGGGGCTTCCCTGGTGGTGCAGTGGTTGAGAATCCGCCTGCCAATGCAGGGGACACGGGTTCAAGCCCTGGTCTGGGAAGATCCCACATGTCGCGGAGCAACTAAGCCTGTGCGCCACAACTACTGAGCCTGTGCTCTAGACCCCACGAGCCACAACTACTGAGCCCGCGCGCCTAGAGCCCGTGCTCTGCAACAAAGAGAGGCCACCGCAATGAGAAGCCCATGCACCGCAACAAAGAGTAGCTCCTGCTCGCCACAACTAGAGAAAGCCCACGTGCAGCAACAAAGACTCAATGCAGCCAAAAATAAAATAAATTTAAAAAATAAATTAAAAAAAAAAGTTGTTATGATCATTGAAGAAGATGTTAAGTTCCTGGCATGCAGTAGTTACTCAATAAATACTACGTATTCGGGGCTTCCCTGGTGGTGCGGTGGTTAAGAATCCGCCTGCTAATGCAGGGGTCATGAGTTCAACCCCTGGTCCGGGAAGATCCCACATGCCGCGGAGTAACTAAGCCCGTGTGCCACAACTACTGAGCCTGCACTCTAGAGCCCGCAAGCCACAACTACTGAGCCTGCGAGCCACAACTACTGAAGCCCGCACACCTAGAGCCCGTGCTCCACAACAAGAGAAGCCACTGCAGTGAGAAGCCCGTGCACAGCAAGGAAGAGTAGCCCCCACTTGCCACAACTAAAGAAAGCCTGCGTGCAGCAACGAAGACACACACACACGCAAAAAAAAATACTACGTATTCAACAAGTATTTCTTGAGCACCTGCTATGTGTCAGCAAGGGCCCCAGGAGAGCAACTCGGCCTGTGTCTGCCAAGCTGTGACACCCCTTCTTTTTCTCCCCAGGTTCGGGTCCTTCCCCAGAACCACCTTCCAGAAGAAACATCAGGTTGGTCAGGACTCACCGGATAAGAGGCTTTTTCTGAGCTTTGGTGTGACCTTTCGGGTTGTAATAACCGGGTCCTGGGCCTGTTGACGTCAGTGTTAATCCACGGCCAGTTTTTGATTTAAAACAAGACATTAATATCTTCGGCGACTGCTTCACAAGGGATTCGTTGACATTATAATGCCCTGAGCAGAAAGAAATTTTAACACAGAATAAAGAACTCCTCTCAAATAAATAAAAAGCAGTAAGAATACATTTAATGACTATAAGGCAGTATCACTCCAGGATGGTCAAGTAGAAGGGGCCTGGAATAACTGAAAATAACGCTCACCATTTAGAGAACATGTGTATGTGCATCACATATGTAGCTCATTTAATCCTCACGGCAGCCCTGCAAGGTGGGTATTAGCACCTCCATTCTAAACATGAGGAAATAGACTAAGAGATATTCAGGAATTTGCCAAAGGACATTCATCTAACCAGGGCCTAAGCCCAGCTTCCTCCTCCATAAACTAAGGATGATAATTCTTCTAACAACCGGGAGGCTATGGTAGAAAAAGAACATTTTAGGTTCCTGGCACATGGTAGCTGTTTAGTAACTATTATGCAATCAACAAATATTTATTGAGCACCTACTATGTGGACCCAGAACCACCTTTCTCCAAGGTCCATGCTTTCCCACCATGCCTTGTCTCAAGAAACTGTCAGAATATAAGTAATTTGGTTGTGCACAAAGCTTTAAGGAAGAAGAGAATGATCTGAGCTGGGGTAAAGAGGGAGCAGTCTCACCCTAAATAATAAGTAACCCTGTAAATGGGGGCAGGCATTTTGGGGTGCAAAGCGGCAGTACTAGGCAAAGGCCTTCAAGATGCTGCACACTTTGACCCTGGCTTCCTATTACTTGGAAATTAAGGAAATTATTCAACATAATGGAAAAGCTCTAAGCCTAAAGATGTACACAACAGCAGTAGCTACAGTGTGAGAAACGATGAATAGCCCAAAGGTCCAAGTACAAGGGCACAGTTATGGGAAAACAGCCTAATCTGTTGGAATATCAGCCCTGAGGGTGGTACATGCAAAGGCCATGAAGCCTATGGCAATGTTCTCGAAAATAAAGGTGAGTGAGAAAAGTAAAATAGAGCCTAACAGTCTATACTGTATATACTGGGACATCAATGTGCAAATGGATACATGTGAATAAAAATAGGTGGGAACCCAGAAAAGTGGGAAAAACTATATTAATGGTGGTATTGTGGGTGGGAAAAATATTTCAAATTTTCTAAACACTGTAAAGTTAATTTTTTTTAAAAATAAAATCGACTTTTTCATTGCAACAGCACTGAAAACAACAATATGGGACATATTAGCAAGATTTTATTTAAGTGGTAATACTCAATGATGGCAAAGGTGAGGGAAAGCATATTTCTCATAGAAGCAGGAGGATAAATTATCTCTGTGCTGAAGGGCAATTTGGTCACAAATATCAAAAGCCTTAAATATTTTACATACCTTTTGACTTAGCAATTTCACGTTAGGCAATTTATGTGAGGAAATAATCTTGATCGCACACAAGTTGTGAGCTATAAGGATGTTTGCTCCCGCGCTATTTATATGAGTGATCCATTTAAAACAATCTAAATGCCAGCAAGAGGGCATTTGCTCCTTAACTGATGGTACCACCAGATAATGGAATACTATGCATCCATTAACAAAAGATGTTCTAGGAGGATTTTTAATAACATGAAAAGATGGTCCCAATATATGCTTAAGTCAAAAAAACACAAAAAACAGATGTCCAGTCAGCAGCATTTATAATACTGGTATATATCTCTCAAATTACCCTTCTGGGTTTTTTACATATACATATACTTATTTTTTATTTTTATTCCCCCTACCAAAAAAAATAGTTTAAAGCAACGCTTGATTATAAAAATGTTAAAAAGCAGAAGCAAGGGGGAAAGGCATTCATGCTCCCACGGCCCAGAATAAACCAGGGTTGAACTCTGTGCTGTATTTACCCTGGTCTTTCCGTCGTGCACTGGATGCTGTCTCATGGTGTTGGGCCCACAGCGTGGATTCCGTTGTGTCACCCACGTTTTTCAAGTGACACTTTACCGTAGTTGTTTCCCCATGTTCTAATAACTTTTTTTTTTTTTTAAGGAGAAATAGAGAGGAGGACGTTGGGGAAGTGCTTGGCCTTGTGTTTGATGCAGCCAGACTTTAGAAAAGCCAGCCAGCCAATGTGTGAAGGTGAGCATTTTGCCCAGAACTGAAGGCAGACCAGACCCGGCCCTCAGCCCCTGAGCCCGGGGAACTCTGAGCGGGCGGAACACAGCAGGGATGCCAAGCATGGCTCCACATCTGGTTTCTTCCCACAAGGGGGAGAAGCAGAAACCACAGCATTTTTCTGAGAGGTCAAAGCAGATTGTTTCTCTCAGAGAAGCAGATTCCCCAGGCTGTGGCCCCTGGCAAATTTGGGGGATGTGGGGAGAGTTCTGAAGGCACCAGGCATCGAGCTGGATGTAGGGGGGGCCTGGATTCAAATCCAGCAGTGGGACCCTGGACTAGTCACCTGCTTTCTATATGTCATTTTTGCTTGTAAAGTGGGAATATAATAATATTAATAATAACCCACACTCTCTGAGCACATATGTGCCAGGCAACGCTCCATGGAGTTTTGAAAGCTCCTGGCACACAGTAGGAGCTTAAAAGATGCTGGTGCCCACCTCTCCCCTTCCTGCTGTGGTACAAGGGGCCCCTCGGGACCCTCCCAGAGGGAGGAGCTGCCCACTTCCCCAGGCTCTCTGGTGGAACCTCTGGCCAAACCCCAGGGATGCTGGCTTTGTTCTCCTGTATAAACAAACAAGGTGGGGTTTTGCCTGTGGTGATGCAAGGCAGGGAGCTTTAGCCAGGCTTAGCCTCCTAATTAGGGCTGGTTTTGTTATTCAGCCTCAGACTGATCTTCTCAACTTCAATCTGGATTTGCTGAAATCTGACATGCGCTGCGATTTTGTCCACACCCCCATCTGAGAAGCATGATTGCAGAGGTAAACCCTCCCTGCTCCTCCTCTGGGCTCTGGGGCCCAGAGCTCCCTCGGGGGTCTTCTGGACCTGTTTGGGAAGGTCTAGTCTAACCAGTGCTCCTGGAGTATGGACTGCTATGTCACCAGACCCCTCTGGAAAATTTTCACTAAGGCTGGTGCGGGGAGGAGGTCTGAGGGCACAGAACAGGTGCAATGCCTTTCCCCAGCCCAGCGAGGAAAACATCTGCAGGTGAACCCTTGTGTGTTCCTGAATCCCGGAGGCTTCAGAAGTCACACTGGGATGACGGGGTTAAAAGGTTCCTCAGTCAGACACCTCTGGGCTTAGGCCTGCCATTTATTAGCTGTGTGACGCTGAGCAAGTTGCTTCAACTCTCTGGACCTCCATTTCCTCACCTGAAACACAGGACTAAGAGTGTGGCCCTATGAGGACAGACGTGTGAGGACCGCGTGGAAAAACTTAGCACTGAGTAGGTGCTCTGTGAACAGAGCTATTTCCCATCATTTGATGACAGATGATGAAGCCGCTTTGTAGGCATGGGAGGAAAGGAATATTACAGCCGAGTGTCCAAGGATCAAGACGTACTGTGTGCCCCGCCTCCCCCCAGCGCCTGGGATGGCACCTGGGGTATGCGCACGGGCACACTTCTGGCATGAGAAGCCCCTCCCCAGCTGGCTGCCCAAAGCAGGTGCGCTGGGTCTGGAAGGCAGGCCAATGTGATAGGCCGCCCCAGGGTCCATTTCCAGAGCCGGCCGTTCTTCCCCTGAATGGGGAGCCAGTCTTCTCCTCTTTGTACAATACCTGCCTGCACCCCCTCTTCCCCCAATGCCTAACTCCTTCCAAAGAGACTCCCTGTGAAGGAATGGGTGCCCTGATGATCAGATCTGGTACAGGAAGCCTTAGGTCAAGGCCAGTGAGAGGCAGCTGCTTACCTGGGGCAGGTCCTGTTTTAGTAATAGTGAAAAGTCCTCTCTGGGTTTTGGACATGAACCCGGCTCGGGCACAAACGTTGTTTGTCTGTTTGCAGCAAGAGACAGAGGCCTGGGGGGGGAAATAAGCACGCTGTGCTCAGCGTCTTGCCTTTCTTTGTCCTTGTTGTCGTGTCTGGACGAGGGGCACTTTGGGGTTAAAAAAAAAAAACAAATTTAAACGTGTCTTCAGAAAATGAGCGGACGTGAGTGGAAAAGGTCACACTGGCTGTGCCTTCACCTTCACCCCAGCTGGAGTGGGGGAAGAGTTTGTCATCGCCAGCCAGTGTCTGGTGACCCAACACAACACAGAGGACGGTGCCCTGAACCAGTCGGCGGACCTGACTTCTGGGCTCGCTCCCCGCACACAGGGCAGGGCATCCTGCTCAAACGGATTAATTTCTCTGAATTTGAGTTTTCTCGTCTGTAACATGGATCAGATAATCCCTGCTCGACTAGAGGCAGAGTGCTGTTGGGTTGGGGGTAGGGGACAGCCGGTCAACACAAATCATCTGTTTTTTTTTTAAAAGTGTGTAACGTTACACAGGCAAATTATTTTCATTATTTTTTCTACGATTTTCATTCTTTTCGGAACACTTAGTCCTGCATATCCCCACCCTGATTCCTCAGTGCTCAAATAATCCTTCTATACGTGAGGGATTTAGGACATACAAAGAAATTGTGTAGCTTAAGATTATGGTCAGATTTGTAAGCACTGTCTTGACTTTTCTGGGCTGACCAGAAATTTAGAATTTTGGTTGACCCAGGCAATATACATTAGAGAGTGTCCAGTGAGTTCAGAACTCTAAAAATAATTTTGGAAAAAAAAAAAAAGAACCCTGAGATCATTCTTATGATGAATCATAAATATTTTAAAAGCTAATTTGCAGTCAGTCTCCTGTATTCATTAGATAAACGATGCAATAAAAATTGTGCCTGCAATGGCTGGAATATTTACTGAACGAGTGAAACTATTTGCTGGGGCCAGGATGGCTTGATTTTCTGTGCTACTCCTTTGTCAAAAAAAATGTTTCTCGAGAAATGCAGATGGCATTTTGATTTTGTGTTGACAAAGGCGGAGGAATTTAGTTTTTCCCAGGGTCCTAACGGCCAGACTGCCTGCAGAGAGGGCAAACAAAAAGATCAGATGGACCAGGCTAATTACTGGACAGGGGAGAAGAGCCAGGATGCCAGAGAGGAAGTAATAACAGGTACCAAGGGACAGGCTTCCAATAGAGAAGCGGGGGATCGCAGTAAGCAAAGGTAGAGAGGTCTTGACAGCCTCAAAGCACAGTGTGGCTAACAGGATTACCGCATTTCTGCTCCTCGCCAGTTGACTCAACCATTGTTCTCCAGGTCTGAAAAAAGCCTCCTGTAGACAAAACACTACTTCAGCTTTATTCCTCGCCCAGACAGAAAAGCAACAGAAAAAGGGGGCATTTTTGTATACACTGAGTGTGTGTGTCGCTGGAAGATTTCACCATTAGACTAAGAAGAGTCAGCTCCACTGGCAGGTTAAAAAAGAATGAAGCAGATTTATTGTATTCCCATGGGAAAAAACAAATCCCAGATATAATTAAGTAGAAAATGCACGCGTACCGTGGACAGCATAATCCCAAAACCAAGGGAAGGACCAAGGGAGGAAGAGAATATGAACAATATTGCCCCTGGTTTTTGATGTTTGTTTGCAGAGCAGAATGATGAGGGACTTCCACTTTCTGGCTCATGGGTTTCTGTGATGTTCGAAGATATTTTATGATGAGGATGTATTATTTTCAGAGCCACATTAAAACAATAATGAACAAAAACCATGCAAAGTAAAATTGATCTGGTGGCAGAGTCCTGACGTGGGGAATAGTCATTTCTTGATTAACAAAGGAAGTTATTCCTTTGGAGTCATAAACATTTATTGCATGATTACCGCATGCCAGGACCTGAGCTGGGCCTCGGAGATAGGAAGCCAGGGTGAAGGAGCAGTGCGCTGGGGAGGTGAAGGCGTGAAGCACAAACACTACAGTGCCCTTCAGTGGCCCCCGGGAGGATGCAGAGGGGGCGCTCACACGGAGACAGCCTGCACTTGGGTCTGTCTCCCAAGGAACCCAGCCCTCTCTCAGGAATGGCAACAGTGCAATGGCCAAGCACCTTCATTATCACTTGCCTGGACCAGACCTCGACCTCTCTTTTGTTAGCATGACAGCTTCCTAACTGGTTTTTCAAAATCCACCCTTAACCCACACTGCAGTCCGTTCTCCACAGAGCAACTGGAGGGGTCTCTTTTTAAAAGGTACATCAGAAGACATCACTCCACACCTCCTATCCTCCTTCAAGGAGGGCTTCCCAGCACACAGAGAACAAAATTCGAACTCCCTCCTAGGGTCTTTAGGGCCTTGCATGAACTGGTCCCTGCCTATCTGTCTGGCCTCTCCTCGTCCCCTCTCCCCCGAGCCCCCCTAGTTCATTCTACTTTAGATACTTTGGGTTTTTTTGGCTGCGCCACGCGTCTTACAGGATCTTAGTTCCCTGACCAGGGATTGAACAGGGGCCCACGGCAGTGAAAGCGCCGAGTCCTAACCACTGGACCACCAGGGAACTCCCTCTAGCTACCTTCTTACAGTTCCCCACGGGCTAAGGTGTTTGCTGTCCCAGGACCTTTGCACATGCTGTTCCCCCAACTCTGGCTCTTCCCTCAATCCTTGTGTCTCAGTCTGAGGACCTTCTCTGACCGCCCAGTCTAAAGTACATGGTATTGCCAACCTCCACACCCCACACATACTCTCCTTCTCAGGCTCTAACTGTTTGTCTCCCTCAGAGCTGGCCACAGGAATCATTTTGTTTGTCTGTCTCCTAGTTCTCGTCTTGAGTTCCCCACTGGAATCTAAGCTGTATCACTGGTCTGGCACAGAGCAGCCACAGGATTTATGAAGGGAAGCCCGGCAGGGCTGGAACATGGGGACTCTGCTCACTCCCCAGCTTTATACCTCGGCGCCCGCCCGTGCTCAGTGATGCGGGAACAGTCCCTTCAAGCTGGGTAACTTTGGGCAAGTCCCTTCCCCTCTCTGAGCCTCAGCTTCCTCTTCTGTAAATTGAGAATAAGAGAATCCACTTCCCGGGTTCTTGTGAGTATGAAATAAGTGAATACACGACTCTCAGAACAGCACATAGGCCATGAAAAGTGCCTCATCATATCACCATCATTCTTATTTTCAGGCTCTGATTACTCTAGGAGAAGAGTATCTAGAGCTATACTACCCCAAACAGTAGCCACTGGCCACAGGTAGCTATTGAGCTCTGCAAACGTGGCTGGTCCACATTCAGGTGTGCTGCAAGTATAAAATATACGCTGAATTTTAAGGACTTAATAGGAGGGAAAGAATGTAAAACATCTAATTAATAATTTTTATATTGATTAGATATTGCAATATCTTGAATATATTGGGTTAAATAGAATATATAATTAAAACTAATTTCACCTGTTTCTTTTTACTTTTAAATGTAGCTACTAGGAAAACTTAAATGACGTATGTGGCTCTGGTTATACTGATACTCCTTTAGGACCGTGCTGGCCTAGCAGGCACTTATATTGCTTTGAACATGTTATAATTGATTGGATTCATCGTAGAAGGTAGGCAGGATCTTTGTAGTCAGAAAAATAAATATTATTTATAAATATTATAAAAGAAAAAGGAAATTTAAAACTTAGAAGTATTCTAAGACCAAAATATTCTTAAATATGGCGTAATAATATTACTACCTTACGTACAATTCATGTCTTAGGTATTTCAGAGTGTTTTCACATTTGTAGTCTCATATGCTTCTTATAATAACCCTGTAGGGCAAGTATAATTAATTCCCTTTTACAATTGAAACTCAAGAGGTAACGGGGCTTCCCTAAAGACAGTTCTACCAGTTTTCATGTATTGTAGAGTCCTCGTGCACCAGATATTGTGCTAGGTAAGCACTCAGCCTAGACTATCTCATTTAATGTTTGCATTAACACCATGGAGTAGACATATAACCCCACTTTACAGATCAATAAACTGAGTCCTGAAAGGTTAAGAGACTTGCCCAAAGCCATACACAGTTAGAAAATGGCAGAGTTGAGATTTGAACCTAAGTCTGTCTCTTACCTGTTAACCACACCATTCTGCCTCATTGACTACAAAGTGATGGGAAATGGCGAACCACTGCTGTTAAAAAACCCAATTTTCTGATATGGAAAGACAGAAGTTTATTTTCCCTGTAAGAATATAATAGTGTCTGCAGATAAAGTGGTACGTAATATAATCATTGTTACAGATGAGAAAACCGTCCCAGAAAGCTTATGTGATAGGAGTAATTGCAGTAAGTATTTTCCTGGGCAGTGGTCTTCCCACTGTTCCATACTGACCTCTGTGTTGCCCACATTTTTCTCTGGGTTCTGCAAATTCCCTATGAGAGTTTTGCCCAGCCTCATGTAGCCATTGGGTAGTCAGCAAATGCTAACTGGCTTACCAATTGCAGTAAATGCTATTCCCCAAAGCTCCCCCCTTCCTTTCTTTTATTTTAGTAAACCATTAATTCAATATATATTTAAGAAGCATAGGCAGTGTTCTTACATTGTAATGGTTTGGTGCGGGAGTTTCAAATTTGAGAACTTTCACGAAGCTTGGCAACTGGAACATGCTGGAACAGGAATTACTGAAGTCTTTCTTCGAAACAAAACGTGATGGTATAGTGTACGCGTTAGCTGCGGGGTATTTAGAGACGATGGTGTCCAATCGGGCACACTGTGAGGAGAAAGTCAAAGGAATCCACATCATCACGTATCTTATGGCTCCGAAGGACAGATGTCAAAAAGATGGTGCCCAGCACCAGGTCTAAAAACATTTTATAAAAGGTGAAACCCTGGCAGGTAACAATGATAAAATGACCTTGGGCTTTGAGAATTTGCTCTTGGAAAATGCAAGTTCAGACCTGTGTTAACTTCTGTAAACTAACTCTAATTATTCATCTTATGTTTGGGACTTGGCAAAGATAATTCTTCCATAAAAGCATTTCCACCCAATCTCATTTCAGGCCACTTATACTTGACTCATCAGCTGGTGGGTGATTTATATGATGGGACGCTTTAGACTTGCTTCTTCCAACCTTGGTTTTCCTTTGAGTAAAACCCTCACTTTTTGTTTCTAAGTTTAAATAATCCAAATTTCCTAAATAACAAGTTTGCTTCTAACATCTTGAAGGTACAAGGCTCCATAGGGCTTGCCTCCCACCCACACCTCCTATCCACCACCTAATCACTGATTTCATAAAACTCTACGATATTTTTGCTGTTTCAACAGAAACCAATCCTACTCCTTCCAGGAAGCCATGATAAACTATTTTCAGTTAAAAAAACAAACAGAATCAATGTTTGCCAAATGAACAGGGACAAAAGCTATAAAAACTAGGCGATAACATCACCTTACCCTGGGATAGTATGGCAAGTATTGAAGTCTGATAAGACAACAACAAAAAAATTTCATTATTTTATGGTTAAAAGCTTGAGAACATTGCCCTGGGTTTCCTCCACTTGACAGGGGTCAACAAACAAGCACAGAAAGTGGGGGAGGTGTGGGAAGGCATTAGCCCCTCGCCCGACTTCACTCCGTACGTGGCGGCAATGGTTCTCCCCATCTGGTTCATGGACCACCAGTAATGTGGGTGGATGTGCCACCAGAAGCAGGAGTGTTCTTTCCAGAGTCTCAGCTGTCCTGAGTCTAACCTGGGTTCGAGTCCCAGCTCCACCTCCTCCTAACTGTAAGGATTCATTGATGCTGCCAGAAGTAAGGTCACCCCAGCCTTGGACTCACTTTACCTTTGCATTTGGGGCAATAGTTAACCCAGTACTTTGCAGGGGGTGTTGCATTGGACCCTCATGACAACCCTGGGTCGAGGATATTATGATTATCCCCACTTTACAGATGAGGACACTGAACTTCCTCAGCTAGCGAAGTGTTGGAACCAACATTCTCGCCTCCATGAGAGGATATGGATCAGATACCCACTCCGAAGAAGAATGAACCAAGAGGAGTCACAGCAATGTGTTCGCATCTACAAGATGAACAGCTGATAAATGCCTGTGGGAGGTGTTAGTTCTTGAAGAATCACTACCCGAAATCTGCTGTGCCCAACAGGGCAGACACACCTCTGCTCTTTCCTTCTAACTTCCACAGAAGAAGGGTGGCAAGGTCAGACCTTCCTTGGTGCTGCCATTTGTAGCGTGTCTATCCTGAGTCACCCAACAGAGTGGGCAAAGCGTGTTCTTCTAAAGCGCTAGTTCCCAAAGTGTGTTCCTCGGCCTTCCAGGTCTGTGAGATAAGGTTGTGTTGGTGGTAGCGGCAGCAGGGAGAGAGTTCCAGGGTCAAATAAATTTGAGAAGTTTCACACCATGTTCCCATTTTGAAGATTCATAACGCACGTTGGTGTAGTAAATGCTCTGGGAAGGTCTGCAATAAAGAAACCTCTCTAGCTTTGGGTTTTTTTCTTTTAAAAAAAGACTGGGACTTAGTTGCAGCATGCAGGGACTTAGTTGCAGCATGCAGGATCTTCATTGTGGCATGTTTAGTTGCAGTGTGTAAGCTCTTCGTTGCAGCACGTGGACTCCTTAGTTGCAGCATGCATGTGGGATCCAGTTCCCGGACCAGGGATTGAACCCAGGCCCCCTGCATTGGGAGCGCAGAGTCTTACCCACTGGACTACCAGGGAAGTCCCACGTCTAGCTTTGTTTCAACAGCCTTTCCCAACCTTCCTCCATCATAGAATCTTTTGGCTTAAGATACCTACTAACATACTCTTTGGGAAAAACCGTTCTAAAAAATTCCTATTCGAGGCAAAGTTTCATAAAGCATTGCAGTAGAATTAGTCTGAGTCTAGCCGAAGTTGGCAGTCACTCACCAACCCTCCCCGCCCCTTGGCTTTCTTTTCATTGCCAGGCCTCTGGTCTCCAATTTGGCCACATGCTGGCATTTATGAACCTCTCCCCAGCTCTTCCAGAGCCACTGCTGCCACCACACAAATACAGAAAGGCTATGGACACCTCCTCCCGCCTGCCCCATTTAACTTCCTAGCCCGTCCCGTGAATAATTCTGGAGCGAAGCTTTGGAATACAGTCGTGAAGCTCCTCAGATGGTTTGAATTTAGACGGACGGCAGGTCCTCTCAGAAGGCTGGGTGCCCTGTCGCTCCAATAGTCATCGGGAAGCTTTTAAAACGCGTCGACCCACAGAGTCTTTTGGTCAGCCTCGCCCAGAGAGGCACGCTCCTGCTGGCCGTACTAGCTCCGGTAAGGCAGACCTTTCTCTGACGGGGCCTACTTTTAATTCCCTCAGGGAACTGGGATCCGGAAACAAGAGGCACTGAATGTGAAAGGCAGCAAAAGAAGGGGCGGAGGAATGAAATCCTCGTCCAATTTGGGAAGGAACTAGGCGAGATGTGGGGATCTCCTGACAGACTTCCACCAACCACTTAAGGTCCCTTCCCAAGGATATAGGAACTTATGTGTTTGTAAACATAAATAGAAACCCCCATATCCATCACAGCGGGGAGAGGAAGACTGAACAACTCATCTTCTGCCTTCTTTTGGGTTTGGTCTGAATTTTTTAAAGACCTGATTAGATCCTGTCATGCACAGAGCTTCCCTTGGACCCCTTCTTCTCCAGGCGGCCCAACCTCGTCATTTGGAAAGTTACTACATGTAAAGCCTAGCAGGGAATTGATGGTGTGCTCTGATTCAGTGCCTTCTCTGGCACCAGGCAGGAATGGGCAGTGCCACTATTTGGCAACGTCTCAGAGAGAAAACCTAGGTGCTGCAGGAAGTCTTGTTTGTGACTCAGGTGGTGACAATCATAACATTCAACATGTTTATAATGCTCTGCAGTTTCAAAGACTATTTTACTCATTGCAACGTCAATTTGCCCATCGCCTCCAGGGAGTCTCCACTCGATGAGGCAACTGGGACACGGAGGGTGACGTGCTTGAGGTCACATCGAGAACCCACAGCTGAGTCAAGATTGGGTCTTAAGCCCTGTCTCCTGTGCCAGGCCATCGTGAGATGGCACTTCTTTTGCAGATCGCTTTGGAGTCTCTTTACTCTCAGGGCTTGGGACAGAAGGAGAAGTAGAGGCGTGGTTATTCTGTGAACTCACTGGGGGCATGTGCAGCCTCAACGTCTTTGTTAATAAGGAGTTAACTCCAAAGTCGGTTTTCTCCTTGAGTATTCAACCCTGCCAAGCTTGAATTCCAATAAGTGGCTGCATTCAGTGTGTCTTAAATGGTCTCTTTGTGTGTGGTTTTAAAAAAAAAAAAAAAAAAATCAATTCCAGTGTCAGGTATCGTAATACATTTTTGCAAGAGATTATTATAACTTTTAAAGGGACAGACGGCATATGTGTTTTGTTAATGCTGGAGTTTGGGTTTGCTTTCTTTTTCACTTTCCTCCCTCAGCTAGTCTTACCCTACTTTGACCCTTTCCCCTTGTTATATCTATTTTTCTTGCCAACTGATAGATGTTCAAATAAAGACTATCCTTGCCCAGGTCTGGTCAGAGACACTGGAACTTCATTTAGCTACTTGACGGTTGTAGCCTTCCACAAAGATAAAGATCTACATCTTACAAAGGAGAGAAATGGGGAGGAGAGGAATATCACTAAATTACCGGCCTGCTGCCTGTTTTCTTTTAGGTCCCATCAGATTTCTCAGTAACTCGAATAACCCAGTTAGATTAAGCAGTGTAAAAAGTCTTATTAGGGCAAGATGTATAATAATAACTTTTTTCCTGGTTTGCCTAAAAATCTCAAGAAAACATTTGTAAGTCCATTCCACACTGACAAAATTGGTTTTGAATGATCAGGTTCTGAATATTCTTCTAGCTTCTCTTCCCACTCTGGCAACGCATAGCAGTGGGGAAAAAAATTCCTTAAAGACATAGGCTCCAGTTTACCTGCATGAAATTTGAGGAGGCAATTACTCTCCTAATTAGAACCACGGGCCTTTGGAGAGAAGGGACCAGTTGTCCAATGTATGATTATGCAATGAATGAAGGAAAGTACCGAGCAGTTAATGTGCAGAGAAGGGGTTCTCACCACAGAGGGAAAAGTACACGTCCCTTTCTTAGACAACGACACACTGTCAAACACAGGCGACTGGTGAATGACGTTGTAGAACCCAGGACCTGGGATATCATCCTGAAAGGGAAGAAAACGTAGTGTCATTGGGATACTTTCAATTCCATGGTGCTTTTCTGCAAGCTTTACATCCATTAACACTAAGCCTTACTGTGATCCTCTGGGACAGGCAGGGATGCCACCTCGCGGGTGACAGCCTGGCTCCACCAGTTCCCGACCTGCCCAGCCACCATATCAGTCAGCAAGCGCTGGGGCTGGAATTCCAACCCGGCTCTGGGACCCCCCAGGGCCCTTGCTCTTTCCACTGTGCTGTACTGCATTCCAGGAGAATGCTGTTGTTTCTGTGTGCCATTAGAGATATGAGCAGAAAATGCAATCCTGTGTGCGGCAGCGGCTGTGCAGTGTGTGTGTGCAGTGTGTGTGTCAGTGTGGGTTGACTGGGTTCACCAAACCCACGGCGAGGGAAGGGTGACCGATTTCATGTTCACCACACCCCACCTGACTCAGCTTCCTCCCTAGCCTTTCAGAAGAGAAACCAGGGAGTGTTTCTGTTTATAAAGCAAAATGAAACAAAAACAACCCTTCATCCCAAACAAGGCCATTTCTAACTCTCAGACAAAAAGAGGTGGGTTCATGGGGCTCAAGTCCTAAGTGATGCAGGTACGTTAGAGAGGAACAAACAAAAGCTTGATTTCTAAGCTCATTTCTGCCGTTGCAGTTAATTGGGCTTGCGTCTCATTTCCCATGCTAGTTGCCAGGGAGAAGTAAATGTTGACAGAAGTTGGCCAGGTAAGTGACATGAAATGATAAGGATGCCCCGCCGTCTCGAGAGTTTACTGGGTGCCTCCTTGGTGCCAAGAGCTTTTCAAAGGTTGTCTCGTTTAATCCCCCGGTGAGAAAGGGATGCCCCCATTTTATAGATGGAGACACTGAGGCACATAGAGATGAACTTGCCCAAGGTCCCACTGCTGTCAGTGGCAGCACCTGAATTCAGTGCTACAAGATGGTGTATACAAGCCTTTTGCAGTGGGGCTATTATCAGGTCCATTTTAAGGAAAGCGAAGCCCGGAGACGTTGGGGCCGCATCTAGTAAATGGTGAAGTGCAGATTTAAACCCAGGCAGCCTGACTCCAGAGCTTGCTACCTCCAAGATCTGCCACCCAGGCTCCTCCTGTCCCCACCATCCCTACTACCTTCCTCAGAGCAGAGAGAGAGCTCAAGGCACCATCAGGGCCTTCAAGGACTCTCCAGTGTGGCCCAAGCAGTGTGTGATTATGGTTTAATATAAGGGCTATTAACAGGTTCTTCTGTGCTGAATTTTAAATGCAGTGAGCCTTTGAGCCTTGCAGGTGGGGGCAGGGGAGCTGACTCCTGCCTTGTAGGTGATGATGGTCCCTGGTAGACAGAGGGGGAGCTGACTACCAGGAGAGTGAGGCAGGCTGCAGGAGATGCAGACCAACCAGAAGAACCCTAGCATGTGGGTGCGATTTGAGGTGCTACAGGAAGGAACAAGAAAGAGGTTTTTCTAGGGGGCTGTTTGCAGGACTGGCATATGTTTATTAATGGTCACTGCATGCCGGGCACTGTTCTGAGTACTTTATACACACTAGCTCATTTAATCCCCATTTTAAAGATGAGAAGACAGGGCCCAAAGGGATAAGGACCGAGGTCACGCAGCAAGTAACAGAGCCAGAATTTGAACCCAGGCAGTGTGAGGACAGTCTACTCTTGACCACTAAGCCAAACTAACTCTCAGACGAGTGCAGGATAAAATGTGCAGGATAAAAGGAAAAACAATCCCGCTGAGTTTTGAATTAGGATTCTAGCATCAGTGCTGCTACTAGCTAAGTAACCTTGATCTAGTCACCTCGCTAGACCTCAGTTTCCTCATGTGTAAATCGAAGGTGTTGCACTAAATGCCTTCGGGCACCTTTTAGCTTCCAGAGTCCCTACAGTGAGGGAAAGCTGAAGCAGGAAATGTAAACTGCGACTCTTCTAGATTTAAAGAATGAACAGTCTTGGACATCTCCAGCCCCCAGTCTACTGCCACACTCCCAACACCAGCATCAGCCCACAAGAATTTTCTGGGCACCTATATGTGTCTGAGGATCTAGGGTTGCCAGATAAAACACAAGCCTGCAAGGCGGCTCCATCCCACCCTGCCCAGTTCAATGTGAATTTCAGATAAACAACAAAAAGCTATTTTAGTATAAGTAGGTCCCAATCAATATTTGGGATATACTTATACTAAAGTAGTTTGTTATTTATCTGAAATTCTTTTTTTTTTTTAAGGGGTTGGAAGGAAGGCATGATCTTCTTTTTATTTTAATTAATTAATTAATTAATTAATTTATTTATTTATTTTTGGCTGTGTTGGGTCTTCGTTTCTGTGCGAGGGCTTTCTCTAGTTGCGGCAAGCAGGGGCCACTCCATCGCGGTGCGTGGGCCTCTCACTGTCGCGGCCTCTCTTGTTGCGGAGCACAGGCTCCAGACGCGCAGGCTCAGCAGTTGTGGCCCACGGGCCTAGTTGCTCCGCGGCATGTGGGATCTTCCCAGACCAGGGCTCGAACCCGTGTCCCCTGCATTGGCAGGCAGATTCTCAACCACTGCGCCACCAGGGAAGCCCCTATCTGAAATTCTAAATTAAGAATCCTGTATTTTTATCTGCTAAATCTGGCAACCCTACTGGACCTTAATCACATTTTAATTCTACCACATTGCAAACTGTTTTGACTCCAGGACAAATAGGAAGAGAACTGTCACCTCTTAGCCTGGAGGGAGCGCGTGCTGCCTATTTGCTCTTAATGAATATCCAGGAAGGGTCCTCCAGGCAGCAGGATGCTGGGGCTTGCCAGTGGCGGCTCATGAGGGCAACTGTTAAATATTCAGAAATGTTGCTCGTGGTAGCTTGAAATTGACCAGGGTGAGGGGTGGTATTTACACCACAGAGATTGGCCAATGCTCTACATCAGAACTTTCTTTGTGGAGGAGAGAGCTGGTTTACCAGCAAACCACCACCTGCGCTCCACACCAAGTAAGTTTCAAAGCTGCCTAGAGGGAAAGGTCCAGCTGCAGGGAGTTCAAGCTTTCTCCTGCAAAAGCTAGAGGTGGTGGATGGCTCCCTGGGAGGGCAATAAAAGTCCAACCTTTGGCCTCTGGGATAACAGCTCATGTGACTAATGTTACATGAGGTTGATGAGTTCTGGCCTCTCAGCATCTCCCAGAGAGGAGAATCCAAGTCAAAACTGGTGTGAACTCAGCCAGCCCTTGGCTTCTTGGCCGAGACCACCCCAGAAGGCAAAAACCAAATAAACCAACCGAATAAAATGGGTGTGGGGAGGGAGGAGGGAAGAGAACTATTCATTTGAGCTCTGCTGACTGCCTGTTGTGTGTTCTACGGGGAGCTCTGGGCCAGGGCGACACCCGTTGTCCCCTGTGCACGCGAGGACTGAATGAGTCAATGCACGTCCCATCAGCCGCATTACCAGTCCTCAAGTTGCCACAACAGCCTCAAGGGAGCCAGGACCTTCCCTTGGCGGCTAAAGACCCTCAGGGTGAGATGGAGCAAGAGATGATTGGCTGATGTTGCTGCGCAACATTTGGTGGAAATGCACTTTGAGAGCTCTTTTGAAGGATTAAAGTCCCAAATGGGCAGCACGTGCCAAGGGCAGGACACAGATTGACATTCACTTGACCTTGGGATAGGTTTAGAGAGGTCATGAGGAGGAGAGGAAGAGAGGGCGCAGGGCATTGACCCCCTCACCCCAGACAGCTCCTTAGGGTACGGGAGGGCCTGATGTCCACAACCTGGACCCAGTCACATATGCACACAGCCTGGATTTTCTAGTCCCGATTTCATAGATTCTGTCCAATTAAGACTTTCAGGTTTGTCAACCCATTTCCAGGTTGGAAAATGCGGTCTCTGCTGGATCATTGGCCAAAGCCCACAACACTAGAGCTGCCTTTTGACTCTTCAGGGATGCTCCGCCCTGCTTTGGTCTATTTTGGGGGTGGCCAGCTGGGTTCTCAGCAGTGCACGAGATGAATGAAAACTAAGAGTCTGCGGAAGGGCTAGCGGTATATAACAGGAGGAAGACACGCCTGAGGTGGAAACAGAGCCCTGTCTAGTGGTTAACCCACTGGCAAAAGTGCCCAGGAATTTGGGGTTCCTGCGGGAACAAGTTCCTTTTACAAATGCCTCTGGTCTGAGGGTCTCAGGACAATGCATCCATCCACCCTTTTGTCAGGCTGATGTGGCCAAAGTGGTGATAGCATGGGCCAGAAGACAGGAGAGCCAGTGTCTGCCCCCAGGGCACGTCCCCTCCCTGGGCCTCAGCCCCCTCATCTGTGAACCTGCAAAGAGGCAAGTGCGGGTGTGGAGATCTACAGTTTTCAACCCCACTCCGGGCCTCCATGAGGAGCTCAGGGAAAGGGGGCCCGAGTTGGCAGCAAGTCCCCTTTACCCGCTCCACCGACGGGCCTCAGCATGGGATGCTGTCACAGATGGGGCCCCTCTGCTGAGCCCAGGGATTTCGGGGTCACTGAAGCCCTTCTGGTTCAAACTGTCTACAACCCCGAGAAGTGCCCCTTGTAAGACACCCTTCCTCCTTTCTGCTTTCTCCCCTCTCCCCGCCCCAACTCCATACACTAATGTCTGGCATCAAAGTTTCCACGCCTCTGATAGCAGAGGAGAAGGGAGAGGCAGGGAGCGTACTTCAAGCAAGAAAATGACACTTTTTTGTTCAGAATGGGGATCTCAGAGATGAAAGATCCCTGGGTGCCCTCAGGGAGCAACCAGGAAAACTGGGATGAGTTCTCTTGAGGAGATTGTTTCTTAGTGGCCCAGGTGAAGAGCAGGTGTGGGGGAAGCCCAGGGACACTGGCCACCTGGGCAGATGAAAATGGGGACCAGGTCTTTGCCCATCGCTGGCCTGGCTGGGTTGGAAGCACGGTCAGACAAGAGAAGCCAAACCTGCATTCTCAAAGCATCGGTTCACATCAGTATCGTCTCTGAGCACCCGTGCTCCTCTTTTGCAGAGCCCTCCTCTTTGTTAACGCTGGTGTCAGCTCATTAGCAGGCCCTTGAAATCCCCTGAGTGGAATGTGGGCCAAGACTCAATTCACCAAGCACACACTGAAGTCTGCTGTGGGCCAGGGCCCGGGCGGGGGCACCAGGATACAGGCGGTTGGCAGCTTAGATGTTCTAGGAATGGGATGCAGGAGACGCAGCAAAGCAATGCAAGATGGATGGGACAAGTTCTCGTGGCTCGTAGACTTGAGTTGGGATCATTCATTCGACCCACTTTTGAGGGGCTTTGGGGGTCTGGAAAGGACAATGACTGCTGCCCGAGGAGCTCCGGTCGGGTGGAGACAAGATGTGCATGCCCATTACCACCCTGCCAAGCCGAAGGTGCTCGGGCATTCAGGGGAGGGTGTGCCGGCTTCCACCCGGGAGACGCCAGGAAGCAGTGTGGGAGCCTGGAGCTGCTGCCAGGTCGTCCTCACTCGGCCTGACCCTGGCTGTGCCACTTACTTAACCCTCTTTGTGTCTCAGAGTCATTATCTGAAAAGTGGGGATAATAACGGGACTTAGCTCCCAGGGTAATCGATTATGGGGATTAAATGAGTTCATAAAGGCAACATCTTCAAGGGGAGCCTGGCACACCGTCTGTGCCAGCCAAGTGTTTGCGATTTCCACCAGCGTGTCCTGCAGACCCCTGAGGAAGGGGTGCTGATGACTGATATGGAAGAGGTCAGGCTTCTAGAGCAGGAAGGTCGGGCAGACCCCACTGTGGTTCAAACACGCAGCTGAGTGCACATGTGGGGAAATTATCCCCTTGAACATGGCGGTCTCTGCAAACTGAACTTCCTTTCATTGAAAAATCTCTGACATTAAAACATTCATGGGCTTCCCTGGTGGCACAGTGGTTGAGAGTCTGCCTGCCAATGCAGGGGACATGGGTTCGGGCCCTGGTCTGGGAAGATCCCACATGCCGCGGAGCAACTAAGCCTGTGAGCCACAACTACTGAGCCTGCGTGTCTGGAGCTTGTGCTCCGCAACAAGAGAGGCCGCGACAGTGAGAGGCCCGCGCACCGCGATGAAGAGTGGCCCCCGCTCGCTGCAACTAGAGAAATCCCTCGCACAGAAACGAAGACACAACACAGCCAAAAATAAATAAATTTAAAAAAAAATTCATTAAAAAATATCCCTGGTCTGGTGCCTTATCAAGGTAATAAGTGAACCGTATTAACTTTGTACAATTTCACCACAAATTAAACACTGTCCTGCTTACCGCTGGGGAGGGTGGATTTGCTGTCAGGCTATGTCTGAAATTAACATGTATTTTAAAACTGTGCGTCTAGAGGAAAGGGTGTCTGTATCCTACCAGTATCCCTTCATGTGTGCCTGGAAGGGATTAATCAGGTTTAGGATCATGGAATAGTAATCCCTGGCAAGGGCCTACCTATTATAACATCCTTATTTTTAAGATGAGGAAACAGAGATGCAAAGACTTTAAGGGAGTGTCCTTAGTGTTACACAGCTTGGGAAATAGTGACCACAATCCAGGGTGGCATGGGGACAGAATCGGGAGGTGGGGGAGGAAAATATCCCTCGGGTGGCTGGGCTATGCTCGGTACCAGATTAGGCGTGTCTCTTCATGCACCCAGTGTCAGCAGCACATCTGTAAATAACTGTAAAATGTTCAGGCAAGCAGACTTCATTTCTAGCAGCCAAAATTGCCAGTCCGGACACCGAGCTCAGTGAAGGATTCCTCATATGCAGCAGTCAGATTCTCACGGGGAATGTGAGCTGGGCAACGAGGCCCTGAAGTTTCTCTCCAAAGTCAGACTGATAAGGTAAGTGCACATTTCAGAGGGCACTGATTCTCTGTGTTAAAGGTGTGCTAGATGGGTCACAGAACGAATGTGAGGACACAACCAAGTCATGAGATGAGGCGCAGGGTGTGTACGATTAATGTCATAAGAAGGGTGGTGAGACACCAGAGTTTTAAAATCTGCTTTTAATTTGCATTGCCTCACTAAATTATTGGGTGATGTTAAACAGAATTCTTAACTTCTCAATGCCCATTTCTCTCAGGAAGAATGAGAATAATGAGCAGGCAATAAGACATTTTCTTCCTGTTTTTATAGCTTGAAGAACCTAAAAATGTATAATAATCCAAACTGTACATTTCAGATGAGGAAACTGAAGCCCAGAAAAGTCAAGCGATTAGTCTAAACCCAGTCAGCTAGTAACGGAGCAGAACCCAGGCGACAGGGTTTATGGATCCCATGCCCATTCCAAAAAATTCCATACTTATTTACAAAATGCTTTCAAATGCTTAGATGAATGTTTTCACATCGTCAAACCAACGCAACCACGTTTGAAAAGTACTAATCAAATTTCTGAGCTATTTCTCTCTATAGCGGATGCTGCCTATAGCTTTTGCTGGCTGCCACCTTGGTTCCTTCAGCAGAAAAATTTCTGAAAAGTAATAGTCATTTAAAATGCAAACTTTAAACTCCAGACCATTCAGTTTCTGGATTTGAGTCTTCAGAACGTGATCATGTAGAATGGGGCCTACACACACGACATCTTCCCCTATCTTGAGCTTGGTCTGTTTGGCGGAGGCATTTTCAGAAATGCACTCGCTGACTTTCATAGATGGACTTGATGGGTTTGCGGGCCACAGAGGGAGGTGTGGTGCCATGTGTGGACAGAGCATGAGGCTTAGGAGTGAGCTGGGCCTGGGTTTGAGGTCTAATTCTTTCAACGTTGATTCAGCAGATAGTCATGTGGGGCCTCTTATGTGTCAAACCGTGCATTGTGAGACCTCGGGTGGGTCATTTAACTTCCCTAAGCCCGGGTTTCCTCTTCTGTTAAATTAAGGTATAAACCCTTCCTCTTAGCATTGTTCAGAGGATTAGAAATATGGTCTAAAACTGGTTTCACGCATAGTAGGGATCGGTAAATGGTGGCTGTCATTATTTTTATTGGAGGTTGGCTGCAGATATCTGAGAGATGGACAGTATATTATCGGTAAATTGACAAATGGAAAACCAGACAAAAAAGAGACAGAGAGACAGATGGACAGTTAAAACATAGAGAGGAAACTCCTGAGCGGATAGCTTATTTATCACCGTTGGAGAAAACCTACAAGTAATTAAAAATATATGTGTGTGCGTACACACACACTATATTCTTTACTATTTGCATTCTTGGAATCCTAAAATATCAGAAGTGGAGGGAACTTAAACATTCTCTAGCTCAGCGCTCTTGTTTACAAAGGAGGAAACAGGCCAAGGGGCACTGGGCTTGCGGAGGAGTCACCTGCGTTCAGGACCCAGATCTCCCCATCCCCTCTCGCCATCTTGGCGAGGGGATAGGATGAAAAACATTTGTAGAATGCAGCAAAAGGTAACTGACATGATGACTCCTCCAAAAGAATGTTATTCTAAAGGTCCTAGTTAAACGAAAAAAGGAATGAAGATGTTAAAAGACTCTTGCGTCTGCGAGTTGCTTCCGCCCCCTGCTGGTGAGAGGGGAGAACATCAGACCTGGGCTTTCAGCCAGTAGAATTACAGAAGTTAGGTGAGGACCCACCAGGACCCAAGCAGAACGTTCCAGATCAAAGAGAAAAAGAGACACAGATATTTGGGGAAGAGGGTAAGGAAGGGGGAAATGCAGGAACAGTTCTAACACATTGTCAAAGGAAGCTTAAAAAAAGGGGGGGGGGTGTCATCACAAAGGTAATTTTACGTTTATTAGACACGTTTATTTTTCCTTTTATGTTATTTGAAGAAAGTCTTGTTCTTCCTGTCATGTTTTGAGTGAGGTTGGGGGGAGGGAGGAGGAAAGGATTTTTATCTTTTATTCATACGTCTGGGATTTTTGCATTTTTGATTTTTATAGTAATTTTAAAAATACATTTCTTGTTAAAAAATGTTTGGTTTCAGTGTGGCCCCATAAGTCCAGACATGTTTTCCACTGGATTTAATATCTTTCCAGCTCATTCCTACAGCCCAATCAGAGCACACGGCTGGAGAGGGTGCTGCAGCTCCTTGGATGACACTGCCCTCTACTGGTCACAGAGACAGACGCACCAGCCAGACTCACGTGTCTGTCCCCTGAGGCTAAAATCCAGACTAAAAGTAAAGCATCTCTAAGACAACGCCATTACCTTTTTATGGTAAAACCTCTTGGCTTGACTATTAAATCCTTTTTTTTCTGATTCTGGAATTCTGGAAGGCTGATATTTAAAAGGAATGGAGGATTGTGTTGGATACGCAGCAGTAAAACCTAAACAACAAAAATAGAATAAAAAATAGCACAAAACACAGAACTGACGAATGCACAAAACACAGAGCTATCTGTTAACATTTTATTTTAAATGGAATAAAAAGAGAAACTTGCCTGTTGACAAGAGATAAACATGAAACTGAATTTTTTTTTTTTTTAAATACCCTCTTGGTAATTTATTGGTTCCCGCCCCGCCATCCCCACCCCCTCCCAAGCACCTCCAGCTCTTAAACTAGTGAGACTTGGTCACACAGCTGAAGCATAGCATCAAGGGAAGAGGAAGGATCCGACAGGAAAGGCGTTCTTGCCAAGGAGGAAAGGGACACAAAACCATTTGGGGCAGCCTTGGAAGAGAGCCAGGCAGGGGGACAGAGCAAGAGTCCTCACTCATCCTCAGCCCAGAGTCACAGATCAGCGAAGCACCATAAAGATACAGAGAGGTCAGGAAATCCCAGAGCAGAGTGGGGCTTGCTCTCATTCTTCAGGACACAGTGCAACACAAGTGTAAGTTTAGGTTTCTGCTTTGAGCATACTTGGGGTGAAAAAGCAGAAGGGGATCATTTATAGAAAATCAAGTTAAAATTTTATATGTCTGGGTTGTGATGTATAAATGATATACAAACTTCCCCTTTTCCTTCCTTCCACTCCCAATGAATGGTGCAGAGAACCAGAGAAGAGAGAGCTATACAGAGAAAGAGTTCCGGAGACCTGCACTAGGTTGCCCTCAAGTAGTTTCCTGAGTATCAATCAGCCCAGGAATGTGAGAAAACTCCCCAAGGCTGGCGGAAGATTTACCTTAAAAAGTTAGGGTAAACAATACCTGAACACTGGGAACAGAAATAGCTCCTGTTCCCACAAGTCAGAGTGGAAAACCTCATAATTCATGGAACACAAGGAGAATATGCAGAAGGGTTTTGCCTCAGAAATAGGGTAACATTACCCCTAGGCTAAATGCTTCTCTGGTTCCAGCTAACAAAGCTTAAAAGCAAGACTTGAAAAGATCAAACTTCCCAAGTAATTTCACTGCATCCCAGAACAAAGCACAAGAATTCATAGGACTACTAAAATATACAGTACCCAACAGGTAAAAATAACTGGCATTTGATAAAAAATTAATGGGCATACAAAGAAGGGAAAAAATACAATTCACAATGAGGAGAAAATAAATAATCAATCAAATCCAACTCAGAAATGATATAGATGACAGAATACAAGAACATTACATTATTACAATAATAATTGCATTTGATATGTTCAAGAAGCTGGAAAAAAGATTGAACTTATTAAGTAGGTACATGGAAGATATAAAGAAGATCCAAATCAAACTTCTACAGATGAAAACTAAAAAGTCTGAGATTAAAAATACACTAGACACTGCAGAAAAAAGACTAGTGAACTTGAAGACATTGAAATACAAACTGTTCAAAACAAAACACAGAGAGAAAAAGGAATAAAAAATACAGAGTGTCAATGAGCTTTGTGAAAGCTTCAAGGAGCCTAATATACGTTCCAAAGAAGAGAGGTGGGAGAGAGGAAATAGAAAAAAATATTTCAAGAAAAAAGTGGCTGAAATTTTCCAGATTTGATTTAAAAAAACATAAACCTGCAGATCAAAGAAAGGCAGTGAAACTCAAGCACATGAAACAGGAATTTAACTACACCAAGGCACATAATAATCAAATTGCTTTTTGTTTTTATACTTTTTATTTATTTTTTAAAAGTTTTTGGCCTCACCACGTAGCATGTGGGGATCCCAGTTCCCTGACCAGAGATTGAACCTGTGCCCCCTGCAGTGGAAGCACAGAGTCCTAACCACTTCACCACCAGGGAAGTCCCCATCAAATTGCCTTTTAAAAGTGATAGGAAATCATAAAATCAGGCAGAGAAAAAAAGACACATTACACACAAAGCAACAAATACAAGAATAACAGCAGATGACCATCAGAAACAACATCTGTTAAGGCACCAGAAGGGAAAAACTATCGCCCTAAATCCTGTACCCTGTAAAAATATCTCTCAAAGATGAAAGCAAAATAAAGACTTTTGAAGATATACAAAAACTAAAAGAATTAATCACCAGTAACCTGGAACTACAAGAAATGGAGGGAGTCCTTCAGGCAAGAGAAAAATGATACCGGTTGGAAATCTGGATCTACATAAAGGAATGAAGAGCTCTGGAACTAATAAATATGTAGGTAAATGTAAAATGTAGAACCCTGAGTATAAATTGATACATTTAGATATAAACATAAAATTTAAATCATTTTTTAAATAATTGACTATTTAAAGCAAAAATAGTAACACTATTGTGACATTTATAACGTATGTAGAAGTAAGATATTTGACAGCAACAGTGCAAAGGCAAGGAAAGAAAAAATTAAAATATACTGTTGTAAGGTTCTTCTACTATGTGTGAAGTGTAATAATATCACTTGATGGTAGAATGTGATAAAATTAATGATGTATATTATAAACTCTGTAGTACAGATCAGCAAACTTTTTCTACAAAGGGCCATAGCCATAGTAAATATTTAAGGCTTTGCAGGCTATATTGTCTCTGTTGCAACCATTCAGCTCTGCCATTATAGAGTGAAAGAGCCACAGACAACACATAAACAAATAGAGGTAACTATGTTCCAATAAAATTTTATTTATAGAAACAGGCAACAGGTCAGATTAGGCCCAAGGGCCAAAGTTTGCCAACCCTTGCTCTAAAGCAACCACGAAGAAAACACTGCAAAGAGTTATTCCTAAAATGCCAACAAAGTAGACAAAATAGAAACAAAAAAATATTCAATACAAAAGAATTCACAAAATGTAAATAAAGAACAGATGGGACAAATAGAAAGCAAATAGATAGATGGTAGGCTTAAACTCACACACCAATAATCACATTAAATTTAAATGGTCTAAACATCCCAATTACAAGACAGAGATGGTTGGATTGGATAAAAAAGAAAGACCTAACTACATGATGTCTACAAGAAATATACTCAATATAAACCCAGGAATAGGTTAAAAGTAAAAGTATGGGGAAAAGATACACTATGCTATCAAAAGAAAGCTAGGTATTAATATCAGACAAAGCAGATTGCAGAGCAAAAAATATTACCTGCAATAAAGAGGGTAATTTCATAATGATAAAGCGGTCAGTTCCTCAAGAGAATATAACAATTCTAAGCACTGATATACTCAATAACAAGAAATTCAAAATACAGGAAATAAAAACTGATAGAACTGCCCGAAGAAATAGAAGATTCCACAATAATTGTCAGAGATTTCAAAATCCCTCCCTCAATAATTTAAGCAAGTAGATAGAAGATCAATAGACATACACGACTTGAACAATACTATTACCTAACTTGACCTAACTGATATTTATAGAACACTCCACCTATCAATTCTATACAATCTATCCTAGAAAACTGAAGAGAAAAAGAAATTTCCCAAATCATTTTATGAGGCCAGTTACTACCGTGTTACCAAAGCCAGACAGAGTCATTACAGGAGGTGAGAGGGAATCGCTATAGATCATTAACCCTCATAAATATACATGCAGAAATTCTTATAAAAATGTTAGCAAATGAAACTCAACAATACATAAAAAAGATAATACATCATGATCAAATGAGGTTTATCCCAGTGATCCAAAGATAGGTTAACATTTGACGATTAATATAATTCACCATATTGACAAATTAAAAAAGAAAAACTATATGGTCATGTCAATAGAGGCAGAATGGAATCATACAATATGTACTCTTTTTTGTCTGGTTTCTTTCACTGAGCACAGTTATTTTGAGATTCATCCATGTTGTTCAAGTATCAATACTTCATTGTTTTTTATTGCTGAGTAGTATTCCATTGTATAGAAATGTGACACTTTTTTATCCATTGTTGATGAAAATTTGAATTGTTTCTAGATTGGAAGTATTACAAGTAAAGCTATTAACAACATTCAATCCCAACTCTTAAAACGGACATAAGTTTTCATTTCTCTTGGGTAAATACCTAGGAGAGGAATGGTTGGATCATACTTTAACTTTTTTGAGAAACTGCCAAACCCTTCTCCGAAGTTGTTGTATCTTTGTATATCTCCACTATTAGTGTATGAGAGTTATTGTTACTTCACATCCTCAACAACAATGGGCAGTCTTTTTTTTTTTTTAATAAATAAATTTATTTATTTTTGGCTGTGTTGGGTCTGTTGCTGCACGTGGACTTTCTCTAGTTGCGGCAAGCGGGGGCTACTCTTCGTTGGGGTGTGTGGGCTTCTCACTGCGGTGGCTTCTCTTGTTGCGGAGCGCGGACTCTAGGCGTGCGGCCTTCAGTAGTTGTGGCTCATAGGCTCAGTAGTTGTGGCCACGGGCTCTAGAGTGCAGGCTCAGTAGTTGTGGCGCATGGGCTTATTTGGGATCTTCCTGGACCAGGGCTCGAACCCGTGTTCCCTGCATTGGCAGGCGGATTCTTAACCACTGCGCCACCAGGGAAGTCCCATGGGCAGTCTTTTTAATTCCAGCCATCCCATTAGATGTGTAGTGGTATCTCATTGTGACTTTAATTTGCATATCTCTAGTGACTAATGATGTTGAGCATCTCTTCACATGCTATTTGCTACCTGTTTATCTTTTTTTTTTTTTGGTAAAGTGTCTGTTTAGTAAATGGAGAAAGCACTTTGTAAAATTCAGTGTTCTTTTATGATTAAAAGAAAACCCTAGCAAACTAGAAATAGAAGCAAATTTCCTTAATCTGATAAAAGGTATCTATAACAAAAGCCTACACCAAACACGATACTGAAAGCTTTCTCTTGAGATAGAGAACGAAACCAGGTTGACTGCTTTCATATTTCTGTTCAACATTGTACTGAAGAACTTTAACCAGTACATAGGCCAAGAAAAATAAATAAAAATACATAGATCAGAAAGGAAGCAAATAAAGCTGTCATTCATAGACAAGATTGTATATGGAGAAATTTCAAAAGAATCTGTAGATAACCTATTAGAGGTAATAACTGAATTTAGCAATGTCAATATACAAAAATCAATTAATTTTATTTCTATACCAGCAGCAAACAATTAGAAAATGAAATTAAAATAGTACCATTTACAAGAGCATAAAAATCAAATGCCTAGAATAGATATATAGAAGATATGCAAGGCCTCTACATAGAAAACTATAAAACATTATTGAGAAAAATTTAAGAAGACTTAAATAAAAGAAAGGATACACATGGATTGGAGAACTCAGTATTGTAAAGATGTAAATTATCCCCAACTTGACTGCTAGAATCAATGCAATCTAAATCAAAATGACAGTAAAGATTTTTTTAGGACATTAATGTGATGATTCTAAAATTTATATGGAAATTCAGTGTGGCCAAGAGTAGCCAAGATAAACATAGTACATAGTTGAAGGACTTATACTAGAAAAGAAAAAATCTTGTTATAAAGTTACAGTAATTAGAGGTGGTATTTGAACAGCATAAAAAATCCAGAAGCAGACCTGCATATACATAGACATGATTTACAACAATGATAGCACGCGGAGTAGTAGAAAAAGAACGCTCTTTCAATAAATGGTGCTGGGCAATTGGATATACATACTGAAAACAATAGATTTGGACATCTTCATACCATGCACACAAACAATTCCAAGTGAATCGTAGGTCTAGATGTGAAAGGTAAAATAATACAGTTATTAGAAGAAATTATTTTGGGATAGGCAAAGATTTCTTAAATAGGACAGATGTATACACTAACTATAAGGGAAAATATTGATAAAATGGTCTATAGTAAAATCAAGAGCTTCTCTTCATTAGCACACCATTAAGAGAATGTAAAGGAAAGTCACAGTTTGAGGGAAGATATATACTTTACCTATAGCCAACAAACGGATACAGTTCTAGAATGTTTTCAAGAACTCCTAAGAAAAGAAAAACCCAATAGAAAAAATGGGTAAAAAACTGGAACAGTTACCTCTCCAAAGAGAATATCCTAAAAGTCAGCCAACACATGAGAAAGTGCTCAATCTTTTTGATCAAAGGACAATGCAAATTAAAACCCTTATGAGCTGAAAATGTTGGTGAGGATGTGGAGCAACTGGAATGATCATACATTGCTTGTAAGGAAGTAACATTGGCGCACTCACTTTGGAGAACTGGTGGTATCAACTAAGCTGATCATAAACACACCCTATGACCCAGCAATTCTCCTAGGTATAGACCCAAGGAATATATACATATCTGTCCCAAAAGACATGAACAAGGATAGTCATAAAAGCTTTTAGTCATAGTACCTTAAAACAGGAAACAATCCAGATGTCCTTCAATAGTATAATGGATAAACTAATTGTGGTATATTACAACAAAGAATGCTATACCATGTTATGGCAATGAAAATGAACTAATCACTGATACATGAAACATGGAGTTAAATCTCTCAAACATGAGAGAAAAAAGCCTGAGAGAAAAGAGTTCATATTGTATGATTCCAATTTATATAAAGTTCAAAACAGACTAAAGTAATTAATGATATTAGAAGTCAGGATAGCCGTAGTGTTTACATTTGCAGAGAAGGGGGACAATGCCCAGGAAGGGACAAGACAAGGGCTTCTGGGATGCTGTTGTTTATCGCGGGGTCTGAGAAGTGATTCCATAGGTGGTGGTTTCTTTGTGAATATTCATTAAGCTGTACAATTATGATTTGTTTTCTGAATATATATTAAGCTTCAATTTTAAAGTATTAAAGAAAAAGAGAGAGCACTAAATCAAAAGATGGGAGGAAGAAAGAGAGGTCCAGCTGTGGGTTTGAGAGCAGCAGGGACTCTAGAGGCCCACCAGGGAGGTGGTAATACCCCTAAAAGAAAAAGCAGTGGAGTGAGTGAGGATCTTGGAACGAAGTTTCCAGCCTCAGCAATGATTCCCCAAGCCCAGAGGTAGTCCCGGATTAGTACATACTAACAAAACCAAAGGAATACATGGGCTGAGACAGTGGAGCTCTCACCTGTCTGGATGCATGACCCATGATCTGAGTACCTCTCCCCTCCCTCACCCAGACTCCCATCATCACATCACCTTTTTCCACTGAGAAAGATCCAAAACTTGAAATAAGGAGGAATAGCATTTGTGTCAGTAATGGCTGGAGTTTAACTTTCCAACAACCTGGCAGAATGGGGGCTTGGGTTAAGTTTTAGGAAATAAAGTAAGATCTCTTCCTCCTTCTTGCCCCCTTCATCCTTTCTTCTCATAGTTTCTTCCCAATCATCACCCTAGAGGCAGTGGGAGAATGACCAAAGCAATCTATTTGATATACTTAAGAGTGGCCTTGTGGGTATAACCCAGAATTTACTATATTCCCCTAAAATTTGCTCTTACATACTAAAATGAACATATGTCAGGAGCTCTCGTCCCCAAAGACCTCTGTTATAAAATTCACTAGACCTTTCTGTACTTTGTCAGCCTTCCTGGAATATTTTTTGCCAGAGTGTTGGTCTTTTTGCATGGAATTGTCCATCTTAGCAAAGTTCTGTGATATATTCCACGTGTTTGATGAAAAACTTGACTGTGTGTTCTTCTAAGCACCTGAAACAGCAAAATACAGCATTTGTAGGGATCACTTCACAATCTTGGTAAGTATGTTGATTGGGTTCTGTTGTATCTGCAGGATAAACTGAGAAATCTTGTGGGTAGAGGCTGAGATTTACCAAGTTCTACGACCCCAAATCCCAAACACATTGCACTGCTTGTAGTAGGAACTCTGTAAGTGTTCTCTGTTGATGTTGCTTACAGAGCTCTTGTAGGTTTGAATTTTATAAATTTATTTCTACTGAGATAATTTACATACAATATAATTCATCGGTTCAAAGTGTACATTTTTAAGTTTTGGCAAGTGTTTACAATTGTGTAAAATACCACAACAATTAAGATATAAATATATCCATCCCCCCCCCCCACCCCAAAGCTCCCTATGTCTCTTTGCAGTCAATACCCTCCCAACCCTGGCATCTGGAAACCACTGCTTTTCTTTCTGTCACAATAGTTGCCTTTTCTAGAATGTCATATATGTGTAATCATACAGTATATACCGTTTTGTGTCTATTTTTTTTCACTTCGCACAATGCTTTTGAGATTCTTCCATGCGGTAGCATGTGTCAATAATTTGTTCCAGTTGCTACACATTCTCACAAACACATTTGGTAAGTCTTACTAATTTTAGGCATTCCAGTGATTGTATAGTGGTATCTCATTGTCATTTTAATTTGTATATTTTCATGTGCTTATTTGCCATTTGTTTACCTCCTTTGGTGAAGTGTCTGTTCAAATCTTGACTATTTTTTTAAACAATTGGGTTATCTCGCTATTGAGTTATAGAAGTTCTTAATATATTCTGGATACAAGCCCTTTATCATATATGTGTTTTAGAAATATCTGCTCCCAGTCTGAGGCTTACCTTTTCGTTTTCTAACAGTGTCTTTTCAAAAGCAAAAGTTTTAATCTTGATCAGGTCGAATTTATCGATTATTTTTTTTATGGTTTGTGATTCTTTTTTGTCTTGTCTAAGAAATCTTTGCCTAACTCAAGGTCACAAATATTTTCTTCTATGTTTTCTTCTAGAAGTTTTATGCTTTTAGCTATTATGCTTAGGTCTAAGATTCATTCTGAATTAAATTTTTTATTTGGCATGAGATATAGGTCAGGTTTGTTTTATTGCATTTAAATATTCAATTGTTCTAGCACCATTTGTTGAAAAGAATATCCTTTTCTCTATTGAATTATTTTGGCATAGTCATCAAAAGTCCAAGAATTCTGTTCTTTTGACCTATATGTATACCCTTATACCAACAGCGCACTATCTTGGCTTTATAAGTTTTGAAATCAAGGTAGTTGCAACTTTGTTCTTCACTTTCAAAATTATTTTGACTATACTAGTTCTTTTTAAAGTTATTATTATATAAGTTTCAGGAGTACAGAATTGTAATTTGACACCTGTGTATGCTACAAAATGATCACCACCACAGGTCTAGTTACCATCCATCACCATACAGTTGATGCCCTTCACACATTTCACCCACACCCCCAACACACTTCCCCTCTGGGAACCATTGGTACTAGCCCTTATAAGCTCTTTCGAATTACCATGCAATTTATACAACTAGCAGGTCAATTTCTACCAAAAAACCTCTTTGGATTTGAATTGGGATTGCACTGAACCTATAAAACAATTTAGAGAGAATTAATATCTTAACTTTGTCGAGTGTTATGATCCAGTAACGTGGTATATTTCTCCAATTATTTTCAACATTAAGTATGACGATGTTAATTGTAGGTTTTCTTATAAAAGCATTTTATCACTTCCAATCCTAGTTTCTTCAGAGTTTTTAACAAGAACAGGTGTTGAATTTTATCAAATACTTTTTCTGCATCTATGGAAATGATCATATTATTATTCTTTTTGAGTATTCTATGGGATTATATTGATCGATTTTCAAATGTTAAAACAACCTAGTATTTCTGGAATAAATTCTACTTGATCATGATATACTATCAATTTTTTATATTGCTGAATTCAATTTACTAAAGTTTTGTCAAGGATTTTTTTGCATCTGCATTCATGAAAGATATTAGCCTGTAGTTTTCTCTTTTTTGTAATGTCTTTGGTTTTGGTATTAGAGTAATGCTGGCTTCATAAAATGAGTTTCTCTTTTATTTTGTGGAAGAGTTTGTGTAGAATTGGTATTATTTCTTCCTTAACTTTTTTTTTAAATTTTTATTTATTTATATTTTATTTTTGGCTGTGTTGGGTCTTCGTTTCTGTGTGAGGGCTTTCTCCAGTTGCGGCGAGTGGGGGCCACTCTTCATCGCAGTGCACGGGCCTCTCACTATCGTGGCCTCTCTTGCTGTGGAGCACAAGCTCCAGACGCACAGGCTCAGTAGTTGTGGCTCACGGGCCTAGTTGCTCCGCAGCATGTGGGAACCTCCCAGACCAGGGCTCGAACCCGTGTCCCCTGCATTGGCAGGCAGATTCTCAACCACTGTGCCACCAGGGAAGCCCTCTTCCTTAACTTTTTGATGGAATTTATGAGTAAAGCCATTTGGGCCAGGAGTTTTTTCAGTGGGAAGGTTTTTTTAATGACAAACTCCATTTGCATGTTAGATATAGGGTCTTCAGATTATCTATGTCTTCTTGAATGAGCTTTGGTAATTTGTGTCTTTCAAGGAAGATTTTCCATTTCATCTCTGTCATGTAATTTATTGGCATTAGGTTGTTCATAATAGTCCCTTATTATCCTTTATGTCTGTAAGTTCTGTAGTAATGTCCCTCCTTCATTTCTGATATTGGTAATTTGCATCTTATATCTTTTTGTTAAAGATATAAACCTCTGGCTAGAGGTTTATGGATCTTTTCAAAAGAAAACAGCAAGGGGTTTCATTGATTTTTTTCCCATTTCTGTTTTCTATTTCATTTACTTCTACTATTACCATTATTATTTCCTTCTTTCTATTTATTTTAGGCTTTATTTGCTCTTCTTTTTCTAGCTTTTTAAGGTGGAAGCTTAAATCATGGAATTTAGACCTTTCTTCTTTCTTAATATAAGCATTTAATACTGTGAATTTTCCTCTAATCCCTGTTTTAACAGCATCTCATGTATGTTGAAATGTTGTGCCTTCATTTTCTTCCTAAACTAGCTTCTATTTTTCTTATAATATCTTTTGACATATGGTTTATTTGGAAGACTGCTGTTTAATTTCCAAGTAGCTGGAGGGATTTTGAGTTTTTCTGCTCTTATTGGATGGAGGTTTTTTAAAATAAATGTCAATTAGGTCAAATTGGTTGATAATTTTGTTCAAGTCTTTTATATCCTTATTGATTTTCTCTTTATTCATTCTATCAATATGGAGAGAAAAGTGTTGAAATCTCCCACATTATATTATTGTGAATTTGTTTATTTCTTTTTTAAGTTTTGTCAGTTTTTGCTCTATGTATTTTAAAGCACTGTTTGGTTCATGCACATTTATAATTTTTACCTCTTCTTGGTGAATTGAACCCTTTATCACTGTGAAATGCCCCTTTTTATCCCTGGTAATATTCCTTGTTCTGAAGTCTATTTTTTCTGATATTAATATAGTCACTCCAGTTTTCTTTTGACTACTGTTAGCAAACTGTATCTTTTTGCATCCTTTTACTTTTAACCTATCCGTGTCTTTATATTTAAAGTTGGTTTCTGAAAGGTAACATATGCTTGAGTTGGATCTTGGTTTTTTAAAATCTGTTCTGGTTATCTCTTTTTGATTGGAGTGTTTAAAACTTTTACATTTAATGTAAAAATTTATATGGTTGGATTTAAATCTACCATTCTCCTGTTTGATCTTTGTTCCTTTTCTCCTTCATTCTTTTGGATTAAATGAGTATTTCTTATGATTCAATTTTACCTTCATTGCTGATTTATTAGCTATACTTATTTTATTTTTAGCAGTTGCTTTAAGGTTTAGCGTTTACATCTTTAATTTATCACAGTAAAAAAAAACACCACTTCACATATAACGTAAGAACTTTACAATAGTATACTTCCATTTCCCACATTCCATACTTTTTGTTATTTTGAGATACATTTTAGTTCTACATGTATTATGAATCTCACGTTATTATTTTTTTTAAAGACTTGTTTTAATTTTATTCATTTTTTGGCTACATTGGGTCTTTGTTGCTATGTGCGGGCTTTCTCTAGTTGTGGCGAACGGGGACTACTTTGTGTTGTGGTGCACGGGCTTCTCATTGTGGTGGCTTCTCTTGTTGCAGAACTCGGGCTCTAGGCGCGCAGGCTTCAGTAATGCAGCTCAGTAGTTGCAACATGCGGGCCCTAGAGTGCGCGGGCTTCAGTAGTTGCACTGTGTGGGCTCAATAGTTGTGGCGCGCAGTCTCAGTAGTTGTGGCACATGGGCTTAGTTGCTCCACGGCACGTGGGATCTTCCCAGACCAGGGATCGAACTCATGACCCTGCATTGGCTGCCACCAGGGAAGTCCCTCGTGTTATTTTTCATTTAAACAGTCAATCATTTTTTAAGGAGATTAAAATAAGAAAAAATGTATTTTATATTTACCATTGTCAGTGTTCTTTAATTCTTTGGGTTTATCTAAGCTTCTGTCTGGTATCATATTCCTTCTGTCTGCAGAACCTATTTTAACATTTCTTGTAGTGCAAGTCTTCTGATAATGCATTCTCTAGGTTTTTGTTTGCCTAAAATAATCTTTTTTTCTTTCATTTTCTTAGTCATTTTTATTGGTAATAGAATTCTGTGTTGACAGTTTCCCTCCTCTCCCCAACTTTAAAATATATTACTCCATTGTCTCCTAACTTGCATAGTTTATGATGAGTGATCCACTGTAATTCTTATCTTATAGTCCTAATATATCTTTTTTACCCACTATTTTTAAGTTTTTCTGTTTATCACTTTTATTCAGAAATTTGATTTTGATGATGACTGCATCATTTTATTATTTTCTTTATGTTTTTACTATTTGGGATTCATTGAAATTCCTGAATCTGCAGATTTATAGTTTTCATCAAATTTGGAAAATATTCAGCCATTATTTTTTCAAAAAATTTTCAGCCTTTCCCCACCCCAGTTTCTTTCCTGGAGCTACAAGTATACGTATATAGATTACTTAATATTTTCCCACAATCACTGAGATTCTGTTCTTTCCCCTCCCCCCCACTTTCATTTGGGCAGTGTATATTGCCTTCAAGTTCAATGATCTTCTGTAGTTTCTAATCTGCTGTTAATCCCATCTATTATATTTTTATTTCAAATATTGCATGTCTCATCTCTAGAAGTTACATTTGGGTCCTTTTTAAAAATATTTTCCATTTCTATCTTCATTATGTTCATGTTTTCCTTTACATATTTGAGCATGTTTATAATACCTGCTTTAATGTCCTTTTCTACTAATTTTTTTAAAATTTATTTATTTAATTTATTTATTTTTGGCTGCATTGGGTCTTCATTGCTGCACACGGGCTTTCTCTAGTTGCGGTGAGCGGGGGCTACTCTTTATTGCGGTGCGTGGACTTCTCATTGTGGTGGCTTCTCTTGTTACAAAGCACGGGCTCTAGGCATGCAGGCTTCAGTAGTGGTGGCTCAAGGACTCTAGAGCGCAGGCTCAGTAGTTGTGGTGCACGGGCTTAGTTGCTCCACGGCATGTAGGATCTTCCCGGACCAGGGCTCGAACCCGTGTCTCCTGCATTGGCAGGCGGATTCTCAACCACTGCACCACCAGGGAAGCCCCTTTTCTACTAATTTTATGATCTCTGTCATTTCTGGGACTGCTAATATTGACTGCTCTTTCTCTTGGATATGTGTCTTATTTTCCTGTATTTTTCATGTCCAGTAATTTTGTACTGGACACTGGACATTGTGAGTTTTACACTGTTGGGTACTGGATTTTGAAGTATTTCTGTAGAGTGTTGCATTTTTTTTTTCTGGCACAATTTCCAGTAACTTACAGACCCATATGCTCCTTTCCAGCTTTTTAAGCTTTGTTATAGTGAATCCAGAGCAGCTTTTACTCTAGGAATAATTTATCTCCACTACTAAGACATGATATTTCTATAGACTCTGCCCAATCAATCCTCATCTGATACAGTGTCTCTCTATTCTGGTTTATGGGAACATGAAGTAGTCCCAGTTCTGTGTCAGGCCCAGAAATTGTTCAGCCTACTGCTTTCTGGTGGCTCTTTCCCCAGTCTTAGTTTCTTCTCATGCATGTGCCCATCATTCCTCAGCCAAAGACTTGAGGAGAGCTCTCTTCCTATATCTGAACTTTTTATGTGCAGGTCCCTCCCTTATGGTGTTCTACCCTGTAAATTCCAGCCGCTTTGGTCTCCCTGAACTCCGATTTCTATCTCCCCAGCTCAGAAACTGAGGTTTCCCTCACCCTGAACTGTGGCCTAGAAACTGCCCCGAGCACTAAGCTGGAGCAATTGTGGGGCTCACCTTGTTTTTCTTCTCTCAGGGATTACAGTACTGGGCTCCCTGTTGTTCAATGTCTAAAAACCGTGTTTCCTATATTTCTCTGTTTTTTTAGTTGTTAACAGCAGGAGCATGATTTAATTTTCATAGAAGTTAATCTTTCATGAACAGACTTTTTATTTTGCTCACCTTTTTTCCTAAGGAACTTACATCATTTATAAATACTAAGGAATGAAGGATTGAATAAATGATGTTATGCTCTACCAATCCTTTGCTCCTTCAGTATTTACTCTTCACTTTATTCTATCACCCTCACAGCAGCAATTCTCAATCGTTTATGGTGGACAATCTATACTAAAAACTTAATATTTTATATAATTATTGGCAACACACTCAAAGAAATTAAGAAATTAAAAACAACAGAAACAAGTCAATATTGATCATAGCACAATCACTACTCTAGTATAAGAATGTCTTTTAGGATCTATAAAAGCAGCCACTATTCACTTGTCACGTCTCAGTGCAGTGTTGTTGTCTTAGTAATAACCATCTACTTCCCTAGCTGCAATAAAGCTGTTATTTTTTAAATGCATTAGTGTGCTAGAATTATGAGTAATTAGAAGAGATTTAAGCTGCTTATTACAATGGTAATATGTACATATTGTCAAATTTTTGGAAAGATAAATTTAAAAGATTTAAAAAAACAATTCATATTCCTACCACCCAAAGACAACACTATTAATAATGTTTTCCAGCCTTGTTACTGCATACCTGTGAAGCCAGGATGAGAGAAGGTGCAGCCCAGGTGTGAATGGAGCACTGTGCAGATGTGCCTCACTGGTGCACTTGCTTGTATAACTGTTCATGACAGGATGTCAGGGGCCTGGAATCTAAGAAAGAGCAATGAAGATATACTACCTTCCTAATCAACAGCATATGTTTAAGCAGTTCCCAGGTGAGGGCCAGTGCAGTGATCAAGAGTATCCAGTCATCTGTTCAAGGTTAATAGTCCTGGGTTCTGCCACTTAATAGTTCTGATTTGGATGAGTCACTTGACCTTTTAAATCCATTTCCTCCTCCATAAACGGAGATTGGTAACAGTACCTTCCTCTCAAGTTGCTTGTGAGGATCAAATACGATGATCCACAAGTAGTAAATGCTGCCTAGCCTACAGTAGGCTTGTATTAACATTAGATTTTAATACATGAACGGGGATAATATATTAACAGCTTAAAAGAATAGCTGTCATTTCTTGAGCCCCTACACTCCTAAATCCCTTGTATAGAATACTTCACGCAATCCTTACAATAATCCAGTGAGGTATTATCCCCATTTTACAGATGAGAAAACTGAAATTCAGAGGGAGGGGTTAAGTGACTTACTCAAGGTCACACCAGGAGTAAGAGGTGGGATCAGGCTTTGAACCCAGGAAGTCTGACTTCTGCTTGCTCTGAACCACTATAATAACCTCTAAGGCAGCACACACTAAATGTTAACATGCTAAATGTTGACATTTACTATCCTTGAGTGTGTATGGTTGGTTTTTTAAAAATTAGGACATTGCATAGAGTCCTGTGCAATGTACTATGCAAATAGAGTCCTATGCAAATATTGAGGCTGTCTTGAATTTTCACAGGATGCTGGGGGTCCCCAGAACTCAGTTTGAAAATTCCTGAGGCAGTTCACTGTTGGGTAGTTCTAACTGCTAGAAAGTTCCTGTGTGAATCAGCTCAGAATAAGTCTCACTCCTCTTCCATGTTGGTGAGTTTTGAAATGCAGGTCATAGCTTGTAGTGTTTTGTGAAGCTTTTGTTTGTTATGTGCATGTGTATGTGTGCTGGATCACAATATAAAATGCATTTCTTACCATGGGTCACAGTCAAAAAGTTTGAAAGCCACTGTTCTATATGACTATTCTTCAGGTATTTGAAGGCAGCTGTCATAACCCACAACCTAAAGACTAATTCTCTTCTCCACAAGGGACCTCTTCAGCTTCTGCAATACCCTTGTAACATGGGGATTCCTCCTTTCATTATACTGGGTACCATCCTCTGGCCCTGTCACCAGATTCATCTGGGCCTCTCCTCAAATTGCCTTTGGGATGACTTCCTTGACCACTCTCTCTTCAGAAGCACCACCCATCTCTCTCTAGCCTCTGACCCTGTCTAATTTTCTGAAAGCACTTTTCACTACCCAACATGATATTTTATATGTAATATATAAAATATTTTTTTATGATCTTCATCAATAAGATGTTCATCACTGAATCCCCAGTCTGTTTCCTGGCACATAGCAGTTGCTCAATAAATATTTGTGGACTGAATGAATGGATGAATACTAGGAGTAGACACATTTTATCCATAATGTATATAGATGTACTCATAATATTAAATACAACTCTTTCCATTAGGAGCTACATTCTAGAAAGATTTAACTCACAAAACTACAACTGTAGGCATGTTTTCATTCTACCATCTCTATGTTTTAAAAAACCCTTATTACTTATCTTATAGTATTATCACATATTTCATATATTTATGCATGTATTTTACTGTAGTATATCAATATATACTACCTCATGTATACTGTTACCTTTATGTGGAATTTTATGGGACTTGCATGAGTAGTTTTGACTATATGAGATTTTTATTGATTCACTTACAATGCTATGGTGCATGTTGGAAGTATTTTACATTTTTCAAAGCACTCTTGGGTAAATAATCTATTTGATATTTTTCTGAAGCCGAGAAAGTGTGTCGGAGAGCTGGAATAAACTTCCGCTGCCGGTTAGTGACCTCTAGATTCCAATCACAGCCTTTCGTTTCACAGATGGGTAAACCGAAGTCCCGAGCAGGGAAGGAGATGGAGTGGACCTGGGATTAGAATTTAGCTCTTTGTGGCCCACCTGCTGCCAGACGCCCCCAAACGTTTGTACACTCGCCGGAGCTGAGGCAGGGGAGTCAGATGCCCACGCCCCTCACCGGAGCTCTGTGGGGAAGGCATGCCCTGGTTATTATCACCACTTTTCAGGTGGGGACTCTGAGGGCACACCTCCAGGGAGGGGAACCTCCTACAGTGGCTTCTTCCTGCCCTCACGGCACCACCTAGCTCGGCAGCGGAATTCCGCACGCACCGGGCAGGCGGCGGTCTCAGTGGGCGTCCCATGCGGTGCGCCGGGTCCTCCTCCCCACGACCCTGGCATCCGTCCCCCAAAAGGGACATCTTCCTACCTTATCGGGTCCCCCAGGGCTGAATCTGGCCTGTCAACCTCCTTGTCGCTATGGCAACCACAGGCCTAAACATTCTAACTTCCACCTTCTGCCCGCCTCCTGATGAACTCGAGCCAATGGTGTCCTCCGTTTCTTTAGCGTGAAAAGTTGTTGGCCAATGATCATAGGCATTTCAAAAACCGCTGGGAAGCTGCCAGAATTTTAGGGTTCAGGTTAACTACGTCAGGATGGGTGGGGAACCTTAATAGGGCTTATCTAGGCAACCCCCCCAAAATCTTGTGATAGACCCAAAGCCTTAGACTTCTGCTCACCCAGAAATCCTACTTCAAGGAATAAATCTAAAAGAACTAACATTCATCGAAGCCCTGTTTATAAGAGCCAAAGAAAAATGACTGAAACGGGCAGCATACGAGGGCAGCCATGTAGTGTTCCAGGAGCCCCTCTTTACACACTTAAGAGCAATCACAGTGATCTTGTCATTCTCCCTCTTAGAACACTCCAAGGGCTCCCCTTTAAACTTAGGATGAAATCCAAACATCTTCATATAAGCTGTCCCTTGCCCGTCCCGCTCCTCCTTCCCACGCGCCAGAAAAATCTCGCACCAGCCACGCTGTCCTTTGGGCAGTTCCTACAATATGTCAACCTCGTCCTGCTCTCGGGTGTTCCCTCTGAGTTCGCTTGGTGTCAGGGTCTGAACCACAACTGCCTCTTTCTCATCATCGAGGTCTCTGTCCAAATGTCATGTCTTCACCTGTAAAATGGGCATGAGCCCAATGTCTCACTCAGGGGGTTGTTGAGAGGATCTGAAATGAAATGCATGTGAGTGAAAAAGCAGAAGCTCCATGCACGTAATAATTATTTTTTAAATACAACTCATTTTTTTAAAATTTAATTTTTAAATTGAAATATAGTTGCTGTACAATATTATATGTTACAGGTGTACAGAATAGTGATTCACAATTTTTTAAGGTTATACTCCATTTATAGTTATTATAAAATATTGGCTATATTCCCTGTATTGTACAATATATCTTCGGGGCAATTATAATTATTACACTTGTACATTACGGAAGCATTCAAGTGCTGGGCTTACTGGTGGACCTTAAGTATTGCTGAGCTGTGGACGTACCGGGAGGGTTGGTATATTGTGCTGCCAACAGGTGTTCCGGGAGGATAGGCAAGGAGAGATTTTTATGGCCCCGCGGCTTTGGGAGGAACCGGGCCTTGAAAGATGTGTGGGATTTGAATACCTGGTGAGAGCGTGGGGTGGGGGAACAGCAGGAGCAAAGCCCGGGAGGGGGCTCTGAGGATAAGGAGGCAGGACACCTGGCAGGCTGCCCACCTGTAGGGCAGGTGTTGTGAGCAAGTCACCGGAGCTTTCCAGACACAGCCCGAGGAGGGAGCGGAGTTTTGTTCCAACGTCCTTCCTGTGGCCGCTAGAGGGGACCCTCTCCAGGCGAGCGCAAAGCTCCTGCGGGGCGCCGCCTCCTCAAGGCTCTCCCCCTACGCTTCAAGCAAGCTTCTCGGCGGAGCCAATGCCGGAGGTCTGTCCCGCCCACCCCTCCTCGCAGCCACTCGCCTGCGCCAAATGCCCGCCAGCTTTTGACTGGCAGGCGGCCTGGCAAGTCAAATCGCGGCCTTTGAAAGCAAAACACTGCAGCACTGGGGCACCTCTGGGTTGGGGAAGGAATCTAGGAGGCTGTGCCTCCGGGTTGCGCGAAGAGTCTAAGTCATTGCTCAGAAACCTCTGATAGGTGGGCCTTAGCGGAAACGCCGCCGGTGAGTAGTGATTAAGACTAAGGGCGGGGGAAGGGGGACTTGAAGTCACCCTTCATTTCAGGAAAAGCGAATGCATTTGTGATCATCTACCGTAAATATCTTCCTTCTTGTCATTGTGGGTCTCATTGCCTCAGAATGCTTTTTCCATTTTCGCATCGAGGAGAGGGGCATGGATTTGCCTTAATAAAGGTGATGCCAGGCGTTACCAAATCAGGAAGTGAAATAGAGTAACTTCGCCTGAATTGTTCCTATACACGCCGGCTTGGGCGATAGTAGATGGTGGAGTTAGCAGGTGGATGAGAGAAGGCCTTCTTGATCCATGCTGGCCTCTGGAAGTTGCTTCCAGCGCATTGGGTGGGGACTTTAGCGTGTAAGCCTTTAGTGAGACAAAGCCCAGGAAAGGGAAAGCGCTTGGCCTGCAACTGGCACTCAGCAACCGGAAGCTGAATTGGCAGGTGGTGGGAAAGGGCGTGTTTGCGTTGTTTGTTCAGGCAGAGCCAAATTCTATCAGTAGGGTCTAATACAGACCCTACTCTTAGCAGCCACGAGCTGCGTTTCTCTAGGCTGGGAAACCGTACTCTGTGGGTCAGTGAAGTAATTCATTGAGATGAGGGCTGGGGGATGGAGTGGAAGCCATCACCTAGTGAATTATCTTTCCTTTTTTGAGTCAGCGACCCTGTGCTCACTGGTGGCTGTGAGGGCCTCAAAATTAAGGGGTGACTGGCAGCACAGAGTTGGCTCCTTGTCTCTAGGGCATATGTTAGTCCTGGAAAAGTGCTTTGAAGTCAGGAAAAGAGAGTCGCTGGGCAAAGAATGTGTGCCTTATAAGGAAGGGCAACTTGCGGAGAGTTCCTCCAAGGCTTTTAGTCCCAACGGCTACACAGCTGAGGGAGAGTTTTCTGTCTTTGCAGGCCATGATGCCTCAGAGGCCTGGGGTTCCTGAGGCAGAGAGGGAAGCTGCTTTTTCAAAGCGAATTAAATGAGAGTAACCACAGCCGCCACAAAGGAGGGCAAAAAAGAAACCCACCTGGAGGAACCAGCTGATCCAGAGGAGGTTAGTTAGGGGCCTAGATTCCCATCAGCCCCTTGGCACATCCCTGTGGTCTCTCTGACGTGTTGTGGGCGGGGCTGGCTATACGGGCTGTATCTCTGGAGTCGTGGTTGGTTAGGCCTGAGTAAGCCGTTCTCTTCTTGCCCGTGAAGCAGCCACGGTGCACCAGGTGCTTCACAGGCCTGTCTATAGCCAGTCAGCAGGTATGTATGGAGGTCACCGTGCCAGGCTCTGGGCTAGATCTCGGCAGGGAGCAACGGAGCAGGGGATTCAGCAAACTGCTTCCCAGAATTTGTGCTCCAGTGCCCCTTCACCTCCAGGCTGAAAGACTCTAAGAGGATCTCAGAGATCAAGGGAGCCCTGGGCCACCCTTCCTTCCTAAGGCATAAAAGTATAGTGAAGAATAATTACGCTTTTCACAAGATTACAAACAAATATTCGTAGGGCTTTATAGTCAGGGAGGTCTGGTTATGGGATGTGAGTTACAAAGTTGTCTGATGAGTGTACTTCAGGTATATATATACTGAACATATAACCTCATCTAGAGGCAGCAGCAATCATTTAACTTTGAGGCCCTTTGACAAAGTGAGACCTGGGCTACATTGTCTAAGTGCTGCCCCTGTGCTAAGCCCTGCATCTGATGTCTCCTAGATACTGGACTGAGTGTTAGTCCTATAACATAAGACTGTGCTGTTCACACCAGGAACCAGAATTCCAGGGCCTAGGGCTAGATAACAGAAGGAACTGGAAGCTACAGGAAAGATAGGAGGCAGCTTTCTGACACCTTGAGGCACAGCAGAGACTTTGTTTGGCACGCAGTAAGCCCTCAAATATCCCGTTGCTTGAGAGAAAGAAAGGTGTATTCATAGGCAAATTAAATAATTAGACCGGTAATAATAAAATTTATACTAATAATAACTGACATTCATTGACCATTCACTGTGCACACATTTTATATGCATTATTTCACCAAATTCTCATAACAACACATGGGCACGGAATATCCATATTTCACAGCAGAGGAAACTGGCTGAAAAGTTAAATGACTTGGCCAAGGTAAAACAGGTAGCACATGGCGGATCAAAAGTAATTTTAAATATTTTTATATTAAAATAAACATAGACTTTGCAGTAGAATCCAAATTTGTATGATTTTTTTTTTTTTTTTAATATAAGAAGACCTCAAAGAAACCCTTAGCACTTGCAGAAGGTATTTTGGCCATGCTTCCCATAACACTAAGGGCGTACTTCCTCTTTCTCTATTTGGTAGAAAAGCTTGAGATGCCCTGAAAATATCAGTCCAATGAAGCTAATGGGAATTACCGTCATTGCTGGTTTTACTTGAGGCCACATTTTACCCCTGTTCTACAGATGAGGCAACTGAGACTCCCAGAGGCAAAATGATCTGGTCACTTAGGTCTTCCCCCTCCTGGTCCAATGTTGTATCACCTGTGCTAGGCTGACCCTCAGGAGCAGGACAATTCTTCCATCTTCCATGGAGATAACTTTTCCTCTCATTCTTTCTTTCCTGCATCAGAATGTAGATGGTTCCTTTTCTATGGCAGTGGGATTTTTTTCTTTTTTTGGAGTCCTGGAGAAGTAGATGTAGGTAGTGTTCTACTTCTTATGTAGGGGAGCCTATAGAAAAGTAGCATTTAAATTAGGATATGATGGAAGGAAGGAAGCAAAGGAGGCGAGGGAAGGGGTTTTTAAAGGGCTGGGAAAAGGCTTTGAGGTAGGTGAGCCATATCTTTATTTGAGATGATAATGTTTCAGTGTTTCATTGTACATGCATTTTTAATGTTCTTCCCCACCCTCTAGAGCACCACGAGAATCAGGAAACGCATCCCTGCCTGTCTGCCTGGGAAGAGACCTAGAAACTGGCACGTCTTTGTGGGAAGATGAGGAAAAGGCTGTAAATCGGCCAAAAGAGCCTTAAAGTACTCTTTCCGCATGGGAAAGTGATGGCTGGTAGAAGGAGGCGAACCCCACAAGGAAAGATGGCTTAGCAGCAGCTGCAGCTACCGAACCAGGCCCGGTGGGATGTGCCCTTAGACCACCATGGACGGAGCCCACAGAGCAGCCCTGCAGCTGCAGCAGCTCCCGCCCGCGAGCAGTGCTGACCCTGTGAGTGAGGCTTCCTTCTCCTACAAGGCAAGAGCTTTTATTTTTTTGGTTTGGGAATTTTATATTTTTCTAACAAGAAAGTAACACGGTGCAGCATTGGCTAACAGATAGGTCCAGGGTCCGCGTGCCTATCGCTGGCAGAAACAGGCAGACCCTCCAAGCGTACAAGAGAAAGTGTAATCAAAAGAAATGTTCATTAAAATACATAAAAATAGGAAGGTAGAGAAATATTTTAAAAGGAATTCATTCCCACTTAGAAGACTTGATTTTTTAAAAAAAATCACCTGCTCCATTACTCGGAGACAACCTTTGTTCATATTTCTGTATATTTCCTTCCTGTCTTTTTCTGGTATTACAGATTGGGGATCAGATTGTACAGAGAGTTTTGTTTCTTGGTTGTTTCCCTTAACCTTGTTTGTGGACTATTTCCCCACGTCACTGAGTAGTGATTGAAAGCATGCTTTCTGAATGATGCGCAGTAATCTGTTGAGCTGCTGTATCAAAATTTGCTGGAAAGACCTCCTATTGTTGGATGTTTAGGTTGTTTCTAATCTGGGATGACTGTAAATGCTGCAGTGAACATCCCGGAGAGCATGCCCCTTTGCTATCTCTAAGAATTGGATAGCCCTGGAAGAGGCAGTCTCTCCCCAACAAGCGAGGTCACAAATGCCAGTGCATCAAGAATACAGAAAATAGGGCTTCCCTGGTGGCACAGTGGTTGAGAATCTGCCTGCCAATGCAGGGGACACGGGTTCGAGCCCTGGTCTGGGAAGATCCCACATGCCGCGGAGCAACTAGGCCCGTGAGCCACAATTACTGAGCCTGCGCGTCTGGAGCCTGTGCTCCTCAACAAGAGAGGCCGCGATAGTGAGAGGCCCGCGCACCACAATGAAAAGTGGCCCCCACTTGCCGCAACTAGAGAAAGCCCTCGCACAGAAACAAAGACCCAGCACAGCCACAAATAAATAAATAAATAAATAAACGAAGACCCAGCACAGCCACAAATAAATAAATAAATAAGAAGAAGAAGAAGAAGAAGGGATCTATCAATCCCTTTAAAAAAAAAAAAAAAAAAACGAATACAGAAAATATAGTTAATATAATTGCCCTTGTGGGGAATGGATGCCAAGATGAGGTTTCTAATAAGTTTCCATTTTAATCACAAATTTTATTCAGTTACTTATTACAGAAATATCTTCATGCCAGAGCAAAGGTAAATAAGTCATAGTGACTCTATCAAAGAGCTTAAGAATTGAGGTGGCAGACAGGCATGTGAACAAAGGGTGATGAGCTGACCGAAGTACCAGGGGGGATAAAGGGAAGAAGGCTAGGCTTCAAATCCCTACCTGTTCCTAAGTGATTAGACGTAGGGCTTAGGTAACCCTCAGAGCTTCTCTTACAGGTAGGATGGTGGTAGCAACACCTCCCTGCATCCCTCATCCCTCCTCGGCTGCATGGATCAATGAGAAAGCACGTAGCCGAGCGCTAGGCATGCAGGAGGGGCTTGACTCACCGCTTGGCTCAGAAATGTCTCGTGGTTACAAACAGGAACAGATGAAGGTGCATAGAGCAGAGAAAGGAGTAGTTAATTCTGCCTGGGGGAAGGGGAAGGGGTTTCTAAGGGGAAGCTGTCTCTTTCCTCCTTGATTTTAAGGCTATTTTGGTTGCAAGGAATAAAAATCCATTTCAGAGACGCTGAAGGGAAAGGTAAAATTATTATAAGGCTACAGGGTAGCTCATGGAACCCAGGGGCAAGAAGGGCCGTGGGGCTTGAAAGGTGGTAGAACTCTTAATCACACGTTCAAAAGAGGGAGGATCTGATTGGCCCAGCTTGGGTCAGGTGTCTACATTCGTCCAATCAGTAGTGGCTGGGGGTGGGGTCCTCCAGCAAACGTGATGTCTCCACACTGTGGGCTTGTGGCTGATGCACTGTGGGCATCTCCTACCTTTGGGGGAAACATTGAGAGGCCCCAAGTCCACGCTGATCGGGGGATGGCGTTAGAAACAAGCAGTTTGCCCTGAGTTACAGCCCCGCCCTCGCCTTACCCAGCAGGGAATGGATTCTGGTTGTTGGGGGAGGGTGGTCTGTGAGACCAACAGGCTGAGCTGCCCGAGGGGCGGCATCTCTGCGGGTCTCTGACACTGGAGGCTCTGCTTCAGCCTGCAAGAGTCGGGCCTCACTTTCTTCTATTTAGCAAACAGGTCTTTCAACTGAGCACCTGCCATATACGTGCCTATGCTGGGTGGGGCGGGAGCTATGTACGTAATTGAGATATCTCCTCCCTGAAGGAGTCTAGAAGGGTGGCGGGGAAGCCATTTCCACAAGTATCTACCCTTCAGGACAGAATTTGGCACAAAAAGAGAGATTCAGCAGGGTGTTAAGAGCATGGCCTTTGGAATCAGGGAGATCTGGCTTCCAGTCCCAGCTCTATCACTTTGTAGCATTATAACTTAGGGAAAATCATGTAATTCCTCCGCACATCAACATTAAGTTCATCCTATAGGGTGGTTATGAGGATGGCCTGAATTTACAGAAAAGGGAACTGAAGCTGCCTGCACCATCCCCTGTTTTCTGCCTGTGGTAATCCTACCCACCCTTCCAGCTCCAGCTCAAATATCACCTTTTCCATGAAGCCTTTGTCAGTCTTCCTGGCAGGAAAATATAGGTCCTTTATCCACACTTTTATAGCCAATTCACAATTACTATGGTAATCATCATCATAGTAATAGCAACTAACATTTGTTGTGTTCACTGTAACAGGGACTGTGTTAATCCTCACAAAAGTCCCATAAGGTAAGTACTATTATATCCCCATTTTACAAATGAGGAAACTGGCACAGAGATGTTAATTAACTTGCCCAAGACTACACAGTCAATAGGTCATAAAACTGGAATTTGAAACAAGCCTGTGCTCTGCCAAAGCCCTTGGTTTTATCCACCACTTCCTCTTGCCTACATTGTGCCGGGCACTCTGCAAGGCCCCTTCTCTCCCTGGTACTGGCTATTAAGTGTCGAAATAGCAGTCGTGGATAAGGTAATGCCTTACCTGCTGGAGAAGGTAGACGTCAGGGAGCTGGCCTGAAGCCAGGTCACAGGTGTAGCAGAGCCCGTTAGCCAACCTGCTGCATCCCTTGCATTTGAATATAAGTAACCCTCAGAGCAAGCCAGAATGCAGTTTATACTTAACTGTTAGCATTTTAAGCCCAAGGGACTATGAGAGTTCAGTTTAAATAGCAAGTGATGACACTGTCTTGTCTTGTCACTGCAGTATGTAAGTAGATGCTGTTGTTGGCAGATGTAAAGCAGGCGCTGGAACAGGAGATCTGAGCTGAGGTTTCACTTGGATACCAATATCCAAGGTTTCCTGCCTCTGCGACCTTTGGCTGCTTTTCTGCAAACAGTTTCTTTTCTTTCAGAGTTGTAGCTGGTGAAAGATCAATTCTTGGATCAGAGAATATCAGAGCCAGAAGGGTCCTTAGAGCTGTTGCTAATGCTAATGATGATGATAAAAATGAAAACTGTAAAAATAATAATGGTAGCAGCTAGAATTGTTTTAATATTTATTACATGAGGGTTTACAGTCAGCTTCATTTTTCAGAGGGGAAGCTGAGGCTTCAGAGTGATTGCCCTGAAGTCACACAGCAGTAAGTGGCAGAGGCAGGACCCCAGCCCAGGTCTGCTGGTCTTCAAAATCTGTATTGGTATGCTGAAGCAGAGAGGGAAGTGACTTTGGGTCTGCTGCCCCCTTCCCTTGATGGCTGGGTCTGTTGGAGCCATGGCTTGAACCTGCCCCTCAGTGGGAGCACCGGTGTTTCAGTCTGCACCTTTTTGTAAGGCACAGGGTCAGTGATCCCAAGATCGAATCCCTGTCCTGGGTTAGCCGTCCGCATGTACTTATGAGCACTTAACACTTTGAATAACTTTGGTGAAAACCCCCGGGTGGTTCCTCAGCCAAAAGCAGAGCATGCTGGGTCGAGAAGTCTCCCAGCAGTGTCCAGAGCTGGAGGCTCCCGTTGCTGTCCTCCTCCCTCCCTGCCAGTAGACCTGGACACCACCATTTCACAGTTTCCAGTGCTGAGGTTTGGAGGAGGAACTTAATGTCAGGAGCCCTGCTGGTTGTCGCCTCAACTCTGAATTGCCCTCCACCAGGCACTTGAGGGCGGCTGGTAGGTGTGTGTTCAAATTGTGTAACCCCTGGGCTGCTGGCATCTTCCTTGCTTGACTTTAGATGCTCATAAAATTGAACCAAAAAAAAAACAAAAAAAATTGAACCAGTCACCACTTCACAAGGGTTTGGGGCATAATTAGCGTTGACGAAGCCCTTTGAAACCCTTAGATGAAAGGGCGTGAAGTTGTATTGCGCTGTTACTGTGTCTGTAGCCAGTCGTTATGAGTGGAGATTAATATGCTTGAGGTAATGGCTTTTAAAAGAAACTCAGCTTCCTGTGTCATTAGTGGGAATGTAGCCCTTACAAGGTGGGGATCTTTTTTTCTTTATTTTGCCACCTTTGAAGGACACCCCAGAGAATACAGTGGGAGACAGATTCTCATCAGGAAACTGGAAGTCAGACCTCTAGCTAGCTTTAAGTTCTCCCATTCTCACCTTGGACAGGTTATTTAACTACTCTGAGTCTTCCTTCGTTCATCTCTAAACTCCTTCCAACTTGTGTGCTAAAAATAGGACTCATAGTAGTACCCACTTCATAGGGTTATTTGTGGCTCAGAGGTGATGCGTAGAAAGGGCTTAGTGCCATGCCTGACATATATATATAATACCTGTGATATAATATATAAATGCTCCATAAATATTATTATGGTAACCTTTTAACCTCGTTTTTGATGCTTAGGCTGGTTTATCCCTGTGAGCTTCACGATTTCATTTCCTGGTTTCACCCCTCCACAGCCTCCTCCCTGAAACAGCATTGACTTGTCTGTGTGGCCACAGCTGCTTGTTTCCCGTCTTCATCTCTTTACTTCCCCTTGGCGAGTTGTTAGCAACACTGCCGACCTAAATAGACTTAGGAGGCAGTAATCAAGCAAAAAGAGTTCACTTGGGGCTTCCCTGGTGGCGCAGTGGTTGGGGGTCTGCCTGCCGGTGCAGGGGACACGGGTTCGAGCCCTGGTCTGGGAGGATCCCACATGCCGCGGAGCAACTGGGCCCGTGAGCCACAACTACTGAGCCTGCGCGTGTGGAGCCCGTGCTCCGCAACAAGAGAGGCCGCAATAGTGAGAGGCCCGCGCACCGCGATGAAGAGTGGCCCCCGCTTGCCGCAAGGAGAGAAAGCCCTCGCACAGAAACGAAGACCCAACACAGCCATAAATAAATAAATAAATTAAAACCCAAAGTTTAAAAAAGAACAAAGTTGAAGGATTTTCACTACCAGATTTCAAGATTTACTATAAAAAAAAAAAAAGAGTTCATTTGGGATCCAAGAATTACAGTTCAGGGCACATAGATTCAGGTGTCAAGTCGAGGGCTTTTAAAGGTGAAGAAGGGAAGTTTGCATCACAAGGGATTTTCACTGGAGTTGGAGGGAGAATCTAGTCTTGGCTAAGCGTGACTGAGCGCTCAGGCCATCACTGGGGGGCACGGGGGGCAGTTTGGTACTGTGACAAGCTGCAAGTGTTCTTGCAGAGTCCTTAGAGTATTCATGGTTTGGCCTGGTTCAGAAGTTCATGGCTCCAGCCGGTGAGGACATATACAGGGTCCACCTCCTTAATGGCCTCCCAGCCCGATTTCATTTTTTTTTTTTTTAATAAATTTATTTATTTATTTATTTTTGGCTGCATTGGGTCTTCATTGCTGCGCACGGGCTTTCTCTAGTTGCAGCGAGCGGGGGCTACTCTTTGTTGCAGTCCGCGAGCTTCTCACTGCGGTGGCTTCTCTTGTTGCGGAGCGTGGACTCTAGGCGTACGGGCTTCAGTAGTTGTGGCATGCAGGCTCAGTAGCTGTGGCATGTGAGCTTTTGTAGTTGTGGCTCGTGGGCTCTAGAGTGCAGGCTCAGTAGTTGTGGCGCTCGGGCTTAGTTGCTCTGTGGCATGTGGGATCTTCCCGGACCAGGGCTCGAACCCGTGTCCCCTGCATTGTCAGGTGGATTCTTAACCACTGCGCCACCACGGAAGCCCCCCAGCCCTATTTTAAAATCCTGACTTAAATGACTCCATTTTATGTCACATTTCACAGCACATTCTCCAGCAGCCTTGTGGATTCAGTCTCATCAGAGGACAGCTTGGTATCTCTGGGTAATAATAATGTAGTGGCTATCAGTTATAGGTCGAACCATAAGAAACTACCACTTTTGTAGGTCAAAACTGGTTGGATATTGGCAATTTCTATGGTTCACCCTAATTCTTAGTTACTGAGTTAAGTGTTTCTTCCAAATGATCTCAAGAAGTTCATGCACCAGCTCTGACAGAGGGGCACCGTCATCCCAACTAGCAGAAGAGAGCGGAACCGAGGCTTAGTGAAGCAGACCTCAGCGGCCTGCCTACCCTGAACCTGCAGCTGTCCTCTGAACAGCCCCCGCTCAGGTCTCCGTTTCTGCACAGTTCCTGGGGCCTGTTTTCCAGCTCTTCCCTGTCTCCCACTAAGGTGTTAAAGCAGCTTTGAAGTGTTTTTGGAGCAGCAACCAGAGTCTTTGTCTCCTACCTGCTGAAGGCAGTTCCTGCAAAATCACTGCCACTTAAGCTTTGCAACAATTTACTCATTAGTGTAGGTAAACTGAGTTATTAGGCAGAGTGCCTGCCTGGCCCCGAGTTCTTTGCCTCCCATGAGGTTGAGGTCCTTGCTTTCAATCTGTAGGAGCCACATGTAGTGAAGGGCTTCCTTTGAGGTCCTCAAACTTGCCCCTCTAAGGAAACACTGTGTTATTTCCTCACACTTTCTTTTCATTGACATCTAAAACTTAAAACTTTTGATTACAAGTTTAAATATTCACAAAGTATGTAATTCCTGACACATTTAAATTCTTTTTTTTTTTTAACTCTTACACATACTTAACTAAAGCCCCCAGAATATAAAAACCACTTGATCCCTACCATCAGACTTCTGAAAAGACTCTTCTTTAACAGTTGGAAAGTTTACATCATTCCTTTTCCTTCTTGAATTTCTGTTTCCCTTCCATTTCCCCACAGAATTTTATCCCAAAATTGTGTCAGCTTAAAGAAAAACACACAACCTAAGAGTTGTGACTTAAGTTTATTTCAGAGACCTTACTGAGGACTATAGCCTGGGAGACAGACGCTCAGTAGCTCTGAGGAAGCTGTTCTGAAGAGGTTGAGGGGGAAACCAGTTTATACGTATGGGATTTTTGGCTAGGAAATACATGCGGTAAAGTGTACATCTTGGTAAAAGATTACTGCTAGTCACAGAGAAAAGATATCTCAAGTTAATAATTTAGTGCTTTTTTTTTCGTGTGGGAAGATGCAAGAATCTGGGTTCATTAAAATTCTTCCTGAGATGTGCATCTAACTATCTAAGGGGCCTGCTTGTCCAAGCACAGAGCATCCTGTCATTGTCTTAATTTCCGTTCAGAGTGTACTGTTGGTCATCGACTGCAACAAATTACAGCTTAATCCTTGCAGAATTAGGTGGCGAGCAAAAACACTCTTGTTCTTCTTTGTTTATATGTGTCTGTCTTTCAACACTTAAAATTTTTACGGACACCTATCATACTTCTCTACAAGAAAGAATGTAGAGTATGTAACCAAATTTCATTTTTAAAATTTCCTTTGATATAAGGTTCATAGGTATTGATTCAATACAGAATTTTTTATACAATTGAATAAAAGCAATTGATTAATGCAGTATAAATTCTTATCATTATTATTGAACAAAAATAACTTTGTATTAGAAAAATGTATCTGAAAAGATTTGGACTTGATTTTCAATATTCAAGGTAAATATTATTAATTGGTAGAATGAGATAGAGTTTAGCATCAATCCTGTTGCAAGCTTTGGCTAGAAGTGCTGAGCCTCTTCATGTACCCTGAATGGAAGAAGTATTTTTACAGCAGTATCACTGAATTCTTTCAACTCCTTCAAAGTTATGTGCTAAAAATCACATAGTGATAAACTAGTTTTATTGACCTATCAACTAACAATATGATTAGGACCTCATTCATTTTTGTTCAAAGCAACGTACTAGACACACTTCATTTAGAACAGGATTTGTTTTTGCTTTTACAGTTTCTGTGAAGTTTACCAAAAAAGTATGATCAATTATGCCGGTCACTTTTTTCACTTAGAGGCACATTGGGTTAACCTCATATATCCAGAAAGGATTGGGGAAATTGAAATATTATTAATTTTACTACACCTTTGCCCTTACTGTATTGTAATACATATATGTGTACATATATTTTAACTCTAGAATATAATGCAAATATTTACTATAAATATTTGTACATGTATTTATCCCTTGCTTGAATATATTTTTGTCAAAACTTAGAACTGTAGGTGTAACCTAATTAACAAAGCTAGTCTTTATTGTACAAACATCAGTTAAATCAGTCTCTCTGATTTCAGAATATCTTAACAAGGGCCAAGTTATCCCATTCTGATATCTGTCATGCCTTACAGGAATACATATGAGAGAGGGAGAGAAAACAATTCCTAGAATGGGCATTTATCACTAAAGAAATCTCCCAGGAAATAAAATTTCAAAATTCCCCTTGGTTTCTTAGTGGTTTTACAACTTGGGGCAATGTACCAGAGTAAGATTCCACATGAGTGAAGGACAAGCCTTTCTTTGATAAAGTGGGAGGAAGCTACAGAGAAAAGTAAGAAAGGGGAACTATAGGAAGCTAGCAAAGGGCACAGATGGAAATGAGGATATGGTGATTGAATCCCTTAAAACTGTCAGTATCAGCAAAACCTTTGTAGAAGAGAGTCTCTGGGCCCCCCCAATCTGAAGGATATGGCCTTCCAGACCTTGCTACCCTGATTTCTTTTTTAGAGACAGTCCTAATGACATCACTCAGAGCCTCCCTATCATCTCCAAGCCCAAATCCAAACCCTTTGAAGTAGAGAAGCCCCCTCCCAATCTGACCAGCCCACCCCTAAGCCTTATCCCTCTACACTCAGTTTTCTTCTGTCTTCCGTGGACCCTTGCCCCAGCTATATAGAAGCCCTCATTGGTCCTCAGGCTCTCACACACACATCCCCTTTTACCTCTCAGTGCCTTTGAGCCCATTTCCCCCTGGGTCTTGTCCCTCCACATCACCTTCTTTCCATTCCTCAAAGGCACCATGCTCATTCCCACCATGGGGGCTTCCCATGGGATGTAGAATGGCTTTCTCCTCCCCACCCCCATCACTCTGTGTCTTCAGATCTCTCTCTGAAACCATTCTTCAGAGATGCTTCCCTGACTTCCCTTAATCCTGGGTCTCTCACACACTAGATCAGACCTCTGTGCTTCTCCTAGGTAGCTCTAACTGAAGTGTGCTTAAAAATAATCAGGTGTTTAATATATACTACATGAGGACTGGGACAGACCATGGCACATTGACAGTCAGTGCATGGCACACACTAGGCACTGAATAAGTGAATAAGTGTCTGGAATGCTATTCTTCCCTCCTCTGTAAAGTGTCTGTAGTCTGCACTAGCCTAGGAACCTTTGAGTGAAGAACCAATTCCCCAGCCCTTGGTAATAGCTACTAATTATTGAATACCTATCCTGTGTCAGGCATTGTTCTAGAGCTTTAAATATTCCATAGCTTGACATAATAGTTAAGAGCATGGGCTCTAATGTCAGACTACCTGGGTTCCAGTCCTGCTTCATCCACTTACCAGCTACCTCATACCCTCTGTGCCTCAGTTTCCTCACTGTAAAATTAGATAATAATACTACCTACCTTATGGGTTGTTATGAGGATTAAATGAGTTAATATATATGAAGTACTTGGAATAGTACTTGGCATGTAGTAAGTGCTCAATAAATACTGTTGTTTGTCATTATCGCTGTCATGATTATTTCTAATATATACAACAAACCCAGTCTGTCAGTTTCCAAAGGCTGAGCTCTCTCTAGTAGAAGAGCTGGCCAGCCACGTAAAAACAACTCAGGCTGGGACTTCCCTGGTGCCGCAGTGGTTAAGAATCCACCTACCAATGCAGGGGACACGGGTTCGACCCCTGGTCCGGGAAGATCCCACATGCAGCAGAGCAACTAAGCCCATGCGCCACAACCCTTGAGCCTGTGCTCTGGAGCCCGTGGGCCACAACTACTGAGCCCATGTGCTGCCACTACTGAAGCACACGCCCTCTAGGACCCGTGTGCCGCAACTACTGAGCCCACATGCTGCAACTACTGAAGCCTGCACGCCTAGAGCCCATGCTCCGCAACAAGAGAAGCCACCACAATGAGAACCCCATTCACCGCAACGAAGAGTAGCCCTAGCTTCTCTTGTGGCTTCTCTTGTTGTGGAGCATGGGCTGTAGGTACGTGGGCTTCAGTAGTTGCAGCACTCAGGCTCAGTAGTTGCAGCACATGGGCCCTAGAGCACATGGGCTTCAGTAGTTGTGGCGCTTGGGCTCAGTAGTTGCAGCATGTGGGCTCTAGGGCGCGCAGGCTCAGTAGTTGTGGTACATGGGCTTGTTTGCCCCGTGGCATGTGGGGTCTTCCCAGACCAGGGATCGAACCCATGTCTTATGCAGGGAACCTGTGTCCCCTGCATAAGAATCCTGCAGGCAGATTCTTAACCACTGCGCCACCAGGGAAGTCTCAGGAGCAAAGTTTTGTTGTATACTACTGAAATTAAGATGGTAATTATAATCACTAGTATAACCACTAAGAAAATAACTCAAAAATATATAGTAAAAGAAATAACAAGGGAATTAAAATGGTACTCTAGAAAACATATCTATTTAACACAAAAGAAGGCAGTAATGGAGGAATTGAGGAATAAAAAGAGACATAAGACATACACGGGAAAAAATAGCAAAATGACAGAAGTTCTTCCTTATCAGTAATTATAGTAAATGTATATGGATTAAACTCTCTCCAATTAAAAGGCAGAGATTGGTAGAAATGATATTTTAAAAACATGACCCAAGTATATCCTGTCCACAAGAGACACACTTTAGATTTAAAGACACAAATAGGTTGACGGTAAAAAGATGGGAAAAATATTCCATTCACAGTGGAATATTCCAAAAGACAGCTTGAGTGGCTATGCTAACATTGGACAAAATAGACTTTAAGACAGAAATTGTTATGAGAGACTAAGAAGGACATTATATAATGATAAAAGGGTCAATCCATCAAAAAGATATAGCAGTTGTAAAATATATGCACCTAACAGAGCCCCAAAATACATGAAGCAAAAATTGACAGAATTGAAGGAAGAAATAGTTCAACAGTAATAGTTGGACACTTTAATACCACATTTTCAATAATGGATAGAACAACTAGACAGCAGATCAGCAAGGAAATAGAAGACTTGAACACCACCATAAACCAATTAGACCTAACAGACATCTATAGAACACTCCACCCAACAGTAGTAAAATACACCTTCTTCTCAAATGCACATGGAGCAGTCTGTGGGATAGGCCATGTGTTAGGCTACAAAACAAATGTCAAATAATCATATAAGCATGTCCTCTGATCACGGCGGGATGAAATGAGAAATCAATAACAGAAGGAAATTCACAGCAGCAAAGAGGGAAATTCACAAATATGTGAAAATTAACCCATGGTCAATGAAGAAATCACAAGGGAAATTAGAGACAAACTGATCCTAAAATTCTGTGGAGATGCCAGGGACTCCAACTAGCCAATACAATCTTGGGAAAAGAAGAACAAAGTTGGAGGACTCATGCTTCTTGAATTCAAAAATTATTACAAAACTACAGTAATCAAAACAGTGTGGTACTGGCATAAGGACAGACGTACAAATCAGTGGACTACAATATAGAGACCAGAAATAAACCCATACATCTATGGTCAATTGATTGTTGACAAGGGTGCTAAGACCACTCAATAGGAAAAGAATATAAAGTCTTTTCAACAGATGATGCTCGGACAACTGGATATCTACATATAAAAGGATGAAGTTGGACTCCTTCCTCATACCATGTAAAAAAAATTAATTCAAAATGGAGCAAAGATCTAAGAGCTAAAACTATAAAACTCTTGGAAAGAAACATAGGTACAAATTTTTGTGACCTTGGATTAGACAACAATTTTTTAAAATGATGACACCAAAAACCATACAAGAAACAAAAGAAAAAAATAGATAAATTAAACTTAATCAAAATTAAAAACTTTTGTTCATCAAAGCACACTGTCAAGAAAGTAAACTATAACCCTCAAAATAGGAGAAAATATTTGCAAATTGTATATCTGACAAGGGTTTAGTATCCAGACATATAAAGAAATCTTACAACTCAATAATAAAAAGACAACTCAATTTAAAAATAGGCAAAGCATTGCACAACATTGAAAATGTACTAAATGCCACTGAATTGTATACTTTAAGACGATTAATAGTCAACTTTATTATATGTGAATTTTTTAAAATAAGCCAAGGACTTGAATAAGCAGTTCTCCAAAGAAGATAAACAAATGGCCAATATATACCTAAAAAGATGCTCAACATCATTAGTCATTAGGGAAAGGCAAATCAAAACCACAATTAGATACCACTTCACACTCTTTAGAATGGCTATCATAATTTTTTTTTTTTTTTAAGGAAAATAACAAGTGTTGGCAATGATGTGGAGAAATGAGAACCCTTGATTGGTGGGAATGTAATTTGGTGTAGCCACTATAGAAAACAGTTTGGCAGTTCCTCAAAAAGTTAAACATAGAGTTACCATATGACTGAGCAATTCCACTCCTAGTGGAATGTACCCAAGAGAACTGAAAACATATGTTCATACAAAAAGATGTACACAAATGTTCATAGCAACATTCATGATAGACAAAAAGTGGAAATAATTTACATGTAACTGATGAACAGATAAACAAAATACGGTATATCCATATAATGGAATATTATTTGGCCATAATAAAGAATGAAGTACTGGTTCATGCTATAACATATGAACCTTAAGAACATTATGCTGGGGCTTCCCTGGTGGCGCAGTGGTTGAGAATCTGCTTGCCAATGCAGGGGACACGGGTTCGAGCCCTGGTCTGGGAAGATCCCACATGCCGCGGAGCAACTGGGCCCGTGAGCCACAACTACTGAGCCTGAGCGTCTGGAGCCTCTGCTCCTCAACAAGAGAGGCCGCGATAGTGAGCGGCCCGCGCACCGCGATGAAGAGTGGCCCCCACTCGCCGCAACTAGAGAGAGCCCTCGCGCAGAAACGAAGCCCCAACACAGCCAAATATTAAAAAAATAATAAATAAATAATAAATAAATAATTTAAAAAAAAAAAAAGAACATTATGCTAAGTGAAAGAAGCCTGTCACAAAAGACCATATATTGTAGAGTTCCATTTATATGAAATGTCCAGAATAGGCAAATCCATGGAGACAGTGAATAGACTAGTGGTTGCCAGGAAATGAGGGGAGGAGAAACAGGGAATGAATGCTAGTGGGTTTGGGGTTTCTTTGAGGAATGACAGAAATGTTCTGGATTTAGATATCAGTATGGCACAACTTGATGAAATCTGGGCATTTTCAAGATTATGTGGCAACTCTGGCTGTTCGGTGGTTAGGACTTGCGCAGCCAAAAAAAAAAGAAAAAAAAAAGATTATGTGGCAACTCCGGAAATCAGATCCACACCCGGCCCCCTGTTTGTTGTTGCTGCTTGTTGTGGTTTCTTATTGTTTGCTTGGTTAGTGATTTTTCTCAACTTTTTTTGTAAAGTCTGTGTTTTCTGTTGTGTGTGGCCTATCCAAGTCTGTGTCTGTTAGCTTGGTGGTCAGTTTGTGTTTTGATAGTTTCCTTAAACGCCTAGAGCCAAAAAAAGGAAAAAAGAAACAAAAAAACCTCTCCCAGTCTTTGCAGACTGGCTCTGTGCTGGGGCACTACTCCATCGTTTACCAGTCTATTTACAGCTCTGCCTTAACTTTTACTTGCTGTTCTGCCCAGCCTGAAGGCCACATGAGGTGAAGGCTTAGCATCTTCTCAAGTGTTTTTGGAGCACGCATCCAGCCCTGGGTATATGAATAGTCTTGATTCCCCAGGATACACCAGAGCTTTTAAAAGCCCTCTCTCTCTCCACCCCGCACCTCCATATCTTCTTTCCCAACCTCTTCCTGCTCAGGCTTTTCCTTCTGTGTATTGTTCATCCCAGTGCTGTCCCTTGCCTCAGGATGCTGCAGCCAATACTTGTGACTTTAAATTCTTTCAGCAAAAGCATCCCGGAAGCTGACCCCCCAGCCCTGGTACTGCTCCAAGTCAGGCAAAACAAAGGCAAGCCCTTGTGCTGTTCCTTCAGGGAGCTGCCAGACAGGTTGGAATCCACAACCTCAATTTTTTTTTTAATTTTAATTTTATATTGGAGTATAGTTGATTAACAATGTTTTGTTAGTTTCAGGTGTACAGCAAAGTGATTCAGTTATACAAATACAGGTACCTATTCTTCTTCAAATTCTTTTCCCATTTAGATTATTACAGAGTATTGAGCAGAGTTCCCTGTGCTATATAGTAGGTCCTTGTTGGTTATCTATTTTAAATCACAACCACAATTTTTTTTTAAAATTTTTATTTATTTATGGCTGTGTTGGGTCTTCGCTTCTGTGCGAGGGCCCCCTCCAGCTGTGGCAAGCGGGGGCCACCCCTCACCGCGGCGCGCGGGCCCCTCACCACCGCGGCCCCTCCCGTCGTGGAGCACAGGCTCCAGACGCGCAGGCCCAGCAACTGTGGCTCACGGGCCCAGCCACTCCGCGGCACGCGGGATCCTCCCAGACCAGGGCTCGAACCCGTGTCCCCCGCATTGGCAGGCAGACTCTCAACCACTGCGCCACCAGGGAAGCCCCCACAACCACAATTTTTAAAAAATAAGGTCCTTATTGCTCCCTGTGTCCTCATGACTGCCATAGGTCTGGAGTGTAAGGGATGGTTGGCAGGCAATTTAAAATGCCACATTGCTCTCTGACCATAAAGCAACTGCTTCTTTCTTCACCAAGCCTTCCCCTTCTTATTATAAGTTTTTAATTAGACTCCAGAGTTGTAGAAAAGTTGATTCAGTGTTTGCCAGTTCATTCATTGTTTTACTGGAGGGATGTATCCCTGGAGTTCTCTATTCCACGATTTTCAATGGCATCACTTATAACATTGTGAAGATACTACAAAAAAACACTGAATGGTACACTTTAAAAACGTCAAAATGCTGACTTTTATGATTTTTGAATTTGTCTCAATGAAAAAGGTAGTGACACATTAAATAAAAATATTCTGGGTTCATAGAATGGCCTTAAAGAGCATTTAGAGCCAGGCATTAAGATGGGAAGACATTAAAATACCTTAACTGAGCAAAAAAGGGGGGAGATGACCAAGCAGTAGAGTGATCCATACTCAAATCAATGGACGATCAAAGCCACCCACTAGTAAATGTCTGGAATAGAGTCACATCTTGAGTCCCAGCCAAAAATTGCTGGATCGTTAAGCAACGTTGGTCCACTAAGAAAGCACATCAGGGGGCTTCCATGGTGGTGCAGTGGTTGAGAATCTGCCTGCTAATGCAGGGGACACGGGTTCGAGCCCTGGTCTGGGAGGATCCCACGTGCTGCGGAGCAACTAGGCCCGTGAGCCACAACTACTGAGCCTGCGCGTCTGCAGCCTGTGCTCCGCAACAAGAGAGGCCGCGATAGTGAGAGGTCCGCGTACCGCGATGAAGAGTGGCCCCCACTTGCCACAATTAGAGAAAGCCCTCGCACGGAAACGAAGACCCAACACAGCCATAAATAAATTAAAAAAATAAAAAGATGAGAACATTAGTATCCTCAGATTCCTATCCATCTAAAAAAAACAAAAAAACAAAAAGAAAGCACATCAGTTAACTATTGCTGGGTAACAAACCACCTGAAAACCTAAGTAGCTAAAAACAACAACCATTTTACTGCTCACAATTCTATGAGTCAGGAGTCTGGACAGGATCTAAAAGAATTGAAATCAAGATCTCGAAGAGATATTGGCACTCTGTTGTTAATTGCAGCACTATCGACAGAGGTCAAGAAGTGGAAACAACCTAGATGTCCATTGATAAGTGAAGAAAGAAAATGTGGTTTATACTACAATGGAATATTACCCAGCCTTAAAAAAGAAGGAAATCCTGGAACATGCCACCACATGGGTGAACCTTGAGGACATTACGCTAAGTGAAATAAGTGCTAGACTGAATGTGCCTCGCCTCCCCCCCACCCCAAATTCGTGTGTTGAAGTCATAATCCCCAATGTGATGGTATTTGGAGATGCAGACTTTGAGAGGTAATTAGGTTGTGAGGGTGGACCTCATAAATGGGATTAGTGCCATTATAAGAGACAGAAGACAGAGCTCTCTTTCTGTACCATGTAAGGACACAGCAGGAAGGTGTCCATCTGCAGACCAGGAAGAGGCTCTCACCAGGAACAGAATCAGCCAGCACCTTAATCTTAGACTTCTCAGCCTCCAGAACTGTGAGAAATAAATGTCTGTTGAGCCACCAGTCTATCGTATTTGTTATAGCAACCCAAATTGACTAAGGCAATAATCCAGTCACGGAAGGACAGATACTGCGTGATTCCACTTATATGGGGTATCTTAAATAATCAAACCAGTGGGAGGAGACTCTTGAGCAAAGGAGGAGTTGGGAAAGCCCATGCTGGGAAGAGAGGATTCCTATTTGGTTAAAATGATGCATCCCTTTGGTGTTTAGCGGGATAATGCTGGAGGGTGTGTTGAGGACGTAACATAGTGTGGTTTAAATGCTGGGCCACTTACACTTTGACCCAGCAGTCCCACTTCTAAGAATTTATCCCAAGGGAATAATCCTCATAAGTGCACAAAAATGCATGAACTAGAATGTTCGATCACAGCATTGTTTTTAAAAAAGGAAATAGCCTAAGTATCCAATAATACAGAAGCAATGATAGAAAATATGGCACATCCAAATGGTGAGTTATTTGACATTTATTAAAAATGGTGAATTAGATATGCCTATCAAGAGAATGTATTTATAATATCTTAGTTAAAGGAACAGGTTATAAAACAAATTATAATATTATTTTTATAAAAATAAATTAACATTGCCATTGACATCAAAACTCATGGACAGAAAAAAATTTTTACAAAACCCAAAATGTTTGCAGTAACTATCTCTGGGGGTTTTAGAGTGACACATGGCTTTTTATCTTTTTGCGTTATTGTTCTTTTCATTTATATTTCCTAATTATTCTACAGTGAATATACGTTTGGTAATCATTGTATAAAGTTAAAAAAAAAATGCCGTGCTAAGGAATCTGAACCTCATTCTTAAGGTGACGTAAATTAAATTTTTACAAATTAAATAATTAAAAGTGCCCTAAGCAACTTTGCCACTTAAAAGAGTCTCATTGAGACCCCTCTGGGAATAGGAAGACTCCATTGATTAGATGGCAAATAGTATCCCCGCCTGTGTTTTTCTTGTAAATTCTGACTTCTGAACATTGCTTTTCTGTGCAAGACCATACCAAGTCCATACATTAAGGGGACTGGAAGAGCAGATTTAGGCCTTATCAAGTCCTTGTGACTGGAGGACAAAGGATGGTGCTTTCTGGTAGTGTCCCATTGCAGGCCATGTTCTGTAAACCAGCAAGGCAGCCAGAGTAAACTCGGGTAGAAAAATTCCAATAGAGGGTCTGGGGGGGCGTGGCTTTGTGATGGATGTTGTTGGTTTTGTTTTGGGACAACAAACAGTTGGATTCAAATGTGTCCTGGGGCCCCTTGGCTTAGGCCCAGCTCATGTCTGCTCCTGTGAACTTTCCTTACAGGAAAACTTGATCGGCGCCCTCTTGGCGATTTTCGGACACCTTGTGGTCAGCATTGCGCTTAACCTCCAGGTACGTTTCAGTCACCAGCACTGCCTGGGGCAGAGATACAGCCGACAGCCAGGGTATCTGGTGCAGGCCCGGCTGCCTCCTCCCTGGGGGACATTGCCTATTCCATCCCAGGGCTGGGACAATACCTTTTAGGTTGTTCCAGAATCTCCCTTGATTCTTTGCCCCCGCTTCATCCCCCATCACCCCTCAACTATGAAGACAGTGCTCTCCGTTACTTAAAAGTCTCTGGGGGGCGCCTTGGAGCAGCTGCTGTGGACGCCCTGCCCCACAACTCCTCGGCCTAGTTGAGCTCACAGGCAGCTGTGGTTTAGAGCCAGTTGACGACACCATGGGAACTGGCCCCACTGGCTGCAGGTGCAGCTGGGAAGCCAGCTGTGTGTGTTGGGTGCTGGTGGCGGTTGTTAATGCCCCGGGGGCAGCCTTCAACCAGTGGGGGATGGGAGTCAGTGGATAAATGCTCCAGGCCCCCGTCCTTGGGTAGGATGGTTCTGAGGGGGAGTTCACAGGGTTTCTCAGAGGGACTGAGCCCCAGTTGCCCAAAGCACTAACTCACCGTGAAAGCACCCTTCCCTGGTCCTCCTCCCTTCCCTGTCTCACTTTCCCACTCCCTGACTTATGCTTCCTGGAATCACCTCCCAAATCAACTCCCTGCTCCCCAGCCCTTGTTTCAGGGACTGCTTCTGGGAAACCCAGTCCAAGACTTGACACCTGCCAGCAGGACAAATCCCACAACACACTGGCCAACGCTTTCCCCCAGTGCTGCACAGCTTCCAGCTTCAGCGAGCCGCTCTGCCCCTCTGGAGCAGGCACATGAACACGCTGCTTCCACATACGCACATGTGTGTTTCTGTGTGTTTCCGAGGCTGCATGGTCTCTTAGCTCCTTATGTGGTTCCCTCTCTTCTCTCTGCACACCAGCACCTCTGCTTATGCATCTGCTTCCGTGCAGCCCTCATCAAGATCCTCCCCACATGGCAGCCTTGACCCTCTAAGTCAACATGCCTTTCTGGCTTTCCTTAGTCACTGCCTCAGGGTCTGTGTCCCAAGTTCACATGTCCAGAACCAGGAATATTGTCCGTGCTTGGGCCAAGTATCCACCCGAGGGAGGGCAGGGTCCACTAGCACCCACAGGGCTGCCCAGCAGAGCTGCCAGCATTTCTACAGAAAGGAGTGTATCCAAGTGGGCACACTGAACACGGGAACTCCTGGGCATTGCTATTAGAGGGAAAAGTCAACCCAAGGGCCAGGCTAAAGTGGGGGTCCTTAGATCATGGCTCCCACCCCAGACTGCTCGTTGCCTGTGATGTGCATCAGAAATGCACATTTCCAGGCCTCACCCACATCTGCCCGCTGAGGATGAGGCCCAGACACATGTATTTTTTCAAAGCTTCCCAGGGAATTTAAGGCTTCCCAGCCAATTTGAGAACTACTGTCTCAGAATAGCAACCTAAGATTTAGATCACTACTGCTTTACTCTTGTCTGAGTCAGAACTCCAAAAAAACTTGACAGATCTCCCCAAACTATTTTTAAAAGTAGGGGGTGGATTTAGGATTCGTGCATCTTAGCATCTTTTCCCCAGAGATCTGGACAAATCGCATTCTTTCTCGGATTTCTAGAAGTACTGTCACATCCGCCTTGCGGGCTCCAAGGACCCTCGGGCCTATTTCAAGACCAAGACATGGTGGCTGGGCCTGTTCCTGATGCTGCTGGGCGAGCTGGGCGTGTTTGCCTCCTACGCCTTCGCCCCACTCTCGCTGATTGTGCCCCTCAGCGCCGTCTCCGTGATAGGTAAGACCCAGCTCCCACCCCGCCCCTCCCTTGGGACTTGCCCACCTCTGTGAGCAGGTCACCGCCAGGATCAAAGAGACTCACCAAACCAGCTTTTGCTTTGCTAGTAATACCTAACACTTACAAAGGGCTTCATACTCAGCAGGACTTGCTCTAAGCACTTTACAGATAGTGATTCTTCTAATCCTCCTGGCAGCCTTTTGAGGGAGATACTGTTATTATCCCCATTTTACAGATGAGGAAACCGAGGCACAGAGTGGTGAAGTTACTTTCCCCAAATCACACAGCTAGCGAGAAGCAGGGCTAGGATGCAAACTGGCTGTCTGCCTCCAGAATCTGTTTAAGATTGGGAAAGTTTATCAGAATTGCTTTTTATTTCTACTGCAGAAGGAAGATAAACCTTGACACATTCATCCTAACACTGTCAAGATAAACTAAGCTTTCAGAGTTCAGGTATTTCACACCTCTAAGAAATGCACATTCAGCTTATTCTCTGATCTTTTTACATCAACTGATACCATTTTTAAAACATCACTAACGTTCTCATCTGCCATTTTTCTATGATTTCTGTAATCACTGAACCAGTGTTTCAGAACGTTTGAACCAACTGGAAGACAAAGGAGTTTTAATGTCCATGAAGTCACAAATAAAATAGAATTAGAAAAAAAATTCTTTTCTTCTTAAGTAAAAGATGTTAGTAGATTAGTGAACAATAGTTTTTTGTACGTAGGAGCAGGGACAGTGAACTTGCTTTGAAATGTTTCCTTCCATCTTGCTGGTAAGCATTACAGTGCCGAGAAGCTCTTCTCTGCTCTTAAAGGAGAAAATCGTATTCTGAGTCTTAATCCTCCTGGAATTAAGAGGGCCTCTTCAATACCAGGGATGGCATATGCATGGCATTTATGTGCCCCTGCAGTACCCAAGGCAGACATCACTAATCAATCATAGTGAGCCTGGCTGGGCCCTCAGAATTCTCAGAGCTTCAGGCAGTCATTACCAATTACTAGGAGTTGGCAGAGGAGCGGAAATCTATTTGCTTTCCCTGATCCTATTTATTGAAAGCCCCTCTTTTTCTTGATCAGGGTTGGTAAACAGGCAGCCTACAAGGTGACTGAGGTCCTCAGGCATGCTGTGTTCTTTCCCACCCAGTATCGTTTCAGAATATCATTTGAGTGCCTTTAGTTGAGGCAAGTTGTCTGCCGTAGTCTCAGCTTCTCTCTACTGTCTTACATCTGGCCCACTTTCTACATCTGTGTTGTTGCCAAGCCCCAATAGGTATTTAGGTTTGTCCTCTGCCCATTGCCCATCTATCCAAGGGGCTCTCAGAACCTTTATTGACAATGAGGAGTATGTGACTGAATGACTAAGTGCTTTAAATCTTAGTCTTTGAATTTTAATAAGGATCAAATAACCAAATTCTTAAAAATGGGCTGAATTATAATGATGGGACTTCACATATCATCCCCTAGAAATTAAGGGGCTCTTAGAGTTTCTTAAGTTAATATTCAAATAATATTAAAAATAAATATTAAAATAATAATCACCATTTATTGGGTACCTATTACTTATTAGTCACTGTTCCAGGTACTTTAATAATAATAATAATAACTCAGTTATTGAGCATGTACTAAGTGATTTGCATATATTATCTCATTTAATTACCCCTATGACTCTGAGAAGTAGGTATTTTCAGTGATGTGCTGATAAACCAACTCGAGAGAATGGGAGAAGAAAAAGAAAAGAAAGAGGAGGTGGAGGGAGGGAGGGAAGAAGGGAAGGGACAGAAAAGTGGGAAGAAAAAGAAGACCTGATTTTTAATGTTTCTGATGTAAAGGGTATAAATACCCACACTGTCGCTGATTCCAAGCTACCGATGGTTTCCTGACAATTAACCCTCAGCAAGCTGGTGAAGGCTGGATGCAGCACACGATTTCAGAGACTAGGAGACTGACTCTCAGGTGAAGTGACCTACCCAGGTTACCCAGCCAGAGGAGGCAGACCTGAGATAGTAACACAGGTCTGTTCACGGTGAATGCCAGCCCCATCCTTTAGGACAGTCACAAGAAAGTTTGAGTACATCTGCAAACGTGGAAGAGTCAGGGAGTGAAAAGAAAAGAAGCAGGGGGGAAATGTCAGAGGTAGACATTGCCTTCTGAAGGAGCAAGAGCCCTGGCCTCCAGCAGTCCTAGGTTCGAGCCCAGCCTTTCCTTGCCAGCTGCATGGTCTTGAGTGGGTCCTTTCCCTCTCTTAGCTTCAGTGTCCCCATTTTTCACATGGAATCATAACAGTGCCCACCTCAAAGAGCAAACACGCCAGAAATAACTTGTGTAAGTTGCCTGTCACACAGCAAGTATTCAACCCCCGGTGTTCCTGGCCTTGTAGGAAATCCTCAGGGTGGCTCAGAGAGGAGCCTCTGTTTCTAATAACAAGAGACTGAGCTCTTGGGAGCATGAGTGAGAGCTTAGGCAAGCTTCAGTGCAGATGAGCCAACCCAAAGGGCACTGGCGAAGGGACTCCATTTGACTGATGGCAGCCTCAATGCTCTTCTCCCTGTGCTTTTTTTTTTTTTTATAGCCAGCGCCATCATAGGAATCATATTCATCAAAGAAAAATGGAAACCTAAAGACTTTCTGAGTAAGTTCGTGGATTTGAGCTCTGTTCTTAATTTTTATGCTTGTGCTTTTTTTCATTATAAAACCAGCTCACCCCAATTTAGAGATCCTTTGTCTCCTGCTCCCCAGTGTGGTTCTGTATCCCACCCTCATCAGGGTCCTGAGAGCTGGGTTTTTTAATCAATGGTTCCCAAACTTGGCTACACATCAGAACCATCTGTGCAACTTTTTTAAATGGGCTTTCATTTATTCCATTCAATCAATATTTATTGAACATCGACTGCTGGGATTTTAGGAGGCCCAGTAAAAGGCACCCTCTTTCCCTAACTGAGTTTTAAAACAGTGAGAACTAAGCAAGGAAGTCAAATACAGGAGATCAGAAGTTATGCTTTATTACTAATAAAAGCTAGATTAGAACGTGCAGCCACATGAACTTGCTTACACTCTCCCCCAATGCGCTCCAGCCCACAGCTAGACCTTGGGCCAGTCTCCCAAGGAAATATTTGGGTTTACAGAATGGAACACTTATCCTGAATTACTGCCGTACATATCCTGGGGCAGAGAAGGGAGAAAAAAAGATCAGAGCCTGGGTGTTTAAATTATTTCGATAGATTAACTCCATTCGGTCGAGAAATGCAGACCAGTGGGGCAAGAGGCAGAAGTGTCGGTGCATTGGAGCTTCCTCCACATAGAAACCCAAGGAGTGGGGAAGGAGTTACCTACTGAGTGCCACCCTCTGTTGTAGGCGCTGGAGATATAGCAGTAGGACAGATGAGGATCCTACTCTCATGGAGGTTACCGTCTAATGTATATGTGTGTTGGAGGGGAGAACATACAGTAAACAAGTTAACTATACAACTAACTAAATAAAATAATTATAGATCTTAGCGAGTGCTTCAGAGAAAATAGAATGCTTTTTGTTGGGGCACTGGGGATGTGGGGATGCTTTTCCTAGACTGGTCAGGGTTAGACTCTCTGAAGAGGTGGGGCCCAGACCTAACTGATACTAAGGAGGCTACCAATGCCAAGGTCTGTGGGCAGTGTTCCATTTAGAAGGAGCAGCAGGTGCAAAGGCCCTGAGGCAGGGATAAGCTTGGTGTGTCCGGTATCAGTAAGGCCAGTGTAGCTGGAGGGTGATGAGTAAAGGAGGAAGCAGGACATGAGAGCAAGGAAGCATGGAGGAACTGGATGATGCAGGGGCTTACAAGCCACGCTAAGGAGTTAAGGAGTGACATGATGGTGGGTCCAGGCTCTATCCCCAGAGACTTTAAATCTGGGCTGGGGCCTGGGCATTTGCATTCTCATAAAGCTCCCCAGGGTGAAGTATATTAGTCTGCAACTTGCTTTGAAATGTATCCAAAAATAACCTGGCTTGATGAATGAGTGGAGGGGTGAAAAAATGGATCGCGATATGGGATAAAGCAAGTATAATAAAATGTCAATTTAGAATCTAGGTGGTGGGACTATGGGTGCTTACTATTAAAGATTTTTTTTTAATATAAATTTATTTTTATTTATTTATTTTTGGCTGTGTTGGGTCTTCGTTGCTGTGTGCGGGCTTTCTCTAGTTGCGGAGAGCGGGCTTTTATTGCAGTGGCTTCTCTTGTTGTGGAGCACGGGCTCTAGGCATGCAGGCTTCAGTAGTTGCGGCACGTGGGCTCAGTAATTGTAGCTCGCAGGCTCTAGAGCGCAGGCTTAGTAGTTGTGGTGCACGGGCTTAGTTGCTCCACAGCATGTGGGATCTTCCTGGACCAGGGCTCAAACCCGTGTCCCCTGCATTGGCAGGCGGATTCTTAACCACTGCACCACCAGGGAAGTCCTTGTGTCTGAAAGTTTTTAAACACAAAATGTCAGGGAGAAGAAGCTCACAAGATGCTGCAGACACACAGCCACATTTGGGAACCACGGTTCTGAATCATTGGTGTAGAGTAACAGCAAGATTGGGCCAGGAGGTGGAAAAAGAAAAGGATCTTACACTGAAAAAAGCAGAACTACTGCTCAGCAAACAAATGACACCACAAAGACCAAAAGACTCAGAATGATTTGTAGTAATTTTGCTGGGGGAGGGGCGGGGCTGGGCTGGTTCTGAGATCAGTGTAGAGGTTTATGTCCCTTCCAGGGTCATGCTAGGTAGTCCTGGAATGAGAGGCATGCCCTATGTGAATTAGAAAAAGATGCCCCTCTGGGCGTCTGTAGTTCTGTGGGCAAATGCGTTGGTGAGCAGAGCATGAGTTAGATTTTAGCCCTCTTCACTGCCCTTGCGCAGTGAGCAACCTGCACAACTGTACCTGGCTGCCCTGCTTAGAGTTCTATTAAGTACAGCAAACATTCACCCAGTGCTAGACCTTTGCTGGACAACGCAGGCATATTGATGAGTAAGACCTGTCCCTGCCTACGGAGAACTTAAGACAATAGACTTGCCCAGAACTTACCTTGTTGAGTTTACCCATGGTTCATTCATTCACTGAGCAATTGAACAACTGGTTTTTGAACACCTTTTGAGGCCTAGAATGAAAATAAAGGACATTTAATATGGTATCACATTTCCTCGAGATAGTGAAATGAAACAGGTAGAGTTAATTCTATCACAGAAAAATCCAGAAGCCTGTGGTCACAATATGTGCAGCTCAGAACTCACAGCCCTTTTCAGCTTGCCTGGGGCTGGGCTCACTCAACTTCAACCAGAGGCTTTTCACCAACCCCACAGGGTTCAACTGGAGTGTGACAGGACCCTGGGGAAGAGTCAGGAGACTCTGGTCCTTCACCCAGGAGCATGCCTCCTGGGCCACCAACAGTTTCTGTCAGGTCTGAGGAGTAGAGTGTTGATAGTATTTAGATAGTTCTCTTGGGAGTAAGTTAAATAGCCAGTTGGGAGAGGCTGAGACAGTTTTTCAAAGGCATACCGTAGGCTCTGAAGGTTTGCTTTTGAGGTTTTTTTGTTTTTTGTTTTTATCTAGCCCATCTAGCTTTAGAATGTTCCTTGTAAAATGCATATTAAAACCAGAGTGCAATACCAGAACGGCTAAAATGAAGAAAAAATATGCAGTTTTGCTCATACGCTACTGGTGGGAGTGTACATTGGTATAGCCACTTTGGAAAACCATTCGACAGTACCTACTAAACTGGACATCTACATCTCCCGTGACCCAGGAATTCCACTTCTAGTTTTGTACCCAGTAGAACTACATGCATATGTTTTCCAAATGACATGCACAAGAATGTTTGTAGCAACGTGATTTGTTATAACCCAAGACTGGAGACTACTTAAATGCCTATCAACAGTAGAAATGATAAATTGTATCCTATTCACACATGGACCACTGTACAGCAGTGAGAATGAAGAAACTACCACCACATGCCAGGATACAGATGAATCTCACATAGTCTTGCATGAACCCAGACACAAGAAAACGTACTGTACGAATCCATTGATATAAAGTACAAACCCAGGCAAATGGTCAGTGCTGGTAGGAGTCAAAGTGTTGCCCTGGGGGTGGGGGCTAGTGATTGGCAGGGGACACGAGTGGGGATTTGGGGGTCCTACCAATGTTCCCTTTCTCGACCTGGGTGCTAGTTACATGGGTGAGTTCACTTTGTAAGAATTCATCGAGCACTTTTTTGTATGCATGCTATCTTATTAAAAAAATTTTTTAACACTAAATGTATCTTAAAAAAATGACATTCAGGGGACTTCCCTGGCGGCCCAGTGGTTAAGACATCACACTTCCTCTGCAGGGGGCACAGGTTCGATTGCTGGTGGGAGAACCAAGTTCCTGCATGCCTTGAGGTGTGGCCAAAAAAGTAGAAAAAAAAAATGATATTCATGAAAATATTTTTTTTCAAGTAAAGAAAAACCCAAAATTCAAGCAATAGCACGTCCCCATATGTTACCCCAAAGACACATGCTGGCCTGGGGCGGGTGCTTGCAGTAAGCCCTGTGATGACCTCCCCCTCCCTGCAGGGCGCTACATCTTATCCTTCGTTGGCTGCGGTCTGGCCATCGTGGGCACCTACTTGCTGGTGACATTCGCACCCAACAGTCACGAGAAGATGACAGGCGAGAACATCATCAGACATCTTGTGAGCTGGCCTTTTCTCCTGTACATGGTAAGAGAAGCCTCCGGTCCTTCCACCTGAGATGGTGGGGGTGGGGATGGAGTCCTAGAAACCAGAAACCCAAATTCCCAGCAAGACGGCGTTCACGGGAATCATGACGTATTTCACAGCGCGAACACCACGCTCGCAGAGAGCATGTAGTTCCTGGGGAAGTGCTTTTTTTCACTTGTGTCCTGAGTCATGTCTAAAACTGCATGTATAGTATGATAACTTGATTTTTTTAGAGGTATTTGTAGGTCTGTACGTTACCTGTAAAAGATTGGATAGAAAAACAGAAACTCCATCAGTAGTTGTCTCTGGGAGATGGAATTATGATTGTGTTTTTATTTCACCTTCGTCTTTACATATTATCCAAAATTTCTACAGTGAGCATTTAACTGTTATGGTAAGAAAAAAAGTTAAAATTTTCAACAGTTAAAGAATGTTATTTTTTTTTTTTGCCCGCTATCACACAGCTGATAGAAGCTGATAGAAACACGGGAGACACGGCAGACTTTATCTTCTAAACCCCCAACCAGAACTAATCAAGGTTACAAATAGATTACAATTGACTAATTGTAATCTAAATTGATTACAAATAGACTAATCAAGGAAAACATCTAAGGTATTTGATAAAGGTACTGGTGTATTCCTGCTTCCCCGGCACCATGTTAAACACTTTTTAATGTATTATCTATCAACAAAAATAACCAGTAAACGAGGAGTTTTATTTGAGCCAAACTGAGGACTATAGCCTGGGAGACAGCCTCTCAGATAACTCCGAGGAACTGCTCTGGAGAACCATGGTTTTCAGTACAGTTTTATATCTTCTCAGGTCAAAGAACATTAAACAAGTCAGGGATACATTCCTTTAAGGTATAAAACAACAACAACAAAAAACAGATCAGCATGTACACAGCAAGTCGGTTTGTCCTTGGTACCTGGGAAGGGAGTCTTATCATCACAGGGGTACTAGCATTGGCATCCCATGAAGGGAGGCATTTAATATTTATTTATTTATTTATTTTTAATATTTATTTTTAATGTGAACATTCTTTACTTCTGGTCAGTGTACCCTTTTCTTTAATAATTAAAGCAGGTGTACAATGTATGTTTGAAAGGCCACAAATAGGCCGTTTTAGTTAACATAATTTTTTTTTTAATTTCTCCATTTTAATCTTTTTTTTCATATTTATTTATTTACTTGGTTGCACCAGGTCTTAGTTGCGGCAGGCGGGCTCATTAGTTGTGGCATGCAAACTCTAAGCTGCGGCATGCACGTGGGATCTAGTTCCCTGACCAGGGATCGAACCCGGGTCCCCTGCATTGGGAGCTCAGAGTCTCATCCACTGTACCACCGGGGAAGTCCCTGTTAGCATAAAATCTGAGTTAAATCATGTATAAGCCAGAATGACTTCCCTAGACCTCAATGTGTGAAAATTTGTTTCATCACATCTCAGACTCCCTCAATAGTCCTATAACATAGGTGTTTTTCTCCCCATTTTATGGATGAGAAAACTGGATCTCAGGGTTAGCAAACTTGCTGAGAGTCCCGTGAGAGCAGAGCTGGACCTGAAGCCTGCCTGCCTGCCTGGCCTCACGTGTCACCACAGCCTGCTAACGAAGGTGTTCACTGTTTTGCCTTGACTCAAGCAGCCTGGGCCTGCTGCAGAGGCCCCGAACGTCCTTTTTCCTCCGATTGCCCGTGAGGCAGATGATAGATTCCCCCAAGGTTGGGGCTGTGTCATCTCCCTAGCGCCAACCAGCCCCAGCGTTGACCTGTAGGCATGGAGAAGTGTCTGCCGGGCAGAGCCAGAGACCCACCTCTTCAGGAAAAGCTTAACCCCAGAACACAGGCTTCTCTTTCAGAGAGTCCTGGGCTCAAGTCCATTACATACTGTGTAGCCGTAACCAAGGCACTTAGCCGCATGCTCTGCCTCCTTCTCTGTACGTTAACTGGCGGGGTCCCTGCACCCGGGGTGGCTGTCAGGTCCACCCAGCACGTGACAGATGCTCAGTGACCAATTCAGTTTGGCTTCCTCCATCGTCACTGTGAGGCAGTGCTGCCAGCTGGAAAGATTTGGCCAAATCAAATTCAGTAAATATTTATTGAGTGTCTGCTATGTGCCAGACACTGTGAGTATAAAAACTAAACGAGACAGGCTGACAGAACTCATGGTCCATCAGGAAGCACCAACACATATACAGCCATCTCGCGATAGAACGCCAAGTGCTCTCCCAGCGTGCGTTTAAGCATCATGAAGAATGGTGGGGAGATCGGCCACTCCCACCCCCCTGCCCAAATGTGTGCACATCAGTTGGGAATGTTGATGAGTAACTGTACATCTGCTTGATGGCGTATTTTGCAACAATTAAAGATAATTATGACAACTCCATAAAACATGAAAATTGTTTACGGTAACTAACAATGGCCCAGCACAAAACTGCGCTTTGACTGTGATGACAAGTAGATAAAATATGTATTCAGTGTGACAAAGACAGGAAGAAACAGGAAAATGAACGCAGCTGTGTTTTATGGTCTCTAATTCTGAGGAATTTAACAATTTTTTTCTTTTTAAAATGCCCGTTAATGTTTCTGCATTGGTTTTTGTGATAAATGAACTTCGGTAGGAGGTTGGGATAGGCAAACAGAGCTGAGCCATTGCTTTAGTTTTGCTGGGGCTTCACTCCTTGGGAAAGTATTGCCAAATGTCTGGACCTTTAAGGAATAGAAAGGACAAGCTGTTGCTGCAAAGGCGGGGAACTTCTCAAACTGCAGAGTTTTCAAACTTGCTGTTGTCTAGTAAGATTCTACTGATGGAGCACCTTCTGAACGCCAGGCACTGGGCCCCCATCTGCAGGCAGTGTAGCCTAGTGGGAAAGCGCATGGGCCCTGGAGCCAGACTGTCCGGGTTCAAATCCCAGCTCTGCCATTTGCTAGCTTGGGATTCTTCATAGAATTATTACGCTGATTTAGTGAGTTGAGTAAAGATAAAATGCTTAGAATAGAGCCTGGCAGATTTATGAGTTCATTAAGTATAAGCTGTGATTATGGCCCTCTAAGTTAAGAACTCTTATCCCTGTTTCACAAAGGAGGTAACTGAGGTTTAGAGAACTTAAGTGACCTGGCTAAGGTCACACAACTAGTTTAGAAGGAGATCCAAGCTCATAACTGGGCCTCCCTGACTCCAGAAGTCCTCTTTTTTCGACTCTACCAAGCTGCACGCAGTGGAGGCTTGGTTAGCAGGCAAGTGGTGTATCTACTTACATACTTAACCAAAGAGCTCTTCTCCTCAATGGACAAGCAGCTCCCTCTTTGACCAACTCCCAGTTTTAGTGGGGGTTACCATGGAGCAGTGAGATTGGACACCAGCTCAGCCTGATGAATCTTGACCATCCAAGACAGGGTGGACCTGAGGCCAGCACAGCACCCTCAGAGCCTCTCCGCGAGGTGAACTGCTCCTCAGAATTGGGAGTAGAGAGATTCAGCGTTCCCTGCTTTCCTGCAGGATATGTATCAGCGGTTTGGGAAATACTGGATGTTTCAATTCCCTTTCAACTCTGAGGGCCTGTGACTGATGCAATCAGCAGCATAAACTCCAGCCCAGCCCTCCAGGGTCTCCTGGTCTTGCCTGTGGCCCCCGCTGACCTCCCCCCCTTGCTGCTCTCTGTAGCTCGTGGAGATCATTCTCTTCTGCTTGCTGCTGTACTTCTACAAGGAGAGGAACGCCAACAACATTGTTGTGATTCTCCTCTTGGTGGCGTTACTTGGTAAGTGAGGGTCCTGGGGATTGAGTTTTGCCACCACTAAGTAGCACCAAAAGGAAATGTGGGTTTTGTTTACTGAGCTGTGGCATCTGGACCCAGGAGCTGCTGGAGGCCGGCTCAGGCTGGGCCCTCTGCATCGGCGGCTGCAGGAGCCGGGTCCCTGCTAACCGGACGCAGGCCTTGTCAGTTCCATCGTGCTGCTGACGGCATTCGGTGTTCTTGCTCAAATACCGCATCTCCTAAGTGCCAGGAGCGGTGCTGCAAACTGGCTAGAGCAGTGGGCCAGACAGACACCCGTCCCCTCAGGGTGCCACCCATTCGAGAGGGAGGAAATGACAGTAAACGAGTTGACAAATGCATAGATAGTATAAGTTTGGGCAGTGACAATTACAGTGACGAAGAAGAAAGCAGAGTAAGGGTAGGGGTGGGGGGTTAAGTGGTTATTTCAGAGAAGTCAGGGGTGGAACAGGTTCCAACAAGTGAGCCCCTAAGGGTCCATGTAAGACCTATCAGAGGTTAAGACTTAATTCTGGATTCAAAGGCAAGAATTGATTTCGATTTTGCTCTCTTTTTTTTTTTTCCTTTTAAAGGCATGGCTGCAATGGGGGAAATGGCTCCTAAATCAGATTGGGGCAAGGCTCTAACCCCACATAGAGTTAGATTTACCAAGTAGAGCTGTGAGAAGCACCCCTTCTTCCTGCAGAGGGACAGGTGGGTGCGGCCCTGCCGCTACCTCCTAGTGACTGTCCCTGTGTCAGCCACGCCGTCCTCTAAAAATGGGCCTAAGAGAACACCCAGATCTCGGGGGGAGAGGCGATTAAATGAGATGAGCACCGGTCCCCAGTGTGTGTTGTTTCCTTCTGTCCTTCCGACAGCAAGCCCCCATTCCAGCGACAGGCCGTAAAACACACAGATATGTCATCGTAGGACAGGGTTCCATTTTTTTTTTTTTAACAGCTTTACTGAGATATAGTTTACATACCGTAAAGCTCACCTGTTTAAAGTATACAATTCAGTGATTTCTAATATATTCATAGAGGATGCAACCATCATCATAATCGAATTTCAGAACATTTTTGTCACCCCAAAAAGAAACCCTGTGCCCACTAGCAGTCACTCCCCATTTTTCCATCCTCCCAGGCCCTGGCCAGTCACTAATCTACTTTCTGTCTCTATGGACTTGCCTTTCTGGACGTATTACATAAACGGAATCGTACACCATGTGGCTGTTTGTCCCTGGCCTCTTCCACTGAGCATCATGTTGTAGAGGTTCATTCCTGTTGCAGCATGACTCAGTGGTCCGTTCCTTGATGATTTTGTTTGCAAAGTGGATTGGAAGATCACGGTCCCAAAACGTCCTCTCCTGGTGAGTTGGAAGGTCAGAAGGTTCTGAGGCACGTTGGCCAATTCCTTTCTGCCCCCTGCTCACCAACGAGGACAGCCTGGAGAAAGTGCTTGTCTTAACTGCCTGCCGATGTTTGAAAACTGTAGTCTAAGTAGCTGAGGGGCCCAGAAGCCACTGTGTCTGCTGGGCTGTTGGCAGGAGAAGGCAAAATGAGCAGACGCTGAGAAAAATAGGAAAGCAAAACATTTCAGCCAGAACAAGGAACTTCATTTGTACCATACTTGGGAGTTCCTTTTAATTCCTGCTCTGGCAGGGGGATCCAACAGTTTAGAATTAGAAGTTTCTGCAGCACTGGGTAAAGCAGTGGTCTCCGTAGTGAGGTGAGTGTATGGGAAGAAAAAATATTAGAACTGGTATTTATTTTTTATCTCCACCTTTTAAATATATTTCCTACACATGTTTTATGATGTATATACCATATAAGCACAGTGTTACATGACTATAATTTTAAAATAAATAAATGTATATATATTTGAAAAGCATATACATATGCATAAGGGTATGCATTCCAAAACATGTGGAGACCTCTGGTCTAAAGAAATGTTTTTAAAAATACCAGTGAGTAAGCATTTTAAAAGACCGAAAAAACAACACAAAAAACTCCTGAGCTCTGTACACACCACATTTTTCTTGTGATTGCCGTGAGAATGATACTCAAAAGAAGTTCATTTATACATTCGATTGTTTTGACCTTGCATTGTGTTCCAGACACAGTGCTGCCACTCTGGAGTTCAGAGTGAACTCACCACCCTTTCTTGGTAGAGTTTAGAAGGGCGTTTGGAAGTACCCTTCGGGCTTTTGCTTTCCTCTCTGCTTTTACGGGAGGGTGCAAAAGAGCCAATGCCAATAGGATCTTCTCACTGTGTAAATCACTGGCTGGGCTCTGCCCATGTTCCCTGCATCTTGGTCACCTTGTCCTTTGAGTTTATAAACTGTACCCCCCCCCATGTCTCTGAGGCTCCCACACATCCTTGTTAACCTTCTGCAGGCTCAATGACCGTGGTGACAGTGAAGGCTGTGGCCGGGATGCTCGTCTTGTCCATACAGGGGAACCTGCAGCTCGACTACCCCATCTTCTACGTCATGTTCGTGTGCATGGTGGCAACTGCTATCTATCAAGCCGCGTGAGTTGCAGATTCTTTTCCTGCTGGGCCTGCCCACAAAGGTCTCTTCCAGCTTCCGGGCCTGATTACAATTGTTTTTGAAGCTGTAGGGCAGGTAGAACATTCAAATGTTCTGTTGCCAGGGTTTGGCATCCACTGTGGAGAGAGTGGGGTCACTAATTTGCTGAGTTATCACATGGAGGGGTGCCGGGCCGCTTGAAAAGCCTGGAGTGGATGTATTTCTCACTCTGCCTCAAAATGTGAGAACCGCGCAATCAGAGGCAGCCTCGATTCCCATCTGGATCAAGGCAGGTGCCCACTTCCGGGGCCTCAGAAGAAGCTGTGCCGTCCCCGTGAGGCACCTATTTGTCTGCCCGGTGGAAGACAGAAAGTTGTCTCCAACTTTCTTGTCCTCAAGAAATCTTTCCAAGTAGAAGAGCAAGGCGATGGTTTCTGCCTCAGAAGCAGCAGTTCTGAGGGTAGGCCTGGGCCTTGCTCACGTCAGAGATCCGGTGCCCAGCAGGGGGCCTGGGTGAGCATGTGACAAACCTGCGTGGGGACGGAGGGTGGACAGTGCCGGTTTCAGTGTGGTGCCTGGGGCCGGTTCACCCTGGACAGGTCAGGCCCTGGACTCCAGCCGCTGGGGCTCACCATCCACCAGCGGTGCCTGCGGGGAACATAGCGGTGACCGCTGCCACCCGGGCGCCCAGTGTAAGCTGTGCTCTCACTGCCTTCACAGGAACTTGAATTCATTTGGTCCCCACGACAATGATATCATCCTCACTTTGCACGTAAGGAACTGCTGCGCGAGGCCAGGAGCTGGCGGAGCTGAGACTGGAACCCCGGCATCTGTCTCCCTCCCCATCCCACGCCCCTCACCCCTCTGCCCTAGGCCTGCTCCTCAGCTCCTCTAAGACACAGATTCCCCATCTGCAGTGACAATAACAACAGCCCCTACCTAACAGAATCGCAGCAGGCTCTAGTAGGATACAGGATAGCGTCCAGTAAATAGTAGCTTCTTTTATGACTTTTGTTACTATTATTATGCCGATTATGACTATGCTTAGTCCTCCTACAGTGATTCTGGTCATCACCCCTGAGCCCCTGCCCAATGCAAGGCTCTGTGCTGTGCCCTCCAGGGCTTACAAAGATGATCAGGTGCCCCGCCCTCCTCGGGAAGCTTCTCACTCACACATCACACATTCATCGAGGCCTGCTGTGTACCGGGCCCGTGCTGGGCCTTCCACGCACAGAGACGTGGGCGATAGTCACTGAACTCAAGGTGCTCACAGCCCTGGTCCGAGGACAGCCGGGTAAACAGACGATTACAGTTGGGTGGGAAGTGTGTTATGGTGTAAGGAACGTTGCAACAATAACCAAAGTGCTATGCAGAGAATGGACAAAGAATATATTCCTAAATGATGGAGTGTTTATCCTAGGTGGAGAGATTAGGAGTGACTAATTTTCTCTCTCTTTTTCCTATATTTATTGCCGTGACAGTTTAATTAAGAAGAAAATTTGTTTAAAAGAATAATTACAACACGAGGCAGGACGTGATAAGCGCTACAGGAGTTTCTTGGAGTGTTAAGGGACCAGGAATGGCTTTTTAGTGGGTAGGGGATGCAGGGGACACAGAGGTGAGGAGAAGGGCATTGCGGTGATAAGAACTGTGTGGTCAGAGGTGTGGGACGGGGAGAGGGAGGGGCCTCAGGCTGTGTCCAGAGGAAGAATAGGAGCAAAGCGTGGACCCCAGCCCAGGAGATACACAAGGCTGGCATCTTTATAATCCCAAGGAATATTCCTTCATGCCTCATCTTCGTATTTTCAGACCAAGCCTGCGGTCATCGGCTTTCAACTTGGCCTTCCGACATCCCCACAGCCCACTGACCAGAGTGCTTTTGTGTTGAAGGTTTTTAGGTCAAGCCTCACAGATGTACGACTCCTCTCTGATTGCCAGTGTGGGCTACATTCTCTCCACTACCGTGGCTATCACAGCAGGTAAGGGTGTGGTCGCTAGATTTCTGTCTTCTACCTTGACAGCAGGGACATTACCCCAGTGTGGAGGGAAGGGGCGCCACCTCTGTCAGAAGGCCAATTCTGCTGACTTGTTCTGCCCGTCACAGTTGTAGATGGTTTTGTGGGGAGAGTGCAGGATTTAGAGCCAGAGAGGCCTAGGTTTGCACCCCAGCACAGACACGGAGCTGTGTAGCTCTGGGAAAATCACTTCACCTCTGAGCCTCTGTTCCACATTCATAACATGGGAGTAATAATACTTTCCTCCTAGAATTGAAATATGTATAGTCCAAATGTCCCCTACCTTGTACTGCTTGTGTTAGGTTTCTTTAACAGTTTCTACCATCATCTGCTAACTCCACAGCCTCCACTGGCCTAGTGACCACACACTTCTTCTGTATAATTTTTAGAGATCATGAGTATATACATAACACGTGCTCTGTAAGTGATCATCATCATTATTGCATTCCCCTTTTCTTCTACTCCACCCCTCTATTTTTTTTCTTTTTCTTTCTGAGGTGGCTTCAGAGGCTGCAAGCATTATCTCTGTGTGTGTGTGTGTGTGTGTGTGTGTGTCCGTTTTTTTGTTTGTTTGTTTTTAAATGGCAATGGTGACTAAGATTTTCAGGGTAAGAAGACCAGTAAGAACCAGTGTTCCTCCCTTTGAGGAAGGCCCAGCCGGAAAGCCATATATTTCGCACTGCACCTTGGACAAGTGGTGCCCAAACTGGTGTTCACAGAGGTTAGAACAAGAGCGCACACAGCCTGCCAGGGCCTGTGCCGTGAGCGGGACCAGGGATTGAGTGGGACTTGACCCAGAGCAGCCAGAAAGCTAACCTCATGCAGAGATTTAAGTCATGGTCAACAGCTTCGGTCCAGGCAAGATTGAAAGGGATAGAAACACTGTGGTTGAGCCTGCAGTCAGGCAGGGAATCAGGAGCTCCGGGCAGGGTCAGGGTGATGGGGTGTGAAGTGGGTCCAGACAGATGCTGGCTGCAGGGTGAGGGCAGCAGGCCTGTGGCACTGCCACACTGCAGGGTGTGACATCTGCCAGTCTCATGAGGTTAGAAAGCTCTGGCAGCTTAACCACGAAGCCTTGGTCTTCCATCTTAAGAAAGATGGGGGAAAAATGTGGTACATATATACAATGGAATATTACTCAGCCATAAAAAAGAACGAAATAATGCCATTTGCAGCAACGTGAATGGACCTAGAGATTGTCATACTGAGTGAAGTTACATCAGTGAAAGACAAATATCATATGATATCACTTATATGTGGAATCTAAATAAAAGATACAAATGAACTTCTCTACAAAATAGAAAGAGTTACATATGTAGAAAACAAACTTATGGTTACAAGGGGGTAAAGGGGAAGGGAGGAATAAATTGGGAGATTGGGATTGGCATATACACACTACTATATATAAAATAGGTAACTAATAAGGACCTACTGTATAGCACAGGGAACTCTACTCAATACTCTGTAATGGCCTATATGGGAAAAGAATCTAAAAAAGAGTGGATACATGTACATGTATAACTGATTCACTTTGCTGTACACCTGAAACTAACACAACATTGTAAATCAACTGTACTCCTATAAAAACTTAACAAAAAAGAAAAAGAAAGAAAGATGAGGGAGAGGGGTGTGTAAAAACTGGTAAGTCTCTAGTGTAGCTCATAGTGTCGTTTCACTGGGGGAAGCTGGGCAAAGGGTACGTGGGAATTCCGTACTATTTCTGTGCATCTAATATTATCTCAAAATAAAAAGTTAAGAAAAAAAAGATGGAGGTAAGAGGGGCCTAGGTGGGGGAGAAAGAGAAGACAGTCTATTCCCCCCAAATGGCTTTTATTCCATTCTGCTAATTTCTTACTAGGTGCAGTCATAGTATTTTGGACCCCTTTGGTATTCCGTAGGGAAGGGAGCTTCGCCAGATCCTAAACAGACTGGCAGGTGGGTGATTTGAAAACAGCTCACCCGCGTTTTCCATTCTTTGCTGCTCAGGCGCCATCTTCTACCTGGACTTCCTCGGGGAGGACGTGCTACACGTCTGCATGTTTGCACTGGGGTGAGTCCCATCCTGCTCCCTGGCCCCGAATTCCAGGCAGGCTGCCCCTCTCTCCCCACCCCTGCTCCAGCCTCTCAGGCAGTCCCTTAGAGCCAGAGGAGCAGCTGGCAGTGGGAACTTTGTCCCCAGAGGTGAGTGTTTCATTCCCCAAAGGGCTTTACCTTTCCTTTCTTCTCTTTTGGGCTTTAATCTCCTTGTCATTTCGAACACATCACAATTTGACCCATGAAAGATTCTCAACCTCACCTCAGATCAAAGAAATGTATACTGAAGCTAAACAAGATGCCATCATTTTGCAAAAACTAACAGGAGGGGTAACGTCCCATGTTGGCAAAAGACTAGGAGCCCAGCTCTCTGCCACAGTGTGAGAAGTTCTTTAATGTGGGAGGATAATTTGGCAATAACAGTGAAATTTTTAAATGAGCATGCTTCTTGATGCAGCTTTCCATTTCTAATCATTTATCTTGGAAAAGTAAATGATGGACGTAAGGACACATGTATGAGGGTGTTTATTATTTTAAAAATTAATTGTATAAGCAAATAATTGGAAACAACCTAAATGCCCATCAGTAAAATACAGGTTAAAGAAATTACACTATCTTCATATAATTAAGTACCATACTGCCATTTTGAAAAATTGAGGTCAGTCTATTGGTACTGACATAGAACCATGTCTAGGATATGTTGAATGAAAAAAGTTACATTTTTAAAAATGTATAGTATACCCTATGAGCCAGCAATTCCACATCTAGATATAGACCCAAAAGAAATTAGTTATATATATTGACAAAATGACTTGTACATGAATATTTATAGTAGCTTTATTCATAATATGCCCAAACTGGATACAACAGGAGAGTGGAAAACAAGTTCTAATATATTCAGACAATGGATCAGATAATGCATTCAACACAACAATAAAAAAATAATGAACTACTAATACACACAATGAAGTGGATGAATCTTAAAAACACTTATCAGGTGAAAGAAGTCAGACATAGAAGAGTACATGCTGTACTGTTTAACTCACAAGAAGTTGAAGAACAGGCCAATCAATTCTGTGGACGTCAGAACAGTGGTTTCCTCTGGGGAAGGGTCTGCATGAATGGGGAAGGGGCACAGGAAACTTTCTGGGGGTAAGGGATGGAAATGACTTCTCTATTGACCTGGGTGGTGATCCCACGAATGTGTGCACAGGTAGGATTCATCGAGCTCCACGTTTAGGGACTGTGCATTTTATTGCCTGTAAATTATACCTCAGTTTTTAGAAAGTATGCTTGTTTATCTAAGCTCTGGAGAGAAGAAAAAAACAAAAAACGACTCTGGAAGAATAGACACCTATGGTGGGGGCGAGTGCAGGGACTTTCTAATTTTTACTTTCTAATTTTTACTTTCTCTGCTCCTGTATTGATTGAATTTAGGCTCTAAAGAACTTTTTAATTAAACAAAAAAAAAATCTTTAAAGGCAGGGTTCTGAGATGCAGGGTAAGTGGAGGTGAGGGTTTGGCCGAGGATGGCCTGATTTGTTCTGATTGAGGCTTGTGTGGGCTGCACGGGCTGTTATTATTCATCTCGCATCGGCTTCCTGCTGATCCCAGGCCCGGCCGCCTCTCAGGGCCGCTCAGCAGTGAGCCCACCTCTGCAGCCTGCCACCCTGTTTTCCCCTTTTTCCCATTACCCACGTTTGAAAGCATCCCTCCCAACCTCACTCTGGCCTTGTTTCTCTTCTTCATCTGTGTTCACCAGGTGCCTCATCGCATTCTTGGGCGTCTTCTTAATCACACGTAACAGGAAGAAGGCCATTCCCTTTGAGCCCTACATTTCCATGGATGCCATGCCAGGTAACATTCAAATCCAGCTGGCCAGCCCATCCACATAGAATGACTGCTACTTCCTGTTTAAAAAGAGACAACCAGCCTCTGGGTTTGGTGCAGGGAAGGTGTGCTGTGCTATTATGATGTGACTGTCTCTCTTTTTTTTTGTTTCTGTTTTTTGTGGGTTTTTTGGTTTTTGTTTGATCTCAGTTTGCAAAAAAGGAGGCAATGGCTGAGGCACCTTGATTGGTTTTGGGCACATCTTGCCAGTTCTCATGTCAATTTGGGTATCTTTTAAAGACAATCCTGATTCACACTGGTTATAATTATGATCTGCTGCACCAGGCTTCATGCCTGCAAAAGGAAAAATCCATTTCATCTCAGTGGAATGGAATGATCAGAGAGGGGAAGGAAAATAGGATGAATGAAATTCAAATACTATAACCTCACTCCTTAGATTCCAAAAGGGAGTGGATTGTTCTGGAGAGCCTAGTTCCCCAGGGAGCTCAGGGTTCACACTGAGAAGCACAAGTTCAAATGGCAGGAACATAAATGTGTGAATCAGCTGAGTACTGCACAAAAGGGAGTGATGGGGCTTGCAGAGAACTGGAGAGCACTTTCCAGCCTCAAGGGATTCAGATGAGAAAGTTAAGATGTTGGGCAGCCCCATCTAGATTTGCTGACCTAAATTCTATAGGATACTAGCGGCCACTAGCTTTCACTCTTTAACTCAAATTTAATTTTTATTTTAGATATATAAGATGGAACTCTCTCCAAAGCATAGTCTCCCACCCTCCATTAAGACAGTCTTGTGAACAAAAGGCAATCGCAGTGATGGAGTAGAGTACTACTTAATAAAGTACTCGGGAGGCAGGCGTGTTCTCAGGGCTGACCGAGGTGCCCATAATTTAAATGGCCCCAGGGTTTATGTGTCTACTTTTTATATTATTTCCTCATCTCTTGCTATTAAGCTGTTGTCTGTCATTCTTGCTGTTACCAGCCTGCCTGTGTATAGCAGCTCCGTGTCAATCTTCTCATTTGACCCAAGTTGTTTGAATCATGTATAAAATTAAAATAAATAAGCTCTGAGTTGGGGCCTTAAGGTTTCTCCTACGAGTTAAGTGCATGAGCTTTAGTGCATGGACTTTTGAAACATCTAATCTGGCTGCTCAGATGCCTTTTTTGCTTACTTCCTTGTTTCTCGGCTGTGTTCCGGATAGATGAGGGCGCTGGATAGCTGAATTCCAGATAGGTGAGGTGTCAACTCTGTGCAAGTATGTGTATGTACATGTGTGTTTGTGTGTTTATAAACCGTGTATGTGTATACATCTATATAAGTATTTGCATTTGCGTATATACAGATGTGTTTTCTGGTAGAAGATAGAAGGTAACCTAAGGTAATCTTAGGTATCCGCGTTCTGTGATCTGTTTGTGGACGTGGCTCTCGCTTCCTCTTTGTGCCTTGTGACCGGTGGGAAGTTGGAGAAAGGAGACCTGCCCTCGTGCCGTGGCACGACAGGACTTCTGAGTAGGCCTGGCTTCTGTACTTTGAAGCTGAGCATGGGCTTGGAGTTCAGATGACCTGGATTCAAATCCCAGCTCTCAACCACCTACGTGCTGAGTGACCTTGGGCGTGTGCCTGGACCTCCCAAGGCCTCTGACCCTCACTTGTAAATTGGGATTCCTTTTCCCAGGGTAGTGGGATAATATGTTAAAGGCCCCTTGCACAATGTCTGGGACCTGGTAGATGCCTGGTTGAATTTGGTTTCACTTCGTTTTTACTTGAAAAAAGACTTCGAAAATTTCGAACACTTGTTTGACCTGATGCCAGGTAAAACAAGAAGAAGAAAACTCTTAGACAGAGACGCTTTTCCAGCTGCTCGGTTTCCCTGGTCAGCATCAGGACCTTCCTGGCTTTGGGTCTAACCAGATTGATATCTTCACAACTGACTAGTAGCCACGTTTCGAGAGGCATTCAAGTTCCGAAAATTAGCTACACGTCACAATTAGGAGAGGCTTGAAATAATTCTAGCACCTGGAAGACTTCTAGAAAATGAGAAGGAGAAAAACAGTCCCTGACAGCGAGGAGCTGGGCTGGCTCTCACAGCTGGGCCTTGGTGTTCCTGGCTGAACATAGACCATTTCACAGAACATCAACAGCAGACAAGGTCATTCTGGGACTGTGATGGATCAAGACACAAACAGGACCATGCCATTGTCATGTCCAAACACAGACAAACATGAACATGGTCCAAACCATAAAAAGATCAACCATCCCCCTCCCATGAGTGGCTGCTGCTTCTTTACCAATCACAGCTTTAGTCTCCATCTAGTCTTCTTTCCTTCTAGATAACAATCATTAAGATCCCCAGTTATAGAATTATCCCCACTTCCTGACAGCATCTCATCCAAAGCAAAGCCCTGCTTCCTTAAACCCTCCTGAAATCACCTAACACAACCCAAATTCTGTAGTAAGTCCTTTCTAATACCCTCTTACTGAAACAGCTCCCCGTGATGTACATCTCCTTCACTGAAATGAGTCAAGAAACCCAAATTTGTTAGACTATAGGTATATTCCTGGTGGGTTTTGGCTGGGGAACGTTGACAAAGCTAAACCATGCCTGGTAAGCCAACTGTTCTCCCTGAGGAATAGGCATCCCCTCATCTCCTCCCAATTCCCTCCCCAAAATCTAAACCACAGACTCTTAAACTGTACCCTTCAAATTCCCGTCAGCCAAGGCTTGTGTAATGTGGAAGCAAAGGCCCTTCCACAGATGGGGTCTTCCCAGACCATTTGCAGAGTAGATAAGAGCATGGGCTTTGGTGTCAAATCCCAGCTCTGTCTCTCATTAGCTGTGTGTCCTTGAGCAAGTTACTTTACCTCTCTGAATCTCTGTGTTCTTATCTGGAAAAGGAGGATAGTAGCATATTTCTGTCATAGGATTTGGGGGGATTAAGGTCTATAGGGAGCCCACACAGCATTCTGGTTAAGAGTGTGGGCTTTAGAATTTAAACCACCTGAGTCTGCACCCTAGAGCTGCCACTTGCTAGCTTGGCGACCTCAGGCAAGTCCCTTAACTTCCAACTGCCTCATTTTCCTAATCAATAGTTGTGTGAATCAAATGAGATAAAACTTTATAACTATTTAGAACAGTGTCTGCCACCAACTAAATGCTCAGTCTTCATCAGCCATTATCATTATTGCTGTTGTTGTTACTATTACTATTTAAAGCACTTAGCCCAGTGCGTCAGGCATAGGAAGCAGTCAGATGTCAGCTGTTATTATCATCATGGTTTCATGGAAGATAATTTGCATTCAGTTTTTTTATTACTCAACCAGGGGGCAAGAGAATTTGAAGGGTCTTAATTCCCTACCAGGAAAAGAACTGGCCTCAGAGAAGGCCAGGTCCTACTTGGCTAGGGGAATTGTAGAATACATTTAAAGGAATTAATGACTAAAGTCTTTGCCCTCAAATGTAAGTAGAAATCCGACATCAATGTGCCCAGAGGTAATAAGCAAAATTGCTCCTTACTCCATATGTGGATCAGCCATGTTAATGTCAAACCTCTCCCTCTGAGCATCATAATACATGTGTCACCGTCATGTATCCATGACACAAAAGTTATCGTCTTCTCTCAACAGCATCATGAAGTTTTCTGGATCCTGATTTAACTCAGCAAAAAGTGTTGGCATCTACCACGTTCAAAACACAGTGCTGGTTCCACTTGCCCTGTGGCCCGGACATTCCCACCTCATTCTAAGCCAATGGTTTCTTTTGACAGTGGCTGGTCTGTGTGCATATTTCCTGAAGATTCATCCTTTGTTGCTTAGCAACTATAATATTTCTAGTGTATATTTATGGGCGCTCTTTTTTTGTTCAATCCAAACCATTCAGGAGGTTGACAGTGCACATGCTTAGCTCCTGAGCACGGTGATTAGTCTGTGGTGGGATAGAAGAGGATGAGATGCAGCCTCCTTTGGCCCCACTGCATAATGATTTGGGGGAAATGGATTTCATTTCAGGTATGCAGAACATGCATGACAAAGGGATGGCCGTCCAGCCTGACCTCAAAGCTTCTTTTTCCTATGGGGCCCTGGAAAACAATGACAACATTTCTGAGATCTACGCTCCCGCCACACTGCCCATCATGCAGGAAGAACATGGCTCTAGAAGCGCCTCTGGGGTTCCCTATCGCGTCTTGGAACACACCAAGAAGGAGTGAGCCCACCCTGAAGGAGACTCACCTTCTCTCCATTTACAGCTGCTCAAGCCATGCGGTTCAACCCTTAATTCTAAAACTTGCCTTTCAAGTCTTATTTTTTTAATCCAAGAACTCTGTGGACGGGGATCTTGAAAAGCCTTTGTCTCTGGCAAAGGGTAGATTATCTTGGTCCTGGAAGTTTCAGATGATGAGGGTGGGGCTGGGGTGGGGGGCTGAAAGCAGTATTCTAGGCGGGCAGTACAGAGTTCAGCCTCTGCCTGGTTTAGCCCAACGAGATTTGGAAAGCCATTGTCATCCTTGAGGATGGTAGCTGGGTTTCCCCAGTCAGTGACCAAAGGTGGCCACATTCTTTAGAGCTAAAGCAGGGCAGAGATTCTGCCCTTACTTTCCAAATCCACTGAAAGGCTGGAAACCTCCAAATCTAGTCTTCCCTCACCTTATGTGCAGGCCTGATCTCTACCCACCTCCCTCTTGATTCTGTACTTGAGATAACCTTTGTGTCGCCCTCACATGGCATGGTGAACCAGCCCTGGGTGTAACATCCTGCCACTCGCCTGTAAGAAATGCACATCTGCTTTCTGGTGGTCTGTGCCTCCCCAGTGAAAGTGTGCTTGATGTGTTTGTACTGGATCCACTCTGGAAACTAATTTGGTTTTGGTTCTGTGAGCTACTTGGTTGCTTTCTTTCCCCTCAAAGGAACTGAGAAATTAAGAGAAGAAGGGGAAGAATAAAGAAGACAGGAGCAGGGGTGATGAGCCTCCAGCCCATAAAGGGAGAAAAATCCCTTTTCATTTTGCAGGAGGTGATTGCATCACCTGTAGAAGGACGGACAGACAGTCTGGCTGTTGTACGTGTATTTTCCTGCACACCGGCGTCCTCTGGGGAAACCAGGGGTGTTCATTTCAGAGACGGCCTCACTCACCTCTCCTCTCTCCTCTGCTCTATAGATTGACGAACCAAGCTTGAGTCATTGGTTCACTTCCTTGGGGTCGATAGACTCTTCGGGTCCTCATCCCCGTGCACATACATCTGGGAGAAGTAGGCATTCTCAGAAATGGGGCTCTGCTGGCTGGCTGGCTGGCTGCGTACACGATTGTCTTCCCCTAGACTGACTGTATGCTTTTGAGAATGGCAGGTAAAGGTCTGCAAACTTTAATGAAAGTAAGGATCCTCTAGGGAGTTTATTTAAAATACAGATTCCTACACCCCAACCACAGGTACTCTGATTAAGTGGGACTGGGACCGGGCCCAAGAGTCTGCATTCTTAACTGGCAGCACAGGTGATTCTGAGGCAGGTAATCCAAGTATCACACACCTTGAAAGCCTAATAACTGAGAGAGACAGTCTGCTGAAACCCTGACACACCCCTGCTGGAAAGTTGGAATTACCATCCCTTGCTTCCTCTTGGGGGTTCATTTGGCAGGCCAAATAATCCCCATAGGATCCATGGCATTTCTGCATCCAGTGATTACTTCTTAGAACTACACTTCCTGCTTCCCTAGGCAGCCTTGAACTAACCGGCAAGATAACAGTGTTAATAGACCAGTGTTGATAGATCATTAACCTTTATGGATTGTGCTTAATGCTGATTTAGTACCTTGACTTCAAAGCTGATGTCTGTTGCCTGTGATAACCACTTCTGTATTGTGTCTTACATGCCTAAGAAGGCAACAGACAATGACTTTTCTTTTCCTTTAGAATAGGTATCAAAACAATATTTATGAGGCACTTACTATGTGTTAAGCATTTGGACAATGAGTGCTACAAATAAGAAGACCTGGTTTCTGCCCTCCAAGCCAGCCGTGAGAGACACAAATACCTGGTCAACTATGGCAGGAGTGCAATAGCCGACCACAGAAAATGACAGTTATGGAGGTCCTGCTAAAGGTCAGGCCCTGAGCCCAGAACTGGGTATTCAGAATTGGAGATGATTTAGGCTCCACTCATTGATGGGTGGCAAATCTAGCTAAGATTTGGGCAAAGCATAGAAAGTAGAGTGATCACCCCCAGGCAGAGGGGCCAGCATTTGCAAAGACAGAGATGGGTTGAGGCGGGTGGCAAAGGAAGAGCCAGGGTAGGTGATGGGAAATGAGCCTGGAAAGATAAGCAGTGGAGGTAGAATCATGGAGGGACTTGAAGGCCTGGCCAGGGAGTTTAAACATATCCTAGAGAACATGGGAGCCATTGATGGTTCACGGGGAAGAGAATGGCAGGATTCGCACTGATTGGAAAGGAGGCCCTATGCAGTTTGGAGGAAGACTCTGAAGGGGTAATAAAAGTCACTTTTCAAGGTCCGGCTGCACAGCTGCAGGAACAAAACACAAAAGGGGAATTAAAATCCAATTTCGCTGCTATTCACATTTTCCCAGTGATGTTTCTAACGTGGGCCGGGAGGGGGTGTGAGGGCAGAGTGGATAAAGGGAAGGTGAGCGGGGAGGCCATTTAAATGTGTCAAACCCAGGTGATCATTTGGTATCTTATGTGCTCCCAGCCTTACTCTGCCCCCTTCCCTTGGTTTTGTGTTGGGTCTTTTAACCTGGAGTCAGGCAAGAGTGATGAATGGATAAAAGCACATTGTAATCTCAGGTCAGCTGACGATCATGGGTTCAGTGCTACCCAGGAGCTGCCTTCAGGTTTAGGGCAACAGCCCCAGAATTCTGACTCTGTCTTGGGCTGGCATCTCCCAGTCTTTGTCCCTGAGTGTAAATGGACGGTTTGCTGGTGGCAGATAAGCAGCACTTGCTGTTAGGGCGGGGCACAAGGGCATCAGCTTTCCACTCACAGCCCTGACTCTTTATTTTTCTCATGGCTCTCACGTCCCCAAGCCCTCTTGAAGGCTCCAAGCAACAATACGTATCCTGCCGCCATCTCCCTTCTCACAGCCAGTACCTAAGGCAAGGTCACCAAACTTGGGTTTCAGCTTTCCAGTTGTTCTCTAGCTTCCTCTCCCCACCCCACTCTGTTCCCCTCTTCTAAAGGCTGGGATTCTGGGGTCCCTAATCAGATAGTAAAAGCAGTTTTTCACAGATGGGTGCCTGCAGCTTTTGAAGGGAGCTTAGCCCCACTCCACCCACACCCACCCCTCCCACGAAGCTGCAGGTCTGACATGCCATCGCATGAAGCCTCAGGTCATGCGAGGGTTTTGCAGGATGGAATTGACATCTCCATTGCTTTTCTGGTGGAAACGAGGCAGCTTGATGACACAATGTGGAGACAAGATGTCCATCAGGGTAGTGTTGGGGAATCTCTAACCCACAGCCTTGTGAATTCCAAATCTGGTCCAACACTGGCTGACAGGCAAAAAATTTTACTGTGTATTTCTCTGAGAAGCTGTGTAAATAAAGTCACCTTAGAATGTATTCTATGTGGATGCTCACATTTTGTTAATTTAGTGACTAATGTATGGCATGTCTTATTTTTCAAAAAACTGTGTGTGCTATGTGCAAATAGCATTATGAAGTGGTATTTAATTAAAAAGAAAATCCATGTGATGCCTGTTGAGTTTGAGTCTTTTATGTTTGGTTAATACTTTCCAGAGTTATCTACGACAGTGCCGTCCAATAGAACTTTCTGCAACGATGGAAATTCTCCATGTCTGTGCTGCCCAAACGGCAGCCACTATCTACGTGTGGCTATTGAGCACATTAAACATGGTGAGTGCAACCTAGGAATTGGATTTTTAGTTTTATTTAAATTCAATTATCTTAAATATCCACATATAGCTAGTGGCCGCTGTAGAAACCGTGCAGATCTAGAGATGCCCGTGATTGCACTTAAGGCTGAATTAAGCACTTTTTTTCTTCCCTGCAGTGGTGAAGAGTATACACTCGTGGCCACACTGCCTAGGTTTGATTCTTGGCTCTACTACTTATTAGCTGTGTGGTCTTGAACAAGTTGTTTAAACTTTCTGTGCCTCATCTGTAAATCCAGGATAGTAACAGTCACTTCCTAAGGGTTATTACGGGGATCAGGTGAGTTAATAGCTGTAAAGTCTTAGAACTATGTCCGGCATCCCATCAGGACACTGTATGACACTGAAGCGATGGTTTCCGTATTTACTTATTTATTTACTTATTCACTTTGAAATTGTATAATGAACACTTGTGATTTTTCTTAAGTAATTCTAAGCAAATGTGTCTCTCTTCTTTCTAAGTTTCCAATCTACAAAGACAGGTGTGGAATAGAGCTTAAATCTTTATTTATACACACACACACACACAGAATAATGTATACATACTCATACATTTAACAAGCACTTATTATATGCCACACACTATACTAAGAATTCATGTACATCTCAATTCTCCTTTATAACAATTCCATGAGGTAAGTTTTAATATTATCCCCATTTTACAGATGAAGAAACTGAGACTCAGGTCATATAGCTGGTAAATAGCAGAACTGCTATTTGAGCCCAGAACTGCCTGACTCCAAAACCTGAGCTCTTCATCCCTCTGCTGTGCTGCCTTTCCTGGTGTGGTTGAATTTCCATGGGGTAAGTTCACCACACATTAGGATTTCACCTTTATCTGACAAATAAAAAGGATGTACAGTTTCTAAGAAGGATGCAGACTTAAAAGAACAGATGCCCCCCTGCCCCCAGTTCATATGTTGAAATCTAATCCCCAGTGTGATGGTTTTTGGAGGTGGGGTTTTGGGGAGGTGATTAGAACATGAGGTTGGAACCCTCATGAATGGGATTAGTGCCCTTATAAAAGAGACCCCAGAGAATTCACTCATCCCGTCTGTCCGGTGAGAACATGGGAAAAAATACCCTACTATATACTATGATTTCATTGAAACAGGACATCAACACCCAAATAGTAAGGGCAAAATCTCACAACAAAGGATAATCCTTGAAACTGAATAATTTAGCTTTATGAAAAATTTAGGACAGCCTCATTATTTGCCTCATTTTCTTGAAGGCCTGTAAGATGAAACCAGCATTAGGGAACCTAACTTGGTTTGACGCAGCTCAAACTTGGTATTACTTGTGAGGAAAGGGGGGCTAGTTAGCTGTAGACACAGGACTAGAACCGTCTTATGAGCTCTAGTCTGTCCCCTTTCCACTGCATCACTGAGTCCTGCTACATCCTCCATCCTCCATCCACCCCATTCATTGAGTTTTAACTCTGTGCCAGGCCCTGTGCTAAGCACTTTACATCCATTATCGCATTGCATTCTCTCAACAGCCCTGCAAGGAACCTGTTCAATCCCTGTTTTACAAATACAGAAACTGAGGCTCAAAGAAATTCAGTCATTTGGGTGTGTAAGCCACAGAGCCTGGATTCAAACCCAGATATAACTGATTCCAAAGTCTGTATTTTTTTTTTTAAATCCCATCCTTGGTATGTCAATAGACAATACTTCTGTACCTTTACATTCTTTGTTCATTTTTAAGCATAAAATGCAACTTTCTCTGAGTCTGGAGGAGCACAAGAGCATTAGCTTTCAACCTTCACCGTTGCCCTGGGCCAAGGCATCTTTCGTTCCTTTGGTACACTGAGTATATGGTATTTTAGGCAACTATTGTATCAATCAGGGTCCAGTCAGGAGACAGAAACCACGCCAGTTTTTGGAACAGAAATTTTAATATAAAGAATTGGTAACTAGGAATAAAGTTGTTCACTAGGCAACTGAAAGGGTACAGAGAGACCGCTAAGTATCATACAGATAAGACGCAGCTCCCACCCTGAAGGCTGGGGGGGGAAAAAGGAAGAGGTTGGAATGATTACAACATAGGTGCTTGGAGGAGGGGCCCCGCGGCGCTGAAACTCAGAGGAGCTGAAACGGAGGCTGATGCTCTGCCTCAGAGCTTGGAGGAAGACCCTGGAAAACTGGGACCCAGGCCCACGAGCCTCTGGATAAGCCCTGGAGACCACAGATGAAAAAGCCACACCCTCTGAACTTAAGTGGGAGAAAAAAAAATTTAATTATGCCAAAAATATTTGTTAAGAGTTTCCCATTCAATATGGAACCTAAGCACACGCATTCACCTCCTCTCCGTCCCAGAGCGGCTTTGGGCTTAAAGTCAGTAGGTATCAAGAACAAGAGTGCTCTGGGCAGCCATCAGAGGGATTGCTGTGCCGATAGGCACAGAGCAGCTATGCCCCAGTTGAAGCCCTAAGAATTACTCTAAACAGTGGAAGTGACTTGGCTGTAGAGAGCCCACAGTAAGGATACTGGGGCGGGTGGGGGGCGGGGTCAAGATGGAGCTGAAGAAATGAATGGACCTCTAGAATAACCAGGAGGAGAAATAAGGAAAGACAGCCCTGTGCAGGCATGATAGACACTGAAGCTCCCTGCCCCTAGAGTCAGTCTTGCTTATTTTTGCCTGCGTCCCAAGGCAGCCTGCCGGCTCCTCACTCACACACCTGAAGGGGAAGCTGATGGAGAGACCCTGTTCACTTCCTCAGAGACAAAAATTACCCCTCCCACGGAGGGGACCGTAAGCCTTTGAATAAACAAACCCACACGACTGCGAAGGAAACCCACACAACTGCAAAGGAAACCCAGCCAACTCTCTGCAGGAAGCAATATAGCTCTTCATTCATAAGTGGGAGTTGTCCACCGAGAATTACAAGGCATTTGAGGAAATCCAACAACACGAAAGAGAAAGACTAAAATTGTTGAGGTGAAACAAGAATGGCAGGATAGTGTAGTCAAAGCCGGCAATAGTCCACAAGGATTCATTAAATCGTCATCTCTGTTTTTGTGTATGCTTGAAATTTTCACAATAAAAAGTGAAAAAATGGTGTTTTGAGCACTTGTCATGTGCTAAGTATATACATACAGCAATGAAAAAAAGAGAAACTCCATACAAAGGAGACAGAAAACGAAGCAAACAATATAAAGTGTGATGGTTAATATAATTGAGGGACTGATGATGAAATTTCATGGGGCCAGGACTAAGCAGGAAACAAGAGAACCCAGAAGGGGAGACGGAAGCTGTGGACATGGCCCTGAGTGTGGTGGAGAGCAGGCACTGTGTCTCAGCCCCAGAGCCTGGGCTGAGCTGGACAAGGCGGAGACGACTTTTCAGTCCAAACTAGGATATCTGCAGGGCCAGCTACGTAACATCCAGAACCCAGTGCAAAACGAAAGTGCAGGGGCCCAAAAAGTGAGAAAAAGTGCCATTAAAGGGACCATTTTTTACCATTCATTTTTATTTTATGCAATACCCATTTTTAGACACAAATATAAGAGCACTAACTCATATGGAAATCACTGATACGACACAATTCGTATTTCATTGCTTGTACATGAATAGGTATTGTATTCTTACCCAAACAATGGAAATCCTACACAAAACTAACTCAACTGTTTTTATTTCTTAATGGGTATACACATATCCTACCAACATTCTCTGCCTTCAGCATATTGATGAGTAAAGAAATAAAAAGAGAAGGAGCTGTGGGTGGCCTGAGCCTTCCCTTTCCATCTAGGTCATCATTTTCTGCGGAAGTGGTTGTCTGATAGGCTGATACAGGGAAGTAACACGCGTAAGAAGGACATGATGGGGATCCTTGTCCGTTGCCTTCTTCCTGCATTGGAAGAAAGTTTCAGTTGGAATGGAAAGTGTAGCCTCTCCAGAACGTCAGTCCTTCCCCACTCCCACCCCTGCCCCCACTGAATCACAGGCCTAATGGTCACCTAGGATTTGCCTTGAGCACGCCTGATGAGGACGTCAGGAATGCTATGTGCAAAGAATGCTGCACACATGTTGCTTTTAACTCCTCTGCTCACACGCATGTGGCACCCATCAGACCTTGCTGACAAACAGAAAGATGTTCAAAGATAAAATTATAAGAACTTCAAGATGGCAAACGCAGAGCATTAAACCAAGTGTGAGGCCCCTTTGAGTGTGAGGTCGTGTAGGAGTGCACAATTCACACGTGCCTGGAAAGCTGGCTCTGGCTTTCTAGGGGCATTCCCAAGAGCCCCATGTGGTGCCCACTTATGTGGACTCATAGTAGCAAACTGATGGGTCCTCAGGGTGAAAGCTGCTCTGAATCCAGATCAATCTGGGCCTCATCTCATGAACGACAGCAAACTCCTTTTACCGATCTGGGTTTTTGCACTCTTTAATCAATAGAAATTGATGAGGCCAGACAAGGAACTCAGGCAAGGCTTTATCGCTGCAGCACAAGGGAGCAAAAACATGTAACAGGTGTCCTTGCTCACTCCCTGAGGGGGTGACAAGCTGGTCCCTTAAATGGGGTGAAGGTGGGGTGGATCAGTGGATAGGCCAGAAGGGCGGCTTAGGTGGTTTGCCCACCCCCTTGTAGGGATCATGTGTAGTACCCTGCTTTTGCTCCCGGCACCTCAGAAGTGGCAGTTGGGTTTTGGCCTTTTTGTACCTCATTGTTCATATTTTGCCCCAACTGCACATGTGGGCAGTTATTTTTAGTTCCTTATAGTTTCTTGTATTCTGCTGGTTGAGGAGATATTTGTCCAGGTGCAAGTACTGCAACAAAGGGTCCCAGGTCCCAGGTCCCAACCTGTAATAGGAATAGAAGAGAGTTTTACTTGAGCCAAACTGAGGACTATAGCCCGGGAGACAGCCTCTCACATAACTGAGGAACTGCTCTGGAGAACCATGGTTTTCAGCACAATTTTGTATCTTGTCAGGACAAAGAAAACCAAATAAGTCAGGGATACATTCCTTCAAGGTTTAAAAACAAACAGACAAACAGATCAGCACATACACAGCAAGTCAGTATGGCCTTGGCACCTGGGAAGGGAGTCTTATCATCAAAGGAGTACTAGCATTGGCATCCCAGGAAGGGAGGCATTTAATCTTTATTTTTAACATGGACATTCTTTATTTCTGGTCAAGATGTCCTTTTCTTTAATAATTAAAGCGATGTACAATGTTTGTTTGATAGGCCACAAACAGGCTGTGTTAGTTAGCATAAAATCAAGTTAACCTATGTATAAGCCAGAATGACTTCCCCATACCTCAATATGTGAAAATATCTTTCGTTGCTCTTAAAAGGTGTTGGTATCCATTCTGACTGAAATAAATCACAGATTCAAAGAAAGAAAGATTCAAAGAAAGAAAGAAAACAAACTCTACTCTGTGGGCATTTCCAGTATGCTGCTGCCACTTTAAAAACTGAAAAACTGTAAATTCAGAAAATGGTCAAAGCTACCTGGGATACTTTTTTTTCTTCCAGTTTTATTAAGATATAATTGACATACAACACTGTATAAGTTTAAGGTGTACAGCATTATGATTTGACTCACACACATCGGAATGATTATCACAGTAACTTTAGTACACGGGATCCTTTTGAAGTAAAGGAGCAAGGTAGGTGTCTGAGTCAATTCCTCTCAAGTCAAATCACCTAAAGCCGACAGCTTGATTTGTTGGATAAATGTGCTTATCTAATTTACATTTCAACTGTAACCCATTCAATCCAGGCCTCACCAGACCATGACTTTGGCTAATAATACTTTTCCTTTTTATACCCAGATTATTATAGCACAAGCTTCTAATAGCTGGAAATTAACCACTTCAATGTGACATTCTCTTCCCCAGCCCCATCTTCTGCTTTTTTGAGAGATTCTCAGGAAACATTTCAAGTGTACTGGGTGCTCTGTAATATCTCTTGGGTTTTCCTTTCTTAATTACTCCTCTTGCCATGACCTCTGCTCTACCAGCCGCTTTGAGACCATCACTGAGCTGGGTCAGCTGCCCCCTGCTGGTGACCTCCCACTGATATATACTCCCCCTACCCTCCCTGGTCCTTACCGTGGGCCTCCCCCTCCAAAGCATGGGTCAGGCCTCCAGCAGCCCCTGGAAATAGCTTCTTGTGAGCCCACAGGTCCAAACAGAACCTCAGGAACCCTTCACAAGCAGGACTCTCATCTGGTTCCAGGTAGGCCTCCACACCATGGGGCCAGCAGCCCATCCCCTTTCTCCTCCACCAGGTTTCTCTGAGCACCTGAGAACCCAGACCTGACTAATCCCACTGAGCCCTGAAAGAACAAGTCTTTCCTCAAGAATTTGGCTTCGTCAAAAAAAACCCCAACTCAGTGGTCCCTCCCAGAACTGAGGCAACTCAGCCTGGTCCTTTAGACACTGGCAACATCAAGATGAATGCTGGTAGCATTTGAAAACCACTCAGTGGCCACACACATTGTAGTACAACTGTGCACATGATCTCTGGTCTGGTCATTTAGGTGGGGTGTTTTTAGTGTCTTCTAGATCTCCGGTGATGTTGCTCCCTGACTGAAGGAAGATCACATGGCCTGTCCAATAATAGCTAAGAGAAGCACAGAGCAGGACACAGGGAGGCAGCACAGTATCAAGGCTAAGAGTACAGGCTCTGGAGCTTACTTTCTCTGGAACCTTAGGAAAGTACATAACTCCTCCAAACCTCAGTTTCCTCATCTGTAAAATTGGCATGGTAATACTGCCTCCCTTGCAGTTTGTTGTAAGGATGTAATATAGAACAATGCCTGGCACTGAATGACGTCTCAATAACATTAGCTACTGTTATTATTTTTCTTTAAGCTAGGGAGCAGTATAAGTAGAGGCACAGAGCCACAGGCCAAAGTCAAAGAGCTAGGTGCTTAGATTTTGGCTTCTTGCATTGTATTTGGGGCTTGGCCACCTTTGGGAGGCCTTGTGAATAGACATGTATCTCATTCACTCATGAATAGATTTTTACAAGTTTAACCTTATCACCAAGCTTGTGGGTATCTTTTTGAAGACGCCCTTGCACACACAGTTTCTGAAACTACAAAGCTAGTCTCAGTCATACCGAAGGATAAAATATTCCAGTTGCCAAGGTATGCAAATGCAATGGACAGAATGTTTGTGTGACCCCCAAATTCATGTGCTGAGACCCTAATCCCAATGTGATGGTATTTGGAGGCGGGGCCTTTGGGAGGTAATTAGGTCATGAGGGCAGAGCCTTCATGAATGGGATTAGTGCCCTTATAAGAAGAGGCGATGCCAACAAATTGGACAACCTAGAAGAAACGGACAAGTTTCTAGAAACCTACAGCCCACCAAAACTGAATCAAGAAGAAATAAATAATTTGATCAGACCGATCACTAGAAGTGAAATAGACTCTATAATAAAAAAAATTCCCTGCAAAGAAAAGTCCAGGACTGATGGCTTCACTGAGGAATTCTACCAAAACATACAAAGAAGAACTTATACTGATCCTTCTCAAACTCTTCCAAAAGACTGAAGAGGAGGTAACACTTCCAAAGTCATTCTATGAAGCCACCACCCTGATAAAGATACTACCAAAACCAGACAAAGATACTACCAAAAAAAAAATTACAGGCCAATATCTTTGATGAATATAGATGCAAAAATTCTCAACAAAATACTAGCAAGCCAAATCCAACAACACATAAAAAAGATCATAGACCACAATCAGGTTGGGTTCATCCCAGGGTCACAAGGATGGTTCAACATACACAAATCAATCAATGTGATACACCACATCAACAAAGGAAATGACTAAAACCACATGATCATCTCAACAGATGCAGAAAAAGCATTTGATAAAATTCAACATCCATTCATAATAAAAAAAGGAAAAATGTTACCAAAGTGGGTATAGAAGGAACATATCTCAACATAATAAAAGCTATTTATGACAAAACTACAGCCAACATAATACTCAATGGTGAAAAGTTGAAAGCCTTCCCACTAAAATCTGGAACAAGACAAGGATGCCCACTCTCACCACTTCTATTCAACATGATATTGGAAGTCCCAGACAGAGCAATCAGACAAGAAAAAAAAATAAAAGTTATTCAAATTGGAAGGGAAGAGGTAAAATTGTCATTATGTGCAGATGACATGATACTATATATGGAAACCACTAAAGACTCCACACAAAAACTACTAGGACTGACAAACGAATTCAGCAAGGTAGCAAAATACAAGATTAACATGCAGAAATCTGTTGCGTTTCTTTACATTAACAATCAAACATCAGAAAAATCCTTTTTAAAATCACATCAAAAAAGAATAAAATACTTAGGAATAAACCTGACCAAGTAGGTGAAATACTTATACACTGAGAACTATAAAACACTGATAAAAGAAGTTGAAGATGATTTAAAGAAATGGAAAGATATCCCATGCTCTTGCACTGGAAGAATTAATATTGCTAAAATGGCCATACTACCTAAAGCAATCTACAGATTTAATGTGCTTCCTATCAAATTACCCATGAAATTTTTCACACAACTATCGATAGAACAAATAATCCTAAAATTTACATGGAGCCATAAGAGACCCAGAATTGCCAAAGCAATCCTGAAGAAAAAGAACAAGGCTGGAGGCATAACCCTCCCAGACTTCAGACAATACTACAAAGCTACAATAATCAAAACAGCATGGTATTGGCACAAAAACAGACATATGGATCAATGGAACAGAAAAAAGAGCCCAGAAATAGACCCACACACCTATGGTCAATTAATCTTTGACAAAGAAGGCAAGAATATACAATGGAGAAAAGATAATCTCTTCGGCAAGTGGTGTTGGAAAAGCTGGACGGCCACATGTAAATTAATGAAGTTAGAACACACCCTCACACCATACATAAAAATAAACTCAAAATGGCTTAAAGACTTAAATATAAGACAGAACACCATAAAACTCCTAGAAGAGAACACAGGAAAAACATTCTCTGATATAAATCATAGCAATGTTTTCTTAGTTCAGTCTTCCAAGGCAATAATAAATAAAAGCAAAAATAAGCAAATGGGACCTAATCAAACTTATAAGCTTTTGCACAGCAAAGGAAACCATAAACAAAACAAAAAGACAATCTACAGACTGGGAGAAAATATTTGCAAACAATACAACTGACAAGGGCTTAATTTCCAAAATATATAAACAGCTCATACAACTCAATAACAAAACAAACAAACAAACAAAGAAACAGGGCCTCCCTGGTGGTGCAGCAGTTAAGAATCTGCCTGCCAATGCAAGGGACACAGGTTCGAGCCCTGGCCGGGGAGGATCCCACATGCTGCAGAACAACTAAGCCCGTGCGCCACAACTACTGAGCCTGAGCTCTAGAGCCTGCAAGCCACAACTACTGAGCCTACGTGCCACAACTACTGAAGCCTGCGTGCCTAGAGCCCGTGCTCCGCAACAAGAGAAGCCACAACAATGAGAAGCCCTCGCACCACAATGAAGAGTAGCCCCCACTCACCACAACTAGAGAAAGCCTGCACACAGCAATGAAGACCCAACACAACCATAAATTAATTAATTAATTAATTAATTTAAAAAACAAACAAACAAAAAAAAAACCCAATCAAAAAGTGGGCAGAAGATCTAAATAGACATTTCTCCAAAGAAGACACACAGATGGCCAACAAACACATGAAAGAATGCTCAACATCACTAATCATTAGAGAAATGCAAATCAAAACTACAATGAGGTACCACCTCACACTGGTCAGAATGGCTGTAATTAAAAAGTCTACAGATCATAAATGCTGGAGAGGGTGTGGAGAAAAGGGAACCCTCCTGCACTGTTGGTGGGAATGTAAATTGGTGCAGCCACTATGGAAAACAGTATGGAGGTTCCTTAAAAAACTAAAAATAGGGACTTCTCTGGTGGTCCAGTGGTAAAGAATTTGCCTTCCAATGCAGGGGACGTGGGTTCGATCCCTGGTCAGGAAACTAAGATCCCACATGCCGCAGGGCAACTAAGCCCGCACGCTCTAGAGCCCACGCACCTCAACTAAAGAGAAGCCCATGTGCTGCAATGAAAGATCCCGCATGCTGCAACTAAGACCCGATGCAGCCAAATAAATAAATAAATAAAATATTAAAATTAATAAAAAGTAAAATAAAATAAATATTAAAATAAAAACTAAAAATAGAGTTACTATATGACCCAGCAATCCCACTCTTGGGCATATATCCAGAGAAAACCATACTTCGAAAAGATACATGCACCCCAATGTTCATAGCAGCACTATTTACGATAGCCAAAACATGGAAGCAAACTAAATGTCCATCGACAGATGAATGGGTAAAGATGTGGTATATACATACAATGGAATACTACTCAAGCATAAAAAAGAATAAAATAATGCCATTTGCAGCAACGTGGATGGACCTAGAGCTTATCATACTAAGTGAAATAAGTCAGAACAATAAAGACAAATACCATATATCACTTATATGTAGAATCTAAAATATACTTATTTACAAAACAGAAACAGACTCACTGACATAGAAAACAAACTTATGATTACCAAAGGGAAAAGGGAGTAGGGAGAGATGAATTAGGAGTTTGGGATTAGCAGATACAAACGACTGAATATAAAATAGATAAACACCAAGGTGCTACTGTATAGCACAGGGAACTATATTCAATATCTTGTAATGACCTATAATGGAAAAGAATATGTATAACTGAATCACTTCACTGCACACCAGAAACTAACAACAACAAAAAAAGAAGAGGCCAGAGAGCTGGCTTGCTCTCTCTCTGCCATGTGTGGATACACAAGAAGACATCTGTAAACCGCGAAGAAGGCACTCACCAGAACCTGACCGTGATCTTGGACTTCCACCCTCCAGAACTGAGAAATAAATGTCTGTTGTTGATAAGCCGCCCAGCTTATGATATTTTGTTACAGCAACCCAAGCTGATTAAGACAGCATGTCATTAAGATCTTCTCTCAGTTCTAAACCCACACTTCCAGCGGATGGCTTTGGGGTGCCGGGGCTGAAAGCGCCTTTCTGCTTTGCCAGCTGCTCCCGGTGAGGGAGACTGTGAGGCTGCACGAGGAAGAAGGACTTACTCCTTCCTATTTCCCATTCGTACGTACATCACTCGGCAACACTGCTTCACTCTAGCGCAGCAGCAGCTGAATCTGGTTTTGCAGTTCTTTCCAGCACCTGGACAACCAACTTCATAGCAACCCCTCAGAGACATCAGCACCCCTTCCTCAGAGGTCTGGGGCCCAGGCCTGCTGTGCCCTCCTCTTACATATTTAACGTGCTTATTGACATAATTCACATACCATACAATTCACTCATCTAAACTGTACAATTCAATGGTTCTCAGTATATCCATGGGTATGTGCAACCATCACCACCATTAATTTCAGAACATTTTCGTCACCTCTAAAAGAAACCCTGAAAAGAAAATAATAGGTGGACTTTCTCACTTTCTGAGATGGCCCGCACTCTGTCTGTGGAGTGTGTCTCTCTCTAAATAAATCCACTTCTTACCTATCGCTTTGTCTCTCACTGAATTCTTTCTGCGATGAGACATCGAGAACCTGAGCTTCATGAAGTCCTGAAACCAGTTGTTCTACTGGAACTAAGACCCCCACACTCACGTGGAGGATGGCGGCTACCTGCTGAGCACAAGCACTAGACCCCAGACTGTTCAGTACCAGAAGGTTGATGATTAAGATTCCTAAAACACCACACTGTTACTTCACAACCAGTCAATGAGAAGAAAGTCATGAATCCTTCAGCCTTCCCCCCCACCAAATGTTGCCTTTAAAAATGTTCCCCTGAAAGCCATTGGGGAGTTTGGGTCTTTTGAGCATGAGCTGCCTGTTCTCCTTTCTTGGCCCTGAAATAAACCTTTCTCTGCTCCAAAAGAAGAAAAAAAGAAAATAACAGGTGTTGGTGAGGATATGGAGAAACTGGAACCCCGTGCACTGCTAGTGGGAATGTAAAATGATGCAGCCACTGTGGAAAACAGTATGGTGATTTCTCAAAATTTTAAAAATAGAGTTACCATATGATCCAGTAATGCCACTTCTGGGTATATACAAAAAAGAACGGAAAGCAGGGACTCAAACAGATATTTGAATACCCACGTTCACAGCAGCATTATTCATAATAGCCAAAAGATGGAATCAACTCAAGTGTCCATTGACAGGTGGATAAACAAAATGTGGTGTATACATACAACAGAATATTATTCAGCCTTAAAAGGAAGGAAATTCTGACATATCCTGCGATATGGATCAAACTGGAAAACATTATGCTAAGTGAAATAAGGCAGACACAAGAGGACAAATACTGTATGATTCCACTTACATGAGGTACTTAGTCAGATTCATAGAGACAGAAAGCAGGGAATGGTGGCTGCCAGGAATGGGGGGAGGAGGGTGGGGAGTTGACTGGGTAGAGAGATTCAATTTGGAAAGATGAAAAATGTTCTGGAGATGGATGGTGGTGATGGTTGCACAGCAGTGCAAATGTACTTAATGTCACTAAACTGTGTACTTAAAAATGGTTAAAATAGTATACTTTGTTACACACATTTTACCACAATTAAACAAAAAAACCTGCACCCTGTAGCTATCACACTCCCCCCTCGCCCCGCCTCAATATTTCCTATACTCCCTATCCCCACCCTCCCAGCCACTGGCAGCCTCTAAGCTATCTTCTGTCTCTGTAGATTTCTCTGTTTTGGACTTTGACGTGAATGGAATCGTGCAATATGTAGACTAGTGTGACTGGTTTCTTTCACTTAGCATAATGTTTTCACAGTTCATCGAAGTTGTAGCATGTATCTGTGCTTCATTCCTTTTTATGGCTGAATATCCTCTTATCTTCTAAGTTTTAATAATTAAACCTCTTCCGTTGGTTCCTTTCATCCTAGGAATGGGAAGCTGCTTCCTGCAGTTGCTACCTCTGTGATCCCTTTTTTTTTTTACCTGTTTAGTTACTAGTGAATAACTTTATATGTAGGTAACAATTCTTTATATTAAATTCTTTCTGTTCAAATCACTAGTGTGACTTCTGTCTCCTGATCAAACCCTGATAGTCAAGAAAAATCAAGATAATTTGAATTCCTGGGCTATTCATGCAGCTGCCTATTTTTAATGTTCCATTTTCTTCCTTTCTTTTCTGTGCCCCACCCCCTCTCCTGATGATGGTCATCTAGCTCTTATTATCCTCCACCCATCTGCAGCTCAAATTAATCAGGAAATAATATCTCCTCCTAACAAATTCAAGAAATGCAACATTTAAAGAGCGGCTCCTTCCAGTGTGGAGTAGCCCTGCTGCTCTTGAACCCATCTGCAGTGAATTCTACAGCCTCTGAGTCTGCAGGCAAATAGGACTGATTCTTTGTAATTTAGAGGAACATAGCTGGATGAAATCTTACACAGCATCCAGGCTTCAGAAGGCACTGATATACCTCATCTTACAAAAAAGATTGTAAGGAAATATATCAAAATATTGAATAATCTCTAGATCATGGGGTTATAAGTGATTTTAATTTTCTTATTTATCCTTTTGTCTTCAAATTATCCATAAAAACCAAGTCTAGTTTTTATAATGAGAAATTTTAAGTATAAAAAATCGACATCACTCATCTCCCAACCAATGGTGCTGGTAACAAGCTTCCCCGCTTCCCAGCCGGCTCTTGGATCATGTTGTAACTCTCTTCTTTGGGGAATGACTGATTTTCCAGGAAGAGGAGATAAATGAGGGTGTTACCAGGGAGGCTGGGTAATTAAAGCCTCTTCAGGAAAAGGTGTCATCTACAAGGCAAATCCCATAGGAGATCTAGAGTGTGTGGCAGGCCGTGAATTTAAATATCTAATATGCCTGGGTTCTATGAGCCTTTGAGACAGAGAGACCGAGACAGAGACCAATTGGCAGGCAGGTAGGCAGGCTTCCATCTTCAGGCCTCTTCCTTTCTCAGTATGTGTTCTCTCATGAGGTGATCTCTCTCACGATCAGAAGCAGCTCTGTTTCCTCCCTCCCTTTCTCTCTTCCACATTTATTGAGCACCTACTATATACCAGAACCAGATATTGTTATAGGAGCTGGGGATTTATCAGTGAACAGACTACTCCCTGCCCCCATGGAACTAATATTCTAGTAATGGACTTAGGCCATTAAATCAGTAACTGCATAATTATTCTCTTAAATACAACTGTGATAGATGCCATGAAAAGTAGTATAGAGAACTGTGGGTCACTCACAAGGTATATCATTTGGGATTAGGTTTGGCTGCAACATACACCTAACAGTATAGAAGAATATTTCTCTCCCAGGTAAAGGCAGTCTGGATACAGGCAACCCAGGGCTGGTATGGCAGCTCCAGTGTCACAAGGGATCCGAGATCCACATCTTTTGGATCCACCATCCCAGCATGTGGCTTCCATCTTCAAGGTTACCTCCTGGTCCAAAATGGCTGCTGGAGCTCCAGCTATCATATTCATATTGCAGGCTAGAAGAAAGAGGAACAGTAGAAGTGCACAGGGTACCTCTCCCAGCTAAGTCAGCTTCCGTTTGCTCATATCTCACTGGGCAAAATTAATTTATGCCTAGCTGTAAGGGAGGTAACACATTGCTGCCTTGAATAACATTTACTTGTAAACTGGTAATAAACCAACTAATGTTTACTGAGCACCTGTAATGTGTCTAGCTCTTTAGAAAACAACCCTGCAATGCAGATATCATCACTGTCATTCAACAGATTGGAAAAGTGAGGTTCAGTGGGTTTAAAGAAACTGCTCGAAGATTGCACCACCAGTGATGGTGGAGCTGACTTCCTGAAGCCCATGCTCTTTCCATTGTATTTTGCTGCCTTCACACCAGCAACTAAAAAAATGGAGAAGAAAGTTCCTCAGACTTGTCATTGATTATATTTAAAGAAAGGCCACTTTTTTCTATTTAAAGTGCATTGATGCTACACAGCCAATGAAAAGAACTTAGATCTGTATAAAAGCAGGGACATGGTCTGTTTTGTTCACCACTATCTTCTCAATGCCTAGAACAGTGCTGGGCAAATAGTAGAAATCCAGTAAATGTGAATGTTCCCTGAATGTTCTTTTGTTCCCCTTTCCAATCAATCTCCATCCTTCAGATGCAACCACTATTCTGATGCTGATCACCATAGATTAATTTGGCCTTTTATTTAACCTCATGTAAATGGAATCATACATCTATAACTCTCTGGTGTCTGCCTTCTTTTTGCCCAACAATTTTTTGAGATTTATTTATGCTGTTATGTGTATCAGTAGTTTATTCTTTTTATGGCTGTGTAGTAGTCCATTGTTGGAATATACCATAGTTTGCTTATCCATTCTTCTTTTGATGAACATTTATAATATTCCCAGTTTGTGCATATTATGAATGAATAAAGATGTTAAAAGCATTCTTGTACAACTCCTCCCCCTTTTGGGGGATATTTGCTGACATTTTTTGTGAATATATAACTAGGAGTTGAATTTCCGAGTCACAGGGTAGATGTACATTTAGCTTGAAAAACTGGCAAAAGTTCCCAAAAATTGGTTGTCTCCTTTTACATTCCACCAGCAACACTGGAGTGTGAGATGGAGATCTTTTATCATTTCTATTAATTCCATAGCACAAACCTAATAAGGACTTTTTAAAGTATTGACTTTTAAGTCTACTCAGATAAGAATAACAAAATCTGAAATGCAATCATCTGTCTGGAAATTCTCCTCCAAGGTAAGAGGTGAGCTACTCAGGATCTGTAGCCTCATCTGACGGGTTCTACTTGGGTTTTTCAGGACAGTAAAAATGCTTATCAAACTTGGCATAGGTTTCAATGGACTGAGTCACAAGGGATCGATTTCTCTCTCTTTTCTTCTCTGCCTGTAACTCAAACCTCACAATGATGAGGAGGAGAGGGAGGGAGTGTTAGAAATGTAAAACTACGTGAAGTTCATTCATAACAAGCACTTATTATACACTGTGGGCACAATGTAAGAGGGAAGATGTGGAAGATTCCATTCTTGTTCTTAAGTTGCTCACAACCTAGTTGAGAGATATAAGATGGCACCGCTTCCTCTGCCCACCATGTAAAGATTGACGTTGTCCTGGATTCGGCCCTTTGCCCTTTTTGTGTTTCTTTTCCACCTGCTCCTGCGGTGTCATCTCACCTGAGCTAATGATTTCAACTACCCCGCACACCTCCTTCCAAAATCACTATGCTTGGTTTGAGCCCACTCCTAGGCTCCAGACCTGTGTCTTCCAGCTGCTTCTATCCCAACTCCTCTCTCATGCTCATAACTTACATATAATTCATCAGTAAATTTTGTTAACTTTGCCTTTAAATTCCACCAGGAACATACTATTTTTCACCACTTCCTTTCCTATAACCCTTGTCCAAGCAACTGTCATCTCTGGTCTGCCTTATTGTAATAGCTCTACCATAATTCATCAGTAAATTTTGTTAACTTTGCCTTTAAATTCCACCAGGAACATACTATTTTTCACCGCTTCCTTTCCTATAACCCTTGTCCAAGCCACTGTCATCTCTGGTCTGCCTTATTGTAATAGCTCTACCAAATCAGTATTGCTATCTTATCGCCTGTTGCCTGCTCTTAACTCATTTCCCTTTCTTTCGGTAATAAAAACTTGAATTACCTTTGGTGAATGTAACCGTCAGGGTTCCCGCAGAAGGTTAACCTGAGCTGAGTTTGGTAAAGGTTATATACAAATGTGTGGGCAGGGTTGAGGGAAACAAGAAGGAATGATAGGATGAAACTCCGAGGCTGCCAGCAGAAGGGAGCTACTACCACCTCTAGGCCAGGAGAAGGGAGACTCTACCAGAGCTAGGAGAGACCCGTATGAAGAGGGGCACTAGAGAGAAGACTCAGCAGAGAGATATGTGGCCAACATGCAGTGACCCAGAAGGGAAAGGGCCTGCGGAAGGGGCCTTACTTCATCCTCCTCCAATCCTGTGCACGCTTCCAATGTCTTCTATGGATAAATTCAACTGTAAGCCAGAGAATTAGGGACCCATTGAAGCAGTCCACGCTGGTATCTCCTGAGGCACAAATCAGGAAGAAAAAAAATGTAGATAGTAGATAAAGGGACCAAGAGAAAATTTTTGGTCACACAGGAAGCCACCTTTCCCTAATTCTCAGTCCATGAGATTTAAGAGCTACTGACCACACCTTAGCTCCAGAGGTTAGCACATGACCCAGGTCTGGGCTATCAGAATAGTCCACGCCCCTTCTGAAGAGAGTGGCTTAATGATGCACAAGTAACCCAAGTTAGACCAATGAGATGCAGTCCTGGGACTTTTGTTGACAGCACTGAGGAAAAGAAACTCTCTAATGGTAAGGATATGATGTGAAGTTGTTAGCAGCCATTCTGCTATCTCATGGGGAAAGGCAGCCTGAGAAAGAAGTCAACACAAAGGAAAACAGAGTTAAGAAATGGAGATCAAATCCTGATGTCATACTTCTAAGCCCTTAGATCCAGCCATGCTTGAAGCCCACAACTTTTCTGCATTACATGAGGTAATGAATTCCATTTGTTGTTTAATCCAGTTTGAGTGGTATACTGCATGCAAAACAAAAACAAAAACAAAACCTCTTGAATAATATTTAATACTTATCCCAAAGACCAACATAAAGGCACACGTTTATATCTCTAAATATGCCATTATTTCTATGGAATGTCCTTTTCCATATTCTCCACCTAGAAAAATCCTACTCAAATATCCTTATTGCAAAGCCTTCCCTCAGTTTTCCAGGTTGGATTGCTCGATTCTTCCTCTGCTTTGTCAGCACTTTGCAAATGCCTCTATCAGTGTACATATAAAGTTGTGTCATAGTTAGTTGTTTGCTTATCTGTCTCCCCTATCTGTGAGCTCCTGAAGGGGGAGATTTGCGTGGCCCTTACCCATGTAAGCCTAGTACCCAGCACAAGGCCTAAACCCTGAGTTAAAAAGGCTAAACCAGTCTTTTTACTTTAGGACCTCTCAGAGCCATTTCTGTGTTAAGATGCATTAATGGATCCCCATGCAGGGGTACAGAATGCAGCAATTTCCAAATTCATTTGACCTTAAAAACTCAATTTTTGCTGAAGTTGCTGTGTTTGAGAAATTTAGAGAAGAAAAATAACTGCGGTTCTTAGGGTGACCTTAACGCATGAAGTGGCTCTCAATAAATATTTGTTAAGTGAATGAAAGGGAGAACTTGGTGGGGAGCAAGGGGCAGTAGGGTTGGAAGCAACAGAAACAACACAAGCAGTGAACAGGAAACCAGAGGGGTGATCTGTTGGACATATCTCTGTGATGGTGCCAGGTCAATTGTTAAAGAATGACTGGGACCATAATGCAATCCTGTTTCCTTAGTTTAAATCTAACAGAGATTAGATGTATTCTACACACTTTAATCCTTCTTCCTGTCCCATGACCCAGGGGCTAAGTGCCTAACGGCACTGCTTCCTTGATTTTGACCTTCAATTTGCTTCACTTTGCCTCAGAGGGGACTATGTGGGAGATCAGAGCTGATTTTCCTCTAACTGCACACCCTTAAGACACATTCCTTTCCTGTTCTGTGCCTCTGTTTCCCTCTCTGTGAACACAGGCTCCCTTCCAAGCTTGGCTCAGACGCCTTGGGAAAAAAAAAAATTTTTTTTTTTTTTAAATAACCTGACAAAGGAAGCCCCAGTCCTACCACTGTAACTTTGGATAACTCATTGAACAGCTTAGGCCCTTGGTCTTTCTATTTGTAAAAGAAATGGAGGCTTCTGAGAGAATCAAGCAAGACTGTGCGGTGAAAAGTGTTTTGCAAACGGGAAATAAAACATTAGAAATGTAAATATTATTAGGATTGTACATACGATGAAGAAGAGGTGGAGGGAGAGTGGGGGCGGGGGGAGGAGGAGGCGGCGCCTGCAGCAGAAGCCCACCGCGGTTCAGAGCCCAGGACAAGGAGTCAGCACCCGGACGCAACCTATAGCTCAACCACCTAACTAGCTGTCTCGCCTTGGGCAATTAAGCACAGGGAAGCCCTCTTCATCTATAAAAGGAGGATAATAATGTTCGGTTCGCTGGTTGTGAGGTTAAATGAGGTAAATCCTGCAAAGCACGCGTTGCAGTGTACATAGTAACTAGCCCTCAGTAAATGTTCATTATATTCCTACTAACTATTCTTGCCACCGACTGAATGGGACCAAGCATGAAGAGGGGATAAGCCATTCCCGGTCACGGTGCAAGACCAGAAGATCGCCAAAGGTCCCGTCGTCGGGGGCACCTAAAGGCCCCTCCCCAGCTAGACCGCCCAAGCCCCTCACCTGCGCGGAACAAGAAAACCCGGATGCAGGTCAAGTGCGAGCGCACAGCCAGGCTCCCGCCCCGGCCCCAAGGCCGCACGCGAAGGGCGGGGCCGCTTCCTGCCGGCTACTGGGCCCCGCGCGCCCCCGCCGGGCCGTCGACACCGGGCGCCTGCGCCGCGCGCGCTCGCCGGAGGTGGGGCGTGGGGGGCGGGGCGGAGCCGCGCGGGGCCGGGCGTGCGCGCGCGACGCCGACGGCCTCACTCTACAGGACGCGGCTCGCGCCCAGGCCGAGGCGGTCGCTCCCGAGGGCGTCGAGGGCGTGGCGGCTAGGCTCTGGGCAGCGGGCACCTAGCAGACTGTACCCCGGCGGCCGCCCGCGGCGTCTCCCCAAGCGCGGCCCCTCGCGGCGCCCCGTCTCCCGCGTAGCCCGTCCGGCCGTCCCGGCCTCTCCTTGCCTGCCTGCCTGCGGCGGCCACGCGAGCAGGTGAGTCTCCCCTTCGCAGGGTGGGGCCGGCACCCGGCTCTCGGGAGGATGGGGGGCACTGGGTGTGGCAAGTTAAAAAAAGAAACGGTCCGCAGGTGCCCGGGAAGGGTGGGCGCTTCTGTGCCCGAGACCCCAGAGATGCTGCGCCTTTGCCTTCCGGGTCCAGCCCCTCTGGCATCCAGGCTCTTTTCTGACAGCTCTGGGGTCGTGTCTTGGAAAACAAAACCAAGAAAAATGTTCTCTCTCCCAACAGCTGTTTGACTTTTTGAAAAGCTGACAGAGCCAACGTGCTCCTGAAGGCAGAAGGGTGCAGTCCAGGGGCGACCAGAAGTTGGAAGCCCCTCCTTTTTTCTTGCTCTCCTTCCTCCGTGATGCGCGGGGTAACCATCGCATTACCTATTCGATAACTTCTTTAAACTTCTCTGTCTGCTTCCATCTGCTGCCGGGACCAATAGAGCAGTAGTGGTCCGTTTTCAGGTTGCTTCGTCCCAGCTTCCGTGCAAAATCTGATCATCTCCTTCAGGGATTAGGAGTCGAGTGCAGGGAGCAGTTCAGATCTGTGTTGCAGATACAAACTAGGATTATTTAAAGTGATGTTTTAGTGCAGTGCTCAAAGCCAGAAGTATTTGCTCCTTCTTGTTGAAAGTTACCTAGCACACCACATTTATTCGAACTTTTAATAGAAGTCTCTGCATTTCATAGAAGTCTCAGATGTACAATTTCATAAGCGATTGACTTATTTGTAGCTGTGATTACAATAGGATTTAAAGTGATTAATTTTAAGGCTGTTTCATTAGCTCTGATTCAAAATACTAAATTGTAAAAACACACAATACTGAGACTCAGATGTTTGTGTATCAACTAAGTTCATGCTTTTTGGTGGGGATATTATATTGGTTTTCTAGAAATGGATTTTTGATGCAGGAAGACAGTGAAAGGCCTGAAAACTCAGAGCCCCTTCTTTAGCCACGCTGTCAGCTTTATGTTTTACCAGGTTGGCAAAACTTTTCTTTCTTAGCGTGGGAAGAGATTTCAGTGCTTTTCAGGAAAACAAGATTTGTCCCACTATTGAATTGTAACATCTGTAAAGCTTTTAAATGTGTTCATGTTAAGGATTACAAATGAGTACAAATTTTGTATGGTACTAGAGGATATGTTGGTTGAAAGACTTAGGCAAAACATCATGAAAAATAGTGTGATTTGGAAATCTGTTAGGCTGAAGCCTGTGAAATAATGGGAGGTCTAAAGTTCAATACCATTTGTTATTTAGACCCAAAGAACTACAGAAGGTGGAGGTCAGACAGTGGATCTCCACTTTTCCCCTAGAATGTAGAGGTTATAGTGAGAGGAAATGAATTACATACAGCGAAACAAATAGCATCAGTCTTTATATCTCTACTTCAATTATTCTTTAAAACCTGTTATTTTCATTTGTTCTGACAAATGTGAAAAGAGGGCATAGGTCATTGAAACATACGAAATTCAAAAATCTAATTTTCATCTTTACTGTTGCACCATTTTTTTTTCTCACCACAGCTACTAAAAAGTAGTAAGATTCTATCTAAAAGTAGTGAGTGGGGAGGAAGTGGGAGATAGAGGCTTGTAGGATAGCTATTCAGAACCCCCGCATTGACAATGCAGAGGGTTTTTTTTAAAAAAGAAATTTAGTCTAAATTTATAATTTAGATGTTTTTAAAAGGTATTTAGTAGTTCAACATTATCTGTGAGTATTTTCCTCATTTTATATTGAGAGGACAAATGTAATACAAAAAGCCAAGTGACTGTTCCAAGGTTATTCAGCAGGGCACTTGTAGAGCTGGAAATGGGGTATTTGTTTGCTTCCAGTATTGATCAGTAGCATTTTGAGCACATCAAAACATAATAAAGTGCATCTAGCTAAGGTATTTTAAATATGCACCAAGTTGAGAAGCATACTATTTTGAAAAATTATTATTTTTTTAATCCTGGAGGAGGAGGAGGAATTTACCTTTTCCTGATCAGAATTTAAAATGCAAAGTCAAATCCATGTGCTTGACATTTTCCCCTGATGGATTACTTCTGTCACAAGGCTTGTAGCAGAGCAGAGGGTCATGCTACTTGGAGTTTTCCACTCATTTGATATTTCCATGAAGAAACAATTTGCCAGAAGCCAGCCACAGCTACCGTTGTGCTGCAGATGATGCTAAACCCTGATTAGCACAGACCTTTGCCTACAAAAGCTGGTGGATATTGGTTCAGCCCTTTCCAATCAATATCTCCCTGAGTTAGTAAACTGAGGGACAGCTTAGTCTTGTAGGAGTTGCAGTGGGGCAGAGTTAGCGACAACTCCAGTAATATCAGCATAGAAGCTGTGTACTTCTGTAAATTTTTTTCTTTTCCTTAATAAAACCAAACAACTTTTTAAGTACCAGCTGAGTTACCTTATAAGATGATTTCTTTACAGATGTGCTAGGATTGTCTTTTCCAATGGTTGACTCTGATCATATCTCTCTGTTCAAATCTAGCTACATTTATGATGTCAGAAAATTGTGAAATGGTTGACGATGTTGACTTAAGCTTTATCCAAAAAAGTCTCATGGCAGGCCTTTAGCAAGAGAACCATCATATGAAAGACAACATCTCTAATACTGTGTGCACTGAATTACAACATAAAATTCTTTGAGGCCCTTAAAAAGTGCACCATGGCCTTTTTTCAGCTAGCTCTCTGTTTTTAAATCTTTAAATGGTTTCATACTGGAGCTATATTACAACTACCAGTGGTTGCTCTGGAGCTGATTTTATTGATAGATCTGCAACTGAACAGTTTTCTTGAAATGATACAAAGTGTTAGTTTTATTTTTTTAGTTTTATTTTTGTATCCTTTTTGTTGCTTGGAATTAGATCATTTGGGTGTGTATTTTTCTCATTTTGTTATTTTAATATCAGTTCCACCAAAGGTTCTGATATTATTGGGATCCTTTCGACCCAACAATACATTGACATAGATTGTGCCTATGTAAAAATAACTAGTTATTGACCACCAACTATATGCAAAGCATTATTCTGAGCACCCAGCATGTATTCTCTCATTTAATACTTCTAACATCGTTATTGGATAAGGATTATTATTATCATCCCCATTTTATAGTTGAGGAAACAGAAAGGGAGGCAAAGTAATTTACCTAACATAGAATACAGGGGACAGAGTTTAAATCAAGAGGAGTCTGATTATGGAGCCTGAATCTTTCTGAGATATATTTAAATATTGTTCAAACTTGTTTGCAATTACTATGGTATTTCATTAATCCATCCTTTTAAGCTGTATCAAATATACACTACTGTATAAGTGAAGAAAATATAGCAATACTGTAAAGATTATTGAAATATCTTGGGACAAAATGCAAATCATTTAACAATAATGTAAAAAAATTGAAGGGAAAATACCTATAAAGATATTATAGGGAATAACTGACAAAATTTGAAAATCGACTCTGATTTAGATAAAAGTATTATATCAGTGTTAAAGTACTTGGTTTTGATAATTGAACTGTAGATTGTATAAGAAAATGATCTTGTTCTTACACACTGAAGTATTTGAGAGTAAAGGGGGCATACCCTATCTTAGTCTCAATGGTTTGGGGAAAAATGTATAGGTATAAAAATGAGAGAATGATTTTTAAAATAGGCAAAAATGTAAGTAATTGTATACAGGAAAAGGGTACGCAGGAATTCCTTGTACTATTCTTGCAACTTTTCTGTTTGAAATTATATCAAAAGAAAAAGTTACCCCAAAATGAAGGTAGAAAACAGGAAATGAAGGTGTAACATTCTAAGAATTTTTTTTTTTAAGTCAGGTGAAGGATTGTTTCTTGTGCTCTGATTTTTTTTTTTTTAGAGGTTGGAGGAAGGAACTTGAGACAAACAGAAAATCTTATCAAAAATAGCTTGACTTTCTCAAATTTCAAAATCTAGCCATACAGAGCTCCCTAACTCTCCAGCCAGGCCAGGTGTTTTCCTCACCTCTTTTTAATGGGGAGGGGGAGGATAAAGACGTTAGTGTCTCAGAGATAAGAGGTAAAGACAGCCCACTTTTAGTGATACTGAAAGTTAAATTAGGTTGGTTTTATCATTTCCCTGCCTAAAACCTTCAATGCCATGCTAATATTGACTAATTTTTATGTCAGAACTCTGTAACCCTGCTTTCCAGGCAGCCTGGCCCAAACCTACCTTTCTCGCTTTGTTTCGTGCCATCCCCACCAAACCTGGTCCACTCTGGCCGCACCAGATCTCATGATCCTGTGCCTGCTCCTCGTTGTGTCTTCCTGCCTTTGTCCATGAACTGTTGGCTTCGCCGGGAATGCACCCCATTCTTTTCCTGCTGAAATTCTGTTCATCCTTTAAGTCTAACCATAACCTCCTTTGGGGAAGCTGTCTCTAATATCATGCAGGATTAAATTTTCCTTTGTCTGTGCTGCCGTATCAGAGGGGTAAACACAATACTACCTGCTTTCGGTTCAGTAATCCTTATTAAGCATATACTGTGAGCTAGAAACTGTGCCAGGGACTGGGGATTCAAAGGTACTCAAGCTCTGGTAGCTTAGGAGTGATTTGTAAACAAATAATCAAGTAACAGAAATGAACAAAGCTACAGACTCTAGCTGACAACTTAGTCTTAAAGAAAAGATTACAGGGCTTCCCTGGTGGCACAGTGGTTGACGGTCTGCCTGCCAGTGCAGGGGACACGGGTTCAAGCCCTGGTCTGGGGGGATCCCACATGCTGCGGAGCGGCTGGGCCCGTGAGCCACAGCTACTGAGCCTGCGCGTCTGGAGCCTGTGCTCCGCAGCGGGAGAGGCCGCGATAGTGAGAGGCCCGCGCACCGCGATGAGGAGTGGCCCCCGCTCGCCGCAACTGGAGAAGGCCCTTGTACAGAAACGAAGACCCAACACAGCCATAAAAATAAAAAATTTTTTTTTTAAAAATTTAAAAAAAAGAAAAGATTACAATGGAAGTCACAGTGAGATACCATTTTCCCCCCAGCACGCCCCTGTCCAGATCGGAGATTTCCAGCACAATCATCTACTTAAAGGAATAAGTTTTAAACAATTGTAGCACCAGATAGGTATATTCAAAGGAAAGCTAAAAATACAAGTCTAGAACTCAGGAGAGAGAGGTGGAGTTCAGTGTGCACAGGCAGGAAAGACCTGGGGGCAGATGAGAATCTTTCAGGATCCTGTCGTTTTTCAACGCACCATCCCCTCCGATGCCCAAGATTCTGCTCTTGCTTCCCCCTCAATTTCGGTGACATCTTTCCCGGCTTAAGAATTATTGAAGCGAGAGACTGTATTGATATACATGTGTTGTGTGTGTGAACCCCGGGGAAGCAGGAAACAAAGTTGAGAAACACTGGTGGTGGAGTAGTTAAAATGCTTGGGCCTGGATAAAACCACCCAGGAAGAGTAAGATGAAGAAGAGGATGGGGTTGAAACCTCGAAGAGACGTTGTAAAGGGTGAGTAGGGAAAGAGGAGCCAGTGACAAGGGCAGCTGGCAAGGAAGGAGAGCCGGGAAAGACGGAGCCCGGGAAGGGCAGGGGCACAGAGACATCCCAGAAGGAATGGGTAGGCGGTGGGTCCCAAGCTGCAGAGACAGGCAGAGGCCTGGGGTTAGGGCACCACGAAGAGGCTGTTGCCGTCCAGTGGGGGCAGTTTTAGCTGGAGGTGGGGGGGCAGGAGTCCAGCTGCCCTGAATTCAGGGGTGACTGGAGTTCAGGAGACTCCTCTTCCCAGGAAGCTGGTAGGAAAGGGGAAGCAGAGACAGAGGGAGGTAGATCGAGGGGCAGGCAGACTCCAAATAGAAGGTTTTCTTTTTTCAAGATTGGGCCGGGGTGGGGTGGGGAACCTTGAAGAGGTATGTTTGCTGAAGAAGAGGAATGAATGGGTGGAGACGGAGAAATTAAAAATATAGGAGCCAGTTAATGGAACAAGGTCCCTTTGGGGTATTATTGAAGGGAAGAAATTCTTGCTTTGGTGGGATCTCCTTGAGGATAGGAACCATGTTTTTTATTCATCTCATAGCTCCGTGTACCTGGCATGCAGTAGACACTCGGAAAATGTTTCTGAAAACAAGTAAAGATTTTACTTTTTAGAATTAGTCTTTCCTGATTGATATAGTGGAATAACGGGGAAAAAAATCACTATTTTTTCCCATAATTAACATTCTGTACTGTTTTCTATATAAGCAATATATTTGCAACTTCGTGTTCTTTGAGATAAAAGAGAAAATCACAAAGGTAATATTGAGGTAGTAATAATCATGCTTACTTAATTTTTCTGTGCCTGATAAGTATTACTTAAATTCCAGCATCTTGAAATGTGTTATGTTCAAGGCACTCTGCTTGGTGGGTGTGGAGTGCAGTTCATCAGAAGAGAAAAAAATGCACATGAACAGTCCTATAAGACAGACTCTGTTCATTATTTAACAGTGGGACACTATCAGCTCCATGCTTTGGGGTTAAAATTATTGATTTTTAAGCATTCAGAGAAAGGACATTTTAAAAATTGTCTTCTATGTCAGATTTTGCCTGTTGTAAATATTTCTGATATTAGCAAAGACCAACTTTGTATAGAACTTTTGGTTCTGTGTAACTTAGTTCTTCGAGAGTGTATTCAAAAAGAACAAATTGGTTAAAAAAGGTAAAGTCAGCTTATTGCAGACCATATTTTAGCGTGCAGATGGTGAGTGAATCAGTGTGGGTTTTATTCTGCTCTGCCAATTTCAGTGTTGCAGACCTAAATCCCAAACAAATATGCAAAGGCAGTTCTGGTTCACATTTTCCTTCCTACTGCTTGTAAACTGGTGTACATGTTGATAATATTTCATTTCGTATTATTCCCCCAGCTCCATTTCACTAGAAAACTTGCAGCCTTTTTTTCGGAATATGTCGCTGCCAGTGAAATATATTACATAAAGTATGCTAAGCAAAGCAAATTAGTAGGTATAGAATTCATTTATGAGGACTGTAATGAGGTTTAAACTTTGATTGATCTTTCCTGAATAAAATTGCCTCATTTGATGAGTCGCTGTCTTGAGAATTAATTGGAGCGTTATTGGGCCTTCAAAGTCTTACCTCTGTTGTTTTCTTTTTTTTAACAGTAGATGCCTGGTAGACATCCTAGAACTTTAAGAACGGAAAAGACCTGCTTTTAGGGGATAATGCTGAGGGACACTATGAAATCTTGGAATGATAGCCAGTCAGATCTCTGTAGCAGTGACCAAGAAGAAGAAGAAGAGATGATTTTTGGTGAAAATGAAGATGATTTGGAAGAAATGATGGATTTAAGTGATCTGCCTACCTCACTTTTTGCTTGCAGTGTCCATGAAGCTGTGTTTGAGGTGCCAGAGCAGAAGGTAAGCATGTACCCTACCTTTCCCTGCCTTTGGTAGTGTGTTAAATGTGTGAGGGTTCGGGGAAACAGCACGTGGCTGCCCGTTTGCAAAGTTTATTACTGGTCCGTGACAGGTAGAGAAGTGTGCACCAAACTTTAGACATTGCTGGGGCATTTTTATTATGCTTTATGAGACTATCAGTCTGCAACAGATAGGAAATATTTAAAATACAGTCTTTCCCCACAGGCATTTTGAGAAGTACTGGGTTCTAGTGAACTCTGAATCAAGTCCTGTTAAGTTCATCCATTTATTCATGCAGTCATTCATTTTTGGAGCCTGTGGTTAAAGAGAAGCTAAGTGATTTTTAGCCTGGCTTCCTATTACTTGGGAGTAAATTCACAAAAGAAGGAATTATTTTAAGCCTTTTTCTAGGGCTAATTACGTAATTAGGACTATTTATGATTTCATTTTAACAGAGTTGTTAGTATTTCTTGTTTTACTTTCTACAACCTGGCCAGGGCAAAATGATTGAGTTTATTTTTTTAAAAGGTTACTCTTCTTTAGTTCATTCATTATTTAACTGGAAAAAGAGATTGTGTGTGCGCTTTTGGTTCCGTCGTGACCTCACAAAAGCTTGTGGGTCTTAGTCCTACAAAAGTAAAATATTTCTGCCACTGGTATGAATTTTGCATGTTCTAAGACTTTGTTTAAAAATCCTATCATGATCCTTTTAATTTGCTATCTATGCCCTCAAAGTATTTTCCTTCCAGTGACTCTCATGGAGCAGAACTTGATATAGTTTGACTCAGTACGTACTTGAGTGCTCCAGTGTGTAAGGCACTGTACCAGTTGCTTCAGGGAATTTAAACAGCTTCTGCCACAGAGAGTTTACAGTCCTGCAGTGGAGATGATCAGTAATTTGATGTAAGATAGAATACTCGTGCCTTTAGAGACACTTGAAAGTACTGAGGTAACAGAGGAGTAGGATCACAGCCAGCTGGAATGAAAGATCTTACGGGGAGACGACATTGCAGAGGAGCTGTGTGAGTTGGGTAGGAGTTTAGCAGGGAAGGGAAAGGCAATTCCAGCCAGAGGGAACAGAATGAGCGAAAGAGCTGAATCAGGAGAGCGTGGACCGCTTACTGCAGGGAGTAGCGAGCAGTTCTGTGTGGCTGGCACTGAGGTGAGATGTAGCCAAAGTCAAGAGCAATCGGGCTGGAAAGGTGAGTGTGGGGCATCCTGCAGACTCAAGGAACTTGCCCTTCTGTGGTCAGTAGCCTCTGAGCAAAGGAGTGGCAGTCAGAATTACACATTGGGAAGGTCAGCCACAACCTGTGAAGGGCAGAGTGGTGGCAGGAGAGCCAAAAGCAGGGCCCGTTGGGGTGCGCTTGTGGAAACCAGCCTAGAGGTGCAGGAGACCTGGAAGGGGAGCGGGAGAGGGTGGCAGCCGCCAGGTTTTTACTGTTTGGGTTTGTTTTCATTTACAAATGCTATTTTCTTTCCCAAGTTCAGTCACAGTGTAGACATTGTGAAATCATTCTTCCTAGTTTTCTCATACGTTTTAAGAGCTCTAAATTTTCATGTAATAAATAATTACACTGACTTTGTTGTTTGTTGTTGTGAGAAACCACATGTATTGCTAGTTTATCTTAAAATTCGTAAGAATTTTTCAAGAAACCTCACAATCTTATCTGTCCCAGGTTTTTCTTTTTTTACTCTAGCCTAGGGATTTGTTTAACTTGCCGAAGTGATGAATTCTGGTTGGTGTTCAATTTTTCAACCACTTGAGGTTGTATCTAACCTAAATTTATATTGGAAGTCGTATCACCAGAAATTCTAGCAGCAGTTCAGTGGACTTCACATTACATACAGTTCTTAACTCATAGTAAATTTTATATAAAAACCTTCATGATAATATCTGAAGCTGCAGAATATAAAATGTTTATATAATAAAATTATATATGGATCATTAATTGGATATAAAGTGTAGGGAGAATCAAATGTTTTCTTTATAGTTTGCTTCTCACTATCAGTGTCTTATTTTGCTTTCGTTTCTTCTGGAATAACCTGTTTGTGCAGGTCATCCACATACGTGCAAAAAACAAAGCAAAACAAAAACCACATCTGACGGATTATGGGCAGAATAATTCTGATTGCAGTTAAATGCTTTATTTTCAAAAGAATTTTAGTTTTTTCTCCTGGTTTGAAAAGGTTTTTGTCTTGATAATTTTATAATTGTTGGAATGAGCTTTTACCCTCTTCTGAATGGTAGATTTAGTAACACAGGTGCCATTGTCATGTGAAGGTGAATCTTCATTTTAGATTGCTGGATTTGGGCTCTACGTTTTCATCAGTTTTTCTTGAAAATTGCGTGAGGTGGGGGAGGAAGAGTAAAGAATATAGTAAACTGTAAGAAAAATAAACCGAGGAAAAGGCTTATCTCATGATTTCTGTTTCTGCTGCAGCACGGTTGCTAGTTTTTATACATGTGCTCAGCTAATCAGTGGCTCCATCTGGAGCACTGCAGGTTTAGTACCTAATTTTTCTGTAACAGATTGGAATTTGTTCCAGTGTGATTTTATTAACTTGACATTTTTAACCCCAGTTTTCCCTTTCTTAAAATAAGGAAAAATTGAGCAGCCTTCTGGTTTGAACATGAGAGGCCTTCAAAATGCAATTTAGGTTTTTATGATGGGAGAAACTGGAGTGATTCTCCTTTCTGATTTAGGTCTGTGTGTCTGAGGGGACTCAGTAAATGTTGATGCGAAGCAGCATTCCAGATAGGACTGACTTTATAAAGAAACGCATGTGGCTTTTGGATTAGTCTCTTCGCAAAGCACTACCCTTCGCACATGAAACTGTTTCCACTGACCTACTCACCATACGACATTTGATTTATTTTTCTAATGATGATGGTTGGGGTATATTAAGACATCTCTACTTGCTCTCCTGGTCCTGCTTTTTGATCAGTGACACTTAGCATCTAATACAGTTCCCAGTACAGGGCAACACCTGTTAAATGTTTGTTGAATGAATGGATTATGTAAGATGTTTGTGGAGGATTAGTGATACAGAGCTGTGGTAGAGAAACAGACTTATAAGCTGAGTGAGGTTAAGTAGTATGTAGGAGATTTAATCTGAAATTGTGATTTCAGATACACTGGCGCAAATTCTTCTGTGGTCTGTATAATCATATGCATAATATAATCTTTCTGTCGAGCATTTGGTTTCTATACCCTCCATTTAAAGAAGAATAGAAAATATTACTTAAGAAAAATAAATGATATCTGGAAGTTAACTGAAATACCCTGAGTCTCTGGTTTTTAGACCTAATCAATTGTTGAGTGTTTCTAATACAACCTTCAATCCAGGAGAAATAAAGCTTTTGAGGAAAGTGATTTGTTTTAAATTTGAGAATTGAAAAAGGGGATTCAAAGGAAGAATGTTAAAGTGAACTGTATTTTTAACAGTGCCTAGAACATAATATGGTTTCAGTAAATATTTGTTTAATTGAATCTGTAGTGCCATTCTGGCCAAGAATTAGTAAAAATTTAGTTAACTTCGAGGCTAGATTAAACACTAGAGAATCATAGAAGTTTAGAGCTGGAAGAAATCCTAGCCAATTCTCATACAGTAGTTTCAGAGTAACACAGTAATTGAGCTTGCTTTAGAACCCATTTTTCAGTTGTACACTGAAAACTACAAAACATTGCTGAAAGAAATTAAAGACAACACAAATAAATGGAAAGATATTCATATCCATGGACTGGAATACTTAATATTGTTAAGATGTCAGTACTGCCTAAAACAGTGTACGGATTTGGGTGCAATCCCTATCAAAATCCCAAAGATGTTTCCTGCAGAAATAGAAAAACTCATCCTAAAATTCATTGACTCTCAAGAGACCCCCAAATAACCAAAACAATTTTGAAAAAGAACAAAGTTGGAGGACTCACACTTGCTGATTTTAAAACTTAATACAAAGCTGTAGTAATCAAAGCAGTGTGGTACTTACTTGTCATTTATATCTCAATTAAAAAAATAACAAACAGTATGGTACTGGTATAAAGATAGACATATTAACCAATTGAATAGAACAGAGAGTCCAGAAATGAATCCTTGCATATATGGTCAAATGATTTTCAGCAAGGATACCAAGACCATTCAACGGGAAAAGGACAGTCTTTTCAACAAATAATGCTGGGAAAACTGGATATCCACATGCAAAAGAATGAAGTTGGACCCTTACCTTACACCATATACAAAAATTAATTCCAAATAGATCAAAGACCTAAATGTAAGAGCTAAAACTATAAACTCTTAGAAGGAAACATAGAGGGAAAGCTTCTTGACATTGGATTTGGCATTAATTTCTCAGATATGACACCAAAAGCACAGACGACAATAGAAAAAATAGATAAATTGGCCTTTATCAGAATTTAAAACATGTGCAGAGAATATTTTCAAATCGTATATCTGATAAGGGATTAATACCCAGAATATATAAAGAACTCCTAAAATTCAACAACAAAAACCAAATGGGGTATATACAACTAATTGAAAAATGGGCAAAAGATTTGAATAGACATTTCTCCAAAGATGTATAAATGGCCAATAAGCCCATGAAAAGATGCTCAACATCATGAATAATTAGGGAAATACAAATCAAATTCACAATGAGATACTTCACACCCATTATTGACAAGGATATGGAGAAATTGGAACCTTTTATGCATTGCTGGTGGGAACATAAAATGGTATGACTGCTGTGGAAAATGGTATGGCAGTCCTTCAAAGAATTAAGCATAGAATTACCATATGATCCAATGATTTTGCTTCTAGGTATATACACAAAAGAAAGCGGGGACTCCAACAGATATTTGTACACCAATGTTCACAGCAGCATTATTCACAATAGGCAAAAAGTGGAAACAACTCAAACGTCTATCAACGGATAAGTTAATAAACAAAATGCAGTGTATACATACAATGGACTATTATCCAGACTTAAAAACGAATGAAATTCTGATACTGTGGATGAACCTTGAAAGACATTATGCTAAGTGAAATAAGCCAGACACGAGAGGATAAATATTGTATGATTCTACTTACAAGAGACAGAAAGTAGAATGGTGGTTGCCATGGGCTGTGAGAAGTGGGGAATTGGGAGTTACAGCTTAATGGGTACAGAGTTTCAATTTGGGATGATGAAAAGTTCTGAAGGTGGATAGTGGGTATGTACAGCAGTGTGAATATACTTAATGCCACTGAATTGTACACTTAAAAATGGTTAAAATGGTAAATTTTGTGTTTTGTATATTTTACCACACCAAAAAAAATGCAACTCCCCCTTTTTCTTGACTTTATCATTCTTTGTAATATGCTTTTATACATATATAATATATATAAATATGTTCATATGTGTGTGTACTATGTATGTGTATATGTATGGGCACCTCTATTGCCCCACTTTGTATGCTTTTGGCCCACGTTTTCACTCCAGCTGTTGTGAGAGTACTCACCTGTGTGCAGGTGTAACCTCACAGCAGCTGGCCTCCGTGGCACTGTGGCTATCGTGCTCTTTGTCCCAGTGTTTCTCTGCTGACTGTGCACAGATGCTTGTCCGTATCGATGCAGGTGCAGACGTAGCAGTGTGAGGGAGTTAATTAACATCTCACAGGGCAAGCCTTGACCAGTGGGGGGCTGAAGCCAGTGAATAAGTCCCTTCTCCTCTACTCTCCAGCCACCAATTCCTTGGCTTCTGGCTCCTCAAGAGTGCTCCTAGCAGGATCAAGCCCCAGTTGCTCACAGAGGTGACCAGCTTGGTAACACAACCTGGACAGAAGGAGGATGGGCTTTCCCTTCTTCCCTGTTCCCACCTTGTCACATGAGGTCACTTCCCAAAACAAGCTCCCTGTGTGTGCCCTTGCCTTGGCCTCTGCTTTCACAAGGAGCCCAGGGAAGACACAGGTGAATAACTTCCAAGTTTGGTTATTCCTCCTGTGTAAAGGCACTGTCTCAGGCTCTCAAAACAGGGGCAATTTTTAGCTTGTGCAAAAAGGATAAAGACTAATATAAAGAAAAACCACATGCCCACCCAATTTAGCAAATAAAATTTGACTAATAAATTGAACTCCTTTTGTCTTCTCCCAGAGGTGAGCGTTATCCTGAACTCCGTGTTTATCATTTCGCATGCAATTTTAACTTTTTATTAAGTTTAACCATATGAAATTGGTGTATCTGTAGGCCAAAATGGTCAAATACAGGTTTCCCCCTTTCTGCAAAAGTAGAGTGTTTCTGCAAAACCTTTTGTAAGCTGAAATGGTATAAAATGAAGAAGCAATTCCTTAGGGCACATCTTACCAAAGGATGCACAGAATAAATCGAGGTAAAGCACAGATGCTCACAGACACAGTTCAAAGCTAGGGTGGCTTGAGATGCTGAGATGCTAAGGATAGTTCCCCGGGAAGGAGCTTGGTGGTGCCACTCTCACCGCTTGCGGTGTGCACTGCCTCTATAACAGCTGCTGCAAAACAGATGCTGAATGCGATTTTCGCCTTTGTTTTGTAAAAGGGAAACATCCTCTTTGGATTTCTTTCAGTTAGCGAAAACAGCTACTAATATAGGTCTTTTGTAAAAGCAAAGCAGCATAAAGCAAACTTTCAAAAAGTGGTGGATACCTGTATTGGCATTTCTTCTGGTTCAACCTAATACTGTGTGTATGTATGTATACTATTTTTAAATTTTGCTCTGTTTGCAGTTGACATGATTGTCTATTTAGAAAGGAATCTACATAAAAACTCTTAGAACTAATAAGTGAGTTTAAGAAGGTTGTAGGATACAGGGTCAATATACAAAATCAACTATATGTCTCTATACTAGCAGTAAACATTTGGAAATTGAAACTTAAAAAACATTACAGTAGCACCATGAAATACGTAAAGATAAATCCAACAAAATATGTGCAGGATCTGTATGCTGAAAACTATAACACTAATGGAATACATAGAATTTTACATTATTTAAAATTTTCTATAAATGGCATAATTATATGTTTTTTTCTCCATGTTATATTTGTAAGATTTTTGTTTTTTAAATACCATGACTCTCCCTTTTGGCCTGCAAAGTTTTGTGTTTTTTAAAATTAATTAATTAATTAATTAATTTTTGGCTGCATTGGGTCTTCGTTGCCGCGCACGGGCTCTCTCTAGCTGTGGTGAGCAGGGGCTACTCTTCGTTGCGGTATGCGGGCTACTCTTCATTGCGTTACGCGGGCTTCTCATCGTGGTGGCTTCTCTTGTTGCGGAGCACGGGCTCCAGGCGCGCGGGCTTCAGTAGTTGTGGCTCATGGGCTCCAGAGCGCAGGCTCAGTAGTTGTGGTGCAGCTAAGCGCGGGCTTAGTTGCTCCACGGCATGCGAGATCTTCCCGGACCAGGGATCAAACCCATGTCCCCTGCATTGGCAGGCGGATTCTTAACCACTGTGCCACCAGGGAAGTCCCCTATATTTGTAAGATTAATCCATGTTGAGATATGTGTTCAGTGTCCCTTGCTGTATACTGTCCTGTTTTACAAATATACCATTCTTTATTTACCCATTCTAATGTTGGACATTTAGGTTATTTTTGAGATGTTGTTATTGCAACAGTGATGTTGTAAATGTTCTGTATGTGTCCTGAATATGTGAGGGTGAGAGTGGGGGGTCTCCTCGGGGTATGTAAACAGGAATGATGTTGCTGGCTTGTCAGTTTGCACATTTTCACCGTCTTAGTGGAGACTGTCAGATAGTCTCTAAAGTTGTACCTGTTAGCATGCCTACCGGCCATGCAGAAGAGTTCCCATTGTTCCATAGCATCACCAGTACTTTATATTTTCAGAATTGAAAATTCTTGCCAGTCTGGTAGTTAACATTTTTATTCCGTTTTCACACACTTTTGCATAAACTGTAGATGAATGCTTCTCAAATTTATCGCTTAGTGAAGGACCAGGTTTTTCCTCCAAACTGTCACAGATTTGTAAAATGCAATAAGAATGTCACAGCAGTATAAACTTGCTAAAACGTTCCTAGACCCTTTCTCTCAATTTCTATACCAAACCTTGTTGTGGACCAGTAGCAAAGTTCATGGACTAGCGCTGGGTCCTCAGACCATCGCATCAGATGTATAACGTTCAGGAAATTACAAATATAAGATTTTGAAATGGAGAAGCTATCTTCAGTTATCTTCAATTATATTTGTAGCTTCCATTGTAAATACTTTGTCTCAAAAACAAGAGTTAAAAAGGGTCTTAGGTCATTTAGTTAGGTATCCTAATTATCGGCCATATTGAGAGATCACTGAAGAGTCAGGTTAGCTGTCATGTTCTTAGAGACAGTTGGTTTACAGATTCCACGTTCGATCTTGATTTGTGTATTCAGTAAGTGTTCACTGAGCATTGTGCCAGCCACAGTTAAAGTTCTGGGGAGACAGTGGTGAACACAGTGACTCTCCAGCCCTGATGGAACATTAAGGAGATAAAGATATTTAACATGCAAACAAGTGAATCAGAAGTTCAGATAATAACAAGTATTGCTGTGAAGAAAATAAAATAGTGGAGGGGTAGAGAGTGACTTGATGGGTGACAGTTTTTAACTAGAGTGGTTGGGGAACGCCTGTCTGAAGAAGTGACGTTTGAAGTCACTGAATAATGAGAAAGAACCAGTATAATATTTAATACTTCCTATAATTTAATTGAGATTTACCCTAACATAATTTTTAAAATATTTATTTATTTATTTAGGCTGCTCTGGGTCTTAGTTGCGGCACGCGGGATCTTTGTTGCGGCATGTGGGCTTCTTAGTTGCGGCTTGTGGACTTCTTAGTTGTGGCATGGGGGATCTAGTTCCCCGACCAGGGATCAAACCCGGGACCCCTGCATTAGCAGTACAGAGTCTTACCCACTGGACCACCAGGGAAGTCCCCTAACATAATTTAAATAACTTTTCTCTAATGTGTCTATATAGTTGAAATGCCTTATAATTTTCTTTTCTATCTTTCTCAAAACAAATAATGCATTGAAGCTTTTTTTTCCCACTAATCTCAATTTCAGTTGGAAAAGATCTGCCAGTCCCCAAATCAAGGTAGGATTTAAGGTCCTTGGGTTCTAAGAAACGTCTAGATTACCCATGTGTATGTGTTTCTAATCTCTCCGAAGCAAGGTGCTCCCATGGGGGAGGGCGGGATAATTCAGGAGCGAGCGAGCTCCGATAGGCATGTGTGTCGCCTCTATACTGCCTGGCACAGAGCCCAGCTTTTGAGCCTTGCTGTGCATTAAATATGTGATGAATAAAAAACTGGGAAGATTATCTACAGGGTCAGGGTACCAACACTCGCCAGTGTTTATGTTGAGCCCTCCTAAATTAATTTCAGTAACCATGTCTTTTCTGTTTGTTTTATTTTCTTATCTGATTTACATTTCTATTTTTATAAGTTTTATAGGGCATATTATATTGGGATAGCACAACATATCCATAATATGTGTGTGTATGGGTATGTGTGTATGTATATAAATTTAAAAGTAGATAAATAAAGTATATTGGCAGTGCATATTGAAATACTTTTACTGGTTTGGGTGTACAAAGGACTTTTTTCCCAAAACCATTTTAAGAGTAAGTTGCCAGCAATTGTAGCCATCACCCACAATGTTTTAATTTGTATTTGCTACAAACAAGGGCATTCTAAGAGAAGAAACAAAATTCAGGAAATTAACATTGATACATTGTTCTAATTCTCTGAGCCCACTCAAATTTGCCAGTGGTTCCAGTAATGTCCTTTATAACAACAACAAAAATCCAGTCCCTTATCAAGCAGTGCATTCAGTTGTCAGGTCTCTTTCAGTCTGAAACAATTCCTAGTCCTCCCTGCCTTTCAGGATGCTCACACTCTAGGAGATTGCAGGCTGGTCGTTTTGTAGCCCGTCTCTCAGTTTGGGTTTGGCTGATGTTTCTTCAGGGTCAGAGTCAGGTTGTGCACCTTCGGCAGGAACATCATAGAAGTGATGCTGTCCTCTTCTCACATCCATCTTTAACTTGTCCTATTACTGATGAAATTCACTTTGAGCCCTTGATTAAGACAGTGTCTCCCAGGTTTCTGCACTGTCGAGTTATTCTTTTTTTCCTTGTAATTAATAAGTACTTTGTGGGAGTTACTATGAAAGTAAATATCCTGTATCCCTGTCAAGTTTTAAACATATTTACTCATATCAGCAAGTTTCGTGGTTTCCTATTTCATTCATTGGTTATAATCTGTTACTGTCATGATTTTATGCTCACTTTCGTCCCAGGTTTGGCCAGCGCTTGCCCCTTCCAGGTGGTCTCTGTGTCTTTTTGACATGTGCCCATCACTCTTCGGGTACCTCTTTAAACTTTCTAGCATAACAAACTATTCCAGAATTATCTTGTACTCTCCCTGCCCCAGCGCTGGAATCAGCCATTCCTCTGAGGAGCCCTGACTTCTTTCAATGGAGAACAGTCATATTTAGGAACTGAGATGGGAGTTAGCTGTGTGTGCCGTGTGCTCTCGGAGTCTCACTGTTCTTAAGCCTCTGGCACAGAGGTGGGAACTATGTGCATATGAACATATTTGCATACATACCTGTGTTCACACGTATACTTCCAACTCCAGTCCAACACTAAAGAATTGTTTCTAGTTTTCTTCCTTTTCAAATCTGTAACTCCTTTCTCTGACAGAGAGAAAACTAGTTTCCATTATCTTATTATAGTTACTTATTCAATCACTTCTTCTGTATCACCTTAAATTAAATCACCACCCACCCCGTTCCCATGAGGACACCCACCTGTGTTCCAACACCCCATGCCAGGTCCCACCCTGCACCCAGACCCACCACAGGAAAGTCCCCTTCACCCCACCTGGGTTCTGATACTCCCGCGGGTGCCCTCCTTACCCTGCTCGGGATCCAGTGTCCTGTGCTGCCCTCCTGCAGACACATCCCTACCCACTTGGGCTCCGAGCTCCAGGCTGGATTGCCTTCCTGAGCAGGTCCCCTCCTCAGCCTTCTCACGCCATCAGCTGCCCCTTTGCTGGATACCCTACCTCTTGCCCTGCTCTGGGCAGTCTTCCCGCACGGACACCTTCCTCACCCCGCTGAGTTTCAGCGCCCTGTGTTGGGCTCCCCCTGTGTGGGCACACTGTCCTCATCCTTGTTGGGCTCCTGCACCCCATGCTGGGCCTGCCTCCCTCCCCGGTGTCTGCCCCCCCTAACCCACCTGTATCTGACACCCTGCTCCAGGCTGCTGAGGCTCCCTGCTCCCCATCAGCGTGGACACACCAACCTTACTTGGCTACACCTGAAGGCTTCTGAACCGAATGTTCAGGAAGAGGAAGGATGCCGTATTCTTTTTAAAGGAACAAATAATATACTTCCTTCTCAGACTTGTTTCTGACATTCTTTCAAGTTTACATGTCTTTGGAAAGATGGGTCCCTAACTTGAAAAATCACCTGCATTCTCTAATGTCCATGAAGAAAACACCACCAGAAAGGAAATGAACGTCCACCCTGGAATAAATCACACAATCAATATTGTTCCTTGTTTTAGCCTCAATATCTAAGATAGTACCTGACCTTATTGAATGAGTGAGTGGATGAACAGCGAGAAAGAATTTATCAAGACACGTACACACAAAGATCTAGATGGAGACCAAAGAAATAGAACAGAGCTCAAGTTACTGCCAATCCTTAAGCACATGGACAAGCCCGAGAATGAAATGTTTCTTGGTCTTTGTACGTAACTGACCTTGATGAAGAGGAGTCGTGTCTTGCGCCTCCACGTTTTCATGCATACCGTGTTAGCTTCATATCAGCCGTTTCCATTTGTTTTAAGTGGCTTTTCATTCTGTGCAAGCTTGGCGCCATGAATACATACATAGTAAGCAACTCCAAGGCCATCACCCAACAGTTGACTTTATGAAATAGAAAACAAAACAAAAAGACAAAATTAATAAGGAAGATTAAAAGCCACTGGCATGGAAATAGTGTATTTTTTCAGTATGTACAATTCAATTTATTGCTACAATAAAAAAAAAACCCTGCTATCCTCTCCCTCAGTTCAAGTTCAGAAGAATCCTGGGAAGATGGACACTGATTCTGTTAATCAGTGGTTCACTGTATCACCCACTGCAACCGAGTCTCCTGGGAGGGCATGTCTCCTAGGTGACTGCTCCCTCAGCTCGACGCATCTGAATTACACTAAAGGACTGTCAGGAAGGGCAGGTTTTAATTTTCCACTGGCGACCTCCGTGGTACCTGCTCTCTAGTTCATACTGTTATCGCTGTGTATTTACCTCCTTCCTGGGGAATCCACATCACACAGTAGAACAGCTATTTTTGCGACCACAGAATGGCAAATGGATTATTGCAACAGCTCTACCTATTTCTGTTAATAATAGTGATAATACTCCCTATGTATTGTTCTAAGACCTTTAAATGGTCTCTCTTTCTATCACCAATAACCCAATGAAGTGAGTACTTTTACTATCCTCAGTTAATGGATAAGGAAACTGTAGGCACAGCAAAATTGAGTAACTTGCCCAAGGTCACACAGATGTATAATGGAGCCAGGAGTTAAACGCAGACAGCCGAGCTCCAGAGTTCTGTGCTCAGAAGATAAGTGGCTGGTAGAAGCCAGAAGACCTTGCTGAAGTGATCTGTCCAGGCTGTGAATTCCTCCTTAGGTCTTCCTTTTGTGGTCTCATGTTTGAAGAAGTGAAGAGTCTCTGTCACTAGATGCAAAAAGGAGTGTTTTACCCTTGCTAAAGGCCAATGAGCAGAGAGCCTGTGGTCCTCGGGAATGGATGGTGTGTACTCATGTGCCCCTCGCAAATGCAGAGGTGGCTTTTGTACTTGTTCATCAAAGCCAGTGCTCGGTCACTGAAGTCACAGGAGAGATACCACCATGTGGACGACATTGTCCCTGACGGGGCCATCGGACCATCTACAGGCTGGCACGTGCAGTTCTCTCTACTCCAATAGAAGCCTGAGGCTGGATGTGAAGTTCAAGCTGAACCTGAACCTCCCTGAAATTTATTTGAAATTTAAGAAACATCTAAACAATTCATGAGACAAGGAAGAATCATAATGGAAATTAGACTAAAGTATTTAGAATCAAATGATAGTGAAAATAATATATATTAAAACGCGTGGGGACAGCTAAAGTAATACTGAGAAATGTATATTTTTAAAATGCTCATATTAAAAATGAGAAAAGTTGAAAAACTAATGGAGTAAGCATCCATCTTAAGGTGATAGAAACAAAACTCAAAGAAAAGAATAAAGAGCAGGAATTAATGAAATAGGGAATAAACATACATGGAGAGAGCCAGTAGTGTCAGAAAGGTGATTCCCCAAGGAGAAGAGTCATATCTCTCCACTTATATGGGTCTTTAAATTTTTTCAAACTACGTCTTATAGTTTTCAGTGCACAGGGGAAAGGATATTCATTTCAACAATGGGTGCTGGAACAAAGGGATAGCCATATGGGATAAAAAATGAACTTTGACCCTTGTCTCACATACAAAAATTAACTTGAAGTGGATCATAGACCTAAACGTAAGAACTAAGCTATAAAACATCTACAAGAAAGCATAGGAGAAAATCTTAGTGACCTTGGGTATGGCTGAGATTTCCTAAATATGACACAAAAAGCACAAAGGTTTTTTGTGGGTTTTTTTTTTTAATTAATGTAGACTTTAATCAAACAACACCACCTGTGAGATGAAGTTTTTTGCAAGGCTGTATTGAAAAACAGTTGTTCCAGATTTAGTTAGGTTAAACCCCCAAGTAAAAATAAATCTAGTTACAATGATAATAATTAAAACAAAACAAAACTTGCTATTAAAGATACTAATGCCCTAACCTTTATAAAACACAATTTTACTTCACGAAAACAAAATCAAAATGTTCTAAGAATTATAATGATAGTTTTTTGTTTTTTTTCTTTTCATGCTTCACCACCGAGAGTTGGGAAACTATGCATGTGGGCCAGATCCTGTCTGTGCCTGCTGTTTTAAGAACACAAACATGACCATTTTAAAAGTATTGTCTGTGGCTGCTTTCATGCTACAATACAATGACATGAAAAATGGCAGAGTTGAGTACAGTACAGGCAGTTATAGCAGGGACCATATGGCCTACATGTTTTAAAATATCTACTACCAGGCCCTTTACGGAAACTGTTGGAAGGGGTCTGGTGAGAATCACTGAATGTCACAGACAAGTGGGGGCAGTGTGACAACAGGCATCTTCCCAGTGACCTGGTGTCCAGGCACATATTCGGCACTTCGTGAGTACTTAATCCAGTTGTCTATCCTGTGGATCCTGGCGATATGCTCCGCCTATTGGGCAAAAAGAGTGGACTCCTTTAAAAGCAGTTTAACCATGTTCAACGTTGTCAAAGGTAGTGAGGGACCTTTTCGTCTAGATTTGCCTGGAACTGGAAGTGCCCTAGCCATATTGTCTTTTCAATATGAAACGAATAATCAAAAGTTCTGGATGATTATGCTTTTAACACAGTCTAATTACTCTCCCTATTGCATGCATCATTGGAATTTTCACTTCGTAACACTAGCTGGAGGTCTTTTTGATCTATCAGTTTAGAAACCAGATGATCGGACCCATTTTTCATTTCATTTCTCCTGTGTTTTCTATGTATCAAGCGTAGCACCAGGTGCCAGGAGCCACACTGAGCTGTTTCATCTCGTTTTACTTGTCAGGCAGCCACTCCTCCCCTCCATATCGCTGACTTTGCCATAAGCAGGGTTGGAAAACCACTGGCCGTAACAGCAAGGGACTCGGCCCAATGCAAAATTTCACTGCACGATTTTTATAGACAGAAAGATGTGAAGTCACCATCACGCAGGGACAAGTATCTGTAGGGTTATGTGTGTTGGTTCCAATGCGAGTTCTGATGTCAAAGTCACTGATCCTCTTCAGAGGGGTCTTAGGGGAAGGAAATAGCAACAAGCAGCTCTGGGGGTGAAGTAAGACACTTGGGTTTGTGCTTAACTCTCAGAAAGATGTTTAATGAAGAAGTCAATGACACACACCAGGTGAGTGAGCTCTGGTCCTTAGGTGTTTTTCTTCATGTTGCTTTTGGTTCTCAGACATGAAAGTAAACAAAAAGTACAAATCCTTGGGTATAAGACCCTTCCTGCCACTTCCCTTCTGTGAATATATTAGTGATAAATGAGCAACAGAATAAGCATTGTATTAGGGGGAAAAGGAGGATTCTGGGAGAAATGAGACCAGAGGTTCCTTTTGCATCTGTCAGAGTATTTTCTGAACCCTCTAAATCAGACTCTTGCACAGAGGGTGCATACAGCTTATATTTTCATGCTCTGCGGATTAATTTCACAACCAGTATGATATATTTTTAGTAACTTACTCTAGAAGTTACGATATTGAACATTTCACAAGCCCCAGAATATTACATAGTATTTTGACTCCTTTAACTTTGTCCAGACACAAGAAGCCAGACTGTATTTTAGCTGCTGACAAAACTATTTGTGTAAAATAAAAATTTCAAGTGATGTAGCAGTCATAAAGATTATAATGAAACACCAATTTCACCTCCTCATGTACCTCTTTGCAAATGTAAGACAAAGCAGAGTTTTATAATCTTTTAATAGTGCAACAATTGTGGTTTTGGTGCATCGCAAAGGTGGACTTCTTTTAAGGATTTTGTGTGCTTGAAATCATTTTCACTCATTGCAGTGGCTTTAGATGCAGAACTACTCTTCTGGAAGGAGGTTTCTTTTGAAAAGTAGCCTTTCCTCTGAGCATAGCACACACCAAGGCCACAGACAGAAATCACTAAGGCCACAACTACTACAGCTGCTGTGACGCCACTTATGTTGCGATCATCTACTTGCATTCGTTTCCCAGGACACCTGCGATGTCCAGCAGAATTACGGACTTCGCAGGAATATTCTCCACTGTCCAGTTTTGAAACAGTATTAAATTGCAGAGTTCCAGATTTTGTATTCATTGTGTATGAGCTGTTGGCACTTGGGGAGCCAAGTTTTGGATTCTCTAGCAAACGGATGCCATCCTTAAACCACGTGTATTCAGGAGCCGGGTTGCCTTCTTTGTCCTGACATCGCAACTCCACCACAGTTCCACGCAGTGCAGAACTGGGTACTTCACATGATGGAACTGCCGGAGCCACTAATACTTCTAGAGTGAGTGTATCCTCTTCCAGGTTTTGACCTTGTTCAGATGGGGCACTAACTTCACAACGATATTTCCCGGCATCATTTCTCGTAACATTTTTGATCCGTATGCTGAAATCTATCATCTCAGCTCGATCTTTAAAATCTCCTTGAAGAGCCTGTTGATAGTAGACAAAGGAGACACTGTGCCCCAGTTTCTTCCACTCCAATCTGGAGGAAATGGTCTTCTTTGGATATTTGCAGGCTAAAATAACCTCTTGATACTCTATTGCTGTGACTACTTGATTAACTACTTGATTATCTTTTGAGGCAGAGAATCCATAGGCCTTATGATAGTCCAGGGCGACCACCAGGTAGCGCAGCAGCAGCAGGAGGAGGCGGTGGCGGCTCCTCCTCGCCATCTTCGCAGGGTCGGGAGCTGCCGGCTCCTCGGAAGCCGAGGGCCCGGCGGCGGGAGCGAGGGAGGCAGCCCGGGGTGGGGGGCGGGGGCACTGAACTTGTGGGGTTTTTTTAAAGTTATATATTGTCTTTATTTTTTATAGTTATGTGCATTTATACTTGATACATTTCTCTTTTTTTTTTTAACATCTTTTTTGGAGTATAATTGCTTTACAGTGGTGTGTTAGTTTCTGCTTTATAACAAAGTGAATCAGCTATACATATACATATATCCCCATATCTCTTCCCTCTTGTGTCTCCCTCCCTCTCACCCTCCCTATCCCACCCCTCTAGGTGGTCACAAAGCACCGAGCTGATCTCCCTGAAAAAGCACAAAGGTTTTTTTTAAAATCAACACATGGAGTCAACACTTCATCCAAAAACAAAAAACAAAAAAACAAAACAAAAAAACTTGCTTTTCAAAAGGTACTCTTTCAAAATGAAAAAGGAAAGCAAGGACAATATTTGAAAGACATAGACTTGACAAAGGGCTTCTATATAGAATACATAAAAGAACTCTTACAACTTAATAAGAAAGATAGCCCAAGTTAAAAGTGGGAAAAGATTGGAATAGACACTTGACCCAAGAAGTTATAGAGATGGCAAATAAACTTAGGAAAAGGTGCTCAGTATCAGTAGTCATTAGGGAAATGTGAATTAAAACTACAGTGAGATAATACTGTATCCCAGTACAATGGCTGAAGTTAAAAAGACTGACCATACCAAATGTTGGTGAGAATGTGGAACAGCTAGAACTCTTATACACTGTTGGTGTAAATGTAAAATGGTACAATCACTTTGAAAATCAGTTTCTGAAAAGTTGATCATATACTTGTCATACAATTCAGCAATTCCACTCTTAGGTATTCACCCAAAAGAAATAAAATCATATATCTACTCAAAATCTGTACATGAATGTTCATAGCAGCCTTATACCTAATAGTCCAAAACTAGAAACAGCCCAAATGCCCATCAGCAGGTACATGGGTAAACATCCTTACAGTGGAATTCTACTTGACAATAAAAAGGACCACAAAAAACCCAGTAATACGAATCTCAAAATGATTATGCTCAGGGAATACACCTGGACCTCTCCCCCCCGCCCCCCACCAAAAGTACATTTATATAAAATGCTAAAAAATACAGTCTAATCTAGAGTGATAGAAAAAGAGATAGTGGTTACTGGGGTGAGGGGGGGGCACCTCATACACATCTGTTTTATGTAAAGTAAGGACTTAAACATGAAAGGTAAAACCATAAAACTTTGAGAAGACAATCCGGGAGAACATCATTGTGATCTCAGAGTGCAGAAGGATTTCTCAAGACACAACACAAAAGGAAAAAGTGGATACATTTAGTAATGTTCAAATTTTAATATTTATGGTACCTATAATTGACAAAGAATTAGTATCTCGATAGAATTCCCATGACTCAATAAAAAAGGACAACCCAATAGAAAAATCGACAAAAGATATGAACAGATACATCACATTAAGAGGAGCCCCAAATGGCCAGTAAACATGAAAAGAGGTTCAACCTCTTTATTATTCAGAGAAATGTGAATTATAACCAAAATTAGAGCCCATTTCATATTCCCTACTTCACATTGATAAAAATTTAAAGGTCTTTATCAAATGTTGGCATAGATATGATGCAACCAGAACACACATTCACTCTTAGAGAGTAAACTGATATAAACTCTTTGGAAAACTATTTGGCAACATCTGCTAAAGTTAAAGATGTGCCAGTGCTAAGGCCCAGGGATTGCACTTCAGAGAAACTCATGCTTATGGTACCAAGAATGTTCATAGCAGCACTGTAGTAGCAAAAACTGGAGGCAGTTCAGATTCCAGCAGCACTAGAGGAATTGTGGTATGGCTCTACAATGGAATACTATACAGTCATGAAAAGGATGGCTCACAGTTAGTTACACACAGCAACAAGGAAGAATCTTAGGAACAAAAAGCAAGTTACAGAGGAATATGTGCAAAATGATTCAATATTTAAGGATCCATATAAATGTTGTAAAACTATAAAGAAAAGCAAGGGAAAGATAAGCACAAAATTCCAGAAAATGGTTACTTTGAAGCAGGAAAGGAATAGGATGGGGGTAGAAACTCTGGCACACTGCGGACTTCAAAATGATAGTAATGTTTTTGTTCTATAATTGGGAATGTTTTTATGATTTTTATACCTTACATTTATTTTATAATACTTTACATTTGATTTTATAATATGAATCTACACTATATTTAATAAGGTTATTTTTAGAATAAGTGCAAACTGCAGAATTTAGCATATGATTAACAGGATACCTGTTCTTGTATACCTACAAGAAAAAAATGCTTTTTTGGGGAAAAAGGCAAATTATAATGAGTTCTATCCCATTAATTATGTTTAATGACTTAAATTTCCTCTTGGTAAAGGTTTTTCGTTTCTCCCCTCGCCCGCATTCTCTCTGCCTGGCTGCCCCTCGATTTGTAGGAGAGATTTGAAGCACTTTTCACCGTCTATGATGACCAAGTTACGTTTCAGCTGTTTAAAAGCTTTAGAAGAGTCCGAATAAATTTCAGCAAACCTGAAGCAGCAGCACGGGCTCGAATAGAACTCCACGAGACAGACTTCAACGGGAAGAAGCTGAAGCTGTATTTCGCACAGGTACTTCATGGTGCAGACGGCAGTGTTCTCTAAACTTGTTTTCCTCCATCCAGAAATAACTGTCAGTTCTCCATTTTCTCTATTATTATGCCAGAGGTCTTTGATATGAACAATCCCCAAGGAGAAAAATATTTTTTCCTTTATTTTACAGATACATACATTTATTTATTAAGCATATTTGCCGTCCTAACTTTGTTTTGTTTAAACATGAAAAGAGTTTCAACCTCTTTTTTATTCAGTTTAAGGAATTCATTTTTCTGGCAGCTTTTCTCAACTGGGGTTGAGAAGGTTAAGCCCTAACACCTTAAGGTCAGTGAATTAACTTTTCTCCTGTGCATCTAGAATGGCACTCGTGCTGGGACATCCTTGGAAGAAGTGAGAAAGTAGTCTCTGGAATCATTTCCGTGCGCTGTGATTCATATGAGGCACCCCTCTGAAAATGGGGTGAGCAGGGAGGAGGCATGGCACATACGGAAAGACTGTTTTAGACTTTGGAATTGAAAAGGATCCTCTGGGTTGCCAAGAATTGGCTATGCTTATTTCTCGGAAGAATTAGTGAAATAAAGGCATTAGATGATGTGTGTTAAGGGCACTGTTTTATTTTCAACACAGCATTTTTTCCCTTGGTCTTAGCTTTCAAAGTAAAAAAAAAAAATTAAGGGGTTTGTCATCTCATACTCCAAATGAAACCCATATTTGGACTTTTCTTGGTGGAATTGATGGAGATGGTATAACCTAATCTCTTCTAAAACTGGTATTCAGTGCTTAGTACCATTCATTGTTCATTCATCTCTTCACCAATTTATTTTTCTAGTCAACTAATATTTATTGAGCACATAATGCTCTGTGCTGTGCACTGAGTGTTCAGTGGTGAACCAGACAGGCACAGACCCTGACCCAGCCACTGGGAGATGTACTGTTAAAGAGAAATTTTTAATTTTTAAAAATTTTCTCCCAGGAGATGTTCTCCCAAGAGATGTTACAGTTAATGTAAAGATGAAAGTGAAAAAAATAGTCCAGTCAAATTTTGAACATCTCCCTCCCTGCAGGTACAGATGTCCAGCGAAACACAGGACAAATCGTATTTACTGCCCCCGCAGCCGGTCAAACAGTTCCTCATCTCCCCTCCTGCGTCGCCTCCAGTGGGGTGGAAGCAGGGGGAAGACGCGATGCCTGTTATAAATTATGATTTACTCTGTGCTGTTTCCAAATTGGGACCAGGTAACAAACTTCTATCTCTCCTATTTTATTCCCAAAAAACTTTTGTATTAAAGACTGTATTCAGCAATTTGTGTTCTAGCCAACTAGTAACAACATGGTCAGCATGGAGGATAAAGTCACACAAACCTGGGTTCAAATTCTAGCATTTGTTAACTTTGTGATCTTGAGCAAGTTACTTAGCTTCAATTTTCTGAGCCTCTGTTTTCTCATCTAAAATAGGGATCATAATAGCTACCTTTCAACGTGGTTATAAGGATTACATGATATATATGTAATAATTAATCTAACTGCGGTTTTTACCGCTATAAATTCTAGTATATAACAAGTTGTTAGTGAGTATTAGTTGCCATCAAAATAGCAGACAGATGTCACATTGACTAGTATATCAGGGAATTGGTGGTGATACCAAATCATCCCTTCCAGATTCTTCTCCTGTATTTATTTTTCATTTCTTCTTTTCCTTCTCTTTTATTTCTCTCTCTCTCTCATTCCTTTAAAACAATATAAGAAATCGATGCCATTGTTGTTCATACAAGTTGTCCACCTAAGATGATGTTATGTCTTTTATAGGGGATACAAAAGGCATTTTGAGGGGAAATGGCTAGCTGTTGTTTTTAGACATCAGAGCTGTATCTTGGATCTCTGAGGTCCTATAATAACGAGATTGCTGTTGCTGCCCGGAACCTTACAGGTGTCTACCAAGGGAGAACCAGAAACCGTTATGAAATTAAGCAGATGTACTTGTGTTATTCATAGAACAGTAATTAGCACTTACATTTTAATCCCCAAGACCTCCTTACTAGCTAATGTCTTAAAATGCCAAAACTTTTTAAGAACCTTAAAGCATCAATTCTCTAATGCCATAACAAGATGAAGTTCTCTAACATAGGATTTAAAGATTGAAAAACCAATAATGAGCAATGAAAATATGAGTAGAGCAAGAAGTTTCAAGGGACAGAACCCTTCCTTTGCTGTTTACCTCCACAGGAGAGAAATACGAACTTCACGCGGGAACCGAGTCAACACCGAGCGTGGTGGTTCATGTCTGTGAAAGTGAAACTGAAGAGGAAGAGGAAACAAAAACTCCCAAACAGAAAATCACCCAGACAAGGCGCCCTGAACCTCTGACTGCAGCACCGAGCAAGCCCCGGGCCTTCGACTGCACACTGTGAGGCTTTGATTGTGGGGCGAGGCTGCTGCCACCTGGGCTGGGGTGGCGGGGACATGCCTGCCCGTGACCGTGACCGCTGCTCAGCCGAGACGAGGACAGGAGGGAACAGAGCGCCTGCCCTGGGGACAGGGGAGTACAGAGTAGCAGCCGGGTTTACCTGTTCAAAATTTTAACTGATGCTCTGAGCAGCACGTTAAATGAAAGGATTAGCCCCCAACGTGTGGCAACTCTTGACCATTTTTAACAATAGCAAATTAGGAGAATGGCTCCCTCCAGCAACGTTGATTTCCCTGCTTCCGTATAGCATGGGGTACCCCAAAATGAAAACTCTAGTCACTGAGTGCAGTACCATTTTTAAGAACTTAAAAATAATCTTACAATTTTAATAATGTAGTACGGGGTTTTTTTGTAATGGTCTATTGGCTTCCAACTAATCTATTGGTCAAAGGTTCATTGCTCTTCAATATACATGGAATTTTTTGCACAGAAAGAAACCTGACATAGAGAATAATTCATAGAAAATCATTTTTCTCAAGTGTTTTTTCCTTAACTTTGGGGAAGAAATGCCCAATTCCCTTTGACTCTCAGAATCAAGGGATCCAAATCTATATGCACATTGTCCTCATCCCGAAAGTGATACACAGACCCCAGTTTCTGATGTGCCATCCCTCCCGGACACAGAGCTGTTGCTTTGGAAGGCAGGACGTATCCCTTGTGAGCTTGATGACTGTGACCTCAGGTGGCCACTGCACTCTACCATTTGTGACCACGTCCTGGCCTGTAGCTCGGACTGTCTTCAACCACCAGTTGAGTTTTTGTTGTGCGTATTTGTGTGTCATCATTCATAGGCTTTGAATTAGAAAAGGTCATGATAAGATTTTCCATTTTTACATTGTCCATTTAAACATTTTTCAGTTTGATTTGAAAGGAAAGTCACACACATTTTTTTTCTGTGAATTAGGGAAAGATGGGGCAGATGGAGATCGTTTTGTTAATTGGACTTTCTTTTGGGTGAAGTGTTTTTACCCTGGCTGCCAGTTGACATTTTCCCCTAAAATAGAAGTGTTTCCTACTTGTGTTTCAGAGTGTATCGTTGAACCTGCTAAGGTAGGAGCAGACATCTTCTTAACTCTTTGTGGTCCATTTGGACTTTGAGGTCCCTTTTGTAGAAAAGCATCAAAACTAAGAATGCTTTGCTTCAGGTCACGTGGCTCTGCTGAATCTCTGGCCACTCTGAGGTTTTCTTTGTATGGCAAGTGTCTGGGGTTCCCTGGTGTGTCTGTGCAGGGACGTGTGAGTTTGGACTAATAAACCAATATGGCTGCCACAACAAAGAAAGAAAAATGCAGAAATTCAGACTGTGCTGTCTATGCATTTTTGGTAATGTGTTTCTGTGGTCTACATGTTCTTATTATGGTAGAATTTATTTCTAAGGACATAAACTTTATTGCAAAAAATAAAAGTTTTCTATATTTTCCTTGCCCTCAGATACTCTGAGATGATCAACTCTTCTATTTGTATATATCCACCACTGGTAAGCCTCAGTGTAAATTCAGTTGAAACTTGTGATTCTGTAAACAGTTTATTAAACTCATTATTTGGCAGTTTAACTGGCAGCCACTTAATAAATTTACTTTGCAGTTCTAAATTCAGCATTTTGTCACTTTTTCATCTTATCTGGGTGTACTAACTTAGCATTGCAGGACAGACCCTAAGTCAGGAAATGTATGTATTTTCAACATTTGGGAATTTTTGAATTTCCTTTTAGATAATATTTATTTGCCATAATTTTCTAAGTGGTCAAAAGTCATGATGTTTTATTGTTTGGCTTGGCTTTCATGCTCTACCTTCCAATTAAAGAATATTCTATCCCTAACTTAAAACTGTCTTTAAAAAAAAAAAAAACAAAAAACAAAAAAAACTGTCTTTTAAAGTCAAACAATGCAAATTACCTGAATATTTCTTTTTCTCTTTTCTTTCTTTTTTTCCAGTGTTGAATAAATTGAAGAAAAACTTAAACCAAAATTAAATATATATTAAGTAATATATATTTTTATTTAATATATAATTATTTAATATATATTAAACTTTTCCGAACGGAAAACATTAATATTTTCATTCTTTCTAGTATAATGTTTCCACAAGATGAACTCTAAAACAAAAACTACTATATGCCCATTAACTTTTTTTTTTTTAAGTTTTGGCCATGCCCCACGACTTATGGGGCCTTGACCAGGGATAGAACCCAAGCCCTCAGCAGTGAAAGCACCAAGTCCTAACCACTGGATCGCCAGGGAATTCCCTCCCATTGACTTTTAAATATTGTGAAATCAACCAGGATCTCCCCAGGTATTATGAGCTCTGTCTTTTTTTGGCTATTTTGTATCCAGTTCATGTATCCATCTTGTGAGAGATAAGTCTCATGCATCTTTTTCTTTTTTAAGTACCTTCTAATAAGTTTATCTACTTCTTCTTCTTTGAAATTGAGTCATTGCTTAGATTTAACTGATAGTGTAGTAGCTATGTTTTCTTTAGAAATGATAACCTCTTCTTGGGAATCAATTTATTTAGACAGTTATGAGGAAAGAAGATAATGCTTTTTGTTAGGAAAAAACATTTGCAAAGGATAAGAAAATCGTACGACAATAAAAATAGTCGACAGAACCTGTAATGCATGGGCTCTTATGGTCTAGGTTCTTTCAATTTACCGAGCGGATGAAACCGGAAGTTAATCTATTTAAAAGTGTACGCCCCGTGAGCATCTACTAGTTTAAGGTGCTAAGAAGCAGAAATGGTAAGAACAGTTCCCTTGCCTTGGAGAGCTGAAAACCAGGTGAAAGCAAACTAGTCTTTTCACATTCTCCTTCACCAAAATATTATACACTAAAACCTATCAGTAATTAAGAGCCAAATAACAGCTCCTGGGAACTTCTAAGTTCAACATAAAGGTTTTTTTTTTAAATTGAAGTTTAGTTGATTTGCAATGTTTTGTTAATTTCTGCCATACAGCAGAGTGATTCAGTTATACATATATATATATATATTCTTTTTTATATTCTTTTCCGTTATGGTTTATCTCAGGATATTAAATATAGTTCCCTGTGCTGTGCAGTAGGACCTTGTTGTTTATAACATAGAAGTTTAGATAAACATTGTGGTTTACGGGATGTTCAAATCAAAGAGATGCCAGGAGATAGAGTCAGGTTAGCACTTTCATTCTAGAATACGGTTGTTTTTGTTTCCCACTCACAATAATTCTGTCTTTTTAAAATGTTGTGATATAGGGAATTCCCTGGTGGTCCAGTGGTTAGGACTCCGTGCTTCCACTGCAGGGGGCATGGGTTCGATCCCTGGTCAGGGAACTAAGATCCCGCATGCCGTGCAGCAGAGCAAAAAAAAAAAGTTGTGATATAAAGTGAAAAGATTTGATTTCTCAGAATCGCAATTACAGAGCTGAAGATGACTTTGGAAATCATAATCTACTCTTCGTGTTACTCAGATTAGAAAACAGGAGCTGTGACTTGCTGTGAAGCCCACAGAAGGCAGCCCTGGTTCTAGAATTGGCAGTCCCAACTCCCAAGCTAGGGCCTTCTCTAGTTTTTCTCACCTTAGCCTCTTAAAGACACTCAGAGGCAGTGAATCCCAGTCATAAGAAAAGAAACAAACAAACAAAAGGGAAAAAATTCCTTTTCCCCTGATGGGATACAATGAATAAGAAAAATCTTATCTGATGAAGTCAGTGACTTCATAATTTTAATGAATGAATTCGATGTTCCGTGTTTTGTGTCTTTGTTGTCATTGTACCATTGGGTTTGGAATCTACTTAAATAGTGTTTTATCTTGGTAGCAAGGAATTGTGTTGACATTTTATCAATATGTGGGCTTTCCTAGATTTCATAGTAATGAGATTAAAATATAAATAGGCATACTTGAGATGTGTCTCTCTTGAAGCAGAACGAGATCTAATAAGATTTGAAAAGAGCTTGCAGTGGAATGGCACGCTCCCTCAGTGCTTGTAAGATGGAGTTCTGTTAAAGATTGAAGGCTGACCTGTGCTTCAGGTTTCTATATAGACTCTTACAGACTATGGCTTCATTTGTAAAAGGGAAAATCTCACACCTAATTAAGCGTTGGAAAAGGTACAAAATTCTTTGGTTCTTCAGGCTCACTGTCTGCTGGATCTCTCTCTTTTCTCCAGAGTTGTGTACTTCATACCTGCCCTACAGGTGAGCTTGGTCAGTCTTTCTCTTCTTGGCACACTTTCATTTATATCTTCCTGTAGGAAGGGAAATAAATTACTGACAATAAGTGTGACAATATAAAGAAACTAAAGACTTGGAGAAGTAGTTGCCTCCTAGCTGAGGAGGTAAGTCCATGTTGTAGAAACTCGCCTTTTAAAAGGTTAAATAAATTTAAAGAGTAAGATTTGTGAACCTTGTCCAACAATTTGATAAATAACCTGTTTTTTAAACTTCCTTTGAAGTGGGGTCAGCCAGAACATCTTCATTGGAATGCAGTTTTTTTAAATTGCATGGTACAGATGAACCAGTTTGCAGGGCAGAAAGAGAGACCCAGATGTAGAGAACAAACGTATGGACACCAAGGGGGGAAAGTGGGGGGAGATGAATTGGGAGATTGGGATTGACGTGTATACACTGATGTGTATAAAATGGATAACTAATAAGAATCTGCTGTATAAAAAATAAATAAAATTCAAAAAATATCATGAATCGGGGGAAATTGTAAAAATTTGTAGAGTGTTATTATTATTATCAAATATACAAGTAACAAAGCCACTGAAATTTGCAACAACTCCTAGGTTCACTGACCAAAAAAAATTATAAAAATGGTCAAGTTCAAAATAGAAGTTTCCAGCTAGGGTTAAGAACTAACCTTGGACTGAGTCAAAGTGTCTCTGTCCATTTAAACAAAAGTTTAAAGGCCTTTTACTAAATCAGCCATGTGGTCCATCTTGTAAACCTGCATTTCCTTTTGAAACAAAACCACGTTCTGCAGGCGCTTGGAACTCCAGCGTAGCTTTGACTGAATGTCCATTCTTGCCGTAAGGGAAGATATATATCTATGCAGCTAATATGTGTTTTTCTGTATTGTTTTCTGCGTAGTCCCAAATCTTCCTAACTCAAATTGGGGACTGAGGAGAGATGAAGGTGGCTAATCCTGTTATTGTGCCATACTCTTCCCACTGGTTTCTCAGCCAAGTCGGGGCGCCCGTGATTTCATTCCTGCTGTATTATGCATATCCTCCAAGTTTAAGAAACGTTTCTCCACCATTTCACTTCTCTGTTAACTGAACCCAGGAGTTGAATTTGTTATTTTATCTGAACACATGTGTGATCTTGTGTTACATTTTGGGGCACGTTACCTTTCTGGTACTATCGACTGTAGTGAATATTATTGTACTTCAAAAAGCTGGTCAGTAATTCACGTGTGTATTCCACATTTTAGTGTGTTTGAAGTGGCAATTCGTAGTTTGTAGTGCTTTGTTATTTGTCAACTTTGGCTCTTCTGTATTTTGAGGACATTTAAACATTCCTCCTCCTATCAAGGTGATAAAAGCAGAATGTAATTTGGGGGGGAGTCTTTGTGATTAATTGTAACAGTTTTGTTTTTAAAGCTAATAAAGCTAGTTTTTTTTTTAATCCTTTGAACTGAGTTTTCTTAGTAGTATTTTCAATAAGTATCACATTTAGGTAATAACACAAAAGACAGAAAAGTGAAATATTATGTTTGATTCTTTAACTAGATCCCAGCTGGACATTAGTGCTGTGTTTGTGCCCAAGTTAAAGGTGGTGACTCACCGCTGACTCTGGTTTGCGTTCGTCACCAAGAAAAGCTTTTTACCCTGGTTTGTTCCTCAGTTAAAAATGATTTGCTCTGGGAATTCCCTGGCGGTCCATTGGTTGGACTCTGCACTCTCAGTGCCGAGGGCCTGGGTTCAATCCCTGGTCCACAAGCCACGGGGTGTGGCCCCCCAAAAATTTGATTTACTCGTTAAAGGCTTATTTTCTGTCTTGGTTAAAAAAAAAAAAAAAAAAATCTCCAAATCAAAATGTTGAAGCTAAAAATGACTGTAGAGGTTACCTAGTACAGTGATTTTATATATATATATATATATATATACACACACACACCAGTTTTAAGCTGTTGAACTCTGCTCTTTGTTCAGAAAAAGTCTTATGTAAATCCCAGTGTAAAAGTGATTACCAAAAACAAAAGTAAACAGAGCTGCTCCTTTTGAAGGGAGGCAGGGGGTGGGGAGAATGGGGACCCACAGTCCCCTCCAGCCCCTGTGAGAGCTCATGGAACAGTTCAGAGCACTCCACAGGGATCTATTTCAGCAGCCTGCACACCCCTGCCCCCATGCTCCCCACTCACACCTTTACAAGCAAACGGCCCAAGAGACATTGCCAGGTTCACACATCTGGATGGTAGGCCACCTGGGACTAAAATCTCAGTTTCTTGCCCGTCCCAGGTTCTTTCTACCACACTCTCCTACTCTGTTAAACTGAAATCCTTAATTTTTCAGGAGAAGACGTATCACGATTCAGAGGTTCTTAAAATTATTAGTGTTTTTCTTTGTTTTTAAAGAACTAAGCCAGAGTTGGGGACGTTGCCATTGTCACACATGCTTTTGAAGCTGTGTTCTGGGGAGCGGCCTCCAGGTGGCGCTGAGCCTCCAGGTGACCGGGGCCTGGCACTCTTCACTCTAATGTGTTGCACATAATGGCCTTAAAATAAGATCTCACTGGAGCTAAGGATTCCTTGGCTGAAACAGCAAGTTGGAAAACCACTGCAAATAACCTAAAGGTAAAACACTCTTTTAATGCAGGATAGAAAATACAAGAATAAAGGTTTAAGTAATTTACCTCATAAAATTAGACTGAGATAAAAGATTTTAAAAAAGAGAAAAAATAGACTGACTTAAAAGTTAGATTCAACAATGTGTGTATCGGGGTCCTATTATCACCAAGAAACATGTTGGAACAGATACGGGGAGTGAGCAGTAACCCACTATCCTTTGAACGCATCAAAATATGGTTCCAATCTAGAAAGAAAAAAGATTTAAATTCTTAAGCTCATAGGAAAGATCTCAAATCTTGCCAAACTTCCCCTGGTCTTCTGAGACATAGAAGGTATAAATATAAGTAATTCATGGATTAGGTATTTAAATAAGGTGTATCAAAATTCGTTATATATTTGGGAAAAGTTTGTGGTCTGAAATATTTGGAAAAGTTAAACAGCTTCTATATTGCAGTGCTTCTAGGAACTTCTTTTTTTCATCAAGCATGTTATTTATTTATTTATTTTTGGCTGTGTTGGATCTTCGTTGCTGTGCACGGGCTTTCTCTAGTTGCAGCGAGCAGGGGCTGCTCTTCGTTGCAGAGCACGGGCTTTATGTGCACAGGCTTCAGTAGTTGTGTCGCGTGGGCTCAGTAGTTGTGGCTCGCAGGCTCTAGAGCGCAGGCTCAGTAGTTGTGGCACACAGGCTTAGTTGCTCCACGGCATGCGGGATCTTCCCAGACCAGGGCTTGAACCTGTGTCCCCTCACTGGCAGGCGGATTCTTAACCACTGCGCCACTGTGGAAGTCCCACTTCTAGGAACTTTTAAATTTGCACATTCTGAGTCTCCAAGAGGATAATACTGTACTTATCAAGTCTAATAAACTATGGAGCCATTTTGCCCAGAAGTGTTTCATTGCACTGGTGTGCAAAGAACATTTAGAGAAACTTGCTACTGAAATCCTGACTTTAACTTAATCAGTTAAAGGATAGGTTTGCAAATTAAAATTCCTTTATTAATTTCTCTAAACAAGAGTATTATTAGATTGGGGCATCAGAAGGAGCCTTCCTGGTTTAATGAATGGAAAAACCAATGTGATTATTAGACTCTCTAAGGAGGTACAGCAAAGTTGCCAAATATAAGAATTACTTAGAAAAATTGGTAGCATTTCCTTCCACTATCAATAGCCAAACTGTAAGCAATAAGATACCATTCGGGCCAATGCAGGGGACACGGGTTCGAACCCTGGACCGGGAAGGTCCCACATGCCGCGGAGCAACTAAGCACATGCGCCACATATACTGAGCCTGAGCTCTAGAGCCCGCGAGCCACAACTATACTGAGCCCACGTGCCACAACTACTAAAGCCCATGCGCCTAGAGCCCGTGCTCCACAACAAAGAGAAGCTACCGCAGTGAGAAGCCCGCACACCGCAACGAAGAGTAGCCCCTGCTCGCTGCAACCAGAGAAAGCCCATGCACAGCAACGAAGACCCAACGCAGCCATAAATAAATAAATAAATAAATTTATTTTAAAAATAATAATAATAAGATGCCATTCATAATTGCAACAGAACATCAGTGGAAAAAACTTTCAAAGTCTAATAAGAATATGGTTAATTATCTAAGTAATGCTTTTAAATGGGGTAGCAATATTTTAGGAATGTCAGATTTTCTCCAAATTAACCTATAAATTTAGTGAAGTCTCTGTCAAAATTCCAGCTCTATTTTTATAATAAACTCATTAAGCTTATTCTAAAATGTTTTTATGGAAGAATAACAAAACAAATAAGACAACCTTAAAAAGAAATAAATGGAGATATGCCTTACCAAATATTAACCAAAAAGTCAAATGAGATTGGTACAAGAACTGGCAAATAAAGTAAAAAAAAAAAGTAATGGAGACCAGCCCATGTACATATAAGAATTTAATATACAATAAAGTGCCATCATAAATTTATTTTATTTATTTATTTTTGGCTGCATTGTGTCTTCGTTGCTGTGTGCGGGCTTTCTGTAGTTGCAGCGAGCGGGTCCACTCTTTGTTGCTGTGGGTGGGCTTCTCATTGCGGTGGCTTCTCTTGCTGTGGAGCACGGACTCTAGGCGCGCAGGCTTCAGTCGTTGTGGTTCACGGGCTCTAGAGCACACGCTCAGTAGTTGTGGTGCCTGGACTTTGTTGCTCCGCGGCATGTGGGATCTTCCCGGACCAGGGCTCGAACCCATGTCCCCTGCATTGGCAGGCGGATTCTTAACCACTGCGCACCAGGGAAGACCCTAAAGTGCCATCATAAAAAAAAAAAATGGAGAAAGACTGGATTGTCTAGTAAATGGTGTTGGGGAAACTGGCTTAGCATATGTAGGTAAATAAAAATTGGTTCCCATCAAACACCACATACAAAGATGGATTCCAGATGAACTTAAGACCTAAATGTAGAATGTAAAACTATAAATGTAACAACAAATTGTAGGAGAATGCCATTGTGACCCAGAGACTGGAAAAGACTTCATAAAACTTTAAAAGCATTGCTGTAATGTAAGTATAATTTGACTACATTGACATGAATGATTTAGGTTCAGTGAAGACTGCCATGGCCAATGTTGACAGACAATAGGGAGAAGATACTTGCAATCCTAACATGGGATTAATAAAAATTTGGAAATCAAAAGGAAAAGCAGCCCAATAGGAAAACTGGCTAAAGGATACAAACAGCATTGACAAAAACGGAAAAAGTGAGCCTATGAAGAGATACTCCAACCCAGCAATAAGTGTAAATTAAAACAAGATCCCACTTTACACCTATTGGATTCTCAAAAATGTGAAAAGCAAATAACGCCAAGTCTAGCCAGAGGGTGGGGATATAGGAAACCTGATATAATACTGGTGGGAATGGAGACTGTTATTCTGAAGAACTAGCTGGTAGTACTTTGTCATATCAGTAGGAATAAAGTCTCTTGGGGACTTCCCTGCCGGTCCAGTGGTTAGGACTCTGCGCTCCCACTGCAGGGGCCTGGGTTCAATCCCTGATTGGGGAATTAAGATCCCACAAGCCGTGTGGTATGGCCAAAAAAAAAAAGAACCAAGTCTCTGACTCAGCAGTTCTCCTGGAGATATATCTATCCCAAGAGTATCCCAAAGATGTTCTCATGCAGGTCCGTAAGGAGACGTCTTGAAAATGTTCATTGTGCCATTATTTATGGAGGCAAACTGGTGTCCCCAACTGGGAAATTGACACTTTGGAGAACTACACATCAAGAGAGTAACCATGTACACAACAGCATGGATGGGTCTTAAAAACAGAGCTGAGGGCTTCCCTGGTGGCGCAGTGGTTGGGAGTCTGCCTGCCAGTGCAGGGGACACGGGTTTGATCCCTGGTCTGGGAGGATCCCACGTGCCGCGGAGCGATTGGGCCCGTGAGCCACAGCTGCTGAGCCTGCGCGTCTGGAGCCCGTGCTCCGCAGCGGGAGGGGCCGCGATGGTGAGAGGCCCGCGCAGCGCGATGAAGAGTGGCCCCCGCTCGCCGCAGCTGGAGAGGGCCCTCGCACAGAAGCGAAGACCCAGCACAGCCAAAGATAAAATAAATAAATAAATAAATAAAAACCCAAAAAAAAACAGCTGAATGACAAAAGTGAGAGTCAGTGAGATGTATATAACAGTTGCATTACATAAATTAAAATACAAAGACAGTAATCACTATGCAAGAATATATACAAATAAAAAGACATTAAACACATATATACATACATAAGAGGCCTCCTGCATGGATCAATGATGATAATGTGCTGGGAGCTGAGAAGTCTGATTTACTATTAGACTTTACATAACCTTTTTTTTTTTTTTGTCAGTGTTTTTAAATGCCACTTTTTATTGACAGCCATCGAGTGGGGATGAGGTGTGTTTTATGACACTTGGCCAAGGTGATGGTTGGCCCATATTATTTCATATTTTAAAAAAATTTTTATTGGAGTATAGTTGATTTACAACGTTGTGTTAGTTTCAGGTGCACAGCAAAGTGACTCTGTTACACATATACATATATCCACTCTTTTTTAGATTCTTTTCCCATATAGGCCATTACAGAGTATTGAGTAGAGTTCCCTGTGCTATACAGTAGGTCCTTATTAGTTATCTGTTTTATATATAGTAGTGTATATATGTCAATACCAGTCTTCCAACTTCTCTCTCCTCCCACCCTTACCCCCTGGTAACGGTAAGTTTATTTTCTACATCTGTAACTCTGTTTCTGTTTTGTAGATAAGTTCATGTGTACCCTTTTTTTAGATTCCACATAAAAGCAATATCACATGATATTTGTCTTTCTCTGTCTGACTTCACTCAGTATGACAATCTCTGGGTCCATCCATGTTGCTGCAAATGGCATTATTTCATACATAACCTTTATATAGACTTTAAGAAACTACTAATACATACCTCAGTCTCTTTCCTCCCTTGATTCTACATTAAGTTTAAAATTTTTATGTTATTTTTCTTTATTATTGCTCTAGAAGAAAACATTTTGCTGTGATTTGTTTAGGTGAAATGCAGATTTTATTGGAGGTATTTGCCTTTTAGGATAAATATTTCAGAAAAATGTCAGGAATGCCTATTCTGATGCTAGATGTGTATATGTTAATGCTTTCTCCAAGTAAGTTACATAGATTCTTTATTAACTGTACCCCCATATGGATGGAAAAAGATATACCCACCGTTCATGGTTCTCTGAGCTACAGATAAGCATTGCATGTGGTTTGACTCTAGATTCACCATTTCCTTTTGCTTCAAAGAAGTAATCAAGTTATTTCTTGGCCTGGTGCTGCCTTTCTTCCATGTGTTTTGAATAATTGAGATCTTTAATGGAAAATTACACAGTCTTCTGTCCTGAGAGATCTGAGTAGGCCCCCTGGCCCCAGAGCGGGTAATTAGACCACAAATGATTTCTCAGAGGTTGCCTGGGTAAGTCCTGTGAATAAAAGGTCTTTAATGGGCCACATTTACAAGTCTTCTATTTCTTATTTCCTTGATAACTTGAGTCATTTCCTAGACTATTTATTAGAAATTTCTAACAACTGTTGGAAAGTCTAGAATGGAGATTTGTCTCCTTTCCAAATGAGAAGCAGCCCTTGGGCACTGATTGACCAGTGCCACCTGCTAATTCTAATGAATTAGTGGTTTCCTTTGTGAAAGAGACAGAGCTGCCCTCCAACTTGGTTCCAGTCTTCAGTTTCCCTTCACCATCCATACAGGAATGGAGCACCTTAAAATGTGTTTTCCTGGAGAGGGGCTTATGAATTGTTCATGCTGGAATAAAATTAAACTGCAGGCTTAATAAAAACCCATTGAGGAGCACATTAGTTATCTACTACTGCATAATAAATTACTGCAGAATTTAGCATCTTAAAACAACAGAGCATTTATTTATTATCTCACAGTCTCTGAGAGTCAGGAGTCTGGGGCTGTCTGAAGGTGAAGGCTCAGGGTCTCTCAGAAGTTTCCATCGAGTAGTCAGCCTGGGCTGCAGTCACCTGACGGGACTGCAAGACCCGCCTCCGGGCTCACCACAGGGCTGTTGGCCGGAGGCTTTGGTTCCTCACCACAGGGCCTCCCCGTAAGTGCACACAGGGCATGGAAGCTGGCTTTCCCCAGAGTTGAGGGATCAGAGAAAGCACCCAATATGGAGTCTTTTTTTTTTATAAAGTATTTTTATTTTATAAATTTATTTATTTTATGGATTTATTTTTTGACTTTGTTGGGTCTTCATTGCTGCTCACGGGCTTTCTCTAGTTGCGGCGAGCGGGGGCTGCTCTTCGTTGCGGTGCGCGGGCTTCTCGTTGCGGTGCGCGGGCTTCTCTTTGCGGTGTGCAGGCTTCTCATTGCGGTGGCTTCTCTTGTTGCGGAGCACGGGCTCTAGGGTGCGCATGCTCAGTAGCTGTGGCGCACGGGCTTAGTTGCTCCGAGGCATCTGGTATCTTCCAGGACCAGGGCTCGAATCTGTGTCCCCTGCATTGGCAGGCAGATTCTTAACCACTGTGCCACCAGGGAAGCCCCTGGAGTCTTTTTATAACCTAAACTCAGAAGTGCTATCCCATCACTTCTGCCGTATGCTGTTGGTCACACAGACCAAGCCTGGTACCAAATGGGAGGAGAGAAAGGGTGCTCAAGCAATCCTGAGAGGGAAATGTAAAGCTCTAAACACCTAGATTAAGAGAAGGGTAAAGAATTAGATCTTTCCCTTCATCTCTCAGCTCTCCTTACTCTCTCTTTAGTGGTCACTTCATCCCCTCTTATGGCAAAAAGGACTTTCCCCTCAGAGTAGAGAACAAGGCAGTGAACAATTCAGGTAGAAGGAGAACTTTCTAGAGTCCCAACCTAGGGGAGGATTCTTACTGGCTAGGTTGGGTGACATGCCCATACCTGTGGCCAGGTGGTCAAGTTCTTTACCCCAGAAAGGGAAACAGAAGAAGGGCAGACAAAAACACCATGTATGTACTTCAACATACTGATGAGTGTTATAAAGCCTAAAAGGTGACAGCATTTTACCGATTGGTGAATTGGTCAGATTTTAGCAAACTAACAGATAAGCATTGTTTGTTTTTTAATCTGGTATTTATTTTTTACCATCCAACTGATTCCAGGCAAGATATGAAGAGTAAATTTTAAGTGAGTCTTTTTTTTTTTTTTTTTTTTTTTATTTATTTTTGGCTGTGTTGGGTCTTCGTTTCTGTGCATGGGCTTTCTCTAGTTGCGGCGAGCGGGGGCCACTCTTCATCGAGGTGCGCGGGCCTCTCACTGTCGCAGCCTCTCTTGTTGCGGAGCACAGGCTCCAGACTGAGCGCAGGCTCAGTAGTTGTGGCTCACGGGCCTAGTTGCTCCGCGGCATGTGGGATCTTCCCAGACCAGGGCTCGAACCCGTGTCCCCTACATTGGCAGGCAGGTTCTCAACCACTGCGCCACCAGGGAAGCCCTTAAGTGAGTCTTATAAACGTACCCAAAATAACTTGTGATACAGAGGTTTCCGACACAGATCTTCCATGATAATTTACCACAGAAGTTCCTTAGGATCTTGACGTCAAGTGACAGGCAACAACAGTACCACAGTCTTCCATGTTACACTGAGAGACATGTACTCAGAATCCATGAAGAACGTTATTTTATCACTACTCTAAATTTTTGATAGGGTAAGTCACTTTATATTATTTCACCTATTAAATACTTAAAGATCCAGAGAAGGAAACATCACAGCTGTTTTTTGTTTGTTTGTTTGTTTTTAATTAATTAATTAATTTATTTTTGGCTGAGTTGGGTCTTTGTTGCTGCACACGGGCTTTCTCCAGCTGCAGCAAGCGGGAGCTACTCTTTCCTGCAGTGCATGAGCTTCTCATTGTGGTGGCTTCTGTTGTTGCAGAGCACGGGCTCTAGGCACGCGGGCTTCAGTAGTTGAGGCATGCGGGCTCTAGAGCGCAGGCTCAGTAGTTGTGGCACCCGGGCTTATTTGCTGCAAGGCATGTGGGATCTTCCTGGACCAGGGTTCGAACCCGTGTCCCCTGCATTGGCAGGTGGATTCTTAACCACTATGCCACCAGGGAAGCCCTCACAGCTTGTTTTTATTTAGATTTTCTGACTGTATCAAATTTTACTCTAACACTGTATCCTTCCATTCTTTTTTCTCAGTGTAATTTTTATTTACAAGTTTGCAAAACTATTACCAGCATCTAATTCCAGAATGTTTTCATCACCTCTAAAAGAAACCCTGCACCCATAAGTAGTCACTACCCATTCTCTCCTGCCCCCAGCCCTTGGCAACCACTAATTTATTTTCTGTCTTATAGATTTGCCTATTCTGGACATTTCTTATAAATGGAGTCATACAATATGTGGCCTTTTGTGTCTGGCTTGTTTCACTTAGCATGTTTTCAAGGTTCATCCATGTCATAGAATGAATTCTTCATTCCTGTTTGTGGCTGAAAATATTCCATTTAATGGATATAGTACATTTTGTTTATTCATTCACCAGTTGGTGGATTTGGGATATTCCCACTTTTTAGTTATCTATAATGCTCTCATGTACATCCTATACAAGTTTTTGTGGGGACATATGTTTTCCATTCTCTTGGATAGATATACCTGGGAGTGGAATTGCTGGGCCATGTGGTAACTCTGTGTTTAACTTTTCGAGCAAATGCCAGACTGTTTTCCAAAGGTGCACCATTCTACATTCACCCCAGCAGTGTATGAGGGTTCCAGTTCTCACCAACACTCTTTATTAGCTGTCTTTTTTTTTTTTTTTTTTTGGCCGAGCTGTGCAGCATGTGGGATCTTAGTTCCCCACCCAGGGATCGAACCCACGCCCCCTGTACTGGAAGCTCAACATCCCAACCACTGGACCGCCAGGGAAGTCCCTTTAGCTGTCTTTTTGATTTTAGCAATCTGAGTGGGTGTAAAGTGGTGTCTCATTGTGGTTTTGATTTGCATTTCCCTGATGACTAGTGATGTTGAGCACCTTTTCATGTACCTATCATAAGCTATTCGTATATCTTCTTTAGAGAAATGTCTATTCAGCTCTATAATGGATTGAGTAGTGTCCCCCCAAAATTCATGTCCACCTGGAACCTTATGTGGAAATAGGGTCTTTGCAGATGTAATTAAGTCAATGTGAGGTCATACTGGATTAGGGTGGGCTCTGAGTCCAGTTTGACAGGTGTTCTTATAAGAGGAGGGAAATTTGGTCATGGACACACACAAAGAGAATGACATGTGGAGACAGGCAAAGAGACTGGAATGATGTTCCACAAGCCAAGCAATGCCAAGGATTGCCAGCAACCACCAGAAGCTAGGAGAGAGACGCAGATCAGGTTCTCCCTCAGAGCCCCAGTAGGAACCAGCCCTGTCAACACCTTGATTTCAGACTTCTAAAGCTGCTAAGAGTGTGAAAGAATGCATTTCTGTTGTCTTAAGCTATGCCGTTTGTGGAAATTTGTTACAGCCACTGTAGGAAACTAATACAAGCTCCTTTGCCTATTTTTAAATTGGGTTATTTGTGATTTTATTCACAACTTCAACTTATAACCAGAACATACTACATAGGACTTAATTCTTTCCTTACAGTTTAAGTTTTTAACAAGAGTCTGATGTATATCACTAGCTTTAAAAGCAAATTTTTGTATTTTGGTTTTAAAAGGACTATATTTGTGCTTATCTCTTTATGTTTATTTTTTTCCCACTTGTCCTCCTGATACTGACCAAGGTTCTTGGTCAATCAATCTTGGTCCAATCAATAGAAATTGACTAGAGGCCAGACAAGAAATTCAGACAAGGCTTTACTGGGCCTCCTGAAGCTGCAGGAAGGAGTGAAAACAAGTAGCAGGTTCCCTTGCTTGCCCCCTGAGTGGGGGCAAGCTGGTTCCTTATGGGGTGAGGGTAAGCTGGTTCCTTATGGGGTGAGGGTAGGGGTGTGACCAGGGCTCTGGCCAGAGGGGTAGCTTAGGTGGTTTGCCCACCCCTTTGGTGGTGTTGTGTGCAGGGGGCATGCGCAGTACCCTGCTTTTGCTCCCAACACCCTGTTTCGGTTCCTAGCTCTTCAGAAGTGGCAGTTGGGTTTTTTGGTCTTTCTGTATCTTTTTGTCTGTAATCTGCCCCAACTGTGCATGCATGCAGTTATTTTTGGTCCCTTATAGTTTCTTTGTATTTTGTTGCTTGAGGAGAGGTGCATTCAGGTGCAAGCACTGCAGCAAAGGGTCCCAGCTCCCAGCCTGCCTCACTCCTATCCTAGGAATGACTTTAAACACGTGTTATTATATTTGTTAGGAAAAGTCACACGATTTGTAACGAAATGTAAGAGAGAAGAGAGAGAGAGGATGAATGTGGCTGAGCTCCTTTGAGTAAATGCCTTACTCTGTTCTTGGCTCCCTTTCATTCTTCATTCATACAACAAGAATCTATCATATGTCTTCTCAATAGATGACTGAAGCATCTGTTTTGCCCTTGAGCATGCGTTCTAGTGGGGGAAACACTAGAATGCAGACATATAAACAGATATTCACCGTCATTCACAGAGTTAGTTACTGCTATAGACTGAATGTTCATGTCCCTTCAAAATTCATATGTTTAACTACCAAATGTAAAATAGATAGCTAGTGGGAAGCAGCCGCATAGCACAGGGAGATCAGCTCGGTGCTTTGTGTCCACCTAGAGGGGTGGGGTAGGGAGGGTAGGAGGGAGCCACAAGAGGGAGGACATATGGGGATATATGTATACATATAGCTGATTCACTTTGTTATACAGCAGCAACTAACACAACATTGTAAAGCAATTATACTCCAATAAAGATGTTTAAAAAAAAATTCATATGTTTAAATCCTACCCCCCAACACAATGGTATTAAGAGGTGGGTGGGGCCTTTGGGAGGGAATTAGGTTGGGAGGGTGGAGCCCTCATGAATGGGATCAGTGCCCTTATAAAAGAGACCCTAGAGAGCACACTAATCTCTTCCACCATGTGAAGTTACAGCAGAAAGATGGCTGTCTATGAACTAGAAAGCTAGTTTTCACCAGACACCAAAGATTTATGGAATCTGAGTCTTGCTTCAGGGAAAGCAAGATATTTAACCATTATGTATTTTGTGATTATATTTTGATCATAAAAAAGAATGTAGTTAAGAAGTAAAAATAAAAACCATTCCAACAAAAATAATTTTCACTGGAGGGAAATCTAAAAATGTGGCTTTCATGTAACCAGTTTAGGACAGGAAAACCGTTCTTACATATCACCCACAGTGGAAGTATCACTGTAGGTGATAAAACATTCGGAAAATACAGGTAACCTGGAAGAACAGGGGGAAGTCAGGTAAGGAAATATAAAAGAGAAAAGCATATTAATATTTTTTAAAATGTCGTATCCCAATCGCATCTACTGCATTCATGTGACCTTGAATGTGTGCCTTTGCCTAAGTCTGTTTCCTGATGTGTAAAATGCAGATGCAACATCTGCCCCATATCTCAAGGTGTTGTTAGACTCAAGTGAGATGATGTATATGCATGTGCAGAAATTTTATAAATTGCAAAGTGCTGCACATATAAAAAGAATTGTTATGCCTAGATACCAACTCCTTGGAAGCAGAGGACATAGTAATCTTGTGTCTCTCATAGTACCAAACTCAGTTCCTTGCCCCTCATATACTCTCAGTGTGTGCTTACTTAAATGAATCCACATGTGGCTGAGTTAACACATGTGTGTCCTGGAAAAGGTGACCTCCACTTCCCATAGAATAAGTTTAACAAAAGCTAACTCTATACATCAGGAGGAACTTTCTAGAAGCAGTTTGGTAGTTTTCCAGATGCAGCTATTTCTACAGAAATTGTTTTATATTTAGAACTGTAGTCATATATAACTCTAAAGACATGCCTGTATTAGTTAAATCAACAAACTTAAACTAGGTTTAATACCAAAAATTTTCCCAAATCACATGAACCTGAAATTCATTTGGGTTAGTTTCTATTATATTTCTGAGAATTTATATAAGCCCTTAATCTTCTTTAAACCAATTAAATGAAACACTTTTACAAATTAATTTTGGCAATGCCATCCAAAGGTAGAAAACATCACATCTACAAGACACATACCAGACGCAAACAGAGAACCCATAGCTCCTGTCCCAAAATTTCAGCCATGAATCAGGTACAATAACATAAACCCCACAAGTTACAAAAGAGGTTTGATTCAAACTGGATTTCTGGCAGATGGAACAAATCAAGGTCATCTGTTCAGATGGCTAAAGCCCTTTTTACTAATATTTGTGGAGGAAACTTAAGATTTGCATTTCTCCTTGACAAGTCAAGCTCCAAATGACCTTTATCCCGTTTGGGTTTTTTTCTTTTGATAAGTTACCTTCCTGAAATTTGCATTTTTAAATAAATGGCCTGGGGACTTCCCTGGTGGCACAGTGGTTAAGAATCCACCTGCCAATGCAGGGGACACAGGTTCGATCCCTGGTCCAGGAAGATCCCACATGCCACAGAGCATCTAAGCCCATGCGCCACAACTACTGAGCCTGTGCTCTAGAGCCCGCAAGACGCAACTACTGAGCCCGCACGCCACAACTACGAAGCCCACGTGCTTAGAGCCCATGCTCCGCAACAAGAGAAGCCACCGCAATGAGAAGCCTGCATACCGCAACGAAGAGTAGCCCCTGCTCGCTGCAACTAGAGAAAGCCTGCATGCAGCAATGAAGACCCAATGCAGCAAAAATAAATAAAATTTTAAAAATAAATAAAAAAATAAAGAGATGGCTTGAAAAGAGTTCCTGGAGAAGACCAGGTAGAACATTTACATCTCAAAGGCACCGGGAGAGAAATGCAAGCTCCATGTCTTTGATCCATGAAGAGGTTATTTTTGTAGGTGGTGTGACGAATGAGGACGTGGCGGTGCATGATCCGTTTGGGGGTCCTGTTTGTCTGAGGTATGACATTCAGGTCAAGGGGTTTTTGGTTTCTTGTTTGCTGGCTGGCTTGCTTGCTTGTTTGGGTGTTTTGCCTGCAAATGTCCGATGGCCCTCCTCCCACTGGAAGGAGAGGCCATCTTTTTGCTTTTGCACTTTTGCCAAACATATGGGCTTGGGCATATCTTTCTGGGTCTCCATTCTGTTCCACGGGTTGATCCACAAGTCTCTGAGTCTGCCATCATCAATACGTACAAGCCTCTTAAGATAAATAGGGGAGATTTGGGGAGTATTTAAAAAAAAAATTGGTGGGCTTCGAATTGTTTCTGGAGCCACACCTCTGGTCCTGTAAAGACAAGATTTGTAAAACAAGGACAGCTGTTTTTAATTCCTCAAAGAATTAGGTGGCTACCTAAATGATACTAAAGGACTGACGCAACCATCCACTTATGTTTTTCTTTCTCTCTGGGTACATTTAGTTCCCAGATTAAATGCTGTAGACTCTGAGAAATTTTCTGAAACCATCCAGGCAGAGCTAGATGATATGCTCTCTGGTTCTCAAAGCCTTCCTTGACCATCCGAAGAAGTCCAGGTTAGGGCCCCTCCCATTTAATCGCACTGGAGTTCTCACCCAGCAGGCTGTGAGCTCCACTGGGACAGGAATCATGTTTCTCTCATTCATCACCACATTTCCATGGTGCTTGGTACACTGACATAACTTGAAATTGGCAAGTGCTGTTGAATTGGATTGTAATTACCTGCTCATAATTCTGTAGTCAAGACTGTGTCTCTATCCTTAGTGCCTATACTGTGCCTCAGCTCAGTCAGCCCTGGATGAATGCATGGATGGATGATGGATGAATGGATGGATGCCGTGGAAATTCTGAGGGTGGAGAGATCACTGAGATGTGAACTCAGCAAGAAAGTCCTCATGAGAGAGAAAGGATGAGTTAGGCTGTGAAGAAAGAATAAGCCTCACATAAGTAGAGAAAAAGAGGAAAGATCCTGCAGAGAAGAGGAAGACCTAAGCAAAGGAGCAGCAAAAAGCAGATCACTGAATTGGCCTGGACTGGACTTTGTACAGTAAAGGAAACAAGCCTGGGGATGTGGGGGTCAAAGTCTGATTTGCGAAGGATTTGGACTTCACCCTGAGTAAGGTTTTCAGGAAGGGTGGAAGTGAAGAAGAATTGTGCAAGGTGGGGCTGCAGGACAGTTGATCTGGCAGAAGTGGGTGGGATACCCTGAAGTAAGGAGGAGGCAAGGAGCCCAGGTAGGAGCCTTCTGATGGAGTCCAGGTGGTGAGAATCTCTGCAGGGGATCATAGGACCCAGGTTTTGGAGTCAGACAGACCTGGGCTCAGATGCTGATTCACCACTGTGCAATTTAGGACAAGACTCCTAATCCTAACCTCTGTAAACCTTAGTTTCCTCACCTGCAAAATGGGAATAATAAAATACTGCAGTAAGGGTTAATGATAATGAAACAGGAGGGAAGGAGGCAGGGCACAACCTTTGAAAGAAAGACATAGCCCAAGGACATGACATAAACTGATTAGAACCAAATGGGGCCAAGATGGCGGACAAGTCGACTTCCACTAGACCTTGAGCCTCAGTATACGCTCACATCAGCAAGCTAAATGACACACCCGCAGGCGCTATGACAGTTCCAAGACAGACCAGAAGGATCAAAAAGTGGGCGGTGGCCCAATTCCTGGAAATCCCTGCCCCTGTCTAAAATAGCTGGAATACTCCTCCCACTCATTAGCCTATGAAATTACCCACTCCTATAAAAACTGACAACCCCATACCCTGGTACCTTTCTCACCTTCTGAGATGGCCCACACTGTCAAGTATGTTTCTCTCTAAAAAAATCCACTTCTTACCTATCACTTTGTCTCTCACTGAATTCTTTCTGCGATGAGACATCAAGAACCTGAGCTTCGGGTTTCCCTGGTGGCGCAGTGGTTAAGAATCCGCCTGCCAATGCAGGGGTCACGGGTTCAAGCCCTGGTCCGGGAAGATCCCACATGCTGCAGAGCAACTAAACCCATGTGCCACAACTACTGAGCCTGTGCTTTACAGCCCACGAGCCACAACTACTGAAGCCCATGCGCCTAGAGCCCGTGCTCTGCAACAAGAGAAGCCACCGCAATGAGAAGCCTGCACACCGCAACAAAGAGTAGCCCCCGCTCACCGCAACTAGAGAAAGCCTGCACGCAGCAACGAAGACAAAACACAGCCAAAAATAAAAATAAAATAAATTTATTAAAAAAAAAAAAAAAAAAAAAGAACCTGAGCTTCATTAAGTCCTGAAACCAGGTGTGTGATCTCAGTTGGAAGACTGTGGGTTTTGGCTGGGTTCGAGTCCCAGATGCGTGGGTTCAAGTCCTAATCTGAGGTGCACGATTTCAAAAACACTTGTAGATCATCTAATGTAACAGGGAAGAGCCACTTTTGACTCCATGTTGGGTCTGTTTCTTTGACTTTAGCCTTTGCTTTTCGTTGCTTTTGTTATTATAATCATGCATAATGGCCTGCCTCAGGGAACCCTACCCACCTGTGAATGGCTGCGAGAAAGAAGAAATTAACAAATCCCCTCCCCCGAGGCTGGCCATTCCAGGAGATGTTTTGCAAGACTGATGGCCCTTTTTACTTCCTCCTCGCCTCTCCCTCTCTATTCTGCCTTTTTACTTTCCTTCCCTCTCTGATTCTATAAAGGAAACTGGCATCCAGACCCCATAAGATGGTTTTCTTGGGGACCCTAGTCTGCCATCTTCTCGGTCTGCTGGCTTTCCGAATAAAGTCGTATTCCTTGCCTCAACACCTCGCCTCCCAATTTATTGGCCTGTTGTGCAGCAGGCAGAGCGAGCTTGGACTCAGTAACACTAGCAGTGTTCTGGTATCTAATATGCTCTAAATAAGTAATAACATTATTTTGAGTATTTGGTGGCTGCCCTGGTAGGAAGAGAAAAATCAGATCAACTTCTTTACATTATTCTGACTTAAGAGGCAGGATTATTCTCTCTGCTTCTTAAGTCAGAAGAAAAAGACTCTTCCTTGAAGGCTTTATATTTCCTTACAGTACAGAAGCATTAAAGATACCCACTGGGAAAATAACATCTTTGGTTGAAATTTAAACAAAGAACCACCAAGTTTTACAGAAGAGAAACAAAACTTTGACCACATTCTTGCCAAGCGTATTTCTAAGAGCAGCGTCTGACCTCAAAATGCCATTCCACGATCAGTTGTGTAAAAAGAGCTCAAAGGATGCTTTACTTTATTTCCTAAGCCAGCCTCATCCTTGATTGACAGGCGTCCCTCAATTGCTGTTAATAGTTCCGGACAATATTGCCCCACAGCAGATTCCACACTAGGCCATAACACAGTCACGATGTTTTGTGTTCCAATCATTATGGGTCTAATTATTAATTACTGTAATTAATTTGACATTTGTACCTGAGAGTTTTCAAAGCATTTTCACGGTTGTTATCTCCTTTGGTCTTCACAGTAACCCAGAAGGTCAGCCAGGCATGTGTGATTACTGTTTAACAGACAAAAACACAGTTGTTGAGCTCAACAGAAACTCAAGGAAGTGCCTGGGGAAGTCACGGAGAAAAAGAAGAACACAATGTGGATCTTGAGAAGAGGTGAGCACATAGGATAAAGAGGAGAGAGGAATGGCACTCCAGGCTTGGAGGAAAAGGGACCCAGGAGGACAAATTCATGCTTAGGGTACCATCAACCCGTCTAAAAATGGGCTCATCTCAGAGACAGCAGTCAGCTTTGAAATAGCCTGCCTAGGGCATTCGGAAGAAGTTCACAGAGGATATGGTATATGAACAGGAAGGGAAGATTTTAATATATATCATAAGATATATGGTAGACAAAAAAGAAATATAGATAACAAAATGTTCAATAAAAATTAAACAGCTTAATTACATATTATATATAACATAAATATATATTGCATTACACAAAATATACCTTGTGTAATAATATAATCTAGTATCATAATACATAATTATGTGATAGATTATATAAATACATGGATTATGTGTGTATCTTTATATATAACTTTGTACCCCAAAAAGCACATTCTTTTCAAGCATATATCTAATATCACTAATGATTATCAAGTATTAGTCCACAAGGAAATTTTCAACAAATCACAAAAAGCAGAAATCTCATTGTCTTAATTTATTCGGGCTGCTATAACAAAATACCATAGACTGGATGGCTTATAAACAACAGAAATTTATTTCTCACAGTTCTGGAGGCTAAGTCCAACATCAAGTCACCAGCAGATTCAGTGTCTGATGAGAGGCCGCTTCCTGATTCATAGACTTCTATCTTTTCACTGGGTCCTCACACGGTGGGAGGGGCAAGGGATCTCTCTGGGCACTCATTCATAAAGGCATGAGGGGACTTCCCTGGCGGTCCAGTGGTTAAGACTCTGTGCTCTCTGTGCTTCCAATGCAGGGGCATGGGTTCCATCCCTGGTCAGGGAACTAAGATCCCACATGCTGTGTGGTAGGGCCAAAATATATATATATATATAATATATATATTTGTAAAAAATATATATATATATAAATATATATTTGTAATATATATATAATATATATTTGTAAAATGTATATAATATATATTTATAATATATATATTTATTATATATAATATCTTATATATATATATAAAGGCACCAATCCCATTCATGAGGGCTCCACCCTCGTGACCTAGTCACTTCCCAAAGGCTCCACCTCCAAATGATATCACTTTAGGGATTAGATTTCTACATATGAATTTGTGGGGGAGGGGAGACACAAATATTCAATCTTACAGCACCCATGTGCCACATTCATTGACCATAATATAATAAAATTCAAAATTAACCATAAAAGCATAGAAAAACCAATCTAACCACTTGGAGATACAAAACTACACCTCTAAATAGTTCTTTAGTTAAGAGGAAAACAAAACTGTTTTTGGAAATGAACAGTGAGAGTGCCCCCTAGTAAGACATTTGGGATGTGGCCATGGTTGTATTCAGATGAAAATGCATAGTAGCCTTAAGTCCATGTATTAGAAAACAAAAAGAATTAAGTCTAAATAAACAACACATTCAACTCAAGAAGCTAGAAAAAAGAGCAATAAAATGAACCAGAGCTTACAGGAGAAGCAGGAATTTCACAAAGTGGGGTTGGAAGGAACGGCTATCAGGACAGAGGAAACAAAAGCCTAAAGATAGTGTTCAGCATTTGGGGGAGCAAGTGTAGCTGGTTGAAGGGTTGGGTATAAATAGGTGCATAGTAGAAGGTAATGCTGGAGAGATGAGCTAAGGACAACTAAGGCAGGCCCTGAATGCTGACCTAATGACTGTTCTTGATCCTAAAAGCAATGGTGAGCTGGATATTGGAAGGTGGTTCCATCAGCAGTGTGCTAAATGGTTTGGGAATTACTTTGATTTTGTGCCATGGCCTCTGAACTTGGCCATTATAAACTCTTCTGTGTTTTGCATTTGACAAACAGCAAAGGGCATGGTTTGAAAACAAATTTTGGTACATTTCCTGTTTGACCAATGTTATATTTGGGGCACTGCCACCGGCTTCTCAAAGCTGGCTGCTTCCCTGCGATCCCAGCAGCTGTCCTGTTGGATCGTCACTCACTACCTGCCCCAATTTGTGAAATGATTTTTCTCTGAAACAGGCTCTGGTTTCATTGGTCATGGGTTTTTACACTTGACACCTGTGTAGGAAAGAGCCAGTTGAAAGCCCAGGTTCTAACCTGGACTCCTCCTGGCTCCCCAGGTGACCATAAGCAAGTCCCTTTCTCATTGGTGCAGTGGGAAGAGCTGAACTAGGTGACGCAGTCTAAGGAGACGCCTAGAAGAATAACTGGCTCCCCTTAAACTCAGTCTGATGGTATTTAATGGGATGTCAGTTAGGGGGTGGAGGAGAAGCAGGCTGGAGGATTTGTGTGCTTAAAATCTGGAAGGAAATTGGGATTCAGAGTTAAGTTGCTGTGCTTCAAGTTTTGCCTTCCTGGCATCTTGGCCACATCACTTTGTGGCCCTTTTTCTTGTGTGTAAAACAGAGGTAATGATCCTTCCTGCCTCACAGGTTAACCGTAAGAATAAGTGACCAAGGAGTGAAAAAATACTTGGCAAGTGCAGCTGGCCAGTGTCAGAGGTGCCCAAACTTGACCTGACCTGCTGAATCTCCAGACTCTCGCTTCAGCAGAGTGAATGAGCTGTGTGAGCTGTACAAATGCCACAGAAGTAGAGGACATCGTCATTTGACCCACACAGGCTGTTGCAGACTTGCTTCCCCTGTGCTGTGCCCCACTCAGTTCACCTTGTAGAGAGGGACAGAGAGAAGAAGGATGAGGCTCAACCTGAACAATTCTCTAATCCGCCCATCCTGGGAGCAGAACCCCCCCCCCCCGGGACACCAGTCTTTCTAGAAAATTCCACAATGTCCAGGACTGTGGGCAGCCAGGATTCTGTGATCTTTAGCACCCCTGGATGACTGGGTCCTTCCTGCCTAATTCCTCTGGGTGCCTGATAAGTAAATCCCAAAATGGTTTCCTCTCACTGGAATGTTTTGCTTTTCCATCCCAAGGCAGAGCAGTTCCAGGCAAAACGAGAAGCCATTGGCAAATCTTCGGATTGGTCCTGGATATCCTGTAGCCCTACCAAGCGTCTTCTGTCAATCCCCTGCTGGCTGCCTCTCCCTACCATGTCCACAGCTGGGAAAGGCCAAGTCCATTCAAAGGAGAGGGTGCTATAAGTTCATTTTGCAAACAAACACATTTTTATTTTTTTTAAATTTTTATTTATTATTTATTTATTATGTTTATTTTTGGCTGTGTTGGGTCTTCGTTTCTGTGTGAGGGCTTTCTCCAGTTGCGGCGAGCGGGGGCCACTCTTCATCGTGGTGCGCGGGCCTCTCACTATCGCGGCCTCTCTTGTTGCAGAGCAGAGGCTCCAGACGCTCAGGCTCAGTAGTTGTGGCTCACGGGCCCAGTTGCTCCGCGGCATGTGGGATCTTCCCAGACCAGGGCTCGAACCCGTGTCCCCTGCATTGGCAGGCAGATTCTCAACCACTGCGCCACCAGGGAAGCCCAACAAACACATTTTTAAAAATCTGTTTAACATTAAATGCTCTGGGAGGGACTTCCCTGGCGGTCTAGTGGTTAAGACTCCGTGCGTCCAGTGCAGGGGGCACGGGTTCGATCCCCGGTCAGGGAACTAAGATCCCACATGCTGCATGCTTCACAGCACAGCCAAAAAAACCAAACCAAAACAAAACAAAAACCTAAATGCTCTGGGAAATATAAACTCAGGCCTCCAAAACCCAGAACAGAACAGGAGAGATGGGTTGCAAATAGCCAGCTGTGGTGCAAGACAGAATCACAGGTGATGGTTTGGGGACAGACACAGTGCTAGGGCTCCCCAAGAAGAGGGGCCAGACTTTGGCTGGGGGCTTAGAGGGGCTTCATGGAAGGATGTAGGATCTTGAAGGAAGGCCATTTGTGACTGGGAGGGGCAGGAGAGCATCTCTCTGGAAGGAATGGCCAGCTCTGACCCAGAGCGCAGGGCAGGTTTGAAGAGCAGAAGCCGCCCACGGGGCTGGGGAGAAGTCCAGATAAGACTGGAAAGGAGAGCAGGCCCAGAGAGTGATGGCCACAGTGATGGGAGCAAGAGACGAACAAATAGTCAGATCAGGATCGTTAGTGAAATTGAGGATGGAGGGCACGTGTCCCTGAAGATCAAGCACCATCTTAATCTCCAGACTAGACGGGCTCTTTCTGGTTCAACTCCTACTGTAGGGCTAACCTCATGGTGGGTAAGCCTGAAAGCCCTGGGGCCAGATGAACTGGGTGACCTTGGGCAAATTGTACTGACTTGTTCAAGCCTCAATTTCTTCATGTGTAAAATGCAATAAATAATAGTACCTACATCATAGAATTGTCTAGACAATCAAATGACTTATGCATGTAACACATGCTCCCTAAACATGACCTATAATTTTAATTTTTATTATTCACTCTTACCCGATGATCCGAGAAACCCTGGCCAAAGACTGTATTTCATCTCTTCATTCATGACTTTCCTGGACATCTATTTTTTTTTTTTTTTGAATAAATTTATTTATTTATTTATTTATTTTTGACTGTGTTGGGTCTTCGTTTCTGTGCGAGGGCTTTCTCTAGTTGCGGCAAGCGGGGGCCACTCTTCATCGCGGTGCGCGGGCCTTTCACTGTCACGGCCTCTCTTGTTGCGGGACACAGGCTCCAGACGCGCAGGCTCAGTAGTTGTGGCTCACGGGCCTAGTTGCTCCGCGGCGTGTGGGATCCTCCTGGACCAGGGCTCGAACCCGTGTCCCCTGCATTGGCAGGCAGATTCTCAACCACTGCACCACCAGGGAAGCCCTGGACATCTATTAAGTTTAGAGAATTGTGCTTGATGCTGTGGAGGACACACAGGTGAACAGGACCCGAGAAGCTCATGGTCTATTCGGAGAGGAAGAATAACATCCACCGTGTCCATAACAGAAGCTAGTGAAGGTACATGTGATTGGGGTTATAAAAGTTCCCTGGGAACTGACAGTTGAGCTTAGTCTTGAGACTTGAAGGGTACACAAGGTTCTCAGGCTGCAAGGGAATCAAATACGCTTTCTCCTTCTAGTGCCACAGCGGACGGGATGCCCCGTGATGTGACCAATTACGAGGTGGTATGAGTTTGCTCGGGCTGCCAGAACAAAGTACCAGAGACTGGGTGGCTTAAAGAACAGATATTTATTCCCTCAGCGTTCTGGAGGCTGGAAACCTAAGATCTGGGTCCGTTTCTTCTGAGAACCTCCCTCCTAGGCTTGTAGATGGCGGTCTTCTTCCTGTGTCCTCACATGGTCTTCCTTCTGCGTCTGTGTCCTAATCTGCTCTTCTTATAGGGACACCAATCACATTGGATTAGGGCCCAACCATACGACTTCAGTTTACTTTAATTACCTCTTTAAAGGCCCTATCTCCAAATACAATCATATTCGAAAGTATTAGAGGTTAGGCCTTCCAACAGGAATTTTCTGGGGGTGGAGGGGGGAGTGAGTGGGGGGGACCGTGGGGGACAATTCAGCCCATAACAGAAATTGAAGTTGGAATGATCAACAGCCTGGCCATCACTGGGAAGTAACACAGTTTCTTAGCCTTCAGGTAAGAGGGCCATTCCGGCTTGCAGGAAGGTGGGAAGAGTGGCTGAGACGCCGTGACAGCCCTCTGGGGGCTCCCAGCATGGAAGGGAATGAGGTGCTGAGCGGCACACAATGACACTGGGCCTGGGAGAGGAAAGATCTCAGGCCTGGGTACCAGCCTTTAGGCAAGTCACCCCCGTCTCTATGGTCAGATGCTGCTCTCGACCCTGATCACAGATAGCATCACCAGGGCAGCTTGTAAGAAACAATGTGAATGCCTGGCCCTGCCCCCAGAGACTCTGGTTCAAGGGAATCTGCAGTGTGACCTTGACCTTGGCAGTTTTTCAAAGCACCTGGGTGATTCCGAGGGACAGCCAGATCCCTGGGCTAGCGGATGTCCAAGTTCCCTTCCAGCCCCAGGCCATGATTCAAGCTGACTTGGGTTCTCCATCCCTGGATCACCACATTCTCTGGGCCTTTAGGATCTCTGTAAATGCTTTCATTGAACAAAATGTTCACTTATATGTTATAATTATTCTTTATATTTGCACAGCCCATTACTGTTTGAGGAAGTAATTTTATGAGCATCAGCTCATTCACTCCTCATCACAACCCTTAGGGGTAGGCAGTAGGCAGACATCACTATTCCAACTCCTTTTTATTTTTCTCCAGATCACTTACCACCTTCCGACATGCCATATCACTGGCTTATGTATTTTTATTGTTTTCCCCTCATCTCAGGATGTCAGCTTCATCAGGACAGGGATTATTGTCTCTTTTGTTCATTGCTGGTACATAGCAAGCACTCAGTAAATATTCTTTCAATGAATGAATGAATGAATGAATCATAGAAGAGTACACTAAAGCCCAGAGAGGTTAGGAGATCTGCCTGAGGTCACACAGCAAGTAAATAGAGTAGCTTCTCTGTGTGTGTGTGTTCTTTCTACTCCTGCTCTGGGTTTCCTAGGGTGACTGTGATATTAGGGTGGACCCAGGAGGTACCAGGGGAGAGCGAATCCAGTAGCAGAGATAGCTGCAAATGGACTGACTGCTGTCAGGAATTGCTCCTAGAATCCCAGATAAAAGCACAATTTCCTTGCCAGGGTGAGGAAGTGCAGCTTCTGCTGGTGGCCAAAGGGCTTAATTTACAGCCTCTCATTTTCATTTTGGGAACAGAAGTTTTTCCCTTGCAACCAGTGAAATTGAATCATGGGTTTCCTAAGAATGTAGCATAAAAATGAAGAAGCTGCCAGGTAATGACCTGGGCTGGCTATTTAAAGGGGCAGTCATGACAGTCAAACTCACTGGAAGAGGCCTCAGAAACCAAACAGTCCAATCTGCCATTTTACAGATGAGAAAACAAAGGCCCCAAGAGACCAGGTGGCTTGCTGGGGGTTACAGAAGCCTGGCTCAGCCTTCGTCACTCTCTCCTGTCTTCACCCTCCATCACCCAGATTTTCTCACAGCTGAAATGGGAATTAACCTGAATGCAGGACCGCTGCTCAGCTTGTGGATCACATCTCTGGGTACCACAGGGTACACATTTATCTGTGTAGCAGTCACATGAAAAATCACACGGTGTGCTCTGTAGCTCATTAAGAACCATGGCTTCTGAGCCTTTTGCCCTTTGCTGCTCCCTCCATCCCCTTGGCTGAGAGACAAGGAATTGATTTCAGAATCGACTGGCCTGGGTATGTTTGCTTCCTCTTTTTTCCTGGATGAATCAGTGTGGACCTGTATGTATGTCTCTGGATTCATGATTCTCTGTGCTTCGTCTCCCCCTGAAATTGCCTTCTAGTCCTACAGGACATTTGTCTTGTTTCCCCAGCAACCATCTCAAAAGCCAAGAATAGCAGATTAAGGCTTTGAGGGCAGAGGTGAGAGACTACACGGTCCCGGCCAGGAGATGAAAACCCGGGGGCTCAAAGGCTGGTTTGCAGCAACACCCTCTGCTAACAAGAAAGGGAAGGTTAGCTTGGTGCATCTGGGTATTTTCTATGTGGAAAGAGCAGTTTTTTTGTTATTTTTAAACCTCCTGGTGCCTAAGCATCCATATGGTACATCTGAAACAGGGGTGGTTTGTTGGGTAATTTTATAAGCCATTTTCATTGACTTATAAAACTGTTTTACATAAATATCATCGTCTCTACAGAAAAAAAAAGAACACGGAAAATCCCCATGCTTTATTTACATTCCACCAAATTCCCTTCAAATCTTAATCAGTATATGGACATACATTTTATATAGTTGTCAGAGTTTGCACGTGCTGTTTTCATTTTCTGTTTATACACTCTTATGTGAAAGCGTAATCTTGTGTCTCCTCTACTCTCAATACCCTGCTTTACTTCTGACACTTCTGACCACCAAATGTGTGTGGGGGGGTGGAGGAGTGGGGTGGTTTTCTCAAGGAATTCTGCAACACCAGCTGGGTGTCCTACAATGTAACTCAATTCGGACTCCATCTACCTGGAGATAGCATCAGATCCCCCAGGTTAAGGGCTCAGTCCTACAAGACTGACCCTCACTTCAGATGCCAATCAAAGGTCCAGGTTATTACCTGTGCTTTTGACGACCTGGTATAAATCAGAGGTTCCTGTGACACCCTCCTTGGGCTTGATTAATCTATTAGAGTGGCTCATAGAACTCAGGAAAACAGTTTACTTACTAGATTACTGGCTTATTACAAAGGATATTAAAGGATACGAATGAACGGCCATATGAAAGTATACATAGCACGAGGTCCAGAAGGGTCCTGACTACAGAAGCTTCTGTGCCACCCTCCCAGCACATGGATATATCCTTATTTGCCAACTGGGAGGCTCTCTGAATCCTACCTTTTTGGGTTTTTTATGGAGGTTTCCTTATATAGGGCACGATTGATTAAATCGTGGCCATTGATGATTGATTCAACCTCCAGCCCCTCTCCCCTCTCTGGATGTTGTTCAGGGAGGGCTGCACTGAAAGTTCCAACCCTCTAATCACTTGGCTGGTCCGGCAACTAGCTCCCATCCTTAGGTTACCTAGCGGCTTTCCAAAAATCACCTCATTAACGTAAACTCAGGTGTGGTTGAAAGGGGTTTGTTGTGAATCACAGAAGACACTCATTTCACTTTTACCACTCTGAAGCTATCTTAGGAACTGAGGATAAAAACCAAATATTATAATTAAAGATGCCCCTATGGCTCTAATCACTTAGGAATTACAGGGTTTGGGGAGCTGTGAGCCAGAAACCTTGGATGAAGACCAAAACACATATTTCTTATGTATCTCCACAGTTGGAAACACCTGAGTATTCACATGTCTGGTGCATCTGTTATGAAGCACAATAGGCTAGGCCATTCTTTGTCGCTTGGAATTGTGGTCATTTCTAGCTTTTACATGCAGAATATCACTCGGTAATCCCTTTGCCTGGTGCGGCACCTTAGATGACCAGTTCCTGGTTTGCCCAAGGAATAAATCAAGGCCAGTGGGTCAGGCAGGTTCTGGACTGGGAGCTAGGGGACCTCTGCCTTTACCTGGGCACGTTTCCCCACCTCCCCGGGCTCACACTCTGTGGATGTAAGATCTGGGGGTGACCTGAAGGTCTCTGAGTTGCATCCAGCTCAGCAGAAGGAGGGTCAGGGATTCTGGTCATGGAAGCTTCCACTGCTCAGGGCATGAATTGACTCGGCAGCAAACAAACCACCACATGGCCTTCTTTGAACCTTCCTCTCCATCAGAAATTCCTGTCTGCCTGTCCTCCAGAATATATCGCAAATCTGATCACTTCTCTCCTTTTCCACTGCCACCCCCTGTTCCACACCTCCCTCCTACCTGGGCTCCCTTGATCTGTTCTTCTCAGCCAGCCACAGTGGTCTATTTTTTTTGGCCACACTTTGCAGCTTGCAGATTCTTAGTTCCCTGACCAGGGATTGAACCCGCGTCCTCAGCAGTGAAAGCGCAGAGTCCTAACCACTGGACTGCCAGGGAACTGCCCAGAGTGGTCTGTTAAAAACATAGGTCAGATCAGGCCATTGCCTTTCTTAAACCCTCCCATGGTTTTCCATGGTTCTTGAAATGAAATCTGAACTCCTCACTCTGACCTATAAGACCTCACAAGATCTGACCTCTGCCTGATTCTGACCTCATCCTGTCCACTCTGCCCTCTACCTCCACTCTGGTCCACCATACTGGCCTTATGGGCTTTCCCTCCATCCAGAGTGCTCCCCAGCCCCAGCCTCTCCCACACCAGCCTGCTTGTCCTTTAGATCTCAGCTCACCTGTCTTCTCCCAGCAGATGGTCCTTGCTCTTCCCTCCTTTTCTGAAGGATCCCCTACCCTCCCATGGATAATGATCAAAGACGGTATGTTATTTCCTTCGTAGAACTTTTCACAGGTTGTCTTTCTCTTGTGTTACCCTCTTTTGTGCTTGGGTATCATCTGTCCTCACAGCCCCACTGGAAGGTGAGGTCTACTGGGTGGGGCAGGGCCCCCACTGACTCTGCCCCACCTTGCAGAGTGCCTGGCCTGTAGTGAACATTCAGGAGGACTTAATGAATAAATAAACTGAGAGATGAAGGTTACCTAGAGCCTTTTTATGCTTCTGCCTCACTGAGCTTGGCTTGTGTGTCTGACCCTGGTCAACTCCTCATGGGGAAGGCTGGTGAGAGGAAGAGTTGTTACCGAACTGAACTCGGGTCTGCTCAGTTGACACCAGCAAAGCCAATCTACTGGGTTGTGGTGAAGGAAAGTACAGTGTTTATTGCAGGGCATCAAGCAAGGAGAATGGGTGGCTAGTACTCAAAAGACCTGAACTACCCTGGCCTTCAGGCAAGGGTTTTAAAAGTAGCATTAGGGGTAGGGCTGCAGGGTACATGATCAGCTCGTGGACATTCTTCTGATTGGCTGGTGGTGAGGTGATGTTTTTCAAATCTCAGTCATCAACGTTCTGGTTCCAAGCAGTCTGAGGTCTATGTCCCTGTGGTCAGCATGTAGTCGCCATGCTCCAGCAGGTGGGACGGGGTCTTAGTTTCTGTAGGACAACTCAAGGATATGTGTCAGATTGTTATCTATATCCCTTCAGGAGGAACTAGGAGTCTTTTGACTCTATTTTCTAATCATTAACTGCTTGAGTCTGCTCTTTGGCGCCCAGGGAAGGCCAAACAAGAAGTGGGGGACATGGAGGGACTTGTACCAGGGAAGGCCCTACAGGGTCCTGTTTGGTTTCAGAGTTTCATTCCCGAATCCCTCACGGCAGGTGTGTGCAAAGCCATTCTGACATGGCAGGTGTCCTATGGCTTGGTTGGCCTGGGTTAAGGGGAGAAAGCAGAAGGTGGGGTAGAGCCATGGATGACAGAAGTCTGAAGACCACTGAATTCCTCAGAGGGGAACCTAACAGAGATGCTAGGTCCCCTTTGTGTTGGCGTGTCCACCTCCCCAGCCCCTACCACTTAGCATAATAATTCTTCCATTTATCTAGACTTTTATAAGCATTATCACATTTTTTTTCCACACACACACACACACACACACACACACACACACTGTATTTTATTTTTACAAGAGATAAATAGACTGACACCAAGCATTGTACATGGATGACCACAACAAAAGCAACAATGATTTCAATTACCAAACATGAAACACACTCATACTATGTCATAATATTGACATTCAGTCCAGTAATCCTCCACTGTAACAGCTCCTTTACTTTGCAGTGAAAATTGATTTGTATATTCTTTGCCTCTGAGTCCTTGTGGGATTTTTTTTTTTTAATTCAGACAGAAAGTCACAAAAATTATACTCATCCTCATCAGTTCACTCAGTCCCATGTAATTAATTTTTTTTTCATCTTGATCTTTTGTTAGCACTTTTATGAGTTCATCAGTTTTTCATTAGAGTTCTGAAAATGCTTATTCATTCAGTTCAGCAGTACAGTCAGTTACCAGAAACCTGTACTTGTCAGAGTCTTTTCCATGAATTTCTTAAAGATGAAAGCCTTTTATAGGAACATATTTGCAAAAGCATCAGAGTACACCCAGAACTGTCTGTAAATGACAAAAGACTTAAAAAAGACCACAGTTAAAGATTTGATGAAAGTTCATAATAAGCATTATCGCATTTTTAATTCTCACCACAACTATACTGAGGGAAGTATACTATCTTCATCCAACCGAAAGAAACTGAGTCTCAGAGAGGTTAAAAACAACAACAACAACAAAAAAAACCTGCTCCTGCCTTGCAATTAGTAAGCAATTGAGTCAGGATTGAAACTTGAGACCATCTGACTGCAGAGCCCTTGACCCTATGCACAGCCCAGCAAGAGCTTCTGGAAGTATCTTGAAGTGGTCTCATAGATCTCAGGTCTCAGGACCAGAGCAATCTCTCACGGGGCTCTCTCTGCCTTCTGCCTTCCTTCACAGCCCCTGCTTTGTGGACAGATCTGCCTCTCCCACCACAGAGAAGCTCTTTGAAGCCAAGGATTGTGTCTCATGTATTTGGTGAGAAGTAGAATCACAGGCTGCTCTCACTTTCCAAGACAACCTCATGCCCTGGGGCTGCTCTCGCCTTCTGAGATGGACAGCATTCTGCCTTTGGAATGTGTATCTCTCAATAAACCTGCTTTCACTTAAAAAAAAAAAAAAGTAGAATCACAGAATTACACTTCTTTTTTTAATTGAAGTATTGTTGATGTACAAGATTATATAAGTTACAGGTGTACAATATAGTGAGTCAGAATTTCACTTCTTAATCAATCCTTGTTAATAAACACCACCTGAGTTGCCTGTGAACACACAGTGGGCTCTCTCTGTTTTCAGCCAACTTGGGAGGAAGTTATCAAGGCTTTGACAGCATCTCACAGGCACCAGTGACATAGCATTAGGCCCCAAACCAAACACTTTCTAGAAATAATTTGAAAACACAATGGGGAAACCTGGCTGTACTCTTGATTCTGACATTCCCCTGCTGTGTGATTTTGGGCAACTTACCTCTGCTTCCTGGGCCTCAGTTTCCTGTTTGTAAACGGGGAGATCCCCTAAGCGACCCCCTAAGATCTCTTCTCTCTTTTTATAAATATTAATTGAGGGCCCACTGTGTGCCCGGGATAGAGTACTGGGCTCCAGGGATCCAGCCGTAAACCAGTCTGATGCAGGAGACTGCCAGATTCTACAGGGCAGAGTTTTTGACATTTGCTAGCCCGCAAACCTCCTGGTGTAACATTCTGTGATTGTCTAGACCCCAACCTCCCCCCAAAGCCTTAATCAAATTAGCACAATCCCACTTAATTAATTAATTTATTTATTTGGCCTCACCATGCAGCTTTCGGGATCTTAGTCTCCCAACCAGGGATCGAACCCATGCCCCCTGCAGTGGAAGCGTGGAGTCCTAACCACTGGACTGCCAGGGAATTCCCAGCACAATCCCACTTTAAAGACACCTAAACAAGTACAGCCACTATGGAGAACAGAATGGAGGTTCCTTAAAAAACTAAAAATAGGACTTCCCTGGTGGTGCAGTGGTTAAGAATCCGCCTGCCAATGCAGGGGACACGGGCTCGATCCCTGGGCCGGGAAGATCCCACATGCCGCAGAGCAACTAAGCCCGTGCACCACAACTACTGAGCCTGTGCTCTAGAGCCCGCGAGCCACAGCTACTGAAGCCCAAGCGCCTAGAGCCCATGCTCCACAACAAGAGAAGCCACCGTAATGAGAGGCCCACGCACAGCAATGACTCAGTGCAACTAGAGAAAGCCGGTGCGCAGCAACGAAGACCCAACGCAGACAAAAAATAAATAAAATGAAACTTTAAAACAGCTTAAAAAAAAGCTAGAACTACCATATGACCCAGCAATCCCACTCCTACGCATATACCTGGAGACAACCATAATTTGAAAAGATATATGTACCCCAATGTTCATTGTAGTGCTATTTACAATAGCCAGGCCATGGAAGTAACCTAAATGTCCATCAACAGAGGAATGGATAAAGATGTGGTACATATATACAGTGGAATATTATTCACCATAAAAAAGAACAAAATAATGCCATTTGCAGCAACATGGATGATCTAGAGACTGTCATACTGAGTGAAGTAAGTCAGACACGGAAAGACAAATATCATATGATAACGCTTATGTGGAATCTAAAAAAGGGGTACAAATGAACTTATTTACAAAACAGAAGTAGAATCACAGATGCAGAAAACAAAGTTATAGTTACCAGGGGATGGGGGGGAGAGGGATAAATTGGGAGATTGGAATTGACATATACACACTACTATATATAAAATAGATAACTAATAAGAACCTGCTGTATAGCACAGGGAACTCTACTCAATACTCTGTAATGGGCTATATGGTAAAAGAATCTAAAAAAAGAGTGGATATACGTATATGTACAACTGATTCACTTTGCTGTACACCTGAAACTAACACAACATTTTAAATCAACTATACTCAAATAAAAATGTTTTTTAAAAGGCTATAAATGGGCTTCCCTGGTGGCGCAGTGGTTAAGAATACGCCTGCCAATGCAGGGGAGACGGGTTCGAGACCTGGCCTGGGAAGATCCCACATGCCGCAGAGCAACTAAGCCTGTGCCCCACAACTACTGAGCCTGCGCTCTAGAGCCCGGGAGCCACAACTACTGAGCCCGCGTGCCACAACTGCTGAAGCCCGCGCGCCTAGAGCCTGTACTCCGCAACAAAGAGAAGCCACCGCAATGAGAAGCCCGCGCACCGCAGGGAAGAGTAGCCCCTGCTCACTGCAACTAGAGAAAGCCCGCGCGCAGCAACGAAGACCCAGTGCAGCCAAAAAAAAAAAAAAAAGTCTATAAATATTATAAATTAAAAAAAAACAACAACAGACACCTACACAAACCCCCTGCAGCTCACACCCGGCCTGGTGTATTCGTAAGGCCCCTTCTCCCCTTCTGCCCTGGCAGAAGTCTGGCCTGGGAGACGTGGCCTTGGTGGGCTGAGCGCCTGGGGGTGGGGGTGGGTGTGCCAGAACTGGAATCTCAAGAAGGACCCAGGCCAGCATTAGCGCGAGGACACTGCGGTGAGGCGCCGCCCAGCCAGCGTCCCCAGCCTGGCGCCCCCAGGATGGCCCCCGAGGCGGTGACCGAGGGGGCAACTCGGCCCCTCCCCGGGATCACCTGCGCGGGGCGGGGCGGGGCGGAGCCGGGGGCGGGATCCCGGGCGGCCGGAGCCGGGGCGGCTGCGGAGGCGCCGGCGGGAGGCGGAGCGGGCGGCGGCCGGCGCGCAGGGCTCCCCCGAGCAGGTAGGAGGCGCGGGACGCCGGGGACGCCGGGTCTGCGGGGGGCACGGGCGGCCCGGCTCAGGCGCAGCGGCTCGCTGTCCACCTGCCGCGCTCCGCGGAGGGGTGACGGGAGAGGGAGGGTGAGGGGTTCCCAGTCCCACCCACACCTTCGTTGGAAGAGGTGCCTGGGGTCTGCGCGCGAGGGCGGTGGGCGGTGGTCGGGGTGGAGGGAGGGATATCGGTCACCTTTTGCGGGTTTTGGAAATGGGGATGGGGCATGCGTACAAGTGCCCGGAGTGCCGAGCAAGCTCGACCCTCGCGGAGAAGTGCCCCGAGCGTCAGCCTGCGTTTGGGGGGTTGATATTACGGGCATCCCGCAGGCAGGTCGTTTCCTTGTCCCACCGCCCTCACCAAGCCTCCGGCTGAGGGTCCGAGACTCCCCGGAAGAAAAGGGAGCGGACTCGGCCAGCCAGGAGGTAAAGGGATTTTGAACCACTCGGGACCTGTGTTGGCTTCATCTGTGAAATGGGCGTCTGGACGGGTGAGCCCTGTGTGGAGGCCCCTCCAGGAGGAAGATCTGCGATGAAAACCCACAGCAGGGGGAGGAAACCAGTGTTCTAGCTCAGATCAGCAAACTCAGCAGCTCCGGGGTGGCTCACTGGACTAGCTGCTCCAGAGGAAAGAGGTGGGGACACGTTCTGTGGTCTGGATATCTGGCAGGAGGAGGACATGGGTGTGTCAAATACTAGAGCAGGCTTAGAGGGACCGAGGAAGCCGTCTAGTCTGGGAGGAGGATCTGGAGGGGCGCTTGGAGGGGGTGGGATTGAGTAGGGGTGGGGAAGACAGCATAGTGCTGGTGCTTTAGAATCAGTCAACCTGGGCATTGGAATCCCTGCCTTGCCCCTTAGGTGGCCAATAACTTAGTCTTGGGAAGGACCCTGCATTTCTCTACAGTTCCCTTTGCTCCGTAAGTGAAGCAATTTCTTTGACAGAGTGTCAGCTAGTCCATATAAAGTGCTTAGTACAAGGTCTGTATATTATAGGCACTCAGTAAATATAAGCTGTTAATTTCCACTAGACTGTAGCTTCTTTTTTTTATATATAAATTTATTTATTCATTTATTTAATTTTTGGCTGTACTGGGTCTTCGTTGCTGCACGCGGGTTTTCTCTAGTTGCTGAGAGTGGGGGCTACTCTTTGTTGCCGTGGCTTCTCTGTTGCGGAGCACGGGCTCTAGGCGCGTGGGCTTCAGTAATTGTGGCACGTGGGCTCAGTAGTTGTGGCTCGTGGGCTCTAGAGCGCAGGCTCAGTAGCTGTGGTGCGTGGGCTTAGTTGCTCCGCGGCATGGTGGGATCTTCCCGGACCAGGGCTCGAACCCGTGTCTCCTGCATTGGCAGGCGGATTCTTAACCACTGCACCACCAGGGAAGCCCTAGGCTGTAGCTTCTTGGGGGCAGGGGCCATGTCTCTTTGGTTCACCATTATATGGTGCCTGGCATATAGTAGGTCTCACTACATATTGGTTGAATGAATGAACAATGAATGAGTATGTAGTACAACAGTTGGCACGTGGTAAGTAGTCAATAAATAGCAGTGAATTTAGAGATGATCAGATCCTAACAGATGGGATGATGTAGGAGACGGTGGTTTAGGTGGATGGAGCAGTGGAACAGATTAAGATAAGCCCAGAGTAACAGATTTGGGGCACCCCCTCTTATGGGGGGCAGGGGAGTAACATGATAAGCTCATCCAGAGCACAGAGGTAGGGAGGGCACACAAAATCCTGGAATCCTGAGTCCCAGCAGCCACATGGGAGTAGATGAAGGAGCTGGAACTCTAGGTAGGTCAAGTACCTTTCTCACATCCTCTAAGAGTCCACCTCCAAGTTACAGGGGTAAGGGGAGGCGGGGGGGCGGGGGGGAAGACACAGCAAAGGACTGTGGGTGCCTGATGGGAACGGAAGATGAAAAGGGAAGGGGGCTCCCATGGCCCCTTCATGGGGGTGGGACATTCCTCACCTTGTCCTGCTGTCTCCTGGCTGGTGGTGAGGTAGCTGAAGGGGGCAGTGTGGTGCCAGGTGGGCCAACTACTGTGGGTGTGCTGAGCCAGGCTCACAGTGAGTTGGGCTAGGGGAACGTGTTGGGTCTCTGGGGGAATCTGCTGCAGTGGATTCAAAGCTTATCCCCGTGGCCGGTTCCCACACCCCTTATCACCCCTGTGGACAGTGGCCACTGATGCCTCAGGCTGGGAGGGAGCTATGTTCTTGAGGTGGAGCCACTCTTAGCAAAGTTAGGGACCTTCAGCCTGTCTGACGTCCTGGCAGGCAGCCTCATTGGGTTTCCATCTCCCTGTGGTGACTAGGAGTCTGTGAGAAGCAATTGAAAAGTAAATGTTTAATGGAACATTTGATGAAGGAGGAGGTGAGAATGAAGTGGAGGTGAGAGATTTGGGGGAACACATCAAGAGGAGATGGGAGCCACTGTATCCCTCAAAAGAGCCAAGTTCAAAGCTTCTCCTTTTAGCACTTTCCATAATTGCTCATAATCATTTAATGTCTGTGTTTCCCACCGACTGTAAACTCTATGGGAACAGGGAGCAAGCCTGCCTCCTTCCTTACTGTATCCCCACCTACGACAGTGTCCCGCACGTGGTAGGCATTCGGTGAATGTCTGTGGAATGCACAAACCTGGGCTGAGGACTGGGGCTCTTGGCGTTGAGAGAGGAGAGCACCTCCTGACAGAACTGAAGTAAGCACCGCCAGTTCTTTTTCCCCTGTCCAATCCCTACCCCACAGCTTGAAGGGTGCGTCCCCCTGCCACATGTTCTGTGCCTCCACCCTCTCTCCTGCCACCGTCAGCGTCTTAGGGAAGACTCCACTACTAGTAGACATTTACACCTCAGGGGGAGGCCTAGGCACTGTGCTGCCGCTGCCAGCCCTGCTGCCCTTGACAATCAGCCCCCCGGAGCCCCCCGGGGCTTTGAGAGGAGGAAAGCAACATCCAAGCTGATCCCCATCCCATTGCTCCTGGGACTCAGGGTCACAGAAGGTAGGAGCTACAGGGACCCTTAAAGGTAACAGAGGGCTCCCTCCATTTAAAGGTGAGAAAACTGGGGTCCGGAGAGGATGAGATGCACTCGGTCAATGGGGAGTTAGGGGAGACCTCAAGTCTCCTAATCCAAGCGCTTTGTCACTACAGTGGGCTGTGAGAGTCTCTGGGAATTGTAAATCCTGCAACATTTCTCTTTACTTTCCAATCTTCCAATAAAATGGAATGGAAGGTTAAAAAAAAGAATGGTAAAGTGGATTTTAAGTTGCCCAATAAACCCTTTTAATTAAAAACAAAAACCTCATATGATGAAAATAGACCCCAAATTATGTATGTTCACTTTACTTTTTAAAAGATGTATGTTTGATATTGGAGAAAAATAATCCAAAATAGGAACCTGTCTAACCTAGGCTAAGTATTGCTGGCCAGCAGTGCCTGTGTTAAGATGCCCCCTGCACGTTGCCATGCGAGAGCCTCTGAAGGCAGCCCAGAAGCAGCGGCGTGTTTGTTTCTCCTGGACAACCTCCAAGCGCCGAGCACACTGCCCTATTGGGTTCCCCATCTCCATCCATCCGGCCTCCTGATGCGGTCATTGACATCTGGGCTTCTGGCATCCCACTCTTTGCTTTGGGATCTGGCAGGGTGGATCCCTCTTTGCCTTCTTTCAGAGGAATTCCTTATCAGGACGATAGATCCTCGGTGGGCAGGAGGGGGCAGGAAGAGGGGAAGGGGACTGGGCCAAGGCAAGAGCCTGCCAGCAGGTCTCTGGATTCCTGAGCAGGGCTGGGTGTAGGTAGAGTTGAGGGGGTAGGGCCAGTGGCAGCTGGGCTGGAACCTCTCATGTGGTTTGAAACTCCTGGGGGTGGTGGCTGCAGTTTGGCCTAAGGAAGGAAAAGAGGGTGTGCCAGTCTCTAAGACAGAGAGGCCTGTTCTTCAGCCAGCTTCCAGGCCTCTTGTGAGGGGCCTCCTGCCTGGGCCAGATACTCCTGAGCTGTTGGGGCCCTCAGTGGGGCTGCCAGATCCTATGGTACATCCTGGGCAGCTTCAGGAGGTGGAGGGGGCGGTCTTAGAAGCTCCTGGCATCTCAAGGACCCGTGCAGACCCTGGACCGCCAGCACACCTCGCTGCATCTGGGGCAGCCTCAGCCAGCTGTGAGGGTGGGGCACAGAGCAGGGACATAGGCCTCTGCTTTTGAGCCGTGGGACCTTGGTCAAGCCACATCGCCTCTCTGAGCCTCAGTTTCCCAATGTATTAAAGAGGATACTATCCACAGTCCTCCCTTAATAAATGTTAGTTTCCCTTCCCCTTCAGAGAAGCTTGTGTCTTGGGACCTGTCGAGCCAACTTTTAGGGCCAACAAGCCTCAGGATTTTTCAATTCCTTCAGGATTCATTCATCATTCATTCATTCATTCATTCACTCACTCATTCTCCAAGGCTAACACCTGCCTCGGGCCTGCACTGGAAATTCAGCTTTTTCCTGGTGTTTGTCTGGTTTCTGGCAGACGCCGGCACACATGGCCTGGCCTTGAAGCTTCCATCTGTTCCTCCACTGGGGATGATCTCTTTCAGCCTGTCGTGCAAATTAAAAAGCAGTTGTGTAACTTGTTCCTCCGCTGCTGTCCCTAATCCCGTAACCCTCCTCCAGGTTTCCTAAGGTTTTAGCCTGCGGGTCTCAGAGGGAAATAAATGGTTAACGTCTGCTTGCTGAGAGCCTGTGTTTGCTGGTGCCCACACAGTGCTAAATGCTCCACATGCCTCAGTCCCTTTAACACCCACGGCAGCCCAGGAAGTGAGTAGTAGTATTCCCTCGGTCCCTGCTAAGGTTCAGAGACCACTTGCTGGTGGTCACAGAGCTTACCAGGGACGCAATTTTGCCTTCGTGGACCCCTTCCTCCCTAAAAAATATTAACAGTTATATTAATGACAGCATTGGTGTATTAAAACATTTTCTTCAACCTAAAAGTTCCTGTTTTCTTCTGATTTTGACAGAAATGAGAACATTTTTGTGAGCCCGGGAGAGTATTGTGAGCCCTGGCACTTTGTCTCCTGGGCCCAGGAGGGACGCAGGCCCTGAGGCTAGGGAGAAACAAGGCTGAGATTCCCGCCCACACTGTGGAAGTTCTAACCTCCTCCCTGTACTGCCCTTTAGCAATTAAAAAAAAAAAAAAAAGAACAAGCAAGAAACTGTAGAAAAGAGACTAGTTATCTGAAATCTTAATGCCTATGGTGGTATTAATTGTTCTCTCTGGAAAATGTAACTTGGTTTTTTTATTCACCTCCCCACCAAACTCCCACCCTCTGCCTCGCTACTTCTTGACCAGAACTTTTCAAAGAGCCAAGACCACTCTATCCTCTTTTGTGGAAATTCTAGACACCCCATCTTGGCCTTCTATCCAGTCTCAGACCTAAAGGGTGACTGGTTTGCCCAGAGGACAAAAGGGGATTCATTTATCTTATGGGAGCAGCTCCAAGTTCCTACCTAATCCCCAGAAACATTATCATTGGTCATGGTAATAATAACAATTCATATTTTTGAGAGCGCTCAATGTGCTGGGCATTTGCTAATCACTTGGCATGAACTGTCTCATCTCCATTTTACAGATGAAGAAACTGAGACTTAGGAAGACTCAGTGAGGTGCCCAAAAGGAGGTGCCAAGATAGGGCCCTTAGTAGGGAACTAAGCTGAGTCTGTTAGACCGTTGTAGTTACAGGTCCAAGCTCTCTCTGCTCGCCGCACGACAGGCCAATAAATCGGAGACGTTGAGGTGAGGCATAACGACTTTATTCAGAAAGCCGGCAGACCGAGAAGATGGCAGACAAATGTCTCCGAAAAACCAACTTATCGGGTTCGGATGCCATTTTCTTTTATAGAACAGAGAGGGGAAGGAGGTGAGGAAGTAAAGTAAAAAGGCCATAAGATTTGCAGCTGTCCCCTGGAATGGCCAGCCTCGGTGAGGGGACGTGTTAATTTCTTCTTTCTTGCAGCCATCCACAGGTGGACAGGGTCGGGATGTTTCCCTGAACAAAGGCACTTTGGTTTAACATTCAGGCAGAGGGGCAGGGTTCCCCAAGGCAGGCCATTTTGTAGAGACAATATCCTTTTAATGAACAAAAGCAGCTGAAAGCAAAGGTTAAAGTAAAAGAAACAGATCCAATCTGTAGTCAGATTTAGCTCTTCCCTGTTTCATTGTCAGAGCATGACCTCCACGAGGGCAGGGTCCATTTCCCACGGTCTCCCCCGTCGCCCAGCACAACTTTCAGTGTGGAAAGACACACTTTCAGTGTGGAGTGAATGAATGGTGGACTGACCTCTCCACTGTCCTGCTCTCTAGGACGCTTACCCACTTCCTGTCCCTGCTCCTTGTCTTGGGACAGTCACTATCTCCTGCCTCTGTAGTGCAGAAGTTGGCAGCTACAGCCCTGGGGGGAGTCTGGGGCAGCTCAAAGCCCTGCTGGAGTAAGGGACTGACCAAAACAGGACAAGCTTCAGGCATTCACTCCCCCATCAATGCCCGTCCAACCCCACCACCCAGCCTAGCCTGTGGGATCCCACTGGAGGATTCTACCTCCTGCCAAGGCTGCTTCTCCCTGGAACTCCAAGGTGAAGCCTGACACACACACAGGCAGAGTGCCAACGGGAAGGAGGTGGCTGAGGGAGTCTGTGTGGCTCTCTGGCCCCGGGCTCATCTTTTTTCCTCTTAATGCCTTTGGCCCTTCCCCAGGGCACATTACCAGACTGAGAGCAAATACCCCCAGGGGGACATGAATTCACCCACGAAAATAATCAGATGCCCGAGAAGTACAACTACTATACAAGAAAGACAATAAATCAAGCTGCATATGTCATCTAAAGCAGAATGATTGAAGTAGATGGACCAAGATTTTGAAGTAAAGCACGATAATTATGCCTAAAAAGATAAGGGAAGACATTTGTAAAATAACGCAAGGGCAAGAAGTCACAGGAGAGAACCAAGGCAAAAGATTAGCTATGAAAGATACACTCTTTAAAATAAAGGACACAGTAGATGGTATAAATATCAGGTTGGATACAAGTGAACTAACAACTAACTAGTAAAGAGGAAAATCAGATTGAGAACTGTCCCGGGATGCAGGAAAAGACAAAGAGAGAACAAATGAAAAAGAAAACCTAAGAGATGGAGGGTAGAAGTAGGTGTCCCTAAAGGAGAGAAAAAGAAAAATGGAGAATAGGGAAGAATTGAAATAATGGAGATTAAATGTTCCAGAATTAAAGGAAAATAATGAACTCAGATTGAAAGGACTCATGGAGTAGCCAACAGTAGAAATAAAGAAAAATCCACACAAAGATATCATGGTAAAATCGAGAATATGACAGACAAAGAGGAAGGCCAAAGAGAAATAGCATCCCTTACAAAGGGCCAAGAATCAGATTGACATTATACATGTCAATAACAGCCCCTGATCCAGGAAGTCAAAGAGTAATGTTATTATAAGAATTGAAAGAAAAGAACCCTTTCAATCCAGAATTTTAAAGCCAGCCAAATTGTCATTCAAACATGAGGTCATACTAAAAATATTCTTAGGCAAATAAAGCCTTAGAAGGTGGAATACACAAAGACCCACATTGAAAATACTCATGAAGGAAATACCTAAATAATAAAAGAAACAAGTTCCAGGACGTGCTGCAAGAGCTATGGGAAGTCAGGGTGTTTAAGTCAGGGGTCAGTGCAAGAAACAGAAGCAGAACTCAGCATTTTCAGTAGGAAGGGATTTTATGCACCTAATTCTTTTAAAATATTGGAAAGGCTGGAGGCTTCCAAAACAATACAGAACTGGCCAGACTGGAGAGCTATGGCACCTGCCGTAATCAGGAAAGTGAAGGAATCACAAGGCTGCCTGGAGCTGTTGAATTTAAGGATACACAACCTTGGCCATGTGATCCAGGCATCTGGAAGCTGGTGTGCTGTAACTACCCAGATTCTGGAACTCAGAGTCTGGCTACAACACTTGCTCATCTTTTTAACGGAGGACCAGCCTTGGGCCCAGACACTTTGGGAGGTAACACTGTCCAGCTAGAGTTTAATGACATTGATCCGTTTCATCTATTTTATTTTGTTACTTTCTGTTGATGGCAAGTGACATTGGTTTTCTATTTTCAGAAATGATAGAACATTTCTGTTTAGAGCACACTTTTAAATGTTTTAAAGGAAAAGTAGGTCCAGGGATCTCACTGCAAAGCCATTGTGATTGGTGCAGACAATTATTATAAGTAGTCAGAGGTGGAAGAGGTGACCTAGGGAGGAGGGGACAGTTGGGTCTCATGACAGAGGAAGGTTTAGATTGGTGTAGCACTGGGAAGAGAGCACTGGAGCAAAGGCCAGTGTGCTGATTATTTATCCCTGTGTAACCAACTACTCCAAGACTTAGTGCCTTGATGCTGTCTGTCGCGTGGTTTCGGTCAGATCTTCACATCTGAAGGCTCAGCTGGCCTGGGCGCCCACAGTGGCTCACTCACGTGGCTGCCTAGTGACACTTGGCTGTCAGTTGGGAGCACAGCTGGGGCTGTCAGCTAGCACATCTACCTGTGGCCTCTGCACGTGCCTTGGGCTCCTCACAGCATGTCAGCTGGGTTCCAAGAAGGAGGTTTCCAGGAGCAAGCATTCTGAGAGGCAGGAAGCAGAAGCTGCCTCTGAAGGGCTATACCTGGAACTTCCAGTGTCACTTCTACCGTATTCTAGTGGTCCCAGCAGTCATAGGGCCCACCTAGATTCAAAGGAGTGGAGAAATAGACTCCACCTCTTCAGCGGGGAGCAGTGGGATGGGAAATACTGTGCAGCTAGCTTCCCAGTGCTGGGAAGCATGGGTGAGTTTAGGAGACAGGAAGTCACTCATTCCCTGCCTAGGGCCGGGGAGAAAAGGAGGAGACAGGTGCTGGTGGATAAAACTGGAAAAATTTCATGGAACACCTTAGTTGATGAGACGAAGAATTAGGGCTTTATTCTGTAGCCAGCCGGAAGCGATTGACGGTATTGGAATGAAGGAGAGACACCGTTCAGAAAGCCAAGGTCTCAGCAATTCTTTCTGCAACAAGTGGGTCCCCAGAGAAGAAGGCTGGTAGCTTCTGTTCCTTTACAGTAGAATATCCCGGCAGCACGATGGAGTGAAAAAACACACTGCCCCCAATCCACTAAGCATTTGTTAGACAGTTATCGTATGCCAGGTGCATGACCAGGCCAGGCATTGTGGAAGTAAGTCTACAATTCATAAACCACTGGACTATCCTGCAAATTCCAGTATTTCTACATTCATTCTATAGCTTCTAGATCTCCTCTTGGACTCCTCATGGACCCAAAATCTTTTGCTAGGACAAGTGTCCTGGGTTTTGACTAAAAAATTATGGTGCAGGTCCAAGTCCAAGCCCCATAAGCACCCAGAAGAGGGTGTGGCTTGCCCCTGGGTCTGCATGGAGCTGAGCGAGGGCCTCTGATGGCCATCAGCAGAGCTCAGGCAGCCAGAGCCCAGAGAGTTCAGTGTATGTTCAAAGCCAACCCAACCTAGGGCATCTGTGAAAGCCCATCTCTTCCATGCAGCCTCTCTGTGTGCATGAATTTACTCCCCATGGAGCTCCTAGAATAGAAGGGAAGACAGACCTGTCTACTAATTACAACACTTTCATATGATAAATGCTGTAAGCAAAGTACCTATGAGATGCTGTGACGTCTCAGAAGACATCGACCTATTTGAGATTGGCGGGGATGCTTTGGGCAGGTCTTGGAGAAGGAAAGCAGCATTTATCAGTGACCACTATGCATCAGGCACTCACTTTTCTAGAGGCTTGACACGCATTGCTAAATGACTTATACACGCAAAACCCTCACACGTTTATGCGTTAAGGCTAAGTAATTGGCACTTATTAACAATTGTTATCTCATTTGATTGTTGCAACCAGGAAAAAGACAGGAATCACCAAGCCCAGTTTACAGATGAGGAAACAGGCCCAGAGAGGTTAAGTCACAGGCCCAAGGCCACTTAGCCCGGAATTCAAGCCCATGTCTGACTCCAAACCCCACACCTCTGTCTGCGCCACCATACCACCATTTCGAGGGAAGGGGAGGACTTCCCGGGAGACGAACAAATCCTGTTGGGGGGGCGTGGGGGACCCAGTAGTCCCAAAGAGCCAGGGTTCGTAGTGTGTGGGTTCCAAGATGGGATGGGGGAGAAGGCAGGAGAGAGGGCTTTGAATGCCAGGCCAGGGTGCAGGGAGAAGGCTGGATTCTCTCCCCAGGGAAGGTCCCACCACTCCCTAGCTCACACTGTAATCTCTCCTCCCAGGTCACTCGTTGCCTGACGTCCACGTCCTTCAAGTCAGGGCTAGGTTTGGAACACGGGCTCCTGACTCCCAGCCCAGAGCTCCTCACCCAGCTTCCTCCTTGTCACGGCGTCCCTTTCAGGCTGTGGTGTTTGCTCAGAACCCGAGCCCGGGGCAGAGAGCAGAGAAATATTTACTTATGTCACCGCCAACCCTGCCTCCTGGCGGCCCCAAGGGCTACCTCACAGAGAAGTTCAGTTATATAACCCCGAGTTGACACAGCAAGAAGGAGAAGGAAATAAATTATAATTATTCTTTTTCCTCAGTCTTGGACACACTTTGGATAGCTTGACATTTGCTTCTCTGCTTCCTCGTCTTATTGACCTGTGGTCTCCAGTGACCTTAGTGGTTCTCGATCAGCTGTTGATTTTAGCCTTGATTCTGGTGAGGCTGGGGATTTGGGAAGGTCGTCCTAGAGGCCGGGGAAGGGAGAGAAATGAGATATCAAAGGGCTGCTTTATGCCAAACTCTGCTGGGGCTTTGTATTCATAACGTCATTTTACTCAAGCAGGAGCCCAACGAAAGATGTCCCGTTTATTACCTCCCTTTTGCAGAAAAGGAATGGAGGCACAGAGAGGTTAAGTAACTTCCCAAAGGACACTCAGCAGAGCCAGGTCAGAAGCTCTGAGGCTCCTAGTTTTCAAACATCTCACATGGAATCCGTGACGTAGGGATCCTGGAGAGAGCAGAGCATGCTAGCATCTCCCTGTGGAGGAAGTTCCTCCATAGCTTAATCCCAAAACATCCCTCACATCTCATCTCCTCTCTGGCCTTCCCTGGACACTCAGCTCCACCGTGCTGGGACCCTCACTGTCCCACCCGCCTCACCAATCTCACACTTTCCTTCCTGAAAGTGTTCATCCTCACCCCCGCCTCCCAGTCTTCACACCCAATGTTCTTCCCAGCTAGAATGTCACTCCTCCCTTCTCCACCTGACAAAATCCCAGCAAAATTATAATAATAATAATGCACCTTCATAGAGCAGAAGCTGTGAAGTGGAGTGGTTAAAAGAATGAACTCTGAGTGTTCTGCATGGTTCCAACTAGTTTCATCACTTTTGCTGGCTGTGTGACCTCAGGCAAGTTAGTTAACCTTTCTGGACTTCAGTTTCTTCACCTGTAAGATGGAGATAATGATACCCAGCTTACTTATAAGAAAGATAAAATTATGGGATGAAATGAGTTATAAAAATAAAAATGATACAAATAAAACTTACTTGTAAAGTTTTTAGAAAAGTGCTTGGCACCTAGTAAGAGCTCATCAAATGCTTATTCTTTTTTTTTTTTTTTTTTTTTTTTTAATAGGTTTTTTTTTTTTCTTTTTGATCTGTATACTGGCTAATTTAAGTGATTTACTTTCCAGTTGTGATTTCCTCCTTCCTATATCTTCTTGCTTCTTTTCTATTTATTTATTTATTTATTTATTATTATTATTTTTAATATTTCTTTTTGGCTGTGTTGGGTCTTCGTTTCTGTGAGAGAGCTTCCTCCAGCTGCGGCAAGCGGGGGCCACTCTTCATCACGGTGCGCGGGCCTCTTCACTATCACGGCCTCTCCCGTTGCGGAGCACAGGCTCCAGACGCGCAGGCTCAGTAGTTGTGGCTCACGGGCCCAGTTGCTCCGCGGCATGTGGGATCTTCCCATACCAGGGCTCGAACCCGTGTCCCCTGCATTAGCAGGCAGATTCTCAACCACTGTGCCACCAGGGAAGCCCCCAAATGCTTATTCTTATCATCAAGGCTTCAAATGTGGAGCAGACTCTGAAGTCGGATTCCTTGAGTTCACATCCCATCCCAGTTGGTGACCTTAGACAAGTTAGTTAACCTCTCTGGGCCTCAGTGTCCTCTATAAAAAATTTAAACTGTAATGTGCTTTCCACTTAGGGTGGATGAGACAATCAAATAGACATAAAGCACTCAGAGGGCTTGGCACTTAGAGACAGGTAAATATAATCTACTATTATATTACTGGGATTCAGACCCAGATCACTGACCCCAGAGCACAAGGGTTTAATGACCACATGGTGCCGCCCAAATTTTGCCTCTCCCGGCAGCACGCCCTCTTCCCCGGCCCCCTGCTCAGCACCCTCTCCCACTCCGAGCTCCATAGCACTCACGGCCTGTCTTGTCTCTTAATGTTATGTCTGCATTACCAGCGGCCACATGTGGTGGGAAAGCACAAGACCCATGACCTGTGCTTGGTCCTGGTTCAATGAGGCAGTTCAGTCAGCTGCTATTAACCCCCCACTGCTCATTCACTTAGCGGGGGTTGATTTCATTTGACAACTATGTGTTCATACCTGCAATGTGCCAAGCAGTATTTGAGGAACTAGGGATTCAAAGGGTGCATAAAAACTGACACATCCCCTACACTCATGGGGCTCAGAGTCTGATATGGGACACAACCATTCATCAAATGGAAGGTGCTAACTACAACCAGTGGTGACAGAGGGACACAGGGCTGTGACAGTGCACAGCATGGGAATTTGAAGTGATGCTTGGGTTAAAGTATCAGAAGTGTCAATAAATGAGGAAAGAGTGCTCTGGCATATGCAAAGGCCCTGTGGCAGCGACGGGACAGAGTGACAGAGGGCAGAGCTCAGACAGGGAGGAGACTGGAGGGGTCTGAAGGATCCAGATCCTGTACAGGGGACTTGCTGACCATCACAAGTTCTAGTTTGAAGTAGTCTTGAGGTTTTTAAAGATTGCTGCAGCTGCTGTGGAGAAGGGTTGCAGTGGCCCAGAGCAGAGGCAGCCTTGGCCTGTTAGGAAGCTATTGCAGCATCCAGGTGAGAGAAGACAGAAGCCTGGACCTGAACAGGGATGGGGAGGATGAGAGAGGTTAGTAAGAAAATGTATAAGAAATGAAGGTAAATCTGAAACGCCTTGATGATGGGGGTGGAGAACTGGTGACAGGTGGTGACTTTAGGTTTCTGGCCTCAGAGGCTATGTGAGTGGCAGTGACATTTCCTGCAATGGGGAACCCTGGAAGAGACCAGATTCTGTGAAGTGCTGGGGCATGACAAAGCCCAAGACACTGCCTAGGCCCTCAAGAGGGGGAAAGCAGACATATAATAACAACGACGATGGTGATAACAGTAGCTAATTGAGTGCAGGATTTGAACCGAGCTGTCTGGCTCCAGAGCCTCTGTTGTAACACCCTCTACTCTACAGCCATCATGCCATCATCTTTATTTTCTAAGTGCCTACTAGGTGCCAAGAACTGTGCTAGGCCCTGGGATGTCAGCTCTGAACAAGAAAGACAGTAGCCCTGCCTGGCCGAGCTCCCTGCTGGCTCAAGATGTACCAGCCCACGGAGGCAAATGCTGGCATGCTGACCTACCGGCGGCCTCCTGCCCTGCTCTCACAGAGCTTAGGATCTGGGGGTTGGATGGGTCACAAACAAGACAGTTTCAGCTGGTGGTTATTCTGTGAAGAAGGTTAAAGAGGATGAGACAATTCCTGGGGTTGTAGGGAAAGGGATAATCTTAAGAGTGGTGACATTTAAGCTGACACAATAGTAAAATTGCATAATCACACAGTTAATAGTTCAGAACCCCAGCAGGGAGTGGGGGTGGGAGTGAACAAACTGTATGAGGTAGATTTTTTTTTTTTTTAAGTGTTAGAATTTTTTTTTTTAATAAATTTATTTATTTATTTATTTATTTATGGCTGTGTTGGGTCTTCGTTTCTGTGCGAGGGCTTTCTCTAGTTGCGGCAAGTGGGGGCCACTCTTCATCACAGTGCGCGGGCCTCTCACTATCGCGGCCTCTCTTGCTGTGGAGCACAGGCTCCAGACGCGCAGGCTCAGTAGTTGTGGCTCACGGGCCTAGTTGCTCCGCGGCATGTGGGATCTTCCCAGACCAGGGCTCAAACCCGTGTTCCCTGCATTGGCAGGCAGATTCCAAACCACTGTGCCACCAGGGAAGCCCGATTTTTTTTTTTTTAGTTGAAACATTTGACATAAGTGCTTGAAGTGTTTGACGGTTTGGGTTTTGAAGTATAAATAGGAGTTCACCAGGCAGACTGGGTTAGGAAGTCGTTCTAGAGAGAAGCATGAATATGAGCAGAGGCAGGTAATGCTATGGGATGTGTGTGTGTAGAACACAAGTTCTTTAGTATCTCTAAAGTATAGTTCATAAGCTCCATGTGGGCTCAGGCCTATATTGTTTCCTTTTTGTCTCCAGTGTTTAGCACGTAGCTTATGATTAATGAATTTTTACTGAATGAATAAATGCATGAAGAAATGAACAAATGAATGAGCTAGTGTTGATAGGAGAGGCAGCAAAGAGAGAAGGACATAGTATAAATCGGTGTTGTTCAATATAAATGAGCCACATTTGTAATTTTCAATGTTCTAGTAGCCACGTTAAAAAAGTAAAAAGAAACATTACATTTTGATAATATATTTTATTTAACCTTGTATATCCCAATATTATCAAACATCTAATCAATATTTAAAAACTACTGAGGTATTTCACACTCTTTCATTTTGTGCTACGTCTCTGAGTTCCCGCAGGTATGTTACGCATACAACACACCTCAATTCAGACCAGCCACATTTCAAGGACTCCATAGCCACATGTGGCTACCGTATTGGCAAGCACAGGTCTAAATGCTGCTGGGCGGTAAAAAGCCTGCTGAGGGGTTTGGACTTCATTCGCCTTAGCCGGTGAGAGGCCGCGGAAGGCCTCTATGCAGAGGTCAGCACGGTCAGATTTGTTGCTAGAAAGCTCTCTGGGGTAGCTGTGCAGCCGATGGGCTTTGAGACAGAGAGTCCTTTTCCAGCCTCTCCACTCTGACATGGAAAGGTCACACTCAGGGCATACTCCACTCCCCCTGGCTGTGGTGTGACTGGTGTGGAGACGGGCGCCCTGTCCCCAGCTAAGAATCTCCCTCCTTTGGCGAACGGCAGAGCCCGAGGTCCCCAGCCCGCAAGCAGCCACATTCTCCTCTGCGAATCTGAGCTTCTCTTTCCCGAGGCAGTCAGTGCTCACTGAACAGCGCGGCATCTGCTGTGGTTTGTAGCTAAACAGACGTGGCTCTGGGCAGTTCGGAGAGAAAATGAAGTGCCTATTAGCGTGTTTTGCAGTAGCCCCGCCTGGCCAAGCACCTTGCCGGCTCAAGACACGCTGGCCCGTGGAGGCAAATGCTGGCACGCTGGCCCCTGCCCTTGCCCCTGCACAGCCCACCACCCCCCGGGGTACCCAGGTGCCCCTGGTGCGCTCAGTCCCTGACACACCCACTCCCTTCCCCACAATGCTCTCCTGCTCACTTTCATATTTCCTTGGACCCCGGACTCACACTTGCCCTGCATGTTCTGCACACCCTCAAAGCCTGCTTCATGTTCTCTCTGACTCTTCAAGGAGGCCGGGGTGGGTGCTGGGAGGCCCCTGGTTTGGGAAGCAGAAGACTGGGTCCCAAGCCTGCTCTGGTAGCTCTGTGACTTTGGGTGAGTTACTCGGCCTCTCTGAGCCTCAGTTTCCTTGGGTGTAAAGCGGAATGGGTGTGACGAGGGGTAAATGAGATTATGAATGTGAAGCCCCAAGCACAGTGCTAGACACAGAGGAGGTCCCAAAAGGGAGTGGTGGTGACCGTGAGTGGTAAGTGCCCATCGCCCCCCACCCCAGTTCCTTGAGAGCCAGGCCGGCTTACACACCCAGGGCCCCTGGATTCTCCCTGCCTCCACACCTGCCATGCAGCTGGGGCCTGTCATCCTCGCGTGACAGGGCTCGGACTGCATTGACACTGGAAGATTTGGCAAAACTGGAGGACCGTGGGCTCACCTCCGGGGTGGGAAGCATCAGTAGTGATCCACGGGAGATTCTTCAGAGATGGCACTGGGGGCTCTGCCCAGGACAGGTCAGCACTGAGAAGACCCTGATCCAACATCAGGCCGACTTCTCCGCCGGGCACAGCAGACACAAGGCCCACAAGATCTTCAAGGGCCCCCGAAATGTTTTAATTTCTTTTAAAATCGGCGGAGGGGGGGAAATCCCATTTTAGGGCAGAAGGAAATGTTTCCATTTTTTTCTCACATCAGAAAAGATAAACTGTTTAGAGCCCATGAAACTTTATTACGGTGAAAGCAGCCCTGCGGCCACACTGCGGCCCTGACCAATTCTTCATTCATTCAAATGCATTTTTTGGGCAGGGTACGTCGCATCTGTTCTTTTTTGTTCCTTATGATCTTGTCTGGCTGCACACACATCTTTTTTTCCCTGAGATGAGGAAGATGAGGCTCATGGAGGGTAAATAAATTGCCTATAACTTAGAGGTGACAGAGGCGGGATTTGAACCCAGGTCCACCTGAGTCCAAACTCGTTTCTTCCCTAGACCACGCTATTTGCAAGTTCATCATCTGATTTGATTTACAGCATAAGGGCAGGATAATCAGCTTTTTTTTTTTGCCTCACTGCGCGGCTTATGGGATTTTAGTTCCCTGACCAGGGATTGAACCTGCACCCTCGGCAGTGAAAGCGCGGAGTCCTTACCACCGGACCGCCAGGGAATTCCCAGCCCCATTTTAAAGCTGAGGAAACTGAGGCCTGGAGGAGAAGGGAGCATCTTGCTCACGAGTCCCTTCCTCCTAGTCAGTGAGGGTGGGGAACCAGCCCCTCCTTCTGAACCCTCCCTACTGCCCCTGCCCTGTCCAAAGCCCTTCCTGTGCCCCCCACACACTGTCCCTTCCCCGTGGCCACGCCCCATGCGGCCACCCTGCACACGTGTCTCCCCTGCCCTTCTTCCCACCTTCCTCCTTTTGTCCGGTTTCCCAGCCCTTAGAGGGGCTGCTCAGGTCTGCATAGCATCTACATCCCGCCTCCTAGCAAAGCTGGGGGCTGGTGCTGCCACCTGAGAGGGAGGGAGGAGAGAGAGCGCGAAGGTTTAGATGAAACCGTGGGTCTCCCAGACAAATGCCCCTCTGTATCTCAGGGCCTGTTGTGACTGGCTGCGGGCCAGCTCTCCCCGCGGGCAGCTTGAATGGCTGGGATTGTTCCCCCGCCTTCTGTCCTGTCTGCTGCCCAGCGCCTGCCGCCCAGCGCCTGCCAGGCCCCAGCTCGGGCAGGAAAGGGGAGGGCTGTTCCTTCTGGAATGGAAGGTGTAGGAGGCAGGCGAGCCTTGGGGAGGGTGAGGGGCCACGTCCTGAACCAAACTGGGAGGCGGGAGAGTCACACGACGGAAGGAGCGTGAGAGAGAGGTCACCGGTCCCCGCCGTGCACTTTGCAAGAGAGCAAACTGAAGTCCAGACAGAACAAGTGACTTGCCCAAGGTCACACAGCAAGCAAGTAACAGAGGTAAGACTCGAACCCTGGGCTCCTAACTTCCAGCCCAGGGTTCTTGCCGCCCCCTACATCAGGCCTCCCTGTCAGGGTTCTGGTGGTGACCCTGCTGAACAGGTGATGTAATGAGCTCCATAGCCTGGGACACTGAGACGAAAAGAAAGAACGTCACGTGATAAGCTTACACAGAACTAGGTTCCCTCGAATTCCGTAGTAAAGTGCAGATGCTCGAGACAGAGTTTACATCCTTAACTCATTCATTACAAAGACCTTGAGGTTAACCAAGCCCTTGGAAAAGGCGGAGGGAGAGGCAGAGAATCAAAGTGAGGCCCCTGAAAGGTCAGCGTTAGGGGTAAACTCAGATGATTGGATTTTGTAGGACGGCATTTGCCTGGGTTCTTTAAAAAAAATAATGAGTTAGCCAGGGGCACTGGGGGTCAGGGCATCTGGTTCCGAGGAGACTTGGTTTTTTCCCCTGCACTCCCACCCCCAATTTTTTTTCTTCCAGAGGTTCACAATGGCCTGTCCATGGTGTATACAACTCAGGTACATCTCTATGTTCTTGCTTTCATAGGTGGCAACGAGAAGTAACTCAGAAACCTCAGCTGGTGTGTTTTAGAAACTTAGTGCAGTTACCAAGCGGGGTGGTTGAGGGCAAAGCTGAGGGGGAAACACAGGGCCTGGTGGCACCTCATCGTGCTCACGGGCCAGAGTCCCTTCGGGTTGTCTTTGGTTCTTGCTCTTGTTATTACTGATCTTGTCTTGAATGAATCAGAAAGGAGTTCTGGAAAACGTACCAAATGAACTACCAATGAACCTTCCTGTCTGTGTGCCCTGGGCATCCCCACCGGCCCTCAGCTTCCCCGTTTGTAAGGAGAGGGCGGTGGACTCAGCAGTTTTCAGACGACTACCACCAAATCCTCTGATCACAGGAGTTGCCTCCTAGGGCCATCGCAGAGGGTGTGGGGACCAGTAAAGAGAAATTGTGGGGGGAGGAGTAGAAGGGAGCAGTTTGGCTCCTTAAACCTTTTGGAGGAGCTGAATTTTTCATCATAAGTTCATCCCCCAAACTCTCCAACGGAAGAGTAGATCTCCTTTCACTCTGGACAAACACATAGAAAGTCTACCGGTTTCACTTTTTCCTGGCTGGCAGAATCCCCCTGCACCTCCCTCCTCCCCCTAGTTGGACTGGCTACCCCCAGGCTGCTGCGGGGCACCGCCCTGGGCACTCCTCGATCCCTGGGTCCCTTGAGCTTCTCATGTTCATTCGCTCCTCCACGTTAGTGGGGCACATCCTACAGGAGCATCCCAGGAAAAGGTGCATGGGGTGGGATGGATTTTTTGTGAAGCTTCCTATGTCCCAAAATGTTGTTCTTCTACCCTTACACTCGATATTTAGTTTGGCTTCTGTCCACTTCTAGGCTGGAGATTATTTTCCCTCAGAATTTTGGAGAGTTATCTCAGAGCTTCCCTGCTGCTGCTGTCAAATCCACTGCTGTCTGGTTTCATCTGAGTGTTAATCCTTTTAATGGTATTTGACCTTTTTTTTGTGTGTTATCTATAGATGTGTGTGGGATATTCTCTTTAGGCCCTGTGTTCTGAAAGGTCATGATGATGAGTCCCACTGCGGGTCTTTTTTATTCATTTTTCTGGGGACTCTGTGAGTCTTCTCATTCTGAAAATTCATGTCCTTCATTTCCAGGAAATTTCCAGGTATTCTTTGATAATTTCCTCCCCTTGATTTTTTCTGCTTAATCACTTCTGGAACTCTTATCATTAGAATGTTGGACCTCCTGGAGTAATTTGTTTTTGCCCCTTTTCTCTCCCAATCTTTTTTTGTTCCACTTTATGAGACATTTCTTCAACTATATTCCAATGCTTCTATTGAATTTTTAAATTTCTTTTGTCATATTTTAAATATCCTAGCACTCTTGTTCTTGGAATATTCTTTTCTTATAGCATTCTGTTCTCGTTTTATTGATGTAGTATCTCATCTCTCTGAGGACGTCAAAGTTTTCTTCTGCCCTTTGAAGGGCCCTTCTGCCCTTCTGGCTCTATTTGCTTTAAATGCCTCCCTCTGTTCATTTGTTTGCTGTCTGTTCATCGTGTTTGAGGCTTGTACCCTCAGAGGTCTGTTGACCCTTAGCTATCTGTTCCTATTTAAGAGTAAGCCACTAGAAAGCTCATTGAATAAAAAAAGTTCAGGGGAAGCTCTGAGTGTGGGGGCCGGCTTATCAGCTAGTGGCCTCCCCATTGGCTGATTGGCAGGAACCTGGTCATTTCATTGGAGGATCGTGTAACATCAATCAGTATCTGTCAGTCTGTTCTCTTTAGCTGGTCAGTCTCCCAAGAGCCTCTAAGTTCCTGCCTGGAGGTTAAGCCCAGTGGCCCAGGGGGTTAAAGGGACTAATGAGCCCCACAATGTAGGACTTTACCTCAACGCCATTTTTCAGCCAGAGATTAACCACCACCTTCCTTTTCCTTAAGTCTCAAAGTCAAACGTGCCTATGAATCACCTGGGAATCTGGCTAAATAAAAGGCATATTCTCATTCAGCAGGTCTGAATGGAGCCTGAGATGCTGCCTTCCGAACAGGGTCGGAGGGTTGCCAGCGCTGCTGATTCAAGGACCGCACTTTGGATGGCCAGGGTCTAGAGCCGTGCCGTCCAGTGGAAACTTACGCAGTGGTGGACACGTTCTAGACCCACACTGACCAATACAGGAGCCGCAAGCCCCAGTGGATGTTAGCACTTGAAATGTGGCTAGTGCGACTGAGGCCTTGAGCTTTTAATTTTATTTAATTTTCCTTAATTTCATTTAAATTTAGATGGCCAGAGGTTTGAGCCTCGGCCTTTGCCAGGCTGCTAAGTCACACTCAGCCATGAGCTTTTCCAGCTTTCAAACCTTGACTGGCCTCTCTCCAATGTGGTTGTCGTCTCTCCTTTCTCTTTGGCCTTACGGATCCATACGTCTGAATTCCTTTACTGTCATTCATGGGGGGGTTTCAGAAGGAAGCAGAGATGAAGACTTGTGTTCCACCTGCTCTGTTGGACCAGAATTCCCTCCTGCATTTTTTAAAAGACAAAGATAGATCCCACACTTTGTTTCCCCCAGGATGAAGCAAACCAGAGTTTGTCCTTCTTACCTGTCATCTTCCTCTGGGCCCAGAGAAACCATCTCTGAGTCACTGCAGAGCCTGAGAGCTACTGGAAGAGGTAGAAGGCTCTGCCTGTCTGTGGGGAGAGCCCGGCTCACCCACTCGGTGTGGTTTCTCTATTCTGTAAAGGGAGGGGTGGGCTTATGGAGGGGCCAGGCAGCCAAAGGACATCCTTGCAAACCAGAGCTGGGCAGGGAGTGGACTTATAAAACTAAAGACATTCTAAGCCCTTGGCAGGGAGGAGATTTGTCTGTTCAGGCAGGACAGGGCAGGGGAGGCAGGAGTGGATTAAGTACAAACCTTGGGGTCTGACAGGTTAGAGTCTGAATCCTATATGCTAGCTCCCTCAGCAGGGAGGAGATTTGGACAGGAAAAATTGAGAATGGTCACCATTTAATTGTGCGAATAAATCCCACCGATGGGACCGAATCCTGGCAGGCAGGGGCTGGAGTAGGGTGGTCCTTCAGGACAGGATGAACTGCAGATGTATTCGTAGTTAGTTTGGAAGTAGGTGCTGAGACATGTGAAATCAGCTCGTGCAGCAGGGATGGAATCAGGCCTGCGCGGTTGCCTCCTGAGCCCACGCCCGTACACCCCTTCCTAGCTGGCCCAGTGTCTTCAGGACCCCTTCTCTGCTCCTCTCACATACTACCTCCTGATGTGTGCTCATGACCACCACTCCCTGGATGTGTCTGATCAACCTCCGCATTCCCCACAGCACCTGGCCTGTGGCATGTGTCTGAACAGACACAGGCAGGGCAGGGGAAGCAGATGTGGTTTGAATACAAACCTTGGGGTCCAACAGAGAAGAGTCTGAATCCTATATATGAGGCAGAGTAATGCCCCCTCAAAGATAGCCACATCCTAATCCCCCAAACCTGTACCTATGTTACCTTGAGTGGTGAAAGGGACTTTGCAGATGTGATTAAGTTAAGGATTTTGAGATGGGGGATTATCCTGGGTTACCTGGATGGGTCCAGTGTAATCACAAGGGTCCTTATAGGAAGGAGGCTGGAGAATCAGAGAGAGAGAAAGAGATGTGAGGTTGGGAGCAGAGGTTAGAGAGAGAGATAAGAAGATGCTACACTGGGGACTTCCCTGGTGGTCCAGTGGTAAAGGATCCGCCTTCCAACGCAGGGGACGCAGGTTCGATCCCTGGTGGGGGAGCTAAGATCCCACATGCCGTGGGGCAACTAAGCCCGCGCGCCACAACTACTGAGTTCATGCCCCTCAACGAGAGAGCCCACATGCCGCAAACTACAGAGCCCACGTGCCCTGGAGCCTACGCACCACAGCTAGAGAGAAGCCCGTGCGCCTCAACAAAGATCCTGTGTGCCACAACTAAGACCCGATGCAGCCAAAAAAATAATAAAAGAAAAAAAAATAATAATAATCATAAAAATAGTTTAAAAAAAAAAGAAGAAGAAGGTGCTACACTGTTAGCTTGAAGAGGGAGTAGGGGCCACAGGCCAGGGAATGCAGGTGGCCCACAGAAGGTAGAAAAGGCAAGGAGACAGAGTCTTCTCTAGAGCCTTGAATGGAGCATGGCCCTCCCAACGTTTTGAGTTTAGCCCAGTGAGTCTGATTTTAGGCTTTGGACCTCTAAACTATAAGAAAATAAATTTGTGGTATTTTAAGCTGTAATTTGTCACAGCAGCCATAGGAAACAAATGCGTCCTAGCTCTGCCATACATTAGCACTGGGACCTTGGGTGAGTTACTTAACCTTTCTGAGCCTCACGCCTTTTTTATCTGGAAAATAGAGAAAAGGTATGTGAGAAAATATGTATGAAATACTTAGCTTGGTAACTGACACATAGTAAGCATTTGCTAAGTGGTAGCTGCTGTGTTTGTGGGCATCATAATTGCCATCATCCTTGCTGTTATTGGTTGCCTACCCACACATGTAAGTACAGGCTGGACATTTTCCTGTTTGTCTAGACCTTTATGGAGAGAAAGGATAGGAAGCTGTTATGAGACAGGCCCATAACTCAACTCCAGTAGTTCTCAACCAGGGGCGACTTTGCCTCCCAGAAGACGTTTGGAAATGTCTGGAGACATTTTTGGTTGTCGTAAGCGAGGGATGCTTCTGGCATCTGGTGGGTAGAGGCCAAGGATGCTGCTATACATCCTGCAATGTACAAGATACCTCCACGACAAAGAGCTGTCTGGCCCAAATGTAAACAGTGCCAAGCTTGAGAAACCCTTCCATTCTCTGAGGTTTTGTGGTAACTCTTGGGCTCAAAATAACAACATGTAGTAAAAATAGTGAGCAGGGTCCTGCTGCAGCAGGGCTGCTGACCCTTGGAGTGCCCCCAGGAAAGTTGCTTACCTCCTGGAAGACTTGGCAGCCACCACAGTTTGGAGGTAGATCTGAATTTGAGAGTCAGCGTCTCCACTCATTTGCTGTGAGACTTTGGGCAAGTCAGTTAACCTCTCTGAGCCTCCATTTCTTACCAGCAAAGTGGAGATAAAAGACCCGCCTTGTCGTATTGATTAAGTGAGAAAACGTATGAACACACAGCGTCTGAGTCTTCATTAGCGTCCCCTTAAATGTTAGTTTCCTTTCCTTCCTGATCAGAATGTCGGGGTGGAATTATTTTCCTCTGACATATTCACTTAGGGCCATAAACTCTTTAACCTTGTGCCTATTTCCCTTGGGGAGAGTGGGGCACCTGGAGATTTATGTAGGAACTCGGGTGTAGTTTGAGGACTCCGTGGCTGGGCCCTTGGCTTGAGCCCAAAAACTGAGGGGCAAATGGAAGGCACAGGTCACGTTCCAGCTCTCGGTCAGTCTCAACCAGGGTACCCACTGGTCTCTTCCTCCCACTGACTCCTGGCACGGCCTGTGCCACCCTATTGGCACTAGGTGTAAATCTGCCTTGTGACAAGTTTCATCTGGGATTTCTATTTATAACTCTTCGTCCATGAAACTTATCAGACTTTCAGGTCTTGGGCTGGAAACTCCTTGAGCCACCTTTCTTTGCAATGTGGGTCACAAAAATAAGAAACAAAGGATGTTCAAGCCAGAAATTGACAGATGGGTAAATAAGACTTTGTAGATGTGGTGGGCCTGGAACCCAGACTTCCAGAGCCACAGGCCACTGCCTTTTCCATAGGACTTCAATCTGATGTTGATCAGCCACCTCTCTGATCAGGCTGGACCAGGCGTGAGGGGGGATGAGCCCCACGAAATATTGATGGAAGGAAAGATTCTTTTTTAATTTTTTTTTTTTTTAAATTTTTGACTGCGTTGGGTCTTGGTTGCTGTGCGTGGGCTTTCTCTAGTTGCGGCGGGCGGGGGCTACTCTTCGTTGCGGTGCGCGGGCTTCTCATTGCGGTGACTTCTCTTGTTGCGGAGCACGGGCTCTAGGCACGCGAACTTCAGTAGTTGTGGCACGCGGGCTCAGTAGTTGTGGCTTGCAGGCTCTAGAGCACAGGCTCAGTAGTTGGTGGTGCACGGGCTCAGCTGCTCTGCGGCATGTGGGATATTCCCCGGACCAGGGCTCGAACCTGTGTCCCCTGCATTAGCAGGCGGATTCCCAACCACTGCACCACCAGGGAAGTTTCAGGAAAGATTCTTAAAGGAAATAATTCCGTTTCTCATCCTCTTTGTCTGAGCTCTAGATACATGATCCCCGTGGCCCATCTTTGAATCGTCTCAGAGCTGTGTACATGGTGGGCGCTGGCTGAATGAATGACAGGGAAAATGGACAGAACAAGTGGGAGGATGAATGCGTGCACAGTGGGTGGGTGGGTGCATGAGTGGATGGGAGGATAGAAAAGTAGATGGATGAATGGAACAAGAAATGGGCTTCCTAATTTCTGGGAACCAACCACAAGGAACATGTATTCAGTATGTAATTGTGTCTGGCCCCAAGTTCAAGATAGCATTATGCCAACTCACACCCCACCTTTGGAAGCTGTGACACACAATGGGACAGAGCCAAGCACAGGCAGGGCAGATGGAGTGGGGGGAGACGATGTGGAACGCAACAGGAATGGAGGGTGTAGGAGGGGCCAGCTAGGATTCAGGCAGACTGGGGTTACTATATGTACTCAGCAGAGCATTTGGAGGTTCCTAAGGGTCCCGTGTGCAATGCTGCTGCCATGTCAAAACCCCTCTGTGGAGTTCTTCTCGGTTTGCTCTGGTCTCACCTGCCTTCCAGCCTGAATTGTACACACCGTCTCCCAATATCCCCCAAGTAGGTAGCTACAAAGAAAGATGAGCTTTTGGAAGACACTGGTTCTTGAGGTAAGCTATGAATGGCTGGTCCATGCAATAGAACCACAAGTTGGAAAGGCCCTTAGAGATCATCTCCAAACTGGGCCATTTTACAGGTGGGAAAACCAAGGTCCAGGGAGGGGAGATGACTTTCCAAAGTTGTATGGCAAAGAGTAACAAAGGGGACCCAGGTGTCCTGATTCTCACCCAAAGTTATGAGTTCATTTTTGCTCTTTTGCTGCATACCCAGCAGCCCCCGTGCCCTACCAGTCCCATTAGGATTTTTGCCTCCCTGGGGGTGGTTTCACTATTTCATCTGTCCCTACCCTCAGTGGAAATGAAGGAGAAGGTCAAACCTCTGGAAATTCTGAGGTATCCCTCCTCAGATCCCCTCCTTGGGACATCAGCCTTCACGGCCTGGCTCCTTGACCTCCCTGTTCGTACTTGAACTTGAGCAAACGCAGCAAACACTTGGCCAGGTGGAGAACTGGGGGCTCCAAGAAGAGCAGGGAGAACACAGACTGGGAACAGGGAGGAAAGGAGAAGAGGGGCTGGGATGGACATTCACCGATCACCCACCATCCAGCAGGCACCGTGCTGGACAGTTATAACATCTCATTTATTCTCGTAACCCCACAAGATAGGGAGTGTTATCCCTGCTTTATAAATGAGAACACTGAAGCCTAGAGAAGTGGCTTGGCTTGTAGAGCTGGTCAGCAGGGAGCCCAAGATTAAAACCCAGGGCTACCTGACCCCAAAGCCCTTGCTGGGTCCTGAGTTCCTAGACAACATGCTTTGTCACAGTCCATCAAGAGTTCTCAGGAGCCACCCAGGAGCTGGAGTTTCTCTCCTGAGGGCTCAGTCAACAAGGTCAAGGCTAACAGGGATCAATGCAAAGTCCTGCCCTTAAGTTCAAAAAGACAGCTGCACAAGAGTGTAATGGAGTTCCGGTTACTGGACCGCAGCTCATCATAATACTGTCACCATGCATAATGCGGCTGTTATTACCTTCTAGTTCCATAGCACTTTGAGTGTAGAAAGCCCTTGCACTTACCGATCTTAGGGCTTTGACCGTAAACAAGCACAAGAATAAGTCAGAAGAAGGTTTGCGGGTGTCCCAACAGGGTATGGGTGGAGCAGTGTGCTGTGGCTGCCTGTAAAGCTAATGAGCTATTTGTCTGCGTTAATCCAGTGCAATATCAATAGGTTTTGTGTGCAGCCACTGTGCTAAATATATCACATGTTTTATCTCATTGAGTTCTCACACAACCCTATGAAGTTTGTACTTCCTGTTTTACAGATCAGAAAACTAAGAAGTGAAGAAAGTTGACGGAGGTCACACAGCTAGTAAATAGTAGAATTCAGGCTCAGGTCTGATAATCGTGAAGAAAAATGTCATTCTGGAGAGTTCAGGCCCCCTCTGGAGTCATGTATCCAGTTCGGGGTGTTACATTTAAGGAAGACATTGACATACAGAGAAACAAGGAGCCCATCCATGAGGGAGACTATCACCCTAAAGATTGTTTGAAGGAGCTGAGAATATTTATCCCGGAGAAAAAAATCACCAGAGAACATGCAGTTGCTGTTTTCAAGGGCAGAAAGCTCCTCTACTTAGAAACAGGTTGGGTTCACAGGACATTTGCCAACGATTTGTTGGTTAAGTCCAAAAGGACATACTATGGCCAACTGCTATTGCCACCTACTGGTGGGAGGTAAAATTGATGTGCTGATTTCAGCTACTGTAACTGTTCCATTCATAGAACTTTAACTTTTCATACATAGAAGGGCTTTTAAGCATAATCATTGTCATGTGTAAGAAGTAGCAGATTACCTTTGTGAGAAGAGATTTAGGACCAATGGGTTAAAATCACAGGGGGAGAGCTTTTGGTTCCAAAATGAAAGTTAATTTTCTGATAATGAAAACATAATTATCAAGAGACTGCTTGGGAGTAGTGAGGTTCTTGTCTGTGGAAGAAACCAAGTCATGCTGAATCTCCCATCTCTCAGGTGAATGGGAGAAATCGATCCCAATGTTTTGTGGGTCTCAGGCATTCATGGCTTACCTGTTCTGAGCTATAGTTGGACGTTTGGGTAGGGGTCTGCCAGGGTTGATAGCATCTGGGTTGTCTTATCCAGGGAGGAACTTTTAGGCTAGGCCAGAGGGAAAGAGGGTACCACAGGGGCAGAGCAGAAGGGGGAAATATTTTGGACAGGTGGGGTCCGGCAACATTTATCCTCCAGTTATGCCCTTACACTTGACCAAAGAACAGTCAGAGAGGGGTGGTTCAGTGAGGTTCATGACCCTCCATCGCTTCCCAAACTGACCTCCCACACGGGGCCATTTGTAAACAACCCAAGGAAGAAGTTTCTTATAGATTCTGCAAATGAGATTAAGGCTCTGCTGGAGACAGAGGTTCAGAGTATAGGCAAGGTCAGGGACCAGTCAGGTAGGACCAGTCTGGGTCAGGGTTAGATCAAGGGCTCTGGCTCTCTCTGCCACAGCCTGTGAGGTTTTTCTCATCAAAGCCCTACATTGATTTGGGCCCCAGATTCACTGGGAGGCAGTCCAGTGAGAGTTTATGGAGAAGGGGCTGTGAAATCAGACAGACCCTAGCGTGAATCCTAGCATGGCTACATATTAGCCTTGTGAGCTTAGATTGATTTCTTCTCTGATCTGAGTCTCAGTTTCCTCATCTGTAGAGTGGGCACAGTGACTGCACCCTCCTAACCAGAAAGGTATGAGGATTAAATGAGACCTCCCATATAAATCACTGAGTGCAGTGCCTGGGGCACATAGTATATTATTATTATTATTATGAATTATTAAATTAACCTCTGTCAGTAAAAACTAGCTTTGCCCTCCCTGTATGCTCCCCCATTTTCTGTGGCCATGGATCCTGGTCATGGGCACCTCTGATACTGAAATCCCCTGCTGGATCTCACTTGGTTAACAAGAATTGCAGGGGCCCTACACATGAAAACACCCACATCCTTGGCCATCAATGCTCCACCACCCTCCCTCCCACCTTCTCTGATGTGGCAGGAACAGAGACATAACTTAGAGCCCTCGGTCCTTAGATGGGGCAAGATATGCTCTGGGATTACTCACTGTTCTCTCAGAAAGAAGAGTAGCTGGGCCCATCCGAAAAGGAGTCACACCTGGAACTTGGCACCCAGGAGGTCACCCTGAAGGACCTGCAGAGGAGCCTGTGTCCTGGTGGCCTTAGGCGGCTCCATTACTGGTCAGTATGTGTCTGTGAGTGCATGTGTGCGAGTTCCTGTAGTGACTGTTCATTCCCCCCCTCCCCATCGATGTGTACCAGGGGCAGGTGGTGTAGAGGGAAGGATACAGTCTTTGAAGTTTGCAGAGCCAAGTGCATACGCCAAGCCTGCAACCTCCAGGCCGTATGAGCATGGAAAGTCTCAGGGTCTTCATTTGAAACAAGGGGAGAGGAAAACCTACTTTACATGGCATTTGCTAATTAAATCAGAGGATGGATAAAAAATATCTGGCACAAGGTCTTGGCACGTGGCAGACACTCGGATGGTGGCTTCCGTCATCTTTGTGCATGTTGGTTTAATGGGGGATGTGTCCATGGTAGGGTTTAGTTTATCTAGTGATTATGCCATGTCTCTCTCCTTAAATGACCTTTGACCAATGGCCACCTATTTGCCTCTTCTTTCTCTTTTTGTTTTTCTCTCTTTTTTGTGTTTAAAAGGAATTGTGAGAAAGCGTTACTGGTGAGTGTTCTCAGCTTGATATTGGTGGGGATAGAAGCAGAGGGTCTGGGCAAATGCATACTAAAACTCCTTATGTGCTGAGACGGGGAGTGTGTGTGTGTGTGTGTTGAGGGAGGGGCTCAGGCACCTCTCCTTAGGAGCAGGAGTGGGGTGGGGGGCTGGGGAAGACTTTTATTCCATGTTCTCAAATTGGTCCATACCTATTTTTTTTAAATTAATTAATTAATTAATTTATGGCTGTGTTGTGTCTTCGTTTCTGTGCAAGGGCTTTCTCTAGTTGTGGCAAGCGGGGGCCACTCTTTTTTTTTAAGGATTTTTAAAAAAATTTTTATTTATTTATTTATTTTTGGCTGTGTTGGGTCTTCGTTTCTGTGCGAGGGCTTTCTCTAGTTGTGACAAGTGGGGGCCACTCTTCATCGCGGTGCGCGGGCCTCTCACTATCGCGGCCTCTCCTGTTGCGGAGCACAGGCTCCAGACGCGCAGGCTCAGTAGTTGTGGCTCACGGGCTTAGTTGCTCCGCGCCATGTGGGATCTTCCCAGACCAGGGCTCGAACCCGTTTCCCCTGCACCGGGAGGCAGACTCTCAACCACTGCGCCACCAGGGAAGCCCACCTATTTTTTTAAAAATAACTTTATTTATTTATTTTTGGCCGCATTGGGTCTTCGTTGCCGCGTGCGGGCTTTTCTCTAGTTGCGGCGAGCGGGGGCTACTCTTCGTTGCGGTTCGCGGGCTTCTCATTGCGGTGGCTTCTCTTGTTGCGGAGCGCGGGCTCTAGGCGCGTGGGCTTCAGTAGTTGTGGCGCACGGGCTTAGTTGCTCCACGGCATGTGGGATCTTCCCAGAGCAGGGCTTGAACCCGTGTTCCCTGCATTGGCAGGCGGATTCTTAACCACTGAGCCACCAGGGAAGTCTGGTCCATACCTATTTTTATAGAAAGAATTTTTTTTTCCTGTTTTGAGCTCCTGTCTCTAATTAGTTCAGCAAGTATTCACTAATACCCAGTAAAATCCTGAGGGCTATCTACCATTTATTGAGCACTTAAAAGCACTTTCCATACTTAACCTTGAACCCTCAGTTCCCTTGAGAAAAGCTACCTCATTTTACAAACAGCAACCCCAGCTGGGAGAGGTTCAGCCCCTCACTCAAGTCCTTCCACTGGCAAAGGTGAGGAGAGCCAGACAGGAGTGAAAAGAACCAGAAACAGTCTCTACCTCAAGGACCTGACAATGAACGTGGAGAGTTGACTGCCAGACACAGCAACTGAGACACAAGCTGTGGTGGTGCTTCTTTGCAGGGCACTGCTATGGGAGGATGGAAGGTAGCATCGCTAATTCTGACTGGCGGGAAGTCTTCCTGAAGGTGACTGGGCTGAGTCTGGAAGGTTCTGTTCCTTTTGGAGGGGGAGCGGGCAATGGAGCGTGGCCAGCAACCCAGGTCTGTTTAAGGTAGTCGGGAGTCAGGAAGCCCAGCCAGGCTGAAAGGTTGAAAGGTTGGCCGGCGGGGGGACGTCAGAGTCACAGACACGTCCTTCAGGAAGCCTGAGTTGTGAACGTCCTGAGGATGGGTGTTTGGGAGGAGGGGACGGACAAAGCTGGGGGTGCAGCAGTAGTTTAGGCAGGATCTCAAGGCTTAAAGGAGGGCAGAGAAAGTAAAGGCAGGGCCTATCCTCTGGATCAACAGGGCCTGGCCACACAGGGTCATTCTGAGGCTGAGGCCCTTGTTGGGTGGGTTGGCAGGGGAACAAGGTCATAGCCACCAGAGCCCCCAGCCTGGCTGCAGATGACCTGACCCCACTGGAGGGGTGCTGACCCCTGTTTCCATCATGAGCTGGCAGAGTTGGGGGACCTGGGAGGCCAAAGCCTGGGGCCACAGCCTAGAGACAGCAAAGACCAGGAACGACGGGGGAGGATGGAGTGGCCCGTTGTCCCAGCAATTTGGCAGAGGTTGGTGGGAGGAGCCAAGAGGCTGAAATGAAGGGTGGAAACAGCCAGTGAAGGGCTTTCACTGCCAGATATAGAAGTGTGGGTACTGGGGAGATGATTGTTTTTTGGGCCCGAGAATGCTATGGTCAAACCTACTGTCTCTCTCACTCTCACCAGAATGTGAGCTTCCGGAGGCAAGGAGTCTGCCTTTGGGCCAAGCTCCACGTCTTCCTAGCTGTGTGACTTTGGTCGATTCACTCAACCACTCTGAGCCTCAGTTTCTCAGCAGCAAAATGTGATGATTGAGAGGATTAAGTGAGCTGACAGATGTCATTTGTGAAGGCACCGACGACAGCCTTGTGCATGGGAGATGCTCTCTTCCCATTGAGGGTTTTGCACAACCACGCCTGTGTTCTCTCTCCTCCACCCCCATCCCCAAACCACACCCATCCTTCAAGGCCCATTCAAATTGATCTCCTCCTTGAAATCATTCTTCACAACCCAATGGCTCATGTCACTGACTGCTTAATAATCAAGTAACCATAATTTGTTCATTTGCTTTTATTCTTTCCTCCTTAGATAGTAAAGCTTTTGAAAGCAGGAACACAATTTCAAGCACGGTTGTGGGGTGGCCAAAGTCCCACTAGCATGGGAAATAGACACCCAGGGTTCAGTTCTTCTAGGTAAACTTGGGGCTCCACATGGCACTGGGGGCTTCAGTTTCATCAGTGAAATGGCAACAATAACCTCCCTCACAGTTTCCAGAAGATCAATTTAGACATTCTGTGAGAAACATAGTTAGGAGGAGTTGAATAAATATTGTTGAATGAATTGAAACTGCTTTGAAAAATGAAGTTCTTTACAAATGTCAGACCTTATTTTTAATTCCCCATAGTGTATAGTAAAAGGCCTTATCTTTAATTGCTGCTAAGAGAAACTGCATGCTTAAATATTTTCTCCTGTCATCCAGATGAAGACCAAAAAAGACATCATACAGGGGTTATAAAGATTACTCTGGTTTTAAATGATATTTCATCTTCCTTCTCAGCAGGTCGAGATGACCACAGCTACCCCTTTGGGGAGTACCACCTTCTTCTCATTGAACATGACCACCAGAGGAGAAGACTTTCTGTACAAGAGTAAGGTCAACTTAGCTTGGTGGCCAGGGGAGCGAGGGCGGGACAGGTGTTGTGGTCAGCTCCTGGTGTCGAGGTCAAGGGCGTGGGCCCTGGAGACAAACTGCCTGGGTCTCAGTCTCGGTAATATACCACTTGCCAACTACATGACCCTGAGCACATGACTTCACTGCTCTGGGCTTGATTTCCTCATCTGTAAGATGGGAATATTAACAAAGCTGCCATATAGGTAGGTGTGAAAGCTAGAAGGAATAATCCATGTAAAAAACTTAGAATAGCCTCTGTGCGTATGAAACATACTAAGTACCTAATGAGTATTATTATTATTATTACTATTACTATTATTTTCATTAGGGAATTTTGAGGCTTAGAAGGCGATGGAAATTTGTATCTCTTGTAAGATGGCCCTACACGAGTCACCTTAAGATGCAGCTACTTTCGTACTAGTTTTGCAAAGCAAAAACATCCCGTCAATTTACCAAGGAGTAAATGAATGTAGGTAGGAAGAGTTAGTCCTGGGGAGACATTTGCCAAGAACGAGGGGTCCCTAGAAGGAAAATTTGAGGACCATTCTTCAGAAAACCAACTGACTGTATTAGGTGAAGTTTGGGTCCATTTCAGTCATCTCAGGTGACTTGGTACATACCTCCATGAATGGAACAGGCCTCCTGACACACGTGGAACAGTGATGAACAGTGACAGACAGCTCCAGGCTGGGGTACTGGTAGGAAGCTGGGTTAATGGCAGGATGTGGCTCTTCTATGGAGACCCAGAGAGGGTCGCTCTTGGGACAGGGTCCCACATGTTAGCCTGCTCTTTTCTGGGTGGGGAGACCTACAGAGGCCTGCTGATATATGTCTCAAAGCAGTTCTGAAGTGAAATGCAGGGTAGATAGAATCACTGTCAGCAAGATGGGAATAATACTGTTTTTATTTAACTAAAAGTCATGGTTCTCAACTAGGCAATTTTGCCCCCTAAATAAGGTTGCCAGATTTAGCAAATGAAAGTACAGGATACCCATTAAATTTGAATTTAAGATAAACAATTAATAGATTTTTAGTATAAGGATATACCATGCAATATTTTGAAATTATTCATTGTTCATCAGATATTCTAATTTAATGGGTATCCTGTATTTTATCTGGCAACCCTACCACCAGGAGACACTTGGCAATGTCTGAAGACATTTTTGCTTGTCACAACTGGGAGTGTGGGAGGAGAAGTGCTACTGGTATCTAGTGAGTACAGGCCAGGGATGCTGGTAAATACCCTGCAAGGCACGGGACAGTCCCCACAACAGAGAATTATCCAGCCGAGGTTGAAAAACCCACTGGACTCCCCAGGAAGGAAAGAAAAACAAGTAACTCCATGATGGATTCCCCACCCCCTCCCTTTTTCCCTCTGTCTTTCTTCCTATGAATAAATGCACAGTTGTTGTTGTTTTGTAAGTAAACTTTTTATAGAAGCATTACATATGTTCCAAAAAGTGCCCAAATGATAAGTGCACAGCTGGACGAATTTTCACAAAGTGCACACAGCTGTGTAGCCACCCCCCAGATGAAGAATCAGGCCACCATCAGTGTTCCAGAAGTTCTGGTGCCCTTTGCAATCACTATTCCCCACCCACTCAAGGGAACCCACTGTTCTGACTTCTACCACCATAGATTAATTCTACCTTGGTTTTGAACTTTGTATTTGTGGAATCATACCACACATGCTCTTTTGTATCTGACTTCCTTTGTTCAATGTTATGTCTGTATGCACATATTTAATGGTTGCAACATAATGTATATGCATGTATATGTGGATGTGTACATAATATCATATTCTATATTCCATACTTTTCTAGCATCGGAAGTGTTCCATGTACCATAGTCTTCATAATTATTATTTTAATTACAGTATATTTCTTGGGATAAGTGTGCCATACCTTATTAAACCCTTCCCATATTTAGAACATCAATAATGTAATAAACATTTTCATTCATGTAGCTTTTTCTGTATTTGGGATTATTCCCTATGATCAATTCCCCAGAATCAGATAGATCGGTTTAAAGTATGAAGCTTTTTTATGATTCTTGATGTTTTCAATATCAATTCTGGCAAGGTTGTTGATCTTGAACCTAATATTAGAGTTTGACTTTGGGACTGGGAGCTGATATTGAAATTAGAATCTGAGATATTAAGCTACAAGGACATTCATCATAGCCTTGTTTTTAAGAGTGTAAAATTGAATGCAACATAAATATCCTCAGTAAAGAGTTGGTAAACAAGTTATGGCACAGGCAAACAATGGAGTACTATACAGCCTTCAAGAGTCATGAAGAAAAATATGTACTTACATAGCAAGAGGATCAGGGTATTTTGTTGTAAAACAGTATACGGAATATGGTTCCATTTTTATCAAGTGCATATTTTTCCATATTTATGAATATTTTCTTAAGATAGATTTTCAGACATAGGGTTAATTATTCTAAAAGATGATAGATAAATATGCACATATGCAAAAACATGATCACATTGGTGAATATATACGTATGTAGACTATCAGTGGTTCTTGGGGTAATGAGGTCTTCGTCTTCCCCTCCTCTTTGGCTTGTATGTATGTTTTCAAAATTATCTGCACAGGGCACAGGGCTATTGTTGTTGCCCATGTGTGTCCTGTAGGAAAAAAAATTATCTACAAAAACCACATATTACTTTTATATTATCTGAAAGAAGGAAGGATGTTTTATTTCACAAAAGAAGTTCGAAGCTATCTTGGGGACGATAAGAGCAGGACTTAGCCTAAGGCAGGATTTTGGCAGGGAATGTGCTGAGGATATGGCCCTCCAAGTCCCATTGGAGGTAGAGGTAACTGCCACTCTAGATGTGACTCTGTCCTGGGGTCAGCAGTGAGTGTGCCAGGATTTCACATTCTCTCCTCTCTTTGACCCAGTGAGGATGCCAGGTGGTGTGTCTTCCTCCCAGCCTCCGAATCCTTCCTTGCATTTCAGTTTGCACATTAGCCATCTCCACTCCTCTCTTCCTCGTAGGTTCTGGAGCCATCGTTGCTGCCATTGTGGTGGTTGTCATCATCATCTTCACCGTGGTTCTGATCTTGCTGAAGACGTACAACAGGTATGGGATGCCCTGGGCTTTGGAACTGTCTGGTCCCTTCAGTGATGCCAGAATGAATGGGAACTAATGTTTGTGGGTGCCTATTATGTGCACAGCAGTATCTATGAGTCCATCATCAAATGCTCTAACCCTTTGTGGGTCCTTTTTTGCTGTCTGTTCTACTGGAAGAACTTCACAGTGACCATATATTTTTGTATTTGGAGAAATATTTTTAAAATATAATAATATAATGACAATGATAATAACCTTGAGCTGTGTAGTGAACTCTTATATGTAATTTACAGATAATAGAGGAGTGTTTCAATCCTCTTCTCCTGGAGAGCCCTCTGCTAGGTTGTATTGTGTGGACCACATGAGTATTTGAGGTGACAAATACTGAATTGCACATACCTGTGACTTTACTTTCTGGGACCAAATAAGAGGAAATAAAATCATATAAATTGATTGTAAGAAGAGTAACTGCTGTGTTATCACCTTATGTGTTATCACGTGTAGTCACAGCTTTGCTAGAACATTATTCTTTTCAGTGAATAAATCAAAATTAAAAGACTAAATTCAATTACATCATAGAAGACCTGGAAGCCATTAAAAAATATTGTAGAAATGTATAAATTGATGAGGAAAGTTGTTTACAACATATTGTCAAAATTTACAAAGCAGTATGTACATCATTTTTTAAAAATTAATTTATTTTTTGGCTGCATCAGGTCTTAGTTGTGGCAGATGGGATCTTTTGTTGCGGCTAGTGGCTCTTCGTTGCGGTGCGCGGCTTCTCTCTAGTTGTGGCGCACAGGCTCCAGGGTGCGTGGGCTCAGTAGTTGTGGCGCACGGGCTTAAGTACCCTGCAGCATGTGGGATCTTAGTTCCCCTACCAGGGATCGAACCTGTGTCCCCTGCATTGGAAGGCGGATTCTTAACAACTGGACCACCAGGGAAGTCCCTAAAGCAGTACGTATATTATGATCATACACATGGGTTACGCACATGCACCCAGGAAAAGTTCAAATGATATACCATAAGGTGTTAACAACCAATATGTCTGCATGATGGGATTGCTAGTAGGTTAGTTGGTTGGTTGGTTTTTGCAGGGTCAAGGGGTGTGCTTCTTTATTTCTGCATTGTTTTTATAATAATATTAATGTATTTATAAGGGTAGCTAACATATATTGATCTCTTACTATGTGCTGGGCACAGTTCTAAGCTCTTTACATGTATTAACTCATTGAGTCTTCATAACAGCACCACAAAGTGGATGCTTCTATAGCCCCAATTTTATAGGTGTGAAACAGGCACAGGAAGATTAAGTAACATGCCTGAATTTACTCAGCCCTAATTGGCAGAGTTGGGATTCAAACCCAGTTCATCTCGTTTCAGAGAAAATACTCCCACCAGTACACATATAATAACAATAATAACATTTCATATGTTATTTTTAAAAATCTTTGGGCTGTTACAATTTGGGTCTATTTCAAACCAGGAAGTGACATCAGACCCCAAGTTCTACCCACCATTCCTCTCCATCATTGCTGGAGCTCTCAACCCCTTTTCTAGGTTGAAATTTGCATGGAGACTCTACTCACCCCATCCTGTTTACAATGATACGTGGGCTGGGAATTGAGAAACCTGGGTTCAGTCTTTGGTCTGTCAAAAGTAGGCAAGTTATTTAGCCTCTCTGTGCTTTGATTTTATCATCTTTAAAATGGAAGTGTCTCTAAATAGACATTTCTCCAAAGAAGACACACAGGTGGTCAATAGACACATGAAAAGATGCTCAACATTGGTAAATATTAGAGAAATGCAAATCAAAACTGCAATGAGGTATCACCTCACACTGGTCAGAATGGCCATAATTAAAAAGTCTACTGGCCGGAGGAGCCCGGCTCCCAGCAGGAGATGGAGGCTGGGCGGCCGCAGCCGGTGCTGCGCTCAGTGAACACTCGCAAGCCGTCCCAGGTCATCTTCTGCAACCGCAGCCCGTGCGTGGTGCTGCCCGTGTGGCTCAACTTCGACGGCGAGCCACAGCCCTACCCGACGCTGCCCCCCCGGCACGGGCCGCCGCATCCATAGCTACCGAGGTCATCTTTGGCTCTTCCGAGATGCTGGGACATCTGATGGGCTTCTAGTTAACCAGACTGAGCTGTTTGTGCCGTCTCTCAATGTTGATGGACAGCCTATTTTTGCAAACATCACACTGCCAGTGTACACCCTGAAAGAGCAGTGCCTCCAGGTTGTGCGAAGCCTAGTCAAGCCTGAGGATTACAGGAGACTGGACATCGCGAGATCCCTCTACGAAGATTTGGAAGACCACCCAAATGTGTGGAAGGACCTGGAGCGGTTGATCCAGGAGCATATTGAAAATCAGTGGATGGCAGAGGAGACTGAAGATTTTAATTGAAATTTATACTCCTTGGTCTCGGCTTTTGACAGTCCTGACAAGTCTTGATCTAGATCTAGGACTGGTCATTTTTTTCTCGGCTTCAAAGTGTCTCATTCTTGGAGTCAAAAAGCTCCATTGCTTAAAAGAAAGTTAACTGACCTCATTACTGGGCACTGTGATGTTTAAGGGCAAATATCACAAAATGTAATTTAATGCCTGTCCCTTCTAGAAGTATTTATCAAGGGAAAGTAGTTGCATTTTTGCCTCCTAGTGAGTCAGGAAAGTTTCTGTGTAAGGACTTTTGTGTAAGTAATTCAGTGAGAATTGTAGCTTATTCTTGAGTTGTAGGAAAGCAGTGGCGTCTGCTTTTCATTCCTGTATTTTGGTTGGTGATGTGCCCGCGTCCCGCACTGAGAGACCAAGGTGTCCTTGGGGCAGGGGCATAGCCGTTGGCTCTTTGAGACTCCAGTGCCTCGCACGTTATGAGCCTTCCTTCAGTGTTTGTTGAATGAACAAACCAGTGGCTACTTTGGTAGTGTTAGAGTTTTTCACCCTTTTTTTTGAGGGTGGGTGGTAGTGGGGACCTTAAAGTATGTACAGTAAACAAATGTTTTAAAGGGCATCAATTTTATAGAAAGCAGTTTTTATAATTTTCTAAATTGTGGCTTTTCTCTGCCCACTGTTGTCGCAGGGCTGTTTTATTTCTGTTTCTAAGCCAGGATTAGCTTTCTACAGTTCTTATTGATGATAGCTTTTTTGAAACTTGCTATCTGCACAGAAGATAGGAGAAAATAGCCGTCCCCTTGTTTAATCATAGTATTAAAGAGCTACTCCTGTACTATAAATGGTTTTTTGCCAAATGTGGGTACTTCTGTTCGTTTTTGTAAATCCATGACATTTTTGTTCGATTCAGCAGTTTTTCATCAGGCAGGATCTGGCGACACTTTGCATCTGGCTGGAGGAGAGGACAAAGCCCTCCAGCCTCTCGGAAGTTACTGCTAACACACCGTGGATTCAGAGGGTAGCCTGGAATGTTTTCTAATTTTATACATGTACAGATCCTTTCCTATAGGCTGGACTTAAATTCATTGACTCAAATTCAATACTTCTATCAGGCCTCCTTTTTTGGTAGCTAATCGTTAAAAAAAACAAAAAACAAAAAAACTCCCCAGTAGAGAAAGTGTTGGAAGAGACAGAAAAGTAAAGGAAGAGAAAAGATCCAATTAGGTATACTACTTAAATACAACCACTAACTTAACATTTTGAACTTTTAGCCTTTTTTGGGCTTGGTTTTACGTAGTTGAGATCATACTGAATATAAAGTTTTGTATTCTACTTTCTCATTTAACTTTATAACTTAAATATTTTTCCATGGTATTATAAGCTCTTCATAGACATGAGTGCAGCCTTCCTTTTATAAATAATGTTGGCATATTTCTTGGCATCTTTATTAGTTCCTTTGAGCACAGTTTCTATGCTCTGATATCAGAGTGAAGTGAATGAATCAGACGCCGTACAGTTTTCCCACCTAATCTTATTCTCCTCTTTCAACATTCAGCAAATAAGTGGGCTTTTTTTTTTTTCTTTAGCCTGTTGTGGTACTCATTCAGTGACACACCTATAATTTTTTATCTAATTTTTTTGTCGAATTGTTGGGTAGGGAAGAAGAAATGTTGGTATAGAAGGCAGCCATATGATCTCGAAAGTGGGATAGGATGGGAGATTTAAGGAAGCCTGCTGGTGCTCGATTAGTTCAGTGTTGGTTTTATTATTTTTTAAACCTGTCTTTGTGTCAAAATGAGATTTCATGTTCCTGTCAAAACTTGCAATTTGAGTACTGTGTTTTTTGTGTTGTCCAAGGAAGATTGAAAACCTACAGCATGTATGTACTCATTTGAAATCTTATGAATGTATTAAATGTGTTACTTTAAAAAAAAAAAAACAAGTCTACTGGACTTCCCTGGTGGTCCAGTGGTTAAGAATCCACCTGCCAATGCAAGGGACATGGGTTCGATCCCTGGTCTGGGAAGATCCAACAAGCCATGGGGCAACTAAGCCTATGTGCCACAACTACTGAGCCCATTCTCTAGAGCCCGAGAGCTGCAACTACTGAAGCCCGTGCACTCTGGGCCCACGTGCCGCAACTACTGAGCCCGCATGGTGCAACTACTGAAGCCCGCACGCTTAGAGCCCATGCTCTGCAACAAGAGAAGCCACCACAATGAGAAACCTGTGCACCTCAATGAAGAGTAGCCCCTGCTCGCCGCAACTAGAGAAAGCCCGCATGCAGCAATGAAGACCCAAAGCAACCAAAAAAAAAAAAAATCAGTTAAAAAAAAAAAGTCTACAAATAATAAATGCCGGAGAGAGTGTGGAGAAAAGGGAACCCTCCTCCACTGTTGGTGGGAATGTAAGTTGGTACAGCCACTATGGAAAACAGGTTCCTTAAAAAACTTAAAATAGAGTTACCATATGATCTAGCAATTCCACTCCTGGGCATATATGGAGAAAACTATAATTCAAAAAGATACTTGCACCCCAATGTTCATAGCAACACTATTTACAATAGCTGAGATGTGGAAGCAACCTAAATGTCCATTGATAGATGAACGGATAAAGAACATGTGGTATGTATACACAATGGAATACTACTCAGCCATAAAAAAGAATGAAATAATGCCATTTGCAGCAACATGGGTGGACCTAGACATCATCATACTAAGTGAAGTAAGTCAGACAGAGAAAGACAAATATCATATGATATTACTTATATATGGAATCTAAAATATGATACAAATGAACTTATTTATGAAACAGACTCACAGACATAGAAAACAAATTTATGGTTACCAAAGGGAAAAGGCAGGGGTTGGGGGAGAGGGATAAATTAGGAGTTTGGGATTAGCAGATACAAACAAAATAGATAAACAACAAGGTCCTACTGTATAGCACAGGGAACTTTATTCAATATCTTGTAATAGCCTATAATGGAAAAGAATATGAAAAAAATATGTATATGTAACTGAGTCACTTTGCTGTACACGAGAAATTAACACAACATTGTAAATCAACTATACTTCAATAAAAGAAAAGAATAGGAGGACTTCCTTGGTGGAGCAGCGGTTGAGAATCCGCCTGCCAGTGCAGGAGACACGGGTTCAAGCCCTGGTCCAGGAAGATCCCACATGCTGCGGGGCAACTAAGCCCGTGCGCCACAACTACTGAAGCCCGTGCACCTAGAGCCCGTGCTCCACAACAAGAGAAGCCACTGCAAGGAGAAGCCCGCGTACGGCAACGAAGAGTAGCCCCCGCTCGCCGCAACTAGAGAAAGCCTGTGTGCCACAAGGAAGACCCAACGCAGCCAAAAATAAAATAAAAAAAAAGAATAGGCAGAAATTTTAATTCAACAACAACAAAAATGGAAGGTTCTTAAAGTGTGATAATTGTGTTATGGTTACATTGAAGAATGCCCTTGTTCTTAGGAGTATTTAGGGTTGAAGTGGCATGATGTCTGCAACTAACTCACAAGCAGTTCATGATTTTTTTAAAAACTGTGTGTGTGTGTGTAAATGGGGCAAGGAAAAGAAAGAAAGCAAATGTGGCAAATTGTTAACAATTTGTCAATTGTTTAGTGAAGGTTATTCAGGTATTAGTTGTACTATTTGTGTAACTTTTCTGAGGATTTGAAATTTTGAAAAAAGAAGCATGATAGGTCAACAAGATGAAATTTCATGTAGACATTAGAATGAATGATTGTTGTTAGTTATTGAATTTTATGGCATGAGATGAAAGCTAGGATATATGTTTTAAGTCCATTCTCTTCTCAACTATGTGAAAAGTTCTTCAATATTTCTAGCAATAAACTTAGCAAGCATAATGAGGCTACAAAATTTCACTCACATTACAACTTTGAACAGAAAAAAAAATGTAATATCTTTATTTTGTCTTCAAAATAGCCACCTATCTGCTACTTTACTCATTCATTAATAGGAAAAAAATAAAATTAAGTATCCAACCTAGGTTAAACAAAAAACTGAAGGGTCAGACTGCCTGATGTCTAAGATCCCTTCCAGTTGTAAAGTTCTGTGATTGGCAATTAAGCAACATGATTTAATGATGATATATATTAATTTCATCACTGGAGCTCTAGTCACAGAGCTCATTCCCCAAGGCATATGAGGGGGAAGGCTCAGCCATGCGTGTGTATCTCATTACAGGAAAATGAGGACAAGACGGGAGCTGGAGCCCAAGGTCCCCAAGCCAGCCTCCCCTTCTGCCCTGGGCCCAAACAGCAACAGCAGTCAACACCCTGCAACCGTGACCTTCAGCCCTATTGACGTCCACGTGGAGACTCGGTGACCCCCCCATCCTGGGTGCTGTCTTGGCCACTGTCCAAAGAGCCTTCAGTCAAGACCAAGAAGCACATTTCTCCTCTGGCAGCTTCACTATGAGTTTGTTCCGGTCAGGTCAACAGGGGCATCTCTTATGCAATCCCTGATGCTTCAGGCAACCCCCAACCCCATCCTGCCAGGCCCCACCCCAGGTACGTCCATATGCCTGCTGCCACCCTTCCAAAAAGCTGTGCTATTTTGGGAATCCACTGCTGTGGGTTTAGTTGTCTCCCCCCAAACACAATAGCTAGACAGACAGGCAGCCCAGGAGTCTTCTGGTCAGGAGTCAGGGGTCAGGGCATGCTCCTGAGAGGGTCTGCCTGAGGTCATATCAGAGGAAGAGCCATATCCACAGCTTTGTAGAGCAAAATAGTCAATCCCATAATCAGACACAGGGGAACTAACTTGGACTAACTCACCAAAAACCCAGCTTGTTAATTTATAACTTGTTCCAGTGCTGAATGACCGCTAGCTAGCTCATGATGATTGATCAGCACATTTCTCCCTCTTTAAGAAAGGTTTTGGGAAAAACTGGATTCTTCTCCAAAGGTGTCTACTTCTTTAGTAAAGAGTCAAAGTCGAAGACATAGGATGACCTTGAGGAAGAATGGCATCTAGGATGAAAGCTTGTTGTAGTGTCCATGGGCCTGGAATGAGCCTGGCATCTGGTCAGGGCCCCTCCCCGCCCCCCCACGGGGGCTGGATTAACCTTGACTCAGTCTCATTTCTTGGCTTCCCTCTATTTGGATTCTGAGCAATCCTCACTCTCCAGTTACCATCTTACCTCCAAGGTCCAGTATTTGGAGACTGATTAGATTATGACTCTATTTATGTTACCTCTGCCCTTCCTGGTCACCTTGCAAAGATTCAGGATATATTCAAAGTACCACATTCACAAACCATTCCTCTGGACAGAACTCATCTCTTTGACACTTTAGCCTGGAGAACAATCTACTGAAAGAGGAAAGCATTTTGGAGTTAAGAAGACCTGCCTTCCAAGCCCTATTTCCTGGTTTTGTGGCCTTGGGAAAGTGACTTGACCCTCCATATTCTGTTTCCTAACATGAAATGGGAATAACGTCTGCCTCAGTGGGTGACTGTAACAAGCCAAGGACTTAGTAAAGCAGCTTAGGTAGTGCCTGGCACCCAGCAGATGCTTTATAAATGGGAGCCAGCGTTATTATGACGAATTTCTTCCATTGTAAGACATACACTTGTTCCCATTTTAATGATTCTGAAATCAGAATATGTCTTAAAATTGATGGATCCACTAATAAGGTTGCATTTTTTCTCTCTCTCTCTCTCAAAAAGCTGTTTTTTAGCCAGTTGTGCATTTTACAATTGAAGGCATCTTGGAAACAAGGTAATAAATCTGTATTCTGTTACAGACAGTGACACACTCTGACATTTAACCTTAAATTCTAGGAGTGTCTCCTTCTGAGGGAAAACTGAGGGTCAGGAGGTAAGAAGACTGACACAGGGTCACACAGTTCATGTCATCCCACTATAAAAATGCTCACTTGAATGTATCTGGAGAAATACAGGCAAATTCTTTCTCCCCAGACATCTCTTCTCCCTCTTGTGTTTAAATATCCACCAGACACTTTGCAAGGTGCTTTTACATAAGTTATGTCATGGGATTTGTTTTTCCCAATAACCCTGGGAGATATTATTTTTCCCATTTGCCAATGAGAATTTCAAACTCAAGAAGAAAAAATACTCGCTCAAAGTCTCACAGCTTGTGAGACAGTAAGTTGCAAAGACAAGACTCAAACCCTGGTCTCTTCGACTCCAAAGTCCATCTTTTTGTTGTATCACACTCTTCCCTAACATCCCGGCTCAAGGAACATGGATTCTTTTGTGAGCTGAACAAGAGGAGGACAGGCTTACCCATGTGTCTGGGTGGAGGTCGGGGGTCAGCTTCCACACCAAAAGTGGGGCAAAGTCACTTTGGTAGCCTCCTTTGGGCTTCCATGATTATAGCCAAAGGGGCCCTTTCCAAATCCATCCAAGCTCTGAGGATTTCTGCTTCATTCCCCCACCACTTAGGCCCAAGGGGCAAGGCATGAGATGGCCTCGAACCAGGGCAAAGCCATTTAAGGACTCAAGCCCACATAGATATGTTTCCCAGATGTATTCTGCTTTAAAAAAAGATTGTTTGGAGTGTTCTAGCCCTAAAGCCAAACTCTTCTGTCCACAGTGGAATCTTCCTGGAAGAAAGAAGGACATATCCCTCTAGTATAAATGAAAGCTTGGAAATGGAAGGGGAAGGTAGAGAGGTGAGGGGGAGGCAAAGAAAAGCATTGTGTTTTGTTTTTAACTGATGACGATTAACTCAGTAAACCTCCTTTAAGGGCTCCTGTATGCCAGTTGAGGTGCTACTAAACACAGTAAGCATGGTCCCTGCACTCGGGGAGTCTGCAGCTGGCCTCCTGAGACAGGGATCTCGCAGCACAGTTGGATTTCATTTCTGACAGGTGCCTTTCCTAACGGAGCAGATGCTGCCTTATTTGGCCACTGAATCAATAAATATTAAACGCTTAAAGAATAATGTCTAAAAATAAAAAAGTTTAAATCAAACATTTGTTGAGTTGATTTCAATTCAGTTTAGAGATAACAAATACCTTTTTTAGAAACTTCCTTTCCCTGACAATGTAGACAGGGCCCTAAGGGAAAGCCGGAGCTGTTTCAAACATTGCGTTCTCACTTCTGTAGGATGGTGGAAAAGATGGGCTGCTCTTTGAGGTAGAAAATGTGTTAACTTGATGAAATATTATGCAGGGAATCCCATTTCACAGCAGGCTGAGAAGCCAAGGTTTGGGGACCCCGGGGAGTGGAGGAGACATTAGAATGGAACCCAAATCACCAATAATGATGTTTACCATTAACTAAGCTCCTACTGTGAGCCAGGCATAGGATGGGTCCTTTCTACCCACCAGCTCCTTTAACCATTACAGCTCCCATGCATAGAGTGATCATTATTTCTATTTTTTGGATGAGGAAACAGGTGCAGGGAGGTAGCTTGTCTGTGGGTGATATCTTGGACATGTGTCCTTCTTTTGGTGATGTTGAGTTCATTTGACTGGTCTAATTATTAAATATACATAAGACTTATTAACAGGAGAAAAAAAATTAGTTTATGTACATGGAGGTCTCATAGAAATGGGGCCCCTGAAGTGACCAAAGCAGGCTGTTTATGCAATATCATTTTTAGACAAAGAAACAATTATTTGTGAAGATTCAATGAAACCAAGGGGCTGGTGCTTGGGGTAGCAGATGAATGAAGAAGTAAAAATGTTTGGTTATACAGCTTTTTTAGCCTTGAATTCCCTAACTCTGGTGATAAGGATGCTTTCTATCCTCCTGGTATAAGGAGGATACCTTCACATGGGAGATTTATTTCCCACTATCAGGGAGAAACAGGGCGGTCAGAGAGGGTTTTTTTTAATATCATTTTTTTTCTACCAGCTGTTTCTCAAGTAACTTTAATTCAAAATAATCAATATGCCATCATGGCGTATCTTGGGCAGGCTTCTCTGAGCCCCAACAGTGACCATTCCTGTGTTTGAGAAGTCCTCTGCTTTAAGAGACAGGACCACCTCCTGCTATAAAAACTGGAAAGGCCAGACACTCATTTTCTCGGAGTCTCTTGCAGCTAGGGGGAGGTCACATGACCTAGGCTTTGCCAGGCAGACACCTGTGCCGCAGACTTTGAATCCTGAAGTTGGCAACCTCAAGGGATAGGAACTGCAGAATCTGCTCTGGTGGCAGGTGTGTTGGCACCCTCCACTTCAAGAGGCAGCCACATCAGGGATTCTAGCAGCAGTGGCAGGGGCATTCTTGAGTCCAGACCCAGTGCCCATTGGAGTTGACTATGTAAGCTGTGCCCGACAACATCAGCCATGGTATCTGTACCAAACTAGTTCTGTAGTAGGATTTTAAGCATCACACCTGGCATCATATCTCTGAGCCTGGTTCTAGCCTTCCAGGAATTCTAGCAACTACCTGATTCCCTTTTCTGCTGAAATCAAGAGTCACTTCCTATTGCTTGTAGCTAAGTACTATATGGCTGTGGGAGACTTGCTCGTGGCCACCACATGGGAAGTGGCTGGCACTAGAACCCAGGTCCCCAAAGCTCTTGCTCTTTCCATGCACATGCTTCCAGGCAAGCGATCAAAGGATCCCAAAGTGCTGTGCAATCATAGAGGAAGTAAAGTCGCCACCAATTACTCTTATCCCAGAGACTTTGTGACTTTGTAAATGTTAATGAGGGAGTATTTAAAAAGAACCTGGAAGAATGAGTAGGATTTTTTACAGTTTTTTTAATTGAAGTGTAACACACATGCTCGTGTGTGTGTGTGTGCAGCTCAAAAAATGTTCACAAACTGAGCATACTTGTGTAACCGACATGAAAATGAAGAAATAAAGCATTACCAGCACCCCAGCAGCCTCCCTTTTCCTCCTCCTGCCCTATTCACCTCCCGCAAAGAGTACCCACTCTCCTGACTTTTACCACCACGGAACAATTTTGTCTATAAGTAGAATTATACTGTAAACTCTTGTTTCTGGCTTGTTTTGCACAACATGGTGTTTGTAATATGTGTTGATATTGTTACCTGTAGTTGAAGATCATTGATTCTCATTGTGGTAGTATTTCATTATGTGACTATAACTACATGTTATTTATCCATTCTACCGTTTGATGTACATAAGAGCCGTTTCCGGTTTGGGTCTGTAACAAGTAGTGCTGCTGTGGACATTGTGGTGGTCATATATGTATTTCTGTGGGAATATTTCTAGCAGAGTAATTGCTGGGTCATAGTGTATGTATATATTTAGCCTTGGTCAACAGTGCCAGTTTTCCAAAGAGCTGCACCAATTTACAGTGGTGTATGAGAGTGCCACCTGCTCCCCATCTTTCACTAACACTAGGATATGTTCAGAATCTTCCATTTCACTCATTCTGATGTGTGTGCAGTGGATGCTCATTATGGTTTTAATTTGTATTCCCTGATGATTAATGGAACTGATCGCTTTTTCATGTGTTCATTGGCCATTTCAATTTCATTAGGTTTCATCTCTTATGAAGTTATGTTTCCATTTGTCCATTTTTTGTATTTGCTTCTTTCCTTTTTCATTACTGACTGGTCAGAGTTTTATATGTATTCTGGATATAAGTCCTCTGTCAGCTTGCGGCTTGCCTTTTTAAAAACTAACGGCTTTATTGAGATATAAATTGCATACCATCAAGTTCACCCTTTTAAAGGTGGTTTTTAGTATATTCACAGAGTTGTGCAGCCATCACCCCTATCAAATTCCAGAAGGCTGTTCAGTTCCCTTGTTCCTTCTCTGTGGCTCACATTTATAGATGCACACCAGGTACTGGCGAGATGATGATGGGCAAGATAGAAGTGGCCCCTGACTTCACAGAACTTCTTGCGTAGCAGGGAAGACAAACAAACAACTGCAGTATAGAACAATTATTCTTGTGATAAGAGGAAGTTCAGGGTGTTATGGAAGCCTCTTGCTTGGGCACCTAGCTCAGCCCGAGGTTGGCGCATAGGGAAGAAGGCTCCGCAGAAGAAACAACATCTATGTGAAGAGAGAAAGACTGAGTAGGAGTGAGCAGGGGGAGAGTGGGAGGAGAGGAAGAGAGATGAAGAGGGGAGCCCTGCTGGAGAGAGAAGCTGCAGCTGAGCAGATGGCCAAGGAAGCAGCAGGAGATGGGTGAGGAAAAGAGAAGAGAGGCTCCGGGATGAAGGATCTTGAGGGCTTCACTCTTTTAAAGGCAATGGGGCACTTCCCCGGTGGCACAGTGGTTAAGAATCCACCAACCAATGCAGGGGACACGGGTTTGATCCCTGGTCTGGGAAGACCCCACATGCCGCGGAGCAAGGAAGCCTGTGTGCCACAACTACTGAGCCTGTGCTCTATAGCCTGCAAGCCACAACTGCTGAGCCCGTGCACCTACAGCCCATGGTCCGCAACAAGAGAAGCCACCGCAACGAGAAGCCTGTGCCTCGCAACGAAGAGTAGCCCCCGTTCGCCGCAACTAGAGAAAGCTCACGCACAGCAACAAAGACCCAACGCAGCCATATAAATAAATAAATAAATACATACATACATACATACATACATACATACATACATAAATAAATAAATGGCAATGGGGAGCCACAGAAGGTGCTGGAGCGTGGAAGTGACCAGATCAGATCTGTGCTTTAAGGAGATGAATCTTGCTATAATGTGCAGAATGGATTGGTGTGGGAGAGACTGGAGGCTGGGAGAATAGTTTCAAGTCTATTGCAAGAAGTGTGTCTGTGTGCATCTGTGCGTCTGTTAATTTTTAAATGCCTTTTGTAAATAGCCCTCTAATTGTGAAGTTTTGTTCTTTTCCTTTTTTTAAGTAGCTATTTGTGGGTGTGTAGTAACCCAACAAAAATGTCTCCAGGAATCCTCTCGGGCCCACTGGACGGGAACACACAGGGGGGCATTGTATCAGCTCTGTAGCCCTTTGTCCCAGGACACCCATTCCCCATACAGAAAATTTCCTGGCAAAGAGGCGAACTACTGTGGTTCAGCAGATGCTACTGTCCTGGACTCTTGACGGTCTGCCCACGTTTGGGAGAAGCAGGTAAAAACAAGAATGACCTTCAGGTCTCTAGTGACATGAAACCCTCTACCTGATCACAGCCCAGATAGTAGTAGAGAGGGTCCCTTCCTGGCTCAAACTCAATCTCCTGAATGAACGTTACCTGGGCCCCCAGATATTCTTAAAGATGCTGCAGTGCCTTAATTGATCTCAGAGAAATACAACAACCAATTTAGGCATTCTTTCTAGCTTTCCAGTTCTTGTCTTAGGAGGCATATGGAGTAAAAAAGTTAAAAAATTTTAATGTCTCAGTATTCACAACCTTGACTGGAAGAATCTGTGAATTGGGCAGTTTGCTCTGCATAATAAAGGAGGGGAGAAGAGGGTGGTGTTTGTTTTGTTTTGTTCCATGTGTTTGCTTCTCCTCCCTGCCTGGCCCCTCCACCATTCTCTCCAAGTTCATGGCGCTGTCATCTCTGACCAAATGAGCCCCTTCTTATTTTATGTTTTCCACTTCACCCTGAATCGCCACTCCTACTTTTCATCTCCACCGTAGACACTCCCTTTCATTTATTTAATTTATCTCATTAAAAAAACAAGCAAAAACTTTGCATTGACCACTCAGGCCCCTTCAGGCACTGGGCCACCTCTCTGCTTTCCCTTATAGCAAAATTCTTCAAAAGTGCTGTGTGCGGAATAGTCTTAGGAAGAGTCTTGGGAACAATGAGGGTGGGGACAGAATGGAACGGAGGAGCGACCATAGAAGTGGACAGAGGGCATGAGTGGGATAAAGCTGACCCCACGCAGGTATAGAGCTGAAGGTCAAGTGGAGTCACTGTCTCTCTCCCTCTGGTAAGCTTGGTGGCCTGAGGCCCAGGGACCCGCACTGGGTGGCTGTGGGACTGCCGACCTGGGTGGCCTCGGGGTTTCTGGTGGCCAGACACGAGGGTCATGGAGGCCTGCATGAGAACTTCTGTGGTCACAGCCGCAGGCACCCAGGTGTGGATTTCCACCAAGGACAATCATGCCTGTGCCCATGGCCACACTCTCAAGAGCATCTGGCGTGGGCACACCCCCGGTCACGACCATGGAGGATTTGCCCCATGGCCACAGCCATGGCCAGTCCCATGACAGCCTCTCCCACAGAGGACATGGATATGACCATGAGCACAGCCTATGCGCTGGGGCCACAGTGCTGATCTCTGCAGCTCCATTTTTCTTCCTCTTCCTTATCCCCGAGGAGTCCAGGTCCCCTGACACTGCTTTCCACTCCAGATTTTACTCAGTTTTGCCTGGGGTGGGCTCCTGGGAGATGTCTTCCTCGACCTCATGCCCCGTGCCCTGGAACCTCTTTCTTACCACTGGCTGAAGCACAACGGGAGGGCCCTATGCTGTCTGCGAGATGGTGGGTCCTCAGTGGAACTATCGCCTCTCTTTGCGAGGCGAGGCGGGAGGAGAAGCACATGCTCTGGATCACACATGGAAGTCACGGACGTGGAAGACAGGAGCATCCCCTGAAGGAGAAGCAGAGCTCAGAGGAAGAAGAAAAGGAAGTGGGGCGGAGGGGTCTCAGAGGAGGAGAGGAGGGAGCACAGGGCGCAAAGATGGGCCCAGGAGACCTCAGAATCCTGAAGGGGAAAAGTCAGGTTCAGACCTGCATGTACTGCGGTAGCTGAATCTGGCTGCTGACTGGCACCAACCTCACAGGTGGTCTGGCCACGGTGCTTCATTTCGGGGGATCGGGGGCTGGAGATCCCACTTCCTGCAGTGGGACAGTCAGACCCCACTGACTGTCCCACTGCAGGAAGTGCCCCAAGAAGTCGGAGACTATGCCTTGTTGGTCCAGTCTGGCAATAGGGGCGCTGGTGTGTGCAGCCTTACGGTCCTAACTCAAGGAGGGGCGTGGGCAGTAAAGTGCAGGCGGGGCAGGTCCTGGCTGGGCTCTGCCACTCACTGCTTTATCTACAGAGCAACTACGTCCCATGTCCGCCTGGCCTGAGTTGTTGAGGGAGGTGTCACCATTGCAATCCCTTCCTGGAGATGCTGGGGCAGGTTGTCAGAACGGTGCTGATGGTCCACTCGAGGGAGAGGTGGGAAAAACTGCCCCCACCCCTGCCCCAAACTTCTAGCCTCTAACTCCTCCAGGTCAGGGGTCTGTGGAGGTTGGAGGCCCTGGCTAGGGAGCTCTGCTAAAGGAAAGAGCTGTATCTGAGGGAAGTGGAGGCTTTGGCACGAGGACCGTCAGGGTCTGGCAGTCTTACAGGGGCTGTAGAGGCGAAATTGAGAGGCCAGGGGGACGGTGCCATCAGGCACAGGCTGGCCACGTTGTTGGGTTTGGAGGGGTACCTGGGGCCACGAAGAAGGCTGGAAGAGAGAGAGGGGATGGCAGCCCACCCCATGTCCCCACCCCACCTGTTCTCAGAGGACCAAGCTGCCACACACAGGCTTCTCCAAGGTCTGCCTCCCTTCTCCCACCTGGTGGTGGAAGCTCCAGGGAAGACCAGAGCCCTGGACAGAGGGGGAAGCAGGAGGAGGTGAGGATAAACATCAATTAAACTTCAATCACGTGACCTGATCCAGGAGTGACGGGAGGAAGGGATTTAGCTGCTAATCTCGTGGCTTGATTTGTGTGTGTGTGTTTCTATTCTTTTTATATTACTGTTTGAATGGAGAGTAGGGGTGATGAAATAAAGTCCTTGGATCTTCAGCCCCACCAAAAAAAACAAAAGTGCTGTATCTGCTTGCTTTACCCACTTCTTTTCCTGGTCTCTCTAAAGCTCTCTCTAGTAGTGAGGCTTTCAACCCCATCATTGCACTAAATTATCTTTGCCAAAACTATTCAGTCCTCCTCGCTCATTTTATCAGCTTATCAGCAGAATCGGGCACAGCCTATTGCTCCTTCCTTCTGGAAATGGTTGCACCCTCTCTTGGTTCTCTTCCAACCTCAGCGGCCATTCTTTTTCGGCCTCCTTTGTTGGCTCCTTACCACCTTCCCTCCTTCTAAATAATGGAGTGTCTCGGGGCTTGGTCTCAGGCTCTCTTGCTGTTGTGGTCTCTAGGTGACTTCATGTAATCCCATGATTTGAATACCTTCTATCTACTGCAACTCCCAAAAGTGTATCCTCAGACCTTTCCCCTGAATTCTATTCTAGATAAATGGCCAACAGACTTCTCAGTACCTCCACTTGGATGTCTAACGGGCATCCCAAACATAAACCAAACCAAACTCCTGTTTTTTCCACCTAAACTTACTCTTCCCCAGTCTTTCCCTCCCAGTGAACCGTCAGCAACATCTGTGGTTCCTCCTGTTCCCTCACAGCCATTTATTAATAAATTGTCCGCTCTTTTTAAAACTCTCTCTGTTCTCCCAGTTTGCAACTTGTCTTTTTACTCTTGGTGGTATCTTTTTTTTTTTTTTTTCTGCCTTTATTTTTTTATTTTTTATTTTTAAATTTATTTATTTATGGCTGTGTTGGGTCTTCGTTTCTGTGCAAGGGCTTTCTCTAGTTGTAGCAAGCGGGGGCCACTCTTCATCGCAGTGCGCGGTCCTCTCACTATCGCGGCCTCTCTTGTTGTGGAGCACAGGCTCCAGACGCGCAGGCTCAGTAGTTGTGGCTCACGGGCCTAGTTGCTCCGCGGCATGTGGGATCTTCCCAGACCAGGGCTCGAACCCGTGTCTCCTGCACTAGCAGGCAGATTCTCAACCACTGCGCCACCAGGGAAGCCCCTCTTGGTGGTATCTTTTGATGAACAAATGTAATTTGTTTCTTTTATGGTTAACACTTCTGAAAATACCTTGTTTGAAATATTTCCCATCTCTAGTTCTTGAAGATACTCTCTGGCAGCTTTTCTTTTTTCTCTAAAGATTTGCCTTTCACATCTCTCCTACCACCCTGTTCTAAATTACCAGCACCGTGTCCTGGATCACTGTAACCCCTCCTCACTGCTCTCCCAGCCTCTAGTCTTGCCTCTGCACAATAACCATGGTGATCCTGTAAAAACAAGCCAGATGGTTTCAATCCTCTGCTAAAAAGCGTCTAATGGATTCTCATTTTGTTCCCAGCAAAAACCTCAGCACTTACCACAGCCTGCAAGGCCCTGTGTGACCTGGCCCACTACATCTCTCGCTTCCTGTAACTCCCTCTCTCACTCTACTCGGGCCATGCACTGGCCTCCTTAATGTCCTAAAACATGCCAAACATTCTCCCACCCCAGGACCTTTGCACATACTGTCCTCTTTGCCCGGAGTTCTCTTCCCTCACATAACCAGTCTTGTTCCTCTTAAAGCAGGCTTCTGCCCCCAGGTCTCCTTATCAGAGAGGACTTCCACAGCCGCCCTGTATAAAATAGCACATCTCCTCCACCCGCAATCTCCATCCTGTGTTCCTCATTTATTTTACCTTGTCATCTCTCTTCTTCTAGTAGAATATAAGTTCCATAAAAACCACAATTTTGCTTAGTGTGCTGCTATATTCCCAACGTCAAGAGTGGTGCCTGACAGACAATAAGTATTAAAAAAATACTACTGAATACATGATGGGATGAATGAATGTGTCTTGAAAAATATACAGTGTTCATTTAAGAATAAATGCTTTGAATGTACATAAATTTACATAAATGTCATGTAGATATTCTGCTTCTTACTTCTCACTAAACATATTTAAGATCGAACCGTACTGCTGAATGTAAATCCAGTTCGTTATTTCTGACCACTGCATAGTGTGCCATCAAATGCCACATTTTCTCATCCGTCTCCTTAATGATGGACACACAGTTTGCCTGCAGCTCCAGCTATATACACAGCATGAAATAAACTTTCTGCAACTTACACCTTATGAATCTGTGTGAAAGATCTTTTTGGTATTTTGGGGGTGGGGAGTGGAGGGAATGGGACGGTATGTATACTCACGAGTAGAATTGGTGAGTCACAGGACAAACATAGATACGCTTAATTCAACTAAGTACAGCCAAAAGGCCTGCCAGGGAGAAAGCACACATAATTTATGCCTCCCCCCATCAGCAATTTGTGGAAAATCCTGTTTCCTCCATATCCTTCCTGGCCCTTTGAAGTACCTTGAGTTTCTAATTTTTGGCATTATTACAGATATAAAATATTATCTAATTGTTGTTTTCATTTGCATTTCTCTGATTACCAGGTAAGAGCACATAGAGTTTTAGTTCCGACGTTTGCAACCTTCGGGTTCTTTTGTTGTTGTTGTTTGTTTTTTTGTTTTTCTTGAGGGGGAGAGGGAAGGAAGGGGAGAAATCACTATTTAGACACTAATAAAATTTATTAAGTCATTTATTCTCCTTTATTCCCCATATCTCATTGCTTTCTCCTGGATTCAGTTCTCTTCTTGCTCTATGCTTACTTTAGGAGGGATTTCAAAGAAGCTCTTTACATGGCAACATTTCTGAGACCTTGAATAAATATTTACTTTCCTCGAGTATTTAAATGACAGTATAGGACTTCCCTGGTGGCACAGTGGTTAAGAATCCACCTGCCAATGCAGGGAACATGGGTTCGAACCCTGGTCTGGGAAGGTTTCACATGCCGCGGAACAACTAAGCCCACGTGCCACAATAACTGAGCCTGCGCTCTAGAGCCGGCGAGCCACAACAGCTGAGCCCACGTGCCACAACTACTGAAGCTTGCGCACCTAGAGCCCATGCTCTGCAGCAAGAGAAGCCACCACAATGAGAAGCCCGCACACCGCAATGAAGAGTAGCCCCCGCTCACCGCAACTAGAGAAAGCCCGTGTGCAGCAACAAAGACCCAATACAGCCAAAAATAAATAAATAAAATAAATAAATTTATTTAGAAAATAAAAATAAATAAATAAATAAATAAATGACAGTATAACCAGAGATAAAATTCTAGTGTCAAAGTTCTTTGCCTTCAGCACTTTGAAAATATTAGTCCATTGTCTTTTGCATCCCAGCTATTGAGGTCAACGATCTAACCATATTGCCAGGAGTTTTTCTCCCCCACATTGTGTTGTATTTGTAAAATACCAAATAAAATATGTAACATTTTAAAAAATGGCTCTGAACCGCCCTAATTGAACTCGAGTTGGAGCATTACCAGTCCTGTTTAATAATCTACCTCTGTGTTCTTTCCCTATCATATTCTCTATTCTCACCCACTCCGCACCAGGGAAACAATTTCCTGAATATTCCTCATTTTAAAAATAAATTTGTCAAAAAAATAAATAAATAAATAAATAAATTTGTCATAAATGTGTGCTTCCCTAAAATAATACATTGTTTAGTTTTGGAGTTTTTTTTTTCAGCTTTTCATAAATGAGCTCATATTGTGCATAGTCTTCTGTAACTTCTTTTTTTTTCACTCAACTTTATATTTCTGTTTCATCTGTTTTGTTGCATGTAGCTGTACCTAATTCTGTTTCTTTCTGCATAATATTCCACTTTGGAAACATGTTACAATCTACCCATTATCCTGATGACAGACATTTAGGTTTACATCCAAGTTTTTGCCAGTAGAAAGGATATTGCTATGAATATTTTATACATATCTCTTGGTACATGCATACAATTGTTTGGAGTAGAAATGCTGGGTCATAAGGTTTGCACATCTTTAATTTTATTCAATAATGCCAACTTGTTTTCTAAAGTATTTGTAAAATTTCCTCTTCCACCAGCAGTACATGAGAGTTCTGTTTAATCCACATCTTCAACACTTTGTATTACTAGACTTCTTAATTTTGAGTAGTCTAGTAGATGTAAACTGGTACCTTGTGATCTTAATTTGCATTTCCTAGATTTCTAGAGAGGTTGAGCATCTTGTCATATGTTGATAAGTTCTTCTGTGAAATGCTGGTTCAAGTCTTTGCCCATCTTTGCATTGGGTTGTGTGTCTTTTTCTTATTTGTTTATGGTAGTTTGTAACAGTATCTATTCTAGATGCTAATCTTTTCTCAGTTTCAATAATTTTGTTGCAAATATCTTCTCCCAGTTTACAACTTGTCTTTTGACTCCCTTTGTGATATCTTTTTTTTTTTTTAGGCCACACCATGTGGCATGTGGGATCTTAGTTCCCTGACCAAGGATCAGACCCATGCCCCCTGTATTGGGAGTGCGGAGTCTTAACCACTGGACTGCCAGGGAAGTCCCATCTTGGTGGTATCTTTTGATGAACAAACATTTTTTACTTAATGTAGTCAAATTTATTCATATTTTTATTTTATAGTTAGCAGGTTTTTTGTATCTTGTTTAAGGAAATCTTTCCTATCCCTAGGCCTTAAAGACATGCTCTCGAAGCTTTTTTTTTTTTTTTTTTAATTTATTTTTGGCTGCATTGGGTCTTTGTTGCTGCGCACGGGCTTTCTCTAGTTGTGGCGAGCGGGGGCTACTCTTCATTGCAGTGTGCAGGCTTCTCATTGTGGTGGCTTCTCTTGTTGCGGAGCACAGGTTCTAGTCTTGCGGGCTTCAGTAGTTGTGGCATGCGGGCTTCAGTAGTTGTGGCTCACGGGCTCTAGAGCGCAGGCTCAGTAGTTGTGGCGCACGGGCTTCGTTGCTCCGTGGCATGTGGAATCTTCCCGGACAAGGGCTTGAACCCGTGTCCCCTGAATTGGCAGGCGGATTCTTAACCACTGCGCCACCAGGGAAGCCCAAGCTTTTTTTTTTAAGTTTTGCCTTTCACATGAAAGTTTTTAATCGTTAGGAATGAACTTTTATGTGTAGGGTGAAGTATGAATCCAATTTCATTTTTTCTATATGCATAACCATATAGTCTCGGTGTCACTCATCCTTTCTCTAATATCTACAAAGCTGCCTCTGTCTTATATCAAATTTTCATATACATGTGGGGCTTTTTCTATGTTATTGTTTTCTTTGGTGAGTTTGTCAGTATATTTGCTTTTTTGTTGTTGGTTTTTTTGTTGTTTTTTCTAAATTTCATTTATTGAAGTATAGTTGATTTACAATGTGTTAATTTCTGCTGTACAGAAAAGTGATTCAGTTATACATATATACACATTCTTTTTTACATTCTTTTCCATTATAGATTATTACAGTATATTGAATATAGTTCCTTGTGCTATACAGTAGGACCTCATTGTTTATCCATCCTGTATATAATAGTTTGCATTTGCTAATCCCAAACTCCCAATCCATCCCTCTCCCATGCCCCTTCCCCCTTGGCAACCACAAGTCTGTTCTCTATGTCTGTGAGTCTGTTTCTGTTTCATAGATTAGTTCATTTGTGTCATATTTTAGTTTCCACATATAAGTGATATCATATGGTATTTGTCTTTCTCTTTCTGACTTACTTCGCTTAAGATACTGCATTTTCTTAATTAATACAGGAGGTCAAGGCCTCCCACCTTAAATTGCTCTTTAGCAGTGGCTATTTTTGGACATTTGTCTTCATAAAAATAATAGAATCAGCTTGCAAGTTCCTCAAAACTTCTGTTTGGATTTTTATTGGATAATGGACAATAAAAATAAATCTGTTTGGAGAAAACTGACATCTTTACAATGGTATAATTCCACTTACACCCCTACTGTCCTTTGTGTCGTTGCCACATATTTTATGTCTACATGTGTTAAAAAAAATCCCAACTTACACTGTTATTAGTTTTGCTTTAAAGTCAATTGACATTTAAGAAATTTAAGAACAAAAAGTTGTATTTTAAAATATTCATCCACTTATTTACCATTCCCATTGTTCTTCCTTCCTTCCTTTCTTTTTTTTTTTTTTTAACAGGAAAACAATACATTTATTAAGAGGCATGAAAATGCATAAACTCACTTATAAATAAATGTAGCATAATTTACCCAGTGAAAAAATAGCTAAAATCCATGAGTAAACTGGATTTTATCTTTGAAAAGTTTACATATTTGATCTCTAATAATTTCCGCCTCCATCATGATCTCTTAGTAGCAGCAGTAGTAGCAGTAGTAGTAGCTGTTACCAGTGATTATCATATGGGAGGGAAATTTTTCAAGAATTTTCTTTAGAAATGAACTAGTGCAAACAAATTCAGATTGTGAGGGATACAGTAAGACCTGGGGCTTATCTTCTGAAAGGTAGAAAATAAAAATCCCAAACATTCATTAAGAAATGAAAAAGCAAATTACATTTTGATCATTGAAAAATAACACATATGGACATTATAAAACATTCTTAACCAGTGATTGCAATAATTACATTTTAAAATGTTCATTCAAGTACTGGTGATCAATAAACATTCAAAGTCTCATTAAAAGTAACACTAGGCATAGATACATGTGAACAATGCTTCTTTTGATTTAACAACAACAAAAATCATGTCAACAGGAGACAAGTTACCCTTAAAATACTGTATTTTTTTTTTTTTGTCTGTAAATGATTTTCCACGGTCTGTATATTTTATTTGTGAGGAACCAACGAACATCTCACAATGGCTAATTAAGAAGTCCTTTTTATAAAATGAATCTCGATATTATAGAGATAAACATTCTAAAACACAAATTCAGCTTAAAAATAACAGTGCAGAATCAGTTTTCTTTGGTAAGAAATTGTTAATTCCTTGCCACTGTTGGTTTGCTGTTGTGCAGACTCTATCAGAACACTTCTTTGATATTTACCAAAGAGCTATTTAATGAGCTGAAAAGATTTCATAAACTCTGGTACCAGGATAGCAATGTAGAGCTTACGTCAAAATTGCACTGAAATCAACATCATTTCCTTCATTACTGTTGTTAATGAATCTTCATTCAAAAAGCTCCCTCCTAATTTTGGCCTGAGTCTCAGGCTTTAATAAAAGTTCCTTTATCTGTTTCACTTTGGACTGCAGACCCATCCTCTCTCCGCACAAAGCTTCATTAATTAAGTCCCGGATTCCAATAGTTTTCTGGCCTGTGGGAAAAAAATTATATGATACATTTTATGTGCAAATGCCAATGAAAAACATTAAATATGGCACACAGACTTATCAAAAGAGGGTTAAAAAGAAACATTTAAATGCTGCCCACATTTATAGAAAAGGTTGCATTTCACCAAAAATATATCATTTACATGAAACAAGATCACTGAATAGCAACAGCCCACATAGGACAAACATGAAACATTATGGACTAACTCTATGGATAATAATTTCAACAGTGATCATTTTAATCATAGCACTTGTTAGCTCTGTGTGTGTTTTGGCCTCAGATAAAGTAGTCAAATGCCCTGCTAAGCAATATAAATGGCAGCATTCCATTTACAGCAAGGCCCCTTCCATGGCCTTTAATTTGAGTCCACGAGGCATAACACAAAATCCTCTCTCCCACAGCCTCGGCTGAGGGCAAGTGAAACCGGGGCCATTCTTCCTTCATAAATTAATTTCCTCTGATAGTCCCAGCACTCCATTTCTCTTCTGTTGTGTTTCAGGAATGCAAACACATCAATCATGAAAGTATTAGGCAATCTCCACAGATTGGACAAGAGACACTTAAACAGTACAATGCAAATTAGCCCATTGACTCGGCAGAGGGAGCAGGGATGCTTCTCACGGAGCGGCGGGGGCCTGCCTGCCTTCAGGTCTCATTTCCTGCTGTTGCCACTGTCAGTGCCATTCTTATCAGCCTCTTCAGTTTTCACAGAGCTCGCATCCCCTGGCTTGTTTTTGTTCTGTGTTTCTTCCAGATACTGCTGGACAGCCTTGAGCACCTCATTCTCCACCAGCCTCTTACTGAGCCTTACCAGTTCAGCATCATCAGGCTCACCTCCATTCTTAGCACCTGCTAGTGATGGAGGGTCTCCTGCAGAGGTGGGGGTCAGCTGTGGCTCACTGCAGGGACAAGGACACTGGCAGCAGAAGTTCTGGGAAGCTCTCCCTGGCCTTAGCCCTCCTGGAGTCTACCACCAGCCCCACAAAGGACCCTGTGGGTTCCAGTGCTGAGTCACCGCAGGCCAAACAACCAACAGGGAGGGAACTCAGCCCTCCTGCCTTCCTTTCTATAGACCTAAATTTCCAATTGCTATCACTTCTTTTCAGCCTACTTAATGTCCTTTAGAATTTCTTGTGGTGAGTGTCTGCTGGTGAAAAATCGGTTCAGCTTTGATTTATCAGAAAATATCTTGATTTCACCCTCAGTTTTGAAAAAATTTTTTACTAGATATAGAATTCTAGGTTGACTTTTCTTTTTCCTCCAACCTTTTAAAGATGTAGTTCCATCACCTGCTAGCTTCCAATCCGATAAGAAATCAGTTGTCATTCTTATCATTGCCCCCCTATTTGCAATGCAACTATTTTCTCTTGCTGCTTTAAATATTTTCTCTTTATTTTTGATTTTCAACAGTTTGATAATGATGTGCCTAGGTGTGGTTTTCTTTGACTTTATCCTCCTTAAGTTTTGTTGAGCTACCTGGATCTTTGGGTACTGTTTTTTAAACCAAATTTTTGGCTAGTATTTCTTCAAAAAATTATTTTTGCCCTATTATTTCTCTGCTTTCTTTGTGAGACCCCAATTCCTGAAATGTACCTGCCTAACAAAGCATGGTCAAAGTGATCTGTCAGTAATTTAACTGCCTGCTAGAATAAAATAACATTCTTCAGAGGAAGATAACAGAATACAGTTTCTATGACATATCATCCACAATGTCAAGTATATAATAAAATTATTAGACATTCAACAAAACAGGAAACTGTGACCTGTAATAAAGAGAAAGATCAGTCAATATAAAGATACCCACAAATGACCCAGACATTGGAATTAGCAGACAAAGAATTTGAGATAAAATTGATAAATTTGTTAGAGTCTACAGGAGAAGATCTACATAGTGACTGAAGACATAGGAAATTTCAGGAGAGATTTGGAAACTATAAAAAAAAAAAAAAAAAAAGAAAAAAGAATGGAAATCCCCAAACTGAAAATACAGTATCTGCAATCAAAAACGCTTTGGATGTGATCAACATTAGGTTGGATACAACCAAGGAAATGATCAGTGAACTTAGAAACAGATCAATGGATGGGAGTTCCATGGTGGCCTAGTGGTTAGGATTCTGGGCTTTCACAGCTGTGGCCTGGGTTCAATCCCTGGTCGGGGAACTGAAATCCTGCACGCTGTGTGGTGTGGCCAGGGGGAAAAAACAAAACAAAACAAAACAAAAAACAGATCATTGAATATCATCTCAACAGAGAGAATGAAAGACTGAAAATCAGGGAAAAAAAGGAAAACAAATTAATGCCCAAAGGGCAATAAAACCATAATCTTTGTGGTTATCTTTTCTGGTAAAATTTTTTTGTATTGCCATTGGACAAAAAGCATTTGCATTGCTCTCAGTCTTCTACAAATTAACATCTAGGCTTTCAGAGTTTTTAAATGTTTTAATCAATAGTAAATAATAAATGAAATAAAAGTACACTCCTCTAAAGAATTGGATAATCACTGATAGGACTTGCTAGGCAATGCCCCAGAATATTAAAAAGAAATGCAATAATTCCTTTTAGCCTATTTCCAAATTTTGAAGTTTTTCTTAACAAGCGTTAAGCGCTAAGGCTTAAAAAGAGAGAAATGTAGCTTCTAATAACTTTCTCTTTCTTCTTTTCTTCTCTCTTTCTCTTCCTCTTCTCTCAAAGACTTCTAAAGTTTTGTATATACCAAGGACTATGCTAAACATTTTAGAAATATAAACTTATTTAATCATAGTAAAAGATAAATTGTCCCAAACTTGATCTAGGGAAAAATGCTTCTGTGGGATCTAATTCACAGTTTTCCTCTAGGAAAAACAAAAACAAAATTTCTGAGAAAATGTTTAAAACAAGTTTCTGATGAATTTTAATGGGATTAAGACTTATTCTGGAAACTAGCTACTCACCTACCCAACTGACTTCTATCTGAGAGTATGAGCATCTTCTATCAAGAGTCTAGAAATCCTTTTTTCTTTATCTGATCAAACAATGATTGTCTATCTATTTTCTTTTTTCCATAATGGAGCAATTTTTTTTTTTTAACCTTTTGGCCCTGTGGGATCTTATTCCTCAACCAGTGATCGAACTGCACCCCCTGCATTGGAACCACAGAGTCTTAACCACTGGGAAGTCCCTGGAGAAAATTTTTTTATTTGGCCCACTAAAAAGCCTTTTCCCTTGGAACAAGATTATAATAAAATTTGACATATGCTATTAACTAAATTATCTATAAAATCCAATTTTCTTTAGCAACCCTCATTACAACCCAAGAGATCTAAATAGGACTCAACTCTCCTTTCCCACCCAATTTTTGTGGATCAAAGCTTCAAACACTTCCCTTTCCCAGGAAGATGACATCACAAGTCAGAAGTTTATGGCAGACACAATACACATGTTTGGATGTGTATGGGGGGGTGGGGGTGGGGGGAAAAAGTGATCTGCCTTCAGTTCACACCAGAGTGAGCACAGAGGACCATCTATCAACGTGGTAGAATATTTCCAGAGGTTCAGATGTCCTGGAGAAATAACCTTGGACTTCAAGGCAGCCTTTGTAAGCAGATTAGCTTAGGGGATCCCTGGAGAAAGAGAACCAGGAATGGCTTTCTCAACATAAGAGAACTCATTTTGGCCTAAGCCATTTTCTTTTTTTTCTTTTTTTTTTAAATTTTTAAATTTATTATTTATTTATTATTTTTATTTTTGGCTGTGTTGGGTCTTCGTTTCTGTGTGAGGGCTTTCTCCAGTTGCGGCGAGTGGGGGCCACTCTTCATCGCGGTGCGTGGGCCTCTCACTATCGCGGCCTCTCGTTGCGGAGCACAGGCTCCAGACGCTCAGGCTCAGTAGTTGTGGCTCACGGGCCCAGTTGCTCCGCGGCATGTGGGATCTTCCCGGACCAGGGCTCGAACCCGTGTCCCCTGCATTGGCAGGCAGATTCTCAACCACTGCGCCACCAGGGAAGTCCCTAAGCCATTTTCTGATCTAAGCCTGGCTGCAATGCTTGCCCTTGAACAGGTCTCAGTAATTAATGATCTTGAGGGAGGAAATGCAGAAACAAGGGAGGAGCAGTCGAGAAACAATAGTACTGCCTTGGGGCAGGGTCCTGGTTCCTCAAGAGATATATATAATAATATATCTTTGAGTTCTGCAGGAAGTAAGGTCCCCACCCACATGGAGGATGGGATGATGATGTTGATCCTCCTGACTTTAATCAACTAAAGCTTGGACTCTGTCAACCTTTGCCCCAATTCTATGCTGAGTTCTCCTCTGCTCAAGCCCCCTCATGAATATGAATATACCCTTAGCTTAAAACTTCCCCAGTCTTGACGGTAACGGTTCTAACTTCATAAGGTAGGCGTAAGGATTAAATAAGTTCATGTAAAATACTTAGAACAGCTCTGACATATGCTAAAAACTCAATAAATGTGAGCTGTTACCACCATCATCGTTATTCTTGGTATTATTATCGTTGTCACAAACTTGTCCTAGACGATCTTAAAAGATGTGCATAAGGGCTTGCGGAAAGAGTAGCTTTCACCCTAACTTGGGTTTATATTCTGTCCGTAGCGTTAAAGAATTTCAGATGAACCCCGTAGACATTTGTTATATGGCATCTATACTATACAACTGATAACATTTTTTTACTATATGGATATTTTCTTTATGTGATTAAACATGCAAATATCTGGTTCACCTATTAAAAAACAAACAAACAAACAAAAAACTTCTCCAATTTTTTTTTTTTTTAATTTATTTATTTTTGGCTGTGTTGGGTCTTCGTTTCTGTGCGAGGGCTTTCTCTAGTTGTGGCAAGCGGGGGCCACTCTTCATCGCGGTGCGCAGGCCTCCCACCGTCGCGGCCTCTTTTGTTGTGGAGCACAGGCTCCAGACGCGCAGGCTCAGCAATCGTGGCTCACGGGCCCAGTTGCTCCGCGGCATGTGGGATCTTCCCAGACCAGGGCTCGAACCCGTGTGCCCTGCATTGGCAGGCAGATTCTCAACCACTGCGCCACCAGGGAAGCCCAAAACTTCCCCAATTTTGCTGTTTCGGGAGCCACTGCTTCGGGAACGATCCCCAGTGTTCTCCTTACTTGCTGCAAGTAATAATAAATCCCTCCTTCTCCCAATCTTTGGCTTGGTTGTGTCTATTGGCTTGACACCCACCAAGAGGCAAACCCAGTTTGGGGGTAATATTCCCAGAAACAAGACTGTCAAATGGAGCTCAGACTTGAGACACCAGTTCTTAGAGAGCTGATAGTGATGCCCAAAACTTTAGAAGCCCAGACCCTGATAAACTAGGTCCTGAAGAATAGCAGGTAACCCCTCCTTATCAGAAAATCCAGAGGCAGCTTGGGCTTGTGGCAGGTCAAATTGGGGACCACTTTATTCCTACTGTTCCTCTTCTCTCACATTTCCCACAGCTAGCAATGGTCCTTGTCAGGGACCAACAGCAGATTGCCCCAAACTTTGAGGGGCTGTGGTTATGTAAGCAGATAGGGTAGGGGGTCCCTGGAGAAAGAGAATGAAGCATGGCTTTCTTGACATAAGAGAAGCCATTTTTGGCCTAAGCCATTTGTGATCTAATCCTGGCTACAATGCTTGCCCTTGAACAGGTCTCAATAATTAATGATCTTAAGGGAACAAAAGAATGCAGAAACATTACCTGCTATCAGGCAAGAGAAGTAACATTAGCAAAGATAACATATCAGTTGTGAAGACTCCCAGTTATCTTTCAGTGGTAAAGGTTAGCCTGAAGCACTCAACCACCAGATCAACCAGAACCTAAGGAACGATGATGTTGACCTTTTCTGACCCTGGTGACTTCAATCAACTAAAGTTCGGACTCTGTCAACTGTCCAAGCCCCTTCATAAATATGCATGTACCCTCAGCTTAAAACTTCCCCAATTTTACTGTTCTGGGAGATGCTGCTTTAAGTAAGATCCCCAGTGTGTTCTCCTTAGTTGCTGCAAGTAATAAATCCTTTCTTCTCCTGATCTTTGGCTTGGTTGTGTCTTTTGGCTCTATACTCACCAAGAGGTGGACACAGTTTTCCGGTCACAACTGAAGGGGTTATTTGGCAGTGGTCTGCAACTGTGAGGGGTCCATTATCTGGGTCAGAGGCCCCCAGTCTTCTCTGAGGTTTGAGACAGGGGGCTTTGATGGCTCCGCAGTCCCTCCAGAGCCACCCTGGAGAAATTATGTTTACTCCACAAGAAGAGAAAGCTGTGGGAGGGTGAGGTTTGGACTACATGTAGAAGGAGCCTCTGGAGGACATAATAAGCATTGGCCTTTCCTTGTGGAGCTCTGCAAAGATTTACCAGGGGAAAACTGGTAATGGGACATAAATTACCCTGAGAGTCTAAAGCAGAGGATTCTGGCTTTAAGAATCAGCTCTCAGGGTCTTCTTAGTGAAAAATCAAAACGGTGTTTCCCAAAGTAAGATTCCCTATCAGAATTTCCTGGGGATGTTTATTCAAAATGCAGATTCCTGCCTTCCACACAGATCGCAACTCTGGGGGTGAGGCCCAAGAATCTACATTTTTTAATCAGGCTGCCCAGATTCACCATCTTGAGGAGCTTGGGGTGAAGCAGGAAGAACAGTCCAGGTGTGTCTCTTAAATGTTCAGGGGAAATGAAAATTAAGCCTCTAGGAAAGAAAAACTCTAGGGTGTCAAACCACAGAGTGTCTGTGCAGTGAATTGTTTTGTATTCACTCAGTTGGCTTTAATATAAGAAATAGAAACAGGGGCTTCCCTGGTGGCGCAGTGGTTGAGAATCTGCCTGCCAATGCAGGGGACATGGGTTCGAGCCCTGGTCTGGGAAGATCCCACATGCCGTGGAGCAGCTGGGCCCATGAGCCACAATTACTGAGCCTGCGCGTCTGGAGCCTGTGCTCCGCAACAAGAGAGGCCGTGATAGTGAGAGGCCCACGCGCCGCGATGAAGAGTGGCCCCCGCTTGCCGCAACTAGAGAAAGCCCTCGCACAGAAACGAGGACCTAACACAACCATAAATAAATAAACAAATACTTTAAAAAAAAAAAAAAAAAGAAATAGAAACAAACCAGAGGTAGCCTTTTAAAAATTTTATATTTTTTATTATAGGATTATTTAATACAACAAAAGACTTTCCAATATAAAATGTCTAATCTACCTATTCTAGCCTAACATTTCTATTAATTCACTTTACATTTACACATACTTCTTTGGCGTGAGGTTGAAGACCATAGCATCTCAACCTATATTGGGTGCCTGTGATGGTCCATGAGTTGCCTTGCAGGTATGGAAGCTCCTCACCCTCTTTCCAGCTGCTGCCTGGACCTTAGGAGAGTGGAGGAATGCCAGGCACTCCTACTGTGGGAGTAGGTGTCTAGATATGATTAGTGCACATGCTGGCCCTACTACCCCCACTCATCTGGTTGTAGGTTCGTTTAAGTTAGACAATCCTGATTTGTTGATAAGACATGGTGACCCTCCTTGGGATGTAAGCAACGGGTCAAGTCATAATTCATACACTCTACACCTGGCCTAAATGTCTTTCTCCATTGCCCATGGGTCACTGGACCACAACCCCTCAGGCATTCCCCAAGGCCGAAAGGGAAGGTGTGTGATCCAAATTTATATTTGCTGACTGGCTTCCCTGTGTTTTGTTTCTAGCTAGCCCTACATTTACAAGACAATGTGATAAGGACCTTGCCCAGCTAAGGAATTTGGGTGCGGGGGATATGTACCCTCAGCTTAAAACTTCCCCAATTTTAAAGAGAAAAAAGAAAGACCTCTTAGAATGACAGGAGTTGTGGCTCATTTTAAATGAAGTCAAGAATGATTTGCATCACTGACCACTTACGGCCACCACTGCCAGAAGAGTTCTGAGTCCAAAGGTGAAGAAAGTTGAGCCAGGCCTCTCTGGCCTTCCCTTCCTCTCACCTGGGTGAGACTGGGAGGCATTCACTGACCAGATTGAGGAGGCTTGTTTGCTTACTGACTGACCAGTAGGATAAGGTCTGTCTACATTCCCTCCCTCAGTGTCAAGTCGTTTGTAATGTTGTGGTCTCAGCCCTCAGCAGATAAACCAAACCCTGAACTTGAGTTCTGTTATATGCTGGCTGTGTGATTTTCGGCAACTAACTTCTCCTTCCTCGGTCCCACTTTACTCATCTCTAGAATGGGGATAATACCTCTGCATTAGCTTGTGAGGGCTGCTCCAAGAAAGTAACACAGACTGGTTGATTTAAACAACAGAAATTTATTTTCTTGAATTCTGGAGACTAGAAGTCTGAGATCAAGGTGTTGGCAGGGTTGGTTTCTTCTGAAACCTCTCTCCTTGGCTTGTAGATGCCCACATGTTCTTCTTTCTATATGTGTCTGTGTCCTAATTTCCTCTTATAAGGGCACCAATGGTATTGGATTAAGGCCCACCTAATGACCTCATTTTAACTTAATTATCTCTTTAAAGACCCTATCTCCAAATACAATCACATTATGAGGTACCCGGGGTTAGGACTCTAACATTGAATTTTGGGAGGACAAAATTCAGCCCATAACAACCTACTAGGTATTATTGTGAGGACTGAATTATCTAAGGCGTTTAAAGCATTAACATAAAGCCTGACATAGTATGCCCCACAAAATGGTAAATGCTATTATTTTGAGGCCCTACATAAAAGAAAGATACTGTCATTGAAACACAAGAAAACATAGATGGGAAAGAGAATTCTCCTAATTATGGCTCCTATTTCCCATCTGATGGACACTTCTATTGTTCTTCAAGCCCTTCTTTTAAAAATGTGCCGACACAATGTCTGAACATAGCATCTGTGGGGGACCTTCTAAGGGCTAGAAAGCAAAGCAGACAGTTACAGTTTTCTTCTTTGCCTGTTGCTGTTATCTTTCTGGCTATAAGCTCTCTGAGGACTGTCTTAAACTTCCTTTGTATCTCTTACTATATCTAAGAATACCATGCTGAGCACAGAGTAACGCTCAGTAAAAAAACAACAAATCAAACCATATGTCTTTGTGATAGTTTACTTATTTCTAGAAACAAGTCCTGGCCAAAGAGGTATGTTATCCTGAAAGGGTAGATCGCCATCTAGTGAGCCTTGCTATTAGACTAGGAAAGTGTGAGGTTCAGAAAACCCCAGGTTGCTACTTCTATGTCTTATACGTTAGATATTTATATATGCAAACACAAACAGAAATCTTCTTATAGTTTGACAGCTTGATCTATTATTGATAAATTCAACTAAGCTTTTATTTTCCTTTATTCCCAAAAGATTTCTTCATCAATCTCAAAATGAAACAAATTTACCAAACAAGCTATAGACTAAAATAATCTCATAACTGAGATAAAAATGACTGATAGATAAAAGCTGATACATTTTACTCTGGAAAGTGTCTTTGAGCACAGCGGTGAATGTATTTTCAGTAGGAGTGAGTCTAGAGGACAGAGACAATAGGCAACAAATGAAACCCCTATACCATTAACAGCAATCAACAAGCAATGAGGAAAAGCAGTAGAGGAAATGGAGCCTATACCTAGAGGATCAGCACCAAGGTTGGATGCCTATTAGCTTTTTGAAGTTCAGTGTATTTGAGGAATTAAAGACCAGGCATAGCAAAGAGCCACCCTGGGGATGGCTTCTTGGCTTGAAGGCCCATTTTGATCTGCACAGCATCAGAGTTTACAGGAGACGGTGTCTGCAAATACCTTCACTGCCAAGTACTGTAGTTCTCCACTGCACCTCTAGGGAGGAGCCTTCTCTGCCTCAACAGATTTTTCCATGTGGACTTTTCCTTATAGAATCAATGGTTATATTTCAAAGACCAGACTCACTCATTGGTAGAAACGCTTTTGGTGACTGAGCCTTAGACTCTCACTCGTACATTCATTCAACAAATATTTATGGACTTCCAAGAATGTGCTAGATACTGTTCAGACACTAAGGCTTTAATGGTGAACAAGAGGACAAGATTTTTGCCCTCATAGGGCTTTCTTTTTTTTTTTTAAGAGGGCAAAGACAGTAAGCATGTAAACAAAATAGATAACAGTGTCAGGTACTATGAAGAAAAAATAAAGCAAGGTAGGATGGGGTGGTGGTAAGGGTTCTGCTATTTTCTGGAAGGCTGCTCAGGAAAGGCTCACCTGAGGAGGTGACATTTGAGTCACTTCTTAGTCTCTTTTGGCTTACCAACGTACAGACAAAAAACTGACTTTTGAAACCTAACCTGTTCATCATTAGACTAGTGTCTGTAGTTCACTGTGGCTGCAGTTTAGAAGTGAGACACGCTGGGGGGTGGGGAGGGTGGTGTGATGAATTGGGCGATTGGGATTGACATATATATACTGATGTGTATAAAACTGATGACTAATAAGAACCTGCTGTATAAAAAAAAAAGAAACTGACATCTATGTTGATAAAAGAAAACAAATGGCAAAAAAAAGAAGGGCAACCTGACTTTTCCATAAACCTATTACAAACTGTACCATGTGAGATGTACAAAACAAATTGCTCCTGATACCATGTTTCTTCTCCTTTTGGCTTCTTAGCGTTGTGACAATACCAGGGAGATAGAGACTAGTTTGACTTTCAGAATCCTATGCAATTTTATTGGCCTCATGTTACTTATATAGATGTTGCTATCACAGAAATAGGTGATATTTAATTAAACCTTAAAGCAAAAAAAAAAAAAGAAGTGAGACACGGGGAGAGGGAGCAGATTAACTCAGGAGATGAGTCTGGAGAAGGGAGCAGTAAACAAATCATAAAGGATTTTGTAAGTCACAGTAACTAGTTTGGGCTTTATCTGGAGGACGACTGAGAAGCCACTGATGAGTTTTTTTCTGTTTTTTAAAAAACTTATTTATTTATTTATTTATGGCTGTGTTGGGTCTTCGTTTCTGTGCGAGGGCTTTCTCTAGTTGTGGCAAGCGGGGGCCACTCTTCATCGCAGTGCGCGCGCCACGCCTCTCACTATCGCGGCCTCTCTTGTTGCAGAGCACAGGCCCAGACACGCAGGCTCAGTAATTGTGGCTCACGGGCCCAGTTGCTCCGCGGCATGTGGGATCTTCCCAGACCAGGGCTCGAACCTGTGTCCCCTGCATTGGCAGGCAGATTCTCAACCACTGCGCCACCAGGGAAGCCCAGCCACTGATGAGTTTTAAACAAGGGAGTGAAAGAATCAAGATATCATCTTGGAAAATCACTCTGGATATAGGATGGAGACAACAACCCTGAAGACAGGGAAAATGCTTAATAGGTCAGTGCAATGATCCAGACAATAATCCAAATTGCCTGAATTCAAGCGGCAATGGGGCCAGAAGGAAGTTGACTGAGGTGAAAAGGCAAGATGTGATGGTTATAGAGTGTGAAGAGAAGAACGATGACAAGGAGAAATGTGTGCTCACTCATTGCGAATGGGAAAAGAGAGGGTGAGACAGGTGACAGAAGATGAATTCAGTTTGAGGTGCCTACAGACATCCAAGCGAATGTCAGCAGGAAGTTGAAAATATAGGTCTGGGGCAGACCTGTGCCTGGTATATACAGATTTGAGAGACAAAAAGGTAATTGAAACCAAGAGAGGACAGATAGGTCACCTTTTCTGAGGGAAATGACAAAAGAGTCAATGACAGAACCAGACAGAAAACCAGCATTTACAAGATTGGCAGCAAAAGAGCAGAAACAGTGAAGGAAGGATAAAACAGAATGACTAATCAGAATCATCGAGAATACTAATAAGATGTGCATTGTGATTTCATAGTTCCATCTGGTTAACTGGCTTGTTATGTGGAAACCAGTTACTTCCCCATCTTTGACCCTCTGACAAAGCTTTTGTTCATTCTGCAAAATTTATTTGAGCCTGTACTATGTGCCAGACACTGTTCTAGGTGCTAGGGTCATATCAGTGTACAAAAAAGACAGACGCCCTGACTTTATGGAGCTTACATTCTAGTGTGGGGAACAGATAATAAACACACTAAAAATAGGTAAATACTAGAAGGTGATAAATGCTATGGGGAAAACCAGAGTAGATTAAGCGACATCAGTGGGGGACTTCCTTGGTGGTCCAATGGTTTAGAATCCGCATTCCAATGCAGGGGACGTGGGTTCAATCCCTGGTCGGGGAACTAAGATCCCACGTGCCATGGGGCAACGAAGCCCGTGTGCGGCAACTACAGAGCACACGCGCTCTGGAGCCCGCTCAACGCAATGAGAGAGAAGCCCGCTCACCGCAAGGAAGAGCCCCCGAGCCGCAACAAAAAGATGGTGTGTGCCACAACTAAGACCCAACGCAGCCAAAAAAAAAAAAAAAAAAAAGAGAGAGACATCAGGGATGTGGAGAGAGTATGTGAGCAATTTCCAATGGGGCAGTCAGGGTAGCCTCATTGAGTAGGTGATACTTGAGTAAAATCTTGAAATTTGCAAGTAGCTATCTGGGAGGAAGAGTAGAAGTTACCACTACGAAGGTCTTGAGGCAGGAGCTAGCTTAAGAAGTTCAAGCAATGACCAGTGTTAGGGTACTAGATGAGATCAAAGAAGAAATAGGGGAGCATCAGGTCGGATTCCACTTTTGCTCTGAGAAAAATAAGGGACTATTAATAGGGAGGTTTTGAGCTTAAGAATGATACGCCTAAGGTATTCTAACGGGATCACTCTGCTGCATTTAGAATAGATGCTGAGTGGCAAGGGCAGAAGCAGGGAGACCAGTTAGGAGCCCAGGGCAGAAGTTCAGGCCAAAGGTGACAGTGCTTTGAAGCAGGATGATAGCAGAGCAGGTTCTTGACAGTTTGGAAGCGGGATATAAGAGGAAGAGGAGTCAAGAACGAAACCAAGGCTTGTGTCTTAAAGAAAAGGAAAGATACTGCCATCAACCGAGGCAGGGAAGACTTTGGGAGGAGCGGGTCAGTTTTTCGGCGGGGTGGAGGGTGCTCGGGAGACAGGAGGAGGAACCAGGAGCCGTCTAGCCAAGTGGAAACGTCCCGGAGGACGCTGCCAATACACGTTTGAAGCTCGGGAGAGAGATCTGAGCTGGAAATCTATGACGTTGTTAGGAGGCAGTTGGTATTTAAAGCCACGAGAGTAAACACACAGTTTCAAGATGAGTGCTGTGAACAAAAAGCAGGAAAGGGAGGCTAAAGTGTTTGCGTGTGCGCGCGCGCGCGCGCGTGTGTGTGTGGTGGGGGGTATTTTACAAAAGATGGTCAGAGAATGGTCACATGCTTCCTCTCAGAGAAAAAGAGAGCGCTTAGGGCAAGTCCGGCAGAAGGCATCCGATGCCGGAGCCCTCGCAGCCGGAGCAGGGCGCTGGGGAGGCAGGGCTGGGCCGCCGAGGCGGAGGCCGAGGACTCCGAGGGCCCCGAGGCCTGGAGGCAGGCCGCTTCTCCGTCAGGCCCTCTCCGGGGGCCACGTTTCTCCTCAGCTTCCTGCCCGCTAGCGTGGGGACCCGGCAGCCGAAACCGAAATTCATCTAAACCACAGTTCCAGCTTCTCCCCAAAGCTAAGGAGTTGTGCGGAGACGAGAGGGAAAGCCGAGGGAGCGGGGCCAGAATGCAGATTTCACTCATACTGCATAGCTCGACTACTTCAGGGCAGATCTCAGTAACTGGTAAACTCGTAAAAACAACACAGTCACAACTTTCATAACGACACGGGCGGCCCCACTAGCGTCACTCTGAGGTAACAGCTTTTCTCTTCAATCGCTCCATGGGCCCCCCAGGGCGTGAGGCCTCCGCCACTACGGGTGGACGGATGGGTCAATTCACGCTCCGGGAACAAGGCCGGTTGAGCTCCACAAAAGGATTCGCAGGGCGGGGCGACCCGACGACACTCTCTCTCTCTCTCTCTGTCTCTCTCTCTGTCTCTCCCCCACCCAATTTGCTGCGATCGCGAGGCTTTCCTCCCTGACTGGCCACTGGGGAGGCTCTGAGCCTGGTAGCAGCCCGCCTCCCTGAACGCGCGTGCGCACGCGTACCGGGCGCTCGCCACACTGAGCAGGCGCGGCCTCGTGTCGGCTGCTGGGGCGGGTGGAGCGGCCCGCTCTGCGTCCGGGCGCTCGGCTTTCCCTGCCGGTCCCGCCCTCCGTCGCGGCGGCGCGGTGCACCTTGGGACAGGGAGCGATCTCCGAGCGAGGCAGCAAGATGGACGCGGGATTCTTCCGCGTAAGTGGGAACGCGGGGATCTGGGGTGAGGTGAGGGGCTTATCGGTAAAGCCCGGCAGGAGGCCTGAGCTCGGGACGGGGTAGCCAGCGAGCGGAAGCTTCGAAGATCCTAAGGGTCCTCGGTGCCAGCGGACGCTCCCCTCTGCCCTGCGGCGGGGACCGGTGCGCCCCTGCGCAGTCTCCTCCTCCGGAATCGTCCCCCCCTACGCGGCGGCGACGGTCGCCGGAAAATGGCGGCGGGAATGGCCCGAAGCGGTAACTCGTCGCCCGCCCGCCTGCTTGGCGGGGGCCTGCGGGCCGAGCCGCGCGCGTCGCCGGGTCCTGGGGCCTAGCGGACCCGCGAGGAGGAAGTCCCTGGGGGGAGGCCGGAGGGAAACCCTGTGGTGACCGGCGGCTGCAGGGTCCTGGGGAGGACGGGTTTGGGGGTACCGCCCCAGGAGAGCGTGGACCGGAAGCAGCGTTAAGCCGCTTTTCTTGAGAAAGCGGGCGCCGACCCCCCCCCCCTTCCTGGTCTAAGCCTTCGCGAAGGCTCGGGGTCAGAGTTCGCGGGAGCTCCCGCCCAATTTGATATCCCTTCAGGGAGGGGAACGCCGATAATTTGTGGTTAGAACGTTTGAATCTGAGACTCTCGGGGCAGAGGGTGCAACAAAAAGTATGCGCGTGTGTGGAGGCGGGGGAATGGGGTGGATCAACTCTTCTTCCCGCTCACCGTTCCTCACCCCTCACCCTCCCCGTTTGTTTTACTCTTTTGAAAGTCCGCTGGAGGAAAGTTGCCTCACTTGCAGACGGGGACGTTTTCTCGTCGTAGTTGGCCCTGAGGGCCCATGCTTTATCGGGCGCGTGCTGGAGCCTGTTCGTCCCCTTTTTCACTCCTGTAGGGAATGAGCACCCAGTCGAGATCTAGATGGGTGGGCAAGTGACACTAATAGGACTAGAGTCTGCAAGTTCTTTTTAATGCAGAACGGACCGTATGGAGACCAGTTGGTCTAAGTCAGAATTTATATGTCATGTAAGTTGGCTCTTTCTACTCTCTGGAGCATATAATATGCAGTTTGTATGTGTGTTTTTAAAGGAAAAGTTAAAAGAGGGGAAGACTGGGACTTTAGTAAAGATAGCTCTAGACACTCCAAAACCAGAGTTGAAATTCCTTTTCAGTTGACTTTAAATGTGCTAACTAGGTTTTCATTAAAGGTTTAAGTGTTATTACAGGCATTTGACTTAACGCAGCCAGTTATTTGACTATTCTTGGGTTATGCAAACAGTACTATGGTTATTTATGTAATGGTAGTTTCAATTGAGTTTATCAAATTTTCACACTGCAGGTGAACTCTCCATTATGTAATTTCTATCAAAGTATTTTGTAGTAAATACTCAATATTTCTTGTAGTCTGAATGGAATATTTTGAAACACAGCCTGTTCTTTTCATTTTTTATTTCCTATGGAAAGGAATTCCAAAAGAAAAAGAGCAAGATGGCTGACAAATTTAAAAACGAGGTTTGCTTTTAGTGTTGGTAAAAATCTGGAAGAAAAGGGTGCAGTGCTTATATACTGCCTACAGTTCCTTAGAGGAGTTGATTGGATAGGATTTAAACTCTGAGTTAAAAGATATTAGGGCAGTTACCTTTTAGTACACTGTCATTCAGGTAGTAAACTGAATTTTTCAGTTAAGGTAGAAATAGTAGCTTTCATTTGCTGGACTTCTGCCACATGCCAGTTACCGTATGTGTATCATTTCTGATGTACACAGCCCTGCAAGGTGGATTTTAGCAAGTAAGGAAACATTCTCGGACAGGTTAAGTAACTTTGAGGTCATATGGCTTAAGTAGTGACAGAGCTGGGATTCTAATACAGGTTCTTTACCTTCCTAAAAGAATTTTCTTGATCGCTTTCCAAGGGACAGTGGCCAACTCTGTGAACCAATCAGTAGATTTCATATCACACCCAGCTATTTCCGTATTTAATTGGGCCAGTGGGAATGACAAAACTCAGACTAGTGATTACTTGATGTCCTAATGTAGTATTTGTAAGCTCTCATTTTTCCAGTTTCTTTACAGAAATTGAGTTTATTAAGGTAAACCTATATTTCTCATGCATTCCAAGTTCTGAAAGTTGTGAAAACTAACACAACATAGTCTCAGGCTGTTGTTTTTCCTTTTCCCCCTGTTTATATGCATTGCCACAATAATTTTGCAAGCATGCTACTGGCTTCCAGAAGAGGATGAAACTTAATGGTCTTGTTTAAAAGTATATGTTAGTATTTTGTGTATTTTATTGAAAACCCTTAAATGTCTATTAGCATAGAAAGAGGTGAAAAAGATACACATCAAACTTAACTTGGTTGTGGAGGAGGTGTTAGGTTTATGCTGTAGTCCGCATGTTGTTTGACTTGTTACAGTGAGCATATGTTTTGTAAATTTTAAATAGTCAAGTTTTCAAAATGTTAGCTCTGTTGGGAAAAGAGTACACATTTTGTACCTATGAATATTAGCTATGGTGTTTCTGTTTACTTGATTACTCTGTTTCACCTGTAAAGGTCATAGCCATCATTAGCTGATAAAAAGCAGGAATTTAACTTTGAGCTCTTAATTGAAATGTGTTTCTCTTCCTGCAGGGAACAAGTGCAGAACAGGATAATCGGTTCAGCAACAAACAGAAGAAGCTACTGAAGCAGCTGAAATTTGCAGAATGCCTAGAAAAAAAGGTATTCTTTTGGATAAACTGTTCTACACCTTTATAGCACAGTTGATTCAAGCATTTTGGTTGTTTTGGAGATGGACTGTAACATGAATACTAAGGAAAACATTTATAATTAAACATTTTCCATCTTTTAGCCACAACAACACACACACAGAGACTAGCGCAAACAAATAAGGATGAGCTAAATTGTACCATGCTAAACAAAAGAATTTCATAAACCAAAAGGAACTTCATTAGACAAAATTCTTATGTGAGCTTTCTTTTAGGATTGTGAAGTTGTACTCAGTAATAACTGCCTGCATGTTTTATCAGGTGGACATGAGCAAAGTAAATTTGGAGGTTATAAAGCCTTGGATAACAAAACGAGTAACGGAAATCCTTGGGTTTGAAGATGATGTTGTGATTGAGTTTATATTCAACCAGCTGGAAGTGAAGGTAATAATATACAAATGGCTCTTATTTCTGAATATGTGACATAATTTTGTGAATCTATGGAAACTGAATTTTTCTATGGAGTACAAATATAGGAGGGTTATTTTACAATGTTTGTTGTGAAAAGAATTCACTTTGTAAACAACTATTAAGGCTGGAAGTTTAGTGAAGGTACATAGTTTTGAAAGCTACACAGGTGAAAAATCAAACTTATTGTTTGTAATTTTGCTGTTACATGTTAAGTTACTTTGACAGCAATTTTCTAATGATAATGTGATTTATGATTTAAAAGGCCTGAACCAAAATGGAAGTTATTCCTTGCGTCTGAAGTATAGCACCATCACCTTATTAGGTCACAGCAGAGTGAGTGTCCCAATGTCGCTCTGACCCAACTCCCTTGATGATGCAGTGTGTGTTTGGAGGTGAGTTGTGTAAAGTGGCCAAACATCAACAACAACAACAACAAAAAATACAAACAGGAAAGAGCAATGGGTAAATCTATACACTGCTCTTTAAAAATACTATTATGAGATGGACTTTTATGTGAAGCATGAGGGGCAATTCTGATTTGATTGGATATTGTTTTTAAAATAATCAAGGAACTAAAGTTTTTAGTTGTAGCTGCATGTCAGCTAGTCATCAGTTACATCTTAGGCACAGAATTTTTTGTTTACATTGTAGTTAAACTTCAGACTGAAATAAATTGACAGTATTATTAGAGCCAGTTAATGTAATTGTTCCTTTCTTCATACGTGAGATAATATGAGGTGACGATAGAATTGGTGTTTAAAAACAGTTTTATTATAAAATAGTTTGCTATTTTGCCACGACAACCCAAAGGACAGTAAGATGCACCGTATAACCTTTTGGCAAATATACCAATGTGAATTTACTTTTACATTAATCCTTTTCCCAAAGAGTTCGCCCTTGTGTTTTGACAGAACAGTTGGCATTTCAACTGATAAGGTATTTCTATTTTTAAGATACAATTTGGTAATTACGTTTTGTTTTGAATACTTTCAAATACTATTTAATTTTAAGAAAGTGCTTCCTTTTAAATGTATACATTTTATTTAGAAAACCAGGAATATGGGAAAAAGTTTTTTAAATGATGATTAAAGATAGATTTTATTAGAGAAATGCTTTACTGATTTGTATTTTAGTGCATTTTAAAAACCTAAGTATCTGGTAGTATTCCCCTTGTAGTGAGCATGAGATTAAAGTTTAGAACTTTTTTAAACAATCTTTTCTTTTTTTGTGGTTGTGTACTCATTATTGCTTGTTCGTCTTTTGCAATTTAGATAAATGATATAACATTAAACTCAAGGTGGTTGAGTTGCAGTAGGGAGTCGGAAGCAAGCCAAGGGAACATCTTTCTCTACAGGGGACTTGGCGATTCCAAACCCCCAAGGTTCCAAGAAGAAACTGAAGACACCTGGAATCTGTACTTGCTTTGTGCTATTGAGCTGTGCTTGTTATATGGACCTTGTTGCTTGACCAACAGATTTAGCATTTAAAAATCCAGTTATTTTTGAGAAATCTTGACCTCTTAGCTCTTTGTGGACAGTTGAGAATTCAAGGCATTGTTAAAATAGATTTTCCTTATGTAGAAGTCAGGCTTTCAGCTTAGTCTTCAAAAGTTAGAGTGCATGCATAACTTGATAGTTTTCATAACTGGACAGTAGATATTTTATAGAAAGCTATCTACAGTGTTAGAGAGAAGTGAACAGTTTATGTACTTTTCCATTTCTCATTGAGCGAAAATTTCCAAGCAAGCAAACACTTTCCATATTAGTAAATGCAAGAATTTGTGGATGTTCCATGATGGTTTTTAAAGTTAATAAATGTAAGGCCCACTAACAGCCATAGTCTAAAAATACTTATGAAATCCACAAAGGATTAACAGGCTCTCTGATGGCTTTTGGTAGAGTGAGAGAGAATTTGGTAATCTGTGCTAGAGATTATATTGCTGAAAAACTACTAGGGAAAGCTATTTTTAAAATAGTAAAGAATATATATGTATCTAAGCCCCTATGATAGACTTAAAAAATACTAATTTAAATGAGTTATAGGTTGGTCGGTTGGTTTGTTTTGAAGTAACCTGTTCCTCTTCCTGTCATGTCTTTTTGCAGAATCCAGACTCCAAAATGATGCAAATCAACCTGACTGGGTTTTTGAATGGAAAAAATGCTAGAGAATTTATGGGAGAGCTGTGGCCTCTGCTCTTAAGCGCACAAGAAAACATCGCCGGAATCCCTTCTGCTTTCCTAGAGCTGAAGAAAGAAGAAATAAAACAGAGACAGGTAATGGCCTTTTCTTTTTCGTGATGTTTGATTTGAGAGAGTAGTATCCAGACTGCTGAGAGACTGTAAATTTTACATGTCCCAGCTAGGATCAGTATGTTTTCCTTTGCTGTGATATATTTGAACGTTCAGTTTTGGTTCTCAACTTCTCCCACTCCCATCCCCCTACCCAAACAGAGAGTTTAGAATGTCATTGTCCCAGAGTCCAATGATTTGGTATATTTAATTAAAAAAAAAAAAATGTATATATATATGTATGTATGTATAGTACATCTAGATTAAAAGAAAATTGAACTTTAATAACAGTGTAAAAGGTAAGCACAAGCTCTTCATATAGGCAATGCATGTTAAATCACAAAATATAAGATAAATGTGATTTTTTTTTTTTTTTTTTAAAGTAAGCTTGAAAACAGCCATTTTTTTTAGTTCATCTGTTAGGGATTAATTTTCAACAAGTATTCAGCACCAATCTTAAAGTGTGTAGTATGGATGAAGAAAGAACAGTCTTGTTGAAAACCAGGGGCTGATGAAATGACAGTTATATTTAACATTGGTGTTTATCAGGTGTAGTCCTCAGTTTGCTTGTTGATCTCAAATGTTCAACTGTTTACTTTGAAAACCTGATCTTTACAGATTGAACAAGAAAAGTTGGCATCTATGAAAAAGCAAGATGAAGACAAGGATAAGAGGGATAAGGAAGAAAAAGAAAGCAGCAGAGAAAAAAGGGAGCGGTCTCGAAGCCCAAGAAGGTACAGTACAATCTGCATACCTAGTGTTTTATAAGTACGTTAGGTATTAAAGTATTTTGTGTCCAGAAAGTTACACAGTTAAAAAAGGAAGCTAACAGCACTATTCAGAGAATTTCTTCCATCATACAGTTTTCATGGTGAGCTATGGCTTGCCTCTGGACTAAAATATTTCATCTTTTTTTTGAGAGAGATCATCTTTTGACTATAATAACTATCTCTAAAATCTTGGTGAATTAGTCAACCCCCTAATTCCTAAATCAAAATCTAGACTTGTCTTTCATATTGCTTTAGTTTAAATTATTTTGAGTTATTATTTTAGTGTACTCCAATTTTTTTTTTTCTTTAGTTTTTTAATTAGAAATCTGTACCCACTAGCCCTTCCTATTGTACTTACCTAATTCCCTGTTCTACGTTTCTTAGATGGTTGTGCTGAACCCAAAACATATATTTGCTTTCTTTTTCCTTCCATTGAGACTATGGTTAGGTTCCCATTTTCAAATCCACAGTTCAGCTTTATATTTGTGGTGAGTGGTGAGAATTCCATTAGGCTTTTCATTTTTAGGGTTCTGCTAATTTCTTCATAAATGAGCTGGAATTAGTAAAGAGAGGAGGTAATATCTTTGTCCCCTTTATTTATATACTTGATATTAAAAGCTGCTTATCAGGGAAGCAGTATTTCTAGAGTTATGCACAAATCATAATGATAACTATTTGTTGATGAACCAGGTCTACTGTTTTACTTCAAGTTAGGGAAACTATTATTGAAATGGAAAGGGAGCTTCTTCTCTTCCAAAAAAGCTGTCTTATGCAAGTTTGATTTATTTATCCTCTTCTGAAGAACATTTTGCTTTAATTGCACTAGTCATTTTTTCTGGAATACCTAGACTACCTGATGAACTCTGGTGGGATCTGTCTGCATCTAAACTCTGTTTTTTTAAGGTTTGACTTATTATTATATATTTCCTTCCTTTTATGCATCTGCTTCCTCTGAAAAGTTGTTCTTTGGTCTTCTCATCTCTGGGAATGATTGAGAACCTAAATCTAGAGTCCTACGTCAATGTATTCCTCTGTTATAACTGGTATACTGGAGAATGTTGTTATCCTTCATTTGCTTGTTTTTCTGGTTTTCTGTTGGCCCTTTTCCTATTAAGTAAGTGTGATCGGATATCTTATTTCCATAAGGAACTTCTCAGATATAAACAATAATGGTGTAATTAAATAGATTAATCTCACTTCTCCTTTTGACCCTCTTCCCCAGTCCACGTGATTCAAAAAACCTGAAAAAAAATTGCTTTCATCCTAGACGCAAATCCAGATCTCCTTCCCCTAGAAGACGATCTTCCCCTGTCAGGAGAGAGAGAAAGCGCAGTCATTCTCGATCTCCCCGTCACAGAACCAAGAGCCGGAGTCCTTCCCCTGCTCCAGAGAAGAAGGAAAAAACTCCAGAGCTCCCAGAGCCGTCAGTGAAAGTAAAAGAACCTTCAGTACAAGAGGCCACTTCTACTAGGCAAGTACATAAAAATTCATTTATAAATATCACAGTTTTAGGCTGTTAATTAAGTGACCGTAAATATGATACCTGTGAGTTAAAAACATAAACTTACTTGTTTTACTTGTAGATTTTTTAAATTATAAAGTTAGCTTGTTGAAAAGAAATTCAAATTGTATAGGGGAGTATAAGATGACCCAAAGGTGACCACTGCTATCTGTTGGTTGTGTTGCTTCAGATATTTTATATACTATAACTTGCCTTTTTTTCCCCCACTATTTTTTTTTTAAAATAAATTTATTTATTTATTTATTTATTGGAGGCGTTGGGTTTTCGTTGAGGTGCACGGGCTTCTCATTGCAGTGGCCTCTCTTGTTGCGGAGCGTGGGCTCTAGGTGCGCGGGCCTCAGTAGTTGTGGCACACAGGCTCAGCAGTTGTGGCTCACGGGCTCTAGAGTGCAGGCTCAGCAGTTGTGGCGCATGGGCCCAGTTGCTCTGCGGTATGTGGGATCTTCCCAGACCAGGGCTCAAACCCGAGTCCCCTGCACTGGCAGGCGGACTCCCAACCACTGCGCCACAGGGAAGTCCCTCCCCCACTATTATGGACGGATTTGCACTTTAAAAAAAAATGTATGTGATTAGAATTGTTAGTTCACTGGATTTCACTGATGTGTATATATCTTTCTAGATGTCTTCATGGATTTTGAAAACTTTTTAAAGAAACAGCTTTTTTATATTGCTGTATTAAGACTTAGGATTCTGAGTAGAAAAGGCACAAAATAAGCATTTTTTTCCCCCCACACAGTGACATCCTGAAAGTTCCCAAGCCTGAACCAGTACCAGAGCCTAAAGAACCTTCTCCGGAGAAAAACTCCAAAAAGGAAAAGGAAAAGGAGAAGACCCGACCAAGATCTCGGTCGCGTTCCAAGTCAAGATCCCGGACACGTTCTCGCTCTCCTTCTCATACTCGACCGAGAAGACGCCATAGATCCCGATCAAGGTGAGTAGTGGCTTTAAGATCTGCGTAGATCTTAGGTTTTATGTGCTACTCTCCTAGGTAGAATTAGGTAAATTATATCAAAGCTGTGGAAAACATTTAGCACAAGTGTTACGCTTTGGATTTCCAGCGACAATTTAGGGACACTTTCTAGGTTCCATTAAAAATCTCTACACAAATAGAAAATTGTGTCCCTTGAAATCCATTTTTTAAAATGTAGCTGTTGAGAAAACTATGTTAAGGAATTCATTCCTTGCTCATGATTTACTCAGATTCTAATTCTGTTATGGCAGATCATACTCACCTAGAAGGCGGCCAAGCCCAAGAAGACGGCCATCTCCTCGAAGAAGAACTCCACCGAGACGAATGCCTCCTCCACCAAGGCATAGAAGGAGTAGATCTCCAGTGAGACGGTGAGAGTTTTGGGGTTTTTTGTTTTTTGTTTTCTGTCAGTTTGGAATTGTGAGGTGTATGAAAGCACACCATGTTTGTTTTAGGCTAATCTTTGAATTAGTGCTCCCCTGGAAAAAACTCATGAGTAATAATAGGTAATGTCTTATAAAGAGATACCTCATTTGAGATGTAATGCTGCTATTTGTGCAGTGATAACACTAGTCTAGTGTTGGAAAATAAAAAACAAATTATTGGTGAATTTGTGTTAATCTTACCAGTTATTTGTGTTAATCTTTACCATTTCAGACCCTACCAAGAAATCCTATCAAGTAAGGGAATTAGCCACCTTCTCCCTTTGGCTTTTAATTACCACTAGTTTCTGAATATAGATGACTACAGAGCCGATAAACTGCTTTACCAGTATTAAAATAACCCATTTGCGTTATACCTTTCTTAATGTGTCTTTTTCATATTAAAGAAGAGTACTTATTGTAAACAATTCAAATAGAAATAAGATGAATTGAAAATTACCCACAATCCCATTCCATAGATTTAACCATTATTAGCAGTTTGGTATCTTTTTTTTTTTTTAAAAGGGTTCACATTATTTATTTATTTATGGCTGTGTTGGGTCTTCGTTTCTGTGCGAGGGCTTTCTCTAGCTGCGGCGAGCGGGGGCCACTCTTCATCGCGGTGCGCGGGCCTCTCACTATTGCGGCCTCTCTTGTTGCGGAGCACAGGCTCCAGACGCGCAGCCTCAGCAATTGTGGCTCACGGGCCTAGTTGCTCCGCGGCATGTGGGATCCTCCCAGACCAGGGCTCGAACCCGTGTCCCCTGCATTAGCAGGCAGATTCTCAACCACTGCGCCGCCAGGGAAGCCCTGGTATCTATTTTTGAAGAGACTGAGCATAAAAGTCACTCTCTCAATACCAGTTTTCTTTTTTAAAAATCATTTTTAAATTAGAATAAGGTAAAATGTTAGGATCTGTAACTTTTAACAAACAGACTCTTGCTACACCTGCCCGAAGTGGAGGCATGGTGCACTGGTAGCAGAGTTTTGTGCGTTCTTTATGATGCATTTCACTTGTTTTTGGAAGGAACTGATGATTGTGCTTCAGATTATACTTAGGACAGAATTTTTTGTGTTTTGAGTCTATAAGGTTTTTTTCAAGGAACCAAATCAACTTGGAAATAAAAGAGGGGAAGCGGTAAGGTCCGTAATTTTGTTTCTGCAGTCTGAGATTTTTTAGAGTCCCATATTCTTTAAAAAGATACTTTTCGGGAATTCCCTGGTGGTCTAGTGGTTAGGATTTGGCGCTTTCACTGCTGTGGCCCGGGTTCTGTCCGTGGTCGGTGAACTGAGATCCCACAAGCCACGTGGTGTGGCCAAAATAAAGCAAAAACAAACAAGATATTTTTCTTTGGGGAGGGCTTGTCAAGGTATATTGAACCATTTTTTATAACTACTACTAAAAATTACGGAATTGATGTTACTACTGATAAATGAGACTGAAGATGTAAATGGTCAGTCAATTTAGGCATCACACTTTTCTAAAATTGATTGTTTCTCCTTTGGAGAAAAGGTAATACTGGTGCTTTCTAGCATAAGATTAGTGGAAACAGCTACTTCTTATATTGGAGTTCTGCAAGCAGCCTGTTTTAATTGCTTACTGAGCCATTTAACAGTCAAGATAATTTGCAGATTGTGTAAGATTCCCTTTCAGCCAGTTTTTATCTCACACTTAAGGTAGGGTTTCTTTTTTTCAGGTTCTCAGGAATTCTTCCGCCAAAGGTGAATTCTGCAGGTACACATAATTGCAACAGAACTTACCACAGATTTTGCCGCAGAATTCGAGAGTCCCCTGCTTCTAAGTTTATGTAGCTAAATGAATTCCTAATCTTGCACGTTTTTTTAAAAAAGGCAACGTAAAGGTTGCATGACATTGTGTTATTAAATGAAAAAAATACTTTGCCACCCAAATTTTGTATGCAAACTCCAAAACACTCATATTATTCCTAAGGAGGGAAGAGACTGGTTAGTTATTCTCTTATAGCACTTGACATATTTTATAACTACTGGAAAGAACTCAGAAGCATTTATCAGAATAAGTTATTTAGTTAGTCTCAGAACTAGCTGTTTCCTGTCCTAGGTTATGGTTTTGTTTCACATTAAAAAAAAACTCATTTATGTGCTTAGCTACATAAACTCAAAAGTTGGATAAAAATAGCTGTATTGTTGTGTAAACTGTACATGCCTGTAAGGTCATTTTCTGTAAGTATGCAGTTAATGAACATGAGTACTTTATTCCACAGAAGAAGGCGTTCATCGGCATCCTTGTCTGGGAGTAGCTCGTCCTCTTCTTCATCTCGTTCCCGGTCACCGCCAAAGAAGCCTCCAAAGAGGACATCCAGCCCCCCTCGAAAAACTCGTAGGTTATCTCCTTCAGCAAGTCCTCCGAGGCGAAGGCACAGGCCATCACCTCCAGCAACTCCACCACCAAAAACTCGTCATTCCCCGACACCCCAGCAGTCAAACCGTACGAGGAAAAGTCGTGTTTCTGTATCTCCAGGGAGAACTTCAGGTAAAGGTAAAAATCAAGCACATAAAAACAATATGTTCTTTCTTTTCTTCATTTGGCCACAAAATACCTAGTCAGTTGTTGCTATCCCCTACTCCCTTCAAAGTATGAAGCTGCTGGGTAATATTTGTATGTCATGTTTTTTGTAAATTTGCTTAGAAGCTCACCTTTTCTTTCCTGCTTTAAGTTCTTGTTGTTTGTTGAAATGGAGTTTACATGTAAAAGTGTTTTGTTTTTAGCAGTGCCCTCTGGCATTGAGTAGGTGGAGAAGTGTACTGTTACCAGCCGTGGGCTGTTTGAGTTGGGGTAGCTTACCGAAGTTTGTGTTGTCATGGTAAGGCATCTTTTTATTACTATGAGACCAGTTAACTTTTTTTTTTTTAACCCTGCAGATTTTTTGTTTGATATCTTATTTGAGGACTTCATATTCTGCTTTATTTCTTTCTTGGCCACATTGTACTTCCTAGGGAGGGACATGGTGTCCTCCTAAAAGCTGATTTGCTTTTTAAATTTAGGCCCTAGGCAGTGTTCTTCTGAGTATTGTCCTTGCTTTATTCTGCAGATTGATTTCTGAGGAATTTATGATCTGTGATCCTGCCAGGCAAGTAGAATGCCATGTTAGTCTGAGTGAGGGTTGTGGTCTGTTGGGGTTTGTTTCTTTAGCATTAAATATACATGGAGAAAAACTATGGTATCCATTTGAATTGGGCCTTTGGTGCTTAGGACTGGAATGATGCACACAGTGTGATAGGTGAGTAGTGGGGGAGGGGGAGATCTTAAAAGAACTGTTATAGTAATTGAATGTTAAGGAGCATTCTGTAGATTAATATATACTGGGGTTGCTCTGATCACATTTAAATTTTCAGGTTATAAATGAAGAAATCGGGGATACCTCAGGCAAAATCTTGACTGTATGTTTTTATGAAGTTGGTGAGAGCAGGATTTCTAATCAGCACCCTGTTGCTTCATTTGTGTCCACCCCACCACCACCCACTGGCCCCACAACCCTGCAGTGTGGCAGTTCTAGAAAGGCAAATTTTGCTTTTTTGATCTCTGTTACTGTGAGGTATAGACAAGCTATCAGAGTGAGGGGGGTACTGGACAGATGATGGTAATTTGTAAAGAGTAATGTACAAATTATTTTCTGAACCTTAACAGGCTAATTTGCTGATAACATAAATATTATTTGGTCATTTTTGTTGTATTGGCTCTTTAGACTTAGGCAACTGGATAAAAATAGAGAAACCTTTAGGTCTTACAGGTTCAGGCATAAGTATCGGAGGGGTGTCTTAAGATCACTTATTTTCATAATATCATGTCCCATGTTACTTTTTGTTCAAAATAGTTTCCATTCACTGTGTCCAAATCTGATGCCTGTTGTCCTGACCTACTTTTTCTTTTCCTGTGAAGTTTTTGCACTTCTGAATACTTCTTTCCTTTGTCTGGAGCCAGAAAGTTCTCTAGTAAAATAATAGTTTGAATGTTCCTACCTGTTCCTTTGCAAAAACACATCAGATTATGATTTTTCTGTTTACATCATACAGCCAAAGGGTAATAAAAGTACCTGAGCAGAAGGACTGAATCCTTGTTAAATAGGTTGATTGTTAAGAATTACTTGTTAACCTTTGTTAGGGTCTGCACAGATACCAACCTCTTGTGTCTTGATATGTTGTCGGGAAGAGTGGGCTGCTGCTTTTCTGGAAACAAATCACAGTGGATATGTACATAGGAGAGAAGTCAAGGTGGAAGACAAAGGGCCAGTTATGTTCCTGTGGCTTATGGGACAGGTCTTCCATGTCCAAACAAAACCCAGCCAAAGAGATTGTCTGTGGGTAGTGTAGTGAGAGGCTGCCTTTTGTCCATTGAGGCTGAATATTGGTTGTAACTACTTGGAGATAAATAGCTTTTTATAGTAAAACGATCCCAACCCTCTGTGATGAAATTTCAGAGCTAGGAAAGACTTCAGAGGTTGTCATAGGTTCTCAGGTTAAGTGATTTGGTCAGGGTCAACCATCCAGGACTAGAATTTGGGTTCTCATTCCCAGTTCAGAAGTGTACACTTTCCCAACTTTCCTACCCCCACATGCCTGTTTTGATTGCTAAAGGAGGGAAATAGAAGGCAAGGTTAAGTTTTTCAGCTTCTGTACCTGGTAGTATGATTTCAGAAATTCCTTTCTTGCGGTCTCCATTGCTAATAAGAGCATTGATACCATTGAAATGTGATAGATTTTACTTTTGTATTTTGTGGGGTAGTCATCAATCAGGGCTTTAAGGTTCTGCTGTTAATAGTGTGTGAATGGAGTGGGAGGGAGGCAGGAAAACTATTTTGGAGAATTAGAGGTAAATTATTTGGAGTATAATATACATTCTCATCTGAAAGGGTCCTCAGGAAGCATTTTGTAATCGATGGCATGTTGTAGTTAAATTGGCATTACCTTAGTACATAAAACAGTGCTTGTTTACAGGGGATCTATACCTATGGTGGTGGTGATAATTTTGAGTTAGATCAACATAACCATATGAGTGTGCTCTAGATACTTACGGATTATTTTACCAATTCTGGTCACAGAGTGACTTATCTTTACAAGTGATCTTTTGAGCAAGTCTGCAAGGTTAATGATTAATAGGACTATTGAAGTAAATTTAAAATTCTGTTTTTCAATTGACTTGGGAGATTTCAGACGTCATGCTAGAATGATTTTGCCCCTTAAATACTAAAAATGAAACATTAACATACAAATAAACTTTTTAATAAAAATAAGGTGTTGAAAATCTTATCTAGACAAGCAAACATTGATGAAACATTTATGAAATTAATAATGCTACAATTCAGTCAGTCTTATTAAACCAGAGTAGGGGGTATATAATGGGTACTGTTTAATGCTGATTATATCAACAATGACTTAAGACTTGTAGCCAAGCCATTATTGAGAGATTAGATCAGGATAAAACTCCAAATACAAGTTTCTATGGGGAAAAAATGTAATGTTGTAGTTCAATTGTATTATTTACTAAATAGGTATTTGCCAACTATATAGCAAACATAACCACATTTTTAATGTTTCTTAGGGGAAAATGCATTCTGGCATCCAAACAACCAGCTCCCAAACACATTTTGGAACCCAGTTCTTTAAGGGGGTACTTTGACATTTGGGTTTATGACTAGATGCCTATAATATTTTTTCAAGAATTGAAGATTAACTGACACTTAAAAATGAAGAGTACTGACCCAAAAAATAGCTTAGAATCCTTTAAAATTTAAAGACATTTCTATTTCATGTCTTTGAATTTCTTAAAATACAAGTTTTTTTTGTTTGTTTGGACTTTTTGACTGCATTGGGTCTTCGTTGCTACGCGCAGGCTTTTCTCTAGTTGCGGCGAGCGGGGGCTACTCTTCATTGCGGTGGCTTCTCGTTGCAGACCATGGGCTCTAGGCGTGCAGGCTTCAGTAGTTGTGGCTCACAGGCTCTAGAGCGCAGGCTCAGTAGTTGTGGTGCACGGGCTTAGTTGCTCCGCGGCATGTGGGATCTTCCTGGACCAGGGCTCGAACCCGTGTCCCCTGCATTGGCAGGTGGATTCTTAAGCACTGCGCCACCAGGGAGGCCCTAAAATACAAGTTTTAAATGCAGTCTTGCTACTATATTTCATGATAATTAGATAATCACTAGATTATCTAGTCATTGGATTCTTTACCCAATCCAGTGATTTGTCCAAAAGGCTTATTAGGTAGAATTAATAAAATGCTGGTATTTTTAAAAGTATAGTGGTAAATTCTTCAGTTGGATTACTTCAGCAAAGATGATTAGATTGCTAAATTACTGCCCCTTAGAATAAGCCTTTACAGAATTCTGAATGAGCCTCTGTTAAATGAAATGTATCTAAATTCTAGGTTAAACATTCCATGTTAATTGCTTTAATTGAACAAACAGGTGTAAGGGTACTGAGGGGATCATATCGTTTTCAAGTCTAGTTCTTAGAGGAATGGTCTCAAATGAAGTTTCAGGTTAATCTAGGGTAAGATTAATGATTATCTGTGTCTGTACTTCTGACATTAGTTGAAGCAATGGGATGGATAATGTAGACAGAGATAGTAATTGTTAGAAATGAAAGCCTATGCCATAGATACAGAAATGGTGTCTTGGGTTCAGATCCTAGTCCACTTCATTTACCCGCATGACTTGGGTTGAGGTTACTTTTTTTTTTTTTTAATCTTTGGAAAGGATCCTCTAGCCTTAGCATTTAATATTTTCACCATTGTGAAGGTCTACGTTTCTACAGGTAGTTTAAGTCCCTCATGCTATTGTGAAGGTTATACTCTACATCAAAAGCCTTCAGCCTCTTAGGTGACTAATTTGTTCCTCTTCTCCAGACCAGATATTTTTCTCTGTGAAAATTTCATCAGATCTTATGTCATTTATCATTTATCATCTTCATTACTTTTCTTTTTTTTTTTTTTTTAATAAATTTATTTATTTATTTATTTTTGGCTGTGTTGGGTCTTCGTTTCTGTGCGAGGGCTTTCTCCAGTTGCGGCGAGCAGGGGCCACTCTTCATCGCGGTGCGCGGGCCTCTCACCGTCGTGGCCTCTCCCGTTGCGGAGCACAGGCTGCAGACGCGCAGGCTCAGCAGTTGTGGCTCACGGGCCCAGTCGCTCTGTGGCACGCGGGATCCCCCCGGACCGGGGCACGAACCCGTGTCCCCCGCACTGGCAGGCGGACTCCCAACCACTGCGCCACCAGGGAAGCCCCTACTTTTCTTTTTTTTTTTTTAAATTTTTTAAAAATTTTATTTTTTTGGCTGCATTGCGTCTTCGTTGCTGCGCGCGGGCTTTCTCTAGTTGCGGCGAGCCGGGACTACTCTTCATTGCGGTGCATGTGCTCATTGCGGTGGCTTCTCTTGTTGCGGAGCACGGGCTCTAGTGGCACGGGCTTCAGTAGTTGTGGCACGTGGGCTCAGTAGTTGCAGCACGCAGGCTCAGTAGTTGTGGCTCACGGGCTCTAGAGTGCAGGCTCAGTAGTTGTGGCGCACGGACTTAGTTGCTCCGCAGCGTGTGGGATCTTCCCGGACCAGGGCTCGAACCCGTGTCCCCTGCATTGGCAGGCGGATTCTTAACCACTGCGCCACCAGGGAAGTCCTTCATTACTTTTCTGAACCAACCTGTAGTGGGTGCTTATAAGCTCTTATGTTGATGAGGTCTTTGTAGTCAAGAGTGTGTGTTTTAGGTTGTAGGGTAGCACACAGAGGTTTACTTTACTCAGCTGAATGTTATGCATAGCATAGAGCTTGTTCTACTCAGAAACGGCAGCTCCCAATTTCTCTTAATGTTTCTCTTGGGAGAATCTGAAAATTTGAAAATTGGAAAATCATTGTAGAACTTTCTGAGGCTTTTCACCAAACATTTACAAATTCTTGCTTCTACTTCAGGTAATGATAACAGGGGCTTATAGGAACTTTTTAATTGTCAGTAAATTATTTATGAGAATAGTCACACTTCTTTTTGTACTAGTAAGAAGATGTGTTGCTTTTTGTTTTGTTTTTGTATGTATGTAAGTGGGGTTTTTCTTCCCCTTATTTTTAGTGACAAAACATAAAGGTACTGAGAAAAGAGAGTCCCCTTCACCAGCACCCAAGCCTAGAAAAGTAGAGTTATCTGAATCAGGTAAGTGTTTTGTGTGTTTTTTGTTTGTTTTGGTTTTTTTTTAAGCTGAATTAGATTCTGGTTAAAGATTAATTATACGATATGGCTTAATGGTTAAGAGCTAGGACTTTGAAGTCAGACCAGCCTGTTTGAATCCCCAGCTCCACCAACTACTTTTTGTTTGTTTTAATAATTTATCTGAGCCTCTACTTTTTTTTTTTCATCTCTGAAATGCAGATAACAGTACCATCCTTTAGGTCTTTTTTGGTTGTTAACTGAAATAATGTTTATAAAGTGCTTGGCACACAGACCGAACTGTCACAGATGCCTAAATAAGTTTATTTTTATTATATTTAGTGAAGATAGTCTAAATTAGCATTTAAATTGGCATTTTAAGCTCCTCCTTTATTAAAAAAGAGTAGCTGTATTGCTTGACCCAACCAGATAAAGGTTTAGGAGACCATTTCCCAATTCAAATATGTTAACATTTTCTGTATGCATGACTAAAGAAACACTTTCTAAATGCATCCATCTTTCAGAAGAAGATAAAGGTGGCAAAATGGCTGCAGCAGATTCTGTGCAGCAGAGACGCCAATACAGACGACAGAACCAGCAGTCTTCCTCTGGTATGGACACTGGTTACATTTTTTTCTTTCTGCATATCCTAATAAAAATACTTAAGATAAAAATATCCGAAAATGTAGTGAATGTATCAATACTTAGGAGAAATATTTTTGTGCCTTTGTATAAATATGTTAGGAGGAAGTCTTAGCACAACAGTTAAAACAGGAATAGAAATTGGAAAAGTATATTTCTTTCCTCAACCCTCAGTCTTACTCCCCAAAGCTTTTATTCAGAAATTTTCTGTGCATGTGTAAGTATCTGTGGTTTAAAAAAAAAAAAACCCAGAGGCTCAAACTGTAGATTATATAGCCTGCCTTTTTAACCTACTATATCTAGACATCTTTCCCTGTTAATTCTTAAGGATCTACCACATTTATTTACCAGCTGCAGCATATTTCAAATTTTGATAACATGCTGTCATCTATTGAGCCACTCGCCTATTTGGACATTTAGGTTATTTCTAGTTTTTTTGTGTGTTTGTGCTTATGTGAGTATATCTTCTGTAAAATAGTAATTAGAAGTGGAACTTCTGAATTAAAAAGTATGTACACAGAAACCTGATTTTTAAACCAGATATCCTGGTTTTATTCGCTTAGTTGGTATTTGTGACTGAGTCTAGGCACTACCTTTGCTTTTCATTTATAAAATGGAAACGAAAGCATCCCACAGTGGCATTAAGTCAGTTAAAAGCCATACAGCTTTTGCAACTCTTTAAGATGAGGTTAATCATGGAAATGTTTGAAAATGCATGTAAGTTTTGGATATTTTTTGGTATTTGGGACTTGTTAGTTATTTCAAGTTAAGGAAACCATGTACAAATGAAGTGTTTCTCTTTGCAGTCCTTGATTGTTACCAGGCCTGTAGGAAATGTCACATACATTTTTGTTTGTTAAATAATGGTATGAATAAATTATTCAAATGCTAGTTAAGACTTTCAGTAGCCTTAAAAGTACATAGAGTAGCAAGAATTAAGTAATGCTTGAGATGCTTTTTAAGCTTTACTTAGTTATCTGGAAGATCACTAGATTTTTAAGGGACAGTGTCCTGTTGGATTGTTCTGTGGAAATGATTTGTATAACGTAATTATATAATAATGTATATTTATTTATGCTTGACTTTCAAGTCATTAAGCACATATCAATATTACCTTTTTTCAGAACTGATGGCTGTATATGTGCTTGCTTATGTTAGTGGACTTGATTTGCTAATTTGGACACTCCATCTGCTTAGATTCCAAAAACGTAGACAGACTCTTAAGCATAGACCTGATGTAAATTTTTGTTTATTGTGTAATTATAGATTCTGGCTCCTCCTCTTCCTCAGAAGATGAGCGACCCAAAAGGTCCCACGTGAAGAATGGTGAGGTAGGCAGGCGGCGGAGACATTCCCCTTCCCGGAGTGCCTCTCCATCACCTCGAAAGCGCCAGAAAGAGACTTCCCCTCGGTAATGTCTTCACTGGTGTTCTGTAGTTGTGATAAAACTTCATAACTTAAGGGATGGGCTGTGGGCTTATTTAGAATTTGCTTAACTCCTTCCTTTCAAGAACTCACAGTAGGAGATGGTCAGATTTGGGGGTATTTGGGTTTTCTTTGTTCCGTGGTCATTACTATTTAATGAGAACTTAGTAAGTTTTGTACCAGCATGTCGAACGTGTGCATGACTAGAATAGACCAGTTAAATCATAGCATTAACTCCGGACCATGTTTGAATATCTAAAAAAATGTATATCCATTAGTGATACTTAACTCCATTGAAGTAATTAATTTGGTGAATGGAATTCTTGACATTTGTTTTTTTCCACTGCTCTCAGGATGCAGATGGGAAAGCGATGGCAATCGCCAGTGACTAAAAGGTTGGTTAGATGCTATTTTGTAAATTAGGATTACATGTCAAAGTTTTAGTGACTTAATTTACTGTTTAGGTAACATCCCATTCTGACGTTTACAGGGTATGACTGTGGAGAAGTTCCTCAATTGTTTTGGTTTGATTATATTTTCTTACACATCAAAATAATGATAAAAACATACACAGTGTTCATTTTAGAGCATCATTTGAATTTAGAGTTTTGTGCAGTTACAGTGTATTTGCTAGTCTTCTGCTTTTTGAGGTCTTTCCAAGAGATAGGACAATAATAATAGCTCCTTAGATTTAGTGGGAACAGACTTTGTGGTGACTATAGGGAAGGCAAGAAAAATGTGGGAGAAACATTTAAAAGATTAAAAAATGACTGTAAGGCTTTGGCCCTATTCAGTGTTTCCTACAGTAGAAAGGTAAGTTGCATATCCTTTTGGAACCTGTTTGGTCATCAGGGTCTTTGTGACCCTAAGGCCATAATATTTTAGAACCAGATGATACATAGAAATCTCTAATTCAGGCGTATCTCGTAAGTGAGAAAACAGGGGCTCAGAAGTAGTAAGTGAGTTTCTTAGGGTTACAGTGACAAAGCCAGATCTTAGACCTGTGCCATTGACATTATACCATTTCACCATGACATTGTACTATCTTTGCTAGTCTTCTGTTTTTTGAGGTCTTAGCTGTCACTAAATTTCTAAGTATTTATCCTTCCTGAAATGTTCACATTGTTCTCTTTATAGCTCAGTTTTTGAAGCTGTGTTGTTTTAAGTAGTCTCACTAATTAATAAGAGTGTTTTCTTGGAAAGGTTCTTTGGAACCAGTTGGCAGTGTATATGATGGAGCAAAACGGTGTGTTTGTGCTGTGGAAGTAACTTACTTGACAAGAAAAAATAGAAACCTTAAAAAAAATTTAGATACAAAGGTATTCTGTTCCCAACTGTGATTATTCCTGGTTTCTGTAAAATGGCTAGTACAGCAGCTAAAAAATTGCTTTACAAAGTCAGGTTAGTGGTAAGATTTCTTCTTTTTCCCCTCCCCTCCCGTTATGGTTAATGATGTTAGAGATTGCCATCAAGTCTCTAGGATTTGGAGATGGAGAAAGAATTGTTTGGGATAACACTTCAGTATTTATTTTTAAGAAGGGAAATACAGCCTGGCTTTGAATATTTCATATATAAAGTTTAAAGATTGAAAAATGCAGCATTTTTCATGCTTCTAAACATTTGTCTTTGGATATTGAATACTCTTTCCTTAACAGTGAATGGTGTATTGATCATACTTAGTATAAAAAGATAGTTGTTGCATCTATAACTTCTTGTCTTCATTACCAGCCTGACCAGTGAAGTGAGGTGATTCTGAAGAGGTCACTGCAGAGATCGCAAGCTGTCTTTGTCCTTATAAGACTTGTGTATTCCTACATACTCGAGGGCTGAGGGCTACTTCATGTTTTGAGGCTTATTGAAACTGGTTCTCGCGCAATTTGGGTTGGGGGAGACCTCTCTACTCAACAATTTCTACACACAGTTGAAGGCCTGAGTTGGCACTAGTATTCAGAGTAACTAGAAAATGTTTAGCCTTCTTCTACTTCTTCCTCTTCTTTTAAACCCCTGATATGTGTGCCATATCAGCTCAGGTAAGAAACTGTAGCCTTTAGGTCATAGAGCCATTGGGTGTCAAGATTCCAGTTATAAGTGATTATCAAATTTTTCTTGTAGTTCCTTTAAGTACGCTAGTTTGGTTATGGGTTTTTTTGTTTTTTGTTTTTATCAGGTTATGGTTTTATTCTTATTCTCTTTTTGGTTATTTTCTCACATGGAAACATAGGACATTGAAGGTCATCACTGAAAGGGACCTTTTAGTTACTCCAAGCCTTTCATTTTACAAATGAAACTGAGGCACAGAATAAATATCTCAGGTCATTAGTGTATTATAATAGATTCTAATCTGAGTTAAATTTTTTTTATGAGAATATTTTAAAAGAGAAGTCACATAATCAACAGTAATAGCCTCTTTTGCTATTACACCTACTGATAACACATTGGGAGTTCTGCTTTGTATCATCTCACCCTCAAAGTTTGTGAGTGTAAACCTTTGTTTTTCTTTTTTGAGTCAAAACCCAAATGTCTTTTCCCATTTGAAATCTTCATTACCTGTTGAAACAGTACTGTAGTCCACCCTGTTACTCTAGGTCCCGTAATTCTCAGATTAGCCTTGCTAGTAAAGTGGCTTCTCCTTTACTGTTCTTTCTTGTAATTAATAATTTGGTGTCTGCGTTTCATCTGAAGCTTATCTGTCTTGTAGTTTATATTTTAAATCTGTTCAGAGTGAGGTCTTAGTCCCCACAAGGCATAAGCAAATTTTTTTTTCCTTAAACTTTGGATTTATTTATGTATGTATGTATGGCTGTGTTGGGTCTTCGTTTCTGTGCGAGGGCTTTCTCCAGTTGCGGCAAGTGGGGACCACTCTTCATCGCGGTGCGCGGGCCTCTCATTATCGCGGCCTCTCTTGTTGCGGAGCACAGGCTCCAGACGCGCAGGCTCAGTAGTTGTGGCTCACGGGCCTAGTTGCTCCGCGGCATGTGGGATCTTCCCAGACCAGGGCTCGAACCCGTGTCCCCTGCATTAGCAGGCAGATTCTCAACCACTGTGCCACCAGGGAAGCCCCAAGCAAATTTAAATTAAAAATTAAATTTACTAATGAGTGTCAGAATTTTCATTGTTCTGTTAATGAACTCTCCTTAGTTTTAATGGGGAATCAAGACTGGTAAACTTTAGAAAATACTTCCAGATTCACAGGAAGCATCAATCCTGTACTGAGCAAGAAATTAAGAACTAGTTACAGTTGACCCTTGAACAACATGCGTTTGAATTGTGCAACTCCACTTATACGTACGTGGCTTTTTTTTTTTTTTTTTTTTTACAATAAATACATATTATAGTACTACACCATCCTCAGTTGATTGAATCTGCCAGTGCAGAAGCCCAAGTGCCCCACATTGTTTAAGGGTTAATTGAATATTATTTGACTTCTTTGTATACACAAACTTAGCCAATAGATGTCCAACTGGCTTGGTATTTATTTTAGTATATCTGCTGGGAGACTACTATGAGTTAGTTCAGTTGATTATAATTGTATTTTTCAGGTGTGCTTTTTGTGTTAATTGGTTAAGTGCCTAACAGCTCAGAATTAAGGTCTGTGACTCTTATCTATATTTTAACCACATTGCTCCCAATGGCTTTAGTGCTCAGACAACTTTGGTCCTTTGTCTTTGGGGTAGGGTTTTTAGTTAATAGTTTGCAACTGTTGAACTGTGGGAACATACTTTTTAAAAAATCAAGAACTTGGAGCAGTGACACCCAGACTTTGGGCCTTAAATTTTAAATATCTGTATTAGAACATTGTATTTTTCTAGACTTTAGAACAGTTGTTCCTAACAAGGAATCAAAAATCACTTGAAGAACCTTTTTAAACATATACCGCTGGACCATAGCCCAAACCTGGTGAACACAAATTTCAGATAAGCTTCCAAGCTGTTTCTGATGTGCATTCTAGTTAAAAAGCAATGCTCTAAGGCAGTGTTTTCAGACTTTTTTCACCTGCGTCATGTTAAGAATGTTTTACGTCATGACTCAGACTGCATATTTATATACTGAAACAAAAATTTTGCAAAACAAAATTACCCTTACCACAAGTTAAAGCACTTTGATTTTGATTTTCTTTTTCTTTTCTTTTCTTCCTTTCTTTCTTTCTTTTTTTTTTTTTTAAATCCTGGTTCTCACCCAGGGTCTTGACTAACTACACTGTAGTTTGAAAAACACTGCTTTGAGGGATAGAGTGACAGTTGCTGCACTTTGGGTTGACAATGATTGAAACTAAATGATCTTGATCACTTAGTTATAAGTGTTACTGACTCTGAATCAACTATAATTCTTCTTTGGTTTAGTGGTAGACGGAGGAGAAGTCCCTCCCCACCACCTACCAGAAGGCGACGTTCTCCTTCTCCTGCTCCTCCACCTCGTCGACGCAGGTCTCCCACACCACCACCACGACGAAGGTACTTTATCACATAGGCTAGTGGGAGCTAAATGGAGCAACTTTGAATCTTTGTGATTGAAATATTTTATTCGAGTGGCATGCACAGCTGTTTACAAAATACCACATACAATTCCATTTACATGAAAAGTCCAGAACACACGAATTTGTAGAGATAGAGAGTTATTAGATAAGTAGTGCCTAGGGTGGGATGGGAATGGGGAGTCATGATGGTTGAACACTGTGAATATAGTTGACCCTTGAGCAAGGAGAGGACTTAGGGGCACCGACCCTCCACGCAGTTGAAAATCTGAGTATAACTTTACAGTTGGCCCTCCATATCTGTGGATTCAGCCAACAGCAGATTGTGTAGTACTGCAACATGTATGAAAAAAAAATCCACATATAAATGGACCCATGCAGTTCAAACCCATGTTCAAGGGTCAACTGTATACTAAAACAATTGAAATGTACACTTTAGATGGGTAAATTTTATGATTTGTGAACCACATATCAATAAAGATGTTAAATTAAAAGGCAGGATCACTAGTGATTACAGAGGGAAAAAAATTAACTTTACAGTGGGGAGTTAAGTTTTGCTTTTTGGAACTTTCTGAATTTTTTTTCTCTTCAAATACTTTCGATGCATGGTTGGTTGAATTTGTGGATACTGGATCTTTGGACACAGAGCGCTGACCCTATCAGACAAACCCAAATTGAAAGCCATTTTACAAAGTAACTGACGAGTACTCTTCAAAAAAATGTCAATCATGAGAGGGAGAGAGACTGAGGAGCAGTTACAAATTGGCAGAAACTAAGGACACATGACAACTAAACGCAGTGTAGGATCCTGATTTTTGGAACCTGGAACAGAAAAAGGACATTAGTAGAAAAAAACTAGGGTGACATAAGTATTTTAGTTAATACCAAGGTTAATTTCATAGTTTTGGTAATTTTTCTGTGGTTATATGGGATGTTAAGTGGAAAGTCTCCACTATTTTTGCAGCTCTTCTGTAAATCAAAAATGATTTCAAAATAAAAGTTAGGGGAAAAAATTTTTAAGAGCATTGCTCAAATACATTACCAAGCGGTATAGTTGCTACTACCACTCCTGGATGGCCATTATCTGGCAGGTAAAGTGTTAGATGTTTTATGTACTTCATGTCTCCTCAAGATGATCTTGCTTGGTAGGTGGTATTCCCATTTTTCAGGTGAGGAAATGGGGGTTCAGAGTTATTAAATAATAAGGGCAAAATAGAAAACTCTACGGTGTTGCCCAATGTATGGCCTATCCCAAAGCTGATTTTTAGGCAGGAAAATATTTTGAGCTCAAGGTCTGAATGTTTCAGGAGAAAATCAGGCCATTGGAACTAAATGTTATATTGAGGTTTAATTCCTGAGAGGCAAATTAGGGTTATGTAGGGATTAAGCATTAAGAGGAAGGCCAAGTTGAGACTTTGACAGGGATGCGTTCTGCCTAGCAGTAGACTTCCATTGAATACTACTCTTTTGACACACGAAAAATGTAAGTCTGTCTTGGTGGGGGCAGGGTAGAGATACCTTTTAAAGCTGTGCAAGTGAACGCTAATTATTAATTCAGAGTCCAAACACCAGTTTAGAGAGGGTACCCCACGCACAGGAGAGCTCTTTAAAGCACAGACTTCCTGAGTTCAAGTTGAACACAGTAGAGTCTTGCTAATGTAGTTATCTAGTTACTACATAGTGATAATGGATTTTCAGTTTCCTTAGAGCAATGCAAGATTCTCTTCTCAAAAAATATTAAGTTGATTCTATATGGATTGTGCTAAATGACTTTTGACAAATTTGAATTCAGTCTGAAAACTAAATTTCTCCATTAATCACAATGACCTATTTGTAGTCATCTAGGATAAACAGGAATTTACTAAGTGATTTTTTTGTTGTTGTTACTTTAAATGAGTTTAAAGGCATGACAATTCCACTTCGAAATAGTCTCTCTTTGTGTGGTGCTGTATAAGTGCATAGTTTTCTTTGCATTCTGTTTCTACTCTGTTGGACCTTTTATTTTTCCTAGGACTCCTTCTCCTCCCCCACGTCGTCGCTCACCTTCCCCAAGAAGATACTCTCCTCCAATACAGAGGAGATATTCTCCTTCTCCACCTCCAAAGAGAAGAACGGCTTCACCCCCTCCCCCTCCTAAACGAAGGGTATCACCGTCTCCACCACCAAAGCGTCGGGTCTCCCATTCGCCACCTCCCAAACAAAGAAGCTCCCCAGTCACCAAGAGACGTTCGCCTTCGTTGTCATCAAAGCATAGGAAAGGGTCTTCCCCGAGCCGATCTACCCGGGAGGCCCGGTCACCACAACCAAACAAACGGCATTCGCCCTCACCACGGCCTCGAGCTCCTCAGACCTCCTCAAGTCCTCCAGCTGTTCGAAGAGGCGCATCACCATCACCCCAAAGAAGGCAGTCCCCATCTCCAGGTTCTAGGCCCATTAGGAGAGTCTCCAGGACTCCGGAGCCCAGAAAGATAAAAAAGTAAAAATACTTTATCCTTTTTGGTTAGGAACACTAACTTGCATAGCTCTTTGTGTTTGGAAGCCCCCCACCCCCCAACTGAGAAATCACAGAAGAGAATAGCTGTGAATACAAACTTTAAGGCAAATTCTAGGTCCTATTCATAGATCCTTTCTGTTTTCAGGGTAGTTCCTCATGGTATAAGCTAAATGCCATAGCGTTTTACTTGGTTCTTAGGGGTATCAGGCTTATTGAGTCTGTTTCCAAACCTAGCTCTGAAGTGATGCATAGGATATTTCTTGCATGTCTATGTAAGACTGATAAAAGCAGTCTTAAATATAGGAACTGGCATTACTAATTTCATACAGGAAGAATCATTAACAGAATGGATAGAGGATTGTGGGGCTTGAACTACTCTCCAGGAGACTTAGGTGATAAAAATTTCATAAGTTTTAGTATGATCAACCAGCAGACTAAGTGCTGTGAAATATTTAAAGTTCATGATCTGGTTGTATAATGGTAGTTGGTTGTTTTCTCTTAAGAAAGAAGGATCTCTGCTTTTGGATATTAAATGTTTTATTTTTTCCCTCTGTTTCTAGAGCTGCCTCACCAAGCCCTCAGTCGGTAAGGAGGGTCTCATCTTCCCGATCTGTCTCGGGATCTCCTGAGCCAGCAGCTAAAAAACCCCCAGCACCTCCATCCCCTGTCCAGTCTCAGTCACCCTCTACCAACTGGTCACCAGCGGTACCAGTTAAAAAGGCTAAAAGCCCAACACCAAGCCCATCACCGGCAAGGGTATGTCTACCCTGTTTTGGACATCTTTTATAATTATACGTGGTCACTTGGAAGGAGAGAATTTTTTGTCTTTTGTAGTTCAGAGGAGCGTTATTTTCTGTGGTTCAGATGTACTTGAAAAGGAGGCACAGATTAAGTGGTGGTGTTTGCGTCACAGTCCGTGCTTAGTACTCTAGACGTCTACTAATGTGTGATACGTCTAATACTATTAAATTCTCTAATCTTGGTGGTGAAGATTGGATTATATAGACAATTTAGAAAAACAGAAAAAAATTACCCTTGATTCTGTTATCTAGTAGAAAAATAGTTTAGCGTTTCTGCTGTTTTCTCTAGTGTTTGACAGGTTTTGGGATAGTTATGGTCACAGTCAATAAAAGTTTCAATCTTAGATCATGTCTATTAGTCTGATTACATTTTTATAAAGAAAAAAATACACTTTATCACAAGAAGATACCAAAATGTCGACGGTGGTTATGTGTTAGAAGGAGAATGATGAGTGATCTTAATTTTTCATCTTTACATCTTAATGGTCTTATTTTTTCCTACAGTGTAAATACATTATTTCTATAATAAAAAATGAACCTCACAACTTGTGAAATGTTAGATGGAGTGGAAAGTACTTTGTTGTCCCATATAGCCTTATCTTTGGCAAGCTACATAGATAAGAAGAACACTCTTGCTTTTACATTGTCAAGCTTAAATATCATTGGGATATTAAAATATCGGAGCTTAAACTGTTTTCTTTGTGATTCATTATTCTAATCATGGCAGGTTCCTGTATTGTATAAAATCAGTGGTGGATGTCCATCTTAATAGGATTGAATTATTGTGCAGACTGACTGAATGGATTGAGGAATTTTAAGTAATTGCTTAGAAATGTGAGATTTAAAAATTACAGACTAGATGCAGTTATAGCAGAGCCTACCCTTTGCTTAAATTTGGAATATATGCAGTGGAGAACAATGCACCCACATTCTAGAGATAGATCAGACAGTGATTAGAGCTGTGGCATTCATACACGCTTGTATTTAGGATAATAACTATTTATTAAAAGCCTACATGTTAGGCTGGTATTGTGGGTGATTTACAGATATTCCCATTTAATTTTTGTAACAGCTTTATCAAGGATTGTTATACCCATTTTGGGTTGACAAAAAGGCCTCAGAACAAGTCAGGCAATTTGAGGTCAACTAGTTTAATAGGTTCAGGAACCAGAATTCAACTCAGGTCTAGTTGAGTTCAGAGACTTTTCTTCCTGTTGCACATGGTGCTTTTCCTTACATCTGGAGGTAGACCCTGACTCAGGCCGGTCTTGGAGACATGATTCATAGCTTGTGGTTGGGAGGCCTGGTTTAATGTGAAGTTAGTTGGGGAAATTTTTTAAAATCATTTATCTTCAAGGTCTGTTTCAGCTCTTGGAAGTCTTTGCTTTCAGTGGTGGTTCCCATCTTTTAGGAGTACTTTTCTTGGTGGTGATTGGCCCTGGGTCTTGTTTCCCCCGAAGCCGTATGAAATCCTAGATTAGTCCAGTTGGTTATTCCCTTGAAGAAATAAAATGTTTAGTTGGACAGGTTGATTTTATTGCTTTTGGTTTTCTGGATTTCTAGAATTCAGACCCAGAAGGAGGTGGAAAGAAGAAGAAGAAAAAGAAGGACAAGAAACACAAAAAGGATAAGAAGCACAAGAAGCACAAAAAACACAAGAAGGAAAAGGCTGTAGCTGCAGCTGCTGCAGCCCCTGTAACCCCTGCGGCCATCGCTGCTCCCACAGCCGCGTCAGCACAGGAAGAACCAGAGGCAGAGCCAGAGCCTAAGAAGGTATTTACGCACAGTCTTACAGTTTGTACAGATAGCTGCGTCATTTGGTATTGAGAAGTAGCTAAGTAAGTTTTTTCTAATAATTGGATGCTCAGCTGTTAACTCTCTTCTGATCGGTTTCTCTATGACCACCTACCAAGAGCAGGGATTTGCTAAGGCTAACGATAAGAATATGAATGGCATCCAAAAAGCTTAATGTGTATTTTTTAAAAGAAATTCAATATAATTAAATATACCGTATACTTCACCCATTTAAAGTATAGTGATTTTATGGTTTTTTTGTATATTCATAGAGTTGTGCACACATCACAAGAATTTTATTTTTCTCTGTACTCAACATCTCCCACCAGTGTCTCAAGATTTAATGATATGACCTTTTTGGGTTTTGGTTTTTTGGGTTTTCTTTTAGGAGACTGAAAGTGAGGCTGAAGATAACCTTGATGACTTAGAAAAGCACCTGCGTGAAAAGGCCCTGAGATCAATGCGGAAGGCTCAAGTGTCCCCACAGTCCTAGGTGGAAATGTTTGTTATGATGTAAATTTTATTTGGTTTGTACGCAATTCAGTTTCAAAATTGCTAAAAATGTGTTTGAGCTTTAGACTATAACATTTGTTGTAATAATTGCTAGGTTGAAGTTCACCATGTAAAAAAAAAAGGGCATGGATTTACATTGCAAAAGGTGTCCACAGTGTATTAGTGACATTCTTTCATTGACAGCTGACATAAATTCATTTAGAGTGAAATATTTTAAGCCAAAAAAAAAAAGAATCCCCTTTTTAAAAAAGGGGGTTTAAATATTGTTGGCATTCTTATGGTTCCTTTAAATGCCCCTGTCTATTCCCAGAGGTTTTTCTTTCTACTTTTTCTTTCTTTTTTCCTTTTTCTCATTTGAGTCTTAGCACCCATTTAAGTTATGATGCTTCCAACCTTGTATGGTTTTTGCAAGCTTTCCCAGAAATAAGACCACTGTTGAACTACCACAAAAGTATAAATGAATATTTTAATGCCACAATCTTTCCTGTTGCCTGTGGAGTCTCTGCTGAAATGAATTAGGATTCGAGCTCTAGGATGAGACAGAAAATGAAAGCATGTTGTTTGCCAGGACACTGTGGGTTTATATTGACGTGTAACAAGTTGATTTGGAACACTGGAATTTCACTCTGTTCTGTTTATTTTATTTTATTTTTTTTTGTAAAGGCAGTTAACTAGTCCCAGAAAGGATCCTTCAGTTACATAAAATTTTGTTTTATGAAATGTCATGGCTCCATTCATAATTTTGTCTTGTTCTTCCGATTGGTATATACAACTTTCAGAGCTCTTGTATTTGGAAAGCTGGAAGGGCCCAGACTTTGAAATAGTGTCTTGTTTTCACTGTTTTTGTTTTGTTTTTGTTGGTTTTTTTTTTTGTTTTTTTAAACTAAAGCTATATAAAGCTTGTGGATTAAACAATAAATTTCTAAATTTAAAAATGTTGGCCACTCAGTTTTACTTACCACCTCAGTACTGCAGGAAACCTACCTTAGAAATCTTACAGTGCCTTTACCCCCTTGGCACCTTTGGCAGAGTGAGGATTGGACAAGGGAAATACAAGGTGATGAAATTGTCTTACCATCTTTATTTTAGTAATTAATGTGATAAGTGCCATGAAGGGAAAGCACACAGTGAGATTGGAACATATATAATGGGCTAGTTAGCCAGGCATAGGGGAAGAGTTTCAGGCAGAGCAAACAGTATCTGTACACCCCAAGACAGAAGAAGCCTGGCACATTCCAGGAAGCGAACGAAGGTTAAGAAATGACTGGAGCAACCTACCTCTACTAGGGGGGTGTGTGTGTGGTGTGGTGTGAGGAATATAATTTGAGGAAACTTGGGAGTTGATAACATTGTATAAGGTAAAACAACAACATTCATATGAAAGAAGGGGAATTTTTGGCAAGTGAATCTAAGCTTAGCAAGTTGTCACATAGGCAGTTAATTTGATTATAATTTCTGGCAGTTGAAGCAAAAAGAAGGAAAATGCCTACATGTCTTAATTTCAGGAAAACTTAGTGGGCAGTTTTTGATCTAAAGGATATGGACATAGAGGGGCTATTTTTACAGGTGGGTTTTTAGAGTGATTTGTAACAAGGCAAAAACTGATTAATGAAGCTGCTTTTATAGCGACTGAACTAAGGTATCTAGAGTGACTCTCCACCACTGATAGAATCTTACACGTGTATGCGGCAACTTAGAGCTTTCAGGGATCTTCCACATGACTTCCTTTTGACTTTATAATTCTGTGATGTAGGAAATGCACAGAATATCCAGTTTGTGCTTGTTTTTTGTTTGTTTTTTGGCCGCTGGGCATGTGGGTTCTTAGTTCCCCAACCAGGGATCGAACCTGTGACCCCTGCATTGGAAACGAGGAGTCTTAACCACTGGACCGCCAGGGAAGTCCCCAGAATATCCGGTTTCTAAGATGATTGCAGCTGATTTACCCCTTTCAATATGAACAAACCAATGAACATCACTGGGGTACTTGCATCTATCTAGCCATTCACTCATTCAATCCATTTATTCACTTGTCCCATTTATTCAACACGCTTTCATTCCTCCACTTGACTGAACTGCTTGTTAAGGTTAGCAGTAACTTCCATTTTGCCAAAATGAGCGATCAATTCACCATCCTTTACTAGCCCTCTTGGCAGGAGTTGACTTAGTCATTCACTCCTCTGTCGAAACACTTCCTTCTCTTGGGTTCTAGGGGGCAACACTGGTTTACCTTCTAGATGCAGCACTAGTTTTCTTCCTACCCCAGTAGCTCTTTTATCTCTAGTGGATCCTTTGAAACGTGAAGTGATGGAGTTTGTAGGGAAAGCCACCAAGGACAAAGAATCCCTAGTCCCTTAAATGTCTTTTTTTGTGTCAAATTTCTTTCCCGTCTAGACTTCCCCCTGACCTAGACCTCTATCGAGCTACCTAGTTAATAACTTCATTTGGATGTCTAAAAGGTATACCGAATTGAACATATCCTCTGACATGAACATTGAACATGTCCTCTGATCTTGTCTCTGTCTCATTCAGTACCTGTCACTCTCATTTACTCAAAGTTGAGCTGATACTGTCAGGGGCAGCATCGTCCACCCTCCAGTCCTCACGCACACAAGGCCGTTCCGTTCCCAGCAGCCTGCAGATGATAGTACCGCTCAAAACCCTCAGCTGCTTTTTTCTGCTTCAGAGTAAAATCCAGATTTCATACTCTGGACTGTAAGACCCAGTAGCACCTACTTTGGCACCTTCATCTCTACTCCTCAATCTGCTCAAGCCATACCTACCTCCTTGCTCTTCCTTTAAACCTCTCTCGGGACCTTTGTCTTCACTGCCGGATCTGACCTGTTCCCTTTACTTTGTTTTCTTCAGACAGGCTTCCCTAACTTCCTCTCCTCTGTTTTCATCTATACTAATTATTACCACCTGAGATGATATGTTTTTGGTCCTTAGGAACTTGATCTTGTATGTGACTGTGTCCCCAGTGCCTGGTACATCGTAGAAGCACAAATGCTCGATGAACAGATGAGTAAATAAGTTTAATTGACCGTCATTGCCTCTGTACTTGCAAGGCACTACTAGGGCTTGAGGTAAAGAAAATGAAGACATGGTGATTGCTGCTCTCTAGTATTTGCCCACTGCGGGTAAAGACATGCAAACAAGTTGGAGTGGACAAGAACATAGAGTTTGGTAGACCAGGATTTCTACCATAGCTTTCTACGGTGTGACCTTGGTCAAGTTACTTGACCTCTAAGTGCTGCCATTTCTTCTCTCCGAGTTAAATAATGGTGGAATCTACTTCAGAGTTGTTTTTGAAGAGTTAAGTGTGTTAGTTAATACATATAAAGCAATGATAGTACAAAGAGGTTCCCATTTTCTTAGCTAACGTGATAATGTGGTCATTCTAGTAACTACGGTAAATTTTAGTTTGGATGTCTAAAAAGGATTTTAATTAATCATAGCCCTATTCAATGTAATTTTTTCTTTTTTTTTCTTTTTAATAAAATACACCATTTTAAAGTGTGCAGTGCAGTGGTATTTAGTATATTCACAAGGTTATGCAACCATCACGACTACCTGTTCCAGAATATTTTGATCACCCTAAAAAGAAACTGCCCATTAGCGGTCACTTTCCATTCTACTGACAGTCACATCAGCCCCAGCTCCTGGCAACTACTTTTTGTCTATAGATCTGTCTATTCTGGACATTTCACTGGAATCATACAGTATGTGGCCTTTTGTGTCTGGCTTCTGTCATTTAATATCATGTGTTTAAGGTTCATCCATGGTACTTCATTTTTTTTTTTTTTAATTGCTGAGTGGTGTTCCCTTATATGGATATGCCATATTTTGTTTATCTGTTCATCAGTTGCACATTTGAGCTGTTTCCACTTTCCAGCTCTTATGAATAAAGCTGCTATGAACATTCGGCATACAAGTTTTTATGTGGACATATGTTCTCTTGGGTGTATATACCTAGGAGTGGGATTGCTGGGTCATACTTAACTTTTTAGGAAACTGCTAGACTATTTTCCAAAGCAGCTACACTATCCGAACATTCTTACTAGCAATGTATGAGGGTTATTATTTCTCCACATCCTTGCCAACACATGTTATTTGTCATTTTGATAATAACTATCCTAGTGGGTGTGAACTAGTGTCTCATTGTGGTTTGATTTGCATTTCCCTGATGGCTAATGATATTGAGCATCTTTTCATGTGCTGCCATTTTTTTTTAATTGGGTATAATTGATTTACAATGTTGTGCCAGTTCCAGGTGCACAGCAAAGCGAATCTGCCACACAAATACATGTCTCCACTCTTCCAGATTCCCTTCCCATATAGGCCACCACGGAGCACTGAGTAGAGTTCCCTGCACTACACAGTAGGTCCCCATCAGTTATCTATTTTATATATAGTATTCAGTGCCCTATTAAACAGATTTGTATCTGTATGAGAATATTTCTGAAATTGTGGCTGTAGGGCTCTCAGAGTTTCTGCAGAGTAGAGCTGATAATGCATTTGTAAAGTGCTCTGTAGAACTTTCATACCCATTGTGGAGGTTAGGGCCGGGGGACTATGGCCAAGGAAAAATTTGTTCCCACTTTGTAAAGAGGATCAGGAGACTAAGGGAGAGTGTGACTTACTTAAGGTACATGCAGGTCTAGTTGATATTGTCCCTCCTACCATCTGATAAAGAGCGCTGTTTTTCTCAATATACCTGTCTGGTATTGTAACAGAATCACATTAGACGACGAATGTAGAAAATCTGCCCAAATATGTGTGGTTCTTCGAAAGGCATTGGAATTAAGGATGGAGCTTATTACTCTGAAAAATTACTCTGAAAAAGTTTGGAAGTTGAAATTTGAAAGGTATTAATATCCTGAGGACCCAACTCTGCTCCTTCCTTTGAAAGACCAGCTCCAAAAGTCTGTAAGACTTTTTTGCCTTTTGAAAGCTTATTTGCTGTATTTTTCATTTGAAAGATCCATCTTAGCTCATACCAAACATTGTCTTTTGGCTCTTAGGAACTCAATTATTGCTGTACTCCTAAGTGGTCTTCCGTGCAAATCCGTTTTCAAAGGAAAGATGAATTGATAGGATCTGAAATCCATGTTTTTCCAAAGCTCTTTGCAAAACTCTTCCACATTTGTCAATATATATTATAGTTAAGTTGGCAGGCTTTCACATCGTAAGAGGCTTTTGCCAAGATGGCCTTTTATTTCAGGTGCATCATGGGAGGAGAAGCTGATGTGCTGATTCTGAAGAGTGGTGCCATGTGTGCAGACGGCTATATGGATACCTCTCACCAGACGGGCCAGTCATAAACTCTTCATCGGAAACTTCATCAAGGATGTGTTTTGCAGACTGCAGGTTGAGACTCGGCAGTGAATTGTAAAGTTGAATGAGTCGCAACCAGCATTAAAATAAAAAAATGAAATAGTTAATTTAAGTGTGAATCACATATAGTAGGTTAAGTATTATTTCATGAAGTGTGTGTGTGCCTGTGTGCTTGTGTGCATGTGTATGCTTGTGAACTGGGTTACCGTGTAAAATGTATTCTAATGTGATTGATACAGTCAACAGAATGGAAAGCCACTACCTTACAGATCACCTAGGCCACCAGTTTGTAAACTGCCCTGCAGAGCCCTAAGTGGGGAGAATTATGATTCAGATTTTCTCTGTCGGATGGAGCCACTAGTAGTACTGATCTTTGTTGAGGGATTGAGAGATGATACAGGTAAGCTTCGCAAGGGCTTTGCTCTGCTTTTTTTTTTAAACTTTGAGCTTCCCTGTTGGATTCTTTTTGATAAAAGGTTCCGCAACCAAAAACCATGCGAAAACCACCCATCTAGCCTAGGCCTTGTCATGGGAACCGACTGCCCCAAGGTAAAGCCACGGCTCCCCCAGGTGCCTTGCCACCCCCGCAGACTGCCTCAGCCCGGGGGCTATTGAGGGCACCCAGCTTTAATTCTGTTGTAGTGAAAGGAAACAGACTGAGAGTAACCAGGTGCCTCTGAAGCAGGGGTAGAAGTAGCTCTCAGGGAATATTGGAGATGTGGAAGGAAAAAACCCGAAATAGGAAACAATGTGCAGAAGTGGCCTTTGTGAACCACAAAGTCCCACATCTGTTCTTTCCCTAGTGCATAACCGGGCAGGGACCCTTCTAGCAATTTAAGCATGGAGGCTTTGGCTTAACGTAGCCAACATGAGCAGAGGGGAGTGGTAAGCCTGACTGGTCTGGGCCCCGCCTGGAGGAAGACGCTCACGCCACTGACCATCGGGACCCAGCCAGACGGCCAAGATGTGCTGAGCAGCCGCCAGGAACCCTGTGATTTTCCACGTTTGTTCCTTTGCTTTTCTCTTGCTGTTCTCTGCCTGGGATATCCTTCCTGGTCTCCTAATGTCCTAATCCTTTTTGGACTTAGAGATGTACTTAAGATGATGGTTTTTAACTCTAAAAAAAAAAAAATACATTCACTTTTAGAGAATTTGGAAAACAAAAAGAAAAAAATTGGGAATTCCCTGGTGGTCCAGTGGTTAGAACTCGGCGCTTTCACTGCGGGGGCCTAGGTTCAATCCCTGGTCTGGGAACTAACATCCTGCAAGCCATGTGGCGTGGCCAAAAAAAAAAAAAGAGAGAGAGAAAAGAATTGTTGGCAATCCCATCATCCAAATATAACCAAGGACACCTACCTCAAGTCAAGTACTCTACCTGACTACACTCAACCTTCCCTGAGCTCCCCTCCTCTAATACATGGAACAAACTGGGGCTTTTTTCCCCGCTATGTATTTAGAAGTACTGATGTAGCTACAAACATCAGGATCAAACCATGTATATATAATGTTTAATATTCTTTTTTCCATTGTGCAGATCATGAACTAAAATTGCAGAATACATTTTAAATGTCGTACAACCAGGAAATTTGGAAAATAGATAAAAGAAAGTAAATTACCCCATGCCAACCTCCAAACACAGCTACAGTTCTCCCTTTTGTATATTTCTTATTTAGTCATTTTTTTTTTTAATGTTAGGGCTTTCCTGGTGGTGTAGTGGATAAGAATCTGCCTGCCAAAGCAGGGGACACGGGTTCAAGCCCTGGTCTGGGAAGATCCCACATGCTGCGGAGCAACTAAGCCCGTGCGGCACAACTACTGAGCCCGCATGCCACAACTACTGAAGCCTGTGTCCCTAGAGCCCGTGCTCCACAACAAGAGAAGCCACCGCAAGAAGCCCGCGCACCGCAACGAAGAGTAGCCCCTGCTCTCTGCAATTAGAGAAAGCCCGCGCGCAGCAACGAAGACCCAACTCAGCCAAAAATAAATAAATAAATAATAATTTTTAAAATGTTAGATGCTTCTATTTATTTAAACTCTTACCTCTACAGATAAAATGGTAATAATGGCACCCACCTCACAGGGTTCTGAAGAGAATTAAATTGAGATGAATAGAATGCAGTCCCTGATCCAGTGGAGTTCATGGCACATGGCCGGGAATGGGGGGGGTAGGAGCAGAGGGGCAATCAAATAGTGATGAAACCGCATGCTCAGGGACATAAAAGAGGGGAGCAGTGCAGCGTTGCAACGGTCAGGAACAATGTTCTGTGGCAGCATCTCAGCCACAGACACACTGTGAGGCTAAGCAAGTGACTTCGCCTCCCTCAGCCTGTTTCCAGTTGGTTTGCTGTGAGAATTGTTCCACAGGTACAGTATGTTTGCTGCGGTTGTGTGGGGAGGTGAGCTTCACGTCCTCTGACTCTACCATCTTGATTCACCTCCAGCCTCAGTTTCCTCTCGTGTAAAATGGGCATAGATTCAGTAAGATAATGCATGTCAAGGGCTTGGCTCATGCCTGGAGCATCATGAAGGCTTCATTAGTGAGAGTTATGGACAAGTTTTATCAAAGCTTGGATGCTGGCAATTGGAGGATGCACCACCATCTATTAAATATCATGCTGTTCATTGTAAAGACGCATGGAGATCCCAGAGAGGTCAAAATGTGGAGAAAGAAGTCTTACATTATATTTTATAACGCACATATATCTTACATTATATACAGTGTTATGCACAGAAGGGTCTGGAACCCTGAAGCAGGAACACACTCATCTGTCACACTCTCAATTTCTCTGTCCACGTCCCTACCCACCAGCTCCTTCATTTTGTCTCTCTCTCTCCTGTTCCAGCAGCTTCTCACATTCTTCCACTAGGTGGCGCCCGGGCCCTGGGTGCCCGCAGCCCGAGCTCACGCCCTAGAAGTTAGTCCGCCCCTCCCACTTCCCCTTTTTCTTCCTCTTTCCTTTTCCCTCCATCCCTATCTTTCTTCCCGATTCAGTGCTCAGAGGCTCTCTGGACGGCTCCAGAGCTTGAAGAACAGCCATGGGGCCCTTGCAGGTCACCCAGTCCATCCCTAGTTGGAATTCCTTACAGCCGGCCCCGAGCTGTCTCCAGTTCTCACTTGCACACCCTCAGTAACAGGAAACTCACTACTTCATGAGGATCCTGTTCTGGAAGGAATCCATGTAATAGTCATGCACTCGAGCTCTGAAGACAAATCCAGCTGGATTCTAATGTCTCAGCTTTGCTCTTTGCTCAGCGGGTGATTCAAACACTTGTCTGCTTTGTTGATGGGTGAATCCCCAGGGCCTGACACAGGAAAGGCACTCATTTGGTAAATGAGTGAGTAAATGAACAAACTCAATCATCTTCTGCATCAGTTTCTTCACCTGTGAAATGGGTTAATAATAGTATTTACCTCATAGACTTGTGAGGATTAAACACAACAGGACCTGAAACAGGCTTAGGCTCATTTCTGGCACATAGTAATTCTTCCATAAATATTCCTTTCATTTTCTTTTATAACTATGGATATCTCTATTCCTTTGATCTGAAAGTTCTCCTTTAGAGCAAATTGAATCCTGATCCCTAGGACTTCCACACAGAGGCCTTGGTCTTAGCCCTGTCCCTTGGAGCCAAAAAGAACATTTACTCCTTTTTTGAAATGATTCAGGCCTGCAGATGTATGTGCCTACTGTGCGCCAAGCACTGGGGTTACCAAGACAAAGACATGACCACGGTCTCTTCCTTTGGGTGCCTCTTTGTCTAGCCAGGGAAAGAGACAGTCAAGCAACAGTGTGTGCTCAGTGAAGAATTTGAATGAACAGTAGGACTTATTTATTGAGCCTTTACTGCACCTCATTTCATTCTTCCACCTGCATTCCTGGGCATTCTAACCCCATTTTATAGATGAAGGAACCAAGGCCCAGATAGGTCACATAAGCTGGTGAGTATAGATCCAGGATTTGGATGCTGCCCGATTGCAGAGGCCTCACCTTAACCTCTAAGCCCTGTTATCACTTCACTCTGGAGGATGCTCAGGCCCGTGGGAAATTTCCTGTTCCTGAGTATTCCACCACCACTACCATGACGTCATGGCTATTATGTGGCTTCCCAGCATCTGTTCCCCATCTCTCCCACCATCAGAGCCATATTTGGCTCTATTGGAATCCTATGTGATTGGCTGGGGGTTGGGGTGGCACCTCCAGCTCCAGGGTGGGCTCTGATGGCTTAGACCAAGCAACGCATCATTCCCATATCCTCGGTCACAAAGACGGACACTACCTCAGCCAGAGCCAGTGATTTGTCAGAAGTCGGCATGGCTTTTAGAGGGGCGGAGCTGCTTTTTGCTTCTGCAGAACTACTGGGAGGGATACTGTTCCCTGGAGAGTCTGTTGAGGGAATGTGAGAGCTGGAGGTGCAGCAGCTCTTCTGCCAAAAGAGGATCCCTTTTGAGGATGAAGCCAATTTATGGAGGATGGCAGAAGGCAGGACCAAGAGACTTCATGGAGAAATAGAACCTGGTCTGTGTTTTTATGTTACTGTTGTTGTGTACAGAGCACCCTAAACTTAAGAGCTTAAAACAGCAAACATGAGACTTCCCTGGTGGCACAGCAGTTTAGAATCCACCTGCCAATGCAGGGGACACGGGTTCAATCCCTGGTCTGGGAAGATCCCACATGCCGCGGAGCAACTAAGCCTGTGTGCCACAACCACTGAGCCTGTGCTCTAGAGCCCTCAAGCCACAACTACTGAGCCCACGTGCTGCAACTACTATAGCCCACGCCCCTAGAGCCTGTGCTCGGCAACAAAAAGAAGCCACCACAATGAGAAGGCCGTGCACTGCAATGAAGAGTAGCCCCTGCTCGCCACAACTAGAGAAAGCCTGTGAGCAGCAACGAAGACCCAATGCAGCCAAAAATAAATAAATAAATATATTAAAAAAACAAACAAACCAGCAAACATTTATTCCACATGCTTTGTGGTTGGGAATCCGGAGAGCCTAGATAGGTGGTTCTGGCTCAGGGTCTCATGAGTTTATAGGAAGATGTTGGCTGGGGCTGCATTCATCCGAAGGCTTGACTGGGGCTGGAAGACCCACTTCCAAGATGACTCATGTACATAATTGTTGGGAGGAGGCCTCGGTTCCTCACCAAGTGGACCTCTCCATGGCAGATGGCTTCTGCTGGAGAGTTGGGGGTAGGAAAAACAGTGCCTTCTAGAACCTAGTCTCTGAAGTTGCATGCTCTCATTTCCACTTTTTTCTATCCTCCAGAAGCAAGTCACTGAGTCCAGCCCACACTCAAAGGGAGAATAATTAGGCTTCCTTTGAAGGGAGTGTTGAAGTATTTGTGGATTTTTTTTTTTAATGGATACTTTTTAAAAAAATTGAAGTATAGTTGATTTACAATGTTGTATTTGTTTCTGGTGTACAGTAAAGTGACTCAGTTATACTTATATATACATAGTCTTTTCCATATTCTTTTCCATTATGGTTTATTACAGGACATTGAATCTAGTTTTCTGTGCTATACAGTATGACCTTGTTTACCTATTTTATATATAGTAGTTTGTATCTGCTAATCCCAAACTCCTACTTTATCCCTCCTCCACCCCCTTTCCCCTTTGGTAACCCTAAGTTTGTTTTGTATGTCTGTGGGTCTATTTCTGTTTCATAAATAAGTTCATATATGCCATATTTTAGATTCCACATATAAGTGATATCATATGGTATTTGTCTTTGTCTGACTTACTTCACTTAGTATGATCATCTCTAGGTCCATCCATGTTGCTGCAAATGGCTTTATTTCATTCTTTTTTTATGGCTGAGTAGTACTCCACTGTATATATGTACCACATCTTCTTTATCCATTCCTCTGTTGATGGACATTTAACTTGCTTCCATGTCTTGGCTATTATAAATAGGGCTGCTATGAACATTGGGGTGCATGTATCCTTTCAAATTAGAGTTTTCTCTGGATATACGCCCAGGAGTGGGATTGCTGGATCATATGGCAACTCTATTTTTAGTTTTGTAAGGAAACTTAATACTGTTTTCCCTAGTGGCTGCACCAATTTACATTCCACCAACAGCGTAGGAAGGTTCCCTTTTGTTATGGACTGGTTTTAACCCACCACTATAGTGAAATCACTTGAGCTGCTGGACCAAGCTCACACCTGAGGGTCCATCTCTGAAAGTTTAGATGCATGAGTTAGTTCATTCCCCTTATTGATTTTTTATTATTATTATTAATTAATTAATTTATTTTTGGCTGCATTGGGTCCTCGTTGCTGTGTGCGGGCTTTTCTCTAGTTGCGGCGAGCTGGGGCTACTCTTTGTTGTGGTGCACGGGCTTCTCACTGTGGTGGTTTCTCTTGCTGCAGAGTACATGCTCTGGGTGCGTGGGCTTCAGTAGTTGTGGCTCACGGGCTCTAGAGCGCAGGCTCAGTAGTTGCGGCGCACGGGCTTAGTTGCTCTGCGGCATGTGGGATCTTCCCGGCCCAGGGCTCCAACCCGTGTCCCCTACATTGGCAGGTGGATTCTTAACCACTGCGCCACCAGGGATGTCCTATTCCCCTTATTGCTGAAGCCAGTTTGAGCTGGGTTTTCTGGTTCATGCAAATCAAAGAGCCCGGGTTAGTACCTCCAGTGCCTCATGGGAAGTGCCTTCATCTGCCTCATCTCATTCTCCAGACCTGCCTTGTCTGACGGTGACCCTCTTAAGTACAGTGGTGAGACCTGGGCCCAGGCTTGAGGAGAAGTCCTTTTCCTAAAACAAGGTACATGCCAGGGTTCCATGACTACCAGTGAAGATAGATGTGGGAAAACCTCACTGCTCTGTTGATTCATGACCCATCATATTCATTTTTCCACCGGTGGCTCCTGCTAAGACATGGCTTTTCCACCCTGGACCTGCCCTTAAACATTGGGCAACAATCTCCAAGTCTCTCCGGGTCAGGCCCCTTTGGGAGGAGCAGGACAGAGGAATCAATCCCATGGTCATGTGGGAAGGGTTGTAAGTCCACCTCCACCCTGCCTTGCTATGTGACTGTGAGCAGGTCCCTCCTCCTCTCGCGGCCTCAGTGCCCTCTTTTATGAAAGAAGTTTACACTTACTTGCCCGAACATGCTTTAGGATTTTCTTAGTTCCCTTCTGTCCAGAGGAGACATGAAATCTGAGAAGTAGCCTCACTCAGACAATCTGGGTCTTGTGTGGTCATTCGTATCTTAGCAGAGATAAAGGCATACACTTTATGCCCTTTGCCATCTGCCATCTCATTCGATCCTCCCAGAAGCCAGCGAGGAGACAGGGCCGGGTAGACCTTCAGGACAACATGGTCTCGCCTCCAGGGCCTGGGATAAAATAGCCGCTGTCATTTATTGAGTACTTTCTGCTCACCGTGTGCCAAGTACTTCATGTGTGAGCGTTTCGTTTCATTCACACGTCAACCCTGCTGGGTGGTTACTATTATTACCCCCTTTTACAGATAAAGGACCATGAAAACCAGAGGGGTGAAGTAACTGTCCAAGGAAACGCAAGCAAAAGGAAGCAGTGGAGCTGGGATTCAAACTTGAATGTCTCAGAGGCTGCTGTGTTTTCCATCACACAACACTCCCTCTTGGTATTAACAGGAGCACAAGGGTGGGGCAAAACTAGGAATCCAGAGACTTGGCATCTCGAATAAACTCTGAACACTCACTAGTTCTGTGGCCAGGGCAGATCTCCCAGCGCTCTGAGCTTCCGTTTCCTTACTCTTAAAATGGGGATAGTGATTCTCACCTGAATTATAAGAACTCGGGAGCGGTGGAAAAGCATTTGTAGTGAAGGCGTGTGTGAGAGCGTGCCTTTTGTACTGCAGAGCTGTCTAAATGTTACAGATCGTTGTTTTTCTTAATCCTGGATCAGGAGCTGGGGAAGGAAGTAGGCAGGGTGACCAGGGTAGGCCAAGTGTCCCAGAGTGGCTGTTTCCATGCTTGGTGTACACAAAGTCCCCTGGAAAGGAAGAGGCAGGGCAGGAGGAAAGGCCAAAGCTCTGGGTTCTTATATGGAACTTCCCTCCACTCCAGGGCCCTCCAGGGCAAGAGAAACTCTGGACCGTCACCACCGAGTTCCAAGCATTCCAGAGGGCTCAGTGGGGAGGAAGGCTATCGCCTGACCCAGCAGCAGCAGCCAGGGATAGGCTGCGATGGGCTGGCTGTAATCCTCTCCTCACCCTGCCCTGCTCTCACTGTCCTACCCAAGGCCCAGCCCCCAGTGCCCACCCTACCAGGAGGAACAGCGGACTCCAGACCCCAGCAGTGATGGCCAACCGCCCAGCCCTATCGAGGGGCAGCTTTGGAAGGAGACTGGGATTTGGAGTCGGGACGCCCAGGCTCTGGTTCTGGTTTAGTTCTATCCCCTCTCTGGGCCTCAGTGTCTCCCCTGTGAGATAGGAACATCGGCGAAGGGCACCGGCATACTGCAGTCTCACCCTGGGGCGGAGAAAGAGCCACGTGCTGTGCCTGTCACAAAGTGCCGCTCATCCTTCTTCCCCGGGCCGCCAGAGGAACACGCACGTGCTGCCCTCTTGGTTGGTGGTCGCCGTCCTCCAGCCCAGGGATTCCACACTCAAGCTGTCTTTATAATTTTGTGTCTCTGATTCTCCCCGAATCCTAGGTCTTTCTTGCTCCCAATTAGGCTGAGGGGTCCTTAAGGATGAGAAGCTGGGGCCTGCTTACTTCTGGGCTCCCCTCGGAGCCCAGTATACGGTTGAACACAGGGTGAATCTCGGACCCGTTTACTGATTGTGCTGCTGGACCATCCTGGGGGCCAGGGATGGACACTCAGTTCACTCCCAGTGCCTGTTGGAAAGAGTTCGGCCACCCAGGGGGGGAATCCAGCCTTCTGCCCCTGGTTCTACTCCATTCAGACTGTGTGACTTTACACAGGGCCCTTCCCCTCTCCCAGCAGTGTCCGTGTTTCTTTGAAACGTGCTTAGTGGAGACCTAGTGGACCCTGCAGCTCCAGGTGGAGCGAGCCGAAGGTGTTCCTGGATGGTGGGGAGAGGCCAAGGGCATGAGCTGGTACTCCAGCCCTCACCCCACCCCCAGAGCTGCTCTGTCCTTCACTTTTTAAAAAAAAATTTATTTATTTATTTGATTGTACTGGGTCTTAGTTGCGGCAGGCGGGCTCCTTTCGTTGTGCCTCATGGGATCCTTAGTTGCAGCTCACTGGCTCCTTAGTTGCAGCAGGTGGGCTCCTTAGATATGGCATGTATGAACTCTTAGTTGCGGCATGCATGTGGGACCTAGTTCCCTGGCTGGGGATCGAACCCAGGGCCCCTGCATTGGGAGCACGGAGTCTTAACCACTGTGCCACCAGGGAAGTCCCTGTCCTTCACTTTCAATTTTTATGCATTGGGCTTTCACGTGAGACTTTTGTTTTGTTTTTAAGGCTTTACTGAGGCACAGCTGAAGCACAATAAACTGGCGTACTTAAAGTGTACACTTTGATAAGTTTTCACATATATGTACACTCGGGAAACCATCTACAATCAAGAGAGCGAACTTGGGCTTCCCTGGTGGCGCAGTGGTTGAGAATCTGCCTGCTAATGCAGGGGACACGGGTTCGAGCCCTGGTCTGGGAAGATCCCACATGCCGCGGAGCAACTAGGCCCGTGAGCCACAACTACTGAGCCCGTGCGTCTGGAGCCTGTGCTCCGCAACAAGAGAGGCCGCGATAGTGAGAGGCCCACGCACCGCGATGAAGAGTGGCCCCCACTTGCCACAACTAGAGAAAGCCCTCGCACAGAAACGAAGACCCAACACAGTCAAAACTAAAATAAATTAATTAATTAAAAAATAAAGGGAAATAATTAAAAAAAAAAAATAAAGAAAACTGATGTTTTAAAAAAAAAAAAAAAAAAAAAGAGAGCAAACTTATCCACCACCCTCAAAAGTTTCCTTGTGCCCCTTTTCAGTTCCCCTGTTGCCCAGGAACCACCGATCTGCTTTCTGTCACCACACACCATTTGGCATTTTCTAGATTTTTTTATGTAAATGGACTCATACAGTATTTCCTTTTTTTTGTCTGGCTTCTTTCACTCAGCATAATTACTTTGAGATTCATCTATGTTGGTACCTGTATCAATAGTCCGTCCCTTTTTAATGCTGCCTGGTGTTCTGTCGTATGGATAGACGCACCACCATTGTTTACCCAGTGACCTGTCGATGGGCATTTGGGTTGTTTCCAGATTTAGCTATCGCAAATGAACGTTCCTGCTACGAGTGTTCCTGTGCACAAGATTTTATCTGAAGAAGTTGCACTATTTAAAAAAAAGCTGGCCCGTGCTCCACAACAAGAGAAGCCACTGCAATGAGAAGTCTGCGCACCGCAACGAAGAGTAGCCCCCGCTCGCTGCAACTAGAGAAAACCCATGCGCAGCAACGAAGACCCAGTGCAGCCAAAAATAAATTAAAAAAAAAAAAAGGAAAGAAAAAAAAGCTGGATAACATGATCCCCAGAGTCGCAGGCTTTTAAGGACCAGAAAGCTGTCATGCGGAGTCAAGGACTAAGGGAGCTGCCACTTTCGAGCTCCTGCGGCCGCCAAGCACCTGACCACACCTGCTCAATTCGTCAGAGCACGTCTGGGAAGCAGGCGCCATTGATATTCCCAGTTTACAGATAAAATAGCTGAGGCCTAGAGGCATGGCTGTGGCGGACTGGCGACCCACGCCGAGGCTGTGGCAGAGCCTGACTCAGCCCCAAGTTCTAGCTGCCTCTCCCAGCTGCCACTCGCCTGGGAAGAGAACCAGCCCTGGTTCCCTCTTTCGTTGACTCACCGAGGGGCTGGGGTTGACGTCTGCATTGGTTTCCATCGTGCTGGGCCCGCAGGGGACACCCCGTCAAGCCTGGGAGGCACGTCGGGGACCTGTGGCCAGCGCAGCGGCAGGAAGTGAGGCAGCGGCGTTCGTGAGGGGCACCGGGTCCTGGGCCGGGCAGAGGAAGAGAGGAGGGAGCCCCTTGTCATGTAGAGGCCGCTGGACTTCCCACACATGTTCTCCCCTATAATGTGCACAGTTCTGTGAGGTAGGAATGATCACCTCCATCTTACAGATGGGAAAACTGAGGCTCAGGAGAGTCTATCAGTCAGGATTCTGTCAGCTTCAAGTAACAGAAAAGCCAACTGAAAGTGGCTTAAACCATCAATACATTTAATTGACAACCCCCCAAAGTTCTAAGTCCGGCAAGTGCCAGCTTTTTATCCAGGGTCCCCACAGGCCCTGAGGACCCGGCTCTTTCCCTCACCGGGGCTTCATCTAGGCTCCTCCCTCCCTCCCAGTCCCCGGAAAGGCTGCCACAGGTTCAGGGGCCGCAAGCCAACAATGGCATCTGGAGGCAAATAGGGAACTCTCTCCTCCCTCGTCACCCCTTTTAAGAGGGGGAAACCCTCCTTGGAGCTCCCAGCAGACTTCCCCTCACTTGTCATGGGCCAGATTTGCCTTAACCAATCACTGGGTTAGGGAACACTGGGTCTGTTCCCTAACCGGGGGGCGGGCCCCCCCTGGAGGCTGGATGCTGAGAGGGCGGTTTTGTTTCTGAGGAAGAAGGGGTCTGCCTCAGAGGAGAAGAGACTTGCTCAAGGTGGCCCAGCTGGGTCAGAGGAGAAAACTGAAGCTCCTGCTGTAACAACGAGGAGCTTCCTTAGGCCCCACTGCGCCATCAGTACTTCATGCGCCAGCTGTATATTATCCCACCACCTATGAGGTAAGATGCTATTATTATACCCACTTCACAGAGGGAGACACAGAGGCACAGAGAATAAGAAGCTTGCCTGAGGTCACATAGCCAGAAAGTGGTGGTCCTGGTATTTGAACGCTGCCTGGTATTCCAGGATCCCACCACACACAAAGGTCAAAGGAGGGGCTTGGGGAAGGCCCAGGGGGTGAGTCAGAGGGCGGGTGGGGCAGCCCCCAGGCCAAATAGGGATTGCTAAGCGGTGACAGGTGAAGACCAGCTGCTTGGGGAGCCCAGTGGCCAGGAATGGGGCTGGGGCCAGGCCCGCTGGCAGGCCCAGCCCAGCCCAGCCTGCAACACAAGTCCAGGAGGCGTCACCACCCACCCACCTCTCCTGCCTCTTGGGTTCCAGGTCTCTTGCCCGGGGGCCCCTGCTCCACTTTCTAGATGGAAAAACTGAGGCCGATCTTGCATGAACGTTTAGTTTGTTTGTTTTTATCTGTTTTATTCACTGCCTCATCCCTTTTGCCTAGAACAGTGCTTGGCACATGGTAGGCATTCAATAAACATTTGTAGAATGAATGATTGACTTGTTGAATGAATGTGGTTTTTCCGAGGCACTTAGCATTGCAACAGAAAGCTGGCTGTCAGAACAGAGCCTCTTCTTCAACCCCTGACGTCACACATGGGAAGACCACCTGAGGTCAGAGAAAAGGATATACCCTCACAAGGCACACAGGCTCTCACAGGCACAACACTGAATACATTTCCCCCAACACCCAAACACAAACACACACACACATGCACACACACACACACACACACACACCTCACTTTAGTTACAAGGACAGAACCCCGTCAGCCTACTTAAGCATAAGTTGGGGGGTGGTAGGTGGAGAGGGTTACTGGTAGGATCCTTGTGTAAGGGCAAGGGCTGGAAAAGCATCCCCAGCTCCAAGGGGCCAGAAACAAAACCAGAAGAAAATGACATCACCCGCCACCACCACTGCCCATTTGGGCTGCACGCCTACTTTTTTCTCCCCTTCTCCGATCACTAGCTTTCTCAGGACTCCTGGCTGCCTCAGCCCCAGCTCTGCAGGTCCTCTCAGTTCAAACACCAGACAGAGGCCGGTGTTTAGGTTTCAATTTCAAATTCTAGGAGAGTGAACCTGATTGGCCAGCTGAGGGGCCACTGCCCATGAGCCAGGGTTGTGGGAGCAGACCCTGAGAATGGGGGTATGGTTGCCTTCTCTAAAAGACATGTGGAGGGTGGAGGAAGTGATGCCTTCCCAGCAGCTAATCCCTTCCCAGGCCCCATTCTGCAGACAAGAAGTCTTGAATATCTCCTGTGATGGTGCTCTAACTACCCACACAGCACAATGCCATCCATTGTCCCTTATTACTCATTATTGGTTGAGGGCTCTTAAGTCATCCCTTCTTCTGAACCAGCCATTGCTCATTTGCTCACGTCTGTGGCTGCAGCATTTACACAATTTTAAGTCAAGGCAACCACCTGTTCCCTCATTCTGCTTCTTTGGCTGTTATAAACCATATTTACACCTTCTAGAGCCAAACCTCATATAAGACAGGATCTGATTGGTTCTCTCACTCGCCAGCTTGTCATGACTTCCCCTGTTGGCCAGTGCATTCACACCAACTCCCCCATTGGTTGCCATCCAACCTATAGAATGGCTGTCCAAGGACCAGAGGCCCACTCATCCCTGGACACTGATGCTTGGGGTCATTTTTTAGCTTTGTCTTTTTCAAGTGTTTTCTCCTCTTATCCTGATTTTCCTGTGGGCCTGGGCCAGTTTCCTGTGCTCCTACCCCCTCCCCAATTCTTTGTTCATTGGTTACGGAGGCTTATTCTTCTCCTTCCTGGTGTTTCCCCACCTTTTCCCTGCCGATTGCACGTTTTGGACACATCTCTGATCATTTCAAGCAATGGCCACATGTATCGCTTTGGGCAAGTCTCCTCCCCTCTTTGAGCCTCAGTTTTCCTATGTATATATTGGGGCTACTAATTCCCACCTCACAGGGTTATTGAGAGGATGAAAGGAGTCCATGTATGGGCGAGCTCCTGCCACAGAACTGGACCCTAAACAAACCCAGTGTCGATTCTTCCTTTTGGTGTCAACCCTTAGTTAAAGCAGTCAAAAGACATGAGAGGTAGAGCTGGACCAGGAGAGAGAAGAGGTTTGCATTCAAGCCTCAGCTGGGCATCTAACTTGCTGTGTGACCTTGGGAAAGTCCCTTCCCCTCTCTGGGATCAGTTTTCTCATCTGTCAAATGAGGATTGGACCAGAGAAGGTCCCAAACTACAAGACAGGGGTTAATAGCACACCATACACAAAAAGAGAAAGAGATTGAATCTTTGATCAAACATGTTGGGAAAAGCCATTTAACACCTATTAGAATATAAAAGGCTCTGCGGCTGTGTTCTCCAATATAGTGCCCACTAGCCAAATGTGATTATTTAAATTAAGTTAATGTAAATGAACTAGAATTTTTATTTTTTTATTTTTTTTAATTTTTGGCTGCGTTGGGTCTTCGTTGCTGCGCGTGGGCTTTTCTCTGGTTGCAGTGAGCGGGAGCTACTCTTTGTTGCGGTGCGCAGGCTTCTCACTGTGGTGGCTTCTCTTGTTGCGGAGCACAGGCTCTAGGCGTGCGGGCTTCAGTAGTTGTGGCACACAGGCTCAGTAGTTGTGGCTCGCGGGCTCTAGAGTGCAGGCTCAGTAGTTGTGGCGCACGGGCTTAGTTGCTCTGTGGCATGTGGGATCTTCCTGGACCAGGGCTCGAACCCGTGTCACCTGCATTCGCAGGCGGATTCTTAACCACTGCACCACCAGGGAAGCCCTAAATGAACTAGAATTTAAAATTCAGTTCCTCACCAGCCACATTTCCAGCGCTCAATAGACACATGTGGCCAGTGGCACCGTATTGCACAGAAGTGATCAGAGGCTTCCCTTGATAGCAGGATGGTGTCTGATGGTACTGAAGTCAGAGGAGGCCTGCTTCACGTTAACCCAGCATTTACCACACACATTTGATCACACCACCTCTACGGAACATCTGTGAGCAGCGTAAGAAAAGAAACTGCTCCCAGGAACACGGTCTGGAAGATGTTGAGCTAGAGGATGTCTCAGGGCCCCTCCAACTCCAAGAGTGGAGAAGGGGAAATGTTCTGGCCCCTGATTTCCTCTTAGGGGAGGGAACTGCCTGTTTCCAGCAGTTCTCTTGGCTAAAAAGACATTGTAATTGTGGGAAGAGAGCCCCCTGTATGCAGCTGGGATGCCCTGGGAAGGAGAGGGGGAAGAGAACCTAATTGTTCAGGGAAATAATAATAATCTGTACACAGCTGCCTTGCCAGGCAACCCCCCTCGCCCACCACCCATGAATCAGTGAATGTCTACCACATCTTGACACATGAACTTGGGGAAAGTTTTTACAAAGGGAAGGCTATGTTCAACCTTTGGGCTGCCAGTGGTGTGGAAAGGGCCTTCAAGGGAGTTGAGAACTAAAGGAGATAAAGAATTCAGCAGAAGCAGGTTATATGGAAGGAGGAAGTGAAGAGGTTGACTAGGAGAAATGGACCCCTTCCTAAGAGTCCTCAGAGAGGTTAGGAGGTGTGGTGGTTCTAAAACGTGGTCCCCAAATTCTTTATACTCCTCCCATCAAAATGTGGGGTTGTGTATGTCCTCCCCTTGAATATGGATTTTGTGACTGCTTGACCAATAGAATACGGGAAGTGACCCAAATCTTAAGAGACTGGAAGGTTTACTTCCTATTTCTAGGAACACTTATTCTTGGAATCCAGCTGCCATGCTGTGCCCAGGGCACATTAAGAGGCCACGTGTAAGTGTTCTGGCCAACAGCCCCAGGTGACATCCCAGCTGACGACCAGGGTCAACTGCCAGACGTGTGAGTGGAGGAAGCCTCTACATCACTCCAACTCCGTCCACCATCTGATCACAGCCACGCGAAGAACCCTGAGAAAGAACCCAGCCTAGCTGAGTGCCGTCAACCCACAGATCCGTGAGACACAGTCACAAAATGATATTGCTTTAAGCCACTAAGTTTTTTGGTTAATTCGTTTTCCAGCAATAGTTTAACTGGAACAGGAGACCAGCCACGAGTCCCATCACAGTGAGATAAGATACGAAAGCCCATTTTTCATGAAATCTTAAAGCACAGGGGACCCCTAGCAAGCTGTTATACTTGGAGGATGAGAGGGGTGACACCTGGAGGAACTTGCTGTGAGATAAAGTTTCTGCTGTGACCTTGAGGAGCTGGCCAGAGACTCGCCAGGTGAGAGAGAGAAAAGTGTCAACAATGACTTGGAAGTTTCTATCTTGAGCAACTGTCCTCAGTGGTAGCAGGAGCTGAGATTGGGAAAGAGGAGAGGAAGAGGACGAGCAGGTTTGGAGGAAGATGATCAGACCTGTTATGGACACACTCTTGCATTTGCAAAGTGTCTTCTGTAAACACCAGAACTTGCTGATAGGCTGAGAAAAAAGAGGAATTCTTGCTGGAAGCTTCAGCTCATGTTCCCAAAGCAAAGATTTGAGGACCCTGAACCCCAAACCTCATTCGTAAATGCCCATGCTAATTCATTCATTCATTCACTCATTCATTCATTCACTCATTTAGTAACTCAGTCAGACAGGCATGCTTAAGAGCCCAGGCCCTAGAGCCAGACTGCCTGGGTTCAAAGCCCAACTCTATATCTTACTACCTGCATGGCCTTGGGCAGGTGACATAATCTCTCCTTACCTCAGCTTCCTTATCTCTAAACGGGAATGATAATAACAGTGCTTGTATTATTATAAAGATTAAAAGAGTACATACTTGGAAAACTTTAGAACTGTGCTTGGAACATAAGTACATGTTACATGTTAGCTATTAATATTCAGCAAGTAATTTTTAAAATTTTTATTTATTTATTTTTATTTTTTTGGCTGCGCTGGGTCTTTTGTTGCCGCGCGTGGGCTTTTCTGTAGTTGTGGCAAGCGGGTGTTACTCTTCGTTGCGGTGCGCAGACTTCTTATTGGGTGGCTTCTCTTGTTGCAGAGCACGGGCCCTAGGCGCACCAGCTTCAGTAGTTGTGGCACTCGGACTCAGTAGTTGTGGTGCACGGGCTTAGTTGCTCTGCGGCATGTGGGATCTTCCTGGAGCAGGGCTCGAACCCGTGTCCCCTGCACTGGCAGGCGGATTCTTAACCACTGCGCCACCAGGGAAGCCCCAACAAGTAATTTTTGTGCTGGACCCCAGCAGTGAACAGGCCCTGCCCCATGAGGTTTACCTTCTCGTCCTTATCCAACACCTGGGCCCTATGCTTCCTCAGGTTTTCTTTCATGTGTACTATACCATTTGATCCTCAGAAAGGCCCCCTGAAGTTGGCATGACAGTGACCTTCTCCCCATTTGACAGAGGTAGAAACTGAGGCCCAGAGAGGAGCATTGATGTCCTCTTTGCACGGCGCCTCAGTCTGCTGGCACAAATCGATGTGTCCCTTTAACAAAGGCACTCTGACTTGAGCAGCCCCCTGTCTCCTGTCAGCTAGCTCTGCCCAGAAGCCCTCCAGCAAACGAAATCTCAACCATGACTAACCTCTTGCCCCCAAGCAGGGATCTCCGCAGCCCTCTTGAGGCATGAGGTCAGGGCCCTGTGCTCATGTTGCCCCTCTCCTTGCTTGGTCTCCTAGGCAAACTGGGTGTTTCTCCACTTGGTGGGACCACACTAAACCCCACCCAATATCATCTTCATGGATGCCTGAAATTCTACCATTCATGATTCATTCTTTCAAGTTGAGCAATGGCTCCCAGGAACATCTTGTAATAACCAAAATCCCTCTGGAATGGGTTACTAACACCTTAGTGAGCTAAAAGCTGGCCTTGAATATGATCACCTTCCTCCTACAGATGAAGAAACTCTGGTCCAGAAGGAAAAGTGAGCTGCCCAAGGGCACATAACCAGTCAGTGGCCAAGCCAGGACCAGACGCCGACACTGCCTCCTTGGCCCATAGGCGGGACACGTGATGCTTCTGTGCGTCTCCTGCTCATTTACAGCCTGCGAAGAGCTTCCCCAGCAGAGCTCGCCTGATTCAGGCCATCCCTACGAGCAGGCCATCTTCTTCCCAGATGTGCACACGAGTTGCTTTGGGCTGCCACAACCATGCCCTCTTCTTCCGATAACAGGACCTGGTTTATTATTTAGGGAACTAGCCTAAAGGTGCTGTTCATTGGTCCCTGCTGCTGGATGCCTGCAGTGGCCCTAGTTCAGCTCCTCCTCCCATTCTCTGGGCAGCCCCTGATCCTTCCTAGGCATTCCTTTTGTTCGTTGTCATTTAAGTAAAAGCCAAAGCTGCTTTCTGTTGCTGGCTTCTCAAGAACTCTAAGTGACATACCCACATTACAGATGAGAAGAATGAGGTGTGTGGAGAGGAAATGTGAATAATAAGCGGTAGAGCGGGAACTGCACCCCAGGTGAGTTTTCCTACCTCCCTGCACAGGCTTTTCCTCCCCACCACAATGCCGGCTCTGCGCAGCTGCGGCCAGAGGAAAGAAGATGGTAGAGAGAAGTGCAAGTGAACAGGCCTGAACACAGCACCGTGGTTACTAGAGAGGTTTAGGAGTCAGATAGTTCTTTTTCTGTTTTTTTGATATTTATTTATTTAGGCTGCGAAGGGTCTTAGTGGCGGCATGCGGGATCTAGTTCCCCGACCAGGGATAGAACCTGGGCCCCCTGCATTGGGAACGCAGAGTCTTACACACTGGACCACCAGGGAAGGCAGTTCTGAGTTTAAATCCCAGATCTGTCACTTACTAGTTACGAAGCCTTGAACAAGTCATTTAATCTCCTCATAACCTACCTTCCCTCAGCTGTAACATAAAGAGAAAAGAACATTTTAAAGACACAAACCTCCAGGAAGAGCATTAGTGATTAGAGCACTGGGTGGATTGGAGTCTTCGCACACCTGCCTTGGCTGGGTCCCCTTGTGCAGTGAACAACCTGCACAACTGGACACAGCAGCCCTACAGATAGATAACACCCCCCCTTATATGGTTGTTCTAAGGACTAAATGAGATAAAGTCTTTGGCACCGTGCCCAACACTTAGTAAGCGCTCAATAAATAGTAGCTAAATATTATGACATCATCATCACAGGCTCTGTCTGGAAGGTCTCTGGCAGTCTGTGGTGAAACTCCAAGTCCTAGGTTCCTCCCTTCCTCACCATCCACCCCCAAACCTCATAACCTTTCCTAGATGGCCTCGATGCCCTGCCTCTCCCTCCAGGGCTCAGCAGGCTTGGCTGGGCTTGCTGGGGAACAAGGCTCTGGCCTTGTCTAGCACACCATGGCTTTCAGTTTGGTGAAGGCCCCAAATATGCCAGGGCCAGATGGCAAGTGCTTCCTGCTCCAAGGTTCTAAAGGTTCCAGCAGAGTGCTCTGCCCTCCAGCCTCCTCCTTCAGCCCTGAGGCAGGTGGAAATCAGAACGCAGCATATCTTCGGGGCCCACCTGCAGGAGGCCCAGTAGCCCCTACAGCAGCCCAAGCCTCCTCATGCCTCCTCCCTCCCCTCCGGGCAGGCCCAAGCAGCCAGAGGCAGGAACGGCTGGACCCAGGGCCTCTGGGAGAGCCACGTGTGCCAGCCCAGCGCCTGCCAGCTCCCAGGCTGGTCTCACAATGGCTCCTTTCACCAGAGGGAGGAGATGGCCCCTCTGGAGCCCAAGGGGTGATGTCCCAGGCCCCAGGGGCATGGAGGAGGAGGTCAGAAACTCAGGAAGGGGTGGCTAAGGCTGGGAGAAGGGAAGGTGCTCAGCCCCTGCCACCACTACCGCCTGATGCTAAGGTGACCGCCCCACAACCAGGCCCACAGAGATCGGATTCCCTGGGGCCTGGGGGTGGGGGGACGAGTAAGTGTGGGAGCAGATGGAGGGAAAGAGTTAGTCATGGGGTTCTGGGGGGGAAGGGAGGCTGGGCCCTCAGCCCACGCTCTCGCTGGCATCTGCAGGCCCATAGCAAAAGGGTGACGTGGTCTTGGTCCTTGAAACAGCCCTTCCAGTAACAGCTGGGGCATCCCAGCCAGGCATCTTTTGCATCTCCCCCTTGTCTCCATGCCTTCTGCCGCTGCCTGGCACATAGCAGGGGCTCAGGAAATACTTGTGAAATGATCTGAATTGCCATCAGACTGGGCAGGCCCCGGCTGGGTGTTGGTACAGTGGGGATGGGGCCCTGACTCTGGCACTACTACTAGGCAGCTCTATGGCCCATTCCCACCTCTGTGCGAATGCTCTTTCCTCAACTTAAAATGTCTGTCTCCCTTCAATCTAAAATCCTGCTCATCCATCAAGGAGCTCGATGCCCTTAATGTGTGATGTGAGGGCTGCTTTGAAATTGAACAGACTTGAGTCCAAGTCCTGGCTCTTCCACGTGGCACTCGTGTAATATGGGGCAAGTCATAGAACTTCTTTGAGCCTCAGTTTCCTTAAAATGGCAAACGCATAGTGCTTATTACGTGCTGGGCATTGTTCTAAGTGCTTCACATGTCCTGGCACCTCTAATTTTTTGTCCACCCTCTGAGTGTAGGCACTAGTATTATCCTCATAATAAATGAGGCAACTGAGGCCCAGAGAGGTTAAGTGTTGCCTGAGGCCGTGACTAGGAGGTGGCAGAGCTGAAGTTGGAACTCTCACAGCCTGTCTCCAGAACTGTCCTGCCCCTTGCAAAATGGGGACAAAACTAGAACCTTCTTCATAAGGTTGTGAAGTTCAACCTTCATATAATGTGTGGAGGATCCAGCAGAGCTGAGCACTGCTGTTCCCACTAGTGTGTTCTGAGCCTGATAGAGTCCAGTCTTCCCAGAGAACCCTGGACCTCGGGGTCAGGCTGGAGGGAGTGGGGCTGTGGCTGGCCCAGGACATCGTCCACTTGGCTCTGGCTACATTTTAGGGCTTTCTGTGCTTGGCAGAAGGACTCGACTCATAATGCTCATTTGTCCAGATTGTGACTCAACGGCTTCTGTATTCTCTGCACACACTCCCTTGGGCCCAGAAACGATAGAGGGGGACAACACGGGCTCCAGCCAGGCTAGGAAAAGCTGCTGGGAATTAATAGGTCTGGGGTGGCCAGTTGGTCTAGTTTCTAGAAACCCCAGCTCTGCCACTGCCTGGATGTGAGAACTTGATCATGTAATAACCTTGGGCCTCAGTTTCTTCATCTGTGAAATGGGGACAGTAATGGTACCTACTTGATCTGGTGGTGTGAGGGTAAAAGAAGATGATGTGTTTTGCAGTATGTGTCGTGGGTACTCAGCGAAAGACAGTTGATTATTAGTCTCATTTTGCTGTTTCCTCAGCCAGGCTGTCTGGGGCTCAGTCCTGGCTCTACCATTTCCTAGCAGTGTGACCTTGAGCAAGTGACTCAACCTCTCTGTGCTCAGTTCCTCTCTTGTGAATCAAGGACAATGACAAGACAATAATAAAGCAACTATATGTCTGGCACATTAAGGATGCACTTGTTTTTATTATTCTCCAGCTATAAGACTTCGGGCAACAACCTGCCCCTCCCCAAGCCTTAGACTTGGCTATCAGGGCCATTTCCTAAGAGATTACGGGTTCCAGCCCACCCTACTGAATCACTCACTCTGGGAGAGAGGCCAGATGTCCTTTCTTCAAGGGAGCTGCTGTGTCCTTCTTGTTCTTGCTTTGCTCACCGCTGTGTCCCCAGAGCCTGGCCTGGACCTGGCACATGGTGGACCCTCACTAAATGTTTACTGAATTTATGTTTTTCTATGAAACAAACACTGACTTAGTGCTTTTTATGTTCCAGGCACTCTTCTGAGGTCTTTACAGATATAAATGCATTGACTCTTTGCCGTCTTGGAGGGAAGGACTCTTATTATCCCATTTTTTCACAGATGAGGCAACTGAGGCAGCGAGTTAGTGTACTCGGGATTCACACCCTCTGGCTCCAGATTCAGTTTCCGACCTTCTCTGATCCTGTCCCTTCTGTTCAGGAGCTGAAGTGCACAGATTCTCCCATCCTTGGGGTAAGAGGCGGGGATTGGCCGTGAGATGTGGAGAACTGAGCAATGGGTCCAGCCTCTGGGGGACAGCCTGCCAACACCTGCCACTCTGTCAAGTCAAAAAGCAGCCTGGGAGTAGCTCATATCCTGCTGTTCTTCCGGAGCCCAAGGAGAGAACAGGAAAGGTTGAGAGGCCTGGCTTCGGTGCTGACTCACCAGGAGGTGGGGCAAGCAGCCAGTAGGAAAGGGCGAGGAGTGCATTAAATTCATCCTTCCTTTCTCGGATACTCACCGGAATAAGGCTGTGCCCTGGAGCCAGAGGCCTGAATCCCCCCAACCCAGATCTGCAAGATGCTCCCAGACCACGGGGGGAGGAAACACATGTTCGATTAAAACCTGGGCACAGCACCCCTCCAGGAAGATGAGGGTCTCTGCATGGCCAAATACAGTAATGGCCACCTTGGGCACTGCCCTCTCGCTGACCACAGCCTGGAGGCCTGGAGGGTGGAGGGAGGCCTTGGGCAAGAAAATAAGGGGAGACTTGAGTCCTGAAAGCAGGAGGAGGGAATGAGAGCAGAGAAATGCAGCTGGAAGAAAGAAGCAACCTGTCTAGAGTCTGAAAGTTCCTAGGATGGAAATGTTTGCTGGACTTTTAAGAAGATGGATATTTAATATTCAAATTTTATCTTTTAGTGGTGGCTCTCCCCACGGTAACCACCAACCTTCCAGACCATCTGCCATACCCCAGCCTCGTGGGGTAAATTGTGAGGGTGGGAAGGATGGAGCCGTGTTCCAGGAGTGGGACTGGGGGTGTGCACAGCACACACGGGACACTAGAGTCATCTGGAGACTGAGATCTCAGTAAATGCAGCCCTGGGAGGCTGGTGAGACGGGCTGCCTATAACCTGCACATCTCCTGGGCTTCTTACCAGGCAGGCCCTGGGGGTTTGAGCCATGTGGTTAAGACTGCAAACTTTAAAGCTAAGTTATGCAAGTTTGATACACTTACTACATGTGTAAACTTAGGTCCTGTCATACACTCCCTGAGCCTTGGTTTCATCTGTAAAATGGGAATAATAACACAAAGACTAATATTTTTCAGCACCTACTATGTGCTAGGCACTGATATTAGTATACCTTATGTGGATTACCCTATTTTAATTCTTACTGCAACCCTATGAAATAGGTTCTGTTTTCGGATGAGGAAAGTGAGGCATAGGAAGGTTAAGTTTATATAATAAGTAGCAGAGATGTGAAAACCCAGGAGGTCTCACTCCAGAAAATGTACTATTAACTATGACACAGATCACATCTACCTATTAAAGTAGCTGTGTTTAATGGATTTATGCATGTAAATCTCTTGGAACAGTGCCTGGCACATAGTAAGTGCTCAATAAATTAGATGTGAGCTCTTGCACTGGGATCAGTGAAGATGTGAACACCTGACTCAGTTGGCATAAACATTAAGGGAATTTGTTATTTCACCAACAGGAAGTCCCTGGGCATTCCTGGCCTCAGGAGTTGAACCTCAGTGGTTCAATGATGGCATAAGGACCTAGAAGCTTTCTGTCTCCTGCTCTGCACATTGGCTTCAATCCAAGCTACCCTCTTGATGGCAAGGTGGCTGCCAGCAACACCTGGAGCATCCTGCATCCTCACTCTTCCCGAGCAAGAGAAAGAGGCTGTGTCCCTAAACCAGACAGTTAAGGCCTTCCCTTCAGTCTGATTGGGCAAGCTGTGTCATGTGGTCATCCCTGGACCAATAACAGCACCAAAACAATGCCAGGAGCTGATTGGATTAGCCTCCTCTGTCTCCACCCCTGGAGCTGAAATTGGGGCAAGCTTTCCCAGAATAGGGAGGGTGGCAGGAAGAGGACTCTGTTGGGAAGATATAAGGGGGATGTGGATGCAACTTTAAAGAACTAGTGACCCTAGTTAGCTGAGGACCTGGGGGACCCCTGGGTTACACAGATAATTTCAATACAGTGTGCTCGCCCAGTGTCCGGTGGTGCCGGATCCAGAGGAGGAAGAGGTTTATTTGGACTGAGGGTGGAGGGTGTGTTTCTGGGAGGATCCCTGGAGGCTTCGCCTCTGAATCCTGAAGTATGAGAAAGATTTCCTCGGCCTGGAAAGCCTGGGAAGAGGGTCAGAGGGTACAGCATGAGCAAAGATCTGTGGGCTTGGGGAAGCTGGGGCTTGTAGGCAGAGTAGCCTGGGGCAGGGAGGTGGAATGTGAGACGGGGCCCTCAGGGCACAGAACTCACTCTTCCCCACCTCACCTATAGGCTGAGAGGACCAGAATAACAGTAACATTACTGAGCACTTGCTGTGTGTGTGTATTTTCTGGGCATTTAATCCTCATGACAGCTCTAGGAGGAAGTACTACTACTATCCCATTTTACAGATGGGGAAAATGAGACACAGAGTGATAAGTAATTTGCCTAAGATCACACAGCTGGCCACGGCAGACCTGGGCTTCAAATCCAAGCAGTCTGACCCCAAACCCTGTGCTTTCAACATGCCCTGTACCTTCCTCGCTGGTCACCATCCCAGCAGGAGGAGAGCAGCAGTGGAGAGAGAGAAGTTCCAGCAGGCCAATGCGTCATTCTGTGAGTCACTGCAGCTGGTGGTGGCTGCAGCAGGGGGACCTGCATCTGGCAGACAAAGGTTCAAGAAGGTTTTGTCTCCAGTGGGCAGGGAGCTGGCCCCCCTCCTGAGGCCTGGGAGACAGGGAGAAGGTGCGGGAACTGATGTGAAAGAGGCTCTAGAGCCAGGAGACCTTCCTTCCTAGGACTTGAGTTCTTCAGGTCTCTGTTCTCTCTTTTGAAATAATAATAATTCTCATTATTTCAAATATCATGCCATTAGGAGGAGGCAGGTGGAACTTGGTAAAGAATACAAAGCTGCTTTTTTACCATGCCATTCAAAGGTTATTTGTTTTTCTTATTAAAGCAGAGATCCTGGGTTGGCAATTTTAGCAGTGATTGCCTTTGCAGCTTAGTTCTTTGTTCTGCTTTTCTTTTCTTTTAGTTTAGTTTTGTTTTTTTCCAACCTTCCCTACAACGAATATATTTTACTTTTTAATGGATTCCCTCCCAACAAAGAAGAACATTAAAATTCATTTTAAAAATTCCTCTATTGGCTGTATCTACATGTGCATAGAATATCTTTGGAAGGAAACCCAGGAAAATGATTGTGTGCAGCCTGAGGAAGGGGAAATGAGAGACTGGGGGGGGAGGGGCTGCCCTTGGGCTGTAGGCTCCCTGGGCTGCTTGAATTATTATTTATTTATCTTACCATATGCTTGCATAACCTCTCAAAAAAGTTTTGTGATCTTTTTTTTCAGTCAAGAAGAAGAACCAGACCCAAGCCCCAAATTCCCACTGGGCCCCATGGTTGTCATACTTGGGATCCATCTCTGGGCTCCCCCCTCCACTTCTGTGTTCTGGTTCTTTAAGAGACATCCCTTTGGGAGAGACCCTGGGTCAGACTGGAAGGCTGACTTGCCTTGTCTCCCAGCCAAGTCGCTGATTCCTCTGAAGTGGGTGCCAGACAGCTCGGGGAGCAGAACTGCAAAGATGCCCCACCCCCCTGCCTGCCCCACTTTGCACTCCTTCCCCCGCAAAGTGTTTGAATTCATGAGGTTTCTTCCCCCTCTCAAACCTGGAGCTCCTCACTGAAACCTCCACACCATGGAGAAAGGGCACATTTCTTAGGGCAGTACAAGGCCCTCCCTGATTGACCCTACCCTCTGTTCAGCTTCATCCTCTCCACTCTCTGATCTCAGACTGATGGCTGGTGCCAAAAGGGCACCTTCTCTCACTTCAGGCCCATGCACAGGCTGTTCCCTCCACCTGAACAGTCCCTCTCCCCCATCTGCACAGCTAATAGCTACCGATCTTGCAAACCTCATCTTAGATGGGACCTCCTCCAGGAAGCCCTCCTTGATCCATCCTGTCAGGGGCGGGCCCTCTTCCACACTGGGATTCCCTAGTGCAGAATTCTAGCTGTGCCACTTTTACACTGACTGTGTAATTCAGGGCTAATGACCTAACCTCTCTGGGCCTCAGTTTCCTCATTTGTAAAATAGCACTTAGAGTTGTTGTAAAGATTATACGACTTAATGCAGATAAAGTGTTCAAAATAGTGCCTGGTACGTAGTAAACTCTGAATAACCCTTAGTTCTTATCACACGATGTTTGGAATGGTTTGTTTATCTGTCACCCTCACTAGGCTATTATGAGCTTCACGACTGTGGCTGGGTCATGTCCTAATGTTCACATATTAAAACATTCTTGAAAAATTCTTGTTAAATAAATGAAATAATCCATTCAGATTAATAAATATTTCTTGAGCACTTGCAAATCATGTACAGTACCTAATACTCCTTATCAGACACTGGGCTACTAAGTACCTTCTATGCAATATTTCATTTGATCATTGTCACAGGGGTTTAAGTTAGGTACTTGTAGTATTCCCATTTCATAGATGGGCAAACATTCTGTCCCCTTAACCTGTTTCATTTTTTTATCATAGCACATCACCTCCTGACATATTACGTGTTTATTCATCTGTTTGTGAGGAGCCTGCCTTCCCCCTAGAATGACAGTTCTGTGAGATCAGAGACTCTATTTTGTGTTCTATTTTGCGGTGTTCACAGGACCTAGCACAGTGTCTGGCGCAGAGCAGATGCTCAGTTTATGTCTGTGTTAAACACTATTCCCTCTTGAAAAAACTTTGTTGACTGTCTTCCACCCCAGACTAAGATAGATGCCCCCACTCTGTGCTTTCATAGCACCTGGAAATTATGTGTACTTCCCCTAATCCAGCAGTTATCAGGCTTTGCTGATATTTCTTCTTAAATTTGTGGTTTTCTTGGCCAGCTGCAGACTCTGGGAGGGCAGGACCTGCGGTTAATAATAACAATAACAATGAACATTTGTTGAGCATTTAGCATGGGCCAGCTCTTTCCATGAAGTATCTATCCCATTCAGTAGTTTCAAGGAGCCTATGAGGTAGCACGTTGTCCCCATTTTACAGAGGAGGAAAACTGAGGCTCCTGGAGGTGAAGAGGCTTGCTGCAGGTAAAGTGACGAGTGAGTCACGTGCTAGCAGTGCCTGGCTCAGGCAGTCTGAATTTAGCTTTGGGATCCTTAACCACTACGCACATTGCCTCTTCAGAAAAGACAACAGTCATTTATGCCACAAACTGAGTGGGGAGCACTTGACAAGTGTCTTTTGAATGTCTGACAAGCAGGAAACAAAAAGGTGGTTCCCAGTTCCGGTTCTGCTGATTCCTGGCCCACTCAAGACAATAGGGGGTGGGGTGCTGGACCAGTCTCTGCGGAGAGAGGAGTCATGAAGGGCTTTTTGGAAAGGGCATAACAGTGCTTCTTCCCCCTCACTCTCCAGCTCGGGGCTCAGAGGCTCCAAATTCCTGGAAAGGCCAGTGGGTGAGCCGACCGCCCAGCCCCTACAGCCAGAGTCGGGGTGGCCCCAGTGGTGACGATCTAAGAGGCTGGAGTGTCTTCCTGGCTATTAACAAAAGGGAAACCAACCAACCCACAAAAAAGTCTTCCGAAAGAGAGAAGTCATAGAATGAGTTCTGCCAGTTCAGTCACTCCAAGATGAGGGGAAAAAATTCCCTGGATTTCAGTTAGGGATCCAGCTTTTCCTCCCTCTGGACTACTATGATGTTTATTTTAATTTAAAATAATTTCAAACTAACAGTAAAGTTGCAAGAATAATACAAAAGCTATTAAATATCTTTCACCAGGAATCATAAATTTTTTGCATTTTGCCATGTTTATTTTCTCTCTCTATAGATAGATAGATAGATAGGTAGAGATAGATAGATGATAGATATTAGATATAGGTAGGTAGATAGATAAATAGATAGACACATATAATCCTAGGATACATACTATGGTTTCTGAACCATTTGAGAGTAGATTGCAGACATCACATCCCTGTACCCATTAACACTTCAGTACGTATTTCCAAAAAACATGGATATTCTCTGACATAGCCACAGTACGACAATGAAATTCAGGAAATTTAACATTGATATAATACTTTAATTACTATCCATGTTGCAATCCTGTCAATTGACGCAGTAATGCTCTTTATGGTATTCTTTTCACTCTAGTACGAGCTCCAGGCCAGGTTGTGTGCTGCATTTGGCTGTCACATCTTTTTACTCTTCTCTAATCTGGAACAGCACCCTGCCTCTCTTTGCCTTCGTGACATTGAAATCTTGAAGAATACAGAGCAGTTATTTTATAGACTGTTGCTCGATTTGGGTGTATCTGATGTCTCCTCATGATTAGATTCGGGTTATGCATTCTCAGCTGGTATATTACCAAAGTGATACTGTGTGTTTGTCAGGGTATCACTTCCAGAAGCCCCCAATGTCTGTCTGCCTGGAGAGGGTACTCATTTTGATCACCCCGTTAAGAGGTGGTCTGGTTTCTCCACTGTATAAGTTACAATTTCCCCCCTTGCCAGGAAAAAGCAAGGGGATACTTTAAGGTCATGTAAATATCCTGTTCCTGCAGATTCTTGTAGTGTTTATTTCTGCTCGGCAGGAAGAGGTGCCCAGTCCCCTTTTACCGTCTCGTCCCGGTCATCCTCCTCACTGTGGAACTGGGATGTGGCCCCTCCTAGGATACTATTTCAGCATTATGTGGGGCTTGGACATGTTTACCCCACTTGGGAGCCCTGCTGGTTGAATCCAGGGACTCTGGTCTCTGCCTTGACAGGGTAGATCCAGCAGCTGAAGGATATGGGCATGTTCCGGGGAAGAAAGGACTCCTTTTAGAGCCTCACTTGAAAACGAAGAGGCGAACCTGATGGGAAAGAAAATAAGTGTTGGGCTCAACCTTCAGGACCCTGGCCATGTCTGTGATCAGCTCAGGAAAGGCTGTTGTCCTTCTGTTAGGGACTGTCCCCTGTGTGTACACAAACACTGGTGGTCCTGGTCCAAATATGGACATTGCAATAGGAAGCGTAGCACTATTTGAAGAGATGAGCAGTTGTTTTATATGGGAAACAAACAAATCAACCAACCAAGTCTGCACCTCCAAGTATCACCAAGCCACCAACAAGTGAGGGAACTGGACCACGGGGCATGGGATGCAGCTGGGAAAACACAGACCCTCTGCATTTCCCGTTCCCCCGCTTGCGGGTCTCCTCTGGCTGCTGAGATTCAGCACAGCTCAGAGCTGGGGATGTGTTTATTCTTTTGAAGCGTGAAGGACACTTCTCAGCTTTGAAAAAATACACTTGCCTGCTTGAATTTCAAATAGTTTAACGTCCCCCTCTGCTACCTAGCTGTGATCTAAAGAACTGACTGTTCAGGCCTCAAAGTACCAAAGTACCACTCTAATAAATGAACTGTGGCTACCCAGGGATGGAGAAGAAATGTCCTTATTCAAATCAAACTTTATGGCTGGAAAGGATTGTCGATTTTTGGTCTGATGTTGCAGGGAAGCAGCTGGGTGGTGGAGACCCACCCCTGACATTCTCCTGGGGCGACAGCTGGCTGTCCCTGCACCTTTAGGCAGTAGGAAATGGGCACCTCATCTGAGTCAAGGCCACCAGATCTAGCGGTGATAAATATTTCTCTATGTTGAAAGTCGTGTCCATGGTCTTAGGTCAAGGGGTAAAGGGCAGAGCAGGCACCTGGAGGAAGACTGTTGAATGCAGGGCACTGCCCACAGGGTGTCTGTGGGCGATGGGAGGCGGCAGCGCAATAAAGTGCACTGTCTGGAGTCTGAATAGACTTGGATTCAAATCCCAGCTCTGCCTCTTACTTACCAGCTATTTGACTTGGGCGAGTGATTGAATTTCTCTAAGCCTCAGTTTCCTCCTCTGGCAAATGGGGTTCAATAATAATACTGGACTTGGGTTGTAGGTATTAAATGAGATTGTATATGCAGGCACATATTAAGTGCTCAATGCATCTCTAATAATAGTGTAAACTCTAATAATAATAATAGTGATGATGATGGTGGTCATCATTATTATTTCTGAGCCTCCAGGCTATGTTCGGCTTGGCTAGGAGGTTGGAGCTGGGGTGGAGGTAGAATCGGGGATGTGGGCTGAGGGAGCAGTGAGTGACACTGAACTGAGGCCACCAGGCACAGAATGCCATCATCCTGGTGGCCAGTTCCACTAGTTCCTACCCCCATCAGCCGCGCCATTCTCAGCAACCTTAAACATCATTTTAAGTGACTGTGTATTATTCCATTATATAGATGAACTATAGTTTTTGTTTTTTAAACTATGTTTTATTTGAGTAATTTTTAACAGTTGCCGAATATTCCAATGATTTGTTGGATCGTATTTTGACAGGGAAGCAAAGTGGTGTATTAGAATCTGAACAGGCTTTGAAGATAGAGATCTTCAACTGTTTAGTCAGCATTTTTGAGCATCAGCTTTGGGCCAGGCCCTGTGTATGTGCCGGTCATACAAGGGTAATGCAGATAGACATGGATCTGTCCTCACGAGCTTAGGGTCTAGAGGGGGGTGACAAGCATACAAGTGGACCTGAATTTAAACCCCGGCTGTGTGATCTTAAACAAGTCTCGTGTCTTCCCTGAGCCACAGCTTCCTCCTATACGGAGGCTCAATGTAGCGTGTTATAAGCACAGTGTTCCGCTTACAAACATTAGTTCTCTCTTTTAATGATTAGTGGTTATATAGATATAGATATAGATATGCATACATATAAATATTTATATATGCATATCTATATATGTATGTATATAACATCTATATTATAATATATACATATCTATATATAATATATATACATATCTATGTTATAAAATATATTATATATAACATAATAAAAACATAATTATTAATATATAATTGTTTTTTGCCCTTATGGGTAATATAGCCATGGATAGCCTCCAAAAATATCAACTTTTTCTTTTGGGGTTGGGTTATTTATCATCATGGAATGATTTTTGTTATCCAGCTAAAGAAGTTTTTCTTTTTTTTTGGCTGTGCCCTGTGGCTCATGAGATCTTAGTTCCCCGACCAGGAATTGAACCCAGGCGCCGGCAGTGAAAGCACAGAGTCCTAACCACTGGACCGCCAGGGAATTCCCTAAAGTTTTTCTAAACCCTCTGTTACTCTTCAGTGTTCACTAGGCAAAGAAATGGGCAAGAGCCACTGAATTGGTAGGAGGTCTCAGCAAACAAGTCAGACCTTTTATTTCTCATCTGCCTATTTAGTGTTCCTCCAACACACCAAGGAAATTCTTGCCTCAGTGCCTTTGCACTTGTTGTTCCCTCTGCCTAAAGCACTGTTTGCCTAGGTATTGCCTTCCCTTCCTTCAGCTCTTTACTTAAATGTCATCTTATCGGAGAAGCTGTTCCTACCCCTGACGCACAGCACCTCTCTCCATCCTCTTCCTCTGATTTATTCTTCTTCACAACTCTTATAACCTCCTGACATAGGCATATCGGCCTGGGTATTGGTTTGTTATCTGTCTTCCTAAATAGAATGTAATGTTTGTGAAAGCCAAGATGTTGTCTGTCCTGGGCCTGGAACAATGCCTGGCATATAGAAGGCCCTCAATAAAAATTTGTGCCACGAGTAAATAAAGAGATCAAATGTGACTACTCACAATACTTACAGTATATGCTAGTGTCTGGAAACAGTAAAGAGCTGTTCAAATGGAAGGGAGAATAAAAATAATTGGAAACTTAATACAGTACCTTATTTGGGTGGTAGGCCATTGAAGATCTTGGCTGGGGTGTATGTGAGTGGGGACTGGGGTCGGGGAGGCAGTATTTCCTCCCTGCCAAGCTGGATGAGAGGCTAATGGCCTCCATGGGGATCCAATCCAATTAAGGCCCTGGCTCCAAGTCAACTCGGGTTTCCTTCCTGGCTGTAGCAGCTTTCAAGTAACAAAATGAAACCTGTAACTTTCCCAAGACGAGACAGTCTCCAGGCGAGCAGGGCAGAAAGGGGCTCAGGGTAGGGTTTCTGCTCCCAGGGGAATAGATCTGCATTGCACCCACATGGTTCTAATATTGTGTGTGTGTGTGTGTGTGTGTGTGTGTGTGTGTGTGTGTGTGTGTGTGTGTGTGTGTGTGCCAGGCACAAAAGCTGGTCACCATCCTCAAAACCAGTGCTCACAGAAAAACAGCTGGATGCAGTGGAAAGGCATCAGATGCAAAGCAAGGGGACGTGGGTTCTCAGTTCTACTCCCACCCAGCTGTGTGACAGGGCAGGAAACCAAGAAGGCAGGCAGGGTGAGCCGTGCCCCGAGTCACATAGCTCCCTACTGCAGAGCTGGAAAGGTGACTGTCTACAAGTTTAGGCTTAATTGCACTCACTCAGAATGGTCTTTCAACTGTTTTTGTTTTTGTTTTTCCTTTTTTAAGCCAATTTTTGGGAGAGGTAATACACACCCAAAGGACAAAATTTTAAATTTATGTAAAAAACAGTATATACTAAACAAATCTACACCTCTGTCCTCAGTGACCTAGTTCTCCTTTCTGGGGATAAACACTTGTGCCCAATTCCTTGTGTATCCTTCCAGAGAGAAATGCACATGTGATATATAGTTATGAAAAGATGAGTATGGTATGAGAATGTGATATACAGGCATGCAAAGATGATATACGAGTATCACATTAAATTTTTGACTAATATATCGATAGAAAGACCTACTGTCACAATGATTTTGAGTCTTCCTATCCAAGAATAGATTATGCTTCTCCATTTATCCAAGCATTTTCAAGGTTTTTTTGGTGAATATATATATTGTCTCACATATATATGTTTCTCAAAAGCATTAACATTTTTTCGAATAGAACTTCACATATTATTGAGATGATTTCCTATTTCCCAGATAGTTTTATGTTTTTGCTTGCTTTAATAATTGAGACATCTTCTTCCAAATTTCTAACTAGTGGGGCTTTGAATATAGGAAGGCACTGCTTTCTAAAAAAATATTAACTTGATATCTTATCACATTCAGGAGGTTGTTTATTGTTGGTAATAGATTTCTAGTTGTTTTTCTTTGGAACTAATGTGGAAGACAGTCAGCCCAGTAGATCCTGAACCCATGGATGCTTTGTTAATAAACTCTTTTTGATGTGAATGGTGACCTCTCACATCTGTGTAAACTTCCCCTTCTCTCCCTGACTCAACATAAGCCTCTGTTGTAGACATTATTCCCACACTTGACAGAAGAAACTGAGGCTTGGCAAGGTGAAATGATTTGCCTTAGCTGGTGAGTGGCAGAGTTGGAATTTGAACTGAGGCCTGTTATGCAAAATTTTTGATCTTAGGACGGCGAAACGAAAGAGAGAAGGGGTTAGAGAGGGGTTTGTGCAGAAGAAGCAGAGGTGACATATTTTGAATGCCTACCCTGTGCCAAAAACTTTATGTACCATCTTTCTGAATCCTCCTAAGAACTCTTGGAGGCTGGTATTATGAGCAGATGGCTGGCCAGGGCCTGGGCACAAGGACAAAGAGATCTGGGTTTGATTATTGGCTCTGCTGCTTTTCCAGCTGTGTGACCCTAGGCACACTGCTTGAGTCTCTGAGCCTCAGTCTCTCTGCTGTATCCTTGTTACAAATAGTACCTGAATGGTCCTTCTTTCAATAAAGGTCTGTGTAGTAGAGCCTGTGGCCAGGAAGAACACCTCAGTCCTTGGACCCACACACTGGAACTCCATTTCTAGAACCTAGAAAAGCTGAACTGAAATGTGTCTCCAGCTCCTATGTTTGTTGAGTGACTTTGCTTCCTCCAGGGGAGCCCATATCTACAGGGAGGCTGGAAAGTTGGTGCTTCTGTGGACACAGCATTCAGGTTAAACTTTAGCCAAAACGATGGCTAAGTCACAATTAGCAGGATTTTATAGGACCTAATTCATATCTTTGGGACACATTTGAAGTTCAAAGCTGCATTGGAATTTTCCATAGCTGGGTTGACTGACATCACTAGAGATTAATTAAGCACCTATTATAGGCGTAGTGAGAGAAACAATGATGTGAAACTTAGCACATGGGAAGTTAAAAGACAATGTTTAAATTTTATTTATTCTTTCACTCAATCTTATCAAGATTATTATTAGTTTATTATGCCCCAGGCACTGAGTTAGGCATAGGAGAGCATAAATAATGACTATAGGCATACATGATCTTATCGTACTTTATTGTGCTTTGCAGATATTGCATTTGTTACAAACTGAAGGGTTTTGGCAACCCTGCATAGAGCAAGTCTATTGGCACCATTTCCCAACACCATTATTTTAATTTATTTATGTATTTTTAAAATGTATCTCACACCTATAATGTGCCAAGTACTCTGCTAAATCCTTTACATGTATTATCTCACTTAATCCTTACAATTACCCTGTGAAATTAGTATTATTATCATCCCTATCGCATAAGTAAAGAAACTGAGGCTTAGAGACTAATTTGCTATTTTTCCCATTGTCACTTAGCTAGCAAAGAAAAAGTATTTGAGACCCAGGTCTAGTGTACCAACAGCATTATTTTTATTTTTTATTTTAAAGTAATTAATTTTTAATTTATTTTAAAAATTAAAAAATTTTAAAATTTAATTTTTAATTAAAAACTTTTTTTAAACTTTTAATTTTATATTGGAGTATAGACGATTAACAATGTTGTGATAGTTTCAGGTGCACAGCAAAGTGCACTCAGCCATACATATACATGTATCCATTCTCCCCCAAGCTCCCCTCCCACCTGGGCTGCCAGATAATATTGAGCAGAGTTCCCTGTGCTATACAGTAGGTCCCTGTTGGTTATCCATTTTAAATATAGCAGTGTGTACATCCCAAACTCCCTAACTATCCCTTTCCCCCACCTTCCCCCCGACCCCCATAACCATAACCATAAGTTTGTTCTCTAAGTCTGTGACTCTGTTTCTGTTTTGTAAATAAGTTCATTTGTATCATTTCCTTTTAGATTCCACAATAAGGGGTATCATACAATATTTCTCTTTCTCTGTCTGACTTACTTCACTCAGTATGACAATCTCTAGGTCCATCCATGTTGCTGCAAATGGCATTATTTCATTCTTTTTAATGGCTGAGTAATGTTCCATTGTATATATATACCACATCTTCTTTATCCACTTCTCTGTTGATGGACATTTAGGTTGCTAACATGTCTTGGCTATTGTAAACAGTGCTGCAATGAACACTGGGGTGCATGTATCCTTTTGGACCATGCTTTTCTCCGGATATATGCCAAGGAGTGGGATTGGAGGGTCATATGGTAGCTCTATTTTTAGTTTTTTGAGGAACTCATACTGTTCTCCATAGTGGCTGCACCAGTTTACATTCCCACCAACAGTGTAGGCGGGTTTCCTTCTCTCCACGCCCTCTCCCGCATTTATTGTTTGTGGATTTTTTGATGATAGCCATTTTGACTGGTGTGAGGTGATATCTCATTGTAGTTTTGATTTGCATTTCTCTAATAATTAGCGATGTTGGACATCTTTTCATGTGCCTCTTGGCCATCTGTATGTCTTCTTTGGAGAAATGTCTATTTAGGTCTTCTGCACATTTTTTGATTGGGTTGTTTGTTTTGATAATATTAAGCCTCATGGGCTGTTTGTAAATTTTGGAGACTAATCCCTTGCTGGTTGTGTCATTTGCAAATATTTTAACTTTTTTTGGCTGTGCCCGCGTGGCTTGCGGGATCTTAGTTCCCCAACCAGGGATCAAACCTGCACCCTCAGCAGTGAAAGCACAGAGTCCTAACCACTGGACCACCGGGAAATCCTTAACAGCATTATTTATTTATTTATTTATTTATTTATTTATTTATTTAAAGAGCTTTTAAAAAAAATAAATTTATTTATTTTATTTATTTTTGGTTGCGTTGGGTCTTCATTGCTGCGTGCGGGCTTTCTCTAGTTGCGGCGAGCAGGGGTTATTCTTTGTTGTGGTGTGTGGGCTTATCATTGCGGTGGCTTCTCTTGTTGCAGAGCACGGGCTCTAGGCGTATGGGCTTCAGTAGTTGTGGCATGCGGGCTCAGTAGTTGTGACTCGCGGGCTCAAGAGCACAGGCTCAGTAGTTGTGGCGCACGGACTCAATTGCTCTGTGGCATGTGAGATCTTCCCAGCCCAGGGATCGAACCCATGTCCCCTGCATTGGCAGGCAGATTCTTAACCACTGAGCCACCAGGGAAGTCCCTAAAAGCATTATTTTTCAATTAAGGTACGTACATTATTTTTTCAGGCATAATGCTATTGCACACTTAATACACTACAGTGTAGAGCAAACATAACTTTTATATGCACAGGGAAACCAAAAAATTTGTGTGACTTGCTTTATTAAGATTTTCACTTTAGGGCTTCCCTGGTGGTGCAGTGGTTAAGAATCCACCTGCCAATGCAGTGGACATGGGTTCGAGCCTTGGCCTGGGAAGATCCCACATGCCATGTAGCAACTAAGCCTGTGTGCCACAACTACTGAGCCTGCGCTCTAGAGCCCATTGAGCCACAACTGTTGAGCCCGTGTGCCACAACTAATGAAGCCTGCACGCCTAGAGTCCGTGCTCCGCAACAAGAGAAGCCACCACAATGAGAAGCCCGCACACCGCAATGAAGAGTAGACCCTGCTCGCTGCAACTAGAGAAAGCCTGTGCCCAGCAATGAAGACCCAAAGCAGCCAAAAATAAATAAATAAATAAATGTATTAAGAAAAAGAAAGATATTCACTTTATTGCAGTGGTCTGGAACCGAACTCACATCTCCAAAGTCTGCCTCTAATGTTCACTGAGCACTTAGTATATGCCAGGCAGTGTGTTAGGTGCTTTACATTAATTACCTGTTTAATCTCCATAACAACCCTATGAGGAAGATATTGTAATTATCATCATTTTATATGAAGAGTCAAGCTATAGAGAGGATTGCTCAAAATCACACAGATGGGAAATTAAATATTTTGCTCAACTAAAGATGGATATAGGTTCCTTTTACTCCAAGAATCTCACAGTATACCAAGGAAGAAGACATTGATATGAATAGTAATAATAGCTAACATTTATTAAATGCTTATAATTAAATGCTTTACATGTATTATCTCATTTAATCCTCAAAGTGACTTTGTTAGGTTCTATTGTAGAACCTAATTGTTGTAGTGGTGAGGAAACTTGCTTGAGTTAAGTAACTGATCCAACTGGAATTCAAAATCAGGCAGTTTAGGAACAAGACAAGGTTGCCCACTCTCACCACTATTATTCAACATAGTTTTGGAAGTGTTAGCCACAGCAATTAGAGAAGAAAAAGAAATAAAAGGAATCCAAATCAGAAAAGAAGAAGTAAAGCTGTCACTGTTTGCAGATGACATGATACTATACATAGAGAATCCTAAAGATGCTACCAGAAAACTACTAGAGATAACCAATGAATTTGGTAAAGTAGCAGGATACAAAATTAATGCACAGAAATCTCTTGCATTCCTATACACTAATGATGAAAAATCTGAAAGTGAAATTAAGAAAACACTCCCATTTACCACTGCAACAAAAAGAATAAAATATCTAGGAATAAACCTACCTAAGGAGACAAAAGACCTGTATGCAGAAAATTATAAGACACTGATGAAAGAAATTAAAGATGATACAAATAGATGGAGAGATATACCATGTTCTTGGATTGGAAGAATCAACATTGTGAAAATGACTCTACTACCCAAAGCAATCTACAGATTCAATGCAATCCCTATCAAACTACCACTGGCATTTTTCACAGAACTAGAACAAAAAATTTCACAATTTGTATGGAAACACAAAAGACCCCGAATAGCCAAAGCAATCTTGAGAATGAAAAATGGAGCTGGAGGAATCAGGCTCCCAGACTTCAGACTATATTACAAAGCTACAGAAATCAAGACAGTTTGGTACTGGCACAAAAACAGAAATATAGATCAATGGAACAGGATAGAAAGCCCAGAGATAAACCCACGCACATATGGTCACCTTATCTTTGATAAAGGAGGCAAGCATATACAGTGGAGAAAAGACAGCCTCTTCAATAAGTGGTGCTGGGAAAACTGGACAGGTACATGTAAAAGTATGAAATTAGAACACTCCCTAACACCATACACAAAAATAAACTCAAAATGGATTAAAGACATAAATGTAAGTCCAGACACTATCAAACTCTTAGAGGAAAACATAGGCAGAACACTCTATGACATAAATCACAGCAAGATCCTTTTTGACCCACCTCCTAGAGAAATGGAAATAAAAACACAAATAAACAAATGGGACCTAATGAAACTTAAAAGCTTTTGCACAGCAAAGGAAACCATAAACAAGACCAAAAGACAACCCTCAGAATGGGAGAAAATATTTGCAAATGAAACAACTGACAAAGGATTAATCTCCAAGATTTACAAGCAGCTCATGCAGCTCAATAACAAAAAAACGAACAACCCAATCCAAAAATGGGCAGAAGACCTAAACAGACATTTCTCCAAAGAAGATATACAGATTGCCAAGAGACACATGAAAGAATGCTCAACATCATTAATCATTAGAGAAATGCAAATCAAAACTACAATGAGATATCATCTCACGCCAGTCAGAATGGCCATCATCAAAAAATCTACAAACAATAAATGCTGGAGAGGGTGTGGAGAAAAGGGAACACTCTTGCACTGTTGGTGGAAATGTAAATTGATACAGCCACTATGGAGAACAGTATGGAGGTTCCTTAAAAAACTAAAAATAGAACTACCATACGACCCAGCAATCCCACTACTGGGCATACACCCTGAGAAAACCATAATTCAAAAAGAGTCATGTACCAAAATGTTCATTGCAGCTCTATTTACAATAGCCAGGACATGGAAGCAACCTAAGTGTCCATCATCGGATGAATGGATAAAGAAGATGTGGCACATATATACAATGGAATATTACTCAGTCATAAAAAGAAATGAAATGGAGTTATTTGTAGTGAGGTGGTTGGACCTAGAGTCTGTCATACAGAGTGAAGTAAGTCAGAAAGAGAAAAACAAATACCGTATGCTAACACATGTATATGGAATCTAAGAAAAAAAAAAAAAAGTCATGAAGAACCTAGTGGCAAGACGGGAATAAAGACACAGACCTACTAGAGAATGGACTTGAGGATATGGGGAGGGGGAGGGGTAAGATGTGACAGGGTGAGAGAGTGGCATGGACATATATACACTACCAAATGTAAAATAGATAGCTAGTGGGAAGCAGCCGCATAGCACAGGGAGATCAGCTTGGTGCTTTGTGACCACCTAGAAGGGTGGGATAGGGAGGGTGGGAGGGAGGGAGACGCAAGAGGGAAGAGATATGGAAACATATGTATATGTATAACTGATTCACTTTGTTCTAAAGCAGAAACTAACACACCATTGTAAAGCAATTATACTCCAATAAAGATGTTAAAAAAAAAATAAAAGGATTTAAACTTAAAAAAAAAAAATAAGGCAGTTTACTAGGGAAGCTCACACTGGTACCTGCAACACCACCTGACCTCCTTGATGGGTGATGTAGAATCCAGACTAATGCACTGGTGGAAGGAAGCTCCTTGGAGCAGGGGGATATTTGAGTTGGGCCTTGAAGGATGGTTAGGAGCTTACCTTTTCCCATACCCACTAAGTATACAGTGTGGTGAAGAGACAGTTGTGGGTTGAAATCTCAGCTCTGCCATCTTCCCAAATGAATTACTTGTGTTTATCTCCTCCATTCCCCAGTTTCCTTAACTGTTAAATGCGGACATTGAAAACTATTCATCTGAAACGCCATGAGGAATAAATGTGATTGGATATAAAAACACTCAGCTAGGTATCTGGCATGCAGCATGGGAGCTCAATAGTTGAGATTATGGACAGATGGGTATAAGACCAACAGCTAGTCCCTACAGAGCACTTTCCATGGGCCAGGCACCATTCTAAGCATTCAACATGGACTTATTTATCAACAATCCTTTTTGCTTATGAACAATCATAACTATTATTAGGTACTATTTTTAGACCCATTTTTACAGAGGAGAAAGGTGAACACAGCGAGGTTAAATAAGTTATCCTGAGCTAGCAAATGACAGTGGCAGGACTGGAACCCAGGCAGTCTGGCCCAGAGTCCACATACATAGCACTTTACTGCCTAAATTGCAGAGAGTGGGGTTGAGACAGTCAGCAAGCAGCACCATAGAATCAGGAGTGGGAAGAGGAAAGTGTGTCACCAGGGGAGGCTTTCTGGAGGTGCCATCTTGTCCTTTGGAAAACCTGACTTCTTATTTAGTGGCAATCATAAACAAACACAAACCACCTGGCTTCTCAGATGGGGTGAGCAAGACTTTCCAAATGGTATGTCAGGGGTACAGGAAACCTCAGCTTAAACATGGCACATACACCCATTCCATAAATTCTTATTGTGTACCATGAGCTGTTCTATGAGCTGGGAATATTAGCCATAAGCAAAATTAAACAAAAATCCCTGCCCTCATGGAGTTTGTGTTTGTGCAGGAGACAGACAACGTGCAAATAATAAGTAAGATATATTTCAGAGGGTGATAAGTGTTATGGAGAGAAATAAAGTGGAGGGTAGAATAAGATCCAACTACTTGCAATGTTGAGTAGGATGATATTTAGGGAGATTTCTCTGAGAAAGTGGTATTTGAGCAAAGACCTGAAGGAGGCAAAGGAATGTGAGTTGCAGGAATTCCGGGGGAAGATTATTCCACAGAGGGAGAAGAGCAAGTGCAAAGGCCCTGAGGCAAGAGTGCATTTGGCACATTCAAGGAATAGCAAAGAGGCAGGTGTGGCTGGGATGGAGAGCAAAGGGGAGAGAAATAAGAGATGAGGTCAGAATGCGGTGGGGGTGGACGAGGGAGGAGAACACATCTCTACCCATCTTCAAGATCTGTGTGTGTTATAAAAACAAACGAGTATAGAATGCAAAATATGCTTGCATTTCAAAATTGGAATATGAGACTTGAATGCAATATGCTTGTGGACCCTCCCCCACATACACACCCTGTTTCTCTCCCTCTCTCCCTCTCCCCAGACTGGCACTGCCCATCCATGTGAGCCACATGGGGTTGGAAATTGGGAAACATAGGTATGAGTGGTTGTGATCAGGTTTCAAAGCACAGGCTCTGGGTCTGAGCCTCGGCGATCATCTCTACCTCAAGGCTCTGTGAAGGAGAATGTCACTGGCTTTCTCTCAGTCAGGATCTGAGTCAATAAGGCCTAAAAAAACCTTGGCTTGCTCATCCTTCCAGGCCTTGGTCATCTCCATATCCTGGTGCTGTGAGGCCAGCATGGGGCCATCAACAGACACTGCAGGTAATATTCGCTGATTCAAACTGAATTTGATAAACCTCGGGCACACCTCCGAAAACAGGACCACCTTGAAATATTCCTTTGCCTCAGGGCCAGTCTGAGGCCATCTCTGAGGTTCCATTTGATCGTTTTAGACCGGAATCTGCTTTGAACTGGTTCACTATTTTGGTTTCTTTTCAGGCAGGGAGAGACTGGAAGGGAACTTTGGTTCACTTTCCTGATTCCATGAAAAACTAACACTGGGTATAGTTCAGAGTCCAGCCAGACACTTCAGTTTTGTTTTTGTTTGTTTGTTTTGTTTTTTTTGGTTCAAGTCCCCATCTAGGGGACAGCCTCCTGGCATTTACTTCTTTCCAACAAACAAGCTGGTCTTGGAGACAGTTGAATATGATGCCATCCTAGCCTACAGGGTTGGACAGGGACAGTACAAGGCCCAGGGCAGTGATAACAGCTATCACTGACTGAGCAGGACGTGTGGTAAGGCACGGACCAGTAACAGTCCCACCCGCCCATCTAGAGAATGAAACTGAGGCTTAGGGATTTCAGGATCTTGCAGTTTCAGGACTTAGTCTGACTCCAGATCATGTGCTCTGGGGTAGGATGCTTCTTTAACAGAGTCCCTGCAAGAATATTCGAGCAACTTGCCATAGACTGGGAGAGGGAGAAACTGCAGGTTTCACTGTATTTTCACGCATACCTTCAGTTTGTTCAAACGTTCTGATATGTGCTATGCACTGAGGATGTGGAAAGACAAACCTAGGGCTGGCCCTCTCAGGGCTCAGCCTTCAACTTAAACTGGAAGGCGAGGAGGAGTAGCTGAGTCATGTATTACCGAAAGTCAGAAGAAGGGACAAGTAACTGTTTCCAGAGGGGGTGACATTTGCCCCAGGCAATCAACAGTAGCAAACCCAGACCCGGTGCCTGGCTCAAAGTATAACAGCCCCTGTCCTCAGCGGCTTCAAACCCCAGTACAGTTTTTCCAGTTTGAGGACCACCTACATCAAAAACTTCCTGGTGCTATCTTTAGCAAACAGTAGACTCTGTTGTTAATCAGCCAAATGTATTCATTGACTAAGATTGAAAGTGTAGGTAGATTTAGAGCAACAGTACCAAGTAATAGTGAAAAAAAAAAGTCCTGGTGCTTGTTAAAATGTGAATTTCTCCCTTCCCCACCGGAGGAGAATCAGAGAATTGGGTGAAGCAGGTCTGGGGTGTAGCACCCAGGTGATTCTGATGCACACTCAGGTTTGCCAGGTGAATGGGGAAAGAAATCACGCCAGGAAAGGGGAACCGTATGGACAACGGCTTGGCAGTTCGTTGTAGCCTTCAGGCACTGGGCTTGCTGTTCAAGACTGTAGGCTCTCAGAGGAGAGGGATCGCGTCCGTGCCGTTTATCACCGGGGGCCTGGAACACTGTAGGGCCTCATAAATATTTGTGAATACGCTGGCTCCCAAGACAGAAGTAACGGGAGAGTCAAACGGGAAAATGAAGAAGTCAGAGGAGGGAAAAAACGGTGTTTCTAAGGGGATGAAAACTTTCCCAAAAAGGAAAAGGGAGCTCCGTCTAACACAGGGCGTTGGGGAGGCGACTGCTGCGGGAAAGGGCGATGAGTCCTGGGGGCTGCAGCGGGGGAGAGGGAGGGAGGCGCCTTCTCGCCTCTCCAGGCGACGGAAAGCTGAGGTCACCTGGCACAGCGCCAGCAGCAGCTGCGAGGACGCGCCCGCACTTCGGCGGGAGGCGGTGTCAGGCGCTGGTCCCCGGGGGACTTTCCCTTCCGTCTCCTCTGGAGGCGAGGCTCAGAGTCCCGCCCACCGCCCGCCCAAGCCTTGCCTTCTTTCGGTCCCTACCAAGGCCACTCCCCGAGCCTAAGTCAAGCCGCCTTAGCTGCCTCAAGGAGCCAGAGCGGTCCGCCCACCTCCCTCACCCGAGGCCACGCCCCCGAGCCCCGGCTGTCCTCTTTCCTCCCGGGAGTCCGGAGACGCCGAGCTTTGGCCCCGCCCCCAAACGAGGCCCCGCCCCCGGTACCCCGCCCAGCGACTTGAAACGGCTGGGGCTGCGGCTCACTCAAGAGTGGTGAGCTGGGCGTGGGGCGGTGCTGAGGAACGGACCCTGAGGCGCCGAGGCTGAGGCGAGTTAGACGCCGGGACTGTCCAGGGAGGCGCAACGCGGCAGGAGCCCGTAGCTAGAGCAGCCCCGGAGCAGAAGCAGCCGCCGCCGTCCGCGGAGCCCAGCCGAACCGGCCATGGCGTTGTCGATGCCGCTGAACGGGTTGAAGGAGGAGGACAAAGAACCCATCATCGAGCTCTTCGTCAAGGTGAGCGCTCGCCGTCGTCCCACCCCGCCGAGCCCCCGGCGCTCGCCCGGCCGCGGGGGGCGGCGTCCCTGGGCGCTCCTCAGCCGCAGCGCCCCCGCGCGGCGCCCCGCGCCCGGGCCGAGGGGGAGCGCTGCTCCCGCGCCCCCGGGCCATTGTCTTCGGCCACCCGCGCCTTCCCGCCGCCGAGGCCCGTCGAGGGAGCCGGGGTGGGACCGGGACCCCAGAAAGACAGCACTGCTGGACGGGGGGGCACCGCCTCCCGCCGCCCTGGCCTCGGCGGTCGCCGCACCGTCGTCCCGCGTCCGGGTGGGACTAGCTGCCCCCCTCCCCCCGGGTGCCCCTGGGACCCGGGCAGGGGTGGGTCCTGTCACCCCCTCTCCCCCGCCACCGCCCGGACGCCCGACCTCACCTCACCCCACCCCAGCCCTCGGCTCTCCCAAGTTCACCCCCAGCCCGGGAGGCGAAGCCTCGAGCCCGTCGTGAGCTGATGAGCTGAACTTCTTTGAACGCTTTCTGAGCGTTTCGCTCCCGGCTGGTAGGAAACTGTAACTTTAATTTTCGATTCCATCTGAAACAATTTTTTAAAAAGAGCAGACATTCCTGGGCCTCAGGAAAAGACCGAGATTCCCAACTTGGGTTTTTCTGTCTTAGTTATTTTACCACCATCTGATTTTCTTGTTTCTCAAGCGCGAGTGTTTTGTATGATGCAACATTCTGGCTGCTCCCCTCGGTGTTGCTGCCTCGGGAAAGATTGTGTGTGCCCTTTTGTTTTGAAAGAAAAACTGATGAGGGAAAGAACTCCTCACTTGCTTGGGCTTTAAAGGGTTGATTTTTCCCTTCTGGTCTTTTCAGTTTATATATCCTGAAACTACCATATTTGTAGACAAGTACTACCTCTAGCCCTTTCCTTTTTTCTTTAATATTTTTCGTTTTAGCAAAGGAGAAAGATAGAAGTTATGAACATCTGGATTCAACTGCCTCCCTCAAAACTTCTTTAAAATCCTCGAGATTTTCTTTCTTAGTCACTTACTTAAGCAGGCTCTTTCAGAACCAGGCTCTGAATTGGAGAGTTTAACAGAAATCCAGAACAATTTTGTTGTTTTTTTCCTGAGTTTTTATTTTAAAGAACGGGAGACACTGAAGGGTGTGTTTGAGACATGGAAAGAAGAAATGATCTGCAAGTGATGGAAACAGTGTTTGTTTTAGGATTTTCTTTCAGTTATCAGTTTTAGAAACATTTTGATTCAGGGAACTGAAACAACAGACAGGTATAGAACCCCAGAATATCTTCAACGAGTCTCTCAGTTGCTTCGAGCGGCAGATATAGTACTTTGAGATGCAGGGAATGTAGGAAGAAACCTGAAATAAGAAAAAGGAAGAGGAGTGGGAGACAGCGTGGAGAAGGGAGAAGAGTGGGTCAGAGATAAATGTTCAAAAAATTTCACTGAGCCAGGAATAGGAATGAATTTCCATAAATTCAAAAACAGTGTATCTACTAAACACCTAAAAAACATGTTACTTAAACATGTTACTTTAGAAGTATCATTAAGTTTAGTGTCAGATAAGGGTACTATCAGTAATGGCTTCTTTTCAGCATTGTACTGGAGGTCTAGCCAATACAATAAGACAAGAAAAAGAAATAAAGTATATGAATTAGAGACGAGGAGATCAATGCTTAATGCCCTACTTACTATTAATTTAACTTTTGTTAGAAGGAGAGAGGTGTTTCCCAAACTTGAGTCACTTGCATACCCCTTCTTAGTTTTCCATATATGTGTTGAATTGGTATTATTATTTACTAAATTCAGCCCGTTTTTTAAAAAACATAAACACATTGCCCTAAGCAATACCTGTGAAACTGTGGATTAGGTGTGGTGACTATATTTCTTATGTACATAACTATTGTGTGTGTGTGTGTGCATAACTATTAAAAGAAAAAGTGTTTGTGAGCCACCTAAAAGCATCCTGCTTATCACTAGTTGTAAGCCTTTGTCACTGGGCTTGTTGGCAGAGAACCAGGTTCAAGTCACAGTTCTGCACTCACTGGCTGGTTTAACCTGGGCAAGTTGTTTTCCCTCTCTGAGACTTGTTTTCCTCCTTTGTGGAGTAAGAGATGAAATGTTTTCTGCTGTCCTGTGATTTGGCATAGGTAAAACTTTATACTGATGTAAATCAGGATAACTGTTTCAAAGGGGAAAAAGGGGCCAGGTAAATTGTAGTAAAGAGTGTTCTTGATTTCCAAAATCTATGTGTGGGAAATGCAAATGGAGGAAAATCCCCTAGTAAATACAATTATTTTGAAAGCACTGAAAGGGCAGAGGCTGTGGTTGTCCAGTGTGGTGTGTTAAACAGTGTTAATTATTCTGCTAAGAGATATCTGAGTTTGTAGCAGAAAACTATTATCTACACTTAAAGGAAATGAGTGTAAAAGTGCTACCTGTTTAGGTAGCATTAAATTGAACAGAAATAGGCTAGGACCTTCCCAACTAGTGTGACTGGACTCACAGCTACATTTCTTTCCTTGTGAGTATTGTTTTTGGAGTTGTCTGTCCATGAGCCCAGTGGATCCTCGTTACTTGTATAACAGCAGTGCTCCATTTTTGTTTGTTTACCCCAACACCTATAGGATAGGGTACCCTCCCAATAGTAAAAGAGGCTTACAAAGGCAGTCATCCTCAAGAGTTAGAATGCCCTCTTTCCCTACCCTGAGAGGCCTAGTAGATGTATATATTTTGATACACCAGCCCCACTTGGGGACCACTGATTAATAGGGTGAAGTTCAAACCCTTTAGCAAGGTCATAAGGTCTCTTATCTGCTGCCGGGTTTCTAATCCAATTTGTCCACTTACTAATTGTGTGTCCCAGGACACGTAAACCTCTCTGCCTCATCTGCATAGGTGGGATATTAATAGACCAACCTCATGGGATTAAATTAGTTAATATATGTGGTGATAATAAGCTTAGAACAGTGTCTAGTACACAGTAAGTAAATAAATGCTAGTTGTGTGTCATTTTGTATATACTTATTTGTATGCACATCTCCCCTGCTAGATAGGCAGTAAGTTCCTTGAGGTTAAGGTCTGAATATTGTTCTGAGTCGGTACCAAAGAGGGTACCAGATAGTTGAAATGAGATTGTTTCCTTCTTTCTGAGCATTTTGGTGTTAATATATGCGTCTGGCATGCTTCGGAATTGAGAGCTACTTACTTATTAGAGCCTGGTAGTCTGAGTCTCAAACCTTGGTCCTTCATTTGTTCAACTTTGCCTAGCCTCCAGCCTCCAAGACTCTGTGTGGTTTTATCTATCTTTTTTCCCCTCCATTTTTTTGGTACTTCTGATCTTTTCATGTATCTGCCATGTATTTTCCACCAATATTTCTTCATGGTTACTTTCAGAATTTGGAAGCCAAGATTCTGTATTGGGTAGAAGTCAATATTGTGTTGAACAACAAAATGAGAGAAGTTGAGAAGAGACTGAATTTTTGGATTTTTCCTTTCCTTGTATATGCCTAACTCCTATTGACACTGCTGCCTTCCCCCCAGCCCCCACTAGAATCTTTGGTATGATGTGATGGTATTTCTGATTTTGGTTTAGGAGGAGTCCCTTTGCAGAGTTTAGTTTTATTGGTTGGAATTTAAAGTTGTTGGCATGCCATTTTGCATTGGGACACTCACTGTTGGCAGTCATCTCTAAACTGTTAGAATTGGGGTGGTGTAAAAAGTTAATCTGGTGCAGAGTGGCTTAACACATAAGAATGCTTCTTTTGAGATATTTGGCAGGATTTTTAATGTGTGTGGACCCTGGAGCCAGACTTCTTGGCTTGAATCTGGCTTCTAGTAGTGTGTCAGGGAAGTTTCTTAAGTTCTCAGTACCTCAGTTTCTTGACCTCTAATATCAGGATAATAATAATAACACAATTTTATAGGGTTGCCGAGGGGATTAACTGGTGATCTATGTGTATTAGGGTAGTCTAAGCTTCTGTAAGAAATACTGTAATGTGCCCCAAACAGTGGTTCAGACAAAATGGAAGCTTATTTCCTTTCTCACTTAGCAACCCAGGGAGGGTGTTCTAGATGTTGGTGGCTTTTCTCCTTAGAGTCATTTAGGGACCAAAGTCTTTCCAGCTTCTTTTTCCACCAACCCCCATAGCATTGTCCTCCTCACAGTTGGCAAAGCTGGTTGCTGAGAAGTCCTGGTTGCAGCAGTGGGAGGTGAAGAGTATGGAGGAGGCGCATGTCAAGGCCCCCAGCCCAGAACTTCTACCTGTCACTTCCTTTCATACTCCAGTGGGGAGAACTTTAATCACATGGTTTTGTCTAACTGCAAGGAGTGCTGGGAAATGTGATCTAACCATATATCACTCTATGTAAGTATTAGGAATAGTGCTTGGCACACAGTAGACACCTATTTTTGTTGTTGATGATAGTATATTCTTTTTTTTCGGCCATACAGTGTGGCTTTGCAGGATCTTAGTTCCCCGACCAGGGATTGAACCCAGGCCCTTGGCAGTGAAAATGCAGAGTCCTAACCACTGGACTTCCAGGGAATTCCCAAAAGTATATTATTCTTTTTTTTTAAAAAATTATTTATTTATTTATTTATTTGGCTGCGTCGGGTCTTAATTGCAGCACGTGGGCTCTTCCTTGCGGCGTGCGGGCTTCTCTCTAGTTGTGGCACATGGGCTCTGTAGTTGCGGCATGAGGGCTTTCTAGTTGTGGCCCGAGGGCTCAGTAGTTGCTGCGTGCGGGCTTAGTTGCCCCGCGGCATGTGGGATCCTAGTTCCCTGACCAGAGATCAAACCCACATCCCCTGCATTGGAAGGCGGATTCTTAACCACTGGACCACTAGGGAAGTCCCCTCTCCAATAGTATATTATTCTTAAATGTGGGCTTCATTAATAGAATTCAGGGGATTCTGTAAATCATTGAAATTACATTTAAAATTCTATATGAGTCTTTTTTTGGGGGATTGGGAACCATTGTTCTAAATGGTGGCATTCTGAGTGTAGAGCGTAATTCATACAGGCAAGGTATAGAAGAAAGGTTTGGGCTACATGATCGTTAAAGTCACTTCCATCTTATTATCTGTGATTTAAAGCATTTGTTGGCATGAAGGAAGTGCCTAATACTGAGTTAGGTACTATGGGAGATATAAGAAATTATTAAACATTTTCTACCTTTAGGTTTATAAATTTTATTGGAAAGAAAACAATACAGGATGGTACATGCTTAACGAGTCAAGTGTGGTTCACATTAAGTTGGGCCAGGACGTGTGGGGAAAGATGGAAGTAAGCTTTAACTTGACCTTGAAAAAGTGGCTGGAATAAGTGAATTGGGAATAGCCAAGAATGGGAATATTAGTTTTGACATCATTCGTAAACTCGTTATGCCAGGAAACAGTAGACAGATGATACTTTTGAAGAAGAAGGACCCAGCAATGATTCAAACCCATAGTGCCAGGGAGAGAAGTTATTTAAAAGTTGAGAATGAGACTTTTAAAACCTAACTTTTAGTCTTGTTTGTTCTCCCAACACTTCCCTACTTTTTGGATTGCTGTCTATTCAACAACTTCCCAGTAGCATTTGGGAAGGTGCAAATGGATTGTACAGATGGGCAAACTCTCAGCTGTTTTTTTACAGTATAAAATGGGAGTTCTTTTTTTAAAAAAATTAATTTTATTTATTTAGTTTTGGCTGCGTTGGGTCTTCATTGCTGCACACGGGCTTTCTCTAGTTGCGGCGAGTGGGGGCTACTCTTTGTTGAGGTGCGCGGGCTTCTCATTGCGGTGGCTTCTCTTGTTTCAGAGCACAGGCTCTAGGCGCGTGGACTTCAGTAGTTGTCGTGCGTGGGCTCAGTAGTTGTGGCTTGTGGGCTCTAGAGCGCAGGCTCGGAAGCTGTGGTGCACGGGCATAGTTGCTCCACAGCATGTGGGATCTTCCCGGCCCAGGGCTCGAACCCGTGTGCCCTGCACTTGCAGGCGGATTCTTAACCACTGTGCCACCAGGGAAGCCCGGGAGTTCTTTATATTTTGTTTTGAGGGCAGGTTTTTTTTTTTTTTTTTTTAAACACAGACAGATGAAATAAATTTTCTATAGGCAATGATGCTGAGAACTTTGTTTTAATAATTGAACAAAAACTAACTCAACATCAAGACAGTGTTACCTTGGATGAATTGGTTTGACATTCATTTGAGGTTTCCATAGGGGAAAATTCAGGAGATAGAAATGAATGTAAAAATGTGAAGTTAATGGGAACTCTATTCTTATTATGTTTTGTCTGAGCTGTTCTTGTAGACCTAACAGTGCCCCTCTGAGCAAAGGCCAAGGTGATAATTTTGGTTAAATGTAAAATTCTGAGAGAAAGGGGCCCAAAATGGGTAAGAGATGGGAGGATTCTGAGACAAGGTGACTGAACACATGAAAAGTCTAACGGTAAGGGGCGGGTGGGTGGGAGGGATAAATTAGGAGGTTGGGATTAACATATACACACTACTATATATAAAGGAGATAACCAACAAGGACCTGCTGTATAGCACAGGGAACTATACTCCATATTTCGTAATAACCTATAAAGGAAAAGAATCTGAAAAAGAATGTGTGTGTGTGTATAAAATTGAATTACTGTGCTGTACACCTGAAACTAACATGACATTGTAAATCAACTATACGTCGATTAAAAAACAATAAAAAAACCTAACGGTAGGAATAATAATAGGAAAGAGGCAATGCGGAGGACCTGGCTGTCACTAAAAATCTGAGCTGGTTTGGAAGGATGCTTACAGAGATGCCTGGAAGCTGGTAAAAGGATGGTGAGCAAGACTTTCCCACTTCCTGTTTCATTGGCACTGTGGAGCCTCAGTGTTCTAATGTCTCCTGAATAGGGAATTAGTGAGTCTATTAAAGGGAAATTTGTTAGCCAGGATGGGAAGTGTGATTAAGGCATGAATTAAGATTTTGATTAAGTAGGGGAGTAAGTTAGGATAGGTTTGCCCATTATATAGGTTCCTGTAGAAAATGGAAAGGGAGTTTCTGAAGGAAAATAACATTAAGGTCGTGATTACAAACTGTCCAAGTATGATTTAACAGAAATCTAAACTTAATTCAGGGCATCGGTTTGTGAATTCTCTGGAAGTTTTAATCCTTTTGTCTTTTTGGAGACCTGACTTTTATCCGTCAGTGCTCAGTACCAAGAAATGGTATAAGGAATATCAGTTAGCCTTGTTTGGTTTCTGTTATTTTCCTTTATTTAAAATATAAAACCAGGAGACTGTATTAGTCTAAATTTATGAAAATAACAACTTATGTAGATAAATGAGACTATATTTGAAAGTTGTGCCAAAGATGACCTAGGAGTCTTTTATATTTTAATATCAATATTTTGAAGAGGGCTTCCCTGGTGGTGCAGCGGTTAAGAATCCGCCTGCCAATGCAGGGGACATGGGTTTGAGCCCTGGTCCGGGAAGATTCCACATGCCGCGGAGCAACTAAGCCCGTGCGCCACAACTACTGAGCCTGTGCTCTAGAGTCCGCGAGCCACAACTACTGAAGCCCGTGTGCCACAACTACTGAAGCCCGTGTGCCTACAGCCCGTGCTCTGCAACAAGAGAAGCCACTGCAATGAGAAGCCCGTGTACCACAACGAAGATCCAATGCAGCCAAAAATGAATAAATAAAACAAATAAATTAAAAAAAATATTTTGAAGAAGTAACAATATTAGAACCAGGGCCATGTATTGACCCTCAGAGCATAGATTTTGTTCTGTAGATTTTTTTTTTTTTTTTTGCTTTGCTTAGAGCTGAAATACAGTGTGACTGTAAGCAAAGGTGTAACAGGTTTTTTACATTTTTTTGGTAATAAAATTATTACTTCCAACTTTACAGGTGAAATAATTCATTTTTGTGAAAATGATTAAGTTTTCATTATAATAGAATAGTAAAAATGTCAATCGTCTGTAATAATTAAGTACTGAATTTTGCCATCATGCAGCATAGCTATTTATTTGTATGTGTGAGAGAAGGAAAAAGGAGAATCTGAACAAACATTGGAGAATACAAAGACAAACAATTAGATGAAAGCTGAAGTAATTAAGAACTTTTTTAAGAATATGTGAGGTCTATGCATGTTTTCCTCAGCTAACAACCAGTTGCTTTATTATGGAGGTGGAGACCAGGTGGTAGATTGCTAGAGTGAAAGTTCATTAAAAGCTAAAGACAACCGAATCAGGCCGTTGTGCTACGTAGGGAAATGGAAGAGTGGTGAGACCAGACTACATAGACTAATCGAGAGAAAAGAAGATGGTTAGACTTAAATGAAATTTTGGCTTTGAATATACATATGTGCAAGACTTAACTGAAAAATTTGCAGAGACATAAACTTATGAAGAGTGTGAAGTTTTGTATTATTTGATCTTCTAAGTTACAGAATATTTTAGTTAACACAGGAATCTAAATTTTTGATTTAAAAATGTTGAGGGCTTTTTGATTCTTCATTAAATCAAGTAAAAACTGTTGCTAGCCATCAATAACATGGACTTTACTTACATTTTGTAATTGTCAGCAGGACCCTTGATTGCAAATGTACCTAAAAAAAGTGACTCAGAATAAATAGTATCTAACCTTAGTCTGTTTTAGTTTAAATATTGGCCCTAAATTTGAAAAGTAATGTCATTTTCCTTCTGCTTCCTAGTATATTCATTTGTATGTATTGTGCTTTAAAAAAGTGTTTTTTTTCCAGTTATAAAAGCAACACTTGGGGCTTCCCTGGTGGCGCAGTGGTTGAGAATCTGCCTGCCAATGCAGGGGACACGGGTTCGAGCCCTGGTCTGGGAAGATCCCACATGCCGCGGAGCGACTGGGCCCGTGAGCCATAATTGCTGAGCCTGCGCGTCTGGAGCCTGTGCTCCGCAACAAGAGAGGCCGCGATAGTGAGAGGCCCGCGCACCGCGATGAAGAGTGGCCCCCACTTGCCGCAACTGGAGAAAGCCCTCACACAGAAACGAAGACCCAACACAGCCCTAAATAAATAAATAAAATATTAAAAAAAAAAAAAAAAAAAAAAAAAGCAACACTTGTTTACCGTAGACAACTTAGAACACAGAAAAGCACCATAAAATAAAAATTATGTATATTCCCTTTTTCTTGAAATGACTGCTGTTGCTATTTTGTTATGCATCCTAATCTTATTCATAAACTTGCATGAATTATTGATGACATTTTATGTATAATATTTTAATGTTCTTCATGACAGCAGAATTCTTGGAAGAATGCACAGTGAAGCCCAATCTAGTATGTAACATGTATTGAGTTAAGTGAGTTGGTTTAAAGAAAATTTACTTTATTTAGGTTTTATCAGAGAAACTCAGATTGGATTTACCTTCCTAATGGCACTAAAAGAACATTTATCCTGTTTGATCTTTGCTTGAAGAAGGGAAGCTTTTATGTTGTGAAATCTGCCAACACCTAGAATTGCTCATAGTATAGATATTGATTAAATGGTTTGAAGGTAGGCCCTCCTTTGTGCTCTTTAGGAGAAATCTGTTTTGAAAAGTCAAAATATTTTTTAGCATTAATTTTCCCCTTCAATAACTGTCTAGTAGGTGAGGTATGCCCATTTTTATAGTTGGAGGATATAAGATGCAATCTTTGTCTAGGAACAGTCGAGTACAGTATAGGGATCATTATAGAAGCAAATATTGAATACTTTCCATGCACTAAGTGCTGGAGAGGGAAAGAAATAAGAACAGGTTCCCTTGTCTTCCAGGAGCTCACAAAACAGCTTAATGGACAGAGGATGAGTAAATGAGCCATGGTTGATGATGGCTTTTTCCCATGTAATACAGTGACTTTTTGTCTCATGTGCTTTTTAAAGTCCAGTTGAATTAAGACCTTAAGAAATGATTTATGTGGCAACCTACATGACATAACTGACTTAGAGATGAGTGAAATGTTTATGTTGTATTCTAACAGATGAAGGGTAGTTAGTATTACTGAATCTACCAAGTATTGTATATTATCAGTTTGAAGAAACTTTTATCCTTTTCCTCAATAATTAGTTGTGTTATATTCTGTAATTTTGTCTAAAATAAAACTGTGATACTTCTTGCCATAAATCGTAAATGGATCCTACTTTCTCTAGTTGTTTATTGAATTAGATACAAACTCCATGATCTAGCATTCATATTCATAGTCTTTCAGATCATGATCCTGAGTTGTGTTTTCAGTCTTTTCCCCCACTGCAGCTGCAAATATACCTCATGTTCTAGGCAGACTGGTCTTCAACATGCCCTGTACTACTCTGCCTTCATGGAAGATTTTTGCTCTTGTTTCTTTCATTTGAAATATCTTTGGCTTTGCCAGCCTCTCCCCCTACCTTCAATTTCTGCCTGCCAGAATAGTATTCGTTCTTTTTTCATTCAATTGTTTAACAAATATTGAAGCACTGTTTCTAGGGACTTGGATACATCAAAGAACATTATGGCATTCATATTCAGTTGGGGAAGGCAGAAAATAAACGTATGTCTACTAGTGAAAAGTGCTATGAAGAAAAATGAAATAGGGTAAGGAGTATAGAGAATGATAGGGGGGTGTGCTCTTTTCGATTTAACAGGACATTCTGTTGAGTCTGTAGCCTTGCAGAAAGTAGCATAGGGAGGTGAGGGCAGAATCAGGGAGACTAAATAGGAGGCTGCTTAGTAATTCAGGCAAGAAATGATGGTGGCTTGGACTGAGGTGAGAAGTAGTCTAATTCTGGATATATTTCTAAGATGGAGATCACAGGATTTCCTGATGGATTGGATGTGGAACGTGAAAGAAGGAGAAGTCAAAGATGATTCTGAGATTTTTGTTCTGAACAACTAGAATGATGGAGTTGCCATTAACTGAGATGGGGAAGCCTTTGGGAAGGGCTAGTTCTGATGGAGAGATCAGGAGTTTAGTTTGTGATGTGTTAAATTTGAATATTTTAAGACCTCATGGAACCTGTTGTCTAGTGAGAGAGGCATATGTTAAAAAAATACACAAATATAGTATATAATTACATTAAGGACAAGAACAGGGTGTCTTGAGAAAGAATGACAGGAAATTCAATTTAGATGGAAGCTTAATGGGGACTTCTTTGAGAAAATGACTTGTAGGATGAATAGTAATTAGGGGAAGAATGAGAGGAAGAGCATTCCAGGCTGGAGGAATTGGCATATGTAAAGGCTGGAAGTATTCAACAAATGGAGAGCTTGGCTGGAATAGAGAGAACAAGACTGAGGTGTAGAGTGAGGAATAGACAGGCTACATCATGGAGGTTCTTGTGTGTCATGTGAGGTTTTTTTAATATAAATTTATTTTATTTATTTATTTTTGGCTGCGTTGGGTCTTCATTGCTGCGCACGGGCTTTCTCTAGTTGCGGCGAGCAGGGGCTACTCTATGTTGCGGTATGCGGGCTTCTCATTGCAGTGGCTTCTCTTGTTGCAGAGCACAGGCTCTAGGCACGCGGGCTTCAGTAGTTGTGGTGCATGGGCTCAGTAGTTGTGGCTTGCAGGCTCTAGAGCACAGGCTCAGTAGTTGTGGCGCATGGGCTTAGTTGCTGCGCGGCGTGTGGGATCTTCCTGGACCAGGGATCGAACCCATGTGCCTTGCATTGGCAAGTGGATTCTTAACCACTGCGCCACCAGGGAAGTCCCGTCATGTGAGTTTTATCCTTAGTAAAAAGGCAGTTCTCAAAGGGAGTGTCATGATTTGATCTGCATTTTAGGATGAGTAGTCCAGCCGTTCTGTGGAAAATGAAGAGAGGCGAGAGTGGAAACAAGGAACACTACTTGCAGGCTGTTGTGATGGAGAAAGATGATGGTGGTGGTTTGGATTAGGATGGTGATGGAGAGAAGAGAATGGATTTGAGATGAATTTTGGAAGTGGAGTACATAGGAAGATACTGAAAAAGGAGTTCTGAGAAAGAGAGAAGTGTGAAAAATGACTTGGGTATTTTAGTAGAATCACTGGTTGATAGAGGTGCCTTTTATTGAGATGGAGGAGGAGCAGACAGTGTTGTTTTTGACTTAATGAGTGTGAGATGACCGAGATGTCAAGTGGAGATGTCTAGTAGGAAGCTGGATGTACAGACCTGATGCTCAGAAAGAAGTCTAGGCAGAGTAGGGAGATTTGGGACTTGAGTGCGTGTGTGTGTGTGAGTGTGTGTGTAGACATATTTTATTTGTTTGTTTGTTTATGTGGTATTTAAAGTGTGTGAGATCATTCTGTGGAGGAGTGAAGAAAAGGGAGAATGCCCAGGACCAAGTTCTGAGGAACTCACAACACTAAGGGGTTGTATAATAGAGAATCTGGAAAAGGAGAACTAGGAGGAGTTGCAATCAAGCAGTAGTGGGAAGAGGAAAACTATGAGAGCAAGGTGCCAAGGAAACTAGGAGAAGTTTGTAAGGAGGAAGCGACCAGTTGTGTCAAGTCAGATGAGTGTGTATTTGCTTTATCAGCCTGGAAGTCATCGGTAACCTTAGTAGTAACAGCTTTGGTGGAGTGGTGGTGGGGAAGCCATAATAGAGTGGGTGGAAGAGTGCAGAGGAAGTAAGAGAGTGGGGTCAATGAGTAAAGCCAAGTTCTAACAAGAAACTTGGCTGTGTAGAAGAGACAGGTTGGTAGGTAGAAGAGGATAATGTCAAGGGAAGGCTTTAAGAAAAAAAAAAGTATCAGCTGTAAGAGCTATAATGTAGGAAGGAACACTTACACCATCATCTTAAAGGGGAAAATATTTCCCATGAGAATCATCATAATTCACTGACTTGGAGGACTTTTTACTGCAAGGAAGATCTAGTTTGTGTACATTTAGAATAGACACTTAATCTCACTGACTTTTTTTCTGTTGCATCTTCCAAATGCATGAGATAGAAATGTAGAAGAGTATTTCATACTTAATTGAACTAATATAAATATTTACAAGGTGCTTTCTGTGTGCCAGGCACTGTTTACTGCATTACATGTATTAACTCATTTGATTGTTCTTCCAGAAAATATTTGCTGAAGGAATATACAGAAGCTTTTTTTTTTCCTCTTCCCTTGAACAGGGTTGATTCCAGAGGAGACTGGGGGGAAAAGAAGAAATAAAAGATCACATTATTGGGGAAAAGCAGATGCCTGTTAAATTCACAGAAATCTTCATATAGAGAAGCCAGAGGAATAAGCTGGGAGTAGAATGCAAATCACTGGGCTCAGTTCATATTTGCAGTTTTGATTTAGAGCCTCAAAATCATTGTTACTTTAGATTGAAATGAACAGTTACCTTTTTTTCCTTGCAAAATAAAGAAGATTGAAGGGAGAGTCCACAGCTGTGTTCTGGCCCTAAGTCTGTGGTTTGACAGCCCACAAGACCCAGGAGTTGCTGTCATTCTCCTGATGACTCAGCAGGGACCCGTGTGCTAGATTATGGTGTTGCCTCAGTGTTGCTTGTAAAGGTTCTTTCTGTCCTGTGTAATATTTGAGATTCGAGATCCCAAAGTCAGACCCAGAGGATGATTGTAGACTTGAAGTATCATTTGTTATCATTTGTATTCCTTATGTAGGCACTGAAATAGTCTATTTCAGAATTGAAGATAATTAGAATTAATACTTCAAGTAGGCAATTAAGGTGTCATTTGGAAGACTGGATCTTTGTGTTACATTGTTGCTGTAGGGTAGTGGTTAAGAGCATAGGTTCTGGAGCAATGTAGACTGTTTCAACCCTAGTTCTCCCTTTGTGCCTTAGTGTCTCCACTGGGGTAATAGTATTTACTTCTTGGGTTTTAGTGAAAATTAAAAGAGTTAATATAAGAAAAGCACTTAGTGGCTGACACAGTAAGCATTGTTTGCTTGTTATCCCATAGACCTTTGGGAATGCTGAGTTAAGACTGCCCATGGATAGTTTGTATGTTTAACATATATGCTTTCAACCTCCAGGATGTTACTGTGAGAAGCATCTGCCAGGCTGCCATTACAAATAGGTGGGGAACTTTCCATTGTTTATCAGAAGAGCAGGTTTAGTACAAAAAAAAGTCCAAGATTAGACCTGAACTTATTCCTGAATTAACTTCAGTGAACCATGATCCTGTTGACACTTGTTAGGTAACTAAAGGACAGTCAGATTGGACTCTGCCATCTTAGAACATCTGCCTCAGCAGCTCTTTCTGGACTGTAGCTAAAGCTGAGAGTCCATTATTATCAAGAGTGTTTTTCTTGTTTTTTATTTCTTTGTTTTGTCTTCTTTTTCTTTTTCTTTCTTTCTTCTTTTTCTTTTTTGTGAGAGCACAAAAGAAATAAAGAGGGATAATCTAAAACATATAGGATCTAGTGGTTCTGCAGAAGTACTTTTGACTTATGGATCTTGGCATATATATAGGTTTCACTTAGCTCCCTGTGCTACTACATTTCACTGTTCCTTGATTTTTATGGTAAACTTTGGCATGGCTGTAATTGATAGATGATGTAAGGATCATAAAGTGACTTTAAAATCCTTCATTTTATAATGTTATAAGCTTTTTGAAACTACTTAATTTATTCCTATATAAGATAGAGTACACTGGTGTATAAAAATGAGCAGTAGGTTTTTGTTTTCCTATTAAAGTCAGAGTAATAGTCGTAAGATAATAGGTAGCATCGAGTGCTTACTGTGGTTCAGGCACAGTGTGCCAAGCCCTTTACATATGTTATGTAATTTAATCCTCATATAAACTCAGAAATAGGAACTATCAGTACTGTTTTGCACATGAGGTTTAGGTCATTTCTTGTGTGTGCTCACAGGGCTGGTACGTAGCAGTACTGGGATTCGTACCAAGGTCTTTGTGATTCAGAGAGACTGACTCTTAACCACTAAGAGCATTTTTATTTGTTTATATTCTTTTTCTCTGTTTGAAACTTGAATTTTTACAGAACAGAGTTTTGTTTTCACTATTTGCTGTTTTTCAGTCACCCTGAAAAATAAAAAAGAAAGAATTCAGAGAATGTTTAAGAATATTTCGAAAACACTAACAACCAGTGAGCCTAGATAGTTGTTAAATGAGTTTGGTGCTTCCAGTTCTCTTGGTTAAATTTGAAAGGAAACTGTAAACTTTCCATTACCTCATCTCTTTGCATTTTGGGGGCCTGGTTAATTAGTATTTTTAAAAGTACTTTAAGGGTTTATTTATAAACTTGTTGAGGGACTTGACTTGAACATCACATATTTGATTTTAGGATTGTTTTCCAATTTAGAAGTGTCAAACAGTCCCAAGTTTAACAAAAATCATGTATTAAATTGTTAGTTTTAGTTTTCCTGTTCTTTTTTTTTTTTTTTTAACCTCTCCCTTCAGAGGAGCCTACACTAATCTTTGCATTGTTGACAGAAAAAAAGCAAGGAAGTTTCTTTTTGTGGAGAGAGGAAATGGCTGTTAGTTCAGGACTTTATCCATATTAGGTATAAACTAAATATAGATGTGTATTCCAGGAGTGAAGTCACATCTATAAAGTTTCTTAAGCAGAGCTAATGAGATCAGCCAGTGCTTTTGGATCTGGGTTTTTTTCTTTAATTTTTTTGTTTTGTTTTGTTTTTTAACTTTTGGCTCACTAAAAGGTTACCAAACTGATTAGTCCTATGGTCTGCCTTCCATGTCCCTTAAAAATTTTTTTTATAAGGAATCTTCCTTTAAGCAAACATAAATTTAAAATATTCTGCTTTGTGTGTAAGGAATAGTTACTTATGCCTCTTTTTTTTTTTTTGGCTGCGCTGCGGGTCTTGCGGATCTCTGTTCCGTGACCAGGGATTGAATCCCGGCCATGGTAGTGAAAGCCTGGAATCCTAACCACTAGGCCACCAGGGAACTCCCGCTTAAGCCTCTTTTTGAGGGGGTGTAATAAATATTTTAGTTTCTTGACTCTCTTGTTATTTTCCTATCTCTATCTTTTGTTTGTTTGTTTGTTTAGTTTGTTTTACCCTTAAGTCTTTTTCACACATATTTTTACTGTGAGGCTAGACTCTTGTTGTCTTGCTGTCATCTGTTTTACTTAGTATCTTCTTGGTTTATTTGGTGTTTAACCATTAAGTCAGATCTCAGTGTGGCCAGGTAGTAATAGGATTCTTCTGATTGGTTGGTTAGTACAGGTATCGTAGTAGAACAGAATGAAGAAATCTCCCGTTTTTGGCCAGAAGCACAGGTCGTTCTCAATAAGGACTTTTAAAAGTCCCCCCAAAGCATTCTTACCCACAATAAATGTTTGCAGCTCTTGTGCTCCTTCTCAGAGCCCTTTGCAGGCATGCCAAAACATTCAGGCACTTAGCAATGTACTGTGCTGCTGAAGAGAAGAATGATCTACCTTTATAGCATATCTTTATTAGAAATATTTTAAAATACAACTAACTCTGTAAAAAGTTTATCTTAACATATTTCAAGGGTTTTAGTTCATGAAACCAAATGCCCTCCAAGGTTTAGTTCAGCTATCTTCTGAATCCTTCTCTGATCTTTGTGCTTCCTCAGCAGAGCTAACCCTTCCTACCATCTGTCTGGAGCACGTTGTGCGGTTGCATGTTCTGCCACTCATCTGAATCATTTTTCTTCATATCATTGTTCCAGTTAGAATGTGAATTCCAGGAGATCAGGGTCAGGGATTATTTTCTTCATCTTTTATTTCTCACCTAACACAAATCTTGTCATATAGGAGATAACTCATCAATTCAGTAAGTATCTATTAACGTTTTGGGACAAATTGGTATGTGTAGTCTGGGAATAGAAGCGAGTAAGAGAGTATTAAGTCTGTTTCTGGTATTGTGTTCTATATTAACTCATAGTAAAATACCAGAAATAAAAATAGTGTTCAGTTATTGAATTTGAGACTTGTAATTTAGGTTTTATGACTAAGCTGCTCACTAGATAGATAGCCATTGATCTAAACTTAATAACAGATTGGTTTAGAGGTCAAGAATCTTCAAATTATATAACTGAAAGATCAGGTTTAAGTTGTTGTTCTCATCTGTAAAGTGGGTGTGTTTCTTAGAAGTGATGAACACTCTAGTCCGGATTTATTTTATGTACCCAAAGTAGCCTGAGTCTTGGGTGTTTAGGCCCCAGATTGGACTCTGCCATCTTAGAACATCTGCCTCAGCAGCTCTTTCTGGACTGTAGCTAAAGCTGAGAGTCCATTATTATCAAGAGTGTTTTTCTTGTTTTTTATTTCTTTGTTTTGTCTTCTTTTTCTTTTTCTTTCTTTCTTCTTTTTCTTTTTTGTGAGAGCACAAAAGAAATAGAGATTTCAAAATCAGGTCCAGATAATTAAATTTTCATAATTGGAAGTAGTTTATTAGAAAAAAATATAAATGGAGCCAATGAAACTTATCAGTGATAATGGGAGCAGTTTGCCAGAGAAATTAAAAATTTTTCAAGAGCAAATTATTTTACCAGAAAGATATTGTATTTCCAGATGAACTACCTGAAAGATAAATATTTTATGTCTAAAATAAAACAAATAAAGCACTGTTTTAAGTTAAAATTTGCCTTTATCATATTTAAGACACCTGTGCATTGAAATGGTAAGTAACTTTTCACAGCTGCAATATGTTGTTGAGTATATAGTTTTAAAAGAAACTTATTTTGTAATATGTTTTAATGAAAAATTTTTTTAAAAATTTTATTTATTTATTTATGTATTTATTTATTTATGGCTGTGTTGGGTGTTCGTTTCTGTGCGAGGGCTTTCTCTAGTTGCGGCAAGCAGGGGCCACTCTTCATCGCGGTGCGTGGGCCTCTCACTATCGCGGCCTCTCCTGTTGCGGGGCACAGGCTGCAGACGTGCAGGCTCAGCAATTGTGGCTCATGGGCCTAGTCGCTCCGTGGCATGTGGGATCTTCCCAGACCAGGGCTCGAACCTGTGTCCCCTGCATTGGCAGGCAGACTCTCAACCACTGCGCCACCAGGGAAGCCCTAATGAAAAGTTAAACATATATACTCCAAAATAAAATACCAAAGAATCATTCATTCATATGTTTATTGTGTGTGAGTATTTTATATTAAAATATTCTATAGCATTTTTATGACTTCAGTTTTGCATTGCTTATTGTTGTTATTAATCCTTTGTTCTTAGTCATTTAGAGGTCCAAAATTTAGCTATTAAATAATACTGTAGTGTAATGAGCACATGAAAAGATGCTCAACATCGCTAGTTATTAGAGAAATGCAAATCAAAACTACAATGAGGTATCACTTCAAACTGGTTAGAATGGCTATCATCAAAAAGTCTACAAATAGGGACTTCCCTGGCGGAGTCCAGTGGTTAAGACTCTGTGCTTCCACTGCAGGGGGCATGGGTTCGATCTCTGGTCGGGGAACTAAGATCCTCAATGCCGCGTGGTGTGGCCAAAAAAAATAAAAAAATAAAAAGCCTACAAATAATAAATGCTGGAGAGGGTGTGGGGAAAAGGGAACCCTCCTACACTATAGGGTAGGAATGTAAATTGGTACAATCACTATGGAGAACAGTATGAAGGTTCCTTAAAAAGCTAAAAATAGAGTTACCATATGATCCAGCAATCCCACTCCTGGGCATATATCTGGAGAAAACCATCATTCGAGAAGATACATGCACCCCAGTGTTCATTGCAGCACTATTGACAATAGCCAAGACATGGAAGCATCCTAAATGTCCATCAACAGAGGAATGGATAAAGAAGATGTGGTACATATATACAATGGAATATTACTCAGCCATATAAAGGAATGAAATAATGTCCTTTGCATTATGGATGGATGGGCCTAGAGATTATCATACTAAATGAAGTAAGTCAGAGAAAGACAAATATCATATGACATAACTTATATGTGGAATCTAAAAAAATGATACAAATGAACTTATTTACAAAACAGAAACAGACTCACCAGCTTTGTAAACAAATTTATGATTACCAAAAGGGAAAGGTAGGGGGGAGGGATAAATTAGGAGTTTGGGATTAACAGATACACACTACTGTATATAAAATAATCAACAAGGACCTACTGTTTAGCACAGGGAACTCTATTCAATATTCTGTAATAACCTATATGAGAAAAGAGTCTGAAAAAGAATGGATATATGTATATGTGTAACTGAATCACTTTGCTTACCTCTGAAACTAACACAACACTGTAAATCAACTATACTCCAATATAAAATAAAAATTAAATTAAAAAACATAATACTGTCGTGTAATGAGCACATGAAAAGATGCTCAACATTGCTAATTATTAGAGAAATGCAAGTCAAAACTACAATGAGGTATCACCTCAAACCAGTAAGAATGACTATCATCAAAAAGTCTACAAATAATAAATGCTGGAGAGTGTGGAGAAAAGGGAACCCTCCTACACTGTTGGTGGGAATGTAAATTGGTGCAGCCACTATGGAAAACAGTATGAGGTTCCTTAAAAAACTAAGAATAGGGCTTCCCTGGTGGCGCAGTGGTTGAGAATCTGCCTGCCAATGCAGGAGACATGGGTTCGAGCCCTGGTCTGGGAAGATCCCACATGCCGCGGAGCAACTGAGCCCGTGAGCCACAACTACTGAGCCTGCGCGTCTGGAGCCTGGGCTCAGCAACAGGAGAAGCCGCGACAGTGAGAGGCCCGCGCACCGCGATGAAGAGTGGCCCCCGCTCGTCGCAACTAGAGAAAGCCCTTGCACAGAAACGAAGACCCAACACAGCCAAAAATAAATATAAATAAATAAATAAATTTATTAAAAAAACAAAACAAAACTAAGAATAGAGCTACCATATGATCCAGCAATCCCACCCACTCTTGGGCATATAACTGAAAAAGGTGAAAACTCTAATTTGGAAAGATACGTGCATCCCAGTGTTCATAGCAGCACTATTTACAACAGCCAGGACATGGAAACAACCCAAGTGCCCATCAACAGACGATTGGTTTACAAAGATGTGGTACACACACACACACACACACACACACACACACACACACACACACACACAGTGGAATATTACTCAGCCATAAAAAAGAATGAAATACTGCCATTTGCAGCAACATGGATGGACCTAGAGATTATCATACTAAGTGAAGTAAGTCAGACAGAGAAAGACAAATATTATATGCTATCACTTTATGTGAAATCTAAAAAATAGTACAAATGAATCTATATATTACAAAACAGAAACAGACTTGTAGACATAGAAAACAAATCTATAGTTACCAAAGGAGAAAGGGAGGGGTGGAGTGTGGGATTAACGTATGTACACTACTATATATAAAATAGATAAGCAACAAGGATTTACTGTATAGCACAGGGAACTATATTCAATATCTTGTAATATTCTATAATGGAAAATAACCTGAAATATTGATATATATATATATAACTGAATCACTTTGCTGTACACCTGAAACTAACACAATATTGTAAATTAGCTGTACTTCAATTTAAAAAAAAAAAAACTGCAAAAATAAATAAATAAATAAATAAATAGCTTAAGAAAAAAAACCCCCAGTGCTGTAATGTGTATCTTTATAGCCAATTTTCTGTGCATAACCATATCATGCAATTGTTTTTTTTTGGCTGCATCAGGTCTTCATTGAGGCATGCGGGATCTTTGTTTAGGCACGCAGGATCTTTGTTGAGGCATGCGGGATCTTTCGTTGGGGCATGTGGGCTTCTCTCTAGTTGTGGCTTGTGGGTTTTCTCTCTCTAGTTGTGGTGTGCGGGCTCCAGGGTGCGTGGGCTCTGTAGTTTGCAGCATGCGGGCTCTCTAGTTGAGGCACACTGGCTTACTTGCCCTGAGGCATGTGGGATCTTGGTTCCCCGACCAGGGATCGAACCCACGTCCCCTGCATTGGAAGACAGACTCTCCACCACTGGACCAACAGGGAAGTCCCCATGTAATTGTTTTTAAAGTCCCTCACAAATCTCATTTATCCTCTGAATTCTTCATTTTCCTTTTATTTACCTAAAGTGTAATCTCTTTAAAAACTTTCTGGAGAATTTAGATTCTTTACAAAGGGAGAAATTTTTGACTCTACTGCTGAACTCTTGATGGAATTTCTAGTTAAAATTGCTTGGTCTGGGAACTTGTTGATAAAGAGAAATAGCTCTTACGTGCTAAAGTTAGGTAGTTGCTGTAAGCACAGATTGGGGAGGAGGAGTATTTTTTGAACACTTAATTGTTTTCTTTCTCTCCCAGGACTCTTTCTGAATTTAGTTTATACTACAGCATGTATATTTTTAACTTGCCCTTAGGGGAGGTGGGCTGCTGGATTTTGACTTGCGTAAGAATTTCACTCACCGCTCTAACGTATTTGTCTTCAGCTGATAAGCAAGGGAACACTGGCAGTTAGTGAATTTATCTTTGGTTAGAAGATGTTAAAAGAATGAGGCTTAGCCATTGAAAAAGTTTGAGATACATTTTTTTTGTATGTGACCAAAGTGAGAATATGTAATTGTAAAGGGCACCTGTTTCTTTTTTAAAATAATGTAATCATGCCTTAATATAATAAACATTAATTAGTTTTCTGTGTTCCTGAAATTAACTCATTTAAATGTCAGACATTCAAATTCTACATAGTTTTATCTGAAAATGTCTTGATTTCACTTCCATTCTTTAAAGATATTTTTGTGGGATGTAAGATTTTGGGGTGATTTTTGTTGTTGTTTTTATTTCAGTATTTTAAAAATGTAGTTCCATGTTTTCTGGCCTCCATTATTTCTGATGAGAATTCAGCTGTCATTCGAATCATTATTCCTTTGTATGCAGTGTAGTTTTTTTCCTAGTTACTTTTAGGATTGTCTCTTTTTGCTTTTTAAGCATTTTAATTATGATATACCTAGGTGTGACTTTCTTTATATTATTCCTACTTGATGTTAATGAAACTTCTTGAATCTGTAAATTTGTCTTAATTTGGGAAAAGTTCAGCTGTTATTTCTTGAAATTTTTTTGCCTCATTCTCTCCTCTCCTTCTGAGACTCTATTTAAATATATAGACCTTTTGATATTTTCATAGGTCTTTGAGGCTCTGTCGATTTTTTTCACTTGTTTTTTTCTCTTCTTCAGATTGAGTAGTTTCTTGCATCTGTCTTCACATTCATAGACTCTTTTCTCTATTCTACTGTTAAGCTTATCTTGTGGTTTTTAAAAATTTTCAGATATTGCATTTTTTAGTTCTAGAATTTTACATTTTATTCTTTTTTGTGGTCTCTCTCTACTGAGATTTCCTATCTTTCTTTATCATGAGCTTATTTTCTTTTGTGTCTTTGAACATAGTTATAATAACTGCTTTAAAAATCCTTGTCTGCAAAATGTGGCATCTAGGTCTGTTTAGCGTGTATCTCCTTGATTATTTTTTCTCTTGAGAATGGGTCATGTTTTCCTGTTTTTATGGGGAATCATTTGGATTGTATTCTGATATTGTGAATGATAAGTTGTATCAATAGAAACTTTGGATTTTGTTATGTTCTTCTGAAGAGTATTGATCTATCTTTCTCTCTCTCCCTTTTCTTTTTCTTCCCTCCCTCCCTCCCTTCCTTCCTTCTCTTTCCCTTTCTTTCTTTCTTTTTCTTCCCCTTCCTTTCTTCCTTTCTTTCTTTCTTCCTTCCTTCCTTTCTTTCTTTATCTTTCTTTTCTTCCTTCCTTCCTTTCTTTCCTTCTTTCTTTCTTTTTCTTTCTTTCTCTCCCTCTCCCTCTCCCCCTCCCCTTCCCCCTCCCCCTCCCAACTCCAACTGAAAAGCTCTCTCTCCTCTGGTGGGTGGCAGCTCAAGTTTCAGTTCAGTTCTTTTAGCTGGCCTACTTGGAATCTGCCCTGTGCATATGTAGGCCAGGGATCAGCCAGACATCTAGACAGAGTTTTGTGCAGATTTTAGGGCTCCCCCTCTCTGGTTCTCCTTTTTGTGGTGTTCGACATTATTTTCTGGGGGTGATGGTTTCTTTAAACTCTGTCCTTTGGTTCTTCACGCCAGCAGGACTGTGAATCGTTCATTGGAATTTTAGCTGCCCTGCATGGCACAAGGTTAAAAGATAAAAATTGGGGAAACTTGTCCATTGTATTTCCCTTGCAGGTATCAACTCCCATCCAGCATCTGCTTGCTTTTGTTCATTCTCCAGTGTAGTTCACCTCAAGTGGTTTTTTTTTTGTCGAGATGTTATCATTGTTATGGGGGCAAAGGGTTGATCTTATGGGAACTACTTGGCCATACTAAAAGCTTCAAATTGATTTTTAAAATTAACTTTATAATTTTGGAATAGTTTTAGATTTATAGAATATTTGCAAAAATAGTATAGAGTTCTCGAATTGATTTTAAGTGAAAATATTTCTAAAATATACAAATATATCCTTGACTTCTTAAAATGCTGAATTTAACTGTCAATATCAGCATTCTGAATACAAATTCAGTAATGCCATGATGGCCTAAGGAACTATTGAGGTATGTAAGAGTATTTTTGCCTTTCTGCTAAATGGCCTCAGCTGTTGTGCTTTTTGAATCTCCTGTGTGTGTGCCTGCATGGGTGCGTGTGTGTGTGTGTTTTCTATTTCTTCCTTTGTCAACTGGTCTCTACTGATGCAGCCCATTTCCTTTAATTTTCTATTGTAATCTTTTGTGGTTTGGGTAAGCCAGATAAACAAACTTGTTAAAGTTTGTTTGAAATAAGAGTAAATAATTTCTTAGGGTTTGAATGTTGAGTTGATGAGTCAGGTACATGACCCTTAGTACATGGTCTAGGTGACATACGTTAGTGTTTGTTGTTCAGAGGCTTTTTCTCTAGCCATGTGCTGTCTAGTATGATATGTGGCTAGCCGTATGTGGCTGTTAAGTGCTTGTTTGAATTGAGATGTACTCTAAGTATAAAACATACACCAGATTTCAAAGATTTAGTACAAAGAAAAGAATGTAATAACTTTATGTTGATTATATGTTCAAATGATAATATTTTAGATATATTGAATAAAATAAAATATTTAAATTAATTTCACTTTTTTTTTCTTTTTAAAATATGGCTGCTAGAAAATTTAAATAACAATTCTGGATCACATTGTAATGGTTGTGGTTCAGGTAACTTATCTTACTTGATAATAGTCGTGTCCATCTGTGTGAGTTGGTGGTTGTACCACACAAATCATGAGACTAAGCAGGTACAATTCCAGCATTTCCTTCTTATCTTGGTGTTAGAAACTGTAAAAGTGGTTAATAGCATGGACTTCGAGTTCAGACTTCAGTTTTACCACTCCTCAGTTGTGTGACCTATGGCAGGTTACTCCGTTTCTCTAAATCTCAGTTTCCTTGTTTGAAATATGAGGAAAACAATACTTACTTCATATGGGTATTGTGAGGATTAATGTATCTATATAAAGCACTTTCAAATAGTGCATGTTGAGTGAGAAATCAACTGCTAAATTAAACAGTGGCTATTAACTTGTTTGCAGGCAATTTTGGCAGCATTTTCATTTATTGTAGTTGATTCTTATAGGGAGTAGATTCAAGGTCGATCCAGACAAGAAAAAGGGTTATACCTTTGGCTCTCTTTTTTTTCTTTTCTTATCGTGCAGTATTTTTAGTTATATGGGTTATAATTTGTTCTGAAGAGATAATAGACTTTGTTCCTCCTATTTTAGGCTTTTGATGAGTGAATGTAAACATTCCAGCAGAGCTTGTTTTTTCCATTATGGTTCTGTTGTACTTAGATGGAAAGTCTGGTCATTGTATATCTGGCACTTAGTGGGTTTTTTTTTTTTTTTTAATTTATTTTATTTATTCATTTTTGGCTGCTTTGGATCTTCGTTGCTGCGCACAGGCTCTCTCCAGTCGCAGCGAGCAGGGGCCACTCTCCGTTGTGGCACGCGGGCTTCTCATTGCGGTGGCCTCTCCTGTTGCAGAGCATGGGCTCCAGGCGCACGGGCTTCAGTAGTTGTGGCACGTGGGCTCCAGAGCGCTGGCTCAGTAGTTGTGGCGCACGGGCTTAGTTGCTCCGTGGCATGTGGGATCTTCCCGGAACAGGGCTTGAACCCGTGTCCCCTGCATTGGCAGGCAGATTTTTAACCACTGCGCCATCAGGGAAGCCCTGGCACTTAGTTTTAACAAATGATTCTGGCTGAGACATTTCAGATTTGATTTTAGTATGGATTAGAGCTTTTGTTTTCATTTTCAGCATACAGTTCAAATATGTAACAGAGAACAAAAGTAGTACTCAGTAGAATCTTTTTCAACTGTCATTAATTCCCTATGTTATTTCCAGTAGTAGTTTTTGAGTAACAGCTTTGTATTCAGAATTTCTTTTGAATTCTTCATAGTGCTTGAAAAAAATGCTATCATATTTAAACAGCTTAATATTTTGACAGTGATTGGGGCAGGAATAAGATTATCATGTATAAACATTTGGAACATTTTCTTTAAAAACTTCCTTAAATCTAAAAAAAAACCAAAACAGTACAGAGGTCTATAAAGTTAATACCCCTGTTTCTACCTTTCCCGAAGTCTGTCCTGAGATATAAACAATGTTAATTTTGGTTTGTAGCCTCACACACCTGAGAAATATTTTCAAGCCAAGATTATAGCTCTCTGGTTATCTCTTGAAGGGATTTCTCTTTCTATCCTTCAGCAAAGTATAGGCAGGCAAACCCTCACCTCCATCTTGAGGCTTTTCTCTACCTAGTTGCTCAAACCAGAAATCTAGGAGGTACTTGATTTCTTTCTTTCTCTCACTTACCACATCCAAACCATCCTCAACTCTTTAGGATTATACCCTTCCCAGTTCAATTTAATCCATGCATTTCTTTCCATCTTCATTGCCTCTACCTAATCCAAGCCACATTCCACTGGGACTATTATAGTAGGCCTCCCAGCTTCCATAATTCATCAGCTTCATGCCCCCAACCTGTTTTCCATATGGTAGCAAGTGTTATTTATTGTCTTAAAATTGAAATCTGATTTTACCTTCATATACCTCTGCCCACTAAAACCCTTCAGGGGTATCCCATTATCCCATTCTGTGGCATATTCTCCCCTCCCAGCACACACACACACACACACACACACACACGCACGTGCATGCTCTGTGAAGTAAGGAATATATTCTCTACTTGGCACATACTTTGTTACCAAGCACTTACCACATGCTGAGCAATATTATAAGAGATTTTCATATATTAGCTCATTTAATCTCATAATAATTCTGTGAAGTAGGTATTATTCCCATTTTACATACAAGGAAACTGAGTTCCAGAGAGGTTAAGTGCCCAATATCATACAGGTGGTTAAGAAGAAGAACCCATATATCAGGCCAGGCTCTCAGCCTTCAGAATCCTTGCTGTTAACCATTGTGTTAAATGATTTCTTTCTACATAGTAGGTACTTGGTAAACATTTGTTAAACGAATGAAAAATTATTCCCTCTGTGAACGTAAGTTTGAACTCCTTAATTTGGTCTAGAAAGTCTTTCATGATCTGGCCCCTCCCAATACCACTTTCTCTAGTACTTACAGCAATCTAGTCATACTGGCTCTTTGCGGGGCTGGCTTTGTCTCATTCTTTAGGTCTAAGAGATCTTTTATGACCATCTTATCTAAAGTAGGTGCTCCTTGTCCTCTCTCTTAGTACTTTGTTTCCCTTTAGGCACTTATTGCAGTTTAAAGTTTTTAACTTGATATATTTATTATCTGTTTCTTCCATAAAAATGAAGGTTTCATGAAGTCAGGTCGTATCTGTCTCATTCACAGTTGTTTCTCCAGTGCCAACTTCCAGTGCTTGGGAGGATAGTAGGTCCTCAGTAAATATGTATTGAATGTTGAATAAATATATCTGGATCCTAGGCAAGGAGGTGTATAAAAGGTGTTCTGTGAATGAGGAAATACAGCCCATAGCTTGAACTTCAGTGGCAAGTACTACACAGACTACTGAAATCCTAGAGCGAAGTCTAAATGGCAGCCTATGAAAATAGAATTAATTGTAAACAAACTAGAGCCCTGGTTATTATATCTCCTTTCACTTATATTGAGAGTTTTCTTTTTTCATTCCTTACCACACTTACATATTTTCATTCTTCCTGCTAGTCTTAATTGGAGACAAATAGAGATACTGGTTTGGATACTTACGATTGTAAGTAACAGAAAACTTTGCCCCAAGTTGTCTTGAACCACTAAGGCAGCGTATCTAAGAAAGAAGTCTAATAGGAAGACTGGTTCCCTTGTGATTCTTTTGGGTCTGTCCTCTTTTGGTGTTGGTTGCAGCCTCAGGCAGTATCAAGTTGGCCACATCAGCCACAGGTTTCTCATCGAAGGGTTTCTTCTTCTGCTGTCTTTGTCTTAAGAGTGAGAAACTTTTCTCAGGGGACTGTTGTGTTGATTAGAACTGAGTCATATGATTACAGTAGGTCAGTCCCTTGCAAGGGGACTGGAACTCTCATGACTGGCTTAGAATCAGTCAGGATTTACCCCTAGAACTGGGGGTTGGGGTATCATCTCCTGTGTCACTTGGGGGAGGGAGGAATGGATTCCTGATAAAAAAAAATTTCAAGTTCTATCAGCAAAAGAAAGGGGAGAATGGATCTTGGGCAGGCAACTGTCAGATTTTGCTGTGTGGCTTCTGTGGTTTGTTAGCTCTATCCCAAGGTGATTTGGAGACCTAATTAAATTTTTTGAGAAAACTTATTAAATCAGAAAGATTTGACTTAGTAAGTTTTTTCTATACTGATAACCTTTTTTTGTAACTCAAAGGCTTTCATTGTTAGTAATCAACAGAAGGCTAATAAATAGTAAGGCATCTGCAGTAGATGAAGTCCTATAGAAAGAAAAAAAAAAGTACGGGGTGTCAATAAGTTTGTAGTCTAGTTCAGAGATACAGTGCAGAGATATGAATATTAAAGTAATAATTCACAGTAGTGATGTAAGAGATCACAAGGCAAGTCATGATTAATTTTTAAAAACTAACATAGAGTTGCTGTTCCCTGGGCGTTTGTAAGAGATGCAGAATCTGGGGCCTCACCCTGGATCTACTGAATAAGAATCTGCATTTTAACAAGATCCTCTGCTGATTTGTGTTGACATCAGGGTTTGAAAAGCTGGGTGGGTAATTGGACAGGTAATTGGTTTGGGCTAGAGTGATTTAGAAAGTTCTCTTGGGGGAGAGGCTTGAGCTTGACCAGAAGGGCAGGTGCAGCAGGGGCATTTCAGATGGAGGATAATGTGATTTTAGTCACGAAAGTGTCCAGATTTATGTTGACTGTTGTACAGGATGACTGGGAGGGGATAATGGAATAGTAGTATGGATCCTCAGGGATACTGGTGGGAAAGGCAGTAGGAAAGGAGGAGAGAGACCTTTTTCAAGACCTCATTTTTAAAGACTATTGTACATGTTTACAGGTTTAAAAAAAATTAAATTATTAGCTATATTAGTTGAATCATAATTTGATCACTAACTGAAGGAAACAGAAACAGGCAACCTTCGAAACTACTGGAATTGAATTGTCACTCCCATTTGACAGGTTTAACTGTGGATAGTTGTGGGAGAGCTTTTTCACTAAACCTTGACATTTAGCTAAAACAATTGGCTAAATTGTGTATCTTAGCTATTTCTTCCAACAGCATTCAAGTAACTTTGAATCTTGATGACTTTAGTAATAACTATAGATTTTAGTGGGTTATTTCAGATAGGTAAGCATGATAAACTTTGGCTGTGCTTTAATTGTTCCCTCCTTTTTTAAAATTTAAGAATAAAGTGAAGAGACATCTTTGTATAGTTTTAAATGATTTCTCAATTCACAGTGATTTAGACTAAAGCAAGAGAACATCAAGTCTCCTGTTATAAGATGAATCACCAGCTCAGAGGAGGAGCCATGGCAAGCCCTTAAGACTAAAACTCACAAAATCATGATTTATTGGGGGATGTTTATGAGAAAATGCTAAACAAGTATTATTACAATTGTGATAAAGTTGGGGGGGTATATATATATATTTTTTGGGGGGGTATATTTTGAGTTTCACTGTATCCTATAGTGACATTTTTACTTTGTGTATTCTCAAATTTTTAAATTATTCAGATTAAACTTTGTAGACCACAGGTAATACAAAGGCAGGAACCATGTCTTCTCTTGTTTATCACTGGATTTTCAGTGTTTAGTGTAGGTCCTCACTTGGTTGATGAATGATTAAAAAATAAAAATTTTAATTAAAAAAGACTTTTATCTGTCCTTGGAGATAATACATAAATGACATAATAAAAGTGAGTTATAATATAGTTAGAAACTATTTAGAATGGAAGTGGAAACTAGATTAACAATTGAAAACAACTTTATTTGGAAATAATTTCAAACTTACAGACAAGTTATAAGAATAAGAACAGTACAAAGACACCTTTTACCCAGGTTTACCTATTGTTAACATTTTACCCCATTTGCTTTTTTGTTTACTCTTTCTCTTGTAAGTTGTGTACACTGTAGCCCTTTACCCCTAAATACGTCAGTGTGCATTCCCTAAGAGTAGGGATATATCTTGTATTACAGCATAACAGTTATCAACTCTGTAAATCAGTCTCCACCATACCCCCCAACCTCCCCTTTCCAGAATAGGAAACTAAGACCCAAAGAGATTAAGTGATTTACCCATGGTTATATAGTTTCTCAGTGGAAAATCCAGCCTATTTTGCAAGTCAGGTATTGGTTCTCATCCCTAAGTCACAGCAGTATCTTTTCTTTTTTTCTCTTGACAAGTCAAATCATTGAATAGTATAATATACTAATTAAAATTTATAATTGTTCTTCTAAAACCAGATATAACCATCCTGCAACAAGCATAAAGGACTTGATCTATAAAGGACTCTGGGTCATCATAATTGTCCTTGACATTGTATTTGGTCTTAAGATAAGCTTTAAGAAACATTAATGTTATATTGTTTTGCACTAAAAGGTACTTGCCTCTGCTTCTTAGTTTTTGTGGAATGAGAGTGTTCTTGAATTTGAGTGTCTAGGTTTTAAGGGGCTCTAGGCTAGTTTGGTTTAAGTAACTTGGCTCTTGCCAAGTGTGAGGCAAGATAGCATAGCGTGGCATTACTTCAGAGTACGAGAGGAGGCTGTTATTTATCAAATCTGACCCCAGCAAATGGTGACGAGGTTGCTGGCTTACAAAGAGCAGAGTCCAGAAGGCATCATGAGGAATTCACAGTTTAACCGTAGAGTAAACATCCTTCCAGTCTTTTTTTAAAAAAATTTTTGGCATGTTTTTCCTCCATGTCAGTGTTTGCCAAAATATGGTCTGCCTACCAAATGCATCAGAATTAGAACTGTTTGGAGAGCTTGTTAAAAATTGCAGATTCCTGAACCCTACCACAGACATGCTGAATCAGTGTCTGGAGGTGAGACCTGGTAATCTGTGTTTTAAACCCATTTCCTTATGGATTTTTATGTATCCTAAGAGTTCTAGAATCCTGCTCCTATGTAGGTGTCTTTCGTTTTCAGGGCTTTTCCACATTCATTCTATAACTTGTGTTTTACTTAATTTTCATATGTTTAGGGTGGGAAGGTTTTTGATTGCTTGCTTTTTTGTTGTTAAATGAAAGATTCATGTGCATGGTACAAATATCAAAAAGTATGAAAGTGTATACAATGAACAATTCCCTCCCCGTTCCCCTGTTTTAGAGCATTGTGCTGTTCTAAGCCCTTTAATATAGTAATTCATTCAGTTCTTCCAAACAATCCAGTGAGGTAGGTCATGTTACTGTTCCCATTTTATAGAAGACAAAAACAGGCCCAGAGAGGTTAAATCACTTTTTCAAAGTCACACAGCTAGGAAGTGCTGGAGTTGTCTGGGAGTCTGGCTCTTAACTCTTAACCACCATCCTCTGCTGAGTGAGAGGATATAAGGATTAACTAGATTAACACATGTGAAGAGCTTGTTTTGGGAGAGTATAGAGTTTGTCTTCAACATGGTAAATGTTTCATATGAACTCTAACAGCCTACCCTGGAGTTTCATCTAAGCCTGGTATCTAATCCTTATGTAATTTCGAACTAATCAGTTCTCTAAATTGCATGGGCTCTCTTCTGGAGAGTAGACTTCATGAATTGGTGATACTGAACAAGAAAATGGTAGCAACTGAGGTCCTTTCAGTGTCCTGTCATTGGCTGTCTGTATTTTTATTTACATAAAATACATCCCAGGCAGAGCTTGGGATACGGTAATTCTTCCATTACATATCCTTTGACTTTATTTATAGAATTATTTCTATGATATGGTTATGGCCAGGAAACAGTGATACATTCTTTGCATGGCCAGAGATTTTTGACATCTTCTCAAATAAAGGATATCTTTGCTTCACTCCATTTAGTGGACTATTTAAACTTTATATAGACCATATTTCTTAAAGCATTAGGGCATAATATATGTCATTTGGAAGAACTTAACGTAGAAAATACTTAGATTCATTCCCCTCTCTTATTTTCTAAATGATTTTAACCTAGGGATTCTAATGACAGTGCTAGAACTGAAGAACCTGTTGTTAGGCCTTGAGTTCTGTGCATGAAGTATCTTTAATGTCAGGTAACATTTACTGAACTCTTAACATGTGCCAGGAACTGTGTGTACCTTAACTGATTTGACCCTTATAATATCACGTAAGTTTCACAATGTTAAGTATTTCACGGAAGGTCACACAGCTAATACTTAGTGAAGTCAGGATTCAAATCCAGATATGTCTTAATCTAAACATTGTTATTTCCTCCATACTCTGCAGACCCTGTAGAAGGATAACAGCTTATTAAACCTGTAGACTCTAAACCTTGGTTCCAGCATGTTTAGCAAAAACTCTGAATAGATAATAGAAGCCAGGTGACTTTGCCCATTTATTGTGTTGTTTTGTGACTTTTAAGTTAATCTAAATCAAAGGAAGCCATTTTGTGAATTTTTAGACAGCTAATTTACATAGAAACCACATTAAAGGTAAGTGAGCTCTTAAAGTTTTAAAGTTCATTCTTTCAGCTACACACTGTTCTCATACATTTCCTTGAAAATATGTCAAGGAAAATATTGGTAAGTTAGTGGTCAGGAGCCCATTCTTACCTTCAGGTCCCAGCTTCTCTTTCTCTTCCCCTAGTCGTAGTCATCCCTCACCCCCAGTCCCTTAAACACAAAGAAATAAAGAGGAACCAAGTTAAAGCTCTCTTTCTAGGGTGTTTTTTTTTTTTTTTAATTTAGTTATTTATTTTGGCTGTGTAGGGTCTTCGTTGCTGCGCTTGGGCTTTCTCTAGTTGCGGTGCCTGGGCTTCTCATTGCGGCGGCTTCTCTTGTTGCGGAGCACGGGCTCTAGGCGCGTGGGCTTCAGTAGTTGTGGCTCGCGGGCTGTAGAGTGCAGGCTCAGTAGTTGTGGCGCACAGGCTTAGTTGCTCCGCAGCATGTGGGATCTTCCGGGACCAGGGCTCGAACCCATGTTCCCTGCATTGGCAGGTGGATTCTTAACCACTGCGCCACCAGGAAAGCCCCTCTAGGGTGTTTTAAAATCTGACTATTCTGAAAACTGATTAAACTGGGTTTTCTAAGTGAGCAGTTCCTTAACCTTGAATTAGTAAAACATTAAAATATTTAGGCACCTACCACTGACCGCTCTTCTGCAATGTAGGAGTTAGTCCAGTAGTTTCTGAATAAATACTGGTATTAGGCAATTCAAGAATTACAACAGAGGTGGGGCGGGGGAATGGTGCGGAACAGTGAGTGTATGAGAAGAACCCTAGATAGCAAATTAAACAAAACTACTCCTTTTGTAAGAACAAAACCTAAATGAATGCTAAGATTCATTATTTGTCTGGAATTGGTGGTTATTTCTGTCAGTGGTATTGTTCATGTTTTTGCTTTGATTATTTGGATTTTCTAATTTTTAAGAAATATAGACATGTATGTTTTCTGTAATATGAAGTTATAGTTTAAAAACTATTTATGTATTGCAAATTAAAATTTTGTCCAGTATGTGATATTTATACTTGTAATCTGTGTCTATGTATTTTATCTATTTTTTTATAAGATTTAAAAAAATTTTATATATATATATATATATATATATATTTATTTATTTTTGGCTGCGTTGGGTCTTTGTTGCTGCGCGGGCTTTCTCTAGTTACGGCGAGCGAGGGCTGCTCTTCGTTGCAGTGCACGGGCTTCTCATTGCGGTCGCTTCTCTTGTTGTGGAGCACAGGCTGACGCACGGGCTTCAGTAGTTGTGGCATGTGGTCTCAGTAGTTGTGGCACACGGGCTCAGTAGTTGTGGCTCACGGTCTCTAGAGCACAGGCTCAGTAGTTGTGGCGCACGGGCTTAGTTGCTGCGTGGCATGTGGGATCTTTCCGGACCAGGGCTTGAACCCGTGTCCCCTGCGTTGGTGGGCAGATTCTGTGCCACCAGGGAAGTCCTGAGTCTATGTATTTTAAAAACAGCTTTACTGAGATATAATTCAGATATTATTCAGTTCACCCATTTAAAGTGTACAATTCAGTGTTTTTTTGGTATATTCACAAAGTTATGCAACCATCACCACAGTCTAATTTTAGAACATTTTTATCACTCCAAAAAGAAACCTTTTACCCATTAGCAGTCATTCCCAACTCCCCTTTCTTTCCTCCCCTCTACCAGCCCTAGGCAACTGCTAATCTACTTTCTGTCTCTGTGGATTTGCCTAGTTTGGACATTTCATATAAATGGAATCATATAATATGTGGTCTTTTGTGACTGGTTCCTTTTATTTAGCATAATTTTTTGAAGTTCATCCAAGTTATAACATGTATCAGTAATGTACTGCTTTTTATTATCAAATAATATTCCATTTTATGTATATATATATCACCTTTCATATATTTTTAATTTTGTTTTTTAATTTTTGTAAATTTTATTGAAATATAGTTGATTTGCAATGTTATGTTAATTTCTGCTGTACAGCAAAATGATTGTTATACATATATATATTCTTTTTCATGTTCTTTTCCATTATGGTTTATCACAGGATATTGAATATAGTTCCCTGTGCTATATAGTAGGACCTTGTTGTTTATGCATCCTATATATAACAGTTTGCGCCTGCTAATTCCAAACTGCCACTCCTTCCCTCCCCCCCCACCCCACCTTGGCAACCAGAAGTCTGTTCTCTATGTGAGCCCGTTTCTGTTTCGTAGATATGTTCATTTGTGTTGTGTTTTAGATTTTACATATAAGCGATAGCATATGGTATTTGTCTTTCTCTTTCTGACTTATTTTGCTTATCATGATAATCTCTAGGTCTATCCATGTTGCTGCAAATGGCATTATTTCATTCTTTTTTATGGCTTAGTAATTATCCATTGTATTAATTTTGCTTTTTAAATTTAATATATCTGAGAAACCTCCACTTTTGGGAAGATGGATTGGATGGTGGTGGTGAGTTTCCTGGGTTTTTGCTTCATACATCCCAGACTTGGCGCTATAGAACGCAGCAACCTGGAAACTCCAACAGTTGTAGACAAAAACAACAACAAAAACTCTGACAAAAAGCTGCTCTCTCTAGCCAAAAATCCAGGAAAGGGGCAACCTAAGCAGGACAGAAAACTTTCAGACAATAGCTGCTCTATTCCAAACATCACAGGAAAAATCTATGATCCTGTTTTCCACCCATGCCAGCGAAGGCCAAATGGGTTAACCCTGACTTCCACCCTCTGGTGGTGTGATATCATTTAACAAATCCTTTACTGATGGGCATTGGGAGATCCCCAGTGTTTTGCTATTATAAACAACACTTCATTTTTCCTTCCTCTTGTACCCTTGGACATCTGTATAAGTGTTTCTATAGAATAAATTTCTAGATATGAAATTGTTGGGTCAATAGCATACAGTGAAGCCTTCAAAAATGACCATTAGATGACATTAAAATATGGAAATATATAAGAAGTATTAAATTTTCTATCTATCTTCTTTCTGTTGTTCAGATTGGGTAATTTTTATTATTCCGTTTTTCAGTTCACCAATTCTTTCCTCTGTCCTCTGCATTGGCTGTTGAGCCCATCCTCTGAGCTTTTTATTTCAGTTATTGTATTTTTCAGTTCTTAAATTTCTGGTTCTTCTTTGTGTCTTGAATTTCCTTGCTGAGGCTATTTTTATGTTTATTTTAAGCTGTTCATAATTGCTCATTGAAGCATTTTTATCATGGCTGCTTTAAAATCTTTGTCAGCTAATTCTAACATTTATGTCATCTTGATGTTGACATCTTTTGATTGCTTTTTTTCATTCAGTTTGATATGGTTCTTGGTATGACAAGGGATTTTCAATTGAAACCTGAACATTTTCTGATTATGTTGTGAAACTCTGGATCTTGTTTAAACCTTCTGTTTAAACTTCTCTGACACTCAAATAAGACTCCTCTGACATTGCTCTGGAGGGGGGTGGGAGAGAAGAACGGCAGTGGGAAGGAGAAGCCAGATGGACATAGGCATCCAAGTGGAGATAGAAGTCCAGGTGCCCCACTCGGCCTCCATTGATACCCAAGGTGGGGAGGCTCCTCATTATTGTTGGGCAGGGGTGAGGGTTCCAGCTCCCCATGTGGTCTCCACTGACACCCCAGTCGAGGTGGCCTCATTACAGCTGGTTGATGTTGAAAATCCTGACTACTATCTACTAGGCCTCCTCCTCTGACACCCCTCTGCTTGCACCTCTCTTCCAACCAAGAAAAAAGGGGGGTTTCTCATTACTGGTTGGCAGGGTTTAAAGCCTGGCTCCCTCTTTGGCCTTCTCTGATACCATCCTGGTGGGGGCATTACAGCCTCCAGAGGGTTGATTATATTAGTTTGGGAATAAAATATTTTAAAAAGCTGTATAGTGTGATCACATGTTTAAAAGAAAAAAGTAGTGTGTACATAGAAAATAAAAATCTAGAAGAATAACTAGTGAATGGTTCAAGGGTAGGGGAACTCTGACTTTCTGTAGTGTTTCAGTTTTTATTTTAAAAATAATAGAGGTAAAAGACCTATACTCAGAAAACTATAAAACACTGATGAAAGACATTGAAGACAACAGAAACAGATGGAAAGATATACCATGTTCTTGGACTGGAAGAATTAATATTGTTAAAACGACCATAACACCCAAGGCAATCTACAGATCAGTGCAATCCCTATCAAAATACCAATGGCATTTTCCACAGAACTAGAACAAATAATTTAAAAAATTGTATGAAAACACAGAAGACCCCAAGTAGCCAAAACAATCTTGGAGAGAAGAACAGAGGGGGAGAAATCATGCTCCCTGACCTCAGACTATACTACAAAGCTGTAGTAATCAAAACTGTATGGTATTGGCACAAAGACAAACTTATAGTTCAATGGAACAGGATAGAAATCCCAGAAATAAACCCACGCACCTATGGTCAATTAATCTACGACAGAGGAGGCAAGAATATATGATGGAGAAAAGACAGTCTCTTCAATAAATAGTGTTGAGAAAACTGGAGCCACATGTAAAAGAATGAAATTAGAACATTCTCTAATACCATACACAAAAATAAACTCAAATTGATTAAAAACCTAAATGTAAGACCAGATACTATAAAACTCCTAGAGGAAAACATAGATAAGTGAGGTTTTAAAGTTTTACCTTTAGCATAGATTCTATCTAAATTAGCTGTCTAAATTTATAAAATGGCTTCCTTTGATATAGATTAACTTAAAAGTCACATAGAACACTCTTTGACATAAATTGCAGCAATATTTGTTTGGATCCGTCTACTAAAGCAAAGGAAACAAAAGCAAAAATAAACAAATGGGACCCAATGAAACTTAAACGCTTTTGCATAGTGAAGGAAACCAATGGCAAAATGAAAACACAACCTACTGAATGGAAGAAGACATTTGCAAATGATATGACTGATAAGGGGTTAATACCCATTAATATCCAAAATATATAAACAGCTCATACAACTCAATATTAAAAAAACAAACAACCAGATTAAAAAATGGGCTGAAGAACTGAATAGACATTTTTCCAAAGAGGAAATGCAGATGGCCAACAGGCACATGAAAAGATGCTCAACATCACTAATAATCAGGGAAATGCAAATGAAAACCACAATGAGATATCACCTTACACCAGTCAGAATGGCGATCATCAAAAAGAATGCAAATTGCAGATGTTGGCAAGGATGTGGAGAAAAGGGAACCCTTGGACACTATTGGTGGGAATGTAAATTGGTGCAGCCACTGTGGAAAGCAGTATGGAGGTTTCCCCAAAAACTAAAAATTGGACTGCTATATGACCCAGGAGTCCCACTCCTGGATGTATATCTGAAAAAAACAAAAACAATAATTCAAAAAGATACACTCACCTCAGTGTTCATAGCAGCATTATTTACAATTGTGATGGTATGGAAATAACGTAAGTGTCCATCAACAGATGAATGGATAAAGAAGATGTGGTGTATGTATACAATGGAATACTACTCAGCCATAAAAAAGAATGAAATTTTGCCATTTGCAGCAACATGGATGGACGTGGAGGGCATTATGCTAAGTGAAATAAGTCAGACAGAGAAAGACAAATACTGTATGATATCACTTATATATGGAATGTAAAAAATGTAACAAACTAGTGAATAAAACAGAAGAAGCAGACTCACAGATATAGAGCACGAACTAGTGGTTACTAGTGGGGGGGAGGGGCAATAGAGGGGTAGGAGTATAAAAGGGTTATTTTGGGATTATATGAAATCATGTGTGTGAAATTTTTGAAAATTTTAAAGCAGTATATAATTTAAAGAATCTTTCATTTAATAAAAAAAATTTAAAATGAGTGTATATGTTACTGTTAGAAGCAATAAAAAAAAAAGCATACTTTTTTTAGATGCTATGTGTTCATTTTTAACATTAATAAAAACTGGGTGTAGAATAAGATACCCTGATTCCCAGTGTAGTATGCTTTCCATTATACCATAATATCCTCCTCACCTCCTCAGTCAGTTGTACCAATAGGTTGTATTTATTGTAATTCATACTGAAGAGAGTAATTTTGATCCTTTAACTTTGTTTTTTTTTTTTTTTTTTAATCAGTCATCAGTTTTATACACATCACTGTATACATGTCAATCCCAATCGCCCAATTCAGCACACCACCATCCCCACCCCACCGCAGTTTTCCCCCCTTGGTATCCATACGTTTGTTCTCTACATCTGTGTCTCAACTTCACCCTGCAAACCGGTTCATCTGTACCATTTTTCTAGGTTCCACATACGTGCGTTAATATACGATATTTGTTTTTCTCTTTCTGACTTACTTCACTCTGTGTGACAGTCTCTAGATCCATCCACGTCTCAACAAATGACTCAATTTCGTTCCTTTTTATGGCTGAGTAATATTCCATTGTATATATATACCACATCTTCTTTATCCATTCGTCTGTTGATGGGCATTTAGGTTGCTTCCATGACCTGGCTATTGTAAATAGTGCTGCAATGAACATTGGGGTGCATGTGTCTTTTTGAATTACAGTTTTCTCTGGGTATATGCCCAGTAGTGGGATTGCTGGGTCATATGTTAATTCTATTTTTAGTTTTTTAAGGAACCTCCATACTGTTCTCCATAGTGGCTGTATCAATTTACATTCCCACCAACAGTGCAAGAGGGTTCCCTTTTCTCCACACCCTCTCCAGCATTTGTTGTTTGTAGATTTTCTGATGATGCCCATTCTAACAGGTGTGAGGTGATACCTCATTGTAGTTTTGATTTGCATTTCTCTAATAATTAGTGATGTTGAGCAGCTTTTCATGTGCTTCTTGGCCATCTGTATGTCTTCTTTGGAGAAATGTCTATTTAGGTCTTCTGCCCATTTTTGGATTGAGTTGTTTGTTTCTTTAATATTGAGCTGAATGAGCTGTTTATATATTTTGGAGATTAATCCTTTGTCCGTTGATTCGTTTGCAAATATTTTCTCCCATTCTGAGGGTTGTCTTTTCATCTTGTTTATGGTTTCCTTTGCTGTGCAAAAGCTTTGAAGTTTCATTAGGTCCCATTTGTTTATTTTTGTTTTTATTTCCATTACTCTAGGAGTTGGGTCAAAAAGGATCTTGCCGTGATTTATGTCAAAGAGTGTTCTTCCTATGTTTTCCTCTAAGAGTTTTATAGTGTCCAGTCTTATATTTAGGTCTTGAATCCATTTTGAGTTTATTTTTGTGCATGGTGTTAGGGAGTGTTCTAATTTCATTCTTTTACACGTAGCTGTCCAGTTTTCCCAGCACCACTTATTGAAGAGACTGTCTTTTCTCCATTGTATATCTTTGCCTCCTTTGTCATAGATTAGTTGACCATAGGTGCGTGGGTTTATCTCTGGGCTTTCTCTCTTGTTCCATTGATCTATGTTTCTGTTTTTGTGCCAGTACCATATTGTCTTGATTACTGTAGCTTTATAGTATAGTCTGAAGTCAGGGAGTCTGATTCCTCCAGCTCCGTTTTTTTCCCTCAAGACTGTTTTGGCTATTCGGGGTCTTTTGTGTCTCCATACAAATTTTAAGATGATTTGTTCTAGTTCCTTAAAAAATGCCATTGGTAATTTGATAGGGATTGCATTGAATCTGTAGATTGCTTTTCGTAGTATAGTCATTTTCACAATATTGATTCTTCCAATCCAAGAACATGGTATATCTCTCCATCTGTTGGTATCATCTTTAATTTCTTTCATCAGTGTCTTATAGTTTTCTGCATACAGGTCTTTTGTCTCCCTAGGTAGGTTTATTCCTAGGTATTTTATTCTTTTTGTTGCAATGGTAAATGGGAGTGTTTCCATAATTTCTCTTTCAGATTTTTCATCATTAGTGTATAAGAATGCAAGAGATTTCTGTGCATTAATTTTGTATCCTGCAACTTTACCAAATTCATTGATTAGCTCTAGTAGTTTTCTGGTGGCATTTTTAGGATTCTCTATGTATAGTATCATGTGTCATCTGCAAACAGTGACAGTTTTACTTCTTCTTTTCCAATTTGTTTCCTTTTATTTCTTTTTCTTCTCTGATTGCCGTGGCTAGGACTTCCAAAACTATGTTGAATAATAGTGATGAGAGTGGACATCCTTATCGCATTCCTGATCTTAGAGGAAATGCTTTCAGTTTTCCCCCATTGAGAATGATGTTTGCTGTGGGTTTGTCATAAATGGCCTTTATTACGTTGAGGTAGGCTCCCTCTATGCCCACTTTCTGGAGAGTTTTTATCATAAATGGGTGTTGAATTTTGTCAAAAGCTTTTTCTGCATCTATTGAGATGATCATATGGTTTTTATTCTTCAATTGTTAATATGGTGTATCACCATATATCATGGTTGATTTGCATATATTGAAGAATCCTTGCATCCCTGGGATAAATCCCACTTGATGGTGGTGTATGATCCTTTTAATGTGTTGTTGGATTCTGTTGGCTAGTATTTTGTTGAGGATTTTTGCATCTATATTCATCAGTGATATTGGTCTGTAATTTTCTTTGTTTGTAGTATCTTTGTCTGGTTTTGTTATCAGGGTGATGGTGGCCTCATAGAATGAGTTTGGGAGTGTTCCTTCCTCCGCAATTTTTTGGAAGAGTTTGAGAAGCATGGGTGTTAGCTCTTCTCTAAATGATAGAATTCAGCTGTGAAGCCATCTGGTCCTGGGCTTTTGTTTGTTGGAAGATTTTTAATCACAGTTTCAATTTCATTACTTGTGATTGGTCTGTTCATATTTTCTGTTTCTTCCTGGTTCAGTCTTGGAAGGTTATACCTTTTTAAGAATTTGTCCATTTCTTCCAGGTTGTCCATTTTATTGGCATAGAGTTGCTTGTAGTAGTCTCTTAGGATGCTTTGTACTTCTGCGGTGTCTGTTGTAACTTCTTCTCCTTTTTCATTTCTAATTTTATTGATTTGAGTCCTCGCCCTCTTTTTCTTGATGAGTCTGGCTAATGGCTTATCAATTTTGTGTATCTTCTCAAAGAACCAGCTTTTAGTTTTAGTGATCTTTGCTATTGTTTTGTTTCTATTTCATTTATTTCCGCTCTGATCTTTATGATTTCTTTCCTTCTGCTAACTTTGGGTTTTGTTTGTTCTTCTTTCTCTACTTCCTTTAGGTGTAAGGTTAGATTGTTTACTTGAGATTTTTCTTGTTTCTTTAGGTAGGCTTGTATAGCTATTAACTTCCCTCTTAGAACTGCTTTTGCTGCATCCCATAGGTTTTGGATCATCGTGTTTTCACTGTCATTTGTCTCTAGGTATTTTTTGATTTCCTCTTTGATTTCTTCAGTGATCTCTTGCTTATTTAGTAACGTATTGTTTAGCCTCCATGTGTTTGTGTTTTTTACGTTTGTTTCCCTGTAATTCACTTCTAATCTCATAACGTTGTGATCAGAAAAGATTTTTGATATGATTTCAATTTTCTTTTTTTTTTTTTCATTTTTTTTTTTTTTTCAATTTTCTTAAATTTACTGAGGCTTGATTTGTGACCCAAGATGTGATCTATCCTGGAGAATGTTCTGTGCGCAGTTGAGAAGAAAGTGTAATCTGCTGTTTTTGGATGGAATGTTCTTTAAATATCAATCAAATCTATCTGGTCTATTGAGTCATTTGAAGCTTCTGTTTCCTTATTTATTTTCATTTTGGATGATCTGTCCATTGGTGTAAGTGAGGTGTTAAAGTCCCCCACTATTATTGTGTTACTGTTGATTTCCTCTTTTATAGCTATTAGCAGTTGCCTTATGTATTGAGGTGCTCCTTTGTTGGGTGCATATATATTTATAATTGTTATATCTTCTTCTTGGATTGATCCCTTGATTATTATGTAGTGTCCTTCCTTGTCTCTTGTAACATTCTTTATTTTAAAGTCTATGTTATCTGATATGAGTATAGCTACTCCAGCTTTCTTTTGATTTTGATTTGCGTGGAATATCTTTTTCCATCCCCTCACTTTCAGTCTGTATGTGTCCCTAGGTCTGAAGTGGGTCTCTTGTAGACAGCATATATATGGGTCTTGTTTTTGTATCCATTCAGCAAGCCTGTGTCTTTTGGTTGGAGCATTTAATCCATTCACGTTTAAGGTAATTATCGATATGTATGTTCCTAGTACCATTTTCTTAATTGTTTTGGGTTTGTTTTTGTAGGTCCTTATCTTCTCTTGTGTTTCCCACTTAGAGAAGTTCCTTTAGCATTTGTTGTAGAGCTGGTTTGGTGGTGCTGAATTCTCTTAGCTTTTGCTTATCTGTAAAGCTTTTGATTTCTCCATCAAATCAAAATGAGATCCTTGCCAGGTAGAGTAATCTTGGTTGTAGGTTCTTCCCTTTCATCGCTTTAAATATGTCCTGCCACTCCCTTCTGGCTTGTAGAGTTTCTGCTGAGAAATCAGCTGTTAACCTTATGGGAGTTCCCTTGTATGTTATTTGTCGTTTTTCCCTTGCTGCTTTCAATAATTTTTCTTTGTCTTTAATTTTTGCCAATTTGATTACTATGTGTCTCGGCGTGTTTCTCCTTGGGTCTATCCTGTATGGGACTCTCTGTGCTTCCTGGACTTGGGTGGCTATTTCCTTTCCCATGTTAGGGAAGTTTTCGACTATAATCTCTTCAAATATTTCCTCTGGTCCTTTCTCTCTCTCTTCTCCTTCTGGGACCCCTATAATGCGAATGTTGTTGCGTTTAATGTTGTCCCAGAGGTCTCTTAGGCTGTCTTCATTTCTTTTCATTCTTTTTTCTTTATTCTGTTCCACAGCAGTGAATTCCACCATTCTGTCTTCCAGGTCACTTATCTGTTCTTCTGCCTGAGTTATATTGCTATTGATTCCTTCTACTGTAGTTTTCATTTCAGTTAGTGTATTGTTCATCTCTGTTTGTTTGTTCTTTAATTCTTCTAGGTCTTTGTTAAACATTTCTTGCATCTTCTCAATCTTTGCCTCCATTCTTATTCCGAGGTCCTGGATCATCTTCACTATCATTATTCTGAATTCTTTTTCTGGAAGGTTGCCTATCTCCACTTCATTTAGTTGTTTTTCTGGGGTTTTATTTTGTTCCTTCATCTGGTATATAGCCTTCTGCCTTTTCATCTTGTCTGTCTTTCTGTGAATGTGGTTTTTGTTCCACAGGCTGCAGGATTGTAGTTTTTCTTGCTTCTGCTGTCTGCCCTCTGGTGGTTGAGGCTATCTAAGAGGCTTCATGGGGAGGCTCTGGTGGTGGGTAGAGCTGACTGTTGCTGTGGTGGTCAGAGCTCATTAAAACTTTAATCCACTTGACTGTTGATGGGTGGGGCTGGGTTCCCTCCCTGTTGGTTGTTTTGCCTGAGGCAACCCAACACTGGAGCCTACCTGGGCTCTTTGGTGGGGCTAATGACAGACTCTGGGAGGGCTCACGCCAAGGAGTAGTTCCCAGAACTTCTGCTGCCAGTGTCCTTGTCCCCATGGTGAAACAGAGCCACCCCCTGCCTCTGCAGGAGACCTTCCAACACTAGCAGGTAGGTCTGGTTCACTCCCCCCCGGGGTCACTGCTCCTTCCCCTGGGTCCCGATGTGCACAGTATTTTGTGTGCGCCCTCCAAGAGTGGAGTCTCTGTTTCCCCCAGTCCTGTCGAAGTCCTGCAATCAATTCCCTCTAGGCTTCAAAGTCTGATTCTCTATGAATTCCTCCTCCCGTTGCTGGATCCCCAGGTTGGGAAGCCTGACGTGGGGCTCAGAACCTTCACTCCAGTGGGTGGACTTCTGTGGTATAAGTGTTCGCCAGTCTGTGAGTCACCCACCCACCAGTTATGGGATTTGATTTTACTCTGATTGCGCCCCTCCTACCGTCTCATTGTGGCTTCTCCTTTGTCTTTGGATGTGGGGTATCTTTTTTGGTGAGTCCCAGTGTCTTCCTGTCGATGATTGTCCAGCAGCTAGTTGTGATTCTCGATCCTTTAACTTTGTTGAAATGGAATTTTATTAGTACAGCTTGGATTAAAGGAGTTAGTTTTTGATTTATGACTACTGGACCTCCGAGTTTTTCCACAGTTTCACTCTACTTTATGAAAACATCGTGTGGCTAGTAGCTGCCAATTTTCTAGTGCTCTTATGACTTTGGAAAAACTTACTCATGGCAATACTTCTTATTTGAATTGTCATGAGTTTTAGGAGAGCAGTTAATACAAAGGCGTTTTCCAGATTTATCCTGAAGAGTGCACATGCTATGCTTTTTATTTATTTATTTATTTATTTATTTAATTAATTTATTTTTGGCTGCGTTGGGTCTTTGTTGCTGCACATGGGCTTTCTCTAGTTGTGGCGAGCAGGGGTTACTCTTCGTTGCAGTGTGCAGCCTTCTCATTTCGGTGGCTTCTCTTGTTGTGGAGCACGGGCTCTAGGGCACGTGGGCTTCAGTAGTTGTGGCATGCGGGCTCAGTAGTTGTGGCACACGGGCTTAGTTGCTCCGCGGCATATGGGATCTTCCTGGACCAGGGCTTGAACCTGTGTCCCCTGCATTGGTAGGCGGATTCCCAACCTCTTCGCCACCAGGGGATTCCCCTGTATTATATTTAATGAGGTAACTGCTTTTATTTTTTTTAACTCCCCTCCATTTCCCCATTAGTTTAGGAATTAATGACTTTACTAATGTAGCATTTTACTGAAATGGCTTCTGAAGTTTTTGAGACTTGCTTTAGGTTAATAAACAGTACTTCTACCAGCATCTTTGAGTGACTTGTTGAAAGTTCGTTTCTGGCTCTATTCATAGACTTTATGGTGAAGAGGGCTGTGTTGGCTGCTAGTGAGTGTCAGAATGTCCTCTTCCAGCCTGCTTGCTCGCTGTTTCATTTCCTGCTCCCCCCTCCCTCCTTTTTAAACTTGGGGGGCATACTTGATGGAATTCAAGATTTGTCCCACTCTAATTTTTAGGAAAATTGTGTTATCGTAGAGCTCAGGGAATTCAGCTGCTTCATTTATTAAGTAGAATTACAAATAACTTATTATAAAGATATCTTTTGTTATTTTCTTGTTCCCTGAAGGAATGTGTAAACTGGGTATGGGATTTTTATAATGAATAATTTTTTAAAAATTATTTATTTATTTGTTTGACTGCACCGTGTCTTAGTTGCGACATGCGGGATATTTTAGTTGCGGCATGCGGGCTCTTAGTGCAGCGTGTGGGATCTAGTTCCCTGACCAGGGATAGAAGCCGGGCCCCCTGCATTGGGAGTGTGGAGTCTTAACCACTGGACCACCAGGGAAGTCCCATGAATAATTTTGTTTAATGTGGGGGAGGTTGGCAGTTATTTTACCCTTTGGAGACAGGCACACGTTTCCCTTTTTATGTTGCCCTGTAAAGAATACTGTCTCATAGAACAAGAAATGACTTACGTTTCATAAAACCTATGATAGTCTTTGCCCTGGCGCAAGGATATATGTACCCCTAGGGATTGATTGGACCTGTGCTGTCCAATAAGGTAGCCATTAGCCACGTGTGGCTGTTTAAATATAAATTAATTAAAAGTAAATAAAATTCAGTTCATTTGAACTAGCCACATTTTAAGTACTCATTAGCCACATATCACAAATAACTACTGTATTGGACAGTGGTGATTCAGATAATTTCTATCATTGCAGACAGCTCTCTTGGACAGCGCTATATTAGACTGGCCATTTTTCAGAAAATGAGGCGGGAATTCCCTGGTGGTCCAGTGGTTAGGACTCTGTGCTTTCACTCCCAAGGGCTTGGGTTCAATCCCTGGTCAGGGAACTAAGATCCTGCAAGCCGCGCTGTGTGGCCAAAACAAAAAAAAGAGAAAGAGGCAAATGAAAGACCTGAATTTCTTCCTTCCACAGTGCAACTTCTCCTGTCTCCTAGTACCCTTGACTAAAATTCAGGAAAAGGTCTATTGTTTTGTGTATCATCACTTTGGCCTTGATTTTTAATGTTTATTTCTGTTTCCCAGGCTGGCAGTGATGGTGAAAGCATAGGAAACTGCCCCTTTTCCCAGAGGCTCTTCATGATTCTTTGGCTCAAAGGAGTTGTGTTTAGTGTCACAACTGTTGACCTGAAAAGGTAAGATTTGGTTGTAGTTGGGGATCAACTTGCTGTTTTCAGTTTGATCCTCTCCTCATCCCTCACTTTGCTTGCATATGTTCTATAAAGAAATGTATTAAAGTTCAGCTGATTTATGGGCACATTTAACTTGTATAAGTATTATGGATAATTCACAATGTAAGTATATTGCTTGTGGCCTCTCAGTCTTTTTAGGAACTTATTGTATGTTTATTACCTTATAATATCAAGAGCAGCACCGGGAGCTGTTTTAGTGTAGAAGCAGTGAAATCTTTGACTTTACAGATAAACATGTAACTATGCAGAACTTTCTAAGCAGACGACTTCTCAAATGTGCTCGTAGACACATGGCCTATATAATCTGGATCTTTAAAGCCAAGAGTGGGATTTTTGGAGGCTGATTACTGCTGTGGTCTTTTTCATTTCATCTACTTTTCAAAGCATAATAGGAGTTTTCTATAATATGATTTTAACCATATTTGGTTAAATACAGTTATAGAATAAGAGCAGTTATCTATGGCCCTGTGATTGTTCTTGCTAGGTGAAGGGTTGTTTCTGACTTTCTCTCTACAGACCAAAGTGGAGAGGGCTGAGAAGAGCCCTGATAAGCAGTAAGCTTTTTTTACTCAGTAACTTCTATTCTCCCTTAGCAAACAGGTCTGAGGCGAAGAACATTCATACTTAAAAAAAAAAAAAAAAGACTTAAACCAAGGGTTGAGAACATTTTTACCAAGAGAAAATCTGGGATTTGGCAGTGGAAATGTATTCCTCTTGACACAAATGCCACAAAGCAAAAAATGCTTTGCTACTTATTTTTTAAGCATATTAGACATGAGCAGTATCCAAGAAAAAAATAATGACAGGCTATCACTTGATGGGTAGCAGAATTCATGAACATTCTCCTTCTGGGCATCACAATGTGAGAATTACCTGACAGCTGTAATCCCATTCCCTGTTCTAGGTTAGCATTCTCTGGGACCCCTGTCAGTTCCTTAAGATTTATTTTTACTTCACTTAATTGAGATTTTGCAGACTTAAAATCTATTTATTGAAAATAAGCCATAAAGTCTTCCAGGAACCCCTTTGGTTATATATATGAATGTAGAAATAAGCCTTTGGGAATTGTAAGAACAACAGGCTCATTTGAAGACATACCTAGCTCATATTGGACAGAACTATTGTAAGAATGAAATAATGTATATAGTTACCCTTCTATTACTGTTTTTTTCCTACATGCATTCACAAAGGGAGTTTCCCAATATAACTCCTAAAAATAGACCATGCCGCCAAGCACACACCCTTAGTGTGTCTTAAAATACATGGATTTCTCCTATTCCATTTTTGGCTTGGAGCAAGTGAGTTGACTAACATGCTTTGAAAAAGCCTTCTTTGAACAGCTCAATACAGTGTTTGATTGTGGTGCACACCAGTAATAGAACCATAAACGATGGGAATCTGGTTCAGAAAAGGAAGTGAACTCATAATGGCTGTTTCTAGGTCATCTGTTTCATTTTTCATTTACAAAGTTTTGACGGCATTATTCTTGGAAGTTGATTGATATTTGGGGATTTGTATATGTTTAGGAGTAATGTACCCTACATGTAAAAAGTGACACATGGGAAGTAGGATGAAAGATTCAGGGCCTCCTAATTAGAAAATTTGCTACTCAAAGAAGACGTGTGTTTATTTCCTAGAGCTTTGTGTAAAATCTACAGAGAGCACTTAATACTGAAGCCTATATTCTTTAGCTTTCTTTAAAAGTCTTAGGTCTACAGTACATATAAAAAAATCCTTCTTAAGGTCAATTAAAAGTGTGCTAGTAGTACATGATAATGAGTCCCCTTCATCCCTAACCTTGGTCATCAGGTTCCCCTTCACAGAGATAACTGCATTTAGGTTTGGTCTTTATCATCCTTCCAGATCTTTTCTATGAGTTTACATGCTTATATATAGTCTTAAGTAAGATTTCAAAGAGAAGGTACCCCAAGAGAGTGAACGTTGGCTCAAAAAAAAAAACCAGTGTAAATAAAATAAAGTTGTCACAGAGGACTAAAACATGCTGTAGTAAAAAGTACCTTTCATAATATATTCTTAACTTTAAAACTTTAAATATGATTGTTTTTAGAAAGCTGTGGGGGAGAAAGATTCGGTGCCTATAGTGCTTATTTTCCTGCTTTTCCTGATAATTGCCTAATTTCTTGGTGAAATGTACTGATCCCAGAACGAACTGGCGGAGAGCAATAGAACTCTACTGAGAGCTTTTTAGAAGCCCACTCTCTGCTCTGAAAAAGTTATTGTTAAATGACATTTCATCCTTAAGAACAAGCCAGTTTCTAGTTCTGGCACTGTGTAACACGTTCTCTTTGAAGCTCAGTTGGTGTTAGTGACTATGCTGGTGGTACTCATATGCCCTTGTGAGGCTTGGAACAACCTCCCATTGCTTCCTGCCAGTGCTGCCTTCATACTTTTGGGGGAGTAATTTCTAAACCTAATTTTCTGTTTACGCTGCAGTCGTATTACAGAACTTTCAGATTAAAAGAAAAAGTTCCCAGGCTTTAGGAATTTAGGTTTATATCAACTGCCATTTGAACAAAAGCTTCAGGTAAATATAAGTGAAAATATTAAAATATGGGACACATTTCAGGATGTTATCACATGTCATCAAAAGGGGAGCAACCATGGCATAGCAGAAAGTGTTAGGGGTAGAGACCTGGTTCTGTGTGGAGAGAGCCCTATCTCTGATTTAGCTGGGACCTTGGGCAAGCTGTCTCATCTTCTTGGAGGTCAGTTACCTCATTTTTCATCTCAGTAAGAAAGAAGGGAGAAATAAACTAACATTTCTTCATTGTCTATTACGTGCTAAACACTGTTCAGGGTACTTTTTACTACTGTTACCAGACCATTTTCAGACCTATTATTGAATAGAATTTATTGTTTTTATCGCACTGGTGTTACAGGGCCTTTGTGGCTGACAGGTTCATGGCAGTGATCAAGATCTTTATTTGAAGACTTCCACTGTCTTCATTATGCTCAGAAGTTCTTAAATCAGAGATCAGCATCATTAGAGCACAGATAAGCCTGAGAGGTAGGCTGGGGGAAGAGAAAGAAGAAAGCGTGAGAACAGTAATAAGAGAGAGAGACACACACATACATACACACACTGAGACACTGACTTGGATATAGCTGAGTGTGGCCATATAGTTGTTAGGGTAAACTCTTCTGGTTTTGGGAAAAGAGAGTGGAAATGATAACTTTAAGAAATTAACTTTTTATTGTAAAAGCAGTGATATCTGCTATATTACCAGTGAATAAAATTCCTCCTCCATGATATTCTCTGAGAAAATAGATAAATTGGAGAAGACCACTTTAAAAGTCCGGGAAATATTTGTTTTCATTTTTCCCATTCCCACCTTAAACATTGAAACTATCTCATCCTTTGTGGTGTCACCAGTTCCTTCTGCTTCAGAAGTCAGCATACCATTTGTAACATTGTATGAGTCAGACCCACAGGTAAATTGCCATGATCATGGCATAAGGTTTTGGATTATTATTATGATAGTTTAACAATTTTGTTATAGTTTAAAATGTTACAGCAGAACTATAAAACTGTTAGTTCTGTATATCTTAAAAGGAGTTATAAACTCAGAACAAAATCTGATTTCCAAATAGATTCTTCAGGTAATTTGCTTTCATTATCATGTCTCTGTGGTTCTACCCTTCTGAAAATAGTCTTCAGCAAGTTGAGAGATCATTTTGAGTTCCAGGTACATCTTCAGTACACAGCAGCATGAATAACACATACAGAGAGACTAAGTGGAGTGGAACAGGCCAGCCTTTTAGAGAAATCATTCATTTCCTGCTGCTGGTCAGTCAGGAAAGTACAGACTGTTCTTCCCCTTCGTAAAGTTGACTTGGGCTACGTGAAGCCCTTGTTAGAATGGTCCTACAATTCACGATATGGGTCTCATGAATGCATTCTGAATCACATGTATACATACCCTGTGTGTGTGTGTGAGACAGAGAGAGATAGAGACAGAGAGAGTTAGAGACAGAGACAGACAGAATTTCACTGCCACTGCCACTGCCACATGTCTTTATGTTCTTTTTCAAGGTAATTTCAAAGATGAAAAATCCTGTTGAGGCCACTAAGAGCTGAAATAGAAAAATGGATTGTTAGTGAAAGGTTTTCTAAACCTGTTGTCAGTATAAACTCTGCTTATAAACTATAAATAAAATCTGTTGAGCATTATAAAAGCTGAATTTGATACCTTTTCATGGGTGCTATTTTGTTCTAAAATGATTGCTCCACAAGTTGACATTAAAGTAGACAGAGATCAGCAGTATACCACATTTAATCACAATAAATAAAATCCTTTAACAGGTTGAATGGGACACACAGACAAAATACTTAGTAACTGGGATCTTGGTGTGTGTGGTTTGATGTTCACAATTCAGTCATTCAGTTAGTGACTTTAGTATTAGTCAGAATATAGCAAATCTAATGAAGGATAATTAATAGGAGTAAAGTGATCTGAAACAAAAGATTTGTGTTGTTACCTTTTTTTGCTTATTTGCCATCTGGTGTCCAGCATTCTCTTGATTTGTATGAAATAATTCTATGCCTTGAAAATCAACACCTTTAAAGTTTTAAAAGGGAACTCAATTAACGTGTAAGTCTACATACTTAGTATTTTTTTCTCTCCCTTTAGTGAGTCAAGTAGTTACAGTAGGTCATTTTTAAGGACCAGCTCCAGTGTCCTGTGGCTGTGCCGTACTCATTTTATACCAAGCAGCTGGAACCGGGCCACCAGCCCGAGGGCCTCCAGTTTTTTGTGGTGAATTAAATTTTAATTGCAATTAAGCCACTTAAGTTGCTTAAAGTATTAGCTCCTGTAAGGTGTCTCCTTTTCATTCCTATCTTTCCCTTTCTTTCTGTTTCTTATTTTGGTTTTTTCTTTTTTTTTAATGAGTATTCATGATCCAGTTTTTAAATTTTTTTAAAATTAAAAAAAAATTTTAAACATCTTCATTGGAGTATAGTTGCTTTACAATGTTGTGTTAGTTTCTGCTGTATAACAAAGTGAATCAGCTATATGTATACATACATCCCCATATCCCCTCCCTCTTGCGTCTCCCTCCCACCCTCCCTATCCCACCCCTCTAGGTGGTCACAAAGCACCGAGCTGATCTCCCTGTGCTATGCATCTGCTTCCTACTAGCTATCTATTTTACATTTGGTAGTGTATATATGTCCATGCTACTCTCTCACTTCATCCCAGCTTACCCTTCCCCCTCCCCATGTCCTCAAGTCCATTCTCTACATCTGTGTCTTTATTCCTGTCCTGCCCCTAGGTTCATCAGAACCTTTTTTTTTTTTTTTTTAGATTCCCTATATATGTGTTAGCATATGGTATTTGTTTTTCCCTTTCTGACTTACTTCACTCTGTATGACAGACTCTAGGTCCAACCACCTCACTACAAATAACTCAATTTTGTTTCTTTCTATGGCTGAGTAATATTCCATTGTATATATGTGCCACATCTTCTTTATCCATTCATCTCTTGATGGACACTTAGGTTGCTTCCATGTCCTGGCTATTGTAAATAGTGCTGCAGGGAACATTGTGGTACATGACTCTTTTTGAATTATGGTTTTCTCAGGGTATATGCCCAGTAGTGGGATTGCTGGGTCATATGGTAGTTCTATTTGTAGTTTTTTAAGGAACCTCCATACTGTTCTCCATAGAGGCTGTGTCAATTTACATTCCCACCAGCAGTGCAAGAGGGTTCTCTTTTCTCCACACCCTCTCCAGCATTTATTGTTTGTAGATTTTTTGATGATGGCCATTCTGTCCAGTGTGAGGTGATACCTCATTGCAGTTTTGATTTGCATTTCTCTAATGATTAGTGATGTTGAGCATCCTTTCATGTGTTTGTTGGCAATCTGTATATCTTCTTCAGAGAAATATCTGTTTAGGTCTTCTGCCCATTTTTGGATTGGGTTGTTTGTTTTTTTGAAATTGAGCTGCATGAGCTGCTTATATATTTTAGAGATTAATCCTTTGTCAGTTGCTTCGTTTGCAAATATTTTCTCCTATTTTCGTCTTGTTTATGGTTTCCTTTGCTGGGCAAAAGCTTTTAAGTTTCATTAGGTCCCATTTGTTTATTTTTGTTTTTATTTCCATTTCTCTAGGAGGTGGGTCAAAAAGGATCTTGCTGTGATTTATGTCATAGAGTGTTCTGCCTATGTTTTCCTCTAAGAGTTTGATAGTGTCTGGCCTTACTTTAGGTCTTTAATCCATTTTGAGTTTATTTTTGTATATGGTGTTAGGGAGTGTTCTAATTTCATTCTTTCACATGTAGCTGTCCAGTTTTCCCAACACCACTTATTGAAGAGGCTGTCTTTTCTCCATTGTATAGTCTTGCCTCCTTTATCAAAGGTAAGGTGACCATATGTGTGTGTGTTTATCTCTGGGCTTTCTATCCTGTTCCATTGATCTGTATTTCTGTTTTTGTGTCAGCACCATATTGTCTTGATTACTGTAGCTTTGTAGTATAGTCTGAAGTCAGGGAGCCTGATGCCTCCAGCTCCGTTTTTCTTTCTCAAGATTGCTTTAGCTATTCGGGGTCTTTTGTGTTTCCATACAAATTGTGAAATTTTTTGTTCTAGTTCTGTGAAAAATGCCATTGGTAGTTTGATAGGGATTGCATTGACTCTGTAGATTGCTTTTCATAGTATAGTCATTTTCACAATGTTGATTCTTCCAACCCAAGAACATGGTATATCTTTCCATCTGTTTGTATCATCTTTAATTTCTTTCATCATTGTCTTATAGTTTTCTGCATACAGGTCTTTTGTCTCCTTAGGTAGGTTTATCCCTAGGTATTTTATTCTTTTTGTTGCAGTGGTAAATGGGAGTGTTTCCTTAATTTCTCTTTCAGATTTTTCATCGTTAGTGTATAGTAATGCAAGAGATTTCTGTGCATTAATTTTGTATCCTGCTACTTTACCAGATTCATTGATTAGCTCTAGTAGTTTTCTGGTAGCATCTTTAGGATTCTCTATGTATAGTATCATGTCATCTGCAAACAGTGACAGTTTTAATTCTTCTTTTCTGATTTGGTTTCCTTTTATTTCTTTTTCTTCTCTGACTGCTGTGGCTAAAACTTCCAAAACTATGTTGAATAATAGTGGTGAGAGTGGGCAACCTTGTCTTGTTCCTAATCTTAGCGGAAATGGTTTCAGTTTTTCACCATTGAGAACGATGTTGGCTGTGGGTTTGTCATATATGGCCTATATTATGTTGAGGTAGCTTCCCTCTGTGACTACTTTCTAGAGAGTTTTTATCATAAATGGGTGTTGAATTTTGCTGAAAGCTTTTTCTGCATCTATTGAGATTATCATATGGTTTTTATCCTTCAATTTGTTAATATGGTGTATCATATTGATTGATTTGTGTATATTGAAGCGTCCTTGCATTCCTGGGATTAAACCCCACTTGATCGTGGTGTATGATCCTTTTAATGTGCTGTTGGATTCTGTTTGCTAGTATTTTGTTGAGGATTTTTGCATCTATGTTCATCAGCGATATTGGCCTGTAGTTTTCTTTTTTTGTGACCTCTTTGTCTGGTTTTGGTATCAGGGTGATGGTGGCCTCGTAGAATGAGTTTGGGAGTGTTCCTCCCTCTGCTATATATTTTGGAAGAGTTTGAGAAGGATAGGTGTTAATGCTTCTCTAAATGTTTGATAGAATTTGCCTGTGAAGCCATCTGGTCCTGGGCTTTTGTTTGTTGGAAGATATTTCATCACAGTTTCAATTTCACTGCTTGTGATTGGTCTGTTTATATTTTCTGTTTCTTCCTGGTTCAGTCTCAGAAGCTTGTGCTTTTCTAAGAAGTTGTCCATTTCTTCCAGGTTGTCCATTTTATTGGCATATAGCTGCTTGTAGTAATCTCTCATGATCCTTTGTATTTCTGCAGTGTCAGCTGTTACTTCTTTTTAATTTCTAATTCTGTTCATTTGAGTCTTCTACCTTTTTTTCTGGATGAGTCTGGCTAATGGTTTATCAATTTTGTTTATCTTCTCAAAGAACCAGCTTTTAGTTTTATTGATCTTTGATGTTGTTTCCTTCATTTCTTTTTCATTTATTTCTGATTTGATCTTTATGATTTCTTTCCTTCTGCTAACTTTGGGGTTTTTTTTTTTTTTTTTTTTTTAAAAACTTTTATTTTTTTTTTTTTTAATTTTTATTTATTTATTTATTTTTAATTTATGGCTATGTTGGGTCTTCGTTTCTGTGCGAGGGCTTTCACTAGTTGTGGCAAGTGGGGGTCACTCTTCATCGCTGTGCGCGGGCCTCTCACTATCGCGGCTTCTCTTGTTGCGGAGCACAGGCTCCAGACACACAGGCTCAGTAATTGTGGCTCACGGGCCCAGCCGCTCCGCGGCATGTGGGATCCTCCCAGACCAGGGCTCGAACCCGTGTTCCCTGCATTAGCAGGCAGATTCTCAACCACTGCGCCACCAGGGAAGCCCAACTTTGGGGTTTTTTTGTCCTTCTTTTTCTAATTGCTTTCGGTGTAAGGTTAGGTTGTTTATTTGAGATGTTTCTTGTTTTTTGAGGTAGGATTGTATTGCTATAAACGTCCCTCTTAGAACTGCTTTTGCTGCATCCCATAGGTTTTGGGTCATCATGTTTTTATTGTCATTTGTTTCTAGGTATTTTTTGATTTCCTCTTTGATTTCTTCAGTGATCTCCTGGTTATTTAGTAGTGTATTGTTTAGCCTCCATGTGTTTGATTGTTTTACAGGTTTTTTCCTGTAACTGATACCTAGTCTCATAGCGTTGTGGTCGGAAAAGATACTTGATACGATTTCAGTTTTGTTAAATTTACCAAGGCTTGATTTGTGACCCAAGATATGATCTATTCTGGAGAATGTTCCATGAGCACTTGAGAAGAAGGTGTATTCTGTTGTTTTTGGATGGAATGTCCTATAAATATCAATTAAGTCCATCTTGTCTAATGTGTCATTTAAAGCTTGTGTTTCCTTATTTATTTTCATTTTGGATGATCTGTCCATTGGTGAAAGTGGGGTGTTAAAGTTCCCTACTATTATTGTGTTGCTGTTGATTTCCCCTTTTATGGCTGTTAGCATTTTCCTTATGTATTGAGGTGCTTCTATATGTTGGGTGCATAAATATTTACAACCTTCTTCTTGGATGGATCCCTTATAGTAGTCTTTATTTTAAAGTCTATTTTGTCTGATACGAGAATTGCTACTCCAGCTTTCTTTTGATTTCCATTTGCATGGAATATTTTTTTCCATCCCCTCACTTTCAGTCTGTATGTGTCCCTAGGTCTGAAGTGGGTCTCTTGTAGACAGCATATATACGGGTCTTGTTTTTGTATCCATTCAGCCAGTCTATGTCTTTTGGTTGGAGCATTTAATCCATTTACATTTAAGGTAATTATCGATATGTATGTTCCTATTACCATTTTCTTAATTGTTTTGGGTTTGTTTTTGGAGGTCTTTTCCTTCTCTTGTGTTTCCTGCCTAGAGAAGTTCCTTTAGCATTTGTTGTAAAGCTAGTTTGGTGATGTTGAATTCTCTTAACTTTTGCTTGTCTGTAAAGGTTTTAATTTCTCTGTCAAATCTGAATGAGATCCTTTCTGGGTAGAGTAATCTTGGTTGTAGGTTTTTCCCTTTCATCACTTTAAATATGTCCTGCCACTCCCTTCTGGCTTATAGAGTTTCTGCTGAAAGATCATGTGTTAACCTTATGGGGATTCCCTTGTATGTTATTTGTTGCTTTTCCCTTGCTGCTTTTAACATTTTTTCTTTGTATTTAATTTTTGATAGTTTGATTAATATATGTCTTCGCATGTTTCTCCTTGGATATATCCTGTATGGGACTCTCTGTGCTTCCTGGACTTGATTGACTATTTATTTTCCCATATTAAGGAAGTTTTCAACTATAATCTCTTCAAATATTTTCTCAGCCCCTTTCTTTTTCTCTTCTTCTTCTGGGACCCCTATAATTCGAATGTTGGTGCGTTTAATGTTATCCCAGAGGTCTCTGAGACTGTCCTCAATTCTTTTCATTCTTTTTTCTTTATTCTACTCTGTGGTAGTTATTTCCACTATTTTACCTTCCATGTCACTTACTGTTCTTCTGCCTCAGTTATTCTGCTATTGATTCCTTCTAGAGATATTTTAATTTCATTTATTGTGTTGTTCATCATTGTTTGTTTGCTCTTTAGTTCTTCTAGGTCCTTGTTAAACGTTTCTTGTATTTTCTCCATTCTATTTCCAAGATTTTGGATCTTTACTATCATTACTCTGAATTCTTTTTCAAGTAGACCGCCTATTTCCTCTTCATTTGTTTGGTCTGGTGGGTGTTTACCTTGCTCCTTCATCTGCTGCATATTTCTCTGTCTTCTCATTTTGTTTAACTTACTCTGTTTGGGGTCTCCTTTTCGCAGGCTGCAGGTTCATAGTTCCCGTTGTTTTTGGTGTCTGCCCCCAGTGGGTGAGGTTGTTTCAGTGGCTTGCTGGCCATTGGGTGGAGCTGGGTCTTAGCGTTGAGATGGAGATCTCTGGGAGAGCTCTCGCTGATTGATATTACGTGGGGCCAGGAGGTTTCTGTTGGTCCAGTTTTCTGAAGTCGGCTCTCACACCTCAGAGGCTCAGGCCTGACACCAGGCCGGAGCACTAAGACCCTGTCAGCCACACAGCTCAGAAGAAAAGGGAGAAAAAAAGAAAGAAAAATAAATTATTAACATAAAAAATAATAATAATTAAAAAAAAGAGAGCGAACAAACCAGTAAACAAGTACACCAATGATAACAAGTGCTAAAAACTAAACTAAGATAAACATAAATATCAGAAACAAATCAGTCACAGACAGCAAACCCCAAGTCTACAGTTGCTCCTAAAGTCCACCACCTCAATTTTGGGACGATTCGTTGTCCATTCAGGTATTCCACAGATGCAGGGTACTTCAAGTTGACTGTGGGGATTTAATCCGCGGTTCCTGAGGCTGCACGGAGAAATTTCCCTTTCTCCTCTTTGTTTGCCCAGCTCCTGGGGTTCAGCTTTGGTTTTGGCCCTGCCTCTGCTTGTAGGTCGCCCTCAGGCATCTGTTCCCTGCCCACACAGGAGAGGGTTAAAGCAGCGGCTGATTAGGGGGCTCTGGCTCACTCATGCCAGGGAGAGGGAGGGGTACGGTAGTCATAATTGGAATACAGGGCGAGCCTGTGGCGGCAGAGGCCAGCGTGACATTGCAACAGCCTGAGGCGCCGTGTGTTCTCCCAGGGAAGTTGTGCCTGGATCACGGGACCCTGGCAGTGGTGGGCTGCACAGCCTCCGGGGGCTGTGGTGTGGATAGTGACCTGTGCTTGCACACAGGATTCTTGGTGGCAGTGGCAGCAGCCTTAGCGTTTCATGCCCGTCTCTGGGGTCCGAGCTGATAGCCATGGCTCGTGCCCGTCTCTGGAGCTCTCTTAGGCGGTGCTCTGCCTACTGTGGGCACACGGGAAAGGAATCCCTTCTCCTCGTGCACCCTGAAACAATGGTCTCTTGCCTCTTTGGCAGGTCCAGACTTTTTCCCGGACTCCCTCCCGACTAGCTGTGGTGCACTAGCCCCCTCAGGCTGTGTTCACGCAGCCAACCCCAGTCCTCTCCCTGGGATCTGACCTCCGAAGCCCGAGCCTCAGCTCCCAGCCCCCGCCCGCCCCGGCGGGTGAGCAGACAAGCCTCTCAGGCTGGTGAGAGCTGGTTGGCACTGATCTCTGTGCGGGAATCTCTCCGCTTTGCCCTCTGCACCCCTGTTGCTGCGCTCTCCTCCGTGGCTTCAAAGCTTCCCCCCTGCCTACCCCTTGTTTCCACCAGTGCAGGGGCTTCCTAGTGTGTGGAGAGTTTTCCTCCTTCACAGCTCCGTCCCAGAGGTGCAGGTCCCATCCCTAGTCTTTTGTCTCTGTTTTTTCTTTTTTCTTTTGCCCTACCCAGGTACGTGGGGAGTTTCTTGCCTTTTGGGAAGTCTGAGGTCTTCTGCCAGTGTTCAGTAGGTGTTCTTTAGGAGTTGTTCCACTTGTAGAAGTCTTTTTGATGTATTTGTGGGGAGGAAGGTGATCTCCAGGTCTCACTCCTCTGTCATCTTGAAGGTCCCCCCTAGTTTTTTCTCTTTATATATTTCCTTTTCTTCATCTAGAAACAAACTTACTCTGGTAAGTAATGGTGAAAATAAAAAGCCCCCAAGATATTGGAGAATATTCACGCTCTCATCTCAAGGCATGAATTCTATGCATTTTGCTTTTCCTAGATATCACTTAAGGGAAGCATTTGAATGAATTTGAATGAATTCTTGAATATTTATTGAAGACCTTTTATGAAAAAAACCAAAGATGCCCTGAAAATTTTAGCCATTTCTTATTCAGTTTCATTTTTCTCACACTGCAGTTCTTGAAATGTTAAGTTTCTGCGAAGCATCTGTAAAAATGAGCCTTTGTGGGTCAAATGAAACACCCGAGACCTTAGAGTGCCAGTGAGGACTTGAAGTTGAAGAATCTTAGATTCTATCTGTTTGCTGACTTGATAACAACCTCTAAGTGAGTCACTTCAATGCGTACAACTTGTCCATTTATTTGGCGTCTACTGATCTGTTAGGGGCATTAAAGTTTCTTCTCAAATTTACTTTCACTTGGAGTAAGGACCTAACATGATTGTGCTTTATCTCAACAGTTAATCCTGAAAATAGTTTTATCATCTTTAAAAAAAAATCTTTATAGCCTTTTAGCAGAAACAAGAAGGACTATTTGCTAGTCATTAATGTTAAGGAAAATTGGTAAACATATGCCTGGTTTCACTTTACTTACACACTTCTATATTAATCAGATTTCTTATTACCAGTTAATGCTAGATAACCAGTTTTGAACCATCAGACTCAGAGTTTAAAACTGCCAATTTCATCACTTGTATAAAGTTTAGTTCACTGTCACACCCATTATTTGATTTGATCTTTACAGGCAGAGCCAGTCTTATATCCATAGTACAAATGAGGAAATCTAGACCCAAAGAGGTTGTGATTTACTTAGTCACATAGCTGGTGAATGGTAGAACTGTTCAATTTGGGACTTTAACCAGGTCCTTTTTATTCGGTCTTTGGTTCTTTCTTCTCTACCATGCTAACTTTATCCCTCCTCTAATAAATATTTTTGTTTTGAGATCTTGAAAGCTGTCATAATTTATTATAGAAGTAATAGCTGCTATTTATTTTGCCGCCCTCCCTTATGGGTTATTTTAAAGCATTGATTTCTTTCTTCTCCCTTACCTAAATCCACCCTGTTCATAAAAAAATTATTACCTTATGTTTAGGCATTAATGGACTGTTTGTTAGTCATAAAAATGTTGGTGGATATGTTTTATAACTTTGGAATGAGAAAAGTGGCTTCCAGGTGATCACAGTTTGTGTATGATGAGATTAAAGAACATTCTTATTCGTCACTGGCATTGATGGGAAATGTGTGTATTCTCTTTCTCTTGTGTACTTTATACAGTTTTATTAGCCCTACTTGCTGTGGTGAGATACTGTTGTTCTTGCTTACCTTTGTGCTACCTTTTTAAACTTTAAAGTGTTAGGATTTGAAAATAAATATATAAACCCTAAACTGTTAGGATTTCTGGACTCTTGATTATGTACAAGGTCTTCCTGAGTTGAGTAGGAAGTAAATTATAAGTGGGAACAAATGTGAGTCTGAGTGAGAACATGAGTGGGTGACTTGAAGATTAGAGATGACTGTGGTCTTGGACATGCTGGACCCTTTAGTGATCAAAGAACAGGTGGTTAAGATGATGAGTAAGAAGGAAGAACAAAAAGAAACCAGTGAAATGTGGAATTCCCTGGCAGTCTAGTGGTTAGAACTGTGCACTTTCCTTGCCGTGGGCCCAGGTTCAGTCCCTGGTCAGGGAACTAAGATCCTGCAAGCCGCATGGTATGGCCAGAGGCGGGGAGAGAAAAACAGTGAAATGAAAAACAGAACAGGATTAGTTCTGACTTGGAGCTGAGTACTTATAAAAGTTACTGAAACCTTATAGGCATACCTCACTATTTAAATAAATGTGCGTCTGGAAGACTTACTCAAGTTTCATGTATTCCAATCATTTTGTGCTCAACTTTACCTTGTCCAACCAAGGAATGCTCAGTAAAAGAATCAAGAGTTGAAAATTAAATCAGATTTTGACTTTAAAAAGTTCTCTTTTGGGGGCTTCCTTGGTGGTGCAGTGGTTGAGAGTCTGCCTACCAATGCAGGGGACACGGGTTCGAGCCCTGGTCTGGGAGGATCCCACGTGCCACGGAGCGGCTGGGCCCGTGAGCCACAGCTGCTGAGCCTGCGCGTCTGGAGCCTGTGCTCCGCAACAAGAGAGGCCGCGATGGTGAGAGGCCCGCGCACCACGATGAAGAGTGGCCCCCACTTGCCGCAACTAGAGAAAGCCCTCGCGTAGAAACGAAGACCCAACACAACCAAAAATATAAATAAATAAATGAATAAATAAATTAAAAAAAAATTTAAAAAGTTCTCTTTCGGAGCTTAGGTTTTTGTAGCAGTTGATAGATAGTCTTAGTTTTCTTTGGCTTGGGAAGGAGATAGGCTCTAGAACTTGAGTAGAGGGAGGCTCTGAGTTAGAACATTTGGACTAATTGGATAATTATTAAGTCTTTATATATTTGATTACAATGTAGTAATAGATGAGGCACTTTCCAAACCTAAATTGAGAGAGAGACAAGGGTGTGTGTGCAGGGCAATGGGAGGGAAAGAAAGAAAGAGAGAGAATTGATATGAATAAGACCATAATTGAAAAGCTGGGCTGAGTATAGATTTTAGGATACACTCTATTTTAAAAATTCTTTTTAATGACAAAGTATTTCACCTTCATGATACACTTAAAGATATCCTTTATTTATTCAAATTCCATGCATTTGTGGTAAGGATGGAAGGAAGGAAGGTCTATAGTAGGGGGAAAAGTTCTTTGAAGCAATATATTATATTATAATATTTTTTTAAGTTTAAGTTTTTTAAGTTCATCTTTTTAATTATGAAAGTATTCAAACATATACACAGAAAGAATAAACTTCCCCATAACTTCAATTCTGTTAAGATTTCGCTCCCAGTTGCTTTGTCCCCTTTTTGCTTCTTTTTCTTTCTTTTCTTTTTTTTTTTTTTTTCCCCTGAAATATTTTAAAGCACATCCCAGGAATCCTGTCATTTCACCTCTACTCATTTCAGTGTACATCTCCAAACAATAATGACATGTCCTTAACTAACCACAATGCCATTATAACATCTAGTTCCCAGTATACAATCCAGTTTCCCCAGTTGTCTCCAAAATATCTTATCTTTGTCTGGTTTGTTCAAATTAGGATTCAAACAAATTCTACTCATATTTGGTTGTTATGTCTCTTAAATTTTTCTTAATCCACAACAATCCCTTCAAACTCCCATTTGCGGCTTTTTGTCCCCATGCCATTGACTGATAGAAATCTAATTAGTTGAACTGTAGATTGCCCCAAATTCTGGATTTGGCTGATTGCTTCCTTGTGGTATCATTTAACTTTGTTCTGTAACTCCTTGTGTTTCCTGTAAATGAACTTTTTGGTCCCAACACCCCTTTATCTTTTTTTTTTTTTTTTTAACATCTTTATTGGAGTATAATTGCTTTACAATGGTGTGTTAGTTTCTGCTTTATAACAAAGTGAATCAGTTATACATATACATATGTTACCATATCTCTTCCCTCTTGCATCTCCTTCCCTCCCACCCTCCCTATCCCACCCCTCTAGGTGGTCACAAAGCACTGAGCTGATCTCCCTGTGCTATGCGGTTGCTTCCCACTAGCTATCTATTTTACGTTTGGTAGTGTATATATGTCCATGCCACTCTCTCACTTTGTCACAGTTTACCCTTCCCCCTCCCCATATCCTCAAGTCCATTCTCTAGTAGGTCTGTGTCTTTATTCCCGCCAGGACCCCTTTATAATCTTAAATTACTGAGGACCTCAAAGAGCTTTCCGTTATTATTGATTTTACTATATTAGAAATTAAAACTGAGAAATTTAAAATATTTACTAATTCATTTAAGTAAAACAATCATGAACTCATTGTTATCACAAAAATTTTTTTTTTTAATTAATAGCTACTTTATTTATTTATTTTATTTATTTTTGGCTGTGTTGGGTCTTCGTTTCATGTGAGGGCTTTCTCTAGTTGCGGCAAGCAGGGGCCACTCTTCATCGCGGTGCGCGGGCCTCTCACTATCGCGGCCCCTCCCGTTGCGGGGCACAGGCTCCAGACGCGCAGGCTCAGCAGCTGTGGCTCACGGGCCTAGTTGCTCTGCGGCATGTGAGATCTTCCCAGACCAGGGCTCGAACCCGTGTGCCCTGCATTAGCAGGCAGATTCTCAACCACTGCGCCGCCAGGGAAGCCCTCACAAAATTTTTTAAGAATTAAAAATATCTGTATTTTCCAAAACAAAATTAGTGAGAAGAGTGGCATTGTTTTATATTTTTATACCTATCTAATGTCTGCCTTAACAGAAGACAGATTCTCATATCTGCTTCTGTATATATTACCTTGTGATGACACACACCAAGTAGCCTATGGAAAACTCCACTATACAGGCATGAGAGAATGAGAGTGAAAAAGGTAAATGATGTCAGTATTATGCGAATGGTTTTGACCTCATGGACCATCTGATGAAAGGGTCCCCTAGATCACAATTTTAGAGACAGCTGCCCAAGGAGACTTAATTTTAGAGCAGGTTTGACTTATTTGGTAAGAATATTTCATAGGTGGTGATGTATACCTCATATTTTATCATTAGGATGCATACCATATCTGTCATGTTATTGACTCTAGGATTCATTGGTAGGCTTAGGTGAGCCATTTTGCTTTTTAGTAGGGTAGCATACCAGTTTCACCATTTTTATCAGTGTTCTGTGTATTTTCAGTTTCTCCTAATTCATAGGAGGAAAATGTCTTCATTATTTAATTTTGAATTTCTTTGATGATTGGGTTCTTGGACATTTTTCCATGTGTTCACTTATCTATTGCTTATCAATTTATTTTGACCCATACCTACTCGAATTTTTGATGAATTTGGACAAAATCCTTATTTACTATACTATTTTTTCCATTCTATGTTGCTTCTTACCTTTGTTTATGCTATTTTTTATATATTGAAGTAATTTTGATATTAGATAGTCAGATCTCATGATCTTTTTCATTGTTAAGTCTGGACTTATAGGAAAATGGAGAAGTAGCATTTGAGTTTGAAATCTTATGGAAAAGGACTGTAGGAATCAGCTGCTCTTCTTCCTTATTAAAAAAAAGAAAAGAAAAGGAAGGCCTAGAGAAGTAGAGAAGTTATAGTTTGCCCATCTTTACACAGTGAGTTGGTGCCAGAGTTGAGACTAGAGACTGACTTTCCCAAGTCTTCTTCCCCTCATTCTACCTCCATTTCTAATAAGTACCTCAGTTACATTTGGAATGAGAATGAAGAACTTTGTCTTTGGTTAAAATCAAAGACTTTTAATTTTTTTTCCCTAAATTATGTGCTTTGTGGATGTTTGCTTCTTACTAGAGTACTATTGTGGCTGTTATACTTAGTGGAAAAAATACTATTTCTTATTCATTTTTATATATTTTAAAATTTAGAATCACTCTGAGAATGTAAAGTATTGTTGCTTCTCAGTTAGAGTAAAAAATGACCTGATTTTGACCACTATTTTGCCTAACAGGAAGCCTGCAGACCTGCAGAACTTGGCTCCGGGGACCCACCCACCATTTATAACTTTCAACAATGAGGTCAAAACGGATGTAAATAAGATTGAAGAATTTCTTGAAGAAGTCTTATGCCCCCCCAAGTGAGTACTGAAGAAAATATGCATGGAAATATTGCCATCTCTTTAAAGTTTGTCTTATCTGGCCCTTAGAGACATTTCTCCTGATTGTACTTGAGTTAAATTGTCACAGCATTAAGTTGGAATGACTAGCACTTTTCTTCATACATTATAATGCTACACAAATGTCAGAATTGGCTGCCAGCTAAGCCAGTAAGCCACACTAAGAAAGGTAGGAATCTGATTAAGCTATAGAGTACCTGGTGAAAGTAGGTTTGGGACACATGAGATAGGTCAGGAAAGACTGGTTATTTGAGGTCCCAAAATGAGAGAGAAGTTTAGGGAGAAGAAAAGATGGGGAAAGAAAGGTTCAAACTGAACCCAGCCAGAATATCTAAGCAGAAGTGTGGTACAGGTTGCTGGGAGATTTCCTATCAGGCCATTTTAAAGGTAACTTTCTGAAGCTACCACCCAAGGGAATTAACTTTTTAGATTGTGTCCCTGGGATTCCATTTTTATTTATGTATTTCTTTGAGGTGTTCTGGATCCCCCAGTCTTGCATATTAGCCCACATGGTTAATGATTTTAAAGTACTCAACTATTTACTATATTGTGAGGTGTAGTTGAGGAATAGATGTACTGTAATGACAGTTACCTAAATTGCAACTATGCATCATAATGTAATCTTGGCATAGGTTCAAAGCATCATTGGTTTCTTTTAGGCTTTTCCAGTTTCATTATCCTGAAAACTGGAATGTTTCTTCTGGCCCAAACCTTTTCTTGTTAGTTGTCTTTCACCCTCCATATATACAGATAAATTTCCCTGAATTGGGATTAATGGGTCAGAGAGTTCTAAAATAATAGTTACTCAGTATTCATTCCTTCATTTATTAGTTTATCATGCAAACAGTTACTGGGCAACAAAGCCCTATGGATATAATAGTTAATAAGATAATTCCTGCTCTCAAGAAGTGCAGTCAAATATGTATGAAGAGATAGTGGTGCTGTGGGAGGGTGAGTAGAAGCAGAAAAGGCTTTATAGAAAGAGATAACACTTGAACTGAGCTTTAATTTAAAAAAAAAAAAAAAGGCCTTTCGCAGGTGAATGAAGGGATGACAGACGTTCCAAGCAGAAAAATAATTTTGGATAAATAGTGTTTCTTTGGGGGACCTAAAGCTGTGGCTGGAGCATAGCATGCAGGGTTGGGGATGGTAGGCAGGAAGGCTGCCAGGAGACATATGAATAATGACGCCTCTGTCTACAACTAGCCCATCTTCAATTGTGAACAGAATTGCCCTCTGTTTAGCAATCTTATACTAAGCTTAAAATTCATTTTCTTAATCGTGTATTCTAAAGCGTATTCTCTGCCTTCCTTCCTGTCTTTCTAAGACCCTCAAACTTCTTTTTTTTTTTAATTTTTATTTTTTGGGGTATAGTTGCTTCACAATGTTGTGCTAGTTTCTGCTGTACAGTGAAGTGACTCAGCCATATGTAAGCCTCAAAACTTTTTTATCTCTACTTTCCAGGAGTCCTAACCTTCCTTCCATCCCTAGTAAAGTTTCTCTAGACCAACATTAATAAAACTATATTTGACTTTTCCTCCAGGCCATGTATATAGTTAGAATACTGATAAATCGAAACTGGGATCCTTGTAAAAATATAAATTGAAGCTGTATACACATAAGTAAGGAACTATTATGAACATGCATTCAGCTTAGTAGAAATAACTTTTCAGATATTGTTTTGCATCATAGAACATACTGGATCTCTTTTACTCTTTTTATGTATGTATGTATATTTTACCCTTTTTATTCTTAAAGTCTGTCAGCTCTGAGGAAAGCTCCATATTTGCCATCTTATCCTCAGACACTAATGAAAGTGATCTTCCTCTCATAACTGTAGATCATTGTATCAACATTAAATTATAAATAGAGAAACAGTTTGAATGACATTCATTCTCTGTGAAGGAAGCTGTATGTTGTTTTAAAGCATTGTCTAAAATGTTTGTTGTGTAAATCCTTCCAAGGATATTTACGTTTTTGAAATCAGTATGCTGATAACATTATATACCATTTCAGTAAAATGGGCATTTTCTCATATTCTCTTCTAGCCTTCTTCTTCAACAATAGCAGCAATAACAACAACAAAAATAATTTTCATTATTCTTTCTTATTTTTCTCAGAGGGAATAAATATTAACAGAAATAGTAGAGCTAATATCAAAATATTCAATTTTTTTGGCATCCAGTACTCTGTAAGACACCGTAGCTTTTTTTTTTTTTTTTTTTTTGACTGTGCCACGTGGCTTGTGGGATCTTAGTTTCCCAGCCAGGGACTGAACCTGGGCCCTTGGCATTGAGAGCGCGGAGTCCTAACCACTGGACCGCCAGGGAATTCCCTCATTTTGCTTTTCATATATAGAAAATTTAGCTTCATTTCATTTGGGCATATTCATAGAGATACTCTAACCAGAAATGATCTTTTCTTTTGGCTTAAATAATTTAATTTAAAACTTGGAGATCTTTCTGTTATAAAGGGTTCATAATCCACTAAATTCTCTCTATGGTTAATTTTCCTTGTTTTTATGTTGAAGTTTATATTCTGAAGAGAGTTTCTAAATAAAGTTTAAAATTTTACTTTATATAGAAGGGAGTATTTTTGATGTTACTAATGCCTCTGCTATTATTAACTCACATTCAAGTGCTAATTATGTGCCATGCACTGTGCATTGTGGATTATTTTGTGGATTATCTCAATTAATCCTCTCAAAGACTTTATGAAAAAACTGAAGATGAGTAATCCAAATAATTTGTCCAGGATTTCACAGTTCATGGTGGCAGAGTTGGCATACTTACTTTCAAAGCCAAGTAAAAACAAAAACCTATGTTTGACTTTTATAAAAGGTAAAATGTGAGTCTTTAATTGGAATTGTGCTTTAGTGAGTACAAAATTGAAGGCTAGCTCAAGTTTAGAGGAAGGGTAAGATAGAAAGCAAAGGTAGTTTGTTTTACTGTGATGACCAAGTGGGACTGAAGGTGGTTTTCAAACTTAATTTAATGAATCCTTTTTAAAAAGTAGGTGAGGTTTAACTTCTGATGAGTTTTTATTTATATGCATTGGAACAGCATGTTTGGATTGGGAGTACCTTGCCCTTAGTGAGCTCTGTAACACATAATGTGAAATGCGGATCAAACAGCTTATTCTCTGTCATGCAGAATTGCTTCTAGAGGATGAGAGGAGGAAGTGTTTCTGGGACCATCACATACATTCTTCTTCCTTTCTTCTGTTCTAGGGCAGCCAGGGGCTGTCTGCCTTTTCTCGGTAGGATAAGGAGGTCTTCAGGTCCTTAGCTGATCCTACTCACACTGATCGTAAGCCTTTTTGTTTCCAGATAGGATGAGGACAAAAGGCAGAAGAGTTGTACAAGCTGGTGGACTAGAATCTAGGATTTCTAATAACATGTTTTTGGCATTTGATGATACTGAGAACAGAGGGGTTTTTATGTGAGCATTTCTGATTTAATCATGACAAATACAAATACAGGCAACTGTCTCTTCTAGAGTTGTTTAGAGACTAATGAAAAGATAAAATCAAGGAGCTTTTGCTGGTCTAGGTAACTATAGGTTTTAAAGAAGAAACTATCTTTCTTCTCTTCTGGGGATATTTTTTTCAGTTCCCCTTGCTTGAAAGAAGGAACTACTTTGCCCAAAAAGAGCTTTCAAAAAAACTTTGAAATTTGGGTTTTTAACTGAAGCAGGCTTGTATACTTGGCTAACTTACTGATAAAAGGATAGAAGGATAGAGGAAGCTAGATAATTTTGGAGAAGAGTTCTATGAACTGTTGTTAAGCCTTTTTTTTTTTTTAAGAGAAATACAACGAAACTTGAGTTTACAGGGATAATTTAATAGACTGTATAACCACACTTTATTCTTACATTAACACAAGAAAGGAGAAAATGTTTGAAATCTTTCTTAAAGGATGGAAGTATTCTTAGCTAGTCTACCATTAATAATAGTGATGTAATACAGGATGTGATAAAGGACTGATCTGGAAGTCTAAATACCCTGGATGTGCATGTCTATTCTGTTGTTGACACATAGCCTTTTATTAATTATTTGCCTTCCTTTTGTTAAATGTTTAAGTGAATGCTCATAATAATTGAAAAGTATTGCTTTATCAAGCAGTTTGCTAAAACTAATAATGAATTATTAAAATCCAGTGTTTGGGGGGAATGCAAAAAAAAGTTGACAGCTGATTTTGGACCTACCAGTTTAGCATTTGATTTATCTTTTAGAACTTGATCTTTAATAAAACAAAAACAAAACAACACTGGACCTGGGGACAGGAGATGTGAGTTTCAGTTTGACAATACTTTTAACTAGTCCAGTGATTTTGGGGCCAAGTATGTAAGCTTTCTGGAATATAATTTCCTTTTAGGCAAAATGAGAGATTGAGGTGAGTGGTCTCTTGTAACTATAGTATTGTATGCATTAAATTAATAGTACAAATTTAATTGTCTTGGAGGAGAAGAATAGGACATGTTTAACCTGCTTTAGAGAACACTGCTTTTCTTAAGAATTGTAATAGCATCTATTTCCATATGAATAAAGGATATGCTGATTGCAGGTCTTTTAATTTTTACCTGTTCATTAAAACAGATCTCTAGTAAGCATGCTTTTATGTGTTGATCATTACAACCCCACTACTTAGTACAATTCCTGACACGTAGTAGATACTTAATAATTAGAATAAATGAATATATGCATGATAATGAATATATAAATAATCTGTAATTCAAGCCTACCTGTCTGTAAGTTATTATGAGAATTATGAAGTTTATTTCATTAGAAAAAGTTGGTACTGCTAAATATTGGTTGGGGAAAAGAAGAGTAAATTTGGACTTGGCTAGAGGAAGTCATAGATATATTGAAGAGGTACTTCAATATATTTTGTTCCTTGCACTATTTTTTGTTTGGAATGAGTCAATGAAGGTACCGTATTATAAGCAGTGGAAACATTTTAATTAGAGGCTGGTTGTTTTCATAGTCAAGGGAAATCCAGGAATGTTGAAGCTAGAATTAACTGTTTCAGCTCAGGCAGGGAAAAAAAAAAAGAGAGAGAAGGTAAAGTTTTCTATAGTTAGCAGGAAAAAAAATACATATTATATATATACACACATACACATATATATAATATACACACACAGGTGTATAATTTTCACACACAGGTGAAAGTTATTTACTATAATCATTCACTGATAAGCTCGTTATATAATTAGTTTCATTTCTAATTATGAAGAACTCTTTAAGCTTAAAAATAGATATTAAACAGAAAAATAACTTGAGCATGTTGGTATTCAATAGATATTTTATATTCTCCTTACCAATGTAGTACTATGTCTAATTTAGAAGATATATCTTTTCTTGAATTTAAAATGGTAAACGTAAAAGATATGAATATAAAAACTAACCTGAAACTGCAGCTTACAACTGAACAAATTTTTTTCTAAAAATACCTCACTTTCATTTTTAATTTAAAGAAAAGTAGTAAGACAGCATCTTAAAATATATGAATAAATCTAAACTAGTTCAATGTAAGATTTTTTCCATAGTCTTACCGGCCCCCAGCCCGTTTTGCAGGGCTTTTAAGCTGATCAGTCTTCCCTAAAATGGTGCTCAGAGTCTGAACTTCTCTAGTCCTGACTCCCTGGAGCTGATACAAGCTCTGCTGAAGGGAGAAGTAAAGAATTGGGCTTTTTCACATGTATTTTCCAGTTTGAGGAAGAAATAAACATTGGGTATGTGTGTTTGAAAATTTAAGTATAAGAAATACACATCTGTGTGTTTTTTTTTAAAAAAGCTGTTGTGTCATGAATGTCTTTTCTCAAAGTAGAAAGACTTTGTAACAACACAACAGAGCACTTGTTCGCAAAATTCCTGATGTCTTATTTTTCTGTTGTTCATTGTCACCCTTACAATATTTAATATATGGGAGGTTTTGGAAAATCCTGAGTGTAGGAAAGTGAATGATCGGCCTCCTGCTGTTTTTGTCCTTAACCTAAGCTTGGACAGCTTAGACTCTTTTCCTACTGTCAGGGTTCTGTGGTACTGCTATCCATGGCTGGCTCAGTGTGTGGCACACCAAAGATCTGTCCGTTTGGCATTCCTATTTGAGAAAGCTCTACAGTTGAAATGTGGCTAGTGTAACTGAGGAAATGAATTTTAACTTTATTATGATTAATTTAAATTCGTATTCAGATAACCACAAGTCACTAATGGCTACCATCTTGGACAATTCAAATATATAATATTTCCATCATCACAGAACGTTCTCTTGGACAGCTCTGCTCTAGAGTTCTCTTTCTAAGACGCCCATGGGCTTGGCACAAGTCTCTGAACAAGTAGACTGTTTCCCCAGCATTCTAATTTATAAAATGGAGGTGGAGTGTGGATGAGCTTTGGTTGCCAAGAATATTAATATGTGAACAAAAACACTGTGTAGAACTTCGTTTCCTAAGGAAAACACACATCTTAAAAATACCACGGAAAACAGATGATAGCATTTCTTAGAGTAATAACTGTTAAAAGATGTCTAGTAACTGCTAGCACAATGGTTTGATTGAGAGAATTTATGCTAATGTATCTTTGGAGGATCTATAATCCGTTATTACATTTTTCATTTAGGTACTTAAAGCTTTCACCAAAACACCCAGAATCAAATACCGCTGGAATGGACATCTTTGCCAAATTCTCTGCATATATCAAGAATTCAAGGCCAGAGGCCAATGAAGGTAAAAAAACCAAATGATTGAATTAACACTGTAGAACCATTCCCCCCCGCCCCGCAAAAATACCCCAAAACAAAACAAAAACAGGAACAAAGACCAAAAACCCCTATTATGACAGTGATTATAAATGATTACTTTGGAGGCCAGACATTCCCATAAGTATCAAAAACTGGCTTTCAGAGTTGATCAGAGATTTGAGGATAAAGCAGGGTAAGTCCTTAAATTGCTTTTTTCTCTGTTTCTTGCTAGTGGGACCGTGCCTAGCATAAAGTAGATGTGTGATAAAATGTTTATTGAATAAATTTGTTCTCATATTCTTCTGAGAAGTTACCACGAAGGGAGCTATACAGAAAACTGCGGTGCCTCAGAAACAGTGGACCGGGTGGTTGTGGTTGTTGGAATAGACAGATACAGCGTAATTTAAACTGTTCCCAAATCTTTGTTTATTATTCGTACCAGCAACCTGAAGTCAGCCTGGGTGGATTTTTGTGCTAATTACCCTTAAGAGCAGTTTTTGGAGTTGCTCTAAGAGAGATTTGGACTCACCAGCCTTCCAAATTTCTCCGTATCCTAAAATTAAGATTTTAGTTTCAAGTCATATTTTCATGGTGAGAATTGTTTAGGTAGTACAGATGCAACTTCTTTCTTTTATTTATTAAAAGACACTATCTTATTGTTTCATTTACCAAACTTACATATAGTAAAGGGAAGCCTCTTAGAAAGAGGTCCCATTTAATGAACCTTGTCTTAACGACACCATTCAGTCATTTCCCCTTTTCTTCTCTTTGGGGTGTTAAGCATTGTTCTTCCTGGGGAAAACTATATAGAGAGAGCATTAGTGTTTAATTAAAAGTAACAATAATAACCGAAGAGCCAACTCCTGAAGACACTATAATCCATCATAATTTTAGACTCTTTGGTAGCTTGGGTGGGTTTCTTTGGGTAGAGTTTATGGCAGCAAATGAGCAAGAATACCAAAGGGGAAAAAATATCAGTGCTGGTTAAGCAAGAATAAACATATTTTAAAAAATTGAAACATTTGCTGATTTCCTTATGTTATTTCAGTGGGTGGATTTCCAAGCTATTCAGGCTTTTATTTTTTCTATAGCGAAGGGAAAAAAGGGAAAACGTTAGTGCTCAGGCCTGCCTTATTAAATGTGTTTCAGTAGCTGCCTTAGTTTGGAAGCAATTTTCCTTAGTAATTGGCTTTTTTTCTGACTACTGTTTCTGTCTGAGAATTTTATATACTCGGTAAACAGTTATACTGGAGCCCCTCCTATCCACAGACAGTATCTTTTCTGTTCTACCCTCCTTCCTGCAGGTGACTGTTCTTTTTACACCCAGATGCTCTTGCTGCATAGTTCTTTGAACTCTCTTAGTTAAAGTCATAATGTTTTTATTTCTCTGTGTGACTTTTGGAAACTAGAGGGTGGTTGAATTTATTTTGACACTTGGTGGGGAGGAGAGGGAAATAAAATGTGTTTGCTTAAAAAAAAAAACAAACCAATTGCTTTGAGGGATGGGATGGGGGTAGAGAATAGGGGAGAAAGTGACTCATTTAAGTATAACTTTGTATTCTATATTTTCCTATCAATTTGTTACTGTCTTAAGTAGCCACCTACACTTACTGTTCTTAGAATGCTGTAACCAATAAGAACAAACAACATAATGGATTATATAGTGCAGAACTTAGAAGGCTTTTTACATTAAATTACCTATTGGTAAATAAGAATTCCAGTTACCAAGCAACTTCCCCCCACAGTGGCCTGTCACTGCCATGAGACTTTAGAAAACAGTATTCCAAATCACTTTGGAGCTTAACGGGTCTCCCTTATGTATATTTGTTGCAGGGGTCTTATGTGTCTGTTTAGTGCAATTAAATGCCTTAAATAAGTCTTAGTCATCCACCTCCTAATTCCCCCAAACAATAAACAACTTACATGTAGATGGATTTGTCATTTTACATGGTAAATCAGAGTAGGCAAGCCCTTGATTAGTTTTAAAAACCTATTAAATGTTTTACAAAATCCAATGTGTTTGGACAATTTTAAGACCTTTTAAGAGCTAATTCTAAGTAAGGGATTAGATGCCTAGATGCTACAGCAATTGGGCTAGTGAAAGTGAAAGAGAAGGGCCAATGCTTATATTGGGGTACAAAGTAAGCAAATATGATTTAAAGAATAAAATAAATAAAAGGAAACATAGATAGATAGATAGATAGATAGATAAAACATATAATTCTTTTGGTAACATGTCCAAGGTGTTTGGGAGTAACAGTTTGTGTTTTTTTTGAAGCATTAAAAGAGAAATTAATGGGTAATTCCTTTTATGGGATGGGTTCATTATGACCTGTCCCAGATCTCCTAAGTTTTTTTCAGTCCTGTGATTTCATTCATTTATATAATTTATTAAGCTCCCAAATGTAACTAATAGATAATTTATTAGTCTGTTGATGTTTATAATATTCTTAAGAGATCAGCGAATTTAGCAGTGATGAAATCGACCATTATAGCCTCCGAGGCATATTTCTTAATATCCCAATTCCCATTTTCAAATGGAGGCAAGGAATCTTTAGATTCTGATTAGTTCCTTTTTATTCAAGATTTATTCTCCCTCCCTACTTGCCTCCCTCTCTCCATCCCTCTCTCTCTTTCTCTCTCTCTCTCTCCCTCTGGAAAAGTGTGTGGAATCAGAGGATGGTTGTTTATCATTGTAGCAATGAAACTGCATTGGGTATTTAATCATGTTTACATACTTATTACCTCTCCCTGTTTTCCACTGATGTGTTACCTGGCATTTAAAAATTGCTTGTGTAAGATTACCCTTTTATTAAAACTAGCAGTAGCTTTAAAAACTAGCAGTAGTTTTGTCCATGTAAGTGCTCATAATTCTTTTCTTCACTGTAAATTATATTGTTTTTCTACAACAGTAACTGTCTTGTTACATTTAATGCTTTTTGCCTTGCGCTTACTCATTCAAATTATACAAGTAGTAGAATAACGCATGCTTATTGAAGAAGTTAAAATAGTACAGAAATTAATAAAATTTCAGTGCCCCTTCTTAGTCACATCATATACACTCTTCCCCAGCAGTTAGTATGTATCCTTCTTTTTTTCTATGCACACATTGTACTTAAATGTGTATTTATATATATATACATTCTGCAGTTATCTTTATCATGTATTATATGGTAGAAATACTTCCATATCAAAATGTAGATCTACCTCATTTTTTAGAAATGCTGCTTAATATTCCATAATATGGATTTTTAGTTAACTATTTCCTTACTGATAGACATTTAGATTGCCTCAAGTTTTTTATTATGACAAACTGTGCTGCCAGTGAATGTCCTTGTGCTAGATTTCAAATAGGTCAAAAGGTTTTGTTCTCCAAAGCCTATAATAGTTTATATTCCCACTAATGTGAAAGTATTCATTTCCCCACACTTCTGACCCTGGTGTGTTTGTGTGTGTCTGTGTATGAGAGAGAGCGTATGTGTTAATATTTTGATTTTCACAATTAATTTAAAAACTGATTTTATGGCCTCTGTGGTACTTAGTAATTTTTTTGAGAACTTTTGAAATACCTCCTTAGAGATATGGCATTACTATAGTAGGGGTATTAGAGAATAATAGTGCTACTTTTTAATTACAAAAGACAAGGAGCTTAAAAAAAAAAAAAGCGCTACATTTTTTTTTTAATTAATTTTTTTTTTTTTTTGGCTGTGTTGGGTCTTCGTTTCTGTGCGAGGGCTTTCTCTAGTTGTGGCAAGTGGGGGCCACTCTTCATCGCGGTGCGCGGGCCTCTCACTATCGCGGCCTCTCTTGTTGCGGAGCACGGGCTCCAGATGTGCAGGCTCAGTAGTTGTGGCTCACGGGCCTAGTCAGGAGCTACTTTTTGATGGACTGCTACTGCCTTCTAGTGGTTAATCTTGACATTTTCTTTATCTTAACCAATTTCACATTCCTTTGTGATGGTTTGTCTTTAAAACTTTATTGTCTTTTTACCTCGTTTTTCTTTGTTTTGTTGTCCATTCATTAGTTTGATACATAAAAATTGTATCAAACTAATTCAGCATTCTTTGTTTTCATTAACATACCCTTTACTCTGACATTCTTAACTATGAAAAATCACTAACACTGGTCGAGTACAGCAGTTCAACTTCATTGCAGGTACTTTGCTACGTCCAAAATTACAGAGCAGTAATTGTAATGTTCTGCTAGCTTCTGAATTTTAGTCCATGCCTTACAGCTAGGATCATAAGCGTTGTATGTTATAAACCTTGGAAATTTAGGATATTTTATTTCTCTATTGGATACTTTTGAGAGTTAATTCAGGAAAAGGATTAATTTAGAGTAGATCAGAGATCATAAACTTGCTTGCACTTGTTATACCACTCAAGTGCCGTTTGAGACATTATTTCAGTGTTTGAATTCAGTATTATCTTCCTTATAAGTCATGATCCTGTTGATTGTAATCTGATCAAAGAACAAGTCCTTATATCTAATATGTATTTATTCTGTATTCACTGCTTTTGACAGGAAGCATATTGAATCTGTAAAAGTTTGTTCTTTTACAGTCCTGAGATTCTACTATCTCCTTTTTTTCTTTTTAAGTGCAACCATGAAAATTTTCCATCATGCCCTGGACTCCTTACTAACGTAGCTGTTTCTCACATTGCATTTTCTTGTTAATTTATAAACTTTACATTTCAGCTGACTGCGTGCATTATTAACAGCTTGTGTGTAAGTAATAAAAGGTTATATTTATTGCCTTTGTATTTTTGATCTTTTATCTTTAAATGGCTTGATTCCCTGTCACTTCCCCAGTTGCAGTTAAGCTCCCCTAACTCCTCAACTTTATTTTACTGGGTTCTATTGGCCTGTTTCTTAACTATTTTCTCTAAGAAATAAACTAGCTTGATCCTGGCTATGGCTAGAGTGACTTTCTATTAATAAAACAGGTAGTTCTTTGATCTTAATCTTGTTGTCTATCACTTGACATAACACATTCCAATTTGTTTGATATTTACCTAGGTAAAAAATATTACCAGTTCTTTTTTACATTTTTTAAATGGCTACGTGCTCCATAGCAATATGTAGTACCTACCTTATTCTCAGCTTCCCACGAAGATATAAAAGTCAAGTATAAATATCTTCAATCATCTGACTTTAAAAGTGTCTATTCTACATTTTCACCTAATTGCCTTTTGAACTTCCTTCATACATTTATGAAACTCAAAACTCTTATACTTAACTATTGGCCTTTCTCAGTCTTGTCCAGACATAGACCAAATGTCCACCATATGCTGAGGTAAAGTGCCGTGAATTTAAGGGGATATGCAGAAGAAGAAGCATAAGACACAGACTTTACCTTCAAAGAACATATAGTACGGTTGGGGAGCAAGAATGATGCATTAATTTTAACAAGAATATGAAGAAAGAAGTTCATGATTTAGTAGACTATCATTTTAATATAAACCAGCCCTGAGTTTAAAAATTTACCAGCTTTAAAAATCTAATAGTAATAGAAAGTACCCATATCAAGGACTGAATACAACTAATACATTTTATGAAACCATTTAAAAACTACAAGGTATTCAGTTATCAGATACTTTAAAATAACTTATATATATTCAAAAGTAAAAGAACAAGGTGAAAATTGCAGCAAAGAACTGGACATTGTAAAAAGAATCAAATGGAAGTTCTAGAATTTAAAAATGTAATATCTGAAATTATGAACTCAATAGATGAATTTAACAGAGTAGACAATGATGAGAAAGTATTAGTGAACATGAAGATACGGCAGAAGGTAATAGCTAATGGAAGCACAGAGAGATAAAAAGACAAAACCAACAAAAAAACAAACCACAGAAAAGAGTGTAAGACATGTGGGGCACAATAAAAAAAGTTTGACATGTGTATAACTGGAATCCCAGAATAAGAGGAAAAAATGGAGTTGAAGCTATGGTTAGATAATTGCCAAGAATTTTCCAAACTGATGAGAGATAACAAGCCATGGAGTCAAGCATTACAAAACCCAAGCAGGACAAATAAAACTATACCTGTATACATCATAGTCAAATTGCTGAATACCAGAGATAGAATCTTAAAAGTGACAGAGAGAAAGCTCTTCAAGGTAAAAGCAGTAAGACTGAGCACTGATTCTTAACAGAAACAGTGGAATCCAGAAGACAGTGTTATGAGATCTTCAAAGAGTTAAAAGAAAACGAATTAGAATTCTGTAAGCCGTGACATACCCTCCAAAAGTGAAAGCAAACACATCCAAATATTTTATTTTTGCCTCAAGATGTGACATTTATGTTTACAGCCCTGGATCCATATACTTGCTGACCAGTCAGCTTTTTCTTACTGCCTCTTCTGTGAGCCTCTAAAATTCACAGTTCAATTTATAATTTCAGGTAGTCATAACAAGTCAAATTCCAAGATGTCAGATCTCCTTTCTTTGATTTTGAGAAAAGGCAAAGTCTCTTTATTTCAGTATCTATAAGATAGGATAATATCTACCCATCCTATGTCCCATGGCTGCTCTGAGAATCAGTTCTCTTAACATATGTTCACCAAGTTTTTCAACTGAAAAATACTATAAGAATGTAATGATTAATATATTAGTTTTTTATTTATGAATTTTAAATGGTAAAAGCAAAGTAGACATTTTCAAATAAACAAAAACTGAACATTCATCTCAGCAGACTCACACTAAACAAAATACTAAAAGTAGTTTTTCAGGCAGAAGGAAAATGATTTCAGATGAACACCCAGAGATGCAGGAAGGAAGGGAAAGCAAAGAGTAGTATAAATATATTATAAAATATAAATGAATACTGTCTGTATAGAAGAGTAGTGTCTTCTGGGATTTAAAATATATGTCAAGGGACTTCCCTGGTGGTGCAGTGGTTAAGAATCTACCTGCCAGTGCAGGGGACATGGGTTCAATCCCTGGTCTGGGAAGATATCACGTGCCACAGAGCAACTAAGCCCATGCGCCACAACTACTGAGCCTCCACTCTAGAGCCCACAAGCCACAAGTACTGAGCCCGTGTAGGGCCCGCGTGCTGCAACTACTGAAGCCCGCGTGCCTAGAGAAAGTCCATGCACAGCAATGAAGACCCAACGCAGTCCAAAAAAAAAAAAGTCAAATTAATACACAAAACAATAGTAGTGTGTGAGACAGGAGGGAAATTAAATACAGTTAGAGTGTTCTAAGGTCCTTGCATTATCCTGGAAGTGGTAAAAGTTATAATTAAGCTTTAGTTAAGTCAAGGAAACAAAGTCTAGCAAAAGAATGTGTGATACTATGATCCAGCAATCCCACTACTGGGCATATACCCAGAGAAAACCACAATTCAAAAAGACACATGCACCCCAATGTTCATTGCAGCACTATTTACAATAGCCAGGTCATGGAAGCAACCTAAATGCCCATCGACAGATGAATGGATAAAGAAGATGTGGTACATATATAAAATGGAATATTACTCAGCCATAAAAAGGAACGAAATTGGGTCATTTGAGACATGGATAGATCTAGAGACTGTCATACAGATTGAAGTAAGAAAGAGAAAAACAAATATATATTAACGCATATATGTGGAACCTAGAAAAATGGTACAGATGAACCGGTTTGCAGGGCAGAAATTGAGACACAGATGTAGAGAACAAACGTATGGACACCAAGGGGGGAAAGCCGCGGGGGCTGGGGATGGTGGTGTGATGAACTGGGCGATTGAGATTGACATGTATGCACTGATGTGTATAAAATTGATGACTAATAAGAACCTGCTGTATAAAAAAATAAATAAAATTCAAAAATTATAAAAAAAAAGAATGCATGATACACAGGTAGAGGGGGAAATGAATAATAATTTTTAAAAAACTTAATCCAAAAGAAGGCAAGAAAGAAGAAGAGAACACAGAGCAGGAGGGCAAATAGAAAACAAACGTATGATGGTAGTTCTAAACCAGTTTGTAGTCATTATGTTAAATGTAAATGATTCAAATACTCCAAGTAGAACACAGAGTTTGCTAACTGCATTAAAAATGTGTTGCTTATGTACAAGAAGGAATTCTCTCTTTCTCCCTCCCTCCCTCCTACATTTGAAATAGACACCAATAGATAAATAGACAGACCTATAGGCTGACTGACCCAGGAAAGTTGAATGTAAAATGGTGTAAATACTAACCAAAAGAAAGTTGGCAAAACTATGCTGACATTGCACACAGTAGACTTTGAGGAAAGAAGTATTGCAAGAGATAATGAAACATGTTTCAGACTAATTTAAAAAGATTAACCTACCAGGAAAATAAACTAATTCTAAATTTGTGTAACCAAATAACTACCCTCAAAATATATAAACCAGATTGACAGAGCTAAAAGAGAAATAAACTAATCCACAATCTCGGTGGGAGATTTTAGCTTACTCCCTTAGTAACTGTTAGAATCTGCCAAAAAGAAAAATTCAGTGAGAATACAGAAGAATTGAATAATACAATGAACAAATTTAATCTCATTGATATATAAATTTAATCTCACTGTGCCCCACAACTACAGAATATACCCTTGTTTTTCAAATGCACATGGAACACAAAATTGACTGTAAAGCTGAGCCATAAAGCAAATCTGAAAAATTTTCTAAAAAATGGAAATTGAAATCGTATAGAATATTTTCCCTGACCACAAAGAAAAGCTAGATATCAGTAACAAAAGTACAGCTAGAAAATTTCTACATGTTTGAAAATTAAGCAGTGCATTTCTCAATAACCCATGGGTTGAAGAATAACATGATGAAAATATAGCATGTCTAAATTTATATGCTACCACCACTAAAGCTGTGTTCAGAGGAAAATTTATAGCTCTAAATGCATATATTAGAAAAAAGAAGGGACTTCCCTGGCGGTCCAGTGGTTAAGACTCCGTGCTCCCAATGCAGGGGGCCTGGGTTCAATTCCTGGTCAGGGAACTAGATCCCGCATGCCGCAGCTAAAGGATTCTGTGTGCCACAACTAAAGATCCTGCATGCTGCAACTAAGACCTGGTGCAGCCAAATAATGAATGAATGACAAAAAAGAAGAGCTAAAAATTGGTAACCTTAAAGTATCCACCTCAGGAGTTTAGTTAGATCAGCAAATCAAGAAGGTAGAAGGAATGAGATACTAAAAGAGTAGAATTTTATGAAATAGAAAACAAATGTGACAGGATTTGGAAAGCTAAAAGTTAGTTCTTTGAAAAGTCTAATAAGAAAATTGATAAAATCCTTGACAAGAAAAATTAAGAAAAGTGAGAGAAGGCAGCAATAACCAATATTAGGAATAAAGGGATTACTACAGATCTTGCATTTAAATGATTTTTGGATATTATGACAATGTTTATAAATTTTTTTAAAAAATTATTTAATTTATTTTTATATTTGGCTGCGTTGGGTCTTTGTTGCTGCGCGTGGGCTTTCTTTAGTTGCAGTGAGCGGGGGTCAGTCTTCATTGCAGTGTGCAGACTTCTCATTGCGGTGGCTTCTCTTGTTGCAGAGCACGGGCTCTAGGCATGCGGGCTTCAGTAGTTGTGGCATGCGGGCTCTAGAACACAGGTTCAGTAGTTGTGGCGCACAGGCTTAGTTGCTCCGCAGCATGTGGGATCTTCCCGGACCAGGGATCGAACCCATGTCCCCTGCATTGGCAGGCGGATTCTTAACCCCTGTGCCACCAGGGAAGCCCTATGCTTATAAATTTGAAAACACTATTGCATAAATTTACAGAAAGTACAGTGTAAGAAAATTGTTGCGAGAACGGATTCAAGATGTGAATCATCTTATATCTATAATTAAAAACCATTTCACAAAGATGGCTTCACTGATGGACTCTTCTAAGCATTTGGGAAAGATGTAACATCAGTCTTGCATATACTCTTCCAGGAAACAGAAAAGAGGAAATACTTTCCAACTTGCTTTTTGAGGTCAAACCACACAAAAACATCAAAAGAAAGTAACTTTCAGGCCAGTCTCTCTCAAACATAGCTGTAAAAGCCTAAAACAAAATATGCCAAATCCAGCAATATGAAAAAAGATAATGCACATAACCAAGTTGAGTTTAATTCAGGAATGGAAGATTGTTTGGACATTCAAAAATCTATTTGAATTATTACAATAATAGAATAAAAGAAAAGTTATGTGATCATTTCAATTGATGCAGAAAAAGTACTTGATAAAATTTAATACTTATGATTAAGATGTTTATTTTTTAAAAATTTGCAAAAAAGATATAGCAAGGAATTTCCTTAATCTGACAGAAAATCTGCAGAAAAGTTACAGCAAGCATCATAATAGGGGAGTAGTGAAAGATTTCCTCTTGAAATTGAGAATTAAAGAAGGATGCTTACTGTCACCACTTCTATTTAGCATTGTACTGGAGGTCTTGGCCAGTATAATAGGCAAGAAAAAGTAATGAAAGGTATGAGACTTATAAAAGAAGGGATAAATTTGTCATATTCTTAATATAATTGTACATGTAGAAAATCTAAAATAATCTACTGGTAAACCATAAGAATAAAAAAAAGTGAATTAGCAGGGTGGTTGCATATGAGGCTATTATAAAAATCAATTGTATTTGTGCATGTTAGCAAGAAACAATAGAAAATGTGATAAAAATATTTATACAATAAAAAATGTCAAATATTTAGGAATAAATTTAACAGAAATGGGCAAGGCCTCTACATAGAAAACAAAAGAAATTGAAATTTCTTTCAATTTCATAAAATAAAAAAATTTTAAAAGAAATGATATTCATAGATTGGGAGACTCAAAATTATAAAGATGCCAGTTTGCAAGTTGGGGTTGTGTTGAATCTATAGATTATTCAAAAGTCCAACAGCACGTGCGTGTGTGTGTGTGTGTGTGTGTGTGTAAATTAACATGCTAATTGTATAGTTTATTAGGGAAATATAAGGAGCCAAGAATAGCCAAGATGATCTTGAAGAAAGATGTGTTTGAAAACTTCCACTACCTGATATCAAGACTTGTTATAAAGGTACAATAGTTAAAACAGTGTGGTATTTACAGAAGGGTAGGCAAATAGAACAGTGGAACAGAATATAGAGTCAAGAAAATATCCCTATCTCACACCATACACAATCAATTCTAAGTGGATTGTAGATATAAATATGAATGGTAAATAATATATCTTCTAGAAGATAATGGAGAATAGCTTCATAATTAGGGAGTAGGTAAGGTTTCTTAAGCTGAACACAAAGTACTGATCATAAAAGAAAAAAAATAAATTGGACTACATTAGGTTTAGTAACTTAAGTTCATCAAAAGTCACCATTAAGCAAGTGAAAAGGGAGAAGGTATGCATAATACATATAACCACAAAGGATTTGCATCTGCATGTATAAAGACTGCAAGTCAGTACAACAGACAGTCCAAGAGAAAAATGAGCAAACAGCACTTTACAAAAAGAGGATATCCAAAGAGTCAATAAATATGAAAATACGTTAAACCGAATTTGTCATACCCAAGAATGGTTAAAATTATAGAGACCAGCAATACCAAATGTTGTTGAAGATGTGAAGTAACTGGAACATCCATACACTGCTGCTTGCTGTGCCGAACTTGGAAAACTGATCACAGTTTCTACTAAAGCTGAACACACACATACCCTATAACCTACATCTCCATTTTAAAAAATTGAAAAAAAAATTTTTATTGAGGTATCATTGACATATATTTTATTAGTTTCAGATGTACTACAGGGTTTGATATTTGTATACGATGTGAAATGATGACCACGATAAATCTAGTTAGCATCAATCACCACATGTAGATACAAATTTTTTTTCTTGTGATGAGAACTTTTAAGATTTACAACTCTTAGCAACTTTCAAATATGCAGTACAGTATTATTAACTGTAGTCGCCATGCTGTACATTACATCATTTTCACTCCATCCATTTTGCCCACCCCCTGCCTGTGGCAACCACAAATCGGTTCTCTATATCTATGAGCTTGTTTGTTTGTCTGTCTTTTAAGAGTCTACATATAAGTGAGATCATATGGTATTTGTCTTTCTCTGTTTGACTTACTTTACTTAGCATAATGCCCTCAAGTTTCATCTGTGTTGTTGCATATGGTAAGATTTCATTCTTTTTTGTAGCTTAATAATATTCCATTGTATGCATGTGATGTATGTGTGTGTGTGTGTGTGTGTGTGTGTGTGTGTGTGTGTGTGTATATACACCACATTTTCTTTATCCATTCATTTGTCATGGGCACTTAGGTTGTTTCCATATTGGATAAATACCCAGAATTGATATTGCTGGATTACATGGTAGTTCTGTTTTTAATTTTTTGAGGAACCTCCATACTGTTCTCCACAGTGGCTGCACCAATTTACACTCCCATCAACAGTGCCTAAGGGTTCCCTTTTCTCCACATCCTCGCTGACACTTGTTATTTCTTGTCTTTTTGATTATGACCATTCTAACAGGTATGAGATATCTCATCCACAATTCCATTTTTGATTGGAATATGAATAGATGCACACCAAGAGATTTGCACAAGAATGTTTGTTACACCGTTAGTCATAATCCCCAACTGTAAACAACACAAATGTCATTAACAGTAGAATGGATATATATTTATTCTATAATCATATAATGAAATGCCGAATAATGACAAAAATGTATTATCTGCCTCACACAACACCATCAGTGATGTTCCTTAGGGTTCTGTCCTAGGCCCTCTGCTTCTCCTTCATTTCCATGGCTTCAGCATTCATTTGTGCTTTCAGGACTTACAAATATATTGCCCCAGCCTAGTCTATTCCAGACTAGAACTCAACTGTCTGTAGACATCGCTGCTCAGATGTCTTACAGACATCTCAAAGTCAGCATATACTGAACTCATCTCCACATTTCCTGAATCTGCTTCTCCTCTAGGAAGGTACATGTCTCAGCAATGGTACCAGCATTCACCCTGGGAATCTTTTGTTGATCAGCTTCTCTATACTACTTGCATTCCCCAAAATATAAACTGAGAGTAGGAACATTTTATGTTTTATTCAGTAGTGAATTTAACGATGCTTGGAACAAAACTTGGCATGTAGTAGGGCCTCCATTTGTATTTTGTTGAATACTTCTATCCTCCTTTTTCCATATTCAGTTTGGTTTCCAAGCTCAGTAGGTTTTTATCTCCTAAGTACTTCTAAAATCCTTGTAATGCCTACAGCCCCTACCTAGCTAAGACTACCATCTATTGTCTGGACTACTTTGAAGGGATCAAGGGATGAGTCAGTGGGAGCAGTTTGGAAGAAGAGGTATAGGGTTAGGACATTAATGTTGCTGGTGAAATATCTAATATACAGCATGTAAAACTTTGCCTTTTTCTGTGATGGATCCAACTTTATTCAAACATAACTAATATGGAGTGTCACCTCATGATTTTAACTTTCTTTTATGGCCAAGTACTGTACTCATCAGTGTGAACCCATCTATTCTGGGAGTGGGAGGTGAAGGTGACTTGAGAGGATAAAAGACAAAAAGGGATAAGGGAGGATCTGTCTTTTGTTATTTCGTATTCCTTTCTAATGATGTTCCCATCCCCTCTTTGCTAAGGGTCACTAACCTTGACTTTCTAGATATACAGGGTGGCTGCATCCCGCTTCTCTCTGAATTATAGCATATAGTAGCTTGATCTATTTTGCTAATGAGGCCTCCAATTCAGTTTGTAAATTGAACTTTCTAATCTGACCTCTTTTTCATGTTATTATAAGATAGTGCTATTTCTGGCTTCTTATGTATATTAAGGCAGTGCAAAAACTTCAGGCTTCTCTGCTTGGAGTGCTTGGATTGGAGTTTCTTAACACAGTTCATGGATATAAATCCAAATATTTTTACGGGAACGGGACTTAAAATTGAGGGCAAGAATCTGTCTCGGCAAGATTTTCTTTCCTAGATTTGAAATAATAGGTTTGCATTTTCTCACCCATTTTTTCCCCCAGTTTAAATATCAACTGTGTTGGGCCATGATGTGTTTGTATATGGGGCATTTAGTTATTAACAAATTTTTATAGATACCACTATCTGAAGTTATCATGCTTGTTTTTATCTATAATTTTATCTATAAATTTGTTTTTCTTATCTCTCTCCCCCAAGTAAATAAGCTCCATGAGAGCAGGAACCTTGTCTGTTTTGTTCTCCAGTGTCAGAGAAACATTTGACAAATAGTTATTGACTGAAGGAGTAATGCTTCTACTTGGGGCTTGGGTGGTTTTCCTTAGAGTATTTCCATCTTTCTTTCAGCCTTGGAGAGGGGTCTCTTGAAAACACTGCAGAAACTGGATGAATATCTGAATTCTCCCCTCCCTGATGAAATTGATGAGAATAGTATGGAGGACATTAAGTTTTCCACACGTAAATTTCTGGATGGCAATGAAATGACACTAGCTGATTGCAACCTGCTGCCCAAACTGCACATTGTCAAGGTAGGCCTGCAGGATGTGGGGCACTATTACACCTAGTATCTGTTTACTAAGACAGCACTTCCTCTGTGTAAAACTTTGCTGATCTTCTGACACACACTATTTAGCACCCCCCAAATAGTGTAACTTAATGTTGTTCAGGCAATAGTTGAAACACCCTAGGGTTGATTAAATGGAAAATTATGTCTTAAAATCAAGGCATATGAGAAATAGGATTTTTTTTTTCTGTGACTGCATAAAAATTCAAAGATGTAACAGATAACTTTGAAGTGGTGGCTACACTGACTTATAGCATCAAACTTTGTTCTCTGATCACCTGGCTTTTTCTTTTCAAGGCAGAAAATATTTATTGAGCATTTATTGTGTGAAACACTATGCTATATAGGATGGTTGTGCAGTAAAGATCAAGATGAAGAAAAACAGAGATCTAAACTAGTGTGTGTGTGTTTAAAGTATTTATCCAGTGGTTATACTTGGCTGTTTCTCTGGATGGCCAAGGCAGGCATTTGCAATGACCATCACACTTCTGGATCTCTGGTGTAGTGTGCAGTCCTTATCATTATTTAAAAGTCTAGTTAGAATGAAGGTGACAGACTTTAGGTAGAAGCAGTTTTCAGAGATTCACAGAATTTGCCCTGAAATCAGATATATGTCTGGTTTATAAGACATGGCATATAAATGTTAACTTTTGATCTCTTTGTATTTCAGGTGGTGGCCAAAAAATATCGCAACTTTGATATTCCAAAAGGAATGACCGGCATCTGGAGATACTTAACTAACGCATATAGTAGGGATGAGTTCACCAATACCTGCCCCAGTGATAAGGAGGTTGAAATAGCATATAGTGATGTAGCCAAAAGACTTACCAAATAAAGTAGCACTTACGAGAGAGATGTCTTCACATCTTCCCCTGACTAAGAACATGCTTTTCCTAACAGACTGCTCCTCTTCCTATAAAGTAGAAACTTTATTTTGTACAAACATGCAGTTATTCCAGATTAGGATAAAGGATAGACAAGGTATAGTAGCTATCTTTAAATATATACTCCTAAGCAGTATTATTTTAAAATTCTTTTACCCTGCCTACCTCCCCTACCCTGTATCCTCCTCTCTAATTTGGAGACACTCCATAAAAACTTTTCACTTTAAAGGCAGTTTGCCATCTCTCTAGAGCCCTCACCACTGTCTCCATTCACTGTGTATAGATGGCAGAACTTTTGAGGTGCACTGTTTAACTGTTAAAATAGTAATCACAACCTCATCAGGCCCAAACTGGTGCATAATGCACGGTACAAGGAATATTTATGTATTTTTGGAATTTTATAATATTTAGTAAGAGTATATGAAAGGATTGCTACTGTATCAAAATATTCTGTTTCAATTTAGTCTATCCTGGATATGTACTAAAGGATGTTACCACCAGAGGAGAGAGCCTTCTACAGAAAGTCACTACAGATTTTGCTATTTTACTTTGTATGTGGATTTTTACTTTTTCCTAAACGCATTTATCCTTCATATCAATTATAATATCTGACACTATGTAGAAGCTAAAAGTCTAGAGGGAGGAACAATACTTGCAAGATCTTCTTCAAGCCTTTTATGCATATGAGAGAAACCAATGGGCACCTGATACTCTCTGTCTAAATATGTTACTGGTTATATATATTTTGCCCAGTGCCATTCATTTGGAACATTATTACTTTCTTCCTTTATTTTAAAAATGCTCCTTTTTTAGGTAAGCATCGGCCTTGCTGTTTGTAGATCGTTTGAGCAACACTACGTAAACTGATATTTAGTTGATTTAGCTCTAGCAGTACAATGATTAGTAATGTAAAAATTAACCTAAGGAATGTAGTGTGGGTTTGTCAAAATATCAAGTAGAATTTTGTTTCTAAAGCACATTTAATGTGGATAATCTAAAGAATGCATTATCCATCCTATATTAAAAACAAGGTAAAACACATAGATTACCCATTTACTGTTAGACTTTGGGTAGAGGATGGTTCACTTCTTTTGGACTAAATTATAGTTGTCATGGTGACTACATATTGACTGCAGTTTTGCCTAATCTCAATCATTGCACTTCCTTCAATTAAATTTTCCTACAGCCACATTGAGGAATAGCAGTCTTCATGTTTGTTTGTTTCTTAAATTGAAGTCCTAAACCAGGAATTATTTGTGTTGTAACAAGGGAGGATGAACTTGGTGAAAATAAAACAAAAGTTTGCTATGTATTTATTCATTAAAAAAAAAAAAGACTTTCTATGTAATACTCCAAAGACTGTGATTGTGACTATAATAATGTTTTGGTAATTTTTATACCTAACTTGTTTAAGAAATGCTATTTCTCATAGGCTGCTTTTGGAAATTTTAAGTATATTGCTTTAAAATGGCAGTGTTTTCTTCCTATGATATGCTAACATTTAGTAAGCACTGGCTTTATGGAAGCAGCTTGATTTTTTAATAAGCATTCTGCATTTTTTAAACTTATCAGTGATTAGCTTGGTATAGAAAGATAAGAAAAACTCCATATTGTATCCATTTGGCTCAGGGAGATTTCTTTGCTTTACCTTTCTTAGAACTCCTTATTGCTGATCAAAAGTTTGGGTACCCACCTTTTTGTAATAAAATGTTGGATGATGATTTATCTTGTTCCAGGAAGAAGCATTATCAGGTTATATATTGAGAAATTCTATAGCAGTAGCTTCCGTGGGTGAATATGTCACCTCTGCACCAATACACAGACAGCCATCTTCACTTTTCGCTTACTTTTACAATAGTGGTAACTTGGCATCAGGTGATATTGAATCTTGCCTCATAGCTTAAAGCATGGAAAAGATTCAAGAGAAGTGGGGGTGTCTATTTCAAGTGAACAGTGGACTAAGTGGTGCAGAGTAGAGGGCTAATGAGGAAAGAGCTACAGTCCTCCAAACGGATGAAAAAACACATTCTGAAACTCAGTTGTGAAGTGTTTTCCACTTTGGATATTTATTCTCTTCTTCTTCTTCTTCTCCTTTTAAAAAATTTATCCCGTGATTGTACTTGGCTGTCTCTCTGGATGTCCAAGGAAGGCAGGGTCTATCTGTTATAATTTTGATGAAGGCAGAATTATTTTTCTGTTGAAAGACAGATCTTATTACTTTATCAGGGAAGTTAGATGAGGTTGAGATTGGCAGATGGACAAAAGCTAGTAAGAAAGATAATCCTAGAATATGCTTGTTACCCCATCTTACATTTGTGGAAAGATCATAGCTTCATGTCTTGGGAGATTTGGGACATGAAAGTTTTCATGGCAGTTCATGTAGTATATAGGTTGACACAGTAGAAATCATCTGTTATTATTTCTACAACTACTGAATCATTTCCCCCTTCATTTAAACCCCTTTTGTTCCATTTAAACAAGGAGATTAGAGTCTGAATGGAAGATCTTACTAATTTCCAAGGGATTCTGAGAAATTTTTGTGTTCAACATTTGGAAAGCTGTCTACTATTTCAGTTGATGTAACTTCCCTTTTTAAAAAATGTAGATGCAGATTTTCTATACAGTTCTGTTATTTTCTTTTACTAGGATTGTTGACTTCAGTGATAAAATTCATGTAAGATTTTATTTCTTGGTAACTTTGGTTTATACAAGTACCTTTATTATTATTTTTTTTTAATACAACTATCTTTAAACCCTTGAGCAATCTGTATACAATGAAGAGGTTTCTGACATTTATTCTTACACTCAGTTGATTGACTTTAGAATTTAGGCATATTTACTTCTGTTGTTTTGAATCTCTCCAGAGTTGCATGTAGATAGCTTTTGTTTCTGTGCATTTAAAATATCCATTTAGAAAATATCTACATGGTAAAAACGAGAAGAAATAGAAATGTATTTTTTCATGAACATTTTGATACACAATTTCATCAAGTTTATTGATTAACCAGTTTCGTACAGTGGTTATAATCAGTATTTGATTCAAAGAGAGGGAAGCGTTCATTATTGTTATACTATATGGTCTTTTTTATTCCATCCTTTACAAATTACTAAGGCTGGGGCTGTCAAAATTATATTTTTATCATGGAAAAAAATTTCAACTCCCTCAAATCATAATGTTGAATGGAATTGGAGTATTTTCTTTAAATTAGTTGAAAAGGAAAATGAAAGCTTGTTATAGAATGCTTGTATTTTCTTTTCTCTCTCTGGAACCAGTATATTGCTGGCAGCTATTGTATTAAAAAATAAAGTATATTTTCACTATCATAAAAGGTTCTTTTTTACCCCCTCATGAAAATAAATAACAATTTGGGGTAAAAGTGTTTTACTTGAGACTACTTTTTTTCATGACTGGCGATTCAGCACATTTAGTAGATTAAAGGAGAAAACCCATATGATCATCTCAATAGGTGCATAAAATAATTTATAAAAACTTTCATGCTACCCATTCTTAGTGAAATAGGACCAGAGATTAACTTTTTTTAACCCAATAAAGACATCTGCCAAGAACCTACAGCAAATTTCATATATAAATATGAAACAGAAACCCTATCATTAAAGTCAGAAATAAAACAGAATTGCCTTCTATCACAGCTATTATTCAGCTATTTTCCATAGCTGCTTTATTAGAGGCATCCTACACCAATGCAGTAAAATCAGTAAAAAGAATAAGGAATGGAAAAGAATAGACCAAATGACTTCTTTGCAAATGATGCATATAAAAAAGAAATTCAAAATAACCTACTATTAGAAATAATAAAATTCAGGGACTTCCCTAGTGGCACAGTGGTTAAGAATCCGCCTGCCAATGCAGGGGACATGGGTTCGATCCCTGATCCGGGAAGATCCCACGTGCCGCAGAGCAGCTAAGCCTGTGCGCCACGACTATTGAGCCTGTGCTCTAGAGCCCACAAGCCACAACTACTGAAGCCCGTGCGCTCTAGGGCCTGTGTGCTGCAACTACTGAAACCCGTGTGCCTAGAGCCCGTGCTCTGCAACAAGAGAAGCCACTGCAATGAGAAGCCCGTGCACCGCAACGAAGAGTAGCCCTTGCTTTCCACAACTGGAGAAAGCCTGCACACAGCAATGAAGACCCAGTGCAGCCAAAATAATAATAATAATAATAAAATTCAGATGCTTACTAGATACAAGATTGAGGAACAAAAATCAATATAATTGCTATATACTAATATTAACTACATTAAAAATAAACTAGTAACGTTGGTTTCTTCTGGAAGAAAACTGGGTACCCAGACTGAGAAAAATGGATGGGAAGTTGTCAGTGTATACTTTTTTGAGCTTTTAGAAATTTGTACCATAAATATATTACCTATTCTAAAAAATTAGAAGTGCTTTAAAAGATAATCTCTAAATATTTAGGATCAAATCTAATAAAGAATGTGCAATTCCTTTATGGAGAAAAGTACAAAATATTATCAAAGGACCTAATAGAAACCTGCTCAGTGGATAGGTGTACCATGTTCATGGATGGAGAATGAAAAAGTATAAGAATTTCAATTCTGTCTTAAGTAATTTATAAATGCAGTATATTTTCCCAACAAAATCCCAAGAGGATTTTTTGGGAACACAGATAAATGGATTTAAAACATTCATATGGAAGAAGTGTGGCCCCCAAATAACCAACATATATCTGGAGGGGGGAGGGAAAGAAAGGAAACTTGCCTGACAAGATATAAAGTCTTAAAAGCTTATAGTAATTGCTGGGTAGGATATAGTAAGTCACACAAACACAACACTTCTGCTGCAACTACCAGAAAAAACTGGTTTAAAACACCAAGATACTATTTTTAAACATCAGAAAACTGTGGAGGCAATAAGGACTAAATGAATTGGATTTCAGAGGAGGAAGCCTTTCTGAGGTGAACTGATGGTCTGGCCATTTTTTCCTTTGGGGGCATTTCCTGATTCTGGGCCTGGAAGTGAGGATTGGGTTTGGCCCATGGAGAGGGCTCTACTGGGTAAAAGAAAATCATAAGGCTCTTGGTGATAGGGCATACTGGAAACTGGAGACATCTTAAACATGTGACTGGTTTTCTCACAGAACATTTGCTGAATTCCAGAGCTCTACATGCCATGCTAGAAGCTAAGCCCAGGGCCTCCAAGAGGCAGAGTGAAATCTCCCACGATGACACAATACTTAGGAGACAAAATTTCATTAGAGGGAGGGCTTACCTGAAACACACAGAAAGCAGCTGCAGCTTAGTGGTTGCCAGTCACTAGGGGTGGGAGAGGGAATTGACCACAAATGGACATGAGCGGCCTGTTTTAAATATGGATTGTAGATAAGGGTCTAGTATCCAGAACAGAAAGAATTCTTACAACTCAGTAATAAAAAGACAACCTAATTAAAAAATGAGCAAGGATTTAAATATACATGTTTCCGAATAAGATATACAAATGACCAATAAATACATAGAAGCTTAACATTATTAGTCATTAGGGAAGTGTAAATCAAAAACCACAAAAAACACCCTCTAGGATGGCTATAATTAAGAAGACAGAATTGTAAGTGCAGTGATGTGGAGAAATTAGAACTCTCATACATTGCTAGCAGGAATGTAAAATTATGCAGCCACTTTGGAAAGCAGTTTGGCAGTTCCTCAAAAAGTTAAGCATAGAGCTACCCTATGATCCAGCAATTCCACTCCTAGGTTTATAACCAGGAGAGTTGAAAACTACATCATTGTACATAGATGTTCATGGCATCATTCTTCATAGTAGCCAAAAATGGAAACAACCTAAATGTCCATCACCCAGTGACTGGATAAACATACCGATATAATGGCCATTAAAAAAGTACTGATACAAGCTACAACATGAACCTTGAAAACATTATGCTCAGTGAAGCCAGACACAGAAGGCTACATATTTTATGGTTCCACTTATATGAAATGGCCAGCATAGACAAATCTATAGCGACAGACAGTAGATTAGTGGTTGCCAAGAGCTGGAGGAGGAGAGAATGGGGAATGACTGCTAGTGAGTACAGGTTTCTCTTTGGAGTGATGAAAATGTTCTGGAATTAGCCAATAGTGATGATTGCACAACTTTGTGAATATACTAAAACCCACTGAATTGTATACTTTAAAAGGGTAAACTTTGCAGTATATAAATTATACCTCAATTTTAAAAAATTACAACCGGGGCAATTCTACCTGCTTAAAACTTTTGGATAATCAGTGTATACACAGGTTGATTGGCAAAGTTAGTGATGTCGATTTCCCTTGTATTTGAATCAAAGTTCAATTTAAATGTCATCCAAAATATATTCTTAAAGAGGAAACAGGAAAAAAAATTGTGTTAATGGCTGCTCAACTTTATAAATTTGCTAAAAATCATTTAATTTTGTTCATCTAAAATGGGTGAATTCTACAGTTTGTAAATTATACCTCAGTAAAGCTGTTTGGAAAAAAAAGAAATAAAAGCTCAAATCTGAAATTAAGAATTCATTGTGTGGGTTTAACAGCAGAGCACACACAGCAGAAGACAGGATTAGTGCTTGAAGATAGGCCAATAGAAAAAATTCAAGCAGAGAGTAAGAAGAATGCACAAACAAAACAAACAAAAGAGCATAAGAAACATGTAACTGAGGTCCCAGACATAAAAGGGAATGGGGCAGAAGCAATATTTCATGAAATAATGGCTGAGAATTTTCCAAAACCGTTGACAAACATCAACCCACAGATTCATAAATCTCAGCAAACTCATTATGGAATAAAACCAAACCAAACCAAACAAAAAAAACCACACCTAAGAATATCATAGTCAAACTGCTGGAAACCAAAGACAGAAAATTCTAAAGACGGCCAGAGAGAAATATCATGTAACCTTTGAAGGAGCGATGGCTGACTTTTCAGCAGAAACTTTGGAAGCCAGAATCTTTAAAGCGCTGAAAAAGATCTGCCAACTTAGTGAAAATATTCTCAAAAGGGAAGGCAAAATAAAGGCGTTTTCAGACAGACAAAAGCTGAAAGAATTAAGCACCAGCAGACCTGTGCTACAAAAATACTTAAGGAAGTACTTCAGCCCAAAGGAAAATGACCCCAGATGGTAGTATAGAACCAGAAGGAAGAATGAAGAGCAATGGAAAGGGTAAATATATAGGCAAATACGAGAGTATTGACTACTTAAGCAGCAGTAGTGTCTTGAAGACATATACTGTTAAAAAATATATAATGTGGAATACATAACAGTGGCTATATATTATACATATATAACACCATGGAAGGGTGGAAGAAAGGTTTAAGTGTATGTACTTGTATGATCCTTTCATTATTTGGCAAGCGGTAAAAGTACTAATTTAAGAAAACTGTAATAAATTGTAGATAAATACTGTAATCTCTAGGGAAACTTAGGTATTATTAAGATAATTATGAGAATAACTTAAAAATCTAAGATTCAAGGGGAAAATGGAATTAAAAAAAAAAACAAACAATGAATCCAGAAGAAAGGACAGGGACTTCCCTAGTGGCGCAGTGGTTAAGAATCCACCTGCCAATGCAGGGGGTACGGGTTCGAGCCCTGGTCTGGGAAGATCCCACATGCCGCGGAGCAACTAAGCCCGTGCGCCACAACTACTGAGCCTGCACTCTAGAGCCTGTGAGCCACAACTACTGAAGCCCACGTGCCTAGAGCCCATGCTCCGCAACAAGAGAAGCCACCGCAATGAGAAGCCCGTGCACAGACACGAAGAGTAGGCTCCGCTCGCTGCAACTAGAGAAAGCCCGCACGGAGCAACGAAGACCCAATGCAGCCAAAAATAAATAAATAAATAAATAAATAAATAAATTTTAAAAAGGGAAAGAAAGGACAAAAGGACTAAAGGAACAAAGGACAGGACAACTTGGAAAAACAGCAAAAGGTTAGCTATAAACCCTACACCATTAATTATATTCAATATAAGTGTGCTAAACAATCCAGTTAAAAGGGAGTATGAAACTATTTAAAATAATCAAAACCCAATATGTGGCATTCACAAGAAACAAACTTTATAAGGACACAGAAAGGTTGAAATTAAAGGATTTAATTCATTGACACTGCAAACGCAAGAGAGCAGATGTAACTATCATAAAATGCAGGCTTTGAGGCAAGAAGTATTACTAGAGACAAAGAACATTTTATAATACAGCCATGTATAATGTACTTTTATAATGATGAAAGTTTATTCATTAGGAAGATACAACAGTCCTAAATTTATATGCATCTGATAACACAGCCTTGGATACATACAGCAAAAGTTAATGACGCTGAAAGGAGGAAGAGACAAATACACCATCATAACTGGAGAGTTTTAACATAGCTCTCTCACTGACAGAATGAGCAGGAAATAACCCCCCCCCCACACACACACAGTAAGGAATAACTCAATTAAGTAATTTGACTTAATTGACATTGTAACACTACATCCAATAACTGTAGAATGCACATTCTTTTCAAGCGCACATGGAGCTTTTAGCAAAGTAGTCCATTCGCTGGTCCATAAAGCAAGCCTCGACAAATTTCAAAGGAGTGACATCATACAAAGTATGTTCTCTGACTGCAGTGGAATTGAACTAGAAATCAGTTTGATTGAAAGACAGCAAGAAAATCCCCAGAATAAGGAACCAGTTACAGCAAGTGCAACAAGCCTACACCCTACAGTGAAATTTAAACATTTTAATTTAACAGACATATGTTCGGTAAGCCAGGAACTATTCTAAGCACTTTACATATATTAACTCAGTCTTCGTAACAATCCTGTGAGATCTAGACTATGATTCCCACTTTAAGGATGAGGAAACTGAGGCACAGGGAGGTTAAGAAACTTGCTCAAGGTCACACAGCTAGTGAGTGACAGCAAAATTAGAGCCCAAGAAATGTAGCACTGTGCAGATCGTGCTCTGCAATCTTGAGAAGTGCTTTTATTGATACTTTTCTCATTAGGGTGGACTTGGGTTGCCAGGTAAGCAGAGCCCAGCTGGAGCAAATCTATTCTTGTGTTTCTTCTGTGGGGCAGGTCTCTTGCGAAGGTAGAGGATCCAGGCCCAGACAAGCCCCGCATTCCCCTGGGGACTTACCATCCCAAGGGCTTTACCACCTCCTGACCAGGAGGCAGTGGCCGCGCCCGCGTCCCCAGGCCCTGCCGGCTTTCCTTGCCCGAGATGGTCGTTCTAAAACGACCGGCAGGGGGCGCAGGCTCCCCTCCTTTCTGCCCCGCGGCTGCAAGCAGGGCTGTGGCAGCTGCAGGACCTCGTCCGTTTGGGGAGCCGGCAGCTCGTTTCAGCCGCTTCGAGGGCTTCCTTCCTCTTTATCAGATCTGTCAGGGCTGCCGCGCTGTGAAGGCACCTCCGGCCTCTTCCCTCCTTCCTGTGGCGAACGGACGCTCCCCCCGAAGCCGCTAATCTACACCCCGGCGCCTGCAGCCCGCCGGAGGCCCGGCCGGCCCCCCTCGCACCTTTTTCGGGGGCGGGACCCTGCTTTGAGGTCAGGTCGCCGGGAGCTCTGGCTTCCCCCCCAACCGGCCGGGGCCGCGCGCGCTCGTTTCTCGCAGCCCTTTCGCACTTGTGCACGCGCTCGGCTCTCGCCGGCCCGCGAGGCGGCTGGAGAAAGCGCCTCCGAAGCAAAACTAACAGGTCTGGTGGCAGTTGGCACGAGGGGGGAAGAGGTGCTGCCGCGGTTAGTCCCGGGGCTCCTCCCCGCCTCGCCCGCGCCACAGCCGGCCGCGTGCCGCCACCGCGCCAGGTGCGGGGCCGCGGGTCCAGCTCCCGAAGGCGCCCCGCGCGGCGCCCAGCTGACCGCCACCGGCGAGAGCCCTGCCGCCTGCGGAAGAGACCCGCCCGCAGGCCTCCCCGAGAGGGGCCCTGCGCCGAGAGCTGAACGTGACAGCTAGGAGGGGGGGTCCCCTCTGCAGACGGCCCTGGAGGGAGGAGTGGCCTCAAGGGAGGCGAGCTGTCTTTGGGGGAAAAATAAGGGAAAGCCAGTGACTCGTTTCTGATCCCATTTCTTATAAGAAATGAATATGCTTCCGTTTTTTCCAGTGTTCCCTCGTTCTCTGATTTCCTCAATCAAGTAAGAATAAATGATTTTCCTTAAACACTATGCGCCAGTTATCGTACTGAGTTTATATACATATAGGTATAAATATGTTTAAAAAATATATAACTGTTTCAAGTCTTTTAATCTTGTCAATAGTCTCTTGGGGTAGAGATGATTATTAACCCCATTTTAAAGATAAAGAACTTTAAGCATCCACAGGTTCAGTAATTTGCCCAAGCTCACGCAGCCAGCTGCGTGGATGGAGGCCGTCTGGCTCCAGAGCTTAACCATCAGGGCGCTGGATTCCGTGCTGTCCCCTCTCCTGTGCTGGGAGGGGCTCAAGTTGGCGACTCAGGAAGGCTGATTTCTTGGCCCGGCGGTGGAAGCAGCCCGGAGCTCCCCAAGCAGACTTTTCTAGTAGGAAGGCTGCACCATGCCCAGCTCCAGCCTCCCAAGCGCACAGGGAAGTGGGGACGAGGCAAGCAGAGCTAAGGGCTCTAATACCACGTACCAAGCGCAGGGACCGGCGCTCCATTTCTGTGTAATAGGGATGGTCCTGCTTGGTGAGGGGGGACTCTGGGAAGCCAGGGAGAGCAGAAGGGGCTCTCCACCTCCTTGGCTCAGAGACAGACGTGCAGCAACTCCCTGCTGTCTGCAGAGGTCACTGTAAGCCAGCGAAACCACCCTGCTGTGGATGAACGGAGGTCTCCCCAACAAGGAAGGGGCAGGAGAAGAAAAGCCCAGGGCCCTCCCCATTCCCTGCCTTCACTGGCACTTCAGTGATGTGATCTCATTTTCTGAAATCGTTTACTGTAGAGGAATTGTTCCTCATCTCTACAGATGCTCCAGGAATCCCATGGACCTTACCAGAACCTTAAGGTTGCCTTATTTAATTATTTTAAAAATCGAAGATAAAGACAAAATGTAAATGAAGTGGCGCCCAGCTCTTGGGTGCACATTATTGACTTGATTATCAATAGAGGTTATTGGTTTCTTTTTAAGAAGAATTTTGCCATGTTCTAAAGATACCTTTCACCTTGCTATTCCAAACCAACTTTCATTATCAGATGCTTTTTAGAAATCATAGTGACAGCAGTGCTAGAAATACTCCAGCACCTTTGGTTCATCACTGAATGAACTAAGGATGAGTGACTTGCCCAAGACCCCATAGGTAGTTAATTGCAGCATGGGGACTCCTAGGACAGTGCTCTCAGGATTAGACAGCGGATTTGTCATAAACACATGATGGCTACCAGGTAGGGGCAGAGTTGCCACTAGAACCCCTTTTTGATCCCCTTGTCCATGGCTTTCAGTGAGTTTCCTTACTTCATAAGACATGGGTTTAACATAGTCTTTGGCATCCAGAATCTTTATCTCATGTTAAAACACACTTAACTTATGAGATGCTACATTCATTAAAAAATAACACTTTGAGTTCCTTCTGGATGTAAGGCACTGGCTAGATGTGAATGAATGGAGACACGTGATTTCTGCCTTCTGGGAACTTCCAGCATCATAAGGGAGAAAGACATAAACATAAATAACCAGGCAATAAAAGCAGAAGGTGAGAAACAATTCACAAGAGACTTAAAAGCACTATTCATTCATTCACTCACGAATGTTTATTGAGCCTACCTTATGCCGATTCATAAAGGGAACAATTGCTTTTCACTAGGAAAATCAAGAGTGTATCAAGAATAATTTTTTTTACAGGTTTTTAACTGCTTAAGTGATTATCAAAGTAATTCTGCACATTGTAGAAATTTTGGGAAGTACAGAAAAGGGTAAAGAAGCACATATACAAATTTCCCCCAAATTCACCACCCAGAGGTGGCGTATTTTCCAGTCTATTGGCTAAAATTTTTTTCTTTAGGAAGTTTAGAGCTTGCTTCCCATTGCAAACCTATTACATCATAAGCATTTCCCCACGTCATCTGGAACCCTTGAATATTACATGGCTCTTTACCCAATGCTTTCAGTCATATGGACACACGGTAATTGACTCAACAGCTCCTGGACTGTAGGGCATTTAGGTTCTTTCCAGCTTTTCATTATTACACGTTCACATTGCAGAAAACATCTCTTTACGTACATACATCTTCGGCCGAATTTCAACTTTTAGGTTTTGGAGAAAATAATCAGAAATGTGAGTCAAAAGTACAAACATCTTAAGAAGATTGATAAATATCACCAAATTATTTGCTGAAAAGTTTCTAAAGAAATGGTAAAAAAAATAAGTGAACCAAAGGTAGGAACATTTTCCAGGCTTTTGATAATCACTAAGTGGCTTGCCAGAAATATCTCATGAATTTACACGCCCCCAGCGCCTGTGCACGAATGCCATCCCTCTGTGCTTCAGCTAGCAGGGAGCAGTGTCTTTGATAACTTAATCTTATTTCTATTTTCATTTCTTTGACCTTTAGAGAGATTGAGCATTCTTTTTTCCCCCCAAATGTTTATTGGCCACTTATATTTGCTTTTTATTACGTCCTTTGCCTTTTTATCTGTGAGCATCTTTGTATGTGTGGGTTTTTTTTATTGATTTATGTTGGTTCTTTATAAAGTAAGTGTTCTAACCATCTGTCTGTGGTATTTGCTGCAAACATTTTCCCCCAGTTGTTTGTCTTTTAATTTTGCTTGAATTTTTTAATCACACCGGAATTTTTTGTTTTAATGTAGTGTGGGAATATCAAGCATTTCCTTTGTGGTTTCTTCCACGGCTTTGAAGCTTAGAAAGCCCTTCCCCATGTAAAGATCAGTTGGTGAAGGGAGTTCCCAGGTGATGGACACAGTGGGCCCTTGGCCAGGTGGCCAGAGGTGACACAGTCTTGGGTGCATGGGTCGTCTTTGTCACTGGAGGCCAGATCAGGGACACCTTTTAAGGCTGGGCTTGGGGTTACAGGTGGGGGATCCACTGACTGTTTTGATCCACTGACTGTTTTTGTTTTGGGGATCCACTGACTGTTTTGGAGATGGCATATGGGAGTAGTTTGCCAAACAGAGTCTGTGTCTTCAAGATGCTACCTGAATATTGGAATGTGTGATTTCTACCGAGAACAATGTGGAACCTATTCTGGAAAGCTGTTATGGGAAATCCAAAGTTTATAGCTCAGTGAAACCTGAGAATTTTCTCCACTGTCTTCTGAATCTGCAGCTGTTTGGGGATTTGAGGGTGAACTTTCTGCTCTGATACTGTTACTATCAGCATTGAGAGGGCTCCTCCAGGCCCACAAATTTCCTTACTTCCCAGCAAGTTAATACTTACTGCTCTGTTTGCCCACCACGTCGCTGACATGCCCTCTCTGCTTGGCGTGGCTTCCCTCTCAGCCCGGCTGGACCACGAACCTTGAGAGCAGGCCTCCACTCTTCTGCTTAAAGAAAACGGCAGTTTCAATAACCCGATTCTGCTAGAGAAACCGCACTTGAACAATTTGTAAAATTTCTGGGAAGGAGTTATTCTGGGTGGCCAAATTTTTGGTAAATAAAAAGCTTACTCCTTAGAAGACCGTGTTTTAGTTTCTGGTTAGACACCCTGTGAAAATGTATTATACCTCTCGGCCCTCTATTCATTCTCTTCATCAAGACAGTATAACCCATTCCTAAATGAAATACTTAAAAGATGTTTAAGTTACCCAGAATCCCTGCCTCCCAACACAAACATTTTGTTTTTTTCCCATCCTGCCTTCCGTGTGTATGCATTTTACAGGGCTGCAAATCATTGTACAGGCTCTCCTGAGGTTCTGCCCTTTTTGTGGACCAGAACCTGACCATAGGTGTCTAGATTTCAAACAGTGCCCATAAAATGATCATTTAAGACATTTCGTATTGAAATATAGTGTGCATACAGACTAGAGCACAAATCATAAATGTACAGCTTGATGAAGTTTTGCAAACAAAACACACCCATGATCTAAACTATACAGCTCCCAGATCGAGAAGTAGAACATTATCAGCACCTGGAGGCCCCCTCCAGACTGGTCCCCATCGCCAGTTGCCTCCCAAAGAGAACTCTATTCGGATATCATAGATTAACTTTGAGTGTTTTGGATCTCTGTGCTAATAAAATCACAGAGAATATCCTCTTTGGTATCTGGCTTCTTTTGCTTAACATCATGTTTGTGAAATTCACCCATATTGTGTGTGTAGCAGTAGTTCATTCACTTTCACTTCCACTGCTGCATGGTATTCCATTGTGTGGGGCGTTGATTGTCTATTGCTTTGGAACAAATTACTCCAAAACCTAGTGACTTAAAACAATGACATTTATTATCTCTCATAGTTTCTATGGGTTAAGAATATCAGGAGCAGCTTAGCTGGGCAGTACAGGCTCAGGATCTGTCATGAGGTTGCCCTTGAGACATTGGGTAGGGCTGCAGTCATCGGAAGCCTTGACCAGGGCTGGACATCCGTTCCCAAGATGGTGCACTCGCATGGCTGTTGGCCAGAGGCCTCAGTGCCTCTCCGGGGCTTGGGTTTCTTTATGACATGGTGGCTGCCTTCCCCCAGAGTGATGATCAAGAGACCAAGGCAGAAGCTGCAACATCTTCTAGGACATCTCCTTGGAAGTCATACATGATCACTTCCACCCGACCCTACAGGTTACCAAGTCAGCTCTATTTAGCATTGAGAGGGGAACTTCACCGAGGCATGACTACCAGGAAGTGAGGATCATGAAGGGCTCTTTGGAAGCTGACTACTACACACGGATAAACTATCCATTGTAAAAGGTCACTTTTTATAGCATCTCCCATCACATTGTTGTATTATAAGTTATTTGCTGTTGTAGTTAATATTGACACGAACATATTTATGCATGTCACTCGCTTTCTATTTTTTCTGCTGAAGTAGTTCTTAGAAATACATCCCTGGGAATGGAATTCCTGAGTCAAAAGATCTCAACCTGTTTATGACTCTTGCTCTACTGTCACTTATAGCTTCCAAAAGGATTGTACCTATTTTCAGTGCTACCGGCAACCAAATGGTAGACGGAGTCCACTGCAGCTTTATCTACATTAGGCATTAACACCACCAGACAAAACATTGTGCATGGAACATAAAAAGACACTCTGTCATCAAGAAAATGGCAAACAATAGACACCAGTCACTGTTCTGGGATACAATACTGTGATGCCTGGAGGGGCAGCTGTATCGTGAAGAACTGGTGACTCTTTTCTAAGAAGCCCCCTGGTTTTGAAATTGCATTTTCTGCTACCTCGTGGAGAGGCAGCATGGTGAGTGGAAAGAACAAGTTGCTTTCACTCTCAGCGTCCCCATCTGTAAAATGGGGATCATGGCACCAAACTCCCAGGGTCGGTGTGAGGATTGAAGAGATCATGGAGGAGATGTTCCTAGCACCGTGCTTGCAACATACTAGGCACCCAACAAATATGGGTCACCCCCTCTCTCCTGCTCCTATTTCCTCTTCTTGGTTTAACAAGGATCACACGTTTTACCCTCACTGGCTGAAATACTTCGTGTGATATGTCCTTAGTTTCTCCTGGAGGGAAAAAAAGAAGAATAGTAATTCTTTTCTAATTATAACAGTGATGTGTGTTCATCGAATAAAAATTTGGAAACTGTGGGAAAGTACAAAGAAGGAAATAAAAATTACCTGCAATTTCACGCCCCAGATCTGCCACTAACATCTGGGTGTGTCCTCAGGGATGTTGGGCCACTTTTTTTTTTTTTAATTTAATTTATTTTTTTTTCACAAAATTTTTCTACCGGCCTTATTTTAAGAAGGCAAGAATCTCCATTCTTGTCTAAATAATAGTAATAATACTAGAAAGTGACTATTTCAAGTATATAAAGCCACTTTTTGAAATTAATATATAAAGATAAAAGTGCCAACATGGAAATACATAGCACTAAATTAGCCTGTATTACAGGTGGAGTAAGTTAATTTTGGCATTAATTTATTATGCATTTTTATTATAACATTTTTTTCCAATGCCAATTATTTTATTTTATTTTTTTAAATTTATTTATTTATTTTTAAAAATTTATTTATTTATTTAATTTATTTTTGGCTGTGTTGGGTCTTCGTTTCTGTGCAAGGGCTTTCTCCAGTTGCGGCGAGCGGGGGCCACTCTTCATCGCGGTGCGCGGGCCTCTCACTGTCGCAGCCTCTCCCGTTGCGGAGCACAGGCTCCAGACGCGCAGGCTCAGTAGTTGTGGCTCACGGGCCTAGCCGCTCCGCGGCATGTGGGATCTTCCAGGACCGGGGCACGAACCCGTGTCCCCTGCATTGGCAGGTGGATTCCCAACCACTGCGCCACCAGGGAAGCCCTATTTTATTTTTTTTATACAGCAGGTTCTTATTAGTTATCCATTTTATACATATTCGTGTATATATGTCAATCCCAATCTCCCAATTCATCACACCACCACCACCACCCCCTGCCGCTTTCCCCCCTTGGTGTCCATACGTTCGTTCTCTACATCTGTGTCTCAATTTCTGCCCTGCAAACCAGTTCATCTGTACCATTTTTCTAGGTTCCACATATGTGCGTTAATATACAATATTTGTTTTTCTCTTTCTGACTTACTTCACTCTGTATGATAGTCTCTAGATCCATCCACATCTCTACAAATGAGCCAATTTCATTCCTTTTTATGGCTGAGTAATATTCCATTGTATATATGTACCACCTGTTCTTTATCCATTCATCTGTCAGTGGACATTGAGGTTGCTTCTATGACCTGGCCTTTGTAAATAGTGCTGCAATGAACATTGGGGTGCATGTGTCTTTTTGAATTATGGTTTTCTCTGAGTATATGCCCAGTAGTGGGATTGCTGGGTCATGTGGTAATTCTACTTTTAGTTTTTTAAGGAAACTCCATACTGTTCTCCATAGTGGCTGTATCAATTTACATTCCCACCAACAGTGCAAGAGGGTTCCCTTTTCTCTACACCCTCTCCAGCATTTGTTGTTTGTAGATTTTCTGATGATGCCCATTCTAACAGGTGTGAGGTGATACCTCATTGTAGTTTTGATTTGCATTTCTCTAATAATTAGTGATGTTGAGCAGCTTTTCATGTGCTTCTTGGCCATCTGTATGTCTTCTTTGGAGAAATGTCTATTTAGGTCTTCTGCCCATTTTTTGATTGGGTTGTTTGTTTTTTTAATATTGAGTTGCATGAGCTGTTTATATATTTTGGAGATTAATCCTTTGTTTGTTAATTTGTTTGCAAATATTTTCTCCCATTCTGAGGGTTGTCTTTTTGTCTTGTTTGTAGTTTCCTTTGCTTTGCAAAAGCTTTGAAGTTTCACTGGGTCCCATTTGTTTATTTTTGTTTTTATTTCCATTACTCTAGGAGGTGGATCAAAAAAGATCTTGCTGTGATTTATGTCAAAGAGTGTTCTTCCTATGTTTTCCTCTAAGAGTTTTATAGTGTCCAGTCTTACATTTAGGTCTCTAATCCATTTTGAGTTTATTTTTGTGTATGGTGTTAGGGAGTGTTCTAATTTCATTCTTTTACATGTAGCTGTCCAGTTTTCCCAGCACCACTTATTGAAGAGACTGTCTTTTCTCCATTGTATATCTTTGCCTCCTTTGTCATAGATTAGTTGACCATAGGTGTGTGGGTTTATCTCTGGGCTTTCTCTCCTGTTCCATTGATCTATATTTCTGTTTTTGTGCCAGTACCATATTGTCTTGATTACTGTAACTTTGTAGTATAGTCTGAAGTCAGGGAGTCTGATTCCTCCAGCTCTGTTTTTTTCCCTCAAGACTGTTTTGGCTATTCGGGGTCTTTTGTGTCTCCATACACATTTTAAGATTTTTTTATTCTAGTTCTGTAAAAAATGCCATTGGTAATTTGATAGGGATTGCATTGAATCTGTAGATTGCTGTGGGTAGTATAGTTATTTTCACAATGTTGATTCTTCCAATCCAAGAACATGGTATATCTCTCCATCTATTTGTATCATCTTTAATTTCTTTCATCAGTGTCTTATAGTTTTCTGCATACAGGTCTTTTGTCTCCCTAGGTAGGTTTATTCCTAGGTATTTTATTCTTTTTGTTGCAATGGTAAATGGGAGTGTTTCCTTAATTTCTCTTTCAGATATTTCATCATTTGTGTGTAGGAATGCAAGAGATTTCTGTGCATTAATTTTGTATCCTGCAACTTTACCAAATTCATTGATTAGCTCTAGTAGTTTTCTGGTGGCATCTTTAGGATTCATTATGTATAGTATCATGTCATCTGCAAACAGTGACACTTTTACTTCTTCTTTTCCTATTTGTATTCCTTTTATTTCTTTTTCTTCTCTGATTGCCGTGGCTAGGACTTCCAAAACTATGTTGAATAATAGTGGCGAGAGTGGACAGCCTTGTCTTGTTCCTGATCTTAGAGGAAATGCTTTCAGTTTTTCACCATTGAGAATGATGTTTGCTCTGGGTTGGTCATATACGACCTTTATTATATTGAGTTAGGTTCCCTCTATGCCCACTTTTTGGAGAGTTTTTTAAATCATAAATGGGTGTTGAATTTTGTCAAAAGCTTTTTCTGCTTCTATTGAGATGATCATATGGTTTTTATTCTTTTTTTAAAAAATTAATTAATTAATTTATTTATTTTTGGCTGTGTTGGGTCTTCGTTTCTGTGCGAGGGCTTTCTCCAGTTGCAGCGAGCTGGGGCCACTCTTCATTGCGGTGCGCGGGCCTCTCACTATTGCGGCCTCTCTTGTTGCAGAGCACACGCCTCAGACGCGCAGGCTCAGTAACTGTGACTCACGGGCCTAGTTGCTCTGCGGCATGTGGGATCTTCCCAGACCAGGGCTCGAACCCATGTCCCCTGCATTGGCAGGCAGACTCTCAACCACTGCACCACCAGGGAAGCCCCAGTTTTTATTCTTCTATTTGTTAATATGGTGTATCACATTGATTGATTTGCGTATAATGAAGAATCCTTGCATCCCTGGGATAAATCCCACTTGATCATGGTGTATGATCCTTTTAATGTGTTGTTGGATTCTGTTTGCTAGTATTTTGTTGAGGATTTTTGCACCTATATTCATCAGTGATATTGGTCTGTAATTTTCTTTTTTTGTAGTATCTTTGTCTGGTTTTGGCATCAGGGTGATGGTGGCCTCATAGAATGAGTTTGGGAGTGTTCCTTCCTCTGCAATTTTTTGAAGAGTTTGAGAAGGATGGGTGTTAGTTCTTCTCTAAATGTTTGATAGAATTCACCTGTGGAGCCATCTGGTCCTGGGCTTTTGTTTGTTGGAAGATTTTTAATCACAGTTTCAATTTCATTACTTGTGATTGGTCTGTTCATATTTTCTATTTCTTCCTGGTTCAGTCTTGGAAGGTTATATCTTTCTAAGAATTTGTCCATTTCTTCCAGGTTGTCCATTTTATTGGCATAGAGTTGCTTGTAGTAGTCTCTTAGGATGCTTTGTATTTCTGCGGTGCCTGTTGTAACTTCTCCTTTTTCATTTCTAATTTTATTGATTTGAGTCCTCTCCCTCTTTTTCTTGATGAGTCTGGCAATGGTTTATCATTTTTGTTTATCTTCTCAAAGAAGCAGCTTTTAGTTTTATTGATCTTTGCTATTGTTTTCTTTGTTTCTATTTCATTTATTTCTGGTCTGATCTTTATGATTTCTTTCCTTCTACTAACTTTGGGTTTTGTTTGTTCTTCTTTCTTTACTTCCTTTAGGTGTAGGGTTAGATTGTTTATTTGAGATTTTTCTTGTTTCTTGAGGTAGGCTTGTATAGCTATAAACTTCCCTCTTAGAACTGCTTTTGCTGCATCCCATAGGTTTTGGATCATCATGGTTTCACTGTCATTTGTCTCTAGGTATTTTTTGATTTCCTCTTTGATTTCTTCAGTGATCTCTTGCTTATTTAGTAACGTATTGTTTAGCCTCCACTTGTTTGTGTTTTTTACGGTTTTTTCCCTGTAATTGATTTCTAATCTCATAGCGTTGTGGTCAGAAAGGATGCTTGATATGATTTCAATTTTCTTAAATTTACTGAGGCTTGATTTGTGACCCAAGATGTGATCTATCCTGGAGAATGTTCTGTGCGCACTTGAGAAGAAAGTGTAATCTGCTGTTTTTGGATGGAATGTTCTATAAATATCAATTAAATCTATCTGGTCTATTGTGTCATTTAAAGCTTCTGTTTCCTTATTAATTTTCTGTTTGGATGATCTGTCCATTGGTGTAAGTGAGGTGTTAAAGTCCCCCACTATTATTGTGTTACTGTCGATTTCCTCTTTTATAGCTGATAGCAGTTGCCTTATGTATTGAGGTGCTCCGATATTGGGTGCATATATATTTATAATTGTTATATCTTCTTCTTGGATTGATCCCTTGATCATTATGTAGTGTCCTTCCTTGTCTCTTGTAACATTCTTTATTTTAAAGTCTATTTTATCTGATATGAGTATAGCTACTCCAGCTTTCTTTTGATTTCCATTTGCATGGAATATCTTTTTCCATCCCCTCACTTTCAGTCTGTATGTGTCCCTAGGTCTGAAATGGGTCTCTTGTAGACAGCATATATATGGGTCTTGTTTTTGTATCCATTCAGCAAGCCTGTGTCTTTTGGTTGGAGCATTTAATCCATTCATGTTTAAGGTAATTATCGATATGTATGTTCCTATGACCATTTTCTTAATTGTTTTGGGTTTGTTTTTGTAGGTCCTTTTCTTCTCTTGTGTTTCCCAGTTAGAGAAGTTCCTTTAGCATTTGTTGTAGAGCTGGTTTGGTGGTGCTGAGTTCTCTTAGTTTTTGCTTGTCTGTAAAGCTTTTGATTTCTCCATCGAATCTGAATGAGATCCTTGCCGGGTAGAGTAATCTTGGTTGTAAGTTCTTCCCTTTCATCACTTTAAGTATATCATGCCACTCCCTTCTGGCTTGTAGAGTTTCTGCTGAGAAATCAGCTGTTAACCTTATGGGAGTTCCCTTGTATGTTATTTGTCGTTTTTCCCTTGCTGCTTTCAATAATTTTTCTTTGTCTTTAATTTTTGCCAATTTGATTACTATGTGTCTCAGCGTGTTTCTCCTTGGGTTTATCCTGTATGGGACTCTCTGCACTTCCTGGACTTGGGTGGCTATTTCCTTTCCCATGTTAGGGAAGTTTTCAACTATAATCTCTTCCAATATTTTCTCGGGTCCTTTCTCGCTCTCTTCTCCTTCTGGGACCCTTATAATGCGAATGTTGTTGCGTTTAATGTTGTCCCAGAGGTCTCTTAGGCTGTCTTCATTTCTTTTCATTCTTTTTTCTTTAGTCTGTTCCGCAGCAGTGAATTCCACCATTCTGTCTTCCAGGTCACTTATCTGTTCTTCTGCCTCAGTTATTCTGCTATTGATTCCTTCTAGTGTAGTTTTCATTTCAGTTATTGTATTGTTCATCTCTGTTTGTTTGTTCTTTAATTCTTCTAGGTCTTTGTTAAACATTTCTTGCATCTTCTCAATCTTTGCCTCCATTCTTTTTCCGAGGTCCTGGATCATCTTCACTATCATTATTCTGAATTCTTTTTCTGGAAGGTTGCCTATCTCCACTTCATTTAGTTTTTTTTCTGGGGTTTTATCTTGTTCCTTCATCTGGTACATAGACCTCTGCCTGTTCATGTTGTCTATCTTTCTGTGAATGTGGTTTTTGTTCCACAGACTGCAGGATTGTAGTTCTTCTTGTTTCTGCTGTCTGCCCTCTGGTGGATGAGGCTATCTCTGGGCCACTTCTTATTTTCAGAATTCTAAGGTGTGGCTCTGGGCCAGTGGACACCTCTGTCTATGCCCCAGTGATGCCTCGGATGGGGTGCGTGCTGGAGCCATCGGGTCCCAGCTGTGACGGGGTCCCCAGGCGACCGCACGTTTTGCTGCATGTGGGAAGCAGATAGGACTTCAAGACTTGTCCTCACTGTCTACAGAGAGCAAGACCAGGAACCCTGCAGCGGGAAGGACTGCCTTCGTTCTTCCCCTTTCCCCTCAAGGCCCTGACCAAACTCATCCAGGCTTGTGCATTTCCTGTCTCTGGACCTCAGTTTCCTCATCTGTCAAATGAGCATCTGGGCCTCGATTTGCAGGATTAACACTGTGCGGCCCCAGAGATGTCTATGTAGCCTGTACACACGCACGTCTTCTTTATTTCTCTGATGCCCTCACCTTCTCCTTCTTAGGAGGGGATGAGCCTCCCCCAGCTTCAGATCGCGGTAGTACCTGGGCCATCTCGGATCAGGCTCCTCGGGAGTCTCGAGTCGGGCAAGGAGCCCCTCTGAGAGCTTCGTGAGGAGGAAATGAAACAATACGTGTACAGGCCTCTGTGCAGATATAATAGAGTTGTTACGGCACCACCGGTGAAAAGGGACTGCGCAGGGTCAAATCCCAGCTCTGCCACTAACTGGCTGTGTGACCTTGGGCAAGTTCCTTAAAGCTCTGTGCCTCAGTCATCTCTAAACTGGGAAAGATGAAGATAATAATGTGTGGATTAAATTGTATGTGGATTAAATGCTGCATGACATCCTTGGCACATGGTAAGTGCTATGTGGGTAGTGGTATTATTATACTGTCCAGAAGGTAGTAAGTGCTCTGAGATGTGGGCTATGCAGAATTGTAAGCAGTTTCCAAAAATGTAAATGTGATTGACATGAAAAGTGAGTTTCTCCTCTGTCACCTATTCTCACACTCCAGAAGTAACCACTGAGAATAGTTCAGTGGGCCATCTTCCAGATCTTTCTCTAGAAATACATGATGAGCATATATAGGGAGTGTTTTCTCTTAAAAGCACGATACCATACATATTGTTCTGCAACTTGCTTTTTCACTCGGAATATCATGGACATACTTTCTTGTCACAAGGTGCAGATATACGACTGTTAAATGTATACCTCCAACTCCCCGTGAGGGACAGTTAGGCTATTTCCATTTTTTTTTTGATTATGCAAATACAGCAAGGAGTATTGTCGCTACCCTGGGAGGGTCGAGTCAGAGATGGTGAGGGTTCTGAGTGGCTCTACCGTGTCACCCTGGGAGGACCCCCTAGATAGCCCCGAAGGAGGTGGGGGTCTGCCCAGGAGGGTCCCTCCTGGAGGTGAAGATAGCAGTGCACCTTGGAGACAGGACAATGGGGACTCAGATGACCCTGAAGCCCTTTTCTCACCATTGCCTTTTTAAAAATTATTTTTATTAAATATTTTTATTATAAAAAATTTCAATGAAAAGATGCAAGACTAGTCCAACGTATAGGTATATACCTACCATTAGATGTAATGGCTGTTGACATTTGGCCACGTATGTTTTACCCATTTATATGATATCGCTCTCTCTATCTCTAGTCCTATATTTTGGCTAGAACATTTCAAAGTAAGTTGTAAACTTCATGACACATCTCTCCTAAATAACTCAATAATTTCTTAGGCCCAACACTTACGAAAATTACACGTATTTCCTAATATCATCTGATAATAAATGGATTTTCAAATTTCCCAAGTTGTCCTCCATATATATATACATAGTTTTACAAACCAGGCTCCAGTGAGCTGGGGCTGGATGACAGTACTTGACAAATGCTGATCCTGGTCCGTTGACGGGCAGTGGCCAGGGCTCCATAAAACTCCTCACTGCCCGTGTGGTACTTCTGGGCAGATTAGAAAACGCACCCCTTGTGGGCACAGCTCACATGCCAGTGCGCCTGGCTTAGTGGAGTCAGGTTGGATTTCAGCCCCAATGCCAATGACAGCACTTTGTGCAGTGCACAGACTAGGCAACCACATGTGGCAGCCCTGACCGGGAGGGGCAGTTTGGTCAGCAAGGCAGGGCAGAGAGAGATTCCAGCCTGAAAGCGAGCACGGTAGTGGTTAACAGTGGGCTCCCTGTCACCCAGCAATAGCAATGACAGCAGTGGCGTTCAGTGAGCGTCACTCTGTGCTGAGCCCTGCCCTGAGTGCTGTCTTGAATTCTCTTGTGTTTTATTCACGACCAGGTGAGATTGGTGCCAGTAGCACCCTCACTTTAGGGATGAGAACACAGGCTCAGAGAGGTTCAGTTATTTGCTCAAGGCTGCACTGCTCGTAAGGGGCTGAATCAGGGCTCTGCCCTGAGTCTGTTGGCTCTTGGGACTGTACCTTAAGAACTGTGCCCCACAGGGCATTGTCAGCGGGCCCAGGAGCCCCATTCAGGGCCAGGGCATCAGGGGTTTCGTTTAGTAGATCTGCAGTGGGGTCTGAGCAGTCAGATTTCAAATGAGTCCCCCCAGCCACCCTGGGGGATCCTGGTTCCTGATGTGTCACTCACCCCACAGCCATCAGGAACCACTGGGTGGCAAGAGCATCTGGAAATCCAGGGCCCCAGCCCTCTCTTGGCCACTGTTGATGGCTGTTTGCTGACCTGTAAGTCCCCAAGGCAGAAGTCCCGCCACTTGGAGGTGCAAAGAACATCAGGAGGCACTGGGAATTCTGTGACTGCAGCCACAAAGGGCCCCAGTCGTGTCACTCCCCCTCCCTGGCGCATCAGACATGGGGCAGGATTGGCAGGAAGGAGGCAAGGTTGGGTGTGACCCACAAAGGCACCCAGCTGTCCTGGCGACCCTGCCAGCTGAGCAGCCCCTGATGGCGAGACAAGCTGGAACCTGGAACCCTTTGCTTCAGTGCCTGCACCTGAACGCACCTCTCCTCCAGCAACAAAATACAAAGAAACTGCATGGGACTAAAAATAACTGCGTGCATGCGCAGTTGGGGCAAATTCTGGACAAAACATACAAAGAGACCAAAAAACCCAACTGCAACTTTTGAAGATCCTGGAGCGAAAAGCAGGGGGTCAGGAGCAAACGCAGGGTACTACTGATGCCCCATGCACACGCCACCACTAAGCGGGTGGGCAAACCCCCTAAGCCACCCCTCTGGCCAGACCCCTACTCTCACCCCATATAAGGAACAAGCTTGCCCCCCCCTCCCGTCGGGGAGCCAGCAACCAAGGGAACCTGTTGTTTGTTCTCTCTCCCCCCTGCTGCAGCAGAGGCGCCAATAAAGCCTTGCCCGAATTTCTTGTCTGGCCTCTGATCAGTTTCTATTGATTAAGGAGGCCAAGAACCCTGGTCGATAGCAATGGACTGGGGAACATGACTTGCCCTGGGATCCCCCAGAAACAGGGTGATGTTGCTGGCTTCCCTAACCCTGGCCATGACCAAAGCCGGGGCCTGGGGAGCCCTGGTGGGGCTGTGGGGGCTGATGGGAGGGCTTCCTGAAGGCTCGAGCTCACACCTCCTAAAGGAGCAGGAGAGCATGGAGGCGGGGCCGGTGCTGAGGTCTCCGGCGCTGGTGCCACCCCCAGGCCGTCCTTCAGACGATGGACAATTTAGCACCCACCTGCCCAGAAGCTGGCTCCCGGGGCTGCGGGTTCTGACAGGCACTCCCTCCTGGCAGAACCCGTTGTTAACTTTGACGAATTCACTACAGGGCCTCCACAGTTTGGGTATGTGCTTAGGAGGGCTGGGGTGCGGCCTTGAATAATTTCAATTCTGCGCTCACCAGTCTACGACTTGCCGGATTCCCTGCTGTCCAGAACAAACAGCAGAACCCAGTTTTCTTTCTCAATTGTCAGATAAAGTAGCGTTTGGTATAACTGGGCCTCAAAGAAATCAGGCAGGGCTTCAAGAAGACCAGCAGCAGACCAAAAGTACACTTGGATCGTGACTCCTTCTGGTTTGTTTTGGAGGGAGAGGCAATTAGTAGAATTTCCTGGCTGTTGCGTGAGCTACGGAGGCTCAGGGCGAGGCGGGGGGTGCAGGGAACACTCTTGGTGGGGCCAGCGGGCAGCGTCAGACTGAGCCATAAATCTGTGGGGAGGCGGGATCCTGAGATTCCCAGAGAGGAAACTGAGGCTCGGAGTGGTCAGGGGTGAGCCCAGGGTCACACAGTTTGAGGCAAAGCTTCTATGTACAACTGAGTGGACACCAGGCATCTTTCCAGGCCACCCCTGGTCCCTCCTCCTGGTGACAGAGCCCATACTCCCCCCTCCCCCCGCCCACGCTCAGTGGTGGATGCTCAGACCCCATCCTCAGGGGACCCGGTTTGTCCCTGCTCTCATCCACATCCAGTTTTCCTTTCTGACTGCCAGTCTGGGCGACCTTCAGTGACTCTGGCCTCACACCAGCTCCCTAATCCTACTGCAGATCCTAGCTCGGGCCCTCGGGACAGGCCTGTTCTCTGGTGGGTCACTGCTCGGCAGTCCCTCCCTGACCACTGCTGCTCCAGCTTCCTTGGTCCTCTTCTTCTCTCCCCCTCGCTCCCGACCCCCGGCACAGGCTCTCCCAAGGTCCCTGCTAATGATAATAACATGACATGAAAAATAATACCTCCCATTTACCAAGACTGTACGTAGCCCTGTGCTAAGTGCTTCCAAGCCTCATCGGGCCCTCACCCAACCCCACGTGGGGAAAAACTGTCTCTTCCTGCAGCGGGGTTGGGGAGGGGAGGGGAGGGGGAGGGGCGCGCTGGTAATTTTGCCCCACCCCCACACCCATGGAGGACCTTTTGATGGTTTTGGTGGTTGGTCAAGATGTTTCCCCCAAGAGGAAAAGAAATGAGAAAGTGGTGTGTGTGTAAATGAGTGTGTGAGTGTGAAGGAGAGATGTGTCTTCGGCCAGGCCCAACACCTACGCCCTATGGGAGGGGCAGCAGGACAATAAAGTGAGACCCGGTGCTCCACGCAGGTGACCATGACCCTGGAGGGTTCTAACAAAGGAACTCTGCTGGGATGGTTCCAGAGTTCTAACCTTGCAGGTGTGTTTTCTCCCCAACCCCTTTTTTCTCGGAGCGGATATGTGTGTGTGTGTGTGTGGCACATGTGCATTTGTATTCACCGTGATCCGATTTCCTGCATCTCCCCCGACTCCCTGCATCTCCCCCGACTCCTCCGTCCCCTAGACTTTCCGGAGTTGTCCTTGTTAGCGGCTGCGTGCTTCATCGTGTGAGGGGATTTAATGCCGCTTGTAAAACACGATGTTTTCTTTTCCCCCCTCTCTCTCTCTCAGGCCCTCCGCTCGGCAGCCCGGTTTCTCCCCTGCGTTTGGCCAGATCCATAAAATAAACACATCTACTGCACAGGAGGAAATGACCTTCGGGTCTGGGGGCCTTTTTAATGGGGCCTGAGCTCCCGCTGACAGCTCCACGCTTCCCGGCTTTACCTGCTCAGCACCTAAGGCTTTGCCGGGAGCCCGGCGCTTTGGGGCGCCTCGCGAAGTCCTCCAGTCACCCGTTTCTCACCCGGCTTTACCTGCTGAACCTCTGTCATGACTTCCGCCCACTTTGTGCTTGCTTTTTTTTTTTTTCTTTTTAAGTAACAAAAGAAATGTGTGTTTGTCTTTAGGCTGTAAACAGCACAGACACGAAGGTCCTCGCCTCTTCTTGTCTGACTCGCCTGCACTGTCTCCGGAGCGGCTATGGATTTCTCATCCCTCATTTGGAGTGGAAATTGCTCGAGGTCCCTGTTGAATCCCTACCCCAGCGGGAGGCCTGGCTTGTGACAGGCCCTTGGTAAAGCTGAATGAATGAATGAGTGAGTGAATGAATGAGTGAATGAAGATGTGCTGAACAGTCTGTCCCCGCCTGGGTGGTTCATCTCAGGAGGCACCTGTTCAGCCTTCCTGCTTTGGGATGTGGCCCCACTCCTTCCTCCTGTGTGACCTGGGGCAATTGTCATTTACTTTTTGGAACTTCAGTTTTTCCATCTGCAAGATGGGGATATTGCCTGCCCAGCTCCCATCACAGGCCTGTGAAGTTCAAGGTAGAAGGCAGGAGGGAAACGCTCCATGAAAGATGAAGCATGAGGACATCTCTGAGACGAAGTGCTGATGGGAAAATCAAGTTCAGGCTGAGCCACACAGGATGGTGATGTTCATTATTTCAACTGCCCCCCCCGCCCCCTCATCTCTCCAGATGAGGAGAAAAATGTCTGGAAATTTCTCACCAAACCAACAGCGGTTGCTAGGAGCTCTTTAGCTTTATTTGCAATGTTTTAATATTTTTGTAACAGAAATGTACTGAGGTTCTACTTTTGTATTGAAAATATTTTAATATATTTGTATATGAATAAATAACAATAATAGTCTCCATTTACTGAACTCTGGCTCTGTAGCAGGCTGTGAGGATCATCAAGATGCCCATTTTACAGATGAGGAAACTGAAGCCCAGAGGAGTGGGTGACTGGCCCAGGCTCACACAGCCAGGAAAGGCTGAGGCCGATTCTGACCCCAAGCACAGCTGACCCCTGTGGGAGAATATTAGTCCCTTATAGATATTGATCACAACAGCCACTGGGCAACTGGCTCGGTAGGACAGGATTCAGAGCGGCCTCCTCACACAGGGGGAGAAACAGCCCGAAGAACGTGTTACCAGGGACAGAATTTATGACATCGTGTTGAAGAGCAAGGGTTTTGGCATCAGAAGGACATGCTTGTGTCCAAGCTCTGCCCCTTCCTGGCTTTGTGACCTCAGGCAAGTCCCTTCACCTCTTGGGGCCTCAGTTTGCTCATCTTCGAAAGGGGGTGAGAAACCACCTACCTGCCAGGCTCTTGTGGATTGAGCGTATTGTGGACATGACAACACCGTGTAAACTGTAAAGTGCTGCTTATTCATTCCCGAAAAGAGCATTTATAATGCACCTGCTTTCATGCCAGGCAGGCCCTTCTCATGACAGACGAGGTCCTGGTCCCCCAAGGTGGCCCACAGGTCTGGAACCAGACAATCAACCGGGAAACCAGTGAGAGGATTCATGGGTGGTGACGCGGAGGGGGGCGGAGGGCTGGCGCTGGTGGGATGGAGCCGCCTCAGAGGCTGGGCCCTGCGCGGGTGGCTGGTGAAGGCCTCTCTGGGGAGGTGACATCTGACAGCGGCCAAGACGTGGGAGGTCAGTGTGTCACGCTCTTTAGGGGAAGTGCCCTGGGCAGAGGGACAGCCCCGAGGAAGGGAAGCGCTGGCGTGGCTGAGGGGTGAGGAAGGCCAGGGCGGCGAGAGCAGGGAAGGAGTCGGAAGGACTCCTGAAGACAGTAGGTGGCTTTCCCTGGGCTGTGCACGTGACTCCTACCCCCACCCCCGCCCAGCCAGGGGCCCGTCGGGTGGGGTCTGTGTACACATCTCAGGAGGCGGGCACGTGTCTGAGGACATGTGTCCTTTCCTTGAAGCCGAGAGAGGCTTCCCCACTCAGACAGGGGAGAAAGCAGGAGCCCTGGGCAGGGCCACTGGGGAGGCGGGAGGAGGAGACCCCTGCCCAGAGCCCCTGGTCCCCTGGAGCGGCTCCGGTGGGAAGATGAGAGGCCAGGCAGGATTAAATGTCAGAAATGGGGCCTGGGAGCAAAGCAGGGGGGGATCAAGGCGCAAGAGGAGCCTGATGCCCCCAGATGCGGGGAGATGTGCACAGGCCCAGAGGGGAGCCCAGAGAGCGGTGCCCAAGGCGGTCCAGAGGGGGGTCCGGGGGGTGCCAAGCGAGGCTCTGGAACACATCTCCAAGGCAGGTTTCCAGGTGCCCTGGGCAGAGGCAGGGGTTTGGACTGGTCACTGGAGTCCCACATCCTCAAAAAGCCCCAGACGTCTAATGCCCAGCCACTGATCATGATCCTTAGCAAGATGGATCTTTCCAGAAATGTCATTTTCTCCCCAGGGCAATTGGTTTGCTTAGGGGTGCCCGTGGGACGTCTCAGGAAGGCGGTTAGTGCCATCCACTGCCCTGCGGGGGTGGAGTCTGCCAGTGTCACTCTGGCTCCCTGAGCCGCTTCCTCGTCTGGAAGACAGGAGAGCGGTAGCATTCCACCCGCAGCTTTGCTGTGAGGCTGGAGGCACTAGTGTTTGCACAGCCCGCTGCTCGGCACTTGGGCCAAAGTGAGGAAGCAGCAAAGGGTGCTGTCCCGGCCCTGGGTCCTCCAGTCACAGGATCCCGGGCTCTCAGGGTGGAAGGAAGGTCGAAGAATCCACCCCTCCATCCTGTAATTGATCACTTCTGTGGTGTCCTGCTGGGCAGTGCCAACCTCAGCTTGATCTTCTCTGATGACAGGACGCTCACTCCCCACCCCTCAAGGTAGTGTATTCCACCTTAGGCAGGTCTGTTGGCGGTTCTTCCTGACGTGGAGCCCAGCTCTATATCCGGGGGTGTCTCCTCCCAGGGGTTCCAGTCCTTTCTCTCGGGACCGCGTGGAGCGCATCGCACATCTAATCCACATACGAGCTACAGTTATCTGGGTCTACTCTCTGGTCCCCCCAGCCATTCTCCATCAGGATGCTCCAGGCCCCCCACTCTTCTTATCTCCCACCTCCCACCCTTCTCGTTTGTCCAGATCCTTCTTCCATGCAGGGCTGAGCACAAGACTCTGGCTGCAGAATGCAGAGAAATACAGGGGCCTCCGGCATCCTCCTCATATGGGGTGGGCTTACCTGACATCATGACCTTTGCCAGCTCTCTCTCGCTCTCATCCTTTTCTTTCTCTGGGTGTCCTAAAAGCACAGGCGCAGCTGTCTAAGGCGTGGAGGTCTTAGCCCGAGGAGGGTCAGGCTGAGCCAGCCTTGCGCCCAGAGACCAGAGGAGACCCTGGCAAACCACCGTCATTTTTAACTGGAAACACGTTTTCTTCCTCTCATCTTTATTTTTTTACTTTTTATTAATTTATTTATTTTTGGCCGCGTTGGGTCTTTGTTGCTGTACGCGGGCTTTCTCTAGTTGCGGCGAGCGGGGGCTACTCTTCGTTGTGGTACGCGGGCTTCTCATTGCAGTGGCTTCTTTTGTTGCGGACCACGGGCTCTAGGCGTGAGGGCTTCGGTAATTGTGGCGCGTGGGCTCAGCAGTTGTGGCTCGCGGGCTCTAGAGCGCAGCCTCAGTAGTTGTGGTGCACAGGCTTAGTTGCTCCGCGGCATGTGGGATCTTCCCGGACCAGGGCTCGAACCCGTGTCCCCTGCATTGGCAGGCGGATTCTTAACCACTGTGACACCAGGAAAGTCCTTCCTCTCATCTTTAAATGACAAAAATGAAACAAGCTCACTGTAAAAATGAGAAGCAATTCCAAAGTGTATAGAGTAAAAAGCAAAGCCCTTTTTCATTGTTCTCTCTCTCCCCAGATCTTAACCTCTGTCAGCAGATTGGTGAGTCTCCTTCAAGGCATTTTTCTTTCCACATGGAAAATCTTTTTTCCTCCCAAAGGTAGCACTACACATAGTGATCATTCATTTATCAGAGACAGGTTTCCATGTCGGCACATAGAGCGCAACCTCACTCTTTTTTATTTTTTAAACGAAATATGAAAAACAACTTTATTAACTGTTCTTAGAACAATGCTGTGCCTGAGGCAGCCACGTAAACAGCATAAAAGGTTCACTGTGAAAAATGAGTTGTCTTCAGTCCCATCCCCCACACTGACCCCTGCTATGAGTTCTCTGAACCCCCAAACATACAGGGGAGGGCAGGTCATACTGCATTTGGTCTAACGACTACCCCGGGGGGCTAAGGGTGTGGGCGTGCCATGCTCTGTGACCGACCTCCTACTGATGTCACTTAACTTATCTTTAGCTTTTCACTTTTAAACAAGGCTTCAGTGACCCCACTGCACTGATACGCTTAGGCTGGCGTAGGAAACCTTCCCAAGGGTGGACTGGACAGACCACAGCATCGCCGGTCACAATCAGGGTGCCAGCAGACCTGAGACCCTGATTCCTGGGAGGTGGCTGGGAACAGGACGACGCAGGAGGGGAAAGAGTCCTGGGCCAGGAGTCAGGAGGCCTGGGCTCTTAGAGAGTCACTTCCCCTCTCTGAGCCTGTTTCCTCTACCTCAAAAGAGGATGCTGGCCAGAGGGCACTGGCAGCCTTTCTTGGCTTGCACCGGATGTCAGTCCACGAAACGTGGCAAGCACTCTTCTCCAGCGCCCTGCAGTTCTTCCCTGCTGTCCGAAAGGACTCTCTCTGCTCTGGCGACAATGAAAGGCTACTGAACTTTTCTGATGGTTTGGAGGTGGTTCAGTTTCTGCTCTAGGACCTCTCTGGGTTGAGCCAGCCTGTTCAATGCCCCGTCAGAGGGAAGTGGGCACTGGGCTGGGCAGGGGGCTGTGGACTCCTGGGTGAGAGTCACAGGCTTACAGAGGACCTCCCGGATCAGCCTCTATCCATGACTTGTCAGGATGAGGCTCTTCATGTGGCTTCAGGAAGGACTTGGGTCCTTTCAGACCCAATCAAGTAACAGACACGCTCTGGGTATTTCAGATAGAGGGACTCAAAACAGGGAGTTGGTTACCCAGGTGTATAGGAGAGCCGAGAGGTCAGAGGGGTGATGAGTCAAACCAGAGATCATCCACTGTGGGAAACTGCCACCACCCAGGGGTGGAGGGACCAGGGGAGGCGGTGGGGTGGGCAGAACCCAGGACCCTGGGCTACCTGGTGCCAGCTGGAACCTTGCTGGGTGGAGCACAGAGGAAAAGCAGCTGCTGCCAGTGACCCCACCTGGGGCAGACTTGAACGGGGGAGGAATAGTCCAGCTTCTCTCTTCACGCCCCCCTCCTCCAGGTCCCCCAGTGCCTTGACAGGGCAGCACCCAACTGGAAACCGGCTGGCAGGAGAGGCTGGGCAATGCAGCCCGCAGGCATCAGCCCCCTGCAACACAGACAGGGAGGTATTTGAGACTGGAAGCCCAGGACTGGCCTGTGACTATTTGTGCTTAAATGCTTCAGGTGCTGGGGAGCTCACTCTCTAATCCTAGAGGGAGCAGCAACGGCCCATTTCACTGCCTGCTGAGTATGAACGTTGGCTCAGAATAAGGAAAAAACATCTGTGACTCTCACCCTGAAGATGAGGGTTTGTCTTTGGAGCAGGAGCCCTTTGTGTAAGACAGTTGCCTCATGCCTCCTGGCTTTGCTCATGCTGTCATATCTGCCAGGAATGCCCTTCCCACCCTCCACTGCTCAGCTGACTTTCACCCACCTGATGAGATTCAGCTCTTCCAGGAAACCTCCCAGCACCCCCATCTTGGGTGACGCTACCCTTGTGCCCGTTCAAAGCACCTCGTGCCTCCTTCTCTACTTAGCACTAACTGCATCACATCACACATGAATTTCCATGTTTGTCCACCTGATTCATCAGAGCACAGAGCTTGATGGACTCGACTTTGCCTCCCCAGTGCTAACCTAATAATGCTTTGCATGCATTATTTAATTCTCCCAATAACCTGAACTTAGGCACTATTATCCCCATTTCTCAGCTGGAGAATCTGAGGTTCAGAGAGGAGAGTGTCCAAGCCCCCTCGGCTCTGGGGGGCAGACTGGGATTTGAACCCTCTTCTCTGGCTGTGAAGGCCTGGGGCCGGCCCACATGGTCTTGCCACAGTACAGCTGGGCAGCGGGGCGGAAATGCATGGGATGCCTCCCTGGGAACGTTTTCAGTTCATCTCTGGTGCCTCATCCCCCGCCCTCTGTCGAAGCCCCTACGTCAGTCCCTTACAGACGAGGAGGCCATTCCCATGGCCACTTCTCCATTCTGAAATGACCAAGAGACCAGGCTGGGACGGCAGGTCTAACCACAGATTGACAGATGTTTCCACATGTGGAAGTGAGTTTGAGCCTTGACGTGTGTTTTCACGGTTCCCTTTTCACTCTCTCCCTTGGGTGATGTGTTCAGTCGTGGTCTTGATGCTCTGATGTGTTTCATGTCTATTGCACACACTCCTTAGACTGTTCTTAACAATCTTTCTCATTAGCAGAGCACTTTCTAGTTTGCATGGCACTTATACATGCAACAGCTCAGTGGATCTTCCCAGCAAACCTGGGACTTGGGCCCATTTGATAGATGGAGGCTCAGAGAAGCTAAGAAATGACAATGACATCAGTTTGCTGCCCTTTATCGAGCTCTTTTGTGCCTCGCTAAAAGCATGGTGCTCAACCATGCTGCACACAGCGTGTCCTTCAATCTTCCCAGCAGCTGTATGAGGTAGACAATATTATCATCCCTATTTTAGAAGTAGGGAAACTGAAGCTCGGAGAGGATAACTGACTTGCCCAAGGTCACAGAGCAGCAAATCCAGACTTAGAACTCATCTCTTGATTCCTGGCCCAGTGCTCTAAACAGTTCTTGAGAACAGCCGTAAAACTGAAAAAAATACATTACTATAGTTCAATAAATCCACAACGTCATTGAACATAGATACACCAGTATTTTATATACCCTAGGAAATAAAAATGCTGTCAGTTAAACTAAGACACAATACGTTATCACTTAGGATTTTTTTTTGTTTCCTACTTAGTAAAAGAGCTCTTTTACACTTAGATGCATACCATATATATGTATATATATACATATATATACACATCACTCTTGTGCATAATAAAAGGAAATTTATATGAAAATAAAGTTATGTGAAATGAAACTAAATTTATGTGAAAATAAACTTCTTCACATTCAAAATCTGACTCTGACTCAGAGTGGCCAAGGCTGGTGCTTTTTCACACAACATCGTCCTCTGTGTCGGCCAGCGCTGGTGACGCAGACCTCACTCTCTCTTTCTATTTTTAAAAACATTTTACTGCACTAAAGCTTCCATATAACAACATGCACAAATCAGAAGTATATCTGATGAGTTTTTGTCCACATGTGTGTACATCAGTGGTGGGCTCATGGTTAAATATCTAGGAATTTTGCACACTGGTTTTTAAACTCTTAGTCGCTTAAAATGAGCCATGGTGAGAATATTTACACCGTGGGAATTGGCAAGTGCTACAATTCAGGGTCCCCCTTCCCCCCCCCACCCCCGTCAGAGATTGGTTTACGAGCACCTCATTGAGTGCGACCACTGTAGGAATCAGGAGAGAGTTTTCCAGCAGCCTAGAAGGCGCCTTTGTGCTCTCCCTAGCCCACCTCCGCCAAGGAACCTCTCTGAAGCAGCATTTCTTACAAGAATTCACAGATAAATTGAAAGCCAAGGGTCCTGACGCTGGCCTTGCCTTTTGTGGTTCTTCCCACATTGGATCCCCGCGTGAGGAAGGCGGCTGAACACGTCTGCTTTACTGACTGCCCCACCCCCTACCCACAACCGGTTGGTTCCTAGAGGTTAAAAGAATACTCTTCTATTGTCTCCAGGGTTTTCTTCCAAGCCGCAGAAACCCATACCAGAGTGCTGGGCAGGCAATGACGACTCCATCCAGAGGGCCCCTGGCCAGCAGATACTGGGAGACGCACCCTGATTTCAGAGCTATTAAAATGTGAAAAACCATGCCTCTTAGAATGGCTGAGTTACAGTGTACTGTTACACTTTTGAACGTCTTCCCTTGCTGAAGCAGTTTCCTTTGAGAAGCAGCTCGTCTTGATGATTAAGCTCCGTAAAGCCCATGTGCCTCCGTTTCGTCACTGCCAGCAGTCTCACTGGTCATCCCATCCCTAAACAGGTGGCATCTGCCCATGTCTCCAGGGTGTTACTACCTCTGGCCCTGACCTGGAAAGAGAGGGAAACCGTGGCTCTGACATCAGGCTGCTTCTGGACCATCTTTTCTGGGTGCAGACAAAGGTGGGGCTTGTGCTCTCTGGGGATGGTTCAAGGTGTTCTTTATGGGGTCTCACCTCAGACAGACCCCTCTAATGACTGTTTCAGGGTCAGTGTCGTCTTCCCAACCTGGCTGTGACCTTCTGCAACTTTGTGTTCCCTCAAAACCCAGCACACCCCTGACACGGAGCAGGTGCCCAGGAAATATTTAAATGAAGGAGCCAATGACAGACCCTGGTGGAGAGACGTCATCCTGCATTCTGCAGACTGCCTGACTCCCTGCCCTTGAGAAAGTCCCTTTTTGTGAAATTGACAGGAGCAACTAGGATGGCATGCAAGATGGCTTTGCAGGAACTCTGAGGGGTTCACTGAGAGCATCGTTGTGTGACCCCTTCGGAGATCTCGGGACCACCCCTTCCTTCTGTGGCTTGGTTCAGGCTGCCCTACCCCAACCCTGCCCGTTGGGACCAAGGACTGGGTCTCTGGTGAGTGGGGCAGGGAGTGGCAGGGAGGATAAGGCTGAGACCTGCTCTGGAGCTGGCGGAGGGGGTGGCCAGAAGCAGCATCCAGAGTGAAGCGGATTCAGAGCAGAGGGTTTAGATAAAACCCCCAGAATAGCAGGGAGATTGCAGTGAGTTTGCTGAAGATGGAGTGAGTGGATTGGAGCACTGGGGGTCTGGAACGGACCTAGCATGTGCTTCAGGAACTGTGGGGAATTCAGGGGGAAGTACGTGGACCAGAATATCTGGGCTCAAGTCCCAGTCCTGCCACCTCACGACTCCAGGTGGTTCCTGCTTTCTCTAAGCCTCAATTTCACCACCAAGATAATAACCCTGGTCCTGCAAACCTCCCAGTTATGGTTATGGGAATAATTAACATGTGCTTACGTGATAGTGAGTCCTTGCTCAGAGGCCAGACCCAGAGCACTTTACAGGAACAATTAATTCGGTGCTTCTCCAAGTGCGGTCCAGGGACCAGCAGCATCAGCATCACTTAGCAACTTGTTAGAAATGCAAATTCTTGGGCTCCTTCGGAATCTGAAACCCTGGGAAGGTGGCCAGCAGTTGGTATTTTAACAACCTCTCCAGGAGATTCTGCTGAAATCTAGAATTTGAGAATCACGGCATTAGCTTATTAGCCTGCTCATGCCTCCTGTGAGGTAGGTGCTGTTATCATGAAGAGTAGAAGCCTCAGTCATGCCAGATTGTCCCCAATTTTTCCAGACTCAAAAGCATTTTTTTGAAAAAAGATATGATTCATATATCATACAATTAACCCTTTTACAAAGTGTACAATTCAGTGGTTTTTAGTATAGTCACACAGTCATGCAGCCATTACCACTCATTCCAGAATATTTTCATCGCCCCCCATAGAAATGATGTACCTTTTAGCAGTCATTCCCCATCCCCCTTTCTTCTTAGCCCTTAGCAACCACTAATCTATTCTGTTTCTATGGATAGACATTTCTGAACATTGTGAACAATAGACAATGTTAATGTCAATGTCTATTCTGGACATTTCAGATAAATGGAATCGTATAGTATGTGCTCTTTTGTTTTACTTAGCATAATGTTTTCAAGCTTCTTCCATGTCGTACTTGATTCATTTTCATGGCCAAATAATACTCCATTGTATGGATACACCACATTTTGTTTATCCTTTCAACCACTGATGGACGGTTGGATTGTTTCCATTTTTTATTAATTTCATTGTACACTGAATGTACAATTCAGTGACATTTAGTTCATTTACAGGGTTGTGCAACTGTCACCTCTATCTAGTTCCAAACATTTCATCACCCCCAAAGGAGACCCTGTACCCACTAAGCAGTCACTCCTCAGTCCTCCCTCCCCTAAGCTCTGGCAACCACTCATCTGCTTTCTGTCTCTATGGATTTAACTATTCTGGATATTTCATATAAAAGGAATCATATAATATGCGATCTTCTGTGTTGGACTTATTTGACTTAGCATAATGTTTTCAAGGTTCATCCATGTTGTAGCATGTACCAGTCCTTCACTCTTTTTTATGGCTGAATAATAGTTTATTGTATGGATAGACCACATTTTGTTTACCCATTCACCCGCTGATGGACATTAGGGTTGTTTCCACCTTTTAGCTAATGTGAATAGTGCTACTATGAACATTCATGTACTTGTTTGAATACCTATTTTCAATTCTTTGAGGTATACATCTAGGAACAGAAATGCTGGGTCATGTGGTAACTCTATGTACAACTTTTAGAGGAAATGCCAGTCTGTTTTTTCAAAGTGGCTGCACCATTCTACATCCTCACCAGTAATGTACGAGGGTTCCAATTTCTTTACATCCTTGTCAACACTTGCCATTTTCTTTCTTTTTTAAACTTTGGCCATCCTAGTGGATGTAAAGTAGTATCTCATTGTGGTTTTGACTTACATTTCCCTAATGATTTTTGATGTTGAGCATCTTTTCATGTGCTGGTTGGCCATCTGTATATCTTCTTTGAAGAATGTCTTTTAAGTCCTTTGTCCATTTTTGATTTGGTTTGTTTGTCTTTTTGTTGTTGAGTTTTAGGATTTCTCTATATATTCTGGATATTAATCTCTTATGAGATATGTGATTTGCAAATATTTTCTCTCACTCTGTGGGTTGCTTTTTTACTCTCCTGGTAGTGTCTTTTGATACACAACATTTTTTATTTTGAAGAAGTCCCATTTATCTACTTTTTTCTTTTGTTGCTTGTGCTTTGGTGTCATATGTCTAAGAAGTCATTGCTAAATTCAAGGTCATGAAGATTTAGCCTCTATAAGCTTTAGTGCTTACATTTAGGTCTTTGATCCATTTTGAGTTGGTTTTTGTATATGATGTGAGGTAGGGGTCCAACTTCATTCTTTTGCATACGGATATCCAGTTGTCCCAGCACCATGTGTTGAAGAGACTAGAAAGAGACAATGTTTTAAAGAAAAATGTTAAGTAAAACACTTGTGTAGCTGATATGGGCCAGATATGGGAAAAAGTGGGGAGGCGATACTTGAGTGAGTGAAGTTTGGGAGATGCTGTTTCTAGTGGATTTTTGCTCCTTGAAGATTTCCTCTGGCCTGGGGAGATGCTCTGTTTACTAAAAGATCCCATGACTGAGGTGATATGGCTGTTGGTCTCCCACCCAGAGGGACAACTTGGCAAGGTCCCGGCCAGGTTTCACCTCCCCTGCTCTTCCCAGACCTGCATTCATGGACAAGGGGTCTCCAGGAGCAAAGAAGAGCCATCCCTCTCGCTTGCTTACCTGGTGCCCATCTGCTCCCTCCTCTTACCCCAACTGGGCCTTGGTCCAGCTGCCAGGCCCAGCACCTCTCCCATCTGGCCAATGTGTTTCCAAAAACAACCTCAGGAGCATTTGGATGTGTTTCCAGCCCAGACTAATGGTGCTCCTGTCCACAGCCCAGACCCAGGCTCCTGGCGGGGTGGGTGGCAGCTCCCCACCTCCTGGAAGGTGATGGAAGCGTGTGGTTTTTCCTTTTCTCGTTTTGCTTTTGGAACATAAGTCTCTTTCCAAGTCTCTCTGGCCAGATGATGACAGTGCAGTCCCGTTGGCCTCCTCGTCAAAGCCCAGGGCTTGCATGTGCTGCTCCTGCTGCCCGTCACCGACGCTTCCAGGTGCATTCATTTCCTAGGGCCGCCGTAGCAAAGGGCCACAAACTGGCTAGCTTAAAACAGCAGAACTGTGTTCTCTCACAGTTCCGAAGACTAAAAATTCAAAATCAAGATGTTGGCAGAGTTCGTTCCTTCTGGAGGCTCTGAGGGAGAATCTGTTCCATGCTTCTCTTCTAGCTGCTGGTGGCTGCTGGCCATCCTCGGTGTCCCTTGACCTGTAGATGCATCATTCCAATTTCCGCCTTCTTCTTCACCTGACCTTCTCCCTGTGTCGCTGCCTCTGTGTCTTTTCTCTTCTTATAAGGGCACTGGTCATAGTAGATGAAAAGCTCACCCTACTCATCTGATGATGATCTTACCATCTCATCTTAACTAATTACATCTGCAGTGATCCTGTTTCCAAATAAAGTCTGAGGTTCCAGGAAGGATGTGAATTTTGGAAGGGACACTGTGAAACCCAATGCTCGAGGTGAGGAGTTGTTGCTCTTGGGAAGCTGGCTGGAGCTGACACAGGGAAGGAGGCTGGAGCTGACATTCTGTTTCTGTGACACCCCCCCCCCCAACCGCCCCGGGTACCTTTGCTTCTAACAGTCTGCACCTGTGGCTCTCTTCAGGGGCCTCCCCTTGAGCTACTAGAGCTGTTTTGCTGACACACACGTACACACTCACACACACACACACACACACCCAGAAGTGCCTGGGCATTTTTGTCCCCAGGGCGGCCTTAGCTTGATAATGACTGGCTGGTCCTCACGCAGGAGTATGAAAGCCCAGTTCACTGGCCTCCAGTTGGCAACAAACTCTGAGGTGCAGCTGACATTTCAGAGGCCTCCATAGGTCAGGGCTGAGCTGACTAGTTCACTTCCCATGTCCAGGTACCCCCACTCTGTTCATGGCTTGTCCTGGGAGCACTTCCTTAAGAAATTCACTTTCACATAGACCCTCTTCTAAAAGTCTACTCTGGGCAGCCCAACCTGAGACAGGTACCCATACCTTGAGCCTACTGTGGCCAGGACTGATGCAGGAACCCAGCCCAGGTGGGGCCACGAAGGGACCCACCTCCCAGGGCCCCAAGATTCAGTGATCTGTGGCTGGTGGCGCTTTGTAAATGGATTCACCCGCCGGGGCCCCTGAGGGTCTTCCACACGTCCTGCTCAGGTCAGTCTTCCCAGCCGTGCCATCTGAGATCTTCTAATTTTGCAGTTTCAGGCTGCTGACCAACCAGCTTGGGAGTTAGTGCCAACGGGTAGTCCTTCTTCCTCCGCATGAAGGGGACGACCACATGGGTCGCTCATCGCTGTGTGCCAGCCCGTGACCCATACCTGAGTCCTTGACTCCTCTGACAGTTGACCATAGGGATCTATGACCATGAGGCCACAGGAGTGTGTGGAGGGACAGGTAAGTGGGCAGCGTGGGGCCTGGCACACATCTTCATGGAAACTGCTTGGATCCTCGGGACCTGCTCAGTCCCAATTCCAAATATATCATTTCCATTCTATAATGGATTGATGCTGGGCCCTCCTAATATTATGACTTGGTGGATTTGATAATACCCAGCTCACAAGGGAAGCTCAGATGGCATAGTTGCTGGGTGTCTCATGGTCAGGCATGCAGTCTCTGTTAGGATCCAGGAGAATGCCAGAAATTATCACAAAAAAAGAGTAGTTCTCTGTTGCAAAAAACCCAAGGAGTGTACACCAGCACTCTTCTACTGGGGTTTGCCAAAGACTCTGCCCAATATCCTTATCTAACACTGTGGAATCTTCTTAGTCACATGGCTTAAATAACAGGGCAGTTTGTATTGCAGCCTGAACCCCTGCAGAGTTATCTCTTTTTTTGTCTCAAAAATGATGGTTTTATTTTTTTTAATAACAAATGTTGGTGAGGATGTGAAGAAATTGGAACCTTTGTTCACTGTTGGTGAGAATGCAAAATGGTACTGCCACTGTGAAAAACAGTATGGTGGGCCAAAACAATCTTGAGAAAGGAGAACAGAGCTAGAGGTATCACATTCCCTGATTTCAGACTATACCACAAAGCTACAGTAATCAAAATAAATGGTACTGGCACAAAAATGGACATATAGATCAATGGAACAGACTAGACAGTCCAGAAATAAACCCACACAGTTATGGTCAACTAATCTACAACAAAGGAGGCAAGAATATACAATGGAGAAAGATAGTCTCTTCTATAAGTGGTGCTGGGCAAACTGGACAGCTACATGTAAAAGAATGAAATTAGAACATTTTCTCACACCATATATAAAAATAAACTAAAAATGGATTAAAGGCCTAAATGTAAGACCATATACAAAAATAAAAAAATGAAAATAAAAAATAAAATGAACAAAAATAAACTAAAAATACAAAATAAATAAACTATATACAAAATAAACTAAAAATGGATTAAAGGCCATATACAAAAATAAACCATATACAAAAATAAACTAAATACAAAAATAAACTAAAAATGGATTAAAGGCCTAAATGTAAGACATAAAACTCCTGGAAGAAAACATAGGCATAACACTCTTTGACGTAAATTGTAGCAATATTTTTTTGGATCTGTCTCCTAAGGCAAAGAAAACAAAAGCAAAAATAAACAAATGGGACCTAATTAAACTTAAAAGCTTTTTCTTTTAAAATTAATTAATTAATTTATTTATTTTTGCTGTGTTGGGTCTTCGTTTCTGTGCAAGGGCTTTCTCTAGTTGCGGCGAGCGGGGGCCACTCTTCATCGCGGTGCACGGGCCTCTCACTGTCACGGCCTCTCTTGTCGCGGAGCACAGGCTCTAGACGCTCAGGCTCAGTAGTTGTGGCTCATGGGCCCAGTTGCTCTGCGGCATGTGGGATCCTCCCAGACCAGGGCTCGAGCCCGTGTCCCCCGCATTGGCAGGCAGATTCTCAACCACTGTGCCACCAGGGAAGCCCAAACTTAAAAGCTTTTGAACAGCAAAGGAAACCGTCGACAAAACGAAAAGACAGCCTACTGAATGGAGGAACATATTTGCAAATGATATGACTGATAAGGGGTTAATACCTAAAATATATAAACAACACACACAATTCAATAAAAAAAAAAAAAACCCGATTGGAAAATGGGCAGAAGACCTGAAGAGACATTTTCCCAAAGAAGACATACAGATGGGCAACAGAAATATGAAAAAATGTTCAACATGGTAATCATCAGGGAAATGCAAATCAAAACCACAAAGAAATATCACCTGACAGATGTCAGAATGGCTATAATCAAAAAGACCACAGATAACAAATATTGGCAAGGATGTGAAGAAAAGGGAACCCTTGGACACTGTTGGTGGGAATGTAAATTGGTGCAGCCACTAGGTAAAACAGTATGGAGGCTCCTCAAAAAACTAAAAATAGAGTTACCATATGATGCAGCAATTCCACTCCTGGACATACATCTGAAGAAAATGAAAACACTAATTCGAAAAGACACATGCACCCCAATGTTCATAGCAGCATTATTTACAACAGCCAAGATATGGAAGCAACTTAAGTGCCCATCAACAGATGACTGGATAAAGAAGGCTTGGTGTATATATACAATGGAGTACTACTCAGGCATAAAAAAGAATGAAATTTTGCCATTTACAACCACATGGATGGACCTGGAGAGTATTATGCTTAGTGAAATAAGTTAGCTACAAGGATATGTTGTACAACATAGGGAATATAGCCAATATTTTATAATAACTTTAAATGAAGTATAGTCTATAAAAAATTTGAAACACTATTTTGTACATCTAAAACTAATATAATATTGTAAATCAACTTAAAAAATATCTACCTCCCCCACCCCCAGTATGGAGGCTTCTCAAAGAATTAATAATAGAATTACTATATGATCCAGCAACTCCACTTCTGGGAGTATACTCAAAAGAATAAAAAGCGGGGTTTTGAAGATGTATTCTACACCCATGTTTATAGCAGCATTATTCACAATAGCTAAAACATGGGAGCAATCCAAGTATCCATCGATTGGTGAATGGATAAGCAAAACGTAGTATATCCACACAATGGAACAATATTCAACCTTAAAAAAGAAGGAAATCCTGTCATATGCTGCAACATGGGTGAACCTTGAGGACATAATGCTAAGTGAAATCAGCTGTCACAGAAAGACAAATACTGTATGATTCCACATATATGAAATACTTAGAGTATTCAAAAATCATAGGGACAGAAAGTAGAGTGGTGGTTGTCAGGGGCTTGGGGGTTATCATTTAATAGATATAGAGTTTCTATTGTGCAAGATGAAAAGAGTTATGGGGATAGATGATGGTGATGATTACACAACAATGTGAATACATTTAATACAATTGAATCGTACACTTAAAATGGTAAAGATGGTAAATTTATGTTATATGTATTTTAACACACACACACACATACACACAAAGCTGGTAGCTTTCTGATCACCTAATAAATAGTTCAGAGTAGTATTGCCAAGTGTGGAATATGCTGCTTCAAAATTTAGAGAGGCCAAAGATGGTGGCTTAAAACAATAAGAATTTACTCTCTCAAAGTTCTGGAGGTCAGAAGCCTGAAATCAAAGTGTTGTCAGGGCCTTGCTCCCTCTGAAGGCTCCAGGGGACAAACCATTCTTTGCTTCCTCCAGCCTCTGGTGGTTCCAGACATGCCTTGGCCTGTGGCTTCTTTACTCCAATCTCTTCCTCTGTGGTCACAGTGCTTCCTCCTCTGTGTGTCACTTATAAGGACATTTGTCATTGGATTTAGGATCTGCTCGGATAACCCAAGATTATATTCTCACCTTGAGATCCTTAACTTAATTACATCTGTAAAGACCCGTTTTCCAAATAAGGTAATAATCGCAGGTTTCAGGGATAAAGACATGGACGTATCTTTTGGTGGGGGAACTTTTTTGCCTACTGCGTGGTAGAAGGTGCAGAGTGCAGCAACTTCTCTTAGAGGTGAAGGCGTGGCATGCCTCAGCTCCCTGCTCCTTACTGTCTTCATTAACATGTTGGACCCCTGAATCTTCATGGGGTTTATCTTCCACCCTCTGGCACCCATGTTCTTGCCACTTCCTGCTCCTCAGGTTCACAGCAGCAGGGGAATGGGGCGCTGGCCCAGGGAGGGGTGTATGGGTAATGTTCTGGCAGCATCCACTATGGTGTGCCCGATCCTCTAAACATTCCAGACATCACCCTGGGCCACCAGGTTGACTTTAGCAGCTTATAGATGCCTCCTTCCCTGGAGAATTGCTCTCCTCCCAATAGTAGGGATCTTACCAGGGAGGTTACTCCCCTCTGGCGGGGGCAGATCAGCCACACCGGCTGCCTGGGAGGCAACTCAGTGGTGCAATTCACACTTCAGAGGGCCCCGTGAAATCAGAAGGAGGCCAGTCTCCAGCCCAGAGACATCATGGATTAGCTTTCTTCCCCTGCTCTGTCCTACTTCCTTCATTCCACTTCTGAAAGCCCACCCCACAAAAATCCCTACCTCTGGATCTGCTTCTCGGGAACCTGAGCTAAGACAGCCCCTGGCAGTGTTATTATGATGGGGCTCGGGCAGAGTCGGGAAGGGGGTTCTGCGGTCCCTGCCGTGTAAAGGCAAACTGCTTTGGCTCCTCTCTGCCATGGGACATCATGAAGAGAGTTTGCCGGATCAATAGCTGTCTACCGGACTCCAGACACACTGACCTGCCCCAGTGAAGATGCCACCTGTAGCGGAAATCCAGCCACACCTGGCCGAGCTCCTGGCAGACTGCGTCCCCTCCTCAGGGGGCCCTTCCCTGACTACCTTTTCTAACGTTGTCTTCTAACACTCCGTCTTCCTCCATCATATTCTCCCATTTTATTTTTTGTAGCCCTTATTCCTTTCTGAAATCATGGCATATATTTATTTGTTTGTTTACAGTCTTTCTCTCCTACTAAGGGCGTAAGCTCCATGGGGCTGAGGATTTTGGCTTATTCACAGCTGCATCCCAAGCCCCCACCATGGTAGTAGGTGCTGAACCAATATGTGTCGAATGAATAAAAGAGCAGGCCTGTGTTCTTTCACCTGAAGTCGACAGAAGTCAAGCGATAGGGTTTTCTACGGAGGTTTTAAAGTGGAGGCCACTACTGGGGGTCACTGGGGTGGGAGAAAGCAGGTCAAGGTGGGCTGTCTTCCAGGTGGTGAAAATCCCCTTGGCCTGGTGAGCCCCTCCCTGGCTGGGCTTCTTGTTGGGTCTGGTGCAGACCTCAAGGAAACATAACATTTTAAATAAGACCTCAGGGTCAATAAAGCCAAATGGTCTCGGGTGCCCCTCCTGCCGGCCCCAGCTGTTGATGTTAGAAGTCAAGAGGTTGGGGAGTCGCCCAATTCCTGTGTAGTTCGGGGAGACGTAAGCTAGAAGGGCCTGGCCCATTTTCTATGAAAAAAACAAAACAAAACAAAACTCACTTGTCCTGGAAAGATTCCACCGCCAGCCAGAATCAAAGGTCCATTCAGAGTGACAGAACCGCTCACATTCGCCGCTAATGAAAACCAAATTTCTCGTCCCCCTGAGCGTTTCCAGGGGCTGCAAATGGAAGGGGCTGCTGTGGGCTCTTGGCCACCCTTCCTGCCACCCAGAGGGCCCCACCGTGTTAAAATAGTTTTATGATAATACCGGCCGCGTATTTTTCTAATTTCGGGCGTCGGTGGTTTAGAACTGGGTTGTTTTCATGGAAAAAGAAATAGCACTTGTTTGAGGCAGGGAAGACTGCCCCCTCGGCTGGTGGTCCCACTGTGTGTGCCTGTCCGGGGCGAGGGAGCCCTGCCACCAAGGGCCCGGGTCCCCCCAGGGAGGCCTCATTCGCAGGGCGTCTGTCCCCTTGAGTATGCAGGACAGGCTGGGGGTAGCCGGAGGGTCCAGAGATGGTGATTTCTGTTTTTCGATTTCATACGTCTGTGAAATCTTAGGTTCACAACCCAGAAAGGCGGACGCATCGCTCTCAGATGAGAAGAAAGGGCTGTAACGCCTGTGTCCTCCCTGCTTCTGCTTTTTTTTGAAAAGACATTTTTTCATGGCTTTTTCCTTTCTTTTTCCCTTTGATGGGCAATCTTTATGGCCAGGATGAGTCATGGGGCACAAACTCAGGTGTGCAAGAAATTACACCTTTTTCCTAAAGTCAACTGAATTCTTACTTTGAGCCCCCAATACGCTTAGCTAATGGGAAACTTAAGCTCAACTTTTTCAGGTATTGCTCTGTCCTTGTTAGAAATGGGAGGGAATTCTTTCCTTGTTCTTCAGTTTTCTTATCTGTAAAATGGGGATAATGATAGTATAGACCTCAAAGAGCTGATTTAACACGGCAAAATATTTATAATAGTGCCTGGCATGCAGTGTTAGCTATTATTATTATTCCAAAGATAAACTCACAGAGAAGGCACCAAACCCAGCATGAGGTTATCAGGGAAGACTACCTGGAAGAGGTGACACCTCAGCTAATGTCAAAGGAGTTGGTCCAAGCATGATTTTGAACTCCTCTGCTTGGATATTCATCAAGGTCTAGAAGTTTAATACACTATACCCCTAACAAATGTGCTCACTTTAGAAAACTTGAAAAAACACTGAAAAATATAAAGAAGAAACCAGAAAACAGCTATAACCACAACCTTCCAGTGAGTTCACTCTAGATTCCTTTTATCTCTATTTTTTTAATGACATTAATTGATATACTGCATATACAGTGTGTACCTGGCTAGAAAATATTTATTCCTGGAAAAATATTTATATATTTATAGAAATAAAGATCTGGATGGGGGAAAATCCCTGAAAGTATTAACAATGGTTATCTTTGGAGAGGTGGGATTATGGGTAATTTTTCTTGTCCTCTTTTTGGTAATCTGTATAATGTATTTTTTCTCTGTAATTACTACTAATTACACTAGTATTATTTGGTGTAATTTTAAAATGTGATTTTACATCTGTGAGTCTGTTTCTGTTTTGCACATACATTCATTTGTATTTTTTAAGATTCCACATATAAGTGATATCATACAGTATCTGTCGTTCTCTGTCTGATTATTTCACTAAGCATAATATTCTCTAACAGACTAGTGGTTACCAAAGGGGAGAGGGAAGGGGGATGGACAAATTAGGGGTATGGAATTGACAGATATAAACTACTACGTAAAAAATAGGTAAGCAACAAGGATATATTATATAGCACAGGGAAACATAGCCTTTATCTTGTAATAACTTTTAATGGAGTATCATCTGCAAAAATACTGAATTACTATGCTGTATACCTGAAACTAATATAATATTGTAAATCAACTATACTTCAATTAAAAAAATTTGATTTTAGAATTTAATACATAGAATTTGGGAACTTCAGACTCAGGATCTTACAGCCATTCCATCTTTGGGCCACGGAGGAGAGTGGGGTGGCAGGACCAGACTCTGAACCCTGGACCCTTTAGTCTGAGAGGCTGCATGTGGCCTCGGGGGTGGTGAGGGGGTTGTCACGAGCCAGGACATAAGGCTTCACTAAAACATGTGTGGGGGGTAGGGATCAGGGAGAGGGCAGGGTTGCTGTTATTACACACTTGGCATAACAAAAACTATTATCAAGACCTTGTCCACAGTGCCTCCATCAAATGCCATGAACCCAAGAAACTGAGAGCCACTTGAACCTGAGGTTTGGGGCACTGGATCCTTCCTCTGACTTTTGTGCTAAAGATGCCTTAGGGAACACTTAGCTCCTCCTCTGACCATTTTGCACAGGCTTCACCCTCCTTTGCCTGGACTATTGCAGTAGCCTGTGAGCAGGTCTCTTCTCTGCACCCCCATGCGGTCCATATTCCAGGCTGCCATGGCGACTCCCCCCAACAGATGCACAACCATCTGAACCTGCCCCCACTCCCCAGTGCCTGCAGGACCAAATCCAAGCTTGACCTTCAGCCCCTGTGACCCCCCTGGCCTGCTTGTCTCCCATATCCCCTCGCCATTCCTCCACCTTCCCCACTGTCCTCCCAGCTTAGACACACTCCTGTCCTCCAGGCCTCTGCACATGTGGTTCCCTCCACCTAGAGGCCCTCCTGCTGCTTCTCTGAGTAGAAGTTCTGCTGGTGAACTTCTACTCATCTTTCCATCTTGTCTCATCCGCACCATGTATCCCACGGGTTAGCCCTTCTGTCTTCCTGTCTGTCCTGTGAGCTCCCCGGGAGCACAGCCGTGTCTTATGGGTCTTTTTTCTTGCTGTCTGGCGCATGAGGGTGGATCGAGGCCTGGGTCTGTTTGGTGAATGAGTGAATGAACTCTGGCCAAGGCCTTGCAGACACCAGGCCCAAAGAGCAGAGTGGGGTATGTGGCCCAAACAGCTGCCACCCATTAGGACAACAACGAGGTCACAACTGTTTCTAGCAGCTGGCATGGGCACAAAGGAAGGGTGGCTCCAGAAAGCCAGCTCTGGGACTGCTCCTCTCCCCTTCACTCAAGGGCTTCCTCTGGGCTGGCTCAGGGCAGGCTCCCTCTGTGGGTGAATATAAATATATAAAACAAACAGCGTGCCGTTAACTGCAAAACTAAAAATAGGAAGCCTGGAGTCCGGCTCCCCGGGCTCCTCTAGCTGCTGGACCACATAGGTGTGGATGCGGGTGTTGGGGGGATGCGGCCCCTCACCCCCTCCCAGCCCCCCAGCCCTCGTGGGGAGGAATGGGGGGCACCCTGAGTTTCCGCAAGGAACAGTTCATTCTTTCACTCCGGGGGCCCCCCCGCCCCCGTCCTTTTGACAGCTTATTTCATTTACGACCCCAGAATGAACCGACCCACTGAGGTGCATTCCCCGGTGGCCACGCTGGGTGTCTGGTGCAGCTGAGAGCTGCCCCCTGGGCCATACTGGGGGGGCCTGGCTGGCTGTGTTTGTGGGGTGCAGTCTGGGGAAAGGGGGGAGTAAGTCAGGCTGAGGCCCTTCCCCAGAACACCAGCGCTGGCCCCGCACCGGCAGCCCCTCACTGCGGTCTCCTCCGGCCCTCACAGTTCTTCCCTTGGGCACACATCATTACCTGGGGCCTTAGACCCCTGCCAGGACATCCACCTCTCACTATATAAGCCAAAGCCGTCTCCACGGCCAGAAGCCCAGCACTTTCAAGTCTGTCTGGGACCACTTCACCCCTCAGGAGGTGCCAAGATCAGTCCAGTGCCCAGGGAGACCACCCCTGGGAGTCCCAAGGCTTGGACCACCTCTCTCAGCCTCTGGCCAGGCCGGACACAGGCTGTGGCCTGACACGGCTGGTGAACCCGTAGGCACTGCCCAATCTGGACCAGCTCCTCGAGCCTCAAAATGGAATTCTAGAGTCCAGGGGCTCCCAGACTCTGGAACAAAATGGCCCCCTTACCCTTGACGGGAGGTGCAGGAGGTGGGGGGCTCGGGCCTGGGCTCCAGCAGGCTGGGGATGCTGGGCCAGGGATGTCAACCTTTCCTTCAAGCCAAGTAAACCCCTGTCCCAAAGCAGGGCCCCTGGGGATCATGGGACTTGACACTACATACCTGGCATATGATACTTCTACTACATACCTGGCATACAGTAGATGCTTGTGTAATATCTGAATAAAAAGGGAGGCTCAGAGAAGGACAGGGACCTCCCACAGGCACATAGCTAAAGAAGGAAAGGAAACCCTTCCTCCATATCAAGATTTTTTCCAGGCCCTTCTGGGATGAACCCCCTGAGGTCAGGAAGTTCCTTCCAACACCTAACCTGAATTCCGGCCATAACTGAGGCAAGTCCCTTTTCCCCCTTCTCTGGAGGGGCATGTTCACGCTCCCCACCTACTGCCACCTTCAGGCTGATATGGTTACTGCAGCTCTTCCCCCAGCAGCCTGTGTGACCTCAGGCAAGTCCTGGACTTCGCTGGGCCTCAGTTTCCCTTTGGGAACCTAGGTGGGCTGGTCTGTGCTTGCTAGGGGTAAGGTGATGGAGCTTGAGTCAGGGGCTCTGGAGGCCACACCTCCTCTTGTATCAGCTGTGGCACCAAAGTGTGGCCAGCGGGGAGGAGCTTGAACTGTGGCTCCCTCATAACCTCCATCATTCCCTACAAAGGGCCCCCAAATAAACACACATTACGGAAGCAGAATGTTGAATTATAGATGCTGCTTCAGGACTATTCCTGCTCATCCGGGCAGACGGCACTCAGAGCACACCCACAGAGTAGTTCTGCAGCTCTGGCTGGGACCCAGCTCAGAGAAGACTCTGCTGGCCCTGGGGCAGAAGGGGTGCTTCAGCGCAGAGGGGCGGGGATCAGGGTTTAGGCTGGGGAAAGGGGAACTTCCTGTCGGGTGTTGGGTTTCAGGCAGACCAACCTAACTGAACAGGGCAAAGTCTTGGGATTAGCTTTTGAAGTATTTTCACTCAAAAATAAGGTGTTTTATGAAATTTCCCCTCCCCAAGCCCCAGCTGGACAGGCACGGTGGGCCAGGCCTCCTTGCTGGCAGGCTTGGGGAGGCTGTCAAGCCAAGTCCCCACACCCTCACACCCGCCGCCCTCACCATCAGCCACAAACTCCTCCGCGGAGCTGTGGGGCCAGATTACACCCCCTCTTTGCACCTTAGTCGCCTCATCTGCAAAACGGGGGAGCTGACGTAGCTGATCGCTTTGCAGTTCTGATTGCTGCTAACTTATCAGTATTGCAGCAAACAGTTCCCAGAGATGGGCTCTCACCAAGGCTGCTTCACGGTCCAGCTACCTATGCCCCCTTCCCAACTCAGAGCCTGGGGGCGAGCTGGAACAGATGCTCTGCCTGTTCTGTTGACTTGTGAAAAGTCATGGGCCACCTGTGAAGGGAGAAGGGATGGTGGCACCTTGAAGACCTGATATTCCTCTGGGGTTCCAGCCACACATGGGAGAGGCCTCACCAGCTGCACTCACCCAGGGTGGTCTCTGGGGCCCTTCCAGATGGAGCCGGATACAGGGAGGCCAAGGCGCTGGGGATCTCCAAAGCAGTGGGGTCAGTCCTGCTCCTGTCCCCAGGCCCTGCCTCATTCCTCCCTGGCCATGGTGGGAGGACTCCCATCCTCTCCCACCCCCCAGGAATACAGCTCTAGAAGTCTGGCATTGAGATCCTTCAACACATCTCAGAGTTATATTATTGTAACAAATCAGTCAAAATTTCATTTTACTGTTAAATAGTATAGAAGACAGTTTACTGTACACGGAAGTTGTGCATTAAAAACAAACACACCAAGCAAATTATAGTGCAAAGCAGTTTCCATCCCTCTCCACCTTCTTCCCAGCCCTGGGTCGGTTTTACGGAAGATATGAGTATAGCAGGTATTAACTCCTCAGCATGACAATATGTCACAACGTATCCGTACCCACCACCAAGAGGCTTACAGTAATATGGTGCCCAAACCCCTTCGTTTCCTTGTGCTTTCTAAATCAGTGTGTTTGCCTAGTACAACTTCAAAGCAGCCTTGTAAATAAGGACCCATTTTTACCAGCCCAAGCTGTCTGTACCCACTATGGGCCTTAAAAAAGACTCAGCACGGCTGCCATCACTTTGAGTCAGGGAGTTGTGGGGAGGGGGTCGATTTATTTCCTGTCCCTGCCCCCACGGGGGCTTGGATGTCAGGAAGGGGTAGTAATCTGGGGAGGGGCTACAAAGTGCTGGGCACTGGGAACCCAAGGGTGCCTCCCACTGGGGCCTGGGGCCAGTCTACAACCAAAGAGGAGAGGAAGAGACACGAGGGCAATGGATTTGTAGCTGCTTCCTGAGAAGGGGTGGAGAGATCCCCCCCCACCTCCCCCGGCTGAAGGGAGTCAGCAGGATCCCCCCAGCAGCTATTTTGAAGAGATAAAAGCAGGGGACTGCTTTTTCCAGTGAGGGCAGGACAAGAGAAGCTGTAGCAAGAGGGGTTTGAATAAGATCACCAGAAGGACCTCCTACCCTGTCTGAGCGTGTATCTCATGTGCTTATCTGGCGGTTGTTACAGGGTGCGGTGGCAGGCAGGCCACGTGCTATTACAGAGACAACCGCTAAGGAGCATTTTGTAGGGGAGATTTCCACATCCACGGAGAATGGGGCTGAAACAATGGCTAAAAGCCACATGCTGCCCAATGCTTATAAGAGTTTTGTCCTTTTCCACTTATGCCTTTCGAGAACTAAAAAATTCAGACATGGGTTTTTTATGCCTTTCTAGAACGAAAAAAACTCGGACATGCTTAAACCCTTGAGCAAGGCCTGCTTTCCCATTTGTAAACTGTAATACTTCCCCTGTGAGCACAGCAGGGGCTGAGCTGAGGCTGCCAAGCCCTTCACAGCTCTTGTGTTCTGCCATCACGCAGCCACCGTGCTTCCCCCACATCCCTCCCACCTCTACCGGGACACCCACACGTCCTCTCGGACAAATGCCCGAGAGCCACAGACTTGAGATTCCAGCATCTCACCAGCGCTCCCTTTGTTCTGCACCAGGTTGGCCTTTGGCGCAAGCTGGTGGGATGCTGCTGAAGGACTGCGACCTCTTGAGGAGGTTTAGGGATCCTAACAATTCCACACTCTAGGAGGGGGAGGGATATCGTTCACTATCATGGGGCCTTTTCCTGTAAGAGATCACGTGTCTGAAAATGTTTGACAAACTTCTTTCTCTAAAATCAGCTTTAAAAACTGGTTTTTTGTTCAAGACTGCTTTGGGAGCAGACTGGTTAAAGACGGAGAGTTGTGTGTCAGAGATTGGAAGGTTTGGCTGGGCCTTCCCACGAGGCTGCGGGTCCGGGGCACAGCTTGGCTGTGCACAGCTTGGCTGGACCTAGGTGGGCCAGGGATGCTGACATCTGACCCCATGACCCCTTACCCCAAGGCTCTCTGCTAGGACCTGTCTGGTCCTGGTGCTCTCTCCAAAAATGGCAATTTTGAGACCAGCCTAGGGGGAAAGGGACCCTTCCCAGCCCCCACTGAGAGAACAGAGGGCGAATGCCTCGGACTGGTAAAGTGCATGGAGAACCTGTCCGCAGGTGTCTTCCCCGGTTTTAGGGGCCTGCTACCGCAGGCCAGTCTGCTCTGGGGCCTGGGACCCACGGACGGCTGGGATGGGGTCGGGCCCTTAGCTGCCAGGAGTTGTAGGGAAGCAGAGCTGGGGGGCGGGCCTGGGGGTATCCTCATTCCATCTCTGCTAGCGATTCCCTGGGGCCTCTGGAGGGGTTCCTTCCCCATCCAAACCATAAGCGAGCCCCTCTCAGGGCTGGGGGACCTTCCAGTTGTGACTCAACTTGTGTAAATGCAGAGAGAGGGCTGGGCCCACAGGATGCGGGGTCTCTGAGGAAGGTAAGGGTGGGGAGGTCTTTCTAGGGTCCCGAGGATAAGAGGCCAAACCATGTGGGCAAATGCCGCCTCGCTCTAGAACAGAGATGGTCTCTGTCCCAGGAGGCCTGGGCCCCATGACAGCAGTGGGCATAGCTGGGGACAGCCAGGTCATTCCAGGGGAGGTGGCAGGAGGAGGCTACTTCTCCCACAGGGACGTGGGATGAGATGAGTAGGATCTGGGCTGGGGGCGGGGTCCTGGGGGAGGTCCCGACCCCTCTGTACAAAGATGTGGCTGGACCAGATGCTCTCAGAGCCAGCCACCAGCTCTGGGCCCCAGGACCATGGCCCCTGGGCCCACAGCTGCCGTGAAGCGTTAAGTCCCATGAGTGCCCTGAGCCTTGGAGCTGGGCCCGCCACTTGTCTGGAAGGTTCCTGGGCTCCCCGCCACCAGCGGGAGCAGTCCACTTGGACCCGGGCGGTCAGTAGGGCCGCCACACGGCCTCGTCCATGCGGCCGGGCGTGCTCAGGGCGGTAGGTGAGTTGCTGTGGCTGCCATCGGCCTCCACGCCGTCGCTCTGGCCACCCAGGCTGGGGTTCATGAGGTTGCCGGTGGCGACAGAGGCGGCGCTGCTGGGGCAGGAGGCCAGCATGCGGGTGGGCGAGCGGTCGCCAGCGCTGCTGCTGCCGGCCACCATGGAGAACTGGTAAGAGCCGGAGGAAGCGCCGTAGTAGAGGTGGTAGGGGGAAGGGTTGGCCTGGAAGGGCCCGCTCTGGTTCTGCGGGGCCCCTGGGTAGGGCGGTGGGAGGTAGGTGTGGTGGAAGCGGCCGGTGGCCGGCATGCTGGCCACGCCGAGGCTGCTGATGCTCGTGCCCGAGGGGGTGGCGCTGTAGGGGAAGGCAGCCGACATGGCCCCTGGGTAATGCATCCGGGGGTCGGGGAAGCGGCTCTCCGGGAGGGTCGGCAGCGCTGCGAAGGAGCGGTCAAACTGGCGGGGGTCGGAGAAAGGGTTCAGGTCGGAGGCGCCTGGGGGACAGCAAGGAGGATGGTCAGTCACTGCCCGACACCACCCCGGCGGCCTTTCTTCATGAATGACCTCGGGCTCTGGTTTACAGGCCCATCTAGGGGGGATCCCTGGTGCTACACGTGGCTCTGCTCCAACCGCCCTGAGCTGCTCGGGGGCTGGAGCCTGCTGATTCCCAACCCGGCCCCACCTGGGAAGCAGGTGCGAGCAGGGGTCTGGGCTGTGGGTGGCTCCGGGCGCTGCCGGAGCAGGCAGAGGAGGGGGAGGGCTTTTCTCTCCTCCCGGCATCCTCTTCCCAGCCTAGCCGTGCAGAGGCCTGTCGAGGGGGCAGGTGGGCTCCCCGCTGGGCTGTGGGTGCGTGGGGAGCCAAGGGCGGGGCCAGCACAGGCCGCCCAACAGCCTGGCCCGGCAGGTTCGCCCTCCCTCTCTCGCTCTCGGTAAAGAGGGTCCCCAACGGTCCTGTGAGATTGGGAGTCAGGCCCTGCTCTCGCAGACGAGGAACCAGGCAGAGAGAGAAAGATGGATTCTCCTGATGCTGCACAGAAAGGACTGGAACTCATCACGAGGCCTCTGCTTTCTGCTCCCGCTGGGGTGTACGTGCGCGTGCGCCTGCACCTCTCCTGCCCAGGTGGGGCTCAGTTAGGTTACGGGAGCTTCCGCCTCTGCTGTGGGAGCTGGGTCCACGGCAGCTCTGTCCATTCCCGTCCCCCCGCCCCGGCCTCAGCCTGGGCCTGTGTCTCCAGGGCTGCCCTGCAAGCTGGAGCTGACTGGTGGCCAGACAGGGATCAGATGCCACCCTCACCCGCCTCCACAGCAAAGTGAGACAGACGGCAGCGAGAGGGGCTCGGTGGCCTGGACCCTGCCCTTGTCACAGAGAGACCCAGTGTCCAGCCCAGGCCCCACCCTGGCTCCCCCAGGAGTTGGCTCCAAGACAAAAGTATCCCAGCCTCTGCCCCGTACTTTTGTAATCACAGACCCCCCAAACCTCAACACTCAAAGGGGCTTCAGGATTGAGTCTAAACCCCTTGGTAGGAAGACTGAGACTCAGAGAGGGTGAGGCACTTGCCTAAGTGTCACACAGCACATTGGACCTACACAGAATCCTAGGGCTCTCAGTCCTGAGTTCTGACACGTGCCTGAAGGGTAACTGTCCCATCTTTGAGGCAGCACAGACTGAAGGTTAACTGTGTGGTCTCTGAGGTTGGATACTTATCTTAGTTCTAACACTTACTAGCTGTGTGTCCTTGGGCAAGTCACTAAACCTCTCTGTGCATCAAGTTGTCCCACATGAAAAATGGAGACAATAACAGTTCCTAGGGATTAAATTAGTTAATACATGTAAAGTGCCTACTGAGCACACAGCAGGGGCCTGATGAGGGTTTGTGCTGCCACTGCAGCTGTGACACCTCCTGTTCTGGGCACTCAGGACAACTGGCTCATTCAGGGCCCTGCAAAGATGAGCCCCTGACCCTGGGCCTTCCTTGTACCCTGGCCAAAGGGGTGACTCTGGGCAGCAGTGGGGAGGTGGATGAGCCCTCAGCAGCAGACTAAAGTCTGTCTGTCCCCAAGGCCTCTGTCCACCAAAGACTAGGGGCCAGAGACGGCTCAGGAGGAGCCCAGCCTCTGCCCCTGGCCAGCTCCAGGTGTGCACTGCCTGCCGTGCCTGAGGCGTGGGTGAGGCTAGAGCTGCAGGTGCCCCCAGGCCTCACTTCCCCAGATCTGCTTGAGGTGCTGTGCGACCTCAGATAAGACCTGTAACTTCTCTGGACTTTGGGGTCTTCCCAGCTCAGCTGGGGGGGTGTTCTGCTCAGCAGCAGGCTCTGGTCCCGGATGGGGATGATACGGGATGAGGCTCCAGGCTCCAGGTGGGGAGATGTGGGGGCTAGGGTCCAGGAGACGGGGGCCTTCTGGCACATCTGGACCCTCCCTAACAGATCTCTTGGCTGGTCAGTGTTGCCCTGAAGCCTAGGGGGTCAGAGGAGCCTGGCTCCTGCCCTCATCTCTGAACCCCAGGGGAGGAGCCTTGTTGGCAGTGCCTGGCACCCCAAGCACAGCCACGCATGAGGCTAACACCTTGCTCTGAGCCCGGGGAAGCGAGCGCTGCCGCCTGACAGGAACCCCTTTTTCAAAACAAAGGGAGCCCAAACAGGGAGCCCAGGATGCGATGGCAGGGCTGCAGCCCGGGAAACAAGGCCGTGCCAGGTGGGCCTGGGTGCGTGTGGCCCTTGGGGGTCATGTGGGCTGTGGGCAGGCCTGCCCAGCCCTGCCACTGTCCTCTCCTGCCTCCCTCCCAGGGTGGGGGGAGCATCTGCCCTCAGCACCCCCTCAGCTCCTGCCCCCAGCCCCGCCCCCTCCAGCCCAGTAGCCCCAAGAAACCCGAGCTGGCCAGGCCGCTGTCGAGCAGCCAATCCCAACACTGGAAGGAAATGTTTATTTTCTTCTCCAAATTGCCCCAGCTGCTGTGTGGTGGCTGAATGAGGCCTTTGAGCTGTGAGAAGCCCCCATTGTGGGCGGCCACAGCCGGGGGGCTGGGGGCTGGGGTACGGAGGGGTTGGGGCCTCGGCACTGCTTGCCAGTCACCAAAGCTGGGGGGTCAAAGCTATTAACAGGAACCAAGAGAAGTGGTGGTGGGGTATCCTGAGGGGGACCCCCCAGGATGGAGTCTGAAAGTAGAGGCTTGTCCCACCAGAAGGGGAGGGCCAGTGAGAGGGACTCCCCAAGCCTGGCCCTGCCAACACCCATGTGACAGATACCTCCTTCTTCCCACTTTACAGATGAGAAAACTGAGGCTCAGAGAGGTGAAGCGACTTGCCTAAGATCACACAGCCAGTGCCTGGCAGAGCCCGAATTCCTAGCCAGGTCCACCTGACTGCAAAGTTCATGTTCCTTCCTTGGTCTTGGTTGTCAAAAGCCCTTCCTCTCACTCCAAAGGGGAGAGGCCTGAGGACGGGGAGGCCTGGCTGGTGTGAAGGGCCACAGCGGCTGCCTGAAGTCCAATGCTGGGGGTGGCTAGCGAGCACCCTGCCTCAGGACACAGCAGAAGGGGACGGACTGGGTCAGCCACTATCCCACACAGGCCCGACCTCCTCTCCTCCCAGCCTCGGGGGAGGCAGGGGCTCTGCCTGCTGCTGGGCTAGGCCTGGCCCTGTGGGGCTGGACAGAGGGTGGGTAGGCCTGCCTCAGGCTCCGGCAGGTGCTGATTCCCAAGCCATGTCCACACAAGTGGAAAGAGAGGTGGGTTCTCCTTCCACGGGAGCTGCTGGACAGGACGCCACTGTTAGCCCCCACCTGCTGGGTTCCAGGGCCCCCTGGCTGGGCCCCAGCTCTACCCATGTCAGGGAAAGGCCTGGAGTGTTAGACCACTGTACCTGCACAAAGGCTGGCCTGCCGGGAACGGGTGCACGGACAGCTTCTGGGCAGGGGTGGGCATGAGCCCAGAGGACCTCTTGCTGTCTCTTGAGCTCAGACCCCTCCACCCTGCAGCCCCCCTGGCTCAAGAGTTGCTGAGTGTCTCAAGCTCGACAGCCCGTGGCTAAAAGCCTGGACCTGGTGCCTCTCCCCACCTTGGGGGCTCAGCAGGGCCAAGGCCCAGCTTCCCAGGCCAGAAGGGGGTACCGTCTCTTCACACCAGGGGGCTGCATCAAGTCCCCCTGCCATGGCATTGTGCCTGGCACACATGGCCAGGGCTGGGGGCAGGGCCTCCCTTAATAGAGAGACCCAGTAGGGACTCCCTTGCTTCTGCCCTCAGAAGTACAGGAAGTTCCTGGGGGCAGGTGCTGTGGACACTTTGAACCTGGTCATTGATGTGCTGTGTGACCCAAGAGTGGCCCTTAACCTCTTAAGCCTCAATTCACTCATCTGCCAAATGGGTTCTAACTAGGGCCTGGAGGACCAAGAAAGAACAGACACCCACGGTGCATGACAGCAGCAGCCAGCCCTCCCGGCCGCGTCCAGCACTGGTGATGAGCACTGTCCATCCTTGCCTGGCCTGAGGGTCAGCTGTGCACTCAGCCTCCTGCACCCCAACCCACTGGCCAAGAGAACCTAGAGAGCAGAGTAGATATTCACCATTTGACCACCTACTGAGCACCTGCTATGTGCCAGGCCCTGTACACCTGGACGGCCTGCCCGAGACTTAGGCTCACACGTGCCTGCCGTGTCCATCCGGCCAAGGGGTAAAGACTCCATCCTGGGCCTCCGCCCAGAGGCCTCCCTCCTCCTTCCTGTTTGGGAAGAGTCTCTGGGCCAGGTGGGGACCTTTCTCAGGAGATGCTCTGTCTCTTTCCAGGGACAAATTCACTTCACAGTTTATGAAGTTTGAGTGCAGTAACGTCATTTGAATGTCACCCGAGGCCCAGGCAGAGGCATCTACCACCACCCCGCTTTCAGATGAGAAAGCTGAGGCCTGGGGGGCCGTGGTGTCCTTGGCAGACATGTGTCTGTCTCAGGCTCCTTGCGCGAGTCCTGCCCAACTGTAACGGGTGCACTGGGGGACTAATACCCATTTCCCGCAGGGGACGGGGAGCTCCTGGAGGGCAGGGACTGTGCCTGTCTACTCATCCCTGGGGCCAGGCACCACGACGGCACAGGGCGAGTGGCAATAGATGTTTGCTGAATGAATGAAGGAAGGGCTGAGCCCAGGACCGTGTAGGAGCACTGGTGCTCCTTTATAACAAACACCAGGGTGGTGCAGCCAACGACCCTGGCATGAGCTTTTGTTCAGGAGCAGAGAGACCACTTGCAGGCCCCCGCCCCCTTCTCCCACCACAGCCCCCACCTCCCTGTGCCGTACCTTGGATGGGGGTCTGGGCCTGGCTGCTGAAGTGGCTGGTGGTGCTGAGCGAGCCTCGGGGGCTGGGCGTGCTCGGCGTCACCCGCATGCGCAGGCGCTCCAGGTCCCCGAAGCGGTCGGGGAACGCCTTGGTCTGGTCCTCCAGCTTCTGTCGATGCCCTGCAGAGCATGGGAGCCCATGAGAAGCTGGTCCCCGAGAGTCTCAGGGGGGCAGAAATGCCTTGCTCTGCTGGGAAGTTCTCCCTGAGGTCTAACCTTAGGCCTCTGCAGGGAGAACCCATAGGCCACTACCGATGTCTCTTCTGAACAGAGAATGGTCAGTACGTGCTGTCCTGGGGCTGCCATCATCTCACTCCTACCTTCTTATGCCATAGGTGAGGCTCAAAGAGTTTCCAGGCCACAGAGCCAGTAAGTTGTGGAGTCAAGATCTGAACTCAGGGTTCAAATCAAAGCCTGCGACCTACACCTCTACGTTATGCTTTTTGGCAGAAGGGGAATCTGAGGCAACAGGCACGGGAAAGGGGCTTAAGCAGGCTCCCATGGGAGGCAGGGCGAGAACCCAGGGATGCTGCCGCTGTCTGCCCCCCAGCATCCATCCTGCCCGCCATTCACATCTGCAAGAGGCATGGGAGATGGCCCCGGAATGGGAATGCTGGCTCCTCCAGCCCAGAGCTACCCTGGGACCCCCAGCACATGCCTTCTCCCCTCTGGGTCTCAGACAGGAGGGGAAATTCACCATGATGCTGGGAAATGGAGTGGGGCGCTGTGTGAGGGGCTGGACTCCCATCTCTGTCCCGAAGCTGGGGACAGGGGACCAGTGCACCTGGCTTGGGCATCACACTTGGAGAAACTGCCAGCATTTCCCAGTATCCCTCTGCCACGGCCCACACAGGAAGGACCCCAGCCTCGTCTCCGAGACCCTGGAGGAGCTGGCAGGGTCAAGATGGACATGCTCCTGCCTTTAAGCAGCCAGCCGAGGCCACCCTCAAGGCTTCTTGAATGACATCAGGCTTGCAGGGACCACCACCTCTCTCTCTCTCTCTCTCTCTCTCTCTCTCTCACACACACACACACACACACACACCACTTTTTCAATTACTCATTTTACATTTCACAAGCAACATATGAATAGCTACAAAAATAAAAGCATTACAGGTAAGGCTAATGGCTCCTCTGACCCACCCTAAATCCCTGCCCAGAAATCCCCACGTGATCAATTTGGAGGTCTTTCTTTCCAGCCTTTTTTTGGTTTCACGTGCATGCAAAACACAGAGCAAGTTTCTCACAGAACTTTCTTGAATGCTCTCAGCCTGGCTGTATCATTCTCTAACTTGCTCTTTCAGTAGCACACCTGGGGGCCCACCTCAGTTTCCTCATCTGATAGATGGAGAGAGTCACCCAACCCCAGAGAAACAACCTCGGGAGCCCACCCTGGGGCACACTGAGGAGCAACAAGTGGGGGCGGGGCGGGCTCACTAAGCCTGTGGGTGTCCCTCGTTCCTCCTCGTCACGTCCCCTGGAGGCCGCAGTCTCCTCAGCCGTTCCTCTCAGATGGACACTTAGCTCGCTTCCAAGTTATCCCCCTGCGTGCAGGACTCCCAGGAATCTCTCTGTTCACACCCCTCCTTGTGTCGGGGGATTTCTCCAGGGCAGACGACTCCTCACTGAGAGGGCCGGACATTCCTGGGCTCTCCTGATCAGCCTGTCAGCCGAGGTTGGCCCGTTTGGCTCCACCCGACCCTGAGGGAGGAGGCCAGGCAGACAGGTGGGCCTGGTCCTCTTTTTACAGACAAGAGAACTGCAGTTCAGAGAGGTGAAGAGGCTTGCCCGAGGTCACACAGCGAGGAAAGAGGGAGGATGTCTTAGACTTGGGATCCTTGGAAAAGAAGTGTGGGGAGGGGCTGAGGGAGAGGGGAGGGCTTGCCTGAGTCCTGGGGTCTTCAGTGACACGAGGAATTTTCTAGATTGACAGCGAAAGAAGAAGGAGAGAGAGGTAGTGGGAGGTAAAACAAAACTCCTCACCATGCTTGCTGAGGCTTGGAAAATGGCATCCTAGGGGCCTGGAAAGTGTGAGATGACTCTTCACTGCCATTGGGAGTGAGGGGACAGAGGTGGAGGCTTCAGAATGGGCCTGATTTCTGATTTTCAAAAGGGGGATGCAATGGATTCTGGTACCCACAGGCCCCTCGTCTCGCTACACACCCCTGTCACAAGCTCAAATAGGCATCTGAGAGCCCTTAGAAATGGAACAGGTTGTCCTGGGAGCCTCAATGGGCTCAGCAAGTCACCAAGAACCAGGGACCCACTTTCTCCTCCGAGGAGGCCCCAGGCCCGAGCCCATGGGACACTCAGCAGCCAAAATGAAACCACCTGGCTCCCACCCCGGCCCCCACTGCTACCTCCCAGGACCCTTGGCAACAGGAAAAACGTGGGCTGGGGTTAGTTTGGCTGGAGCTGGGGCCACTAAGTTAGATGACTATGGGGGCTGGGCAAGTCACATAAATGAGGCACATGGGATGGGTAGGGCCTGGGGCAGACTGGAGAGGGTGGGCCTTGTAGAAGGGGCAGTTGCCATCCCGTCCAGCTGACCGGTGCCCTGATGGGGGTGGACCCAGTGTCGCCAGAGCTTCCAGTTTACCAGAAGCCATAAACCTGCTTTTATGTGAAACCTCCCCTATTTTATATGTTGGCAATTAATTCAAATACTGAAAACAACAAGAAAATAACTCAACCACTTTGTAGAACATGTCCTGTTCAGGGGCTGCCAGTTTGCATCCTCCAAGTTTGGGATTTCATTTGCTGGTTGGTTGTCTAACCTTAGCCATCGAGGACTGGCTAATGGATACCCCTCAGGACGTGGTCTCTAGGGAAGTGCCGGAGGACTTGGCCTCAGTCCTGATCGGCCTTGGAGGAAATGTTGTTGCCCTTGCTGCTGAGGCCACTGAAAATGGCAAGGCAATGTGGATGAGCTGGGGCATGAATGAAGTCAGAACAGTCTCAACAGGCAGGAAGCCGGCTGGATAGATCTGGAGACCGCAGACTGACCTGACAGCAGCTCAGGTGCAAAGGATCTGGGTGTCTCAGTCAACCACAAGCTTGAAGTGAGCCAGTGGGGTTACACGAAAGCTGGTGCAAAACCTCAGGCCTTGTTGTTATCGCCACTGGCTAATAAAGTCCCGTTTCTGAGTCACACTGTGCACTAAGCGTCTAGAGATACTCCTGTGGGCCAGTGGAAGGAGGGAGGGGTTTGCAGCCAGCCTGGGTCCGAGGATGGGCTCTGCCGCCTGGTAGCCTCACCCCTTTCCCCCACCCACCCCAAGCCACGGTGTCTGCATCGTGGTGCCCTCGCAGGTCGTGGTGCCGGCCAAACAAGGTGACCGGAGGCTCTCCACCCACCTGGGGCCCCACCATCTGCACGGTCACTTCTACCCCAGCCCGTGCCAAGGGACGCAGGATTATCATCCCCACATGGAGACCAGGACACGGAGGCCAGGATGGTAAGTCCCGGACGACCAGGACACGGAGGCCAGGATGGTAAGTCCTGTCCGGGACACAAAGCCAGGACAGCGGAGCTGGCGTCGGCACCCAGACCCCAACTCCAAGTCCAGTGCTCTTTCTCCTGACACTTCCCTTTTGGTCCCATTGTACAGATGGGGCCACTGAGGCTTCAAGATGAGCCCTACACTAAGCGGTTGGTCTGGGATATAAATCAGGTAATGTGGTCCCAGAGCGCACGCTCCATCACATGCTGTTCTGCCTTCATGTAGGGCAGACTTCCTGGAGGAGGAGTTTTAACAGCACTTAGGGAACTGCTTTCTTGTTGCTGTGGAAGGCCGGAGCCACGGCCCAGGAGGGGCAAAGGGGAGCTGAGGTGGCTCCACGTGGCCAGGGCGCCAGAGAGTCTCAGAGCCACGGGGCCTGGGCCTTCACACTGGGAGCAGAACGGAACTCCCTGTGCCCGAGGAAAAAAGATGTGCCTTCAGAATAGACCTCTTTCATTCGGCTGCCCACAGTGAGAGCTGGGTGGGGAGCCCTGGGGAGCTCACTAGGTCACCAGGGGCCCAGCCCTTTCACGCTGGGACTCAGTTTCCCATCTGCACACACTGCTCACTGAGGCCCCTCTAGCTTTGAAAGTCCCTGACGTAAGACTGCAAGACTCAGCAACTGGCCAGGATGAGGCCCCCGGAAGGAAGGGAGGCAGGGCTGCTTGCTCCCGGGCCCTCCCATCACCACCTCCTGTTGCTTCTCCTGCTCCCAGGGTTTCTCTAGTATTTATTCCCTGCCTCTTCCAGGAAGCCCCCTTCTCCCAGCGCCTCTGCAGGCCAAGAGCAGTAGCTAGCAGGAATGGAAAGAAAAACAGCGGCTGACATTTACTCAGTGCTTCCTCCACTCCACTGTCTAAGCAGTTGACACGCTCTGCCTTGTTTCACCTGCATTATCCCCAGGAGGGGGTCTACCACTGTCCCTAGTTCACAGGTGAGAAAACTGAGGCTCAGTGAAGGTCAGGAACATGCTCGAGGTCACATACAGGCACCTGGCCACCTTGTCTTCCCGGAGCCCATCTTGTAGGAAAGGAGCCCGGGTTTGGAAAGTCAGGGGCTCCAAACAATGGGTGTTAGGGCCCAGCCCGGGCCCAGGGCCTGGAGCAGATGCAGGAGGACAGGCCTGGAAAGAGGAAGATGAGAGGGTCTCAGTGGACTCCACCAGGGGCCCTGCCCTGCTCTGAGGCTCAGCGCTGAGAGTCCAACCCTCTAATCACACCCTGCTCTAACCCACCAAGTCCCCCTGCTCCTCTGGGCCTCAGTTTCCACACCTGTCAAGTGGTTATCATAGTGTCTAACCCCTGAGTTGAGGATGAGCTGGAGGACAGGCCCCAAGTGTTTCAAAGTAGAGCACTTTGTGCAGAGGAGGGGGACTGCCTGGGGACGGCTCCACTTTGGCCCTCTGGACCTCGCTGGGGCTGCCCGTCTGCCTGCAGCACCTGGGCTCAACTCACTGACAGCCCCTCCGACGTCACCTTGATGAGTGCTCCGATCCTCATTTATGACCCTCCAGGGCCCAGTGGCCCAGGCCTGGCCCAGGCAGCTCTTACCCACTGGGCCACAGTTGTGTCACCTGTGAAGTGGAGCTCACACTCTAACTCCTGAGGGTGTGGACAGGCCGGGAGAATTAAACAGCCCACCTGGCCTTGGCACTCAAGGAAGGCACTCTGGGTTCACAACCCCTCCTCAGTGGATCTGGACAGTGGGAGGGCCCAGCCTCGCAGGTGTGTGAGAAGGATCAAAGTTGGGGGAGGAATACTGGGGCCCAGCCAGGCGGGTGACTCACCCGGGGTCCAGCGGCAGGAGCCCGAGGATGAGGGCTGGATTCCAGGTGGGGCTCCCTTCCTTCCACTCCCGGGGCATCTCTCAGCACCGGGCCAGCACCGGGTCCCCACACCTGCCAGGTACCTGGTGCTTCAGGGGGAAACCCAGGGGCCATCAGGGCCATGCCCTTGCCTTCACACTGGCCCGACACAAGCCCCCGTGATGAGAGTGGCAACCGCTTGAGCAGACATCTACGACATGCCAAGCACTGTGTCAGGCAGGCCATGCGTGTCGTCTACAAGGGCCACGATCCTCTGAGAGGCCGCTATCATCACAACCATTTTACAGATGGGAAAGTGGAGGCACGTGGTCAAGGTCAAACCTGGACTGGTCAGCATGTTGCATGGAGCTCAGCTGCTAAGGTCTTGACTTCCCAAGACCTCCAAGAGAGCAGAGCTGGGTTCCTTGGCAGTGAGGCCCGACTGGCAGGAGGCCAGCTCAGTGTCCTGCTGCGGTGGCGTGAGGGGGGCAGGAGGCCAACGGGAGCAGGGAGCGGGGAGAAGCAGAGCTGGGTGGGGCCCTAGGAGCAGCATGGTCTGCAGGCAACAATGTGGGTCCCAGCCATGGGGCCCTTCTCCCATCTGAAGCCACTCGGCCACCTCCTCGGCTGCCCGGCCTGGCCCTGGTGTGGCCACATCCCATACACAGCGGCCACTGTCTGTCCAGCCGTGGGGTGGGGCACCCGGGCCCAAGGCCGGCTCTGCGGCCTGTCAGGAGATTTACACCCAGCTCCTAACAGCCGAGCAGAGTCGCAGGCGGGGGCTGAGCCCCAGGTGGTCTGTGGTGAATCGGCCCCCTGTGAGCAGATGAAAGCCGGTCGGTGGCTAGGCAAGGAACCAGGCGGATGGGGGGCCAGCAGCTCTCCCAGGGGCACAACTGGGGCTTCCAGTGGCCTGGGGTTGATTAGGGGAACCGTGGAGGCCCGAGGTTAACCCCTTCCCTCCTGCTGGGTGCACTCCCCCTGGGGGCGTGGGGTCCTGGGAGCCAGGGGCCGGGAGCAGTCGCCTCTCCTCAAGCCGGGCATCCCTCCAATCCCACCTGGAGCTGACGACAGACCTGTGGCAACTTTACGACAGCCACAGTCCTAAAGTTGCAGGCTCAGGGTCACTTTTCCTGCCCACGTCGTCTCCCGCCCCCAGCAGCCCCAGTGGCTGTCTGCTCACTTCCTTCAGGCCTCTGCTCAAATGTCACCTCTTCAGGAGGCCTCCCCTGTCCCCCTCCCGCTGTGGGTACCAGCCCTGCACTCTCCACCGCTCCCCCCCACCCCCAGCTTAGATTTTCTTTGCAGGACTTCTCACTACCTGAAATTAAACTAGCTAATCATCTGTTTACCTCGTTTATTCATTCAACAAATATTTACTGAGCACCTACTAAGTGCTCACTTCTGTGTTCCAGGGTCTACATCAGTGTCTGGCAAAGCAAAGAACTTCCACCCCATGGAGCATATATAGTAGTCAGGGGAGATGAAAAATACATGAAATAAATGAGTGAACTATATAGCATCTTAGGAGGTGATAAGTAAAATGAAAGCCGGGAAGTGTAAGGGCAAGAGGGGGATGCCTGTGTGTTTGATTAAAACAGCGTGGTCAGGGGAGGACTCACTGAGAAGTGTGAGTAAAGACTTCAAGGTGGGACGCACACACGAGCCACACGTCTGGGGTTGCTGGGGGAGGCGTGCCCCAGGTAGAGGGAACGGCAGTGCAAAGGCCCTGAGGCAGAAGTGTGAAGCTGCCCAGTTTGAAGACTGGTCAGGAGGCCAAGGTGGCCAGAGTCGGGTAAGTGAGGAGAAGGGAGTCAGAGAGGAAGGCAAGGGGTAATGGGCACAGATCAGGTTGGGCCTCGTGGGCCACGGTGACAACAGCATGGTTTACCATTTCTCCCCACCCCTAGTGTGTGAGACCCAAGAGGGCCAGAGCCCATCTGTTGGGTTCACTGCAGTGTCCCTAGCTTCTAGAATAGTGCCTGACACAGAAAAATATTTGTTGAAATCATCCCATGTACACTTTGGGGAAGAAAGGGCCCCCAGGCAAGATGTCAGAACCGCCCCCGCCCCCTGGCCTCAGGCAGCATGGAGAACCTGCGTCCTGCCCTCTCAGCTACAGCACCTGCCAAGCCTGGGAGCCAGGGTGAGCGGTTCCCAAACTGCGGTCTACCCCAGGCTCGCCAGGCGCTACGCCGCCTGCTGCCCCGTATATCGGATCCTGCTCCACTGCTTCTCTACCAGCCCCCAGTGACTCTGAGGGACACCAGCACCAAGAACCTCAGAAACCAAGGCCACACAGGCAGGAAGCCACCAAGCCAGCCTTCAAACCCAGCCGGCCACCTGGCTGCAGACTGGGCACGCTCTGCAGGGCAGCGGAGGGGAACGACCTGGCCACAGAACCCACAGCCAGGCCTCGGGGATCTGCAGGCGCCCCTCCCTGGCTCCCGGGACCAGTCTCTACTCCCACCCCTCCCCACAGAAGGCTCAGCCCTCACACGGGGTCGGGGGTCACAAAGCGGGAGAAAAGCCCAGAAGGGAAACCCTGTGATAATCCATCAGGGTTGTTGAGTACCTCCTGCAGGCCAGGCAGCTGTAATTCATGTAAAGCTCACAACTCGCCGGAGCAGAAGCTAGTATCATCCCCATCTTACAAATGAGCACACTGAGCTAGGAAGGCCCTTCTGAGTGGCCCTTGTTTCCCTGAGCCCCAGGGTGGAGCCCCCGGGGTGCACCGAAGCTCACCCTTGGGCAAGTGGCTTGGCCTCCTGGCCTGTCTCCTCCTGGGGTTGTCGAGGATCAATTAAGAGACTCTGGGGGACTTCCCTGGTGGTCCAGTGGTCAAGACTCTGCGCTTCCAAGGCAGGGGATGCAGGTTCTATCCCTGGTTGGGAAACTAAGATCCCACATGCCGTGCGGCACGGCCAAAAAAAAAAAAGAGACTCTGCACAGGGCCTGGCACACAGGGAGTGCTCGTTGAACAGCAGCAGCTGAGTTGCCCTCTGACCACTTATAGGTGGGGAAACGGAAGCGGGGAAAGGAGGAGGATTTGTCCAAGGTTGCAGAGTGAAGGGCAGGTTGGGGCTGGAACCCAGGGTGCAGGTGAGACCTGCCCTGAAGGCCGGGCAGGGGGAAGAGCAAGCAGGTGCTCAGATGGGAGACCGGGAGATGTGCCGCCTCCTACATCTGCTCTTTTCTATAAACGACCCTCTGCTAAGATTTTGTTTCAAGTCATTCTAACACCACTGATCTGGCCCGTACCGCCTTGCTTCTGACTCCGGCTTCTCTCCGCTCCTGATTTCTTTCCCTTCCTCTTGCTGCCTCGACCTATGCCACCCCTTCCCCTGCCAGCTCACCCCGAGAAGGGGCTGTCTCATGTCTGGGGGACCTCGGGAGAGACGAGCAGGCAAGGACTTGACTGGGGGCTTCCAAGGGCAGGGCTGAGCCTCCACCCTCATCCAGTGGCCTCGGCTGGGGAGGGGGGGCAGCTGCTCTGGGCGGGGCAGGGCTGAACGTGGAGGGTTCCGAGGGATTCCAGGCATTGGCCGGTCCCTGGGAGCCTTCCCACCAAGCTCCCAGCGCCCTCCGCTCACACGCCGCTACACGGCAGGTGCTCACTGTTCCGTGCGGTGGCTCCTAACGGCTCATCATCACGTTGAGCCCAACCGTGGCTCCCGTTCATCCCGATTCTGCCCCTGGAGACTTAGACTACGACACCACCTCCCTCAGCGGAGACTTGATACCCCCATTACTACGGCCTGGGTTTCTCAGCAGCCACCCTGCTGCTGACCAAGAAACGTTCACCATCGGCTAATGGTGCTAGTGGTGGGAGTACAGAGGGCATGCCAGGTACCAGGGATAAGAGAATACCACAGATACAGAGACTCACAAGGACCCTCCCTCTGCTACAGCCAGATGCTATCCACAAGCCATCACTGATCTCCAGGCCTGCAGGCCGGGTGGTATCATCCCACTTCCTGGAGGAGGCAGCTGAGGCCCAGAGAGATCAGAGACTTGCCCAAGGTCTCCCAGCCAGGCAAGCTGGCTCAGAATCTGCTCTCTGTACCAAGGGCCTGTGGCTCACAAGGGCTTCCCAGCCATCACCACCTTGAGACCCTTGGGGTCACTGACCCAGTTCACAGATGACAAAACTGAAGCCAAAAGGGAGCCATGATTGTCCAGAGCCACAAAGCCCAAGGCCAGGGGCATGGACCCATCCACATCCAATCCCAGCAGGAAGGACTCAGCAGGAATCTGGCCAGGGCAGGTGCCAGCTGGGAGGTGAATAACTTGGGCCTGATCACCAGGTTCAGGAGCCCGAGGCAGGCTGGAGGAGGTGGCCCTGAGAGGCCTACAGGGAAACTCTTCCAGGGCCACTGGGCCCAGCTCTGAGCCTTTCCCAAGTGGCCAGGTACTGGAGTGGGCCCAGGAACTGGACTGATGGGGAGCCAGGCCTGGGGGGCCCTCACTGGCGCTGCCCTGGTATAGCCACACCCCGTTCTCAGCCTCCTGCCTCAGGCCCACTTAGCCCTGGAACTGGAATTGAAGGCTGCCTCTGGGAAGACTGGCGCCTCCCTGCACCTGAGACAGTGTGAGGCCCTGGTCAGGTTCTCAACATCCCCAGGGCTGGATTCTCTCCTCCCTGGAACCTAGTGACCCTTTGGTTCAGGATCCCATGAGACAATAAATGTGAGAGGGTTTTCTAAACTGTAAAGGGCCACAGTTACAAAGAGAAGGACGGGGCAGCTCTCAGTACACCAGGCATGAGCATGCTGTGAGTGGGGGCCAGTCCACACAACAGCTCTGCTCAGAGCTCAGGAAGCAGCCAGTCCAGCGACGACCAGCTGCTTCTTTGTTTCACTCATTCATTCAGGGAACACAGGCCTCAGGCCCACTGTGGCAGCTGCCCCTCCAGTTTCCCCAGTCTGAATCTGCAAACTCCAGGTCATTCAGCAGGCAGAAGCAATGAAACACAAATTTTCTTTGATGCTAAAGTGCACGGATCAGGGCTCCCTGCACAGAATATGTGCTCAATAAATATTTGCAGAATCAAATTTGCATTCCTGATCTTAAGATGTGGGTCCTGGGGTCAGAGTGTCTGGGCTCTATGTGACTTAAGTCACATGCTAAGACTCAAAGAACGTTTCCAAGGAGGGGATCTGGCCTTGCAGCCCGAGCAGCCCCTACTTCTGATGGCTCCCTCCCTCCGCCACTGACAGAGGAACCTGGGGTGGAGTAGAGCAAATCTGGCCCAACCTCCACCCCCAAACACACACACACACCACACACACACACACACACACACACACCACACACACACACACACACACCATACACAGACATACCACACACACACATACATACACACACCACACACACACACCACACACACACATACATACACACACCACACACACACACATACATACACACACACACCACACACACCACACACACACACATACACAGACACAACACACACACCACACAGACACACCACACAGACACACACACACATACCACACATACACACAACACACCACACACACACACACACACACACTACACACACACACCACACACACACACCACACACACACACACCACACACACACTGCGCACACACACACACCACACACACACATACATACACACACCACACACACCACACACACACACCACACATACACACACACACACACCACACACCACACACCACACACACACACCGTGCACACACACACCACACACACACATACATACACACACCACACACACACACACCACACACACCACACATACACACACACACCGCACACCACACACACACACACCACACACACACCACACACACACACACACACCACACACACACATACCACACATACACACACACACCACACACACACCACACACACACCACACACACACACACCACACACACACACCACACACACACCACACACACACACACCACACACACACACACACTGCACACACACATACATACACCACACACACCACACACACATACCACACATACACACAACACACCACACACACACACACACTACACACACACACCACACACACACCACACACACACCACACACACACACCACACACACACATACACACACACACACCACACACCACACACACACACACCACACACACACTGCGCACACACACACACACCACACACACACATACATACACACACCACACACACCACACACACACACCACACATACACACACACACACACCACACACCACACACACACACCACACACACACACCGTGCACACACACACCACACACACACATACATACACACACCACACACACACACCACACATACACACACACACCGCACACCACACACACACACACCACACACACACCACACACACACCGCACACACACACACCACACACACACACACCACACACACACACACTGCACACACACACATACCACACATACACACACACACACCACACACACACTGCACACACACAACCACACGCACCACACACACACAGCACACACACATACCACACATACACACCACACACACACACCGCACACACACACACACACGCCACACACACCACACACCACACATACACATACCACACATACACACACACACACCACACACCACACACTCACATACATACACACACCACACACACACATACCACACACACACCACACACCACACACACACACACACACACACCACACACCGCACACACACAACCACACACACAGCACACACACACACAGCACACACACACACCACACATACACACACACCACACACCACACAGATACACACAGACACACAAACACACACACACACAAACACACACCCATCCTTTTCCTTTCCTTAAAGGTTGCAAATCCATACTCCCCCAGCGAGCCCCCAGTGGGCAGTCATCCCTCAGGGTACAGGGAGCCAAGGGTAGGTCAAGTTGATTCAGTCAACTCCTCTTCCCAGCTTGGCTTCCTACAGCCCGGGGCTAAGCACAGGCACACAGTCGGCGGGGTGTGGAGCGGAGAACTGCAGTCCGCCACAGCTCCCAGGATCCAGTGCCATCTGTCTGACCTCGGTGACTGCCCTTCCCCCGCTGGGCCCTCCTCCCCGACCCAGGGGCTCAGTGGCTCTGGCACTTACGTCTGGGCTCCCGGGGTCCATCCACGGTCACCTTGATGGCTCTGTGGTAGGTGGCCACTTGCGTGGGGTTGGTGAACACGGTGATGGTCAGTGTGAAACTCTTCCCTGGGGAGAGTGGGGAATAAAGAAGAGGTTGGCACCTGGAACTATTCACAACACCCTGAAGCCTTCATCTTCCAGAAGGAGCAGGTCTCTGTACTTTGAACCTGGGCAGAAGATAGGGTTCTGGGTAAAATTCAAGCTGCTGGGGTTGGCATTCAAGGCCCCGGGAGGTCTGGCATCAACTTTATCACATTCCCCTGCCCCACGCTCTGGCCACCCTGGCTTGCTTCCCCCCTGCTTCTTGGCCTTTGTTTGTGCTGTTCCTTCTGTCTAGAGACCCTTGCGATTTTGGGGTGGGGAGCTCAGATGAGTACATTTTTTTTTCCATGAAAATAATTAGTGATCTTTATAGAAGACTTTGAGAACACAGAATATATAAAAAAGAAGAAAAAAAAATCACCCACAGTTCCACTAGCCAGAGATAAACACTATTAACATTGATTTGGGTGTTCTTTCCTGCAACCCTTTTTGGGCGAGTGTGTGTTTTTACATAGTTGCAATGACACTAAAATAAGTATTTCCGTACCCTCTTTTTTGTTCACTTAACACATCATAAGCACTTATGTCATTAAACATTCTTCATAAACTTCATTTTTAATGGCTGCAAAACATTTCAACTCATGGAAGCCTCGTCTTTTACTTATCCACCTCCTTACTCTTGGGTGTTACCTTGCTGCTAATTTCTTATTGGCGTGTGCAGCTGGGGCTGAAAAAGGACTGATTTGGGAACTGCAGACATTTCATTTGTGGACACAACTGTTATTTCCAGAACTCTGTTCTATTTTTAGATAGACATTTGGCTCCAAAGTCTCCATTCAAAATTCCTGAGAGGGGAGAAAACTTTTAAAATCATCATTTTTGTTTTACCATTTAAAATAAAACGAAAATGGCCTTCTGTTTATAAAAATCTTTGTCTACATCTCTGCTTATTTCCTTAGAATAGATTCCAAGAAGCGGTGAGTGATTTCATCGCATCAGAGGGTTGGGATGGATTCAGGGGCATTAATCTCTACGGTGAGATGACTCTCTGGAGAGGATCATCGTGATTGGTGTGGGCCCGAGTCTACCGTGATGCTGTCAGCGTCTTCGTGACCTCATCCATCAAGGTGGAAGATCTCTTAAACACTCTTGACTTCGTCTCCTTTGCTCTATTACTAGTGAGACCGAGAATTTTTAAATGTTTATCATCTGTCCTAATCCAACACAAATCATTGCTTCATGGTCTTTCATACTTTTCTATTAAGGTTTCGATGCCTTAAGGAAAAATCACTCTATCAAGCTTGTTAACACTTTCCTTGTCCTATTTGTGGCAGTCGGTTTCCCACTTCACTGGCCTTTACATTTCGCTTTCTGACACCAAGCTGATTTGCATTTTCAGTTCTACCTCTTGCTCGTGATTGCTCCTGTCATTTTATGTTTAGAAAGGTTACCTTCAATAAACACCATCCTCTCTACCTTCCACGTTGAATTCTTTGATTCTTCTGGGGGTTTACTGGTTGGGTTTTTCTTCAAAGGGCACCCCAATTTTCCCAGCACCTTTACTGAAGTGAGAGCCCCCCTCTCCCGCCCTGTTCTCTACCAGCATCAAAGCCTCCATGCGTGTGAGGCTGGGGAGGGGTGTGGGGGGAGCTTCGCTGATCCTCAAGTCAAACTGGCCTCCTCCTGCTCTGCCTCTGAGCATCCCTATCTCTGGTCCCCAGTTACAGGGGACTCCCCGAGGGCAGGGGCTGATGGCCCTGTGCACCTGTGTCCCCCCAGGGCTGTCCTCGTCCTCCCAACACCTCTCCAGGGCAGGCAGGCCTGATTCCATATTCCCACTTCACAAGTAGGAGACGAAAGCTTGGCGGGGGGGGGGGGGGGGGGGGCGGGGTGTGAGAAACGATAGCTTAGCATGGCTGCTACTTGTTGATCCGGTGATGGAGGGAAAACTCCAGCCTCAGAAAGAGGACAACCCAGCACAAAAGAAAACCAGCCAGGCTGCCGGGGCCACACCCAGGAACCCAAGGGCTTCTGAGACTGGGCGGGTGTAGGGGGGTAGGGGGACAGAAGGGGTTTAAATTGAGGTGTGACTCGAACTAGGGAAGAGTGGGGCCTCTCTGGAGGGATTTGCCAGAGCGGCCAGCTGGAGGCAGGGGTGGAAATGCAACCCACTCCTGACCTGGAGCTCTGGGCCAGAGACACCCACCTGGCCCTCACTCAGACAACAGGGGTGCTTTCCATGCTTTCTGGAAACAGGAAGTGCAGAGGCCTCCCGCTCCAGGCTCCACCCTTCCCGGGACCCTCCTTCCCCCCTACTGCTTCCCCTCACTCTGAGGTCTTTTCCCTCCTGAATCCTTCCCCCTACCAGTCAGGCCCTCTCCAGGGGTCCCTGGGCCTCTGACCCTTCCGTCACCTCCTTGGTACCGCAGGGTGCCAAGCTGATGGGTAGTTTAGGTTGACAGCCCAGAGCCGGATGGGCCCCTGTGCCCCGCACTTGCCAGCTCCCTGAAGTGCTCTATTTCTCACCTTACTTCCTTCAGGTCATCACTGAAAAGTCACCTTTCCAGTGAGGCCCTCCCCGGTCACTTTATCTAAAGGAGGCATTTTTAACTTGGCATCCCTCTTAGAATTGAGTGGGCTCGAAAACTGGGATAGGAAAAGAAAAAAATGACAACTGTATTGTCCCTAGCCTCTAGCTGAAATTTAGCATCTCTCTTAAGTATGAACGTAGACAACAAACCACAGAGGCATTACAGCAGTCCCTGTGACCTTGTCACCAACAGACGTCACAGATATTTACATATCACATTACAGACGTTGCAGATTTCTTTAAATATCTTTCATGCTCGTCACAACTTCAAAGTCACGGTCGTCATCAAACCCGTTGCTAGATCTTGTTATTTAACAAGCTAACAAGGCAGCGCATTTATCACAATTTTTAAAAACGTTTTGCTATGTTTTTACATAATTGGTTTTCATTGCCATCCTTTGTATTTTATTTCATTCTTTAAAAAGCACTATTCTGGGGCTTCCCTGGTGGCACAGTGGTTGAGAGTCTGCCTGCTAATGCAGGGGACACGGGTTCGAGCCCTGGTCTGGGAAGATCCCACATGCCACGGAACAGCTGAGCCCGTGAGCCACACCTACTGAGCCTGCGTGTCTGGAGCCTGTGCTCCGCAAAAAAGAGAGGCCACGATAGTGAGAGGCCCGCGCACTGCGATGAAGAGTGGCCCCCACTTGCCGCAACTGGAGGAAGCCCTCGCACAGAAACGAAGACCCAACACAACCATAAATAAATAAATAAATAAATAAATAATTAAAGGTGCTAATAATTTAAAAAAAAAAAAAAAAAGCACTATTCTGAGACTGTCAAAGGGGTCCATGGGGTGATGAAAGGTTAAGAAGCTCACTCTGAAGCATCACAGACCTTCCCACTCCCACTCGATCTGCTTCAGTTTCCTCCTGATGCCTATTACTTCTAATAATCTACCTATTTATCTATTTAGTCTCCCTTTACTAGATTATAAGCTCCCTGGGGGCCAGAACTTTTGTCTTGTTCACTGCTGTGTCCCCTAGGACAGCATCTGGCATATAGTAGGTGCTCAATAAATGTTTGTTAAGTGAATTAAGGGCAGAGGTTACTGCTCCCATTTTACAGATGAGAAAACTGAGACTCACAGAGGGGCAATGAGTTGACCAGGTCACACAGCATCCAGGCAGAGCCCAGGAAGGTTAGAATGTACTGGAGCCTGCCCCTCCGCACCGACCCTGAGCACCTACTCCTGGGGAGTGAGGAGCCTCCACCCCACCAGGCAGCAAACCACAGGCTAGCCCTGAGGTCACCAGCCCACCTTAACAGCTTCCTCCCAGTTTCCAGGCCTGACACCACCCCTCCCAGGTGCCCACAGAGACCAGGGAGGGAGGAAGGGAGGGGCTGGCACTTGGGAGCAGGAGTGGGAGGGAGGGGCAGGTGTCAGGTGCCACAAGAGGCAGGGGCCCCACGAACCACAGGTGGGGAAAGCTGTCTCCCTGAGCGCCCGTCACCTCTCCGCCTGGTGGCAAACCCATCCGTCCACCTCTCCACTCTCTTAGAGCAGGAAGCTGAGAGGACAAAGGAGGTGGACAACGGTGCAGAAACCCCTGGCAAACTCGCAATCAGCCGGGAGCCCAGGAATTGCAAATCAAGGTGCTCCCACCGGCCCTGGTAGGAGGGGGAGAAGTCCTAGTCTGGAAATAGCTGCTCCTTGGGGCTGAGAGTGGCCCTAGGCGTTCCCGCAGGACCTGGGTCCCTGGATGGAGCCGCAGGCACAGCGGTGTCTGGCAGTGCGCCCTCGGGCAAGTCCCTGTCCCTCTTTGCCTGGGTTCCTGTGGGACAAGCCCCACTCACTGGGGCCTCATGGACAGCGGGAGGGGACATCTCTGGGGGCCTCTGGATTTGTTCAGTGTCGACCAGGAAGCCATCCACTCCTCCCCCACCAGTGGTCCCCCTAAGGCTGCACCTACACATTGGCTCCCAAATCTGTCTCCACACACTACGGTTTCTTTTTCACCAGTTCATGACAGTTCAGGAAGTCATGTTGTTTTCATCTTCACCTAGGCCAGCGGCCCCCTCCTAGACAGCATTTTGGGGATGTGTGCTGTGTGGTCCTCAAGAGGTGGGATGTGGAAGGCGGGGGGTATGCAAATGTTTAGCACTGCACAGGGCAATCAACTATTCACTCTTCCCGTGTGGGAAAAACTTGCTTATGTAGATTCTCTGAGCCATGAGCCTAACTCAGTTTTACATAAAACAAGGAAAAAGTTTTTACACTCTTTAAATATCTACTGAATTTTCTGGGAGGGAAGACAATTCCTTTTCTTTAAAATTTTGCTCAGATTCTTGCCAAGAATTGCTCACAGCTTCAGCAAATCATGTCATTGACGGCAGTGCCACGTTCAGACTTTGAGTCATGTACACCTGGCCTGTCGGGCCGGCCGCAGGGGTCACGGGGCTTCGGCTAGAGGTGCAAACACCCATCCACCTCACAGTGTCTGTCATCTCGCCCCAACATTTACATATTCAAATAGATACATTATTATAAGTTACTTTTCCTTTTTCTCTCCATTATAGCTATGGAATTATATAGATTTTGAAAACGCACATAGGTGGATAGATTAAGTTATCTTGCGCGTTTCAATTGTAGGATGGTAGAGGGCGCGCTGCAAAAATTTGTTGTAAGAAGGGGCACTGTGTCCGGCAGGGCGGGGACCTTGGCCCTAATCACTGCAGGAGAATGACTTGGTTTCCTTCCCTTCCTTCTCTTGGTTTACACCTTCAGGCTTATCGTGAGAGCTCTGTGGTGGTATTGTGTGTATGCCTTGTACGGAAAGCTACCTTCTTGGAATTAAGACAGATTCAAGGAATAAAATGCAAGGAAACAAGCAGAAGTTTCCTTCTGGTTTCTTAGTTCTGGCAGAAGTCAGAGAGCCAGGGAAAGGCTCTGAGTCCCAAACCCCAGCCTGTCCTGACTCCTAAAGTGGCCCAAACTGTCTGTGTCAACCACGGATCTGTTCCTCAGAGGGAATTTCCCAGTGGGCAGGAGGGGCACAGCAGATGCAGAGCTGCATGCCACAGGACCCCTGTGTCCTCCTTCCTCACTGCCAGCCGCCTCCACTTCTCCCACTCGACACTTCACACTTTCTGGGTTTCCCCCACCCCCGCCCAAACCACACCGTAATCAGAAAATCAGTGACTGTCACCATTCAAAGGGACTGCAAAGATCTCCTCCAGCCCCAGGCATTTGAAGTAACAAAATCTCTGACCTGTATCCAGCTCTCAGCATGTGCCAACTGATATGCTAGTACCCGTTTCCTTGATGCTCACAAAAATCCCACGAGGTAGGTAACATTATTATCCCCATGTTACAGACGATGAAACGGAGACACAGAGAGGTTAAGCCATTTGCCCAATATCATCCAGCAAGTCACTGGCAAAGCTGGGACTGAAATCCAGGTCGGCTGGTTGTAGAGCCCAGGCTGTTGAAGACCATGAGCCTCCAAGGTCTGAAAGTGCCGTCGGGTTCCACGGGCATCGGAGTGCCCACTCAGGCCTCTTCTGCCTCCCAGGACCACTGAGACTGGCAAGAGAATGGCTGTGAGGATGTCTCATAAACCCAGCCTCCTGCATCTCCCAGAGCCATGACCCCAGCCTCAGCCTTGCCTGCTCCAAGAACACGCTGCTACACAATGCTTTGGAAACCTATCTCCCTCCCGGCGGGCCTTGCAGGGTGGGTGCAGGTCTGTGGGTATAAATACCAAAAAGAAATCGTTTTCAGCAGCAGAAGGGCCAGGCAAGATCTCAGTAACACAGAGAATCACCGTCTCTTCTCTTTCTGGAGTTCACCTCCCAGAAGAGGGTGTAGGTGCTTTACTGGGCTCCCAAGACTGACCTCCCCTTCTGCTGCAGCTGTAGGGGGCCTCCCTCGCCACCACCATCTGGGCCGGCGGACCTGGCCACCACCCCACGGTCCAACTGCATCCAAGCAAGCTACCACCAACCAGTGGCGAGCGACTCTCCACTCAGGGCTGGGGCTGGGATTAAGTTGCAAAAGGCTCGAGAGATTGGGGATGACAAAAGGGGCTTGGAGACTAATTAGGAGCAGCAATGAAAGCTTAATTCATAAAAGCAAACATTTTCCATCCATCAACCTGCAACCAGTTAAGGGCAACGTCTGAAAGAAATCTGGGCGTGGGGAAGGGAGCCAACAGGAACAGGAAATGTTTGAAAGAATGTAAACTATTTCAGTTTCATAAAAAGTAACAAGTAAACAGTTATTACATGCAAATAATGCCCTGGTTTTAATTAATGCTGAAAAGTCAAAATATGTTTGACATTTGTATGTATACACTGAGCGGCTGGAGAGGAAAAAATGGTGCCCAGATGCCCTTTTCCGAGCAGGACCGGCGGCTCAGAGGGAACTAAAACCTTAAGCAGGTCTTGTTTATTGGTGATGAAAAGTACCATTCTGCCTCAGCCTCTGTCGCGACTGGAAGCAGAGGGAACCTAGCTTACTTTCTTAAGCGGGAGGGGCCGGCTGATGCTTGGGAAGGACACTCCCCACTTTTCGGCAGGCTGGTCTTAAAGGGCCAGCGAGCCCTCAAGTCTCCATTTCGCCCCAGCAGGGGTTCTAGAACTTCTCCACCCAGAAGTGATGATGGGTTTCAGGTCCCAGCAGCCTCCCACTCAACAGCCCCTGGCAGCAGCCACAGTGGCGTCTGGTCCTGCCTTCCTTCATCTTGCCTGAGGAAGATCAGACAGGCAGGGTGGCACACCAGCCATGATTCTAGGGTGGGAGACGGCAGCCTTCAAGCTATGCTTTCCAACATTCAGCATGCTGCGCTGCATTCGTTTCTTTTCTAAACCACCTTAAGGCTCGAAGAACTGGTGAAACTGTGGCTTCAGGAGACCGCAGCTGGGGAGAGGCAGCCTCAAAGTGTGGGGAGATTCCACCCCAGTGGGGAGAGTGGCTGGGGTGCTGGGGACCTAAAGATCAAGGATTTGTCTAAATCAGCCTCGAAGCATCCTGCCAAAAAAGACTGATGAGGCCCCATTTTGAAGACAGGGATAGTCCACTATCTTCTCCCAGCATCTTTTGTGAGACGAGGGTGCTTAATCGGGAAAGAGGGGAGGTGTGGAAGACTTCACAAGTTAGTAAACCCCAGAAATGGGAAGAAAATTGTGTCTTTTTCCGGCAAAAGACCCTAACTTTCTTCACATCCTCAAAAGGGTCTGTAACACCCTAAGGGGTTCCAAAACGCTGTTTTGATGCTTGGGAAGGACACTCCCCACTTTTCGGCAGGCTGGCCCTGAAGACCTGTTTCTGGGGCTGCCACAGGGACCCCAAGGCCTCGCTCTCAGCTTCCTTCTCCCCGCCTTTGCCATTGCCAAAGTCGGGCTGGCGCGGTCTCCCTCCTGCTCACCTCGCCCGCTGCGGCCCACGAAGCGAAGGTCGTTGAACCTGGCCACCTGGTTCTTCATGACAGCTGAGGCGTTGCGCAGCTCAGCGGAGTAATTCTCATCGTTGCCCGCCATCACTGTCACCACCGTTCCGTCTGGCACGTCCCCCAGAGCCACCACCTGAGGGCATGGGGGCAGGGGGACAGCTTAGGAAGGTAGGGGAGGCCAAGGAAAGAAGGGGAGGAGCTGGGCGGGCAGCTCCCCTAGGTCCCAGGCGCACTGCAGGTTTTTCAAATGCGGGTTGGAGAAGAGGTTTAAAAACAATAGCGACCTGCCCCCCCCAATACAACAAAAATCAAAAGACAAAATCTCTACCTTCCACACCCAAATCCTAGATCAACTGGTTAAGTCACGTCCTGAACAATTTATCCTTTCAATGAAATTTAATCTAAGTGAAAGCAGTGAATGAGCGCAGGCAGTATGCTGTGGGGTGCAGTTCCTCTCTTCCCTTTGGCTTGAGCAAAAGAGGAATCAACACGCTCCTAGCAACCAAGTCTCTAAATGAAAATAATGTCATCAATAATAACGGGACTGCTCCCCACATTCAATTAATGCCAGAGCCCTTTGGGGTACAAAATTTGGTCCTGAAATGCAGCCCAGGCCCAGTTTATCTGCCTCTGCAGAGCCTGAATTCGTTATGGAGGGAAAATGCAAAATGCAAAACAAACTGGTGTTTTCAGAGGGGTTGTCCAGAAAACCCCTTTAAAGTGAGAGAGGGGCTTTTGACAGCAGGAGGACGCACCTGCTGGGAATTGCAGGATGGGGGTGGAGATGCCCCCCCTAATACAGTCTCCCCCACGCCCCCACCCCAAGGAGCATGGGGAGGCAGCTGCCTTTTGAAAAGGAATCAGACTGCAAAGGCAGTCACAGCCATTTAAACGTGGCCACCGCGTGCAGGGACTAGGAATCCAGATGGTAAAAATTTCAAGGAGAAAATGTTTGGGGTCTGATTAAAAAGGCCAGATTTCCTGTCAACATCCTGTCTTCTTTTAATTTCAAAGATTCCTTTTAAGCTCCAAGTGACAGTAAAACCTCCGATCTGAGGATTAAAGTCACACGGGCTTCCCCCTCCCCCTTCTCCCCGGGAGATTTTCCCCACTGGTATTTTAAGATGTCACCCGGGAGACCTCAAAGAGCCACTCATCCCTTTTTCCAATTTGGAGTCGTCTTAATGGGACCAAGGACGGCCTCAGCTGCCAGGAGCCGCTGTTACCAGCCACCTCAGGCACCCGCCACCCCCAGCCGCTGGCCCTTCCTGCCTTGCCCTTTCTCACGGCAGCTGTGAGAGGTTTAGGGGAAAACCAAGGCGTTTTCGTTTCATCTCGCTGCCCCCTTAAAAAAATGAAAATGAAACAGTCGCCTACTCCCCAGCAAAGAGAAAAAGCTCCTTTGAATGACTGGGGGTTGCCAGGGGTGGGAGCGCCCCCAGTCTCTGCCTGACATTCGGGATCCCGGCCGCAACCGTTTAGGGTTCGTTTAGGCCCCCGATCCCGGCCTAGAGCCTCCCGGTGTAAAATTTCAGAAGCCGGGAGTTGACGGTGTGAGCAGGAAGTGTTTCTGAAGCAGTGCAGAAGGAGGGGTGCTGCTCCTCTGAGAGGCGGGTAGGCCCTCTCCACCCTCCGCACCCCGCCTCCGGTGTCCTCGCCCTGGTCCCGGGGCTCCTCTGCCCCGCTGCCCTCAGGGCGGTGTCCGAGGGATCCGGGCTGGGGAAGAGCGAAGCCCCATCCGCCCGTTTCCGCATCAACGTCTCTCCGCAGGGCTCCCCAAGGGTGGAGGGGCCAAATCCTCTAAAAGTCGTCCGTGTCGGGTGCATCCGAGAAGGAACGCCTAAGTCCCCGGCCGGAGCGCGCAAAGAGACCCGAAAGCGCTCGTGGCTCGGCTGCTGGGCTCGCGCCGCGGGGTCGCGGGCACGTCCCCTCCCCTCCCTTTCTGGGGCCCTGGCTCCAGCAGCTGAGACGCCCGAAGGCGCAGGGCCGGTGTCCTCCCGCCCGGGGCCCCGCACTCACCTTGAAGGCGACGGGCAGCGTCTTGTTACAGCGCCAGTGCGAGGGCAGCACGGAGCAGAGGAAGTTGGGGCTGTCGGTGCGCACGAGTTCGCCCGCGTGGTCCGCGAGCACGTCCACCATCGAGCGCACCTCGGGTCGGGCGCGCCCGCCGGGCCCCACGGCCGCCTGCGCGCCCAGCGCGCCGCTGTTCTCGCCCATCTTGCCGCCGCCGCCGCCGCCGCCGCCGCAGGGGAAGGCCGTGGAGGGAGGTGTGAAGCGGCGGCTGGTGCTCGGGTCTACAGGAATACGCATAACAGCGGCCGTCAGGGCACCGGGCGGGCGGCGGCGGCGCGGCTCCCCCGGGGGCGGCTGGCGCGGGCGCCTCCTCGGCCGCCGCTGCCGCGAGAATCGGGAAAGCAGAAGCAGCCGGGCCGAGGCCTCAGGGCGCAGGGGGCGGCGCCCGGGGACGCCTCGCCTGGGCCCGCCAGCCGCGAGGCCTCGCTGCCCCGACGGCCGCGCAGCCGGTCCGCTAGTCCCGCATCCTGGTCGAGCGGCCCGCGTGCGGCCGCCCCTCGCGGCGATTCCGGTTGCCTTGGCCGCGGCGGGGCCCGCGCGGGCTGTGCAGCCACCGCCGCCGCCTCCCGCCCCCGCAGCCCGCTAGCGGCCTCCCCACCGACTCCGCGGCCGCAGCCCCAGAGCAAATCCTCGAGAATCAAGTGGCGGTGCCGAAACCGCCTGCGAGGAGTTAGTACCCCGGGGCCCGCGGGGGCGGGGCCGGCCCGAGCGACGGGTTGTGCAGCCAATCGGAGCCCCCATCGCGGGCACCTCGGCAGCGCCCGCGGGGGAGGAACGGGGACCGCCGAAGGCCGCCCAACGGGGAGGGGCGGAAGGCTCCGCCCCGCCGAGGAAGCCCGGGGTTGGGGCCCCCCAGCGCGACCGCCCTGGGCTCCTTGAGAGTTCTGGGGAGCCGGAGCCGAGGCTAAGAATTTGTTTAAAACGTCTAGTCCCTACAGAGGCTCATTTGCCGCCGCCTCCTGACTCGGGGGCTGCAGCTCCTCTTCTGTCTCTCTTCCCGGCCGCCCGCAGCCAGGCCTCCGCAGCTCCAGCTGCTTTCGGCCTGTGAAGCTTGCACCCTCAGCTGGGGGCCGCGGGGGCCTCAAGGCCGGTGACGTCCAGCGGGGAGCTGCCCCAAAGTGGCTTCTCACTGCCCCTACCTGTCCCGCAAATTATTTTGACCCAAGAGCCTCCACCGCATAGGAGATTACGCGCGAGCCAGAGGCCTCTGCAGCTCCCAGCTCTGCGCGACTTTCCTCCCGGCCTCGGTGGCTCCGGTGCCAACCTGGGGACAGAGGGAAGGGTGTCCCTTACACGCCCTCATCGGCTTGGGGGCGAGTAACCCCATTCCTCTCCGCTCTCCCCTCAAAATAACTTTCAGGATCGCGCAGGCCTCGCTGCGTCGTTCTTCGTTGTGGCAGCCTGAGGGTCTTCGAAAAACGCGGTGGGGCCTGAAAAACGCGAGTGTTTACCCCCGCCCCCCGCCGACCCCGCGCGCATGTAAACACTGTCCTGCATCGTGGAAGAGGACGCGAGTCCCTGGTGAGAGGAAAACTGTGCAGAGAACGCAGGAATGGCTGCAAAGCTAAGGGCCCCTTCTTCCAAAGGAGGGAATTTTCATCCACCATGTGGATGCAAACTGGCCCCCCCGGGTCCACGCCCACCTCTTCCCGGACGGTGCGCTTGGGCCGCGCGGGCAGGGACCAAAGACAGCTCTGCCGAGGCACTGCTCGCCGGCCCTGGGTCCTCGCTCCCACTCCCGGCCGCGTGGCCCAACCATTCCCCGGCGGCAAGAAGGCAAACAATCCCTCTCCCGCCTCCTAGGCCGGGCGAGCGGGCGTAGGGACAGGCTACATCGAGGAGGGGAACTGGAAAGATCAAGCCGCCATTCACACTGGATTATCGCCCCAGATGCACGCCCTGGAGTCTGGGGAACGAACGCGTGCAGAGCCTCCCCGCCGTTTTGCAGATCGGGTTGGATATTCGTTGTTTCCGGCACTCGACAGGTGCAAAACGACCGATTCCAAGCCTCGGGAGCAAAGAAGCATAGGATGCGACGGTGGTTGCAAGATCTCGCCCTGGATCTGACCCCGGCCCATCGCGCGCCATTTCGTCGTTGCCAAACGAAATCAAGCCCTGCGTCCGCTCCAGGGAGGACCGGCTCTGGCCCAACCTCGACCACCTGGAGAGCTGATCCCCACCCCTGTCGGAGCCTCACGTCAGTCCCTCGGGCCATTTAGAGAGCAGGGACGACGAAGGTCCCTCACTGGACCTTTTTATAGAGCCTACACGTCGCAGTTGCAGATCGCCGGGGCTCAGGCCCGCTCGCTCACGTGAGCGCTGACACTAGCCGCAGAACTAGAAGAAAGTGAGGAACCGGGACCTTGGCGCATCCAACCTCTGGGAGCTTCCCGCCAGGTAGGGCCCGGGGCCAGGGAGGACGGGCGACGCCGCACTGCCCTGGAGTGGCTTTGGGGCCAGGACCCGCTGCGTCTGGAGTTCGTAAATTCGATTTGTCGAGTGGTTTTGGTTTGCAGCCATGCCCTTACTTGTCTCTCCGCCTGATTTCTCTCTCTCATCCTACGGCGGGTTTACAAATGGGTTTCCTGAGAATAGGACTCCTGTGGATCTTGGCACCTGGCACAGGACCTGTCATGGCTCCAGCCCTAAGGAAGGCGCTCGCTGCCAGTGGGCTCCAGAACTAGGGAACCTGGGTTGTAGACGCAGGAGGTCGCCGGGGCCGCCGGGGGAGGAGCAGTTCCGAGATCCACCGCTAGTTGACGCCTGCACTCTGCCAGCCGCGGAGATGCCCCGACAGGCTCTGTGCACAGATGTGCGCCAGCTGCGGTCCCGCGTTCAGGCGCCGCCGGCCGCCTCCTGCAAGCTGTCCCTTCTGGACAGACCTCCCGCCCGATTCCTCACCATCTGTGCGGCTACGTATCGGACAAACCAATGGCTTTGTGGTAGACCAGAGGCTGCCCTCTCCGCCCCCTATGGACAAGGACGCTCTCTGCCTTTGCATCTCGGACACCGGAGGGCTCCTGCGCCCTCCGACCCGCTGCAGAATGTTCCCTCTGGCAGAAATGCACAGTACTTTCCTGTCCTGTTCCGGGGCCCCGGGGTTGAGGAGCACTCACAGAGGAACAGACCAGCTCTTTCCCAATTTCAACCTAAGGCAAACCTACTTTGTCCCCACCCCAGACTGACGGACCTAGAGTCACACCTCTCTCTCTCCTTCTCTTCCCACCCCCTCTCTCCCCGTTTTTCAAAGGACAGTTACAGTTGGAAAGCTCCCAGTCCCCAAGCTGGGATACCCAGTTACCCTCTCCCTTCCCCATCTTATGTGGACCGTCATCTCCTCTCCTTCTTCTCTGGGACCGATGGACAAACAGCCCACCTAAGGGAACGCCAAGTTGTCCGCAACAGGGGGAGGAAGCCAGGAGGTCTGGACCTACCTTGGCCCAGAGCTGGGTAAACAGGGACACAACCTGGAGCCTGCAGAGTCTGGGTTCTGGGAGCCACTCCTCCCGCCAGTGTCCTCCACCCCTGGAAGGGGATCCATGGGGTCAGAATGACCCTGCGTCAGGCACCCTCCTCCTGCTGCAGGAGAATGTCTAGGAGTGCGCGCCTAGTGCACCCCCGGTAGTGAGGTGCCTGCACGTGTCTCCCCTCCCACCAGAGAGAGCGCTTCTGAGGGCAGGTCTGATTCCTAGGGAGTCCCAGCGCTTGGGGAGGGGTGAGGACCCCCAGCTGTGCCAGATAGTGGACGTTTATGCTCTGGAAAACCTTCGAAGAGGTCCGCTGGCTGTGGAAGGAGCTTTGGTCTGCGGTTCCACTGCCTGAGTTCTTCTACCACCTACCGTGATCGAGGGAAAACTGCTTAAAACCTCTCTGAGCCTCATCTGTTTCGTCTGTAAAGCGGGGGTAATAACAGTGGCCTCCTCATAGAATTGTGTGTAAAGTGCTTAGCACAGGCCTGGCACATAGGTGGTGCTCCATCCATTCAAGCTGGCACTGTTGTTTATACTAAAAAAAAAAAAAAGTCCTGATCACCCCTTGTCCGTGGCCTTTGGCAAGTCCCTTCCCCTCTCTGGGCCTCACATTTCCCATTTGTGAAATACCCAGTTCCCAAATTCAAAGCTTCCCCAGACTCGGAACCTAGTCCTTGGCAATCCTGGCCCCCTTGGTTCTCCTGGGGGTGGCCTGGGGGAGCTAAGGAATGTCCAGGCAGAGACAGCTTGCAGGAGGGTTTTCCAGCAACCATCATAGGGCTGCCGGTGCCTGAGTCTTGAGGACTCACCTTCCCCTGGGCTCTCAGACCCTCACTCTGGAAACCCACTCACCTCACCCCCTACCTCCCCACAGACACTTTCCCAAGTAGAAACTGGCCTCAGCCAGCACTGTCAGCCCCCACGCCCTCCCCAGGAGGCGGCTGTTCCCTTTATCCTGAGTCTCATGGGAGCCCTAGTCCAGTGAATGGACAGAGGACAGTCATCCAGAAGCTAATGGTTTCTCCCAGCCCGGCCTCCACACCCACTCCAGAGAGACCCATGGTGAAGCCTGTTTCTTTCCTAGTGCCCTGGAACCCAAGGTGGAACATTCCTGTCCCTCACTGAGCCTCAGTTTCCTCTTCTGTGAATGGAGGTCATTCTAATTGCTGCATTTCACAATCTGGAGGGGAGGGGCATTGTGTTTCACTGTATCAAAAATACCATCAATTGTTCCATGTGAAAGAAAAAGAAAGAGAATGCTGCTAATTAAACTAGGACTTGTCTGTATCCTTATTTCAGATATATATTTATACATAGGTAAGTTTTATTATATATGCTACCTATATATCATATATTAAAATATACATATAGAATTAGTGAGAAAGGGTCATGAGAAACAGTAATATGGTTGAGGGGTTGCTGCCTTCGGAGTTGGGAGCTTTCACCCCAGAGAATCCATCTCTGAGGCGTCCCTCCTGGGCAGCCTCTCAGGAAGGCTCCTGCTGATGGGGCTGGAGGAGGAGGACAAGTGACTTCTCAAATTGCAGAGGTTTTTTTTTTTTTTTCTCTTTTGGAAAGGGCCAGACTCTGAGGGGAGGAAGAGGGAGCTGGGGAGAGCATGGTGAGTAGGACACAGCTACAGTCTCTGCGGTTAACTGGCTGTAACTTTTGCCCAGGGTCTGCACCTCTCTGAGCCTTGGTCCCCTGGACAATAAAGTAGGAAGAGCAGTAACAGCCATGTTGGCTGAGGTGTTATCAGGTCCAGGCCCTGTGTTTGGGCTTTAAGTGCGTCTTTCAATCCTCATGTGTACGAGGTAGGTGTTACGCCCATTTAAATGAAAAGAAACATTGCTCAAGGTTTTCCAGGCTAAGGAGGACAAGAGCCAGATTAAAAACTCAATCTGACTCAAAATTCGGGGAGGAGGCACCTCAAACGGTTATATACGTTCCTTCCCCCTCCCCCCACCAGTGGTTAAATGAAGAAATGGGAAGAGCCCAGTGTACAGATATTGAAAGAGCTCAGTACCGTTAGCTGTGATGATGGTAGGGGAGCTAGAGGCAATAAAATTTGTTAAACAGCAGTGGACTTGGAAATCAGCAGACCCTTCAGAGTCCCGGAAGCGGGTGCAGGGCTTGTCCGCTCCCACAGCCTGCTCTCTTTTCACCTCGGAACCAACTCTTCTGTGAGGAGGCTGACTCAGCTGTAGTCCCCAGTTTACAGATAGGAACACTGAGGTCCAGAACGGGGAGAGACTTGACCTGAGTCACCAGGGAAGAAGGGAGACTGGGACGGAGCTCCTGCAAGGCCAGGGGGCAGCACTACAGACGGGCTGCCTGACCTCCACCCACCCTGCTGGAGCCCGAAGATGGAGCCCCGAGCCAGGGCTGCAGGGCGTCCCTCCAGCACCCCCTCCCGGCCAGGTGCGGCCCATCGCTCCAGGGGAAGTGCCCCGTCTCCCTGCAGGCCTCACTTTCACCAGCCTTCTAGGCTTTGGGCCGGCTCTCCGCAGTACCCCAGATGATTTTCACTGTGACCCCGGGTTGGAGCCTCAGGCGGTGCCGGCTCCCTCTTGCCCCTGCAGCCGCGGAGCCCCCCACTCCCACTCCCACCCTGCTGTAGCTCCCCTGGGAGAGGGTGCCCAGCTTTGGGAATGCGAGAGGGAGGACGGAGGGCAGAGGGGTGGTCTCAGCACAAGCCTGGCCAGGGGAGAGGAGGTGGCCCCATCAGTAGCCAGGGAAGTGGAATCTGGCTTTGGCTTCCGCCACTGGGTCTGGTCTTCCTACCACCCTCCCTGTTCCTCACTTTGGTCATCTATAAAACGGAAATAATTCTGGCAGAGCGCTGTGGTCTATGACTAACAATTGCCCTAATTGATTGGACTCCTGCTGTGTGCTGGGAGTGCTACCCCAATGATCACTAACCCTTATGAGGCTTCTGCAGGGTAGAGATTTTGTTTTCTCCACTTTACAGGTGGGAAAATTGAGGCTCAGAGAGTAAAGAGCTTCTTCCCTTTGGGCCTCAGAACCTGAGAGGTTCAAACAAGAAAGTCTCGAGGGCTCTTCTTTTTTTTTTTTTTTTTTTTGCAGGTTCGTAGTTCCCCCACCAGGGATTGAACCTGGGGCCACAGCTGAGTCCTAACCACTGGACCAACAGGGAAGTCCCTCGAGGGCCCTTCTTTTAACATGACTCCTTGACACAGAGCAGGGCTCTGTCTCTGCTCTGCTGGCTGGTCACAGTGCCTCCATCCACAGCACTGGGTGGGTGCCAAGCTCCTTGCTGGCAGAGCCATCAAATCAGAGGACTCTTCTGTTGGGGGGCAGGGAAGAGCAGGAGAATGGTGAGAGGGGCCTGGGTATCTTGGAGCCCAAGAGGGCTTCAGGGAAGGGCGTGGCCTTTCCCCAGGCCCAGGATGGAGCTTCCGCTCTGGCAGTTAAGGAAAGGGCTCTTCTGAGTGGCTGTTGCCTCTTGCATCCCCTATAGTAGAGGAAACACAGGAGGGCTTTCAGGTTCAAAATGCCTCCAAACCTTAATCAGGTGGCAAGAATAGGAGTCCAAGAAATTGGTAGTCCCAAAACCAATTTTTCCAATAGGATTGGAACAGGGTTAGAATGCTGAGCTTTATTAATCATTACTGACAACAGTTAAAGTTCATCTAGCCTCACAATACTTTTATGGGGGAGGTACAGTTATCACCCCCATTTTACAGGTGAGAAAACCGAAGATAGAGAGGTTAAGTAATTTGCCCAAGGACACACAGCTGGGAAACTGTGGAGCTAGGATTCCCACCAGGCAGCGTGGCCCCAGAGCCCACGTTCCTGACCACCACTCTCTTGTTCTCATGGACCAGAATCAGTTGCTTGAAGTTACAGTCATGGAATAGAATTAGAATCCTGGCATGAGAATTGTGGGCAGGATTCAGAATTTTATAATGTCAGACTCCACAGGGCTCTGAGGTATCATAGCCAGATCTCCTATTTATCAGATGGTGGAACCAAGGCCTAGGGAGGGGCAGCTGCGACTCAAGGTCACAGCTTTGGCCAGGGGCAGAGTCTGGAACCCCCTCTCACCGCCTCCCACTGACTGTGCCCCAGGGTATCTTTCTCTCCACGCCACCTCCCCCCATGCCTGCCCACCCAGGGCCTCCCGGGCCCAGCCAGTCCCATTAGGGATTTTCCATCGCCCCAAAAAGGTCCTAATGACTATCAGTCCTTGTGAAGCCTTAATTAATCTCAGAGGCCGATGGCTCTGAGGAGACTGGGGGCTTTGGCCTTACGCAGATGAAGATTACGGCTCCATTTCATGTGGTGGTAGAGGAACGCCTCAGACATTCCTGCCAGCAATAAAAGCCACATGGCTTTCAAGCGTCGCCCTTGGAAAAGAAAAAAAGCGCAGCCCTTTGCGGAAAGAAATCAACTATGTGCTGTATGCATGGCATGAGATAAAAACGGGGCAGAATGAGGTGGAAAACAGTTGGTCTTTTATGTAGCCTCCGATGGCCACCGAGAGTGGCAGGGCCCAGCGGTCGTGATCCCAGCTGCAACCCCGGGGAGAGGGGTAGCCCTCCGCGCGGTGGTAGAAGCCACAGTGGCAGGGCCTCAGCCCCTCAACCTGAACTGAGTTTGAGCCGCCCCAGATGTCCCACAGGCAGGGCCAGCTTCCTGGGCCCATGACCCACGCAGTCCCACAAAAGGGCCTTGCACTTGGATTCATGCTCTGCCGTCACTGCCTTGACATTAATACTTTTTGAACAAGGGGCCTGCAATTTCATTTTACACTAGGCCCCTCAAATGATATGACTGGTCCTGTCCACAGGTCACCCCATCAGCCCATTGCCTCATGTATCCTGGCCCCTTCCATGTGCTCAGGCCTGGGGAGAGTGTTTTTTGAGCACCTATATTGTCTGAGGTGAACTTTAAAACAACCTCTTGAATTGGGCAGATGTGGAAACTGAGGCTCAAAGAGGTTTCCATGTGGCAAGGAAGCCTAGATTTGGACTCAGGTCCCTCTGACTCCAAAGCAAGTGTCTGAACCACTCCCCATTCTGCAGTCTTTCATGTTCACCATGCCCAGTGGGGATGGTGAGGTACACGGTCAGGCTTTTTTATTCCCAAATAACAGAAGGGATAATTGAGGCCTGACAAGTGAAGGTACTCATGGTCATACCCAGTCAGTGGGGAATGGGTCCCTCGGTCCTGGACTGGACAACAGTGGACCTGGGCCCGGACCCCTAGGGCTGAGGGGGAGGGGTGCCCCAGTTTTATAGTTGTTTGTTGCACTTGTAAATTTATTAGCTCTTCTGTGTGGGTCATTGCCTTGAGTCTGGCCTTGGATGTAGTGGGAGTCCTGGCCCCCCTCCCCAGCTCTCTGTCCTAAACATCTAGAAGTCCTTCTTTGTGACTTCCTCCACTGTTTCATGCTCCAGTTTTCCTCTGCTACCCTCATTGGTTGGGGAAGCAGTTGTGCCTTATACCTTGATAAACTCCAAGGGCTTCCAATCCTCTATGAATCATAGAAAGTTGGGGTTGAATGGAGCCTAAAGGTGGTCATGACTTATGACCTGGCTGCTGGCCCCAGGGGAGCCGTCCCCTTATTCCTTGCTGGGTAACCTCAGGCAAGCCCCTTCCCTCTCTGGGCCCCAGACACCCCATCAGGGAGAGAAGTGTATTAGCCCACACTTGATCCCCAGGAGGACTGTCCATCTTCAGTGTTCTAGAATTCCATGTTAATCTATGACTGGGGAAACTGAGGCCCAGGCAAGGTCATAGACTTGCTCAAGGTCACACAGGATGCTCACTGGCAGCTGGACCCACCTCTGAGGCTCTTGCCTGATAACCTAGCTTTTCTCTGTGCAAACCTGTGGAGGGACCAACTCTGGTCTTGTCCTCCTTCCCCAGCTCCACAGGCCACCATGGCCTGTCAGGGACCTTAAGTGCCCAGGTCTGGAAGCCTCAGCTAAGGGTCCTCTTTAGGAAAAAATGTGCCTGGTGATGGTAATGTCCTTTTTTTCCCACTCACATTTAGGTTGTGTCATTGTTTCCGTAATAAAGACCTCTATTCCAGGTGTTATAATTTGGCTAGAAAATGGGGAGGAAGGGTCAAACTGTAGGACCCAAGGGGCAGGTGAGGGATAGAGCGCTGGAAAGCCAGGAGAAGAAAGATCTTACTGGACCCAAGGCACACAGGGTACGTGTGTGCACGCGCACACACACACACACACACACACACACACACACACCTCTTCTCATGGGCACACTCACGCAGCACACATGCTCATGGGCACACTCTCACACACACTCACTGGCAGCTCACACTCACACATCTATGTGGACAAGTCCTCATGGAGCCCAACACTGCTAGGTCACAGCCACACATGTAAACAGTTAAGTGTATGTGTGTGCAAAGACGCTCACAAGGAGACACATCTGTCTGTGTCAACACTCACAGACACATTAGTGTAGACGCAGATAAGCCTCAATAGGCACACGTCAAGTGTATGTAGACACAGACCATCCTGTGGACAGAGCTACATGCAAACTTTGAGGCAGGTGTGGAGTAAGGGCTCAGAGCTTGAATTTGTTCTCTAGCTCAGCTCTGGGAGGAGTTGAACCCTGGCTGTGGAAGTTTCTGCTTCTTCTTAGTTCAGGGGCATTGACTCTCTAGGTGGTTTGTGAGCCCGGGGCTTTCAGACACTTCCCCCGTATCTGACTGTTAACCTCCTTCCCTCCCAAATGTTCCACGGAGGTGAGGGGAGCCTGCCCTCTTGGTCCAGAAAAAGGTGGCTGTTATATGAGGGCTGCAGGGAGGGTCCCTGAGGCAGCCTGGGCTGGAGGGCAGAGCATGAGCCTGGGGCCCCAAAGCCCTGGGGTCAGGTTCAGGCTGACAGGTCCTGGACATGACACATCACCTTCCTGAGCTTCAGCCACCTCACCTGTAAAACGGGGCAATTACTGCTGCTCAAAGGGGGTCGTGAGGGGGCTTCTGGCTCACATGGGAGCTCAGAAACAGCAGCTGCCACAGCCTGACCACCCCTGGAGGGCGAGTCACCCTGAGCCCCCTCTTTTAAGGCCTAGGTGACACCCCCAGGGACCTCAGCATGGGGAAGAGTATTGAAGCCATGTCATTTGATGAACTGTTAAAGCAACTGGGAACTTTGTCCTGGGGAAGAGCAGGCCTGGGGCTGAGAACTCTGCTTTCAGATCTCTGAAGAGCCCGTGCGTGACAGGGGACCACACGAATGCTGGGGATGGAACTATGACCAGTGGCTGTTGGGCTCCATATGAGGAAAAGAAGCAGAGACAGAATGAGACATTCCTCTAGAGGTAGAGAGCTCCCCGTCATGGGAGGTATTCAAGTTGAGGCCAGGATATTGTAGAGGGAATTTAAATGTTGGATGGGGCTGGAGGCTGGACCAGTGTCTAGCTTAGGTTTGGCTCGTAGTAAACATTTATTGAACAAATGATAGAGTGAAACCAAAGTTCCATTTGTGACCTGACAGTCTGTGATGCAGGGTCTACCAGCTCTGAGTTCTCACCCTGGCATCTTTACCTGCTAGTGTGTGACCTTGGGCCTCCTCAAGCCTCAGTCTCCTCATCTGTAAAATGGGGAGAATTGACCACCTTCCATGCTCTTCCCTCCAAGTAAACTTTAGTAGTTCAATAGCTCACATCTTTTATTGCTGCCTTTCAGTTCATTCCAAAATGACTGCTCTTATAAATAGAAAATGACACTGAAAGCAGAAAGCATACAGACAAGCAAGATGATGGTTAACACAAAGACCAGGAGAGTGGTTCCCCTGCCCCGCCATGGCAGGGAGAGGGAGAAGGAGGGATGTGATTGGGAAAGGGGACACTGGTGGGAGCCCTAAGGTCCACTTAGTGGGTTTTTTTTTTTAACATCTTTATTGGAGTATAATTGCTTCACAGTGTTGTGTTAGTTTCTGCTGTACAACAAAGCGAATCAGCCATATGCATACATATATCCCCATATCCCCTCCCTCTTTCGTCTCCCTCCCACCCTCCTTATCCCACCCCTCTAGGTGGTCGCAAAGCACCGAGCTGATCTCCCTGTGCCATGCAGCTGCTTCCCACTAGCTATCTGTTTTACATTTGGCAGTGTATATAAGTCAATGTTGTCCTCTCACTTCATCCCAGCCTACCCTTCCCCCTCCCTGTGTCCTCAGGTTCATTCTCTGCGTCTGTGTCTTTATTCCTGTCCTGCCCCTAGGTTCATCAGAACCATTTTTTTTTTAGATTCCATATATATGTGTTAGCATACGATATTTTTGTTTTTCTCTATCTGACTTACTTCACTCTGTATGACAGACTCTAGGTCCATCCACCTCACTTAGTAGAGATTTTTAAAAGCTAGGTGGTGGGTTTATGGATGTCTGTTCTATTATTATCATTTAAACACTATTTATATACACTCCCTGTTATTATTTTACAAGAAAATATTTTAAGAGAAAAGCAAAAGGTGAAAAAGCCCTCCCTCCCCGAAAAAGCCATCCCTCCCCGAAACCTCTGAAAAAATGATTGACAAAAATGCTGAAATTTGCATAGAGTTGCAAAACTGCCCATGGTGCATCAAAGTTGGAGAGTGTTTATTCTTGGCCAAATCACTGTTTCAACCAGATTGTCCTGTCCACCAGCTCACTCAGCTGAATCATCTGGTGGCCTTGAAGCCATGCTCATCATGGCAGACCCCCCATGTGGAGCATTTTGGGGTACCCAGCCCCTGCTGAGCATGCTCCCTACTGAGCTCCTTAAATCTTGCCAACAGCTTTCTAGGTACATGTCATCGGGCCTGCTTTACAGACGAGGGACTGAAGTTCATTGAGTAAGTCTCCCGGACCCGGCTAGGAAGGGGCAGAGCTGGGATTTGAATCAAGATCTGCTGATGCTGAAATTGTGCCCTGCTGTATGCAGCAGCCTCACCCCAGGGGCCAGGCCCTTCAATAAAATAACTAATGATATCCACACTTCACATGTATTATTTCATTTATCCTCACAGCCGCCTTATGTGTTAAGTACCCTTATTATTACTTCCATTATAGCACTAGGAAAACTGAGGCACAGAAAGGTTAATAAGTCGCCCCGGTTCACATCTCGGGTGAATGTCAGAGGTGAGCTTTGAACCTAGGCAGCCTGTGCTGCCCTGCCAGGCCCATGGGGAGCACAGACGCCATGGACACAAGACAAAGCTGTGGCCTGGGGTCCACAGATGACCCCCAGGAACCAAAGGCCAGCAGGAATGGATGGCTGGGGTTGGGGGATGCAGCAGGGAGATGTGCTCCCAGAGTGACACCAGCCCTATGCAATGAGCTGTGTCCCTCCCTCTTTGCCTAGCAGGCCTGTGGCCCTTGGGGAGGTGCTGAGGATGTGGGCAGAGCCAAACAGAGGCTAGAGCAAGCTCATAAATCCCTGCCTGGCGTGTCTGGGCCACAGGCTCAGACACCGGGCACTCTTTGTCATTTGCTGTGGGCATGAGTTTGTCCCTGGCAAGAATGTGACGTTCATCACCTGTGCATCTCTGGATGCCCCTGAGTGACTTCTGGAATGGGATCATAAAATGTGCTCAGACCCTGGGTGGGGGCTGCACCCTCTTACTGCCCCATCTCTGAACCTCAGTCAAATCAGGGGTGGGCTTGATGCTCTGAAAGTCCTTAGCTCACAGAGACCTGGTCCCATCCTAGGAGCGCAGGGGGAAATGTTCCCAGTCCTATCCTCGGGGAGCCCTGCACTTGATGGGGGAAGAGCTGGGATGGAAAGGAAAAGGAGAAATAAGCAAAGGAAGGAGGAGGCTCTAGCTAGATTCATTCAGTCAACAAACATTTTTTGAGCACCTACTATGTGCCAGGGGTTATTTTAGGTGCTGAGGATACAGCAAGGGACACGATAGCTTTGACTCCAACAGGGAAGGCACAAGATAAACAAGGAGGCAAATACATAAACACGAAGATAGACAGTGGGTGGTCACTAATTCCTTAGACAGGCGGGTCAGTGAAGGTCTCTCGGAGGAGGTGACATCTGCGCCGAGACCTGAAGGTTGAGGAGACTCAGGTGGAGGAAGGGAGAGGGGAGCTGGTGGGAGGGCCCACAGCACGGCAGGAAGCAGCTTCTCCCACCTGCCTTCTCCCACCTCCTCTGCACCGGGCATGTCCATGATTCTAAAACTTGTTTCCCCTTTTCTCCCTTTTTGCTTCTCCCACAATAGCCCTGAGAACCAGCTGGGGTGAATTGAAGTAGCCTGACCTAGAGCTGAGGAAACTGAGGCTGGAGATGAGAGGGGCTTGTACTGCATTCCTTTGTGCCCCAATGCCAGGACCCCACCAGGCCCCATACCCGGCCTGGGGCTCCTCAGGCCGGCCCCACTGTCCAGCATGTTCTTCAACCTCCAAGCCCAGGCAGGCGGCAGCCAGAGTGGAGTCAGGCCATGGGCACCGCTCCTCAGGGGTCACGGGGCTAGAAACGTGGGCCGCTGGGCAGGGCCTGAAAGGGACGGCGCTGGGGGCTGTGCAGGGGTCCGGAGCAGAGGGCGCCCGGCCCTGATTGGAACAAGGTGGCGGCCCTGGGAGCCCAGCCGGGCTTCACTGATCTTGCCCGGTGTTCTAGCCACCGGGCGGGGCCAGCACCGGGCAGGCTGCCGGTTTTCCCAGGTGTGGGAACACCCTGGGGGAATGGCCTTTCATGTGGCTGTGGGGTAGGCATGCCACCCAGCACGTGGGGAAGGCCAGGGCATCGGGGGCACGCTGGCAGTGTAGGGGCCTTCCGGAGACTTGGAACGCCACAGCCGGCCAATGTCAGGCTCCCGGAGACAGGGTCACAGGCTCCAGGCTCTGAGACACTGCGAGAATGGCGGAATCTTTGTCATCGGAACTCACATTTATTGAGTGTTCACTGTGTGCCAGGCGCAGTGCTGAGCACTTTATACGGTTTAACTCCGTGCATCCTGGGTTCTATGATCCCCCCACTTACAGGTGGGGAGACCGAGTCTCATCAGAGTTAAGTAACCTACCTAAGGTCACACAGTTATGAGGCTTTTGTCCTAGAATATAATATCCCTAGAATCAGAGGGTCTTAGAGCATGGAAATCACAGCTGGTTGATATTGGGAAGACCTTGAAGATCCTTGAGTCCAACTCCCTTGAATCCCTTTTCCTTCTCATCTTGCGATACTTCTGAGCGGAGTTTGGCCTTTGATGTGAGTGGGTGTCAGCTTAGCAGAACAGGATGGTACTGGGGGCAGGGGTTGAGGGCAGTTGAGGGCCAGGAGTGGGAAGGGGCATCACTGATTCTCCCCTTCCAATCAGCCCTATGGGGTTCTGCACGACTGCCCCCACTCTTCCATCTGTCTGTCCTCATCTCTGTCCACTCTTCCCTTCCCTCATCCCACTCCAGCCACGCGGCCTCCTCGCTGGTCCTCAAACACACAGTTATACTCCCACCACAGTGCTTTTGCACATGCTGTTTCCTCTGCCTGGAAAGCCTTTACATTCAGTCTGCATGGCTCAACTCCCCACCTCAGTCAGGTCCCTGACACCCCAGTGAGAGGCCCTCTTGGAGCCCCAGCAGTAGGCAGAGTAATGGCTCCAAAAATGCCCACATCCCAACCACTGAAACTGAATATGTCACCTCACACGGCAAAAGGGACTTTGCAGATATGATGAAGGTTAAGGACTTTGAGATGGGGAGATTACTCTGGATTACCTGGGTGGGCCTGATACATCACAAGGGTCCTTACAAGTGGAAGAGGGAGGCAGAAGAGGACAGTCAGAGGGAGACGTGAGATGGAAAACTGATTGGGGAACCAGAGAGATGTCAGCATGAGAAGGACTTGGCCCAATGTTGCTGGTTGTGAAGACAGAGGAAGGGGCCCCTAACCAAGGAAAGCAGATGGCCTTTAGAAGCTGGACAAGACAAGGAAATGGATTCTCCAGTAGCCTCCAGAAAGAAACACAGCCCTGCCAGCACCTTGCTCTTAGCGAGACTCACGTAGGCCTTCTGAACCCCCAGATCTGTAAGATAATAAATGTATGGGCTTTAAGCTACTGCATTTGTGGTGATTTGTTACAGCAGCGATAGGAAACTAATACATCCTTCTTCCCTGATTTATACTTATTTAGCACAGTTACCATTGCCTGATAAATTACACTTTCACTTACGAATTGTCTTTTCCCTCCCCCAGCACCAGAATGTCAACTCCAGGAGGGCAGGGTATTTTTTTTTTTTTCATTTGGTTTTGCAGTCCCAGTTAGAGTTGCCATATTTAGCAAATAAAAATACAGAACACCAAGTTAAACTGAATTTCAGATAAACAACAAATACTGTTTTAGTGTAAAGTTGTCCCAACGATTGCAGTCATTCATTGTTTATCTGAAATTCAACTAATTTGGGTGTCCTGTATTTTGTCTGGCAACTCTACTCCCAGTGCCTAAAAATGTGCTTGGGATCATACTAGGATCTCAATAAATATCCGTTGAATGAGTGAAATAAATAAATGAATGAATGAACATTAAATTCTAGCTTAAAAATCCTTTTGGCTTCCAGAATTCCTACAGGATAAATAACAGCAAATAATGAAAGCAAACAGTTTCATGGCCCTTCCTATATACCAGGTACCGTTCTGAGTGCATTACAATTACTAACTTACTCAGTTCTTGCAGTAACCATATGGGGTCATTAGCCCACTTTATAGATGAGGAAACTGAGGCCCAGGAGGTTTAGTAACTTTCTCAGTCACACAGCCATCGAGTGGCAGAGTCAGGCAGTGCAGGGCCCTCGAAGACCCTGGCTCACAGAACATTCTAGCTTTATCTCCTAATTCACTTCCCTACACATAGTGGATTCTTTCTCTCTAATAGACCATGGTGCCTCTGTGAGGGGTGGCTTCCCTCTTTCCTCTGACTGCAGAACTCCTGCTCGTACACCAAAGCCATGTCCTAATTCCCCTTCATTGTGAGACTGTCTCTGATGCTCCCAGGAGGACTTGGCCCCTTGTCTGAACACACTGTAAGGACTTGTTGTTTTGTCCTTTACTCCCCAAGACTGTGACCTCCCTGAGGACAGAACTGAGTCATTTTCAGCTCTTTGGCCGAGGAACTTAGAACTGAACATGGCTCTAAGGGGCTTTCCAGAAGCATTTAAGGACCAATGAATGAATGAATGAATGAATGAGCGGTGAATGAATGAACGAGGGAATGAACGAACATCTTTCCCACTCTGGGCCTCAGTTTTAGAGTCTAAGAAAGGGGAAGAACAATCTCTAATCCCTACCCCCTCATCTCTTGAAACAAAACACATTTTTTGCTGATAATAAGAATAATACACATTCATTAAAGAAAAATTGGAAAGTAATAAAATTATGCAGAAGAAAATTAAAACCACCCATATCCTGCCACCCAGAACAATTGTTAATATTTTGGTTTTCAGCCTTCTGGTATTCTTACTATATGTATAGATTTTTTTTCTTCTCTCCCTCCCCCCTCCCTCTGTCTTTCCTTCTTTTCTTTTCTAACAGTGGGAACCTGTAGTCCATGTTTTGCATCTGCTTTTGAAACTCACCAACATACAGTGTGCATTTCCCCTTGATATTGATCCTCTCCCTGACGGCAGGCGACAAAACTACACTGATGGGGCATGGTGGGGGGTAAGTGTGTGGAGAGACCCCCCCCAGTCCCAGCTGGACCACCGTGGTATTCCCTCGTGGTCAGCCCTCTGGGGTGTTTCTGGATCTCAGTTATGAAGACACTGCTAGAACACCCCAGTGTGGATGTCTTAGCCTCGTCCCTGGTCCCTCCCTTGGGATGTGTTCCAGGATGGGGAGCCCCGTGTGGACACACCACCTGCCTGCTGCTCCCCAGTCCCGCTCCTACCATTCGCCTTGGCTTTCTGGGCTTGGCAGGAAATTGTGGGAGTTATTTGACCTCCTCGGAAGAAAAACCCCCTCTACATCCAAGGCCTCACTGGTTCCATCCAGGCTGAAGATGCCCATTCATTTAGCCATTTGTCCGCATTATGGTCTAAGGCTCATGATTTCCATCTCAGACACTCGGTTCCAACTGAAACAGCCTCAGACATCTCTGAGGGTGCTCACGACCTCAGGCCTGCATGGACATCATGTGTGTTAATAATTCAATGACTGAACTTACCTCATACCAGGCCCTGTGCATCTCTGTGCATCCCCACAATCACCCTTGGAAGTAGGGATGACTATCTCCCATCTTACAGATGAGAACACTGAGGGTCTGAGAACGAAGTGGCTTGGCCGAGCTCACAGAGCAGGGAAACAGGGCATCTGGGATTCACCCTAGGTTGGCCTGACTCAGTGTAAAGCTGACTCTTCTGCCCTCCAGGGGCTGCACCTGTGTAGACCACTGATTCTACCCTGAAGAGCTGTGAGCCTTGTAATCTGGGGGTGCAAAGACCTAGCCCCCCTACCCCTGCTGCCTGCTACTTGATGGGGCAGAGTCCCAGCATCACTGGGAAGTAAGGAGAGAGCTTTGGCCTACAAGCTGGGTGGGCCACATTCTGTCTGCTGTCCTGATGCTGTGTGTGCCCTCACCCTCTCCATCTGTAAAATGGGAGAGCAGGGACTCAGATGACAGCCTCCTGGGCATGCGGCTTCTCTGAGCACAGCCGTGGTGATACTCACCGCTGAGTCAAAGGAAGAGAGAACTCTTGTCAGACGGGCCACGTCATCAGAGGCAGCCAAGCCTGGTTCTTGCGGGGTTGGAGCGGGCAAGTCTCAGTCCTAGACCTGACAGCCCCAGATGGAGCCTACCCACCACACCCCCCCAGCCCCGGCAGATGGGAGGCTATTTTTTAACCAACCCCACAGGAAGAAGAGGCCAGAAATGAGTTCAGGGGGTTAACCCAGGTCTCTGGGGACCCCTCCTATTTGCATCCTCTTTCCCCCACCAGCCAGGGAGCTGAGTGGACTTTACCTGGAGCTCCCTGGAGCCTTCCAGAGCTCCCAGCAGATCAGACTGTTGGAGCTGGAAGGTCCCCAAGTGGTCCCCGTGTGATAGGCAGGGAAACCGAAGCCCAGAGAGGTTGGACTAGGCCTGCCTTCCTCACCGCCCCCTCTGCTGTGTGCTTCCACCCCCTCTGCCTCCACCCTCCTGGGGTGACCCAGGGCAAGACCCTCCTGTCTCGGCCTCAGTTTTCCCACTTGTCAGATCATGAGTCCCCTCTGGGCATCTCTGAAGCATCTCCCAGCTGGAGAACCTCCTTCTGAGCTGGGGCCTCCACTCTGTCCCATCAGTCCTGGGTTTCCCGTGAGGCTCGAGAAGCATTAGCCCTGTGGACAGGGGCCAGTGACAGGTGTCTGGGCGCCCCCCAGGAAAAGGAGGAAATTCCTGGCCGGAGAAACTGGGACCAGCCTGGGTAGGGGCAAAGCCGCTTCCCTTGCGGCCTCCCTCAGACCACACCACCAGGTGTCCCTGGTCCCCACAGACAGGGGTTCCTGAAAAGTCAGGTGTCTATCACAGTGGGTGCGGCCTCTGATGTGTGTTTGCCTCTGTGTGTGTGTGTGTGTGTGTTCACACGTATGTGGTGGGGGTGGGAGGAGCATGGGGGCCAGTGGGCACATGGGCCTGGGGGGACCAGACTTTGGTTGCTGAACAGGGGCAGCTTGTGACAGGCCCTACCACACCACAGGTCTCACCCAGAACCCCATGGCTGGGGCTGGTCTAACCTGAAGGTGGAATGCACGTGGGGGAGGGGTGTATGCAGGGCAGGTGTACGGGGGGAGGGGCACATGCGACAAGGAGGTATATGTGGGGGAGGTTTGCGTGTGGGGGAGGGGATCATGTGGGATGGGGCATCTGTGGGGGAGGGGCCCACGTGGGGGAGGGGGGCACGCTGGTCCCAGGGCCCCAGTGCTGTCAGGGCCTCCAGGAGCTGGGACCCCAGTGAAGGCCTGAGGGGAGCTGACTCTGACTTGCCTCCTTTTTATTGTCTGTTTAAAACAATACTGTTAATAAATAACATTAATTGAGGGTCTCACATGACACACCCCTGCCCCTGTGATACAAGTAGAATGAGCACAATGAAAAAACTTGGACAAGTACAGAAAAACACCTAAAAAATGTTGAAGCCTGAAATCTTAGAGCCAGAGTGAATACCATGCATCTTTGAGGAGGAAGGTGTCTCTAGAGCCTCTTAATATAAATCATCTTAATTCTCACACCCTGAGCATTTCACTGGGGCCGGGGGTGGAGCTTAGCACTTGAAATACTGTCTTAGTTAATTGTCTGAACTGTTGTTCTCTCCCTTGTACAGATGAGGAAACTGAGGGAAAGGGAGCTTAAATGTGACCCTCGGGGAGTAAGTGGTGGAGCTAAGATTCAAACCCAGGTCTGGCTAATTTGCAAGTGCAGATCCTCCCGGGGTCCAGGGCTCGGCTCCCCTGGGAAAACTGTGCTCACTTATTCATTCCTCCAGCGGTATTTACTGAGCATTCCGAAGAGTCAGATCTAGCTCAGCACTGGGGACTTGGCCTTGAACAAGACAGACAGGCCCTAATCGGAGCCCCCAAATGGTCACAGACTGAGCCCCAACCCTGACCACAGCTTGACCCCCTACGAGCTGTAGTCCCGCCTCCCCCAGCCAGCAGGGGCCTTTATGAGCTTTTCATGGGCCACGATGTGTCCAAAAGCCAAGGCCAGGTGCCTGCCTCACCAGTCCATTGTCTGCTCGGGCAGGGAGGCCATCAGGAGCCCACTCACCACCCCAGGCCCACCACTCTGGGCCAAGCCTCCTCGGGGCAGGGGGCTGCGTGCTGGCCTGGGGCCTGCCCGGGCAGGGGGCCGAGAAGTCCAGCTCCCCTCTTGCCTTGGCCGAAGGGCAAGCCTCCACTCAGAGCATGGGGCAGCCCCGGAGTCTGAGCTGGTGTGCACCCCCCAGCAGCCCCTTTTTAGCCAAAGATAAAGGTATTAAGAATGTCAAGAGGCAACCGCGGAGCATTAAACGCAAGTGTGGGGACCTTCTGAGCTTGGAGCCCTGCAGCACCCCATGGGTTACAGCTCACGAAGCTGGCCGTGCCTGAGGGAGGGACCCAGCTCAGACGGGAGGGTCAGTCACCCAACTTCCACCCCAGCAACAAAGCCCCTGACATGCAGGGGTGCAGGGGGAATGTGGGTGTGTGTGTCTAGCACGTATACTCAGGAGCTGTCTTTTGTGCACTAGGCTGTGCCTATGGGGGACATCGTGGCAGTGGTGAGGAGAGCCTGGGATTGAACCCCAGCTCCACCACCTGTAAACTCTGGGAACTTAGGCAAGTGACTTCACTTCTCTGGGCCTCACTTTCCTCCTCTGCAAAATGGGGACAAAAATACCAACTGCTTGGGGTTGTCAGAGTTAGTAGTGATTATATCAAGTGCTGAGCCCAGTACTGGCACGAGTCAATTTCAGAGGTGACCCAGGGCAGGGGAATATATCCCCCCGGTAAGCAGGGTGGTCCATGAATAGGGGCAGAGGCATGTCTGTGTGTGCCCCTCACTCCACATGGAGGACCCAAGAGGGGAATTCTAGAGGACTGCTGCAGGATGCCCAGGCAGTAGGCTTGGGGCGTGGTGCTGGATCGCACAGAACCTACACTAGGTGGGAGGGACCCCTGGGAGAGCTGGGCGTCCCAGGGAGAGGAGCCCAGAGGGAGAGGCCCCCACCAAAGTGCTCAAAGTGCTGTTATGAGAGGGATAACAGGGGCCCCTCCCTGCCGAATGAGAAAGGAGCCCTTTGCTTGTGCCATGCGAGGACTGGGCCAGCTATGGGATTTTGGCTTGGCTCCTTGGAGTGCTCTCTGAGCTCAGCTTTGGCTCAGCTTTCCCCCCCGGCCCCTCCCCGCCCCCACTGCTCCATGCCTCAGTTTCCCCAGCTGTGCACTGAGGAAGGAGAGGACCACCATACATCAAGGGCTTTCTAAGTAGACCTTGCACTGTGTTTTACAAACCTCCCTCTCTTGGTCTTCAAATGACTACTGGCCCATTTCTCAGAGGAGGAAACTGAAGCCCAGAAATGGCAATGACTCACCCAGCAAGAGAGCAGCAGAGCTGATTCTGATTGGCTAGGCTCGTGGAAGTGCCGCCAGCCCTTCCCAGGAAGGAGGCCAGTGGAAGCCAAGGGATGTTCCTTTATCTGGGGAAACCTCAATTAACTCAGAGCTAATGTGCTGCGCTGAGGTGCACAGACTCCGGATGCAGGTTTAAACCTCAGGTGGGTGATCCTGGGCAGGTGGTTTAACCTCTCTGGGCTTCAGTTTTCTCATGGATAAAACAGGCTTAATAATAGCACTTATTTTGTAGGGTTGTGAGGATCGAGTGAGCAAAGATCGGTAAGGCACTTAGTGCCTGGCATACAGTAAGAGCCACGTAAGTGTTTACTGCTAATGTGACTATTTAAGAGTTGAATTGTCATAATTTATATTTTTTAGATAATTATGGATTTATTAATTCCAATTTTGTACTTTTCCTTTTGCATTTAGGATCCAGCAAATTTCCCTTTCAAGTTTCATACAATTTCTGCTCCCACAGGCCTGCAGCTATGGTGGATTTAATAGCTCTCCCTAGAGCAGCTTTTCCCAAAGTGGGCTCTCAACACACCAGCTCCTTCAAGGAGCCAATGTTCGTTAGCATATCAAAGGCTCTGAAAAGTCCTGCAGTAAAATCCTCTGTGGAACACTGCTTGATACAGTCATTCCTGATCTTATTTGGTCACAGAGCCCCCTTTATTTCTTTTTTTAAAATTAATTTTTATTGGAGTATAGCTACGTTACAATGTTGTGTTAGTTTCTGCTGTGCAGCAAAGTGAATCAGTTATACATATACATATATCCACTCTTTTTTAGATTCCCTTCCCATTTAGGTCACACCACAGAGCACTGAGTAGTGTTCTCTGTGCTATACAGTAGGTTCTCATTAGTTATCCATTTTATATATAGTAGTGTGTATATGTCAATCCCAATCTCCCAATTCATTCCACCTTCCCTTCCCCCTTTGGTAACCATAAGTTTGTTTTCTACATCTGTGACTCTATTTCTGCTTTGCAAATAAGTTCATCTGTTCCATTTTTCTAGATTCCACATATAAGCGATATTATACGATATTTGTCTCTCTCTTTCTGACGACTTCACTCTGTATGACAATCCCTAGGTCTACCCGTGTCGCTGCAAATGGCATTATTTCATTCCTTTTTATGAGCCCCCTTTATTTCTGCTCAACACCTGAAAACATCTGCTGAACACACGTTGGGAGATGCCCCACTCATTTCCTGGTTTCTAGGAAATGGCAGAGCTGTGAGCAGCGCCCCTCACAGAGACGAGTGGTTCCACCTCTACAGAAATCATCTCCAGTAACTTGCTTCCATTGCTCAGCTGGTTCCCTGCATTCTCATCATCACTGTCTGATTCAGTCCCCACAGCATCCTGGCGAGGTCAGTAGCGTCAATATCCCCATCTCACAGGTGAGGAAACTGAGGTTCACGAGGTTAAGTGGCCACACAGCCAGTAAGTGGCAGAAACAGGAGGCAAACCCACAACTTCTGATTCTAAACCCCACATTCTTTTTTCTGTACGTTGATAAGAAAAATAAAAATAGATCTCATTCTGCCAGGATCAATCTTCCCTGGTGATATGCTTTTAAAAATCTAAAGTCTTTTTTTTCCCCTATAGCATGGAATATATTACAAACTTAAATCTTCAGCAGCTTTCTTCTGCTTACAAAAGCATTCTGTGATGATTGGGTATAAAACTTTTCAAACATTTTGAGTTGGAAAATGAAAAACTCCATAACCTCACCTCAAGAGATAACCTGGGTTAACAGTTGGGCATACACTCTTCTAGATCTGGATGGTCCCACACGTGCTATTTAAATTAAAATAATTAAAATAAAATAATATTAAAAATTCAGTGTCTCAGTCACACTCGTTGTGGACCTGGGCGGGCACATTTCAAGTACTCAGTATTCACACGCAGTGAGTGGCTACAGTATCGGGCAGTAGAGACAGAACATTTTCAACATCACAGAAAGTTCTATTGGACAGCATTGCTCCAGACTCTCCCAAGACATATCCCGACATATATGCATAATGATTGTTAATATTTTTGGTGAAGTTCCTGGATATGTCATAAGTCTCCATATGACCTCACCCATAAAGGGAAGAGACCCTCTAGAGGCAAAAACCAGACACAGGGAAAAACAGTCTAGACAGAAATACACTGAATGTTAGTGGTTTTCTCTGGGTGTTGAGATTACAGAGTTTATTTTTAAATTTCCTAGGTCCTTCAGGTGATCTACAACCTAAAATGCCGGTGGGGTGGGGGTGTCGGGTGGATTTATGTTTTCCCTAACTTTCTTGCTGGTTCTAAAAGCTTCAAGGTATGCTCTTGCCCAAGGCTTAATTTATTATCATTGTTTTAAAAATTGTGGACTCATGAAGAATGGAGGCCTGCACAAGTCAAAGGAATGAAGCACAAAAGAAGGAAAGGCAGACAGAGGTTCATTTTCAGGCCAGGGCCCCTCCAGCCTAGGGCTGTTTTAGGCAGGGCCGGCTTCACGGGCCTGCAGGCCAAGCAGTCACACAGACTCCCTTGCTTAGAAGAGTCCCACGCTTGGTTTCATGCTCTGCAGTTGCCATCTTGAAATTCTTAATGATTTTTGACCAAGGGGCTCTGCATTTTCCTTTTGCACTGTGCCCTGCAAATTGTGTCGCCGGCACTGGTCCCAGGTTCTCCCGGGGATGGGTCTCGTTTTGGCTGCTCTGACTTGTCCTTGTCTGACCACAGACGATCCCATCCATGGCGCACTCTATGTGCCTGAGAAAAAGTTCGCTTTCGTTGCTGAGGTGTGTGTCTAGAGAGTGATAAAAATAGGGCTCGCAAGCAGGTGCGGGAGGGCCCCTGTGGTCTGTGTTCACACACTTACGTGCACTCAAGGCGCACGTCTACACTGGCCTATTTCAGAGAGCGGCCTGGTGCATCACAGGATGCTCTGCCCCACATCACTGCCCAGCTTGGATCCTGCCTGGACCCCCACTGCCTTGAAGGCCATGCCCAACCTCTAGGCCTGGCTCAACTTCCTTCCAGCCTCTTCTCCCTCAACGTCGCCACAGGACCCACAGGCCCTCCCATTTCTAAGCAATCCTCTCTATGTGGTCCTTCTTCCATACCTTTGTCCATGCTATTAATTCTGCTTGGACTCCCCAATGTTCCTTCCTTCCCAGATCTACCTGTCTCAGATTCTACCCTTTCTGGGAAGCCTTCTGGAATTATTTGAGAAGGGCCTGAAGGTACTCTAATTGCATAGAAGAAAATATGAATCACCTTGCCTGGAGGAATCAGGGAGGGCTCCAAGGAGGTGGTGAGCCTGGGCCTTTAAGAAGAGATGTCTGCCAGGTAGAAAAAGGAGAGTTTTGTCAGGCTGGCTTTGATATCAGACAGACTCTGACATGAATTTGGGCTTCACCGGTTACTAGCTACATGACATTGGGTGAGTTACTTCCCTTTGCTGAGCCTCAGTTTCCTCATCTGTAAAATGGGGATAATATTGATAACACCTACTACATGGATTAGAGATTAACTGATTAACTGAAATTAGAACCACCACAGTGCCTGGCACACAGCAAATCATCAACAAACATGATTCCCCTCTCCCTTCCTCAGTGTCTTCCTTCTGTGAAATGTTAGTGTCCATCGCCCATCGCTCTGGGTCTGTCTGTTTATTCATCTCTGCAATGGAGGTAGTGGTGCCCAGCACAAGGAGCTGTGATGAGGGTTCCATGGGGTAATGGGAAGTTACAGAAGTCCCAGGAGCCTGAGATTCTACACCGATAGGAAGGGCATAAGCCGAAGGGGTGCTGGCCTTTCTCACTGGGGCATTTCCCTGAGGCAAACTTTCCATACATCACGAGGATGTCAGCTCCAGGAGGTCAGGCACCTTTGTCTGTTTTGTCTGCTCCTGAATCCTCAGTGCCCAGGACAGTGTTTGGCATGCAGGTGATGCTCAATAAATGTCCATTGAATGATCAGCAGCGCCAATTGGCCCACATCACACCCCAAGTCCTGGGCACTGGGAATGGGAGAATCCAGGAAAACCAGCCCTTTCCAGGAAAAACTGTCTTCAGATTGGGACCACAACACAGGCCACAAGCATTTCCCAAGCACCTGCTGTATGCACGGCTCTGCCCAGCCCAAGGCAGACCCTTGCTCCACAGCCAGATAGGGAGGGCCGGGGAGGAAGATGACTGACATAGCGATTTGGGAAGAGGAAGAGAGACGAGGAGCGGCCGGTGGGGCCTTGGCCGGGCAGGAGCAGGCCGAGCCCTCGCTGCGGCCCCGGCTGATGGGAGGCCCAGCTCACCTGCTCCTGGGAGTGTGGGGCTGCCTCTTCCTCTTCCTTGTTTTGAAAAAAAGTTTCCCCTAAATTTACAAGGAATACACGTTCAGTGTTTAAAAGTTTGGAAAACCTGGGCTTCCCTGGTGGCACAGTGGTTGAGAGTCTGCCTGCCAAGGCAGGGCACACGGGTTCGAGCCCTGGTCTGGGAAGATCCCACATGCCGTGGAGCAACAAAGCCCATGAGCCACAACTACTGAGCCTGCGCGCCTGGAGCCTGTGCTCCGCAACAAGAGAGGCCGCGATAGTGAGAGGCCCGCGCACCGTGATGAAGAGTGGCCCCCGCTCGCCGCAACCGGAGAAAGCCCTCGCACAGAAACGAAGACCCAACACAGCCAAAAATAAATAAATAAATTAATTAATTAAAAAAAAAAAGAAGTTTGGAAAACCTACAAAAATCACCAAGAGAATTAGAAATAAAGGCTCTCCGCCGTCACTGCATCATGTAGCACTAACTACAACATTTTCGTGTTGCCCTTCCAGTCTTTTTTCTAAGGTGGCCTTGTTCCCAGAGGCGGCTTCCTCTGCCTGCCCGGAAAGGGATATGCCTGCTGTACAGGGGAGAGCCAGGCTCAGTGCCATGAGCCCCTGCCACTCCTAACATGGGGCTCCAACCATGCTGGCCCTGAGGCATCTTCCTAAGATATGAGGGAGCCCAGAGCTGTGGGTGAGGCCTCAGCAGGACTTCTTCCATGGAGGGTAACGGGGGGGCAGAACTCGGGTTCAGTGAGGGAGGATGGAATAGAAGTCCTCAAGGTGGGGGCACTTCTTGGGGCCATGCAGTGTTGGCCTTTAGCCACTGGGCACCCGGGCGAGTTGAGTCTGGGGCAGGGGCATGACCAAAATGGACCTCCCTTCTCTTCCCCACACCCTTTCTTTTCACCCCCTTTCATTTGAGCACCCCAAGTTTTCCTTCCCTTAACACCTTCTACTTGCTGTACACCCAGCCGCTGTTCTCCTCTTAACAAAGGTGAGCAGATCAGAGAACTCACTGGCACTGGACCCTGCGTTCTAAAAAAAGCCCAGCTGGCAATGCTTCACCCCAGAGGGGCCGAGTGCGTGGTGGAATTTCAGTCCACCAGTGTCCACTTTCAGTGTCGCACAATGAAGGATGTTCTGGGGGGGCTGATTTCGGTCACCACTGCGAATCATAAGTTATGGCATCCGCCCTTTCCGCCCACACGTAAGTCTGAACCTTTTGCCAGAAACACTTTTCCCAGACGCGAAAGAAAACCCCAAAGAGGAACCTAACCCTTCACACGGCTGCACCAATTGGATGTGAGAGCTCAGGCACCCACCAGCAAGCGTTTCAAAGAACGAGCCAGATGGCAAAGGGGAAGTGAGGGGAGAAGCTGGAACCCTCCCTGGAGGTCAGTGTTGGTCCATCTATTCATTGGTCCTTTCACCCTCTGTCTCCTCCCTCCTCTTAGCAAGAAGCGCTGAGCCTGACCTGCTCCCAGGAGCACCCCACCCGACAGGAGGGGGTGGGGGGAGTGAGGGTGGGGGCAGGGCACTCCCGAGGCCTGGAGGGGAGAAGGGGGTAACCCGGGAAGGCTCCCCAGAGGGGGCGGCCTTTAGGCTGGGTCTTTTTATTTTTTTAAAACATCTTCATTGGAGTATAATTGTTTTACAATGGTGTGTTAGTTTCCGCTTTATAACAAAGTGAATCAGTTATACATACACATATATCCCTATATCTCTTCCGTCTTGCGTCTCCCTCCCTCCCTCCCACTCTCCCTATCCCACCCTTCTAGGTGGTCACAAAGCACCGAGCTGATCTCCCATGCGGCTGCTTCCCACTAGCCATCTATTTTACATTTGATAGTGTATATATGTCCATGCCACTCTCTCACTTCATCCCAGCTTACCCTTCCCCCTCTCCGTATCCTCAAGTCCATTCTCTAGTAGGTCTGCATCTTTATTCCCGTTTTGCCCCTAGGTTATTCATGACCATTTTTTTGGTTTGTTTTTTAGATTTCATATATATGTGTTAGCATACAGTATTTGTTTTTCTCTTTCTGACTTACTTCACTCTGTATGACAGACTCTAGGTCCATCCACCTCACTACAAATAACTCAATTTCGTTTCTTTTTACCACTGAGTAATATTCCATTGTATATATGTTAGGCTGGATCTTGAGAGGAGAGAGGCAGGTTTCTCACCTTCCCCATCCTGTTCAGAGTCAGACTCTTTTGCCCAGGAGGAGCGGGAACATGAAATAGTCATAATTTCCATGATTATGGAGGTCTTGCCTCTGCACCAAGCCCTATATTAAGTACGTAATATACACGATCTCATTAACCCACCCAACACATTCTGAGACGGCTACCGTTTGTTGTCCCGATTGTACGGATGAGAAAACTGAGTTCAAAGAGGCGAGGCACTTTGTCCGAGGCCACAGAGTGAGGAAATGGTGGGGCCTGGCTGCAGCCTGGGCTTGTAACTAACTGCATTTCATGTGGCCTCTTCCCCAGAGGACGCCCTCTTCCCCATTCCCATCTCTGGGAGCCATTGACAAGGGGCCTGACTGTCCCGCTCCAGTCTCCCCCATGCTTACCTCTCTCCAGCACTGAGAACACCAGGCGGTTCGTGCTGGAGATGGAGCAATGGGGTGATACGTGGGAACATCTGCCGGGTGGCAAGTGAAAGAACGTGGGGAGGCGGTGGGGCCGAGGGGCTCAAAGAGGTGGCCGTGCTGAGTGAGCACTCGCTATAGACCAGTGCCATGCGCAGGGCTTCAGGGCAGGGTCACGTTCTCCCTTGCAACCACTCTAGTCCCATCTTATAGAGGAGGAAAGAGACTCAAAGAGGTGAATTAACATGTTGGGTCACCCAGCTATCTAACAGCTTAAACCTGGCTTGACTCTTAAACTGTATGCGAGCCTGGTCCCCGAGTAGCTGAGAAAAGTTGGTGTTCCTGCTACGGAATTCGACTTCACACAAGACCACACATCTCTTTGGACCTCAGTTTCCCCATCTATAAACCGAGGCGGAGGCACTCTGCCTGCCAGCTCCAACATTCTCCTGGATTCACTCACTGTTCCTGCTTCTTGTGGAGTCTCCCCGTATGATAGGTCTCGCTCCTAGTCCCAGTGCCACGACTCCCAGCCCAGCTGTGTCCCTCCAGGATGTGCTGTTTCAAGGCGGGTGATGGAGGGCTCGGGTTCCACATCCACTGAGGGATAAAGTCCTCCCTTCCTACCTCCCTCCGTCCCCTTCCAGCACGTAAGGCAGGCTACTGGGCACCAAGGCGGGAGTGACTAGCTGGTCCCCCAGGCGGGCCTGGGCCCGGAAGCTCCCAGGAGGCCAGGGCTCCCTGGTGGCCACAGGTAGTCCCAGGGAAGACTCCTGGCAGAGGGGTGCTTGAGCTCAGTCTTGAAGATTGGGTGAGACTCCTCAGCTGCCAGCTGGGTACCCCCCTGCTTGGTGGGTTTGAGGAAGGGTCTGCAGATGAGGCATCCCCAGGAGACGGGAGCAGGAGCTGGTGTTGCGGCCGCCCCACTGAACCCTGAGCCCAGAGCCCAGGTTCCCCGCCTTTGGAGGAGTCTGGACCGGCTCAGAGGCGAGGCTGGGGTCAGGGGGTGCTTCTGCCTCCCTTCCCTAGGAGGCTTCTAGAAGGTCAGGTTTGCAGGCCCTGTTGCTCAGGGGCATCTGACTCCTGGCCCCTCTCCCCTCCTTGAGCTCCTCCACCCTCTCAGGTAGCCGAGTGGGCCTCAGCTTTGATGCGGCCACCTCAAGACTGAGGCGTCAATGGGCTCTCTATGTGACCAGTGGGGCCGCTGGGGGCCGCCGGCCGCCGTCGTGGGCGCGGGTGAGGCCTGGACACACAGTCCCACTGTGTGAGGCCGGCTCATGCCCGCCCAGACCCTGTGGCCAGTGGGGGACTCCCAGGAATGCCCTTCCCGCCTGGGGGGCACTGTGGACTGGCAGGGTGGTCTGGGGAGATGGGCGTGTGCAGGGCGGACTCAGGAGCTGCCATCAAAGGGCCCCGGCAGAGGTGGTGCCAGGCAAGTGCCAGAGTGGCTGTGGGTGGCTGGCGGTCAACCCCTTCGTCTCCCAGGGTCACGGGGGAGGGAGGCGGCCAAGGGCGCTCTACTCAGGGTGACCAACCATCCTGGGGTGCCCGGGACTCGGGAGAGCCCTCTGTTGTTTAGCCACTGCCCCGAGCTGAGCACAGGACACGGTGAGTGACCTCTCTGGTCGCGGCAGCTCTCCTGCCATCCAGTGACCTCTGAGTCAGACCTCCCGGCTAGACCTGCCCAGGGCCGTTCTGTTCACCCTGCCTCACACCTGAGAGGCCGTTTCCCGTTCCTTCCAGGTGCCTTCAGCGGTGCAGCTGCCCACTGCTGCTCAGAGAACTCTGGCCAGACAGGCCCGTCCCGGTCCCCTTCCAGCACCTCACCCCGCATGGTGCCCACAGCCATCCCAGGAGGTGCCCACAGTCATCTCATCCTTTCCTGCCTCTGCATCTTTGCCCACCCAGGCCATTCCCTCTGCCTGGGACATCCTTTCCCCGTCTGTCACCCCCTCACCCTGCAAGGCCCAGCTCCAGGAGGACTGTCCTCTCCTCCCCCAGGCTGACCAGTGCCCCCTCTCTGGTCCCCCAGCCCCCTGTTCTTTGTGCCTTATAAATTTATCACACTCCAGTGCAATTTTCACTTTACCCGTCTCTTTCCACACCAGACTGTGACCTTTTCAAGGATGGAGAGACTGACCTAGTCACCCTTGTACCTGAGCTCCCAGCACAAGGCCAGGCTCCTGATAATTTAAAAAATGAAGGCATTTATTGAGCACTTACTCTATGCCAGGCACCCTGCTCATTTAATTCTCTCCAGAGCCCATGAACTTGGTGTAATCATCATTCCCATTTTACAGATGGGGAAACAGAGGCACAGAGAGGTGAAGTGGCTCGCCCCAGGCTACAAAGTTAGTGAAGGGCAGAGTCAGGACTTGAGCCTGGAGAGTCTGATTCCAGAGCCCAGCTTGAATCTCGGTATCTACTCCTTGATAAGCTTTTGGGGAATTACTGAATAAAGGAAAACCTTTATCTCCCTGAGTCTCCCAATTCCTGCATGTGGCAGCTTAGACCCATTTCCTCCAGTTCCCTCCCTGGAGGGGTGCCCTCCCTCAGTGTCCTGGGGAGAGTGCTTTTGTCCATGGGGGGTGCAGTTTGAGGGTGCTGTGGGAGGGACCTGCTGCAAGGGGGACGCCCCCAGGGGGCTCAGAGAAGGGCCTCGTGGGGCAGATCCAGAATAAAGGAGCTGGCCCTCCATGGGTTGTGGATGGGCCCTTGGGCAGCATCAAGGCCGTTGCCCACATTTGTCAGGTGGGGAAACTGAGGCCCAGAGACCGGAAGGGACTTGCCCATAGTCACACAGTGTACCATTAGGCCTCAGCTTCCGCATTTGTCAAAGAGAATATTCATACCCCTTCTCCGACCTGGGAGAGTCCCGGAGAAGAGATGGGAGAAGGTGGTGAATTGCTCAGGGCTCGGGGCACTCCAGGAGCCCCCTTTGCCCTCTCAGTGCCTGGAATTCTGCCATCCGTCTGCCAACTCTGTGGGTTAAGCATCGCCCTCTTCACGTCTCTTCCTCACCCTCTACTTCGTGTGGGAATCAAATGCCTCTTCATGCTCTCCCCAAACCTCTTTGTCACAGGGAACTGAGAGGAGTTCTGGAATCGGGAAGCCAAACTTAAAAGCTCTCGAGGGGCAGTGATGTCGTGAGACCCGCTGGCTCCACTGCCTCCTGCTGAGGAGCCGGGACCGCAGGCCTGCATTCAGGGGGGTCCGTGAACCCAAGTGGGAAACACGTGACAGCTTTCCTTTCACTGACCTCTAACTAAAATTTAGCATCTTTTGCCACAGTGATTTTGTCACCCATGGAAATCACAGATATCCTCCAGTCTCATCAGGGCTGTCACGGATTCTCTTGAAATACCATGTATGCCCGTTCCTGCTGCATTATGGCCGTTACTATCTCCACTGAGAGGCCCATGGTCACGGAGTCACAGACTTGCTTTTATATAGTTTGATAACTGTATTTCCATAGATTTGGGGTTTTTTCATAGTTCTTTGTATTTTGTTTTATGCGTTTAAAAATTCGATTCTGAGGAGTCTGTAGGCTTCCTGAGACTCCAGAAAGGTCTGTGGTTCAGGGCAGGTTAAGGACCCTACATGGGACAGCATGTAGCCGAGCACTGCAGGACCCAGAGGTTGGATCTCTTTGGGGACAGAATTGGCAGCTGCAGCCCTGTGAGCCTCCAGAGACAGAATTTGGTAGACAGATCCCCCGAAGTGAGCAGAATGTGGGGGACAGAACTGGGCAGGAGAGAGGGGGCCAGGCAATGGGGACAGAACACGGAGCTGCAGGGAAACCCTCAGACCCCAGACCCTGAGGCCTCCCCCCAGACCCTGGTTTACAAGACGCATCTGCACCCCTGTCCACCAGGGATCAGCCCGTTCTGTGCGCACAGCCGGCCCAAAGCCACCAGCTCTCCTTTTCCTCTCCCTCTGTGTCACCGTTTACCATCTCTCAGGCCCCATGGCATCAGGAGCCCATCCTAGGTGGGTGGCCCTTTAGTCCTGTCTCCCAAGTTTCCTTTGTTTTAAACTCGACATTTCTCCATCTTGCTCACGGAGGGAGAAATACAGATTACAAAGACCCAGCAAATGGTTTTTATAAACTCTTATTTTCTTGCCACAGAACTGCCTTTAATTAGCTCTGAGGACTACAAAGGGAACAGCGTTATAATAGGAGCCGCTTGAAGGAAGGAGCCCGTGGCGCTCGGCTCCCAGACCTCGGGCTGCTGCTGGTCACCAGCCACAAGCAGGTCTGATGGGAGCGCCCCTGCCTCTCCCCACTCAGCCCCCACATGCGGCCACACAGCCTGCCTAAGCTTCTCTCCAGGGAGGAGGAATGGGTCCAGCCCTCAGACAAGCCCTCGCGGAAACCTCTGGACCATAAGCACCCAGATGTGCCTCAGTCCCTGCCCAGAGCTGGCTGCTCAAGGACTGGCTCAGAGTCACTCTGTTAGCCCACAGCAGGACAGGCAGATGGGCAGAAGGGCAGATGGACAGTCAGACCGACTTCTGTGTCTCAGCCGATCACCTCAGCTGAGAAAAGGCAGCACCAGGCCCCCAAACCCTGGAGCTCTGGATGCCACTCAGTCCTTCTATCCTGGAGGAGAACTCATCCCCGTGTATAACCCAGAGGCACTGCCCTCATACACAGTCCGTTCCCAGCCTCAGGCAATCAGAATGTCACAGCCAGAGGGGCCTCCATTTGGGGCACAGAGAGGTTAAGTAACTTGCCTAAGGCCGCTCAGCACGGTCGCCACTGAGCTGGGACTCAGACTCAGGGCCTCTTGACCTCCAATCTCCGGTGCCACAGCCCCCTCTGGGCTCCTGCTAGCGGGGAGGAAGGCTGCAGGGGGGCCAGACAGAGGCAGGAACAGTCTCCCCCCGAGTTCTAGCCTCAATCAGAGGTTTCAAATGGGGGATCCCGGGACCCTATCCTTTTTGAGGCACATAACTCCGACCTCTGGGTTCCTCTAGGCCACGAATAGAGGTGGAAGCCACCCAGAAACACTTATTTCTACCCGGGACCAAGTCCATAAGCCTTCCCAAGGCCTGCTCCCTCAACTCCAATCCAGTTTCAAGGCCACGCAGAGCTGCACGAGTTCCAACAAAAGCCTGTAGCCCCTTCCTCCCTCTGCTTCCCTCACCCCAGGGATTACTCGGAAAATGCCATGCAGGAGAAGTCCTCGGGAAGGTCTCTAGATCCTAAGGTGTAGCCTTGCCCCCTGCCTGCTCCATGGCTCTGGTCAGAAGCTGGCTGGGCTCTGGGGGATCGGAATATTTGAGTGTCTGCCTGAGCACAGGTGGAGGGTCTGAGCTCTCCGGGTGGGCCAGGGGCTGGGGCAGCTGGGCTCAGGAGCCCTGATGGTGAGGCAGGAAGCCTCGGGTCACAGGGACACCCCCGTGTCCTCTCCACCCCACGACCCTCCGAGGTCTGGCCTTTGAGGTCTTGTGGTATCCATTGCGCCCACCACGAACAGTCCCCACCAGCTGAGGATGAAAGTCCACAAGGACGTTCCACTCCAGGAGACCACGGAGGCCACCAAGCCCTCTTCCCACCTCAGGCTTTCAGAAGCCAGCGGATTTAGGTAGTCAGCCCGGGCACTTGAAAGCAGCCAGGGCTGGCGGTGGAGGGTCGCGGTCCGGGGCCTGGCCACAGCTCCCCACCCGAAAGGGGGATCATTACTCACCGCGGATGAAGGTCGGCGAGTAGGTCGGGAAGGAATCGAAGATGCTGTTCGATGCCATGCCCCGCTCTGAGGAAGGCGAGGTTTCAGCCCTTCAGGGGGTTGGGTTGGGATTGACTTGGTTGGCTGTTGTTTTATTTTTTCCTAGCTACTTTTGAAAACAAGGGGGGGGGTGCCCTGCTGCTTTTTGTTTGTTTTTTTCGTTTTGTCCCTATTTTCCCCCTACTGCTATGAAAAAGAAAAAAGCAAAGAACGCGAGAGTGTGTGTGTGAGCGAGAGAGAAAAAAAATCCCCAAGGAAAGTAAGTTTCTGTTTGTACCCAAGAATTTGGATTCCAGGTCCCACAGGAATGTCTCGCCACAAATTTTCAACAGAAGCGTATGCAGAGTGTATCATTAGATGGCGGGAAGGGGCCTTCGGAAGCCAGGGCAGGAGTCGCAGGGCAGTGAGAGCAGACCCAGCCCAGTATCAAGCGCCACGGGAATGAATGAATGAGGCTCGCCCCCGGCAGAGCTCAGCTCAGTGGGTGCGAGGGCGGCCCGGGGGTGGGAGGACCGGGAGCCAACCAGCTCCGGCGCAGGGACCTGAAGGCGGCTGAGGGCCTGGCCTTGTGGTTCTGTGGTTGAGGGACCAGGCCTTCACGGTGTCAACCCGACCTCGGCTCACAGGATGCAAGAAGTCAGCTCGCGGCCTTGGCCCATTGGCTGGGCGGCGGTCACCTGGGCCATGATGTCACAGCCTCTTAGAAGATCTTGTGGCTGCCTCTCTCTCTTTTAAGAAAAAAAAAAAAGAAGAAGAAGAAAGAAAGAGAAAGAGAGAACAAAAAGGGATGGCTTTTATTTGTGGAGCTGGCCTCAGCACGCGGCCCAGAAGCAGAACTGGAAGCGGCTGGGGAGGGAGTGGCGTGGGGGGCGGTTTGGATCCTGTGGGAGACCCCTTTTTAATTAAGGCCAGTGTTGGCCCGGGCAGCCGGGAGCCCTGCAGGCCCCGCACTGGGCGCCGGGAGCCCGGATCCCCTGCAGGCCCCGCACTGGGCGCCGGGAGCCCGGACCCCCTGCAGACCCCCCACCCTGGGCGCCGGGAGCCCGGACCCCCTGCAGGCCCCCCACCCTGGGCTGCGTGTGGCTCTCCCCGAGTCATCGTCCACCACTGCAGCCGGGGAGAGGCGTCCACACGTGTGGCTGGGTAGCACTTCAGGGAGATTTCAGGGGAGCTGGGATTAAGTACAAAGGGAAACACATGAAGGGGTGCCACCAGCGCTCACGCCGAGGCCTGTCTGCCTTCAGAAAGGCCCTCCTAGGGAAAGCTGGTGGCATGGCCTTGCCAAGGGGCCCTGTGCAGAGCTCGGGATCTGAGGCCCGCGCCAGTCATTCAAGGCCCTTTGCTCAATTTGCCCACCTGTGCATCTCCGTAGGGTTCTCTGTTCCAGCCTAATGTACCTGGGCTTTCCTGCTTCTGGGTCTTTCCTCTTGCTCTCCCGCTTCCCGCTCCCCCCACGCCTGGCTCCCAGTGCCCTTTGTCAGCCCCTTTTTGAATGCTTCCATTCCCAGGGAGACTCCAAAGTAGGCAAGACATGGAGGATGATTCATCGCCACGCTTCCGTGTTCCCAGAAGCCAGGTCAGGCGTGGTGGGGGAGGGTGGCGGCTTTACCAGTTCCCTCATAAGTTCTACTCTCCCATTTCATGGGCCAGACCACTGAGGCCCAGAATACTGAAGTCAGCTTGTGCAAGGCCACACAGTATTCTGAGTGGAATTAGAATGTCAGCCTCTGGCTCACCAGCCTGGGCCTCAGCCATGACACCACAGTGCTGTGCACCACCCTCTAAGCTAAATCCCGAGGTTTCCAAGAGTCCTCTGCAGACTGGGCACCACCACCTGGCCTCTCCCAGGGAGCCCAAGCTTGGGGCCAGGCCCCGGCACCAGCCTCGGACTCACGGTCGTCTCTGTAAGCTAACACGGAGCAGAAGGGGCATCCGGGGGAGGAGGGGCTCGTCCAAGGTCCCAGGGAGACTTGTTTCTGCCCCCAGCCTCACTGGGTCACCTGGGAGCGGGATGCCCTAGGAAATTCGTTGTCTGTGCCTCATCTGGACCCTCATGAAGGCTCAGTCTCCTCTACCTAAAAGGCAAGTTGGTGGGGGCAGGGGATGGGGGTGGAGGTTCTAATTTGTCCAGAGAGGAAGCAGGTTTACAGTGAAAGCCATAGGGCTCTGGAGTCAGATTCAAGTTCCAGTCCAGCTCTGCTGGATCCCAGCTGCAAGACTATGGGCCAAGTCACTTGCCTTCTCTGGGCCTCAGTTTCCTTTCCTGTAGAATGGGGACAACACATTTCTCGAAGAGATAAGCAACTGGGTGAGGGCACCATGAAGGCTGGTTTCCTTGTCTGAGGCTCGGTGATGTAATTTGGGCTCTGTTATGAGTAAGTGCAGGAAAAGAACCATCACAGTCACATAGGAGCATAGACTGCCCCTGCTGGAAACTCATCAGCTGGCCTGGCCCGAGTAGAGCCGGGGCGGGGGGCGGGGGTGGAAAGGGGGTGCGCTCAGTGGCACAAGTAGAGCCTGCCAAGGGGCCTTGGCCTCCTGACTAAATTTGGAGCATTTTGGAGTCTGCCATGTTGTGAAATAGATCAGAGATGAACACAACTGGAAAGACCCCCTTTAATAGAAGTGGAAACTGAGGCCCCCAGAGGGGCAGAGACTCACCCTACCTCACCCGTGAGTCAGTGGAACCCGGGCCCCTGCTTCCCAGCCCAGGAGTTGTTTCCACTCTGCCGACACCACCTCTAGTTTCTAACATACCACCCTACGCACTCGGCTGTTTTTTCCACACATAAGAGTGGGCCCCCCATAACACCTATAATTTGGTCACTCTGAGGGACTCCCCCTCCCTGGGAAGCTGAGTTCAGGCCCAGGAAGGGGGCCCAGGGGCACTTTTGTGCAGCAGGTGGTTTACTGCCTTCCTGGGACCATGTGGCAAATGCTTACTGGGCGACAAGTTTGGTTTTTCCCTCAAGAGGCTTATAATCTCCATGTGCCTCTTCAGAGGCATGTGCCAGACTTTGCTCGAACTCCTGGAGGCTACCTGGGGAAGCAGAAAGAACCTTCCCAAAGCCTGACTTTGTTCCTTATGAACTGTGAGATTGTGGGCAAAAGGCTTTTTTCTTCTGAGCCTGCTTCCTCGCCTGTGAGATGGGGCCAACAGCAGGACCCACTTCTCAAAATTGCAAAGAGGATTAAATGAAAAAAAATATTGTGGGTGTGCCTGGCACATTGCAGGTGCCCAGTTCCTGGGATTCCCTTTCCTGCCACTTCTGACCGTGCACCCTCTCGGCATGCTGTGGACAGTCAGGTGTCCTCTTGTTCTCCACTGGAAAAAAAAAATCCGATACCTTAGAAGCCTCTGAATCATTAGATCAGGTTAATCCAAAATTTTGGTTGAAGAAGGAAATCATTAAAAAAAATAGTAATGTTCCTTTATTTTACGTTTAAACTTATAAATGGCCTCCCTCCTGTTCTTCTGTCTCAAACCAACCCAGAAGGCGTCTCCTACAATTTCCAGATTTGTCCTCTTTAAAGTGGAATGCAAATGTAAAGATGCTTACAAAGCAATTAGCACCCTGTAGCATCTAGACCTGACTCTTTCGCCCAATCTTTTACGTTTCACCCATACGTAATTCAGTTTATTTTTTAGCAACTTGCCTTCACCGAGTCTTTCCAAGGTGTTCAACCTTGGAAAGTTTTCATAGAGACAGACAACCCCGTTTTGCATCATACCATGAATAACATCACATTACCACTAGTGAGGGTCCAATTAGGAAAACAGAAGCCACTTTGAGTGATGGAAACCGAGGGAAGGAAGTTAGTTCAGGGATTATTGGCAACCCAGGTGATTGAAGAGCTGCGAAGCCAAACAGAGGTGGGGAGGAGCCCGAGAGGAGCCACAGCAGGAAGCCACTGCCACCATTCGGCAAGAGGGACACAAGGAGGAGAGGTGTCGCTAGGGTCCCCAGTGGAAGCAGGAGCATGATGGGCCAGTCTTGCATGTGCTGGAGCCGCAGAGGAGACTCAGCTGCCATGGAGGGCCCCTGAGACAAAGAATAAAGAACTTCTCTCTTCCTGCCATCCTTCCACCTCCTTCTAGTGCCTCCCATCGGTCGAATGGAGCTGGAGCCGGCTGACGTAGTGGAATCAGACCTCTGCATTATAGAGCCAAAGAGGGGAGGGAGTAGACGGGTCTGAGGGCAAAGTGGCCCAACACTGGCATGGTATTCAATGGAGTTCTGTAACCATGGAAACCCAGCTGGAATGAACGGGTTTGGGAACAAACCCAACAGATGTTTGGCAAGTTGACAGCTCCGTGGGCTGGTGGGACCAGAAGGTGTGGATACCAGCGAGGGATCTGCTGGCCAAGGGCATCCACTGGCATAATACACCAGAAGTACCAGTGAACCCCATTGGCCATTTACATTGGGGTCCATTAAGAAAACACCTACTGTGAATGGTGATGAAATCCGTTTTCTTAACATGTGTGTAGAGCTGATATTTTCACTACAACCTTGGGTGACTGTGATTGGGGAATTATGAGCATTGGCTGCCGGGCCTGTCGATGAACTTTACAGTTTACAAAGATGGCACACTCCTGAACCCACTGGACCCTCCCAACAACCTGCAGGATAGGTGTGGCTCTCTTCACTTTTCTGATGAGGAAAAGACTAATCACAGGAACTAACCCCGAGTTTTAGCTTCTAGGAGTCAGCACAGCCAGCTTGGACAAAACAGGCAGCAGATTTGAGGTGGGGACTGGTCTTAGAGTTCAAATCCTGGCTTTCCACCAGCCAATCACAGCACTGGGTCCAAGGAAGGTACTGGAATGATATTTGATATCTACTGCAAGCTGCCCGGGGGATGGGGTGGGGGTGGGGGTGGGGTGGGGGGCTCCACCTTCAGAGCTCAGCACAGAGGCATCAAGATAAGATGTCTTTTCCCCCATCTCCCCTTATCCCCCCAGCCAGATCCACCCCCTGCTCTATCGGGAGCTCAGGGCAGAGGATGAGGTCTGCAAGCACGCAGCCCACCCAGGGGCCAGGATACCCAGGCCAAGCCAAGGATCATTAGCTAAGAAGGTACCAGGTGGGATGCACATGCCAAGAGCTGTATGCACAGGGTCTCCAATGGTGGGTTCTCAGGACAGCCAACCATGCATCCTGGTCTTCCTGCCATTTCCAGGGGCAGTCAGAGAGGTGAGGAGACCTGCCCAAGGGCACCCTGTTTGTGGATGGAAGAAGCAGGATCAAACCCAGCCTGCCCTCAGCCTGCTTTCTGGGCTTCTCCCCTCCCCACCCCCCGCCTCTCTCTTTCCTGCTGTTTGTTTCAAAAAACTGCTCATGGTGCCCCCTTCAGAACCAAACCCCTCCCTCTCCTCCACCTTCCTGCCTCAGCCCCCTTCTCCAGGCCCTCCCTTTGCTGGACCCCATGCTGCCATCTCTGTGTAGCTGCCATAGGCTTGGTGGCATTGAGGACAATCTTGCAACAATCTTTACTCTCAGCATCTGCTTTACCAGGGACCCTGATAGCTCCACTCACGGCCTTTCTTCCTGCCTGAAATTCCACCATCAGTACACGTTTGGGTTTGGATACATTTCAGCCATAAGCCCTCTGTCAAAAAGGCAGATAGAAGTCGGTGGAGGAGTAAACAGAGCCACCTGCAGGGGAAGAACACAGGCTGGGTTCTACCCAGCTGCCCCCCAAATGGACTTGCTGCCTCTCTCTCTGGCCAGAGTTTCCCCGCTGCTTAAAATAACGGTCCACATGCTCCCCCATCCCACTGCCACCTGCACACAAACATCCCAGGCAGACAGAGCAGAGATGGTTCTCTCCATTTTTACAGCTGGGGAAACTGAGGCTCGCAGAGGCAAAGGGCCTCACATGCAGTCACAGGTGTGGTAAGAGGCAGTCAACTGCAGGTCTGCTGCCGCCACACCCAGCCATCCCCAGGGCACCTCTTGACTTCCCTTTTCTCCCTCAAGTCCCCTCTAGGGAGGGTGACGTGCTAGGGCCTTGGAGTCGGGAGAGCGGGCTCAGCTCCCAGCTTTGGCTCTTCCTGGCCGTGCAATGTCAGCTCAGCTGGTCCTGTCCCAACCTCGCTGCCCTCACCTGTAAGATGGGGAAGATCAAAAGCCCCTCTCTTCTCCCAGGGTGGGCGGATGAGGAGGGAACCCCTGGGCAGAACACAGGTAGGCAGTTGGCTGGGGTAAGCTCTTCTTCTGTTGCTGGTTTGTGGCTGACGGTCTGAGAGCCCGGGCGGCAGCGTGTAAGGGGTGAGGGTGTCGTGTGTGGAGGGCAGAGCTGGTGGTAGGAGGGGGCGTGTGCTGACTCACAACTTTCCCAGGGTCCTTGGTGCCCCCAGAAGCTTCCTGCCCTCCCACCCAGTCCCACCGAGGCCCTGCTTCCAGCAACGCTGATTCTCCTGGGTTCGGAAGGCCGATCCCAGTCGAGGGCCACCCGAACCTGAGTCCCAGGCTGCAGGACTGGTCACCCCGGCCAGAGTGCATCCCTCCCGAGCCGCCGGTCAGCTCAGAGGCCTCTCCTGTGCTCCTCTGAGACCTGGAAAGGCTGGCCCCGGACATGCTTCCTCCCTCAGAGTCCCAGGCCCCTCAGAGGAAGCAAGAAAACCCCAAGCTGTAGCCCCTTCGGGCTCATAAAACGAGCTCTCTCTGGGTTTTTCGGTGGAATAATCTATTTTTAGTGTCAAAGAGTGCTGCCAGGGGCTTAGACCTGCTGAGGGACAGGCTTGGTGTGACCACAAACCCTGCCGGAGGTGGGCACTCCTCAGCGGGGCGGGGTGGGGAAGGAGGGCAGCAAGGAAGGGTGTCCCCAGCCCACCCCGCCCCGACCCCCAGCGCCACACGCGGTGGATGCAGGCTCAGGGCTCCTTCCTTTCCTGCTCAGGGAGACCCCCTCCCCCGTCCCCCATTTTCTCTCAATGCTTTCTCTCCGCAAACGCAGTACTAATAATCATAACAATAACCATAAACTAGCACTTCCCCCATGCCAAGGACTCTTCCAAGAGCTTTAGGTAAATTAACTCAATTCTCACAAGAATCCAATCACTTAACAGACGAGGAGACTGCGTCTCAGAGAGGTTAGCTGACCTACCCAAGTTTGGCTCAGGAGGGATGGAGCCAGGATTTGAACCCAGACAGTCTAGTTTATCATTAGTTAGTCTCATGTTCCAGCTGAGGAAACAGAGCCTCAGAGAAAGGAATAAATGTGCTCAAAATCACCTGGACAGCACACGATGAGGCCAGGATTCACAGGGCTTCCAGGGCATGGCACCTATGGCCTCGGTTCATTCTTCCAACAAATGGTGTTGGGGTGTGTGTGTGTGTGTGTGTGTGTGTGTGTGTGTGTGTGTGTGTGTGGTGGGTACTATTATTCTCCCCCCCTCCCATTTTCCTGAGGAAACTGAGGCTCTGACAAGAAAAGGGACCCACCTGAGTTTGCAGAGCTAGGAAGTGGTGGAGTCAGGATTTGACCCTCATCTGTTGGAATTCCTGAAGCCTTTGCTAGAAGCCGCCAGTCTCAATCCCCACCCCCACCCATGCCCCAATCTCTGCTGCTTTCTCTGAGGAGGCTGGGCCCCAGGAAGAGCCTGGATAGGGTTGTAATTTTTAAAAAATGATTTGGTCTTAATGTCCCCCCCACCCATCTCCATCCCTTTCTCTCTTCCTCAATCATAATGACCCTGTTTGCAAGGGTGTGCTGGCCAGCAAATTTGCTGACCCAGGCAAAAGAAAGAGGGGGTGTGTCATTATGTGGTTGGGAAATGGTGAGGCATTTCATATGCCACCGATCTAGTATCCCAGGAATTTCTGCAGCCCTCAAGGAAATTAAAGAATTAGCTACCATCCAGGGCTGTGGCTTCCTCCTCACTGTGTGTGTGCGTTTTTTTGACTTTAAATAGGATGTTCTGAGCATCTGCACATAAAGTGGCAGCATTGTAGGAAGAGGGGCTGCCTGGGGTAAGGAGAAAGTCCTGGCCAGTGAGGCTACAGGCTGAGGCTCAGAGAGGGGCAGGAACTTGCCCTAGGCCACACAGCTAAGGCCAAAATCTACACCACCCGACTTGTGGCCTGATGCTGTTTCCATGATGCCAGGCTCTGCAAATAATTTGCTGTGTGAAATCAGACAAGTTCTTTTCCCCTCTCTGGGTCGTTTTTCCTTATATGTAAAAGGACAGGGTGAGATCATTGTCTTAGTTTGTGTTCCTCCAAAGACAAACCTTGAACCTAAGCAATAAGTGTAAGCAGTTTATTTGGGAAATGATCCCAGGAAGCAGGGGTGAAGGAGGGGGGAAGTGGCACAGGGAAGGGAAGGTAGCCCATACAAGGTGCAGGAGTGGCAGCTTGCTGCTCTGGCACCTGGAGCTCTACCCCGCTGGGACCCCTCTAAGGAAGTGGGTGGAACCCGCACAGAACTGCTCCCCCAAGGGCCAGGGAGCTGTGGAGTGTATCCACCAACTCCCATCTCTCATTAGTTGAGGGTTATTCTAAGAGTAATGACTCTCTAACGATTCTTGCTGCTCCCCTTGGGCAAAGCTCACTCAAGACCAGAAAATGTCCTCAGGCCAACCTGTTCTTTAGGGGAACTGTCTATTTGGGGAGGGTGTATGATTTCTAAGGCGTCTCTTGGCTCCGATAGATAAGGATTTCTTATTTCATAGGCATCTTCCTCAGTATCCTATCAACCCTTCTGAGCTGTCATGACATCAGGGAAGTAATGTGTTAGCACAGTAGATGAGGTACAAAGTCATACCCTCACTGCCTGTCCCAGAGCCTGAGCTTCCCCTATCCATGCTTCAGCATGTTGGACATTGGTTTTTAAATAGTGTTTGTTGAAACCCCTCGGGGTCAGTGCCTCAGCGTACCCTCAAGGAGGGAGGTACCAGGGAGTAGGCTGAATGGGGGGAGAGAGACTCTGTCCTCTATCACTTTGGCCAAACAAGTCTGCTTTGTCTTTTAATTTTAATTTTTAATTAAAAACTTTTTTTTTTATTATTCACTCAAAGTTATGCATGCTCGTGATTTAAACAGTCAAATACTTCTATAAGGCACTCCTTCCCACTCCTCAGAGAAAACCATGTTCAACACCTCTAACTGTTTCTTTTAGTATTTACTCCACTTCTCTAAATAATATGTTTACCAAATTCATTGTGATTTTTCAGTTTTAGATATTATCTATTGACTTTCCATATGAAAGAGGATTTAGCTCCTTTTACCTGGCCTTCTCCTTAACCATGTACCATTTCTATCCTCCTAGGATAGTAGTTATTTTGGTTAGATGAGCTGTTAGCATTTCCTTTTTTCAACTGGGTAAATGCTTTCCCAGCTGGGTCATATAGTATGCTCTGATCACATTTCCTTGCTTGCATAGCCTTTTGTTTTCCCTGGAGTTATAGTTTGTTTAGCTTTTCATTTGCATAATTTTCTGTGTGCTTATCACAAATTTATTCCCAAACTCTCCACTAGTTGTCCAAATCTCCTATTATGAAATTCAATGGCATCTATTCCTTTATGAAGTCCTCTCTCCTGGAATACCCTAACCTGCTCCAGTCTGGACTGGTTGCTCTCCAGGTCTGCTACTCAGCTATTAACCTGTGATCTTTCTACACTGATATCCTGGGGTTCTCTTTGCCCCCTCTTACACCGGAGGCTCTGTTTTCTGGATCCTCTCTTTCTCGGTTTATTTCCTTGTTTTGATGGAGCACATCTTCCAGTAGCTTCCCAAGAATGGATGCATGCAAGGTAGATTTACTGATGAGCATTTGATGACGTCTTTAGTCATACTTCACGGGTAGTTTGGCTGGGCATAGAAATCATAGTTAAAATAATTTTCCCTCTTCAAAGGTATTTCTCCATTGTTTTCTTGCTTTTTGTGCTGCTACTGATAAGTCTGAAGACATTCTGATTCTTAATCTCTGAAAATAGATTTTTTTTTTCTCTCTGAAAGCTTTGAAGATATGCTTTGTCCCAAGTGTCCTGAAATTCCACAATTATATGTCTTTGTGTGGTTCTATTTTCACCCATTGTTCTGGACATTCCATTAATCCTATGACTTGGACTTTTATGGTGATCGATCCTGGCTAGTTTTCAAGAATTATTTCTTTGATTATTTTTTTCCCCTTCCCTTTTCACTGTTCTATCTTTCTTTTATTTATTTATTTATTTATTTATTTATTTATTTATTTATTTATTTATTTATTTATTTATTTATGGCTGTGTTGGGTCTCCGTTTCTGTGCGAGGGCTTTCTCTAGTTGCGACAAGTGGGGGCCACTCTTCATCGCGGTGCACGGGCCTCTCATTATCGCGGCCTCTCGTTGCGGAGCACAGGCTCCAGATGCGCAAGCTCAGTAATTGTGGCTCACGGGCCTAGTTGCTCCGTGGCATGTGGGATCTTCCCAGACCAGGGCTCGAACCTGTGTCCCCTGCATTGGCAGGCAGATTCTCAACCACTGCGCCACCAGGGAAGCCTGTTCTATCTTTCTGTTGAGGCTTCTAAAGTTCTAAATAATTTAAGATTCTCATAATTTCTAAAATTCTTATTCTCTCTTATTTTCTGTTTCTTTGTGTTGTGTTTTTGTAGTCTTTTGGAGGGAGATATCTTCATCTTTTTCTTTCCATGTCTCTATTAAGTTTCTAATTTTTGTTATACTAATTTGAATTCATACTTTTTGATTTTCTAATTATTACATTTCATGTCTTTTCTTATTGCATAGATGCAGTACCTTCTCCTTATCCCTCTGAAGATATGAATGATAGACTTTCAGAAAAAGATTTCATCTCCCTGCCTAGTGTGTTTCTTTTCAGTTACTTTATTTTTTTCCATTTTATTTTGCCTTGTCTTTCCTGGTAGAGGCTTTCTTCATATGGCTGATGATCCTTGGCTGTCTGCCCTATTTAATAGAGGGGTACTAAACTCTGATTGGAAGCTCTGTGTAATTGAGTCCAGCCTGACTCTGGACTTCATAGAGGGGTCTGACTAGGTCATTTCCTTGGTCAGTATCTTTAGATCTTTCCCCTTTGTCTGCTCAGATTCCTTGGGGTAGACTCTCTTGATGTCTTTAGAGGGTATTGGACTGGCTGCCAATATTCTGGGCCAAGAAGGTTATAAATGCACACATGTAACATTCTCCTGATCCTTCATGATCCTTCATGCCATACATAGCCTCTATCTTTTATGTGGCTGGTGCCCACCTGTCCAGAGACACTCTGCTTTTTTTTTTCTCTCCAAAAAATAAACCTCAAATATCCTACTGAGGTGGGAGAGAGAATCTGGGGGTCTAACTGCTTCCTACAGACTTTCAAACATTCCTCCTATTCTCAGTCCCTTCCCTGCCTGCATTTCTGGATATATCTCTTGTGCCCAATCCCTGAGTCTTTGGCAGTTTTGCCATGTAAGAAGCTGAGCTGCTTTCTGCTTTCCCACTGCATGTCTGTGGGCATTCAGGTCACTCAGGTCTGCCAAGTCAGTGGCTTCTCCCACAGATGCTTTACAGGTTCCTACGCTTTGCTGCTGTTATCTTTTCTCTGTTCTCTCTGACCTTGTAGTCAAATAACCTAAAATAACCCCCCAAACCAAAAAACACACCACCAACCACCTAGCTGACAGCAACACTCTACACAGACAGGAAGCAGAGGTAAACTCATGTCTTCAATCCACTCCTTTCTGTTTTCTAGAGTGTGGGGAAGATTTTGATTGAAATAAGAATTCCAGATATATCTTGTTAGTGTTTGGGAAGACACAACTTTAAAAGATGTGAGTTCTCCTCCAAATTCACTTATAAATTATATTAGCAATTCCAGTAAAAACCCCAACAGGATTTTTCAGTAAAACTTGACAAACTATTTCTAAAGCTCATGTGGAAGAAGAATGGCCGAGAGAAGCCAAGACAATTCTGTAAGAGGGGAGCTAGAAGGGTCACCCTGCCCGATATCCGGATCTAGGATATGTTACAGTCATGAAGTCAGAGAGGTACTGGCACGAGACGACACGATTAGGCCAGTGAAATAGAATAAAGAACCCAGAAACCGATGCCCCAATAAGGGTGCATCAGTCAGGATGCTGCAGGAAACAGATGTTACCCTGAAAGGCTTGACTAAGGAGCATTAAGGAAGCGGCTCTTTATGGAGGTATGGGCAGGATCAAGGGAGCCAGCAAGGGATGCCAATGCTCCCAGATTCTAGCAGCAATGGGAAACCATCACCCCGGCCTGTAGGGACGAGGGAGGGGAGATGGTTCGGGAAGGAAGTCAACGGCTCTGGGACAGGAGGTGACTCACAGAAGGAACGCAGACACTGCCCAAACCATGGCCGGCCAGGCAGGGAAGGAGCACCTCCTACAGTGCCAGAGGGCATGGAGACCAGGTGAGGCAGGCCATAGATGGTAGCCTCCAGGTGCACAAAACAGTGTAGAGGAAGGTGACAAACAGATCTGAGCGTGGGGAATGGAGAAAAACCAATACAAATGGAAATAGCCAACCATCTCCCAGGTAGTCCACTCAAAGGTCCCACGGACAATGCAAATGCCACAGCTCCCAAGGTGACTTGATCAGAACCCCCTTCTCCTTCTTCCGTGAATGGCACGGTCATGGAAATAGTCAACCATCTCCCAGGTAGTCCACTCAAAGGTCCCACGGACAATGCAAATGCCACAGCTCCCAAGGTGACTTGATCAGAACCCCCTTCTCCTTCTTCCGTGAATGGCACGGTCATCCGCCCTGTCCCCAAGCTGGATCCTGGATCACTCTCCTCTCTGCATTTACTGTTGAATTTACCTGCAAAATAATCCCCGTGTTGCTTCTTGCCTGGTGGGATGACAGCTCATCGTCCCCCTATCAGCCAGGTAGGCGGAGAACCAGTCAGTACCCTGCCTACGCTTTCAACAGAGTCCCATTTTCTACAAGAAAACCCTGGTCTTTCCCTCCACCCGTTCCTCCCAGCTCCAGCCTCCCAGGCCAGGTGTGGTGTCTTCACAGCTCTGTGGCTTTGCCCCTGCTGTAATCTCTCCCGAGAGGCCTGCCTGCTCCCTGCCCCGGCTTCCTGCCTACGGACCGCTCACTCCTCCGTGAAACTCCTCCTCGTCCAGGCTCCTCGCCTTCTCCATATTTCTAGCTGCTGTCATTCCTATGTCTGGTCCCCTCCACCTTCTGTGAGTTTTCAAAAATAGGAAGTGTGTCTCCAGATACCAGAAGAAGCACTCATGAATGTTTGTTGAATGAATCCATGATCGAATGACCAAATAAGGAATTGAATGAATTGCCCCTCCTTTTCTGAAATACTGAAAAAGAGGGGGCTTGGGCAGTTGGGCTCGAATTTCATTTCATTTACTCAACAGCTGTGCATTGTGCACTTACTACGTGTCACATCCTATGCTTGGTGCTGAGGACACAGCGGTTAACACAACAGGCGTGATCTGTCCTCTTGTGGGACTTAGAGTCTGATGGGGGAAATCGACATTTGACAAGTAAGTTCACAAATAATTATTGAATTTTAGTCATGGATGAAGTGACATTTTACAGAGTCAGGAGCCGTTGTGACCCATGGGTGGGGGTGAGATCTGTGGGGAGTGGGCCTGGTGGAGGGCACAGCATGGGCAGCAACCGGAGCTGCAGAAGCAGGCCATGGGTCCGGGGAGAGGGGAGGCTGAACAGGTACACAGGGGCCAGCTCTGGAAGGATGTAAAGGTAACCAGAGGTGAGGATAGTGTTGGTGAGTCTTGGGGGTGTAACATGATCAGGTTTGCGTTTTCTAAGTTTTCTCTAGAGAACTGGTTGAAGGGGGACTGGTCAGGGGCGTCCTATACACACACACAGGCTGCAACCCCTGTCACCAAGGACAGAAGGGCAGGGTGACCCCCGCCCTCCTCCCCTACCCACACCGTCTGTGGTGGCTTCCTGTTAAGGTTAGCCCTGGGGCCCCTGTCCCAACCTCCCTGAGATAAGCCTGCCTGCTCTGAACCTGCCCCTTCCAATACCCTTCATGAGGGTCTCCCCGGCAACCCCACATTTTTGGAGAAAGGGACAGCCTCTCCCAACACCCCACCCTAGGCCTACCTGGCTGTCATGAGTTGAGTGGTGAATCCCCAAAAGATTATGTCCACATCCTGGAACCTGTGAATGTTACTTTGTACGGCAAAAGAGTGAATATTACCTTATATGGTAACAAGTGTGCTTAAATTAAGGATTTTGAGATGAAGAGATTATCTGGGGTTATCCAGGTCGGCCCCAAGTGCCATCTCACGTGTCTTAGAGGCAAAGGGAGGCCATGGGGAAAAGAGGAGGCAGGGACCAAAGTGATGCAGCCACAAGTCAAGGAATGCTGGCCCCACTGGAAGCGGAAAGAGGCCAAGAGGGGACTGTCCTCTAGAGCCTTCGGAGTGAGCTCGGCCCTGCCCACACCCTGATCTGGGACTCCTGGGCCTCAGAACTGTGGGAGAATACGCTTCTGTTGTTTCAAGCTGCCCAGTTTGTGATTGTGTGTTTCCGCAGACCTAGAAAACTAACATGCAGCTGAGACCCCCTCGCTGCCTGGAATCCTGGACTGCCGGCTTGGTGCACTGTCCAAGGGTCCAACAGCACAGGCCTCGCGCGTGAGGCGTGACTGGGTCACTGTGTCCAGAATGCCCAGCTGGGGCTTGCCACACGTTGTATTGTGCCCAAAAACAGTCCTCAACTGAACCGAAGTGAATTTTGCACGTGGAAATGCATGGACTTGCCAACTAGGCCAAGCTGGGTTCAAATCCCCTTCTGCCAGCTGCTTCATGGCACGAGACACAACTCTTGTGCCTGTAAATGGGGGCGACGGCAGCACCCACCAAGGCAGAGTGGAAAGGACCCGGGTTAAACCTGCAGCTCTACCACATGCTGCTGTGCACCCAGGGCCAGCACCTCAACCTCTCTGAACTTTTACTACCAGGTGAGGGTCAAGAAGGCATCAGGGAACTGGACTGGGGCAACCAATTGGCAGGCAGTTTCCGCGGGTCCCCTTGGCCCCAGGGTCAGCCCCACAGGCTCAGATTTGCCCATCAGCCCACCCCAGGAGGCCCCTCCTTGGCCTGTGGCCCCTCACAGGGCCAAGGACCCTCAGAAATGGTCCTGTCCCTGGGGAGGGGGGAACCGGCCCTCCAGGTTTCTTGAGGGGCCGAGAGGAAGTTGCCCGCCCCCATCCCCAGCTCCCACCCCACCCCTGCCCCTCATGCATAGATGTTTGAGTTCCTTCTTTCAAGGAAACAGATCAAAGAGCCTGAAGTTGCCTCAGGATGGGGGGCGGGCAGGAGGGGAGAGCTGACTGGGGGTTCATCTCTGCTGTGCCCTGCACTTCACCTTTTACACGCTACCCCTCATCTTCACCCTCACAGGCTAACCAAGGTCACCCTCTGTCCCCATTTGAAGGGTGGGAAACTGAGGCTCAGGCCAGGCAAGTCCCTGACCCTGCAGGTGGGGCTGCTCCACAGCTCTGAGTGGAGCCGGCCCCTGCCCCTCGGGGGCCCCCCTCCAGGTCTGCCTGCCTGCCCTGCCCGGGATGGGGGCTGAACCCCTCCTCCTCCTCCTGCCTTTCTCCCCTCCCTGTAGTTACGTTCATCTCCCTCTCTAATTACAAAAGCAACACACGTTCAATGCTGAACACTTGAAAAGACCAAAGAAAAAAATTTAATAATTACCCCACACCTCTTACGTAGAATTAAACTCTGTCAATATTTTGGTGTGTGGACCAATATACACTACCAAATGTAAAATAGATAGCTAGTGGGAAGCAGCTGCATAGCACAGGGAGATCAGCTTGGTGCTTTGTGACCACCTAGAGGGGTGGGGTAGGGAGGGTGGGAGGGAGACGCAAGAGGGAGGGGATATGGGGATATATGTATATGTATAGCTGATTCACTTTGTTATACAGCAGAAACTAACACAACATTGTAAAGCAATTATACTCCAATACAGATGTTAAAAAATTTTTTTTTGGTGTGTGTCTTTCTCTTGAGTCAGTGTCTGTCTTTTTCTTTCTCCTCCCAAGATGTCATCACCATACCTGAATTTTCATGAATCTTTCCCCACCTGGATAGATAATGTTCCACAGTGGGCATTCTTCCCCTGAGTACAACAAGCTTCGGAGAGTCTGGGGGCCCCTCTTTGTGTGGAGAAAACCACACACAGAGTCACGTAAAATATGTAGTTTCTGGTGAGAGGGTCCCTAGCTTTCATAAAATTCCCAAAGGAAGCCAGGGCCCAAATAAAGGTTAAGACCCCCTCTTCTGCCCACTGGCCCAGGTCACAGGCGGGAGCTGTGACTGGGAAAGGCTAGCCATTTGGGTGCCCTGGGGGATGACTGCCCTCTCCGTGGGCTCTGCAGTGCCAGAGCTGTCTCTGCGGGAAGGAGCTCGATTACACGGGTGTTTGTGGGGAGAGGTCTATGGCCTACGTGCATCCGGGGTTTGTCAAAGTACAGATTCCCAGGCCTGCAGCCACTTCCACCCAGCTCCATGCGACAACCCTCCAAAGAGCCCTCCACTTCCACCTGCCTGTGCTTCAAAATGTTTGAAAAGTGCCCTCTGGTTTCTGAGGTGCCCTTAGCTTTGGGGAGCTCGGGAGGCATGTCCAGAAGAAAGGGGTGAGATGGATTCAAGAGGCATTTAGGAAGCTGGCTAGAACGAGCGGAGAATGACTCTGGGTTTGCGGCCTGGAGGCTGGGTGGATGGTGGTGAGGAACACCAGGCCGGAGCCTGTTTGGTGGGGGCCATGGGGCGGAGCCTTTAGGAACACAGGGTGGAGCTTGTGAGGTCCAGAGTTGGGAGGGCTCCAGGTGGGTCCTGCCACATCTGAGGAGGCCTCCTGGAGGAGGTGTCCAGCAGGCAGGTAGAGGTACAGCTCTGGAGCCCAAAAGGAGTTTGGGCATCACCTGCTCACACATGGCCATGGAAGGGCAGGTGTTAAGAGATCCAGACAGAGGGCTGGAAGCTGGGACACACCAGTCTGAGGGATGGGGAGGGGGAGGTGAGCTCAGAAAGGTGACTGCGAAGGTAGAGCGGGTTCAGGTGAGGGTTTGGAAGGAAGGTGTCATTGATGGGAGCGAATGCTGCAGAGAGAACCTAAGACGTGACCACGGATTTGGTGAGCAGGATGTTGCTGGTGATTAATCAGGTGCAATTTCAGGTGAGCGGGGTCGGGGTCGGGGGGGCAGCAGAAGTCAGACCATATTCATTGATTCGCTCATCCATCCATCAATTCGTTCACTGTTTCAGGCTTGGGGCAAAGAGGAAAATGGTCTTCCAGGGACCTAGGGCTGGAAGGGCTGAAGGGCTGTGGCCAGGGGACTGGGGGGGGGGCGGGGACAAAAAGGGTCCAGAGGACCAGAGGGTTCCTTGGGAGATGATGGGGGGACTCTCTGGGGTGGCATCTGGAAGCAGCGGGGAGGTGCATCCCCCTTGACAGCGGGGAGAAGATGGAGGGGCAGCTTCTCAGGGAGGGCTGCAGGGAGGCGGCAAACTTTGGAAAGAGCCAGGTTCCGGGCAGGTGGGAGATGAAAAGAAACTCCCTAAAGTGAACCATGGCCTGGGGGACCCCAGGGCTCCGTGGCAAGGTTTGGTGTGGTGGGGAGAGGATGTAGAGGCACAGAAAGCACAAGTGACCAGCATAGGAGCTCTGGGCCAAAGAAGGCAGAGATGGGCTTCAGAAGTCCCAGGGCCCCCATCTGTCCCTCACCCTGCCTGATCCTTCCTCCCCCTGCCAACCTCTAGAATCCCTGTGTTTTCCATCCTCCCCGCATCAGAATCCACTCCCAGAAAACAACCAAAATGCCTTCGCTCTGAGGCCTGGACCACAGAGCCACCTTCCTGGCTCCCACTCCCCTGCATTCTGGTAAGTGGATAGAGCAGGCATTAGGCCAGCGGGGAGGCAGCTGAGGTGGTGGGATTTCAGGCAGTGGGATGCAGAAGAGAGAGAAAGCTCTTCCCAGCATCAGCGGGCCAGTGACTACACTGGCACTAGGGGCCTGGCCTCAATGTAATTCTGGGCCCTGCCACTCCTGGTGGCCCAATAAGGACAGCCCAGGACTCACAACCCCTCTACCCCCAGCTCCTACTGAGGAAGCTACAATAGTATTTCCAAGGCAGAGCAACCAGAAGCAAGAGAGAAATCAAGACACTTCCCTTGCCTGCTCTGTCAACTCTGCACATTAAGGCACATCAGATAAGCCTCTTGTCTTGTATGTGGTCGAGGTGTCAGACGGGCCGGCTGCTGTCTGCTTCCCTCGGTGGTTCTAACTTCAGATGGGCCTCCGGGAAGCTTAGGGAGGACGTGGGCAGAGGCCGCTCACTTCTGGAGCCTAAGCTGGGGTAGATTCCTCAGCCCCGTGGCAGCCCCAGGGGATGCAAAATGCCTGGTCCTGTCCCTGTCTACAGCCTCCCATGGCTCCCTGGGATTCGCAGCAGCACCTCCACACTCCTCAGCCTGGAGTTTGAGGCCTTCCAGGTAACCTTCTTGCTGCTTCTAATCATGCATCTTGCACTAGCCAGGATAGGGTATACTTTGCACTTAAAAAAAAAAAAATCCAGGGGCTTCCCTGGTGGCGCAGTGGTTAGGAATCCGCCTGCCAATGCAGGGGACACGGGTTCGTGCCCTGGTCTGGGAAGATCCCACATGCCGCGGAGCAACTAAGCCCGTGCGCCACAACTACTGAGCCTGTGCATCTGGAGCCTGTGCTCCGCAACGGAAGAGGCCACGACAGTGAGAGGCCCACGCACCGTGATGAAGAGTGGCCCCCGTTCGCCGCAACTGGAGAAAGCCCTCGCACAGAAACGAAGACCCAACACAGCCAAAAAGAAATAAATAAATACATAAATAAATTAAAAAAAAAAAAAGTCCAGACCACTGTCCACAGGGATTCTTCCTCCTGGAAGTCCCTCCCTTCCTTCTGCCACTGTCTAAATCCTGCTCCCCTTTCATGACCCGGCTTTCGTGCCCCTCCTCTAGGAAGTTCCCAGCTGCCAACCTCATGCTTCTATTCTTCTGTGCTTTTTGTAGCCAAGATGTCAGAAGATGTCAGCTTCTGTTTGCCCCCTTAGTGCCTGGCACAGTGTGGTATGTGGCATGGGCATCAGTGATTGCATTCACTGGATTTTCTACCCTGTTCAGGTTTAGCTCACATATATCAAGCACCTACTACACGCAGGCCTTAAATTTCAAAAACTCAGCCTCCTTAAATTTACTTAATGGTGTGGTGATGTTGGTACTACCTCCTCCATTTCCATGTCAGGAAACTGAGGCTCAGAGAGGCTAAGGAACACCCCATAATCACACAGCCAGGAAGTATCAGAGTTGGGATTGCACTGGGGCCTTCCTGAGTTCACAATCTGGGTGTTTCTACTCCATGCTTTATCTTTCCATCTGGAACATTTTCCATCAGATGGGGTTTTGGAGGAAGCAGAGAGGAGTGATCTGCTGTTTTCACATTGACTTTTATTTCAACCTTCTCTTTCTTCTTTATTACGTTTTTCCTTATAACAAAAGGTATTTGTGTTCAGGTCTGACTCTTAAATCCAGTGCTCTTTCTAAGACACTCTACTGCCTCTGTTCCAGGTGGAGTTCCTGAGCCAGAAAAAGACAGAAAGGTCACCTGGACCGTTCCCCTGCCTCCGGTCAGGACTCTTTTGGTCATAACAAGTGACAGAAACCCAACTGTGATGGGTTAATATTATGTGTCAACTTGGCTAAGTGCTAGTATCCAGATATTTGGTCAAACACCAGTCTAGATGTTGCCAGGAAGGTATTTTAATTTTTATTTATTTATTTATTTTTGATGGTAAAGAGAAGAGTTTTAATTTGTTTTAATAAATAACCTACACATCTTAGTGATTCACAACAGCAAACAGTTATTGTTATACCTGTAAACTGAGGGCTGGTTGCCTCTGCTCCGTGTGTCTTTGGATTCTGGGATGCCAACTTCAGAAGCAGCACGTAGTGGAACACAAGCCAACATGAGAATGCCCAGCCATAGACATCAAGGCAGGGTGTTCACTAACGAGGAGGAACTGAAGCACCGTACGCATTTTATATGTTTACAATCCCTCGTACAAGCCATGTGCCTAGTAGGTTGTAAGGACCTCATTTCAGAATGAGGATTCAGTCATTTTCAACGTTATTTTGTCATCACTATGGGCATTGCTGATCTCTATCTGAGCCCTGTCGTCCCAGAAAGCAGAAACAATTAAAAATCTTCCTACCCTGTGTTCTGGACTAAGGCTGATGGCAAAGGACACTCTGCCCTTGCATGTTCCCACATAAGACAGTTTCCATCCTTTCCATCCTTCCTCATGACTTCCATCAGACTCTTGGATGACTCTCTTGTTTACCTGCCTCTGTAAGACCCAGGCCCACTTCCTTTTCTTTGACAAGTTCTTCATTAATGAATGTTTTCGGGAAGGTATTTTTAGATGAGATTAACATTTAAATCCATAATCTTTGAGTAAAGCAGATTGTCCTCCCTAATGCAGGTGGGCCTTGTCCAATCAGTTGAGGGCCTTCAGAGAAAAAAGACTGACCTTACCCAAGGAAGAAGGACTTCTGTCAGCAGATGGGCCTTCAGACTGGAGCTGCCACACCAGTTCTTCCATAGGTCTCCAGCTGCTGGCCTCTCTGCAGATTGTGCATCTGCCAGCCTCCTCAACAGAGTGAGCCTATTCCTTAAAATCTGTCTCTGTCTCTCTCTCTGTTCTGCTTTCCTCTGTGTTGGCTTCATTCTTGAGCAGGCTCTCCTCACAAGGTACAAAGAAAGGTGCCCAAAGTTCTAACTTATTGTCTAAGCTTAGCAAACCAAAGAAAGGGAGGGCTGCTTTTTAAATAATTCCAGCAAAAGTTCTCATTGGCCTGCTTAGGCCACGTGACTATTCCTGAGGGAACTGCTGAGACTCTGACTGGCCAGGCGGCCAGGTTACCCTCCTTTATGTAGGCTGACGATGATTCCTACATATTTGTGTGCTCTCTGCCTTGAGGCACATCCAGGAAATGGATGGGAACTGGGAACTGCAGATTTGAAGAGAAAGCACACTAATGTGACGAAGCCTAGGGATTCATTTGAACAGCTTTGGGGACGGAGCCAGGCTTTAGACATTCCCTTGGGGAACAGTTTAGCTGAAACTGAAATCTCCAGGGAATGGGCTCCTGATTCCTCTCTACCCTCCATGGAGCTCAGGAGTCTTTAGTTCCTGCCCGATGCTTGAGTGCCCAATGCTTGAGCCAGTTCCACAGCATTTGCAAGTGATTGTATGCCTCCAGTGACAGGGAGCTCATTTCCTTAAGGCAGCCCATGCCATTTTTGGCTAGTTCTGACTGGGCGAAACCTCCCCTTTATGGGGAGCTGGAGTCTGCCTCTGTACCTCCACTCACCAGCCCCAGTTCTGCCCTCTCCCACCCCATCTCCCACCCCCTTGTCCCTTCCTGCTCCAGCCCAGCACTATGCTAATCCCTCATCCACACCACAGACTCCGGGCCTCTAAGTCAACACTCCTATCAGCTGTTCTCCAGATGCTGAGCTGTTCACATTCCTCACATTATCTCATGCCCTTGTCTCTAAGGTGGGCACTCTCACCGTGAGCCTTGAGACGTGAACAGGTTTCTTTTCTTTCTTTTTTTTTTTTAAACATCTTTATTGGAGTATAATTGCTTTACAATGGTGTGTTAGTTTCTGCTTTATAACAAAGTGAATCAGTTATACATATGCATATGTTCCCATATCTCTTCCCTCTTACATCTCCCTCCCTCCCACCCTCCCTCTCCCACCCCTCTAGGTGGTCACAAAGCACCGAGCTGATCTCCCTGTGCTATGCGGCTGCTTCCCACTAGCTATCTATTTTACGTTTGGTAGTGTATATATATGTCCATGCCACTCTCTCACTTTGTCACAGCTTACCCTTCCCCCTCCCCATATCCTCAAGTCCATTCTCTAGTAGGTCTGTGTCTTTATTCCCGTCTTGCCACTAGGTTCTTCATGACCTTTTTTATTTTTTTCCTTAGATTCCATATATATGTGTTAGCATACTGTATTTGTTTTTCTCTTTCTGACTTACTTCACTCTGTATGACAGACTCTAACAGGTTTCTGAAGGTCACCCAAGTAATACAGGGCAGAGCAGGAGGTCTGTTCTGCTCCAAAGCCTGTGTTCTTTGCCACAGGCTATGCTGCCTTCAATTGTTCCTCAAATGATATGGTTTCAAGACACCCCCGCTATCCTTACTTCTGATCATTGGCCAGTAGATAAAAGCTTCTCAAAGCGGGGTGGCCAGGACTGAACTGTACTGGTAGGGACTCTTGTAGTTCCATATTATGGAAATCTCTCTTAAACTGGTTTAATTATTGGTTCATACAACTGAAAATTCCAAGGTGGTATTGCTTCAGGCATGGCTGGATCCAGAAGCTCAAACAACATTATCAGGACTCAGGCTCTCTTATTCTCCTTCTGCAGCTCTCCATAATTCTATCCTCTGTCTTGGCCTGATTTTCAGGCCTCTTTTTGCCTTTAGTGGCCTTCACGAACCAAAATTTTATATTTTATCAGTTTAGCAATCCCAGGGGAAAGAGTTCCCCTTTCCACAGATCTAGGCAAAGTTCCAGGACTGATTCTTATTGGCCTGGCTTGGATCATGTGCTCTCCCTCAAACCGAGGGCTAGCTGCAGGATCCAGTGATCTGACTGGCTAGGCCTGGGCAACATACTAATCTCTGGCACTGGGGAAGAGTATCATTTCCACCCAAACCACATGGACTGAAATTATGTGTGTGTTTGGGGGTGGGGAGGTGGTGAGGGGAGTTCCTCGGAGGAGAATAAAGATGCTGCTTAAAGAAGTAAGAAGGGAGGGCAGCAGGCACAGACACAGACGTCCACTCATGAAGCAAACCTTCCGTATTGCTGGGGACTTGTGAGGGATGTGTGAACTTTACAGGGGAGAAGGTGACTCACCTCCTTCCTCTGGGTGCCCTTCCTTCATTAATGCAGCCGACAATCCCAGTATCAATTTCAGCAGCCAGGTCACCCAGCCAATGCATCTCTAAGTGCTAAGTCCCCACCCCCACCCTGTGGCTCAGGCCAGCTTCTTCCTGCTGTATTTTGGACCCAAGTCCAGCACTTTTACATGTATCCCTCTGACTGTCTTGTGACACTCGAATGAAAGCTCCACAGAAGCTGGGGCCTTTGCCTATCTTCTCCTCTGTTGTGTTCCCAGCACCTGGGACAGGGCCTGGCCCGTGTAGACACTCAATGAATGTTTGTTGAAATGAATGAATGAGATTAGCCTGTGGCTCTGGCCAGCTGAGACACCTTAGCCAGCCCCCAATCCTGCCACTTCGGTATCTGTAAGCCTGGTCCCTCCCTGTTGGATCACACGTCACAGTTGAAGCTCAGCAACTACCATGTGCTGAGAACAGGCCACATACTCCACACCCATCATTTTGCTTAATCTTCCATCTCCTCAAGAGCCCCATGAGGCAGTACTAATTTCTTATTTGTCAGATGCAGAGCACAGGGGCTCAGAGGGGTCATGCAACTTACCCAAGGTCACACAGCCAGAGCATGCAGAGCTACGATTTGAACCCATACAGAGAGACAGGGCTGGAGCTCTATCCCAAATGGCTTCCAGTAACAATCATGGCAAACTCATACTGAGCATTTACTATGTGCCAAGCATCACACTAAGGGTTTTACATGTGTCATCTTATTTCAGTCTTTACAGCAGCTCTGCAGGGTGGGCGCTATTACATCCCATTTAACTGATGAGGAAACTGAGGCTCAGGGAAGTTGAGTGATATGCCCAAGGTCACATGCTAGCGAGTGGCTCAGCTGGGATTTGAAGCCATGATTGATTCTGGGTTCTTTACAGCCACCCAGTGCTGACTCTCCCAGCAGTACCCCTCTCCCCTCCGGCTAACCCTGATCTGATGACTACATCAGGCATTGTTCTAGGCACTGGGGACACAGCCAAACAGAATGGACAAAGATCCCTGCCCTTACAGACAACACTCTAGCGGGGGAGTCAGAGAGAGATAATAAACCACAAAGCACAATCGAAAACGGAATATGTCAGATGGCAAAGAGCATTGAGAAGGAAACAGTACGCAAGGAAAGAGGACTGAAAGCTACGTAGGTGTCAGGAAAGGCCTCTCTGATGAGGGGATATTTGAGCAGAGGCCTGAATGAAATGAGTGAGCGAGCTGCACCCTTATGTGGAGGAAGAGTATTCCAGGCAGAGCAACAGCAAGTGCAAAGGCCCTGAGGTGGCAGCAGGCTTGAAAGTGAAGAGACCCGTGTGACTGGAGCAGGTGAGTGAGGGGGAGGGTGTGAGAGGAGGAGTCGGAAAGTAACACAGGCCAGACCTGTAGGGCCTGAAGCCCATTGGGAGGGTTTTACCTTGTCTTTCCATGGCAATGGGAGCCACGGGAGGATCTTGAGCAGAGGAGAGGCCTGATCTGACTTGTGATCAGGTGATGCAGAACCACAAGGAGGGAGCATGGAGGATGGGTGGTTCCTCGCAGGCAAATCCAGATATTGTTTTCAAAAGAAGAGAGGACAGATGCTGGGGGTGGGGGGCCCAAAACAAGGTGTCCATTGCAGCTGCCCAGCTCTGCAGAGCAGGGCCGGCACGTGGGACAGGGGCTGTCTGGAAGGCAGCGCTTGTGTACGGGACCACGGTCTCTGGGGACACTCCTGCACCCTCCTCCTCTCTTTCTGCTGCCAGTCCTTGGAGACAGTCCTGCCAGATGATGCAAAAAGGCCCTGTCTCAGGCACTCAAGGGACCGACTTCTCTTTCCAGCTCTCCAGCCACTCAGGCTTCTCACGGCTTCCGAGCACGTCCACCTGGTCCAGCCTCTGGGCCTCTGCTCGTGCCATTTCCTCCTCCTGGAATGTCCTCCTTACCATCTCCACATGTTGCAACCCTGCCAGCCTGCAAAGGGGACCACAACCACTGAAATGGGCTGCGTGTGGGCCTGTGTCCCTGACTTGCCTGCAAGCCCCAGGAGGGCGGGAGGAATGTGTCGCTTTCCCGCGTCCTCATCGCCTCAGCTGGGCGGGTAGGCAGGAAATGCTGGCTGAATAATGAATGATGAACAAATAAATTATAATTGAATGATGAAAGGGAGGGGTGAGGGATGGAGGGAGGGAGGAATGAAGGAAGGAAGAAAGGGAGGGGGGAGGGAAGGAGGGAGGGAGGAGGGAGGGAGGGAGGGAGGAAGGAAGGAAGGAGGGACGAGAGGGAGGGAGGAAGGACAACGCTGTTCAAATGTGACCTTCCTTGGGAGTCTCCCCATGAAACATTTCCATGTTTCAAAGCCACACATCATTTATTTCTTAGCATCAGTCATTTCGGGATATGCCACCTCATCTCTCCTCCTTGTGATTCCAGGAAATATGTCTTAATCTCTATCTTTTCCTCTTGCCTCCCCATCCCCTTCCCACGCCCCCCCCTGGCATGTGGAGCGTACAAAGGGCTTAATAACTACTGAATTAAATCGACTAAAGGCCTGAGAAACATACCAGGGTCCTCCCCTACCAGGAAGATGAGTATTTTTCTACTGAAAGAGGGTAAGGCTTAAATCCATCTTTCTCTAGCAGGGGAACCTCAGACGTAAAGGGGAAGTGAAGAAGGTGAAGGAAAACAGGGTTCCAAGTTCTTCAAGGGAAGAAGGGGGTATATGCTGGGTGCCTGCTGTATGCAGGTGCTTCACACAGACTCTGAGTTTATTTCCCCAGCAGCCCTGGGAGGTGGGTATTAGTCTTCTAATTGCATAGGAAGAGAAACAGGATTAGAGAGTGACAAGACCACAGTTACACAGCTGTTAAGAGACGTGGCTAGAATTGGACTCCAGGCACTGGTGTTCCGGTCTAAACCGGCTCTCAAAAAAAAAAAAAAAAAAAGCCCTGATTTGTAGTGCTGGTCAATTTCTACGGTGTAAATACTCCCACTAATGCCAATTTCAAGTTACCAACAACTGGCCTGCAAAATTCCCAAATGTTTCACCATTGCCTCCTGCAAGCTCACAGCAGCCAGCACCGGCCAGCTCCAGCACACCACTGAAGGTCTGTCTGACCCCCAGGTGAGGCCCCCCTCCCACTGCCCTGGATGGGCCGTGGTGGGAGGACAGGCTGCTGGAGCTGACATGAGGGTGAGGGTGGCCCTGGAGGTGGGGGTGGGGATCCTCCCCAGGCTCAAATTTCCCCTGTGCTTCTGTGGGCCTCGCTGGCTCCCTTGGCCCACTCTCCCTCCCTCTCCTCTCCCTTCCTCCATCACCTGCGGGCGCCTCCTGGTGCTTTTCCACACTGGGGTCCCTCCCAGACGCCCTCTCTCCTCCATCTCTCTTCCTTTCTGATTCTTGGTCCTTCTGACACATTGTCCCTCCCATTTCTACCTGCAGGTTTCTCTCTCTCTCCTTCTCTTGACTCTCCCTCCCTCTCAGGAAACTTTTCAAAGTCGGCTTAAAAAACAACACAGAGACTCACTTTACAGGTTTTTTTCCCCTGTTCTTGAGAACAGGACGTGAGAAGGCCAGGTTGAATTTCCTGTGTGAAATGATGTGTGGGGTTTCTGAGCAAAACAAGGGTCAGGCTGTGGTCCTGGAGGAGCCGATGCCAAGGTTACCTGGAATCAAGCCTCAGACAGAGCAGCCCAGGGGGTACCCAGGCCACTTCCACCCTCTCTGGATACAGATTTTCCAGACATGCGCTGGGAGAGAGCTGGGACAGGCACGGAACATTCCACCGCACACCGCCGTTGCGCCCCATTCATCCAGGCCCTCACCACAGGGCAAGAAGGGGCCCCGGCCAGTCCAGACCCTGCTTCAGCTCTTCCTGATGTGGGTGTGACCCAGGGCACGTCACTCTGCCTCTCTGAGCCTCAGTGTCCTCATCTGCAAAATGGGGATGATGAGGCCAGCTTTGGGGCCTTGGCAGTGAGAGACTAAATGTAGGTAATACACCCAGAAGAATGTCTGGCAAGTAGGTGGTGCTGAGGTAACATTAGTTATCTGTCCAGTGGGGAGGAAGCGGAAGGGAGGTGTTCTATATAGCTGCTAACTGAAATCTCTACCCTGCATATGGTAAAACCATGGTTAATTGAAATTCTCTTGAAACTTCCAATAATTGGCTGTGGGACCCTAGGCAGGTTACTTAACCTACTCATGCCTCAGTTTCCTAATCTGTAAAGTGGAGTTTATGATAAGACCTACCACATGGGTTAGATGAGTTAATACATGAAAAGTGCTTAAAGCAAGGCCTGGCATATAGTAAGTGCTTAATTAGAGTCAGCTGTTATTATTGTTGTTAATTTACACATTCCTAACAGCCATTTGACCGGAGAACACTGTGACATTTCTCAGTTAAATTTAAGGAGGCCTCTGATCGGGACAGTCTCCATACATTTTCCTCCCAGGCAACATCATTCAGAGGCTCTTAAAGTCTCTGTGCTGCCCCAGCGTCCTCACATGCTACATGAGGTGATAACCGTCCCCACCTGATAGGCCGGGTGTGAGCACCCGGTGGGCAGTGCTGGGAAATGATGGCGGTGAGTATTACTCTTTCTTTTCCTGGTGGCTCGGATTCCACGTGCTCCGGACGTGAGGGCATTGCCTCTCTGTGCGGCATCACCACCCTGTGGTCCAGTTCCTGGTGTTCTGGTGGCCACGCCCCCATCTCCAGGGCCGGCACGTGACTCACCTGGCCACCCGGGGTTTCCCTGATTGGTTTGTGGTTGGGCATGTGACCCAAGATGGGCCAATGAGAGCCCAACCCTCAGTCCGGGCAGAGGAATCCCAACAATCCCGATGGCCTTTGTCGTGTGCCCAGCACTGTCCCAAGCAAGTTTGTGCGTGCTTTCGTTGACCCTTCTCAGCATTTCTCTACTCATTTTACAGATGGAAACAGGAGTCAAAAAGCCTGACATCTGGTCCTAGTTCTGCCACTGACGTGCTGTGTGATCTTGGGGGAGGTCCTCTCATTTATTTACTCAACAGTTAAGTGTCAAGTGCTGGGAAATAAAACTGCTAACATTTACTGAACCCTTGTTATGCTCCCAGTGCTAGTCTAAATGCTTTACAGCTGAGAGAAATGCTATTATTCCCATTTTAGAGGTAGGAAAACTGAGGCACCAAAAGGTCACACAGGCAATTCGTGGGAGAGCTGCGATTTGAGCCCAGGAGTCCGATTCACGGTCCATGCCCTTAAACTACTAACTGTACCACTTGTGCTGAGCCAGGGGGAGTTGTCAGTTCTTCATGGAACAAGGGTAATGGCTCTTGGACCCTCTCTCCAGTTTCCTGTTTGGTTCTGGTTTCAAGGAGGCAGAATGGGCTATGTCCCTGATCTGGGACTCCTAGCTCTGACCTCACTCACCTGTGACAATGGGGTCTTGGCTCCTCTCTGAGCCTCACTTTTCCTCTGTCAATGAGGTGTGTTCTCAAAGAAGAGGCTCCACACTCTTTCCACCTTCTGGGAACGGCTGGGCTCTTAGCACCTCTCTGCCTCCTACCCCTGCCCCATGTGGTCCATTCCTCCCATCCCCAAACCCTGTTCGTCCTCTGGGAACTCACTCTTAGAAACAGTGGGTTGTATAAATATATCTCCTGGCCTCCCTCCCCTAACAGGGGGAGACAGACAGCTGGGGCAGGTGGGATTCAAAGGTCCCAGGTTGGTATAGATCCACTGCCCACCAGCCATGCAAGCCTGTCCGGCCCGGCAAGCGCAGGGCTGTTTGTATAGATCTGTGCTGTCAGCACGGGGAAAGCAACTGTTTTCCTCCAAATCTGAAATCGATGGGGGCAGAGGGTTTGGAGCCAGGAAATAGTTCTCCTTGAGTTTCGGAAACACTTTGCTTGGAGGGTCAGCTGGCATGGGCAGGACTGCAGAGCATGTTGGGAAGCCCCAGCCTGTGGGGAGGAAAAGGCCTAGCCCACTGGGCACCTCCTTCCAGGCTCAGGGTTAACCTCGATACTTTGTGGTGCTTCAACTCATTGCTGTTCCCCTCTAGCCCTAGAATTTGAACCTGAAGAATAACCTGGTGGTGTGTGTTTGACAGCTCTGGGCTGGAGTCATCAATCTGGTTCTAGCCCCTGCTCTGACATGGACCTGCTCTGTAGCCTTGCAAGCTTCTGTCCCTCTCTGGGCCTCAGTTTCCCAGGGGTCAAAGGAGGAGGTCAGACCAATGATCAGTAAGGACAGTCCAGCTCTGATCTCGCTGATGGTGGTGACGATATTCCCTGCTGTCTGGAAATGTTGCACTACCCAGGGAGGGCTCATGGAGTGGGCATGGTCCTTGTAAGTGCATAACTGGCTCCCTTCACACCCTGGCCCCTGCCATACCAGACGGGGTGTCAATTACTGTTCCCTTTCCACCCACTCCTACCCTATCCTGGCAAGTTCCCTTCAAAAGCCCTCATGATACTCACCCCCACCTCCTGCCCCACCCCTGTCACTGTCTCCCAAGGAGGCTGTAGCTTCCCCTGAGGTCAGGGAGTGGGCCCTGGGTTTTTGTTTCTCTGTGGGGGTAGGGCTGGCCCCCAGGAAGGGGACCTCAGGAGCTGGGCCTGCAGACAGGGTCTTTATGATGGCTTCCAGAGCTGGGCTTCAGTATTTGCTGGTCAAGGAACACTGGGCTGATGGTCTAAGCCCTGGATACACCCTGGTTTCTGGCCCTCGGTGCCCACATCTGCAAAAGGGGTGCACCGAGCTGGGGCAGCTCTGAGGCCCCTCCAGTCTGATCTCACATGCTGCAGTCTCTCTCTGTTCTCTCCACATTTTCTTGACTCTCCTCCCTTCCCTCCTTTCTCCCCCACCCCACCCCCCGCTGCCACTCCGCTCCTCCTGCATCCCACCTGCAGCATCCTCATGGCCTCCTCTCTCCCCTGTTCCACTCTGTCCTTTAAGATGAACCTTCAAAAGCACGTGTCTGATCAGACCCTGCTCAGCAACCTCCCTGGTTCCTTGTTGCCCAAGACGTAGAAGTCCAATCAGGGCGCTCTCTGCTCTCCTCCCAGCCCTCCCTTCTGTTCTCATCCCCCTCTCCCCACCGTGCCTGCAGCTCTCCAACCATAACACACTGCTCCTGCTTGTCAAGTAAGACCAGAGCTTCCCCACCTCTGGGCCTTTGCTCTTGCCCTTCCCTCCCTGTTCCTTCTGTCAAAGCCTATCCGTTCTTCAGGACCCGTACGTAGGTCATGTCAGCCGTGGTTCCTGGTGTTTAGAGCTCCCATGCCCTGGCTACAACCTCTACCACCCTGCAGGCCTGGCTCAGATTTGAGGTGGCTCCCACAACAGGGGATCCCTCCATGCCATGGAGGCTACCTCCCAAATTCTGGGAGACTGTGAGGACCCTGCAGACAGGACCTACGTCTTCTCATCCCCATCCTCAGGGGCTTGTTTAATACCAAAGAAAAGTAGCTTCTTAATACCAACATGTTGCATGGAACTGGGCTGGGGTGCCCTTTGGAGGGAGAGCATGGGTAGTCTGTTTGGACCTGGACTGCTTAAACAGAATGAGCTGGATTGGGAGGATTTATCCTAAACCAGGTGGATTTAAGTTGAGTTAGATGGGCTACCCAGGCTGGGTGAAGCTGGGTTATTTGGGCTCAGTTGGATTACACTGAGTTAATTGGATTGGGCCAGTTAGTAGAGTGGGATTGGTTTTGTTAGACTGGACTGCTTTGGGAAAATGGCCTGTTTAGTTGAATTGTGTTGGATTACTTGGATTGGGAGAGCTGGGGTGGCTTGATGTGGGTAAATTGAATTGGCTTAAGTTAGTTGAGCTGGGCTATTGTGTTGGCTTTGTTTGGGTTAGTTCATTTGGGTTGGGTGAGTTGTGTTGATTTGGGTTGATTTAGTCTTTAGATTTGGCTGGTTAGTTGGATTCAACTAGGTTAGCTGTGTTGGGCTGCTGAGTTGAATCTTAGTCAGTTGGGGCTGCTATAACAGAATGCCACAGACTGGGTGGCTTAAACAACAAATATTTATTTGTCACAGGTCTGAGGCTGGAAGCCCAAGATCACGGTGCCAGCATGGTTGGATTCCTGGTGAAGGTCCTCTTCCTGGTTTACAGATGGCCATTTTCTCTTTATAGCCTCACAACGTAGAGAGCGAGCTCTGCTCTCCTCATCCCTTTATAAGGGCACTAATCCCATCATGAGGGCTCCACCTTCATGACCTAATTATCCCCGGAAGGCCCCACCTCCAAATACCACCACATTGGGGGTTTAGGCATCACAGTATGAATTTAGGGGGGACACAAACATTCAGTCCATAGCAAGTTGGGTTGGTTGACTTAGGATGGGTCAGTTGAGTTGGGCTAACCTGTTGAGTAAGATGGATTATGTGGGTGGAGCAGGGCTGCTTGAGTTGGTCTGGTTGACTGAATTAGGCTTGGTTACATGGGTTGAGCTCATTACTTGGGTTGGGTTAGTCGGTTGGGTGATTGCTTTGGGTTGGTGCGGGCAAGGTTAGCTGGGTAGAGCTAGTGGGATGGGCTAGGTTACTACGGTTTCTAGAACTGGGCTGCCTTAGACAGGTTGGGTTGGTTGGCTTGTCTGGCTTGGGCTAGGTTGGTGTGGTGGGCTGGGTTGTAGGCTGGCCTGGTCTGGCCTGGGTTCCAGCTGGCTGGGGTATAGCCACAGTGCTGTGAGCTCTGCTCCGTCTCCAGTTCTGAGCCAGCGCGGGATGGGGGTGGGTGGGCGCCTTGGCCACAAATAGCTGTGGGGAACACAAACAGTTTGGTCTTCAAAGACCTCAGTGGTGTCGGCTGTAACTTTCCACACGGCCCAACGAGCACACCTCTAGGCCTCGTGTTCAGGCCCAGCTGCTGCTTCCTCTGTGAGCAAACCGCAGTGTGGGGGGCGGGAGAGGTGGGGAGCATGGGGGCTCCGAGCCCCTCCTTGACAGGCATCCCCCAGCTCACATGCCAGCTGCTCTCTGCCAGCATCCCCTCCCTACAGGGGGCCCGCACAGTGTGTGTCAGGCCTGGCAGGGGAGGGTGAGACCAAGAAGGACCGCAGGGAGGTAGGAGCCAAGGTGGGGTGATGGTTAAACTACAGGCCTGGGAGATCTCAGGGGTGCCTGGGACTGGTTCCTGCACAGCCGTGGTGGGAGTTGGGCTGGAATTCATTCATTCATGCATTCATTCATTCAAAACACTATTTCTTGAGCACTAGGTGCAAAGACCTGGCAGGCAGGAGTCAAAGGAAGGAGTGTGGGTGATGGCTACAAAGGCAGACTTAGGCTTCCTGAACGGCTGGCTCACCCTGCTGACCCCTGTTTTCTTACTCCCTCGGCTCAGTCCCCCCTGTTCTCCTTTGAGGGCACCCACTGTGAGCAGCTCAGAGCCCTCCTGTGCCCAGATGAGATGTGCCTGTGGGCAGACAGATGCACGATGGTGGCCAAGCCCAGACAGCAGGGCTTGGCACTCACTGCCCGGTAACCACCGCCGCCCCCCAGCTTCCCTGCCCGTGGTCTTGCACCGCACCTCACCTTCCCACCCATGCCAGCTGAGCCGAAGGTAGAGCATCTAAACCCTAGGGGCCGCAGAGGCTGTCAAATCTAGAGATGAGGAAATTGGGGCCCAGAGTCAGGGAGAGCCTTGCCTGGGGCACACAGCACATCAGAGGCAGAACGAAGGCCCCCATCCAGATATCCTGATGCCCCACACCAGGAGAAGCCACATGGCTCAGAGGAAAGTCCACGTGTTTGCGATTCCAGCAGCCCTAGGCTTGCTGTTTACCGCTGTGTGGCCTTGGATAAGTGTCTTTGTCTCTCAGCCTCTCTTTCCTCTAGGGTGATGGTTCTCAGCCCTGGGGGACTTTGCCCCTCAGGGGAATATTTGGAAATGTCTAGAGACACTTTTCATCGTCACAACTGGAGGGTCACAACTAGCAGGCAGAGGCCAGGGACGCTTACAGACATTCTCCAGAGCACAGGACAACCCCTCCCCAAGAGAAGCAGCTGGTCCCAAATGTCATTAGTGCTGACGCTGAGCAGCTCCGTTCTGTGGTGACCAGCTGTCCCAGTTTGCTTACCGGGCTCCTTCCTCCTGCGGGTCTTTGCTCCAGCATTACCGCTCTGCACCCGGCCCGTCCTCCCAAGGTGCCCAGGCTCAGCTCCTCCAGGAAGCCTCTCGGACGGGTCCCTCCATAGAGAACTCCCCCTCCTCAGGCTTCCCGCCACCTCACTATCTGTCCCTTGCAGCAGAGCACTGCACATCAGGTTAGTTGTCAGGTGTTCTGAGAGTCAAGGGTCTTTCTTCTTTCCAGGTAGCTCAACTCATTGCCCTGGAATTAACTGATTCCCTGCTCACACCCCAACTAGAGGGAGCTCCTGCCCATGCAGGGCTGTGTCGGGTATGTGTCTGCGCCCCACATCCAGCTCAGGACCTGGCACAGAGGGGACAAATGTCCGCTGGAGACAGTCCACCAGGTGCCAGGCTCCACCGTCTGCAAGTCCTGGAGACTCTTCTCTCCCTGTCACCCCTTTCCCCGTCACGCCGAGCACGGGACTGGGACACAGCAGAGGCCCTGCCCAGACCTGGGTTCTCTCAGCCTTGAGAAATGTCAGGATTGAGGTCATAATGTGGTAAGAGGTTCTCAGTACACCGAGTGAAAAGGCTGATTACAGAGCACTATGTGGGTGTGAACTCATCTTGGTAAATTACATTCATATGAAGGACATGTTTTCTTGATGTAAAAATGCACTTTGGCTCTTGAGGGCAGAGGTGACATTGGCAGGGCCTGGCCACTTCTCTGCTGTGTAAACTTGGGGGAGTTTTTAAACTTCTCTGGGCCTCAGTTTCCATATCTGTAAAGTGGGCTATGAGAGTATCTCTCTCCCTGGGGAGTCGGGAGGCTCCAATGAGCTAACGCTGCAAAGGGCCCGCACGCAGTCAGTGCCCAGTGGGTGTCACCGCTCTATTCTTACAATTCTGAGGACAGGGTGTCAACCTTTCCTTTTCCATCCTGCCCGTCGCCCCAAGCTCTCCGTAACAACAGAGGCAGGCTCCTGCATCCCAGCAGAGACCCGGCTCTAAGCCCTCGTGGTCCCTGGATCAGGATGGGGCTATAGGCTTGTCCTCCGGCACCTTGAAGAGGCCACCGAGGACATCCAGGGCATCTGCCCTGGTTCTCCCTCCCTACACCCCGTGATGGCCGCTGACTGCCGTGCCCACCAGGAGACAAGGCCAGCCTCTCTGCACAGGCTCGGACGGGGCAGGGTGGGTTTATTTACTCTTTGCCGATGCTGGTTTCTCTGTCCCCAAGGTGAAGTCCTGCTGGTTGACCATGTTTCCTGCCTGGGTTTTCCCTGCCTGGCACGTCTGCTAGCCGCCCCACCCTGGACCCCCTCCACCCTTGCCGCGAGCTCTCCTTCCAGGTCCCCTCCCTGGCCACCGGAAACCAGACTCAGGAGCCTCCAGGGCCCCTGAGGTTCTTCCTTAGCAGGAAGTTGGCACCCACGGGCAGCTGGCTCAGCCCAGGTCACCCTTTGGTCCCGGTTAGGACGGCCACAGACTACACATCAGTCAGCTTTACGGAACATAGCAGAGCCGCTGTCCTGCCAGGTCCAGCCAGGCAACTCAGTCCACAAAGATATGCTCTCTGCTTCTCTGCTTCTGCCATTGTTAGAGAAGAGCATCTTAACTTGGCTTGGTGGCAGGGACCCGACTTAAACTCCCTGACTTTTGGCTTGATGACTCAGGAAGAAACAGAGCCACACCCCGCTCTGTGGCGAACTGTCCTCCCAAACATGCTTTTTTTTTCCAAATTTCAGTCATTCCGGTAACAACTTCAAGACATTTCTTACTCTAAATTCATATTGCACATAATATTCCTTACTTCTTATGTTTTAAAAAATGTATTCACTGTTTTTACTTAATTAAATTTAGCCTCATCCTGAGAAATCTTATCTGTGGAATCACAGGTTTGATTGACTAGAGACTTTCCACCCTAAAATATATGAAATAACCACGAAAATAGCAAATCCTGGTTGGTGCACCATCTATAACACAGTCCTCGGAGAGCAATTAGGATGGTTATCCCTGTGGAGGATCCCCGAGCCCATCTCTTATCAGACCCCTGAGATGGCACAGCCCGGTCCCTTCTGAGCCACCCCCACCACCAGGAACACTGAAAGCTACTTGATGTCGTGAGAATTGATTGGGAGCCAAACTCCATTCTGCCCAGCCGCTGTGAGTACCCGGAACAGTTACAAAGTCCAGCTTGGCTTAGTTCAGGAAGCAGGACGGATAATAATAACCCCCTGTATTAGCACAGCACTTTACAGTTGGCAGAGCCCATTCTCAAGTCCTAGGCTCACTGTGAACACCCTAAGGCCATGTGCCCAAAAAGGACGGGGCTGAGATTGATGGTCAAAGTCATAGAATGTTATTACTGGAAAGGCCCAAGGGCTGTCTGGTCTCTGAGGTGTTTTTAGGTGACTGTTGATGGGCACGGACTCCAGAGTGAGCCTGGAGTGCCCTTTTCTATTCATGTTGATACCTCTGATTCCCATCAGTTAGGTGCTGGAGGGTCCTTAACAGTCTCGTTCTTGCCGGACTCCCATCTAGGCAGAGAGTCTGAGAGTCAGAGGCTTCAGCAGACTGCAGTGTCCAGCTGGAGTTTCAGAACATTTGTGGTAGGCAGCTTTCTCAGATGGCCCCCAAGAGTCCCGTACACGCCCTGTGTAATCCAGTCTCCTTGAGTGTGAGCAGAACCTGTGAATGTGACTTGATCAAAGGAAGTTTATGTTGGGTGGGCCTGACTTAATCAGAGGAAACTTTCAAAGAAGGTGAAGTGCCAAGAAGTGACTTCTGCTGGCCTGGGAGACAGCACACGGGAGGCCACACAGTGAGGGACTGCGGGCAGCCTCTAGGAGCTGAGGGCTGTCCGCTAGCAAGAAAGCAGACAGCCCCACAGCTACGATGAACTGAGTTCTGCCACCACCAGTGTGTTTGGAAGAGGAGCCTGGGCCCCAGTGGGATTTTAGTTCTGCCAACACCCTGAGCAGAGGATCCAGCTAACCTGTGCCTGGGCTCCTGACCCACAGGAGCTGTGAGATAATAAACTGCGGCTGAGCTAAGCCGACACATTTATTAAACAGCAACAGGAAAGTAATACAATGTTTTTGCTTTCCTTATATTTACTTTTGCAGTTACTTGATGCTGGTTTTTATTTAGTGTGGAGATATAAGGTTTTCTTACTTTTTTAAAATGAAATTAATTCAATTTAAAAAATCAGTGTGGCAGATTAAAAAGTAGCCGAAATTCTTTGACACTCGTATCGTCAAGAAGTGGGCTTTATGTCCCCTCCCCGTGAATCTGGGTAGGCCTGTGTCTGCTTCCACCAATAGAATATGATGAAAGTGATGTGATGTGACTGCAGTGTTAGGTGGTAAAAGGCCTTGCAGCTTCTGCCTGGTTCTCTTGGAACCCTGTTGCTTGAGAAGCCAACTTTCGTGGAAGGCATCTGACTGCCCTGCGGCCACCGTGTTGGAGAGGCCCCACGTAGATGCTCCAGCGGCCGGCACAGCTGAGCTCTGGGTCGACAGCCAGCATGGGCAGCCAGCTGTGAGAGGCAGCCCGCTTGGACGTCCAGCCCAGTCAAGCCCTCAGATGAATGCAGCCCCAGCTGGCATCTGACTGCAGCTGCATCAGAGACCCCAAGCCAGAGATGCCAGGCCCGGCCCAGCCCTTCCTGACCACAGCATCATGAGCAAAATAAAATTGCTGCTTTAAGCTGTTGCATTTTAGGTAATTTGTTATGCAGCAGTAACAACTGGAACAATTAGTGACACATTCTTGTGGCTCCAAACTCAAAAAGTACAAGACTGTCTGGGATCAGCTGTGGATGAGGCCTGCGCAGAGGCGGGGGCTTTGATGAGAGGCAGCGTAGATCCTCCACCGCCCTCTTCACCCACAGCCTCACCAGTGATAGACATTCGCTGAGAACCTGCTGCCTTCTGAGTAGTCAGCAAAGGCAGGCTGTCAGCGGGACATTAATGGACCTTATCATTATTTAATAGCTAACGACTTAAGCACTTAATATATACCAGACACCATTCTAAGTATTTGAGAGTGTTGAAATCGCCTCAAAGCCACCGGATGCTGTTCCTATTACCTCTCTTTTCAGATGGGGAATTGAGGCTCAGAGAGGTGAGGTAACTTGCAGGAAGGTGGCAGAGGAAGGGCTGGAACCTAGGCTTTTCGGAGCCCAGAGACCAAATCCACCACCCTGTCCTGCCTGCCCAAAGGACAGCAAGGCTGAGCCGGCAGAGAGGACCCTCCAGATGGGGAAACTGCAGGAGCAAGGCTCGGAGGCTGGGATCTGCTTCCTGGAGCCTGGGGAAGGCGAAGAGGAGAAGTGGGAGGTGGAGCGGGGCTTGAATGCCCAGTCAGGGCGCCTGCATGTGGCTGTCATGTGTGTGGAGATGCCCGAATCACCAGAGTCTGGTTCTCCTCTCCCCGTACCCCTCCCCTCCCTCCCATTTCTCTCCTACTCTCTCCCTCTCTCTCCTGGAGCCTCCCTTTCTTTGCAGAAATGTGTATATATATATATATATATATATATATATATATATATATATATATATATATATATATATAATACATGTAAAACCTTTTTTTTTAAACCAAGGTTAATGTCTTTAATCAAAGTTGCCCCCTACCCACTCCCAACCCCCAGCAAAGGAGGTATTTCAGTTTGCCAAATGTATAGAGAAGCGGGAGCCGTCTTTGGTTTCCAGTTCATGATCACTTTGGCCCAGGAAGGCCTTTGCGACAGTCGGCCTTGTGAACGACAGCCTCCCTGGCAGCCTGAGACACGCGGCCCTGGAGGAGAGGGCTCAAGCGCTGGGGACAGGAGGCCAGGCGCTCAGGACAGGGCATAGCGGGGTCCCTTCTCCACCCCCGCAGTCCCAGTCCCCCCACCCCACCCCCTGCCCTGCTGGGAGGCACCAGTGATCCTCACCTGTTAGAGCTGGAGGGGTCCCCTGATTTCCTGTGCAGGTGAGGCCCGAGGAGGGGGAGGGACTTGTCCAAGGTCACACCGTCAGAGCATGTGACTTAGACCCTCCAACCCAGGGCTGTTTCTCTGCACTGGGGGTTCCTTCATGACTAGGGATAAAGGGTCATCGGAGGAGAGAGACATGTGCTGAGCTCAGGGGCCGGGGAGATAACGGTAGGGTTTCAGGCTGGGCCGCCCGGCTTTCTTCATTTGGGGGTTCACACCACCAGGCATTGGTGCCGATCAGGGCAGCCTTGAATGGGGTCTTCCTGATACCCCTGAGGAGGATGGGTGGTCGGGAAGGAGGGAGGGAGAGAGAAAAGGGAGGCTTATCTGGCCTGGGGAAGCCACTAGAGAGCTGATGTTGGAGAGCCAGACTCCCAGAAAGACGTCTGAGGCTCCAGAGGAGCACTGGACAGGGAGTCAGGGACCCAGCGTCCAGTGCGAGGGGGCCACCGCTTCCACTGTGAGCTTGGACATTCATTTCACTTACTTGCTGAGTGTCTGCTGAGGACCTGTGTGCCTGGCCCCATGCTAGGAAAGGGGAGAGGGAAAAACTGTGGCCAACCTTCTCAGTTACAGGAGCTCACAGCTCAGCAGGGAAGAGAACATATGGGAATATCAGTAAAATATAAAGTCTGACCAGGACCAGGAGGGAAAATAGAGGGGAGGCTGTAGGGCTTGGGGTGGGAGAGAAAGCTGACCAGGCGAGACATGCGAAGAGCATCCCAGGTACAGGCACCACAGGGACAAAGGCCTGGCGGTGGGGAATACAAGGTCATGCGTGGTCTTGCTCAGCTGGAACACGGTCCTAGGGAGGGAAATGACATTTGGAAAGTGTCCTTGGAGCAGGTCAGAGTGGGTCTTGAATGACCAGCTAAAGATTTTGGACTTTATTCTTTAAGCAGCAGGAGCCAGTGAAGGCTTTTGAGCAAGGACATGGCGATAAGCCTGTGAAGCAGGAAGAGTCACCTTTTGAAATGCCCCTTTTCTTCTTTAGAGCTCAGCTTCTTTATCAGTAGATTGAGGAGATTGGACTAGTTTAGAGATGGTAAATACCTGGCACACACAACATTACTTCCCTATCTGCATCCCTAACAGACATCAATAGTCAGTCCCTGCACTTTCTCCCATTGAGCTCAGTTTCAGCTCTGTAGCGCCCCAGCCAGTCTCTGTGATCACATGGAATTGGCCTAAAGGATGCACTGCTTGACTATCTCTCAACAAGGTGATGATGGTGATGCTAATTGCATGAAGACCACAGCACTTTTCACCTTGCAGAAGAGCTTTTGTCCCGTCTTGCTTTCTGATTACTCTTACTGGCTGCAGAGAGACAGGGAGGCTTTGCACGAGGTCACCCAGCTTTCTGCAAAAGCCTCTCCCAGGCTTCCGTCCCAGCACCAAGGGCTTGACCCCCCTTCTCAGCTAAATGCCACTGTCTTCCCAGCCCAGATGAAGGGGGCTGATTTAGGGGCACCTCCAGTCTTGCCACGGTCCCCAGAACTGCTGGGAGCTCTCTCCCAGCCCCGGCCACAGCCCTGGTGGTCCTAGAGGCAGAGTATGAGGAGCTTCTGGAATTGCTGGCACAGGACAGTCGCCCAGTTAGTTAGAAAAACATGTGGCTTACTCTTCCCTCTCCAGCCCCCTCCAGCAGCCACCACCTTCTAATTCAATTTCCCTTGAAAAACAATGGTTTCAGTGAAGGGGGAAACAAGATTTTCCGAAGTAAAGTTTTGCAAAATAATTACCCCCTAAACTGGCAGACTCCCTCCCTGTCCCGCCTTGCATAAACGCCTCTAGGACAGTTTCACAGACCTCAGATCCCAGCTGGATCTGCCCCTCACCTCCCCCAGAAATTGCCCACCCCAGATCAGATCCTGGGTATCAGCTGGGCATGGGGTCCACAGGGGTCATTGCCCTCCCTCCTCGTTGCCCACCTCCTCTTTCAGTGAGGACTGGCCTGGGAGGAGAGGAAGGAGAAGGGAGTCTTGCTGTTCCCCAGGCCTGGCCAAGGAAGAGGCAAAGCCTTGGTGGCAGCTCCCTGAGCTGGCTCCACCATCATGGTGCCCTGGCTATTCCCACAGAAGGGAACTGAGCACCCGACAGGGGAAGGAGTCTGCCGGAGGTCTCAGCACGATGCAGCGGAGGACAGAGACCAGACTGGACCCTGGACCCTGGACTCTTCGTCCCAACGGCCTCGCCTGGAAGATTTGCGTGGGCCTCTACTGATGGGCCTGACGCCTGGCAGGACTCCTGAGAATGCAGCCTCTTCGTTGGTCACCCTCCACCCCGGGTCCTTGCCAGCCCACTGGGCAAGGTACAGATTCTCCTTCCTGCTCCACGTCCTCAAGGGAGCCTTCCAAGGGGCCTGGGGTGGCCCAGCTGCAGTGTCTGCCTCTGCTGGTCACTAGTGGGCTGTGGCCCACCCCTCAGTCAGACGCACTGGCAGGCAGCCAGCCAATCGCATCCTAACTGCACAGGGTCCACGCATCTGGGCCAGAAGCTTCTCTTTTCTGTGCCATTTCCCCTTGCATGCCTTCTGCCCTCTCCTGCTGCCCTCACCTGGGCACTTGTTGATCCCCAGATGACCCTGAGCAGTGGGCACCAGCTCCCATCCCAAGTTCTTCCCTCACTGACCCCCTTCAGGGGCCCCACCCATGTGCTGCATGAGGTGTCCCCCTTCTAAGGCTTCCCCCAAGATGGTCCCTTCTGGCCCTCCCCAGAAAGGCTGCTCCCTGCCAGAGAATCCCTCCAAGTGCCCTTGGCTTACCTTCCCTACAACCTTGACTCTGCTTCCCACCAGCTCCCATCCCAAATCTCCTTCTTTTTCTCCTTCTACTAATTCATACCAAGGTGTGTCTGACTGACCAGCCTAGCTCTCCCAGAGAGGCTCCCAGAGAGGTTCTGGGCTGAGATTCTGGGATGGGAAGAGCAGCTTTTGCTCTCAAGACACAACTAGGTGCTACAATGACAGACTTTGATGCAGAGCCACCTGCCCCATGACCTTTGCTGTGTAGCAGCTTTAAGGAGCTGAATAGGAAGGGTCCTGGGCAGTGGGACAGCTGAAGGCAACTTCTGCTTGCTACCTGCACCAACTGCAACCTCTGGCTGAAGGGACCCTAAAGGTGTCCAGCTGTGGATCCAGTTTCCAAGATAGCCACAATGATCCTCACCTTCTGGTATTTACCCCCTTGTGAAGTCCCCACCCACATCAGGCAGGGCTGACTTGTGTAGCCAATAGCCTGTTGGAGAAATGTTGGAGTATGATTTCTGAACCTAGGTCATAAAAGACATTGCTACTTCTGCCTTACCCTCTGGGATCACTGAGGGAAGTTGGCCGCCATGTTGTGAGGGTACTCAAGCAACCACGGAGAGGCCTACATGACAAGCCCTGCCAACAGCCTGCACCAATTGGCCAGTCGTGAGTCACCTTGGGAAGGGATCCTGCAGCCCCAGTCAAGCCTTCAGGTCAGTGCAGCCCAAGCTGACATATGATTGCAACCTCATGAGAGACCCTGAGCCAGAAATGCCAGCTAAGCTGCTCTCCCATTCCTGGCCCATAGAAATTGCAACATAATAAAAGCCAACTGTTTTAAGCCACTAAGTTTTGGGTAATATTTTATACCACAAACAATAATATACCAGCCAACCCCTTGCCACCAGAACTCTCCTGCAGCCTTTCACTGGAGCCATTTGCACAGCTTTGTAAGAAAAATTATCCAAAACTTGAAAATAGACAAAGAGAGGGCAACATGTTTTTTCAACTTCATATTGGAGCACTGTTTAACTGGCCCACCAAGGATATTTAATTATCTGGAGGATTTTACATTTGACTTGGTATGTGCTATCAAAAGACCTGACTTTAGAAGTTATATGTTAACTGATAGATTTCTCTCTAGTAGAAAACCCCAAAAGGTTATGGATTTTTGGCCCTTTAGGACATTAATCAGTTTTGTATTTAACTGAGCCATTTTATTCCAATGTTCTTTCTCTAATATCCTGTAACTCTGTTCCTCTTTTTCTCCTTTGAATCAGCATTACCGTCTTACTGGTTCTCTCATTCATGATTTAAACAAATTTTTGACGTATGTTCAATCTATATGTGAATGAGTCATACTTCTTTTTTAAGATTATACTCTGACAGCTTACGTACCACCAGGAATGGGGAACTCACTACCCATCAAGGAACCCAGGAATCTTAGAATAGTTCCTAGAACAGGCTTAGGAACTCTTCCTTATCCTTATAGCTACATCCTATAGACCTGGTTTTCCATTTGATGAGAACCTCAGGAAGTAAGCTGAGCCCCTAATTCCCATGGCAGCCCTTTATATTTGCTAATTTCCCATTATTCTGCACTATAGAGTGCATATTTTGTAATCAGGAAAAGAAGTGATTAAATAAAAAAAAGATTGAGATCTAAATTTTGCTTCTGTGAGTTGATGGAGAAGGATATGGGGGAAGAGCCATTTACTGACGCTGCTCTGTGCCCATACCTATGCAGCTAGAGGAACTGGAGATTGGCAGGGGTCCACTCTGACCCTCTACCTAACCTCTTCTCCCCAGGGTTTGGAGGGATCTCACTAGGTAAGACCTTCCCCCCTCTCCCCTGGTTTCCTTTCATGGCCTTGTGGCTTTCAGGGGTGAAGGCCAAATCCCCACCATGACCCCCCGCATGGCCCGGCCCTGCCCCCGCTTCCCTCTTATCTCATACCAAGCTCCGCTTTGCCCCCTTCATTCCAGGCACACTTGCACTCTCTTAGGCTCACTATGATCCTTTGCACTACCTGGCCTTTGCTTATGCTGTCCTCTCTCCCTGCAATACATCCGTCATCTTCTCCTTGCCTTGACCATTCCCTGCCCCCACGAGGCTCTCAGAGCACCTGTGCCCCGCCCCTCCCCCAGCGTGCATCAGGTGGCCATTGGACATTTGCTTGTGGGATGATCTGATAGTGCTGGCCTCCCCTGCTGGAGTGCCGGTTACAGAAGGACGGGGACCACCTCCGCCTTGTCCTATATTTTGTCCCCCAGGACTAAGGCCAGGACTGGTGAGCAGTGGACCCTCCCCTCAGAGCCCATGGGGCCCTGCGCCTGGCACTGAGGAGGCACTAGGGAGAATTTGCTGAGCAATTAAGTAAAGGTTTCATCACACATGGTGGCAGAAGGCCAGGCTAACCCTACGTCACTGGGCTCGTGGTCCAGTGCTCCTCCTGCAGCCCCGAGTGTGCAGTGGGGGTGAAACTGTTTCTTGTTAAACTCGATGGGAATGCCTTGGCCTCTTGCACACCCACGAGCCGTGACTCAGGTTCTATGAAGTACAATCAAATGCTCCCTCTTTTTTTATCTAAAGAGAGCAACTTACTAGCCACAAGAGACCTCTTGACGCCTACTCACACCTCAGCTGAGCCCGAGGTTTTTCTTTATTTAAAAAAGGTGTGTATATCAAAATAGAGGTTAAATGCTCATTGAAAAAAAAGTAAAATGCTACTGAAGTGTGGTGAGTACGAAGTGGAAATCCTGCCATCCCACTCCCAGAAGTAACCACTGCTAACAGCTAAGTGCATACCATCTACACGTGTAAAATAATCGTAATGATCACAGCTTACATGGGGCTGACTCTGCACCAGGCCGATTTATAAATTAAGTGTCACAGTAGCCCCATAAGGAGGGTACTTGGTTTCCATCCCCATTTCATTGATGGGAAACTGAAACACACAGAGAGGTTGAGTAAGTTGCCCAAGGTCACACAGCCAGTAAGTGGCAGAGCTGGGATTTGATTCCAGGCGGCGGGCTGGAGAGTCTGGGTGCTTGAGCCAGAGACCTCTTGAATTTATACAGGTGTCTACACTGAGGTCTTAAGGCATAGCTGTTCACGTATGGAGTCTGGACCTGAGCCTCAACTCTGCTCCTTTCTAGCTTGGTGACCTTGGGCACCTTACTCAGCCTCTCTGTGCCTCAGCTTCTTCTTTGTGAAATGGGGCCCGCGGTGGTTCTACTTCTTGGACGGCTGTGAGTTAGTGGGTGGAAAGTGCTTGGAGCAGGGCTTGGCGCGCAGTACGTGCTCAGGCCATGTCGATGTCATCACTTTCACCCATACCAGACCCGAGATGTTCTCTGGCCACAAGGATGCACACTTCCAGCTCTCCTGCCACAAGCCTTGGTCCAGCACAGGCAGTGAAGCCCCACCTCCTTCACTTTCCTGACAGCCCGGGCCTGAGCCCAGGGGTACCACACAACAATACGACAGCTGTCAGCGTGTGGCACCCACCTGCAGCAAGGAGCCCTGCTAGGGCCTCTCTGCACATTTCAGTCGACTGGTTCAGAGCTGGGGAGCCTGCTGGTCCCGAGCTCAAATCCAGGCTTGGTGCTTCTTGTTGCTGAACTTGGAGCAAGTGGCTTTACCGTTCTGAGCCTTGGCTCGGGGCAGAGGCGTGCAGGAAGGGGGCAAGTATAGAGCAGGCCTGCAGTGAACGAAACAGGTCTCATTTCTCTTCTGTGAACGGGGACGGCGCGCACACTGATGGAGCCGAGGATGAGCTGAGATGATGTTCCCCATGCAGGGCCCGACGCCCGCCTTGTGTTCTCCGAGATGTCCGCTGTGAGCGTGGCCTCATTGTCTCCTCGCCACAGCTTCACAGGTTAGGACTTATCAGCTACAGTTTGCAGGTGAGGAAACTGAGGCTTATCGAAGGCAGTGATTTGTCCAAAGCCCTATTTCTGGCATTCAGCAAGCTCAAGCAGGAGCCCAGGGCTGCTGGCTCTGAGGTGGCCAGCCCCAGCGCCAGCCCCGACTCCGGGGCCAGCAGCCTCTCCGTACCCCGGGACAGGTCCCACCTCCAGCCCCCACCCTCTCCTCACACCAGGCACCTCCTGCCACGGCTAGAACACCCGGCCCACAGGGACACTGGGGGCAGTGGGGAGGCGGTGGGGAGCCAGAGGCTGCAGCTCCAAGAGGGAGAGACCCAGATGGCCCAAACGGGTTCTAGACTCCCCAGATCCTGGAACAGGAGAAGCAGACATTCTTGAGATGGTCGGGCGCCCAGCTCTGTCCAACCTCTTTGAACAGGCCCGAACCAGCTTGCTCCCCGTCAGCCATGGGTCCTCCAGCCCCTGCTTGCACCCCTACCAATAGGGAACTTGCCGCCTCCTGAGGCCCCCGCTGCACCCCAGGGAGGCACTGGCTCAGGGGATCACACAAGAACACGGCCGCAGGGGCTTAGGCAGGCTGGTAGAAAAGCATCCGTTCCGGGAAAGCCCACTGCATCCTCCCCTGCGACCCAGGGACACATGCCAGCTGAGGCCCTCTGCTCAGAACTGTCATCCTACTCTTTCCACACCAGCTTACCCAGCCCTTCCTCTGCACATGGCAGAACTTTACACAGCCAGGTTATTTAATCTTCCAACAACCTTGTGCAGGGAAGGCTAGGACGAGCCCCCGATGGAGAAACTGAGGCACAGAGCAGGGAAGAGGCCCAGGTGCACACAGCAGTGCGTGGCAGAGCTGGACACCAAACCCTATGCTCTGGTGGAATGTCAGAGCCAGAGGGCCCCTCACACACGACCTGGCGAGGGGCCCTCAACCCTGGTTGCTCGGTTGAATCACCTGGGGTGGGCTTAAATGGTGCCCACCCCAGAACCTTAACGAAGTGCATGTTCTAAAAGATCCCCAGTGCAGCCGGAGTCAAGCTGATGAACTCAAGCCCCTCGCTTTATAGGTGGGGCGACAAAGCCTCAGAGAGGCCAAGCCACTTGTCTAAGGTCACACAGCAAATCAGTGGCACTAGAATTGGGCCTTGGTATCCCTCAACCCAGCAGGACTCTGACACTGTTAAAGGTTAACGCTAAATGAACTAATTGCATTTGGTTGGTCAATGTACTGCCCACCCCCATCTACCCACACCCACCCCTGGCCACAGCTGCCTCGCCCCAAGCCTAATTTCTTCTCCAGGTTGGCTGGTTCCTCTGAATTCAGCGGCAGAGGAAAAATCCACCAGGGGAAATGATGGCAGGTGTGGGGTCACTTCGCCTGTGTCTGTGGGTTTGTCTTCCTCTTACCTCTCATGAGACAGGCTGGAGGGTAAAGAGAACAGTGTTCCTCGTGGAACGCAGAGGGGCCGGGCTTCCGCAAAGATGCGGGGGTGAGGAGGGCTGGGTATGAGGCTGCCACACCCTGGGCGTCCCCTGGCCTGGGCTGCTGGGAGTGAGGCTGGCGGCACAGAGGGGACACGTGGCTTGGTGCCTGGCAGCCAGGCTCAAATCTCACCTTTTTCATTTGCTGGTTGAGTGGGCATAGCCTTAAACTGCCCCCCACCAGTGGACACCCCCGAACAAGATGGGGCTGGTGGTCGTATGGCCCTGACAGGATTAGATGAGACTGGACGTGGGGGGGATGAGGGGTAGGGCTGCCCGCAGGCAAGCACAGCCCCTGTTATCATGAGGCATCTATCAGGCCAGGCATGTGCTTGCACCTCACTGTACAACCCTGGCCAAGTCCCTTCCTATCCTGAAGCCTCAGTTTTCTGCTCTGTAAAATGGGGAGAGGGTGATATGTAGGGTCCCTTCCTACCCAGTTCTTGGGGATTGTTTTCTCACTGTCTTCAGAGGTGTGGTAGTCATGAGTAGACATGGTCGAGAGCAACACCTGGAATCTGACCCTGATCCTTTTGGCAAAGTCCAGGCCAGCGGTGCCAACTGCCCCCATGCAGGAAAGGCCGGAGGGGGGCACCTTCCTTTGGGACACAGGTTGGAGGCTCAGGCTGGCTTCTCCTTCCCTTACTATGCAGTATCCCCCTGACCTGGAGCCTGATGCTGAGAGTCTAAGACTCCTGTTTGTTGACCACCTACTACACGTCAGGCCCCATGATGTGAGGTGACTTGCTCAAAGTCTCGATGGCAGGATGGAGCCTGACACTCAGGCCCGTGTGGCCCTGAGTTTCTGCCCTTTGCCCCACACTGCCCTGCTTTGCTAAAATAGTGTGCACGCTACCTTTTATAAATGCCTCACTAGGCTCTTGGAAGTTTATGGCATTTGATTGGAAGCATGGGCTCAGGAGCCAAACTTCCAGGGTTCAAATCCTGTCTCTGTCCTTTGCTGTGTGACCTGGGGCAAGTTACTTAACCTCTCTGGGCCCCAGTTTTTGCACCTGTAGAATGGGTTAATGACTTACTTCCAAGGAGAACAGTATGGAAAGGGAGAGGTTTGAGAGTGGGGAGAGTAACCTTACAGTAGAGAAACCTGACAAATGCTACCTCAGCCAGTGGTCAAGGTCAACAACAACAGTGATAGGTCATATCGTAACAACAACAGTGATCGGTCATATGGATAGTATGTACCCTTTATATGACGTGATGGATATGGCACTTTACCTGTATGGCCTTTCTCCCCAAATCCTATAACTCCAGTCTAATCATGACAAAAACATCAGAGAGATTCCAGCAGAGGGACATTCTACAAAATACCTGACCAGCACCAGCACTTCTTGAAACTGTCAAGATCATTAAAAAAAAAAAAGGCAAGCCTGAGAATCTGTCAGAACCAAGAGGAGCCTAAGGAGACACAACAACTAAATGTAACGTGGTTTCCTGGGTGGGATCCTGCAACAGAAAAAGGACATCAGGTGAAAATGATGGAAATCTGAATAAAGTATGAACATTAGTTAATAATATCAATTCCTTCATTGTAACAAAGGCACCAGACTAATGTCAGATGTGAATAACAGGGAAACGGGATATATGTGTACAGTATACGGGAACACTGCATTCGCTTCTCAATTTTTCTGTAAATCTGAAACTGTTCTGAAAAACTAAAGCTTATTTTTTTAAATAGGATTAATAATAGTTCCTACCTCATGGGGTAGTTGGAAGGATAAAATGAGTGAATGCATGGAAATTACTTTGAACAGTACGTGGTACATACAAAGCCCTCAAGAAGTGCTGGTCATTATTATTATCATTGCATTGGTGGGGGGACACCGGGCACAGAAACCCAAGGGAGGTAGATCAGCAGATCATATCAGCCGAGGTTTGCTCCCCACCGCCAGGGAAAACCATTTCTCCTGAAATTCTGAGAAGGCAGGTCTGGCGTTTCCATGGCTGGGTGTTCTCGCCTCACCCTGTCCCGTTCAGCCCGGGAGTGCTCCCCTCGGGCCCAGGATGGGCAGAGGAGCTGGAGGAGGTCCTGTGAGGAGTGCGTATGGCCCAGTCTCAGAGCTGGCGGGCCTGGCAAACCCCGCCCCATCCCTGCCGGCTGGTGACCTTGAGCAAGTGAAGGCACCTGTCTGAGCCTCCACTTACCCACCCATAAAATGGGGGTATTTGCCTCAACCTCATATGGCTTGGCTTGGTGGTAAGTGCCCAGTAACAGGAATAATTCAGGGGCAGGGGTGGGTTTAGGGATCAGAAGCGTCTTGAATTGGAATGATGCCCTCCACAGTCCACTGCTCAGCAACCCCACACCCAGCCCTGCAGAACTGCCCTTCTGGCCTCCAGATGGTTCTTCTCCCATCACGGGGGGCGAGATTGGGCTCTGAGCACAGGTGACCACAGAACTGAGGGGCAGTGGCTCTTCTGGTCCGATAGGAGGCAAATCAGGAGAGGGAAGGGGCCTGACTGCCAGCTGCTTCTCTCCAGAGGAAAGGGTGGCATTGTCCGGGGGAGGATGGGGGTGGGGTAGCCAGGTGTGCCTGCCATCTGCACACACCTGGAGCCAGACAGTGGTGGGTGTGAAGGGGAACTGCATGGGGTGGAGAGCCCCCATCTCCTGCCCCCAGAGACGCCAGGGCCCAGCTTCCCACCTCTGTCCCAGCCCATCACAGCTCCTGCAACTCCACCATTAGCAGCCCTAGTCTTTGGGGCTTGAAGTCCTTTGGTCTTCCATAGTTAGTTCATTGCCTTGGACTCCTCAGCCTTGACCCCAGCCACAGACCAAGCTCTGACTCCTGACACACAGCGCCGGCCACACACCATGCCCTGACCTTGGCCTCAGATGGACCCATAACCACAGCCACAGGGTCCTGACCCCGAGCAGCCATGTCAGAGACACACATGTGGGCTCTGGACCAGCCCAGGCCGTTCACTCCCTGAGGCTGGCCTGCTGGGCCAGGGGTGTCACCCCCGAAGGTGAAGGCCATCCACGCGGCTCCAGGACAACGGGGACATGCACCACAAAGCCCCCAGCTGGTCCTCGGGAGATGGGGTTGTAACTGGGCCTTGCACCACCCCCTGTGTGACCCTGGACACGTCCCACCCTCCTTGGCCTCAGTTTCCCCTCTTCCCTACGAGGGAGGAATGGATAATCTTTGAGGGCTTTTCCAGCTCTGACAGTTGGCGATTCAGGAGACACGAAATGCTCTTGTGGGCATGTTTCCAGACTTTTCCCAGCTCTCACTTCCCTAGTCTGACTCCCCTCCACTCTGCCTTCCTGGCCTCAGCCTCACAGCGCAGTGGTTAGAAACAGCCCTCGGGGCCACCCAGACCTGGCCTCAAGACCCAATCACCACATCCTAGCTGGGGAACCTCCGCAAGTTTCTTAGCCTCTCGAAGCCTCAGTCTGTTCGTCTGTGAAATGGGGATTTCGGGTGTTGGGAAGACTCACGCAGGCGATGTGTGGAAAGCTTTCGGTGCAGAGCCTGGCATGAAAAAAGGGCCAGTAGGTCAGAGCCAAGCAGATCACCCTTGCCTGGGCTTCCTGGCTTTACTCTGCGCCAGTGGTGATAAGATATTGTAACACCCTTTTCTTCCCTTTCTCAGTGGGGTAATGGAGGCCTAGAGAGGGCAAGCTCCTTGCCAACAGAGTGGGAGCAGCAGAGGCTCGTGTTCCCCCCACCCCACCTTTCTTCTGTCCTCCGTGGAAGCCACCAGAATCCATCATCAACCTCCCTGAGCCTCAGTTTCCTCCTCTGTAAGAGGAGGGAGAGGGACCAGTGGGACCTCCCCACCTTCCACTCCCACAGCTTTGCCCACCCAACTACTGAAGGGGACGGGAGCATGCGGGGGTGGGAGGTTATGGCTGGACGGCAGGCCTTGAGAAACATCTGGAATGCCGGTTTGAAAGTTTGGGGCTCATTTTTGCTACAAGAGTCCCCCTTCTCCCTTTCTTTCTTTTCATGACTTTTCACCAACTGTTTCTTCCCTTAATCCAAACCATTGTCCTTCCAGGGTGAAATTTAAATCAAAGCCACATGGCTCCCCCGATACACACCCCCTTGCCAAATGGAAGCTTGTTCTGGGGAAACAATAATGACCCTGTTGAAGGGGATTCTGATCTCTCCGTGGGGACCACCAGGCAATGGGAAGACTAGGGGGGCTTCAAGTCGGCCTGACTGGGGTGGGCTCAGAAGTTTCTAGGCCCAAACGTGGCTCAGACCGAGAGCTAGGGATGGGCCACAGTTCCACCATTGAGAGGACAAGAGTTCTTTCCTGAGTTCGGGGTCTCCATCTCCTAGGCTGTGAGCATATGAGATGGTGCCCAGGCCCCTGAGGCCCCTTTTGGAGGGGTGGGGGGAGGTTCACAAGGTCAGCCCCACAAGGCTTGGCCATTCAGGTGAATTGAAACGTGACAGCAGTGTGGCCTAGTGGGTAAGACATCTGGATGTGGACTCTGGTTCATGTCTGACTCTCAGTCACTTGCTGTGTGACCCTGGACAAGTTCCTTAACTTCTCTGAGCTTCCATTTCCTCATTGGTAAAATGGGGCGCTTGCCAGACCTCTCTCTTGGTAAAGCGCCAAGTACTTGCTGCACGGTGCAGCTCGCAAAAGCAGTTCAGGGAGGTGCAGAAGTGAAAGGGAGTCTCGCAGAGGAAGGAAGGAGATGTCAGGCATGGTATCAACAGAGGCAGAGAGCAGGACGGGTAGGGCCAGGGAGGCAGGGAAATCTAGGCACCCGGCTCCTGACGGAGTGAAGGCCCTGGGGCAGAGGGTCACAGGACTCTGGAAGGGGCAGGCTGCTCTACTGCGGGTAGTGAGGGTGGTAGGGTTGGGGAGCGTGTGGGGGGAGGAGGAACCTAAGTAGGGGAGGAGGGCCAGCCAGTCCCCAGGGGCCGCTCTCCAGGGGCTTCCCCAAACCTGGCCTCTGTTTTGCATAGTCTGGCTCTCGCAGGTGGGCCCATAACTTGGAGTCTCTGGGGAAGGGCGAGGTCAGGAGAGCAAGGGGCACCCTCCCACCCCACGCCCCACAAAGAATTAACATATAGGCCTGAACACAAAGAATTAACCACATAAGGCCTGAACACCTGTGGGGTAAGCACACTCATACACATAGGTCCATGTGTCCAGGCACACAGCCTAAGACATCCATGCAAATACACACACGCTAGACCCACATGCAAAACTTAGACCCAGACAGGCCCATGCACAGACACACACTTCCATGCTGGCTCACACCTGCATACCGAGTGTGCATGCACGCACACACATGTGCTGTGAGAGGGGGGCTCTCTCTCCAAGCCTTTATTCCCTCCACAAACACAGGCAGGGCATCCACCATGTAGCAGGGACTGTGTCAGGCCCTGGACACAGAGACAGAGTCCCCACTCCTGGAACTCACACCTAGTGAGAAAAAAAATCAGTAGTGCTTGTTGAAGTAATGACTGCTCTTCACACCGGTGATTTTGTTCATTTAATCCTCACAACGACCTTCTAGAGTTGGGGTAGCTGCCCGACTGGAGGGGGCGTGGCCTGCCTGAGGTCCCGGAGCTTGTGAGCAGCGGCCTCCCTTGGGGAGGTTGGGACAGGGCCCTCTGCTTCCTCACGGTGACCTACACACACACCAGAGAGGCTCTGGGGACACGCCCCATCTGGGGGGCATCTGGGCCTGCAGAGGGGTCTGGCTGCTATTGTTAGCTCAGCTGGGGGGCTGGACCAGCCACTCTTCCCATGCTGTCTGCACCTGCTGGAAGAAATGATTCTGCCCATTGAACAAAGAGGACACAGTCTCTGAGAGGACAGGTGGCCTTAGGGGGTGGCAGAGCTGGGCACTGCGTGCAGGACCAAGGCCCTTGAGGCCATAGGGTCAGAGAGGGGAGCACCTCCTGCTCACCCGAGGGCTCCAGCTGCCCCAGAGCCCCCACTCAGTCAAGGAGTCCTCCCTGACCCTGGCTGGACATAGTGCCGGGCACAGGGGTGGGACGAGGGGCAGACCTCAGCCCACTCCAGCGGTCCGGCCAGCCCCTAACCACCAGGCAGCCCAGCCTGTGAGCTTCTCGTTGCTTCCCAAATTACCTAGAGAGACGCCACCAAGTGCTACCAGGCCTGAGAAAACCAAGCTCCTTGAGCGCCAGGACAAGAGTGAGCAGACATTTGAGGCTGAGGCACTGGCCCCCACCTTTCCCTGCAGCAGGGAGGTGTGGGGGGCATCATTCATTCAGCTCCTCCCTGAGCGATGCATCATTTCTGGGGCCCCTTCGGGCTGCGCCTTGTGTGCAGGCTGAGGCTGGTGTGGGAGGGGAAGGCCTCATGGTGAGCCTCCCATTAGAAGCCCTTGCAAACCACCCTCCTGGAGGAGTGGCACCTGCCCTGGAGCCACTCACAGTCTGTCCCAGAGCCTCTCAGTCATCTGATCAATTTGAGGAATCTTATAAAATGCAGATTCCTGGGCCTGTTCCCAATCTGCTGAATCATAGTCTCAGAGCTGGCGTCCTAGAATCAGTATTTTTGCAAAGCCTAAAGCTCTGTCCGAGAAGCCAGCACTGAGAACCCCTGGCCTAGGGCTCTGGTGACTGCTAGTTGTTATGTTTCGGACTCTAGCGGGATGCCATCTTATTTCATCCTGGGTCCCTCTGAAGGACGCGCAATAAATGTGTGATGATGATACCGGTGGGCTGCCCAGGGTTGTGGGCCCATGGAGGGGTGCAGCTGGGGCTCCACGGGTCTGCTGTGTGACCTTGAGCAAGTCACTGCCCTCTCTGGGCCTTGGCTCTGATGGTCTCTAAGGGCTGACACTTAGTGAGCCACCACTGGCCCCCAAGGGCTGCTCAAACACCCCCTGGAAGGAGCCGTTACTCCCAGCCTGGGAGGGAACCAGACTGACTGCCCAGGCATCTTTGGATTTCCCCCATTGACCCTCTGAAAAAAGGGGCCCAAGCCGTGGGGGCACCCTGAGCTAAACTGATCTCAGCGTTCTTGCACACCTAAGGGGAGAAAACTTTGCCAGCCCCGGAGCCCCTGTGCCTGAGGGCTCAGCTGGAGAGAAGTGAGGACCCCCGGCCCCTCCCCCCACCACGGGGAAGCCGAGATGGTGGGCGAGGAGCAGGTGCAGAAGCTTCCACTTCTTAGAATCCCTGCAAGGCCCGGGTGGGTGAGCTCATTTACGGGAAAGGGGGATGGGGGGCTCGCTCTTCTCACCCGGCCCTGCCGGGGGGCGGCAAGTGCGTCAGCAGCCCCGGCTCCTGGCCTGCCGCCGGAAACACCGCCCAGGGCTCAGTCACGAACCGGGCGGGCAGGCGGGGCAGCCGGAGCGCGAGGGGGAGTCAGGTGACCTGCGAGGCAGCTTGGCTGTGGGCCTGGAGGCTGCACCGGGGTGCAGGGTGAAGTCAACTTCCCCCTTCCCGAGCCTGTACCCCACGCCTGCTGCCTGGCGGGATGTCGCTCCAGCTGTCTGTCTGTCCGCTGTCCCCCGGCCTACCACGGGCTCTGGACCTCTGCTGGGTTCCCCTGGTGCCCGTGAGGCCTGCGTTCCCAGCAATGACCAGCCTTCAGGGGGGCTTCAGCTCAGGGTCCTGTGCGGGGAGGGGGGTGGAGACCCCAGCCAGGGCCTGGGAGGGGAGAACCCTGCCTCCCAACCCGCCCTCCCCCACTTCTCTGCAGCTATTTAAAGCAAGTGGTGGCCGTGGGAAACTTCTTTAGATGTGTGGTTTCGTCTTCTCCAGCACAGAGACCGGGCGTCTGCTCTCTCGGTCTGGTGAGTCATCCAGAGTGAGAAAAGCCTTTTTGTTTGGTGCTCGCTCGAGGCTCTACGGTCTGAGAACCTGGCTCGATGGGGCCTTCCCTTGCTGGGACTCCTGGAAGGCCTTGGAAGTGCCTGGAGGGGCCCCTTTGTCCTGTCACCAGACCCAGGAAGCCCAAGGACTGAAACGTTCTGCTGCGGTCGGGGGCTGCCTGGCTGGGAGGGTGCCGTCCTCAAAACTCATCACAGCCACCGCCTCCTCCAAGAAGCCACCCCTGAGTCCTCCAGAACCTCAGCCAATCTCCACCTTAGTGACTCGGTCCTCTGCCCTCAGTCTTCTCATCTCTGAAAAGGGTCAGTGAGTCCAAGCTTGCAGATCTGTGGGAAAATTAACTGCAAAACGTGTAGCACGGTGCCTGACACACAGTAGGTGCTCCATGGATGGGGTTTATAATTAATGAGAGTTGCTAATGTTTGTTGGGTGCTTATTTTACATGAATGATCGCATTTAATTTTCCTAACAACTCCAGGAAGTGCTTACTAGTATTATTCCCATTTTACAGATAAGGAAACTGAGGCACAGGGAGTCAAGTTACTTCCACATTATCTCACAGCCAGTAAGTGCAAAGTGAGATTCAAACCCATGGGATGTGGCACCAGAGCCCGAGCCATTAACTGCTGCGCCAGGAGCTTGGCAGACGGTGGCTGATGAAGATCTGGACTACAGGAGCTATGAAGAGCACGCCCCTTCTGCTCAGAGCCTTTGCACGTGCTGTTTCCTCTGCCTAAGCACTGACTTTTCCCCCATTTGCCTGACCATATCCTCCTCAAGCTTGAGACCTCAGCTGGAAGGTCACTTCCTCCTGGAACCTTCCAGGATTGGCTCTGTTACATACCCTCACGGCACACAGCCCCTCTCTGCATGCTAATCATAACTGCTTAAATCATGATTTGTGCAGTTTTCTGCCTGGGTCCCTGTCCAGACTGTGACTGTCCCCAGGATAGGGACGGGTCTGGCCCCTCATGGCTGCATCCCCAGGCGAGCACAGTACCTGGCACACAGTAGGTTTCCAAGGCTGTGGACTGAATAAGTGCCACCCAAGGCAGCCAAAGGCTGAGAGAAGCACAGAGCAGCATTTGCCCGGAAAGTTTTCCAGGAACTTCCCTTCTCCCCTTTGGTGACCTCTGGGAAAGGCAGGCCCCAGGACCTGCTGCTCACTGAGGGTTTAGAGTTGACAGGAGGGTCCCAGAGGGGCCGTGCCGAGGACAACTTTCCCAGGACAGCAGGTGGCTACCCCTGCATGGACGTGGGAGTCCCTGGCTATTTGCTTACGGCACTGGAGCTTCGGGGAAGTAAGAGAGAGGGAGCATGTCCTGTGCCCCCCACTCCCTGTCATTCTGGCCGTGGCTGAGGTCCCAAGAGAGAGGGGCACTCAGCTCTGTCGTTGGGGGCCCACAGGTCGCCAGGGCGAGGGCGGACGGTGCCCATCACAGGGTGGCGTTGGGGACAGAGAGAGGTTCCAGGGCAGAGGGGAGCACACAATCTTGGGTCCCCAGGCCATGGGGGAGCTGAGGCCCTCTGGGGGATGGATCTGAAAGCAAGGCTGTCCTGCCCTGGTTGAAGAGGCAGCAGTTCCTGTCTGCTGATGTCTGGCGGGTGCCTTGAGTACTGCCATGAATGCAGAAAGCCGTGGCCTCACACCCAGATCCAGCGGCCATGCCAGTGGGGGTGGGGGCAGCTTACCTGACCACAGGAGTAGCTGTGCCAGCAAAGGGGCCCTCTTTCTGCTCGTGGAAGGAGCCACTGCCGTAGCAGGCACACCGACAGGGGCAACGCAGTGATCAGGGGGTGGAGCCATGCCAGCAGGGAGCAGGGGAAGAAAGGACAGATGACCATGGAAGAGGTCACGCTGCCACCCACCAGGTAGGACTGGTTCAGAGGACCGGAGGGGCCACACCAGCAAGAGCAGTGCAGCTGACCACAGACGCAAATATTCCCTTTGACCCCAAATGCTCTGAATACCTCTGCAGATGCTTGGGGCTTGGGTGCCCACTGCCTGCCATCTCTGCCGCCTCCTTCCCTGGCTTTCCCGGCTGGCTTGGGGGCCTTGTGAGGGGCAGCACGAGACTGTGGAGCACCAGGAGCGCTGATAGGAGGGACACCGCAGGCAGGAAGCCGGAGGATGGCAGGAGAGAGGCCTGGGCCACTGGTCAGGCCCCAGGGAGTCAGGGAGAGTGAGGCCACTTTGGACATTGGTGTCAGCCCTCTCCTCCCCTCACCCTCACTCTGCCCAGAGCACAGATGAGAACATGGGGGCTCAGGGACATCTGGGAACTTGAAAGCTGGGGCGCGGGGACACAAAGCCCCAGCCGCAGGCCTCTCCACTTGGGTGAGATCTACCCCATGACTCGGATGCTCTTGGAAGGGGAGGGAGGAAGGGCGTATGGGGAGCAAAACGGGGCATGAGGAGCAGGTATGGCTGGCCTCTTCCCCTTGGGGCCTCAGTTTCCTGCATCTGTGAAACCAGGCACTCGGCCTCCACCATCCCCCAGGGCTCTCCTAGTTGGTTGGCCTCACAGGAGGGGTGGCATGTGGCCAGAACAGGCTGCTCCTCGCTGCGGACTTGGCAGCTCCATTACCCAAATGGAGGCCAGAGATGTGGAGTGACTGAGCCAAGGTCACACAGCAACTCAGGAGGGTGGGAGAGGGGAGCGTCACTTGATTGGGGTGGGAGTGTGTGTGCTGGGGGCCCAGGCACCATGAAAATGGACAGAAGACTGTGCAATTGAGTCGCCCCGTCCCCAGCCTGCCTTATGGCTGAAATGCTCAGGCACAGGAAGAGCCGTCTTTCCTGAGGCCACAGCAGCCCACCTCATGCAGAAAGACACAAATTCACTGAAAACTCAGGCCCTCGCTCTGTCCATTCCCAACTCCCTGCCCTGTCTTCAGGATCATAGGTATCTCCCCATTGTACAGAGAAGAAGGCTGAGGCCCAACAAGGGCAAAGGACTCATCCCAGGCGCCCACCCCCCGAGGAGGTCAGGCCAGAGCAGGGTCCAGAATCCAGGTGTCCTAACTCGTGGTTCCCTGCCCTGGTGTCCCACCCCACCACCAGAAAAAAAAGGCTTTATCGAGGGCCCTAGAAGTCAGCTCTGGTCTGTCTGGAGCTACTCAGATCTGTCTCCAGCCAGACCTGATTCCTGCTTCAACCCCACCCCTGCCTTAGGGTTTAGCCCTGCCAGCCCCAGGCACTACCCGCTACCACCCAAGCAGCCCCTAGGAAATCCCTGGAGAGACCAGGCCAGAGCTGAGTGCCAGCGCTCTGTTAGGCCTTGGCAGGACCAAGAGCTGCCCTCTGGATCAACCTAAGGAGGAACCATCTGCAGTTCTTTCCCAGCCCTTTGCAGTTTGCAGAGCCAGGATTGCTCCTTCGAGAGCTCACTGCCTCATGCCAGCCCAGAGAGTGAACAGACGAGAAGCCAGAGGCACCTGCTCGGCTGAAAAGCCACAGTTACCCCCAGCTCTTCTCTTGGTGCTGGGTTCAGCAGGCTGGGTCTTGTAAGAAAGGCAGAAATGCTTGTAAGAAAGTTCCCTGTGAATCCCTGAAGAGGAGTTTAGGAAAGATTTTGAGACAGCGAGGAGCTGGAGGTCGGTGGGGACAAGTCACCCATCCTGGGTCGCACAGAAAGTTTGGGCTGAGCCAGCAGGGGAGGTCTGTCTGCTGTCCCCGACCCAGCACTGGCTCTGATCTGAGGCTGGAGCTGAGCTGCCCAAGGCCCTGCTTGTGCATGACCCCAGGATGGTCCGTGCAGGTGAGGTCAGGAGCCTCTGTCCGCAGCTCGGAAGCTCTCCTGACTCAGGGCCACCCGCACCAGGCGAGGGAAATCCCAAGGCCAGACAGTTGTGGGAGTGTAACGCGCACTCCTACCCCGCTTACATACCCCCCGCCCTTTGCATATGACTGGAAGCGTCTGACCTGGGGCTCTGGCCGGATTCTAGTCCAGCCCAGACAAAAAATTTCCCCTGTGGTTTGGAATGGAGCGTGGCCATCATTTCCTGTGCCCCAAGGGAGGTGAGGGCGGGGTCGGGCACAGGTCCGGAAAGGGGGTGACCCCACTGTCAGGCTGTACAGAGACATGTGTGGGGCACTGGCATGAGAGTCTGCCAACTGAGGGTCCAGTTCTGGCCAGACCACAGACTCGCTCTGACTTCCAGCAAATTCCACTCCTCTCTGGTCCTCTAAAATGAATGTCATTTTAGGGCACCTGTGGTTTTGAGTACTTTACTCTCCTGAAGGAACAGAAGGGGCACAAGAGAGACTGAGGCAGGGGGCATTGGGGAGGAGTGGGGCTTTGAGTCACAGAGATCTAAGATCAAATTCTGACTCTGCCACTTACTTGCTGGGTGGTCTTGGGCAAGTGACTTGGTCTCTCTGAGCCTCCATCTCTGCATCCATAGTACTAATTATCACATGATTGGAGCTTTTCGTCTCTGCCACGGTGCCAAGGGATCGCTCACAGACACTGCCCAACCACCCAGAAGGTAGGGGCTCTTTTTAAATCTTGTGGGCGATGAGGGAACGAGGCTTGGTGGGCCAGGATCTGAACTCCAACTATTTGACTCCAGATTCCATGGTCTTTAATGCCTGCCACACAAGAGGGGTCATTGTGAAGATTAGACAAGATAATCTGAGCAAATTTCCTCACTTGTCCTTAACCTGTGAAAATTAGCATCATCATATTGTTATTACTGTTCTTCATCTTGTCCACTTTCCCTGGTTAATGCCAATGCCATTCCTAAGTCCAAATGACCTCCCACTGCTTCTCTGTGGGGTGCCCACCTGCCTTGATCTGGGACACTCCCTCTGCCCTCTCTGTCCCCCAGTCCTCATGGCCGTGCCCATCACTGGGTGGGGCACTGGGAGGGCCTCCTGAAGGCATCTGACTCAGCCACGTGCCTAGGACCACACAGCGGCTCTCAGCACGCGGAGCCGCCAGCCCCATTCCTACTGCACCTTCCATGTCAGCCGCCTCCAGACGCTGGGTAGCTGGGGCGCTGGGGACTGCTGAGCAGACCCGTTGCTTTGACACTCCCCTGAGGTGGGCTTTATCTGTAGGTGGAACAGTTGGTTGCCTACAAGAGATTCTCTAGAATACCTTCCCTTGATGCCAAAAAGTCCTTCACTAGCCAGCCATCCTTTGGAGTCAAAGCATATATATCCAGGGGTGCACTGGTAAATTCTCCCAGGAAAGGGAGTAGCTGGGATACTTAAGAGGGAATGAGGGGACTTCCCTGACTTCGCCTTCCAATGCAGGGGATGCGGGTTTGATCCCCGGTCGGGGAGCTAGGATCCTACATGCCTCCCCTCCAAAAAAACAAAACATAATACAGAAGCAATATTGTAACAAATTCAATAAAGACTTTAAAAATGGTCCACATCAAAAAAATCTTTAAAAAAGGAGGGAATGGGGGGGTGTCCTGTGAGGACTGAGGCAGTCCGAGCCCAGGGAGGGGTCACGGAGGGCGCTCTGAGGAGGGCTGAGGTGGCCTGCACCTCACCAGCCTGCTGGGTCCTTCAGGCACCCCTAGGCTCTGTGGTGAGCACTGGGGTTTGAAATTTGGGCAGAAAAGATAAAGATTTCTTTTCCCCCAATTGGTCCCAGTACCCACCCCCTCATCTGGCTGGTTTGCTCATTTACTGAGCACCTGCCGGCTGCCATGTGCTGCTGGCACCTGTGAGCCCACCTGAATCCCAGCGTGTCACCCATGGGAGCATGCCCCACCTGAGCCCGGGGGGTGGGGGGAGCTGGGGTGAAACTCAGAGGGGTCGTGGTTGTCACCAAAAGGGAGACTGGCTGGTGGTCTTCAGCTGTGAAGTCAGCTTTGGTTTTTTGGTTGAGAATCACACCCACATTCACAACCCGCGGGAAGGAAGATGATTGGGGCCAGATTCTGTGTTCTTTGGAAACAGCACGGGGCGGTGAAAGGTTTTCCAGGCCCTGACCTCAAGCTGAACAGGCAAGATTTTAATCACTGAACTGTCATTAAGTGTCTCCCACGACCTGGATCCAGCTTTGTAACCTGAGAACATCAGGAAGAGAAATACCCTGGCTCAGAGGCCCCGCCACCTACAGAGAACGTGACAGAACATTCGTCAAGCACTGACTTTGTGCCAAACATGCGTCTGCCTGTTTAGTTCTCAAACCTGTGCCGTGACAGGTGCTGTGATTATCACTTTATAGACGGGGAAGCCAAGCCTCAGAGATGTCAAGTGACAGAGCCATGGCCACACAGCCAGTGACCCAGCTCTGCCCCCTCCAAAGCTCAAGCTCAGAACTGCTAAGCCACAGAGCCCCAGGCTCCTAGAGCCCACCTTCTCCTGCACCTGCAATGCCTCAGGAGCACTGCCCCGCCCAGCAGGACCTGGTAGCAAGACCAGAAGAGGAGCCCATGGACCAGGAAGACCACACAACCCCCGCCCTCAGTGAGGGTTCAGGAAAATGTCTGTTGACCAGCGATCCTGTTTTTGTAAAAACAAAACTGTGGGTACATGTGCATAAAATAGATACTGGAATAAAATGTACCCGAATGTTAGTATTGGAGGGGATAAAGAATGAATTTCCTTTTTCTTTTCTGCGTAAATCTGTATTCTCCAAATTTGCTACAAGACGTTGGAAGAAAAACAATAAAAGGGAAATCGGATGCCTACCCCAGAGATGTCCAACCGACTTGGGGCTCAGGGATTTCAGGGAGGGGTGGTCTGCGATGGCTGCAGATGGCCAGACAGACTCGCCAGTGAGGTGGCCATTTGGCTTCACACACAAGAGGGGACAAGGACCAGTGGCCGGCCTCCCAAGTGTGAGCATCTTGGGGTATGGGGAGGTGGGGGACACATACTAGTTTGGGGGGCTAGTGGGCAAGGAGGGGGACGTTGGGGCAGGCAGACCCTGGGTGCAGCTTTCCCTTTGGCTCAGAGCTTTAGCTGGGGCAAGTCATTGCCTCTGTGAGCCTCAGTTTCCTCATCTGCAAAATGAGGCTCCGGAGGGCTGGCATAAGGACTAAATGAGAGCTGTAAACAGACGGTCTGCCAGTCCCTGGCACATAGTAGGCGCTCAAACACTGGCAGCTCTTGGTCGTGGGTCTTTTCTTCCAGGCCTGAGCAGCTTTTGGGAAAAGCTCTGGCACCCAGCTGGGAGTTGGCTGGAGGGGAGTAGGGTCTAACCCTCTTGCTAACGGTGAAGAATCTGAGGTTCAGGGAGGCGAGGAGGTAGAGACAGGATGGACTCCTCCCCCCCACCACACCAAGTTGCCTCTTCCAAGCCTCAGTTCCCCGTGCAGCTAGCGTGGGGCTCTGGTGCTCCAGGAGACCTGAGATCCACTCTGTGCGTCCTAACATCTTCCCTGCGACGGGCCCCTCCCCTCCTCCCGCCCGGCCCAGCCCAGGACCCGTGGAACCCAGGAGGACTGGCAAAGTTCTCCTTCTCACTCTCCTTCTGAGTCAGCGCCCCTGCACCACGGAGGTGACTCAGCGGAGGCAAAGCCCCACACCACACCCCAGCCATCCCTGAAGAGAGGAGCTTCGCCCCAGGGCTGGGTTTCCCAGCGTCTGCCCTGCCCTGCCTGTGTCTCTCTCGGGCTCCCTGGGAAGAGGAGGCTGGAGGGATAGAGGAGGAGACAAGGAGCGGGAGGGGGCCACGTCTTCCAGATCTCTGTCCGCTGCAGCCCCACCCGCCAAGTCTAGCGTGGAGACAGCCAGAAATCCGGGGCGTCCCGTTATTTGACATTTGTTCAGGTGCTCATTTGTCCAACAAACATCTCCGAAGTGCCCACTCGGTGCCAGGTACTGGGCTGGGCTCGGGTGTGAGAGATGAATCAGACCGGGTGCCCGCTCCCCGGGGACTCCCAGGCTGCTAGAGGAGACATTCATGGAAACAAGTAATTAAAGACATAATGAAACTCTTTGAGATAAAAATACACGGGGTCTGTGAGCGAACACAGAAGGGCCACTGAGATGAGAAACTTAGCGTTTTACGTAAATTTAACTAGAGGGAGGACTCATGTGTCCCCGGCGTGGGGTGGGTGGTGGAAGGCCAGGGCGGGGTGTGATCCTGAGGGATGCTGAAGGCCCCACCCTCTGCCTGTGATCTTCCTTCCTGCCGCCAGCATTCCACTGTTCTTCTGGGAAGCGTTACCCCTATAAAATTCCGGACCAGGGAGAGGGCCCTCGGAATTCAGAAATCAGATTTGGATTCAAGGATCCATTTGTAGGCCTTGATCTGTAGCCCTCTTACTTTGTGACTGTGTGCAAGTCACTTGTCTCCTGAGCCTCAGTTTTCTCATCTGCCAAGTGGAGGACTGGATTTGAAGATAATTAAACTAGCTAGTATTTGCAGAACATTTGCTGTGTACCTGGCATTGCACCAAATTCTTTGCATGTGTTACCTCGTTCAGTTCTTACATCCGCCCCATGAGGTAAGTACTTTTAATAGAAGAAATCTCTTATCGAATGAGAGCAAAACCAGTGGTCTGTTACTAGAAAAAAAATACTTAAAGCAGGACATCTTATGATACATAAAATAGGCATTATATCGAACATAACTCGTGTACAAGTTATATTTATTAGATGATCTTTGGCTGAAGGGCCAAGGTTCTTTGAGACCTGGGCCTCTGGCCAAAGTCCCACCTTATTTTTCTCACATAAAACAAACTTGTTCAGCAGAGTTGATGGTCCCCATTTGGGTTTCTTTCAAGTGGAGGGAGACCTTAGAGATGCTTGTCAAGCAATCTGTAAGCAGAATCCTTCTGGATTTTTAAAAGCACCCCCCACCAAGTTTTAACCTACGCCTAATTCAACATGTTGCCAGTGGATTTTTAACAATTGTTTTCTTCAATCTTTTATGGTTGTCTTGCCCACACCTAACTGAGCATTTCTTTCTTTCTAGGACAGCTCTCCTTTATTGGATCTTTCCAAGGCCCTTTCTTAGTTTTCAGAGACACGCCAACTCTCTGTCCCACTCTCACTCATGTCGCATTGGTTTAGCAATTACAATTGGCAGCTACGGGTTCGGGGACAGGCCTCACCGAGCTAGCAGGACCCTTGATGGCACTGGGCAGTAGCCGGCCAGCCTGGCAACATTCGGAACATTGTGACAGCCATTAGTCTGCCTTTCAAAGGAAAGGAGAATGTTTATAAATCCAGAGAATTCGTTGAATGGAGGCCAGTTAAGGCAGTCTAAACTGTTTTGTTCCCATTTTACAGGTGAGGAGACAGGTGCATGGAGTCATTTCCCTGAGGCCACCCTAGGCTTGGCAGAGCTAGCGTTTGAACCTGGGCCTCTCTGGCCCCATGTCCTTCATCCCTACATTCTGCTGCCTCTTTAACACTCTGAGACCCTATGAACCTCTGGCTTCCCCGCTAGAAGGATTAAAGGGTGTTGTGATCTCCCACATGGGATTTGAGGTGTATTTAAAAATCTCGAGCACCGTACCTATATAAGAGTCAGGGGATAAGGAGTAAGGGGCCGTGTCTCCCTCAGGTCCATGTCCCCAAGCCCAGGGCTCAGGCCTATCTGTGCAGTTGGCTGGGAGCAGTTAGGGTGCGTTTGTCTTTTGGTGCATCCCGAGGACCTGCTCTGGAGCAGGCGCGGGGCTGGTCCTGGGCTATAATAGGGAGGAGAAGCAGCCGCCATCGCTGCCCTCAGAGCTCAGTCTGGCAGGATCCTTCCAATGCCTCCTATGTCCAAGCCTCCTCTGGCTCAGACTTCCTCTGGGGGCCACTGTGGATGTTAAATGTGCAAAGGAGGCAGATTTGGAGTCGGACATATCTGAGTTCTAATTCTTGTTCTGCCACTTACTAGCTGTGTGACCCTGGGCCATCGACAACCTCTCTGAGCCTCAGTGGGAGTGAGAAGGCCTCGCGGCAAACCCTCCGTGGGCAGCGCCCCCGAGGGCCCAGCACACAGCAGGGCCGGGAGGTGCTCAGCTGTGGACAGGGGACCGGGCGGGCAGCCCTGCGCAACTTCCGACCGTTGGTGGCTGTGGAGAGGGACGCGGTGAGCAGGGGAAATGAAAAGAGGCCAGACGCCATCCAGGCCGCAGCACGCAAGGGGCGCCTCACTGGGCCGCCCGTCCCCTCCCAGGCTCAGAAAGGGGAAGGCGGCCCAGACCGGGAAGTGGTCTGCCTCTGATGACCACCTCACGGGGACCGCGCCAGCCCGAGCAGGAAGTGGTCACCCCTTCCCACCCTCCACCCCAAGCCGGCCCTGCCTGAGCTCACACTTGGGAAACAGCTGGGCCCAAAAGTCCCTGTTCTCTGGTCTGTTCTGGGAGCCGGCTTTATTCTTAGAAACCCAGCTCGGCCTGGGGCCACTGTCTCTGTGGCTGGGGGTCTGCAGACCTGGCTTCTCGTCCCAGCTCTGCCACTTCCTTGCGCTGAGGCCTTGGCCAAGTTGCTTCCCTGTCTGGACCTGTTCCCCATCTGTGAAATGGGGCGATAATCCCCCACCTGCTGCCTCAGAGAATAAACATGGACAGTCCTAAAAGGTCAGGGCTGGAAAGTCCCCCAGGGCTCCTCTGGTCCAATATCTTTTCACGGATGAGGAGGCTGAGGCTGGAGAGGGAAGGGGATTGATCTTATTCCCACAGCCAGGTAGTAGCAGGGGTTTCTGAGGTTTTGGAAAGAGCACTGGATTGGGAGCCAGGACTAGGTCCAAGGCTTCACTCAGCCCCTTCCTTGCAGTGGGACCTTGGTCAAGTCAATCAGCCTTTCTGAGCCTTTTTCTGCAGAGAGGGAGCTAGCCTTACTTCTCAGGGTTCTGGTGGGGCTCACCTATAATGATGCACGTGGGGATGCTTTGCAGAATGTAATGCCCTGTGACCGTGAACAGCTTTTTAACTAGGGTGGAGGCAGACTGGAACCCAGATCTCAGGTTTCCTGCTCTTTGCTGCCCCCTGCCCGAGGCGCCACGTACAGGGAGTGCGGTCTGGGCCCCAGGAAGCTGCCTGGGGAGAGGACTTCTTTCCCTTTTCTCCCCTCACTTGGGTATCGGTAGCTAATCTCTTTCCCTGATTCCACTGAGTCACCGGAGGAGGCCGTGCTCCGGGAGGGGCCAGGTGTGAAGAACTCACTTTGCCCACATCAGTAGCCAGAGATGCTGTTACCACCAACACCCACCCCTTAGCTCGTGGCTTCTACCCACCAACTCCTCCTTTCCTGTAGGGTCCTCCTAGGACCCTGAGCCCAAGCAGATTCTGTGGTGGGGGCCAGAGGAATGGGCAGGCTGGATCAGACACGGGCAGCCCCCCTGGTGCCGCCTAGCACAGGCCACCCAGGCTCGGCTTGGGCTTCAGGAGAGAGGGCCTCAGACCAGGGAGTCCTGGATGACGGGGCTGGCAGAGGGGTTAGAGATTAGCCTATCCAGGGCACAGAGCTGGGGTCCAGGGACCTGAAGGAGAGCTGGAAACCCCCAGATCACACAGAGACTTGTGGTTATGTGGGCGGTTGTGTGTGTATGCGTGTGTGTGGTGACATGTATGTGGTTGAGTGTGTGTGTGGTTGTGTGTACATGTGTGTGGAGTTTTGGTTGCGTGTGTGTGGTTGCATGTGTGTGTGGTTGTGTGTGTGTCTGCATTTCCTGAGGGGAGGGTCCAGATTTCATTAAATTTTCAAAGCAAAATTTTAAAGGTCAGGACCAATGCGCTTTCTCCCCTTTCTCATTTCACAGAAGAAGAAACTGAAGCAGAGAGACATGAAGTATCTCACAGCCTTTATAACCAGGATGAGGTGGGGTACTTAGTGCTTCGATTATGACCTCCTTTTCCTGACTCAAAAATAGTTCCTAGGAAGTTCAGAGGGAATCTGTATCCCGTCCCCTTGTCCCAGGACTTTGAGGGTGGCTGAGGCTTGAGGAGATTGGGAGAGAGGAAAGTTAGGTCAGGTCCCCTGTGCCAAGCCCCAGAGCTCCTGCCAGCACCACCACCAGCAGCACCACCACCAATATCACCATCAGCACCACCATCAGCACCATCATCAGTATTATTAACAGTGCTACTATCAGCATCACCATCAGCATCACCACTTCAGCATCACCATCAGCACCATCACCAGCATCACCGCCGTCAGCACCATCATCAGTATTATTAACAGTGCTACTATCAGCATCACCATCAGCACCATTACCAGCATCACCGCCGTCAGCACCATCATCAGTATTATTAACAGTGCTACTATCAGCATCACCATTAGCAGCACCACTTCAGCATCACCATCAGCATCACCATCAGCACAGGATCTGCCTTACAGGCCGGGTCAGTCACCTTGTTTCCACCATCACCCTGCCTCTGTTGATGGCAGTTGGGATGCCCAGCTCAGGCCTCATCTAGAGCCATGCGGGGCCAGCCCAAGGGTGGGATGAAAACAAGGGTGGGGCCATTCTGAATTGAAGATGCCCATTGCAAAATGAGCTCAACTGACCTGACCCTCATATAAGACCCCCTTAGAGACAGGTTGTACAGGCAAGCTCTTATCCAATTAAGATTGGAAATATGTGCATGTTGTTCCTTTCATCTTTCCACAAATATGTTTTCATTATTATTGTAGCTGACACCTATCCAGAAATGACTGGGCACTGCTCTAAGTACTTTAGATGTATGAATTACTTCAACCCTTTCAGCAACCCTATGAGGTGGGTAGTATTATTATCCCTATCTTATTGCTGGGAAAACAAAGGTACTGAAGAAGTCCAAGGTCAGACACCTAGTAAATGGCAAGGCCAAGATTTGAACCCAAGCATCGTCACACACCAGAGTTCATGCTCTTAGCCACTACACTACAGTATCAGATCAGAGAAGTACAGAGCAGGCCAAAGAAAACCCCAGATGTGCAACCCCTGCAAATGACTGTGATCTCTTTGAAGGCATGGGCCATATTGTTTTCATTGCTCTGTTCTCAGGGCCTGACACTAGGCCTGGTATACAGAAGGACCTCAGTAAATGTTGGCCAAGTGTCAATTGACAGTACTGGCCTCCCAAGCCTTCCCCAGCTTCTGCTTCTTCCTCCTCTGAACCACACTTGAGGGCTGTCCCTGAAGCTGTAGTTCTTTTTCCAGCAAACAGAGGGCAGCATGTACAATAAGGCAAGACCCTCTTCCAGGTGTCAGGAAGAAGGAATTGGGAGGAAAAGGAAGAAATACTTTGTGGCCGGCAGGAGCACAGTTATTGATTAAAAACAAATGGAGACAAACCCTGGGTCCCACAACATGATAGGATGCCACGGCTGGTGTTCTTAATTTGACAGCTGAGGAAACTGAGGTCCAGAGAGGGAGAGGTTCTTGCCCAAGATCACACAGCATGTGAGCAGCAGACCTTGAAATCCAGGTCTCCCGGCTCTTTCTCCACTAGAATGGTAGAAATAGCTGACAGGTTGGGGTATGGACCAGGCCTCCCCTTGTCTGTCAGGAGAATAACAGATGTTAAAAGTTACCAACCAGGGGCAGCTCTTTGTGCACATAGCCAGGCCGCCCCCTGGTGGCTGTAACTGTCATGTACCCAGAAGCACAGTCACGATTTTGTCAATCCATCAGCCAATAGGATGCATCTCCACCTTACTGGCCCTCGGCCTGGCCTCAGGCTGTTGGGAAGACAAGAGACCAAGAGGATCAGGGTCTAGTCCTTCCGGGGACTTACAGTCCAACAAATGAGGCAGGATGGCCCATGGAGCAGAGCAGAGAGCATGTGTGCCTGAGTCCCAGGGATCACAGCCATGGCCACCTGTGCACCCAGCACCGTGGATGCCCCATCCCTTTGAGGACAACGTCATCCCATAGGGTAGCTACTCATAGTCTCCCATTGACTGTTAGGAAACTGAGGCTCAGAGACAGGACACAATTGTGTATGAAGCCACAAAGCCAGGAATAGAGGAGCTGGGAAGTGAAGCCCAAACTGGCAGTTTCCAAGTCTAAGGCTTATTCAACTTCCCCCACGTGATAACCACGGCGGCTCTGAGCAAGTGCAGTCAGCTTGGACTGGAGTGGTCTTGGAAGGCTCCTGTGAGGAGGCGAGGCCCACCATCCCAAAGGCCAGACCTAATTCCTTATGGCTACATCACCCATCAATAATGATTAAAATCACCATGACAGAAAATATCATCAATTAAGTATTTAGTGCTGGGTGCTGTGGTTTAAGTGCTTTCCATGAGTCAGTTATTCATTCATTCATTCACTTAAATATTGATCAAGCATCTTCTATGCTTCTATGTTTTAGGTACCAAGATCACAACAGTGAACAAAGCATAGAGAAATTCCTGCCCTTGTGAAACTTGTATTCCAGACAAGGGAGAAAGGTATATTATAAATCATTATAATATATATAATTAAAATATATAGTGTGGCAGGTGGTGATAACTTCTGGAGAAAAATTAAGTAGGGAAGAAGGAGAGAGAGCATTTGGGGAGGGAGGCGGAATCCCCCAGTATGACATTCGAGCAGAAAGCTGAAGGAGGGGAGGAAGTGAGCCATGGGGGTGTCTGAGGGAAGGGTGTCCAGGCAGAGGGAACAGAGTGCAAAGGCTCTGAGGCAACTGTCTCGTTGATTCATCTCAATCAACCTTGAGTTATAAACCACCGCTGTTCCCGTTTCCTGGTTAGGGAACACTTTCCCAGTCTGGTAGGGAAGAGGCAGGACAGATGGAGCAACTGAGGCCAGGAAGGTCATGCCCAACATCACATAGTGAGTCAGTACCAGAGCTGAGATCCAAACCCTGTCTTCTGCCTCCCATACCAAGGCTCTTTAGAGGGTCTCTAGTGTCTAAAGGGATACATCACATCCAGCACCCCCAGAGATCACAGCCCCCAAAGAACAAGGGCAGGATGCATGCTCCGGAAGGGCTAATCAACCAAGGGTAGGAGCTGGAGCCCAGCCTGGTGGATGCAGAGCTGGAGTTAGTGGCCATGATAAGCCATAGTGGGACCGAGGGTCAGACAGGCCCAGCCTCCCTGCCACCCTTTCCAGTGTTTCTCCATCCCAAGGAGAGGCTCTCCTACTTGGATGGGGTTGTATCTCAAACCCACTTGGCAGGGAGGGTAGCTGAGGAATATCAGTGACTAATCTTAGCCTGACCAGCCACTGCCCAGAAACCCGAGGTCAGTCTGTGGTTGGGATCAGAGGTCAGCCTGGGTCTGAGGTTTGTGGTTGGATCAGGGGTCAGTCTATAGCTGGGGTCAGTCTGTGGCTGGGATCAAAAGTCAGTCTGTGGCCAGGTCAAGAGTCAGTATATGGTTTGGCTCAGGGGTCAGACTGTGACAGGGACAGCGTCAGTCTGTGTTCAAATCAGGACTCCATTCATCACCAAGGTCAAAGACCAGATGGGCCAAGGTCAGGGTTCAGTCATGGCCAGAGCTGGGAGTGTAGGTCTGTGGAACAAAGGCTGCCAACTGAGCTGCACTGGGCCAAAGTCTGACCTCAGAGTCAGGCGGGGACAAATCATCAGGTGCTCTAACCACTGAGCCCCAGCCCTGCCAAGTAGAGTGCTGGGCAGAGGGGACAAGTCAGTCCCCTCCATCCCCCATGTCAGCCTTAGCAAGTCTAGGCAGTCTAGCCCAAAGCCTCCCCCTTTTCCAACAACTTGAGGGACTTGACTGATCTCACACCCACCCACCCCCATCCAACAGATGAAGAAATGAAGCCCAGAGAGAGCCAGGATCTGTCCAAAGTCATTCTGAGGATGAGGGTACAGCAAGGACCAGAACCTGACACTCCTGACATCCCTGGGCTTTCCTCATCTGAGCCTGAGATAGGGTCACCACCTGCTCAGTCAATGCTTGGGGAAGGGAGATTTGAGTCACTGCACAGGCCCTGTGGAGAGGCATCTGGGCAGAAAAGGGGAAAGCAAAAGCCACAACTAGGAATCAGGGGCTCTTGGGTTCTCTTCTTATAGATTGACTTAGTCTGTGACTTCAGAGAGATCTGTTTATTTGCTTGTTCATTGATTGGCTTATTCAACAAATAAAAAACTGCAGAGAACTTCCCTGGACCTCCATTTCCTCATCTGTAAAATGGGCAGAATGCCCTTTCCAGGACTGTTGTGGGAATCACATGAGAAAACAGGTGGGCAACACATAGTTACTGAGCACACAGTGTAGAGGTTGTGGCAGGTACCATCAGTGCCTCATCCATTTCCCCACTCTCTGTGCATACCAACCTGATAGTCTGGAAGTCCCCACCTGACAGCTTTCCCTGTGTCACAAGTGTGGGGCAAGCCAGAGTGCCTGGCAGTTGGCACTCCCCTGGGAGTGGTTCTCAATCGATGATTGGCAAAGCCAGCTCCTGCCTCCCGGTGGGGTGAATCTAAGGCTTGTCATGAACTGTCCCCACACTCCCCAGCAGGCTGGGTCCCATCGCCCACACCAGTAACTTTCTGGATGATGCCTTCCTTGGTGACAATCCCTCGCTCTCACTTCCTGACTCCCCTGCAAGAGCTCCCTGGGTCATGGCTCACGGGAACCATCTGCACCTCACGTCCTAGTTTTAGAGCCCGCTTTGGATCAGCCCAGCCTAAGGCGCGAGTACATCACATACACGGAGAGGTCAGTCTCACTGCCCCATTCTACAGAAACCAAGGCTCAGAAAGTTTAAGCAAATAAATGGCAGATCTGGGATTCCTCTCCAGGACTGTCTGTCTCCAGAGCCAACACTCAATTCCAATGTTATTCAGGGACCTCCCTAATAGTGGAAGGAGAAGCAAGGACTCAGTATAGACGGAGGTAAGTGCTGGTGACAGTGTTGTCATACTGGTAACAGTCCCTCAGCAAGCTGAGAACGCTTCACTGGGGGCATGAGACTTGAGCTGGATGTTGAAGGATGCATAGGAGTTTTCTAGGGGGTGATAAAAGAGAATGCACTCCAGGCAGAAGGAAGAGGATGCACAAAGGCTCAGAGGCACGGAGGAGGATGTCACGTTTAGAGAATGCCAGAAAGCAACAGGGCTGTGTGCAATGTGATGCATTCAGGGGAGTGGTAGGAACCTTTGCTGCAGGGTGGGGACCTGCACGACAGGTGGTGAACTGGGTGCCACTGTGCTCAGAAGGCACCAGAGGACCAGCAGAAGCTTGAATCAGGAGCACGATCTGGTCAGATGGGTGGCTCTGGTAGCAATATGAAGGGGCTAGTGCTTGATGCATAGTATATGCTCAACACAGATGTGTTCTTAACTATTAATCTTTTATTTTACGATTTGAGCTTTTGTATGTTGCTTTGAAAACCTTTACCCAATGTCATGAATAAACATTTGCTTCTAAAAATTTCAAATTTTGTTCTTTCATATTTAGGGCTTTAAATCATTTGAAATTTATGTTTCTGTTTGGTATGGGGTAGGGATCTCACTTTACCTTTTCTATCTGAATAGCCAGTTGACCTAACACCATTTCCTTATTAAATAGCTTGCTCCATAAAGGCTGATTTCTGCCATATGCTAAGTCCCATTTGTAAGTGGATGTATTTATAGGCTCCCTCTTCCATTGTTTAATCCTCCTTCTTTAATTACTATAGCTTTATAATAAGTCATGGTATCTAAAAAAACAAGTCCTTCTTTATTCTTCAAAATTGTGTTGGTGCATTAGTTTCCTATTGCTGTTGTAACAAATTACCACAAATGTAGTGTCTTAAACAACACAAATTTCTTCTCTTACAGTCTTGGAGGTCAGAAGTCTGAAATCAGTTTCACTGGGCTAAAGGCAAGGTGTCAACAGGACTGCATTCCGTTTTGGAGGCTCTGAGGGAGAATCCGATCGCTTGCATTTTTCAGGTTCTAATGACCACCTGTATTCCTTGGCTTGTGGCCCCTTTCTCCATCCTCAAAGTGCATCACTCCAATTTCTGCTTCTGTCATCACGTCACCTTTTCCTCTAATTTGACTCCTCCTGTGTCCCTCTTGTAAGGATAATCTGGAATAATCTCCCCACCTCAAGATCCCTAATCACATCTGCAGAGTCTCAGGTATGGGTGAGACCCTGGACAGGATCCCTCCTGGGGCAAAATTCCCTCCATCTGTAAAACTAGAAAAGAAATCCTCTGCTTCCAAAATACAAAGGTGGTACAGGCATAAGATTCAGGTTATAGACGTTCCCATTCAAAATGGGAGAAAATGGAAGGGAATAAAGAATCACCAGTCTCTAGCAATTTTGAAATCCAATGAGGCAAATCCACTAGGTGGCAGGGCCTGGGAAAAACCCTCTATGGTTTGCAGTTCTGCCCTCCATATGCAAAACAACAAGAAGACAACCATAAAAACTTCAAACCTTACTTCACACCATATATAAAAATAACCTCAAAATGAATTATAGACCTAAAGAAGCATTGCTAAGTAAAAAAGCAGGCGCAAAAGAGTACATAGTGTATGATTCAACGTATACGAAATTCTAGAAAGGACAAAGTTATAGTGACAGAAAGCAGATCAATGATTGCCAGTGGTGGGGGAATGGGAGGAGGGATTTGATTGATAACAAAGGGTGGGAGGTAACTTTGTGGGGTGATGGAAATATTCCATATCTTGTTTGTGATGATGGTTCACAACTGTAGAGAGAAAGAAAGAAAGAAAGAGAGAGAGAGAAAGAAAGAAAGAAAGAAAGAAAAAGAAAGGAAGGAAGGAAGAAAGGGAGAAAGAAAGAATAGGAAAGAAAGAAGGAAAGAGGGAGGGAGGGAGGAAGAAAAAGAAAGAGAAGGAAAGAAAGAGGGGAGGAGGGAGGAAGGAAGGAAGGGAAGAGGGAAGAGAGGAGGGAGGAGAGGTAGGGAAGGGGAGGGAGGGATGGGGAAATGAAGGAGGGAAGAGTCAGATCTAACAGGCCTCGGGTGGGGCGTGGCCGCCATCAGTCAGAGGGGCCAGCAGAGCCCCCTGGACAGGTCTACTGGAGTTTTGGCCCCTAAACTGCTGGGGAAGTCATATCCTGCCCTCACCTTTCTAGAACAGAAAAGTGATCAGAACGCCTGGATTTGTGTCCTGGACGTCTCATCAAGCAGTCGAGTCCCCTTAGCAAGCTCTTGCCTCCTGCTTTGTCTCGGTTTCCTCGAGGGCAGGGATTTTAGTCTGTGCCCAACTCCAGCAGTGCCTGGCACGTAGCACATGCTCCATACACGTGAGCGTTCGTGTTCTTCTCATTTTGTTTCTAAGCAAATGGAGGGTAGGGCGCATAGCCCAGCTCACTCAGCAGAGGGGCAGAACCACAGTCCAGCCCCACACAATTTGGCCCCAAAGCCCAGCTGTTCGACCATCACATGGACTGCCCGGCGTGGGGTCCCTGGGGGCTCAGCTCAGGCCGCCACCTTCAGAGAGGCAGGCCTTCGGTGGGCACTAATCCACATCGGTCTCGGGTGGCTTCTGGTGGCTTCTGATTCTCTCTGGTCAAGAAGCTGCCTCTGCTCACCACACACAGGCCTCTAGTGGGCCCTCATTTCCCCTTTACAGTAGGCACGAATAGCTCAGGCTCTGGAGACTGGCAGCCTGGGTTCAAATCCTGGCTCTGCTGTTGCTTCTCTGTGTGTCCTTGGGCAGGGACCTCAATCCATGCCTCAGTTTCTTCACCTGTAAAGAAGGGAGAATGGTATTACCTAGTCCAAGAATAGTGAGGATTCAATAAGTGAACCCGGGCAGAACGCTGAGAGCAGTGTGTGGGCCTGATGAGTGCTGGCCATTGTCACTGTTAACCACCAGCGCAGGGCACCTGGCCCGTTGCGTCCTCTTGTCCTTCCAAAGCCCCAGGCCCCTGCCCACCGGGCTCAGCGGAGACTGACTGCTTTCCCAGAGGGCTGGCCCAGCCCCTCCCACCCCATCTCAGAGCCCTGCCCACCCAGGGGGCTCAGGCACTGTCCTCAATCAATATGCCCAGCTGATTGTGGCTTTGGGGTCTCGACCACAGATCCAGCCGGGGCTGGGAGCCGGTGGAGGTGACAGTGGAGGAGAGTGTGAGCCGGGTTCCCAAGTACCCCAGGGCCACTGCTGTGGGTCCAGAGCAGGCTTTGCTCTGCTGACACCAGCCCTCGCCCCCGGGGTTGAGGGTAGAGACGGGTCAGGGATGGGCGCAGGCAGAGGGCAGGGGTGCCATGACCAGTCTCAGCTGCACCAGTGCCTTGCTGGGTGATCTTTGCCAGGCCACTTCTCTCTGTGCCTCCTTTCCTTTTGTAAAATGGAGGGAATGGGAGTGGCGGCAAGCCCAGGCCCCTCTGTCTCAAGCGCTATTATAAGAGCAAAGGATCGGGGTTCTGTCTGGTGCTGAGAGCTGGGCCCTGTGGTACGTGCTTTACATGGACTGTCTCATGGCAGCCCATTTTGCAGATGAGGAGAGTGAGGCTAAGATGTTCCTAAGAGCTTTCTCTTTGGGGAGGTCAGTTTCACCATGAAGCACATTTCAGAAGGCTCGGGAAAGTGATCAGCCTGGCCTACAGGCTCCCTGAAGGAGGCCAGGTCCCAGTTTTAGGAAGAAATTATTTTCTTCTTAGGCCAACCTCAGCAAAGACTTTGCCCTGCCCAAGCCCCTTTCTTCACCTGGAAATCAATGTGGGGCTACTTTTTTTCTACTTCCTGTTTTTCACAACTGACACCAGAGGGGCAATCCAGGATGTTTTCTGGAGAATGCTGGCTCCCACTCCCAGCCCACCTCTGCTGCAGCAGCCACAGCTCTGCTCCGATCTGCCCACCCACCTCCCATGGTATCAGGGGAGTGTTTATAGAAACCCTTGCCCAGTTTGGGTATCCCTCAGAGCAGCTGCATCTTGGCAAAGGCTTGACGCCAGCACATTCTTTGGGGAAGGGGCTGTAGAGCCCGCTGACTCCAGGGCTGGAGCAGGAGCTTCGACATCACAGCCTTGGCCCCTGAGCAAGGCTGGCCCTCATCCCGACCCCCATCCAGCTACTTCCTGCAGTCTCACTACTGCACACACCACCAAACCTCGTCCAGGGTGAGGCCGGCGGGGCCCAGACCCAAACCCACAGCAGCGCAGCTTCCTGGGAAGGCAGCATTTCCTGAGCACCAGCTCTTTAGAGGACACTTTCAAAGTCCCCATCCAGTCCCCACTCAGCATGAAACCCTGTCACCCCAGCCTAGCCCTCTGTGTGGTCATCTGAGACACTGAACCCATAATACTAACATGGTTAGGGAGTTGGGGTGGGAGAGGCTCCAACCCTTAGTAAATATCACTGCTGCACGAAGCACTTTAAATGCATCATCTCATTTTAATCCCAAACAAGCCTATGAGAGAGGTGCTGCTATTAACCCCATTTTACAGATGATGGAAACTGAGGCTCAGAAAGGTTAAGTAACTTACCCAACATCATCCAGCTAGAAAGTGGAGGGGCCAGGATAAGAACCCACTTACTACAAGACATTGGCCCCTCCAGGCAGAGCCCAGTGCCCCCCGCCCCCTGCTGCCCCCCTCTGATTTCTCCCTGGACGCATCTCATTCTACCCCTGGAGACCTGTCCTGAGTGGCAGTGGCAGCACTGGACTGCGCACACAGCCAGAGTGTATGTGTGTGGCGGGGGAGTGCTGTCACCCCTCCACCCAGCCCTGCAAGACCTCCCTTCCTCCCCTTGCCCTGCTCAGACCAGGGCTCCCCGCTCCTAGAGGAGCACTATCTGGGTGCCCTCTGCACCCTCACATCCCCAGCTTCCATCCTGCCATTCAGAGCTGGGCTGTCCATCCCAAGGTCCCCTCGGGATTCTGTTTGCTTCCAATTCCCAGGCCACCAGCAGATCTATTACTCATCTCATTCCTATGATTCATTTATTCAGTGGGTTTAGGGGCAGTCAGGAGGCCCTAGGGACTCGGGAGTGAATGGATTGGCCAAGGCCCAGGCCCAGCCTCTCTGCGCACATTAATGCCTCATCAGGTCTCTGGAAAGGTCAGCGCTGTGGAGGCCTTGGGCTGCATGTGGCTGCTGTGGTCAGTCCTGGGGCAGGAGCCAGTGTCCAAGGCCACATCTACCTGCCCTGGCATCAGCCCCTGGTCACCAGAAAAGGCTGGGAGAGGAGGAGGAGGAACTGGGGGTAGGTAAGCCCCTTGGGGGTCCCCTAGTTACCCAGAAACCCCAGGGATAGGCAGGACCAGCCCTCTGGACAAACCCCCACCTACACATAGTCTCCCACACCCCTCCTTTCCTGGCCCCTGAGACATGGAGGCAGCAGGAAGGGTGGCAGAAGGACCCAAGATGTCCTTCTTGATCTTGATCTTCACCCAAGATGTGAAGTTCAAATATGAACGGTCAGCCACAAGCACCCCTCCCCCCATGACCATGACAATCACCGAGGCCCACGGGCACCCACACCCCTCCTTGCTGCCCTTGCTGTTTTCATTTGCCACTCACCACCCACTCTCAAGGTCCCTATGTTGTGAAGGCACCCCAAGCCTTGGGAGTTAAGAGTAACAGCCCCCTTCATACCTTCCCTACAAGTCCTTTTGCTCCTCCTTGGAGGTGACCCCTATGAACAGCTCGGCATCTACTCTACGGACCCTTTTCTGTGCATTTATAAAACCTGTGTAGATATTATTTAGCTCTTCACATACCATACACAGTTTTCTCTGACTTGCCTTTTTTTGAAGTCGCATGGATATCTTCCCGTATTTGTGTCTACAGATCTGTCACCATCATGATTAGCTGCTGCAGATTTTATGCTGCAAACAAGACAAAACAGAAAAGCAAAAGCATCCATATGCCATAGCTTTTTTCTTAAGTACATAAATTAAGAAGTAAAAGCCCCCAAATATGCTGTGCCTTTGGTATCCTTTTCCTAAGATTATCGAGTCTCTGCTGTATAGGAGGTATCTGCCCTGTCAGACATACACAAGCACTTCCTTACACGTCAGAACCACGCTGCTCCAATTGCTCTGTGATTAGCTTTTCTATTTAGCAGTGTGTCTTGGAGGTTTCTCCAGATTCATGTATTCTGATGTTACTTGATGCTGTTCAACTGCTGAATATCACTCCATTGTACGGATATACCATGTCATACCCACTATTCCCATTCTGATGGGCACTTCAGTTAGTTCCAAGCCTTTGCTATTGCTGAAATGAATAGCCTTCCATATATGTTGTCTCTGTGTCCTCCTTCTGAGGTCTGAAGTCTGAGGAGCTGGGGATGACTTGGCGGCGGGGGATGGTCAGGACGTAAGGCCGCATTTCCCATAGCACACACACCCACAACCCTGCCTCCTCAGCCGGTGGGGACTCAGCAAGCCTCGGGGTCTACAGATAAACAGGAGAGCTCCTTGGTCCACATTTAGCAAGCATGTTACAGAGCTGCATCGCTCACGGTGACAACAGCCCTGGTTTGGGGGCGGCAGAAGCAGCTTCTGTGTCCCTCCCCTGGCATCCCCTTGCCCAGCTGCCCCTTACCATCCTTCCTCCAGCAATGTGGTCACCTGGAGCGGGAGGGGGACCACAGCCCTTCTGGATAGCCCTGGCTAGGCCTTAGAGGCCAATCTGACAAGGTGGGGGCTCCCAGGCATGGTCTCTGGGGTCTGGGTAGCTGTTCAGCTGCTTTTCTGTCCAATCGCATCAAACTGCTGCAAAGCTAAAACGCTCTAAAACCGAAGCAGGAAAATTGGATCCGCTATTGATCCTCATTGCTGGGTGACTTCTGTGACCCGTGTTAGCCACAACCCAGCCAATAGCAACGGCCCTAAAAACAAAGAGTGTTTGTAATAGGGGGAGAGAAGGAGATGAAGGTAAAGACCGGACCGAGGTGGGGGACAAGGGGACCTTTCCTTTGCCCCCAGAAAACTTTGCAGGAAAAAGATTGGCAGGAAAAAAGCAGTGGGAGGAGGGCAGCCGTGGGAACCTCTGGGACCTCCATTTCCACGGGTCTTGGGGAAACGACCTCAGGCCATTTTTGTGCCATATCTGCAGTTCCAGCAACCAGCCTACTATGTGCAGGGCCCGGGGTGTTCTTTAAAGTGTATAATGTCCTGTGCATGTTAAAATTCATGTTCCAGAAACAGAATCCGGGGTAGTCAGGGCCAGGGCCTTGGAGAGTAAAAAGGCTGACAGTAACCAAGCTGGCTCGGAGAAATATGGGTTCCTGACTCACCCTGGAGACTCTGATTTGGCATGTCTGGGGCAGGGCACGTCTTGGGTGGGGTCTGAGCACATGTATTGTAAAAAAGTTTCCAAGCTCAAGATCCTTACTTTCCAACGCAGCTGTGTTCTCTGGAGTCTTGGGAGCGGCGGAGGGACCCAGGGTTCCTTCAGGGGTGAGGGGGCTGAGCGGGTGGAACTCCAGGCTCCTTAGCTCTCCAACAGGGGTGCCGTCTTTCTCATCTTTTCTTGTGCATTCCCCTGGGTGGATGACATCTTCAACTGACCGTAAGACACACCATGGTTTTATGTCCCTTGAAGAAAAGCATTGCCAGTTAAACGAAGACAAACTGTGGATTATAAAATGCATCTCAACCTCCGAGATGTTAAATGTGAAATGTGGATTCTAGAATCCACAAAATAGTGGTATGGTGGTCACGCCCTTCAGTGACATCTTACAAATCTTAGGGAAGTGTTCTTACCTCTTCCAGGTGACCCTCAAGGCCCCAGGTACTCTGGCCCCACCCACATCCCCAGCCAACTCCCCCACAAATTCTCCCCTTCTCTGTGCTCCAGCCCCTCAGGTGAGCCACCTTCTTTCTTCTTTCAGGCCCTTGTATCCTCCTTGTTCCCTCCTACCAGAGGGCCTTTGCACAGGCTATACACTCTTCCTTTTCCTTTTTAACCTGCTCATTCTGAAAACAAAGCTCAATGGCCACTTCCTTAGGAAGACCCTCTCTGACCATCTTTGTTAGCTCACAGCCTCCCACACACACACACCACCACCATCGTACAGTCTCGTGGCCTCTCCACAGTGCTGGTCCCAGCTGTAATCTCACCTTGTTGTGTGTGATTAGGTGGTGAATGCGGGACTACCCTGTCCGACTGTGAATCTCATGCAAGTAGGGACTGCCCTGGCTTGACTTGCTACTGAATCCCTTGCATCTAGCACTCTGCCTGGCACATGGTAGGTTCACAGCAATCTACACGGGCTGGTACCTGTCCCCTCCTACGTGGGGCTCCAGGTTTCAGTGCCTTGAAGGGGCAAAGTCTGAGGGGCAGCCTGGGAGAGAGACCTCACTGTCCCATGCTGGCCTCATCGACTTGGTCACGGGGATGGGGAGCCGGCAGCTGACGCAGATGCCTGAGTGACGGTTGCCCCCATTCCTCCGCCCCGGCTTCCTCGCTGGGTCTCAGCCCAGCAACCTGTGCTCAGCTGCCCTGTGGAGCTCAGTTCTGCTTTCCTGCCCCTCCTCACCCCCACCTCCACCTGCCGTTCACTCAGGAAACCAAACCAGAGACAGACAAAGGAGAGGGGCAAGGACCACCTGCCTGTCTGTCCACCAAGCTAGCCGGACAAGGAGGAATCTAGGACATGACCAAGGAGAGACGAATCTGGAAAATGCATTATCAAGAGCCTGGGATTTGGAGTCAGGCTCTCTGGGTTTGAATCACTGCCCCACAAGGGGCAAATTCTTTCAACTTCTCTGAGCCTCAATTTCTTTATCTGTCAAATGGGGATTACAGGAGCAGCTTTGCAGGGTGGTTTTGAGGGCTGCATAGGGCAATGGACTTGACTGAGTGCCTCCTCAGTAAGCACCAGTGGCAGGGAAGTGCTTAGAACACGGTCTCACACTGTGGCAGTGCTGTTGTTACCCTGTCTGGGGGCCAAGGTCAAGCCCCCAGGGCCTGCTGTGTTCTCATCGACCTGGCTGCCCTCATTGATCTGGCCAGGGCCCCCTTGGGAGCCCTTTCTATGTGGACCCACTGACCTCTGCCCTTGGGTGGCTGCCCTTTGCCAAGTTCACGGTCTGGAGCAGCCGGCCAGCTGGACCTCCTGCTAATGAGCCCCTCGCCCTGCCCAGACCAGCTTCCCCCACTCTGCGTCCATCCCTGACCTTCCCGGGAAGTTCCCTCCTCCACTCCTGCCTCTACCGTAACTGCTGCTGCCTGCCCTGTGTGCTCCTGTCTCTGGCTAGACCTCATCTGCAGACCCTGAACCCCAGCCTCTCCCCCTCTGACAGGTGTGTTTCAGTGCCAGGGCTGTGGACTGGACAGGTGGTCTGGGTTCAAAGCTTGACTTGGCCACTTCCTAGCTGTTATGGACCTAATGTTTGTGTCCTCTGCCCCCCAAAATTCATATGTTGAAGCCCTAACCCCTAATATGGCTGTATTTGGAGAGGGGACATCTAAGGAAGCTGCATCATCTCCCAGCTGCTTTCCAATGTCCCTTTCTCGGCTTTCGCCCACACGTGGCGTGAAAAACTGCCTCGGGAACTCCTTTAGTGCACACGGGCAGGGATGCTGAGGACACCAGCCGCCCATCACTGAGCGCCCCTCCCCCAGACTGCCCCGAGGAGCCGGTGGGTTTCCTCCTTTCTGACACCAATGCTGATGTAACTGACCACGTCTTCGTTTTTGCCTTGGCTTCTGGGAAGCTCAAAGTCAAATTTGGAACTCAACCTGAGCAACTATCTGGCCCTTCTCTGTGAGTTTGACTGTCTATTTCTGTTTCTATGTTCCTATTTCCCAACTCTCTGTTTCTACCTTTCCCTCCCTCCCTCTCTCCCTCCCTCCCTCCTCCCTCCCTCCCTCCTCCCTCCCTCTCTCCCTCCCACCCTCCTCCCTCCCTCCCTCTCTCCCTCCCTCCCTCCTCCCTCCCACCCTCCTCCCTCCCTCTCTCCCTCCCACCCTCCTCCCTCCCTCCCTCCCTCCTTTCCCTCCCTCCCTCCCTCCCTTCTTTCCTTCTTCCCTTCCTTCCTCATGTGTGCTACGTCCCTGCCCTTGGAGCCTGCTCTGGAGCAGGGAGGATAAACACATGAAATGAAGAATCTCAAACATAATTATATAATTATAATAAGATAAGCAGGATCAGGTGGCAGGACCACCTTCCAGGGGCTTCACAGCGTCAGGGTTTGGGGAAGGCTTTCCCAGAGGCACAGCCCTGGAGCTGAGGTCTGAGGGGTATGTAGAAATGTGTGGGTAAGGCACAGGGAGCAGAGGGTGGCAGCGAGCCCTGTGCTGAGAAGATGCTTTTTGAGCTGGAGGACTGAGGAGCTCGGGCCCGGGGCCCAGAGCACAGAGCTCCAGGGCAGAGTGGCTGCGGAGAGGGAGGTCAAAGATGCGGGTAGGGGGCTTCCCTGGTGGTGCAGTGGTTGAGAGTCTGCCTGCTAATGCAGGGGACATGGGTTCGAGCCCTGGTCTGGGAAGATCCCACATGCCGCAGAGCAACTGGGCCCGTGCGCCACAACTACTGAGCCTGCGCGTCTGGAGCCTGTGCTCCGCAACAAGAGAGGCCACGATAGTGAGAGGCCCGTGCACCGCGATGAAGAGTGGCCCCCGCTTGCCGCAACTAGAGAAAGCCCTCGCACAGAAACGAAGACCCAACACAGCCATAAATAAATAAATAAATAAATTTATTAAAAAAAAAAAGATGTGGGTAGGGCCAACCTCGCAGGGCCTGGAAGGCTGTGGTTTATCCAGAGAGCAGAGGCTAAAATGATATCGTTACATGACGTGTAACAAGGTGTGTGCTCTAGTGGTAAGTATAAAGCCCCTGTTGAAATGCAGAATCTAGACTGGCAGAGCCGTGCTGATGGGAATGAGTCTCCTAGATCGCTTTCTTCCTGGGAAAAGCAGAAACCTTGCCTCCTTTGGGGGATAATGACAGTTTGTCTGGGTTTGGTGAAGGCATGGGAGGAAATCAGAGGCTGAGAAGGGGTGGGGGAGGGGTGGGGGAGGCATCCCTGAAAGGAGAAAGCAGTCCGGAAGATTCTAGTGCTGGTTCGGCTTGTGGCCTTGAGAAAGTCCCGTCGCCCTTCTGAGCCTCGGTTTCCTTCTGTGGATGGTGGAAGGGGCTCCACAAGGGTCCCACCAGTCAAAGCTTTATGCCTTGACAGTGAACCGCGAAGCTGGTCAGACAGAGCCCCCTGACAAAAGGCGTCCTCGCCAAGTCCAAGATCAGGGTCCCCAGAGTGCCTCCACCCCAGCCATTGCCCAGCCCCTGACCCGCCCTCCCCAGAAGTGGGGAATGGCGACAGAGAGTCTTGGTAAGCCATTAGGGCCTGGGCTCCGTCACAGATTTAATGACGTTGTGTTGCTTTAAAAGCCAGCACTGCAATCCTGCCCTCGTGCTCCCCGGAGAAAACCCTGTCCAGGGCAGCAGGGCCCCGTCCCCGCACCACTGGGGGCAGGAGGCCTCTCAGCCTGCCCCAGTCCCCAGGCCAGGTCTCTCCAGATGTGGCTTAAGAATCTCTTCTGGGTCAGACACCTCCAGAGTCAGCATCGCTTCTTGGGAGGGAGGCTGTGCTGGCGTTTGACCTCAATGTTGGGTCAAGGGGGTGAAGCAGAGGGAGGAAGTGATGGAAGGAAGAAGTCTGCGTCCTGGAACTGGCTCTGGCTGTAATTTGCTGTGTGCCTTTGGGTAGGTCACTTCCCACTTCTAAGCCTCAGTTTTCCCATCTGTAAAATGAACGTGTTAGCTTGGCCCTGTGATAAGCAGAGGCCAGGGTGGGATTAGATATGCAAGAGATTCACTGGGGGAAGCAGCTGGGAAGCCTAACAGGGAGAGGGAGCAGTGGGCAGGAAGGGCCCCCAGAGCAGGACACAGGCCTGACACCTCCGTTGTGCTCAGGTATCGTGTAGGGGGACCTGGGGGAGCTGGCCTGAGTGCCAACATGGCGGTGGGTCCAGAGAGGTTGCAGCTGGGTCCTCAGCCGCTGTGCTCCGTGTTGTAGGCCCTCCTGAAGGAGAGCTGGGGGAGACATCTCCACGGTGCCCACAGCGGGGGCCCAGTCCCCCCCGGCTATGCTGTGGGACTCTGGCTGAGTTGCCGTGTAAACTGGGAAGTGCTGTTTCCACATGACCGTGTGCTGATTATGTCGCAGGAGCCAGTGTAGACCCAGCCCAGGGGAGAATCTGACAGTGAGAGTTTGGGGCAGGGCTGGGGTGGGGAGGGCGGCCCCATCATCAGCCTGGGAGAACTCCAGGGCCAGGCCAGACTCACACTGCCCATCAGGCCACACCGTGGAGGCTGAGGGCAAGTGGAGGTCGGACCGGGGCAGGCCTGGAAGGTCAGGGTGAGGAGCTGGGTGAGGCCTCACTCTGTGGACGGGAGGGAGCCGTCGAAAGGCCAGGCCGGCAGAGTGGCTGGTGCCGCTGGGCCTCAGGAAGGTTAACTTGGCTTCGGTTGACCCATGGATCCGGGCCGGGAGAGCCAGGGGCCCAGGGCTGTCAAGGCTCAGGTGGCCAGGCCTGGGGCCCGCACTTCCCACCCCCAGGGCCCCGCTGACCGGAGGGATTTTCCACCTTGGGCTGAGCCTGTCTGGCCCTTCCTGGGAGATGCCTCTTACTTCTCTATTCCCGGCCGGCGGGCCAGCATGTGGTGGGAGAGCGGCTCCCAGGCTGGGCTGTGGGACTCGCCATAGTGGCCACACTCCCCATGCCAAACCCCAAACCTGCTTCCCCTTCTGGAAGTCACGGCAGAAAGAAGACCCAACTTCCTGAGTGTTCGCCCTCCTCCTGGGCCTTTGTTCCCCAAACACCCTATAAGCCCTCTCGGGCCCCACTGAGCCCAGCACCCCAGGAAGCTCCTTGGTCCTTCTTCCTCATCACGACAACCCTTTAAGTTACCCTCGCTGTGGGCCAGGGACCACGTTGAATGCTTTCCTGAATTAGCTCCTTGAATTTCTATGCAACCCTGTGAACAGTATACTTTCCTTTCTATTTTGCAGATGAAGAAACTGAGGTCAGAGGAGTTCACCCCCTTGTCCACAGCTGGTCAGTGGGGGAACTAGAATTCAAATCCAGATCTCTTCAATCCAAAAGGTTACTAGTAAAGAAAAATAACTATCCCTCAAATCTTTCCCCTCTTGACAGTTCTCAAGTACATTTTATTTCAAACCTAGACCAAGCTGGAGGAGGAGATTTTTCCCATTTTGCTGGTGAGAAAACTGAGGCCAGAGAAAAGCAGTAGCCCAAAACTCACACACGTGGTCAGGGTTGGACAGGAGGGGCCTGGCCCACTGCCCCTTGCCTCCACAGGCCAGAAACAGAAGATGGGGCACCATGACCCCAACTCCTCGGCTGCAGCAGCCCAAAGGGTGCTCAGAGCAGGACAAAAAGCAGAGATTTTTTTCCTTGTGACGCTTTTGCCTTCCCTCCGGGTAGGGACAGACCTGAGTCAGCCAGTCTGTCAAGGCAGAGATGTCCCTTATAAGAGTCTGGGAGCCAAAACCTGGGGAGAGGCCCTCAGGACACCTTTTGAAGGTTCTTTAATATCTTTTCTTTTAAAAAACGTGTTTCCTGTTTAATTACAAAAATAACACATGCTCGTTGTAACAGTTTCCTACTCTTGGCCAAGCTGGTTCTCCATCCCACCTCCCATCCTTCCTCTGAGAAGCAACCTAGCTGCAGGCAGCGGTTTGATCTGGCATCCTCCAGCCCTTTCAATACTTAGAGAGATGAGTGGAATTTGGTTTTTTCTCTATTATAAAAATGGGCTCAGGCACACAGTGACAAATTACTTTTTTCAGTTACTATATAATTTCAATATGAAGCATGCAGTTACAGCATACAGTCTGACCTCATTCTGTTCAGCTGCCAGAGGCCTTGTTGGATTGTTCTGGATTGGTGGCTGCTCCATCGATGGGCAGTGACATGACTCCTTCTGGCTGTGCTGCTCTTACAAGCAAAGCTTCTGTGAATTTTCCAATACGCCTCATCACCCTCAGGATAATGTTCCCGAAGGTAGAGGCAGAATGTCATAGCGGCTAAGAGCGCAGACACAGGAGCTGGCTCTGTCACTTAGCAGCTGGGTAACCTTGGACAGGGTAGTCTCTCTGAGGCTCAGTTTCCTCATCTGGAAAATGGGGATAAGAACAGTGCACCTACCTCGGAGGTCCTTGTCAGAATTCAGTGAGTTCATACACATAAAGCACTTAAAACTGCCTGGCACAGAGAAAGTGCCACTGGCTATTCTTATTATTTCTAGGAGTGGGATGGCTGGGTCTCAGGGTTTGTGCATTTTTCAGTTTTACCAGGTTTTGCCAAAGAGAACTGCCCCTGGTGGCCTCCTGCCCTCACAGCCGCAAGGATACTAGTTCCCCCCCACCCCGACACCAGTACCCCCCACGCAGGGCAGTCCCTGCCTTCTGGAAGGTTAGTCATTAGAATTCCACCCCCCTTCACTGGGCCTCAGGCTGCAGTTGAAGCTCCCCCATTCTCTGGGCAGAGCTGCAGACTCCTGTGTACTTCTAGGCCCTGCATCCCGCAGACTCCCATCTTCCATCTTCTAGGACCACTTTCCCACTAACAAGCCCTCCGTTTAAAAAGGTCGTGATGTATAGGAAAAACCCCCTGGCCCAGAGGTCAGGGAGACTGACCTTGGTGACGAACTCTGCCCTCCCCGCTGAGAGACGAGGGCAGGGCCGGTAGCCCCTCCAGCCTGGTTTCAGGGCCAGGACCAGGGTGGGCCAAGCCAGGGCCACAGGGATGCTGAATGTCCACTTTCTGTAAGTGCCAGGTTGATGCCAAACAGTGAGGGCCTCCTCAAACTTTACATCTGGGGCACCTTGCCAACCTCACCCTAGTTCTGGCCCTGCTTAGTTTTCTTAGCTGCAAAATGGGAGTCCTAACTGCAGCCTAAAACCTCAGGGGCTGACTCAGAGTAGCCAGTGAGAGAGAGTTGAGAGTACAAAGGGCTTTGCAAACTCTCAAGTGCTGGGTTCAGGATTATCGAGCAAGGTGGGTGTGAAGCAGGAGAGTGTGATTCTAGCTGCGGTAACTCGGAAACCCCAATTCAGGACAAGTATCCCCGGAGGTAGGTGCGGGATTCAGAGAGGATGCCCCGGGGATGTGTGCGTGGGATACAGGATGTGTGCCCCTGATTGAGGGCCAAAGAGATTCACTTGGAACCTCACTCCTCAAGACTTCGGGGAGTACCCTAACCCCTTTATCTCTGGGGGAGCAGCATCCCTGTGGGCAGAAAGACCCTGCAGCCACCATAGCCCCTGGGGCTTTGTGTGAGGTTTGAGGCCAAAGGCAGGGAAGTCAGAGATGGTGCTGGGGCTCCGCCCCCAGCTCCAGACCATGGCAGGGGCAGCGAGAGAGGGGCACGCAGAGGTCCGGGCGGGGGGAACGAGTCCACATGCCCTTTCTTAGGCAGGAAGCTTGCTCCCTCTTCTCCTTCTCCGGACCAACTTTACTTTTACTGACCCTTCAAAACAACCCTAGGAAGTCATATTATCATTAGCTCCATTTTTAAAGACGAGGAAACAGGTTCAGAGAGGGGAAGTGTCTTGCCCAAGGTCCTGGCTCAAGAACCTACCAGAATCTGGGCAGGTTGAAGACTTGTATTTGATCTTCCAAGGAGACAGCTTAGGGCATCCCAGCCTCCCCTCCCCTCCCCGCCCCCCTCCCCCCGGTAGCCTCCTGAGCTGAGGGAAGCAGACCCAGCCTCTCCGGAGCACTGGGTGAGTGGGTGCTGGGCAGGCCAGGCTGCAGGACCCCCCTCACCCACCCTACACCTGCCCCTCCCTTGAGCCTCACCCCGCCCCCTCCCCCTTGATGGCGATGGTCACAGCTGGGCCTGGCCCCATTAGCACCATTTTCACTAACCACTCCGAGGCCTGGGGTGGCGGGGGTGGGGGGGCAGATGGGCTCCCCTGGGGCCCAACCCTCTTTGCTACACAGACTCCACCCTCCCCACCATGGAGGCCACAGTCTTCCCTGCCCTTCCACCCTGAGCCCTCAGTCCATCCCGGAGGCCCTCCTGGGGCAGCCGGGCTTCCACCTCCAAGCTGCCCTAAAGGTCCTGGCCTTAGGACTGAGGGTCAGCCCCAATATCACAACGATATCATCAGTAATAACAAAAGCCACCTCCTATCGCGGGAAGGTTTTCAGGCTGACGGCTCCTGGGCATATTATGTGTGGGGGAAATTGTTTACCCTCACGGCACTTCCAGAGATATTAACCGGACCCATTTGACAGCTGAGTAAACTGAGGTTCTTTGTTTAGTTTCCTCCAGAAGCAGACCTCGAGACAAGAGCTCACCGTGAGTAGTGTATTTAGGAGGTGACACCAGGGAACACTGGTAAGGAAGAGGGGAGATGAGGCAGGGGAGGGCAGAAAGCCCTGAAGGGTGAGTCATCCAGCAAATTACCGCTGCAGCAACTGGAGGTGATCCCCTTGGGGAACTTGGGAGATGGTGCAAAATATGCCTCAGAATTATCCCAAGCGAAGGGTGAAGGAGCTGGGATATTTGTCCTCCGATGCCCTGTGTTTCATTGCCTGAGGGGGGCTTCATGGGCATTCTTGCTCCAGGACTCACAGCCTGGCCCGTGAGCACCTATCTTGCTCAACAGCCAGGGAAAGCCCTCAGAAAGAGTCGTGGAGTTTGCAGTAAGCAGCCCTGAGTGTGAAGAAATGAGTGCCAAGGGGACACAGCCAGGTATCTGCAATGTCTTCTTTACAGAGGCTCAGAGAGGGTAACCACTTGCTCAAGGTCACACAGCTTGTCAGTGGCAGAGCCAGGATTTGAACCCAGGTCTGTCTGATCCAGAATTTTAATCCCCAGGGTAGGAGTGGGACCAAGACTAGGGGCTGGCCGTCTGATGGAGGGTCTGCAGCTCAGTTCAACCTTCTGCCACACCAAGGAAGCCTTGCCCCTTGCCCAGGAAGATAGGGGGAGAGGCAGCAGCAGGCTCCTATGTTCTCCGAAATCCTTCCTTGCCCCCATCCTTGCCGCTGGGATGTTGGGAAGCTCAGACAGGTTCATTCTGCCCTGGGACAAAGCAGACAGATAGTAATGCTCAGACCACAAGGGTGGAGGAGTGAATGAATGACTGCAATAAGCCAACGGCAGAGTCTCAAAGCTCAGATCCTCTTACAGGACCCAGCCTTTCACCTCTTCCTGCAATCCCAGCCACCAAGTCCCGAGAAAGCCCCAAAGTCACCACCTGCAGCCCACAAGCAGCAAACGTGTCATTTTGCTTTGCATGTCACCGTGCTGTTAAATTTTTTGAGTTTTGCCAACATCTCACAATTGTAGAACTTCACATAAAAGCTCAAATTTTTAGCTTCACTTGAGAAAGCAGAAGTTCTGACAAAATGAGGCGCACCTTCCTGCACAGTACGGGCTGAGTGCTGGTTGCCTCTTGGGACCAGGCATGGGCTGTCCAGGTTGTCACAGTCTCCAGCACTCCCTCTGCTTTCCTGACACTGAAGCCAATGTCAGCTTTCCACTTTGCAGCTTGAGCTGTGGTTTTAATGCCACATACATGACCCCTGGAAGCCTGGAAGTTTCAGAGGAAAATACCTTCAACTGGAACCCTGGAGAGTTGGGTTTTGACTTGCTGTGTGACCTCAAGCAAATCCCTCCCCCTCTCTGTGCCTCAGTTGCTTCCTATATGAACTGAGGGGCAGACAGATGATCTAAGAGCCCTTCTTGCCCACAATGTCCCAGGCTTGATAAAGAAGCCTGGGGAGCCAAGCAGGCCTTCCTTGGCTCAGAGCACTGGGTGAGATGTAAGACACGGCTGCAAAGAGCTCACTCGATCCTGACACTCCAAAGCTGCTTCCAGGTGCTCGTGCCGTGGGCTCCACTGAACACTTCCCCAGCAGGGGAGGATGCCCCCTCAGGTCCATGGCTCGCCGTGCCAGGGGCTCCACAAGCATGTCCAGCAGGCCGGCGGGAGTTGGAGGAGTTGGACGTGGTCTCTGCTTCCACGGGCCATTAGTGTCAGAGCAGCAGCTACAGCAGAAGGAAAGCCACTCACCAGAGTAAAATTTAATACCCGAAGTTGGCTTGAACATGTGGGAAGCTATGGAGGGGCTGGGGTCCCCCCAACACAGCCTCCTGCAGGTCAGCCCCTGAGAAGCCATCGGTGGGGGGGCGGGGGGGAGGGCAGGGCCTGGGCCAGGCACAAGAGGTGGCTGGCTGTCCAGGGAGTCAATTCTGAGTCTAGGAAAATTCATCTCAACCCACATTCATCACACGCCTCCTCTGTGCCTGGCACTGCGCTCTACGTCCAAGCGGCCACTTCCTAAATAGGAACAAATATCACCATCATCTTTGCAGTTACTGCTGCCACCGCGGTCGGTGCCTTCCCTAGCGACCTGGTAAGATCACATCTGTGAGCCTCCCCCTCCTTCGTGGAATCACCCCCCTCTTGCTAGAGCGACTGTGAAAATCAAATAGTAACAACAAATTGGTGTCGAGAGCATTGGAGGTACCAAGCGGTTTGAGCTTTTCTCATGAGACACTGGGCATGACAGGGTCCACCCACCACGCTCCGGTGCCCCCCACGCTCACACCCGTTTCCACACTCCCGCACACCCGCCCCTCCCTTCCTCCCAGCCCGCCCTGCCCCCCTCCCCCCGTCCCTGCCCCCCTCCCCCCGTCCCTGCGGCCAGCCGCCTCCCAGCATTCCCTGCGGCCAGCCCCATGGCGCTGGGTTGGACTCCCTGAAGCCCTGACTCCCACAGCCAAATCAAGTCAAAGACCAATTAATGTTCTGATACCTGTGGCCGGCTGAAGTGATGCAGAGCTGATGATTTCTTTTTCCATTTTACTCCAACTGTGGTTTCATTTTTTTCCCAGCCCTCCTTTGGTCAGTGGTTTTAGGGGCACTAAAGTTCACTTTTGTGGGTAACCTGCACTTTTAGCTGCTGATTTAATTAACTCAGCCTTTCTCTTCCTTGACCAGAACAAGGCCAGCCGGGCTGCTTTGCAGACACCCATCTGGACAGCCAACGGCCAGAGGCGTCTGGCGGGAGAGTGTGTGGTCCCTGGCAGACACTCGCCAGCCCTGGCCGTCATCCGCTCCATGTTTTCTGAAGCACTTCTGAGTCACTATCTCATGAGGCTCCAAGGGGTTTGGTTCCCATTTGACAGGTGGGGAAACTAAGGCTCAGAGATGTGAACCCGATTACCTGGGGCCACAAAGCCGAGCTGGGCTTGCAAGACAACTTTGTCTATTTCCATGGTGCTCTATTTCAGAGAGACAGTTTATTCCTGCAAAAGGTCCCCCACTGAAGGAGAGGAAGGAAAAGGCTGGGAGACACATAGGGATGATAAAGAGGAACAGGAGGAAGGGAGGGAGATGCTGGTTGAAATCACAGTCTCCTGGCTTCACTCCAGAGGTTCTTCCCCACGATGGAGCAGACCAGAGTCTTTCATCCTCTGAGAAGTTTCCAGAATCCTAGCATGAATCTCTCAGTGGCCAGGTGAGGGGAACATTCAGCCCTCAGCATTCGGTCCTCAAAGGCCTCTGTCCAGTGGACACCTAGTGCCACAGAGGACCCTCAGGGGAAGAGAAGCCTGGAGCAGGAGGGAGCAGGAGAGACCAGAGCAGACATTTGAAGAGGCTTTAGAAGGAAAGCTTTCAACCTGGGACGTGCAAACAGCTGAGGCCAGGGAAGTGGTGAGAATTATGGGGAGACTCGCTGTGTGACTTGACCTGAGTCCTTCCCCATCTCCGGCCCTCAGATGCATTTGCAGATGCTCACAGCCAGCAATGACGGCCCTTTCTGTCTGTGCAGCTAGTGTTTTAGGGAACTCTGGCTGCTAGACTAGAGAAGGAAGGGCCCTGGGCTTGGAGACAGACCCTCCTCTGCTTACCTTCTCATTCCACCTCCTCCAGGAAACTCCCCACCCTTCACCCACACCCATTCCTCAGTCTCTATTCAGGGCTCCGTGGACTCTTTCCTCTCTTTTCTTTTCTTTTTTTCTTTTTTTTTTCTTTTTGGCCACCAGGGTGAATCGTCAATTGATTTGTTATTTATCCCACTGACAACAAAGAGAGTGAAAAGGTAATAATTCTGGGCCCTGGGGTAATTCAATTCCTGTAGCACCGTCAGCTACATTAACTTACTTCCTGGATCTCAATTCAATTAGAGCAACATTCCCCAGCATTAATAAATCAATACTCATGCCATTTGGATATATTTTGAATGTCTTTCATTATACATTGCAGGTCGGGGATGGCTGTTGAATTGGAAGTTAATGGGACAGGACAAGGCAGGTGGGGCTGCCTGGGGAGAAGCTTCCAGCCGTTGACTCTAATTGCCTCTGCTGCAGAAGAGACCGTTAGTAAAACAGGGGCCTGGTTAACTGACTGAGCCCACTGGAGTTACCTTGAGCTGCAGCTCCAGTCTGGGTGGATGGAGGTACAGTGGTTGGAGAGACTGTGTTCACCCACTCTTGTATTCATTCATTCATTCATCCACTCATCCATTCATTCATCCACTCATCCATCCTCCCATCCATCCTCCCAGTCTTCCTCCATCCTCCTCTCATCATCCTTCCTCCCACCCTTCCCCCACGCCTCCTCCTACATGTCCTCTCACTGTCCTGCAATCCCTCTTCACACCTCCTGCAAGCCTTCCTTTCGTCTTCCTCCCAGCCCTCCTCCTGGTTCCTCCTTTTATCCCTCCTCCTACCCCTTCTCCCATCCTTCTTCCAAGTCATCTTCCCATCCCTCCCCGCCATCTTCTTCCCATCCCTCTTCCCATCCTTTCTCCTCCTTTCTTCCAATTTTCTTTCCATCTTTTCACCCTTCTACCAGCCAGAACATTTTGCTAAGGGCCTACTAGACAATAGGCTGCAGAAGAGAATGTACTGACCTTTACTGACTTCTGGGCTTATATAGATGTATATCATACATGTTTGTCAACTTCAGAGACTCAGAATCTAAACAAATAATTACAACACAATGTTCAAGGGCCACAGCATGAGCAATCAAGAACACTTCTGTGCCAGAGAAGCCAAAGCAAGGCTCAGAGGTGAGCCAGTGGCAGAAACGTCCGAATCTAGGGGTTGGAGGAGAGCAAGGGGAAGGCTCCCCAGAGGAGGTGAAGCCTGGGGTAGGTTTTGAGGATGGGAAGGTCTTGGCCAGTTGGCTTGAGGGAGATCAGGAAGTGCAGAGAGCCTGAGGAAACTGAGGAGTGCAGGGCAGGGGCTCGCAAACATACGTATGGATCCAAATCACCCAGGAGGTAAATAAAAATATGGCTCCCAGGATCCTCTCTGGGGAGTCTCATCCAGGAGGTCTAGGAAGGGGTCAGAAATCATGGTCAGCAGGCACGGCCTGCATCGCAGCCTGGCCCTATCTGGCTGTGTGGCTGAGTGAGACCCAGCCCTCTCTGAGCCTTCCTAGGTGTGCAGTCGAATTTCTCATTGAATAGTGTCCCTTGAGATAGGCAAAATTGGTACCGTTTCCTGCCTTTGACAAATGAAGAAACTTAAAACCAAACAGGCAAGGGCTGAGCCACCAGTGGAGTCTCTGCCTTCCTCTCATGGAGGCTCAGGGCCTTTGCACCTGCTGCCCCTCTGCTTGGATCACACTCCCCACCAGGTATCCATGTGGTTGGCCCCTCCTCTTCTGTATTTGTTATTTATTGCTGCATAACATATTACCCACAAATTTGGTGGCTTAAAACAACAAACATTTATTATCACACAGTTCCTATGGGTCAGGAATCCAGGAGTGGCTGGTTCTAGCTCAGGCTCTCTGAGGAGGCTGCAGTCAGAATGTCAGCAGGGGCTGCAGTCATCTGAAGGCTTGACTGGGCCTGAAGGGTTCACTTTCCGGATGGCTCACTCTAGCTGTTGGCAGGAGGGGTCAGTTCCTCACTAGGTGGGCCTCGCCACAGAGCTGCTCGAGTGTCCTCACGATGTGGCAGCTGCTTTCCCTGGAGCAGGTGATCTGAGAGAGCAAGCTGGAAACTGCAGTGTATCTTATAACTTACCCGGAAGTCATATGCTATCATTTCTGACACATTCCACTTGTTAAAAGTGAGTCACCAAGTCCGGTCCACACTCAAAGAGAGGACAATGAAGCTCTATCTCTTGAAGGGAAGAATACCAGAAAATTTGTGGACATATTTTAAAGCCCCCATATCTTCTCTCAGATCTCACTCAAATGTCACCTTATCAGAGATGCTTTCCCTGACACATCTGTCTGTAAGAATTCCCAGCTTCTTGTTCTCTCTCGACCCTCTTGCTTTGCTATTTTTGTTTTTCTCCATGGCATTTGCCATCACATGATATCCTATCTATTTTTCTTTTAACATCTTTATTGGAGTATAAGTGCTTTACAATGGTGTGTTAGTTTCTGCTATATAACAAAGTGAATCAGCTATACATAAACATATATCCCCATATCTCCTCCCTCTTGCTTCTCCCTCCCACCCTCCCTATCCCACCCCTCCAGGCGGACACAAAGCAGCGAGCTGATCTCCCTGTGCTATGCGGCTGCTTCCCACTAGCTATCTATTTTACATTTGGTAGTGTATATATGTCCATGCCACTCTCTCACTTCGTCCCAGCTTACCCTTCCCCCTCCCCGTGTCCTCAAGTCCATTCTCTACATCTGCGTCTTTATTCCTGTCCTGCCCCTAGGTTCTTCAGAGCCTTTTTTTTTTTTTTAGATTCCATATATATGTATTAGCATACGGTATTTGTTTTTCTCTTTCTGACTTACTTCACTCTGTATGACAGACTCTAGGTCCATCCACCTCACTACAAATAACTCAATTTCATTTCTTTTTATGGCTGAGTAATATTCCATTGTATATATGTGTCACATCTTCTTTATCCATTCATCTGTCAATGGACATTTAGGTTGATTCCATGTCCTGGCTATTGTAAATAGAGCTTCAACGAACATTGTGGTACATGCCTCTTTTTGAATTATGGTTTTCTCAGGGTATATACCCAGTAGTGGGATTGCTGGGTCGTATGGTAGTTCTATTTTTAGTTTTTTAAGGAACCTCCATATTGTTCTCCATAGTGGTTGTATCAATTTACATTCCCACCAACAGTGCAAGAGGGTTCCCTTTTCTCCACACCCTCTCCAGCATTTATTGTTTGTAGATTTTGTGATGATGGCCATTCTGACCGGTGTGAGGTGATACCTCATTGTAGTTTTGATTTGCATTTCTCTAATGATTAGTGATGGTAAGCATCCTTTCCTCTGTTTGTTGGCAATCTGTATATCTTCTTTGGAGAAATGTCTGTTTAGGTCTTCTGCCCATTTTTGGATTGGGTTGTTTGTTTCTTTGATATTGAGCTGCATGGGCTGCTTTTATATTTTGGAGATTAATCCTTTGTCAGTTGCTTCGTTTGCAAATATTTTCTCCCATTCTGAGGGTTGTCTTTTTGTCTTGTTTATGGTTTCCTTTGCTGTTCAAAAGCTTTTAAGTTTCATTGGGTCCCATTTGTTTATTTTTGTTTTTATTTCCATTTCTCTAGGAGGTGGGTCAAAAAGGATCTTGTGGGCTTCCCTGGTGGCGCAGTGGTTGAGAATCTGCCTGCCAATGCAGGGGACATGGGTTCGAGCCCTGGTCTGGGAGGATCCCACATGCCACGGAGCAGCTAGGCCCGTGAGCCACAGTTGCTGAGCCTGCGCGTCTGGAGCCTGTGCTCTGCAACAGGAGAGGCCACGATAATGAGAGGCCCGTGCACCGCGATGAAGAGTGGCCCCCACTTGCCACAACTAGAGAAAGCCCTCACACAGAAACGAAGACCCAACACAGCCATAAATGAATAAATAAATAAATAAATAAATAAATAAACAAACCCAAAGTTAAAAAAAAAAAAAAGGATCTTGCTGTGATTTATGTCATAGAGTGTTCTGCCTATGTTTTCCTCTAAGAGTTTTATAGTGTCTGGCCTTACATTTAGGTCTTTAATCCATTTTAAGTTTATTTTTGTTTATGGTGTTAGGGATTGTTCTAATTTCATTCTTTTACATGTAGCTGTCCAGTTTTCCCATCCTATCTATTTTAATTATTCATCTTTTCTGCCTCTGCCCACTAGTATAGACTCCGTGAAATCAGACACTGTGTCAGTTTTGTTCACTGCTGTATCCCCAGCACAAGAATGGTCCCTGGCACATAGTAGGTACTTAATAAGTAATTGCTGAATCCAAGGATGAAGATGAAGCTGAAGGAAGAGAGAGCAGTGCTGGTGCACTCTGGGTCTTCCCTGTTTCTGGAACCTGACCTTGACAGGTGACTTCCCTGTCACCTGAGACCTCATCCTGTGCCAGATTGGGGCAGCCTGGTCTGAGGGTCAGTTCTGGTCCCAGATTGGTCATTAGCCTTCATTGTGATGCCAGACATGTCCTCTGTCCTGGCTCAGCCTCAGTTTCTCCCTCTGATAGAAGTATGCTGGATTCCTTCTTCCATTTAACGAGTATGGCCGCAGCACCTACTAGGTATCACACAGTGTTCCAGGCACTAGACAGACACAGCAACTGCCTTCACAAGGCTGAGCCTCTAGAATAAAACCACTGAGGGTCCTTCCAGCTCCCATGTGCTCCTGTTCTGCCCTCAGCCCACTGGCAGATGCTGATGTGTATTGAATTGTCCCCACAAATTCATATGTTGAAGCCCTAATACCCTACAGTGATAGGGCCTTGGGGAGGTAATTAGGGTTAGATGAAGTCATGTGGGTGGAGCCCTCATGATGGGATTAATGGTTTTATAAGAAGAGGAAGAGAGAGAAAGGTCACTCTCTCACTCTCTCCACCATGTGAGGACTCAGCGAGAAGGTGGCAGTCTGCAAGCCAGGAAGAGAGCCCTCACCAAGGATCTCATCAGCCAGCACCGTGACCTTGGACTTCCCAGCCTCCAGAATGGTGAGAAGTAAATGCCTGTGGTATTTTGTTATAGCAGCCCAAGCTAACTTATACAGATGTGGATGGCTGATTGCCTGAGTTCAGAAATCCACAGGCTGCATATTATGTTGGGATATTTTTAAATCCTGGTTTTTAAACATCTCTTCCTGGGAAAGGGTGGAGGGCCACGGAAGGGAGGGATGTCTTTAAAGCCAGTACAAGGGGGCTATGGAGAACAGGCTTTTGCTCATCTCGGGGCCTTTGTACATGCTATTCTTCCTGGTCTTGGCTTCAATGCCATCTCTACCAGGAAGCTCTCTTTAACCCAGAGTCTGGGTTAGGGCCCTCTGCTGGTTCCCACAGCACCCCCGGGCATCCTGTGTGAGTGCACTCTCCTTACTGGGCTGTAATTCTTCCTTCATCACCTGTCTCCACACAGCATCTTTTTTTTTTTTTTTTTTTTAAAACATCTTTATTGGAGTATAATTGCTTTACAATGGTGCGTTAGCTTCCGCCCTACAACAAAGTGAATCAGCTATACATATACATATGTTCCCATATCTCTTCCCTCTTGCATCTCCCTCCCTCCCACCCTCCCTATCCCACCCCTCCAGGTGGTCACAAAGCACCGAGCTGATCTCCCTGTGCTATGCGGCTGTTCTCCACACAGCATCTTTTGTGAGCACCCCAAGGGTAGCCCTCCAAGCCAGGATCCTCAATACTGGCCCCATTTCTGCATGTGGACCCAGATTCAGAGAGGTTGATTTCTTCGCCAAGATCACACAGCTGGTGATTCTCCAAGTCATGGTACAAACCCAGGCCTGTCTGACTCCTCAATGTGTGAAGCATTTCCCCAAATGCTCTCTCCTGTATCTTCATACAAAATGAGTCCGCTCATGTCTCAGATGCGGGAACTGAGGTCCAGAGCTCACCTACACCCAGCCTGCCATGACCCAGGCCCCACTCACCCGGAGGAAATCTTTGGCCCAGAGATACATCAGCTACCTCGCCGGGAGCTCTTACTGTGTGAGACGCTCACCTCTGCGCTCTTGTTCACGCCACTCAAATATCCTGGAGAACATTGTTATTAGTCCCACTTTCCAGATGAGAAAACAGAGACCCAGAGAATTAAGATCGCTTGTTTAGCATCCTCAACTAGTAAGTGGCAGAACAGGGATTTAAACCCAGCTCCAGTTTGTCTCTAACCACCAAGCCACAGAACCCCTTCAAAGCGCTGAGTGAGAGGCAGGTCACCATTCCTTCATCCACTCATTCACTCACGCATTCATTCATTCATTTAATCAATAATAAATGAAATGCCCTGGGAGGGGGGAGATGGTTAAAACATAAATTAAACAGATATGTAAACAAGGTGATTTCAGAGAGGTAAGTGCCTTAAAGGGGATGAGGTGGGGGGGAGCACATCTTCTGTTCGGGGCTCCTCTCTGAGGAGGTGATGCTTGGGCTCCCACCTGAAAGTCCAAGATCTGGTCCCTCAAAGATTTGGGGAAAGGTGCCAGGGTGAGAAGATATGCAGCACTTTGAGGAAGAGGAAGAGCAGCTTGGAGGGGCAGAGACTGGGGAGGGATGAAAGCCTCAGACCAGCTGTCTCTTGGGTGGGGCACCCCAACCAACCACTGTTCCCACTGGGCAGTGGGTCCAGTCAGGTCCTGTTAGTGCTGGAGGGGCCTTGATTCAGGGCTGGATGGCTCAAGGAGCCAGGAGGAGAAGGGGTCTGTGGGCCATCGCGCTGGGTGAGGCTGCCAGGGTGAGGTTCACTGAACGAAGGCAGCATGTCCCCAAGATGCAGCTGGGCCCTGCGGCTGTGCCAGGAGCCTGTGTTGCTGCCTCTCCGGGCCTGAGGAGGGGGCGAGAAGCGGCAGCACATAGCTCTGCTGGCCCCGGTGTCTTCATGGCCACCGGGATGGTGTCACTCACGGGGCAAGGGCTTGATCCCAAGGCCACACAGCTCAGGCACGAGGCCTGGGACGAACTGCAGGGGTGAGAGGCCTGACTGCCTCTTCCCTGTATCAGGACTGGGCCAGACCAAGGCCTCTTGGGTCCTCAGCAGGCCCTGGGGAGAGAGGCCTGCCCAGGGAGGAACGAGAGATCCAGAGCTGAGGCCCTGGACCCTCCCCTTCTGCCCATCCTGGCTGCCCTCTCCCGGGTCCCATCCCCCTCCCAAGCCTCTGTCCCTGTCTTTGGACAGAGACTGAGCAACAGCCTCCTTGGGGGAGAACAAAGGGCAGGACTGACCTGGTCACTTCATGACTTGACACAGTCTTTGACATTCATATGTGGTGGTTAGACACATGGGCTGAGCCAGCCCCGAGGCCCTCAGAGGGACCACAGAAGGGGCAGTTGTCCTGTGACTGCCTCCATTTCTCTCTGTCCCTGAGGGGACAGCCCAGGACAATGGGAAGCACATGGGCTTTGAAATTTTATTAAAAAACCTGGGTTCAAATCCTGGTCCACCTTGTGTGACCTTGGGCAAGTCACCTCACCTCTAAGTCCTCAGTTCCCCTCACAAAATGGGGGTGCATGGTGTACCAGCAAGGCCGGTTAGAGATTAAAGGAGAAAATGCAAATAAAGAGCCCATTGCCCTGGGCGCTCATCAAGTTTTATGAGTGGGCTCCTCCCACCACCCACTTTTTCTCTCTTAAATTTATTTTTATGCCCCCGCTCCCCATCTACCTGTGTCACTACTTAGGTGTGTGTGATCCAACATAAACTTCTACTCTCTCTGGGTTTCATAGAGTTTGGTAGCTGGAGGGATTTCAAGTTTCATGTAATGAAGCCATGTTTGTGTGTAATGAACCCATGTTTGTGTGTTTGTTTCTTCCTCAAGATTGCTTTGGCTATTTGGGGTCTTTTGTGTTTCCATACAAATTGTGAAATTTTTTGTTCTGGTTCTGTGAAAAATGCCATTGGTAGTTTGATAGGGATTGCATTGAATCTGTAGATTGCTTTGGGTAGTATAGTCATTTTCACAATGTTGATTCCTCCAATCCAAGAACATGGTGTATCTCTCCCTCTGTTTGGATCATCTTTTATTTCTTTAATCAGTGTCTTATAGCTTTCTGCATACAGGTCTTTTGTCTCCTTAAGGAGGTTTATTCCTAGGTATTTTATTCTTTTTGTTGCAATGGTAAATGGGAGTGTTTCCTTAATTTCTCTTTCAGATTTTTCATCATTAGTGTATAGGAATGCAAGAGATTTCTGTGCATTAGTTTTGTATCCAGCTACTTTACCAGATTCATTGATTAGCTCTAGTAGTTTTCTGGTAGCATCCTTAGGATTGTCTATGTATAGTATCATGTCATCTGCAAACAGTGACAGTTTTACTTCTTCTTTTCCGATTTGGATTCCTTTTATTTCTTTATCTTCTCTGATTGCTGTGGCTAAAACTTCCAAAACTATGTTGAATAATAGTGGTGAGAGTGGGCAACCTTGTCTTGTTCTTGATCTTAGTGGAAATGGTTTCAGTTTTCACCATTGAGAACGATGTTGGCTGTGGGTTTGTCATATATGGCCTTTGTTATGTTGAGGTAAGTTCCCTTTATGCCTACTTTCTGGAGGGTTTTATCATAAATGGGTGTTGAATTTTGCTGAAAGCTTTTTCTGCATCAATTGAGATTATCATATGGTTTTTATTCTTCAATTTGTTAATATGGTGTATCACATTAATTGATTTGTGCATTTTTTTTTTTTTTTTTTTTAGTATTCAGTAAGAGTTTATTGTGCATGAAAGAACGGTTTGTGAACTGGGAGTCTTCAAATTCAAAACTGATGTGAAGCTCAGAGGCATGATGTAACAGGATGACTTAGGAAGTGAAAACCAGGAAGTTGTATAAATGAAGGCAGAGGTTGCCTCTTCTTCTTCTTCTTCTTTTTTTTTTTAATCAGTCATCAGTTTTATACACATCACTGTATACATGTCAATCCCAATCGCCCAATTCAGCACACCATCATCCCCACCCCACCGCAGTTTTCCCCCCTTGGTGTCCATACGTTTGTTCTCTACATCTGTGTCTCAACTTCTGCCCTGCAACACGGTTCATCTGTACCATTTTTCTAGGTTCCACATACATGCGTTAATATACAATATCTGTTTTTCTCTTTCTGGCTTACTTCACTCTGCATGACAGTCTCTAGATCCATCCACGTCTCAACAAATGACTCAATTTCGTTCCTTTTTATGGCTGAGTAACATTCCATTGTATATATGTACCACATCTTCTGTATCCATTCGTCTGTCGATGGGCATTTAGGTTGCTTCCATGACCTGGTTATTGTAAATAGTGCTGCAATGAACATTGGGGTGCATGTGTCTTTTTGAAATATGGTTTTCTCTGGGTATATGCCCAGTAGTGGGATTGCTGGGTCATATGGTAATTCTATTTTTAGTTTTTTAAGGAACCTCCATATTGTTCTCCATAGTGGCTGTATCAATTTACATTCCCACCAACAGTGCAAGAGGGTTTCCTTTTCTCCACACCCTCTCCAGCATTCGTTGTTTGTAGATTTTCTGAGGATGCCCATCCTAACAAGAGTGAGGTGATACCTCATTGTAGTTTTGATTTGCATTTCTCTAATAATTAGTGATGTTGAACAGCTTTTCATGTGCTTCGTGGCCGTCTGTATGTCTTCTTTGGAGAAATGTCTATTTAGGTCTTCTGCCCATTTTTGGATTGGGGTGTTTGTTTCTTTAATATTGAGCTGAATGAGCTGTTTATATATTTTGGAGATTAATCCTTTGTCCGTTGATTCGTTTGCAAATATTTTCTCCCATTCTGAGGGTTGTCTTTTCGTCTTGTTTATGGTTTCCTTTGCTGTGCAAAAGCTTTTATGTTTCATTAGGTCCCATTTGTTTATATTTGTTTTTATTTCCATTACTCTAGGAGGTGGATCAAAAAAGATCTTGCTGTGATTTATGTCAAAGAGTGTTCTTCCTATGTTTTCCTCTAAGAGTTTTATAGTGTCCAGTCTTACATTTAGGTCTTGAATCCATTTTGAGTTTATTTTTGTGTATGGTGTTAGGGAGTATTCTAATTTCATTCTTTTACATGTAGCTGTCCAGTTTTCCCAGCACCACTTATTGAAGAGACTGTCTTTTCTCCATTGTATATCTTTGCCTCCTTTGTCATAGATTAGTTGACCATAGGTGCGTGGGTTTATCTCTGGGCTTTCTCTCTTGTTCCATTGATCTATGTTTCTGTTTTTGTGCCAGTACCATATTGTCTTGATTACTGTAGCTTTGTAGTATAGTCTGAAGCCAGGGAGTCTGATTCCTCCAGCTCCGTTTTTTTCCCTCAAGACTGCTTTGGCTATTCGGGGTCTTTTGTGTCTCCATACAAATTTTAAGATGATTTGTTCTAGTTCCTTAAAAAATGCCATTGGTAATTTGATAGGGATTGCATTGAATCTGTAGATTGCTTTGGGTAGTATAGTCATTTTCACAATATTGATTCTTCCAATCCAAGAACATGGTATATCTCTCCAACTGTCTGTATCATCTTTAATTTCTTTCATCAGTGCCTTATAGTTTTCTGCATACAGGTCTTTTGTCTCCCTAGGTAGGTTTATTCCTAGGTATTTTATTCTTTTTGTTGCAATGGTAAATGAGAGTGTTTCCATAATTTCTCTTTCAGATTTTTAATCATTAGTGTATAGGAATGCAAGAGATTTCTGTGCATTAATTTTGTATCCTGCAACTTTACCATATTCATTGATTAGCTCTAGTAGTTTTCTGGTGGCAGTTTTAGGATTCTCTATGTATAGTATCATGTCATCTGCAAACAGTGACAGTTTTACTTCTTCTTTTCCAATTTGTATTCCTTTCGTTTCTTTTTCTTCTCTGATTGCCGTGGCTAGGATTTCCAAAACTATGTTGAATAATAGTGGTGAGAGTGGACATCCTTGTCTCGTTCCTGATCTTAGAGGAAATGCTTTCAGTTTTTCACCATTGAGAATGATGTTTGCTGTGGGTTTGTCGTATATGGTCTTTATTATGTTGAGGTAGGTTCCCTCTATGCCCACTTTCTGGAGAGTTTTTAATCATAAATGGGTGTTGAATTTTGTCAAAAGTTTTTCTGCATCTATTGAGATGATCATATGGTTTTTATTCTTCAGTTTGTTAATATGGTGTATCACATTGATTGATTTGCGCATATTGAAGAATCCTTGCATTCCTGGGATAAACCCCACTTGATCATGGTGTATGATCCTTTTAATGTGCTGTTGGATTCTGTTTACTAGTATTTTGTTGAGGATTTTTGCATCTATGTTCATCAGTGATATTGGCCTGTAGTTTTCTTTTTTGTGTGACATCTTTTTCTGGTTTTGTTATCAGGGTGATGGTGGCCTCGTAGAATGAGTTGGGGAGTGTTCCTCCCTCTGCTATATTTTGGAAGAGCTTGAGAAGGATAGGTGTTAGCTCTTCTCTAAATGTTTGATAGAATTCACCTGTGAAGCCATCTGGTCCTGGGCTTTTGTTTGCTGGAAGATTTTAAATCACAATTTCAATTTTAGTGCTTGTGATTGGTCTGTTTATATTTTCTATTTCTTCCTGGTTCAGTCTTGGAAGGTTGTGTTTTTCTAAGAATTTGTCCATTTCTTCCAGGTTGTCCATTTTATTGGCATATAGTTGCTTGTAGTAATCTCTCATGATCCTTTGTATTTCTGCAGTGTCAGTTGTTACTTCTCCGTTTTTATTTCTAATTCTGTTGCTTTCAGTCTTCTCCCTTTTTTTCTTGATGAGTCTGGCTAATGGTTTATCAGTTTAGTTTATCTTCTGAAAGAACCAGCTTTTAGTTTTATTGATCTTTGCTATTGTTTCCTTCATTTCTTTTTCATTTATTTCTGATCTGATCTTTATGATTTCTTTCCTTCTGCTAACTTTGGGGTTTTTTTGTTCTTCTTTCTCTAATTGCTTTAGGTGTAAGGTTAGGTTGTTTATTTGAGATTTTTCTGTTTCTTGAGGTAGGATCGTATTGCTATAAACTTCCCTCTTAGAACTGCTTTTGCTGTATCCCATAGGTTTTGGGTCATCGTGTTTTCATTGTCATTTGTTGCTAGGTATTTTTTGATTTCCTCTTTGATTTCTTCAGTGATCTCTTGGTTATTTAGTAGTGTATTGTTTAGCCTCCATGTGTTTGTATTTTTTACAGTTGTTTTCCGGTAATTGATATCTAGTATCATAGTGTTGTGGTCGGAAAAGATACTTGATAAGATTTCAATTTTCTTAAATATACCAAGGCTTGATTTGTGACCCAAGATGTGATCTATCCTGGAGAATGTTCCATGAGCACTTGAGAAGAAAGTGTATTCTGTTGTTTTTGGATGGAATGTCCTGTAAATATCAATTAAGTCCATCTTGTTTAATGTGTCATTTAAAGCTTGTGTTTCCTTATTTATTTTCATTTTGGATGATCTGTCCATTGGTGAAAGTGGGGTGTTAAAATCCCCTACTATTATTTTGTTACTGTCGATTTCCCCTTTTATGGTTGTTAGCATTTGCCTTACGTATTGAGGTGCTCCTCTTTTGGGTTCATAAATATTTACAATTGTTATATCTTCTTCTTGGATTGATCCCTTGATCATTATGTAGTGTCCTTCTTTGTCTCTTGTAATAGTCTTTATTTTAAAGTATATTTTGTCTGGCATGAGAACTGCTACTGCAGCTTTCTTTTGATTTCCATTTGCATGGAATATCTTTTTCCATCCCCTTGCTTTCAGTCTGTATGTGTCCCTAGGTCTGAAGTGGGTCTCTTGTAGACAGCATATATGTGGGTCCTGTTTTTGTATTCATTCAGTTAGTCTATGTCTTTTGGTTGGAGCATTTAATCCATTTACATTTAAGGTAATTATCGATATGTATGTTCCTATTGCCATTCTCTTAATTGTTTTGGGTTTGTTATTGTAAGTCTTTTCCTTCTCTTGTGTTTCCTGCCTAGAGAAGTTCCTTTAGCATTTATTGTAAAGCTCGTTTGGTGGTGCTGAATTCTCTTAGCTTTTGCTTGTCTGTAAAGGCTTTAATTTCTCCATCGAATCTGAATGAGATCCTTGCCGGCAGAGTAATCTTGGTTGTAGGTTTTTCCCTTTCATCACTTTAAATATGTTTTGCCACTCCCTTCTGGCTTGCACCATTTCTGTTGAAAGATCAGTTGTTAACCTTATGGGGATTCCCTTGTATGTTATTTGTTGCTTTTCCTTTGCTACTTTTAATATTTTTTCTTTGTATTTAATTTTTGATAGCTTGATTAATATGTGTCTTGGCATGTTTCTCCTTGGATATATCCTGTATGGGACTCTCTGTGCTTCCTGGACTTGATGACTATTTCCTTTCCCATATTAGGGAAGTTTTCAACTATAATCTCTTCAAATATTTTCTCAGTCCCTTTCTTTTTCTCTTCTTCTTCTGGGGCCCCTATAATTTGAATGTTGGTGTGCTTAATGTTGTCCCAGAGGTCTCTGAGACTGTCCTCAATTCTTTTCATTCTTTTTTCTTTATTCTGCTCTGCAGTAGTTATTTCTACTATTTTATCTTCCAGGTCACTTACCTGTTCTTCTGCCTCAGTTATTCTGCTATTGATTCCTTCTAGAGATAATTTAATTTCATTTATTGTGTTGTTCATCATTGTATTTTTGCTCTTTAGTTCTTCTAAGTTCTTGTTAAACGTTTCTTGTATTTTCTCCATTCTATTTCTAAGATTTTGGATCGTTTTTACTATTATTACTCTGAATTCTTTTTCAGGTAGACTGCCTATTTCCTCTTCATTTGTTTGGTCTGGTGGGTTTTTACTTTGCTCCTTCATCTGCTGCTTATTTCTCTGTCTCCTCATTTTGCTTAACTTACTGTGTTTGGGGTCTCCTTTTCGCAGGCTGCAGGTCTGTAGTTTCCGTTGTTTTTGGTGTCTGCCCCCATTGGGTAAGGTTGGTTCAGTGGCTTGTGTAGGCTTCCTGGTGGAGGGGACTGGTGCCTGTGTTCTGGTGGATGACGCTGGATCTTGTCTTTCTGGTGGGCAGGACCACGTCCAGTGGTGTGTTTTGGGGTGTCTGTGAACTTAGTATGATTTTAGGTATCCTCTCTGCTTTTGGGTGGGGTTGTGTTCCTGTCTTGCTAGTTGTTTGGCATGGGGTGTCCAGCTCTGGAGCTTGCTGGTTGTTGAGTGGAGCTGGGTCTTAGCATTGAGATGGAGATCTCTGGGAGAGCACACGCCGATTGATATTACGTGGGACTGGGAGGTCTCTGGTGGCCCAGTGTCCTGAACTCGGCTCTCCCACCTCAGAGGCTCAGGCCTGACGCCCAGCCGGAGCACCAAGACCTTGTCAGCCATGTGGCTTACATGCAAATGGGTTAAATTCTCCAATCCAAAGGCACAGGGTGGCCGGCCTTCTGCGCTCTGCTCGATCTTCCAGCCGGCCGTTGTCCTCTGGGCCTGTCTATATGGTGAACCTGCTTTGGATCCAGGTTCAGCTGCATTCCCTAGCATCTGGAAGAAGCAGCCAATGCCCCCATCCTCCCCTATCCCTGCCGCAACTTGTCATGATCCTGGAGTGCCCGAGGCTCCGCCCCTCATGCTCGAGCCAGGTGTTTTTTGAGGATCCTTTTTATTCTGTCTTTTTAGTCAGTTCCAGGACTCTGTAAGTTGGATCAGTAGGGTTGAAGCTTTGGCCACTTTTGACGCCACCAGGGTGACTCATCTAAGAAGTCAAGTGGCTCAGTTTCTTGCTCCAGGTGGGTCACACCTCCATGCCTTTGCCTATGTTGGTGTCTGTGCCAGGAACACCCTTCCCACCCTGGAAATTATCTTTGTTCACACCCCAAACATTTATTGGACACCACTAAAATATCACTTCTGATATCAAGCTTTTCCTGCCTGCCAGCTCCCCATGGAAAACTAACCTCCCCCTCATGCTCCCCAGGCCCTGAGCACACTCCCAGCATTAGACACACACCACTCACTCTATTGCCCTTATTTTTTGTGTGTGTCCTTGGAGTTCCTTGAGGACAGGGGTGGGTCTGATCCATTTCTGTGTCCAGCATCAGGCCTGGCACACAGTGGGCAAAGTAAGAATCTACTGAGTGAATGAGTGAGTGAATGAAGGAATGAATGATAAGTCACAGTCCAAGGTGAATGGCAGCCAACAGGCCTTGCCCCTGTCTTTTGCTGAGAGCCTGTCCCCTGCCTAGTCTATCTACCCAAGTGATCAGCCCTGGCCCACCTGGCCACCAGAGTCACTAATGAGCGTTGATCCCGATTGGTCCCATCTATCATGCTGCTCAAGCTCCTTTCCTTAAAGAACATTAGGGAGCAAATGTATCATCGGTGACTGGAGGCCCAATAAAGCAGGCACCTTGCGAAATTTAGTATTCAACTCGTAAAGGCCTTAAAAGCATTTTTCAATTATGAATGGCCTGGGGGGAGTCATTCTTTCTTCGCCGGGGGATGAATAAAGATGGAAAATAATAGCATATCAATATTGTTGCAGCTTAGCAGGATTAATCTGGAAGAGTTAAAGTCGTTGCTCTCTCTACTGCCTGTGTACTCAGGTGCGCTGGGAAGGACTTGGTCAAGGTGACCCTCACCAGGACCCCTGTGGGCAGAGCTGCCCCCCAACAGATCATCACCTCAAGTGTCATGACCCTCTCTCTACCACCCTCGGGGCCTCACCCCAGAACATTCCCTGGCTCTGAGCCAGTCTTCTTACCCACACGAGGCCTCCAGGGCCAGCCTTCTCATGATAATCTCGAAGAGCTGTACCACGCTTAGAGTTTAAAAGGGGTCTTTATCCTGATTGTAGTGATGGTTGCTCAAACGTACACATGTGGTAAAATGTCATAGAACAATATACCAAAGAAAAAAAGAAAGAAAGAGAAGAAGGGAGGGAGGGAGGGAGGGAAGGAGGGAAGAAGAAAGAAAGAAAGAAAGAGAGAGAGAGAAAGAACGAAAGAAAGGAAGAAAGAAAGAGAAAAAAGAGCATGTAAAAGCCAAGTGAAAGATACACTTTTGTACTATCTCTGAAATTTCCTGTGAATTTTAAACTATTTCAAAATTAGAAATTATAATTAAAAATGTAATAAATAGAAATGTAAAGAGTGGGTCTTGTAGAAACAAAAGGAATGGGCCTACATTGGTGGAAATATAAATAGGCAAAAGCTTTAGAAAACAATTTGCATTATCTGTATAATAAGCAGAATGATTCACCCCCCCACCACCAAGAAATGTCTACATCCTAATCTCCAGAACCTATGAATATGTTAGCTTACATGGCAAAGGGGAAGTAAGATTGCAGATGGAATTAATGTTGCTAATCAGCTGACCTTGAGATGGGAAGATTATCCTAGATGATATGAGTGGGCACAATGTAATCACAAGGTCCCTATAAGTGGGAGAGGGAAGCCTCAGAGTCAGAGAGAGATTTGAAGATGCTACACTGTTGGCTTTGAAGATAGAGGAAGGGGTCATGAATCAAGCCTCTAGAATTTTGGAAAGACAAAAAAATAGATTCTCCCCTAGAACATCTAAAAGGTACACAGCCTTGACAACACCTTGATTTTAGCCTGAGACTCATTTTGGACTTCAATCTTCAGAACTATAAGATAATAAATGTGTTTCTTTAAACCACTAAGTTTGTGGTAATTTTTTACAGCAGCAATAGGAAAAATAATAATAAATACTGTTTTTGAATGAAATACACACACACCCTAAGATTCAGCAATTTTACTCCTAAAAAAATTAGGTCATAGCTGTGGTGTGGAGACATCTACAAGAATGTTCATAGAGCATTATTTGAAGTAACTCAAATAGAAATGATGCAAACATCCAGCAATAGCAGGTGGATAAATCCATTGTGGTATATTCCTACCATGGAATATTATACAACAGTGAAAATGAATTACAGCTACACACAAACACATGGATGGATTCCACAGCACAATGATGACTGAATGGAGCAAGTCACAGAAAAAGACGTATATAGTGGAATTCATTTATATAAAGCTCAAAAATAGGCAAAGCTAAAAAAAAAACCACTCAAGGGATATCTTTTTAAGGAGTGAAACAAAAAAGAATTAAGAGAATAATTAGTACAAAATTCAGTACACTGTTTACCTCTTGGGAGAAAGGCAAGAAGCTGTTGAGATCCACAAGGAGTCTCAAAGGTACAGTTATTTCTTTTTTTTTTTTTTTTGGTACAGTTATTTCTTGAGCTGGGTGATGTGGACACAGGTATCTATTTTATAATTATTATTAATTATATTGTACTGTATTCTATTATTTATAATTACTATTACTTAAACGGTATGTGTATGTTTATATAAACTTTTGAGTGGATGGTATAGTTCACAATAAAATAAACAATCTTTAAGCATCCTTGCTTTTGAGCATTCATTTGATTCTTTGTATTTATGCTGTGAGCAGGCAGGATAGGGGTCTTTACCTTCATTTTACAACTGGGAAAGTTGAGGCTCTGAGGGGTTAAGTGACTTTCTCAAGCTCACCTGCCTGCTTCCCAGGTTTCATTTCTAACCACTCACCCCATCTCTCGATGCTCTGACCTGACTGAGTTCAAGGAAGCAATGAGAGAGCAGGAAAAGAAAATAGAAGTCTCTTTTGAATTTCAAAAAGGAGAATCAAAACCTCAGGTCTGGAGAAATTTTGGAGATTATGTAAAGAGTGAGAGCAAGCTCCCCTATCTCTCAGATTATGTAAAGATTCCTGGGCTGATGTAAGTGTAAATGTGTCTGTGTGTAGCAGCGTGCCATATGGGATTTGGGGAGAGACAGAAGTAGTGAAGAGTGGTGTAGAGATTATAGCTCTCTGATAAAGGGGGACCCTACACTATATTTCCTCTAGGTCAAGTGTTATAGGAGGACAATAGAATACCAGAAAGCTTCATAGAATCTGAAAAAAAATCTATAAATCTTACTTCCAGGGAAAACCCAGGGAGGCAGCAAGACCCCAGTGTAAAAAAGTTTGGGCTGTATTCAGGCTGGTAAGATCTTGGGTAGCTTCATTGAACTTCCTAAAGCTGCTTTTGTGTAGGAGAAGGCATAAATAACCAAAATCTGAAATGAAAAAAGGAAACATCACTACAAAGCTTACAGATATTAAAAAGATATAAAAGTTAATAAAAAAGATAATGTGTAGAGTTTTACAATAATGAATGGTAATTTAGATCAACTGGACAAATTCCTCAAACAATTCAACTAACATAAACCGACAGAAGAAGAAATAGAAAATCTGGTTAGTCCTATATATTTTAAAGAAAAGATGTCCATTAAAAAAAAAAAAAGTATCACAAAGAAAATTTTAGGTGCAGGTTGTTTCACTGTTGAATTCTTCCAAACATATAAGGAGGAAATGATAACAATCTTACACAAACTATTTCAAAGAATGTATTTTAAAATCATATTTTTAATACATTTTGAGGCCAAAATATATTAAAACATTTTGATACCAAAACATTGCAAGAAAAGAAAATTATAGGCCAATCTCTCATGATTAATTAATCACTCTGACTCAGTTGTTTACTTGTAAAGTGGAGATCATAATAATTATCTTCCATGCAGAGTTCTTGTAAGGATTAAATGAGATAGATGGAAAAATCCTTACCAAAATACAAGCAGACCAAATCCATGTGTATAGAGATTATTATGGTCACAACCAGGTTGGGATTTTTCTCCCCAGGAATGAGAGGTTTAGTTTAACATTTAAAAATCAATTATCTAGCAGATACAAAATATTATATATAAAATAGATAAACAACAAGGTCCTACTGTATAGCACAAGTAACTATATTCAATATCCTGTAATAAACCATAATGGAAAAGAATGTGAAAAATAATATATATATATATTCTGAATCACTTTGCTGTACACCAGAAACTAACACAACATTGTAAATCAATTATACTTCAAAAAAATTTTTTAATCAATTATTGTAATTGATCATATTAATAGAATAAAGGAAATAAATTATAAAAATCATACAATCATCTCAATACATGCAAAAAAACTCATCTGATAAAATTTAACACCATTCACAATTTTAAAACTTTTAGCAAATATTTAAAAAGGAAAATTCCCTTAACCTGACAAAAAGTGTCTACATAAAACCACAGCAAACATCATACCCAAGAGTAAAATTTTGAGAACCTTCCTCTGAGATTGCAAATAAGACAATTGCATCTACTATCACATCTAATTAATATTGTGCTGAAGATCCTAGCCAGAACAATAAGATAAGAAAAGAAATAAAAGAAATAAAGATTATAAAGGAAGAAGCAGGAGACAATGTGGTTGTGTTCACAGAAAATCTAAAATAATTTACAAATAATTTAAATGATTTGACAAATTTAGCAAAGAAATGAATTGTGTTTATATATTAGTTATAATAATTAGAAAATGAAATGTAAAAATATATAATTTATAATAGAATAAAAAATATCAAATAACTAATAATAAATCTAAAATGAAATGTATAAGACTTCTACATAGAAAACTAGAAAACATTATTCAAAGAAATTAAAGACTTAAAATCAATAGAAGAGTATACCATGTTCATGGGTTAGAATACTCAATATTGTAAATCTATCTATTCTCCATAAATTAGAGAGAATCCATAAGTTTGGATTCAGTGCAATCCAAATCCAAACACCAGCAGGCTTTTTTGGTTGAAACTAATTAGTTAACTTTAAATTTTTTTATGAAAATGCAGAGGTTAAGAATAGTCAAAGGCTTCCCTGGTGGCGCAGTGGTTAAGAATCCGCCTGCCAATGCAGGGGACATGGATTCGAGCCCTGGTCCAGGAAGATCCCACATGCCACAGAGCAACTAAGCCCGTGCGCCACAACTACTGAGCCTGCACTCTAGAACCCACAAGCCACAATACTGAAGCCTGCGTGCCACAACTACTGAAGCCCACACGCATAGAGCCCATGCTCTGCAGCAAGAGAAGCCACTGTAATGAGAAGTCCGCGTCCTGCAACGAAGAGTAGCCCCCGCTCGCCACAACTAAAGAAAGCCTGCGCACAGCAACAAAGACCCAACACAGCCAAAAATAAATAAATAAATAAATAAATATATTAAGAAAAAAAAAGAAGAGCCAAGATAATCTTGAAGAACAAAGTTAAAGAACTTAAGCCACTGAAAATTAAGACATTATAAAGCGAAGGTAATTAAGATAGTGTAGTATTAATGCAAAGAAAGACAAATAGACCAATGGAACATAAAAATAAAGAGATTCCATTTCTTGCACATCTGAGTTTATGGACTGAGGTTTCTACTCACAGCACAACCATAAATGCCATAAGGGCATCTAATGGGTGGGCCTTGACTTTGTCATGAGGGTCAGGAATGCTTCCTTGATGAAATGATAATAAACCTGGGATCTGAAGAAAAAGCAGAGAGAGCATGTGCAAAGGTCCTGTGGGTGTAGGAACTCTGGACCATTCAAGAATTTAAGAGAAGGCTCTTGAGGCCTGAGCACAGAGACGAGAGGGGTCAAGATAGGAGCTGTGGCCAGAGTGGTTAAAGGTCAGAATGGCCTCGAGGGCCACAATAAGGAACACAACTTCATTTCCACTTTCACAACATTCCTTACACCTGCTCAGGCACTTGCTCCCTATAAGGCTGGGAGCACCACAAGAGTGGACCTGGGCTCTGTGTCACCTTGGTGGCAATAAAAGGTGCTCAGAGGTAGTTGATGAATACCTGTGATGGCAGAGCTGGGAAAAGAGCCAGGGCCAGCGACTCCTGTCCAGGGCTCTTTCTGTTCACCTTGGAGTCTCAAGGCTTCCAACAGCTCTCAGAACTTCCCTAGAATCCCCCTCCCTCCCTCTCCCCTTAAATACAAACAGAAACACCCTTTGCTTTACACACAAGACCTTATCAATACTGTGTTGTCTTCTTCTCCCCAAGAATGTGGCCACAGGGCCAGGGTCTGCATTCTGTACTTCTGTCTCCCAGCTCCTGACACAGGGCCTGGAACCTAGGGAGTAATCGGCAGACACTCAATGAAATGTTTTCTGACAGCTCTGTGCTCAAATCCCAGCTCCACCTCTTACCTCCTTTGTAACTTCAGGTCACTTAATTGGGCCTCTGAGGCTCAGCTGTTCATCTGTAAAATGGGGATGATAATAGCTACCTCCCTCCAAGAATTCTTGTGAGGATTACATGAGACAATGTGTGAAAAGTGCTTAGCAGAGTCTGGCACACCCTAAATGCTCAAGAGATGTTAGCTGTCATTATTATTATTATTCTCTGGGTCTCGGTTTTCTCATCTACAAAATGGACAAATAAATGAATATATCTGTGAGCGATATGAATGGAGATGCTCACAATCTTCCTTATATATTTCGGCAATGGTTGAAATCGCCCATCAGGCAAATATTGCTTTTGTCACTTTTAATATGAGTAAATCTTACCTTTTGGAATTGTCATGAAGATTAAACAAGGCAGTGTATGAAAGCACTTAGTGCAGTATCTGGTTTATAGTAATGATTCAATAAATGGTGAATTGGGTTATTACCAACAATAAGCAGAATCCTTTTTCCTGGAAAAGGCTTTCTCAGCATGGCAAGTCTTGCCCTGTCCATCTAGCAGGTGACGTTTTGGAGACATTCAGGTTTCCCTGGCTGATGCAAAAAGCACTGGAGACCCTTCTCTCACCATGACCTGTGCCTTCTCCCCTGACATTTCCTATAGAGCATTTATCCTTGGAGTCTTCAGCCTGCCTCCTCCCAGGATAAAAAAGATAGCAAACTTTGGTGTCTCCATCCAGGCTTCTGGTCATCAACCCAAAAAAGTGGTTTCAGTCCTTATACCACATGCAAGCCAGCCCTAATTTCACAAAGAGATACTGGTGTTTTTACGTGAGGCACACCATGGAGTTTGGAGTTGAGTAGCCAGCACCTCTGGGTGACAGAGGGAGCCCAGGGCAGCCAGAAGACCAAGGCCCAGATGCCCCAGGAAGTAGGCTCTGTGGTTCCTGTGGACTCTAAGGCAGAGAGGAAAACTCTCAGCTTGTCCCTCTGACTCCCAGCCAGGGCTAAACGTCACAGAGACTTAGTGCTGGGTGGCAGGTCCCCCCACTCCTCCACCAGCTCCCAGGACCGGGCCACCTCATCTCTCACCTCAACCAGAGAGACAGTCTAGATGCTGGTTTTTCCACCTCCATTTTTAGCCCCTATATTAGTCAGGCCAGATTAAGTGGTGCTGCAGTAACAAATTATCTCCTTGTCTCAGTGGCTTACAGGAATAAAGATTTATTTTTCAGTCACACTGCCTGGTCAATGCTGGTCAGATAAAGCTCTGATCCATGTCACCTTCACTCTGTACCTGGGTAGATGGAACAGCCTCCTTCTAGAACATTGCAAGTTGTTTCGGAGGAAGGAAAAGAGACATTGCATATCACACAATGCCTTAAAGCTTCTGCTTCCAAATGGCACATGCCACTCCCACTCCCATTTCGTTGGCCAAAGCAAGTCACATGACCAGACTGTAAGTCAATGAGGTAGGAATGTATGATCCTCCGGACAGAAATGAAAAATTGAGGACGATAATATAATCCACCCCCGCACACTACCCCCCACTTTACACCAGTCCTTTTTCAATTAAGCAGATAGAGTGATCTTTACAAACATAAACCAAATCGTCATGTCCCCTTCTTCAAACCCTCCACCCTTTATCTTTAGAACAAAATCCAAATTCCTAGTGGGCCTGGCCCTGCCTCTCTCCCACCTCATCTTCAATTACTCTTCTGTGTGCACACTTGCTTCATCCACACTGGCCTCTGAATGTGCAGGCTCTTTCCTACCCCAGGGCCTTTGCATTTGCCATTCCCTAGGCCCAGGTCAATGTTTTAATTCAACTCTTCCCAGGCGTGGCTCTTCTTATTTTTCAGGGATCAGCTTAAATGCCACAGAAGAGAGACTTCTTCAACCACTTCATGACTCTCTCAAATAATACCCTGTTTACATCCTTCTTAACACTTAGCAAGCTGGAATTATTTTGTGTACATAATAGTATTATTGCTCACTGACTGTTCCTTCCACACATACGCTGGAACCTAAGCTTCTTGGGAGTCCATGTGTCTGTCCTGTTCACCACTGTACCTCTAACTCAGTAGTTCAGCAAATGATAGTGACATGAATAAAAGAGTCAGATCAAGGCAGAAAGGGCAAGGCCTGGCCCAGAAAGCCCAGTGCATGTAAGTATCATGAAACCTTCCAACCCCACAATACATCCCTGGGGTGTCATGGCAGGGTGGGCAGGGTGGAGCCCAAGCCTCACCTCCTCCCTGTCCTTGCCCAGCTTCTGCAGTGCCCCCAGAACCAGAATTTTTAGGTTTTATGCCACCTAAAAATTAAAGCAGATGCAACCATTTATTGAGCATTTACTCTAGACCGGGCACTGTGGTCTGCACCCTACCCACAGTATCTTGAGTGTTCATTGCGAGCCTGTGAGGTGGGTATTATGATTCTTGATTTACAGATGAGGAAACTGAGGCTCAGTGCAGTTGGCAGATTTGCCGACCATGGCCATGCAGCTCACAGGTAGAAGACCTGGGATTTGAACCCAAGACTGGCTCCAAGCAAGGCCTGGGCAGGACTTCTGTGCCACCTGAGAGTTTTGGAAGCAGGGACTGTCTTGACACCTGTAGTGGCAGAATAATAGCTCTCAAAGAGGCCCATGTCTTACTCCCTGAAATCTGTGATGTGCAAACGGACTTGGAGGGTGTGCTTAAGTTAAGGAGCAGTATCCCGGGTTACGCCTTGCGATTCCTTTGGGACCACCTGGATGACCATCTGGCAGGAGTGTCAGAGCCAGAGAGAGGATTGGAAGATGGTGGCTGATGGCTTTAAATATGGAGGAGGGAGGTCACGAGCCAAGGCATATGAGTGGCCTCTAGAAGCTGGACAAAGCAATGAAACAGATTCTCCCCTAGAGCCTCCAGAGGGAGCACAACGGACTGACACCTTGACCTTAATCCAGTGAAACTTCTGACCTACAGAATTATAAGAGAATAGATCTGTGTTGTTTAAAGCCAGTAAGATTGTGGTAATTTGTCACAACAGCAATAGGAAAGTGACACAACCCCTCACTGCATTGGGCACACGTCTTGCATCCCCAGTCTCCCCAGCTGAACTGTTGGTTCCCTGATGGGCAAGAGCCCAGCAAATGATGGTGGGGCATACAGTAGGCATTCAATAATGACTCAGAGGGTGTAGTTCAGTGGCATGCAGGGGTGAAAAGTCCAAGAAGAGGGGAAGGAGAGGACAACTGGTGAGGTTATGGGGGGGGAGAGGCAGGATGCTGGCTGGAGGAGCCCCAAATGCCAGCCCCTGAAGCATGGCACAGACCCAAATCCCACCGCTGGAAGGATCCCCCAAGCTAGGCCAATCGCTCCCATTTTGTACATGCAAAGGCTGAGACCCAGAGTGAGGAAATGACCAAGACCACTAAGCAAGCTTGTGGCCAAGATGGGATTAGAAATTAGATCATTGACTCCTTGTTCCTGTGCCTCCGGCCAGCCCTGCCCCACCTTGGGTGGTAAAGATGTCCCTCATCCAAGGACCTGGAGTGGCAGATTCCTGATAGGCCAGAGGCTGGGGACCAAGTGCAGGCGGGGTGGGGGAGGGGTATGGAGTGGACCAAGGCATCTCCTTACCCAAGAGCTCCGTCACATCCATTCTCTGGGAATCAGAGACCCAGATTCTAGGCCCAGCTCTGCCACCCTGTGACTTCCAGCAAGCTCCTCTCCCTCTCTGAGCCTCAGGTTCCCCATTAAGGGACGGAACTTGACCTCCAAGAGTTTTTCCACCTCTTGTGTGGTGTGATCTGCCATCAGGCCTGCCTTGCTCTCAACTCCCCGTGCCCCCCACTCCAGCTGGAGCCTCATGGGTTCTCAGCAAGTTCACCTCCTCTCCAGACTCTGCCCAGCCCCCGACCCAGGGCTCAGCAATGGGTCTTTTTCCCACCCTGTCCTGGCCTTCGCCCCTCCCCTCCCAGCACAGTTGAGTTTCCAGCCTGCCCTGCTCTGGGGTCCTAACCCCAGAGAGATAAGGGGGGCTCAGACTGCACAATGCAAAAAGACATCTGGCCCCATGTCTGTGTCTCTCCCGCCCTCAGCTCCCCATCACTGGGCCATCCCGACCCTCCTCCCAGACCTACTATGACCACTGTATGTCTAGACCCCCAGCCTTTGGCTGCACTGCTCCGCCAGCTGGCCTGGACTTTCTCCTCAGGCTTTGGAAAACTTCAAGCTCCTCTCAACCCCAATATCCCGGTATCCCCAGAAACTACCCAGCTCCCCAAACCGCTTGGATTCCATCTGTAGAGAGGCTTACAAAGGAGTGAATCCTAGAATGAAAACCAACGCACAGAGAGGGTCAGCAATTGCCTGGAGGACACATAGCAAAGGCACGGAGCTCCCATATTCAGTGTCTTCACCTGGAACCCCTCCCCAGCACCCCTACCACCGCCCGTCCACCCCCTCTGACAGCCTGAAGGACAGGGAGCGCAGCCAGCCCCGTGACCGATGTCCAAGACCACAGTGATGCTATTCTTTCCTCGAGTGAGCTCCACCCACCCTGCACCAGATTTAGCTGTTTAATGCAGCCAGGCCTGCTCCGTCCCTGCCTCTGAGATTAGCTCTGGAACAGGGCTTTGAATGCCTGCCCAGAGATACTCAGCTTAAAACACCGGGAACCAGAAAAAAAAAAATCGACCACATTTAATGGAGCCGTTAGCGGGCGGGTCTGGGCCATCCATTATGCGGCCCTGCCAGCCCAGGGAGCCCAGCCACGTGGCCGCCTGACCACAGCATTAAGGCGACATTAGCCCGCAGGCCGGTCTGCAGGGGAGGAGCTGCCAGAACCCAGGCCTGGGGCCTGCCTCTCCCGCCCCGCAAGGCCCAGGGCCCCAGGGATTCTTGGTGTCACTCAACAGGCAGCAAGGAAGGAGGTCTCCTTGGAAAAATCTACCCCTTCTGGCCTCAGGGCCCCACTCTAGGACAAGCCCTGCATATGGCCCTTCAAGACCTAAGATACCCTCAAGTACTGCCCCTCTGAGCTCTATTGCAGTGGCAGAGATGGTATCAGTGAAGCACCCCGAGGTCCCGCTGTTCCCTGGATCATGTTTGACATGCCCCTACAGCTGCTCTCCTTTTGCTATTTAAAAATTGCCCTTGTTAACATCCAAGTTGCTCTCGGACACTGCTTCCCAAAATGTGCCCCAGGATACACCAATCTCTCAAGATGCTTCATAGAAAACTAAAAGGGGAGAGGATTCGGTAATCAAGTAAGTTTGGGAAGCACTATGAATGCCAGTTCCCTCCTGGAGAGTTACAAGGCTAGTCAATGCTCTGAGAAGTCCTGCAATAGAGTTTGATTTTATTCAAACCAGTTCTCAGACTTATTTGATTATAGAACCTTCCCCTTTATCCTGGCAGAATCTGCATTAATATGCGGAGGGCCTAGTGTTCCAGGAAACACTCTCTGGGAAATGACACTTTAAGGGTCTGAGTCCCTCTGCTTCCTCAAGCCCCAACTGTGGGACCTCCAATTATGAGACTGTTCAAAGTCTGTGAAGAGAGTAAAGGGGCTCTGGTAGATCCAATTACAGGTCAATTACAGGTAGATCCAAAAGCTGGAGTCACAGGGACGGAACATAGTCTCCATGGAAGGAGGGCCAGTGTCGCATGGTAAGAAGAGCATGTGGGGTGCCCTCCATCCCCCACCCCACCCAACTCCGATAGAGCAGGGATTTAGCCATGGAAGGAAGGTCTTGCCCTTGACAGAGCTACTTCTCAGAAGCTCAAACACTTAAACCCATGCTGCCGGGCAATTTCTTCTGCAGATTCATGGGCTACCCAGTGTCCTGGCAGAAGCCCCAAGAGAGACAACAGGAGACCTGGATTCTGTTCCTGCTTTTCCTGATGGTCTGCTATGTGACCCAGGGAAGGCCTTTGATCTTTCTGTGCTGGTGGCTGCAGGTCTGAGCTGGAGGGACCCCTCCGCATGGACTCACAGCTTCTCCTGCCCTCCTAGGAACGTTGGGCCGTTTGCGTACAGTGCTCTGAGATCCCACCACCAAAGCTTATCAAGCACCTTCTCTGCGTTGATCCTATGCCTGGTGCTGGAGCCTCAGCTGACCCTCATTCCTCAAAGCCGTGTTATCTTACTGCAGGCTGATCTGAAGCACCGGTTACAACAGTCTTCAAGGGAGAAGAGCAACTTGGTAAACATGGATCTCCCAGATGTGAGAGAAGAAAGCAGAGGGGACATCAAAGCTCCTTTCCGGGGCCACAGAACTCATACAGTGTGACAGATGTATTTTCCAAACATGGCCACCATGACACCCTCCATCCACATGGTCTTCTAACACGGTGACAACCATCCTCTCCTCTCCCTCCCTTGATCTGGGTGGGCCTGAGATGATAGTGTTAGTGGTGTTATGTGACTTCTAGGTCATGACGGGCAACACGGCTTCCACTTGCCCACTTGGGACGCTCCCTCTTGGAACCCAGATGCCATGCTCTGAGGAAGCCCAGGGCACATGGGGCGAGCACGTGGGGGCAGCCCAGCCAACGGGCCCAGCTGCAGTCCTAGAGGACGCAGGCATCAGCCATGAGACCTGACACTGAGGAAGCCTTCAGGATGGCTCCTGCCCCAGCCGCAACTGCATGACAACCTGAGCAAAACCGCCACCCTGAGCCCCCGCAACGCTCAGAACTGAGAGGTCATTGAAAAATGCCACTGCCTTAAATCACTGGGTTTGGGGTGATATTTTATCACCAGTGATAGGTAACCAGAACATGTGGCAGGTAGCTTCCTTCAAACCACCTTTGCAGGGGTGAGGAGGGCCTGCCACACCTCAGAGTGTCCCTCTCTTTCTTCTGTCCTCTGCGGAACTAGGCCCCTGTCACGTGACAATGATCTACACCAACCAGCTCAGACATTAGGAAACCCGTGCCCTGAGCTCCACCGCTTGCCCGGGTCTGATGTCCCCTCCTATCTATATCACTCAAAACATCCCTGCCAGTTAGATATCTTGAGCTGTGTTTTACAGATGAGGAAACAGAAGCTCAGAGAGGGTGAATGATTTGCCCAAGGCTGCACAGCTAGTGTGGGGAGGTCCAGGATTTGAGGCAGATCCCACTGGCGACCCCTCCCCTGGCTGCCTCCTCTCTCTCTCTCCTGGGGTGGGCTGACGAGGGAAGCAGAATGGACCATGAAGAGCACCCAGGCCTAGGCCCCATCCTGATTCTGCCTCTCGTTAGCTGTGTCTCTGGGCAGCTTTCTTCACCTCTCTGAGCCTCAGAATCCTCATCTGTGAAATGGGCTACAGGTGTAGGGTGGTTGTGCAGAATAGAGACAATACAGGTACCGTGCTTCGATGATAACAGGAGTGAAGATGTGACGGTGTCTGCTTTCAAAGGAGGACGTTCAGTGACCAAGGCCAGCCTGACAGCTTGTTGAAGATCTGGCCAGTGGTCTGGACTCCAGACAGGATCAGGGACCATGGGGTGGCAAACTCAGCCCCCGTGTCCCCCGACCAATCCATCCCCATTCCCTTGGGATGGAACCCTCTCCCCAGGCACACAAAGCCTCCACCAGGCAGAAGTGCACACCTGGCTGAGCTAGCTCCAGTGAACACACCTGTTGGAGGCTCCTGGAGAAGAAACTCCCGTGCCTTCCTTCTGGTTAATTCACTTAGACAGACATTTACCACCAGCTGTGCTGTCTCTTCTGGTCACCCCTCCAGGTCCTGTTTCTGCCTTCTCTGCCCTGCTCTGGGCCTGCGAGGCTGACCCGCACGGGTGACATCAACACACCCCTGAGCCCTGTGGCTTCCCATTGGGCTCAGCTAACAGGAGTCCCTGGCAGGAGCCAAGGGGAGGAAGGAGAGGGAGAGAGCAGAGACAGACCCACAGCACCTCAGGCTGATAAAGCTGGAAGGAGGCTTCGAGCTCATATTCACTGCCTCAGATGAGGCTTCCAGGGCCCAGGGAGGGACGGTGACCTGCCCAAGCTCACACAGCAAGTAGGTGGCTCGTTCTCAGTCTAGTCTACGTTTGTGGGTGGGGAGGGTGAAGGGGCAACAAGAAAGATGCTGCCCTGGCCCCTTGTGTGCTGAAGAGCACCTGCTCCCCTTAGTTCAGGCTCCCTCTGAATTTCAAGGGCCCCCTCCCCGGCCACTCCATACTCCTCAACAAGGACTCAGACCAAACACCCACCCCCATCCCAACCCCAGGCTGACATTCCGGGACTAACAGCAGCCATCAGGTAGGACAGTGGTGTTTGGAGTCTAGACTCTAGAGCCAGTCAACCTAGTTCAAGTCTACTCTACTGCAGACTGGCTGCATGTGAGCTTGGGCATGCCTCTAGGCTTCCTGTGCCTCAGTTTCCTTGTCTGTAAAAGGGGAGAATAACAGTGCCTGCCTCATGGGACTGTGTGGGGATTAAATGAGATAATATTTTAAAAATTCCATATTAATTCCAACAAACATCAGTTGTTCCTAAGACCCACTCCCACCCCCAGGTCACAGACAACCAGGCATTTCCAAACTGGAAAGGCTTTGGGGTCTGTCTTAGTCTGTTTGGTCTGCTGTAACAAAATATCACAGACTGAGTGGCTTCTAAACAACAGAAACTTATTTCTCACAGTTCTGGAGGCTGGACAGTCCAAGGTCAAGGTACCCGCATGCTTGTACCAAGAGGAGCGGGACCTTCACATGGTGGAAGGGACTAGGGATCTCTCTGGAGCCTCTTTTGTAAGAGCCCTAATCCCATTCATGAGGGCTCCACCCTCCTACTTCAGTCCCAAAGTCCCACCTTCTAATACCATCATCTTTGGGTTAGGATTTCAACATATGAATTTGTGGGGGAAAGCAACATTCCGTCCATAGCATGGCCCACCCAGTCTAACCTGCCAGGACAGATGAGGAAACAGAGCCCCTCTCCTGGGCCCCTCCCAGCTCCCTGCCCAAACTGTGCACTTGAGGTGTGGTGGGTGGAGGAGAGAGGGGTCTGCTTTCTGGTCCCCACCCCTGCCTCTTGGCTGGGGCCACCTCCTGAGACAGCCTTAGCAGCTTCTAGAAGCCCCCAGAGTCCAGAGTTCAGGGCTTGGGCCAGATCCCTCCCCATCCCTGTCTGCCTCCCATGCTCACCATCACCCCACAGGACTATGGCCCAGCACATTCAGCATCTACCCAGCATTCATTTACTGAGCTCCTATTGTATGCAGACCCTGCACTGGGCACTGAGGAGGCCTCAGAGACCAGGACGTGCAGGGGAGACAGATAAAAAAACAGATGGGTGTAACCCCCAAATCAGTGCTAGGATATGATCCTGTGGGTGCTGAGAAAGCACCTGACTCAGCATAGTGGGGTGGGGGGATTGGCAGGGTGGGGGACCAGGAGAGTGGGTCAGACTTCCCTGGAGGAGGTGATGGCTACACAAAGACCTAGAAGATGACTTGGAGTTAACCAGTTTCTTTTATTCTTTTAGTCAACAAGTATTAATTGAGCACATACTATGAGCCCAGTTCTATTCTAGGCACTGTGGAAATTGCAGTGAACAGACGGGATGAGGTTCCCAGGGCTGACATTCTAATGAGGGAGACCTTCAATGACCCTGCAGGGTGATAAAACGGCAGGCGTTGATAGCACAGGAAAGAAGATGAAGCTGGGCACGGTGGATGGGGGCGAGGGGGTGGGGAGGATGGGCAGGGGCTGCTGGGGAAAGAGCCTTGAGCAGAGACCGGAGCGAACTGAGTGGGAGCCAGGTGAGGATCTAGGGAAGGGTGTCCCAGGCAGAGGGAACGGCCCGGGCAAAGGCCTGGCGTGAGCGGAGCATGGTTCCCAGCGGGTGTTGCCGGGTTTGGTGTAGCTGGAGCTTGGGGTGCATGCAGGAGGAGCTGAGGCAGGAGAGGGGGAGGAAGAGGTGAGCCGGGCCGGATGGTGCAGGGCTTTGTACAGCAAGAAGAGGAGTCTAGGCTTTCTCCTGGGGGCGTGGGGAGCTGTGGAAGGCTGAGTGAACGCACATGCTCGGCTCGTTAATGCCAAACAGGACGTGCAGGGCACGTCCTTGCCTATCCAGACCCCAGCACTTCACCACGACGCTGGCCTGAGCCCAAAACTCCCCGTTGGAAACCAAGCCTCCCCCCACCCTCCAGCCAGGGCCGAACAGTTCTGAGAAGCATACAGGACAGAGCCAGGCCCCAGCCCAGGCCAGGGGCAGTCCCTCCAGCGGGCAAGCAGACAACCCCGAGGTCTGGGGTGACAATCCCCCACCCCACCTGTCAGAGCAGAGCTGACCAAGGTTGGAGTCGGGAGCCCTGGGTCCTCTTCTGAACCTGCCACCAAGTCCCTGTGTGACTCCGGGAGAGCCTTTCCTCTCCCTGGGCCCCAGTGTCCCCTCAGAACCCTGCCAGCGCTTCAGCACCACAACCTCGCCTTGCCCTTCTGTCTCAGAGGCGGACTTGCCTCTGGTTTGGCCTCTCCAAGTTCCCCCCTCCCAGAGCCTCCACAAGCATCCGCTCACCCCAGGGAGGCCTGGGGCCTCTTTTAAAGAGCTGCACTCCGCACTCCGGAGACCAGCGTCTCCCCGAGGCTGCCAGACCCCAACTCTCCCCTCACTCCCGGCTGCCCTCCCCATGGGCTCCAGCTGCCAGGAGTGGGGAAGTGTGCTAATTCCACTGGAGGCCCGACCCCACGCTCATTTATTTCAGACATGACCTTTGATTTCTCGGGTAGAGTGTAAATTACATGTCGCCAGCATAAAATATTAAATCCAATTTATACTTAATTATTGATGCTATTATGTATTCTATAGTAATGGCATCAGAATCGCAGGCCCCGTCCGTGCCCAGTAAATAGCTTTTTTGCATTAGAGGCTCCTTGAGGTAAGAAATCTTGCTCCATTCCTTCTTAACTGTATGATTGATGATTATGGGGAAGTTCGTAAATAGTCTTCCAGAAATATTTCTCTGGTCGTCCGTCCTCCGAAGGAAGGTGGGGGCCGCACTAATGATCAGGGCTGCCGGGCGGATGCAGCCCTGCCCACCGCCATTTAGAGCCGGTGGGTTGAGGGTTGGCGAGATGCGGACGGTTTAAGCGCCGCCGTGCTGAGTGGTTTAAGAGAGAGGGAAGGAGAACCACAGTGGTTTTCTGAAGGCTTTAAGTCACATGTAATCTTCACATGGACACTGGGGTTTTGTTTTTATTGAAACATTAATAATTCCGGTTTCTTGTAAAATATTCATAGTTCCTGTTGTTGCATTCAAACCGACTCTCGGACACCACTTTTAATTTCCAGCTCAGTCTGTGCAGGCCTTTGTCGTCGACCACCCATTGCTCCTGTGCAATTTATTAAGTGGAAGGAGCGGTGGCCATCAGGTGGTCAGAAAAATCGAGCTCAGGGTTTCTCTGCAGCAACTGGTTGCAAGCCAGAAAGGCCCTGGGGCGGGCAGGGCTGCCGCTGGGCAGGCAGAGCGAGCGCTGTGGCCCAGAGCATCTTTCCAGCCAGCGGATGACTGCGACTCTGGCAGCGCCAGGCTGGATTGCTGGCGGGGGTGGGGGCCTGGTGGGGTAGACAGAGGCAGGAGGGAGGGGGCAAAGGGAATGAGGAGGGAGAGAAGAGGGCGCTCGGAGGGTGGGAGGTGACAGCACAGGGCAGGGGACAGCAGAGAGGTAAAAACGCAGGCTCTGGGAACAGGAGACCAGGGTTTGAGTCCCAGCTCTGCCTCCAATTAGCTGTGCAAGCTTGGCGAGTGACTTCACCCCTCTGAGCCCTGAAAATGGGCCCTGAGGCCTGGCAGGTGCAAGGTGTCTGGCACATCACCCCTTCTCGGAAGATGGCAGCCGTGAAGGCTACGGTGGTTGTTTGGTCAGTGCCACATGGGGGGCCCGTGCGTGGCAGAGCTTGGAGAGACCTTAAGAGGCCTAAAAATTCAGCCCTTTGAACGGAAGAGGGGTGAGACCCAGAGAGGGGAAGTGACTTCCTCACAGCCCCCGGTCACGCCTTGTGAGTAGGATTCAATGCTGTGCCCAAACCTGAGCTCTGAAATTCAGTCTTTCAAAACAGTCAGCATTCTGGGGATCACAGCTGCCTGAGCTTATCCACGGAGCCCTGCCCCATCCCCACCCTCTGCCACGCCAAAGAGCCATGATTAAAAGGTTCGACTGCCATCACAGCTGGGGTCCCATCCTTCCCTCATCTCCCATCAAGGGCCCATCCATCCATCGGGATAAACGTGATTCCGCTCAGAAATGCCCCTGCATTTCCCGGGGGCTCCAGCTAAGAACACAGCCGACCCGAGGCCAGTCGACTCCCAGGATGTCAGCTCTGGAAGCAAAGTCAGCCGTCCGTTTCCTCTGCTCCATGGCTTTGTGGGTGAAGAACCTGAGGCCCAGAGAGGTTAAGTGGCTTTCCCAAAGTTGCACAGACACAAACAGAACCCCAGCCCCCCCCCCCCAACCCTTTAACCTACAGAGGGATATCCATGTTGACTCCTCCTGTGATAGCATGGGGAGGGCAGAATTAGCCCAGGACTTTAAGCAGGAGTGACCATAAGGCCACACACACCTGCGGGATGGAGCTGTCCCCTGCTCTAGCTGTGGGTAGTCCACCGCTTGCAGGTTTTTCTGAGCCAGATCCAGCTCCCCTTGTATCTGCCCATAATCAGAAACGTGTCTGTCCACACTGGGCATGCTTAGATTCAAATGTCCAGATGATCTGTGCCCAAATCCAATAAACAAACTCCCTACAACCCCATTCCTGAGTGTCAGCACAGAGGGCCAGGAGGTACCAGTGTCCCTGAGGGGCGGGGCCTCCTTGGTTCTCCAGGAGACAGACAGGGACCTGACTGGCCCACCTGCCCCAGGGGCAGAGGGGTGGCCACCAATCCTAGCCACAAAGCCAGAGATGCCACAGGAAATATCTGAAGCACGAATCCCCCAGTATCTCTGTTGGCCCAGGAGATGATTTTTTCCCCTTGACCCTAAATTCAAATATAATTTATTATTAGTAGTACAGAAAACAAAGAAAAACCAAAACCTCTGTACCTCTACCACCAGAGATAAGCTGGAACAAAACAGAAATACACTTCCATTATTTTCTGTGTGCAGTTAGCTTCAACTTTCCTTCAGGTTTTTTCCCTTCATATGAACAGAAACACTAACAGAATATACTCTGCCTCCTGCTTAGTTTACAGACAGCTGCAGCATCCACCTTTCAAAATGAAGCACATTGCAAAGGATGATAAAGCTAGTCGCTTTCTCTCCCTGAGCTTCAGTTTATCCTCTGGGCAAGGGGTGACCTCCACGTACCCTCCGTCCCCAAAGAGCCTGTGGATTGCAGACGCTGAGGGCACGCACGTGAGCCTCTGGGTTTCTCTTTGATGCTCCCGGGCTAAAATTCAAAAAGCTGTGTGCGTGCTGTCGAGTCAGCCAGAAGGCCTTGGTCCTTGAGGAAGCGGATCCCAGACGTGCTGGGATCTCACTCGGGGTCCAGACTACGGCCCAGAGTAGTTTAAGGGTCCTGGCAGACCTGAGTTCTACTTCAGGTTTTGCTGGTCGCCAGCTGTGTGACCTTCAGCTAGTTGTTTCTCTTCTCTGGGCCTCAGTTACTGCCCTGGGGAGCTTATTAAAAAATAAGGATTCCTGGGTCCCACCTGGGAGATGCTGATTCTATAAGTCTGAAAAGAAGCAGCCCCCAACCCGCCAGCCCCAGCGTTCACTTTGATCAGAGGGAATACACCCTATCTAAGAATTTGATCCAAGATAAAGAAAAAGTATAATTTCATGTAGTGGATGGAGACCAGGAGAGAGTGGCTCTGTACAGAGGAGGCTCAGGGCCCCCACTGCTCTGCAAAAGAGAGAAACTAGAACTTGGGACCATTGGTAGCAGCTGGGGAAGGCGAGAGAGAAACAGGAGAAACAGTTTCTTTGACTGGGAGTCAAAGGAAGGATACTGCCAGCAAGAAAACTCTGCTGGTAGGGTGTGGCCAAGACATTTCTAGAAACGTGATGTCTGACATTGATTTTGAAATTCGTCCCTGCTCTTTGATGAAATTACCCACTGCTGTCCCCCAACCTTCAGGAAATACCTACTATGCACAAGAAGTTTGTGCTAGGGGTGCTTTGGGAGGATAAAGGCAGAAGCCTGGTGTCCAGTGTGGGGCAAAGAGGGTGACAAGAGAAGAGGGTCAGGAGCAGGTGGTGGTAGGGATGTCTAAAGCCACAGCACAGGGGATGCAAGATGAGTGAGATCAAATGGTTTCTTCCCTAAATGCACCAGAGGATGGAAATCTTCATAAAGGGAGGAAGGAAACATCTGATGTGTCAGTTAAGACTGGGTTTGACTATATATTGAAAAATCCAATAACAATGACTTAAAGGTTTATTTCTCATGTAAGTCAGGAAGAACTGGAGTGGGTGTGGTAGTTCTACAATGATCTTAATAGCTTCAGATCATTCTATCTTTCTCCTCCACTTTTCTTAGTACATGGCATCCTCATGGTTTTCTAATGCTCCAAAATGGCTGCTGGTGCTCCAGCCATCAGGTCTGCATTCCAGATGCAAATAAGGAAGGAGGGAAAGGGTAAAAATGGCATGTGCCAGCTGTCTGAACCCCATTTAAGACCTTTCCCAAAAGTCCCACCCAACAACTTCCATCGGGCCACAAATTTAGTCACATGGTCACACCTAGCTGCAAGATAGACTGGAAAATGTGATCTTTTAATGACACAGAGGTGCCCTGGTAAAACTGGTGTTCTGTTACTCAAGGAGGAGTAGGCAACCAGCAGTCTCTGGCACAAACAGGTTTCACTTAGAGTAAGCAAAACCTGCTTCCCTCTGACTTCTACCTGTGGGTCCTGGTTTGCCCTTTGTAACATCATCTATAACTATAGAGCCTGTCTTCTAAATGGCAGACTTCCTCTGCACCTCCTCTTTTCCAGTTAACTATCCCCAGGTCCTTCAACCACTTCTCAGGACACAGGCCAACATCAGCTCTAAAGACTTCCATTTATTGATTCCACAGATAGTCAACATGCACCTGCTACCTGCCCTCCACACACAGTGACATATGAAACAGACACTCGAGCTTCCAGTTGGGATGGTCATGGAACCAATCCTCGCCAGGGAGCTGAATCTTAACAAAAAAAGAAGGAATATGTGCAGAGTCAAGACCTCCCTGGAGGAGTGACGTTTGAGTCAGAGGAATGAGGAGTTGCCTGGGAAACCATTGAGGAGATGACTATTCCAAGGGGAAGGAACAAACAGGGATGAAGGCCCAGAGTCACCAGAAGTGAGAGGAAGGCTCAGGGTAGTTCAAGGAACTAACTCAAACTGGGGAATGGCGAGAGCTTTAGGATCCAAGAGTGAGACGTACCCTCCGGGCACAGTCTTTGGGGAGGTGGCTCAGTCATGCTCTACCTGCTCTTGCCAACACCTAGCCTCTCACCAGATCAAAAGGAAAATCAGGTCTGTTTGGCGAAACTTTTCTCCCAGCAGATGTCGCTTTCGGCAGCTGCTGACTGGTCTGTTCTGGAACACTACAACAGCGCAAGGCAGGGCCTCATGGTTGGTCAATGATTTCCCAGAATCTGCCTATTTCTCTTTTTTGAAAATGATACAAAAGGTTTCATCTCCCCACTGCTAGCCTTCCAAGGCCTCCTTAGTCATCACTCCTCAGGGGTGACAATGGCTGTTACGGGGTCACTTTGGATGTTCTTTAAGTCTAGAAGGTCTGAATTCATGTAAAGAAGCCTAGTATTGTCCTGAAGTGACCTCACCTATCTTGGGCTGCCATTTCTTTTTAACCATTTTTTGATATCTACATTGTCAAGAAACCATGTAAAGAAAAATCAGTGTGGTTTGTGTAAAACCCCAACAGGGTATAGACAGCAGCCAAACTACTTCCTTCTTCCTCTAAGGTTTCTGCTGACATCTCAGCCCAGAGCAGATCTGAAGAATGTTCCCCACAAGCTCACCAGAGACCCCACCCCCATCCCTCACCGGGAACCTCACCTAACACTGGACCATGGGCCCTTCCCGTAGGAAAGACGATAGAGGCTGTGAGAAGAAAGGGAGGCATAGAGACACCTCTTAAGAAAAGCAGCAAGAAACCGTCAGCAGAACATGTGGAAAACAGACCAGGGAGACCAGGGAGGGAGTATGTACTGAGCCTCACAGACAACAAGGTCCCAGTCATTTCTATCTTGGGAGGATAACCTTATTAAAAAGTGGGGGAAATGCCAACGAAAAGGTGCAAATATTAAGGTCTATTTACAGTATTTCCATTTAGTGAACTTAACACCCTAGAAATTATATTGCAATTTGTGAAATTTCCAAGACTGCTCCTGGATGTATTTTAACGCATATGAATTTGTAGCTTACTCCAGCAGTGAGGTGCAGAAATAGGAAATGGGCTCTTCTCTCAGCCAGGTCAAGGGCCCTCTGTGATGGGTGTGTAACCTCATTTGAGGAGAAGGTCAAAATCTGTATTTGAGGCACTTTGATCACGGGAGGTTCTTTCCAAATATCTGGAAGGAAGACCACCCCTTAGAGCAATGGTTCTTAACCAGGAGTGATTTTGCCGCCTTCCCCAGAGGACATTTGGCAACGTCTAGAGACATTTTTAATGGTCATGACTGTGGGGGATGCTATTGGCATCCCTAGGTAGAGGTCAGTGAGGCTGCTAAGCATCCCGCAAGGTACAGAACAGCCCACACAACAGAGAACTGACAGCCCCAAATGTCAGTAGTGCCAAGGCTGAGAAGCCCTGCCCTTGAGTGAGGCTATTCTAGAACCTCTCTGCCGAAACCTGAAACAAGCCTGGATAAAAGCCACAGGGAAGAAAGTATTTGGAGGCTGAGTTCCAGCATGTTAGAGGGGCTTGGAAAAAAACTTGAACTTCTTCAGGTCTGTCCTAACAAGGTATAAAACCAAACTCACACAAGTTCAAGGTGACAGGCCAGTTATTGAACTACCTGATCGAACACAAATCAACAACCTTCAGAGGAAGATAAAAGAATACAGATTCTCCACAAAGAACAATCCATAGTATATAGTCAAAAATTATCAGATGTGCAAAGAAACAGGTAAATGAAACCCAGACCCAGCAGAGGGATTGAAACTAATTTTAAAAGAAGCAAATAGAAGTTCTACAACTGAAAAGTACAATAATGGAAATGAAAAATTCACTAGACGGGCTTAACAGCAGATTGGAAATGGAAGAAGAAGGGGTCAGTGAACCTGAAGCTGGATCAATAGAAATTACCCAATAAGAAGAACAGAAAGACAAAAAAAGATTGGAGAAAAGTTTCCCAGTGGAGGAAACCTCCTCCACAGGGGCAGCTGGACGAGCCTAAAGTATTCTCCCCCACTCGATGCCTAAAATGCCACCATCAACGCTGAGTTAAGGCTCTGGCCACCACGCGGAAGTTACTTGAGAGGAAAGACATACTGAGCCACTGTCAGGCAGCCACACTTCAGCTGGAACACTGGAGAGAGCCCGTCACTGTTCCCTGCGAATGTGCTGAATCCATCAGAGACTCCAAAAAATATTCAGAAATGGGTGGGTCCTCGGCATTTTTCCTTTCTTTCTTCTTCTCGCTTAGAGAGCGGCAGGATAGGGCAGTGGCTAAGACCCAGCCTCCATAGACAGACTGCCTGCGTTTGAAACTCAGGTGTGTGGCCTTGGCAAATTACTTGACCTCTTTGTGCCTCAGTTTCCCCATCTGTGAAGTGGGGATTTAGCAGTAGTTGCCTGGTAGGGCTCTTATGAGGTTTCAATGAAATGGTGTGTAGCACATGGTATTTGTTAGTATTGTGGCTTGGGGCAAGCCCCTTCCTCTCTCTCTGGGTCTTGGTTTACACACCTGTGAAATGGCCAGGAAGCTCAGAGACAAATTTGGGGTTCAGCCAGATTTTCTGGTACAACCATCTCCTCAGCTCCATTCACTGCTCTTGTTCTTTTGACCTTGAATTAATGTTTCTAGTGTCTACATGTCTGTTCTGATCATCCTTTCTGGAATCAGGATGAGTAAATTTTGTTGATAAATATTCACAACACAAAAAAGGACATTCTCACCCCAGTTTAGATGAGGAGGAATCTGTGACTTGCAGACTGAGTCAGGCCCATCAGGAGTGGGCTGCGTCAGGATGGTCCTTCTCCTTCTCCCTGTCCTGACCTTGGTCTGAGCCAGGCACAGCCTTGGACCCTGTGGGGGTATAAGGAACCACCCCACCTCAACACACACACAGAGCATAGGGTACAGGTGGAAACGAGGCCGCATGGGCCATGAGAGGCAACCAGCACACAAGACAGATCACACAGAAGACAGAAGGGGGGACTTCCCTGGTGGTGCAGTGGTTAAGAATCCACCTGCCAATGCAGGGGACACGGGTTTGAGCCCTGGTCTGGGAAGATCCCACGTGCCACGGACCAACTAAGCCTGTGCGCCACTACTACTGAAGCCTGCATGCCTAGAGCTCGTGCTCTGCAACAAGAGAAGCCACCGCAATGAGAAGCCCCTGCACCTCAACGAAGAGTAGCCCCCGCTCGCCGCAACTAGAGAGAAAACCCGTGTGTAGCAACAAAGACCCAACGCAGACAATAAATAAATAAATAAATAAATAAATAAATAAATAAATAAATAAATAAAATTACTTAAAATATCAGTAATAAAAAAAATTTTAAAACTATGCATTTAAAAAAAATTTGGGAATCATCAGTGAATAGTTTTTTTAAAAACAGAAGACAGAAGGGGGGCAGAGATGACTTCATAGGGCATCTGGAACATAATCCCAACTTTTCATTCATTCATACGTTCAAACTTTCCTTTTCAAACCTTTATGCAGCATCCACCGTAGGCCAGGCCGAGTCACTGGCAGAGTGTGAGTCAGTGGAGAGGAGGACACAGGAAAACACAACGTGCATTTCAAGGCTAATGTAAAGGGTGAGCTGCCTGGGTGGAGCGCACAGTATTCGTTCATTCATCCAGCCGGTATTTATTGGGCACTATCCTAGGGGGTACAGTTGGAGAGATCTGGGGCCATAGAAAGGTGGGTCCTTGACCCCAGGCTAGGACTTTGGGACTTTCATAGGCCTGGGGAGCCACAGCAAGTTTCCTGAGCAACAGAATGGCAGGATCAGCGAGCCGGCCTGGGCTGCAACCTGACCAGGGCCCCAGCCAACACTTCCCAGTCACAGACATCGGCTGCCTCCGCCTTGGCCTTCTCTGCAGTTCCCTGTCCAAAGCCCAGCCCCTCTTCAGTGCCCAGGGGCTCAAGGGGAGATTAACAGCCTCCTGGAGCTCGGGAGCCCCCCCCCTTCCACCGAGCCTTTTAGGGGTTGGGGTGTTGGCACAGCTCACAGATGACTCCTTGTCCGTTCACACATCATCCCAATTAATTTGTGTTGGTGGGAGCTGCCCCTTCATCTCCAGCGTCACCTGTCTGTACCTGCCTCACCTAGAGCTGAGCCAGAGAGAAAAGGTGAGTGGCGAGGCCTTGAGAACTCTCTGAGGACTGGGGCCGGGCATCTGGGAGAGAGCTGTTAAAGGTGGAGGTCCAGGGAGGATCTATGGAGACCCAAATTTGAAATTGTAAGGCTACATCAGGAAAGAGGACAACGGTTGAATTACGCTGGCAGTTCAGGCAGGCAGGACATCCCAGGACAGACGAGTGCATCCATCCACACACAAAGAGGGGGGAAGAAAGAAAACAGAAACAAACCAAAGCCAAGGCTGGCAGGGATGTGCAGCGAAGCCATTTTATTAGCTACTTCTTTCTGCTGGGTCTGTGCCTGGCAGAACGTGGCTTCCCTCTGCTTCGCGGCACGGACCACTGGCTCCAGGAAATCTGGACTCTTTTTGCCAAAGTCCCTTCCAATTGATGTTGACATGTTCACCACTTGCTTCCTGCTCTGCTAGGGCCACTCCAGGGAGGGGGTGAAGGGGAGGGAGGGCTCTGGGCCCTCCTGTCTACACGCAGTCCCAAACCAGAGACGGCCTCCAGTCCCGGCCTCTTCCCCTCCCGGCCCTGCCCACAGCAAACCTCCCCCGCCCCACCCGCCCCGGCCTCCTGCCACTGGCCCAGCTCTAAGGGCACCACTCCCCGAAATAAGCCCTGAGGCACCCATGGACACACGTGCACACAAGACAATCATTGCTTTGGAGAATTAACGATTGTCAAAGAATAATTAATGACAATGGAAAGTTGTACACAATACACCAAGTCAGTGCTTCTCAAACTTGAAAGCATCAGAATCACCTGCAGGATGTGATAAAACAGACGGCTGGGCCCCCGCTCACTAGAGCCTCCGATTCAGTAGTGGGGTTGGGGGGCAAGAATTTGCATTTCTAGCAAGTTCCCAGGTGAAGCTGATGCTGCCAGTCAAGGATCACGCTTTGAGAACCACTGCCCTAAATAATGAAGAAGAAAATTCAAACATATACAGCATGTATTTATATGTAAGTACATGATTAAGATGTTGATAGTAATTATTACTGTGTAATGAGATTGATTACAGGCTTTTTGTAATTTTATTTTTTCTGTTTTATTGCAATCTTCCAAATTGCAATAAATATGACTTATTTTAACATTTAACATTTAAGCACCTCCTTCATGAGCTCTCTCCCCAGGCCTCCCTTGATGAGAATTGACTACCCTCCCATCTCCCACTGCTGCTGGCGCCTCTGATGAACTCTTTTTCCTCCTGCTTTGTGTTTGTGTTACACGGTCCCACCCTTGTCCCCACCAATAAGCAGTAAATGCCTTACATAGGAACTCTGGCTCAGGCACCGGCATACCCCCCCTGCCCCCTAGAGGGCCCAGCATGGCACCCTCCACCCATCTGAAGTCAATGGAAAGTCAGGAGGCATGGGGTGCCGTGGAATGAACGTGGGCTCCCCAGTCCAATGGCCTGGATCAGGCCTGAGCTCTGCCACTGCTTGGCTGCTCTTTGGCCCTTATTATGGGATCTGGAATGGTCCAGCCTGCCCGCCTGGCCACCAGCTTGGCCCTCTAAGTACCCAATATCATTGCATGACCCCAATTGGAAATACATCTAGAGCCCTCCCCCACCATCAAGCATCCTGGTTACCACAATGGTCACTGGTGATGGCACCAATGTCCAGAGAGTCCCTGCAGGCCCGGAGATGCAATTTCTTCAGGCCCAGAGATATGGCTAGCCAACTCAACCACACAATGTACATTGTCTTAACTCTGTCACTTGCCAACTTCATGGCCTTGTACACATAAACTTGGCATCTCTGAGTCTCAATTTACCCAATTGTCCAATAGTGAGGTTGCATTAGAGAAGAGACAGCAAATACGTGACACTCGTGCAGCCCCTCCCCAACCTCACCCTAACAGACATTGCTAATCAGTCCCAGTATTCTATCCTCCTTAATCAGGATGCGGCCTCTGAATTTTTCTTAACACTTGCTCCAGGCATGGTGCTCCAATCAAAGTAAACCAACATTTGAGATGAAAACTAATTCCTATTCCTAAGATCATTCTCTACTTCCCTGAGACCTAGAACAGAGCTCAGCATAGAGTGAATCTTTGTTAAATAAATCCAAGTAGATACATTCCAGTCACCACTGGTTATTAAGAGAAAAATCTTTGGTAGCCACCAACCATCATGTACCAACCCCAGATCAACTACTTCCTCCTTCCTGGGATTCCTAGCCATTCAGTTGATGCCTTCTGCTGTCCATCAGCCTGTACTGCAAGGGTCTTCCATTCCCAGTCCTAAGGAATTGAGGGTAGTGAGGCCATTACTATCACAAATAGGCTCAAACTTCCTCATCTTGATAACCACCTGGGTGGCTTTGGATGCAATCAGTTGCAAGCCCAAACAGACACCCATTTAGTCACTCTGACCTTTGCTTGGTCTCCTTTCCTCCTGTCTCTCCTCCTCCACATCCATCCTCAGAACTGAGAGCTCAATGGTCCAATTCTCTTGCTCCACAGCTGATAATATTAAGGCCAAGTGAGGAGAGGAGACTGGCACAAGGTCACACAACCAGTCAGACCAGAACTCTGGTCCCAACATTCCCAGGCCCTGGCACTTTGACACACCAGGGTGCCTTCCTCTTTTCCAAAGAACAGGACAGGAAAGAAGTTGCTCTAAGTTGTGGAGGCTTGAATTCCTCCAGGGGCCTCATCCACTGGGGGGGTCTGCTTGGAGCTGAGGAGCTACGGGGCCCCTCTGAGATCATCCTGCCATCTCCTTACCAAGACCTGCCTGATCTGACCTCCGTCTACCTCTGAACTCATTCCCCCAAGCCTGCCTCCCATTCACTCTGCTCCAGCTTCAGTGACCTCATTCCAACCTCAGGGCCTTCGCACTTACTATGACATTTTGTGGAATACTTTTGCCCCAAATCTTCGCATGACTGATTCCATCCTGTTGTTTCTCAAATGTCCTCTCTACTAAGAATACTTCCTCTACCAGCTCAGGGTGGCCCTCTGCATCAGTTTGGGCTGATATAACAAATTACCATAGACTGGGTGTCTTATAAACAACAGAGACTTTTTTCTCACAGTTCTAGAGGCTGGAAGTCTGAGATTGGGCTGCTAGCATGGCCAGGTTCTTGGCGAAGCCCCTCATCCAAGTTGCAGACTGACAGCTTCTCACTGTATCCTCACATGGTGGAAAGAGGACTAGAGAGCTCTCTGGGGCTTCTTTATAAGGGCACGAATCCCATTCATGTGGGCTCCACCCTCACGACCTACCTACCTCTCATTTAAATTCTTCACCTCCTAATACCATCACGTTGGGGGTTGGGATTTCAACACATGGATTTGGGAGACACAAACTCTTGATCTATAACATCCCCCACACTCCATCACACCCCCTTGCTTTATTGTTTACAGCTATCCATACAACACATACTTATCGAGCAGATACTGGTCACATTTCCTTACCTGTTTTTCTGTTCATTGCTTGTTGTCTGTCTCCCCACATGTACACCCCTTGGGAACAGGGACTTTTTGGGTGAAATAGCACCCAACACTAGAATGAGCACACAGGAAGCACGCAGTAAATATTTGTTGACAAAATGAATAAATTTGGGGCTTGAAAAGGAGATAGGAAGAGAGTCCTGCACAGGAAATCAGGTGTTAAACGATGTGAGTCTGAGACCACCTCAGCTGCTGGGTGACCTTGGGCCAGTCACAACCTCTCTGAGCCTCATATGTCCTGATTCTGAAGGTCCTTTCCCACCTGGAGAGCCTGAGGCTCTCTGATCAGGAAGACCTCAGAGCCCACCCAGGATGCAGCTCTGTCCCTCAGACCTGGTGAGACGGGAAAGGTGGGCTCCCTTTCCCCCTTCTCTGTGGTTCCCTCCATTAGTTCCAGATCCAAACCCTCCTGGGAAGAGAGATGGAAGCCAAGGTGAGCCGGCAGCCCTACTCCCCAAGAGCCTGCAGCCCGCATTCAGCCTCTGGGATAACTGTGGCCAGCTGGGCTGCATTTACCCTGCCAGCTCCCTGCCCCTGGGAAGCTGGAGAAGCTCAGCCACTGCCCACATGTGGTTGTTTGATCAGGGAGTGGGGAGAGGGAGCTGGCAGCCTGACTGCTGGGCCGCAGTGCCAGCAGGGCCAGCCCTGCTGATGGTCTCACTCGAGGGCCCAGATGTACAAGTAGAGCCAGGCACAGTGAAGTGTCAGGGTGCTGCTGCCTTCCTTCGAGCCTGGGGTGACAAAAGAGGCCCCAGGTCCCAGCTCAGAGCCACATGTGGCTGTAGGCTGTGGCCGGCAGATCCCTTCACAGCCTAGAACACTTTTGGAAAAGGTACCTACAGCTCAACTGAGAGAGCTAAGAATGAGCTACTGATAGATGCAGAGCCCGTGCACCCCTAGGCTGAGAAGCAGGAATAGATGTAAGGGCCAGAAGCCTGCAGGAGCTTAGCTGGGGTTTGACCGTCAGCCATGGAGCCAGAGCCACAGACAGGCTCTCTGCCCATGGAGGAGGGACAGCAAGATGAACCAGGCTGGTCCTCGGCCTTTCATGAGGGCCTCCCCAGTGACAGCGCAGGCAGGGCACCATGTTCCTAGATTACCCCAGATGGAAGCTTCTTTCAGTCAAGAGCCAAACTGCAAGGGCACTGAGCCACTAATTCATTCATACTAGGGTGTCAATGACTAAGGGTAAATTAACAAGACAATCTTCAAGTGGGGATCTAGCTTCTTGGGTTCAGCGCCTTCCAGCACAGTATCGCAGGAAGACCAGTCATACGTGAAATGAATTTTAGCTTCAAATACGTAAGTGTGTGTGTGTGTGTGTGTGTGTGTGTGTGTGTGTGCGCGCGCGCGCGCGCGCGCGCGTAGAGAGAGAGAAAGCGAATTGTGTATCTGACATCTTTTAAATGTCTCAAGAGATCCTCAGCCTTAACATGTGTAAACGCAACCCAGAATCTACCCTCCACCCAAGCCAGGTCCTCTCCATGGGGTCCCCCCAGCACTCCCCGGTGTGCAGGCAGGAGCCCACCCCTCAACTCCATCTCCCTGTCCTATCTTTCACTAACTCCCAGAGATTTCACATCCTGAACACCTCCTGGGTCTGCCCACTTCTCTCCTGAGTGGTGGCGATGCTGGGTTGCCCATACAGGCCCACTCCTTCTGAGAGTGCAAATGGGGGCTGTGGGTCCCTGTCCTCTGCCTTCTCTTGCCGCCCCTGCTCCATCCTGCTGTAAGGGCAGAGTGTGGACACTGCAGCCACACCCTTGCACACCCACTGCTTTGCCACCCTCAGGCCCAGGGGTGCACACGTTGGCAGTGGGGGAAGAGGCCCTCACAGCCTTGGAATCAGGCTGCTTCGGGAGAGGGTTGTGGGTAGAGGCTGGGGGAAGGGGGGCAAGGGCCTTTGGCCCACAGACTTGTCTCCCTGTTGGGAGAGGCACAGACCACGGAGGGTGAGAGCAAGGCCCTCTAAAGGGTCCAAGGATGATATTGTGCCCGCCTCTACTCTTGACTGCCCCAGCCAACTTCTTCTCTATTAGCCAAAGTGATCTTTTAAAAGCAATCGGATCACATTACACTCCCCTGCTTTAAACCCTTCAATGGCTCCCCATTGCTCTCAGGATAAATGCAAAACTCCTCAAATGCCAGCTATGAGGCCTCTGGGTCTGGCCCTGCCAACTTCTCCATTCTTGTCACCCACCCTTCCCTCTCCACCCCAGTCACGCTGGCCTTCCTTCCGACCCACGCTGGCCACGTCGCTCCACCCACAGGCCTCAGCACATGCTGTTCCTGCTTCCTGCAATGCTCTTCCCTCCCAACCTGGCCTAATTCATTTCTCTGCATCCTTTAGATCTTGGCTCTTGATTAACCTCTTTCTCCCCCTGCTAGACCAAGGGCTCATGCAGTCAGAGACCTGTCCTTTTTTGCTTACAGCCTGGCACAGAGAGTAACAGCTGGCATTTATTGAGAGCTTACTACGTACCAGGCATCGTGCTAGTGTTTTCCATGCATAATCCCTGTGGATCCTTGTCACAACCCTATGAGGTTTAGGGTTGTATGCTGCTATTACGTCCATTTTGCAGATGAAGAAACCGAGGCACATGGGGTTAAAGAACCTTGCCAAGGTCACATTGAATAAGTGGTAGGGCCAGGACTGAACCACACAGTGTCATGGAGTCCACGGGCTTCCCTCTCATCGCTTCGGCATCTCCATTGCACGTGCTCCATGAATAGCTTTCAAATGAACAGAAAGACACACACACACACAAGATCCAAAAGAGCACATGCCAGGATGAGAACAGAGGCGATTTCTGGTTGGTGGGATTATGAATGTTTACTTTCATCTTTCACTTACTCGTATGTTCCAATTTTTCTATATGAAACAAGTATTTGTTGATGTCTTTAAATTAAGAAAGAAAACTTTAAAATCTCTTTAATCTTTTTTTTTAACAAAAAATACCTAATTTTTTTTTTTTTTTTTTGGCTGCCTGGTGTCTTAGTTGTGGCACGTGGGATCTTTCGTTGTGGCGCAGGGGCTCTCTAGTTGTGGCGTGGGTTCCAAAGCACACAGGCTCAGTAGTTGAGGTGTACAGGCTTAGTTGCCCCACAGCATGTGTGATCTTAGTTCCAAACCAGGGATTGAACCCGCGTCTCCCTGCATTGGAAGGCGGATTCTTAACTACTGGACCACCAGGGAAGCTCCTCTCTTTAATCTTTTAAAAAGAAGCAATCATGGACCAAAATCAAGACTTCCAAAGAAATGGTATGTCATTCCCTTCCACTCCACCCAAAGCCCTACTCTGGTAGAAGATAACAAAGCATCTTCCAGCGGTAAAGGCCTCGGGATGTGTCAGTTAAAACATAGATGTTAGCTTCAAACAGACCAGGTCTTAATCTCGGCTGTTATTGTGAGGCTTTGAACCAGTCTCCCCTCTGACCTCAGGGGACGTCCTGACCTCTGACCTGCTCTGTAAAACAGGGCACTATACTGCCTTATAGTCCTCACAGGACTGTTGTGAAGACTGGAGAGAAAGGGCGTGAATGCCTCCAAGTGGGTCTTGGCACATAATAGATGCTCAGTGAATGGTGGCCACCAGCCTCAGCCCAGCCCTCCTGGACAAACAGAAGACCTGGATGCCTCATGGAGCCCACGCGCCCACGCCCAGAAGCAGCCCCTCCAGCCGCTCCGCTGCGCCTCTTGTGAGCCGCGTTCCTGCCTGCCGGCCCCAGCCGCGTCTCTCTGGGTCTAAGGACACTGGCCACCTGAGATGACCCCCACCTCCACCCCTGAGGCAAGCCACGGTGGGGGGGAGCCCAAGGACGCAGGCCACCCAGACGGCTGTTTTCATGCCTGCAGGCGCCCCATGGGGGATGCAGCCCCCTCCCGCCACATCCTTGCCACCCCGCAGGAGGACAGAAGGAGCATTTTTTCACCTAGGTGGAAACCCCAAATCAGCTTCTGGGGCTGTGGTTTGGAGACGATCTAGGGGGATTCTCTTGTGAGGCCTCGGGAAGAAAAGCAGAGGAGGGCAGAGAGAAAGGGAACGAGCGAAGACGGAGAATGGGCCGCCTGGAGGCCCCTGTGGCTGGTTTGGTATTTACTTTCTGCCACAGCCTTGAATACCGTGGGGCTCTGAAGGAATTTCCAAGAAGATGGAAATTTGAGGAAATCAAAGTTTAATTAGTCACAGCTGCTGTAATGTATTCCAGGTGATGGCTGGTGTGGCCGCATCTCCCCTCCAAGCCCCCTGACGCCTCTCACCCTCCACGGGGGCAAGTAAACAGCGGGGTGTTTGCGGTGGGAGCCCTTTCCCGGGTCAGCTGGGCAGGGGATGGGGGGCTGGAGTGGGCCGCATGCTACCTCCTGCTACCTGGACAGACACGGGGGAGGGAGCAAGAGGGAGGGTTACGCACAGGCTCTGCCCTCCTCTCCGCTTCTTGTTCAATTCCCATGCGGCTCTTGGCTCTTTGCGAGTGAGAGCAGAGGACTTATGCAAGGCTGGAGAGCACGGGCTAGGAGTAAGGGGGAGGTCTCAGGTCACTCCTGAGTTACAGCGTGACCTTGGACAAGTCGTTTAACTGCGAGACTGGCAACACATCCAGGAGTCAGAGCGCTCGGTGGGAATCCCAGCTCTCCCACTCCACTCTGTGGCCTTGGGGAAGTTGCTGAAACTCTCTGAGTCTCGGCTGCTCCAACTATAAAATGGAATGAGGAACCGCATTGGCACATAGGATTGTCGTTAGAGTTAAGCCAAGTCCCTTAAGTCAAGGAGCGTATGTGGAGGACGTTAGCACAGAGCTGACAGGAGCTCAGTTAGTGACCACGGTGGGCCTCAGTTTCCCTACCATCAGAATGGAATGGGATTGCGATACTATAAGAGAGGGAGAAGCACGTTCAGCCCCTCAAAATAAAGCCAAGCTGACAGACACGCAAGGGCAAGGTTAACCCATCAGAGCACTGTTCTTCAGAGAGGGGTCTGCTGAGAGCCCAAAGGGGCTGACGGGTGGCACCAGGTGTCCTGTGATGGGTCCAGCTCCAGAGCTGGGAGGGTAACTGATAAGGGTGCGGAGCAGGTTCTCCCTTCTCTGGGTCTATGCAAAGACGAATCTGCCACCGTGACCACCTGCAGGAGCCCCTCCGCTGTGTTGACACCAGCCTTCCTCTCTGTCCTTGTCATCTTGTCAGGGGGAGTGTCCACGCTCCCAGCCCCAGATGGTTCACAAGCTGGTTCTGTTTAGTCCCAACCAAGTTTGGGGACAGGGAGAGGAGCTGGGGCTTGCCTTTTCCCCCCACTCTGCCCTCCACTGAGCCCTCACTCCACCCTATGTTTGGGGGTTCAAGTGTCCTGGAGTGTCAAAGGGGGCAGTCCCCAAGAACACAGATGGGCACCCTGCCAGCTGACTGGTCAGTGGGCAGTGCTCCTGCTGCAGTCCGTGGGAAGACCTCAGGGGCCAGCAACCCAGCCACAGAGGGCTTGAGGACGCTGGGCCATCTGCAGTGTGTGCTCTACTCCACGCAGCTCCCTGGGGTCCGCCACAGACGGTTCCCTCGGGATGGAGCTGGACCTGACTCCTCTCTCCCCTATGTGGTCTCTCCAGGGCCAGCTCCCGCCCCCTCCCCACCAACTTCTCCCCCTCTGTTTCTCTAATTTTTTCCCCAGCCTTGGGGGTTATTTCTAGTCTAAGTCTTTGAAACTCATAGCTAAGAATCCATTCTTTTTTCTCCCTGCATTTCTGCTGTGTCACCCCTTCCCTGAGGCAATGATCAGAAGAGTCTAGCGAACTGAAGGGAGGGGTCAAGGGGTAGAAGGAAACACCAGAAACCAACGCCTCTCGGTTAACAGTTCAAAAACAGTACCCTGCTTCGTAGCAGAGGACGCTCATGAGTAGTTCCAAAAATACGTCTAGCAGCCATGCTGTTGTACGGACTATTTTCCTTGATTAAATGTATTACCTGTGAAGACTGTCATTTGTCCATTATTTACCTTTCTCTTCCCTTGCAGTGGTTATGAAGAAGTGAAAGGGAGTGTGGCAGACATTACGGCTTGTCTGTCCGCAGCTTCCCCCCCCCCCTTTCCTTGTCAGCCAACCTGCTTCTACCTCAGAGCCCGAAAATGCCAGCTGGTCACTTTCCTATCCTCCCTTGCAGCTAGAGGTGGTCAGGGGACCCAATTCTGGTTAGTGGGACCTGAGAGGAAGTTGGCTGAGGTGACTTCTGGGGAAGCCTTTCCTCTCTGGTTTAAAAAAGAGAAAAGATAGGTGAGGAGAAAGCCTCCTTCCTGCCCATGGTGGCCATCTCGTGATCACACAAGGACCAGCCTGAAGCCAAAAGCCAAGACTTGAGGTCGGCAGAGCAAAAATGGAAAGCACCTGGGTCCCTGATGATATCATTGTGCTTTGTAGAATCAACCCCCAGACTTCTGGTTAAATGAAATAAAGAGTGTTGTCATCGTGTGAAAACTCTTTAAGATTTACTTCAGCCACTTGTAGCCAAAAGCAGCCCAAATTATGCTGAGAAAATATTCCAGAATCCTTTCAGGTCTGTGCTAGTCAGGGCTCTTTTTAGTTGCAAGGTAGCCACAGGAATCCAACTTCAGCTTGCTTAGCCAAGCAGGGCAATTTTAAAAATTAATACACATGGGTATCTTATGAAACTCAGCAGAAATATGACTGGGTCTCAGAATAGTTGAAACCAGGGACTCTAAGACTGTCAGAATTTTCTCTCTGACCCTCATATTGTGTCCCACCATTCTGAGGTAGTAAATCCTTGGTGATTTATCACAAAAAGTCTGATTGTTTGGAATTGACTATTTTTCAATTTAATTTTAACATGCCTGGAGAAAAAGGATGAATGCATTTCTTAGCGTTAAAACTATATATTGCAGAAAGACTTCTTTTGAAAGACAATAACTGATTCATGTTGTTAATAATTTACCTCTAGAGTTCTAAACGTGCCCATGAGGCCTCAAGGTTCTGGAAAAATAGTTTCCTTTCTTGAGTGTTCAGCGTGTCATATTCTGGGTGTGATATGAGTATGGCTGACGGTGAGAAACCCTCTTCTGATGGGAGAGAGAGCTTCCCCCCTCCCCGGTGCCTGTGTGAGGAAGCCAGTGCCTCAGACACAGGCGGGGCTCGCTTCGCATGGGGGCGACATCGTCTTCTGATGAGTGGAAACCTTCCCTCCGCAGAGAACCTGCTGCTTCACTTTCCCAAAATGAGTTCAATATTTGGTTTCAAATCCTCCTTCAGGCGCCAACGCAGGAAGAACTTTCAACGTCGTGGGAACTCGGTCAACCTATAAACAAAGACTTTTGAATGTTGTGTCAGTAAGAAGTAAAGGTTGTACGATTTTCCAAGTCTCTCTTTTACAGGTTTAGAAGCAAAAGATCAGTTTTTGAAAAAGAAAAAGTTTGATAAGAATAGCACAATCTAATGTGAAACGGAAGAGAGAAAGTAGGCAGTTAGGAGTGGATGTCCTCTGTCACACCTGGATGGCTTGGCCATTTGTGTGTTTAAAAAGCTTTTCTGGTGATTCCGGGGCACAGAGTGTGAGTCCCTTGAGGACAGGGCCAATGTCTTACGTGTCATTGAGTCCCTGTCCCTAACATTTACATGACTGGTACACAGTAGGTGCTTAATAAATTTCCCCTGAATCAGTGAATGAGGAAAAGGAAGGATGGGAATGCAGAAGTCAAGGAAGGTTTTCTTCTGTAGGATTTTCTCATCCATAAAATACCAGAGAATCTGTGTCTCTGGGAATGGTCTCTCCAGGTAGGGGTCGGGTAGACAGGAGCTCAGTGGAGGCCAGGGCCCTGCCCGGGGTGCTGACCTGAAGCTGGGGTTCAGTCCAGACAGAGCAGCTTCTCGGAAGCCCCTGCCCATGGGGAGGCTCACTGCCCTGCACCAGGCCCCGAGGAGAAAACACATTTGTTTACTTGACCTGAGTGACATGTTCATTGATTTCTCTGGAGTGGTTCATTCATAAATGCAAATTGAGCTCCCCTCCTGGGGATGCCAACGGCCTTTTAACAAGCTCCCCAAGGCGTGACTTCTGAAAATGAGTCACTGATGAGCCAGAAATGGAGGTCACCTGCCCACCCTGGCCCTGCTGGCCCAGGACCACAGAGCAGCGGGGCAGGAGGTGCCACCTTGGACTTGGGGGTGGGGGGTGGCCTCGGCCAGCAGGGGGGGTGCGGTGGGAGGGGCAGAAGTGAAATGCACCAGCTCCTTCACACTCACGAGCATCTGGACAGTTAAGGCAAAAGGGGTTTGTTGCTCACATTTTCTCGATCAATCTCCCACTGCAGTCAGCTTGAGTAGATGAATGTAACAAGAGAAATGGGCTGAGAGTTTCTTCAACAGAAACACTGCATTTTCTTTCTTTTGGGTCCCAATAATTTCAGTTCTTGCCAACACCAGCTGCTCAGGGAACATTGAGGAAACAGAGGCCCAGAGAGGAGCAGTGACCTACCCAAGGTCAGACAGCCTGGTGTTTTTTAATAGAGATTTACTGTTCACAGTCAGGCACGTTTACATCTGTAATCTCGCCTGATCCTTACAACAAACATATGGGGTAGGTATTGGTACCCATCAGTTTATTTTATTTTATTGTAACATTACTTTTCATTATTTCTAACCTTGCCCCCTTTCTCCCTCACGTTCTATTTTAGGAACGATTTTCTTTTCTTTTGTCTTACCAGATGACACTGTTGGAGCTGATCCTCAGAAGGCATCTGGGATCCACTGGTCTGGAGAACACTCGCTTCCTTTACTTTTGTTGTTGTTTTGTCTCCTCTGCTTCTTCCTTTTACTTCCTTATCCCTTTCTTTCTCCTCCACTTCTACCTCTTTTTTTTTCTCCCTTCCCTTCACCCCTTTTTTCCTTAGAAGACAGCCCAGAGACTGGCCCAAGAATTAAGAGATGTGAGTTCAAGTTCCCGTCCTGCCACCAACTTGCTGGATGACCCGGGACAAGTCACTTCTCTCTGAGCTTTGGTTTCCCCATCTGGAAAAGAAGAGGTTGATCCTTTGCTCTTTGAAATTGCTTCCAGCTTAGAGATCCTGAGATGGCTACGACCTCTGGTACTCTGTTGACTCACAACGGAAGCAAATGGATTTTGTACTTTCTAATCTGCCGGCTGAAGTCTTAACCTGAGAAATTGGGGTGCATTAGTAAGAAGTCACACCGATGGCGACAGCCTGGTACTCCTGCCCACTGGAGAGGCCCCCTCCGTATCTCACTCATGATTTCCACCGTGATGAATCACCAGCGCGTTCGCGCTTGTGGGAGGGCTCCTTGCATGCACTCTCCTTCAGAATGATGGGCCATCGCACTTTGTTCTGTTTATTGTGTGTGACATGGCTGTCACTATTGATTCAGCATTATTGAGAGAGAAACTTCTTATTTCTTCTCAGGGATTTTGCCAGCAATTAGGATGTGCAGCCAGCAGTTGAACGATGGAAACTTAGTAACGGTCAAAGCCTTTTTATACTCCATTATTCTTTTGAAAAAAAATTGTTATGAAAATTATTAAATAAATAGGAAAGAGTGAAATAGTCCTAAAAGATCAGGAGATTTAAGGAAAGCAACTCATAAACATAATATGGTACTCTTCTCACAATACTCATTCAACTCTGCTCATTCTAACCCTGGTTTTATCTGAAGATTCATCAAACACTTCTTACAACTTTCCCTTCAGTAGGTTTTAAGAGGAAAGCATTCCCAGGGAGCGTTTATGTTCTAGGACTTGAGGACTTTAGGGAGTGGGTATTTAAAAGCCCAGGTCTTTGTTCTTTCTAATAAAAGGGATGTGACTGCCTGCTTTTGACTAATCACAAAACCAGTGTTACTGGTCTTAAGAAAAAGGTCATATGGCTGTAAGTTATGTTAGTTTTCTATTGATGATGTAACAAATCGCCACAAATTAGTGATACTAATGTATTAGTATCATTAGATACAAATGATACTAATGTATTATCTTAGCGTTCTGGAGGTCAGAGGTCTCACTGGGCTAAAAAGCAAGATGTGGGCAGCGCTGTGATCCTGCTGGAGGCTCTAGGGGAGAACTCATTCCTTGCCTTTTCTTCTGGAAGCTGCCCTCATTCCTTGGTTCATGGCCCTTTTCCATCACTCTGACCTCTGCTGCTGTCGTCACATCTCCTTCTCTGATGGGACTCTGCTGCCACCATCTTTCACCTATAGCAACCCTTGTAATTACATCGGGTCCACCCAGATAACCCAGGAAAATCTCCCCATCTAAAGATATTTAAATTAATACTCTAATTAATTCACTTAATAAATTGATTTTAATTATTAATAATTTAATAATGAATTGTTTAAATTACTAATTTAATTAATCTGCTACGTCCTTTTTGCCATGTAAGGCAAAACATTCATGAATCTAGCACATGAACTTGGAAATCTTTGAGGCAGCCATTATTCTACTTACCTACAGGTATCTTTTGACCTTAGGAAAACCAACCTGATAGATTGCAAAAGTAGCCGCAGATTCCTTTCATCCCTAGACCTATGTCTCTTCTCAACATGACTTTGTAACCCTTTCCAATGAGAGGTTGAGTCTATTCCTTTACCTTTTGAATTTGGGCTTGGTCATGTGACTTTCTTGGGTCAATGGGACATTAGCAAATGTGATGCAAGCAAAGACATTGGGGATTGCCTTCTCTTGCTACTCTAGGGAGCCCCATGACGACACCCATGTTAACAAGCCTTAGGTAGCCTGCTGGATGATGAGACACAGCTCAGTTACTGCTGTCACCCCAGCCAACAGCCAACCACATACCAGACAAGTGAGTGAGACTATTGTCTGTCGGTTGACTGTGGACACGTGAATGAACTCAGCAGAGACCAATAGACGAACAACCCAGCTGATCCCGGCCCAAACTGCCAAACCATAGAATCCTGAGCAAATAGATGTCAGTTTTAAGCCACTATATTTTGGTGTGGCTTGTTACACAGCAAATGCTGACTGATATAACTAGTGACCCACTGTCACCCGATCAGATAAAGTTTTTTCAATTATGATAACCTTACATCAAACATTTCCTCCTGGTTCTCATTATAGAGAGGCGGATACCTTTCTATTGACCAGTAAAATATAACAGAATTGCTTCCTAAACAAAGGTTTAACAAAGTATTTCAAGTCCTCTTTCCTCTATTAGATTCAATTTCCTTGAAGGCAGGGACGATGTCCTCTGGGTCAGGTCTTTCTCATAGAGCAGGACCTCAGATGGTATAGAGCTTAAGAGCATGGACTCTGGAGGCAGGTATACATAAGTTCAAATCCTGAATTTATCTGCGGATGATAAGAACTTAGGCAAGTTACTTAACCTCCCTGCAACTCGCTTTTCTCGCCTTTAAAACCATAATTCAAAAAGACACATGCACCCCAATGTTCATTGTAACACTATTTACAATAGCCAGGACATGGAAGCAACCTAAATGTCCATCAACAGGGGAATGGATAAAGAAGATGTGGTACATATAGACAATGAAATATTACTCAGCCATAAAAAGGAATGAAACTGTGCCATTTGCAGAGATTTGGATGGACCTAGAGACTGTCATACAGAGTGAAGTAAGTCAGAAAGAGAAAAACAAATATCGTAAAATATCGCTTATATGTGGAGTCTAGAAAAATGATACATATGAACTTATTTGCAAAGCAGAAATAGAGACACAGACATAGAAAACGGACGTATGAACACCTGGGGGGGAAGGTGGGGTGGGATGAATTGGGAGATTGGGATTGACATATATACACTACTATGTATAAAATAGATAACTAGTGAGAACCTACTCTATAGCATAGGGAGCTCTACTCAATGCTCTGTGGTGACCTAAATGGGAAAGAAATCCAAAAAACAGGGGATATATGTATACGTGTAGCTGATTTGCTTTGCTGTACAGCAGAAACTAACACAATGCTATAAAGCAGCTATACTCCAATAAAAATTAATTAAAAAAAGAAAAAGAAATCTAGTCACAAATTATCTGTGACTTGACAATAATAAATCACCTACAACATTGATTATTTTGTAACAAACAAAGCATTGATGACAAAGAATAGTCCCATCTTGCTGTAATGTGGTGCCAAAGGATAATTTTCAAAATGTTAAAGACGTGATTTTCATACAAATATAAAATTAATGCATAAAAAATAAAATGAGGCTAATGAAAATACCTACCACATGGGATTGTTATGATAATTACGTCCAATGATATGTATGAGCACTTTGAGAATGTCAGGTACAAGTCCTCAAAAATGTTAGTGATTATTATTACACAGGGCAGGGCATAGAGTAGGTGCTCAGTAAAGACTTGCCCATTTGACTTGAGTCAGATTTGGGGGATTTGGTTTTGGAAGAATCAGGAAACAAAATTTCCAGGGCCCAAATTTAGACAAACTTCAGTTCTTTGGTAGAGTGTGAGGATGCCTGAGACATTACAGGCCAAAGAAGTGTCAGTTCTCCTCATTCAGAAGTTTACCTCCAAATTAACACTTGACCCAAGTCTCCTGAGTAGATCCTGATTCTCAGCCATGCCAGAGTAACTGAAGCCCTTGGGACCTTCATGATCCAGTGCTGCTCCCGTGGTAACTAGTCTTCAAAAATGCCCTCCCTCTGAACCAGTGAACACACCTCCCACTACTCACTGCACCAAAATGACAGCATGTGACTTCCAAGGCTGGGTCATGTGACTTTCAAGGCTTCAGCCTGGGCCTCTTGGAATGCTTTCCCTGGATGGAGCCAGACACCATGTAAGAAATCCAACTAGCTTGAGTCCACCATGCTATAAGGAAGCTCAACCAACCACATGGAGATGCCATGTAGCAGGAGAGATGCCTGATCATCCTTCAGCCATCCTGGACGTCCAGCCCAGGTGAGCCGTTAGATGACTCCAGCATCAGTCGCCATCTGACTGTAACCTCAGGAGAGACCGAGAGCCGGAACCACCCAGCTGAGCCCCATCAAATCCACAGAACCATGAGAGATAATAATAAGCAGTTATTTTAAGCCACTAGGTTTCAGGATGGTTTGTTATGCAGTAGTAGATAACCAGGCAAGCTGCCAAAACTTCCCACGAATTCATTCCCCAGCCATTTTTTCACTGATTCAATCCACAAACTTTGGAAACAAATAAATCGAAGTCCAATATTGGGCCCTGTGAGACGAGTTCATATTCAAGCAACGTTTGAGAATCTGTGGCTATGGGCCAGGCACCACCCCAGGCACTTCCGCACATTTTATGGTATTTAAACTAGTAGTTATGAGCTTGGACTCTGCCATTAGACTGCTTGGGTTCCAGTCCGGGCTTTACCATTTACTAGCTGATGACTTTAAACAGCTTAACCTCTGCCTCAGTTCCTTCTTCTATAACATATAGAGGATAATAACACCAACCTCATAGTTTTGAGGATTAAATAAAATAACTCCCATAAAATGCTATATGCCTGGTCACAGAGTAAGCATTCAGCAACTGGAAAATACTATTATAATTATTCTCACAACTACCACCAGCTTCTGCCTTTGAGGAACCTGGAGACATAAGACACAGGCAGAATAACATTCCAGAACCAAAGCAAGTACCCACAAGTGTTTGTGAATGATTGAGTGACTCAATTACAGGGTAAAAGATATCCCAGTAAAGGTAAGAGCATTACTTCTGGCTGAGACGCTCAGAGAAGCCACCCTGGAGGAGGTGGCTCTGGAGCCGGCCAGCGAGAGGTGGAGAGGACGCCAGCATCAGCGATGGGGGAGTGAACCCTCCAGGTGACGGGGACAACCATGGAAACCCAGACCACCAAGGGACCCACACGCTGACTGACTTAGCTGAGACGGGGAATGTGTGAGAGGAGAGGGGAGACACAGGTAGATCAGGGCCAAATCATGATTTGATGATTTCCTGTGTTTATTTATTTACTGGAGCCTCCAAAGCGAGCCAAGCATGTCAGCCAGGAAGGCCATCCTAAGCAGCCCCTCACGTGGAGGAGGGAATGGCAGGAATCTGGCCCTGAGCCTGGCTTCGCACCCAGAGGATCACAGAGTTCCCAGCCAGCCAGAGGCCTCTCTCCATTCTGCTTCTGGCCCATGGAGCCCTGGAGGGACTTCTGGGTGTTCAATCCAGCCCCCAAGGCTCCTGACCTGTGCTCCTTTGCCTTCCTCAGCATCTACCACTTCTCTCCCTCCACATCCATTTTTAAAATCTAACCATCGCTCCTCAACTCCCGCCCCACCCCTCCTTAGACACTTACATCGGCTCAAACAGGGAGGGTGGACAATCCTGATTGAAAGGGACATCATCCTGAGGACTTGGGGAGAAACAGAAGGCGCGGTCCCTCGGTCCTTCTGTGAGCCTCACCCCCACCCTCTCTGTCTCTCCTGACTCAGACAGTCCTGAGTTCGGATCATTCAGATCCCAGCTCCACCACCTTCTAGCTGTGTGTCTCTGGGTCAATCACCCCAATTTCTCCGGGTCTCAGTCTCCTGATGTGAAAAATGGGGAGAACAGCCGGCCCAATTGTTCTATAGGGACGGAATGGGGAAATAAAGGTGAAAGCCCGGGACATGATAAATGCACAGAAAATACCAGGGATTATGACCATCAGTGTGCTTCCTGCTTCCCTGATTCTTTGCTCTGAACCCCTGCCTCACACCTGGGAGCCAGCCTCCTACTGTCCTGCCCTGAAGGCCTGAGCACACCTTCCCTGATCTCCCTGCCCAGCCTGGCCAGCCCATTGCTCAAGGGGCTGCCTGGCCAGGGAGCCCACTTCTTGCCTGCTGCCAGAGGGGCCTTCTTGAGTGTTGAAATCCTTCCATTTCACGAGGCCAGAAACTTGATTATGTTATTAATTAAAGCAAGATGCTGGGCCTGGGAGATTTATTTTCTTTTCCATATCTGTGGCTGTAAATGCCACTCAGGGAGCTCAAAGGCCCATGTCAGCCTGAATCAGGCTCCTGAACAGACGTTTTGTTCCCAGTTTGGCCTCCTCGGCCCCTCCTCCTCAGTGCCAGGAAGGAAGTGTGTGTTGCGATACCCGACCCTCACCCCAATTTCCCTTGCTCCATCTGCATGAGGCAAAAAGGGGGAAATACCTGGGCAGTGTGGCATGGGGAGGGAATTTTCCAAGAAAGTTGTTTTAAGTTTCTGCCTCATTATTATAGGACTTTCACGTTTCTATTTTTAGCTGCACAAACGAACCAGGCCCACATTCCCCTCATCTCCCTGCCCCAACCTTTGTTTATACAAACACATGCTGAAATCATTATTTAAAAACCTCCAAACCCATAATTGCTCAGGTAGGCGAAGAATGCAGGCTTTATGGACATAGCTTACAGAGGGCCCGGAGTATTCCTGGGGAACTATGGCTTATTCATATTTGCTTCGCCCCTGCTCCTAGGCCACGCTGAACCCCTGGAAGGCCGAGAGGAATCAAGTAACTTAGAGCAAGAAGAGGCATTATCGATAATAAGAGTCCAAGCACTACATTTTACTTTGTGTTGGCGTTGTTTTGTTCAGTTTTGTGCTTTATCAAAGCATGGTTTATTTATAACATTACATTCATTTCAGGTGCACAACACAGGGCTTCAAAATTTTATAGATTATATTCCATTTAAAGTTATTATTTAAAAAAATGGTTATATTCTCTGGGCTCTACATCAAGCACTACATTTAGGAAGAAGAAACAGAGCCCTGGAGTACAGATGAGGCACATCCAAAGGTCCACAGGATATCACTGTCATTGCTGGGATTCAAACCCAGACATCCTCACTTCTAATGTGGCACTGTTGATTCTCCTCCACTATGAAAATGAGTCTAAAGCTGGACTGTTTGTCCCAGCGCTCCAGTTACTAGCTGTCAGACCTTGAGCAAGTTACTAAACCCCTCTGGACCTCAGTTTCCTTATCTGTAAAATGGGGATAACAAAAATACCCACCTGATAAGACTGGTGTAGGAGTCAATGAGTGCCTGGAAGAAAGTGAGCCCTGTGTTTTGGTTCTGGTTGCCCCAGAAAGCAGAGTCAAGCCAGTAGCCATGCCCAGGAGGTCATGTCTTCCTGTATCTCGGGTCCTTTTTCTCTCTGTGCAACATGGACCACAGAGGGTGCTGCTCACAGCTCTGCCCGTCTAGGATTTCCCTTCACCGTGTCTCTTAGGGCCGCCCCTGAGTGGGGTGGCACCAGGCTAGTTTTGGCCAGTTCCATGTATTGCTTCAGCTCACATGTGAACCAGGCCAAGTTCTTCCTTCAATCAGTCCTAAAGAACCCCCACCAAGGCCACACGTGTGAGCTGAGGAAAGGGTGTCCGTATGAAGAAGGTAGTTGCATGGGGTTCTTCCCTATCTGTTCATGAATTGATTTGTGCCTCCTGGACCCACTTGGCCTCAACCCCAAGTAAGCCATCTCCATCAAACAACTTGAAGCATTATAACTAGCATTTTGACTTGGAGCATCTGACAAGACACAGCTCACGATGGGCAAGGAGCTCTGGCCACACAGGCACTTGTGTCCCATGGTTAAACACTCAGTCTGTGCTTGAAGCTGCTTTTCAGATAGAGTAGCTCTCTGCCAAAGAGGGCATAGCCTTGACACAGAACCCTAGGGAACTGTGCTCTGACTCTCTTAATGAGACTGACCAGATACTCTCCGTGGCAACCTGATCTGCCATAAGTACGCCTAACAGCATCAAATTGACCAGATCCCACGTGGTGAGAGGCAAAGCAACACCCAGAGCTGTACTATGGCTTTCGTGGGCACCAGGCATTTTTGCCATGTGGGCTCTTTCTTTCATAAAAAAAAAAAAAAAATTAAAAAGTGCATTTTACAACTCCATTGGCATAAAGATGGGTATAATCTAGGCTGAATTCATGATCATTAGATTCATTTTTTTTCTTTTGATTTTAAAATAAACTAAAATTAAAATATTTTTATGGGCCCCTATAAATGTACCTTGGGCCCTAGGCATTGTGCAGAATGAATAAGCAGACCCTGCTTGCATCTCAGTCTGGACCCATTGCAGAGTCCTCCCTTGTCCTGGACCCACGTAAAACTGGCAGCCTCCTAAGTCATCTAATAAATGAGTCAGAGCAGTATTAGCAAGTGTGGTAAACAGTGCCTCCAAAATCCAAAAGGCCCCACCAGGCATTAGGTCTATTTCTTAGTGATAAGATGCGTAAGGCACAACAATTTGTCCTTTACTTTAGAGAAGATGTACTAGCATTCCCCAGACCACTGTATCCCTACAAACTCCACCAATATGGCAGGTCTCTGAATCTTTGTGGGGTTTACCTCCTGCCCTATGGCACATATGGGTCTTTCTAGGGTGTCTTGGTATCTACTTCCTGCTCACCAGGTCCATTATCATGATATCATCAATACAGTGGACCAATAAAATATTCTGCAGAATGTCAAGACCATCAAGATCCCTATAGCCTATATCATATCAGAAAGCGGGAGAATTAATGTAGCCCTGGTGCAAGACATAAATGTGTACTGCTGTTCCTGCCATGTGAAAGCAAGCAGCATTTGCTCTTCTCTACTGATGGGAACCAAGAAAAATACATTCACCAGATTGTCACATACTAAGTTCCAGAGGTTGTGTTGATCTGCTCCAGTAAATATATCACTTCCAGCACAGCACCTAGGATTGAGATACCCACTTGGTAAGTTTACAGTGTGCCATAATCCATTCAAGTCAGATAGGCGAATTGGATAGGGATGTGATGTGGATCTCCACTCACGCACCCTTCGAGTTTTTGTTGGTGCCACTAATCTCTGCAACTCTTCCCTAAACACACTATTGCTTCTGATTTACTGTCTTGGCCAGGAGTGGCAGTAGGGAAGAGTTTCAAGGGCTTCTATTTGTCATCTCTTACCATAATGGCTCTTACCTCCATAGGTCAGGAAACCAGTGTGAGGGTTCATCCAGCTGCCAAGTATACCTTTCCCAGGTATACGCCCAAGGACCAGTAAATAACTTCAGAGTAGGTCTGCAAAACTAATGTGAGATGTACTTGGGCCCAGAGTCCATTTGTCACCTGACTTCCATAAACCCACACTCAACTTAGACTCCTTATCTAATAGTACTCAAAAAGTCTGATAGAGCCTGAGAGCAGGTTAATTAATAGGCTCTTAGTGCTGAAATATCTTGGCCCCTTCCCTTCCCAAGTTGACTCTTTCGAATCTATCAGTTACTTCAGTACCCATTAAATTACCAACTTTTTTCCTTTTAAAAAAATGTCCATTTCTATTGTTTTCAGCCAAAATTATTTTAACAAACACAACAATGGCAAAATGTCTGCCACTGGAGACTGGTCAATGAAGCTCTTCTCTTGTTACTCAAACTCTTGGCATCACTTGACACTGTGGACCTCCCAGTCCTTCTGGAAACTTCTTTCTGGTGGCAACCAGGACACCAGACTTCCCTGGATTTCCTCCTAACTCACAGGCAGTTCTTTCAGGTAGAGAGGAAGAGGAGGCCTTGTGGCATCATATACATCATATTTAAAAACACTTGCCAAGGTTGCAATTTTACTGCTGTTTGGTTCATGCTTGTCTCCTCCATTAAACCCCAAGTTCCATGAGGGCAGGTGCCATGAATGATTTGCTCACCAGGGTATCCCCTACATCAATGGTGTTAAAACTTTCCAGTCTCAGGACCCCTTTCCACTCTTAAAAATTATTGAGAACCCCAAAGAGCTTTTGTTTATACTGGTTATATCTACAGATCAGAGGTTCTCCACTGGGGGCCATTTGGCTATGTCTGGAGACATTTTTGGTTGTCACAACTTCCAGGGAGTAGGTAGCGGGAGAGCAGGGAATGATACTGGCATCCAGTGGGTAAAGGCCAGAGATGCTGCTAACATCCTGCAGTGCACAGGACAGCTCCAATGACAAAGAATTATCAGACCAAAACATCAGTAGTTCCAACATTAAGAGATCTTGCTATAGATATTTACCATATTAGAAATTAAAACAGAAAATTTTAAACATTTACTAATTCACTTAAAATATTGATAATAAACCTATTACATTAGCAAAAATGAATTTTTAAATAACTGTATTTTTTCAAATCAAAAATATTAATGAGAAGAATGTATTGATTTATTTTGTAAATTTCTTTAATGTCAGGCTTAATAGAAGACAGCTGGATTTCCATATCTGTTTCTGCATTCAATCTGTTCCAATATGTTGTTTTTGTTGAAGTATATGAAGAAAATCTGGCTTCACACAATATGTAGCTGGAAAGGGGGAGAGTGTTTCAATAGGCTTTTCAGGTAACTATGCATATTCTTCTTTGTTACTACACCAAAACTCAACAACCTCTTAAAGGTTAGTTACAGTGTGGAATCTTAAACCACATCCATGAATTTTTCATATTCAGTTACTTTTAAATCCATTGGTCTGTCTTGAACTTTGAATGAATCTTTTACCCATGCATTATTTTGTGACATCACGTGCTGTGGGCTGAACTGTATTCCCCCCAAATTCATATGTTGAAGTCCTAACCCCCAGCACCTCAGAATGTGGCCTTATTTGGAAATAGGGCCATTGCAAATGGTATTAGATACGATGAGGTCATACTGGGGTAGGGAGGACCCTAATCCAAAATGCCTGGTGTCCTTATAAAAAGGGGAAATTTGGATATAGACACATACAGGGAGATTGCCACATGAAGATGAACGCAGAGATCCAGTGCTGTGTCTACAAGCCAAGGAACGCGAAGGATTGTCAGCAAACCTCCAGAATCTAGAAGAGAAGCATGAAACAGTTTCTTGTCACAGCCCTTGGGAGGAACCAACCCTACCAACCTTGATCTTGGACTTCTAGCCTATAGAACTATAAGAAGACAAATTTCTGTGGTTTAAGACAAAGTGCCAGTTTGTGGTACCTTGTTAAGACAGCCCTAGAAAACTAAAACATCATGCACTGGTCACTTTGAAAACAGTGGTTCATTGAATTATGCAGATCTTCCAAATGTTGACACACTTCATTATGTGATACCAAAAATCACATTTGTTAATACCATCACAGATCTCATCAGAAAAGTCTGCAAGTATTGAGAAGCTGCCAAGCTCACAGTGACAGATACAAGCTTTCCAAAATTCTAATTTTCAGTTGAAAGCTCAAATTTTATCACTGACCACAAATACTGTCTGTTGTTTTCCTTGAAGTGACAGTCTCATTTGGCTCATATTCAAGAAAAGATCTACCAGATACCCAAATCTAAATAACCATAGTTTGTCCATCAGTCCTTAAAATAAATATGGCGACCCATGAAAGAAGCAGCTATTTCAGCACACCACCCAAATAATCCCCCAGTGTTTGTTCTCAAGGCAACCATCAGACTTCTGTACACAGACTTCGGTTATGTGTCTCCCCATTGCCTCACACAGAATACTAAAGAGAAGTGTACTCAAAGATCAAGATTTAACAAAACGAATACTGCTTTGTTTTATTTTTACTGTGGGTACATGGCCATGAAGAATACAATGAGCCTAGTACATTGGACACCACGGTCTTGATTCATGTTAGGACACCGGCAGTGTTACCCACCGTTGCTTTTGTACCCTCTGAACAAATATTACCAAAGTGAAAAAGGCAAATAACGTCTTAGTGTTATTATCAAAATAGCTTTGGTTTCACAGACATCCTGAAAGTGTTTCAGAGACACCCCTCCACCCCCCGCCAGGGACCCACGGACCACAAGTTGAGAACCACTGCTCTGCATCAAGTATAGTGGTAAGAGCCAAACAAATCTTTGCTGAAAGAATGTTTGAGTGGATGGATGGATGGATGGATGGATGGATGGATGGATGGATGGATGGAGTCAATAACGGAGTAAAGAAAGAGAGAAGGAAGGCCTACTTTCTTTCTGCTCTTGGCTTTCCATATCATCTGAAAGACTGGGCCCTACATAACTAGATTTTCAGCTGAAGACAGTTGACAGAAAGGGCTCTGTAGTGGGTTTTTCCCAAGCCTGGGAGACAATTCCATGAATGAGCGTTGTTGTCGAGTCGTGTCGTTGAAGGGGTTCAGTGAGATGTGTCTTAACAGCACACCCCAAAGTAACTTGGCTCAAAGTGCCCCCTAGTCTCAGTGACATTATGACAAAAAGAAGAATGGAAAGAAAGACTGTTTTACCCTTCAATGCATGAGGAAAAGTAGTCACTATCATTTACCATCTGGGAGTAATAAACCACTGTAAAATATTTTTTAAGTCCTTTTTTTTGAAAAATTTTACTGAAATAAGAATAAAGGGAGAGTGAAGAACAACTTTATTAGATATTCTAATAAGAATTTAAACTTAGCAAACCTAAATTTTTATTCCACATTATCCTGGTTTTGAAGGTAACTGATATGGGCAACATCCTCCAAATATAAACAACATCTCATCAGCTGTCATCAACTGTCACTCATGAACAGGAACACACACATGTTGTAAATAGTGATTTCAGATTCAAAATACATCTCCACTGGATTCTAGATTCTCATCATTTCTGATTTCCCTTCTTTCACTTGCAAATCCAAAATGCAGTTCCTGAAGAAATTTTTGAAATCTTTGATGGCTCATAATTTTGCTGAAGAGAAGATGGTCATCTTCTTTGCTCCATAATTGCAAAAGAATTGCACTTTTATAATCTCCAACCAGAATGAGAATCCAATGATTTTTTGAAACTTCTCCTCCAGGTATTTCCTTCCAATTACCTTTTGTTGACACCTGCCTTAGCATTTGTCTACTTATGAACTATATCAAGTAGATGTTGGTGCACAAACATCACAAAAGATGAAAATAGTGTGACACATCCTTTTAGTGCAACAGGATAGTCCAGGTTCTTGTCCTGCCTGTTGAGTGAATGACTAGATGAGAATACCACATTTCCTTGTCTCTCTAGAAATACATTGTTTACTCAGTGATTCTTGAGTTTGAGAAAGTTCATCTAGGACATTGTCATCTGAAGACTGATGATCTGAGATTTCACTTATGTGATAAGTTTCACCATCCTCATTAACTTGAGTCTAAATTGATGCTATCTGTCTCTCTGCATTCATCTTCTGAATCATCCAATTATTCTGAAACACCTTCCTCTGTCCATTTTCTTCTCTTTGTCATTATAGATGAAAAGGAAAACATTCTGCTTTCTCAATTGTGTTCAATGAAAGCAAAAGTCAGACTATAAAATGGTATTTCCAGATTTCTCTTCATATCTTCTGACAATGCAAGATTTGGGGCAACTGTATTAATTTCCTACTGTGTCTGTTAAATATCACCACAAACTTGGTGACTTAAAACCACACAAATATATTACCATCTACTTCTGGAGGTCAGAAATCTGAAATGGGCCTCACTGGACTAAAATCAAGCTGTCAGCAGGGCTGAGTTCCTTCTAGAGACTCTAGGGGAGAATCATCTCCTTGCCTTTTTCAGGCTGAACCACATTGCCTAGCTCACAATCCATTCCTCCATCTTCAAAGCCAGCAATGCTGTATCACTCTGGTGCTCCATTTTCACAGTCACATCCTCTTCTCTGACTCCTTTAGGGACGCTTGTGATCATATCGAGCCACTCAGGTAATCCAGAATAATTTCCCATCTCAAGGTCCTTAACTTAATCACATCTTCAGTCTCTTTTGCCATGTAAGGTAACATATTCACAAGTTCCAGGGATTAAGATGTGGACATTTTGAGGGGCCATTATACTGCCTGCCACAGCAACACAGGAAAAAAATTGTAGATGATACAGCAGTGATGACTTGTGTCACATCATCCTTCTAGATAATTCCATCATTGTTCCCTTTTCCTATTATTTTAGTCTTTTTAGTATAGCTGAGGATAGTTGGCAAGTAATGATGAAATAATTCCTAGGATGAGGAAATAGAAGAGCGTTTTAAGAGATAGGAAAAATAAGATCACTAAAATCCCAAAATCTATCTTAGATTTACAAATGTGTCCAATGGACCCATGTGGTAATTGCAAGATAGAGTAATATTTTTCTATTTAAAAAACAATAAGTACCATTTCTCTATACTCTTTGGAAAAATCTGTAAGGAAGAATAAAATCTATGAAATATCAAGCCTTACAAATAGAACTGCTCAAAAAATAAACCAAATTAAAATCAGGTGCAAAGGACCCTGATTATATACTGAAGTTTAGGCTGTACTAAGCAAAAGCCCTATCTATTCCCAAATAAGAACATTAGTGCAGTGGTAGAGGCTAAATCTTGAATTCTGAACATTGAGCTTAAAATCTGTTGGGGTAAAATAAGTGGGGCAGAGAGAGAAGTATTAGTTATGGTAAGGTAAGCTGCTGTAACATAAGTAAACCCGCAAATTCAGTGACTTTAAGAACAAAAAAAAAAAGCATATTTGTGTCTCTCATTCATATCTGAGTTGAACGTTGACAGTTGGCAGGTATTTCAGCTCCATGTGGTGATTCAGGGAACCAGGCTCCTTCCATCTTGTGGCTCTGCCATCCTTTGGGAAGTTGTCATCTGCGTGGCTGAGGTCCCAGCTGGCTGGAGAGAGCTCACAGAGAAGACCCAGCCTCTCTCTCCAGGCTTAGCCCCAAAGAGGTGTGCATCACTTTCTATGAGCTAGAATATAGTCACATGACCCCTCTCAACTCTAAAGGAGACTGGCACTTGCGGTCCAGCTATGTGCCCAGGAAGAAGGGAATGAATCTCAGTGCCCAGCTAGCAGTCTCTGCCCCAGGGAATGACCTTTGATGACCAGTGATGCTTTGATCATTGCAGATAAGCCATCTCAGCTCCTGAGGGACCAGAAATAATTGGACTACCTTACAAAGCAGTAGTTCTTAGTGGACCAAAACTGAGAAGCAGAATTAATGTGGAAGCTTTTTCTGATTCAGCCTTACTGAGTCAGACACACTGAGGGGGGACCCAGGCAAACACATTTTGAAAAAGATTCCCCAGGATATCCTGCTAGGATTAAGATCCACTGTGAATTCAGATAAGAGAGGTAAACCCGGTGTCTAAGGAGGCCCTTCCTATAGTTAGAGGCCGTGTGTGGGGATTGACCTGGTGCGCTTTGCATCCTTCGGTGCTTCCTGATTGCATCTTACTCAAGCCTGGGATCCCCTCTCCAGACCGTAAGTCCCAGGCCCAGGCTGTGGCCCATAACAGGCACCTAGTGAATGTTTGTTGAATGTATTGTTTTTACCCTCACAACAGAAAAAGTAGAGTGGGGAAATCCTTTGAAATGCCTTTACACCTACAGAAGAAAGTGTCATTTGACTCAATCTGCTTTCAGAAATAAGCATAGATAAACCACCTCAGAGGAAAGGTGTTTCCCAAGTGTCGCCTCCAGTGAAACTGTAGCATCTTCTCTGAGAGTAAAGCTGTCCCTCTACCACCTCTCCCTGCCGGCCAGGGGCTGGGGTGGGGATGTGGGGGACCGCTTCTCCACCTTGAACCTTGAGCGTTGAAGTGCAGATTCTGCTCTGTGGCACCCAGGTGCTGCACTTCTAACAACGCTCAGGCATTGCCAAGGCCACAGCTCCACAGACCAGGCCTCCAGGATTCAAGCTGTAGAAAGCAAATAAGCCAGCAAAGGTAGGATGTGATGCAGGAAATGCAGAGACAGCCCGCCTACCTGGCGGCTGCAGCCACAATTCACTTCTGCCCATTTGGAACCTCTCTCCTCCCTTTCCCAGGCTCCCCCTCTTTGCGGAGGGAGCAGATTCCTGTCCCAAAGTTTGGAGTCTTACGGTAGGAGCCAAAGATGTGACCTGGAGTGAAAGGTGAAATCTGGGGCTTGGGGTCCCCTTCACTGCAGTGCATTATCTTCAAATATCTCATGGATGGAGCAGAAGCCAGAGGAAGTCTTTCCTCAAAGACCCCAAAGACAAGAATCTCAGAGCGGGGAGAGTCTTGAAAAAAGAGCTAGAACAGACCCAACTGTTGGATTTCCGGAGCCCTGCTCATTTGTGGCTCTTAACAAACTGTGTGTCTGGACCATCCCATCCCCCAGTTCATGCTGAGTGCATTGACTCTCACAGCTGGGCAGGACATAGGCATCGCTGTCAAGGATCTACTCTCCCAACTGAGGCAGACGGGCAAAATATAATCTGCTGAGGCCACAAAATGAATACTATTTCCATGTGTCTGAGCTTCTGGCCTAGAGGTTTTCCCAGGAAGTCACACCACCTACCAGACTTGTAGGAATCAAGGATAATCTGCGTGCCGGGCCATCTCCCTGCCCGACAGCCAGGGGAAAGGGACCGTTGGCCACAGCCCATGCTGGGTCACCTGACTTGACCCCACCCCCACCCCCGCCCAGCTGCTTGCCTTGCAGAACTCCCTGTTTAATGTTTTATTCCTCCCAGTGTTTCATTATTGATTCAGCCCCTTGCTGCCGGGTCTGACCAAATAAGCCCTGAGCGTTTGTATAACGTCAACTTCATCAAAAATGCAGGAGTTGGGGTTTTACTTGTCTGTGCTACCTACACGGTTTAAGTCGATGATTGGTGGTTTTGTGAGCCAAAGGGTGCTGACAGCCCACAGGCTGACTTCTGGCTTCTCTGAAGGGATGCTGGGTCCCCAAGCTCCAAGGAACCCAGCATCCCTCACCTCTTGCAGATGGGAATGAGATCTAGGACAGGACATTGGTTGAGGTGGAGAGTTAGGGGGTTGGGAGAGATTTTTTAAAATAAGCACCAGGCACAAGTTTAGAAACAAATTCAGCAATGCATTATTATGCTGCTGTTAAATGTAACAGATGAAAATCTAATGAGGTGAAGAAATGTCTCTTCATCTATTTATTCAAAACATGTTTACTGAGCACCTACTATGTGCTAAGCACTAGATTACCAACATGAGTAAGGCATAGAAGGTTCTCATTCTCATGGAGTTGAAATTCTATTTAAGAGAGAAAATCAGGCTATAAAATGGAAACAATGACAATAACAGTTTACACTTATTAAGCACTTACCATGTGTCGGGTACTGTTCTAAGCACTTTACATAGAGAATGATTCAATTTTCCAGGTTTTTTGGTTTTTTTTTTTAAAGCCTGTATGTATATCCGCCCATAGAAGAGACAGGAGGGATATTCACCAAACATTAACAAGCATCATCCTCAGTTTGTAAGTTTATGGAGGATTTCTATTTTCTTCTTTGGGCTAACCTGAATTATCTAAATTTTCTTTATGTCTAGAACAATAAGGGAGGAGAATTAAAGTGGGGAAGGCATTTTCTTGGGCCTCAACCTCAAAGAAATCAGGCAGAGAGCCTCAAAATGTTTCTCATTTGCTGCCTGATGTCTTCAGGCTCTGAGTATAGAGGCTCTGGTCTGCTCCAGCCACTCTGGGTTCTGTCCCAGCTCAGAAATCCATCGCCTCTTCCTCCCTGGAGAATAGAGTTGCTGGAGAGCCCGGAGAATGCAGCCCAGCACCGTATGGCTTGTGGTCAGTGCTGGGGGAGGGCCGAGGCATCTGAAGATGGAATCTTTTTTTTAATATATATATAAATGTATTTATTTAATTTATTTATTTTGGCTGCTTTGGGTCTTCGTTGCTGTGCACGGGCTTTCTCTAGTTGCGGCGAGCAGGGACTACTCTTTGTTGTGGTGAGCAGGCTTCTCATTGCTGTGGCTTCTCTTGTTGCAGAGCACGGGCTCTAGGCGCGTGGGCTTCAATAGTTGTGGCACGCGGGCTCAGTAGTTGTGGCTCGCAGGCTCAGTAGTTGTGGCTTGCAGGCTCTAGAGCGCAGGCTCAGTAGTTGTGGCGCATGGGCTTAGTTGCTCCACGGCACGTGGGATCTTCCCGGACCAGGGCTCGAACCTGTGTCCCCTGCGTTGGCAGGTGGATTCTTAACCACTGCACCACCAGGGAAGCCCTGAAGATGGAATCCTTTAAGCAATGTCCCCAGATGAGCATTGGGAGCCTGGTTCCCTGCTGGTGCCAGGTGTGCAGGTGCCAGGATCCAACCTCCCCTACTGATGAAACTCCAACCTGACTTGGGCAGCCAGGGCTGCCGGCCAGCCCAACTGGACCCCTGCCCTGGCTGGAGAAGTGGACAACAATAGCTATGCCACTGTCTGAAAGGCCTCATGGCCCTGGAGGCCCTGCTGGGCCACTCTCTGGCTCTGAAAGCTCCCAGGGAGGAGCGTGGAGGGCCCACCTTCAAGTGGATGGCCACCCCAGGGTTATAATAATAACCACAAAAACAACAACAAGTTGCATCCAGGAAACTTCAACTCTGAGCTCTGGACACACAAGGCTGAGCACTTTTCATTTCTAAATGCATTTAATCCTCATTATCATCGTCATCCTCATTTTACCAATAAGGAAAAAAGGCCCAGAGAGGTTAAGTCACTAGCCCAAAGTCACACTGCCAGGGAGTATCAGAGTGGCAGAATGACTCCAGATTCCACACCTTTAACCACTTTGCCACACTGTCGCCCACTCTCTGCTTGGGATCTCTGGGGACACTGCCCCGCAGACCCTTCCCTAGGACTTGTCACATGAGGAGGACAGCAGAACACTGAGTAAAGGGAACAGGGTGGGTGTCAGGCAGCCCTGGCTTTGAATCCTGGCTGAGCCACCTGCCACTGTGTGACCATAGGCAAGTCTGTTTCCTCATCTTGGTGGATATGTAATGCCTAACTTTTCAGACTGCTGGGCAGTTTTTTCCATACAGACAATTACTAGTGTTGGTTGAATACCCACTAAGTATGCTATGAAAGAGCATCATGTGCATTTCTAATCTTTGTAACAGCTGGAGACACTGTGATCACCTCCACCTTACAGAGGCAGAAACTGAGGCTTGACTAGGTTAGGTGACCTCCCAAGGTTATAAGAAAGAAGCAAAGCCAAGATTTGAGCCCATGTCCTCTGAGGGCAAAAGCCCTAGTCTTAGCCCATCTGCCATAGATGCCACATCTGCATCAAGTGAAATGAGGCCTGTCAAGGGCTTGGCACTGTGCCTGGCTCATGTGAGCCCTCAAGTAACAGAGCTATTATTGCTGTTGCTATAACGAGGAAAGAGAAAATGTATTTGCACTCAGCATAGTGCCTGGTTCCTAGGAAACCTCAGATCAACCACGTGTGTTAAATGTTCGTAGTTGTCTCGGGCAGGTCAAGGCCACCTGCAGCAGCCAGGGCCTCTTTGCTCAGCCCAGTGAGGGCTCCAAGGGAAGCAAGCAGGTCCCTTCTCCTCTCCAGGATCCTATGGTTTACCTGGGAAGTGAGGAAAGACCCACGTGCAGCAGTTATGTAACTGTTTCCTCCTCCACAAACCAACCAAAGTGGATGGGAGACCCTCAGAGGCCCTTCCAACCCTAACGTGCTTCACATCCTGCGTGGAATTGGCACCAGGCGAAACTCGAAACAACACAGCTTGAGTGCTGTTTGATCAAAAAATGTCCCAGGCCTATGCTCCCCATAGAACAACTTCCTATACAAACATCGCCAGTGGGCCCGATATTCCACCCAGGTCAGGAGCGGATCCTTAGGAGTCTCTGGGTCTTGGGCATCCCAGCCGTCCATCCTGCCTCAACCCCATGTTTGAAGGCTGATTGCCAACTGTCAAGTGTTCACCAGAGTTCTCAGCAGCACTAGTTCACTTTTGACCCCTTGTGGGCAACGCTGCTAAACACGGAGGATTTGCCATCCCCCCAACCCTCTCCCACAACCATTGTGTTCCTAATTTCCCCCAGGATCATCTACCAAGCCACTTGCTCCCATTCTGCAAATCTTGACACTGAAGCTTTCGGTGTTTGCCCAGACAACAGCAACTGTAAGACACCATCGATCGTAAGATGCATCCAAATTCCTGAGGTGTAATATGTGAAAAGGTTGTTTTTATAGAATGGATGATTTTGGTAATAACATTTATTAAGGCCCCAGTATGAGCCTGGCCCCATGCTAGGTGCTCCTAGCACACATCTTCCCTTAGTGTCACATCTCTTTCGTTTATTATTGTTATCATGCCTCTATAGAGAGGTAAAGCAATCTGTCCAAGGTCACATAGCTAATAAGTGGCAAAGCCAGGACTTGAACTGTGGTCTCTTTGATCTTGTCACAATAGCAGAGATAGACCCTCTCCTGGGTATTTCCTCCAAGCTACCTTCTGAGCCCAATGGATTTATGCCAAATTAAGTCAGCTCTGACCTTGGGAAGCCTTTCCCATCTTCTGATTTCCTTACATTAGAGAGTCATAATAGTCATTGTACTCTGTGCCAGGTACTGTACTAGCCACTGTATGTGTCCTAGCACATTCAATGTTCCCATCTGCCTTATAGGGTAGGCTCTATCATTAGCCCCATTTCACAGACGAGGAGACTGAGATGCAGAGAGGTAATGTCACGCACTCAGGTCACATTACTGGGAAAGGGAAGAGCAGTCTGGCTCCAGATCTCACTCTCCTAACCCATCCCATCTTCCCACTCCACCAAACTGGCACAGGAAGCCCTCTGCTACCCAAAATCCACCCCCACTCCTTCCCACTCCTGCCACCCCAAATCCTATTGACGTTCATGGTAGCCAGGCCCCCCTCCTGCTGGGAGCAGGACCTGGGCTGTCAGGCTTGAGTCAGATGGATGATCCTCCCCAGCCAGGCCCAGCTTCCAGGTTTCTTCACGCTGGACCCAAACATAACACAATCTAGCAGCCCTGGATGCTCTTCAGAAAAAAAAACTCAAGGGGCGGTGTGGAAAGAAATCTAATTAGAATCCCTTGGAGCCCCAGCTCTTCCTATTATTAAATTAGCCCCCTTTGAAGTGGAACTTGACTCATTATAATAATTTGAATGCTGAGGAATTGTCTTCTATGATCCTGGTCCGAGGCAAATTGCTTTCACAATTGCATTTATCCATGTCCTGGTCTCTCTCCACTGGGACAAAGGATCGCTGGGGATGCCAAGCGGTTCCTGCTTCAGAGAAGAGCTTGGGGAATATCCAGGGGGCCTGCTTCCCTGTGGGCCAGAGCTGCTGAGATGCAGTGTTGGGGACCCCACACAAACGTGGTGAGAGGGGCCGCCCAGGTTTCCTACAACATCATAGCCATAGGCCCCAATCAGAGGGTCACACTGGGACAGGCAGGCTGGAGGGGAAATTTAGAAGGTCTGGGCCAAACACTTCATGTGGTAAATGGTCCAGAAGAGGGATCCCCTGGGCATGTATCAAAACCACCTGGCTGCAGGCTCCAGGGTCCTACCCCCAGAGATTCTGACTCTTCGGGTCTGCAGAGGGGTCCCCTAATCTAATTTAAGGCTCCCAGAGTGAATCTGAGGTGCAGCCAGGTTTGGGCCCTGCTGGCCCGGCGCCACTGGGGATCCTTCTGTGGTACCTGAGATCCAGTGCCCATCCACCACCCCGGAATCTCATTACTGTTACAGAAGGGGATGCCAGTACCCCCGGGCTGGCAAAATGCTAAGAGGGTCAGCACTGCTGGCCAACTCCCTTTCTTTCCCTGGAGTCTTAGAGAGCAAGACCCATGGCTGCCAGTCTTGGTGTCCTTGGAGAACACCTGACACCTCTGTTTCACCAAGGATATTTTTGTACCCTTTACTGAGGACAGAAACAAGAGGTAATGTTTTCTCTGAACATTTTTAAAGGAATGTGTTTTGGGGGATTCTGATGTCTGCCCATCTTACCTGACCTAGTTCAAGTCTCACCTCCTCTAAAAAAGACTGCCAAATCCTCCAAGTACTCCAGCCCTGACCTGGTCTCCACAGCCCTTATTTTCTGGATTGGCCCCCAGGTCACCACGCGGCCAGGTGCTGCGCTCCTTACTACTTCCCGCTCTCCCTGATCTGTACCCATTCGTGGGGCTCTGGGGATCCGGAGCCAGCCATCGGTTTGTAAAGCACACTGGATATAGTGAATGGATCTTCTCTAAAGCAAGCCCAGGCCAGTTTCTCAAATACCTGACCGGTCATCCCTCGGGGGATCCCCTGGAGACAAAGGAAGCTCAGGGACCAGGTCCCATCCTTCCCTCTTTCAAGATGAGGAGCCTGAGCCCCAAGCAAGATGGCACAGCGCCGAGACCTCGCTCTTGACCCCGTCCTTCATCCACCCAGAAGGTGGCTTCTTGTTCCCTCTGATCAAGCAAGTTAACGCCGGGCCTCCTTCCCTCCTGAGTGACTATTTCCTGCCCAACAGACACATTTGAGGAGGTTCCACGTGGCTTCTCTCTTCCCGCAGGGTTGGCTGCAGGGAGTGCGGCCTGGACAGGGCTCCGTGCACCTGCCAGTCTTAGGAAAGAACCACAGTATTTCGGAAGAGAATTGTGGTCAGAAAAGTGACTCGGTTTCAATGGTCCTCTTTACTCAATAGAGCTTCTCTCGTGTCTCCTAGTCACATCCGCTTGCCTTCCTGACCTGAGGGCAGGGTCTCCACAGTGTAGGACGTAATGAGCTACCAGCAACAGTGCTTTTCCAGTGACTGTTTATCCTTTACCTCCCCATTCCCGAGACCCTAAAGAGAAGAACAAATCCAAATATCTGATTTCCAGAAAATGTTTCCACCATCTGTCATTAGTCTCATCCTGAAATGGAATAAATCCAACCCTTGCATTAGCTTGCAGAGAATACCCCTGCTTTGACATTACAGATGACGTCAAAGGCTGGCAAACCCAACAGCTTGCAGCAAAACAACCACAGGGTACAACTTTGCAGACCTCCCTGCTTCCTTCTTCTGGTCTCTCATTCATACTCTTAATTAACTCTGTCCACACTGCATTCTACTGTAGGACATGAGTACTGCAGTGCCAGAGACTCATGACTCAGAACTGCTTTCTCCAGTCTTCCAAATCCCTTCCACTGACCTTTAACTATAGACTTGCCAAAGTAGTTTCAATCACTTGTGACCCCTTCATCCTGCAACAACCATAGGGCAGAATATCATATGGGCCTTGGCACCACGTAGACTTGGGTTCTAGTCCTGGCTCTGCCACTCTGTGACCTTGGACAAGTCATATATGCTCCAAGCCTCAGTTTCTGTGTGTGTAAAATGGGAATGATAATGCCAACAGGTTTACTGTCAGGCTCTACTGAGATCAAAAGGCTTATCACAGTGCCCGGAAGAAAGTGAGTACAACGAATGTTCTATATTATTATTTTTTTTATTTTCCATTTTACATACGAGGAAATTGAAGTTCAAGAGAGGGAAAATGGTTTCTCAAGAGACACACAGATACATGAGGGGTCCAGGAGGCAAACACATCTCCTGATTCTACATTCTGGGCCCTTTTTATTCAACAGCAGAGTTCAGCCTTTAGACTGAATTTGAGAACAAAGGCACCTTATGTAGGCTCAGAAAAGATCAAATAGGATCAAGTCACAGCAAGAGGACGCACAAAGGACCCAGGTAAAGACGGAGATCCTCACTGATTCCTACCATGTCTCCTTATTGATGTAGAGAAACACAAAAGTGCAAAAGGATATTAAGGGGGAAGAAAAAGACAGGAACAGGGACATAGAAGGAGAGGAGGCTCAGTGTCTGAGGAAGGGAGCTGGAAAATTTAACGCCAAATGCATCACAAATTCACTGCCCCCTTCAATGCTCCTCCCTAGGTCAGATGGGCATCCGGGTCTGGCCCCTTTCTGGATGGAGAAATGGCAGCGACAGAGGCAAAGGATTCAGCCCTGCTGCCAGAAATGGTCGGCCCCAGAGACAACAGAGGCTCCCAAATTCCTGGTTTCTCATCTCTGCCTTGGAACATTCTCAGGCCAAAACAAACGTGAAAACCTGATGGTGGAGTCTTTGAGCTGGAAGAAAATCCAAGATGTCGCCCAATGTAGCCCAGTCCTTCCAGGCAAAACCACACCAAAACCATCCGGACAGATGTTAATTGGATGAATGGTTTTAAATTACATAATGGGGGATGGGTAGGGAGAAGGGAGCCAAGGATAATCTGAACAGAAACACAGTCCAGAGAAAATAGTGGTGACAACAAAGAATGACTTAAGCACACACAAAGGAAGCCGGGATACAGGTAGGGGCTTGTTTCCCCCACAAGGGGCTGAAGGCAAAGATGCAGGCACAGAGCCTCACAAGCCAGGGAGAGCTTTGGCCTGGGCCCCTCCACTTCTCAGCCAGGTTGCCGGTCTCTCCCTACCGGTCCTCCTGTCGATGCTCCTCCAGCCTCATCTCCCTCCTCGCTTTCAGTTCTTGGAATGCACTGCACTTTCCCTTCTCAGCCTTTGCAACTGCTGTTCCCTGGGCCTGGAACACCGTTCCCTCACCCCACTTCCCACCCCAGATGCTAGCTCCCCAGCTCCCATCCTTCCTGGAGGTCCGAGGGAGGCCATTTACCATCCCCACCCCAAAAAGGCATGGACTCCAAGTGCCTGGGAAACTCCCTGTGCCCACCCACCCCAGCCCAGGGCATGTCACTGAGGCTCCCCACTAGGCTGGAGGTTCCCAGCCAGCAGGGACCGTGGTCACCTTTTCACAGCTGTATCTCCCAGATGGAGCCCCAAATAGTAGATGCTTCATAAATATTCGGTGGATAAAAAAAGACATGAATGCTAATTTCCCATAGTGTGGCCCACTGCTTCAATTTTTGAGGCTGAAAATAATGAGAAATTGGTATCGAATGTGCCCTAACAGGTCTCTAAATAATAACAAAACAGATATTTATTAAGTGCTTCTAATGTGCTGTGCCCCATGCAGGGTGCTTTACACTCCCTGACTCAGCTAAGTGCACACAACTCCATAAGCCAGGGGTTGCTGTCATTATCTCTACCTCCAGGACAGAGAAATGAACAGAGTGGTTGAGTAACTTGCCCGAGATCACAGATCCTTGACTTGACTGTGGGCCTGGCTGATCGCCAAGCCCAAGCAGTTGCCAAGGCACCCCAGCCTCTCCCCTTGAAACCCACCTCAGAAAGCCCCTTGTGTGTAACTCTAAACCGTGCCTGCGGCGAAGTCAGCCCATCTCCTCTTCTCACATCTCAAGCCCAGATGGGGTCTGAGTGACATTTATCTCATCCCCAGTCACAGAGCTGGAGCCCAGCAGAGCCCTGGGAACATGGAACTCCCCTTGGACAGAGAGCAGGAGGAAGTGACCGCCGGCCTGAAGCAGGGCTTGGTCCCCTGGGTCTGATGGTGCCTTCTGGCCCCTGCTGCCACACGCCTCGTGTTGGTAAAGTAGAAGTCTCAGAGACAGGGAAGGAAGCCAGTAGCAAGCAGAGTGTCATCACAAGTTAGGTGTTGTCCTGTCCGAGGACAACAGGAACTAGTCAAGGCTGCCTCCTCCACGCAGTCTTCCTTGATTTCTTGATTCCACATTTGTGAACAAGTGCTGCTTGAGCCCCCGGGTCCCTCTGCTGGTACCTGTACTATGGTCCTGTCCTGACCTTTTGTGTATCTTGTGACCCAGCTACAAGCAGCTTTTAACTGCTCGCTTTACCTCATCTGTAAAATGCGGCTGTTAATATCACCTACCCCTGGGGCTGTTGGAAGGAGTGTGTGTGTATATACTCATATAGATTACTATAGATAATGTGATTACATAGATGGCTATATAGATGCATGTGTGAGTGTGTAAATGCTTGGAACAACTCTTGGCATATAGTAAGTGTTTAATAAACATCATCTGTTCTTATTAATGTCAATATGATTAAGGAAATAGGCCAGAGAGAGGCATCCTTTGCAATGACAGAGGAAAATGCCTTTTATGAATCAAGCTGAGAGTCCCAAACACTGGTCTGTGAAACAGCCTCCAGAGGAGCTCCCTGGGGCACCTGTTAGAGACAGAGTCCCAGGTCTTGCTCCTGGACCTACTGACTTTGAGTCTCGGAGGTGGAGCCTAGGAATGTATATTTTTACAACCTGTCCAGATGATGACAATGGTCAGCCAGGTTTGGGACCCACTGGGGTAGACCAGCTGTTTCTTTTTTTTTTTTTTTTTTTTTTTTTTTTTTTTTTTTTTTTTTTTTTTTTTTTTTTTAGCATGTATGTCTTTTTTATTGTACATTAATACAAAGCAAGTTATACTGTGAACTTTTCCATTTCTGGGAAATTATCATAATCTTTATGTGAAATTTTATTTATCAGAGTTAAAACATAATGATCTAGTTTATATTAAATCCGTGAATTTCATAAGACCTTTCTTATGGGCTAACTTTATTTTTTTTTTTTTTTTTTTTTTTTAACATCTTTATTGAAGTATAATTGCCTTACAATGGTGTGTTAGCTTCTGCTTTATAACAAAGTGAATCAGTTATACATATACAATATGTTCCCATTTCTCTTCCCTCTTGCATCTCCCTCCCTCCCACCCTCCCCATCCCATCCCTCTAGATAGACCAGCTGTTTCTTGAGCAAGTGGAGGAATGGGCTCTCCTGGGATTCCAAAGTGGGGAGGGGTCTCTCCCTCCCTCCCTCCCTGCCTTTTTTTCATCAGTATTTTGAGCTTTACTCCAGAAGAACTCCCAGTAGACCTTCTGACCATGTGAACCCTGAGTACACTTAGTCTTGTTTCACACCCACTAAATGTCCTTGAGCAGTTCGTTTTCCATCCCCTGTGCAAGTAAAGGTTTGCTACAAATGTGACTTGTGTACACTGGATAGAGGGGGCCATGTCTTATCTACCAGAAAGGTGCCTTGGAGCATTTAAGCTCTCTCTTCACAGCTAAGAAGCTGAGACCCAGAGAGGGTATGTGATTTGTCCAAGGTCACACAGCAAGCAACCAGAGTGCAGACTATAGTCAAGTCTCTGGTCTCTTAGCCACCACCATTTCCATGGTGACAGGCCCCTCTTCCAATCCCACAGGACCACTCATGTGTATACGCCAATTAGTAGGGTGTGAGTTACAAAGTTTTATCTATTGAATACTCTATGTACCAGGCATAGTGCTAACTGCTTCACATACATTCTTTCATTTAAGCCCTGTGAACAGTTGATTGTGGACATTTTATCCTCATTTCACCTCTAGGACAACTGAGCCTCAGCGAAGTAAAGTGACCACTCAAAGCTACACAGCTGGAGCGAGCTGGGAGTGCAATCCAGGCAAGTCTGATTCCAGAGCCAGGATTCTTGGCTGTGATGCCAGTCACGGAGCTAATGTCTCTCACCTCAAACCCCGCCTTCTCTATCTACTCTGTGATGCGGGCGGGGACTCAGCAGACTGCATCTTCTCTGCCAACTGGCTCTGCCATGAAGGGGGTAAAGGGAGACTGCAAGGCTGGAGGAGGAAGGAGGGACCTTCTCCTCCCTACTCTCTTCCTGCTCCTTCACAGCCCCACTCAGAGACACCAGAACCAGCCTGATTGCACCTCTTCCTTAAGAGTTGGGTCCCGGGCCCACGAGGCCCCTCATCTGGTCTCAGAAACACCAACCCCAGCTGAGCTGCACCCCATCCTCAGAGGTCTGTGTTTCCTCTCCACGGAATTGCTCCTCTAAATTCCTGTCTTCATAACTCCAACTTCCTCCTTTTGTTCTCCCATCCCTTCTGCAATACCTCACTGTTCTATTTTGACCTTTTCAGTTTCTTAGTTAACAACTTTATACCTGGTTAACAATTCTTTATATTAAACCCTGTCTGTTTAAAGAAGTGATGTGGTTTCTGTCTCCTGACTGGACTTGACTGAACCAGGAGTGGTCCCGGGAAACAGATCCCCAAGGGTGGAATTTGGAGAGTGGTTTTGCTCCTGTGAGGTCATCCTAGCAATGTCCCTTCACCCCGGCAGCAGTAATTCCTTCTTGCAGCAGAAACTGAATCCACTTTGCAGTTTTTCCAGCAATTGCGGAACCGCTTCATTGCCCCCACCTCACCCCCAGATTCCAACACTAGCCAGCCAGTGCCCACCCCCACCCCCAGAGGCCTGGGTCCCTGTCCCATGGGGCCTACGAGCCCAGAGACACCAGCACCAGCCAGAGTGCTCTTGATGGACACAGTCGTCATATTACACCGCATAGTGTAAGTTACTGTAGAGGCTGCAAAAAACAAAAGGACTTGTGTCTATGGGCAGAGGGTATGATCCCAAGGCATCAGTTTGACCTAAGCAGGACTGTCCAGAGAGAGAGAGAGAGACTGCTTTCTTGGGCAGAGAACTAAGCCCAGTGGGGTGGACCAGGCCTGCTGTGTGACCAGCACTGCCCATCAAAACTGCCTGGGATGGGAATTCCCTCACGGTCCAGAGGTTAGGGCTCCGCGCTTCAGGGGGCACAGGTTTGATCCCTGTTCAGGGAACTAAGATCCAGCATGCCACGCGGTGCCACTCCCCTGAAAGAAAAAAAAAAAAACCTGCCTGGGATTTCACCAAAGAGGATAAACAGACAGCAGATCAGCACATGAAAAGATCTTCAACATCATTAACCATTAGGGAAATGCAACTTACTAACCACAATGAGATACCACTACACATGTATCAGAATGGCGAAAATTTTAAAAAGTGACAACACCAAATGCTGATGAGGGTGCAGAGGAACTGGATCCCTCATACATTGCTGGTAAGAATGTAAAATGGTACAGCTGCTGTGGAAAACAGTTTGGCGGCTTCTTTAAGAACTGAACATGCAATTATCATATGACCCAGCAAATGCACTCCTGGGCATTTATCCCAGAGAAATGAAAACTTATACTCACACACAAAAGAGCTGTACCTCAATGTCTATAGCATTTTTACTTGTAACAACCAAAAACTGGAAACAACCCAGATGTCCTTTAATGGGTAAACAGTTAAACAAACTTCAGTATATTCATACCATGGAATACTACACACCAATAAAAAGGAAATATTGATACACAATAGTATACACAACGATTGATACAAAAGAATTATTGATACACACGACAACCTGGATCAATCTCCAGAGAATTATGCTGAGCGAAACAAATCAATCTCAAAAGGTTAAATACTGCATGATTCCATGTATGTAATACTCTTGAAACCACAAAGCTATAGACATGGAGAACAGATTTGTGGTTGAGAGGAGTTAAGGAGGGGGTGGGGAGAGGAGGGAAGTGAGTGAGGCTAGAAAAGAGCAGCATGATGTAGCCTTGTGGGGACGGAAATGTTCTGTATCTTAACTGTGTTAATGCCAATATCTGGGTTGTGACTACAGGCACACTTCGGAGAGATCGCGGGTTGGGTTCCAGAGCACCACAATAAAGCAAATATCGCACTAAGGCGAGTCACACGAATATTCTGGTTTCCCAGTGCATATAAAAGTGATACTTACACTATACTGTACTCTATTAAGCATACAATAACACTGTGTCTAAAACAACAACGTACATACCTTAATTTTAAGATACATTATTGCTAAAAAATGTTACCCATCATCTGACAATGCAGGGTTGCCACAAGCCTTTGATTTATAAAAACCAAAATATCTGCAAAGCGCAATAAAGTGAAGAACACTAAAGCGAGGTCTGCCTGTACAGTTTTACAAGATGTTACCTTTGGGGGAAACTGGGTGAACGGTACAGTGGCTCTGTCTTATTTCTTGCAAATGCATGTGAATCTACAGCTCAAAATTAAGAGTTTAATTTAAAAAACAGAAACCACCTGAGACCCCTTTTCAGAGCCCCCATCTGAGCTGGAAGACTGGTTCACATGTGTTTTTTGAAAGTCTCCCCAAGAGTTGAAAACCACACAATTAAATGATTGCTAAAATCCTTTCATCTAAAAATGTAACATTTTTATGTGAAAATATATCATAATCCAAACATCTTATGAAGTCAGGCTGGCACTACACCCTCCAACACCACCCCCCTCCCCCAGCCCCGGTCTCCCCAGCAGAAAGGGAGAGGAAGCCCTGAAAGACGGAATCAGGACGCAAGGGAGGGTGACCGGGGAGGGGGCAGCTCTCTCTTTCATGGTCCAAGGACTCCCAACCATGAGACTCTAAATGAAGCAGAGCTAATAGCCACAGTGGCTGAGGGCGGGATTAGAACCCACCTTTCTGGCTCTGCTCCCCGCAGCTCAGCGAGCTCTGGGCAGCCCCCCCCGAATGTGTCAGAACAGTTAGAAATGGTTCCAATTATAACCAGGAAGTTTTTAAGCCTGTGGCTGGAAAGGAATGCCGATTCATGTAATAGCCGTTACCGCGCACAATACCCCCCCACCAAGTGTTCTTGGCGCAGTTTTTGAGGGTGACAAATGGTGTCCCCATTGGCACAGATAGGAGCCTTTATCACAAAGGGGAGAAACCCCCAGTCTCTGGAGAAGAACAATAGTGGGAAAGGTCTTGGGGAGGACAGCACTCTGTGTCCCTGGATGTAACTGGATACCTGGGGCGGGGAGGGGGGTAGTCCTTCCCGCTTCGTAATTAGTCAGCTAATTATCCTCTTCTCCATGCTAATGAATCACCAAAGACTCTTTCAGGAAGAAGAGTAATCAGAAAGGTTTCTCTGTCTGGGGGCCCACAGCCTCCCTCCTCCTTTCTCCCTGGCTCCCACCGGGGTCTCCTCTGCCACCCCGAGCAGAGAGCCAGCCATGAGCTTGTGATCCGGAGCCACTGAGCCTCACAGCTAACATGCAGCACAGGGGGTTGGGCTGGGCCGCGAGCTCTCGGGGTACTGCTTCAGATGCTATTATTTCCTTCTTCCTGGTGTGTCCAGCAGCTCCTTCAAGTGCCAGCGATGGTGTTACAAATCACTGCAGGAGGCTTGGAAATAGGCACCTTCATCCACCGTTTCCTAGCTGTCTGACTCTCAGCAAGTCACTTCACCTCTCTGCACCTTCCAGAGTTTCTATTTCCAAGGAACCTTCTTCAGAGAGCTATGGGGGTGGGGGTGGGTGCCTGCCACCCAGAGCCTGGGCACACAGTGGGTGCTCCATGAGCGGTGATGGCCACAGAAGAGAGGGAAATGCTCTACTTCCAACCTCCCAGACTCCACAAGCCCCTTGGTAGGTCCTCTGTGCAGTCCAGCTTTTCCCAGCTTGGACCTCAAAAGGTCTGAAACATCCAACAGCCATTCAAGATTGTGTTCTTGAAGAATATTTAAGGATATGGGGAAAGGCTCCCAAAGACTCCTGAATGATAAGCACAGAGTAGCAAATATATAGGCACCAGGATGACAGTATTGTCACAGGTAGAAAAAAGACTGTAATGAAATCCACCAAAATATTAGCAATGGCTTTCCTGGGGTGTGGGGGCACTGCAGGAGATGGTCTTTTCTTAATTATACGTCTAACATTTATGAAATTTCTACCATGAACATTTAAAACTCATAGAAATACTGTTTTATGTTTATATGCTATATACAATGATTTTACATTATATACAATATAGAAAAGCTACCATTTAAAAAAAAAAAAAAAAACCTTTCAATAGAATTGTTGAGGGTGGAGATTGGTTCAAGATGGCAGAGTAGAAGGATGTGCATTCACTCCCTCTTGCAAGAGCGCCGGAATTACAACTAACTGCTGAACAATCATAGACAGGAAGACACTGGAACTCACCAAAAAAGATACACCACATCCAAAGACAAAGCAGAAGCCACAATGAGACGGTAGGAGGGGCGCAATCACCATAAAATCAAATCCCATAACTGCTGGGTGGGTGACTCACAAACTGGAGAACACTTATACCACAGAAGTCCACCCACTGGAGTGAAGGTTCTGAGCCCCACGTCAGGCTTCCCAACCTGGGGGTCCAGCAACAGTAGGAGGAATTCCTAGAGAATCAGACTTTGAGGGCTAGCGGGATTTGATCGCAGGACTTTGACAGGACTGAGGGAAACAGAGACTCCACTCTTGGAGGGCACACACAAAGTAGTGTGTGCATCGGGACCCAGGGGAAGGAGCCGTGACCCCATAGGAGACTGAACCAGACCTTCCTGCTAGTGTTGGAGGGTCTCCTGCAGAGGCAGGGGGTGGCTTTGGCTCACTGTGGGGACAAGGAAACTGGCAGCAGAAGTTCTGGGAAGTATTCTTTGGTGTGAGCCCTCCCAGAGTCCGCCATTAGCCCCACCAAAAAGCCGGGTAGGCTCCAGTGTTGGGTCCCCTCAGGCCAAACAATCAACAGGGAGGGAACCCAGCCCCACCCATCAGCAGACAAGTGGATTAAAGTTTTACTGAGCTCTTCCAACCAGAGCAACAGCCAGCTCTACCCACCACCAGTCCCTCCCATCAGGAAACCTGCACAAGCCTCTTAGATAGCCTCAACCACCAGAGGAAAGACAGCAGAAGGAAGAACTACAATCCTGCAGCCTCTGGAACAAAACCCACATTCACAGAAAGATAGACAAGATGAAAAGGCAGAGGGCTATGTACAACATGAAGGAACAAGATAAAAGCCCAGAAAAACAACTAAATGAAGTGGAGATAGGCAACCTTCCAGAAAAAGAATTCAGAATAATGATAGTGAAGATGATCCAGGACCTCGGAATAAGAATGGAGGCAAAGATCGAGAAGATGCAAGAAATGTTTAACAAAGACCTAGAAGAATTAAAGAACAAACACCTAGAAGAAGTAAAGAACAAACAAACAGAGATGAACAATATAATAACTAAAATGAAAAATAAACAAGAAGGAATCAATAGCAGAATAACTGAAGCAGAAGAACGGATAAGTGACCTGGAAGACAGAATGGTGGAATTCACTGCTGCGGAACAGAATAAAGAAAAAAGAATAAAAAGAAATGAAGACAGCCTAAGAGACCTCTGGGACAACATTAAATGCAACAACATTCTCATTATAGGGGTCCCAGAAGGAGAAGAGAGAAAGAAAGAACCTGAGAAAATATTTGAAGAGATTGTAGTCAAAAACTTCCCTAACATGGGAAAGGAAATAGCTACCTAAGTCCAGGAAGCACAGAGAGTCCCAGGCAGGATAGACCCAAGGAGAAACATGCCGAGACACATAGTAATCAAGTTGACAAAAATTAAAGACAAAGAAAAATTATTGAAAGCAGCAAGGGAAAAACGACAAATAACATACAAAGGAACTCCCATAAGGTTAACAGCTGATTTCTCAGCAGAAACGCTATAAACCAGAAGGGAGTGGCATGATATATTTAAAGTGATGAAAGGGAAGAACCTAGAACCGAGATTACTCTACCCAGCAAGGATCTCATTCATATTCGATGGAGAAATCAAAAGCTTTACAGACAAGCAAAAGCTGAGAGAATTCAGCACCACCAAACCAGCTCGACAACAAATGCTAAAGGAACTTCTCTAAGTGGGAAACACAAGAGAAGAAAAGGACCTGCAAAAACAAATCCATAACAATTAAGAAAATGGTAATAGGAACAAACATATCGATAATTACCTTAAACGTGAATGGATTAAATGCTCAAACCAAAAGACATAGGCTTGCTGAATGGATACAAAAACAAGATCCATATATATGCTGTCTACAAGAGACCCACTTCAGACCTAGGGACACATACAGAATGAAAGTGAGGGGATGGAAAAAGATATTACATGCAAATGGAAATCAAAAGAAAGCTGGAGGAGCAATATTCATATCAGATAAAATAGACTTTAAAATAAAGAATGTTACAAGAGACAGGGAAGGACACTACATAATGATCAAGGGATCAATCCAAGAAGAAGATATAACAATTATAAATATATATGCACCCAACATCGGAGCACCTCAATACATAAGGCAACTGCTAACAGCTATAAAAGAAGAAATCGACAGTAACACAATAATAGTGGGGGACTTTAACACCTCACTTACACCAATGGACAGATCATCCAAAATGAAAATAAATAAGGAAACAGAAGCTTTAAATGACACAATAGACCAGATAGATTTAATTGATATTTATAGAACATTCCATCCAAAAACAGCAGATTACACTTTCTTCTCAAGTGCGCACGGAACATTCTCCAGGATAGATCACATCATGGGTCACAAACCAAGCCTCGGTAAATTTAAGAAAATTGAAATCATATCAAGCATCTTTTCTGACCACAATGCTATGAGATTAGAAATCAATTACAGGGAAAAAAAACATAAAAAACACAAACACATGGGGCTAAACAATATGTTACTAAATAACCAAGAGATCACTGAAGAAATCAAAGAGGAAATCAAAAAATACCTAGAGGCAAATTACAACGAAAACACGATGATCCAAAACCTATGGGATGCAACAAAAGCAGTTCTAAGGGGGAAGTTTATAGCTATACAAGCCTACCTCAAGAAACAAGAAAAATCTCAAATAAGCAATATAACTTTACACCTAAAGGAACTAGAGAAAGAAGAACAAACAAAACCCCAAGTTAGCAGAAGGAAAGAAATCATACAGATCACAGCAGAAATAAATGAAATAGAAACAAAGAAAACAATAGCAAAGATCAATAAAACTAAAAGCTGCTTCTTTGAGAAGATACATAAAATTGATAAGCCATTAGCCAGACTCATCAAGAAAAAGAGGGAGAGGACTCAAATCAATAAAATTAGAAATGAAAAAGGAGAAGTTACAACAGACACCACAGAAATACAAAGCATCCTAAGAGACTACTACAGCAACTCTATGCCAATAAAATGGACAACCTGGAAGAAATGGACAAATTCTTAGAAAGGTATAATCTTCCAAGACTGAACCAGGAAGAAATAGAAAATATGAACAGACCAATCACAAGTAATGAAATTGAAACTGTGATTAAAAATCTTCCAACAAACAAAAGTCCAGGACCAGATGGCTTCACAGGTGAATTCTATCAAACATTTAGAGAAGAGCTAACACCCATCCTTCTCAAACTCTTCCAAAAAATTGCAGAGGAAGGAACACTCCCAAACACATTCTATGAGGCCACCATCACGCTGATACCAAAACCAGACAAAGATACTACAAAAAAAGAAAATTACAGACAAATATCACTGATGAATATACATGCAAAAATCCTCAACAAAATACTAGCAAACAGAATCCAACAACACATTAAAAGGATCATACACCATGATCAAGTGGGATTTATCCCAGGGATGCAAGGATTCTTCAATATACACAAATCAATCAATGCGATATACCATATTAACTAATTGAAGAAGAAAAACCATATGATCATCTCAATAGAAGCAGAAAAAGCTTTTGACAAAATTCAACACCCATGGGCTTCCCTGGTGGCGCAGTGGTTAAGAATCTGCCTGCCAATGCAGGGGACACGGGTTCGAGCCCTGGTCTGGGAAGATCCCACATGCCGTGGAGCAACTAAGCCCGTGAGCCACAACTACTGAGGTTGCGCGTCTGGAGCCTGGGCTCCGCAATGGGAGAGGCCGCAACAGTGAGAGGCCCGTGCACCACGATGAAGAGTGGCCCCCACTCGCCGCAACTGGAGAAAGCCCTCGCACAGAAACGAAGACCCAACACAGCCAAAAATAAATAAATTAATTAATTAATTAAAAAAAAAATTCAACACCCATTTATGATAAAAACTCTCCAGAAAGTGGGCATAGAGGGAAACTACCTCAACATAATAAAAGCCATGTATGACCAACCCACAGCAAACATCATTCTCAATGGTGAAAAACTGAAAACATTTCCTCTAAGATCAGGAACAAGACAAGGATGTCCACTCTCACCACTATTATTCAACATAGTTTTGGAAGTCCTAGCCATGGCAATCAGAGAAGAAAAAGAAATAAAAGGAATACAAATTGGAAAAGAAGAAGTAAAATGGCCACTGTTTGCAGATGACATGATACTATACATAGAGAATCCTAAAGATGTCACCAGAAAACTACTAGAGCTAATCAATGAATTTGGTAAAGTTGCAGGACACAAAATTAATGCACAGAAATCTCTTGCACTCCTATACACAAATGATGAAAAATCTGAAAGAGAAATTAAGGAAACACTCCCATTTACCATTGCAACAAAAAGAATAAAATACCTTTTAAATAAGGTATAAATAAGGTATAAACCTACATAGGGAGACAAAAGACCTGTATGCAGAAAATTATAAGACACTGATGAAAGAAATTAAAGATGATACAAACAGATGGAGAGATATACCATGTTCTTGGATTGGAAGAATCAATATTGTGAAAATGACTATACTACCCAAAGCAATCTACAGATTTAATGCAATTCCTATCAAATTACCAATGGCATTTTTTACAGAACTAGAACAAAAAATCTTAAAATTTGTATGGAGACACAAAAGACCCCGAATAACCAAAGCAGTCTTGAGGGGAAAAAAATGGAGCTGGAGGAATCAGACTCCCTGACTTCAGACTATACTACAAAGCTACAGTAATCAAGACAATATGGTACTGGGACAAAAACAGAAATATAGATCAATGGAACAGGATAGAAAGCCCAGAGATAAACCCACGCACCTATGGTCAACTAATCTATGACAAAGGAGGCAAAGATATACAATGGAGAAAAGACAGTCTCTTCAATAAGTGGTGCTGGGAAAACTGGACAACTACATGTAAAAGAATGAAATTAGAACACTCCCCAACACCATACACAAAAATAAACTCAAAATGGATTAGAGACCTAAATGTAAGACTGGACACTATAAAACTCTTAGAGGAAAACATAGGAAGAACACTCCTTCATATAAATCACAGCAAGATCTTTTTTGATCCACCTCCTAGAGTAAAGGAAATAAAAACAAATATAAACAAATGGGACCTAATGAAACATAAAAGCTTTTGCAAAGCAAAGGAAACTACAGACAAGACGAAAAGACAACCCTCAGAATGGGAGAAAATATTTGCAAATGAATCGACGTACAGAAGATTAACCTCCAAAATATATAAACATCTCATGCAGCTCAATATTAAAAAAACAAACAACCCAATCAAAAAATGGGCAGAAGACCTAAATAGACATTTCTCCAAAGAAGACATACAGACGGCCACGAAGCACATGAAAAGATGCTCAACATCACTAATTATTAGAGAAATGCAAATCAAAACTACAATGAGGTATCACCTCACTCCTGTTAGAATGGGCATCATCAGAAAATCTACAAACAACAAATGCTGGAGAGGGTGTGGAGAAAAGGGAAACCTCTTGCACTGTTGGTGGGAATGTAAATTGATACAGCCACTATGGAGAACAATATGGAGGTTCCTTAAAAAACTAAAAATAGAATTACCATATGACCCAGCAATCCCACTACTGGGCATATACCCAGAGAAAACCGTAATTCAAAAAGACACACGCACCCGAATGTTCATTGCAGCACTATTTACAATAGCCAGGTCATGGAGGCAACCTAAATGCCCATCAACAGACGAATGGATACGGAAGATGTGGTACATATATACAATGGAATATTACTCAGCCATAAAAAGGAATGAAATTGAGTCATTTGTTGAGACGTGGATGGATCTAGAGACTGTCATACAGAGTGAAGTAAGTCAGAAAGAGAAAAACAAATATCATATATTAATGCATGTATGTGGAACCTAGAAAAACGGTACAGATGAGCCAGTTTGCAGGGCAGAAGTTGAGACACAGATGTAGAGAATGGACATATGGACAACAAGGGGGGAAAACTGCGGTGAGGTGGGGATGGTGGTGTGCTGAATTGGGCGATTGGGATTGACATGTATACACTGATGTGTATAAAATTGATGCCTAATAAGAACCTGCAGTATAAAAAAACAAACAAAACAACTAATACTAAACTTTCATTGGGTTATTTGTATGGAAATATGTTAATATAAATGTTTCAGACATTACATGAAATTTCTAAAAATCTTATATTTGTATTTGTATGGAAATATGTATGGAAATATGTTAGTATAAATGTTTCAGACATTACATGAAATTTCTAAAAATCTTATATTTGTATTTGTATGGAAATATGTATGGAAATATGTTAATATAAATGTTTCAGACATTACATGAAATTTCTAAAAATCTTATATGTTCTGGTATAATGTTATAAGTAATAATCCTAGTTATTACTTTAAAATGTATATCTCAGAAATAACTAATTTTCTTGTCAACTGCATTATTATGAACTTTCATCAAATCTTTAACCGTGGTCATTTTTAAGTCTTTTGTCATTTACAGACAGTTCTGGGTGTACTCTGATGATTTTGCAAATATGTTCCTATAAAAGGGTTTCATCTTCAAGAAATTCATGGAAAAGACTCTGACAAGTACAGGTTTCTGGTAACTGACTGTACTGCTGAACTGAATGAATAAGCATTTTCAGAACTCTAATGAAAAACTGATGAACTCATAAAAGTGCTAACAAAAGATCAAGATTAAAAAAAACAATTAATTACATGGGACTGAGTGAACTGATGAGGATGAGTATAATTTTTGTGACTTTCTGTCTGAATTAAAAAAAAAAAAATCCCACAAGGACTCAGAGGCAAAGAATATACAAATCAATTTTCACTGCAAAGTAAAGGAGCTGTTACAGTGGAGGATTACTGGACTGAATGTCAATATTATGACATAGTATGAGTGTGTTTCATGTTTGGTAATTGCAATCATTGTTGCTTTTGTTGTGGTCATCTATGTACAATGCTTGGTGTCAGTCTATTTACCCCTTAATTTTCTACACCTGCACCTCCCTGGACACAGCACAGAAAATGATCCCTCTCTGGGCATCTCACAGAATCACAGGACCATAGTCTTTTGGATATGGAAGGGTCCCTTAGAGATGATGGAGTCAAATATCCTTATTATATATACAAGGATATTAAAGCCCAGTGAGGGGAAGAGTCTTGTCCCCAAGGCCTCTTAATTTTCCATCCAGGGAACCAGCTAGACTCACATCCAAGGACAGACTTGGCTTCTGAAACCACTGCTATGCAGGGTGCATTTTCCAGAAGTAAGTGACAATAGCAGCACCACAACCCCAAGATCCTACTCTGGATGCTACTAATTTCATCTTCCTAGTTGTTTTCCACATCCAACAACAGCACTGTGTGATACAAATGGCTTCGGAGGTCCTGAACATGCGCCTTCATCTGCTCGGTCCTGTTCCTTGGAACTCTAAGCTCTGATCATGGATTAGCCTGACCTATTACCCAAATTCATCCTAAGAAAGCTAACAATGGCTTCTACCTGCATATCCCTCCACACATGTAAGAAAGAAAGTGCCCTCTCTTCCGGGCATACCCAACAGTGCCCTCTTTTGGCATAACAAGGAGCATAATGTTAAGGACAAAGGCTTTGCAGCCAGGCAGACCTGGGCTCAAGTCCCTGATCCACCTCTTAATAGCTGACTGACCTTGGGTAATTTACATGATTTTTCTGTGCCTTCTTTTCCTAAGCGATAAAATGGTTGTATACAACCCGCAGGGTGGTTATGAGGATTAAATGAAATAATGTACATAAAGTGCTTAGCACAGTACTGTAAATTCAAGTCACTGAACTGTGAGCCTCGTGAGAGCAGACAGGGGTTGAGTCTGCCCTGTCCGCCTGAATCCCCAGGACCTAACAAAAAGCCTGTCCTGGGCTTCCCTGGTGGTGCAGTGGTTGAGAATCTGCCTGCCAATGCAGGGGACACGGGTTCGAGCCCTGGTCTGGGAAGATCCCACATGCCGCGGAGCAACTAGGCCCGTGAGCCACAACTACTGAGCCTGCGCGTCTGGAGCCTGTGCTCCGCAACAAGAGAGGCGGCGACAGTGAGAGGCCCGCGCACCGCGATGAGGAGCGACCCCTGCTTGCCACAACTAGAGAAAGCCCTCGCACAGAAACGAAGACCCAACACAGCCAAAAATAAATAAATAAATAAATTTAAATTCATTCTATATAAAAAAAAGTACCTTGACTGTACATTCTTTAAAAAAAAAAAAAAAAAAAAAAGCCTGGCCTTTAACAGAGGCTTAAAAATATGATTAGTGAATGAATGAATAAACATGCTAGCCCACATTAAAAATTCAATGCTGTGATTATTACATCTGACCATGTTCTCTACTTGCATGTCCAAAAACAATAACATATTAGGAAGAGAAAACCAACCAGAAGCTGATTTCACAGGTTTTCACTTAAAAAAATTGCTAGCAGGGTAAATGAGGGTCTTGTGTTTCCAGCAGGATGCTGCACTAAACACTCTTTAGACCCTCCAACCAAAACCAACCAAACATGCCAGCTAGGAAAAAAAAAAAAAAAAAAAAAAGCTTTAACTGCACCAATTAAGTCTCCAAAAGGTAATGCCTATCAGAACCAAAAACTAACTGAACAGTGGAACTCAGAGAGGTTAATGTTGTTCCAAAGCTACATGGGGTACAGACTGGGGACAAAACCCAGAGCCCACCCAAGGTGAGGATTCTAAGAGAAAAGCCCCTCAGCATAAAGTCCAAAAAGTTACACATTGGTATCAAGGTGAACTAGACCCAAACCACCCTACCCTCTACTCCCTGGGGACTACAGGCAAATTGCTTATACTGAACACTGGCAATGAGTAGAAGAGGGGGGAAAAAATCTCTCTCAAAATTCGTAACTACAAGCCAACACCAATAAGAAGGTTTGCAGCCTGAATTCAGTCTACTTGGGTGGTCCAAAAAATACCAAGCCAAGAATTTAGTTTAAAATGGTCTCAAGCCGGTAATGACCACAGGCTCCTGGCAGAAGTCAATGCACATCCCCTGTAGGAACCGACCTCCAACACAGTCCCAAAAATTACCCAAAGGTAAAATTCTGATATATGAGCTCATGGTCGCAATCACAAAACACACAAGGAAACCAAGCATCCTGAACAAGACTCAGCAGAAACAACAGGTAGTAGACTCAGACCCACAAAGACCTCAAACACTGGAATTATCAGATATAGAATTTAAAATAATTTTAACATATTTAAAGACATTTTTAAAAGGGCATTTGAAAATATAAGTAAAGAGTGAGTGTCTATAAAAATGACTACATAGATTTATTTATTTACTTATTTTTGGCTGCATTGGGTCTTCGTTGCTATGTGCAGCTTTCTCTAGTTGTGGTGAGAGTGGGCTACTCTTCATAGCAGTGCACGGCCTTCTCATTGCAGTGACTTCTCTTGTTGCGGAGCATGAGCTCTAGGTATGTGGGCTTCAGTAGCTGTGGCTCACAGGCTCTAGAGCGCAGGCTCAGTAGTTGTGGCACACGGGCTTAGTTGCTCTGTGGCATGTGGGATCTTCCTGGACCAGGGATCGAACCCATGTCCCCTGCACTGGCAGACAGATTCTCAGCCACTGCCACCAGCGAAGTTCCAACTTCATAGATTTAAAAAAGAACTTCTAGAAATGAAAAATATAATGACTGAAATTTAAAACTCAGTAATTGTCTTTAACAGTGAATTAGAACCAGTTGAAGAAGAATAAAACAGAAATTATAGAAGTTGAAAAAATCAAAGAGAGATTAAGATACATGGAGAATAGTATGACAAGTTGTAACATATTCCTAATCATGGTTACAGAATGAGGGCAGAGAAAGAATATGGCAGAGGCAATATTTGAAGAGATAATGGCCATTGAATCAATCATTATCTCTGAGAAGTTTCTATAAATAATGAAGATAAATATCCACAGATTTAAGAATCTAAAAAAGCCCAAGCAGGGTAAATAAAGGAATTAACACCTAATAGTGTTACCAGATTTAGCAAGTAAAAATACAAGACTCCTAGTTAAGTTTGAATTTCAGATAAACAATGAATTTTTTTTTTTTTTTTTAGTATAAGCATGTCCCATGCAATATTTGGAACATACTTATACCAAAAATGTACTTGTTGAGACTTCCCTGGTGGTCCAGTGGGTAAGACTGGGAGCTCCCAATGCAGGGAGTCTGGGTTTGATTCCTGGTCTGGGAACTAGATCCCACACGCCTGCCGCAACTAAAGATCCCATGTGCCACAACAAAGATCCCTCAGGCTGCAACTAAGACCCAGAGCAGCCAAAATAAATAAATAAATAATTTTTTTTTTTTTAAGTACTTGTTGTTTACGTGAAATTTTAATTTAACTGGGCATCCTATATTTTTTTTCTGGCAACTCTAACACCTAAACACATTATAATGAAACTGCAAAACACCAAAGAAAAAGAGAAGTTCAAAAAAGCAGCCAAATGGCCTCTAAGTCGATGACAGATGGCCTCTAAGTCGATGACAGTTAGACTGACAGCTGACTTCTCAACCGCAACAAGAGATGCCAAAATTCAGTGGAGTAATGTCTTCAATGTACTCAAAAAACATAACTAGAATTTTACGTCTAGAGAAAATATCTTTTAAAATGAGACTAAAATAAAGACATTTTTAAACAAATAAAAACTAAACAGGTTTGCCATAAACAGATCCTCGTTTTTTTTTAATGATAAAGGATTTCTTCAGTCAGGAGAAAAGTAATACCAGATGGAAGCTTAGAGAAGCAAGAAGGAATGGAAAGCAAGGAAGATGGTGAGTGAATATGTGGGTATTTCTAAGCAACACAGATTGACCAAACCATTAATACCATGCAAGATTTAAAAAATAAAGTAGAATTAAAATATGTAACAACAGTGGAATTGAAGAGTGGTGGTGGGGACTTCCCTGGTGGTGCAGTGGTTAAAAGTCTGCCTACCAAGGCAGGGGACATGGGTTCAATCCCTGGTCCAGGAGGATCCCACATTCCTCGGAGCAACTAAGCCCATGCGCCACAGCTACTGAGCCTGCGCTCTAGGGCCCACAAGCCACAACTACTGAGCCTGTGAGCCACAACTACTGAGCCTGTGTGCCACAACTACTGAAGCCCCATGCACCACAACTACTGAAGCCCTGTGCACCTAGAACCCGTGCTCCCCAACAAGAGAAGCCACTGCAATGAGAAGCCTGTGCACCATAGCAAAGAGTAGCCTCTGTTCTCCACAACTAGAGAAAGCCTGCGCACAGCAATGAAGACACAACGCAGCCAAAAATAAATAAAATTTTTTAAAAAAAAGAAGAGTGGTGGTGGAGTTTTAGCTTGCATTTGGGTGAAAAGAATAATGGTAATTAATTTTAGTATTTCATTATGTAAATGGTATGTTGATATTTCTAGAGTAATGACTAAAAGAATAGCAATAAAGTATATAACTTCCAAACAGAGGATTAGGATGGAATGCAAAAAAAAAAAAAAATCTGCCCAAAATAGTTAGAAAATACAGGGGGGAAAAACAGAAAAGGCAAAAAATAGTTTAAAAAAAAAAAGTTTTTTAAATAAATCATTGATTACCTAAAATCCCAGTTATCAGGGTGGATTTTTTAAAAATCCAAGTAAGTATCATTTATGAAAGTAAAAACTAAAGCATAAGTACCCAAGAGGGTTAAAAGTGAAAGAATGAAAAAAGATATTCTAGGCAAACACTAATTAAATGAGAAAGATAAGGTAGTTATATTAACATCAGAAAAATAGACTTTACTGAAAAATGTATTATTAGGAATAAAGAGTGTCACAAACTAATGACAAAAGGTCCAATTCACCAAGAAGATACAACAATTCTAAACCTGTATGCAACTAATAATATTAAAAATTTTAAGGAAAAATTGACTGAGCTACAGGAGAAATTGACAAATCCACCATATAGAAGAGATTTTAACATACTTTTCTCAGTAATTGACAACACAGAGCAAAAAAAAATCAGTAAGCATATAGAAAAATTTGACTGACACAACTAATAAGCTTGATCTTATGGACATATATAGAACATTGTACTCAGTATACTTTCAAGAGTACATGAATCAATTTTCATGAATACTTCAAAGGCTGGGTGTCATACAGATAACATTCTCTAAGCACAATGCAAATAAGTTAGAAAATCAATAACAAACACATAATGGAGAAACTCCATATATCTCCAAATTTTAAAACATTTCTAAATGACTCATGGATCAAAAAACAGGACTCACAATGGAAATTAGAAAATATTTAGAATTGAATGATAATGAAAATATTTCATACTAAAACTTGTGGGATGCAGCTACAGCAATACCAAGAAGCAGATTTTTAGCCTTTAAAGGTTATATTATGAAGAATGAAGGATGAAAACTGAGTTAAATATTCTATTTAAATAACATCAAAGACAGTAGAATGAAGGAAACAATACAGAGTAGAAATTACTGAAATAGAGAACATACATTTTAGAAGATCAATAAACCCGAAAGTTGATTATTTGAAAAGACCAATAAGCCTGAATCTAATCATGAAGAAACAATCAAACAAATCCAAATTTAAGAGTGTATTAGTTTTCTACTGCTGCTGTAACAAATCAACACAAACTTAGTGGCTTAAAACAACACAAATTTATTATTTTACAATTCTGTAAGTCAGTATTCTGATATGGGTCTCAACAGGCTAAAATCAAGGTGTCAGCAGGGCTGCATTCCTTTCTGGAGGCTCTACGGAAGGGTCCATTTTCTTGCTCATTCAGGTTGTTGGCAGAATTAGTTCCCTGTGGTTGCAAGACTGAGATCCCTGTTGCCTTGCTAGCTGTCAGCTTCCATTTCCAGCTTAGGACCATTTCCTGCATTTTTTGGCTCATATCTCTGTCTTCCTTCAAAGCCAGCAATAGCAGGTTGAGTCACTCTCATGCTTTGAATCTCTCCTTTTTCTTCTTTCGTCTCTTCTCTCTCTGACTCAGTCAATAAACATTTTCTACTTTTAAGGATTTATATTCCAGAATAATGAAAAAGAAGGAACACTTCCCAACTCATTTCATTATGCATAACCTTGACTCTAAAACCCATTAAGGACAGTATGAGAAATAAAAATTACATGCCAATGTCACTCATAAACATAGATGAAAAATCCTAAATAAAATACTAGCAAACCAGGGACTTCCCTGGTGGTCCAGTGGGTAAGAATCCATGTTCCCAATGCAGGCGGCCCGGGTTCGATCCCTGGTCGGGAACTAGATCGCTAATGCATGCCACAACTAAGAGTTCGTATGCTGCAACTAAGAAGAAGGCCGCATGCTGCAACGAAGATCCTGCATGCCACAACTAAGACCTGGTGCAGCCAAAATAAATAAATAAATATTTTTTAAAAAATACTAGGAATGAGCAATGAGTAATAAAAAGGGTAATAAATACATCAGAATCAACTTGTATTTATTTCAGGAATCCAAGATTGGTATAACATTAGAAAATCACTTAATATGCTTCATTACTTTAACAGATTAAAGAAGAAAAATAATATGGTTATTTCAGTAATACAGAAAAATCATTTGGAGGAGATTAACCAAGATGGCGGAGTAGAAGGACGTGCTCTCACTCCCTCTTGCGAGAGCACCAGAATCAAAACTGGCTGCTGGACAATCATTGACAGGAAGAACCTGGACTTCACCAAGGAGGATACCCCACATCCAAGGACAGAGGAGAAGCCACAGTGAGACGGTAGGAGGGGCGCAATCAGAGTAAAATCAAATCCCATAACTGCTGGGTGGGTGACTCACAGACTGGCGAACATTTATACCACAGAAGTCCACCCACTGGAGTGAAGGTTCTGAGCCCCACGTCAGGCTTCCCAACCTGGGGGTCCGGCTACGGGAGAAGGAATTCCTAGAGAATCAGACTTTGAAGCCTAGTGGGAATTGATTGCAGGACTTTGACAGGACTGGGGGAAACAGAGACCCCACTCTTGGAGGGCACACACAAAGTAATGTGTGCATCGGGACCCAGGGGAAGGAGCAGTGACCCTGGGGGAGACTGAACCAGACCTACCTGCTGGTGTTGGGGGGTCTCCTGCAGAGGCGAGTGGTGGCTCTGTTTCACCGGGGGGATAAGGACACTGGCAGCCGAGGTTCTGGGAAGTTCTCCTTGCCGTGAGCCCTCCCAGAGTCTGCCATTAACACCACCAAAGAGCACGGGTAGGCTCCAGTGTTGGGTTGCCTCAGGCAAAACAACCAACAGGGAGGGAACCCGGCCCCACCCATCAACAGTCAAGTGGATTAAGGTTTTACTGAGCTCTGACCGCCACAGCAACAGTCAGCTCTACCCACCACCAGAGCCTACCATCAAGCCTCTTAGATAGCCTCAACCACCAGAGGGCAGAGAGCAGAAGCAAGAAAAACTACAATCCTGCAGCCTGCGGACCAAAAACCACAGTTACAGAAAGATAGAGAAGATGAAAAGGCAGAGGGCTATATACCAGATGAAGGAACAAGAAAAAACCCCAGAAAAACAACTAAATGAAGTGGAGATAGGCAACCTTCCAGAGAAAGAATTCAGAATAATGATAGTGAAGATGATCCAGGACCTCGGAATAAGAATGGAGGCAAAGATTGAGAAGATGCAAGAAATGATTAACAAAGACCTAGAAGAATTAAAGAACAAACAAACAGAGGTGACCAATACAATAACTGAAATGAAAACTACACTAGAAGGAATCAATAGCAGAATAACTGAGGCAGAAGAACGGATAAGTGACCTGGAAGACAGAATGGTGGAATTCACTGCTGCGGAACAGACTAAAGAAAAAAGAATGAAAAGAAATGAAGACAGCCTAAGAGACCTCTGGGACAACATTAAACGCAACAACATTCGCATTATAGGGGTCCCAGAAGGAGAAGAGAGAGAGAAAGGACCAGAGAAAATATTTGAAGAGATTATAGTCGAAAACTTCCCTAACATGGGAAAGGAGATAGCCACCCAAGTCCAGGAAGCGCAGAGAGTCCCATACAGAATAAACCCAAGGAGAAACACGCCGAGACACATAGTAATCAAAGTGGCAAAAATTAAAGACAAAGAAAAATTATTGAAAGCAGCAAGGGAAAAACGACAAATAACATACAAGGGAACTCCCATAAGGTTAACAGCTGATTTCTCAGCAGAAACTCTGCAAGCCAGAAGGGAGTGGCATGATATACTTAAAGTGATGAAAGGGAAGAACCTACAACCAAGATTACTCTACCCGGCAAGGATCTCATTTAGATTTGATGGAGAAATCAAAAGCTTTACAGACAAGCAAAAGCTAAGAGAATTCAGCACCACCAAACCAGCTCTACAACAAATGCTAAAGGAACTTCTCTAAGTGGGAAACACAAGAGAAGAAAAGGACCTACAGAAACAAACCCAAAACAATTAAGAAAATGGTCATAGGAACATACATATCGATAATTACCTTAAACGTGAATGGATTAAACGCCCCAACCAAAAGACATAGACTGGCTGAATGGATACAAAAACAGGACCCATATATATGCTGTCTACAAGAGACCCACTTTAGACCTAGGGACACATACAGACTGAAAGTTAGGGGATGGAAAAAGATATTCCATGCAAATGGAAATCAAAAGAAAGCTGGAGTAGCTATACTCATATCAGATAAAATAGACTTTAAAATAAAGAATGTTACAAGAGACAAGGAAGGACACTACATAATGATCCAGGGATCAATCCAAGAAGAAGATATAACAATTATAAATATATATGCACCCAACATAGGAGCACCTCAATACATAAGGCAACTGCTAACAGCTATAAAAGAGGAAATCGACAGTAACACAATAATAGTGGGGGACTTTAACACTTCATTTACACCAATGGACAGATCATCCAAAATGAAAATAAATAAGGAAACAGAAGCTTTAAATGACACAATAGACCAGATAGATTTAATTGATATATATAGGACATTCCATCCAAAAACAGCAGATTACACATTCTTCTCAAGTGCGCACGGAACATTCTCCAGGATAGATCACATCTTGGGTCACAAATCAAGCCTCAGTAAATTTAAGAAAATTGAAATCATACCAAGCATCTTTTCTGACCACAACGCTATGAGATTAGAAATGAATTACAGGGAAAAAAACGTAAAAAAGACAAACACATGGAGGCTAAACAATACGTTACTAAATAACCAAAAGATCACTGAAGAAATCAAAGAGGAAATAAAAAAATACCTAGAGACAAATGACAATGAAAACACGACGACCCAAAACCTATGGGATGCAGCAAAAGCGGTTCTAAGAGGGAAGTTTATAGCTATACAAGCCTACCTAAAGAAACAAGAAAAATCTCAAGTAAACAATCTAACCTTACACCTAAAGAAACTAGAGAAAGAAGAACAAACAAAACCCAAAGTTAGCAGAAGGAAAGAAATCATAAAGATCAGAGCAGAAATAAATGAGATAGAAACAAAGAAAACAATAGCAAAGATCAATAAAACTAAAAGTTGGTTCTTTGAGAAGATAAACAAAATTGATAAGCCATTAGCCAGACTCATCAAGAAAAAGAGGGAGAGGACTCAAATCAATAAAATCAGAAATGAAAAAGGAGAAGTTACAACAGACACTGCAGAAATACAAAACATCCTAAGAGACTACTATAAGCAACTTTATGCCAATAAAATGGACAACCTGGAAGAAATGGACAAATTCTTAGAAAGGTATAACCTTCCAAGACTGAATCAGGAAGAAACAGAAAATATGAACAGACCAATCACAAGTAATGAAATTGAAACTGTGATTAAAAATCTTCCAACAAACAAAAGTCCAGGACCAGATGGCTTCACAGGTGAATTCTATCAAACATTTAGAGAAGAGCTAACACCCATCCTTCTCAAACTCTTCCAAAAAATTGCAGAGGAAGGAACACTCCCAAACTCATTCTATGAGGCCACCATCACCCTGATACCAAAACCAGACAAAGACACTACAAAAAAAGAAAATTACAGACCAATATCACTGATGAATATAGATGCAAAAATCCTCAACAAAATACTAGCAAACAGAATCCAACAACACATTAAAAGGATCATACACCACGATCAAGTGGGATTTATCCCAGGGATGCAAGGATTCTTCAATATACGCAAATCAATCAATGTGATACACCATATTAACAAACTGAAGAATAAAAACCATATGATCATCTCAATAGATGCAGAAAAAGCTTTTGACAAAATTCAACACCCATTTATGATAAAAACTCTCCAGAAAGTGGGCATAGAGGGAACCTACCTCAACATAATAAAGGCCATATATGACAAACCCACAGCAAACATCATTCTCAATGGTGAAAAACTGAAAGCATTTCCTCTAAGATCAGGAACGAGACAAGGATGTCCACTCTCACCACTATTATTCAACATAGTTCTGGAAGTCCTAGCCACGGCAATCAGAGAAGAAAAAGAAATAAAAGGAATACAAATTGGAAAAGAGGAAGTAAAACTGTCACTGTTTGCGGATGACATGATACTATACATAGAGAATCCTAAAACTGCCACCAGAAAACTGCTAGAGCTAATTAATGAATATGGTAAAGTTGCAGGATACAAAATTAATGCACAGAAATCTCTTGCATTCCTATACACTAATGATGAAAAATCTGAAAGAGAAATTATGGAAACACTCCCATTTACCATTGCAACAAAAAGAATAAAATACCTAGGAATAAACCTACCTAGGGAGACAAAAGACCTGTATGCAGAAAACTATAAGACACTGATGAAAGAAATTAAAGATGATACCAACAGATGGAGAGATATACCATGTTCTTGGATTGGAAGAATCAACATTGTGAAAATGAGTATACTACCCAAAGCAATCTACAGATTCAATGCAATCCCTATCAAATTACCAATGGCATTTTTTACGGAGCTAGAACAAATCATCTTAAAATTTGTATGGAGACACAAAAGACCCCGAATAGCCAAAGCAGTCTTGAGGCAAAAAAATGGAGCTGGAGGAATCAGACTCCCTGACTTCAGACTATACTACAAAGCTACAGTAATCAAGACAATATGGTACTGGCACAAAAACAGAAACATAGATCAATGCAACAAGATAGAAAGCCCAGAGATTAACCCACGCACCTATGGTCAACTAATCTATGACAAAGGAGGCAAAGATATACAATGGAGAAAAGACGGTCTCTTCAATAAGTGGTGCTGGGAAAACTGGACAGCTACATGTAAAAGAATGAAATTAGAATACTCCCTAACACCATACACAAAAATAAACTCAAAATGGATTAGAGACCTAAATATAAGACTGGACACTATAAAACTCTTAGAGGAAAACATAGGAAGAACACTCTTTGACATAAATCACAGCAAGATCTTTTTTGATCCACCTCCTAGAGTAATGGAAATAAAAACAAAAATAAACAAGTGGGACCTAATGAAACTTCAAAGCTTTTGCACAGCAAAGGAAACCATAAACAAGACGAAAAGACAACCCTCAGAATGGGAGAAAATATTTGCAAATGAATCAACGGACAAAGGATTAATCTCCAAAATATATAAACAGCTCATTCAGCTCAATATCAAAGAAACAAACACCCCAATCCAAAAATGGGCAGAAGACCTAAATAGACATTTCTCCAAAGAAGACATACAGACGGCCACGAAGCACATGAAAAGCTGCTCAACATCACTAATTATTAGAGAAATGCAAATCAAAACTACAATGAGGTATCACCTCACTCCTGTTAGAATGGGGATCATCAGAAAATCTACAAACAACAAATGCTGGAGAGGGTGTGGAGAAAAGGGAACCCTCTTGCACTGTTGGTGGGAATGTAAATTGATACAGCCACTATGGAGAACAATATGGAGGTTCCTTAAAAAACTAAAAATAAAATTACCATATGACTCAGCAATCCCACTACTGGGCATATACCCAGAGAAAACCGTAATTCAAAAAGACACATGCACTCGAATGTTCATTGCAGCACTATTTACAATAGCCAGGTCATGGAAGCAACCTAAATGCCCATCAACAGACGAATGGATACGGAAGATGTGGTACATATATACAATGGAATATTACTCAGCCATAAAAAGGAATGAAATTGAGTCATTTGTTGAGACGTGGATGGATCTAGAGACTGTCATACAGAGTGAAGTAAGTCAGAAAGAGAAAAACAAATATCATATATTAATGCATGTATGTGGAACCTAGAAAAATGGTACAGATGAGCCAGTTTGCAGGGCAGAAGTTGAGACACAGATGTAGAGAATGGACATATGGACACCAAGGGGGGAAAACTGCGGTGAGGTGGGGATGGTGGTGTGCTGAATTGGGCGATTGGGATTGACATGTATACACTGATATGTATAAAATTGATGCCTAATAAGAACCTGCAGTATAAAAAAAAACAAACAAAACAACTAATACTAAACTTTCATTGGGTTATTTGTATGGAAATATGTTAATATAAATGTTTCAGACATTACATGAAATTCCTAAAAATATTATATTTGTATTTGTATGGAAATATGTATGGAAATATGTTAATATAAATGTTTCAGACATTACATGAAATTTCTAAAAATCTTGTATTTGTATGGAAATATGTATGGAAATATGTTAATATAAATGTTTCAGACATTACATGAAATTTCTAAAAATCTTATATGTTCTGGTATAATGTTATAAGTAATAATCCTAGTTATTACTTTAAAATGTATATCTCAGAAATAACTAATTTTCTTGTCAACTGCATTATTATGAACTTTCACCAAATCTTTTACCGTGGTCATTTTTAAGTCTTTTGTCATTTACAGACAGTTCTGGGTGTACTCTGATGATTTTGCAAATATGTTTCTATAAAAGGGTTTCATCTTCAAGAAATTCATGGAAAAGACTCTGACAAGTACAGGTTTCTGGTAACTGGCTGTACTGCTGAACTGAATGAATAAGCATTTTCAGAACTCTGATGAAAAACTGATGAACTCATAAAAGTGCTAACAAAAGATCAAGATTAAAAAAAACAATTAATTACATGGGACTGAGTGAACTGATGAGGATGAGTATAATTTTTGTGACTTTCTGTCTGAATTAAAAAAAAAAAAAAAATCCCACAAGGACTCAGAGGCAAAGAATATACAAATCAATTTTCACTGCAAAGTAAAGGAGCTGTTACAGTGGAGGATTACTGGACTGAATGTCAATATTATGACATAGTATGAGTGTGTTTCATGTTTGGTAATTGCAATCATTGTTGCTTTTGTTGTGGTCATCCATGTACAATGCTTGGTGTCAGTCTATTTATCTCTTGTAAAAATAAAATACAGTGTGTGTGTGTGAAAAAATAAAAATTAAAAAAAAAAAAAGAAAAATCATTTGATATGATTCAACATCCATTTATCATTTTTTTAAGTTAGCAAACTATAAGTAAAAGAGAAATTTCTCAGTTTGTTAAAGAGTATCTGGGAGAGAAAGAAAAAGAGGAAGAGAAGAAATAGACCCACATTATATCAAATATCATACTGAATGGTGAAACACTGAAAGCATTTGCTTTAAGATCATGAGCTAGATAAGGTCTCATTATCGCCCCTCTATCACTATACTGGAGTTTCTCGCAATGCAGTTATGCAAAAAATAGGACAAAAATATCCAAAATAGAAAGGAAGAAAAAGAATGCAATTTTCATATATAGAAACAAAAAAATTATATAAAAATTATTAGAATTAATAAAAGAGTGCCAAGAACAATTGCGGAATACAGAATCAATCTATAGGATTCAATTGCATTTCTAAACATCAGCAACACAATTTGAGAATGTAAGTTTAAAAATACAATGCAATACAATACAATCAAAATTCTCAATAGCATCAAAATATAATATAAAGTATCCAGGACTATAAAGTATCCAGGATATAAAGTATCCAGGACTAAATTGTACAAAAATTTTGCAAGCCCTTTGTATAAATAAGTGGAGAGAGATACTACCATGGATAGAAAGACACAATTTAAATATATGTGTGTGTGTGTGTGTGTGTGTGTGTGTGTGTGTGTGTGTGTGTGTGTATAAGTTTTTCCTCAATTGATCAAACCCTCAGTAAAATTCTTTTCGTGGAACATACGATCTGATTCTAAAACATATGTGGGGCTTCCCTGGTGGCACAGTGGTTAAGAATCCACCTGCCAATGAGGGGGACACAGGTTTGAGCCCTGGTCCAGGAAGATCCCACATGCCGCGGAGCAACTAAGCCTGTGCGCCACAGCTACTGAGCCTGCACTCTAGGGCCCGCAAGCCACAACTACTGAAGCCCGTGCGCCTAGAGACCATGCTCTGCAACAAGAGAAGCCACCGCAATGAGAAGCCTGCGCACCGCAATGAAGTGTAGCTCCCTCTCACCGCAACTAGAGAAAGCCCACACACAGCAACGAAGACCCAACACAGCCAAAAATAAATAAATTTTAAAAATAAAACATATGTGGAAGTACAAAACACAATGACACTTCAAAAGAAGAACAAAATGGGAGCTTGTCTTTAAAGATATCAAAAAGTATTTTAAAGCTATTCATTATTACGACAATGACGTATTGGCATGGGAAAAGACAAAATGATCAATGGAAAGAATAGAAAGCCTAGATATAGACACACAAATATATTGACGTATGAGTTATAACCAACTTAGCATTGTAGATGAGAAAAGGATGGACTCTTCAATACTTGTTGCTGGGTCACTTGGTTAAACATACAGGTGGGGGTATAAAATTGAATCCTAATCTCACACCATATACTGAAATCAGTCCCAGGTAGATTAAAGACCTAGAAAGCTTTTAAATAGACAAAAAAGAATAACTTTTTATGACTTTGGGATAGGGGGAGGACTTCGTAAATTAGACATAAAAACTTACCCTAAAGGAAAAGAACGGTAAACTTAATTACATTAAAATAAGAACTTTTTTCATCAAAGCACATCATAAAGAGAGTGAAAAAACAAGCCACAAAGTAGGAATACAGCCATCCATAGTCAGAACCACATAAAGAACTCCTACAAACCAGGAAGTAAAAGACAAAACAAACTAATAGGCAAAAGGTTTAAAGCAAGCATTTCACAGACGAAGAAACCAAATGACTAATAAACACATAGACATCCAACCTCATTGGTAGTCAGGAAATGCAGATTAAAATTGTAGTGTGTTACCATATTCACAAAGTCAAAAAGTCTAATCATATGGAGACAACCAGAAAGTCGATCAACTGCAGAATGCATAAACTGTGGAGTATCCGTATGGCAGGGAAAATAAATGGATTACGAGTACATGGCTGTATCTCGGGAACAAAATGTTGAGTACTAAAAGCAAGTCACAGAAGAATACAAGATTCCATTTTCATGAAGTTTAAAATGTGAAAAGCAGACAATATTCATTCTTAGAAACACATTCATCTTGTTAAACTACCTCGAGGAGGGAGGTGAAGGAATAAAACTGAGAGGGTGGCACACAAAGGACTTCAAAAATAATGGTAGTTATTTTTCTTAAACTGGGTGGTAGGTGATGGGGAGGGAGAGAGGAGGCGATGTTAGCTCATTGTCGGAGGGGTTGCAAGTCAGTCCCCACTGAGAGGAGGGGAGAGGGGTCACATGTTTCCTTCCCCAAGTGTGTTGGGAGACAGAGATGAGGAAAATTGGGAGAGAGATGCAGAGGAAGTGAGAGAGATAGAAGAGTCCAGGGCGACCAAAAGTCCAGAAGGCAGGTGGTGGGCGGGAGGGTGGGGAATGGAAAAGTCAATGTTAACTTATCCGTTAGAGTCTTTTCTTTTTTTGCGTTTCCTTTTTTTTAAAATTTTTATTGGAGTACCGTTGATTTACAATGTTGTGTTAGTTTCAGGTATACAGCAAAAAATTGTCTTAAAAAAATTCCTGGGGACTTCCCTGGCAGTCCAGCGGTTAGGACTTGGTGCTTTCAATGCCATGGGCCAGGGTTTGATCCCTGGTCAGGTAACTAAGAACCCACAAGCTCTGCGGCACAGCCAAACAAACAAACAAACGAACTCCTGGAACTATAAGCAATTATAGCAAAAATGCAGGATACAAGGTTAACATACTAAAGTTAATCACTTTCCTATATACCAGCAATGAACAAGTGCAATTTGAAATTAAAAGCAATATACCATTTACATTAGCACCATCCCCCAAAATGAAATAGGTTAAATATAACAAAATATAAACAGTATCTGTGGGAGAAAAACTACAAAACTCTGTTGAAAAGAATCAGAAAACTAAATAAATAGAGAGAAACTGTTTGTTTAATATTGAAGGTAGTAAGACCCAATATTGTCAAGATATCAGTTCTTCCCAACTTGATCTATAGATTCAATGTAACCCCAATCAAAATCCTAGCAAGTTATTTTGTGGATATCTACAAAGTGATTCTAAAGTTTATGTGGAGAAGTGAAAGACACAGAATAGCCAACATAATTTTGAAGGAGAATAAAGTTGGAGGACTGACACTACCTGACTTCAGGACTTACTGTAAAGCTACAGCAATCAAGACGCAGTGCGGTATTGGCAAAGGGATAGACAAATAGATCAATGGGACAGGATATAGAGTCCAGAGATAAACCCACATAAATGTAGTCAAGTGATTGTTGACAATGGAGCAAAGGCAATAATGATGGAGCAATGACAGTCTTTTCAACAAATGTTGCTGCAATTAAGAAAATACATAAGCAAGCTACAGACTGGGAGAAAATATTTGCAAAACATCTACCTGACAAAGGACGTCTATCTAGAGTATGTAAAGAATTCCTAAAATTCAATAATAGAAGACAACTAATCCAATTTTTAAAAGACAAAAGCATCACTTCAAAAAAAGAAGACATAAGAATAGACAATAAGAACATGGAAACAGTGAATGATTTATTCATTGATTCTACAAACATTCATTGAATATTAAATATGAACTACATGAATAAAACAATAACTGTGCACCCGAGGGCCTCACTGTTGGTAGGGGAGGCAATTAAACAGATTCGTTTTTTAAAAAGTGGTGCTGGGGCTTCCCTGGTGGCGCAGTGGTTAAGTGTCTGCCTGCCAATGCACGGGACACGAGTTCGAGCCCTGGTCCAGGAAGATCCCACATGCCGCAGAGCAACTAAGCCTGTGCGCCACAACTACTGAGCCTGTGCTCTAGAGCTCGTGAGCCACAGCTACTGAGCCCGCATGCCACAACTACTGAAGCCCGTGCGCCTAGAGCCCATGCTCCGCAACAAGGGAAGCCACCACAATGAGAAGCCCACACACTTCAAAGAAGAGTAGTCCCCGCTCACCACAACTAAAGAAAGCCTGCGTGCAGCAATGAAGACTCAGCGCAGCCAAAAATAAATAAATAAATATTTTTTTAAAATGGTGCTAGAACAACTGAACATCCATCTGCAAAAAAAATTAATCTAGACACAGACTTTATACCCTTCACAAAAATTAACTCAAAATGCATCATAGACTTAAATGTAAAATGCAAAACTATAAAACTCCTAGAAGATAACATAGAAGAAAATCTAATTGACCTTGGGCATAGCGTGATCCATGAAAAAAATAATTGACAAGCTGGAGCTCATTAAAATTAAAAACTTCTGCTCTGGAAAAGACTATCAAGAGAATAAGAAGACAAGCCACATACTGGGAGAAAGTATTTGCAAAAGACACATCTGATAAAGGACTGTTACCCAAAATATACAAAGAATAATAAGAAACCCAATAATAAAAAAACAAATAATAAGAAAACAAATGACTTAACTAAAACTGGGCAAAAGACCTAAACAGATATCTCACCAAAGAAGATTTATAGATGGCAAATAAGCACATGAAAAGATGCTCAACATAATGTGTCATTAGGGAAATGTAAATTAAAACAACAAGATACCACTACACACCTATTCAAATGGCCAAAATCCAAAACTCTAACACCACCAAATACTGGCAAGGATGTGGAGCAATAGGAACTCCCATATATTGCTGGTAAGAATGCAAAATGGTGCCGCCACTTTGTAAGACAGTTTGGCAGTTTCTTACAAAACTAAACATGCTCTTACCATATGATTCAGCAATCACACTCCTTGGTATTTACTCAAATGAACTGAAGACTTATATTCACACAAAAATCTGAACAGAAATGTTTATAGCAACTTTATCCATAATTGCTGAAACTTGGAAGCAACCAACATGTTCTTCAGTAAGTGAAAAATTCAATAAACTATGGTACATCCAGACAATGGACCATTAGCACTAAAAAGAAATGATCAAGCCATGAAAAGACACAGAGGAACCTTTAGTATTACTAACTGAAAGAAGCCAATCTGAGAAGGCTATATCCTGTATGATTCCAAATATATGACATTTGGAATATGTGACATAGAAAAGGCAAAACTTCAGAGACAGGAAAAGGATCAGTGGTTTCCAAGGCTTAGCGGGGAGAGGTGGATGAATAGGTTTAACACAGAAGATTTTTAGGATAGTGAAACTATTCTGTATTCTGTATGATACTACAATAGTGGGTATATGTCATTATACATTTGTTGAAACCATAGACTGCACAACACCAAGAGTAAATCTCAATGTAAATTATGGACTTTGGGTGATAATGATGTCAGTGTAGCTTCATCAACTGTAACAAATGCACCACTGTGGTGCAGGATGTTGACAGTCAGGGAGGATGTGTGTATGTGGGGACAGGAGGCATATGGGAAATCTCTGTACCTTCCACTCAATTTTGCTGTGAACCTAAAAGTGCTCTAAAAATATTAAAAAATAAAAACATATTATGACCCATCAAATAAAATAGGAAATCATGATATAAATTAATAAATTGAAATTTTGACAAGGATTGGGATATTTACAGTTTCCAAGTACCTCCCCCCTAAAAAAAATACGTATTAATTCCAAGGAGAAAAAGAATAACCTGACAGTGGAGAAGTAGAAAAGTGGCTGACACCACCTGAATCAAGGGTTCAAAGTGCACTTCATTGGTAATGGAAAAAATCCAAATCACACCACCTGACAGGATGCACTGAGAAGAACCCCAGCATTGCTTCTGTGATATTCCAGCCAAATATGCAAAATCTGAGTCTAACCTTGAGGAAACACCAGAAAAAGCCAAACTGAGAGATGGGCTACAAAATAGCTGACCTGCAATCTTCAAAAATGTCAAGATCATGAAAGTTAAGGAAAGTCTGAGGAGTTTTCCAGAATGAAAGAAAAAAGACATGATACTAAATGATTCTGAATTGTATCCTTTACTATAAAAGATATTGTTGGGACCACTAGGAAAACTTGAATGGAGTCTGAAGACTAGACAGTAGTAACAAGTCAATGTTTATTTCCTGATTTTGATGGTTGTATTGTGGTTCTATAGAACTATCTTGTTTGTAGGAAATACACACTAAAGTATCAGGGGGATAATGGGGCACCATATTGGCAGCCTACTCTCAAATGATTACAAGAAAAAGCTTTTTTGTACTATTCTTGCAACTTTGAGGTTTTTCAAATTTTTTAAATTGAAGTTTATTTTATATGATATCTGTATGCTGTAGAATGAAGTTGGCCCCCTACCTCACACCATATACAAAAATTAATTCAAAATAGATCAATGACTTAAATATAAGCGCTAAAATCATAAACTCTTAGAAGGTAACATAGCAGTGAATTTTCATGACCTTAGATTTGGCAATGGATTCTTAGACATGACACCAAAAGAACAAGCAGCAAAAATAAAAATAAAGTGGACTTCATCAAATTTAAAACCTTTGTGCATCAAAGGACATTACCAAGAGGGTGAAAAGACAACCTACAGAATCAGATAAAATATTTGCAAATTAGATATCTGATAAGGGTCTAGTATCCAGAATATATAAAGAACTGTTGCAAATCAACAATAAAAAGAAAGCCCAAATTTAAAAATGGGCAAAGTACTTGAATAGACATTTATTAAAAATATATACAATATGGATTTTTCCAAAGAAGACATATGAATAGTCAGTAGGCACATGAAAAACTGGTCAACATCACTAATCATCAGGGAAAGGCAAATCAAAACTAAAATAAGATATCACTTCAAACCTGTTAGAGTGGCTATCATCAAAAAGACAAAAGATAACAAGTGTTGGCGGGGATGTGGAGAAAAGGGAACCCTTGTACACTGTTGCTGGGAATATAAATTGGTGCAGCCACCATGGAAAACCACAGTATGGCGGTTCCCCAAAAAGTTAAAAAATGGAACTTTATGATCCAGCATATGATCCAGCAATCCCACTTCTGGGTATATATCCAAAGGAAATGAAAGCAGGACAGAAAAGAGATATGTACACTCCCATGTTCATTCCAGCATTATTCACAATAGCCAAGATATGGAAACAACCTAAGTGTCCATCAAAAAATAAATGGATAAAGAAGATGTGGCACATATATACAATGGAATATTACTCAGCCATAAAAGGAAATGAAATTGAGTTATTTGTAGTGAGGTGGATGGACCTAGAGTCTGTCATACAGAGTGAAGTAAGTCAGAAAGAGAAAAACAAATACAGTATGCTAACACATATATATGGAATCTAAAAAAAAAAAAAAATGATTCTGAAGAACCTAGGGGCAGGACAGGAATAAAGACGCAGACGTAGAGAATGGACTTGAGGACACGGGGAGGGGGAAGGGTAAGCTGGGATGAAGTGAGAGAGTGGCATGGACATATATACACTACCAAATGTAAAATAGGTAGCTAGTGGGAAGCAGCCGCATAGCACAGGGAGATCAGCTTGGTGCTTTGTGTCCACCTAGAGGGGTGAGATAGGGAGGGTGGGAGGGAGACGCAAGAGGCAGGAGCAGATATATATATATATATATTATAGCTGATTCACTTTGTTCTAAAGCAGAAAGTAACACACCATTGTAAAGCAATTATACTCCAACAAAGATATTTTTTAAAAAAAGAAGATGTGGCATATATATGTGTGTGTGTATGTGTGTGTGTGTGTATAGTGGAATATTATTCAGCCATGAGAAAAAAGGAAATCCTGCCATTTGGGACAACATCGATGGCCCTTGAGGGCATTTATGCTGAGTGAAATAAGCCAGACAGAGAAAGATAAATACTACATGGTATCACTTATATGTGAAATCTTTTTAAAAAATGTCAAACTCAGAAACAGAGAGTAGAAAAGTGATTGCCAGGGGCTGAGGGGTGGGGGAAAGGGAAAAGTTGGTAAAAAGCTACAAACTTTCAGCTGTAAGATGAATAAGTTCTGAGGATCTAATGTAAACATCGTGACTCTAGTTGATAACACTGCATTGTATAATTGAAATCTGCTAAGAGAGTAGAGCTTAAACGTTTTCACTATAAATAAATAAATAAATAAATAAATAAGGCGATGGATGTATTAATTACCTAAATGGGGGAAAATCCTTTCACAATGTATACGTGTATCAAATTACCATGATGTACACTTCATATACCTTACAATTATATATGTCAGTTATACCTCAACAAAGCTGAAATAAATGAATGAATAGTTTATTTTAACCTTCTCATGTTTGGGAAAAAAATGATGAAGAAGATATACAAGTGGCCAATAAGCACATGACAAGACGCTTAACATCACAAATCATTAGGGAAATGCAAATCAAAACCACACTGAGGGCTTCCCTGGTGGCTCAGTGGTTGAGAATCTGCCTGCTAATGCAGGGGACACGGGTTCGAGCCCTGGTCTGGGAAGATCCCACATGCCGCGGAGCAACTAGGCCCGTGAGCCACAACTACTGAGCCTGCGCGTCTGGAGCCTGTGCTCCGCAACAAGAGAGGCCGCGATAGTGAGAGGCCCGCGCACCGCGATGAAGAGTGGCCCCTGCTTGCCGCAACTAGAGAAAGCCCTCGCACAGAAACGAAGACCCAACACAGCCAAAAATAAATAAATAAAAATAAATTAAAAAAAAAAATAAACCACACTGAGGTACCTCTTCACACTCACTAGAATGGCTCTATTTTTTTAATGGAAAATAACAAGTGATGACAAGGATGTGGAGAAATTGGAAACCTCATGTGTTGCTGGTGGGAATATAAAATGGTACAGCTATTTTGGAAAACAGTTTGGCAGTTCCTCAAGATGGCCCATCAATTCCACTCCTAGGTATATACCCAAAAGAATTGCAAGCAAAGACATGTTCATAGCAGCATTATTCACAAGAGCCAAAGGACATACGGAAAACAATCTGACGTCCAACAAAGGATGAACAGATACACAAATTGTAGTATGTACAAACAGTGGCATATTATCCGTCCATAAAAGGGAATGGAGCACATTGTAGCATGAGTGAACCACCAAACATAATGCTAAGTGAAACAAAGAAGACACAAAAGGCCACATGTTATATGGTTCCATTTATATGAAGAGTCCAGAACAGGCAAATCTATAGAGACAGAAAACAGATTGGTGGTCGCTAGGGCCTGCGGGGAGGGGGACTGGAGAGTGACTGTTTAATAGGCACGAGATTTCCTTGGGGGATGATGAAAATGTTCTGGAACTAGGTGGAAGTGATGCTTGCATAACACTGTAAATGAACTAAATGCCACTGAATCATTCGCTTTAAAATGATTGGTTTTATATTATGTGAATTTTGCCTTAATTTAAAAGAAAAAAAAAAGTACTACCTTCCTTCCCTGAACCTCTTCTTCTCACCCTATAGAGATAAAAATCCCTATAAGCTTTTGGATTATAACCCATAGTATAAAATAATATCCATGTGTCCATACTGATACAAATAAGTGATTGGATTAAAAATTAATAAATAGGGGAGAAGAGATATGTCTCCTATGCAAAAGAATTCCAAAGAATTTATGTAGACACTCACCCACCTCAGAGAGGTGGAGCTCAGCCCCCCTCTCCTTAAGTATGGGCTGCACATCGCGACTTCCTTCCAAAGAATAGAATATCAAAAGGGGTCGGAGGGAGCAACTTTACAGTGGAGAAATCTGGAAACACGACCTTAACCAAAGGATCAAGGGAACATCACAGTGAGAAGTCATATTGGTGACATGTGCCCCCCCATCGTGTGAAGTGATGAGAAAGCAACTTCATCTCTGCAGTCTTCCTCCCAAAACCCATAACCCCAGTGTAGGCATGGAGAAAACATCAGATAATCCCTAACTGAGGGACATTCTACAAAATACCTGACCAATGAATGCTCCTCAATACTGTCAAGTTCAGACTTCCCTGGTGGTCCGGTGGTTAGGACTCCAAGCTCCCAATGCAGGGGGCCCGGGGTCAGTCCTTGGTCAGGGAACTAGATCCTGCATGCCGCAACTAAAGGAGCCTGCATGCCACAAGTAAAGACCCTGCATGCCACAGCAAAGATCCCACACGTGGCAACAAAGAGCCCGCGTGCTGCAACTAAGACCCAGCACAGCCAAATAAATAAATAAATATTTTTTAAAAAGGACTGTCCAGGTCATCAGAAACAAGGAAAGTCTGAGAAACCATCACAGACCAGAGGAGGCCAAGGAGACCTGACAACTGAACACAATGGGGTGACCTGGATGGTGGGCGAAAACAGGAAATAGACCTTAGGGGGAAACTGGGGAACTTAGAGTCAACCATGGAGCTTAGTAAATAGTAGTGTACCAGAGCTGGTTCCTTAGTAGTGAAACATGGACCACACGAATGTAAGATGTTAACACTGGGGAAAACTGAATGGAGGGTATACAGGAACTCTTTGTACTATCCTTGCAACTTTTCTGTAAATCTATCAATAAAACTATTCTAAACTAAAAGCTTTATTTAAAAAAAAAAGGCAAGGGACAGAACAGTAAATATTAGTGCCATCATATACACATACATATGCATGTGTAATACACACACGTTTGCACATGCACTGAATATTTCAGAAAGCATACTCTAGAAACCAGTAACACCAGAGGCCTCTGAGAGGAACAAGGTGCTTGGAGGACAGGGAAAGGAGGACACAGCATACTTTTTCTACCTTTTGAATTTTGATACGAATGGTTAAAAAACGAGTGTTCTGGGAATTTCCTGGTGGTCCAGTGTTTAGGACTCGGTGCTTCACTGCCAGGGGTGCGGGTTCAATCCCTGGTCAGGGAATTAAGATCCCGAAAGCCACTTGGTACAGCCAAAAAAAAGTGTTCTGTGTTGGCTTCAGCACAGACTAAAATTAGAATGGTATGGAGAAGATGAACCTGGCCCAGTGCAAGGATGACACACAAACTCATGAACTGTTCCATATTCTTTAGTGTTTAGTGTGCACAGAGTTTCAATTTTGTAAGATGAAAAAGTTCTAGAGATTTGTTGTTCAACAATGTAACTATACTTAACACTACTGAACTGTACGCTTAGAAATGGTTAAGATGGCAAATTTAATCTATGTGGCTTCACCACAATTTAAAAAATAGAGTGTTCTAAAGCAAAAGTGACAGAATGTTAATATCTGTTCAGAGATGGGTATCCAGTTTATCTTCTTAATTATGTTCTGTAATTTTCTTCATATTTGAAAATTTTAAATCTCAGGCCAGGGTTCTGTGTGTGCAAAGGCCCTGCGGCAGGATGAGGCATAGCCAGTGTGGTCTGGAGAGCAGGGAGCAAAGGACGAGGTGGCACAGGATGAGAGAAGTCGGTGGGGACTCAGTCACACAGCCACCGGAGACAACGTCCTTCCCACACATTCCAGAGGCCCCCACCTGTGCCAGCCTAGAAGTCAGGTCTGCTCCCTAGCACTAACAGGGCTCCTGAGTCTGCTTCCCAAATCACATAGTGCCAGCCCCGGCCCAGCCCCCAGCTCTGCCCTGAACAGGACAAGCTCATGTTTCCCCATCCCCTCTAGGCTGCTTTACCCCACAAGACACAGCTCTGAGCCAACGGGTTTCTGTGGGCGGATGCCGCAGGGCAGGGTTCACACAAAGACGCGACTGTCTCAGGCACCATCCTGGCCCTGCAGAGCAGGATCTTCGCCTGATCTTCCAGCCTCCACATCAAAGAGGAGACATCTAAACCCCCGCTAGCCGCCCACAGCACTCAGCCCAGCCCTGGTCCCGGGTGGCTCTCTTGGGGTACTTTCCACCCCTCGGATAGGAGGAGGGAGGTTGAGGCAGGACACGACAGTAGCGGGTTGGCACTGCTGTGCCCAGGAGAAGAGTCAAGCCATGGAGCGCAGCATCTTCCACGCGCACGGCACTTTACAGTGCTCAGCACACCGTGAAGGAGGCATGGTGGGTACTGGCATGCTTGTGACAGGTCAGGAAAAGGAATCAATTGTACTGAAGTCACAGCTGGCCAGAGGGTCCAGACCCTCCAGCTCCCAGGAGCACAGGAGGTTTCCACCCCATGAGTGGCAGTCTGACAGCGAAGACACCGGGCGAGGCCTCCCAACGGCACCACTTAGTAGCTGGGATCTTGGGCAGACCTCCGGATCGCGACCTCCCTAGGGTGCCAAGTGCAGTGCTTGGCATGTCGTAAATATTCAGCAGTAGGTGGCTCTTCTAACCGTGATGCCCCAGAAACAACCCGCTAGAGAGCTGTCACTAACAACCAACTCATCTACTCCAGAGGCCATCGCATGGGCTGAAATAGGAGGAGGGGTGAGGGCACCCGGGGACAGAGCACCTGCCTGCCAGATAGACCCCCTGCCCCACACCCAGGCTCACCAGCCTTGCTGAGATTAAATGCAATCAGAGTCACAGAAGAGGCGGTGGGAACCAGGAGACCTGAGGGGTCCAGTCTCCACACTGATCATAATGTGCTGTGTTACTCTTGGCAAGTCACTTCCTCTCTGAGCCTCATGGTTTTTTTTCATCAGTAAAATGAAGAGTCTGGACATCAAGAAAGGCCCCTCAAAACTAAGGTCCTGTGAATGTATTTTATTTCCAAATTCCTTCTAAAATGGATAGGTAGATAAACATGGATGGATGGGTGTGCGGATGGGGGAGGTGGATGAAAGATAGATAAAAACTGGTTGGTTATTACCTTCTTTTAAGGCTGACTCAAGCAAGGAAGAAAGGAAAGAAGGAAAGGAAGAAGGAAGGGAAGGAGGAAGGAAGGGGGAGAGAAAGAAAGAGAGAGAAAGAGGAGGGAAGGGAACTAGCTACTGCTCACTGCGCCCTCCCACATGCACATGTGTTGTTCAAAGCACTTACGTGGGGCTCTCCTGCCTCTTCGAGATGGTGGCAAATGAAGAAATTCTTCAGAAATGATGAGGAGAAAAGGTCCAAAATTACTGCCAGAAACCAGCTATATCAATCAAGGTTCTCCAGAGAAACAGAACCAATAGGATGGATGGATGGATGGATGGATGGGTAGGTGGGTGGATGGATGGGTGGATGGATGGATTTATCTTAAGGAATTGGCTTACACAACTGTGAAGACCAGCAAGTCCAAAATCCTGTAAGCAGCCGGCTGGAATCTTCCAGCAGCTAGAAACTCAGGCAGAAGTTGATGTAACAGCCTTGAAGTAGAATTTCTTCTCTTGGAAACCTCAGTTTTTGCTCTTAAGGCCTTCAATTGATTGGATGGGGCCCACCCACAGTATCAAGGGTAACCTCCTTTACTTAAAGGCAACTGATTGTAGGTGTCAACTGCAATCCCTTCAGAGCAACACCTAGATTAGCGTTTGATTAAACAATTAGGTACTATAGCCTAGCCAAGTTGACACATAACATTGACCATCACCCCAGCTGACCCAGCCTCAACTGTTTCCCTTAACCTCTCTCCTATTTCCCCAACCAAGCCGAACCCAACTTCCCATCCTTATCTCAAGGAATTAACTTCCAGTCTGTGACATTTCCACAGTCAAGATCTCCAGGGGCCTCACCCAGTAGGGTACTGTACTGGGATGGGAGCTGAACAGAACCAGAAAGATATTTCTATCAGGAACTTGGAACAAGAGACCCAGACTTGGCCAAATCAGCCAAAAAAACCTGAAAAAGAAAAGAAAAAACCTGCTCCCCAGATCAGCTGATCTCTCTCCGGGTTCTCGGTTTTTTCCTGCTCCATGGATTCCTTGGTATTCACTGTCTCTCATAAACATATTTCTGTGATATATACTGTAAATCTGCTTCATTTGAAATTCACAGTTAATGACCTATTCCCTCGGATTCAGGAAACAGAGTAAGGTTCCGGCTTTTAAAGGCCAGGAGTTTACTAGCCAGAATATGACAAGTATTACAAAGTATAGGCCTGCTCTAAAAGCACTTAAGAAACAGTCTCCATCAGAAATTTCAAGAATACCTTCAAATAACATCATTTATCTGCCAAAAGGCCAAGGGGGTGGGAAGCGATGGTGGGCAGGGAGTAAATGAGTATTTGATCAAATCCATACTCTCAACTCCCTGAGGAGGGGGATAGATATTTACTAACCCTTCTTGCTCTGGCAAGGTTTGTGTGCACATCTGTGCAGGCCAGGGGTCTGCAGGGCTGCAGATGGGTGCACACGTGGGCACCAAAGACCCTTCCAGCCACCAGCCCCCACAGCTGACAAAGCAAACTCCACCATGATCTGAACTCTATGACAAAGAGGTAATTTAATAAAATGAGTATCCCCGTTTTCGGGTCGGCCCACTTAACTGAAATCCAAAGCCAGCTCTGGAGTCAATTGGGCTGCAGATGCATTGATCAGGCCCATCCACACTTTCTCATTTTCAATAGAGTCAGGGCTTAACCAGGTTAATTTCTGTTAAACACATTACCCAGGTACTCTCCTCTTACCAGCCCAGTGATTTTGTGTCAGGCCTGAAGGATTGTAATTGCAATCCAGTGAGACGCCAACTCAACAGGGTGATTTACTGAGGCCCACGGAGCCCAGGCTGGCCTCCTACCTGCTGGCCGCTGGACGGGAACTTTCTTCCTTGAGTCTTGTCATGATTAACGGCCGAGGGCCCGGAACAAGGTGTCACGTGAGAGGCTGTCCCTGGGGAGAACAGGATGCTGCTTCTTTTGGACACACACTCCGTGCTTCTCTCCAGGCCTGGAGAGGGGGAGGGTGGGGCCTCTTTGTTCCATGGAACAGGAACGCGGGAGGGGCTGGGCTTCGGGAACGGGTCATTCCAAGTCACGCCCGTTCCTCGGTGGAGTGAGACCCTCCTGTCATACAAGGAACATCCCCAGCCGTACTTGCCAGTCTCCTCTGGACCACAGGCCTCAGCGGGACAGGCCCAGTGCTCCCACCTCGGACCCCACCTTCTCCCAGCTTCTCTCCCCTCTGCTCTCTTTGGGCCCGACTCCCACGTGCTCCCATCCTGCTTTGTGATCGCTTCACCTGTGGCCTGAGCCACTCGCCTCACGTGTCCACTTCCCAGGCCCCTCAACTGGGGCGTGACGAGGACACCTGCTTATAGGGTCATGGAGACAAAGCCTGAGGAGTATCCCGCCCGGCGCCTGGCGCAGCACGGTGACCCTTCCGTCAATGTCAGGTGCCGTCACTTCCCTTAAGAAGAGAAGCTGGAAGGGACAGACGAGAACCGGCACTGGTGAGGATGGGGAGAAACTGGAGCCCTCCTCCCGCGCTGATGGGAATGTAAATGGTACAGCCCCCGCGGAAACAGTTTGGCAGTTTCCTAAAAAGTTAAATGTGCACTTACCGTATGACCCAGCAATGTTCACTCCTAGGTTTCTTTCACTCCCGAGAGGAATGAAAACAGGCGTCCACACAAAGACTTGTACACAAATGATCACAACAGCTTCATTCGTAATACCACAAAACTGGGAACAAGCCAGATGCCCGTCAGCAGGTGAATGGATAAACTGAGTGTGGTCTATCCACACAGTGGAGTGTTGTTCCGCCATAAAAAGGAATGAAGAACTGAGACCTGCTACGACATGGATAATCCACAAAATCATTATGCCAACTGAAAAAAGTATACACAGAAGACCACATCGTGTACGATTCCACACATATGAAATGTCCAGAAAAGGCAAATCTATAGAGACAGAAATTAGATTAGTGGTTGCCTGGAGCTCAGAAGTAGAGCAAGGATTAGCTGTAAATGGGCACTAGGGATCTTACTGAGGTGGCAAAATGTCTAAAACTCAATCGTGGTGATGGATGCACAACTCAGTGACTTTACTAGAAAGCATTGAACTATACACTTAAAATGAGTAAATTTTATGGAATGTAAATTATGCCTCATAAAGTCGTTTAAAAAGAGAGGATGAGAGCAGCTGGTACCTGTCACTTGTAATGAAGGTTGCTACCTTAATTTGATTTGGGTTTGTTTGTTCTTTGCTTGTTTGTTTTGCCAAAACAAGGTAACAAGCTTTTGTTGGGACTGAAAAAGCTCATATATGTGTCGTTATATGAGATACTGAACTAAATTTCCTAGTGCAGGGCCCAGCACAATGTTGGAAACGACAGCAGGCATCATTTATAATCTATGAGCTCTTTTTAATTGGAAAGGTCTCCTAGAAGAGGAAAGATTTAAGGGGATACAGTTGACCTTTGATAGTCACTACCTGCCCTCTGGATGTTGAGCGCATGAAATGCTTATAAAAGTCCATTGTCCGTGGAAACCAATTAGATATTCAACCATGCGTACATTGCTTATTGATCATCTTCCACACGCACAAGTTACTGAATCTGGGCCTCAGTTTCTTCATCTGTAAAATGGGCTGATAGACTTAATGTAAGGATTGCTTGAGTTAATATAATGGAAAGTGCTTGGGCACATAGCAAGTGTCAGCTATGATTGTTACTTTGTAAACCAGGACCTTCTCCCCAGCCTAGCTTCAAGAGCGGCCTGGCTGATCAGTGGCTACTGCTGCTGACTTCCAGGCTGTGCACCTCACATGCCCCCACACCTGTCCTTTGTAGCCGTACTTACTGCATCTGTGATGTCACTGCCCTTGTGTCATCATTTAGGCAATGGCTCTCTCTCTCCCATTGGAATGCAAGCTTCATCTGGGCAGGGACCAGGTCAGTTTCTGCTTACTACTGTGTCCCCATCTGCCTAATACAAGAGCTAACAAGCTCACAGTAATTACTTATGGAAGGAATTAAAAAGGAAGATGAAGGGGGGAGGGAGAGAAGGAGGAAGGAGCCACTAGCATTGGTAGCAACTGTCCTCCCAAGATAAATGTCATTATTACCAAGCAAATCTTCAATCCTAAGCCCAGGGTCTTCCAGTCCAGTGCCTGGAAGCATGGGGGGTGAGGAAGGGGCAGGGAAATAGGAATTTTAATCATGACGGGGGAACGGCCCACAAATTGATACCATATACTCTGTATGTCAGCTTTCTGGAGTTCAGTAGCATTGGTGGTGTTAAAAGTACAGAAAGTATAGCTCCTGACATGCATTACTCTGAATACTGCCAGGGCCTACTCTAAGCCCTTTATGCTTATTATTTAATCCTCACAACAACCCTCCGCGGCAGGTACTACCACTATCCCATTTAACAGATGAGAGGACAGAGGCCCAAAGGGTTTTAGTAACTCACCTGAGGCCATACAGCTAAGTGGCAGAGCCAGCTTTGGACTCACAAAATTTGACTCGGAAACTGTGACCTTAAATCCTACATGATGCTTCCAGAAGAGGGGGAAGTGTTTAAAGAATGAATGAGCAGCATTTCTTTTCTGACACTATGGAACTTAGGATCCGCCATAAGAAAAAGGGCCACCCCCAATGACTGGTGCTGGCAGATCCCTCACAGACTCTCACTCATTCAGTAAGTGTTTACTGAGCATCTTACCCTCTGTTTCCTCATCTGTAAAGTAGGAATAATAGTAATGGAACGTGCCTTGTTGGATAGGCACTCAGAACACAGGCTTGCACATAGTAGGGGCTCAATAAGTGTTTGTTATATTGTTATCTGCTTGAGGCAGGCCCTCACTGGGCTATGGGAACATAAAGATGCAGAAGACACAGGCTTTCCCCAAAAGAACCCGTTGGCTACTAGGGGAAACAGACCAATAAGCCATCATAACCCAGTCATTCTTTAGAAAGTGAAAAAGTGCCTCTTTGATCAATAAGATCTTGACATTATTTACAATAGAAATGCTAATCAAATTAAATACACACACAAATGAGTGCATGTAATACTTGTGACATCTGAATAAGGTCAATGAATTGTATTAATGTTAATTTTCAACGGATTATATCAATGCTAATTTCCTGATTGTGATATTATACTATAGTTATACAAGATGTTACCCTTTGGGGAAACTGGGTGAGGGGTATATGGGATCTTTTTATATTATTTCCTGCAACTGCATGTGAATCTATAATTATCTCAAAATAAAAACTTTTTTTTAAAAAGCTCTTGGCTCATTCAAGAGAAACTGATTTGTCAGGCAGTCCTATATAGGACTTTTAATTCCATTAATATATGCACATAAATGCTATTATAAGTATCTATATGAGATGATTCATGTTAACTAAATTTATTGTGGTCATCATTTCACTATATATGTAAGTCAAGTCATTATGCAGTACATCTTAAATCTGTACAGTGCTGTATGCCAATTACATCGCAATCAAACTGAAAGGGGAAGAAAATGCTGTTCTGAACACCTAGTTTGCCTGGAAAAAATAGTAACGTTAGTACAGTTATTAGGTGCCAGGTGTGCTTTATGTGCGTCATCTCCAGTCTTCACAAGAGAGCTGCAAGGTGGTATTTTTCATTTCTAAATTCAGCTGAGCACTGAAAGTTGTCCAGAATGTAGGGGAAATTTTGGCCTGGCTTTGCGTCTGCTGAGAGGTTGTCCAGTGAACACAGCAGCTGAGAGCCCAGGGAACACAGTGTACCACTTCTTCCCATCTGGAACCCACCCACTCAAAAAGTTTAAAGAAGGAGCGATGGCTACGGTGGACAAGGAAGATGAAGGGGCTGGTGGGGATGGAGATGTCACGAGAATAGCGACGTCCTGAAAGTCAGAAAAATCAAAAGTTTCCAATAGGTGGGCTTCCCTGGTGGCGCAGTGGTTGAGACTCTGCCTGCCAATGCAGGGGACACGGGTTCGAGCCCTGGTCTGGGAAGATCCCACATGCCGCGGAGCAACTAGGCCCATGAGCCACAACTACTGAGCCTGCGTGTCTGGAGCCTGTGCTCCGCAACAAAAGAGGCCGCGATAGTGAGAGGCCCGCGCGCCACGATGAAGAGTGGCCCCCGCTCGCCACAACTAGAGAAAGCCCTCGCACAGAAACGAAGACCCAACACAGCCAAAAATAAATAAATAAATAAATAAAATTAAAAAAAAAAAAGTTTCCAATAGGGAAAAACAAAAGCTTTTCATGAAGGTGATCAAACATCCAAGGAAAGCAGCTTTTCATTCGGTTCAATGGGGCAACTGGCCAAAAAGCAGCAGTGTTCTGTGGCTCAAAATGTTACTCGTCACTTATGAGAACAAGGTTACTTGTTACTTGTTTTATAAAAACAACTTCCAGGGTAAATCACTGGTGCATGTGGGCCTCTCCTTCTGAATCAGGATTCAAAAGGACACTTCAGCATCAAGAAGAGAGTCAGTCCTGCTCATCCTAGGATAGCCTTACTGAGCCTGGAATATTTAGAAACATTAGAAATAAATTTTAGAAATATTTAGACACTATAGTTTTCTAAATTATATTTAGAATATAATACCTAACCATTTGGGGGCCCCGCTTGGCCACAAAAATCATTTGAGAAAAGAAAGACTTCATTACGTCACTACTGTCCTTTGGTAATTGTGCAGGAAAAAGGTAGGTGACAGATGACTAATACCTGCAGGGGCCAGGTGCTCCCCAAAGCAGATACACACTTGGTATGAGGAGGGCGCTTCGTTCCTGGGGGCTGAGTCGTCTGCAGGGACACGAATGCTCAATTGTCTGCATCTGGATTCACCGTAGCATTCCACTGGGGCAGCTTCCTTACTGGTCTTGGGAAGTTCTAGAACAGATTTGTTTTTCCCAGTCTGCAGCATGAAAGCAGGATATAAGGAGTCGTTTTGATGAACCACAGTGGAGTGTCTATTGAAGGATGTGCCATGCGTGGAAAGGTCTGGATGGGAACATTATACAGTTTTAGGCACGGCTGAGATCAAACCACAATCTCTTGGTTTAAAATATGGGTTGACTGACCACCCTTCCCTCTGCAAGCCGAGCTCACATGCAGAAGGAGTCAGGACTCAGGCCCTCGTTGCATTTCCAGAAGGTGGTCGAATATGCCATCTAATGAGAATGGGACACGAGGAAGATAGATGAACAGCTACATAAGCCGAAGAGCCAATTCCAGCTGATTCTCCATCTCTCACCTTCCTAAAAACAACAAGAATCGTTTTCATCCCTCAGCACATACCAGGGAGGCAGGGGAGCAGGTGACTAAGCCCAGGGCTCGGGAGCGCATGCTCGCTGGGCAAGCTCCCTGTGCCTCATTTTCCTCGTGGGTAAAACGTAGACGATAATAATCATATCCTTCTTCCTGGGCTGTTGTGAGGATTTAAGGTGATTACCCAGGCATGGCGTTCTTCGTGAGGGTATTTGGCTCAAGGCAAAGGGTCCACACACAGGACTTATTTGTAGTATATTCACCTGCTCCAGGCACCAGGTAAGCCTTGGCCTTCACTGTTTCATTAAACCATCATGGCACCAAATGAGGTAGGTATTTTATTTTTCCCTTTTACAGAAGAGGAAACTGAGGCCCAGCCAGGTAAAGTGGCTTTGGCCACGGTCACACAGCCTCAAAACCTGATAGGCCCCTAAGGGTCACAAAGGCAGCTCTACTGGGGGCAACTTCCAGGCCAGGGGCCCCCACAAGGGGTCTTTGTGTGGGCAGGGCTCCCCCAGCCTGAGCCACAGCCTGGTCCCCAGGGCCTCCTGCTCCAGCCCAGGCCAGGCTCTGCATCTCTGCCCATGGACGGAGGCTCTGCTGAACCTCTTCTCGCCCGTAACCCAGCTACTAATTCCCACCCCAGCTAATCTGCTGCCGGCATTTCAGAACTAACCAGCAAATAAAAAGCTTTTCGCTCTCCATCAGCCTCTTAGGGCCTCTCAGCCACGTTCCCTCACCTGTCAGTTTCACTTACTGAGGCAGACCCGGGAATGGAACCACTCACCTCAGCCGACCACGCTGTTACAGATGTGTTTCATGGAGACGGGGAAGGGGGGAAAGTAAGTGTGTGTGTGTGTGTGTGTAAGTATGTGAGTGTGTGTGTAAGTATGTGAGTGTGTGTGTACATGGGTGGGTGTGTGTGTGCTTCCCAAGGCCTCCTGGTGCTGTGCCCAGAGGAACTGAGCTGAGGGGTATGGTGGGGATGGGCAAGGGCTCCTGCCACTACTTACTGCTCTGGGAGGCTCCAGGACCACCTGAGAGACCCCAAACCTGAAAGCCTCTGCTTTCCTACCTGAGCAGGCAGAGGAGTGGGGTGGACCATTGTCTTCATTTGGCAAACTGAGAAACTGTGGGAAGGTGTGTGGGCCGACATCCTGGCCTCTTTTCCACACCCAGCACTCCTGATGCTCCCCCACCCCCATCCTCCACTGCCTGGGCACCGCGGGTTGACTCCCTGTCCCAGCCATGTGACTGCCTTGCTCTGTGCCCCAGAGCAAGGCAGTCAGGCTCTCTGTCCTTAGTCTTAGCGACAGCCAACAGCTAACTGGGCACCAAGCACATTATCCTCATGACAGCCCTCTGCGGAGAGGATCTGAGAGCTGAGCATCCCCATTGTACAGATGAAGCAACTGAGGCCCCGAGAGATTAAGTAACTAACTTTTACACACATCTGTGGTTGCCTCCTTAAGATAAAATCATGGACGTGGAAAGGCTGGGCCTGAAGGGCAGACAAAATGAAGGCTTCTAATTCATCTTACCAGTGGCCCTCCATAAGTGTGGTACCAATTTGTGCTCCTACCAACTAATTTCCCTCTTTGTCTGAAAATCTCATTTCCACCATTCTGGGGGCCTGACCTGCAATTCCAAAGTCAATCCCTTCACCAATTCTGGCAGAGGTCTCAGGGGTCCCAAGAGACATCCAGGTGCTCAGCCAAGGTGTCCCAAGCTCCCCAGGTGACAGACAGCTTACCCCCTCCCCCTCGCATGCACACACAAACACACACACACACACACAGACACAGAAGGTGTACCTCAGCTTTTGGACACAAGCACATATGTGATAAATGACTTCTATTGAGTCTGTTCAACAGGCTAGGGGCTGGGGCTCCTCACAGAGCCCTTCCAACCCAGTGAAGAAAGTCAAACTCAGATAACAATAAGCAGGACCTGACATAGACAACAAACATCCTTGAGATGGGAATGGGGGGCGCCCTCTGAAGGATGGGATGGGCAGGGTTTGGATCAAGCCAGAGGAGGTTCTCCAGGTAGGAGGGGGCCTAGAGTTCCATCAGTTCTACTTTACAAAATAACTCCTCAAATTGGAAAACTAAGCAAGATGCTGTCTAGTTCCCAGAGAGCCTTTTGAGCTGGAGCAGTTCTGCAAAAACATTTTCCAAACTCGCTAGCCCTGCAGAAGTCCAGTTTTGCTTGCAAAATTTCCCCTGGCCCTACCAACACTCTGTACAATTGCTCCCCTTTTCATTCCATCTGTCCCCCAGGATCTCTCCAACCTCTTCCCACATCACCTGGCAAAAGGAGGGCTCAAACATTTGCTGCCCACAGCAAAGAACTTGAACTTGGGTTTGGATGTGGTGTGAGAGGTAACAAGCAGGGAACCACCGTGGGTTAACAGATGTCCTTGCCCCTCACCCTCCACTGCCCGCCACCTGACCTTCATTAGCCAGCTTCTGTTTTCTCTTAGACCCCATACCTGGGACCGTTTTTCACATCTACAGCCAGGACGTGCTCTGCCTGGCTCTGTACCCCACCTACATCCCAGCCCCCAGAGCAAACCCAGAGCCAACAGCTGCCCAAAGCAGCCGCCTTGATTTACAGTCAAGCATAAGCGCTGCAAATTCTATTTCCCCAGAAACACATGAAAAACTTGGCTCTTTCATTTGCTGACACAAATCTTCTTTTTTCTATTATTCCTCCCTCCCCAGTGTCCTCCCTCACCTCCCACCTCTGCCCCAGTCACCAACACATAAATGAAAAGCTGCAGTTGCAGAGGCAGGGAGACTGGACAAACTGACTCATCTTGAAAATCAGCTTCCTTCTGAGTCTGCATGTCTCCGGGAACACACATCTGTTATCACACGTCAAGGGCAGGAGGGGGCGTTCGCTGGCCCTGGCTTGTTTGTTAGGCACCCGGAGGGACCGCACACTTCAGGGTTCAGCAGAGTTGGAGAATCCGTAGTCCCCGCACTCATCCCGAGGGGCTGGAGCCATGCAGTGGAGTTCCTTCAACCAGCCTGCCCACGGAATCCTCACCCATCTCCCCACTCCCTCCCGATCCATTCTCCCGAAACCCCACCATGTCCGAATCAGATGTATTTGGTCACTCCAAACAGGAAAGTCCTCTTGACTGTCCATCCCCTGCAACACACACACACACACACACACACAGTCTCACCATCAAGCACAGCACAGAAATGTCAGCACTACAAGGCCTCAGAGCACAGCCACAGGCCCGCAGCACCCTTCCAAGTCCTCTGCAAAAGTGCACCCCCTCTAACCAAGTTGTCTGGATGTTGGAGTTTGTTAGGCTGGGTGGGGGGTGTGTTTCGTAATTTAACGTGGCTGTTGAGTCTGAGGACAAGGGTCACCAGCTGACTTGGGGGGTATAGAAACCTGTTAGGACATTTCACACATCACAGGAGGAACCCATCACCTTGACCAGGGCCTTCTCAGCTGGCAGCTCACAGGTCTGTGATCTATGACAGCATCAACACTGCCCAGAGGCTGGGGGAAGAGTTGGGCAGTGTTGAATTTGATAAGAATCTAAAGTGCCCCCCACCCCAACCCAGCATCCCCTTCAGGTCCACAGGGGAGATGAGCAATCTAATTAAAGAATCCTGAGAGTTTGAGGAAGGTGGAAATAACACCCTGGCTCTCTCAGGCTCACTTTTCTTCCTGAGAGCCCTATAAGCATTTTCACAAAGACAGTCGTGTCTGTCCTAAAGAGTTCTGTGAAGGTAGAAATGGACAGGGATTGCATCATGGAGTTCTACAACAAAGTTGGGGCCCAGAGAGGTTAAGTCACTTGTCCAAGGCCACACAGCATGATTAAAAAAAAAAAAAAAACCTGAAATTGGCAGTTTCTTAAAAGTTAAACAGACATTTAACATACAACCCTGCCATCCTACCCCTGGATATTTACCCAAGAAAAATGAAAGCATATGTCCACGTAAAGACTTGTACCCAAATATTTATAGTAGCTTTATTCATAACAGCTCCCAACTGGAAAAAACTCACATGTCCATCAACAGGTAAATGGATAAACAAAGTGTGGTATATGCCTACAATGGAATATTACTCAGCAATAAGAAGCAAGAAACTACTGGTACATGAACAACATAGATAAATCTCAAAAAAACATTATACTAAGTGAAAAAAATCAGACTCAAAAAGAAAAAAAGTACATACTATAGATTCCACTTATACAAAATTCTAAAAATGCAAACTAATCAATAGTAATAGAAAGCAAGTCAGTGGTAACCCGGCGAATAGGAGGGATGGATTACCAAGGGAACTTTCAGAGGTGATGGATATGATCAGTATCTTGATTGTGGCGATGGTTTAACTGATGCATTCATATGTTAGAAGTCAAACTGTACACTTTAAATACGTGCGGCTCACTCTATGTCAATTATACCGCAAAAAAAGCTGTGAAACAATTTACTGGTAAAAGGAGAAGGGGAGACAAAGCAAAGAGGAAGTACAAGTAGAAAAATTAAAAATGCTAGAAATGAAATCAGAGTGCAGAATGTAAGGCATGCTGCCTGCTAGAGGCCCAACTCAGATTTATTTCTAAGTGAAGGCAAGGAGGGGGAAAAATGATTTTAACACAATAAAATAGTGTCCAGGAAGCGAGAAATAAAAATGTTTGGGTAAAGTCCAGTAGGTTCCCAATCCTGAGCGCTTCTCTGGAGCCCAGTCATCCGCCCCCAGTGTCGATAAGATTCCTAAACCCTAAATTCCTGTTGGTACAGGTAGAAGCAGTGGTGTGCTGGTAAGTGCTTAACAACCGGCTCCTGGGGTGGGGCCATCCTGGTCGCAGTGTTCGCCGATTTCTGGGGTATAAATACTCTCACCACAGCCAACATCAAACTACTAATGTGAAGCCTTTGGGCACAGGCTCGGGAAGAGATGCACAGTAGCATCGAATAGTGTTTCCACCACAGATACAACAGCTGTAAATAACCTCAAGACCATAGATAATAACAAAATATAGGGAAATAATTAGGAGGTGGTGAGTTTTGAATACTTCTGGTCCTTGTTTTTAATATAATTTAATTGTAAGCTTATATAATGTAATTTATAATGATGGCTGGCTCATAAAATTCCTGATGATTGAAGGAGTGGATCTCGATCTGGTACCAGCCAGCTCTAGCACACCACTGGGCAGAAGCTGGAGGATGCCACTGAAGACAAAGTCCCCACGTGACCCAAGGCCCCATGGTTGGATGTGGGACCAGAGCTGGGTAGCAGGAGAGGGTGACTGAATCCACCTATCAGACACGGATGTAGGTGGCAATACAGGTGGTGCTAAGGCGGGGGTCCCTAACAAGGAGCTAGTCAGCTACTCCCTGGAGGCCTCGGAGGGATTGAGCACCTCTGAATATTAAGTGAGGGGGCTTCTGGCTGTGCACACACTTCAGAAAGGCCCTCATGCCCTGAGTGTCTGGCCACAGATTCACAGAATCCAGGGCTGGACGCCCGGTGGGTCCCTAATGCACGTATGGCATCTTTGGTAGCTCTTTGCTTGAAGACTTCTGCCATTGGGGAACTCATGACCTCCCATCGTTCATTCACCGAAGATTGACTGAGGGCCCACTCTGTGCCAGGCGCTATGGAAGGTGCTGACCAGACAGCCCTGAACAGGACATTGGTGATTCCCGATAAGGTGAGACTTAAAGTCTGCTCCAACTACGCATTACAAAATGACACCAGGGGCTTTGGAGTCTGACCACCCTGGGCCCTCTCTCAGCTCTGCATCGTCCTAGCTATGTGACCTTGGGAAGTTGTTCGCCCTCTGAGACTCGGATTCCTCACCCAAAAAATGGGACTGAGAGCCCCCTGTAAGATCATGGGTAAAATTGTCTGATACATAGCCTGGCTCACAGCATGTAATCATGTGGGCTTCGTCCTCCAGAGCCACACAGAGAATGTCTGGGTCCTTCTGCACATGAGATTCGTCCAAAAAGGTGGAATGAGCCCCAGTAATAATAATAATAATAATCATAACTGACACAGATTGAATTCTGTACCTCAGAGACTATTCTGAGGCTCTCTGTGTATTAATTCATTTAATCCTTTCAACAACCATGGAAGATGGGCACTTCCATCATGCAAATGAAAAAATGGAGGCCCAGAGAGGTTTAGTTACTTCTCAAAGTCACACAGCTAGTAAGTCATGGCATAGGACTTGAGCAGGGGAAACATCCTCAAGCTGGACATCCCCACCCCCCTGAGGTGGTTGCAGGTATCACACCACCCTGTTTTCCCCCGCTTAGTTCCCATAGACTCAGACCCGGACTCACTGCTACACACAATGTCCCAGCACCCAGGGCAGAAGGAGCAGGGCCGGTGGTCCCTCCTCATTGTTGCGCTCACCCCATCAGTGGTTTCCACCCCCTGGGTCCCAGAACCTGCCTTCCCCCCACTCTCTGCCCGCTTGGTCTCTCATTGGTCCAAGGTAAAGCATGTTCTAGGAAAGTCACTAACTGTTCTTTCTTGGAAAATACTGTTCTTTAACATGAGACTATGTCACTTCCCTTTTTTAAAATGTCCTTCCTTTTATGATATGATAATGGTGGTCTATTTTTGGCCACAGTTTTAACATCCTCAACTGGCAAAATAAGAAGTTTGTCACCCCAAATGGTCCCAAGATTGAGAGAGGTGGCCCTTACCAATCCACAAGGCCCGAAGTCTGGGGGGCTTGGTTGCTTCCCTTCAGCCAGACACCCACCCCCGCACGTCCCCCGTGTCCTGATGCTCCGCCGCTCTCCCGGCCCCCCCCAGGCACCACGCCTGCCTCTCCCTTGTCTTCCTGGGGGTGGCCCCCCAACGAATTCCAGAGAGACGCACCCACACCACCACTGCCTGACCCACTTGCAAAATGATCTGGTGGCTTCACCCACTCACCAGTGGGCACTGAGGGCAGAGGTGACAGGTTGGCCGTGAGGAGCCCCTGCAGGTGGGAGCAGATGTAACACTTCACCCCTAGAGGGGACAGGAGGGATGGTCCTGAGAGCTTAGCATGAGAAGCTCCATCCCCAGCCTACAGGGCAGGGGGCAGGAGGAGGGGACAAAGGGAGCCCTGCTGCCGGACCTCAGATGCCGGCGGGAGCGGGGGAGCAACTCTGGGGACCTGCAGGAATCGTGGGTAAAATCCACAGAGGGCCTCTCTGGCCCCCATCCCCAATGGAGGGCTCTGACCAAGCTCCCCTCTTCCCTCTCACACCCTCAGTGCACACTCACACATACTCACACACTTTATCACACAGCTCGCATGCACAAACACGGAGCCACACTCTTTCATACACTCACACTCACTAAAGCACACTCACACTCTCACCTCCACACCTTCTCACACACCCTCACACCCTCACACCCTCTCACACAGCCCCACACTGCCTCGTACCCTCACACCCTCACACACACTCACACCCTCTCACACGCACTCACACGCCCCCTTCCACGGGTGGTCCCTGGGACCCATCTTTGAGCCATAGCGCCGAGGACCCCCAGGCGCGGGGCCTGCACCCAGCCCTGCCTGGCCCCCCTCCCCACCCTGATCTAATTTGGATTAGGGAACCAGCCTTCCTGTTCCTCAGACACAGACCCTGCTTGGGTGGTACAGAACCTAAGGAGGATTTGCTCTCTGTAATCACTGCGGCATCTGGTCTGGGGGGGAACAAAGGGAAGTGCGCAGGGAACAGAGCAGCGCCTGCCAGGCCTCCACCGCCGTCCAGCGCAGCCCTCGAGCTGCTGGGCCCATGAGCAACACAGGCCAAAGTGGCTCCTCTGGCGTGTGACAGATGCAAGGCCACCAGGGGGAAGTGCCAAGACCTCAGTTTCTTTCGGTCTTCAGGTCACAGCAACTCAAAAGGAGTGCTGGCATCCATGAGATGTTTTAAACTCATGACTCGTTAGGCCTCCTGAGAAACACCACCATCCCAGCCTCTGTTCTGTCTGCTGTCCTGGGGGCCCGGGGGTTTGCCTCTCACGGTTGCAGTCCAGCACCTTGCCCAGGAACCAAGTGAAGAACTGAGTCACCACAGAATTAGCTACCTCATCCCATTGGATCCTGGCTGCAGCCCCAAGGGTACCCATCTTGCAGATGAGCAAACTGAGTCTCAGTGAAGTCAGATTACTTGTCCAGTGATCAGCCTCTGAGTGGTAGGAGCCCAAAGTGGAACCCAGGCCAGTCACCCCCCTGAGCCTGAGCTTCTAAACATCATGCCCATGAATGAAATAGTAGACACTCTGGTGGGATGAATTTTTTAAAGTTCCCTGGGTGATCCTGATGAACAGCTGGGTTTGGAAGCATCCATCCCGGGTGCAAATGCTCCCATCCAAACTCCCAGTGGATGCTGGACTTTCCCACAAAAATTGTGCCCTCTTTCTGCTTCCTGATAAAATAGCCTCCTGTATGGAGAGCTTACTCTTCGCCAGGCACTGCTCCGGGGACTTTACATGAAGGGACTCGTTGATTTCTCCCTTCCAGTCTTTCCAGTCCTGTGATACAGGAATTATTATCCCCATTAGACCGATGAGGAAACAGGCACAGAGCCATTAGGAGGCACAGCCAGGAAGAGGCAGGGATTGCGAGCCAGGCGGGGCAGCTCCACCTCCACCTTGGGCGGCGACCCTTAGCGCTGCCCCCTGGCACTTGGCTGGGCTGCCGGGGCCCGGGGCAGCAGCACTGTCGAGCACTGTGATTTTTATCTTGACAAGTGGCCTTTTCACAATTGCTATTTCCCCTCCACAGCCCAAAGCGGAAATGAGAAGGGGAGAAAAAGAAAGAGGGCGACAGCAGAGCCTGATGGATGTGCCGGGTTGGATCACACCTTGAAACCAAAACTCCATTCCCTTTGTCTACACCAACAATGTGTGCGAGGGGTGGCAGGAAGCACAAGCGGTCCACCCCACCCCGCAGGGGAGCTTGGCATACCTCCGGGCCATGTGGGCACCCCCTGCCCGGGAGGAGCGGGAGACACAGGAGGGGCAGGTGTACACAGGGTCCAGATGGTGAAATCACGGAGGTGGGGAACAGGCAGCATGACAACCCTGAGGAACTGGCACTAGGGAGGCCCCAGAGCACCAGGACAGGCTGGAAAGAAGTCTTTCAGATCACCATGCCCTCCCCCCTAAACAGCTCTGGAGTCACTATCAGGACAAAGGTTTCCTAGGTGGCCTCAAGTCTCCTGAGAAGCCAAATCAACACACCTCCCAGGATACAAGACTCGGGGACCTGGCCCCGCCCTGGTCAGTCTGCAATCGAAGTTTGTCTGTGGTTCCTCTGACACGGGGGGCGGGGGGGCCTGTCTAGGGCTACAGAGGTGGGATCCAGTCTTCGAGGGGCTTCCAAGAATGAGGCACACACACTCAAAGTGACACCAGGCAGGTGATCTCACCACTACGCCTGGCAGGTGTGTGTTGGGTGAGTTGGTGATGAGAACATCAATAAAAAGCTAACATTTATCAACCATGGACTATGGGCCAGACCGTGGGGATTATCTCTTGTAATTCTCCCAACAACCCTACGACAAAGGCACTCTGTAAAAACTCCTATTTTACAGATGAAAAACTGAGGCCCAGAGAGGTTAAGTAATATATCCAAGTTCACGCAGCTGGTAAGGACAGAGAGAGGATTTGAAACTCGAAGCGTGGCTCCAGAAAATGAATACAAGCAAAGATAGGAATTCAGAGGACTGGAGATGGGGACCACTCAGGGGACACTGGGGTCGTTCACACAGAGCAGGAGCAATCTAGGTGGGAGGAGAGGAGGCAATGCCCTGCCCCTGCCTGTGAGCTGCCCATCAGGAACCCTAGGCATCCACCTCTGTGTCGATACATTCAGCCCCAGGTTGTTCTAAATGGGCAAAGCCAGCCCCAGGCGGAGCAGAGGCAGCCCAGGGCGTGAAGCAGCGGGGAAAGGGCCCACGGTGAGCGGTGACGAGGCCCCCGCCCCAGTGGGGAGAGGCAGGCCTGGGAGTCAGGCTGAGATTGAATCCTGACTCGACCCCCTGACTGGAGGTGCTGAGCGCCTCCATAAATGTCAGCTGCCACTGGGCCCAGTAATGAATCACGCCGACAAAGCGTCACTCTTTTGGAGCCACCAGTGTGGGCGCCCTTTGCTGCCTTGGGTAGGTGACTCAGCATCCTCCAGTGTTTCCACTGGTCACCTCTGGCTCCCGGTAACTCAGCCGTAAATCCTCACCCCGTACCACGGAGATGTCCGTCGGCCCCTGGGAAACCCTGCTGAATTTACGAGCTCACAAGTCCAGATCCACCGGCGAGGGAAAAAGGGATCGTGTTGCCCATGGGGGACCTGGTGCTCAGAAGCCATAAACCACGCTGGTGACAGCGGCCTGACGGGTTGAGGGCCCTCCCGGGTCATTTGCGCTCGGCTTAATGGCCACGATGATGAGGCAGGCACTGTTCGAGAACTCCACGCGGGCCACTACTGAAGCTTTAAATCAGTCACAGGAGGTTAAGGGAGCAGCTGCCTCTTTTCATCTTATTTTTGGGGTGCCTGATTGCAGCCCTTTTTCCTTTTTCTCTCTTGTTCCTTCTCGTGTGTCCTACCTTGGCCCACGAGATGGCCACAGCATTTCGAACACACACGTCGAATTATAACTTGGGGGCACAGCAGAGCCACTGCATTTCCCAATCTTTTTTATTGTCTTTGGAACAATAGTCTGCTGTGTTCCAAAGCACACAGGCTCATCTTGCGTGGGGCAGCAGAAGGAATGAGGGCACTGGGGGGTGTGGCGGGGGCAGGAGGGCGTCCAAGGCAGCAGCAGAGAGCAGCCCATGGGGCAATGCAGATCTGAGGGCAACCTCCGGGAAGTCGGGTCCTCCGTGTCTCCACCGGCCCTGCCAGCCACAGTGTGGTCTGGGCTACCTCCCCTTGACACCTCTCTCCCTGGACCCAACTTCCAGCCCATTAAATGGCCATTGAAAGAAGGAGCTAGCGCTAGTCTTCTTGCCTTGCGCTGGGGCAAAGAATATCCACGTCTTATCCAGGGAGTAATCTCAAATTACCAAAAGCCAGTGCTTTTATTTCATCTAAGACTCCGTGTGTGTGTGTATGTGCATGTGTGTGTGTGTGTGTGTGAGAGAGAGAGAGAGAGAGGGAATTAAAGGCAAAAGGGGGTATTATATGAACTATCCATTGGCACAAGGAAAGAAAGAGCTAGCATCTCTGGCTGGCTGTGAACGCCCTTTAATTAAGCAATAAATTTGGAACCAGGGAAATGAGCATCAGTAAAGAAACACTCTGTTTAATTACCCATTCATCTGTTTGGCTCTGCCAGGGCACCTGTGCCAAGACACGCCAGCATATGGTCACACAGGACAGAGGCTGCCCAAGTACACATTCCAATTTGGTTCCAGCTCATGCCATGTTGAGAGAGAGAGAGAAATGGAGGCCCAGAAACCAAGAGAGACAGAGGCGGGGAGACAATGACGGCACAGAGCAACAGCTATAATTCCATCAAAGGGCTCTGGTGACACTGTAAACCACCAGACACAACCAGAGTGGTTTGTCACCAGAGCCCCAGTGGAATTGACTCAGAAGGCATTGTTGCAGATTTTTCCAACATGAGGCCAAAAGAAAAAGGCTGTGTGTGTGTGAAATACTGTTCTCCGTCGTCTCCAGCCCTGCATTGCTGTTGAGGAGCAAACCCCGAGGTTTTGATCCCAACTTCAATTCCAAGTCATTGTCGTTGAGCGGAGTGGCAGAATGACACCCCGTCTGCTCTTACACCTCGGATTCAGAGTCCAGCAGGGAGCGAGGCAGGATCCCAGGGGGGCAGCTGGACACCAGGAGCCAAAGGCTTCAGGACTCTATTTCTGTGTCCCTGGGGGACCTTGGAGCTCTGGGCCTGATTCCAGAGCTGAGGCTCCTGGGTCATCTCCACGGAAGCCAATCACAGGACCCCCCCAAAAGCCGGGGGCCAGGATGCTGGGAAGAGCTGGGGAGGGGGTGGGGAAGAGGCTGATCAATATGAACTCTTTCCCAGCTGCTCACTGTGTGACAGGCCTCTGGGAGTCTGGGGTTTGGGTTCTGGAGCATTTCTAGAATCCAAGAGAAAAGCAAAGTGAGGAGGATTTCAGGCACCAGAAAGGGTCCTTCGTGATACTACGGTGCCCCAGGGGTAACTGAAGAGGTACCTCCCACCTCCATCAGGGATCCCAAACCTGTCACTTGTTTCCAGAACTTTCTCTCCATGTAGAAGAATTTCTGGAGGAATATGCATTATGGAGAAATATGTATTTCTCTCTGTGTAGGGGGATGTGCTTAGGGGATGGACCAAATCTTTCCTGCTTTGGCCTCTGATCCCTAAAATCTGCTCCCGTTAACAGCTCTCGCTCACCAGACAGCCTCGTGACGTGTGAAGAATAAGTGAATCTGAAACTGCAGAGGAGATGGCCTTCCAAAGACTCGACTTTAAAAATTAAGGCGAGGAAAGCATTTGGCAAAGGACATTTCAGGTTTGGCCAAATTCAGGGCTTTGAAAAAATATCTTGCGATGTTTCGCTAAACCCAGAGCAAAGCTGTCAGGGCCCGGCTCTGGTCATTAAAGGTTATTTGTAGCTTGTTTCTTTCCAAAGCAATTTTCTTTTATCTGCAAGCTACGCTCCTTTGACCCAGCCTGATTTCTGCAGCTGTTGTGCCCAACTCCTGCCTTCACCAGCTGACAGGCGTTTGAAGACAGCTCTGGAAAGCGGCAGGAAAGTGAGGGCCCCGGCTCCAGTCCGAGACCCCAAAAAGATCCTGGCCAGCTCTCTGCATGCTCAAGAAGCATCCAGAACAGTGCCACAGGGCCGGCATGCACATGGGACACAGCAAATCAGAGTTCTCCCAGGCGGGGCCCAGCCAGGCGAAGTCATGCCTATTAGAAGGTCAATACCATGTGGGACCCGAACTCTGACAGGCAGGGACTCAGGACAGATGGCAGGAGCGCAGGGAGAGGGAAAGATGGAGCCTGGGCCTCTGAGGGGAGCTTCAGTACACAGGCCAAGTTGAGAAGACTTGTGGCTGGTGGTTGGGTCCTTAACCACACCGCCCACTCATGGGGCTGCATACACACTAAGTGAGCTCCTGCGTGGGAAGTTTCCTCTACAGGGAATAGATCTTTCGGCCTCTTCTTATAGCCTCTCCATCTTTTTTAAGTTCTGTGATCCTCCTACCCCCGTCAGTGCATCCTCTGTTAAAACTGTATCAGTGTGTGCTGCTCTTCCATGCCTCACTCCATCCCCATGGACCTGCCCAGCCAGCAGACAACCTCTGTGGCTCCCAGGTCCCTCAAGGTCATCAGCTTCCATGTCCACCTCTCACCCATACAGGCTGGAGGTCACTTGTTGGGGACAAGTCCTCTGGAGACTTCCAAGAGGTCAGTTTCACAGGTAAATAAATCCCCTGGGAACATGTCCTCTGATCTGCCTCGCCTCCAGGTGATGTGATCCTAAAGACCATGTCACCAACCTGTATCCTCCAACAGTGTGGCCGGACTGGGAAGGAAGGTGGAGGGTTTTAGGCAATGAAAGCATCCAATTACCCATACCTGATGCTGTATAAGCCATGACCCTACTCCGCCTTCAGTACCTCCTGCAAAAAATAAGGATGGAGGAGATCGAGACCTTCAGGGCGGGTGTTTCTCCAAAGGCACCCACACTTATTAATTCTGATTTGTACACCTGTCAACACTTCCCAAGACAACAAACTAAACACCAAGGAATAAAAAAGCAATGTGCTCCCTGGCACATCTATTTCCAGATGCCCTTGTAGGATTCTCTGCTCACCTAAAGGACCTCTGCCAGCTGCCAAAGTCAGTCTGAGGCTGGAGATGGGGGGCCATCCCAGGCCTGGGTAATTTGTTCTTCCACAGGCCGACGCTGAAAGTCAAGACCTAGAACAGAGTCTAACAAATTATCCTGGCCCACGGAGCTTGGTTTTGTCTGATTCTCTTCCTGTTGCCCAACGGTGGCAAGTTGCAGGTGCATCTGTTCTGAATACCGGCCTCTTGCCTTTGATGCCCCTGGCTAGCGTCTCTGAGATGTTTAGTCAGAGCCACCAATGAGACCGACACGCCTCACACAAGGCTCTGCTAAAGACCTCAATTTAACTTAATGGACTAAACAGGGAACCATTTCTATATGATTAATTAGAGTCTTACTAGGAAGGATAATAATATAACAATTTAAATAAGACTGCAAGGCCTAGCTGCCAGTTCATAAAAAGAACACCAAGAATAGCACAATTAGAAAGACATTCAAGACAGAGGGAACACGAAATAGTGGACCCAGCTCTGACTAAGGTCACCCTTAGTTCACAGGGTTTCAAGTCCAGGGTCCACTATTCGACCTAAAAGTTACCTGCCTTCTCTGAGCGGTTTCCTCTCTCAATAAATGGAAGGATTGAGGTATACTTGTCAGTGCTGTTGTGGAAATCCAGTAGATGACATGCATGAAAACTGTCCAGAAAATAGGCTTAAAATGCATGGGGGGCTTCCCTGGTGGTGCAGTGGTTGAGAATCTGCCTGCCAATGCAGGGGACACGGGTTTGAGCCCTGGTCTGGGAAGATCCCACATGCCGCGGAGCAACTGGGCCCGTGAGCCACAATTGCTGAGCCTGCGCGTCTGGAGCCTGTGCTCCGCAACAAGAGAGGCCGCAATAGTGAGAGGCCCGCGCACCACGATGAAGAGTGGACCCCGCTTGCCGCAACTAGAGAAAGCCCTCGCACAGAAACGAAGACTCAACACAGCCATAAATAAATTAAAAAGTAAATAAATTAAAAACAAAAACGAAAACAAAAAAAAACACTCATCTGTGGTTTAAAAAAAAAAAATGCATGGAAACATTGCTCAAGAAATTCCAGCCTAATGGCTTGTACTAAGAATGGAAATAAATGGAAAGAGGTCTGACGAACATGGTCCATTCTGTTTTATCAGCAAAAATCTTATTTTTCACTGCACTTTTAACCTGCTTGCCCACTCCAAGTCCTTTGAAAGTAAGTGAATGAAAAGTCCCCATAAGAATCATCTTAGCTGATTATAGATGAATAAATAGTTGTTATTTGCAGATGAGTCAAGATGATTCTAGTTAGTAGATTTGCTGGTTGGTATTTGGATTTGGGGGCATTTGTAACATCTCAGTGTCCCTCCAACCCTCACCCAGCCCTCTCCTCTCCCCCATACTGCTCCTCCTTTCTCCTCCTCACCCCTCACACTTTTGCCCATATTACTACTCAAGGTCTCCCACCTTGGGTCCCTCAACTGTCCTGCGTCTGGTGACCCAATCCCTCAAGGTCTTGCTAGATAACTCTTTATCTAAACCTAAACCTTTTTCTGTAAAGGACCAGACAGTAACTATTTCAGGCTTTGCAGGCCATACAGTCTCTGTCACAACTCCTCAACTCTGCCTCTGCAGTGTGAAAGCAGCCATAGACAAGATGCCAATGAGTGTGGCCGTGTTCAATAAAACTTTATTTGCAAAAACAAGCGATGGGCCTGATTTGGTCCAAGAATCTAAATAGTTCTTTGGTGTTACGGGATTACAATGGTTAATATATTGGATCTAGAGGTTCACTTCCTCACTTCCTTCTGGGACTTTTTATACTTTAACCCTAAGTCACGATTAATGGGGGACATTTTAGACACTGGGAAAAGTCCAGTATAAAAGATAGCTGAGAATGGGTGCCTTTTAGTGTCTCTCAATCACAATACTTGTGGCTAAAGCCCACCAGATTTTGTCGTCTGTAATGCTGGCATTTTCAGATCACAGAAAGACCTAAGCTTAACTAGATCAATGGCTCTTAAGCTTGAGAGTATAACAGAATCACCCAGAGGGCTTTTTATAACTTTATTTATTTATTTATTTTTGGCTGCATTGGGTCTTCATTGCTGAGCGTGGGCTTTCTCTAGTTGTGGCGAGCGGGGGCTACTCTTCACTGCGGTGTGTGGGCTTCTCATGGTGGTGGCTTCTCTTGTTGCAGAGCACGGGCTCTAGGCGCATGGGCTTCAGTAGTTGTGACACGTTGGCTTAGTAGTTGTGGCTCGCCGGCTCTAGAGCACAGGCTCAGTAGTTGTGGTGCATGGGCTTAGTTGCTCCAAGGCATGTGGGGTGTTCCCAGATCAGAGCTTGAACCCATGTCCCCTGCATTGGCAGGAGGATTCTTAACCACTGCACCACCAGCGAAGTGCCTGGAGGACTTTTAAAAACACAGATTACTGGGCCCCATTCCCAGACTTTATGATACAATAGGTCTGGGGTGGAACCAAAAGATTCACATTTCTAACTAATTCCCAGGCAATGCTGATGTTGCTGGTCCAGGTACCATGGTTTGAGAACTGCGGGGTTACATGTTAAAAACCTAGAGGTATACTGCCACCTAGTGGATAGTTCTTAGTAGTACCCTACACCAACTATTCTTTGATTTTTAAAGTGTACTAAAAATGACACATCTTTTGCCATGGAGAAGAATCAAATTCATAAAGCCAATTTGTCATTTGTATACTTGGGATTCCATAACCATATTCCAAACTTCTTTAAAGAAATGAGATGTCACTTTATTTACGATAACATGGCAGCAATTTTAAATCAACTTAAACTAAAAACAGATTATTTTCCACAGGGGGGAAAACACTTAAAATATCTAAATAGAATAAAACCACTGCTGGCTCTGTTCTCTGGCCATTCTCCCATTGGCCAGATGCACATACCTCTTCTGAAAGGCAAAATCCACACCCCAGCCCTCCAACCCCCTATCGATGAACCACTTCGACCTGGTGTAATTGATGAAATTCAGCAGGAGATTAGCCAGAACGAACCTGTTTCAGACCCCGGACTTTGTGATCTTTACACACACAGAACAGTAGCAATGGTAAAGGACCCTGTTAATGGGTAACTGTGTAAATATTTGCATTCCAACATACTGACTGCAATGACCCACTCCCACCTATTCATCCCAGTTAGTTTCATCTAACACCACCTGGCACAAAATGAAGGGGCGCTACAGTTGCCAATAGCAGATGACTTGGAATACCATGCTTGGCGGGCTGCTGGATCATTGTCATTGTGGAGAAACACATTAGGGCCGTGCTACAAAGGATGGCGTGGTACCAAGAGCACGGAAATGACAGAGACCGGAACGATTTTTGATGCCAACAGTTTATATTTGATCTCCAGATGCAATGCAGCTGACAGCTAATTAGTTTGACTTAGATCTACACAGATCTTCCCCTTTTTTCCCACACATGCTGTGGGCATGCTAGTGTGAAAATGTGTCTGCCTGGGGTTGTGCTTTGATTGAGAATTCTCTGGAATGAACACACTTGGAACCCCTGAGAAGTCTGGAGCCCCAGCACGTGGACCATCTGGTGAAGACAGTCTTTTCCTCTCCTGCTTGGCCTGAGAGCAGGTAATGCAGTGGCAGTCTTTATTCCAGTGGCCAATTCCAGCCTAACAAAGCTGGAGTGAATAGTGCAGCTTCATTTTTTCGAGTATGAGGCCACCATTAACTGCAAACCTCAGTGGTCGAGAGCTACTGGATGTGAATTCTGTGGCTACTAATGAAAAAGCAATCACGGTGCATTAGCTGGTGAGCTGTTTGGGAGGAATGAGAAAGACGTGCAGAGCTACAGTTCCAGGGACAGCAAGAGCAGCAAGACCCTCCCCTCCCCTGGCCCCAGAGTATCAGAGCTACATTTATGCAGCCCTACTGTGCGCTGAGCAGTTTTAGAAGCACATGTAGTCTTCACAACAGGGGCTATTGTTGTCCTCATTTTACAGTTGAGGAATCTGAGACATGAAATTGATGGCCCCAGATCAAGCAGCTGGTATGTGGAGAAGCTAGGATTTGATCCCCGAAGCCCTTCTGCAAAGACCATGCTCTCAACAACTACACCTTACGACTTCATGAGCCCGGCTTGGTCTAAGCCATCCATGGCAAGCCAAGCCCTATTGACTGGTCTGGGAAAAGGCAGGTGTGGCTTTCACTCCCCAGAAGTAGGATTATATCTCACCCCCTATCATGACCTCACAGTGGACTGAGTGGGTCTCCCTGTCCCCTGACTTTGGGTTTGGCCATGTGACTTGCTTCAGCCAATGGAATGTTTCACCATGTGATCCAAGCTGGGGCTTGAAATGTGCTTGTGCCATTGGTGTACCCCCTTGTCCTCATGGGCCTCAGAAGGAGATACATGAAGCCATCCCAGACTGGAGTGAAGCCCAGAGCCAGGCCCAGCTGAACCCAGACTTAATCATCAAACCCCGGCCACCCCACTGGTTGTATACTTCATGCACTGACACAGCTTATCATCATGTTCTAGTCCATGATACTCTGGGAAATGTTTCCAGAATAAATTGAGCCTCCAGAGGAGAAATATTTTTGGACCTTACCCCTCTCTTCCTCCCTGGGCACTGGTAAGAGGACATTGTACCTAGTGCTAGGCACCGTCTGGTGACCACAGGAAACAAACACAAACACAAAAGGCCAATACACTAAGGATGCCAAAGTAGAAAAAAGGACTGATCCTAGGTCCTTGGTGATCTTTCAAGCCACTGAACAATTGCCTACCTCCACATTTTTTTTATTTATTTATTATTTTTGGCTGCATTGGGTCTTCGTTGCTGTGCACAGGCTTTCTCTAGTTGCGGCAAGCAGGGGCTACTCTTTGTTGCGGTGTGCAGGCTTCTCATTGCAGTGGCTTCTCTTGTGGCAGAGCATGGGCTCTAGACGCATGGGCTTCAGTAGTTGTGATTCGCGGCCTTCAGTAGTTGTGGCTTGCAGGCTCTAGAGCACAGGCTCAGTAGTTGTGGCACACGGGCTTAGTTGCTCCGCGGCATGTGGGATCTTCCCGGACCAGGGGTCAAACCCGTGTCCCCTGCACTAGCAGGCGGATTCTTAACCACTGCACCACCAGGGAAGCCCTACCTCCACATTTTTTGAGACAAACAATCTTCTCTTTGTTCAAGCCAGCATTAGTTGGGATTTCTATTATTTACAGCCAAAGCCTTTCTTAACTGTTATTGACTCTCTTAAGTATGGCAAAGAAGAACTTTTACAAAAGCTATATCTTCACATGTTCCTCTTTTTTCTTTAAGTCGGTCAAACCTCTCCAAAATAGCAGGAGGGAAGTCACAAATTCTTGCTAATATCAGTCAATTGATAACTGCTGCCACTCTTCCTGGAGTGATCAGTTTAGAGTTGCCCATGGAGAAGCAGCTTAACTAAAATCAACCCTTAAATTTTGTTTGTTCATGTAGTCAAACTTCTAGAACACTTCCTAACATATAATAGGTGCTCGGTATAGCTTGTTAAATGAAATTTTTAATTGAGTTGTTGATATTTCTCTGGATGGGCCATCACATGTGTCTCTGGGAATCTGCTTTGTCTTCTCAAGAAGCCTCCTGGAAATCACACCAAAGTGAATTTTGTGAAGCCTGCACACTAAACAGACCTTCCAAACTCAATGGAAGTCTTCTCATGATATGATTACAAACAGAAATCATAACAGCTTTATTGAAATATAATTCTCATACCATAAAATTCACTTTTTAAAGTGCACAGTTCAGTGGGTTTTAGCATATCCACAGGGTTGTGCAACCATCAACCATAATATAATTTTAGAACATTTTCATCATCCCAAAGGAAACCTCATAACCAATAACAGTCATTCACCATCACTCCCTCCCCCATCCACCCAGCCCCTGGCAACCACTAACCTACTTTCTGGCTTTATGGATTTTCCTATTCTGGACATTTCATGTAAATGGAGCCATACAATATATGTGGTCTTTAGTGTTTGACTTGTGTCACTTAGCAAATGTTTTCAAGATTCATCCATGTTGTAGCAGGTATCAGTACTTTATTCCTTTTTGTTGCTGAATAATATTGCATTATATGGATATACCACATTTTCTTTATCCATTCATCATTTGATTGCTTCCACTTTTAGGCTATTATGAAGAATGCTGCTACAAACATTTGCTTACAAGTTTTTGTGTGGCCATATGTCTTCTTTTCTCTTAGGTACAAACCCAGGGGTAGAATTTTTGGGTCAAGCTCTATGTTAACCTTTTGAGGAACTTCCAGACTGTTTCCCAAAGCAGCTGCCCCATTTTATATTCCTGCCAGTGGTATATGGAGAGTTTCAATTTCTCCACGTCCTCACCAACACTTGTTATTATCTGTCCTTTTGATTAGAGCTAGCAGGTGTGAAGTGTATCTCCTTGTAGTTTTACTTTGCATTTCTCTGAGGGTTAATGGTTTTGAGCATCTTTTTTGTGTGTTTATTGGCCATTTGTACAACCTCTTTAGAAAAATGTACAGACATAAATTTGATCTTATTTATATAGTCTAATTTTGCTGAAAACTTTTGTGAGGCTGCATTATGAAACCAAAATTCTTTTTTCCCTAATAATATACAAAGTATTATGAAAACCTGATTAACTCACGTCACTGATTTAGAATGACTGTATCCACAACAAAGGAAAAGATCATTGTTTTCTCAGCCACTAAAATCCCATCCTTTAGCATGTCTGGCAAAAAAAAAAAAAATCAGTCTAGTAGAGCAAAAGTGTGATCAGAATTAGTGAAATGTTTAAATGTTAAATGGCTTTTAGAATTCCCTTTTCTTCTTTTAATTACATGTAGTAACAGAAACTACTGTGTACTTTAAAATTATAATGTCCCAATTTTTAATTTATCTACTAATAAGTTTTTTCTAAGTTGCTATATGTCAAGCATTATACCAGATTTATTCCAGCTGCTGGTTCATTTAAACTTCACAAGAACACTATGAGGTGGGTAGCATGTATTTGTTAGCTATGCTGTGTAACAAATCATCCCAAAACTTAGCAGCTTAAAACAACAGCCATAATTAATTAGCTCTCATAGTTTCTGTGGCTAAGACATGGGCAGGATGGCTTGACTCTGCTACACAACATCTGGTGTCTCAGTGGGAAGACCCGAAGGCTGGGGGCTGAAATAGCAAATATCACTCAAACGTCCGGCAGTTGATGCTGGCTGTTGATTGAGACCTTCACACAGCCTATGCATGTTCTTCTTGATGTGGTGGCTGAATTCCTGAGAGAGAACCAGATGGAAGCCATATTGCCTCTGTGACTGAGTCTCAGAAGTCACTCAGCGTCACTTCCATCACAGTTACAAAGGTCCACCCAAGTTCAAGTAGAGGAAACACGGTCCCTCCCAGTTATGGATCGCAGTATGTACTGTGACGGTTACTTTTTTTTTTTTTTTTTTTTAATTTATTTATTTATTTATTTATTTTTGGCTGTGCTGGGTCTTCGTTTCTGTGCGAGGGCTTTCTCCAGTTGCGGCGAGCGGGGGCCACTCTTCATCTCAGTGCACGGGCCTCTCACTATCGCGGCCTCTCCCATTGCAGAGCACAGGCTCCAGACGCGCAGGCTCAGTAGTTGTGGCTCACGGGCCTAGTTGCTCCGCGGCATGTGGGATCTTCCCAGACCAGGGCTCGAACCCGTGTCCCCTGCATTGGCAGGCAGATTCTCAACCACTGCGCCACCAGGGAAGCCCCTGTGACGGTTACTTTTATGTGTCAACTTGACAGGGCCACAGGGTGCCCAGATTGAACATTCTTTATGAGTGTGTCTGTGAGGGTGTTTCCAGATGAGATTAGCATTTGAATCAGTGGACTCAGTAAAGCAGATTGCCCTCCCCAATGTGGGTGGGCATCATGAAATCTACTGGGAGCCTGAATAGAACAAAAAGTGGAGGAAGGGAGGATCCATCCTCTTCCCACCGGCCTGTTGAGCTGGGACATCAATCTTCTCCTGCCCTTGGACTGGAACTTACCCCTTCGGCTCCCCTGGTTCCCAGGCCTTCAGACTCAGACTGAGTTGCACCACTGGCTTTCCTGGGTCTCCAGCTTGCAGATGGCAGATCATGGGACTTCTCAGCCTCCAAAATCATGTGAGCCAGTTTCTTATAATAAACCTATCTACATAGAGAGATTTATATAGAGGTTGTATATATACACATGTACATAAAACTACATATACATGTGTATGTGTGTGTATTGGTTCTGTTTCTCTAATACACATGCCCCAACAAAATTCATATGTTGAAGTCCTAATCCCCATACCTCAGACTGTGACCTTATTTGGAAATGGGGTCATTACAGAGCTAATCAAGTTAAAATGAGGTCATTAAGTTGGGTCCTAATTTAGTATGAGTGGTATACTTATAAAATGGGGAAATTTGAAGACAGTTAACACACACCCAGGAGAACACCACATGAAGATGACGGCAGAAATCAGGGTGATGCTTCTGCATGCCAAAAAATGCCAAAGATTGCCAGAAAACCACTCAGAGCTAGTGAAGAGGCATGGAGGAGATTCTCCTTCACAGACCTCAGGAGGAACCAGCCTGTTCTTGGTCTCAGACACCCAGCCTCCAGAACTGTGAGGCAATAAGGGTCAGTGGTTCAAGCCAGCCAATTTGTGGTACCATCAGCCCGTATCCTCAGATGTGGAATCCACAGATATGGAGGGCCAACTCTGGAACTTGAGCAATCCCCTGCAGATACCGAGGGATGACTGTACTTTATCACAGCAGCCCTAGGAAACTAATCCACCACCTCTTGATGGAGAATAATCAACATCATATTGTAGGAAGAGCTTGCAGAACGGGGTGGTTAGGACTGTGGCCATCTTTGGAAATTCCAACCTGCCACAGCCCATCCCCTGGCCAACAAAAATTCACCTCCCTCCCATACGCAAAATACACTAGTCCCCTCCTGCAAACCACCAAGTCTCATCCCATTACAGCACCAGCTTAAAGTCCAGGATCTTATCATATAAATCAGGTCCAGATGGAGTTGAGACTTCTGGAGTTCAGTCAAGGAGCACAGCTCCTCTGGATCTGAAGTGTCGTCAATTAAATAAACCAGTTATCTACCTGCCCCCACGGGACACAGGCAACGGGGGGACAGGTCATTAACATCTTCTCCTTTTTGTCATCCCCATTCTTTGAAGAGCCTGAAACTATCAACTCTAAAACTCCATCAAATGTCTCTCTCACATTGTATTCTTCCCTCATTTCCTCCCTCTATATAGAGCTAGATGATCTCAGAGTTGGAAAGGGATTTAAAGTTTAAGCTGACCCTGCACACAACCTGGACAAATCTCACTCTAGACATGATGTTGGGCTAAGAAAGTCAGACTCTGAAAACTAGATACCGTATGATTCCACTTATGGGAAGCTCAAAACTGGCAAACTAATCTGACACCTCAGATTAGTCAGACCTTAGAGGTCAGAATAATGGTTACCTCTGGGGGATGGTTTGATGGCGAGAGGTCATGAGGTATCCCTCTAGGCTTGACCTGGTTGTAAATATGTAAAAATTCATCTTAAGATTTTGCATTTATGTAAGTTATACTTGGTTTTTTAACAAGAAGTTTAAGTTAGTTCTGTGGTTCCCATACTTAAGGATTTCATAAACCAATCAAACTCCATACTTCCTTCCCCACCTCCCAATTAGAAGAAATAATTTTCTAAAATGACTATGGATTAATGTTATAACTAGGAAAAAGCCAAATGCTTTCTTCTTGGGTTTAAAAAAGTACGACTGATTTTGAAACTATGCTCCTTAAACCCCACAAGGGAGAGCTAAACAATTGCCATGGTCACTCCAAAGGGCTGTTTAATTGTCCCTGCTTTCCTTCCCCACCCCTTTCTGCTTTCAGGCTCTGTCCCTGTGCACATGGGCCTCTAAGAAACAGGTGAGAGACAGACCCCTCTTTATTTGAGGGCTTCTATTACATTAATAAGAATGAGAAATGCCAAAGCAGGACTTTGTAAAAATTGTGGTATATTTTAGATGTTTTACTTTTACATACATGTGGTGACCGATATCCTATGTATGGAAGACTCCATACACTGCAGAGCATACCTCTGAGATTGTGGGGTATTTTCTGCATCTTTCCCCAAGGAGTCATTTCTAGCCGAAGAAACACACACCTGCCCCTCCCAACACACACCACACACCACACACACACCACACACCACACACTTCCATGTACGCACACACAGGTTTCAGCCAGGTGAGATGTTGTCAGTATCTCCCAGTTTCTCGTGGTCCCTCCAGCCTGTTGAGCTCCCAACAGCCTGCAGCTTTCCAAACAAAAATCCGACAACCTCATCCGCAGGGACAAGACTGGATCCAAAGCTAAACTATTCATTCAAAAAGTGAACATTTTTATAGATAAGGATTTTTGTTTGTTTGTTTTTGTTTTAATGATTTGACCATAAGTGCTGGTCCTATTGTAGCAAAAAATCCAGGAGGGACCTCTGATTCTCAGATCCCTGGGTTCTGCAAGTAGTTGTTGTTTGTCAGAAACTGGACTCTGGGGACTTCCCTGGTGGTCCAGTGGTTAAGAATACACCTTCCAATGTAGGGGACGTGGATTCGATCCCTGGCCGGGGACCTGAGATCCTATATGCAGCGGGGCAACTAAGCCCATGACGCACCGCAACTAAGACCCGATACAGCCAAATAAAATAAATAAATAAATAAATATTAAAAAAAAAGAAACTGGACTTTGAGTCTAACATCCTTGGATTGGAGAAGCAGCCCAAGGAGAGCTCAAGGTTAAATCTGCATTAGCGGTGAGCTTCTGAAGAGAGCTTGCCCACAGAGAAAGGAGCAGTGCTGCAGAATGCAGGCCCCAGGAAAAAGCCTGGGGAAGGGTGGCTTCAAAGCTCCTGGGTTTCCTATCTCTTCAAAACTTCAGATTGGCAGAAAGAAGAAGTCTCCGCTCGTCCTAAAAAAAAAAAAAAAAAATACCAAAGACTTTTGGGGGCAGGGAGCAAGTCACACAGAAATCCTACCTCCCTTGGAGATTTCTGAATGTTCAATTTGGCATTATCTTGATTTGTAAGTGAGGAAAGTACAGGAAATATCCATGAGGACAGTACTTATTCATTTCATTATTACTATTATAACTCACAGAGTACCCACTATAAACCAGACATGTCTAAGCATATTACACTCATTCAATCCTCCCAACAACCCTCAGAGGTAGGCATTATTAACAAGTTTTAGAGCTGGGGAAACTGAAGCATAGAGTACATGGTTGATGTTATGGACTGAATTGTGTCCCCCCAAATTCATATGCTGAAGCCGTAACCCCCAATTTGACTAGACTTGACGATGGAGCCTTTAAGGAGGTCCTTAAGGTTAAATGAGGTCATAAGGGTGGGGCCCTAATCCAATACAACTTGTGTTTATATAAGAAGAGGCAGAGACACCAGGAATACACATGCATAGAGAAAATGCCATTAGGACAGCAAGAAGGTGGCTGTCTGCAAGCCAAGGAGAGAGCCCTCGCCAGAAACCAACCCTGCCAGCACCTTGAGCCTGGACTTCCAGCCTCCAGCACTGTGAACAAATAAATTTCTGTAGTTTAAGTCACCTAGTCTGTAGTATTCTGTTGTGGAAGCCCTAGTGAACAGTGCAAGTGACTTGCCCAAGATCTTTTGCCTGGTAAATGGAAGAACTGAGATTTGAATCCAGACTGTATTGACACCTGAGTCCATGCTTTTCATGGCTATTGTACAGTGTCTATTGCCCTGAGAAAGGAGAGAGTAGGAGAGTCCCATTGGAGAGCATGACGGTGACCACAGGAACTGCCAGCACGCATAAGCATTTACTCTGCACCAGCCCACCTCGCTAAGTGCTTTGCATGGATTATCCATTTAATACCAACAACAATCCTGTGAGGTTATTGCTATTATCCTCCCCCCCCCCCATTTCACTAAGGCCTTAGGAGGAATTCAGTGGGGGCAAACTCACTCCAGAGCCAGCTGAGAACACTATGCTATACCACAATTAATTATAACTATTAGAGATCATTTTGTTATGGTCAGCTTCACCACCTGGCCAAAAACTATTCAACTGGATTTCCCAAGTATGAGAACACAGTTGAGCCAAGTGAGAATTGTGAGCCAATGAGGAAGGTGTCCGCACTGAGATAGCACAGTGTTGAAGACAAAGGGCCAGTGGAGAGGCAGCTCTGCCCTGATGGGCAGGATAGGGTAGGAAGGAGCACTGTCAGAGGGGCATACCCATCCAGGACTGCTCCAGCAGGGCCACAGGACCACTGTTTCCTCCTTCTCTCTTTGAATAAGCAATGGCTAATGGGGACTCAGCAGCAGTCAGGTTGGGGTCAAAGAGGGGTTGCTCACATTGCCTCTGTCTCCAGCCACACCCTCTACATCACCCCAAATAGGCCTCCCTTCCTTTTTTAGGCACTCAATTTCATCAGTCCCATGGATGGGTTAGGAAGGACTGACATAAATCATCTCCATTCTGCTGGCACAGCATTTTCCAAAGGGCAAGATGTGTCTCGCAGGTGGGCACCCCTGAGACAGGTAGACCCTTTTCAAATCTTTCTCAACCTTGTGACTATGTCAAGGAAAAGGCTTGGTGCTAATATGTCTTTCATAATGCCTCTCATATTTGCTCATACTTGAACAAAGAGAGACCAGACTTCAGACCCAGAGCCTTCCATGGGCAGCAGTGTCTGCTTGGTAAATCCAAATTACACATACAGGGTCCCACATCTTACGGATGCCCTGTTCACTTTTTAATTCTTTTACTTTCTATGTTGCCTTTTGGAAGGTTTCTGTTGCTGTGTCTCCAAGTTCACTACTTTCTTTCATGATGTCTAATCTGCAATTAAGTCCATATAGTATAATTTTCATCTCAGACATGTACTTTTCATGTTGAGAAGTTCGATGTAGGTCTTTTTTTATATCTTCCTGTCTCTTCTTAACTTCTTGAACATGTGGAGTACAGCTATAGTAACTATTTAATTTGTCCTTTTTTTTTTTTTTTTTTTTGGCCGTACTGCGCAGCTTGTGGGATCTTAGTTCCCCAACCAGGGATTTAACCCAGGCCCTCGGCACTGAGACTGCAGAGTCCTAACCGCTTGACCGCCAGGGAATTCCCTGATTTATCTCCTAATTCAAACATCTATGTCAGCTCTTGGTAAGTTTAGATTGATTTTTCTTCTCATTATGCATCCTACTTTCCTGTTTCTCTGTTAGATTCTGGACATTGTGAACTTGATGTTTTTGGGTACTGGATATTTCTGTCTTTTTTTACAATGATTCTTAATCTTTGTTTTAGGCTGTAGTTAAATTATTCAGAAACAGTTTCTTTCAGGTCTTAACTTTTAAGATTTTTAGGCAAGACCCAAGCAGTGTTTAGTCTAGGACTAATTATTCTCCACTACTGAGGCAAAACCTCACTGTACTATGAATTACGAAGTTTTCCAGTTCAGCTGGTGGAAAACACTATTCCTGGCCATGCGTGAGGGCCAGGTGCTATTCTCCCCTCAGCCTCGAGTCGTTTCCTCACACATGTATTCTGCCTGATACTTGAAGAGACCTCTGCAGACTTTCAGAGTTGTGTGTGCAGCTCCCACTTCTCCAGCACTCTGTACTGTAAGATCTTGCCACTGTGATGTCCCCAGACTTTCAGCTCTATCTGTCTCCTCAATGAAGGGCGCCCCTGGGCTCTGCCTGGGTTCTACCACCATGCGCCACAGGCTGGAAGTTCTCTAAAGACAGTAAGCTGAGGTGATCATAGGGCTACACCTGTTTGTTTCCTCTCTTAGCAACCATTGGCCTTCCTTGCTTGATTTCCATTATCTTGAAAACAGCTGTATTTTAAAATTTCAAGTGGCAAGGTAAATCCATTCCCTGTCACTTCATCTTGGCTGGAAGTAGAAGTCTTAACTCTGTTTTTTTTGAAGTATAGTTGATTTACAATGTTGTGCCAGTCTCTGCTGTACAGCAAAGTGACTCAGTTATACTCCTGTTAATTCGTTCATTAGATTTTATAATTTTCTTCACATAGGTCCTATGACTTCTCATTAAATTTGTGTCTCAGTAGATTATTTTTATTGCTATTGTAACTATTTCCTCCCATCTCCATTTCTATGTATTTATTTCTACAGTGGAGAAAAAACTATTGATTTTTGTATATGTAACATTTGTCCTGAAATTGAAATATGCATTGGTCATAAATTTATTCAGCAGTGAGGAACAGGAAGATGAGAGGTAGGCATCTAGTGCTGGTGCAGCTGCTCAGCAATGCCAAAAGGAATGCAAGCTCTTCTCCACTCTCCTCAGCACATTGACTTTGTCCTCATGCTTGTTACTTCATGGCACAGACGGCTGCTAAAACTCCAGGCCTCACATATGTGATCCAAGCTGGAAGGAAGGTGGAGGGAGTGGCAACTCCCTTACCAGGAAAGCAAAAGATTTCTCAGAATAATTAGATTGTGTCTTATTAGCCAGAACTATAACATTTGACCACCTGTAGCAGCAAGTTGGTCTGGGGAAGCAAATGTTTAGCTGGAAATTTTACCTCTAATTCACCAAAAAAATCAGGGTTTGGTTGGTTATGAAGAAGAGAATTGATATTGGACAGGTAACTAACATGTCTACAAGCTACTCTTGCATTCTTAGAATAAACACTGCCGGCTCATAGTGAATTATTCTTTTAAATACCTTGCCAGATTCTATTTGACAATGTTTCTTGTGATTTTGTTTAAGGCTATTGCAATACTCAGGACTAAAGACCTGAACTAAAGTAGTGGAAATGGGAAAAGAAACATTTATTTTCAGAGGCAGCATCAAGGCCCTATGATCAGACCTGATTAACTGCACATAGATTAAATGCTAGAAGAAACAAAATAAGAGCAGAAATAGAAAGTACTACATAAATTTTAAAAGGGAATAATTACCAGTGGTATTAAATGTTCATTAAACACAAAAGCTGAAATATTTGTGAAACTTTGTCTGAATTTCAGATTTTTCTTAATTTGGAATGTCCTAATTAGGTACTTAGTATTGTTACCATCACATAGAAAAAAATTATACCAATCTTTAACTCTTGACTTTTATTAAACTATTATTGCAATAATAGTACTGTGGCCTTTTTTAAGTTTTTATCTTTCAGATACATACTGAAAATATTTATAGACGAAATTAGATATTTAGTATTTGCTTCAAAATAACACAGGAGTTATACAGGGAAAAGAGGATAGAAATAAAGACAAAGATTGGCATAAGTTGATAATTATTGAAGATGGGCATTGGGTAGATGGGACTCATTGTACTATTCTGTCTTCTTTTGAATATGTTTGGAATTTCCTATAATAGAAAAATTTTTAATGTTTGTGGAATGGAAGCATGTATGTGTATATTTGTGTATATATAAATGTATAAATACAAATATTTGTTTTAAATGATAAATTGTTGAGTAGGGATTCTATTCCACATTTCCTTTTTTAAAAGGGAACTGTGCATAGTCAGTATTCATGGGAGGACAGTTCTGCTACTTCCTGAACTTGGTCCTAAGCAGCCCGGGTAGAGCCTATACCCACCCTCCAGCAGCCACTGCCCCCTTCCTCATCACCGTCCTTAGCTTCGGAGTCTACAACCCCAAACAGTTCCTGAGTCCAGCTCTAGATTTTGTCAAATTCATAAAAACATTCAAAGTAACAATGACTGCATTTACGTATGCTGCCAGCATTCTTAAAGCCAAAATGCTTCAAAGATTCAACAGTCATACACATTTAAAATACATAGAAAAATAACAGAATTTATACAAAGTAGATTTTTACAAAACAAGTACATTACAAGAAATACATCTTATATCCAAGCACAAAAATGTGGAAATATACATGGACGTAGAAGTTTAAGAAAAAACATTTATTTTTAAATGCTGAGTGGGAAGGCATAGACTGAGTTCTGGTTTACTGGTGTAACTCTGAAGAGAACTTCAATTTGCTAGTAGAAATTTTCACTCCATTATCAAGCTTCTGAACAGTTCCTGAAGGAATTAGACAGCTGTTCCTCTTTCCAAATTCTGTTTAATTTCAGCTGTATATTTCCCATAGAATCTTTCTGCCTTCTTGTTGAATTTGGCATTCCTTTCGTTAATGTAGTCAATATCTGCATCATCATTATAGGGACGTCTCCGACTATATTTGTCTCGTTTTTCAATTCTGGGAGAAGAAAATAATTTATAAAATTCAAACTTGCCTTCTTTTTTGATCTTAATAAAACACGGCCAAATAGAATAGAATCAGTACACTTAACACTAGCACTTTGGGAAGGGGCGGGGGGAAGCCCAGTTTCATCAAGATGAAGTTGAAACTGCCAATTAACAGCACAACCCTGGGTATGAACCATGAAATTTAGTAAATACAAACTCATCTTTAGAATGTTTCTAGAAGAGCAGTGATACACTGCTAGGAACTGGACACATGAAGTATCACTTAACAGAAAATGATTACAACAGTAATTATATTAATAATAACCCCAACTAATATGAACAGAGTACACAGTATATACTAGACACTATTCTTAATTCTTAAGTGTATTAGTTCCTATAATATAAAATCATTTTGCTCTGCCTGATCAGCATCAGGAAACACACTCCTATCAGTATTAAGAAACACAAACATACAAAGATAAATTTACTAGAACATTTGTACTTCTTCAAATCAAAGAGTGGAATGGTTGTTAAAGTAAAAACAAGAATAATTTCTTAAAGAAGAATAATTTTCTTTATAATTTTCAATTATAACAACTCAATTCCATCAATATTTTGCATCTTCATTCCAAATCATAGGGACTCGACCCATCCTTACTGTCTGTCCCCAAAACCACTAGAGATGCTAGGTCAGAAATTAGGAAGTATAATATCTGTCTTCTCAATTCATTCTAAGCATATTATGTCCATTTTGTCATTAAACGTTTAAAATTTCAGGCTGTTACACGGAGTACTCACTGTTTTTCCAGGTCTACGACCATCCTATCAATTTCCTCTGTGGAAGGCACATGTGTCCCATGAAGAAGACTGTTGGATGTTGGGTAAAACTCTTCTTCACTGGAAAGATGGCAACAGGGACTTGGAGTAACACTGCAAGTGCTCCACATTTTCAAACTAAACTACCATTCACGATGAGAGAGAAAATACATACATATCTTTATACTATGGGATCCTACCTTACCTTTTAAAAAAAAACAACACAGAATTGGAAGGGACAGAAGTAAGAAATCACTTACTCCAACACCTTCATTCTACAGATGAAAGAGCCCAGGGCCAGAGGTTAAAGGACTTGCTTCTAGGCTCAGGATATTTCTCTTTCCACTACAGCAGGCCAACAAACTGCAGCATGTTTCTATAAACAGTTTTACTGGGACACAGTCCATTTGTTTATATCTCCTCTACAGGCTGCTGCTGCTTTCACATCACAAGGACAGAGTGGAGTAGCTATGACAGAGACCACATAGCCCACAAAGCCTAAAATATTTACTATCTGGTCCTTTACAGCAGAAGTTCACCCATCCTGGCACTAAAGCATTGTGTCCCAAAATATCTGAATAACTATGATAATCTGGGTATTAAACTCTCAACACCCAGTCATAGAATGCCCAGCTAGAAAGATAACCAGGTGGTTAGCTTAACTGCTGTGGATGAGCAATAAATAGTGTCATCACGACCAGAAACTATTCTTAAACAGCTGTTGATAACCCATACCCAAGCACTGCAGTCTGTTTGTATTTATGTATGTACGTTTATATACATGCACAAGTACATCAATATCACTTCAGAAGGGTTTCCCTGGTGGCGCAGTGGTTAAGAATCCGCCTGCCAAGGCAGGGGACACGGGTTTGAGCCCTGGTCCAGGAAGATCCCACATGCCGTGGAGCAACTGAGTCTGTGCGCCACAACTACTGAGCCTGTGCTCTAGAACCCACAAGCCACAACTACTGAGCCCATGTGCTACAACTACTGAAGCCTGCGCGCCTAGAGCCTGTGCTCCGCAACAAGAGAAGCCACCGCAATGAGAAGCCTGTGCACTGCAATGAAGTGTAGCCCCCGCTCGCCACAACTAGAGAAAGCCCGCGCACAGCAACAAAGACCCAACGCAGCCAAAAATAATAAAATAAATAAATAAATTTATAAATAAATAAATAAAGTGTAATGTTTAAAAAAAAAAATCACTTCAGGATGAAAAAGGACTGGAATTAGTCCTGTCAACTTACTGCTTTTCTCTCAGTCTCTCATATGTTTCCATGTCCGGTTTGATCTGTTTGGTCAGCCGATGGTACTGGCGAAGCTGGGCAGCAGCATAATCTAAAAATAAAATGAGAATCAGAAATGATATATTTCCTTGTTTGGTCATTACTATTCAGAGAAAAATCAAAATTATTATTAGCAATATACGCACTAATCTAAGCAGAGCCTCTATCCTGAAGATGCTGATAATACAGGCTTTAATTCTAGCACAATGAGTAAAGGGATCCAGCTGCCTCAAGCACAGCCTTTTTTACTTCTGCCCTATGAGATATATTTGTATTTTTCTTGGGAGTAAGCCTCTTGGAGAATATTCCATGAAGCGGTATATCCTTTCTCAAAACCAGAAACACTGAAGGCAACGCTTATCTCACAGGCTCATTCAATAAAGTAAAGGTGAGTTTTACCTGAAAATCCCAGGTCGGGATTTTTCCTCCTCTTTTTCCTCTCCCATCTTTCTGCATCTTCTGCACTGATCTCTAGCAACTTCACTTTCTCGTAGTCTTCCCCTCTTGCTGCACATTCCTGAAAAAGAAAGGAAAAAAAGCTAATGCCTGCCCATATGATTCAAGCAATTATTTGACCGATTTTAAATAAAGATATCAAGCAATACATTAAAAATAATGATTAATATTTGAAGGAAATTTGATAATCTGCTATGGTATATAAGAAGTGAGTACAGGGGACTTCCCTGGTGGCGCAGTGGTTGAGAATCTGCCTGCCAATGCAGGGGACACGGGTTCGAGCCCTGGTCTGGGAAGATCCCACATGCCGCGGAGCAGCTGGGCCCGTGAGCCATAATTACTGAGCCTGCGCGTCTGGAGCCTGTGCTCCACAACAAGAGAGGCCGCGATAGTGAGAGGCCCGCGCACTGCGATGAAGAGTGGTCCCCGCTTGCCACAACTAGAGAAAGCCCTCGCACAGAAACGAAGACCCAACACAGCCATAAATAAATAAATAAATATTAAAAAAAAAAAAAAAAAGAAGTGAGTACATCAATCTAAAAAATAATACTTATTCAACATTTATCAGGTGTCAGACCCTCTTTTAAATGTTTTACATGCATTGACTCATTTAATTCATAATTAACTCAAATAATTATTACAGGCCCCATTTTACAGATGAGAAAACATAGGCACAGAGAGGTTAAATTACTCACCCAAAGCTTGGCAGCTGGTAAAAAACATTTTTTACTGTCTTAATACTATAAAAAGATCGAATAAACCACTTATGAAAATAGCGGAGTAGTTCCTAACCTTTTTCTTTTCTTCTTCTTGTAGTTCCCATTCCAAACGAGCTTTTTTGGCTTCCCAATTTGCAGGTAACTTAAGTCTTTTATCTTCTTCAACAACTTCCTGGTGATTTAATTTACGAGCTTCATTCTAAAACCATAAACGCAAAAAGGCTATCGGCTGAAACATGAAAATAAATCCAAACGAGTATTTCCCTCTTTGAGGAAGGTCAAGTAAGACACGTTAACAAGGGGACTCCATTTTACCCTAAAAGCAAGAGAACCATCAGAGGATTTTAAGCAAGGAAACGGCCTAATTAGGTCTGCATTTGTATACAGTCAAGAAATGTGTTGAGCTGCACTGGTTTGCTGTGCCAAAGGCCTGGGCGTTAATGTCTCACATTATGAGAAGGATATTCTACTTTCAATTGTCTTTTAATCCTGACTGATGCAAAGATGAAGCCTCAGTTTGGGGCTGGGGGCTTTAATACCTATCATAATATCTCTAACCTTTCCCAAGTCCCCCCTCCTCTTTAGATATTTTAGCAGTTTACATCATGTCAAATGAAAGGCATTTTCCATTTAAATTACTGTATGTAGAGTCTGTTTTTAAATAATTGCATAAAACAAAATGAGTATACCATCTTAAGGACAACTTAAGTTAGATGTTTCTTGGGTTACAGGCTGGTGGCCGTTAGTCCAGGAAGACATGTCCAACCCCATGTTCTTTACACAGTCCCTCCAAGTAAATATATGTGTGTTGAATTCTTTATTAAATTCTTCTGGGTAAAGAGAAAAACCCAGAACATTTCTCTCAACAACCATCCCTCACATACTCTTGGCTCTGGCAATGCCCTCCAGTTGAAGACACCAAGAACAAATGTGTAGTCAAACAAAGTTGTGTGTATGGCATTGAAGGAAACAGCAAACCATGGGGAACTGGAGGCATTTCAGTGAGATGGTGTTAGGAGGAGCCACTTACAGGATTTGAGTTTGTATCAGGTGACTGGAGGGAAAGGTTCAAGGAAGCATGGTTGTGCCCTGGATTAGGCACTGTCAGAAAGCCGGGGCATTCTATGATTGGGTTATCTTCAGTTTTTATACAGGAAGCAGGATTAATGGAGTGAGGCTAGTGCTGTATTTATCACTGTTGTTAGCAGAAGTGGGTGCTGTGTGGTCATTTCTGTGGTTTGAACAGTTTTGTTTTGTCACACTGCGATAGTCAGAGTGATGTTGGAGTTTTGTGAAACCATGGCCAAGCTATCAGTCAGGCCCCTTTGAGGTGAAACAGCCAAGAGCTGCTTTTTTGTTTCTCAGCTCCAACTGCAGCCAGTTGTTTGCTGGACTCTTATCCTTGATATGAATTCTCTTCCTTTGCATTTGTTCCCTCCGCTTAGATATTTCTTCCTCAAACTTCTTTATTTTTCTGATAACATCTTACTCATCTTTATAGCAGTACTTTAGGTGTCATCTCTTATACGAGGCTCTCCCTGGGGGCCCCCAAACTATACCAATCTCTCCTTCACTGCACTCCCAAGGCACTTTGTTCCTAACTCAAGCATGGCATTTATCACAATATAATTTCTGGCTAGAACGTTGTCTCCTCTACTTAAGAGCAGAGGACTTATCTTACTCATCTAGTTCCCCACCTACTAGCTGAACCACTGACCCTATAGACTTCCCGAGATTTGCTGATTATTTTTGAATGAAGAGGTAACCAGCTCTCTTACTGGACAAGTTTCTTCCAGTCTCTAGCTCCACATATTTCCCTAGGTAAAATGAAGAGTTTACTAGAATCATACAGCACGGAGGCGGTTAGTAACAGAGACCCCCAAACTAGCCCAACTAAGTTAAAACAGATGGGAGTGAAAGAAAGCTTGGTGAAAGCATGTCCATTTCCAAAAGTGACTACAATGTGTTGCCAGGTTGAGAAGCATCGGGACCGAACTTTCATCCAGCTCTGCGGGTTTGTCACACGTGCTGGTGCGGCTTCCTCGTCCCTCCACAAACGCGCACGGGCCTGGCCACATGACAGGTCTCAGGCGACTCACCCGCTTCAGGTGCAGCTCCCGGAATTTGCGCAGTCTCTGTTCGCGCTTCTGGGCGGCCAGCTCCTCGGCCGCCGCAGGGGGCTGCTGTTCCTCCCCGCCGTCTACCGGCACCTGCGGTGGAGGACAGGCTGGAGTTGGGGCCGGTTAGGCTTCTCCCCGGAGAGCCCAGGCGGATTACCCGCGGGTCCCGACAGCCCAGGCCGGGCCCTCACCGCCGACCCAGGCCCCACAGTATCTGCGCCTTCCTGGCCCGGCACACAAGCACCTCCTCCACCTCTCGCCCTTGCCGTCCCTCAGAGCCCTCCCCAACGAAAACCCCTGGAAAGAGCCGGCAGCACTTACCTTCTCTGCTACAGTCACAGCCGCCATCTCAACCTTTCCTCGCCCACTTCCGGCAACAACCCAGAGCACTTCCGCCGGCCTTTGGACTGCAGCGTCAATACAGATTAATAACCTACTATAAGCCCCGCCCCTCCCTGTCAGCCTCAAGAATTTAGGACCAATCCCTGCCCCTTTTGGCAGTGAGACGTTTTCAATTGGGCAGGGCCGTGCGCAGCCGCAAAAGGCCGCAGAGGCGGGGGCCGGAAGGGTGGAGGCTGAGAGAGAAGCGCTAGGGGGTTTCGGTAGAGGGCGGCTAGGTAGGAATGGTGGAGCTGGGAACCTCGTGGAACGTCACCTCAAATGTGTGCTGCACCCTTGAGCGAAAAGTGCTTTCCTTTCAGCGCTTAACCTGTGTCACCTCCTCCGAGGCAGGTCTCCCCTGACTACGTTGTCTCGCGTAGGCCCTTAGTACTGTCGTATGGTACCATTTTCATTCTCTTTAATATATGTAAGATATATTTCTCGTCTGTTCGTTTTCTTTTTCCCCCAACGACGTTGTAAACTGCAGGAGAGCAGGACCCGTCCCATCCTGTTCGTTCTTCCGTGTTCAGCGGTGAAACTGCGCCAGAATTAATAATAGTGCTAAAGTTATTAATATAATTCAGTAAGGTGCTGGATACAAGAGAAATACATGAAAATAATTTTTTTCTTCACTAAAACCATTAATTAGATGTGGAAATGAAAAAGTAATCCCCCAAATGAAAAGATACCTGGGTATAAGATTTAAACAGTAATATGAAGAAAAATATGAAATAATTTAAAGTACAAAGAAATTAAATTTCAGTAGTGATGAAGCATTTTCTGGTTGGAAGACAATAGAAAAATGTAATATCACAAAAGGGTATCTCAAATGAGTATAAATGTAATATTACTCCATCAATCTCAGTGGGTTTTTTTTCTTTTGGAACTGTAAAATATTGTGACAAAAATCTAAAAGTTCAGTGAAACACTATCGGTGAGCCTGTGAAGTGTTACCAGCCAGGGTTCTTGGACTCTTTAATCAATAGAAATTGATGAGGCCAGATGAGGAATTCAAGCAAGGCTTGAATTGGGACTCTTGCTGTAGCAGGAGGGAGTGAAAACAAGTAACAGGTGCCCTTGTTAGCTCCCTGAGGGAGTGGTGGAGATGGGGCACGCTAGCTGGTCCTTTTAAATGGTAGGGGCGGATCCATGGGTTGGGCGGGAGGGTTGGCTTAGGTGGTCTGCCCACCTGATTTGTGGTGCTGTGCGCAGGGATCATGCTGCAGTAAACTGCTTTTGCTCCTGACATCTCAGAAGTGGCAGTTGGGTTTTGGGCCTTTTTGTATTGTGTGGTTCATAATTTGCCCCAACTGCTCATGTACTCAGTTATTTTTAGTCCCTTATTGTTTCCTTGTGGTCCCAGGTCCCAGCCTGTCTCAGTAGGACTGAAAATTGGTACAACCCTTAGGGAGAGCAATTTGGCAATATCTATAAAAATTACAAAGACATCTAATCTTTGACCCAGCTATCTGGGAATTTATCCTACAGGTACAATTGCACAGGCATAAACTGACTTATGTACAAGGTTGTTCATTTCAGTTTTTTGTAAAAGCAAAAAATTGGAAACAACTCAAATGTCTGTCAGTAGAAGACCGGTTAAATACATTATGGTACATTCGGGGGAAGCTGTAAAAAGGAATGGGGCAGGGAATTCTCTGGCGGTCCAGTGGTTAGGACACTGTACTTCCAATGCAGGGGGCATGGGTTCAATCCCTGGTCGGGGATCTAGGATCCCACAAGCCACGCGGCACAGCCAAAATAAATAAATAAATAAATAAGGAATGGGGCAGCTCTGTATACTAATTTGGAAAGTTCTCCAAAGTATACTAAATGAAAAATGCAAGGTACAGAACTGTGTATATGGTTATAGTATGCTATATTTAGGAGGCAATGGGCAGGGTTAGGGTTACTAAGAACATATTTTTGCTTTGCAAGAAGCTAATATAAGTGATAATCTGGGGGGATTTACTATATATATACATATATACTTCGAATCATATAAATATATTTCCAAATCCAAAATTAAAAATTAATTTTTACACAAACAGCCAAGAGTATTTTTGGGGGAAAAAAAACTGAGAAGGAACTTATCTTACTAGGAATTAAAACTTAATAAGAGGCTTCAGTAAAAACACTTGCACAGAAAATGACACATAATCGGAACAAAATAAGGTCATGGGTTTGGTCCCCATATGGGCCACCAAAAAAAAAAAAAAAAAAAGGAACAGAATAGAAAGTTCACAAGTGGATTTAGTGGGAAAGTGATGCTTTCTAGAATAGAAGAGAATAAATGGTCAGGATATCTATTCCCTGACTGGATTATGGGTTGGCTGCATTTCTTGAGTCACATCTTCTGTCTGAAGACTTTCTCCTATCCTATCCTTCATTCTTCTCTTTAGGATTAAGGGTAGCAATGGCTCCCCCTTGTTGCTAGCCCTGGAATGCTTCACTCTTTTGTTGGTTTCTCTTAACCCAGTCTACAATTTTGTAAACAGTCCCTTTATTAAACTCTCCTTAATTACTTGGTTTGAGTATGTAGGGCTTTGACGGATAAAATATTTTTACAAACCGTGTAATTCTGGTTAAGTGATCATACTGAAAATAACGGACATTTCTGTATTCCTAAAGAATAAAAATACGTGTTACGACTGCTCTGTCAAATCATCCATAATATAGAAAAAATATAAGCTTATGACTGCTAGATTTGCTGCTTTCATAGTTGTTAAGAAACTTGTCTCATTTAAATTAACTGCACTAAACAGTTAATTCCACGCTGATTTAATTACATTTATGTAGGCACCACAAAGAAGAAAGTATGAAAAGCTGTAACAGGGGAAACTGACCCTTAAGGTGGTGAAGGTTAGGGTTTCCCTGAAGAAAGACATTTAAGGACATCTTAGGAGGAGGACACACCTAATCCCAACTGGTATATTGGTCATTTGCCATGGGCCAGGCACAAGTCACAAATATTTCACAAATATTGTCGAATTTGTCCTCAAACTACTCTGTGCCATGGGTATTGTCTTATTATTTATTTTTCATAGATGAGGAACCAAAGAATAGACGAGTTAAATAGAGAATGGTTATACAGTTCATTAATGAATGGACAGATATACGAAGAATGGTGTCCTATGCAGAATTTTGAGAAGAAAGTCAAAATCTCACATTAATCCAAGAAATCTTTCTGCATCTCGGAGATGCTTGAGGAAGAGATCCCAAATACCCTCAGTCAATTTGTTCCTTTCTTCATTCAAACCGTTCGGGGCACAGGGAATCCGCTGTGCACAAGACAGAAATAGATCTTGTTCTCTTGGAGCTTCCGTTGTACCGGGCGTTGTACCGCCACGCAAAGATTAAGATAGGATGGTATGATGGTGACTGTAGGCCTACTTTGGTCACTTGATGGGCACAATCTGTGCTCTGGGTTGCTTTCTCACACTTTTGGTGGCGTTTTCTTCCTTTTACCCCTCTTCCGCCAGCAACACGCTCAGACGATTCCGCCGCGCTTCCCTGGTTCTCCACTCAGTGCGCCTGCGCCCAAGCCTGGCCCAATCGGATATAGCCCAAGGCTGTATCGAGGGCGGGATTGGTTCCTCAGCTGGGGAAGCAGAAAGGGGCGGGGCTTTATCCCGAAACCTGTGCTGCTGTTTGACGGAAGTGAGCTGGAGACTCGGAAAAGTTGTTGTCGCAGGAAGTCTGGGGGAAAAACGCTACCGGGTGATGGCGGCAAAGGCTAAGGCAGAGGAGGTGGGTGGGGCTGGTCTTGCCCAGCTGTTGGGAGTGTAGGGGCGTTTGCGGCTAGACGAAGAGGCGGTGCCAGGGAGTCAGAGAGGGGGCCGCAGACACTGTGGGGTCGGGGTCGGCGGTGAGGGCGCCCGGCCTGTCGGGAACCGCGGGGAATCACCTGGGCCGTCCGGGAAGAAGCCGAACCGGCCCCGCCTCCAGCTTGTCCTCCACCGCAGGTGCCGGTGGACGGCGCAGAGGAGCAGCATACCCCTGCGGCGGCCGAGGAGTTGGCTGCCCAGAAGCGCGAACAGAGACTGCGCAAATTCCGGGAGCTGCACCTGAAGCGGGTGAGTCGCCCCAGAAGCCAGCTGAGACCTGTCACGTGGCCAGGCCCGTGCGCGTTTGTGGAGGGACGAGGAAGCCGCACCAGCGCGTGTGACAGACCTGCAGAGCTGCATGAAAGTTCGATACCGGTGGTTCGCAACCTGGCATCACACCGAAGTCACTCTGAGAACTTTTAAAAGCTAGACATGCTTAGGCCTCACTTCCAGGGTGTCTGATTTGATCAGTTTCTAAACACAGACATTGTTATTTTTTTAAGCATCCTCTCCCCGCACCCTCCTCTCAGCTCAAGTGATTCTGTCAAACCTTTCTTTTTATGGAGGGGGATACCGTGGACCAGAAATGGAAAGTAACTTGTCTGTTGTCACCCAGCAAGTTGGCGTCATTCATCCAGAAACAGCCCCTCCCCTAATGGCCTCTAGTGTGCTATAGCCAACTATCAACGGATGGTGTGGATACAGCGGTAAATATGGTAAGGCTTCTGCCCAGTTATGGAGGCAGATCCGTAACCAATAACTACTTCACGACTTGGTAAATGGTATGTTAGAGGAAGGAACAAAGTGCCTCAGAAGTGCGGAGAAGAAGACTGACAACTAGAGACATTATTGTAAAAAAAAAGGAGGCCAGATGATATGTGAAGAAGCAATGATATAATTCAAACATCCCCCTTTTGCAATCTTTAATGAGTCACTGGATCACAGTAAGTGGCTGTGAACATCACAAAAAGGATAAAATCAGAGATTATATGTCTCCTGATAGAAGTATGTAGCACCAGTTTCATATAAGTAGACTTGCTAAAAATAAATCTAACCTGAATTGGGGACTTCCCTGGTGGTCCAGTGGTAAAGAATCTGCCTTAAAATGCAGGGGATGCGGGTTCAATCCCTGGTCGGGGAACCAAGATCCCACATCCCACATGCCACGGGGCAACTAAGCCTGCGTGCCACAACTACTGAACTTGCGCACCTCAACTACAGCCCGTGTGCCGCAAACTACAGAGCCCCCGCGCTCTGGAACCCACATGCCACAACTAGAGAAGAGAAAACCCACACGCCACAACTAGAGAAGAGAAAACCCACACGACACTAGAGAGAAGCCTGCGCGCCACAACGAAAGATCCTGCATGCTTCAACGAAGATTCCGCGTGCCGCAACTAAGACCCGACACAGCCAAAAATAAAATTAAATAAATAAATAATAAATCTTAAAAAAAAATAAATCTAACCTGAATTGGATGAAGCCACTAGATCTACCGACCAATTTACAGGAAATACAGGGGTCAAAAAATACGTTATGGGACATTATAGGGAGGCAACTAGCAGATACCACTTTGGGAAACAATAGGACAGTCAACACAGTCATTTTCACACTCCTCAAAAAAGCAATGGATAAAAAAGATGGAAAAGGAAACTATACATTAAATAAACCTTAAGAGGTGTACATACATATTGACTAATCGCAACATCTGGGACTCGTCTGAATTCCAATTCAAACAAACTGTAAAAATAATAATGAGGGCTTCCCTGGTGGCGCAGTGGCTGAGAATCTGCCTGCCAGTGCAGGGGACACGGGTTCGAGCCTTGGTCTGGGAAGATCCCACATGCCGCGGAGCAGCTAGGCCTGTGAGCCACAACTACTGAGCCTGCACGTCTGGAGCTTGTGCTCTGCAACGAGAGAGGCTGCACTAGTGAGAGGCCAGGGCACCGCGATGAAGAGTGGCCCCCACTCGCCGCAACTAGAGAAAGCCCTTGCACAGAAACGAAGACCCAACACGGCCAAAAATAAATGAATAAATAAATAAATAATAAAAATAAAGGAATTCCTTTAAAATAATAATAATAATAATGAACACTTATGAGACCATCAGGAAAATGTGAACACTGACAAGATATTTGATAATAAGGAATTATTTGGGGAGTGTGCTGATGGTATTGTGGTTAAAGAGATACTACAATATTATAGGTGGAAAAGAAAACCAGCTAGAAATCAGGAAATTTGGGTTCTTGGCCTAACTCTGCCACTAACTCTGTCACCTAAAACTTTCTGGACTTCATAGATAATAGGAGAATTAGATTGTAGTCCTTCTCATACCACCTTCATGGTTTATACTGTAAGTGTGACCACCTGTCCACTTGCTCAGTGTTTTTATTTTTTTAATGTATTTTATTTTTGGCTGCGTTGGCTGTTCGTTGCTGCACATGGGTTTTCTCTAGTTGTGGCGAGCGGGGGCTACTCTTTGTTGCGGTGTGCAGGCTTCTCATTGCGGTGGTTTCTCTTGTTGCAGAGCATGGGCTCTAGCCACGCGGGCTCTAGAGCGCAGGCTCAGTAGTTGTGGTGCACGGGCTTCGTTGCTCTGCGGCATGTGGGATCTTCCCGGACCAGGGCTCGATCCCGTGTCTCCTGCATTGGCGGGCGGATTCCTAACCACTGTGCCACCAGGGAATGCCCCCTCTGTTTTTAAAGGGAGACTAAAGGAGGTGTTAAAGATAGGTGTTTTTAGAGGTGTTAAAACTGAAACTTTGTCTTCAACCCAATCTGAATTTAAAAAGGAATGAGAAATGGAATCACTTTCTCAGTATGTGACTGTGTCATTCAGTAGTATCTAAAATCATCTCAAGGACCTCTGTACAGTAGAACTCATAGTTTGGGAAATGCTGTTTCAATCCAATCCTAAGCGACTTGCTTACATCACACAGCCAGGGAGTAGTCAAATCAGTATATTTCTCAGGCCTTCTTACTCCCAAACTATTGCTCTTTCCATCTTTATCACATGGTTCCTTGAAGGCAGTAAAATAATACTTAAAGGTATAGGTATTGGTGTTTACCTCTCTTCCCCCTACATGAAATCTCTTCAGTACAAACACACTCGCACACAAACTTCTCCAGTGGCTCCCTTCCTTTCAGGATAAAATCCATCTAAGTCCATTTTCGATGGCCTACCATACAAGAAGATAGATAACATTTATTTGGATTTGTTTCCATACCTCTGCTGACAAACTGTGTCCTGGTGGTAGAATGAAGCTCGAAAATTAAATCACCAGGAAGTTGTGGAGGAAGATAAAAGACTTAAATTACCTGCAAATTGGGAAGCTAAGCTCGTTTGGAATGGGAATTGCAGGAAGAAGAAAAGAAAAAATTAAGTGCACTCCTGCCACCTTCATAAGCTGTGTATTCAAATATTATATTGTGTTTTGTTGAGGTGGTATATTGCATGGTAGTTAAGCATTAAGCATTCCAGCTCTGGTTTCCTCATCTGTACCTTAGAGAGTTGTGAGAATAAAATATGTAAGACATTTACAACACTGCCTGGCACATAATTACAGCCACATAATGGATATTAGGGTAAAAGGTTAAGCTACAGTAACAAAAGCTCCAACAATAAGAAAAGATAAAGCTCACGAGTCTCTCCTGTATCAGTTCCCAGTTGAGCAGCCCGTCACCTGGCCTGATGCAGCTGCAAGGGACGTTGAGAAATGGGCGGCCATGAGCCCAGAAAGGAGGGGAGAAAGGATTTTGATGGACACCTAATGTGTCCCCCACAGCTATTTTTGGTGTCAGTTTTATAGATGTATTATTTCTTACAGATACAGCAGATTCCACAATTTTCTTTGTAAACTGGCCACTTTACTGTCTTGATGGCAGTCTTTAGGCCTTTGATTTGAAAGGAATTAAGGAATTGTATAAGGCAATAAAGCTAATGTTTTTTCCCCTCGTTTTAGGAATGTACAGCAAGAGGGGAAGACTATAAGAAAGTGAAGTTGCTAGAGATCAGTGCAGAAGATGCAGAAAGATGGGAGAGGAAAAAGAGGAGGAAAAACCCCAATCTGGGATTTTCAGGTAAAAATAGCTTTTACTTTATTGAATGGGCCTATTAATAGCTCATTTAACAAGTCTAATAATGCCCCACCCAACATCTAAAATAGTATGGGTTCTTATTTTTTCAGATTATGCTGCTGCCCAATTACACCAGTATCATAGGTTGACAAAGCAGATCAGACCTGACATGGAAACATATGAGAGACTGAGAGAAAAGCAGTAAGTTGATGTGATTTAAAAGCATACATTATGTATGTTACTGGAAGGCCTTGAATTTAAGAGTGCTGATTCTGGAGCTTTGCTTCCTGGCCTCGGGTCCTGGCTCCACCACTTAGTAGCTGTGTCACACAATTTTTCTCTGTTTCCTCATCTGTAAATAGGGAATAACAACAGTGCCCACCTCACAGGGTTATTATCAAGATTAAATAAATTCATACAATGCCCTCAATCAGTGCTTGGCACATAGAAAGCACTGTATATGTATTGGCTATTATTTATCATGATTATTACTGTTGCTATTACCCTTATCCACAGGTAAGGGACACAGTAATACTTTCTTTCATCATGCACGGTAAACAATGCTAAACTGCACTCCTTACCTAATTATGTAAGACAGGTACTGTGCTAAAGATCAAGACTGTTTTAATAGTGATAGTGTAGAGAGTGGAGAGGGCTGTAAATTGTGCCCTCAATTGAGCATGTTACTAAGCTCTCCCACTGTATGAACTTCGTTAATTCCATTAACCTGTGGTCCTCAGCCAACTCATTTGGGCTTTGGAGGTTTTTTTTTGTTTTTGTTTTTTTTTTGGCCACGCAGCATGCAGGATCTTAGTTCCAGATCAGGGATCGAACCCACGCCCCCTGCAGTGGAAGCATGGAGTTTTAACCACTGGACTGCCAGGGAAGTCCCAGGAGTAGATATTTCTTAAATATCTTTTTTTTGGTCTGAATTCTATTTCTTTGCAATCAAATATCTCAAAGTTTTCCACTTTTGACGACTAAACATTGTCCAGTTCTGAAGGTATAGGATCTTTTTTCGTGTTACTCACCACTTCACTCTTTTTCAGTGGAGAGGAGTTCTACCCAACATCTAACAGTCTTCTTCATGGAACACATGTGCCTTCCACAGAGGAAATTGATAGGATGGTCGTAGACTTGGAAAAGCAGTAAGTACTACAAATGCAGCCTAAAGTTTTAGTAGTGATTCATGCTTTATAACAAAATTAACTATATGGTCTTGAAGTGTAGCACCTGGATTGAAGTTAAGGAACATTTGAATTATTAGTATGAAGAATGGTCCCATTCACCACCACTTTTATATGTGTGGGGTTTTTTTTTAACATTTTTATTGGAGTATAATTGCTTTACAATGTGTTAGTTTCTGCTGTATAAAAAAGTGAATCAGCTATATGTATACATATATCCCATATTCCCTCCCTCTTGCGTCTCCCTCCCACCCTTGCTCTCCCACCCTTCTAGGTGGTCACAAAGCATCAAGCTGATCTCCCTGTGCTATGCAGCTGCTTCCCACTAGCTATTTTACATTTGGTAGTGTATATATTTCAGTGCTACTCTCTCACTTCGTCCCAGCTTACCCTCCCCCCACCCCACTCCCCTCCTCAAGTCCATTCTCTACGTGTGTCTTTATTCCTGTCCTGCCCCTAGGTTCATCAGAACCATTTTTTTTTAGATTCCATGTATGTGTATTAGCATGCAGTATTTTTTCTTTCTGACTGACTTCGCTCTGTATGACAAACACTAGGTCCATCCACCTCAAATAACTCAAATTTCGTTTCATTTTATGGCTGAGTAGAATTCCATTGTATATATGTGCCACGTCTTCTTTATCCATTCATCTGTCGATGGATACTTACGTTGCTTATATGTGTTTTGAATGGGGTTATACTAGGCAGAATCTAGAGTACGTGTAAAAATTCTCTCAACGTAATATATCACCACTCATATTTCAGCGTGAACCTGGGTAATTTCCCAAACTTCAGACCAGATCATCTGATGATACTGTTAACTTACAAGATTAAATTCAAGGAGAATGCTCATTGAACATATATCCTTGTAGGATGCTTCCTAAAGATATTGCTTTCAGTCTTAACTATTAAGAACAAAAAGGAGGGACTTCCCTGGTGGCACAGTGGTTAAGAATCCACCTGCCAATGCAGGGGACATGGGTTCGATCCCTGGTCCGAGAAGATCCCACATGCCGCAGAGCAACTAAGCCCGCGAGCCACAACTACTGAAGCCCGTGGTCCTAGAGCCCATGCTCTGCAACAAGAGGAGCCACCGCAATGAGAAGCCCGTGCACCACAATGAAGAGTAGCCCCTGCTCACCGCAACCAGAGAAAAGGCCGCGCACGGCAACAAGGACCCAACACAGCCAAAAATAAATAAATAAATAAATTTATTTTTAAAAAAAGAAAAGGAAAGCAGCTTTGAATTCTGTATATTTGTTTCCGTTACAGAATTGAAAAACGAGACAAATACAGCCGGAGACGTCCTTATAATGATGATGCAGATATTGACTACATTAATGAAAGGAATGCTAAATTCAACATGAAGGCAGAAAGATTCTATGGGAAATATACAGCTGAAATTAAACAAAACTTGGAAAGAGGAACAGCTGTCTAATCTCCTTCAGGAACTGTTCTGACTGCCAAATTGTACCAGTAAATCAGGACTCTTTCCTTTTATAATTTGTAAAGACATGTTTTACAAATCTGTGTATTTTCATACTTATATATTTATTATTCATTTGTTTTAGAAAAATGTCTTGTATTTCTGTGTTTAAAGTGTGTGCTTAATGTGTGCACTCTGCTAGGCTTAAAATCCTTAGATACGAACACAAGTCATCATCGTGCTGAAATCTGTCATACATTTGACTTGACCTGGAGTTGAACTTGGGAGCCTCAGAGGTGAGATGCTAAATTGGCACTAATTCTTCTTATAAGCTATGGTAGGTAGTGAAAGGAAGGCAGTGGTCACTGGAAATTCAACCTAATCCCTCCCTGCTCCAAGAGGTCACAATTAGCAGGTGCTTGCCTGTCCCATGTTCTATCCCATAGCCCAGGTCCATTTATGGGGCAAGCATAGAGGGTGGGAGACTGATTCTCCAATAGCATTTTACAAATATGCCATCCTTCAAAAAGCAAATATCCCTTGGAAGAAGGTAAGTTAAAACACTTGGTGAAAGTATTATTAAAATACACATAATACAATCTTTTTTTTTTAAAGGCTAACTGGAATTCTAACCTTATTTCAACTGTAACTAAAAAATTAGGATATGTGATTTTAGTAGTAATTATGGGAAACAGACGATAGAAAACCTGAAGTCAGGAGTATCCCATGAAAGTGAAGGTTATTTGTGCCATGTTATGTGAATAAAAACATGCCTAGGATTGAGATCAGTATAAGCTGGGCACACTTATTGATCAATGAGTAGGAAGCTCTGATTTAGCTAATGACGGGCTTATAAAGATGGTAATATAAATGCTAATAAAGGTATATTCAATGTACTGTGAATAGGGAAATTTTAACATTGTGGTACAGTCATACAACTATAGAATGAGACAGATCTAACATGAATAGATGCTCTTACCTATATAAAGAGAGGTTTGTACAGGCATAGAAAAAAAATCCAGGATGTGCACCATACTATTTACAGTGATTGCTCCTAGGGAATGGGAACAGAGGTGGTAATTTTACTTATTTTTTAAAATAATTTGACACAGATAACACACCCATGCTGCCCAATCTTATCAAGAGTAGTAACATGCCAGTAGTTTTTTCTTCTCCTATATTTTCAAAGAAACATTTAATAATACCTTTCTATTAAGGGAAAAGGAGGGGAGGGAAAAATTAATAGGTCTTCAAAGACATCATACTGACTTGGGTTTAAAGGACAAATAAGACTTCCCCAGAGGAGAAAAGCACTCCCAATAGCCAACCAAAAAAAAGATGTCAGTATGATCTGAAGACTACTCTGAAGGTGACTAGGTGGATGGTAAAAGCCACTAATTCAAACAGGCAATACTGTAATAAGCTCAGTATAGGAAAAGTTCATTTTGAAGAGCTGAGGCAAGCATTGGAAACTAGAGTTCAGAAATTGATACTCTTCAGTTAGTAGATGGTAGTTAAAGGCAGAGTGGAGGAAATTAGCAAAAGAGCTTGTAGAGGGAGTAGGCTAAGGATAGAATCCTAACAGTGGGCAAAGGACAGAAAGCCACTGTAGGTAATGGAAGAGGTCAAAGAACAGAAGACAAATGCATGGAAATCTCTGCCTGAATGACAGAAAAATTTGAGAAAGGACTCCATAAAGAAATAGTGAAAAGTGAGCCCTCATAAGAACAAGTTTTATTTTGCTAGGTAAGCTTAATAAGTGCTTCAGCAAAGAAAACCAAAGGACAGCATGCTGTGGTTAGTTCAGTAATCATGGCTTCTCTAGAAAAAAAGCAAAGCATTACACACCTGAACCTACAATCTAGGGCTGTGCTTTCCAAAATGGTAGCCACCCACCGTTATGTGACTAGTGATCATCTGAAATGTGACTAGGGCAAATTGAGGTGTGCTTTAAGTGTAACATACACACTGAATCACACCACCTACCCAAAAAAAGTAAAATATCACTTTTCTACATTATATGTTTAACTATTTTAACATCTACTGGGGTAAAAAACGAATTCACCTTTTTACTTTTCATTGAAGCTCTCCTTTCTATTGGACAGCACTAAATCTAGTCTCTTGGTACAATTTCTCACTGTCAGCGCCTGCTTGCTATATTGTCCACGGGTTATGTAATGACGTGGTATCACACCTGGGCAACTGCATCCCACTTATGTAATGACAGGCAGTCTGGGAATAGGCACGAGTTATCTTCTGTGTTACAAAGCCTAGGAGAGACTGAACCCAGTTGTCCTGGCCACACCCAAACAACAAGGTCAGGTTAGACAAGGACTGACAGGACTTCATGGGGTGATTATGAAAAAAAAAAAAAGGAGAAAGTGTACATTCTTTTCAGGATACTGGGTAGTAAAAAGAAAATGAACTAATAAAGAAAGAAAATAGGCAAGTCTCAAGGCCAAAGGAAAAGACCACTGTAGAAGTGAAATCTCAGAAGTGGCACATATCCATAGTAACTAGCCAAACCTCTTACATAAGGTCATAATCAAAGCAGGTGCTTTTCTGTTACCAGCTAAGTGAAGGTGAAAATGATCTTAGCATTATGTCATCAATTCATGCAGAAGTCTCCCTTACAAGGATATCCTTGAGTTCTATAACTTTACTATAGTAATAGAAATTATATGTCCAGGAATGTATATATCCAAGTCTAAATTTGTACATTTAAATTTTTCATAGGGTCAAATTTAAGAGCAGCTCTTATCCAATACAATGTTCTACCATAGAAGTATTCTATTATCTGCACTTTCCAGTAAGTGGTTACTTAAAATTCAGTTCCTCAGTCATACTAGCCAACTTCTCAAGTGGTCAATAGCCACAGTGGCTGGTGGCTGTCTTAATGAGAAATGCAGGTAAAATACTGGACAGCACAGCTTTAGTTAATACAGTATTACATTCCACTTCAGGATTCTTCACCATCTTTTTGAAGTCAACTTCTACTTACAAATTTAGGACTTAAGCCTGCTCATCTATTATCTGATTTCTGGGTGTTTGTCTTTTCCCAGGTTTTTTGTCTTGCCTCTAATATTCTCCTCATCCTATTCTCTAACTTGTTATCCCTGCCTATTGGAAGTCTATTTCATTATTTCCCAAACTAAAGAGTCTGTTCAAAATTATGGCAAGATTCCAAGGAGTAGAAAAAGAAAAACATTCAAGCAATCAATAGTACCCACCCCCATCACTAAAATAAAACCTCATGCATGTTTCTGGTCTACTACGATTTTTATTTTTTGCTTAGGTTCTAGCAAGACATGTTTTGTTGCTAAAGCCTAGCACATAGGCAAAATAAATTCATTAAGCTGGCATTTTACGTTTAATCCAAACATTTGATCTATTAAGTCAAATTAACACTTGGAGAGACCATCTAAAACTGGCTTAAATCTTCCTAGTTTTGTTATCCACTAGTATGTATTAACAGGCAAAACCACAAAAATCCATAATCAGCTAACGTTTAAACCAACTGCCCAGACCTTTCAGTTAAGTGTAACATTCATCTCTAAATTTTTATGTGCTTAGTTAAGGTCTTTCCCAGCTAGAGTAAGAAGCAATGAAGAATTTCAAATCAATGAATACTTTTTAAAACATAATAAGAAAAAAATGCAACGAAACCTCTGATTTTATAGCCCAATGAGGCATTCTGTTTCAACCCTTCTCTGGCTGAGTTTCCTGCCGTGAAGCTCAATTCTTCCAGGACAACACTATGCCAGTATTCTCTTAAGTCTTAGGCCAAACTTCCCAAATTTTAATGATTATCTACATCAACCGGGAGTACTTTACAAATCAGCTTCTAATTCAGTTCTGGGGTAGATGTGAGATTCAGCATTTCTCACAAACTCTCAGGTAAGATCACTGAGCCCTATGCTGTCAGTCCACGGATTTGGATCTGGGATTAGCAAGGCTTTAAACAAGAGATACCACCTCATTCTTCGTCATTAAATAAAAACCCATTATGTAAAATATACACAATAAAAACAAATGATAAAAACAAATTTATTAACAAAATATATACAACACAAACAGTTCAATTACTGTTTGTCTTAAAAATTTCACTTCTACATAACCAATCCATATTATATAAAACATTTACAAGTATATATACAAGAATGCCACCTGTGCGTAACCTCTGGTCCATTTGTGCTATCTCCTATCTGCAACAGAAATCTAAAATGTTAATATTTAAATATTAAGTATTTACATCTTTCTGTGTTGTCATCTGTAATTGCAACAATTATCACTAAATGGTTCAAAGGAATGGAATAATGCTGGAAACAAACTCGCAAAAAAACAGTGCATTTCAGGCAACCTTAGCTATTGATGTTCTTTTCGACAGGTATCCACAGTCCATATGGACTTTTCTTCATATCTATTTTTGGGGATCCTGAAGAGGTCTCTTCAGCAGTAGCTTTAGCTGATTTCTGAAGCAATGGCTTTGCTACAGAATTCTGTAAGGGAACAAGTTCTTAAGTCAGCTTTCCAAACAAATATTATTATACATATTTAAAATATTTGTTTTTTACAAAATACATTAAATAATTCCATGTAAGACTAGAACTTAAAAAAAGACACCAACCAAATAAATGCAAAGCCACGGACCGCACTTGCAACTTGATTTAATCAAATCAGACATATGCAAGGCACACTGCAATAGTGAAGTATTAAAAATAGTTTTGAAATTTTGTTTATTAAGCCCTTAGCTGATTTTAAAATATTCTGAGACTTGTTTTTTGAATATTTTAACAGTTAAAAAGGATAATGGGAATAGTTAAAAGGAGGACAAAATATTGAGACTGAGAATGTAGATATTAGATAGGAGCCCATTATATTGGTCACTTGTAAGAACCATACAAAAAAAATTTGTTTAATTCTATTTATTTAGTGGCTTAGTAGGCCTCGAATTATCAGCATAAAAACAATGAACCAACAAAAATAAAAACCCACATAACAGAATTATGTTTAAGGCCAGTTTTTGAGTGGCCAATGCTTAGATATACTTACATTAGAGCTAAAAGCTATGCTTTTCTGCTGGGAAGACTTCTTGTTGGGATTTTCTGTTTCATCTTCTATTAACTTATCCGACGGCTAGACAGGTAAGAGAAAGTAAATTTTAAAAAACCATACCCTAATAGGTATAAAAAGCAGCCCAATTGTATTACAAATTCACTTGTAGAGACACAAATCAAGTTGGATGTAACCAAATAGTTAACATCCTAAAATAAACCACATAGTACTCTGTTGAGTTTTCCCCATAACAAAACTGATTCAATGATAGGCTTAAGACACTCTTCCCCATAAAGCAGTATTGTATCCCCCTGATGCAAATTCAAGTAACTTTGAAAGTCAAGTCATACCAGAAAACACCTAGTTTCAAAGAACTATGGCATTTGCCCATCCAGTTGGGCACCTAACCGTCTGAAAAAGCGACTAAGATCTTTTTTGTCCACCACAATACTTAGGCAAACCCACATCTGGGTCTGAATGACAGGAGATAACCCATCTTTCCTATGTTAACTGAGTGTTACCAATTCCTAACTACCTTAAACCTTTAAGCTATGAATTTTATGCTGCACATTTCTGGAGAATTGTAGTAAACTTATCTGCAAGTGAAGCAGGCCTCTTCTTCTGTAATCTCTCAAAACATCTGGAATATATTGCATATATTATGAAAGGGACATCTATATCAGATGCCCCACCATTACAAAGTACACTTTTGTTTAGTTTCATACCTGTCCCAAATTCTAGCATGCACAGGGATCTACCAACAAAAAACTAAGCTTTCAGTGTGTCAACATAAACTTCAAATTAGTTAAACCTCTGATGCTTTTGCCCATGTATCAATTACCAACAGATTTTCTTCATCAATGTCTGGAGACCACATTCATGATTTCTATAAGACAGAAATAAAGCAGATAAACTATACTGTATGTTGAGTACAGAATCTGTGGGAACATAATGCTGCAAATGAGCGCTACAGATAAATACTCCGTAAAAAACTAGCTAGAAAAACGTGGTAACTACATAGAAATCACCAAAGTACCAGCTAAAATTATGAAAGTAATTAGTACTGTGTCAACTGAAAATAAAGTTCATTAGTCTCCCATTTTCACAGGGGGAGACTATCTAGTATTGTCAGATCTGTTATTTTAAATTATATTTAGCTAGCCTTTCCAGGAAGCAGTCTAAGGCAAATCAAATAAAAATGGCTAATCAGATCTTTCTGGTAGTAGTTTTCTGAAGATTTTGTTTGGATAAATCTAAAATACTTACCTCAGACTTTGCACCATTATTCAGTACAGCTGTTCCACGGTTGGTTTCTTTAGATACAGAAACAGTTCTGAGACTAGCTGGCAAGTCAAAGTTGGCTGTTCCTAATGCTTTTGCGGCATTGGCTTTTGCTATTTCTAACAGCTCCATTCGATCTACAAAAGAAACACAAAATGTTCATTTATCCTGTAGTATTTCTCCAGAAAACTCAAAAATCACAAACTATGTTTGTGCTTTTAAACTATTAATATCCAGACGTGTACACGGTACTTCCACATGTAAGATATATTTCTACTGATGGAAAAACAACTCTACTTATTTTGCTGAGAAAAACAAGCATCCCTAAATAACAAGTAAAAACACAGGGTGGGTAAATAACTGACTCCCTGACAATTTCAAGGCTCCACCCAGAACCGCCCTCCACCAAGCCATTTAACGTGCACAGCGTTAATCCCAAGGGGAAAGCATGCCGTCCATTTTAAAACTGGGCGCCCACTACAGTGTAGTTTTAACTATTAACCTACTGGAGTCCTTCCTCTTTCCCCCAACGCCTCGACTCACCCTTCTCACTCAGACGAAATGGGGTTGGGCTCCGCGACCTGGTCCGGGATCGCCCCCTCCAGCCTCTGCGCTCCTCCGGGTAGACGGTGCAGCCGAAGCCGTAGTAACGGCGGTCCCGCGCGAAGGCGTAGGCCCTCCGGTAAGGCGAGCGGCCGCGGGAGCGGGGGCGGCTGAGGGACCGGTAGGACCTCCTGGAGGAGCCGTGGTGCCTCTCCCGGTACCGGCGGCTGCCGGGGCGCGAGCGGCTCCGCGAGTAGGAGCGCGAGTGGCTCCGCGAGTAGGAGCGCGAGTAGCGCCGGTACCTCCTTCGGTGGCGCCTTCGGGAGCGAGACCTCGACCTGCTCCTCCGCCGGGGCGCGCTGCGGCTGCGGCTCCGCGACCACGACCGACTCCAGACGATGGATCGGGACGGAGAGCTCCGGGGAGAGCGGCTCCCGGACGCTGAGGACAGCCGGCTGGACGGGCCCGACCGCGACGACGAGGGGGAGACCTTGTGCGGCGAGCCCGGCCACAGGTCGTTCACGTAGCTGGACATCTCGGACGGTAACTTCCGAGCTTCCTTTTCTTCGACCACCCCTGCCCGAAAATTCAGTTCCTAAAAACAAACGAGAGAAAACAAAACAGAAGTGAAGTCCCGAAGTGAGCCGCGCGGGCAGCCTCAGGCTCAGAAAAAAACGAGCCTCCCGGCCTCCGGAACTCCGGGCTGTGGCGCCGCCTGCTGCCGGCCTTCCCGCCCCGCCACCGTTTCCGTCCACGCCCCGCGGGGCCCACAGGGCCCCGGCTACGCTCGCCTTGAGGTAACCGACCGCAGGGCCACCCCGTCACCAGAAAACCCACCACGGGCCGTCGACGCCTCACTCAAGGAGAGAAAGGCCCAACGGACGCTTTCCTTCTGAAGTTAAGGACGAAGAGAGGCTTTTCGCTGCTTCTCCTGAACGGCGGACTCAACCTCCACCTCCGTCGTCCAACGTCCAAAAGCGAACTGAATGGGGGCGCGGCAGACGTGTCGAAAAGACCAGAAGCTGGCGCCCGGCGCCTGCGCAGAGACGTTGCGTGGTGGGCGTGGCTCCCCTCTCGTCCAACCGCCGCTCCCCTCCTCTCTCCACCCCGAGCCCCACCCTCCGCCTCACCCAATGGCCTCCAGGATGCGCATGCGCGCCCTAGCACGGAAGAGGGGTGGGGGAAGCCGCCGCTCCATCCGGGTAGCAGCCTGTGGCTATTTGGTGTTCTTGGCTGAAACCGGGTGAAAATGAGGTGGCTTCGCGCCGGCTACACGGGACTCTGGGACTGTGCGCCTGGCCTATGTTAACTGGGTCGTTGCCTCCCCTTCGGGCTGTGCCTCCCTGGACCCTTCTTGGCCACTTCCTCCTGACCCGTGTCCGGCCGGCGGGCCGCCTTCCCCGAGACGTCACAGGATGCCTGTCAATGCATTATCTTAGAAAACGTTTTTCACTCCCGTGTTTTGGCTAGGAAAAGTCAGAAAGGTGGAGACAGAATGCAAAGGGCACTCATAGCTGACCTTTAAGTTAGTCTAAAGGTTCAGAATGACGTCTGAGATGTCTATTCTGAGGACAGTGTTCTTGGTGCTAAGGATTAAACAATGGTGACTGTTTTATTTCCAGGGATTTATAAGTAGGATACATTTTAGACATATTTATTGTTGTTAATAAAGCATGACAATTGCCTTGAAATAATTTTTCATCGAATGAACTAACCACTTATGTAAGGAGAATTAGTCCTATGAGCTGCTTTGCAAGTCAATGCCGCTTTGCAGGCATTTTTACAAAAGCTACTTTCTTGGGAGGGAGATACGAAATCACTTATCCTGGATCATATAGGGTGGGCCTAATCTAATCACCTGAGAGATTAAAAGCGCGAGAAGAATTCCACATTTTATTGCTGCTTCTGAAATGTGGGGTCTCCACAGGACCCCTGAGAGACGTCTAGGAGCTAAGGATGGCTCCCAGCTGGCAGCACCAAGGAAACAGAGATCTCAGTCCTATGACCTCAGAAGTGAATTCCTCCAACACCTGAAGGAGCAGTGCTGGGGATTCTCCCCTAGGTTTACGAAAAGAATGCACTCGCTGCCCTGCTGACACCTTGACTTTACCTCAGTGAGACGTCTCACCTACAGAACTGTCAGGTAATAAGTTGGGACTGATTTAAGCCACTAAGTCTGTGGCTCTTTGTTACTGAAGCAATAGAAAACGAATACATTCACCAAAATTTTATAGCTTTTTTCCATACACATCTTGTACTTGTCTTGCTAGGTGTATTCTAAAATATTTTGATGGTACTTGTGGCTTGCAAATAGTATCCTTCTGAGGCAGGAGATAGATGAGCCCCAGGCTGAACAGTTTCTCCCCTGTGGACAGAAACTCCATAATAGCAGAAACTCCATAAAAGCAGGATGATGGAGGAGGCTGGGCCCTGCCCAGAAAAGAGATAAAAGACCACGTATTCCTCATTCTTGAAGTCAAGGAGACTTCACCGACTACACATGCACAGAAAGGCTCCTTGGAGATCAAAAAGGGAGGGGGCGCCACCTCATAGCAAGTGATGCCAACTACCCATAGGCCTCTTCACTAGAATCCATCTTGGCTAAGAGACGCACACGCACACAGGGGAGGATAGTGAGAGGTACCAAATACAGACTTAGAACCAGGCAAAGCAAGATGATTGGTCAAAGGAAACCCGGAGGAAATGCCCCATAAAAGTGATTCAGAGTGCCAGGAGGGCAAGACTCTCTCTCTGAGCCTGCATGTGTGTCTATCCGCACGTACTGTAGTCTTTTTCCTCCTAATAAACAGTTTACTTGCTTCACTACTTTCCGTCTCCATGTGGAAATTCATTTCTACACAGCTGATGGGCCAGGGCCTTGTCCCGGGCCACTGGTCCCCTGTGGTCTAGTGGTTAGGATTCGGTGCTCTCACTGCCACTGCCCAACCTCAGTCTCTGGCCGGGAACCGAAATCCTGTTACAAGCCACTGCAGGCCAAGGCCACTGGAGATCACGTTTTGTTAAAGGTTCACTTTGTTTTATGTGTTTTTGAAAGGTACACAACATCTAGTTAGGTGAATAACACCTACCTGAGTGTTTACACCAAGTATGAAAGATTTTGTTATTCGATAGGTAAATTCAACCCATTTACATTTATTGGAGTAACTGCAATATTGATCTTATCTTTTCCATTGTTGCCTATTATTTATTTTATAATACTTTGCTTTTTTCACTTCTTCCCATTTTATTTTGCCAGCCTAATCAAGTATCTCTTTCTTCCTCCTGCTGTTCATTTAGAGGTTCTGCAATGCTTCATCATACCATTAATGCTTTAAGGGTTATCTTTTTAGCGCTGTGAAACATATTTTAACCTGTTCCTCCTCCCCCATATCTCCTTCCATAAATATTTATAGAATGTTTACTGTATTAGATGGTGTAGGATAGGTTAAGAAAAATTTAGTAGTCCTTTCCCCTACCAAAATTAAATTTTTTCATTAATTTTAATGACAGCTAATTTTGTGACAGGTGAGGAAATCCGAAGATATATAAAGTAAAAGCTAATAATCCATTCCCTAGAAGTATGGAATCCTCTAAAAGAGGTCCCCATTCTTCTTCCCCATAACTTAGAAGTAACCAATGTTAACATTTTCAAACTCTTTCAAATATACAAGCATATGGTATTTTTTATGAATATGGGCTCATTCTAAACAAACTGATTTGAAACTTGTTCTTACAGTCAATATCCTTTAAGACAAACCATTTAGATCTAATTTATTTCCAATCAGCTATCTAATATTCCATTGTCTAGAAAAGTCAGAAATTAATCTTTTATCCCTTGTTGCTTATTCATGGACATTCATGTGGTATCCAGTTTTTCCACCACTAAAAACTATGCCTTGGAACCAAAGTCAGAGTCCAAAAACATAAGAACAGTTGCAGAGGGGAGCTCCCCCACTGGCTCTTAATACATGGCTTCAAGGTCAACAGAGCCATGTCCAGTATACAACTTGGAGCAGCTGATTGCAATGAAGACTCCAGCACTACTGGAGGAGTTACCTCCAAAGTACCTGAGATAGTAGCTCAGGAAGTAAGCTTAGCTCTCTCAGATGACAGGATAAGACGAACTTGCAACCATGGAGCTCATCTAGAGAGTGAGAGCTGCAAAGAGGAATTCTGACACAGAAGACATATTCATTGATCTTAGATCAGAGATGAGTTGAGATGAGACATCTCTGTTGTTAGAGCTGCTATAGAATCATTAGCTACAGTCAACCAGTGCAGCATTCAAGGCAGTTAACACAAAGATCAATAAACTCCAGCCTGATGTGACGTTCCTGTCTTCCAAGAGGTCCCAAGGAACTCCTGCCATTGGTTCAAACATCACCCCACGTGGGCTCGCCGCTCCACTGCCTGTGATCACTGAGCCTCACTATAACTAGGCTGTTATTCCTACTGCTCCTTCGGATGACTGTTTCTTGGGTTGGTAGCTCTGGCATGGAAATACCAGGCTTGCAATGCTATTCAGGAGGCACCCCTCAATGTAGCAGCTTGACACAGCTGTTTCCTGCCATGAAGACTTATCACAGGAGGATGTTATCTACAGTATCACCATGGAAGCTGACCACCGTGTCCCCATTGCAGCCACCATCGAGAGGTGTTAGGAAGTCTCCTGTACCATGTCATTTGGCTTTTGGGTGTCTACTCAGAAGCCAGGAGAAGCAAGCAAATAGCACACAAATCCAGATGTGTACCTGTCAATAGCATTCCCAATAACCCACAAAAGTGGTGTCATTACAATATAAGGACTGATCGGTGCCTCTGCCTAACTAAGAATGTGACATTTTTGTCCATGCCTAATGGCCACCTGTATTGCTTGTTTGAGGATTGCTCTACTCTGCACAGCAATATAACTCTTCAGTGCACACCTTTGCTCACTAGAGCGCTGCTCCTCAATCAGACGAGCCGTCTCGGCCATACCCGCCTGAACTTCAGAGGAACCATAACTAACTGTACGTCTGTGGATTATACGACCTGCACAAGGAAGTTGACTTCAGTAAAGGCACAGTCAGAGGCAATGTAATAATGAGAATATCAATGGGTCCAGAATAGAAAAAGGAGAAATACTGCACAAGGCTACACTATTGATTCTGTTAAGAGACTTCCTTTTCAAAGGATATACGTCATGCAATCTACTCTGTGTCCTGCTCCCTCAAGTTTCTCACAGCCTTTACTTGACCATACTCAATTTTTGCAACCTTGGCTCAACAACCAAATAATCACAGATATTATCTCATGAGACTCAGCACTTGTCTTGCCCTATGTAAAGATAAACTATTCTGTCCTCAATCTAACAACAGGTGAGCTTTGCTTCAAGGTACAATGCAATGCAACTGTGATGTTTTACCAATGGAACAGGATCTCATACAGCAATTTGTCTCCCATAGGCAAAGGACCATACATATCAGCCAGTTTGGCCAATAAGACAAATATGCTCCAGGTAGCCAGAACTAGCCATCGCCCCCATGTTCAATAACGATTTCATCAAACCCCATTAATGGATAAACTTTTACTGGGAGACTTCCATCAGGACCTTATAGCAAGCTTTCAGGTGCTGGATACTTTGTATTATGCGATTGGACCTAAATCTGATTTCTCTGGAATGTTCTATGCATCTCATGATGAGTCCACCCACCTGAATATTTTTTAATGACATACTGGGTTACCTGCATTTGCTTTCCTCAACCCACCAGTCTGGCTTGGAGATTTGACCTCTTGGGCAGCCTGGCTTGGTGGGATATTATACATTATAATGCTTGCAACTTTACTAGGAGCCAGAGTCACACTTTAAGCCACTTTAAGTACTGGTACTTTTATTGTTATATGATAAAGTCTCAAAAGTGGGATTTCTGGGTTAAAGTTATTGTGTGATTTAATATATTGCCATATTGCTTTCCAAAAAGCAACAATGTCTTGAGAGAAAGCCTTTCTGATCCCACAGACCAGTTAATTTTCCCCAGTATAGGTTATCCTATTTTCCTGTGCCTCATATTTTTAGCATTTATCACAACTGTAATAACGTTTTAATTCATTTTGTAATGTGTCATTTTCCTGCTAGAATATGAACTACATAAGGACAGGCTTGTTTTTATTGTACCCCAGTATTCCAGACAGTACATGGCATATGGAAGGCACTCAGTTGATGTTTACTGAATAAGCAAATGGCATAGACTCTCAAATAAATCTTGAAGGGCAGGCAGAGGGAAAGGAAGGAAATATTTTATTTTATTTTATTTATTTATTGGCCACACCGCGCGGCTTGCAGGATCTTAGTTCCCCAACCAGGGATCGAACCCAGGCCCACGGCAGTAAAAGCACCAAGTCCTAACCACTGGACCGCCAGGGAATTCTGGAAAAAACCGGAATGTTTTAGACAGGAACAAAGTTCTTAGCAAAATGTTAGAAATAGAATTGCCCATTTTATAATTTGGGGACAGAAAACAAACCAGCTTGGCTAGAGCAACGAGTTTGTGGTGCGGAATTTTGGAAGATCAAGCTGGAGATGTAGAATTGGGGCAGATTATGGGGAACCATGAATGTGAACATCTGCTTATCAAGCAGCAGGGTCCTAGTTTGTCAGGAATACTGAATCTACCTTTCAAAAGCTGACTGAATACACTGAGATGGTAAATAGCTTTACTTGATTGGAAGGAAGAAAACACTTGCAGGATTTGGGGAATAGGGTTCAAAAGGCTTTTAACCCTAACATATGCTCCCCTTAAACAGACACCTAAAACAGTCAGCTATACTATAAAAATGCATAATCTCACACCTTATTATGCGCTATAGAATGCAATGATAAAATACTGCCCATAATGAACACCTTTAGCTTCCTTTCTATAACTTTCAGAATCCTCTGTCCTGAGAACAAAGTCATTCACTAAAGGAATTTTAAACTATTTTTCCTTGACATTCTGTGAAAATGTTTTGATTAAAAGTACAGAAAACAACAGGGCATAGTTGACATCGACAATAGCAGTTTCCATGGGTTACTGGGAATGAAAACCAGACTGGAATAGACTCAAGAAAAAAAAAAAAATAAGAAAAGAGGATGTCAAGATAGTAGGTTTGGGCAAATTAGAGGAGTTTTTTAATTGAGATATAATGTACATAGCAAAACATTCATCCTTTTAAAGTATACAACTCAATGGTTTTTAGTATACTCACAAGGTTGTGTAACCATAACCACTAATTCCAGAACTTTTTCATCCCCCAAAAAGAAACTCCTTACCCATTGGCAACATGCGTCATTCTCCTCAGTCCTTTGCAACCACTGATCTACTTTCTGTCTCTATGGATTTGCCTATTATGGATATTTCATATAAAAGGAATCCTACAACATGTGGTCTTTTGTGTGTGGCTTCCTTCACCTGGCATGTTTTAAGAGTTCAGCCCTGTTGTAGCATGCATCCATACTTCATCCCTTTTTATGGCTAAATGATATTCCACTGTATGCATATACCACACTTTGTTTATCCATTCACTGGTTGATGGACATTTGGGTTGTTTCTATTTTTTGGCTATTATGAATAATGCTGCTGTGAACATCCATGTACAAGTTTTTGTGTGAACAAATGTCTTCGGTTCTCTTGGGTACATTGCTGGAGTGGATTGCTGGGTCATTTGATAACACTATGTTTAACTTTTTGTGGGACTGTCAAACTGTTTTTCACAGTGACGGCACCATTTTATATTCCTACCAGGCAAGTATGAGGTTTCTAATTTCTCTACATCCTTGCCAACACTTTTCCTTTAAAAAAAATTATAATCATCATAGTGGATATAAATTTAGAGAGTTTTGCTGTAAAGAGAAGCAAAGAATTGGGCTGGTGGCTAGAGAGGGTGGTTCTATCAAGGTTTTTTTGTTTGTGTTTTTTATTTTAAGATGGGATATATTATAGCATGTTTGTATACTGATGGTAATAATCTAGTAGAGAGGGGGAAATGGGTTATGTAGGAGAGAGATTGTACAGTTGTGGAGCCATGTTCTTGAGTAGGAGAGAGGGTAGGTCCAGAGGACAAGTGGAAGAGTTGGCCTTACATGGGAGCACAGACAGTTTACCCAATATGGTGGTGCTGTGGTCTGAATGTTTGTGCCCAAGTTCATATATTGAAATCTAATCCCCAAGGTGATTAAATTAGGAGGTGGGGCCCTTGGAGGTGATTAGGTTATGAGGGTGGGGCTTCATGATTGGGATTAGTGCCCTTATAAAAGGAACCCTGGAGAGATTCCTCATCTTTTCTACCATGTGAGGACACAGCAAGAAGTCAGCAGTCTGCAACCCATAAGAAGCCCTTTTCCAGAACCTGACCATATTGGCACCCTGATCTTGAACTTCCAGCTTTCAGAAATGTGAGAAATGAACTTTTGTTTAAGCCCCCCAGTCTGTGGTACTTTGTTATAGCAGCCCGAATGGACTAAAGCAGGTGGGAAGGCAGAGCAGGAGTACAAATGAAGGTAAGATGATAGCTTGGTGGTGAGCACTTGTGGAAATCCCTTTGTGATTTTTACCCCAGTGAAATGAGCAGCTGAGACTGAGGAGGGGGAGGAGATATTAAAGATCTGAAGAGAAAGAAGAAGGTCCAATGTAATCTTTTAGGATGAAATTGACTAGATAGAGTAGGACAGCTAGGCATCACTTGAAGTTAGTGATCATGAGTTCAAAAGAAGACCAGTCAGTACTATTTTTTTCTCCAACATCTGATCTTCTCTTACTATAGAGGTTTTCAGTATTTAAATGAATGAAAAATAAAGTGAGTTAATACTGAGTTTATGTTGCATGCACAAAGAGAAATGCTTTATGCCAGATTTTATTTAAATTAAAGACCACATAAGAGCAAAGAATAGCATACCTTAGTTCAATTTTTCTGATCGAGGTAATTAGATTAAACAAGGATTTCATTTTAGTACATTTATTTCTCTTGAGGATGACGTTGCTCAATAAAGAAGGATTTAAAACTGACAACTAGTTTTGAATCTGTCCATCTACATGTTATTTTCAGAAAAGGAGGAAACTAGAAGTAAACGGTAGCTGTAGGATCTGGTATTCTCTAGAAATTTCTTTCTAAAATTCTGAACTGTACTTGATTATTCATTAATTCATTCAACAAGCATTTTCTCCATATATCCTTTTTTTACCAGTTACAGGAAAAACAAAACTAAATTAAACATGATTCCTAACTCGAAGTACATCAGTGAAAGTGGCGAGTCCTAACCACTGAACCGCCAGGGAATTCTTGAGGCAAATATACTTTTATTTGAGCCAATTCTTTTAGAGAACTTGGTCCTATGTAGCATCACATAAAATTAGCACTGATAATTAGAAAATGTTATGAAATTTGGAAAATAAAAAGCTCAAACATTAATAAGTTTAATACATTATATATAAAGTCTTTCTGGCAGGGCTTCTACTTTTTTTTTAACAGTAAACATGCTCATAAAGACCATTTTGTATATATGTGCCACATCTTCTTTATCCATTCATCTGTCAATGGACACTTAGGTTGCTTCCATGTCCTGGCTATTGTAAATAGAGCTGCAATGAACATTGTGGTACATGACTCTTCTTTTTTTTTTTTTTTTTTTTAAATCTAAGTAAATCTTGAGGCTGATAGACCTGTTTGGGCCTGGTCTTGGGTTTGGGGGAGGGGATTCTAAGTTTAATCCCATGTCGACCCACATAGCATTGAGGTAAACATGACTCTTTTTGAATTATGGTTTTCTCAGGGTATATGCCCAGTAGTGGACATGGGGAGGGGGAAGGGTAAGCTGGGACGAAGTGAGAGAGTGGCATGGACTTATATATACTACCAAATGTGAAATAGATAGCTAGTGGGAAGCAGCCGCATAGCACAGGGAGATCAGCTCGATGCTTTGTGACCACCTAGAGGGGTGGGATAGGGAGGGTGGGAGGGAGACGCAAGAGGGAAGAGATATGGGAACATATGTAAATGTATAGCTGATTCACTATGTTATAAAGCAGAAACTAACACACCATTGTAAAGCAATTATACTCCAATAAAGATGTTTAAAAAAAAAAAAAGACCACTTTGTCGCAACTACAATCATGTGCTTCATGGAATTTTAGCTAGGATACACTATTAGAGTCTTAAGATTTTTATACTTCCCTTTTTGAAGCCCATTTGGTGTTTTTGCAGAATTAACAATCTTGTGAACCTGGTAGTGCTTGTAATTCAGACTTCCATTGAGACCAAGGGCAGAACACACAGCTGGACACTGTGTGGCAGTTTAAATACTCTTCCAAAAGCTAATGCCACAGCTCTGTGCATTGATTGCAAATGCCGCCCAGGGTTACGTTTGTCTTTTCTATTGCTGTTTGTCGTATTTTGTTTAGATAGATGGTCAAAATGAACGCCATTGCTTAAGAAAAGCATAAACACAATTTAGTCACTAAATATGGCTGTATGTAGGTTATTACTGTGGGGAATCTTGGTTTGGCCAAAGTATTATTTTTAATGAAAATCCTGCAGACCAAGGTCCTTTATGTTTCCATAACACTTAAAAAAATGAACAAGCTATCCAATTACCGAGGTTTCACTTGTATCAATGTAGTTGCACATATAAAATTTGATTGTGAATTTATTTTTCCAGGACTTTTAAATTATGAACATTATTTGAATGAAAGAGAACCAATCTATTGATTATTTACAACTGAAATACAATTTTATTTCATAGATATCTTCCCATATAGTACATAAAACAATGAATCTGAAGCCACCCCCAAAACACAGGGTGGGGTGTCTTCCTCATTGTCCTTCACCTTCTGAGATGATACCACTCATAGTGACTGAAATCAGACTAGGTGGCTTAAAACCACAGAGATTTATTTGTTTACAGTTCTGGAGGCTGGAAGTCCAAGATCAAGGTGCTAGAGGGGTTGGTTTTGTGAGACCTCTTCCTAGCTTGCAGATAGTGGCCTTCTCACTGTGTATTCACATGGCCTTTTCTCTGTGCACACCTGTCTCTTCCTCTTCTTATAAGGACACTAGTTCTATTAGATTAGGGCCCTGCTGTTATGACCTCATTTAACCTTAATGACTTCCTTAGAGGCTCTATCTCCAAATATAGTCATAATGGGGGTTAGGGCTACAGGGGGAGGGGTGGGGCACAGAGACACAATTCAGTCCATAACAGTGTTATTAACAAACATTATATAATTTTAATGTGTGATTATTGTCCTCGTACATAAACTTTCTCAGTATTCCTCTGCCTTTCAGATATGCTGCCATCACAAAGACTTGGCTTTGCCACATTGCCAATTTCATTCCAGTTATTTATAATACAGGTATCTCTACTGAGTGCTCAGTGTATTCAAGGAATTATCCCAGATTCTGGAGATATATCCATTAATGAACCATCCCCCGGTAAGTAAATTGTAGTCTGACCAGATCTTTAGAAATTCAGAAAACTGCCACCTTCAAAGATATCTAGGAGTTCAGGAGTCCCAGATTGTGAACCACCTTACCTAACAACCAACTTCCTTGTAAAAAAAAAAAAAAGTATTTTATTGACTAATTAATGTAACCAATATTTATTGAGCGTTAACTTTGAGCCTAAGATACAGCAATAAACAAATTGTATTAAGTGCTTGGCCTCGTGAAACTTGTATTCTAATGGAAGAGACAGACAATAAACAAATTAAGATGTAGAATGTAATGTCAGGTAGTGATATTTTGAATTAAAAAAAAAAGTTAAGGAGAAAGAGGACAACTTGTGGGGGACGGGCTGCAAGCTAAGGTGCGAGGGAATGCCTCTCTGAAGAGATGACATCTGAGCAGAGACTAGAAAGAGTGGAGGAGTGAGCCTGTGGCTGTGCAGAGGAGGAACGTTCCAGGTAAAGGACAGGTGCAACGGTCCTAGGGCAGGAGTGCGGTGTGTTTCAGGGGCTACAAGGAAGCCAGTGTGACAGAGCAGAGTGAGCCGGGGGAAGAGTGGTAAGTGATGAGAGCATGAAGGATCCTGTAGTGTATTTTAGTCTACAAGAAAAGAAGCCATTGAAGCATCTGGAGACCAGAAGAAATAGAAGCTGATTTATATTTTAAAGCCTCTCTGGCTGCTGTGTGGAGAAAAGATGGGAGGAGTGGAGGCCCAATATAGAGCAGAGAGACAACTGCAGTGATTAGAGTGAGAAATGATGCTGGCTTGCACTAAATTGGTAGCACGGAGGTGTTGTGTGTGTGTGTGTGTGTGTGTGTGTGTGTTTTAAGGTAGGCCCAACAGGTATTGCTATCACAATTGATTAGTAATTTTTTTCTCTTTTTGGTCGTGCCGTATGGCATGCGGGATCTTAGTTCCCCAACCAGGAATCGAACCTGTGTCCCCTGCAGTGGAAGCACGAATTCTTAACCACTGGACCGCCAGGAAAGTCCCTGATTACTAATTTTTCTTTTTTTTTTTTTAATGATCACTACTCTTAGGTTCTTTTTTGTTTTTTGGCTGCGCTGGGTCTTCATTGCTGCGCGCAGTGTTTTCTCTAGATGCGGCGAGCGGGGCTACTCTTCGTTGCAGTGCGTGGGCTTCTCACTGCAGTGGCTTCTCTTGTGGAGCACGGGCTCTAGGCGTGCAGGCTTCAGTAGTTGCAGCACGCAGGCTCAGTAGTTGCGGCACGCGGGTTCTAGAGCTCGGGCTTGGTAGTATGGTGCACGGGCTTAGCTGCCCCACGGCATATGGGATCTTCCCAGACCAGGGATGGAACCTGTGTCCCCTGCATTGGCAGATGGATTCTTAACCACTGGACCACCAGGGAAGTCCCCCTGATTAGTAATTTTTAATCATGAAATGTTACATACAAAAAATAACCAACACCTACAATATTCCTGACCAGTACTCCTCAAATCTGTGCATCAGAAACAAGGGAAGTCTGAGAAACTGTCACAGTTAAGAGGAGCCTCAGGAGACATAAAGGTAATGTGCTGTCCTGGATGGGATCCTGGAACAGAAAAAAGACATTAGGTAAAAACTAAGGAAATCTGTATAAACTATGGACTTCAGTAATAATAATGCATCAATATCAGTTCATTAATTATACCAAATGTACCACACTAATGCACAATGTTCATAGGGAAACTGTGTGTGGGGGGAGTAATATGAAACCTTCTATACTATCTGTTCATTTTTTCTGTAAATCCAAGTTAAAAAGGAAAAAAAAACCAACAATGTAACTCATATCCATGTATCCATGGAGATGGCTGGTGGGGACGGATGCACAATGTGAATATACTTAATGCCACAAAACCATATACTTAAAAATGGTTAAAATGATAAATTGTATGTTACATACATTTTATTGCAATAAAAAAAAGATGTTTGACATTTTTGCTTCAGTTTTTTTTTCTGTTCACAAGGTTTAGAATTAGGTGATTTCCTCAGTCATAGTATTATAAGTGACAGAACTGATATCTGAACCCAGATCTGCCTCCAAAGCCCATGCCTTAACCACCCTGCTTTATTGTCCCTCCATTAGTGTCCGTGGAACCCCTCCTCCCCTTGCATTTCACATATATTCCAAGGTCTTACCTCCCCCAGAGAGCTCTTAAGGTTACTAGCTAATATTCATTCATTCAACAAATATGAATTGAGCTTTTCCTAGGTACCAGGAACTATGCCAGTACCTTTTCCATACTCGTGTAATTCTCATCACAGCCCACAGTGAAAGAGATAGTGCTATAGACCTGAGAAAACTGTAGCTTGGAGAGGTTACATCAACTTGTTCAGTATTATAGACCTAGGTGTACCCAAGCCAGGCATTAAACTCAGGTGTGTCTAGCTCTAAAGCCAAAGCTTTTAATGGCCTCCTTGTTCATTGGAGACAAGAGTATTATTTTTATTATTTCTGGTATTGTGTTTACCATGAGGGAAGGTTCACACCTCACATTGTTAGTAGCTTGAGTTGCCCTCATTCTCTAATTGTCTATACCTGTATTTTATGATAGATTCCTCTGGTTATTGATTGTTTCTTCTGTTTATGTCTTTTATCTCTCCCATAAGATCTGAGCTTCATGTACATGGAACTTCTTTTTTACCTCTGTACCGTGGCATCTGAAGCTAGAAGGAAATTGAGTGTTCTCTCCCAAGCCTCTGCCCTTTCAGAAGTTATTTTTCAAATAGGAGGCCACCCAGCTACTCAGGGGAGCCATGACTAGAACCCTGTTTATATCTGCTCAGCTAGGGAGGGCGCATGGTGCCACGGGTCTTCAGTTTAAACACCGGGGAAGGTGAACATCAGGGAATCAATGGTGTGTGAAAAGGTCCATAAGACACCTTTAAATCTCTTTCATTAATCTTTTAATAGAACCATTCTCTTAAAGTTGATCTTCCATGGCCTCCAAATTGCCAAAAGTTTTTTTCTGTTTTTATCCTTTTTATCTTAATGCCTTCTTTCTGAAGCTCTTCTTTCCTTGGCTACCATGGCACTGAACTCCCCTAGTTGTTCTTCTGTGATCACACTTTATTTTCCTTAACTGTTCCTCCTTCCACTTCCTAAAATGTAGGCAATTCCTAAGGCTGTCTTGAACCCTCCCTTTTTTCTTTATTCTTGCATCTACTTCAAGGGTTTCTGAACAATGGATCCCACATCTTTAGCCTTTTCTCCAAGGTCTAGACCTGAGGCTCCAGCTGTTTGAAAAATTCAGCTTGTGCAAAGCTAACTTCAACACCTACTCTCCACACCAAACCTGATCCTCCCTGTAATATTCAGTGCAAAGTCATCCTGTTCTCTCTGTAGGGATCCCATGCTTCCTTAACACCTCTTGCCTACATCTTTACAAAAGTACCTTCAGGGTCTCCAGATCGATAGTCTAATCCTACTTCAGTGTAACCTAGTAACTGATTCCAAAGTATTCGTAAGGTCAGCTCAGATGATTTCCCTCTCCTCTGCAAAGGAACTTTAAGGGGAGTCCATTGCCTACTAACTCAAATTGGGCTTTCAAAAAACCCTTTATGAGCTGGTCTCAACTGGCCTTTCAGGTCAAATTAATCTATCTCATTTTCTTTTGACATGTCTACACTTCTCTAATTCTGTACTTTTTCCTAATACTCTTCCTTTTTCTAGAAAGCCTCCCTCATTTCTGTTAAGACCTGTCAAAAATAAAATCAGATCAAAGTAAAATGTTAAGAGTTTACTGCGCATACAAAAGAAGAGTTCGCAAACTGGTAGACTTCAGATAGAAAGTGGCAAGAAGCTCAGAGGCATGTCCTTACAGGATGGCTTATAACACGAGAATAGGAAGTTGTTCAACCTTTACAATGATCGATTATTACAATAGGGGTTTCTAGACAGTAGGAGATTGGTTAAAAGTGATTATCTTATACTATTTTAGGAAGACAATTTAAATTTCATTTATGATTATCAGAGGCATTTACAAGAAATAACCTAAATTGAATTTCGTTTACATTCATGAAATAAGCTAGATTAAGTTTCCCTTTCATGGCCTAATTGGCTTTGTCTGCTCAGGGGATTTTTTTTTTTTTAATACTTATTTATTTGGCTGCGCTGGGTCTTAGTTGCGGCACTCGGGATCTTCGTTGCCGCATGTGGCATCTTTAGTTGCGGCATACGAACACTTAGTTGTGGCATGTGGGATCTAGTTCCCTGACCAGGGATCGAACCCCTGGCCCCCTGCATCAGGAGTGCAGTCTTAGCCACTGGACCATCAGAGAAGTCCCTGCTCGGGGGATTTTTAAGGCTGGTCTCCACTTTTGGTCATACTCTCAGCAAGTTCTTGTTCCTGTATATGTTCTAGTATAGGGTTACTCTCGGGTACCACTGTTGATGTTGGTAGGATGGATTGGTTCTTTGTTTGTTTGTTTGTTGGACGCACCACGAGGCTTGCAGGATCTCAGTTCCCCGACCAGGGATTGAACTCGGGTCCTGGCAGTGAAAGCGCCAAGTCCTAACCACTGGACCACCAGGGAATTCCTTTCTTTTTTTGGGGGGGGTGGGGTGGGGTGGATTGTGTGCAGTCACTATTACTGACAGTTGTATAGTCATGGTAGACATGGGTGGTTGGATCATTGAGTTCTTCTAGTTGCCTAATCCTGATGGACATTTGATGCGTGAGTAGCTGCTGAAAGGTATTTAAATCTCTTGAGAAGATGCAACACACTAGGGAAATTAATGTGATGACTATGAGAATACCCAAGGACTGAAAAATTCCCTAGGGCAGAGATTCCCAGGAGCCAAGACTTAACTAAAGAAATCAGTGGATGAACCGTGTCACCTATTTGGCGAAAGATGAACATCTGACCTTTAAGATCTTTTAAATTTGGGGTAACAATTCCTGATTTATTAACATGGAAACATTTTTCACCAATGACAATACACGCACCTCCTTGTTGGGCAGTTAGGTGCCTAAGACTCTTCTATTTGTAAGACTTCTGAAGCAAGGCTGGAAACCTTGGTATCTAAGGCTTGGAGAGAATTAGCTGTGTCACTGAAGCTTTTTTTTTTTAAGTTTTAGAGATATATAAAACAGCCTTTTCTAATTTACAGGTGCCAATATGAAGAATTAATGCTCTGACAAAGGAAGGAATCCAGCATTGTGTGTAGTGAGAGGATTTTGGTGCTTCATGGATTTCTCTTATGAACTGCTATCTTATGAATAAATGAATCAAGATTGGTGGTTTCATGTGCAGATATTTTTTTTGTTTCTGACTATTGGGAGTTAATAGCTCTAACCCACAATGACCATTCCAGTTTAGGGGAAGTTCCTGATATAGGGTGGTGTTGCATTGGAAATAAAGCCCCACTCCTCTTAGGGACAGAGTTAAGTTCTGATGGTCTTGGCTTGGGCAATTTGTGGATTGGTTACCCGAGGTTTCTTCAAGAACCATGAGCAAGTAGTGCTTCGATTACTGAATTTAGACAGAAGGAAGAATTCGCCATGGGATTAGGGACTGGAGAACATCCAGTCAGGGAAATTTTATTTTGGTCATAGTATTGGTAATGAATATAGGTAGAGAATCTTTAGAGTTTTGTTAAGAAAGTCTAATCCGAACAGTTTCATTACACTACTGAGGAGTGATAAGTCCCAAAGAGGGACAATCTGTTTGATTACTGAAAATATGAAGTGGAAATTTTTCTTTTATTGGAGGATGAATAGGAAATATAATTGGGAAGAGCTGGTTAGTTAGGCTTTAGGAATGTGTCCATAATCCACTGGGTTGATACCAAACTGTTTTGTAGCAAGATATAACTGTAAGAATACATCAGGTTGTTCATCAATCTGGGTACATATCCAACATTCTACTTAATTAGTCACTCTTGCTATTTTTTTTTGTACAGTGTCAATTAAGAGGTGTTTATACTTAACATTAGTAAAGGCTTAATAGAATTATTAATAATAAAAGCATGTTAATTTTGGCACCAGTGGTCTTGTTCCATTGACTTGGGAAACTTGTCTACATCATGTGGTTGTCTGCTTCTGGGTAAAATTTTTCCCTGGTATCCTTAATTTTAAGTTGGCTGTAGGTTGACAGGTCCGAGAGTCTGAGGGAGTTCTTTTTAGTTGAAAGGTATGAACCCACGGTTCAACACTCTGTAATCTGACTACTATCTGAGAGGTTAAAAGAACCTGATGGGACACCATCAAGGTTCAAGTGCAGCTTTTGGTTGATGTGTTTTCCTGAATACTGTCACTGGGTTCCAAAGTGTGGGGTAGAAAGTCCTCATCAGGTTGAGGGTCTCTAAAGGCCTCTTTGACCTGCTGGAAATAAGCTTCTAATATTGCACTAGAGCCTTACAGTACTTGGTCATATCAGAGTTCACAAGAGCTGGACGAGCATGTGGGGTTCTATCATTAAGGGCATGGGTCACACAGTAATGATTTCATCAGGCGTCAACTTATTTTTTTTTTAACATCTTTATTGGAGTATAATTGCTTTACAATGGTGTGTTAGTTTCTGCTTTATAACAAAGTGAATCAGCTATACCTATACATATATCCCCATATCTCCTCCCTCTTGCGTCTCCCTCCCACCCTCCCTATCCACCCCTCTAGGTGGTCACAAAGCACCGAGCTGATCTCCCTGTGCTATGCGGCTGCTTCCTACTAGCTATCTATATTACATTTGTTAGTATATATAAGTCCATCAGGCGTCAACTTATATTTTCCAAAAGGTGCTGATCTTATTGTCATAAGAGTTAAAGGTAACGCTTTAGGCCGAGGTAATCCTGTGGTCTCAGTTAATTTCGTCAATTTTAATTTTAGAATGCTATTGGTGCATTCAACCTTTCCTGAAGATTGAGGATGACAGGGACAGTGGTAGTGCCATTACGTTTGAATAACCTTGTCTAGTTGTTTTATAACTTGTCCAGTAAAGTGAATCCCTCTATCACTTGAAATTAAGTTTGGGGACTTCCCTGGTGGCGCAGTGGTTAAAAAGCTGCCTGCCAGGGGCTTCCCTGGTGGCGCAGTGGTTGAGAATCTGCCTGCCAATGCAGGGGACACGGGTTCGAGCCCTGGTCTGGGAGGATCCCACATGCCACGGAGCAGCTAGGCCCGTGAGCCACGACTACTGAGCCTGCGCGTCTGGAGCCTGTGCTCCGGAACAAGAGAGGCCGCGATGGTGAGAGGCCCGTGCACCGCGATGAAGAGTGTCCCCCGCTTGCCGCAACTGGAGAAAGCCCTCGCACAGAAACGAAGACCCAACACAGCCAAAAATAAATTAAAAAAAAAAAAAAAAAAATCTGCCTGCCAATGCAGGGGACAGGGGTTCAAGCCCTGGTCCGGGAATTAATTAATTAATTAATCTTTAATCTCGAGGGGTATGATGTCCATTTAAAAACAGGCTATAGATTGTGATTGTATAGTTTTGTCTGCTAATCAGATAATACCGCCCCCACAGGCCTCTCTGGTGGTGCAATGGTTGAGAATCCACCTACCAGTGCAGGGGACACGGGTTCGATCTCTGGTCCGGGAAGATCCCACATACCGCAGAGCAACTAAGCCCGGGAGCCACAATTACTGAGCCTGTGCTCTAGAGCCCGCAAGCCACAACTACTGAAGCCCGCACACCGAGAGCCCATGCTCCACAAGAGAAGCCTGCACACTGCAACAAAGAGTAGCCCCGCTCGCTGCAACTAGAGAAAGCCCGCACACAGCAACGAAGACCCAATGCAGCAAAAAATAAATAAATAAAATTTAAAAAATAAATTAAGTTTGGTATTCCCTGAAGGGGAAAAACATTTTCTAATAATTTCTTTGCTATAGTGGTGGCAACAGCTTTCCAACACGGAAAAGCTTCTACCCATCTAGAAAACAGACATACTATTATTAAGTACATACTGATGGCCCATAGAAGGAGGCAAATGAATGAAATGCAAATGCAAATGTTCAAATGGTCCAGATGGTGAGGGAGCAGTTCTGGAGCCACTATAATGGACTTACCCAGGTTATGTGATTGGCAGGTTAGACATTAATTAGAGATGTTTCACACCATCTTAGAACAGTTACCCCACCAATACTTTTTCATAATTTGAATCATTTTGTCAATTCCATGGTGAATAGTCATAGAGTGCTTGCAAAAGTGGCAACTTGAGGGGTTCAGGAAACACACCAGGTGGCTACTCAGGGCCTCCCAGCCTTCTTTTTATATCAAATTTTCATCCTACTTGGTGCCACTTTTGTTTTCTAATATAGATAAATTTGCTTGTCTGTTAAATAAGTTATCATAAGTGATTTGATTTGGATCAATTTTATGGAGTTAATTCGTTATAGACTTTTGGTACATTTTGAATCTCTTGAGTTGCAACCTTAGCATAAAAGTCAGCTATAACATTTCCTTGATATTCATGGTCTGATCTGTATAAGCTTCAGCTTTTCTGACAGCAACTTGTGAAAGTAGTAATAGTGCAGAGGAGCTTAGCAATCTGAGGTCCATTTTTTATAGGCATGCCATTTGATGTTAGGAATTCCCTCTGTTTCTATAGTATACCAAAATCATGGACTACTCCAAAAGCATACTCTCTATTGGTCATACCTATTTATAGTTTTATCTTTGGCTAACTCACAGGCTTGAGTCAGGCCAACTAACTCTGCAGGTTGTGCTGAATTAAATTGGGGAAGAACTTTCCTTTCTAATAATTCATTTGGGGTAGTAACAACATAGGAGCCTGATATTTTCCTGCAGAATTTTTGGCATAGGAGCCATCAACATAGAGTATTAATTCTGGATTGGTTAATGGGGTTTCCTGTAAATCTAATCTAGGAGTCAAATTTTGAGGAACCAATTCAATACAGTTATACGTCTCTCCTTTGTTAGGTAAAGGTAGGAGGGTAGCAGGGTTTAAAGAGTTATAGCAAAGAATGCATAGGTTTGAAGGACACAGGAAGGAGCAGAATCTCATAAGATGTTAGTCTCCTGACTGAGAAATGCTGTGAATGCTCAGTATTTAGTAAACTTTCTACAGCATGAGGAACCTGTAGGTATGAATCATTTCCCTGAAAAAGTTCCGAAGAAGACTCTACAATTTTTTGTTGCTGCAGCTACTGCTTTTAAACTATTTGGATATGCCCTGATTGCTGGGTCCAACTGCAGGCTGTAAGAGGCTATAGGTCTATTTATTGCTCCATGTTCTTGAGTGAGGACTCCTAAAGCCCGATTGTTCCATTCATGGATGAACAATACAAAGGGTCTAGTACATTTGGGGGGCAATAATGTGGGAGGATTTTGTAAAGCCCATTTGAGTTCAGTAAAGGTTTCCTTATGTTTTATTTTCCAAGGAAGAGATTCCTGAGTGCTACGTTTAGTTCATAGAGTGGGGAAGCCAATAAAGAAAAATACGAGACTCAGGACCTACAATATCCTGCAAGTCCGAGGAATCCTTACAGGTCTAGGATAATTTTGAATGGTATTTATTTACTTTTTTAATATTTACTTATTTATTGATTTGGTTGTGCCAGGTCTTAGTTACAGCAGGTGGGCTCCTTAGTTGCGGGGGGCAGGCTCCTTAGTTGTGGCATGCGACCTCTTAGTTGTGGCATGCAAACTCTTAGTTGTGGCATGCATGTGGGATCTAGTTCCCTGAGCAGGGATCAAACCTGGGCGCCCTGTACTGGGACTGCAGAGTCTTAACCACTGCGCCACCAGGGAAGTCCCGAATGGTATTTATTCTTTCTAAAGACAGAAAGATTCCTTTTGCAGAGAAGTCATGACCTAGATAATGAACCATCTCTTGTGGTAACTGAAGCTTATCTTGAGGCCTTACAGCCTTTATAAGCCAGTCATTGTAACAGGTATGTTGAATCGATTCCTACATATTAAATCATCTACATATTAAATCAAGGTAGAATTTCTGAGAAATTGCAGCAGAGTGTTTAAATCCTGATGTTAAATTTGTGAAGTGTGGGGGAGCCTCGGTAAATCCCTGATGCATTATCGTCCGATACGATTTGATTTCTCCAAGTAAAAGCAAATAAATATTGACTTACTTTGCCCACAGGGATGCTGAAGAAAGCAGAGCATAAGATCACAACTGTAAAGCATTTGGATTCAGTTGGTATATTTGCCAACAAAGTACTTGGGTTTGGTACTCCTGGAAACGTCAGTATCACAGTGGCTCTTACTTATGGCTCTAAGGTCTTATACAAATCTCCATCCCCATCTACAGGGTTTCTTTAAAGGCAAGATAGGAGCACTGCAAGAATTGATACAGGGGATAATTAGCCTCTGACTTAATAAATCTTCTATTATAGGGGTGACCCCTTATATGGCTTCAGGCTTTAAGGGGTACTGAGGTGAGTTAGGAAGCAGTTTAGAAGGATCATTCTGAATTTTAATGATCATTCTGAATTTTAATACTTCTTATCCCTGATAAAAAGTATCAGGGATTTCAGAGAGATCTATAACATCTATACTTTTATGGAATTTAGTAGTCTCCTCTGGACAATCAATTTGGGCTTGGAGAACACATAATGCTTCAGTGTCTGATGAGTCTGGAAAGTCTAAGGTTATTTCTCCTGAGGAAAATTTTATTTGGCCTTGTAATTTAGAAAGCAGATCTTTTTCTCCCCCCAAAACAACCAACTTTTTATTGAAGTATAATTGATTTACAATGTTGTGTTAGTTTCAGGTGTACAGCAAAGTTATATATGTATAACTTTTTCAGATTCTTTTCCATTATAGGTTATTTATTACAAGATATTGAATGTAGTTCCCTGTGCCATATAGTAGGTCCTTGTTGTTTATCTATTTATATATAGTAGTGTGTGTCTATTAATTTATTCCTCCCCTCCCCCTTCCCCCTTTGGTAACCATAAGTTTGTTTTCTGTCTGTGAGTCTATTTCTGCTTTGTAAATAAGTTCATTTGTATAATTTTTTAAAAAAATATTTATTTATTTATTTATTTGGTTGCACCAGGTCTTAGTAGCGGCTCGCAGGCACCTCAGTTGCAGCACGAGGGCTCCTTAGTTGTGGCATGCAAACTCTTAGTTCTAGCACGCATGTGGGATCTAGTTCCCTGACCAGGGATCGAACCCAGGCCCCCTGCATTGGGAGCGCAGTCTTATCCAGTGCACCACCAGGGAAGTCCCTGTATCATTTTTTAAGATTCCACATATAAGTGATATCATACTATATTTGTCTTTCTTTGTCTGACTTACTTCACTTCGTATGATAATCTCTAGGTCCATCCATGTCACTGCAAATGGCATAATTTCATTCTTTCTTATGGCTGAGTAATATTCCATTGGGGTGTGTGTGTGTGTGTGTGTGTGTGTGTGTGTGTGTGTATGTATACATACCACATCTTCTTTATCCATTCATCTGTTGATGACATTTAGGTTGCTTCCATGTCTTGGCTATTATAAATAGTAAATAGCTATAGAAAGCAGGTCTTTACCTAGGAAATTCACAGGGGTAGTACTGCATAATAGAAAAGTATGACTTTCAGAGAAAGAGCCAACAGTTATGGATTCCAATAAAGGAACTCTTTGAACTTGACTGGAAACTCCCACTACTAAGATATTTTTATTACTCTGAGGAGGTTCTTCATGTGTCATGGTGGTTTTAAAGTAAATAGAGTTGGGGGGATGGGGGGAAGGGAGTTCCCTGGTGGCCTAGTGGTTAGGATTCGGGGCCTTTGCTGCCATGGCTCAGGTTCAACCCCTGGTGGGGAACTGAGATCCCACCAGCCTCATGGCACAGCCAAAAAAAAAAAAAGAAAGAAAAAGTAGAGTTGCTCTGGTATCTATCAACATGGTAGAAATTTCTCCATTTAAGTTTAGTTTAATTTTCATTCTCGAGTTAAAGGAATTATTGAAAGTAGCTTACTGGGCAATTTCTTGGAGCCTTATCATTGTTGACAGTCATCACAAGAATCTGGGAGTTGAGAGCTCTCTCTTATAGGGCAACTGGATTGCTAAAAGTGGCCTGTTCTTGGACTTCCCTGGCAGTCCAGTGGTTAAGACTCCGTGCTTCCAATGCAAGGGGCGCAGGTTCGATCCCTGGTTGGGGAACTAAGGTTCCATATGCTGTGTGGTGCAGCCAAAAAAGAAAAAAAAAAAGTGGGCTGTTCTTCCAATGCCCCTTTTGATTACAGTATTTGCAGGTATCTCTACCAATAGGGGCAAAACTTGGAGTAGGAATGGACCTCTTGAAGTTGGGTCAAGGTTGTTGCAGTCGTAGGGCCATGAATTTATTTTCTTGATAGCAGCCTTTTTCTGTTCTGTTGTTCTTTCAAAATGTTCAGCAAGATGTTGAAGCTCTGGGAGAGAAGTGGCTTCTGATTCTAATTTATGTTCCCGTTAACAAACCCTTGAGCTCTGGGTTAAGCCTATTAACAAAATGAGCACACAAGGCAAAACCAGTCCCCAGGTCTTTGAGACAACAATATTGTCTAAGTACTACTTCTAAACTAATTCAGAAATCTGCCACTGGTTTTGTTTTTAAAAACAGTATTGTAATATGGCCCAGTCAATTCTCATAGGGAAAATCTTGGGAACTTCTTCAAGAAGCTGCTGACTTATTTTCTTGCTCTTTTTATTCTACCTCTGGAGGCATGTTTGTTGGGGCCTTCAAAATCTTAGGTAGGGTCTTTCCAATATATTTCTTGAAGCCAATTTTGAGCATTTCCTGGACTCAGTGTTAACAAATTGGTAAAAATCAGGTAGTCCAGGGTCATAGGCACCAAGAATTTTGAAATTCTTCTATAAATTTATCAGTGGTTTGGTCCTTTTTAGGGTATGGAATATCATTTACAATGGTTCAAAGCTTGGCTCAAGACCAGGGTTTAAATTCTACTGATCCCTGGTTCATTAGAGTAACTTATTTTAAAGGACATCTGATATTTAGGGGGTTTGGGGGGAAAGGGTAAAAGATCAAAGGGGTTAGCGGGTTCAGAAATAATCAGATTAAGGAGAATAAACAGGAGCAGAGGGATTAGCTGCAGGTCACTCAAGTCATTCATGTCGATCAGAGCTTTGGTCTTAAGTTTTTCGTTGGCTCATTGTAATGATTCCTTTAGAAGAGGCTATTTTAGAGTGATTCTGTCTTCTGGAGGCTTCCATATCAATCGAAAATGCATTCCATTGGGTTTTTTAAAACATTTATTTACTTATTTATTTATTATTTATGTATTTTGGCTGCGCTGGGTCTTAGTTGCGGCATGTGGACTCTTAGTTGAGGCATGTATATGGAATCAAGTTCCTCTACCAGGGATCGAACCCGGGTAGCCTGTATTGGCAGTGCGGAGAGTTACCCACTGGAACACAAGGGAAGTCCCATGCATTCCATTGGTTTTGAAAGGTTTGGGATCATATCTTTTCAGGGGTACCCCTAAGGTGGACTACCTTATCTAAGTTAAAGTTTCCCCAAAGTGACCACTGGAATTCCAAGTTACCCTATGTAGAGTGCACTCATTTTTCCAAAAAGGGACAAGATCCTGGTCATTAAGTACATATACATAAGAAGCAGGAGTTTTTGAAGGAGGTAGGGAAAGAGTTTTAGACCGGGTGCAACTAATCTTTGCCTTTATTTATTTATTTTTTGGCGGTGGCACGTGGCTTGTGGGATCTTCATTCCCTGACCAGGGATTGAACCCATGTCCTCAGCAGTGAAAGCACAGAGTTTTAACCACTGGATCACCAGGAAATTCCCTAATCTTTGCCTTTAGATTCCCTAAAAATGACTGTATCTATAAGAGAGTGTGGGAATTTTACTGCTATCTAGAAACCCAGGGAATCATGGGTTTTCTCCCTTTACAGACAGAAGGGTGACCAAAAAGCTTGAAGATGAGCCAGTATGCACAATAAAGTCAGAGAGCTCCAGACACAAAGAGAGCAGAGCTTGGATCCAAGAGAGACTTACCCTAGAACTCCATGGTCAATGAGAAAGCAGTGAGCACAATGGGCTTGTTAGGTGCTGGCACCTGGTTACTCACCGGCCTCAGGGCTTGTCAGGGGATAGTCTTCAGATGTTACTTATGACACAAGAAACTGTGAAAAAATCAGATCAAATTAAAATGTTAAGAGTTTATTGTGCACACAAAAGAACAGTTCACAAACTGGGAGACTTCAGACTGAAAATGGCAAGAAGCTCAAAGGCATGTTTATAGGATGGCTAATAACATGAGACTGAGGAAGTTGTTTAACTTTTACAAGGATTGGTTATTAAACAATGGGGGTTTCCAAATGGCAGGGGATTGGTTAAAAGTGATTATCTTATACCATTTTAGGAAGACACTAAGTTTTGGGTATGATTATCAGAGGCATTTGCAAGAAATAACCTAAATTTAGTTTTGCTAACATTCATGAAGTAAGCTAGATTAAGTTTTGCTTACATGGCTTAACTGGCTTTGTCTGCTTGAGGAATTATTAGGCCTAGTCTCCATTTTAACAGACCCAATTCAACCTACAAGGCCCTTCCTTACCACCTCAGCCTAAAGTAATTATTTGGTGATTCTCTTTAGCCAAGGATAATTGGTACAGGAGGGGGGAGGGGGGAATCCCAAAGAGGATCCACTTAAAACAGGGACCAAAATTCCATAGTTAAGATAAAAGGACTGATTGTAGGGAGAGCCAATCTGGGACAAAGCTAAAACAAACAAAAACATACACATACACACCATAATACAATAGATAATAATTATACACAAGTGTCATTACTTTAATATAAAAATATGAAAGACAGGTGTTTACATATGTTGTATAATTTATCCTTCATTTACATAGATGCTGTTATTTAAAAATAGGACTTGTTAATAGTGACAATAACAGGACTAATTAAATAATGTATGAGAAATATGTAACAATATCTTTATGCATTTCCCTCCTCTGATACAGCAATTTACTTTTTTTAAACAATTGAATATTTAAATTTTATAGGCTATATTATTCTGTATTCTTAAGACATAAAAACATAAGAATTTTTTAAAGGAGAATGTAAATTCAATAGGATTAATTAAACAAACATTGTTATATTTATTAAAAAATAACAATGGCATGTTCCTTTCTGCCCATGATACAGGATCTTTTCACTCCTTTGGTTTCCTTTTCCAATAATACTTCTCTGAACTGCCTGCTGCCTTTAGGACATCCTTCTTTTCTTTTATGTAGTGGTAAAGCTGAATACAGTCAAATGTGAAATTCTCTTTGACTTGCAGTTGTGCTCTTATCAAACCCACATTACACTGATTCATGGTGTCCATCCAATGTTATGACATCAATCTAAATATCCTCTCAATAAAAATATTTGAGGGTGGAATACTTAGGATTTTACTTACCAGCAACAGCAAGTTTTGGGACTCGCAGGAATTAATTTCTAGCTCTCCAAAAATGTCCATCCATTTTTTATCTACAGGCTTATTTTGGTAGACCAGCTGTTTGTCAATCAGGTCCTTTGCATCTATACATTCATCATAGAGGTTATCCTGTGTCTAAAATGTCCATCATTTTTAAACATCCTGAAGCACATTGAATGTCCTTGTTAAGTTAAACCTCGCTTTCTCAGGGAAAATGGTTTTAAAGCACAGAGGTAATTTGAACTTGTGAAATCGAAATTGGATTCCAAATGAGTTATTGTTCTAGTAAAGAAGTTGAGAAAATCCTGTTTAATTTGGTTGCCCTTTTCTGGTGACATTCTTTTCAGTTCTAAAGCAGTTTTCTTTCCAAACAATGAGTCATTTTTTTGCTGTGTGAGTTTTTGTCACAACTTACACATAGTATCAAATAACGCAGGTGCAGACAGCTTATCCTTTTCTAGGCTCCTTATGGCCTCTTCAAAGATCATCAAGCAGTTCTGGAGAAAAAGCATATAAATTTCTGTTGTACTGTAATCCTTTTCTCCATTCTCATCTTCAACGCACTTCCAAATTAGAGAAGGACATTCTTCTTTTCCCACACTTTGAAAATAGGATTCTATAGTAGGCCAACATTTTAACATCTTTCCTATGGCTGGCAACAATGACAGCCATCTTGTTGGCATCTGTCTAAGGAGTCTCTCTCCTTCCATTTCTACAAAGTCAAAAATCTCATTAAGTGCTTCTACATGTTTTGAAGAAACTGAAAATTAACCCAAAACCTTCATTATGAAAGCCTCAATGTCACAGGAAAGCAAATCACACCCCTTTTTAGCAGTCTTGTGTACAAGCTGTGCAGGACATTTAGCAGGTAAGATATTTTCATTGTTTTTGGTAAGAAGTTTATAGACTGAATGGAATTGGCTGAAATTTACATCTGCACTATCTGCTGAATATGCAGATAGGTGCGCAAAGTCTAGTTTGTATTTGGATAGGATATCAACAATCTTTTGTTTTGTGTTTTCTGAGGTTTCATTAAAATCTTCATAGAAGTCAAGAAGACAGTTTGAAACTCCATTTTTCAAATCGAGGTACCTGAGAGCTAGGGGGAACACTTTTTATTGCCATGATTCAACACATCACTTGATATACCATAGAAAGCACGATTGCTGGTAAGATCTGACAGGATCAGCTCTATACTGTAAGGGGCCAACACATCCATGATCAAAATCGCCCCTTTTGTTCGCCCACAAGACATTTTAGTTGCAACCTCTGAATCAGGATATGTAACTTTACTCAGCTTCACAGAGCGATCAAGAGAGCAATAGAACAACGCATGTTCATTTGTATGATATGCCCAAGCTAATTCAGCAGCTGCTATTTTCCATTGAGCACTGGTGTGTTTTTGGGAGACAAAAACACTTTGTATTCATTCAAAAGTGCTTGCTTGTCTCATCCCGGATTTGTGGGATTCGGTCCCCATATGTGTCTTCACATTCCCTTCTCCACCATGGCCAACCCTGAATTCTTTTCTACATATTGTGCAGTATGCTCCTTTTGGATTATTTACCTCCCTAATCCAGTAGTAAGTGTCCTTCCATCTGTCATTAAAATAACATAGCCATTTAGTCTTCTTTCTTGGTATTGTCTGGGTCATGCTGGCATTGGTATGGAACTCACTCTCATTTTCATTATCTGAACTCTTAGAAAACATGGTCACAATATTCATAAAGTTAAAAATTACACTAGCACTATCTCCATACAGAGCAAACAGTTAATTGGACTGTTAACATTCCTGACTAGAACTTAAGTTGCTCTGAGAGAAGGCTACAATGGATATACTATGTGAACCACACAAATGGTTGCCAATATCACTGGTCAAGGGAAGGCTGACAATCACCATATTAATTTGTGGTTAACAGAAGGCAGACTATCATCGTATTCATAAAAAAGGTGCAGTCTTCAGCCTCTTTTTTGGGGGGCCATAATATGGGTTTTGCGCCCCTCCTCTCCCCTGCTAATCTTTGCACTCACTGCTGAGAACCAGGGCATTTTTTTACCCAGGAGGGATTCCTTGGAATATGGGACTTTCAGGGACAGTCCCAATCTGGTATGGTTGGTCACCAAAAATAAAGTTCATTACTCTCTCATTTTCATGAGTGAGAGCCTGTCTAGTATTTTCAGATCTGCTATTTTGACTTTAGCAAGTTAGGTTTAGCTAGACTTTCTGAGAAGTATAGTCTAAGGTAAATCAGATAAAAATGGTTAGCCAAATCTTTCTGATGGTAGTTTTTCTGTAAGTTTTGTTTGGATAAATGTGGCTTACCTTGAACTTTGCAGTATTTAGTACAGCTGTTCCACAGTTTCTTTCTTTAGATACAAGGAACAGTTCTGAGACTAGCTGGGAAGTCAAGGTTGGCTGTTCCAAATGATTTAGCTGCGCTTGCTTTTGCTATTTCTAATAGCTCCATTTTACCTACAAAGAAAACACCGAACACTCATTAATTCTATAGCATACCCCAAAAAGGCTAAGAATGACAAACTAAGGATGCACTTTATTATAAAAGCAAGATAAAGATGCTCACTTATGTTATAAAATACTTCACAGTCTTGTTATGCCAGTAAATGTAAAAAAGGGTGGAGACAGAAAACGCAAAAGAGAAAGGAAAATTAATACCGTTCCTCCCGCAGTCATTAGTTAACTTATTAAAAGCTGAAGGCAAGATTTGTTAAAGCTGCTCAGAGCTGGTAAACTAATGTCATTAATAGACATTTAAAAGGTTCCATTAAGAACTGCCTGCACTAGATTCCTCCACCCTGAGCCATTTAAAGCCACAATTAATCTTTAATCTCGAGGGGTATGAATGATGTCCATTTAAAAATAGGCTATGGATTGTGATTGTATAGTTTTGTCTGCTAATCAGATAATACCGCCCCTACGGGCCTCTCTGGCGGTGCAATGTTGAGAATCCGCCTACCAGTGCAGGGGACACGGGTTCGATCTCTGGGTTCGATCTCTGGTCCGGGAAGATCCCACATGCCGCGGAGCAACCAAGCCCGTGCGCCACAACTACTGACTCTGTGCTCTAGAGCCTGGGAGCCACAACTACTGAAGCCCGCGCGCCTAGAGCCCATGCTCCGCAACAAGAGAAGCCACCGCAATGAGAAGCCCGCGCACCGCAGCAAAGAGTAGCTCCCGCTCGACGCAACTAGAGAAAGCCCACGCGCAGCAACGAAGACGCAACGCAGCCAGAAACAATAAATAAATAAAATAAAATAATAAAATAAATAAATTTATTAAAAAAAAAGATAATACCGCCCCCAACCCAAAGCTACAGAGATTTCATACATCAAAAGAAATCAAAGAAATTAAATGACACAACAACCTTGGTTCCCTAGCCTACTCATATACTGTCGCCCTACATGTAAAAAGAGGTGAACCTGTGCGCCACTCTTAACCACAAATAACCCACCCACCTTTTTTATTTTTTATTTTTTTGTTTATTTATTTTTTTTCTTCCCTGCTTTATTTTTCTCCAGAGCACCAGTCAATGTGAAATATCCTGGATAATTTATATTTTATATATTTATTATTTTATCGTATCTCTTCCCCACTAGACTGTAAGCGCCATGAGGGTAGAGTTTGTGGCTTTCAGTGCGGTAGGCGTTTAATAACTTTATTTTATTTTTTTGAAGGAACGAAAGGTCTTATTTGATTGGTTTGTTTGTTGTGAAAAAATGGAGCGGAGGTGGACACCACGCCCCGCGCCCCACCCAGGTCCCACCGCCCAGAATTCAGATATCCTGCTTTGCCCTCCTACCTCCACACAAAATAAGAGGCACGGAGGGCCTTGGCTTGGGGGCACGTCCTCCCTGCCAACCTGGCCTGAGCACAGGGAGAGACCCTGACACCAGCTGTTGGCAGAGACATCGAGGCCACAGAGCTTAGCAGGTTCCAGGCCTATATTTTGTTTCTTCTTCTTCTTCTTTTTTTCCCCCCAGGCCTATATTTTGAGGTCCAGAGCGCAGGCGTCTGCATCTGACTTGCAGGCAGAGCAATCCTGCCTCACAGCTCCTAAAGCCCACCGTGGATCAAACACCACCACTTGTAGCTTCAACAACCTCTGCTCTGCCATATTCTCTCTGACCTAAGTCCCACCCACCTTTTTTACTTACAGGAAACGGGGTTCTGCTCTGCGACCTCTTCCTGGATCTCTCCCTCCAAGTGCTGTGTTCTTTCGGGTACACCACAGGGTCAGAGCCCTAGTACTGTCACCCTGCGTGTTCGAGAAGGCCCTTCTGTAATACGACCTTCCCCGAGAGCGACACTTCCTACGGGATCGCGACCCGCTCCGCGAGGAAGACTGCGAGTGGCGCCCGTACTTTCTCTGGTGGCGCCTTTCGGACCGAGACCGTGACCTGCTCCTTCTCCCGGGCGGGCTCTTGACTCCTGGACCACGACCGACTCCAGCGAGACGCTGGAACAGGAACGAGAGCGTCTGGAAGAGCGGGCGAGCCCGGCCACAAGTTCGTTCACGTAGCTAAGACATCGTTGCTGCCAGCTCTGAAAAGGGTCACTTCCCCAAAACCCAGAGTATCTCCTAAACCTAATCCTATCTCCCGACAATTTTCCCCGGGAGGGGATGTCTGGCAATCTGGAGACATTTTTGGTTGTCACAACTGGGGGAAAGAAGGGGATGCAGATAAACACCCTACAGCGCACAGGACTGGTCCCCCCCAAAAAACAGAATTATCTGGCCCAAAATGTCAGTAGTGCCTAGGCTGAGAAACCCTGCCTTAAAGCAAACGGAAAAAAAGGGTCAAGTCTCAGAAGAGGGTCACCGCGCCGGGACCCTCTGGGTCGCCCAGGTAGCCCGCTTCCAGAACCGGGAGGTCCCCGCCTCCCGGGAATGACCCCGCCACTCACGGAGGCGAAGCTACGGCGAGGACGGGGCCAGGCTCTGAGAAAATAAACGGGACTTTAAAACCCCGATTAGTGCTGTGGGGCCGCGAACCCGGACCTACGTTTTGCACCACACGGGACCCATGCCTGAGATAACTGTGTGAGCGACCCCAGCACTAGAAAATTTACCACCTCACTGAAGACGGATACAGAGCCCCAACAAACGCCTTCTTTCGAAAGCTTAGGAGAAAGCAACTTCCCACACCTACCCTTGAATGCCGGACCCAAGTATCACTTCCGATGTACACATGTGAACTGAGCGCTGCGAAAAGTCCCCACAGCTGGCGCCCGGAGCATGCGCAGAGACGTCGGCGCGGTGGGCGTGGCTCTCTCTAGCCCTCCCTCAGCGAGTGGTACTCTCCCCGCGCCGCTCCCTCCGCCCCGTCTCCGCATGCGCGACCGAGCTCCTGGGGCGGTGCTCGTCAATCCGGGTATTCGGCGGTCTGTAGCTGTTTTGTTTTCTTGGCTGGAACTGGGAAAGTGAGGCGGCCCGGCGCGGCGCGACACCGGGCTCTGGACCGACTGCACGCGCGGGGCTGGACGTAAGTGCCAGGCAGGAGTGGGGGAAGGGGAGGAACTGCCGCAGGCCGGATGAGGCCGGGACCCGGGAGTGTCTGCCCGGCTGATGCTGCCTGAGTCGTTGGGTCCACCCTCTGGGAAGCTGCAGGCTCAGGCTGTGCCTTGCTGGACCCTTCCTGGCCACTTCCTGCTGACTCGTGTCCGGCCGGCGGCGGGAGAGGGCGACCTCCTCCGCACTCCGGACAGCGCCCTCCCCGGCACGTCACAGGATCCCTGAAACTCAGCATGCCCCCCTACTTGAGAGCTGCAGAAACTGACACCCCGGAAGGAGTGTAAGCCGGCTGGTTCCCTTGTCGAGGGAGATGGCCGAGCCATAAGAGCTAGAACTAGTTTCCACATCTTCCCAGTCGCAGACCACTCTACACCTCAGATCCCCAGAATCTGGAGGGCGGAGTTTGGGCACGAGTTGTGCGGGTAATAAACCAAAGAAAAACGGATTCGGGGCGGCGTCATTGGGGTGAACCGAAAACAACATACTGGCTTGCCGTTCCTCACAGGGAAGAATAAAACGAGTGAATTTTCAAAATTGGACTTGTCCTAAAGGCATATTAGCACTGGGTATAATCACAGTTTTAAATTTAATTTTTAAAAGGGAGTTTCCAACTGGATTCATTGCTCTTTTTTAGAATATGTTTTCGAACAACCATAGTTGCTGGCTACAGAGTAGCTTCATGGACAGGTTAAGATTCACTGTAGGAGTTAGGATGTTTGCTTGATTATTAACAATTTACACTTAATGCAGGCTTTTTCATATTCTGAAATAGAGATCCTATGGATGTGTCTCAGACCAGGTTTGTATGGCCCAGCTCTAAGGAATGTTTTATGTAAATGTCGTCTATGGTAATTTAGCCATGGTAATATAGCAGTGCGTTTTCTTTCTTTCTTAACTTTCTTTCTTTCCTTCCTTCTTTCTTTAATTTCTTCCTTCCTTCCTTTCTTTCTTTTTCTTTCTTTCCTTCTTTTTTTATGGTCTGAATTAATATTGACTTCAATTTTGTGCTTTCTTTTGTCTGGAAAACATGTTAGAATCAGAGATAGAGCTTACTAAAATTAAATGGGTGTTCTTTACATAGAAATGACGCCAACAGACAGACATGGAGAAGGAAAAAATAATGAAGTGAAGGGATGTGATGCGGGTGCAGTGTTTAATTTCTTAATCTGAGTGTGAAGAAACATGTTCTATGACAAAATGTGTAAATTGCTAAGAGAAATATTTTTCATCTGAGTCCGTGCTTTAACTCAGAACCAAAGTGTTATCATTTGTCTCTTTGCTATGCTAGTGCTGCTGGACTGTAAATATCTAAGTCACATAATAACTTAGTTTGGAATTAAAATTAATAATCAGTGTAAAATTTTTTCAATATTTGGATGCCCACTTTTGTTTATATTGCTTAAAATATACCAAAACTATCTTTTAAATTAAAAAAAAAAACTTAAATGAGTCCACATTTTGTTTTCCAAAGTTATGTGGAAATTCATCAAAAGCTAAATCAAATATTCTGAAGTATATGTAGCCAGATAAAGTATTTGTAACTTCACTTTTATTAAATTATTCCTAAACTGTTAATTATTTTCTAGAAACATAAGTCAGGTTTGAAGCAAGTCAATAGAAGTACTTTAGTTGGTTTTTTTTGTTTGTTTGTTTTTTCAAGTGACCTGAAAAAAATGTCTGGATTTCTAGAAGGCTTGAGATGCTCAGAATGCATTGATTGGGGGGAAAAGCGCAATACTATTGCTTCCATTGCTGCTGGTATCCTAGTAAGTGTCCTTGATAATTTGGACCTTCATTATTTTGGTATGTTTGTTTTTATGTATTTAAAGCTCTGTGTGATGTCTTTAAGTAAGTGCTATTTATTTTATCTTTGACTACTGAATTTTTAAAAATAAACGTTGATATTTTGTTTTATTTATGGGAGGGTTTAGTTATTCCATTTAAAGAGTTGACATTATGGCTTGAAATTTGATTAGATTATTTTACTTTAACTGCATGAAAAAAATTGTATAGTAAGACAGTATATTTTATACACGTACTCATAGCATGGATTATGCTTCCTCTTAATAAGTACATTAAGTTACTAAGAAGTGTTTAAGAAACAATCAGGTCAAAACCATTCAAGAGATATGATTGTGTTTCTCCATGATCCAGCGTTAGCTTTCTTCTCAATCTCATTAGAAAATAGAAAGAACTCATAAAAATATATTGCTTAGAAGTAATTTATAGTATAAAATTCTTATTTACATTACAGATCCTTCAAGGTATCTGATATTTGTTTTGTCCTCTAATGTTGTCATATGCTCTAAAGAGTGAATTTTAAACAAACAAAACTCTAAGTTTAAATATGTCCTCTTTGCCTAGTCTCTGACAGTTATAATCTATGAAAAATAATTATCCTATATTTTTCCAAAGTAATGTCAAAATATAAAACTACTGTAGAAATTCTGCTCTTAAAAAAAAAAAAGCTTTGAATTTTAGTCTATGAAGAAAATATCTTGAATACATTGAGCTAAGGGTGAAAAAAAAACAGTGAAAGAGTACTTGCACTAGCTAGTAAAAAAGTCATTAATGGAGTATGGATCTGTCTGTAACCTGATAAAAATAATTTGATTAGCCTAAAATAGTTATTTTAAAATAATTCCCTGAAGATGGCAATGCTGAGAGCGAACTAGGTCAGGGTTGCAAGTGGGGATAGAGAAGGGGGTTACTTTCCAAACCTTCTAAGCTACTTGTCAGTATTTGCTTAATATCATCTTATTGTAAGTTTCTGCTCATGTGATAAAAATATTTGTGCAGTTTTAATGTTTTTTCATTATATGTTTGCCCTTGATAGTGTCCAGAACCAAATGAAATTAAGATAAATTATAATTTGGTATTTAAATTGAATTTAGCATAATCTCTGAAACCGTCTGTAGACTACACTATAATTCATCAAAAGGGAAAGCAGTACTGCATAGCCATTGTTTATTTCACAACACCAAGAGGCTAGCTAAAATTCTATCAACGATAATTATTCCCTATATTATTTTGAATACTTTTTTTTTTTCATTTTCAATAATATCTTCCTGGAGGCTTATAATATATCGACAACAGGCCACTCCTCCTGTCAGCTGGAGTCTGAATCACTTTTTTCCTTTCTCCTGCCATGAAATATTGTAACTTCTAGTTCACAAAATTAGATTACAGACTTTAATATGGCAACATAAAATAATGACTAAAGTAGACTTAGAAAAGAAGTGTTAATAAATAATAATTGCTGTGGGACTTTAGGGTATCTAATCTTTCATCAGATATTAAGCCATATACTAATTATATGCAAGAAACTGCTGGAACATTTAAGAAAATTTTGGACTTTATTAGAAGGGATCTCTTCACTTAGATTCTTTGCTTGATTCCTTGCTTTCTTTGCTGGAAAGCAAGATTCCTTGCTTTCTTTTTATCCAGTAAGATATGAAATAACTGTACTTTCTCCTTTTTGTGGTTTGTTTGTTTTAGTTTTTTACAGGCTGGTGGATTATCATAGATGCAGCTGTCATTTATCCCAGCATGGAAGAGTTCAACCACTCCTACCATGCCTGTGGTGTTATAGCAACCATAGCCTTCCTAATGTAAGTGTCATTGTTAGTGACATGACTTACAGATTGTCACAAAAGAAAAATGTTTTACATACAGTTGAGTAGAGTTAAATTTTTTAAGTGTTACCAAATTAACATATGGGACATGGTTTAAAAGTCAAATCATAGAGAAGGGCTGATGAAGAAAAGCAACAGGCTTCTTTTCTGTTCTTCCTTCCACCTCTCCTCTCCCACTTCTGTCTCCCAGCTTCTCTCAGCTGCTATCCTTTTATTTCTAGGCTGCCAGTGTTTATAACTTTACTTTCACGTCAGAAACCATATACTTTGTCTAAGAGTTTGTTTATTCATTCATCCAACAAATATTTATTAAGCTTTTATATTCCCAGGCTCTGCTCTAGGTACAGTAAATACAGTATATAAAACAGGAAAATCCATACGTTTATGGAATTTATACCTTAATGAGTGAGGCAGATTGTAACTAAAGAGAAATAAATTAAATATATAGCACGTAAGATAATGATAAGTGCTAGAGAGAAAAAGCAGAGGGGGGGATATGAGATGTCAGCAGGGGGTGCAGAAATTTTAAATAGAGTCAAGGAAGGCCTTACTGGAAGGTGATTTTTAAGTACAGATTTGAAGAAGTTAAGGATCTGATCATGGAGATACATAAGAGAGGATCATTCCAGGCAGACGGAAGAGCAAGCACAAAGGCTGTATGGCAAGGGGACCAGCATGGCTGGAGTAAAGGGTCAAGGTCATAAAAGCCAGAGAAGACTGCGGAACTGTCCAGACTGAGGAGACTAAAGAGACAGGAGAACAAAATGTCCCTCATGGTTCTGGACCGGATCCTTTTACTATTTAGAGCATTATTGGGACAACCGGGGAACTTGAATGAGGTCTGATGGTTAGCTAATGGGAATGGGTCATTGTTAATTTCCCGATCTTGATGGTTGTATTGTTCGGTAGAACTGTCTCATTTGTAGGAAATACATACAAATTTCTGGGGTTATGGGTCATCATGTTGGCAAGTGTTAAATGTTTCAGGAAAACAAATTTATTTGAACTATACTTGGGACTTTTCTATAAGTTTGAGATATGTATAAAACCAGTAATACCAGAGAACAAAAAGAGGTTGTTCATTCGAGGATGTGCCTAGTGGTGAAGACTGACAAGGCAGGGTCATGGCTGTCCCACAGAGGGCTGTGAAGTGTATTCAGGTGGCTCAGCAAGGAAAAAGAAGAGCCAATAGCCACTAGCCCAAGAACATCTGCATTGTTTAAAAATATGAAACTTGTTTTAAAATGTGTTTGTTTTATGTACCAAATAACTTAAAAGAGATCACTGAAAATAATTAAGAGTATTTTGATCATTCTTTTTAAAACTTAGATTTGAATGAATAAATTAAGACTTTATGTTGTTGTGAAAAAATTAGGGTTCATGTATTTAGCACCTACTATTTGCCAATCCCTGTGCTAGGCACTGAGACTAAAAGTGAGAAATAAGATAGACACAGCCCCTGTGTCTTTCTAGCAGTAGACACTCACACATACACAGTTAAATGGAGATACACACACACACACACACACACATACACACATACATAGTTTTCTAACTTCTTGATGTATTGTGAACAGTTTCCCATAATATTTTAAAATTTTCAGAGGATACTTCTAAAGAAAGCAAGGCTATCTCAATTTAGTTTTCTGTGAAAGTCAGCAAAAGACTTCTTATGTCTGGAATGTGTAACAGGGATTGAAAAAACAAGATTTTACCACTTGCATCTCTTCATGTTGAGTATGTCTGATGTGTACAAATGGAAAACTAGATAGGACCAAGGTAAAGATCCTTCCAATCTTAACAAGATATAATTTTGAGAATTTCACTCTCAAATTTTAACAAGCATCAGAATCACCTGAAGGATTTGTTAAAATTCAGATTGCTGGGGCCCATACCCAGCGTTTCTGCTTCAATAAACTTGGGGTGGAGCCGGGGAATTTTCTTTCTAAAGAATTCCCAGGTGATGCTGATTCTGCTGGTCTGGGGACTATGGCCACTGCTTTACAGGATATCTGGTTGAGGGGACTTGCCTAAGGTGTATAAACCCATTACTCAAGACTTATGAAGACTTACCTTAAATTTTCAGAACTCTAGCTTATTGTACCTGGTAATTTGATGTCATGGATAATTTCCTGTTAAGAGTCAGAGACCCTGATCTCTTGGTTTTATTGTATTCACACAGGATTAATGCAGTATCGAATGGACAAGTGCGAGGTGATAGTTACAGTGAAGGTTGCCTGGGTCAAACAGGTAAATAGGTGCAAAAAACATCTTACTATACACCCTTAAAATGAGAATTATACATGGAAGGGCCACTTGTCTGACTCCTTCAGATTGGAGATAGGTTATAGGTTCCAAGGAGAGGTTATAGGTTCCAAGGCCTAAGGTAAAAGTCGCATTTGATCAAAGATTGCAGAATAGTATTTTTAAATATATGCACAGTTTTGAATATATAACCCTGTGCAATAATATGTGGATATAAATGTATATAGAGTACGGTAAAGAACAGTATATAATAAAGAATACATGTGCAAAATAGAATTTCTGCTACTTGAGATTGTACCGGGACTTCCCTGATGGTCCAGTGGTTAAGACTTTGCGCTCCCAATGCAGGGGGCCTGGGTTGGATCCCTGGTCAGGGAACTGGAGCCCACATGCCACAGCTAAAGATCCCACATGTTGCAACAAAGATCCCACACACAGCAATGAAGATTGCGCGTGCCGCAACTAAGACCCAGTGCAGCCTAATTAATTAATTAATTAATTAATTTTTTTTTTTAAAAGAAGCTATACCATATAAATTATTTTCTTCCCTTTTTTGCAAACCTTACTTGATTGAATTAGCATTTTGAAATAGCTTAGAGTCATAGTTTTTTGGTGTGTTTTAAAATACACAACATAAAATTTACCAAAATTTAAGTATACAGTTCAGTAGTAGGTGCATTCATTTTTGTTGTGCAACTCTTTTAATCTTGCAAAACTGAATAGAATAATAGAATTTTAGTGCTTAGATTCACCCAGGCCTGCCTTGCTCAACTAAGGAACTCATATCCCCTGAACCCCATGGCCATGTACCCAAGGTAGGCAGAATACAGGATACGTATAGCACAGCTTCCTATAGGGTCCAATTTAGTCAAAGATTTGAGGGGACAGATATTTATTGAGCAGTTTAAGTGGTAAACTTAAAATATTATATCCATACAAAAATAAACCTGGATATAGGCAAATTTCAGGTGACTTTTTTTTTTCTTTCCCTAATGAAACAGGAGAAACTGCAGTAGTCAGCTCTGGTCTATGCTTTCAGACTCCTTTGGTTCACTCTCTTTGTAGATCAACTTAAGTAGAAGAGATACAGAAATACTGACGTACCACAACCTTGTAAACTCTAAACAGAGATGAACGTTAGCAGTTAGTGTTGGTAATGATAAGCCAATAATATTATCCATAAATAAATAAATAAATAAATAAATAAATCCATAAATAAAATTTGTTAGCTAGCACAGCTTTGGGGGTCCAGAGCTAGTTGTATTTGTTTTAGTATCTCATCTATGAGTAACAGCTTATTATTTCAGAACTATTTTATGTTTTGGGTATGAAATCAGAAATTTATGTATAACATTCTATTTGCTGTGCTTTATTGAGCAGGGCAGTGTTTTTATTAAAATGTATTTGTGCTAATTAAACAAACTCATCTCAGAATTCATTTTAGGCCATCTAATAACTCCATTTATTTCATATCAAATCTTCATAAATATTGTATAATGTGATTTATAAGTTGGTTGTCTTTCTCTGTTAACATAATTTTAATGCAACTTAGTCCTAAGTGCCAGCCACACTAAATTTGAATTTGGTTTGCTGCCTGACTTGCTTGAAAGGGAAATACGGTAGTGTTTAGGTTCACATATCACTGAGTATGAATTTTTTGTTAAGTATACCTATGTTATTGTTTGCAAGTTCTCTTGGAGGGCTTTAAACTTTGGAGCACAATTTCTAAAAATACTTGGAGAAGGAGCTTCTAAATATAGTGAAACATATTTCATGAGATTTATATAGGAAGGGAGAGTGAAGTTTTTCTCAGTGTCATAGTTGGGGAAAGTAAGCTTAGGCACTTAGAATATACAGACCAACCAACCAACAGGAAAAGGGCCAACGTCCACACTGATGATACTCAGCACATTTTTCACTGGTCTTGCTTTAGACTTTAATGACAACTACACATTTTTTTCTCTTTGGGTTTTTGTCTTCTTTTTGAAATGTTAATTGAACTGACTGCTGCCATTTGAGAAACAATTCTGGTAAAATATTATTTTCCTTAAGGTGCTCGCATTTGGCTGTTCATTGGTTTCATGTTGGCCTTTGGCTCTCTGATCGCATCTATGTGGATTCTTTTTGGAGGGTATGTTGCTAAAGGTAAGAGAAAACGCAGTTTTTATTTTACTTCAATGGAATACTGAAATTTTGTGTTAAAGTTGGTTTTTCTTTAGAATAAAGCTTTTTTCATACTAGCAAGGCATTTGTGCCTGGGACCTCTCCTCCCCCTATCTGTATTTGTTTTGTTTGTTTGCTATGTTTTTAGTGTGCCTTTCTTCTGTATTTTCTAATCTAGAGCCTGGAAGGAATGGAACACAGCTCTATACCTTGTTTCTCTTTGGCTTCCAAAAACCTCAAAAGCAGAACACATGTTGTCCAGCTATTTGGCAAGTTTTGACTTGCTGAATAATATCCAGGCAAAGCTCTAACATCCTAGAATTGAAATTTATTGAGCTAAGCCTCCGTGATAATATGATAGCATCTTCTTTTAGACAGAAAAGCAAATTAACCCTTCAGGCGTATCTGCTATATAAGGCCAGTTTAAGGCAAGCTAGGAAAAGACCTGCTTTTGGGTCCCTGGCTGAAATTTTGCCTTGAGGGACCCCAGAAAAACATGAGATCCATTTAATGTTCTGGGTAAAATTGACGATGCTTATCATAGTAAAAATATAATATTAATGATTTGCCAAACTAGACCAGCAGAGATCTAAGCTAGCTCATATTTTAACATTTTACTTCTTTGAATAAAATGTAATTCTTGGATTGAAATCATTGGTTTCCTGATTTTTTATTAAAATTGTTTTAATCAGATAGGAATGATAGGCAGTTTTAAATATTTATATTTTTTCTTTTATTTATATATTATAAAACCATGTTACTAAAAATGTAGAAAAGAAAGAAAAGAAAAACTATAATAATCTTTCTACTCTTAAATATTTTGGTATATTTCCTTTGGTATCTTGTGTTTTTTAAGTAGTTATAATCATAGTATAAATATAATTTTGAACCTAGCCTTTTGCATTTAACATGATATCATAAGTAGTTTTCTTGCTGCTATAAAATCTATCACCATCATGTTTTAAAAACAAAAATGTTACCTTTTATCATGTGAAGTGCATAATTCTTGTTCATTGTAGAAAACTGAGACTATAAAAGAGCTCAGAGGAAAATAAAATTACTGATAATTCTTCTTTCCTAGATACAACTATTGATACAGAGCCCCTTTTTGTAGGAATGTGTTCATCTCATAGACTTTTAAGTTATTTTCCTAAAGGCTTCTGAAGCCAGGTTATGCTTTGAGAATTATTAGCACCAGATCTGGAATTTTATAAAGTTGCCTTTATATAGGATCTTTATGAGTCATTCTAGTGTTAATAGTTATTTAATGTGGCCTTCTAGTAGAGAAGGCCTATACAAACCAGTGGTTATGGTAATCAGATTAATTTGAAACTATTATGAGAAAAAGTTGCTATTCATCTATTCATCATGCCTCAGTTTGTCAATTAGTCAGCTATGATTAACAGTTCCAATAGTAGAAATTTATGAGAATTTCAACTTCAGTCGAGGATAAAATGGGGACAAAATGGTCCTCTGGCAGTCTTGCCCATCTTAGTTAGGGGCTGCTTTCTCCATCCAGGTGTTTAAGCCCAAAACCTGGGTGGTTAAGGCCTGTCAAGGATGACACCTCTTTCTCTCACATCCCACACACCCCAGTCCATCAGCAAATCCTGTTGATTCTGCTATTAAAAAAAGTGGTCTTGCATCTGACCACTTTTTACCTTCTCCATGGCTCCCACCCTGGTTCAATCCATTATAGTCTCTGGCCTGATTTCCTAAAATAGCCGCCTCACTGGTTTCTGTTTCTCCCCTTCCCCCCTTTAGTCTACTGTCAGCACAGCAACCAGAAGGATCCTATTGAAATGTGTCAGCTCAGGTCACTTTTCTGCTCAAAACCCTCCGATGGCTTTTCCTCTCACCAAGAGTGAAAATCAAAGTCCTCACCATTACTGCGAGGCTCTAGAGGATCTGCACCTCCCAGCCTGCCCCTCGTACTTCTCTGATCTGTCTCCTGCTTTTCTGTCTTTGGCCCACATGACCATTCCTCTAATGTACCAGCCCACTCCCACCCCAGGGCTTTTGCACTTGTTGTTCCGCTGCTTCTGCATGGCTCCTGCCCCCACTTCCTTCTTCGTGTCCTTATGCCAGTGTCACCTTCTTATGTGTTTTTTCTGCCCACCTGTATAAAATATCATCATTCACTACATTTCCTATACCTTTCCTGCTTTTTCTCCTTATTTATTCTTGGTATTCTCTAGCTCCGTGAAGGCAAACACTTTGCCCGTTTTATTTACTGCAGTATCCTCAGCACATTGAACAGTGCTGGCACATAATATGTACTCAGTATTTGTTAAATAAATGAAGGAGGCTACCAGCGCTACACTCTGTCGTATGTATTATGCCATTTAATGCCCACACCAACCATAGTTACCAGAAAAATCAATTCTGTTAGGCAGGAAAACTGATATGCACCAGTTTATCAGAAACAATGTGTTGAGATCATAAACCTCTAAGTATTACAATTACTTTTACAGAAAAAGCCATCGTATACCCTGGAATTGCTGTATTTTTCCAAAATGCCTTCATCTTTTTTGGGTAAGTTTGTTTTGCATTCTTCATCCTATCTTTTTTTAAAATAATGGTTTATTTTATGTCATTTACTATATTTAGTTGCTTAATTTCCCCCTGTCTAATGCCCCTTCCCCATGTTAGTGTCATAAAATACGAAGAATGAGACTGAGAAAGATATTTTTACTGCACGGGTTGGCTTGCTGCCCACCTTGGGAACATACATCGATTTTTTAAATTGCCACCACCTCCCCTTTAACGAAGAACTGTGATTTGTGTAGATTTAGTTACATAACACTGGCACTGTTCATTTAAAATCTGTATCTCTAACAGTTGCTTTTAATGAAAGCCTGCTTAAAATCATTTCTCCTTAAAATTTTGTTTCTGAATGCATTTTATGGTTCTTACTATCCTTGGTGTCACTAGAATTTGTGACATTTGAGGGGTAGAGGAAAAGCCCTGACATTTTTTTATCCTTCTGATGCAATGACAAATTAAAAGATTGCTAAGACCTTAATACTTTTATCACTAATCTTTTCTAATGTTCATTCTTTCCTGGACACTTAGGGCCTGCCCTTTCCCCAATCCCTGGCCTCCCACTTAACCCCTCCCCCCCAAAACAACAACAACAACAAAAACTTCTCTTTATCCTGTGCATCAGGAGTTCTTAACTTCCGTTCCATGGGTAGGCTTCTGAAGATTGGGAACCACCGGGTATTTCTGTATGCAAGACACTGGTTTTTCTGCTTGTTTCTGGGAAGAGAGTCTGTGGCTTTCATCAGATTTTCAAAGATGTCCTTAATCCAAAAAAGGTTTTAAAAAAACCTTTATATTCTGTATCTTCTTTATATGCTGTATATTCTAGGACAGTCTATTCTAGGACTCTTCCTTCCCTGTCCCTTCCCACCCACCTCCTAAAAGGAAATAGATGCCCCATATCTACTTGAACCACTCATGAAATGCTAACAGTTGCCCTTTAATAATAGTCAGCAGCTGGTATTCACACTTCTTCCATTCTACCACAAAGCATTTTTGCAATTTTATAAAATCAGTTTAGAAATAAGAAAAATGTGAACTTACATGTGGCAAGATACACAGCCTCTTTGGGTCATACCTTGCATCTTGAAACTAGTGGAGAAAACCCAAAGAGTTTTTTAAAAAATGTTAGTCCATTGATTTTTGTGCAGAAAATAATAATGACCAAAGTTTATTGAGCACTTTTTATGTGCAAGGCATCATCTTAGTGTTACACGTGTGCTCTCAGTTAATCCCCAACACAACTCGGAAGGTGGCTCCATTATTATCACCATTTTATATGTGAGAAACAGGCACAGAGCTCATGTTTGAGATCATGTGGCTAAAATTCAGGCTATCTGACTTCAAAGTTCAGTCTCCAGCTACTATGAGCGTGAAATTTGAAATTTGGAATGAATTTAATTGACGTTTTCTCCTTTTGCTGAATCTTCAACCAGTTGCTTAGTACTGTTTCCCTCCTGCCTTCTTTTTTTTTTTTTTTTTTTTTAAAGAATGTAACACTGTACATGAAAAATACAAAGTGAACAAACCTCACTCCCCAGGTTATGCAAATTTGGTAAATATGGGTAAGTTTGTTATTTTATAGGGTAATGTAGCCTGTGTTTATGAGAGGGACAGTGTTGATATTTATGATTTCTTTTCCTTTCAAGCTGCAATGCTGAGGCTTGGGCATCTTTAAAGAAGGACCAGGCACCCTGAGCTCACTACTCCAGTATCTCCACAGGGTTAGAGGTGCTTGGGGGAATTCAGTGCCCCACAACTTCAGCCAAAGGAAGGCAGTGTAACAGGGTCAGAGGCAGGGGTTAGAAAAGTTTCAGGATGGAGTGGTGGGGAGGGGATTTACGAGAACCAGCCAAGGAAGGGCAAACAGCAGACTTCTTTATTTTAATCATTATTTTCTCTGGCAGAGGTAGAGGATAAAGTAAGTTCCACCTTGAGATACTGTTTTTGGCAGAGAAGTTACTCTATCACAGCAGGGAGGAACCAGAGGATTGAGTGAAGATCTGTGGGAAACTTTTATCTTTTCCAATGAGGGAAGAAACACGTTAAGTTCATATGGTAGTTATCACATTTCACAAAACCTTGGAAACCGATCAGTGACTTGTCATTGTCTCAAATTAGTTATAATAAATTACTTTTCTATGCAACGAGTTTGGTTAATTTCTCATTTATTACTATTCTGTCTATTAAGTCTAAAAACTAATTTGGTTTTGTGAAAATACTGTAAGCAAATTGAAATTAAATTCAACTAATAGACACCATTGTTAGAACAGTTGTAGCAGATTGCCTACCATTTTGATTTATAACAGAACAATTCTCAGCAACAGCTTAGAAATTACTGTTTCAGAAACTGATGTCAGTACCAAAGGTGACCATCTGACAATGTAGGAGGGACTGGCTCTTGCCCAAGAAACTATTGAGATTATAGTTTACATCTGGTGACTAGTGTGCTGAAGTTACCACATCTCTTTTAAGCTCTCTGGAGAGTAGGGGCCCTAATACCCAACTTCGGTTTTTCTTTTTTTGCAGCAGTAGGTTTGATATTACCTGGAAGAGCAGAGATCAAATCACTTTTTGGAGGTTTATGAAATCCTTTATAAAGAGAAATTCATATACTTCCAAGAGAGGGTATAGATGACTTCCTGGTTGCACCTTTTTTTTGTTTTTTCCTGGTTGCATTTTTGTTTTCATCAAAAAACACTCAGGTGTTTACCTTTATAAAGGCCTATGAAACCTGTTTTTTTAATTTTTTGGCCGTGCTGCTAAGCTTACGGGATCTTAGTTCCCCCACCAGGGATCGAACCTGGGCCCCCTGCAGTGGTAGCACAGAGTCCTAACCAGTGGAGCGCCAGGGAATTCCCTATGAAACCTGTTTTAAATCAACCATTTTGATTGAGGGTTTAACCTTGAGTATACACTGGAGATTGGAAAACAGATATGAAAACCAGCAGATGCCACTGAAGCGTCCACTCCTCTCATTTCTCCCTTGCACTTACTCCCCACATCCAAGCCCTGATGACGAGTCTGCTTCTGAATTGTCTTAAACCAGTTCTCTTTTTGTCTGTTTCCATTGTTATGTTTGGTCGTCCTCATCCCTTCATGAGCACTTCACATCCTTGACTATCCCTCTCTTGGATCCAGTTTTCCTATGTCAGGTTTCCTTCTTAAACAAAGCTCTAAGCCTGTCATTTCCCACCTTAAAATTTTTCAAAACTCTGAGCTGTCTACAGAAGAGGTTACCACTAGTGACCATCCAGCCAAATTCTGCCCACAATTCTGTTTTATTTAGCCTATACAGTATTTTTTGTTTTATGGAGCTGACATTTAAAAATCAAGAGATTTCATCAAAAGTTGGAATTTGGGGCCTTTCTTGAAAAGCTAGATGATCTAACAACCTGGGCCCTGCTCAGCAACAATCCGCTGGAGCTAAAGTTGTTTCTTTTAATGGGGATGCATCTCTGCATAGTCCTATCTCATGCATTGCCTGGGCCTGAGCACCAGCTGCCCCTTTAGTAGATCACAGGCTGGTGCCTGCCCCCTTGACTCATCTAAGGCACCGAAGGCCCCTGTGGGCAATTTGCCACCCTGGTCAATTGGCTTACCAAATCTGGCCACTGCCGTTGCTCATCTTCCTTGATTCTTAAACTATACTCTGGCCATATTGGACTCTCCGCTGCTTTACTACACCACAGATATTTATATTGAGATATATATATGTGTGTGTATACATATTCTTATGCATATAATTCCAGTCTGCCCTCTTAAACTGAAGCCTTGAAGACAACTATAGATACTTTCCAAACTAAAACCTAGAGTGTAAGCTCTGTGAGGGCATTTCCTGACACATCCATCTCCTGGGCTTGTTCTGAGGCCCCATGGTCTTTTATTCCTCTTTGCCTTTTGATCTACTTTTCCTTTTCCTCTCCCTAAAACATCTGCCTTCATCATCCCACTAGCTCCTGTTCCTCCCAACCTCACATTCAAACTCCTGCTTATCCTTCAAAATTCATCTAATATTACCTCCTCTGTAAATCCTTTTCTAACACATTCAGGCAAAATAAATTCCCATATGTTCTCTGCTCCCTTAACATGTGATACATATGTGTCTCCCCACCCCCACCCCCTATACTACCACATTGTGTCATCAAGAACATGAGCAACTTGAAGGCAGGGACTGTATCTTTACTTTTATAGCCCTAGCTTCTAGCACCTAGCACCTTGACTTAAAAAAGGCTTGTTGGCCAGGGGAAAATGGCAGCAGCCGTGTGGCTGACAGGGTCTTGGTGCTCCGGCCGGGCGTCAGGCCTGTGCCTCTGAGGTGGGAGAGCCGAGTTCAGGACATTGGTCCACAAGAGACCTCCCAGCTCCACATAATATCAAATGGCGAGAGCTCTCCCAGAGATCTCCGTCTCAACGCTAAGACCCAGCTCCACTCAACGACCAGCAAGCTACAGTACTGGACACCCCATGGCAAACAACTAGCAAGACAGGAATACAACCCCACCCATTAGCAGAGAGGCTACCAAAAATCATAATAAGGTCACAGACACCCCGAAACACACCACCGGACATGGTCCTGCCCACCAGAAAGACAAGATCCAGCCTCATCCACCAGAACACAGGCACCAGTCCCCTCCACCAGGAAGCCTACACAACACACTGAACCAACCTTAGCCACTGTGGGCAGACACCAAAAACAACAGGAACTACGAACCTGCAGCCTGCAAAAAGGAGACCCCAAACACGGTAAGTTAAGCAAAATGAGAAGACAGAGAAACACACAGCAGATAAAGGAGCAAGGTAAAAACCCACCAGACCAAAAAAATGAAGAGGAAATAGGCAGTCTACCTGAAAAAGAATTCAGAGCAATAATAGTAAAGATGATCCAAAATCTTGGAACTACAATGGAGAAAATACAAGAAATGTTTAACAAGGACCTAGAAGAACTAAAGAGCAAACAAACAGTGATGAACAACACAAGAAATGAAATTAAAAATTCTCTAGAAGGAATCAATAGAATAACTGAGGCAGAAAAACGGATAAGTGACCTGGAAGATAAAATAGTGGAAAATAAAATAACTACCACAGAGCAGAATAAAGAAAAAAGAATGAAAAGAATTGAAGACAGTCTTAGAGACCTCTGGGACAACATTAAGCACACCAACATTCAAATTATAGGGGTCCCAGAAGAAGAAGAGAAAAAGAAAGGGACTGAGAAAATATTTGAAGAGATTATAGTTGAAAACTTCCCTAATATGGGAAAGGAAATAGTCAATCAAGTCCAGGAAGTGCAGAGAGTCCCATATGGGATATATCCAAGGAGAACCATGCCAAGACACATATTAATCAAGCTATCAAAAATTAAATACAAAGAGAAAATATTAAAAGCAGCAGAGGAAAAGCAACAAATAACATACAAGGGAATCCCCATAAGGTTAACAGCTGATCTTTCAGCAGAAACTCTGCAAGCCAGAAGGGAGTGGCAGGACATATTTAAAGGGATGAAAGGGAAAAAACTACAACCAAGATTACTCTACCCAGCAAGGATCTCATTCAGATTCGATGGAGAAATTAAAACCTTTACAGACAAGCAAAAGCTAAGAGAATTCAGCACCACCAAACAGCTATACAACAAATGCTAAAGGAACTTCTCTAGGCAGGAAACACAAGAGAAGGAAAAGACCTACAATAACAAACCGAAATCAATTAAGAAAATGGTCATAGGAACATACATATTGATAACTACCTTAAATGTAAATGGATTAAATGCTCCAACCAAAAGACATAGACTGGCTGAATGGATAACAAAAACAAGACCCATATATATGCTGTCTACAAGAGACCCACTTCAGACCTAGGGACACATACAGACTGAAAGCGAGGGGATGGAAAAAGATATTCCATGCAAATGGAAATCAAAAGAAAGCTGGAGTAGCAATTCTCATATCAGACAAAATAGACTTTAAAATAAAGGCAATTACAGGAGACAAAGAAGGACACTACATAATGACCAAGGGATCAATCCAAAAAGAAGATGTAACAATTGTAAATATTTATGCACCCAACATAGGAGCACCTCAATTCATAAGGCAAATGCTAACAGCCATAAAAGGGGAAATCGACAGTAACACAATCATAGTAGGGGACTTTAACACCCCACTTTCACCAATGGACAGATCATCCGAAATGAAAATAAATAAGGAAACACAAGATTTCAATGATACATTAAACAAGATGGATTTAATTGATATTTATAGGACATTCCATCCAAGAACAACAGAATACACTTTTCTCAAGTGCTCATGGAACATTCTCCAGGATAGACCATATCTTGGGTCACAAATCAAGCCTTGGTAGATTTAAGAAAATTGAAATCATATCAAGTATCTTTTCTGACCACAACGCTATGAGACTAGATATCAATTACAGGAAAAAATCTGTAAAAAATACAAACACATGGAGGGTAAACAATACACTACTAAACCAAGAGATCTCTGAAGAAATCAAAGAGGAAATCAAAAAATACCTAGAAACAAATGACAATGAAAACACGATGACCCAAAACCTATGGGATGCAGCAAAAACAGTTGTAAGAGGGAAGTTTATAACAACACAATCCTACCTCACGAAACAAGAAACATCTCAAATAAACAACCTAACCTTACACCTAAAGCAATTAGAGAAAGAAGAACAAAAAAACCCCAAAGTTAGCAGAATGAAAGAAATCATAAAGATCAGATCAGAAATAAATGAAAAAGAAATGAAGGAAACAATAGCTAAGATCAATAAAACTAAAAGCTGGTTCTTTGAGAAGATACACAAAATTGATAAACCATTAGCCAGACTCATCAAGAAAAAAAGGGAGAAGACAAATCAATAGAATTAGAAATGAAAAAGGAGAAGTAACAACTGACACTGCAGAAATACACAGGATCATGAGCGACTACTACAAGCAACTCTATGCCAATAAAATGGACAACCTGGAAGAAATGGACAAATTGTTAGAAAAGCACAGCCTTATGAGACTGAACCAGGAAGAAACAGAAAATATAAACAGACCAATCACAAGCACTGAAATTGAGACTGTGATTAAAAATCTTCCAGCAGACAAAAGCCCAGGACCAGATAGCTTCACAGGCGAATTCTATCAAACATTTAGAGAAGAGCTAACACCTATCCTTCTCAAACTCTTCCAAAATATAGCAGAGAAGGAACACTCCCAAACTCATTCTACGAGGCCATTATCACCCTGATACCAAAACGAGACAAAGATGTCACAAAGAAAGAAAACTACAGGCCAATATCACTGATGAACATAGACGCAAAAATCCTCAAAAAAATACTAGCAAACAGAATCCAACAGCACATTAAAAGGATCATACACCATGAACAATTGGGGTTTATCCCAGGGATGCAAGAATTCTTCAATATATCCGTATCAATCAATGTGATAAACCATATTAACAAATTGAAGAAGAAAATCCATATGATCCTCTCAATAGATGCAGAAAAAGCTTTTGACAAAATTCAACACCCATTTATGATAAAAAACCCTCCAGGAAGTAGGCATAGAGAGAACTTACATCAACATAATAAAAGCCATATATGACAAACCCACAGCCAACATTGTCCTCAGTGGTGAAAAACTGAAACCATTTTCTCTAAGATCAGGAACAAGACAAGGTTGTCCACTCTGACCACTATTATTCAACATAGTTTTGGAAGTTTTAGCCACAGCACTCAGAGAAGAAAAAGAAATAAAAGGAATCCAAATCAGAAAAGAAGAAGTAAAACTGTCACTGTTTGCAGATGACATGATACTATACATAGAGAATCCTAAAGATGCTACCAGAAAACTGCTAGAGCTAATCAATGAATTTGGTAAAGTAGCAGGATACAAAATTAATGCACAGAAATCTCTTGCATTCCTATACACTAATGATGAAAAATCTGAAAGAGAAATCAAGGAAACACTCCCATTTACCACTGCAACAAAAAGAATAAAACACCTAGGAATAAACCTACCTAAGGAGACAAAAGACCTGTATGCAGAAAACTATAAGACACTGATGAAAGAAAGTAAAGATGATACAAACAGATGGAGAGATATACCATGTTCTTGGATTGGAAGAATCAACATTGTGAAAATGACTCTACTACCCAAAGCAATCTACAGATTCAGTGCAATCCCTATCAAACTACCAATGGCATTTTTCACAGAACTAGAACAAAAAATTTCACAATTTGTATGGAAACACAAAAGACCCCAAATAGCCAAAGCAATCTTGAGAAAGAAAAACGGAGCTGGAGGAATCAGGCTCCTGGACTTCAGACTATACTACAAAACTACAGTAATCAAGACAGTATGGTACTGGCACAAAAACAGAAATATAGATCAATGGAACAGGCTAGAAAGCCCAGAGATAAACCCATGCACATATGGTCACCTTATCTTTGACAAAGGAGGCAAGAATATACAATGGAGAAAAGACAGCCTCTTCAATAAGTGGTGCTGGGAAAACTGGACAGCTACATGTAAAAGAATGAAATTAGAACACTCCCTAACACCATACACAAAAATAAACTCCAAATGGATTAAAGACCTAAATGTAAGGTCAGACACTATCAAACTCTTAGAGGAAAACATAGGCAGAACACTCTATGACATAAATCACAGCAAGATCCTTTTTGACCCACCTCCTAGAGAAATAGAAATAAAAACAAAAATAAACAACTGGGACCTAATGAAACTTAAAAGCTTTTGCACAGCAAAGGAAAACATAAACAAGATGAAAAGGCAACCCTCTGAATGGGAGAAAATATTTGCAAACGAAGCAAGTGACAAAGGATTAATCTCCAAAATTTACAAGCAGCTCATGCAGATCAATATCAAAAAAACAAACAACCCAATCCAAAAATGGGCAAAAGACCTAAATAGACATTTCTCCAAAGAAGATATATAGATTTTCAACAAACACATGAAAGGATGCTGAACATCACTAATCATTAGAGAAATGCAAATCAAAACTACAATGAGGTATCACCTCACACGAGTCAGAATGGTCATCATCAAAAAATCTACAAACAATAAATGCTGGAGAGGGTGTGGAGAAAAGGGAACCCTCTTGCACTGTTGGTGGGAATGTAAATTGATACAGCCACTATGGAGAACAGTATGGAGGTTCCTTAAAAACCTAAAAATAGAACTACCATATGACCCAGCAATCCCACTACTGGGCATATACCCTGAGAAAACCATAATTCAAAAAGATACATGTACAGTCATGTTCATTGCAGCACTATTTGCAATAGCCAGGATATGGAATCAACCTAAATGTGGGGATATGGGGATATATGTATATGTATAGCTGATTCACTTTTTTATAAAGCAGAAACTAACACACCATTGTAAAGCAATTATACTCCAATAAAGATGTTAAAAGAAAAAAAAAAAGGCTTGTTAAATGAATTAGATAAAATCAGGCATATAATGGTTACATGCTAAACATTGGTTAACTCTTTAGGAGGGACATATGTCTCCAAACTCAGAAGTTAAGGATGCAGGGAAGCTAATGGTAAATAGCACAGCTGAGCACAGTGAAAGAATTTACTACCTTAGAATGATCAGTTTCTGTTCTGATACATCCCATGGGTTTTTTCCATACAACTCATCAATTATTCTTTGTTGTTAGTTTCCCACGATTCTAAATCTCACACAGTCTTTCTTTCACCAAACTCAGCTAGTCATGTGATGTTTCTTATTTTATTCACAGAGGACTCGTTTTTAAGTTTGGCCGCACTGAAGACTTGTGGCAGTGAAAACATCTGATTTCTTACTGCAGAGAAGTCCTGCATGGGTTTGTTTTTTTTTTCACTACTCACTCCCAGTCTTTTGTAATGCCATTTTCTAAACTTCTTTCTGAGTGTAGTCTCAACTTAAATTTGTATAATACTAAAATCATGAGAACTCCCTATTTAAACAACAACAACAGCAAAATCTATTGTGGTATGCATTTGCTTAACTTGTAAAATGTTAAAGAAAAATATTTCACATGAGAAATTTTTATTATGTTTTATCATGGTATAATTTGTAAAAATAAAAATAAATCACAAAAGAAATTATGGAAGCATCTTATATGAGTATTTGTCATATCCAAGGTACAAAACTGCAGTTAAAGTGCTCTGAAGATTGAATGTGTTTATTTAAATGTGGCCTCTTCTGTGTCAAATGTTAAATGAAATATAAACATATTGTTGTTTTTAAAAAACTACTCAGTGGTCAGAATTCTTTCTCAGTATACTTTGTGTTTGGTTTATATGGTTTTGCCACAAATTCTGTAAATATTTCAGTGTAAGTAACTATTGAGCATCTCCCAAGGGGTGAGTGAACATGTTGCAAGAGAGTAGCCCCACAGTCCTGCCGCCAGTCTCCTCAAAAGTGTCCCTTCAGTGGCACTGATGTGGGGGGGGAAGGGGGTGAGTAGTAACTCAGCTGTGATACCTGGTCCTGGTGGGACGCTGACAGTCACTCCACAGCCACCATGGAAGGAAAGAGGAAGAGGATAGGGATTTGACACTGGTCTTTACTCAGGTGACTAATTCTGTTGTCGGTTTGATAATAAATTGGATTCCATTTCATTGTATCTCTGTACTGAACCACTAAGCTCAAGATAGACCAGCAGGGTCAATTATAATGACAAATGTTAACTACTGGGAATTCTTAGTCTGTTCCTCTTTGGAATTCTGTTATCCCCCAGGCTCCCCACTTTGGCAAAATGGGAATTTATTTTTTCTTTAATAAACTAGCTAACTGTGGGATACATGTTCTTCAGAACTAAAGCTTAAAATGTTTTCTTACATAAAACTTGCTACAATTAGCCATTCATTAAATGCCAAATATCTCTTAGATTTAAATTGTGGTCCTTTTTTTTTAATATTTATTTTTTATTTTAAATTGTTTGTTTGTTTGTTTGTTTGGCTGCATCTTCATTGCGGCACGTGGGATCTTCGTTGCAGCGTGTGGGCTCCTGTCTAGTTGTGGCAGCAGGTTTTCTCTTCTCTAGTTGTTGTGCGCGGGTTCCAGAGGGTGTGGGCTCTGTAGTTTGCGGTACGCGGGCTCTCTAGTTGAGGCACGCGAGCTCAGTAGTTGTGGTGCACGGGCTTAGTTACTCCGTGGCATGTGGCATCTTCCCGGACCAGGGATCGAACCCTCGTCCCCCACATTGGAAGGCGGATTCTTTACCACTGGACCACCAGAGAAGTCCCAGTGGTCCCCTTTCTATGTCAGCCATAGTTTTCTCCCAGTGTGTACAATTTGAATGTTGCCTGGTCATCAACTATTCAAAGAAATGGCTGTGTTGCTGTCATCTCACAGCAAATCACTCCTGGTGAGGTTTTAGATCCACAGGATGTGAGAAGTGGAGACAATCTTAGGGGTTGAAGTTCACCTTCTCTTCTTACTGATAAGGGAACCCAGACCATGGCAATTTAAATGATTTCCTCAAGGTCATAGAACTAGTTTTTAAATCTTGAGGCAGTGTATCTCCACGTTTGACCACGAATGTCTTCCCCACAGTTAAATTCAGGATATGCTCAGGGAGTAGGAACTCCTTGTAAAACCACTGGAATAAAAGCACAGTGTCTGCAAGGGCTAAATCTAAGTGAGTTCTTAGTTTTCCCCTGTTTTATATCGTCTGCTTTGCTGATGTAGATGAGTTAACTGATAGCTTAATACTTTATTAAGCTCAAGAAAGAATCTAGGAATTGTCAATAAAATTGAACCAAAACCTTAGTTTTGTGAACTGTGTGTCTGCACCCAAGAAAATAATGATAGCATCATCTTGCATGAAACCAAACATAATTATTTAAAATTATTATAATATAAAATTATCCCTTATGTTTTTAGTCTTTTATTTTTAATATCAAATCTATCTCTGACCTGTTTCATTGTACATAAGGAGACTTTGCTGTAATGAGTGTTTGTCGCACACACAAAAAAATGGGCAACAGTGAAAAGAAGTTGTTTTCAAACAGGCCTCGTTTTTCTTGGATGCTTTCGCTTAATATCCAACAGCCAAATGTGGAAACTGTAAAAGGAAAGCAAACATTTTTTATTACAGATGAACCCTTATTATATGCTTAATATTGTACACATATTGATTCTGGCTTGATCTTTCGAAACTTATGTTGCCCAAAATGTTGTTTCATCACAAAGGTCTTAGAAGTTCTTTCATAAAATCTGAATTGGAAGATCTCTTAGATAGCTAGATCTCATTTCATATAGCTCTTTACATGGATCATTAATGGTCACCTGGCTTTTGTTTGAACACCTCCAGTGACAGGAGACTCACTACCACATGAAGTAGTTTATTCCGTTTTGCAGACAGTTCAAATTGTTAGCAATTTATACTGCATTGCCCACTGGGCCTAGTTAAATTCTTTGGAGAAGCATAGAAAAAAATCTTTTCCCTCTTCTACATGACAGTCTCTCAAGTGTTTGAAGATTGTTCTTAGGTCTCCCTTGGGTCTTCTCTTCTGCAAGCTAAATAAGTCGATCCCCAGTTCTTTGGTAGTGCCATGTGGTACCCTGCCATACAACATCACTGCGTGTTGAGTAGCCTTGGATCACAGAATTCTAGAACCAGAAATCAGAGTAGCTAAAGTTTATGCGGTGTTTTCTATGGATCAGTGCGCTAACATTTCACACATGTTACCTCCCTTAAATCCTTCCAACAACCTAGTGAGATATCTCCATTTCAGAGATCACAGAGCTAGAGGCGGTAGAACCCAGATCTGTCTGACTGCTGAACGTTGAATTTGATCTCATTTCACAAATGAAGGAACTGAGCCTCCCTTCCACCCCACAGAAGTAAAGTGACTTGCCCAAGGGCACCAGCCTGTGGTGGGTGAGCTAGGACTCAATTTAGATCTGCCTCCCAGATAAGGCTGTTTCCACTGGGCCCCTCCCAAAGGGGAGGAATCAGCAGGCTCCTGATCTGTTTTCCTACTTTGCTTTAAAAACCAGCTCTCCTCATTTTGGAAGAACGAGCATTTTTTGGACCCTTACTGTGTGTCTAGAACATCTATTTTAAATCAGAAGCAGGGGTGACACCAGTGTGACAAGGCTATGCTGTTTTGCATAAAACAGCAAGAGGAACTCAACACATTTTGTCGTGTTTTTGTGCCAAAACAGTGGTGGTGTTTAAATTTCTTGGCAATACAATCATGAAAAAAATAAACAGCAAATATGTGTTCAGAAAGCCATGGATGACCTTGAGTATACCGCAGTCATTTCAGAATCCATCCTACATGCTTAATCCTGTCATACTGTTCACCCCTGAAACATTCATTTTATGGCACCATTTCCCCACGTAAACCTTGGGAGCTTCCCATCGCCTGAAGGATGATTCAAGTGACTCTGCCCACCATTCATCCTCCTCTTCACCAACTCGCCCCTGAGCCAGTTGCTTCATGCTTCTCCTGTGTTTGCTCTCAATCCTCCCCTTTCTTGGAATGTCTTTCACTTTCTGTCACTTAGCCATGTCCAGCAAATCCTGACCTCCCCAAGCTTGTGACCTCTGCCTCCTCTGGTTCAACTAGCAGCTACTGCCAGGGTTACTTATTTAGTACCTAATAGATAGAGCTGTGCACAGGTAAAGATCCAGTTCTTCTAAGTGCTTAGACCCCTATTTTCTCTGTTTGCATCCACACAATAATCAGAACAGGGGCTTGTCCATGGGAGACTCGCAAAAAAAAGTTCCTTTCTTCATTTTAATAAACGGATGTCAGTGGGTCCTTGTGCCTTGGAAAGCATGAAATAAAATCCATGGCTTATGAAACTGAAATTAAAAGTTGAAAGAATTTGTCCTCTTAGCGAAGGCAGAAGACATATGAAAAATTATAAATTGGATTTTTGTAAATCAGTATCTGGGTGAGGATCACTGTAATTTCCAGGAAGACGAAGGATCAGTACATTCAGCTCCTTAAGACCTAGAACTAAATTTTATTTAGATTTGTCTCCCCAGCTCTTCATACAATATTGATCACATATTAGATAATATATTTATGGAGTTAATAGTGAATGAATGAGTACATCTTAATAAAATCATCCAAGGATGGGATGGGTGTTCTTGGGGGGTGGTGAGTGCCCCATCCCAGGAAGTGCTGAGCATGGTCTGGGCAACCAGTGAAGGAATGTCCCTTCCAACCCCCAGTAGTCTACTTCTATGACATACAATAAAGGGCATTCCATAACATTTAAAATGTCTTTTTGGATGGTTTACCAAAAAAAAAAAAATCACCCCTGGATTTATCAGCTTTGGAAGTTTATATTCTTGCTTTTTAAATGCAAGCTATAAGTGTTACACTGCTGAATAAATAGTTCTACTCAGCTGTAAAAAAAATACATCAGAAGATGAGGGGAGAAATAACCATTCTCCAGTAGCTGCCCACAACACATACATGCTGTGTCTTTGGAGCCAAACTGACACCGATTCAAATTCCTCCTGTTCCATTTACTAGCTCTGTCATTTTGGACAAGTTACTCCTCATCTGCAGACAGGGAGACTTATTCTTACGCAGGGTTTTTGCAAAGATAAAATCAGATAATGTTGAAAAGCATCCAGCACAGAATCGGAAACAATAGGCTTGCAATAAATGATAGCTGTTAGGCTTACACATTCCTTTGTCTAAGCCCCTAGTAATAAACTTTCACATTCACATGGCAGTTTGCATTTTACATAATGTGGTCACATATGTTATGACCCCATTTGGTCTTCAAAACAACCCAGTGAGGTAGAACGAAGGTTACTGTTCTTATTTTACCAGTGAGAGAGGTCAAGGGTCTTGCCTACATCAGACCTTGCAGAATGGTGACTAGAATCCAGGTCTTCTTGTTCCAGGGACACAATCTCCATTTCACCTGCTGCTGCAAGGGGCTAGTATTGGGAGGGGGGTGTTCCTCAGATTTCCTTCATTTGTTCAGCAAGTATTTATTGCAACTCAAATAATTGAGCTGGATATTTGTCCTATTTGTGGTATCTCTCATTAATGAGCAGAGTGCTTGGTATATAATAGTTGCTCAATAAGCACTTGTGGAATGAATGGATGGATGAAGCCAGTTTTCTGAGTCCTTTCACTGGATTACACTGCTTCTGCTAAAGGGGCAAGAACACTTGCAGGGGACTGGGAGAGACTAGCTGTTGGGAGAAGCCATATAGAGAGAAGCTGGTGCAAGATGAGGCAGATTACACACAACAACGTGGATGACTCCCAGAATAATTACACTGAGCAAAAGAAGCCTGACGAAGAAGAGTACATGCCGTGTGCTTCCATTTATATAAAATTATAGAAAATGTAAGCTAATCTATAGGACAGAAAGCAGTTCAGTGGTGGCCTGGGGATGGAACAGGGTGGAGTCAGGAGGGAGCAGTTTCAAAGAGTCAGGAGGAAATGTTTGGTGGTGATGGATATGTTCTTACCTTTATTGCGGTCATGGTTTCGTAGGTGTATAAACATGTTTAATGTATCAAAATGTATGCTTTAAATATGTGCAGTTCATTGTCAAGTATACCTCTAGAAAGCTGTTTCAAGAGGAAGAGGAGGAAAGAGAGCGCGGAGATGAAGGAAAGGGAGACGAGGTGGGTTTTCTCCGTAGGTTCTCTCTGTTTCGCCCCTACAGACACAAATGCCAAGGCCTGTAGTAAGGCTGGTTCTCTGTCCCTTTAGTGGTCAGTATCTTGGCCTGCTGGGTGGAGAAAGGGTTGGCCTGCGACTCAGAAGGACTGCTTCCACTCACAAAGGCATGATGCTGGGCATTAGCCTGCCCTCTGTCGGCCCCCACTTCCCATTTACAACTTGGCAACATGGGTCCCTGCTTGCCCAGCCAACCTCAGCATCAACTGGAAGATTACCTAAGGTGAAAGACATCAGAATGCTTTGTGAACTGTGAGTGTGGGTTAAAGGGAGGAGGGCAGTGGGGTTTCAGGGAATGAGCCCTGACCTCCTTTCTAGCCCAGTCATGACAACAAACACTACAATGTCACACAGACCCTCAGCAGCAGCTGAGTTGTTTGAGCTTTATGTCCCCTGACTAAATAACCCCAGACACCTGCAAGTTTTCTCATGTCCCCACTAGCTCTGATTTCTTCAGCTGTGCCGCTCACTCCCTGTGACAACTTGGGTACTCATGGCTCCACTTGGAGGTCCATCAAGTGAGGGGGTTGGACTCGCTGGCCCCTGTGGTCCTTCTGGCTCTTGCACTGCAGGATTCCATCACCTTCACGTCAAACTGTTCGCCCGCCCACTTTGGTGACTCCAGGTGGGGAGGAGACATGTGGCCAGTGACAGTTCTCGCACCCCTGACCCTCAGTGATTTTGAGGCCTCAGGGAAATGGGAACCTTTACTACCTCCCCACCCCCCCACCAACACACACACACACACACACACACACGCACACACGCACGCATGCACACATGCTCACACACACATCTTGGATTTGTTTGTTTGTTACTTTACTCTCATAAACACCAAGTTAACATATATACCCAGGTATCTTTTTAAGTTCATTCACTCAAAACCTTAGACATGAATAGGTTAAAACTCTTACCTCCCAGAAAGTTTGGTCATTAAAATAGTTAACCACGTGTGGTGACTTCCATATTTTGAGGTTTAAGAGCAAACCTGTTTAAATTCATAATTAAATGTTACACACTTAGATGATTGCATTTGTTATCTCAAAATTAATCAAAATATTATAAGTCAACTATGGTATCTCAACAGAAATCCTTTTTTCTTCCACAACCAGGAGATAGACAAATTGAAGCACTGTCTTTCCTGGACCAGCTTAATTAATTCTATAGACATCTTTCAAAAGGAACTGGCAAGAGCAATTACATCCAAAGGATTTAGGTTACGCAGGGAGGTATACGATAGTCATGGATTAACACACTTCCCAAGACGGAATAGAAGGACCCTGTTAGACGGTGCCCCACTTAAGAGCTGATCCATTTAAAATGCAAAAGCTACCATGGAGAGCGACTCAAATAGCCACCCCTGCAGGTCCATCCTCACTGGTTCCAATAAAGTCCCAGTGACCTCAGCTCAAGATTCCACTCGTTAGGAAAGTAGTTTATAACAACTTGCTTCTGTGCCTGTTCTTTTCACCCATCCCTCCTCTGCCGCGAGAGCTTGGGCCCTATGCCTTCCCCAGTCACTCAAAGTCTGCCAAATTTCCAGTACATAAAGTAGTGTTTACCTTTCACGTGAAGCAGGGAAATGCCATTGATAGGTTTATCTGTGTATTTTTAATGATGATCAGTCCCAATGTATTAAATAGTAATATTAACAAGAGTAGGTGTGTGCTTATTCATATTTTCGTCTTACAGTGCGTGCCTTTAACTGATACTGGCATGTAGAGTGCAATCAGCACACCTCATTTAGCTAGAATTACTCAGAAATGATCCCTGTCGCTTACATATATTTTCCAGATAGCTGAGGCTTACTCATCTGATGCAAATCCCCTAAAATTATTATATTTTCTTGTCTTATGAGACAACACTGAACACATTTAGACTTTTAAAAAAAAAAAATCAAAACTGTTCCTAGGAACATCCTTTTATGAAATGTGCTGTGTAACCTGGAGAAGGGCTACAGCTGCTGAAGGTTACTGGCCTGTTCTCCAGCAGCCCAAGCTTCTCATGTTCTTGTGACTGGTTTTTAGGAATTTCTCTTCTCCTGCCAGGCTCTCTGCTTTCACTTCTAACTTCTACCAGGGTGACTTGCCTCTAGAAACCTGTCCACGTCTAATCTGCTATTTCTAATCTGCCTGACCTGGGAAACCCCATAACTATGCTTGATAAGGTGGTTTCTTAAATAAGTGCATATATTATAGACGGGCTCCACGGAACGGGGTCTCTTCATATGTAAAATGCTTGGCTTTAGGGGGTCAATTTGTTGCCATCTTGGCCTCTTGGAGGCCTCTTTCCGCTTCCATTGTCCAAGTCCTTTTTTATCACTGGCTCCCTCATGTGGCAAGCAACATGTGAAGAGGAAAGCTGGTTGGTCTTAACTCTTAAAGGAATAATAGGAGTGTCTTTCCTCTATTCTCTTTCTTGGCTTCAGTGAAGCATAGGAAGCCTCCACACTCTGGGGAGAGTGGTAAATGGTGGGAGAGGGCAGGTGTAGGGCTGCCAGATAAAATACAAGATGCTCAGTTACTTTTGAATTCCAAATTGGGTGCCTTGTGTTTTCACTTGCTAAGTCTGGCAACCCTATTCAGGGTTGGACTGCCACCATGAATAGAATGTAAAGTGATGGCTGGAGACATTTTTCTTATCGGTATTTAATGAATCACCTCAGACTCTGTCGAAAGCTGAGGCCAATTGTTACGTTAAAGCAATTCTAGCCAATCTCACTCTCTAAAACTCTAAACAGTACTTTCATACATGTTTTAGAGCTGAAAGGATGCCATATGATTAGTTACCATAATCATTTCATTTTACAGAGAAGTCAGCCAATGCCCAAAGTGACATGCCCAAGATCACACAACTCCTTAGTGTCTACTTATGCTATTTTGTCTCTTATTTGGCATTCACTCCATGCTTAGAGATACAATATATGAAAGTCTAACCAATAAAAGCTGTTTGCTTGTAGAATAACAGTGAACAGTTCTGTACAGAATGCATGTTTTCACCTAGCATGTAAGACTGGCAAATTGGTATCTCCCCAAGATTCTTTGCAGGTCTGTCATATTGCAGAAGCAAAACAACATCAATCCTCTGTTTACAGATCTCTAATGCCTTCCCATCTCTCAGAATGATCTGGCTCCTTGCTACCACTCTATCCTCAACCCCTGCCACTCTCCCCGTCACTCCATCCACATCAGCTACACTGACATCCTTGCTGTTCTCCAAACATGCAATGCATGCTCCTGCCTCAGTGCCTTTGCGCTTGCTGTCCCTTTTCATGGAATGTTCTTCTCCCAAATAAACACATGGTATCTCCCTCATTTTTTGCATTCAAGTCCTTGCTTAAAAGTCAACTTCTTAGATAGGCCTTCCTTACCACCTTTCTAAAAGAGCAGCCCACCTTCACAATAACTCTACATTCCCCCTACCCTGATTTATTTCCCTTCATAGTGCTTCTTACTATCTGACATAGCACATATATATATTTTATTTTATTTTTTTCTGTTTATGGTAAAAGCCCCCTCCCCATCTAGAATGTCAACTCGATGAGGCCAGGGAATTTGGTTGGTTCACTGCTGTATCCCGAGTACCTAAGAATAGTGCCTGGCTCATAGCAGATATTGAACAAATATTTGCTGAACAAAATAGTATTTAGGTGTTCTTAGGGAGTAAAAGGTAAGCTCTGTAGCATAAGGGTCTCCTTGGTTTTCTGGGCAAAATTTGATGAAATCACCAGTCCTGGGCTCAAGAGGCTGCAGTGTCCAGGTGACTTCTGAGGACCTTTCCAATTATGAAAGTTTGTAATTCTGTGTTCCTTTATTTTTAAGTCAAGATCTGGGCTCTTTGCCTCCTTTGGCTGGAGCTGAGGCGGTGGGTTCAGGGGGAAGGGGATGGGCACATACACGTCCAGGGATGGGGCAGGTGCAGTCTAGGCCCAGGCCCTGTGCCCTGGACAATGGTGGAAGAAGGGTGGTCTCACACTGACCTGTCAGAAGACCAGATCCCATACCCATAATGATGGTGAAGCTGAATGCCCCGGAGTCGGTGAGTATCTGGTAGCCAAGCCTAGAAATGACAAAGCAGAGGTGGTCACAATTGGGCATCAGGCTGCAGAGGTCACTGGGGACAGAAAAGACTGCATCAATAGTGATGCTGTCAGGAAGGGCCACCAGGAGAACAAATGTCCCCTCCCTAGGCAGTACATTCCTGTCATTCTCCCACAAAGCTATGCAGACATGTAGAAGGGGAAGAAGGGATTTCAAGATCCTCTCTAGCTTACTTTAGTTCTCAGACCCCATGAACGATGAACTAGACTAGAAGTCAGAAAACCCAAGTTCAAGTCCCAGTTCTGTCACTAGCTGCACGACCCGAGGCACTTAAACTCTCACAGTCCTGAGTTTCCTCATTAGTCAATTAAAGATGAAGGTTTTATTTCTATCAGGGCGAGATGGAGTATAGCTTGGCCATCAGACCCATTTCCCCTGCCTACACCTTGGACATACTTGCCTGTCCTCTCTCCTTCAAAGCAACCCCAGGGCTTCACTTTAAACTATTAAGCGGCCCTTGGAGGACACCTGTGTGACCCTGCAGTAGGCAAAAAGTTCTTAAACATGACACACAGGAGCTAAACATAGAGGGAACAATGATAAATTGGACTATGATAAAAATTAAAACTACTGTTCATCAAAAGATACCATTAAGAAAGTAAAAAATCGAGGGACTTCCCTGGTGGCGCAGTGGATAAGAGTCCGCCTGCCAATGCAGAGGACACGGGTTCAAGCCCTGGTCTGGGAAGATCCCACATGCCTCAGAGCAACTAAGCCCATGTGCCACAACTACTGAGCATGCGCGCCCTAGAGCCTGCGAGCTACAACTACTGAAGCCCGCGTGCCTAGAGCCTGTGCTCCGCAACAAGAGAAGCCACCCCAATGAGAAGGCTGCGTACCACAACGAAGAGTAGCCCCCGCTCACCGCAACGGGGGAAAGCCCGCATGCAGCAACGAAGACCCAATGCAGCCAAATAAATTTAAAAATTAAAAAAAAAAGAATGCCTACAAATCAATAAAAAGTCAGAACACACAACAGAAAAATGGGCAAAAGAACCTGAACAGACATTTCACAAGAGAAGGTATTCAAATGTCCACAAAGCAGATATGAAAAGTACTCCACTTAATTAGTCATCAGGGAAATTAAAATTAAAACAGTAAGTTTGATGCCTAAATGGCTAAAATTAAAAAGAAGGGAAAGATGGAATGTTAGAAAATATATGGGGTAAAGGAAGCTCTCAGGTTCTACTGCACAAACCACAATGGAAAACTGGAAGTATTCACTGACACGGATTGTATGAATACTGTACGACCCAACAGTTCCACTTCTAGGCATATACTCAACAGAAGTGCATTCGTATGTTCAAAAAAAAAAAGTGCTAGAATGTTCATGGCAGCAATACTAGAAGGTTCATAATAGCTCCAAACTAGAAACAACCCAAAAGCTCATCAATAATGGATAAATTGTGCTGTAATCATATACTGGAGCTCTGTTCTGTGTTTTCTTAGATTTTGTATTTGTCTACTCTGCACTCATTTATCACAGGGCCAAGCTAATGGCCAAAGTTGTTTACCTCTCTCTCTTGTAAGTCAGCTTTCATGGGAATGCAAAACTCATATTACAAACCCCCCAACCACAAACTCTAACATATGTGTTTTCACTTCCTCCCAATAGGGGGCGCCCCTACGTTCCTCCCCTGCCACTAAGTCCTAAAGACGTAGTCTCTGTTCCCCTCACTCTCTACTGCCTGGTACCTGCATGTGATAAGCTTTCATGTGTCCCTGCGTGGATGCCGTGCCTCTCATTTCCAGGGCAACTATGAGTAACATTAAAGTTTCCTTTCGATGACATTGACCTCTCTGTGTTGCCACTCAGTTGCCTTTATAAATTAAACGCAAGCACAATTCATTGCCATACGCCACTGAAAATGAGCAATCTACAGAGATACTCAACGACATGGATGAATCTCACAACTGCAATGTTGAGTATAAGAAGCCAAGCACACAAGAGCAGACCTCCTGTACGATTCCATGTATATAAAGGACAAAAGCAGGCAAAACTGACTGATGCTTTTAGAAGTCAGATTAGTGGTTACCCTGGGACAGGACACGAAGGAGTTCTGAGTGCTGGTTACCGGGTGTGCCAGAAGTCACCAAGTGGTACCCTAAGGATATTTGACTATTCTGGATGTAGATTATACCACAAGAAAAAAGTTTCTCAAAAAATTAATGTGTGGTGGAATAAAGGCTAAACCCAAATCTGCTGACTTCCAACCCACAATTCACTCTACCCTGATGCCATCTGAGAGCAGAAATGGATGAAGTAGAAATCGCCATATTAACTTTCCCTGTGCAGGATGGGCTCCCTGTGCCAGGCCCTCAGCTCCATGGTTTACCATCTGGTTTTATGTGATCCTCACAGCAGGCCTATGAGAAAGTCCCTTTTTCACAAATGGGAGGTCCAGGTTAGGAGAGTGAACCAAGGGTTCCAGTGCCATGTGGCTTGGAATGGATGGCTCTTGGGATCCAAACCAGGCAGGTCTGTCTACCCATAAAGGTGGCCAAATTTCAGCATTGGAGGGTTACCTTCACAAATTTGGCCATATCCAAATTCCAGGGATACCATTTGTTACAAATATTTTTCTTTAAATAGACTTTTTTTTTTAACATTTAAATAAATGTATTTAAAAGAAAACTTTGTGTCACTTGCGTAAATGAAAGAGACATAGGAGGTAACTGTAAAAAGAGATACAATGAAAACAAAACATTGCTTTACTCTCCCCCAGATGAGGCAACCTGGGCAAATCTCAGCCTGAGGGTTCCTCTGCAGCTATTTAAATCAGAGGTCAGCAGGTGCTGGAAGAGCGTGGAGACACTCAGCCCCAGGTGGAGACTTTCTCCCTGATGTAATCAACAGATTGCATGAGAAGTGAAAAAGAGCATCTGCACTGTGTGATTCAGTGCTCTTTAAGTGTATCTTCACACCACTTAAAATCCCACAATTTGGGCTTCCCTGGTGGCGCAGTGGTTGGGAATCCACCTGCCAATGCAGGGGACATGGGTTCGAGCCCTGGTCCGGGAAGATCCCACATGCCGCGGAGCAACTAAGACCGTGCGCCACAAATACTGAGCCCACGTGCCACAACTACTGAACCCCTTGCGCCTAGAGCCCGTGCTCTGCAACAAGAGAAGCCACCGCAATGAGAAGCCTGCGCACCGCAACGAGGAGTGGCCCCCGCTTGCCGCAACTAGAGAAAGCCTGCGCGCAGTAACGAAGACCCAACGCGGCCAAAAATAAATAAATTAAATAAATAAATTTATTTTTTAAAAATCCCACAATCTGTGAAAAATGCTCCATGCAGCCTCCAAGCACAGCATCTGACTCATTTACATTCGCTCACCCAAATAGGAAATCGACAAATATTGTCTGTGGAATGAATGTAAAGTCAACTGACTCATCCAATGACACAGAGCTAATAAAGCAGCTGATCCACACTTCCCAGAAAGCGCTCTGACTGCCAGCTCAGTCCTTTCCCCATCTTTCCACTACATCCAGATGCCCCTCCTACGGCGGCGGCAGCATCAGTAACCATCATAAAGAAAGGCGCCATGTGTTGGGTGTTTACTCCATGCCAAGCACTGTCCTGAGCCCTGTAATTATTATATGTTGCTGAATCTTCACAGCAGCCCTGGGACACGCATCTTATTATCCTATTTTACAGATAGAAAACTGAGACTTAAAGAGAGTTTGAATACCATGCCTAAGGTCACACAACTGGTAAAGGTGACCTTGGTCTGTTTGTCCCTGAAGCCTGTGCCCTTTACTTCCAGCAGACCAGAGGCCACCCTGAGAGGGGTCATTGCTGTCACTGTGCCCTTCCCTTTGCCAGGTTCCTGCAGAGGAGAGAGGACTGCTTCTTGGTCCTCGGCTGTCTCATCCTGATGAGACTTGACTTGCAGAGGGGTGCTGGAGCCAGCTCACACAGACACACAGGCCGACAGATCTCATCTCTTCTCAACTCCACGTTCAGGGGTCTTACCTTGATGGCTTGAAATTGGCCACAGGGAGAAATCAGCAAATGCTCTAAGTCAGGGCTTTGTTTCCCTGGAGAGCCAGTTGTTAATCACACTGCTGGTTGATGGTTTTGCTTTGTTTTGGGGGGTTTTTTTTTTTGCTATAGGCCAATAGTTCTCAAACTTGAGCTTGTATGAGAATCACACAGAGGTCTCGTTAAAACAGACTGCTGGGCCTGCCCCCCAGATTTCTAATTGTGTGGGTCTGGGGTGGGATATGATTTGCATTTCAAACAAGTTCCCAGGTGATGCTGATGCTGTTGAAAGCCACTGTTCTAGGAGAGCCACAGAATCACAGCATTTGGGGGATGGAAGGGTAGGCGGTCCAGACGTTCCAGGTCGGCAGCCCACGAGCAGAATTTGGCCCACACAATGTTTCTAATGATTTTGAATCTTTTGCCAGTGCTTGGGAGAGTACATGCATAACTCTGGATTTCTGACTTTTGAAAAGTCATTAGATCTGGCAACACTTATCCTGGGACCCTGCATAGTATTAGCTGCCTGGCACTGAAGAGCAAATGCCCATAGTTTCCTCCCCTCACCGGTCTCATTTTTAACCTTACCTGCCTGGTCCCTACAGGTATCTGAGTGTAGGACCCTGCTAGGTCAACTCCTCATTTTACAGAGGGGAACTCAGGAGCCCGGAGAGAGGAAAAAGCTTTGCTGAGAGTCGCACAGCTATTGAAACAGTGGCAGGCATATCACTGGCGTCCATTACAGAGATGCACTGCTTCACACAGACCATCCCCTCCCCACCCCCAAATGGGACCCTCCTCACCCCCAAGCAGCTCATGGAGGTATATCTCGCCTGCTCATAGAGAATTCCTATAACTTGGGGCTATGGTCGTCTCTGTTGTTGGAACTGAGGGACGCAGACCTCCATGATTTCTTTGAGATACCTCCACAACGGTGAGCTCTCATCACCCACCACAGGTGCTCATAACCTTTACCACCAGGTTTCAGCCACATGACCTTGGACAGCTAACTCCCCCGAAGTATCATTTCTTAGGGAAAGCTAATAATACCTCACCAGGTGGTTGTGAGGATTGACTGAGATGATGACGTAATGATTTTAGCATAATGCCTAGCATTTAGAAATCAGTCAATAAACAGTACTGATTGTCATCAGTAATATTATTATTGTTATCACTAACTCAGTTCATCTGGAAAAATCTATCCCTGTGCCCAAGTCACTCTTTCATTATATGTGAGTCACATTCAGAAGATAAACAACTGCTCCCCACCCCAAAAAAAAAAAAAAAAAAGGAAAGAAACAAGAAGATAAACAACTTCCAGAAGGTGATGGCCAGGCTTCTGATCATTGCTGTCCATTGTCTGGGTGGCACAGGACCTGACTCTGGTCCAGAGACCCACGGTCCCACCTCACTGTGTGACCTTAGCCAAGCTCCTTCCCTCTCTGGGTCTCAGGGATGGGCTGTACTCAGCATTTTCCTACATTAACATATCAAATCCTCTTAACCACACAGTACCTGGCCTCAAGTAGCATCCAACACCCCTATGAGGGGAGGAATTATCATTATCTTCATTTACCATCGGGTGACAGAGGCTCAGAGAGGTTAGGTAGCATGGCCCAGCTAGTAAGAGGTCAAGACCCCACGGCACACTTCACCACAACCTAAACCACCAGGGACTGAAAAACAGGCTCAATTGGCTTGAGCCTGATTGCCTGCTCTGTCTGCATTTCGGGAGGACTCAGGACTGTCTGCCTTTGCTCTGCACCTAAGCTACCTGCTTTAGAAAGAAGTGGCCTGGACAGGTGATAAGTCCATACGCAGTAGGGGCTGGGCAGAATTTCAGAATAAATTGGCCAACGAATATTCACTGAGGCCTCTGACTGCCCGGCCCTAAATGTAACCCTCCCCTTCTCCGGCCAAGGGCTCTGGGCACACTCCTCCCTGAGTTGGATGGGGTGATAAGGGGCTGAGCCAAGTGACCTACGTGGAAATCTTGGTCCACTTGACCTGAAGCGCCATCAGCACAATGTTGGTGATCCCTCCGAGTAGACCCGGCAAGCCGAAGGTATATTGCACGCCATAGGTGTCATGGAGGTCCAGCATTCGTTGAAGACACACCTGGGGGCAAACACCATTATCAGCAGATCTGCATGTGGAACTGATACTCCTTACCCACCCTTTCACAGACCCTTGGCATCCAGGGCATCCAGGGGGATGGGCATTAGGACTCAACTAAGTAAGTGCTTCTCAGATTTGAATGTGCACTCACAGCACCTGGGGAGCTCATTAAAATGCAGAGTTGGATTTAGTGGGTCTGGGGCCTGAGATTCTGCATTTCTAGCAAAGTCGCAGGTGACACCAATGCTGGTCCGTTGTCCACACTACTCACATTTGGGGCTGATAATTCTGTGTTATGCTAGGGCCCCTCCTGTGCACCGTAGGGGGCTTAGCGGCATCCCTGGCCTGTGCCCTCTAGAGGCCAGGAGCAGCACCCCTCTCCCAAGTGTGTCAACCAAAACTGTCTCCAGACATTGTCAAATGTCCCCAGGGGCTGACTGAGACCCACTGGTCTACACCAAACCTAACTGCCATCCAAGAGACTACATGGCAGATTAGAAGGAAAGAATCTGACCGCACCTCTGGACGCCCAGTCAGTACTCCTTCCATTTCATCACTCGGCCTCCCAGATGGCCGGGAGCCAACAGACGTGGATACCAATGCACATTTGATCCGGCTAGTTCCCTCCTTAGAATCCTCTTTGTCTTGGGAATAAAAATTCAGGCTCTTGAACTCGCCCAGAAGGTATTCCTGAGCACCTGCCATCTCTCAAGGCTCTGGTGAGAGGCACACTCCCTGATGAACTTTATGCTTCAGCCCAAAGAACATCTTTCCGTTTCCTGGTTGGGTCACATGCTCTTCTCGCCACTGAGCCTTTGAACACACTGTTCCTTCTGCCTGGAGTACATTTCCCACTTCTTTCCCTGGCTAATATTAGTTCTTTGTCAATGCTCGGGTAAGACGTTCTCTGCTCTGGGAAGCATTTCCTGACCCATCTCAGGCCAGCTTAGATGTGCTCCAGTAGCAGTTAACACACTGTGTTGCGTTTATTTGTCCATTTCCTTCACTACACTATAGCTTGGGAAGCAGGATGACTGTTAAAACAAATGTGTTGAATGAATGAATGAATGAATGAGTGAATGAATGAATGAAAAATCAGTGAATCATCTTTGAATCCTTCCTGCAGTGATAGACTCAAGGAACCTGAGGCACAGAGAAAGTGACAGACACTGAGCCTCATGATACTTGTGATACATGTTTTTTGGCCACGCCGCGCAGCTTGTGGGATCTTAGTTCCCCAACCAGGGATTGAACCCGGGCCCTCGGCAGTGAAAGCTCGGAGACCTAACCACTGGACCGCCAGGGAATTCCCGTGATACACGTTTTGCTGAATATGTCCTACTTTCATCAGAGGATCTCAAAGCCAGAGGAGATAAAAGACATGAGCTTCCACTCCAAAGATGAAAAGCAGACTACCCCATCTTTTGGTCAGATCGAACTGTTGGTAAGTTCTTCCTTATTTGGGATTGAAACTGCCTCCCTGAATATCCACGGTTCATCCAAATTCATCTTCTTGTGTCACCCAAAAGTCTATTCCTTTTTCCTCCATCAGGTCTTCAAACCTATGAAGATCTGTTGCTCCTAAATATTTCTCTTAGAAGTGTGTGATAACAAATCGGCTATAATGGAGCATTCTGATATTACCAGTATATGTTGAATATTGAAGGAAGAAAAATCCATCCACTTGGAAGAAGAACTAAATAATCAGAAGTGGACGTGACCTAGATTATCAGCCCAGCATCCCTCTTTTGAGTGCTGCCCTTCCCACCCCCATTCACATGGTTCATGGACAGCAGACTTGCATGTATGATGTGTCCTACCTCCCACCCAGCCAAAGATGGGCATATTATCCAAGTTAGACCAAGGAGCCCCTTCTCCAAAGAATTTGCAACTGGGGCCAAGAGATTTCACCTGACTGCTTTCTTGAAGGGAAATACGACATCCCACCGTGTGGAGTAAGAGAAGAAGAAGGAAGTCTACAGAGTGAGAATAAAGCAGATGTTCAGGAAAAGCAAAAAAAGAAGAGCAGGGACTTCTTGGGTTCCCCACAAGACTCGCATCCCTGGTGCCAGCCTTTCCTGGGCTCCCAGCAGCATTCCTGTCCTTGGGTTCGGTGATACCCCAGTAGCCTTCTAACAAATCCCCCTTATTCCTGAGCAAGCTTGAATAGGTTCTGATACTTGCTCCCCAGATCTTAACAAATGCACCACCCAACCTGGGTGAGTCCCTCACCCAAGCTCTGAAGCTAAATTGAGAAGGTGCCAACGGCTGCCTAATGCAGCCCTTGGCACTACAAGATGGCCCGCCATGTTCTAGGGGCCCGGACCCTGGTGGAAGCCAAAGCAGCAGGTGTTCGTTGCCCAGCTCCTTACCTGCAGGTACTTGGCTCCCCAGATGGAGATCAGCCCAGCCACGAGACCCAGCACCATGGCAAGCCAAGGAGAAGGGATCAGGTAACAGGGGGCGCCCACAGCCACACCTCCTGCCAGCACCGCATTGTGGATGTGAGTCTGCAAAGCAATAGCTTGTGGGTGAATGAAATGACACAGAGAGGACAGCATCTCTCTAAATTACTTGGTAAGCCGGTAGCAAGACAACAGTGTAACATCTTCCCTGCTTCTCTGATCCTGAAACCAGCCCCTCCCCTCTGCAGGGAGTTCACCAGCGGTCTTATCTCACCCCACTTCTCAGGCTCAGGGAGCAGTCACCCTGACTGGGAGTCCTTTAGCCTGAAAGTGCAGTTACTCACGATCCTAGCCATGCTCACACTTAGCTGTGATGTGTCCTTGGGCACTTAACCACTCAGTGCTTTCACTTTGTCACCAGAAAAATGGGGTTTTGATTGTATCTACTGATATGGTCATTGTGAAAATTGAGTTACCATATATAAAACTCTGAGCCCAATGCCTGGCATAGAACATCAGTAAATGCCCCCAAAATATAAGCCATTATTATCGTTCTCTACTATTATTATTATTGGCTACTTGGTGCCTATGTCACCCTGTATTATTGGACGCCATCCCGAGAAGCTGGCCCTTGTTCCTGGGTCATGTCTCTGCTCTGACCTTCATTCCTCTAGAACTGCGGCCTTGCCCTGCTCTTATGCTACTGCTCTCTGCCCCTCTCAATTCTACCCAGATCTTGGAGTTCTGGGCCCTGGGACCAGCTTCTGGGCTTCCCTGACCTGATGCCTACACCTGCCTCCCTGGATGTCCCTACCTTGTCTGATCCTAGACTCCCTGTGACCATGGAGCTCACCTGTGGGGACCCTCACCTCCCCTTTGTGCAGTTAACCTGTCATCCTTGGCCACCTTCTCTCCCCTTCACCCCTGCCCCTTACCCCGCCCCCCCTTACCCCAATCTGTCTAGACTTTTTCCCATCATGTCTGGCTGGCTGACCTCATGCCCTGATCATCATGGGACCTTGTTTTGTCTTTAGTCTACCATCTCACCCATCTCTCCCCCGAAAACTGACACACAGACTCGCAGCTACGTTGACAATAGCAGCTAATATTTGCCCAGCACTTATTCCACATGAAGCCCTTCACGTGCATCATCTCTCAATTCCCACCTTTACATATGAGGGAGTTGAGACTCAAAAAGTTTAAGTGGCTTGGCCAAGTTCAGATGGCTAGGGGAACAAAGTTCTTTACTTCTGATTCTGTTTATTCCATTCTTGAAAGTTCTTGGGGGAAGGGGAGAGGATGCCTCATTCTACCCGTTTTTCTCTGCTGAGTCTTGCTCATGGGAGCTGGTTTCAGTAACTAGCAGAAATGGGGTTCAGACTTGGATTTGTTTGATGTCAAGGCTGATAGATTTAATCACTCCCCCCAGAGGGCCTTTGCTCATTTGACAGTCTCCTATGTTTCAGGCCCATTTTGACAAGGCAGTGCTGATGGGCTGATGCCCCACGATGCGGCAGACAAGACCCCGTCACCCGATATGCTCTTTCCCGACCTGTGGCGCTGGCACTGAGGCCAGCAGGTGGGGTGTGAATATGTGTGTCAGGCCTAGAAGACCCAAGTGCTGCCCAAGGGAAAGGCCCCCTCCTCACCATGTTGATCTTCCCTTGAGGGTGAGCCAAGGCTGACACTGAGATGGCTGTCACCATGCTGACCGCAAGGGCGTAGTAGGTGTTGAACAAGGCCTTCTTTTTTTCATCCGGAATGTCCAGCAGAGCGGAGTTGAAACTCGGCCAGAACATCCACAAGAAGAGGGTGCCTGGAGGCCAGAGAGGGTCAGTGGCCGGAACCAGTATTCCTGCTCCAAAGCCTGAGCCAGGGGGACTTCAGACAGGAGAATTCTGGACCTGGCAAGTCTCATCTCTGTCACTTTCTTGCTCTGTGACTTTGGGCAAATCATGTCTCCTCTCTGAATTCTTAAGCTGGTAGGGCCCAGCTAACATACTTTACAGGTAAGGAAACTAAGGTCCAGAGAGTTGAAATCACCAAACCCCAGGCCTCCTGACCCTGGCCTTTGATGGCTAAATGCTTGTTTTTAAAAATTAATGGGATGCTTTCATTTGGCCCAATGGCCTGGTATTCAGTTGCCTGCTGGCGATCTCACTGCCTGATTTCCTTCGTCTAAGCCTCTCCCAGCCTCTAAGTTCATCACTTTTACTGGAGCTCTTCAAACTATTGATACACCATTATTACTCCTCTCTTCCCACCCCCGTTCTTTCCTCCACTCCCAGGCCTGGCTTTCTTCACGTGTCCAGTTCTCTGCTTTAAGTTGAGGACAAAAGGATTGGATAACCTTATTTAAACTGAGATGTAATGAGCCTCTCCTCTCCTTTGGATATTAATGAAGAGAAGTTCCCTAGAGGGGAATGCTTCCTTCAAAGATGTGACTTCATCAGATACTACTTGAGGAAATGGATCATTACCGAAGGGCTTCAGACACCCAGAGAAGTTTGGAAAAGGAGAGAGATTTTTCTGCAGAGCCCTTTTGGAGCCTCTTGCCCACCCCAGATCTGAGCCCACCCACGCCACCTTGTCCTCACCCAGCATGGCGAACAAACTGGGGCTCGATGCCGTCTGATCTTTGTCCTCCGCTGCATTGGGCAGAGGTTTTGGGAGGCAGCAGGCCACAGTCAGCCCGAAACAGGCCGCAAACACGTGGATGTACATCATGCTTATGTGGTTGTCCATCTGCAACAAAACCCAGCGGGAACAGTGAGTGTCAGCATCTTCTGCCCACAGGGAGGGAACCTCCCGTGTTCCTTGGAGAAAGTTCTGGCTTCATGTAGGAGGCGTGACTTGAAGTCAGGAGGCTGACCCAGCCCAGCAGCCCCCCTTTCAGAGGAGTCCCGTGAGTTGCTGTGTATTTATTCCCGACACGTTTCTGGTTGGCTTTATTTATTTAGTTGGCTGAGTCTTGTGGCTTGCAGGATCTTAGTTCCAGGACCAGGAATTGAATCCAGGCCACAGCAGTGAAAGCGCCAAGTCCTAACCACTGGACTGCCAGGGAACTCCCCTCTGGTTGGCTTTAAACACTTTTGGCTGAAGTCCACTTAGGTGGGGGAACAGCCACACGGACATGTACCCCACTGCTTCCTACATTTTGGCAGAATTTCAAATTTTGCATAGAGTATGAGTGATATGATCTTTGCCACATGAAGCAGCCAGAATTTTTATAATACTGAACTAAAGTGTTCAGAAAATTCCAGCTATATGCTAATTTTGCTTTACGAATATCAAATTTAGTAACCCTTCATAACTCACTTCGTGGGCTACTGGTAAGTCCTGTCAGCTGTGCCTTCAACAAATGTCCAGATTTGGCAGAATTTTTACCACCATGCTCCACTGACCCGCACCTTGGTTTAAGCCACCATCAACACTTTCCCAAATTTTTGCAGTAGTCTTCTAACTGGTCTCCCCATTTCCGCCCTTGTCCCCTAACTGACTCTTCTCTACGTAGCAGCCAGAGAGACCCTGTTAAAATCTTAGCTCATGGCATATTTCTGCTCAAATCCCCCAGTGAGGGGGGTGGGAATTCCTCAATGTCTCCCTCAATGTCAAAGTCAGCGTTCTTACTATGACCTACAGGACCCTGCATGATCTGCTCTCCCACAACCTCTGTGACTTCACCTCCTGCTCATTCCACACACACTGTCCTTGCTCTTCCTCAAACCCACACTCATGCTCCCACGTCAGTACCACCTTGCACCGTCTGTTCCACTGCCTGGAGTGCAGGGTGGAGGGATTGGTCCACCCTGGGTACAGGCAAAAAGGGGATGCATTGTCTGTAGAGAATTTAAAACAATTAAAGCAACTAAAAGTCCATCTGCTTTTTATTATCATCATGTGCCAACAATTCTAAACAGTGTCACTGACACAATCCTCCTCCTGAAAGAGGCAGACCACTCCCACGGCCCTGCCCTCCATCTGCCACTGTCCTCAGATACCCACGTGACTTGCAAACCTGCTGCCTTCAGCTCTTTACTCAAAAATTATTTGCCCAGTGAAGCCTTCCTTGGCCAACCTCTCTAACACTTTATCCTCCCTCACAGCTATTCCTGTCTGCTTTCCTCATTTTAGTTTTTTCTCCATAGTACTTATCACTATCTAACACACTGTATCTTTTGCCTTTTTATTGTTTATTGGCAGTCTTTCCCTCTGGAATAGAAGTTCCACGACAGCTGCATTTTCCCACTGCCTAGAAGAGTGCCTGGTACATAATAGGCTCAGAATAAATATTTGTGAAAGGAATGAATGAATGGTAGGGAACCCTCAGTCGCAGATAAAAATGAAAGTCTGTGGAATTCCCTTGTAAGAACTGAAGAGGTCTTGCATTTTTAATCTCTTTGAGGTCCCCCAGGAATCCAAAAACCACATTTGGGAATCGTCAGCTTGGAATACTCACTTCTTGAGTTGCCTCTACTGGGAACAGCTCTGGTTTCTGGCTCTAGTTTCCCCTGAGCCCTTCCATGCAACAAACCCAGGCTGAATTGAAGTTTTTGAGGAGAAGCAGTGAACTCTCAAAATCAGTGCCAAACCCTCCCCCGGACCAGCTAAACTAACACATTGAAGCTGCAGAGAAGAGAGGAGATGGCTTTGAATTAATGCAGCTTTTTAAAACAACCACTATGAAAACCATAACAAAGCAGGAAAAGGCTTATAATGCATTGCCCACAGTGGGCTTTCCATCTCTGGGAATTGACCTCTTTCCTTGACAGTTTTTACCGTGGGAACCGCCTTCATAGCATTTGCTTGCTATGTGTAAATGTTTAGCATAGACCACACTTTTGCAACCCCATTTTGGCCTGTCTTTAATTTTTTTAATCCCAGAAGCTTTATCAAATGGAGACAGAGCCCTCCCCTTTCACCTGCTCAGCCCTCATCCCCGAGGTCTCTCCTCACAGCACCATGACTCACATTGAAGACTTCCTTGCCGACCATCCTCGTGGCACTAAAGGCTGTCACCTCTATCAATGTCATCAACAGCAGCTGCAGCAGGTTGACCTTCCCCAGGATGACACCCACTGAGATCAGCACAGATGTAGCGCTCATGGTGGATATCTGAATACTGGGGAGAGGGGGCAAGACAGGGCTGACTGAGAAGGAAGGATGCCTCCCATTCATTCATCCACTCATTCAGCAAACACTTGTTGAGGACCTACTCTCTGCCTGAAACTTTTCAAGAAACTGGGGATGGAGTAGGAGAGCAAATAGACAAAATTTCCGCTCTCATGGGGATGGAGGCTGCCGAGTCTGGGGTCTCCTTCATCCCCTCCCCCACCCAGGATGGCAGCCACACTCTGACTGATCTGCATACACTCATCTGTACTGAGGATGCTCCGAAGTTCTCATAGGAATGTCTGATTGTTCCCACGGGACCGCTTCTGGGATCTGACTACTAGGATTCTGCCCTGGGCTTCTCTTCTACTGTCATCACTCACAGATGCTCAATAGAGGGCGCTCTTCACCTGCCCGCCCATCCTTCAGGCACCACCACCCTCCTCTCTCCCTCTCCCTGTAGTGGAAAGAGACTGGGTTTGGAAGTAGGACAAGCCTGGCTTCCAGTTCCAGCTTTTCCACTTGAACAGCTATTTAATCTCACTGAGCCTGTTTCTTCATCTGTAAAATAAGAAGGATGATAATACTTATCTCATGGGAGTGTTGCGGGGGATTAGAAGGAATAGTCGTGCATGTGTGTCTAGCACACCATGACTGGCACAAAGAACTAACTCAGTGCTGTTACTGATTCCTTCCTTCCCTTGACAAGTGAGCAAGCCTAGTGCAGGGATTCAGAAGGAGAAAACAATTTTTCTTTTCAAGACACTTATGATTGTGCTGGGGAGACAAAGCGGATATCATGACCCTGTCAATTAAAACCATCTGCAATATCACAAGGCCAGAGGGGTTCACTGGAGGGAGAGAGCAATGTGAACTGGACTCATCAGGGAGGGCTTCCTGGAGGAGGTGGCACTGAGCTGGACAATCCATTGTGGTTAAACCAACCCACACTCCTCTGGCACTTTGCTGAGACCACCCCTCCCCCTGGGAGTTGATGATGATGATGCTACAACCACCACCACCACCATAATAGTGATAGTAATAATAATAATCTATTGACCATTATGTATAACAGGCTTGCAAGTACATCACCTCATTTAAATTTTAATCCTCCAGGTAGCCCTCTGTACATGGTGCTAGGGTACCATTCAGTACCTCCATTTTACAGGTGAGGACATTGAGACTGGAAGAGGTGACTGTTTTGGTAATGGCCACACAGCTAGTTAATGACAAATGTAAGGTTCAAACCCACCCATTTGGCCTGGATCCAAAGCCTGTGTTCTGAAGTCTGGACACAGACTTCCCACTGTTTGCTGCCAAGGTAGTGTCCTACTTAAGGCTCAAGGACTTCAGAGGGAAAGCCAGAGGAGGCCAAAGGTATGGGGAAGGGGCCAGGAATTATTTGAAATGAAGGGTCACTCAGTGCTTCACTGTGGCTGGCCATGTTATCTTTTGGGTGAACACTCATTTAACTGGCAAAAGCCTAATTCAAGAGATTCTGTGCCAGTGGGAGGATTTCAGACCTCAGGGGCCAGCTGGGACCAGGGAGGTATTGAGACAGTGAAGTACGGTGCTTAGCACAGTCTTGTTCAGGCTGCCAAGGTTGGAATCCTGACTCAGCCACTTCCTGGCTGTGTGGCCTTGGGCAAATGACTTAACCACTCTGTGTTTCCATGTCCTCATCTATAAGGGAGAGGCAAGGCCTACGGAGCTGTTGGGAGGGCAAAGTGAGTCAAGCAAAGTAAGGGGGTTGGTTATTGCTATGATAGGCCCTCCAAGACCTTTTAACATACAGCATTAAAAATATCACAACTTTCAGGGTTCTTTTTATTTTCATCTTTGTTCCAATAACCATTTACTAAGTCCTTACTATGTGAGGAAAACAAAGGAGGACAAAACTGAATAAGACAGGCCCCTGCCCTGAAGGGACTGGTCATCGGTGACTCAAGGCAGAACCGATTCAGTGCCAAGTCAGGCCTCGGGCGGGTGAGGCCGCAGGAGAGGGAGAGGGCCTGTCTGAGAGGCAGGCCTGGACACCGCCCACCAGCCCAGCCAGAGCAGGAAAGTCCAGGAAGGAGCCCATTGTTCAAATCTGTGAAGCCAGCCCCATTGGGGGTCGCAGCTGGGAGGACCCAAGTGGTCAGGGCAGGGCAGGGGCGTTCACTCGGGCTGTAAATGGCCTCTTCTTGTCTTTCCGGATTGAGTGGAGAGCAAACAGATTCCTGCAGGCAGGACGTCAGAAGAAGGGGGCAGCCTGGAGATGCCTGGAGACTCAGGCTCAGGAAGCCGAAGGCTTGTGTGACCTTAAGCCAAGGCAGCAGAAACACCAGACCAGGACCACCCTATTGGAGTTCCCCCAGAATGCCCTTTGTCACTTCCCAGGTGGTTACTGGGGTTATTGAATCCCCATGGGGATTAGCCCTAAAATGGTTTAAAAGAAAAAAGGTGAAGAGTTTTTTTCAGGGCCCGTGGGGAGCTGGCTACACTGTGTTTCTTGTCAGGACCACTCTGCAGTGTGTGGGAAAGGTTACAGAGTTAAAACTGAAGCCATTTCCACCAGTTAGCTATGTGACCCTAGGCAAGTGTCTTACGAGCTCTGAGTGTCTAGTTCCTTGCCTGTACGCCACATCAGACCCCTACTTGGAAGGGCTAAACAAACAATGTTTGTGAAGTGCCCAGCACAGAGCCTGGTTCATGGAGAGATGTTTAACAACAGTGCCCAGAGGTTTAGTAGGGTCTCAGAGGGGAGGGTAGAATGGCCTTGAAGGGGTCCCCAAGATACCTAAGGTGGGATTTACCCATCATCTGGGCAAGACAAAGTTTCAGAATTGGATAAAACCAAAAAACAATTTTTAAAGAAAAATTTTACCTGGTTCCTCCTATTAAGTGTGAATGACTTTTTTTGCAGGTATGTACAACTTAATGTATGTGTGTGTGTATATATATATATATACTCTTGTGTAACCATCACGCAGGATAACATAGAGAATGTTTACTGCACCACATAAACTTCTTTTGTGCCCCTTCCTAATCAATAAACACCACCTTCCTCAGGTAACCATTATTCTGACTTCTAGCAACACAGGTTAATTTTGCTAGTTCTTATAAAGGCATCTAAATAAATCAAAGTTAATTTAAAGAAACTAAAGACAAGGCTATTTCTTGTCCACCAGCATTTGAGGACTGAGAGTACTTCCTTCTTTTCAAGAGACTCTGAGTGTGAGATTTCTATTTCTTTTTGTCTAATCTCTATTAGTTTTTTCTTTGAACTAATATTTATTGTATAAGTTTATGAAATCAAAATCAATAAAAAAGAAAGGATACAGGGTGGGCTATAGATCTGGGCCCCTTGTGATGTCACAGAGTAGGGTTGTCAGATAAAATAGAGGATGCCAGTTAAATTTGAATTTTAGACAAACAATGAGTAATTTGTAAGTATAAATAAGTACTGAATATTGCGTGGTGTCGGTGCTAGAAAGAGAAGGGGACAAGCCAGCTCTTCTAGAATCTGCCCTCTTGGGCCCCAGATACCCAAGGACCCAAAAGTGATCCAGCGGCCATCCAGTTACCTGGAAAGATTGAGGACCATCTTCCTAAGGGAGAGTTGGTTCAGGAAGCCATCCAGCAGGACTGTCAGCTGCACCCCGAGGGCCAGCATGAAGAGATTGAAGGCCACGCTGCTCCAGCAGTGTCTCCGCAAAGATGTGTTGAGGAAACCCAAGCCAAGGACTGCCATGATGATAACATCCTGGAAGTCTGCTCAGGGAAGAGATGTCGAGAAGGAGGAAGAGAAGCAGACAAGGTGGAGGGTTGTGTGAAATTGGAGTTTTGCAGGACGGCAGCTGGAAGGGACATTAAAGATCATTGAAGAGTGCTTAGTCAAGTTACTTCCCCACTTTGAGCCTCAGTTTTCTCATCTGAATAATGGGGATAACACATACATACCATGCATGTTTTAGGGAAGGTTTAACTGAGCTAATGCAGGGCCTGGCCCATAGTGAGTGCTCAGTAAATGCAGCAATTATTGTTATTATTAAACACAATGATATGAACACGTGTAGAGCATCAGGACAAGTCCTTGCACATAGTTTACACTCAGTAAAGGTACTGACTCCTGCTTTTGAGAATCTGGTTCAACCTCCTGATCATGTGTGAGAGAAAATAAGGCCACAGAAGCTGGTGACTTAGCTCAGGTCATGCAGAAGAGGGGGCAGAAGCGGGTCTAGAGGTTCATAGGCAAGAACCAAAATTATCTTCGCAGAAAACGGCTCTCTCCCTTTGACCCTTGCTGAGAGGGACCTGGTGGGCCAGCAGAAAGCACCAGAGCCACATGGGTGACCCTCCCCTTTCCCAGCCTCAGACCCTGCACAGGGGCTGCTGTGACAGATGAGCGCAAGGGACTTAGCTAATGTTCCTCAGGGGACCAGCAAAAGGAAACGGGTGGATGCTTTGAATTAATTCCAGGTTTGCAAAATGGATAACAGTTTGGGCTCTGGGACCAGATAAGCTTGGGGTCATATCAGGGCTCTGGCACTTTCCAGCTGTGTGGCTTAATCTAGCTATTTAATGTCTCTGAGTTTCAATAACAGCCGACATTTATTAAGTATTTACCAAATGCCAACACTGTTTTAACCACTTCACGTAAACTATCTCATTTAGCTCTCACAAGCATCCTTCAAGGTGGGTGCTGTTTTTTTTTTTTAATATTATTTATTTATTTGTTTGTTTGTTTGTTTGCCCTGGGTCTTAGTTGTGGCCGGCGGGCTCCTTAGCTGTGGCATGCAAATTTATAGTTGCAGCATGCATGTGGGATCTAGTTCCCTGACCAGGGAACGAACCTGGGCCCCCTGCATTGGGAGTGCGGAGTCTTAACCACTGCGCCACCAGGGAAGTCCTGGGTACTGTTATTATCACCATTTTACAGACAAGAAAACCGAGGCACAGAGGCGTTAAGTAACTTGCTCCAGTTGGTAGAGTTGGGATTTCAACCTAGACGGTCCGCTCTGGAGCCTGTGCCTTGAGCTACCACACTATCTGCCCTCCTGCTTTTCTCATCTATTCAATAGGAAAAATAATCATACCTCTCTTATCAGGTTGCCAGAATCAAACAGTATGAGGCACATAATTGCTCAGAATAGTAAAGACTATTTTATCAACAAACACCAACTATGTTCATACATGTACAAATGCCTGGAGAGAGATCTTGAAGGAATTTTTTGCCCCATGGAGATTATCTCTGGGTTTAGGAGAGTTTTATTTTTTTTTAAATGTTCAGTGCTAAAAATTTCTACAACCAGCATGTGGACAGTAAGTAATTTTTTTTAAAGGAAAAAGCATGGGCTTTGAGGTCAGACAGTTCTGTTTGACTCCACCTCTATCGTTCCCTATTAGGTTAAGCCATATTAAATTGCCAACATTTGACCATTTTGACCTATAAAAATGGCAATTTTTATGTTTCAACCTCTTAGCTGCATGGCCTCGTGGGTTGCTTACTTTCCTCCTCAGCTAAATAAGGGCAATTATCCCCCCCTCAGAGGGTGCTGGGAGAGCCAGAGGAAGTAATGTTTTGTTCAAGAGCTTGGCACCATGCCTGGCACATGGAAAAAGCTCAGTAAATGGTGGTTATTCACGACCAGCACCATCATCACCATCACAGCAATAAGAACTCACCTGGTCTCCACCCTTGGCGCTGATAACAAGGAAGCTCTCATTTCCAGATCTCTCCAAAGCCTCTTCAATTTACATTTAAATTCACTTTCATTGAAAAATACACATACCTAGAATCTTGCACATAGGACTTGGGTGGGTGTTGATGATCCCAGGTCAGTGTGACAAACACCAGGTTATAGGAGACCCGGGCATCTCCACGGGATCTGGGGACTTGGGGAGTGGGTGAGAAGTGGACAATCAGGAGGATTCAACTTCTTTCACCTTTTTTCTCTGATATAAGGGAGGGGGAAGCAATGTTTCCATCTCCTGCTTGCATCCCCTTAGGAATGGGGGTGGAATGGGGGTGGGTAGGGCACATTTTGTATAGGGGGTCCTCTTGGGATCCCTCAAATTCCTTCAGGAGCTGAGCAGGAAACTATGTATATAAAGGGTACAATGTGTATTAGGGAGTGGTGAGGGCTATGGCCAATTGGAGACTGCGAACCCCACTTTAGATATTCAAATTCAATCTTTTCTTAAACACTGCTGTTAAAAAACAAACTAACAAACAAACAAACACATCCACCATCTTGCAACAATGCTATATGCAAAGGGTCCAGACTTATCGAAGATTCCATGAGTAGGGGGATGCTTGCCTTTTCCTCTCATTCTACAGAAGGGGACCAGAGACAGCCTGTGACTTACTTAAGGGCACACAGCATGTCAGTAACAGAGCCAAGCTCTGGACTCCTGGTGCAGTGCCCTCCCATCAGGCTGGGCTGTCTCTTGCTCTTGTTTGCCTGCAACGCACTAAAGGACCTTAGGCAAGTCCCTTGCCCTCTTTGGGTCTCCGTTTCCCTATCTGTAACACATGGGAGTCAGACTTGATACTCTGTAAGGATCTCACCGCTCTGGTGTGTTCAGAGGAGGGGGTCAGTGGGTGGAGAGGGGAAGGGCACCAGGATTACAGCAGACATGAGGCTCTAAAGATAGAAAGTCAGAGGCTCTTGGTTGGGAGCTTTATCAGGCACAGCTGCCACGCCTGCTGCCAGGTATAGGCACTCAGGACCCTCCTCCCAAGACCCCACAGTGTCCTTGAGGGTGGGGTTGTGCTTCGGCCAGGGGGATGAAATTAGGGTGGCAGTTTCTGGGAGCTGTTGACAGAGCACATTCACCCCAAACTGGTCAGTAAATCACATTTGATTTCAGGGTCCCTTTACTCTCACCCCCTGCATCCTCCCGTTTCCTCTCCCAGCCTCCCAGGGCTCTGGCCCACCCCTGCTCCTCCCATGTCTCACGACCTGGACCCCAACTTCAGCGCTGGGTCCCAGCTCAGGGCATCCCCACTGGTGTCAGCCTCTGCCTCTCAGACCCTGTGCTGCGCCCCTCATCAGCTGCTGGTCTGATAAGCTAATGATGCTAAGGTGTCCAGGGGTGATAAGGAGAGGATTGCTGCAGGGGCCCCAACAACCGGGCCCCAGAGGGGAGTTTTACATACTGTCTAAGGCAGGCCTTCAGAAGTTTATGAAAGTTCCATGACTTAGAGAAAGTCTAACCTGGGAGTCCTGCAGGACAATAATTACCATCACTGTAACAGCGGGCACATATATGGTGCCCGCCACATACCAGGCACTCTTCCAAGTGCCTGCCAGCCTTAACCTTCAACAAGCCCATGCAGGAGGTACTATTTATTATCCCCATTTTACAGATGGGGACAGGGAGGCACAGAGAGGTGCTGTAATTAGCCCAGGTCACACAGCTAGCAAATGTTGGTGGCAGAGCTGAATCCTGACTCTCTGGGCTTAACCACTATACCATCCTGCCTCTCCATACATTCTTCAGTCTCCATAGTGTCAAATGAAGAGTGTGGACCTCTGAGTCAGGTTGTCAGAGTTCAGAGTCTGGCTCTACCTCTGTGTTCCTGCTTGCTAGTCTGTAAAATGGTCTGAAACAATAGCACCTGCTCAGAGGTTTGCTGTGAGTACCGAGCTCTCTGGCTCCTTCGAATTGCTTAGCCTAGCACTGGGTGCACGGTAAGTATTAGTAACTATTATTCCACGCCTGCCACTTGTTAGCTGTGACTTTGGGCAAGACTGTGCCCCCTTCCTTCGGCCTGGCTGCCCCTGGGAGTCTCACTCTGTGTCCCCACCCACCCTAGCCCCTCCCTCTGGCCTGCAGACACTTCAGCATCGTCAGCTCTGAAGCCAGGCCCAGCTTCTGTCCCTCAGGCCCTGGGCTCGGCCTCCACACTGTGCTCCCCACCACTGACTGGGAGGACCTCTGCAGCCCCTGTCAGGGACCATCCACGGAGCCCCATGCTGCCTTCCCCTTCCCCGCAGCCTCTCACCCCACCCTCACCACTGCAGCAGCCTGGGACAAGAAAAAGAGATTGCCCAATCAAAGGGGCAGTCGAGGCTGAGATATAGAAGGTACCAGGGTTTGGGGGTATTTATATGTCACTGGCAAAGCCCCTCTTGTCTTTTAGTAGCTCTGCTTACTGCTTCTAAGGAGTACGGGGGCAATTGGGTGGTAGCCACAGTGCAGGGCCCAGGATGGTCCCCCAATGTGGCAGCTTGCAAGCAGGCTCTGTGTGATAGGTTGTCAGAGTAATGGCCCCCAGTGAATCATGCCTTCCAGTATAGACACCTCCCACCTGAGTTGAGCCTTGTGATTGGCTTTGGTTAATGGGACATTAGCAAACACGATACAAGCAGAGGCTTGAAAAGCACCTGCGCATTGGGGCTTGCCCTCTCTTACTGTGGTAACTCATTTGCTGCCATGTGAAAAGTCTGGGCTAGTCTGCTGGAACCACATGGGCTAGCTGCCAGCCAGTACCAACTGACGAACATGAGAATGAGGTTATCTGAGGCCATTCAGCCACAGTCAAACCTCCAGGCTGGAGATGCATAGTGACCCTAGGTAAAACTGACAGAAGAACTGCATCGCCAAGTACAGCTAAAATTGCTGAACCATGGAATCATAATCAGGAGCAAGTTGGATGATTTCTGTTTTGAGCCACTAAGGTTGGGGGTGGTTTGTTATGCAGCAATAGATAATGGATGCACTTGCTTCCCCCAAGCTTCTCACAGGCACCTGAATCCCAAGCCCAGAATGAACATATCATTGTTCATTTATCCCACAATCTGCCCCTCCCCTTGTGTCTCTCATCTCAGGAATGGGCTCCTCCATCTGCCAAATCTCACATATGAAGCCATCCTTGACTCCTCCCTCGTTTTCACCAAGAACAGCTGATTTTATCTCCTAAATAGCTCTTGAGTCTGACTCTTCACTTCTCCTCTCTTGTCCCTGCCCATTTGGCCTCATCACAGGTCATCCAGGCCAGTGGTCACCAGAGTAGGGATCACACCCCTCAGAAGATGCTCCAGGCAATCCACAGGGGCTGCTGGAAGAAGAGATATTAGCACTCTAGTTCTATTCATTTTTACTAACAAAATTAAGGAATTAAAGTTTATTCATAATAAAAGATAATACTCTTTATCAGTCTTGGTATGTGTTCATTCTTCCAATCCTTTCGACAACTAAAAAAGTACTATCATCATGTGACAGAGGTTAAAACAGAAGCAGAGAGAGGTTGAGTGATTTGCCCAAGGTCTCACAGCTAAGAAGAGGCAGAGGCAAGATGTGAATCAGTCTAGCTCCAGTAGTCCTCAAACTTCCATGAGCATTAGAGTCACTTAGAGCGCTTGGTAAAACACAGGTTGCTGGGCCCCACCCTAGAGTTTCAGATCAGTAGGTATGGATGGGGGCCTGGGTATTTCTAACAAGCTCCCAGGGGATTCTGAGGTGGCTAGTCTGGGGACCACACTTTGAGAACCACTAATCTAGGCTCTTCTACCCCTAAAGGCACTTGGTGAAGTTTGCAACTCTGCAAGCATTTAATGTTCAGATGAACCCAGGAGCCTCCTCTCACTTGCTCAGGATGTCAGACAGTTTAGTCTCCTAGCTTCAGAAGGTGTTCTAAGGGAATATTGGGCCACTGAGCACGGGGGTGACATGTGTTTCTCGATATTCGTCATGTTGCAACTAACGACAGGGATTTTTTTTTTTTTAATTTACCTCTATATTATGGAAAATTTTAAGCATACACAAAAACAGAGTAGCATGATGAACCTCATGTACCCATTCCCAGCTTTGATGATTGTCACATGGGGTCAATCTTGTTTTTATTATCCTTGTTTCCTTTCTTCTTCTTCTTCTTCTTTTTTTTTTTTTTGGCATGAAGCAGACCCTAGACATCATTCCATTTCAGTATACTTCTCTAACAAACAGGGCCCACTATTTGTTAAATTGTTAAATCTGTTTCTAAATAGGTTAAAAACCACCCACTATGCTCTTATCACACCTAACAAAACTAACAATAATTTCTGTATATTATATAATATTGATGTTTTTCTCCAGTTTCCAGATTGTCTTAAAAATGTCTTTTTTAAGAATTGGCTGGTTTACATACGACCCAGCAATCCCACTACTGGGCATATACCCTGAGAAAACCATAATTCAAAAAGAGTCATGTACCACAATGTTCATTGCAGCTCTATTTACAATAGCCAGGACATGGAAGCAACCTAAGTGTCCATTGACAGATGAATGGATAAAGAAGATGTGGCACATATATATAATGGAATATTACTCAGCCATAAGAAGAAACGAAATTGAGGTATTTGTAGTGAGGTGGATGGACCTAGAGTCTGTCATACAGAGTGAAGTAAGTCAGAAAGAGAAAAACAAATACCGTATGCTAACACATATATATGGAATCTTAAAAAAAAAAATGGTTCTGAAGAACCTAGGGGCAGGACAGGAATAAAGACGCAGATGTAGAGAATGGACTTGAGGACACGGGGAGGGGGAAGGGTAAGCTGGGACGAAGTGAGAGAGTGGCATGGGCATATATACACTACCAAATGTAAAATAGATAGCTAGTGGGAAGCAGCCGCATAGCACAGGGAGATCAGCTCGGTGCTTTGTGACCACCTCGAAGGGTGGGATAGGGAGGGTGGGAGGGAGACGCAAGAGGGAGGAGATATGGGGACATATGTATATTTATAGCTGATTCACTTTGTTATAAAGCAGAAACTAACCCACCATTGTAAAGCAATTATACTCCAATACAGATGTTAAAAAAAAAAAGAATTGGTTGGTTTAAATAACTTATCGTTTACAGGGACTGGATTAGATTAAGTGGACTGACAGATTGCTACCTAGTTTTAAGTCAACTAACCTTCACAAAATGGACTAATGGCTCAAACAACTCCTGCCAAAAAACACAGATTGAAGGCAGAACAATAATGGCAGCCAAACATACAGAAACAAAAGGGCAGAGTGATACTTCTCCTCGTGCAGACTCTCCGTCAGCCACATTCAGAGTTTAAAAAAAAAAAAAGTCAGTCGAATCATATCTGACAAGAAGTCAAGCAAGATAATTTGAAATTGTCAAGAAGACCCCGAGGAATGGATTGCCATCCACTATCATTTATTTATTTATTTATTTGGCTGCATTGGGTCTTCATTGCTGCGCGCGGGCTTTCACTAGTTGCGGCGAGTTGGGGCAACTCTTCATTTCAGTGCGTGGGCTTCTTACTGCAGTGGCTTCTCTTGTTGCAGAGTACCAGCTCTAGGCGCGCAGGCTTCAGTAGTTGTGGCACACGGGCTCACTTGCGGAGCACGGGCTTAGCTGCTCCGCGGCATGTGGGATCTTCCCGGACCAGGGATCGAACCCGGGTGCCCTGCCTTTGCAGGTGGATTCTTAACCACTGCACCACCAGGGAAGTCCACATCCACTATCATTAACAGTAACAATGGGGGCTTCCCTGGTGGCGCAGTGGTTGAGAATCTGCCTGCCAATGCAGGAGACATGGGTTCGAGCCCTGGTCTGGGAAGATCCCACGTGCCGCAGAGCAGCTATTGAGCCTGCGCGCCTGGAGCCTGTGCTCCGCAATAAGAGAGGCCGCGATAGTGAGAGGCCCACGCACCGCGATGAAGAGTGGCCCCCGCTTGCTGCAAGGAGAGAAAGCCCTCGCACAGGAACGAAGACCCAACACAGCCAAAAATAAATAAACAAATAAATATTTTAAAAATAGTGTGGGGAAAAAAAAAGAAAAAGACTTTCCTTTAAAAAAAAAACAGTAACAATGGACCTTGCCTTAAGAGTGACTGACACCATCATGATCAGTAATTTGAAAATATTTTATATTTACTTTTGATTTCTTTCAAATTTTCTAAGTTGTGTACATGTATAGTAATGTACAAAATGTATTCATGTAGCAGTACCTATAAATATGGTGCATGCTTGAATAATGGTGCGCATGATCAGAAAAATATGAAGCCCCCGGGTCCATACTACACTACAGCCTCCACACTGGCCTTCTACCTCAAGTCACGCTCCCTTCCCCATGCCCATGCCAGCCGTGGAATGGCTTTCTCCATAACCCAAACCCAAACTGATCACGCTCCTGCTTCCTATTAGATCAAAAGAATGAAGGGCAAACTTCTTACTCAATGCAATGGGTCCACCACACCCTGCTTCCCTATTTATGCTCCAACAGCACTGCAGTGTTAAACCCCAGATTGGTGCAGTCCGATGAGTGTACACACAACGGTTACATGGTAACTCCTACTGAGCCTCCAAGGCCTGGCTGGGCAGTCACTTCTCTCCAGAGGCCTTTCCTGACATAACCATCTCCCTGCCTGGGTTTTGGGCCCTCCTCTGTGCTTCCATACAAAGTGAGCATCTGAGGACGCTTATATCTATTATATGTTAGCAGCACAGCCTAGGGGTAAAGAAGAGGGACCCTGTACCCAAACGACAAAGTTGAAATATTGGCTCCTACGTCTACTGATTATATGACAAGAGACTCAAACTTACTGTAAAATGGGGTCGTGAAGCATCATGGTTAAGGGCATGGAAACTCAAACCAGGCTGCCTAAGTTTATTTTTTTCCCTTAATTTAGTTTTATTTATTTATTTATTTAATCAATTTAATTTTTCTTTTTAATTTTTTAACTTTTATACTGTAGTATAGTTGATTAACAATGTGTTAGTTTCAGGTATACAGCAAAGTGATTCAGTTATACATGTACGTGGATTTATTCTTTTTAAAATTCTTTTCCCATTTAGGTTATTACAGAGTATTGAGCAGAGTTCCCTGTGCCATACAGTAGGTCCTTGTTGGTTACCTATTTTAAATATAAGGCTGACTAAGTTTAAATCTGCTGTGCTATTGCTAGCTGAACAACCTTGGGCAAGTCACTCCATGTCTAAGTGCCTAGTTTCCTCACAAGAACAACGGAGATCATAATAGTACCTGTCTTGTAGAGTTATGGTAAAGCATTTAGAATAGTGCCTGGTACCTAGTAAGTAATCAATAAATATCATCCCTGATTAGCATGCGTTTGGATCTCACATGGTTTGTAATACAGGGTTGAGGGAATGAATGAGTGAATGGATTGAATTACATTGTACCAGATTAAAAAGAATTAAAGTAAATTGAAATGAATTAAAATTGTGCCCAGGCCTCATTTGTCCAGCACTGAGAGCCCTCTCTGGGCTGGCCCATTAAGCAGTGTAGGGACTTCCCCTCCCAAGTTATCTCCTTGTCCTTCTTTCCGCTGCTGAGGGCCCAGGGATGCCTTCCCTTTGCTTCCAGTTAACTAGTTAACATCAATTAGAAACAAGCAAGCACTCAACGAGGCTCAAGTTTCAGCTTTGTCCCAGGGACTTCACTCAAGGAGGCCCTTCCATTATCATAAACAACATATTGACCCACTGATATACTTGAAAACTCATCTCAACTTTTTAAAAAAGCAAAAGCCACACCACTGTGGATGTCTGTCTTGTTTAGAGTTGTTCTCATCACAGTCTATGAATATTTTTAGCTGCATATAAAATAACAACCATCCTACATTCCCCTTCAGCCAGAGCTTATGGCTCTGGATTTGCAGGCAGAAAGCAGACTTCCCAGCCCCTAAGTGAGAGGAAAGCTTCCAAAAGGAGGGTGGTACAGAAATGAGAAAAAGAGACCAAAAAAAGGAAACGAAATCCCCCAAACCTGACAGCAACATGAAATTCATTGCTTTTAAGGAGAGAGAAGCGGGGGTGGGGAAGCAGAGAAGCAGAGAATTGTGAAGACCATTTGGCAAAGGGAATTCTAGGAACACAGAAAAGGAGGCCCCTCCCTCTGCCCTGACAAATCAAGGGAGGCTTCATGGAAGAGGTGATGGTGACACTGGTCCTAAAGAAGAGACTGTATTGTTGGCTTGGTCTTTGCGCAACGAATGGAAGAGGATGAGGGAACCCCCTTTCCTCGGAGACTTTGTGGGAAGGAGCCCCTAGGCCCCTGGAGGACCACAGACCTCCTCTTCCCCTGTCCCTGCTATTTGCCTCTGTGACCACCTCCCCTCTGGACACTCACCTCGATAGGTCCTCAGGAGCTTCCTCTGTTCCTTTACAGAAGTTTCATAGGAGGTGAAAAAGAAGAAGACGAGAATGAGAGTCACCTCCAGCATAAAGGCCCACAGGGTCAGCGGGCCCCGCACAGACTTTTGGTACTTAGAGCCCATCCTGTGTCCGTCTCTGTGCGGCAGTTCCACCAGCACCGGGCATTACACCTCGGCTCCACACCCACTCAGGGGAGGGATAGGGGAGACACCCGCCCAAGGCCTTATCTCAGGCTGCACAGCTGGTCCTGCTGGCCTGTCTATGGAGTTAACACAGGAGCAGAGGGGCAGTGACAGGGAGGAGGAAAAAAATGCATTTATTCCAACATTAACTGATTCATTCAATCATTCATTGATTTATTCATTCAACAAGTAGTTGCTACATTCCTACTGCAGGCACTGTGCTCAGTTGAAAAGAGGGCATTCATTCACTCGATCCCCAAACATGAGAATCCTTCTCTACCCCTTACTTCGTTTACCTTCACTATATCTTGCAAGAATGGCAAAGAATAGATCAACTCCACACCTCTATTTCGCAAATGGGGAAACTAAAGCTCAGAGGGGGCTTTGGATTGGCAAAATTTCTCTTTAAAACCTTACCACATGTCAGAGAGGGCACCAAGTGGGCTCTTAAAAAGGATATATTGAATGAATGAATGAATGAAAGCAAAGAGCAATGCTAAGCCCTGGGGAGGACATAGGACCCATAGAGAACTAACTCCTCAGAGCTACACAGTTGAAATTATTTTTATTTGAAACTGTATTTACATTGACCTGTTTCTAAATCTCTTAAGGACAGGTGGGAGAAAAGAAAAGAGGCTTGGGTCCAGCTCTAGTAAAACCCAGGTGGGAGTCCTGATCCAGCCAGAGACTAAAATTGTCCCCCATTCTGGTCACCTGCTCACAGAGCATCCCAGGACTCTGCCTGGGGCATGAACACTGCAATGCACTTGAGGATGGCCACCGGCCTTAGCACGCCCAACCCACAATGGAGGACAGTCCCCTGGAATAGGATTTAGGGCACCTGAGATCTAGTTCTGACCCTGCAGCTAACTTTTCCTGTGGCCACATCCATTTGCTCAGCAGAAGATCTAATACATAGTAAGCATGGAGAAAGGGAGGGAGGGAGGAATCAAAGTTTTTTACCTTCTGCACTGGCCAGCCACTGGCCACTGAGTATAGACTGAATTTATGGAAGCCCAGAGACTAAAACTTGGCTGGGAGTAGCAGGGAGGCAGATTTTGGCCCAACATGAGTGGCTACTTTATTGACCATTCGTGGGGTAGTGAGCATCCTGTCACTGGGGGAATGCAAGCAGAAGCTGTTGGTTGCTGGTCAGAGATGTCTGGCATGTGATTCATATCTGGATCAAGGGAGATTTTAATCACCTGGTAGAATCTTGTCTTTTTGTTTTTAGATGAAGAAACTGAGACCCAGAAGGTCACACCCAAGGTCATACAGTCATTGGCATCCGTCACTTCTTGCTCAGCACAGCTTTATTTACAGAAGGGAAAAAATTGAGAATAACCTAAATGTCCAATAGTAGAAGACTGGTTAAGTAAACTACAGGATACACAATCTGGCACCCATATGATGGTTCTGAACATGGGGGGAAATCCAGAGGAAAATGCTTTTAAGGTTTCTCAAAAACGGCACAGAGGATATATTATTTGGTGAAAAAGGAAATTACAGAACAGTGTGTAAGTATGATCCCACTTTTGTAAAATAATAATGACACAGTATGTTAAGACATGCGTAGGAAAAAAATGGCTGCAAACCACTACCTGGTTACTTTTGCTTTAGGTATTTTCGGGAGCTAAAATTTACTAAGCACTTAGCGTGCTAGGCACTGTCCTAGGCACTTTACATGTATGAACTCAGTTAACTAGCCTGTGAGATGGGACTATTAGCCTTTACTACAACAGAGGAAGCTGAGGCACAGAAAGGTTAGGTGACTCGCCCAAGTTTATGGGACCAGTAAGTAATAGAGCTGGGATTTCAACCCGGGCAGTCTGACTTGTGCACCTGGGTGTTTAACCACTTAACTTTAGCCCAGATAACTTCTAAGTCTTCTTCCACTTCTAAAAGTCTAGGAATGTAGGGTTCTAAGCCTTCTGCTATCTCAACAGTAAATAAGGGAGTAGGTGCCCTGGTCTCTAGAGATTAGCCCTCATGGTCAGCCCTGGTTCTGATTTCTGGTCCTTTTCTGGCCATCAGCGCTTCTTATGAGCTGGGTTTCCTTAAAGAGGGACTCCCCTGTGAGGGGGATAAATGAATGTGACCCCTGTTGGCATGGGTCCTGTACCAGCAGGTTGTAAGCCAGGCAGCCCAGGGAAACCAAATGTCAGGCAGATGAACACCAAAGATTTCCAGTCGCTGCCAGCTCCTGTGCCTGGAGCCCCTGATGGTTGTGTTTACCAGCTAGCAAATTCAGTGATGACGGCAGCTGGTTCTCACAGGGGCATCCTAACCCCCTATGTGTCCTGATGCTGCCTCAGTGAGGGACTGACCGCTTGACAAGCGGGCCAAGCTCCTCAGTGAACAGGAAGGCTTCTTTTATTAAAGGGAGGGGACCCCCCCACAGGTGGCCTCTCCCAGAGGACTGGTCAAAAGGGGAGTTTTCTGTCTTCCTCTCTAACTCTTGCAAAAGACCCCAGTTTTCTGATGACAGTTCCAGATAGTCTGACTTCAAATCTTCAAGGCAGGGCCCCTAGTACAAAAAAGCACAGGCGATCTAGGCCAGAAATGTCATAAAGCAAATCAAATGTTAATTGTCGACTCTAGGTGGGAGGTGCATGGCTTTTCACTGAACATTTCTTTCAACATTTTTGGTATATGTTTGAAATTGTTTGTAACAAAATGTTGGGGGGGGACTTCCCTGGTGGCGCAGTGGTTGAGAGTCTGTCTGCCAATGCAGGGGACACGGGTTCGAGCCCTGGTCTGGGAGGATCCCACATGCTGCGGAGCAACTGGGCCCGTGAGCCCCAATTACTGAGCCTGCGCGTCTGGAGCCTGTGCTCCACAACAAGAGAGGCCACGACAGTGAGAGGCCCGCGCACCGCGATGAAGAGTGGCCCCCGCTCGCCGCAAGTAGAGAAAGCCCTCGCACAGAAGCGAAGACCCAATGCAGCCAAAAATAAAATAATTAATTAATTAATTAATTAATTAAAAGAAAAAAAAATTAAAAAAAAAATGTTGGGGGGAAAAGGTTCTGTGTGCACCTGCCACTCCCTATGCCAAAAGCACCCCTCCCCCCAGGTATCTGCATGCTCCCGCCCTCGCTGACTCAGATCCAAGCAACAGGAGACCAGGGACTTTTGACTGTTGTATCCTCAGCACCTGATGCTTAGTCTATAGTAGGTGCTCAATAAATATCTGTTGACTGAATAACAGCTGCCATTTCTGGAATGCCAAGCACTGGACCCAGCATTCTGCATACATTATTTCATCTACTCTTCCCCTCAAGCCTGTGAGTACAGGCATCACCACTCTCATTTTACAGATGAGAAAACTACGGCTCAGAGAGGTGATGTGAGCGCCCAAAGTCACAAAGCTAATAAACAGCAGAGTCGGGACCCAACCCACATCCATCTGATGCCATGGCTTGTGCTGTTAACTACTTTGCAATTCTGCCTTCCATTAACTAAACAACTCACAGTCTCAATTTCCTTATGAGTCAAATAAGATGAGCTGCTTTGCTTTCCTCACAGAGTTATTATAAATGTGAGACTATGTAAGCATGCTTGGCAACCTGGGTTTTGGAAATGAAGGTGAGCAAGTGGTGCCATGACTGCGGCCTCCTGTTCTGAGTGACCAGGCTTCCTCCGGGTGTGATGAATCAAGTCAGAGAGACTGCAGCTTTCACATGTAATCATGCGTTTTCTGTAAAAAACAGGACTCTGTGAGAATACTCACCACGCCCTCCTCACCTGAGTCAAGTATTGTAAAACTCAGTCATGAGCAGTGACCAAGGAGGTAGGTAGGCCCTCCATCTCCTCTCTGGAAGCTTGTCCACACCAAGGGTGTGATCCTGCTCTGGGCATGCCTGGTTAAAGTGTGGCTACGTCAATAATTTATTCATTTAACAAACATGAGCTCTGGAGTCAGGCAACATGGGTTCAAATCCTAGCTCTGCAAATTATTAGCTGTGTGACCTTCGGTAAGACTACCAATATCTCTGAGTCTGTTTCTTTACCTGTAAAGTGGAGAAAATCAGGGTCAATCTCACAGGGTGATTGTGAAGATTAAATGAGGTAATGCACATGAAGTGTCACATGTGTAGAAAACACTCCATAAATGTCAGCATTATTATTATGGCACAAGCTTGGCATGTTTACCACAGAAAACTTCAAAAATGCAAAGGTGCATAAAGCTTACATAAAGCACCCATGATTTCATCATCTCCCCAAACCAGCTCTACTTCTTTGTGTATATATCCTTTCAGATTTTTTTCTATTCATGTGAATTTATGCCTTGTTTCTTCCCCTACGAAAAAGGGATTATATAGCAAATGTTTAGTAACTTGCTTTTTTCATGAACAGAATATCATAAGCGGTTTCCAAGCCAGGAAAAATCTTTCTATAACACTATCATGGTGGATAAGAGCCCAGGCTCTGACACCAGACTGCCTGGGTTTGAATCCTAGCTCTATCACTTACTGTGTGACCTTAGGCAAATGACTTAACTTCTCTGTGCCACAGTTTTCTTTTCTTCTTTTTTTTTTAAAATAAATTTATTTATTTATTTATTTATTTTTGGCTGTGTTGGGTCTTCGTTGCTGTGTGCGGGCTTTCTCTAGTTGCGGCGAGCGGGGGCCACTCCTCGTTGCGGTGCGTGGGCTTCTCACTGTCGTGGCTTCTCTTGTTGCAGAGCATGGGCTCTAGGCACACGGGCTTCAGTAGTTGTGGCACGTGGGCTCAGTAGTTGTGGCTTGCGGGCTCTAGAGCTCAGGCTCAGTAGTTGTGTGTGTCACAGTTTTCTCATCTGTAATATGGCACCAGTAGTAATGTCTTTGTCATAGGATTGTTGTGAGGATTAGATCAAAATGCATATGATACTTAGAGGAGTGCCTGCACATAGCTAAGTGCTATGTGTCATCATTCTCCATGGCACACTGATTTCCACAGTAAGGATGTGTGATCATTTGTTTGACCAGCCCCCTTTGTGGGATATCTGGGCTATTTCTAAACTGTTTCTGTTCTAAACATACTATGAACATCATTCATTAACAGGGTTCTCCAGGGGATACAGACACACGTATAGGAGGTAGCCATCCAATGTCTGGATTTTTCTGTGACTCACGTGGGACAGGAACAAAGCTCAAGGCAGCTGGGCCAGCCGTGCCTGGGGGGTTTGAGGGGATCGAAGCTGCTGAAAGAGGTGGGTATGCAATTTCCTCATATGTGAAATAGGGTGTGATGATCTCTCTCCAGGCTATTCTGAGCTATTTTGAGCTCAGTTGAAGCTCACATGCCAATCCCAACCCCTTGGCCATCAGAAAGTCCCAGGAGAAGAGGAGGAACAGCCTTGAATTCCTGTCTGGCCCTTGGTCTTTTGAATGAGAGCAAATAATTTCCTCTTCCCTGTCTTACTCATCTGTAAAATGGCCACTGCTGATCTCCCCTGCTTCCTGATTGGTGGTGGCAGTGTGGGGAACTGGGGAGCTCTGTGTCAGGCCTCATCTCAGCCCAGTTCTGTGCCCTTAGGATCCCAAAGGGTCCTTTCAGGTTGCAGAGGTGAATGGCTGCAACTTGGCTAGAGCCAAAGGGGTTTGGGCTATGGTTGGTCCGGAAAATACATGGTCCAGCTGGGACAGGAGGTGTGAGAGGAAGGGAATGGAGAAGGGCAGACTTACTGTGGCCTGTCCTAGGGCTCTTGACAAGGAGGCCTTTCCCATCATCCCCCTCCAGCCAATCATCAGATCAACAATCCTTACCATCAAGAGCCATGTACAGGCACCAGAGCATCAAGGCTTCATATTGCTCAGCTTGTGACTCAAGCCAAATTCCTTTACCATACCAACTGCATGACCTTGTTTTCTCTGAGCCTCGGTTTTCTCATCTGTAAAATGGAGCTAACATGTTCTGCTTCTAAACATAGGGCTTGAAGTGTCTCCAGAGGTGATCTTGGCACAGGGTGGGCGGGTGACTCAACTCTGGACACCAGTGAGTTGACATCTGAATTGCGACTGGAACCCAGACCTCCAGATTGCATCATCTTGGGCCAACCCTGGGATTCTCTCTGCCCTTCCTCTGCTCTCAGATAGTCCGTTGCCCAATAGTAACTCCCAGCCACACACTCCAGTAACACCCAGCCACTCCACACTTCTCCACAGCATGGAATGCCCTTGTCAGGAACCTATTTGATTGCAGGCTAGACAGTGAGCTCCAGAAAGCTGGCATGTGTCCTCAGTGCCTCTCTCATCTTTTCTCTGGATTATTCACCTACCCATTCTGCAGTGTGCCGTGGCACTGTCCTAGACGACAGGGACCCAGTGAGGAGTGGAAAAGACCACAGATATGGCCCCTAACCTCACAGAGTTGACTGTCTTAGTCCCTGGCCCAGGTAATCTGGAACCTTGCAGTCATGGAGAGGAGGGCTATTCAGGTCGACGAACCCCATGGAGTCTGGAGCCATGACCTCACCATGTACCTATGCCTTTCAGCCTCCAGTCATACTGATTTAGGTTCCGCCTGTATCCTTCTCCATGAACCAACCTGCCCTGGCAACTGAAGTCTTTTTCTGTGGTTCCAAGCAGAGCATTTCACAATGATGGGCAGCCTTGGTGAAACTTTGAGCTCACAGAGTATGTTATCCTTGGCTGCCCGGTGACACTTTATCAACGTGCTGGAGTAGAGGTGAAGGATGAAAAACAAGTATACTGTTAACAGAAATGACTTGCTGTTACCTACTGCATACCTGGCCCTGAGAGTTCATCATCTGGTAAGCCTTCAAACAAACCTGAGTGAAAAGAGAGGCTCTGAGACATTCAGTAACTTGCCCAAGCTAGTAAGTGGCCAAGGAATTTCAATCCTGGTCTGAAAAAGCAGGTATTCTTGCCATTTTTCTAAACTGCATCTCTACAGGGTATGAATCCAATCCCCAAGAAGCTTTTCATCTAGGTGGATGGACAAGCCTCACCCAAGAAACCACTAGTTAGAAACAATACTGACAGAGATGCTCTCTGTAGGAGTAAAGGCAGGAAGGAGGGAAGATAAGGTTGTACTAATGGGTTTGAGGACAGTGAGTAGATAAGGCTTGCTTGCCTGAGGAGGCCTGGAAAATAGGGGTGGGTCCCCATTGTGACCATCTTTGGATGCCATAATAAAGAGAATGGGTTTTCTCTTTCAGGCACTGGGTGATCCTTGAAGATTTGTGACAGTATAAAGTAAAAGAGCAGCAGTTGAGGATGATGCATTTGGTGTAAATTACAAGTTCCTTCTTGGGGCGGGTTTTTATTTCAGGGGGTGATCACAGGGCAGGGAGAGGTCCACGCATCCCAGGACAAAACAAGACGGCATCTGCTTCCTGTAAATTTTTAAAATATGCTGTAAGACCATCTAACTGTCCCACTGTTGGTGAGTGGTTAAGTTGGTACAGCCACTTGACAGGAGATTTTGCAATCATCAGAAATATTTAGGAGGGGTGCATTAATTATAGCATGTAAAAATGCTTGTTAGCCAAAGAACAGAATACAAAATTGAATATCTAATATGATCACTATTCTGCTTAATAATAAAAACAACAGTAATAGTAATAATATATCATCCATGGGGGAAAACTGGAAAGAAAGGGAAAAATATAGAATGCTAACAGTAGTTGTGTTAAGGTGATGAGACCCATGGGTGTTCCCCCCAACCCAGCCAACTGTGCTACATTTCCCCAGTTTTCTTTAATGACATGCAGTCCTCTTTTCGACATACATTCATCTTTTTCTTACTCTTAAAAAATTTTTTTGTTGTCTTTTCTAATTGTTATTTTGCCATACCTACTTTGCAGGGGTAAATGAACAAATAGATGCAGAGCACCTAGCACGGTTCTTGGCACAAAATCGGGGCTCTAGGAATGTTAGGTGAGAAGGTCGCTGGCCCGGCATCCCCGCAGCTCCAGACCTCCGCCCGGGGGCAGAGACGCTCCCGAAGCCGACGCTCGCCGGGTCCAGCAGGCGCGGTGCCCGCAAAACCCGCCGCCTTGCCCGCCCTGCGTACGTGGAGCCCGGGCCGCACCGCCCCACACACCCCCTGCAACCTCGCGCGATGTCGCGCGCACCCACGGCCCCGCCCCCTGTGACACCACCTCCAGGAGGCAGGACTGCAGCGGCCCCGCCCCGCGCCTCCTCCGATAGGCCGCCGCGCTGTCACCACGTCGCGGGAAGCTGGCAGGGTGTGTGTGTGTGCGCGCGCGGTTTGCTTTGTCATTCGTACCCCCGTCGCTGGCAGGCGCGGCCGGCTTGGTCGAGCATTCCAGACTCCGCAGGAAAGGCCCCCGGCGCCTCCCGGATGAGAAGGGTGCTGTGAGCCCCTTACATAATGATGCGACTGACTGGAGCACAGTTCAGCCCAGATACGCACATGCCGCAAACCCAGGCCTCGCGATTTCATAGGGTGCTAGTGATAGCCTACAATGAAAACAGTACCGTATGCTCTAATGTGGATTATAATACAATGAAATGCAATCCAGTAATAATGAAATGTTCCTTCGCAACAAGGCATAATATAGGATGTTATATTTATAGGGCCTATTTATAAGCCTCTATTTAAGTCTTTTCTGATAGGCTCGGACTCGGGCCCAGACACCGTAATGATTGGCGCACTCTTCTGTCCTTCAAAGAGGCGGGTTCTAGGGTCCGTATTGCCACAGCGGGCCCTGGGATTGGCCGGCAGCGGCATAGCGGCGCCTTCGATTGGCCCCGAAGGCCGTCCGTCGGAGCGGAGGAGGCGGGGCAGGCGGCTGGCTGGTGCTGGGGCGGGCGGGCCCCGGAATTGTCATTTCTTTGTTTCCGAAGGCGGAGGAAGCGCTGAGCCCACACCTCCTCGTCCCACCCCCTCCCCCCGGGTGCTGGCTCCATGTCTGTGTGACCGGCCCCAGGGGTAGAGTCCAGGCCCGACGCGGGGCGGGCCGGCGGCGGCGGCTGAGGTGAGAGGCGGCGGCGGCGCGGGCACCCGGCCCCCCAGCGGGAGGATGAAGCGGCGGAACGCCGACTGCAGTAAGCTCCGCCGCCCCCTAAAGCGGAACCGGATCACCGAGGGCATCTACGGCAGGTGAGCGGCGGCGCCCCCGCCTCCGCCGGCGCGGGCCCCGCGGCCCCCGGCCGTCTCTGGAGGGGCCGAGCCCCGTTATGTAACCCCGACTAGGCCTCACGCCCTTGCCGGGGGCTCCCCGGAGGAGCGCTGCCCATGGGGCCCTGGGCGGCCCGCCGGGGTCCGCCCCGAGGGCGCGGGGCGTGGCGAGGGCCGCCGGCCGGGCTGGGAGGGCGCGGCGGGCGCGGGCTGAGGGAGCCGCCGCGCCGCCGTTGGGACTGTCCGGGCCCCGCCGAGGGGGAGGGGCGGTGACCCCCTCCCCATCCGCGCCGCCGGGCCCTCGGGGCTGCTCTAGGGGCTGACGGGCCTCCACTGGTCCCCCAGCTCGCTCCGGCCCGGGAGTCGCCGGCCTGAGTCGGGAGGCGCGTAGACCATATGCACTGGTGCGGGGGAAGGCTGACAAAGTTGGGAGCAGACAGTGGCCCCGCGGTCCCTCTGCGGACTGGGCAGGTGGCCACGTTGCCCCCTTTCGCCTTTTACTTCTCTTATGAGATCTCAAACTTGGCACCGAGGGCTGAAGCCGATACCCCCAAATCATGGCCTGTGGCCCCGCTCCAGACTCAGAAGGAGTGATGATCATTTTCTCAGCAGCATTATTTTGACAATTCCAAGCAGATAGTTTTCTTCGACCCCTTTAAAAAGGATTTTCTCCAAACTCGCGTGGTTTGTTGTTGTTGTTTTTAGTTTGTTTTAATCCTCCGAAAACAAAGTAGTGTCCCTTTAAATAGAAATTGAATTCAGGACTGAGGGGTAGAAGGACAACAGGTTCATGGGGCAACTTAGTGAGAATCCCAGCTTCCCTAAGCAACATTTGTGTAGGACTGTTATTTTCTGGTTCTCACAATGTTAATTCTGAATGGTACCTGCCTTGATAAAGAAATGATTTCAGAGGAGAAGTAATTAGTTTACAAAGGAGAATTCTCAGGATGTGCCTATAAGCTTAATTGAGTCCTGGTGGTGTTTTACAGTTTAGCTCTTCTAGCTGTGGGACTTAGAGAAATATGTGAGGTAGCTGATAACACCCAAGTTGCCTTAGCATAGCTGTACACCTTGCACATGCTACTGTTTACACATTTAGAATGATTCCTTTCCACAAGCAGCTGACCGATGTAAACATTGGGTGTTTTTTTTATTTCAAGCTTAAAAGGGTTAAGAAGTCAGTTGAAGTAAAAAGTTTTTAGATATATCCTTATGTAATGAGCCATAGATCATAGGAAGAGTTCATTCATTACACAAATATATGTACTATGTGCCAGGCCCTGTTCTAGCTAGTAAGGGTGCAGCAGTGAGTAAAACAGGCCAAAATCCATGCTGAATTAATCAAACCTGGCCATTTAAACTAAAACTGTAAAAGCAAAAACCATTTTTCCTACAGATTTAATGGGTGGGGGAAAGTTCTCTTCAAGTTACACACACTATAATTCTTGAATAAAGGAAGGGTTTTCCCCCTGACTATTGAAAAAGATATGAACAATTTAATATTAATAGTGACACAAGAATAGAAAAAGCGTATTAAACAGAGTTGGTAAAGCAAGGACAACCATGCCATTTGAATGGCTGCTATTTACAGTAACATATGATGATGTACTTCTGTTTATAGTGAGAAGATTGGGAATCCCATATTGTTTACATGTTTTCTGTTGTATTTCAACTTCTCTGGTATTTGAACAAATATGCCCAGTTTAGTACCTGCCCCATAGTAACCACTCAATCAGTGTGCATCAATGTGAAGAAGTGACTTTATTGTCTAATGAAGGTCTATTATTTTACTGATGAACTTTTGGAATTTGAATTTTCTTACCCTAAAGGTTAATAGTAAATGCCCTATGCAAGTTATTCAGAGTTTCATCTGTAAAAGTTTAAAAAACCAACAGTACTTCAGCTCTCAAATATATTTACTCTTCTCTATTTGGCATTCTTTAAGTTAAAAGTTAATAAAAAACTTAAATATATTTCTACTTTCTTTTCTCTTGGAGCATCATATATCACATGAGCGTTTCAATTCACTTATCTGTTTCTTAGTTTATATTATGGAGTATTATATTATGGAGAATTATGGTCTGAAGAACAAGACCATAGTGTTGGGGGTTTTTTTTTGCAATTTTGTTTTTAAAAAGATTTAGAAAATTTCCAGTTATTTCTAAAGCAGACAGAATGAGTGGGCTAGTTACAAATTAGGTGTCTGAGGATTTGTGAGTATCAAATTTCTGTTAATCATCACATTTAAGTCTACACTAAATTGTTTTTCACACCATTGCCCATTTTGTTTCTCAATGTCTGGCCAATTTTTGTCTCACTAAATAGAGAGCTTTGTTTTTTTCTCAGGCTCTGTTGACAGTTTTGATAACCACTACCTACTGTTTCACAGCATAACTTTTCATGGACTTACTATTTTCTTGTTCTCAGTCTGCACAGCTCTCTGAGCTTGGCGTAGCAAGGAGGCAGCTGTGGTGAAGAGAGCGCTGGACTGGGAGTGTCAGGAGACCTAGGTTCAGACTCAGTGTCCCAGCTCTGCCATGTGGGATAGGCAGGGCATCCACCGCTTTGAGCCCCTGTTCTCTCACCTGTCGAGTGAGTTTTGAGGACTGAGAGAAAATAATGTACAGTTTGTGAAACTCTGTAAATTCTATCATGCAAACATTATTTAGCATGTAGTTGTTATCGCAGTTTACCATATTTGTTTTATTTTTAAGGAGTCAGGAAAGACCATAAGGTTTGGTACAACTATCAAACAAAAGTTGAGTAGTCAAAACAAGGGGTCAGTTTCTGCTTGGTCTTGCTGAAAAAAAAATCCTGTTGCTGAGATGCTTTTAATCATGGGCTCCAATCCAGCAACTGTGACTGAGGTGATTGTCAAATGATATCATTATTGTCATTATAATGGCTGTGGTAGAATTCTGTTTAGGGGCAAGGTAGATGGAAAATGGATTTTAACATTATGTTAATATTACCTACATTTATATATATGCCCGTCATTTGAAAACTGAAATGTATAGAAATACGTTATTCTGGTCAAGTTAGTAATCAAAAATAAGAGAAAGGACATAGGAATGGTGATTATTTTCTTTTATATTATTATGAGCTAAAATCAATGTCATTTTCAAAAAATCTGAGCCAGTATAGAGCCTGACAGAGAATAGGAATTCAGTCCTCAGTAACTGTTGAGCAAGTGAATTAGTAAATAAATGAATATAAGCCAATCCATTCTATTCATTTAAGAACCTGCGTTGTTTTGGTAATTATGGAGGATACAAGATAAGACATGGTTCCTTGTCTTCCAGGAGTTTACAGTCTAGGAGGCCATAATAATGCCCTCTTAAATTTGTACAGTGGTTTTGAGGTTCCAAAGAACTTTGAGTTCCGTTCAAGTAAAAATATTTTAGTTGAATTAAATTTTCGCTTGCTGTTTTAGTGGTTCACCTGATGGATTAACAATTTTGCCCTGTACTATTTTATGATGAAGTACACAGTTGCCACTATGTGAGGGAATATGTATTTTCTAACTGAAATGAAATAGATATGAAAGTACTTTGGAAATTATGAAAAAAAGTTATTAATAAGAGAAAGTAAAATGAATAACTCTACCTAACTATAACATTTCAGAGGTCCTCGGGTTTTAGGGCAGTGACTCTCTCCCTGTGTCTGCCTTCACACACGCACCAGACGCTCCCAAAAGTAATATCTCATTACTCCATGCACTGATTCTCCAGGTGAAGTGGGGTTGGAGTGCTATGTAGATTTTAAAAAGCTTAAGGGAATTCCGGGTGGTTCATTCACCTTTCATCTTGCCAGGCTCCCTACTCCCCTCTGAGAATTAATGATTTTATAATAGGAAGATGAGGAGATAAGGTGTGGTGAGTAGAAGACAGAGGCAGACACATTTATGTTTAAAGTCTCTGCAGTTAAAATTGTTCCTTACCCAAGTAAGTAATATAAGAATTTTAAGTAAGGCAGGTGTTTTACGCTTCAGGAAGTTATTTTATAGCTTTGTTACTGGTGGTTGAAGGAAGCACTCCTCCACTGGTGGATTCATGGATACTTCCTGTCGTGGTGTGCTGGGTTCTCCTTGTAGTATGTTGCCTGACGTTTAAGCAGTGTAGTACTGTACCTGACTTTTACATTTTAGGACTCGGGACTTCCTGGTATATACAGTACCTTTTCCCATCCTTATTTCAGAGAGGAGTTTTCTGGCCTTTGACTTTCTAAATGGTCAAAGTTTACAAACTTCTCAGCTTCCTAATTTCCTTTTTCAGACCCTTGTCTAAATAATCTGATCTCCAGAGATTTCACTTCTCTGCTTTTCCTGCCCACCTTAATGATGTTTCCTAAGCCTGGTTTTAGACTCCTTTGGGCTATGCTTACTAAAGCCACTGGAGGCTGGCATGACCCTTGGCTGCCTTGAGTGTACATGTGTTCTGCAACTGAAACCCCAGATACCAGTGTTGCAACCTCACAGCCTAAAAGCATTTTGGTAATCTTGGTAGGCCTTAACTTCAACTATGCTGGACTTGACATAAAAGTGATAAATGCAATATTGTTTTAGAGGGGTATTGGGGAGGGGGGTAAGTACAATGGAGAAATTAGAAATTGAAATGTTTTCACTCACCTCTAGTGAGGTGTTCAGCTAAACCCTTGTATTTGTAGTTTCTGTGAAATACATTGAAACAAATCTGCCACACTGGAATTTTGTACTTAATTTTTGCTAGTAGTATACTACCTTAAAAAAAAAAGTACTTTCCTCCAGTTTTCATTTATGATTCTTCTCGTCTGAGCATTCTTGGCAGTTTCATTTCATTAGATGTTTTGAAAATCCCTTTAAGTTGCTGCTGTGTGTTGAGGCAGGGAAAGGAGGGAATGTGATCTATTCCAGATTATTGGCTTAAAAACTTCCTGTTTTGTTAATGATACTCTCCTTTTTCTTCACATTGATACCTCGTGGCTTTTCTTGAACCTCACTAGATTTGGAGACTGATTTTAATGGTAGACTTAATAGCTTATTATTTTCACTTTCTTGTTATATACCTATATATTGTAGACCCAATCCATGGTCTATAAGCACTTTTATTTCCAGAGTCTTTTTCTTTGGCCATTTCTCCCAGATTTCCTCCATATTAACCCTTTGGGGTTTTATGTGTATGTATGTGTGTTTTGTTTTGTCATTTTCTAGGCTACCATCCAGATGATATACTTAAGGGGCTATAACGAGATATAACACGTATCTTGTGGAGTCGGGAGGGTCAGATAGAAATTTTATAAACTTAGTTGAGATCAAAGTGAAATACTATAATTGGATTACTTTTCTTCATGAAATTCATTGTGCTCTTCAAATATAGTTTTTACTTTATTCTCTAGGCTTCCCAGATTTGGGTGTAATTATTTTACTTGGATAGTTTTCAAGAAATAAGTCCAGAAGAAAAATAAGTTCTCTGCTCAACAAGCTGCATAAGTAGAATGGTACTTACCAACAGTAGAAACACATATCCTCTGCTGGACTTTTTTTTTTCCCCATCGTGGATTTCTTCAAATACCTGAGGAGTGACTAGGAGGTCTCTCACCTTCAGGCATATGCATTCTGGTAATGGAAACTTTAAAAAATGTAATCAGCTGTTAAAGTATATTCTTTGAGGCTTTCTATCTTTACTTTGGCATTTAATTTAACTGACATCAAATTGGCCTCAGCTCATCAACCTTCTCAGATGCCTGTCATCCCCAGACTTTGAAGCCCCTTCATAGCATTGGCTTTCATTCCTTTGTATTTTTTCCTCTGCTGCCCTTAAGGATGATATGCTCACATTGACTCACGGGGTTATAACATCAGAAGTAATTTATCCCTCACCCCATCTCCTCTGTTGCCATTTCTGTTTTACAGGTTTTGCATTTAGTGGATTGAAATGGTGCACCTAGTCCACTTCAGGTCTATCCATAGAGATCACTGACTCATTAAGGCTGTTTGGGATCTGTTTCCTACCCAGAACAAGGGAGGTGGCTAGAAATAATCTCGTTCTGTTTTTAAATTATATTATTACTTTGCTCATCTTCAAAACACTTTTAAAAACCAAATAAGCTGCTCAGTACTAAAGTCAGTACTTTGCCATCTTGTAGTGAGGTCACGAGCTCTGGAGAAAATGGGGGCCATGTTCATGGTCAAACAAAAACTCCTGTCTCAGATGAGAGAAATACTAAGGCTGGAGTCTTCTGTCTCAGGTGTAATAAGTATTATTTTCTTGTCTTTTTCTAGACTTGACAAACTATACCTCATGGTTCATTGTGTTTTTGGCTTTTTAAAAAATGCGTTGTCTTTTTATTTTTAAATTACATGTTTCTCTTTTACAATGACCATTCTATGAGTATGAATATTGTTGGAAAGCAGTCTTGAATTGTCCCATCTTTTGTGCCATAGCTATTTCTGTAAAGAGCATTTGACTTTTTAACGTCTTTTTCTGCAGAGCTTCATAGTGTGTTTACAAATTCATAGTTTATGAATTAAGGTACTGAGTGTTTATTCTTTCATAAAGCACATCTGCTCATTTTTTAAAAACTTGGTTCTTTTGGAGAATTAAAGAATTATGTAACTTGGGGGCTTCCCTGGTGGCGCAGTGGTTAAGAATCCACCTGCCAATGCAGGGGACACGGGTTCTGTCCCTGGTCCGGGAAGATCCCACATGCTGCGGAGCAACTAAGCCCGAGCACCGCAACTACTGAGCCTGAGCTCTAGAGCCCGCAAGCCACAGCTACTGAAGCCCACGTGCCTAGAGCACGTGCTCTTCAACAAGAGAAGCCACCGGAATGAGAAGCCCGCGCACCACAACGAAGAGTAGCCCCTGCTCACCACAGCTAGAGAAAGCCCGTGCGCAGCAACAAGGACCCAACGCAGCCAAAAATAAAATAAATAAATAAATAAATAAATTTATTTTAAAAAAAGAATTGTGTAACTTGAATATGTATACACAAAGGGATATAAAGATGGGAAATAATATTTATCAAACATTTAGTAAGAGATGAGAAAGTCCAATGTGATGGATAAGCATATGGGCTTTAACATCATATGAACTTGTGTTCAATTAATGTCCCCGACACTAGTTATTTGATCTTGAACAAGTCATCTACCTGCTTTAACCCTCAGTTTTCTCATCTGTAAAATGAAGATAGTAAATAATATTACCTACTTTATAGGATTGTTATAAGGATAATTGAGATGTCACGTAAAATACTTAACATAGTGCCTGACACAGACAGAGCTGCTCAAAAAGTTGTTTGCTGTTACTATTATAATTTTACCTTCATTCTCTTATTTAGTTCTAGTAAGGATATTAGCTTCAGTTTCACAGGTGAGGAAACTGAGATTACAGGAGGTTTCACCACTTGATAGAGACCTCTATCTGCCTTACCCCAAAGTCTGACCTCTTTTTGTTTTACTTTTTGTGCTACTTCACCCTTTCTGAACGGTGTTTATGTGTAATAACTCTTATGGTCCTCTCAAACTCTCTACTACATGAAGGACAGGTGTCATTATCTTCATTTTTCAGGTGAAGCAACAGGTACCAGGAGTGTCTTGTGCAAGGCCATTAATCTTTTTTCCTTCACAAAATGAGAATCTCTTTTCCTTTAAATAATCCAGTATAGATGTGACAACGATGCAAAATGTGATTCTGGACTGGGATTGATTGATCAATGGATCAGTCTATCTATCTGTTGCTATAAAGGACATTAGTGAGATCATTACTGAAATTTGAATAACTTCTGTAGATCAGATAATAGTACTGTATCAGTGTTAATTTCCTGATTTTGATAATTGTGCTGTGGTTATATAAGAAAATATTCTTGTTTTCAAGAAATTAGGGAGTAAGGGAACATTATGTCTGCAAATTATTTTCAAATAGTTCAGGAAAAAAACTATGTATACATATATAGGGGGAGAATGATAGAAACTTGACAAAATGTTCTGTCATTTGTGAAATCTGGGTGGAAAGATATAAGGGAGTTCTTTGTATTATTTTTGCAGCTTTTCTGTAAGTCTAAAACTATTTCAAAATGAAGAGTTAAGAAAATAAAAGTAATACGTGCTTGTTATAAAAAATTAAAGCAGTATGACAATGTGTAAGTGTAACATAAAAGAGCTTAGTCCTCTTGCTCTGGAATGAGCACTGTTAGATAATTTATAAGTATGGTTTCTTCTTTGATCCATATAAACAAACATATATATTTCTTTCTTAAAAAAAATAGAATTCTGTTTTACACAAAAGTTTCTTGGTTTTTCTCCTTATTTAATCTTGTGTCCATTTCTTTACATAGATATTTATTTATAATTTTTTAGCAGCAACACAGCAGTGCATGTAGAATTCACTCTGTTCTCTGCAGTCTCCTGACTCCCATTCCTGTGCTCTTTCAACAGTGTCCTGCAGCCTGTTAGTTCCCTGTTCCTCAGGTTTCTTTCCTATAAAATGATAATAACTGCCTTTCTTATGTCATAGTTGTAAGGATAAAATGAGATAATATGAAAGCTTTTGGAAGAGTTACACAAGTGCGATATAAACATAAGATATGATTAGGTAGATGATTATTACTATTAAAGATATGAAGCATAATACTTGATTCGTTTATAAAATGAATTTCTAATGTTTGTACAATGTTAACACAATTTTTTAGGGCCTGTGGGTTGTCTTCTTTCTCCTGATGTCTTCTTTACCGCTTTTAATCCCAAACCCCATAGAGTCCGCACTATTAACAGTGTTTTTGAAGCAGAAATTCTAAAACTTTAAACTTTCCAGTTGCATTAGGTTACACTACTTGTTCCTGATATCTTAATAGTCATATAGTACTTTAGAAAACTACTATACAACACAATTCTTAAAAGCTTTTTTAGTGATTTCCATTCTAGGGTTTTTTTCGTTTTAAATTGGACGTACTTCACACTGTTAGATTTGTCATTCCAGTGGCTGTGTATGTATATAAGTATGAGTGTGTGTGTGTGTGTGTGTGTGTGTGTGTGTGTGTGTGTGTGTGTGAGTGATTGACTCTAGAATGGTTTTCTTTGCAGTCTGCAGGAGGCCCAGAATAGAAAAGAAAAGTACAGAACAGCTTAGGTCTTCTCACGCTGCTCCCCTTTTCTGGATTTTACACAAGGATGTGGTTGCAGAACGTGGCAGTGGTTCTAGTCTTGAGGCTAATGCACAACTTTCTGTAGACCACCGTTCCTCAAATTTTTTGTCTTGGGACCACTTTATACTCTTAAAAGTGATTGAGAATCCCAAAGAGCTTTGGTTTGTATGGGTTATATCTAAAAATTTTTACTGGATTAGAAATTAAGACAAAAATTTTAAATAATTACTAGTTCATATAAAAATAACAATAATAAATGCATGAGAAGAGTGGTGTGGTTTTACATTTTTGCAGGTTTCTTTAATGTTAGGCTCAATAGAAGATACTTTGAGGACCCCCACAGTAGTCAGAACCAGTGGCAGGTAGGCTAAATGGAGTGATAGTCTGGCATGAAGAGCAAGGCTGATAAGGTTTCTTTCTTCCTAGTGGAAAAATAGAACAGATTGGGAGCAGGTGCATGGTAATCCTTCAGGCAGAAGCTGTATTTGTTATCTTCGTTGGTGTTGCTTTGTTCAGTCACCCTTCTTAGTCACCTGTGCATCATCTTTCCCTCTACCTTCACTGTAAGTGTGTGCTTTGATAAAAGCCCTACTGTTGGTCCTAAACATTCTTATGCATGGCAGGTCATTCATTCAACAACTATTTGTTAAGTTTCTCTGGTGTGCAGGGTTCTGTGCTGGGCATTGAGAATAAAGCAGGGAACAAAATGGGCAGCTCCTTTGTTCTTCTTGTGGACTTTACATTCAAACAATTAGTTATACAAAATGTTATTTAATTATAATATTCTTGTGGTACAGGATGCTGTATGAACATATAATGGGGTAACAGTCTTTACTGTGGGGTCAGGGAGGCCTTTTTTGAAGAAATGATGTTCATGCTGCGTGCTGAAGGATAAGTAGTAATGGAAGTGCTTCATTTAGTTAAAGTTGTATTTAGGTTAGGATCTTGTCTGTGACTCAGAAAGAAATGTAGAAAAATGGAAGAATTAACCCTGAACAGTTGGAATGTTCCCAGTTGAGGGATGGACAGCTAACAGTTTGGAGATAAGTACTGATGATCTGAGTAGATCGTTGTCTTCTTTCTGAGAAATTGTGGAATTCAGTGGAAGTTCTATGACTATGAGAAGTTTATACAATAAACCAATACTTCTCAAATTTTAATGTATGCACAAAGGGTCTAGGGATCTGGTTAATACACAGCCTTAGATTAAATAGGCCTGGGGTGGGCCCTGAAATACTGCTTTCCTGAAAAGCGCATACATGATGCTGATGCTGCTGGTCCATGGACCACACTTTGAGTAGCAAAACTGTAATTACATATAATAAGCCTTTGCAGGATACCAGCTGGACAAGAGGCTGGGCAAACATTCTGGAGGTGATGTCCAATAGGGAGAAGTATTCAATAACAGTAGAGACAAAGCACTTTGTTTCAAGAAGTATCATGCTACATACTGAAAGGTAAAAGGGATTCACAGTTGCTATTACGGAGAGGACAGGAAAGCTGGGGATTGTGATAGGTGACTACTAGCACAGCCAGTGAAATGTTCCACAGACTCATTTCTGTGGCGAGGCCCAAGTGAACTAAATGGCCATTAGTCTGCCTAGGGAAAAGGTCAGGTACTGAGGATTGATGGCCACCCTGTGGTAATTATATGAGCTCCAGAAAATGATCTAAGTGACAAGCAGCTAGAGATACTAAGAGAGAAGGTGCACTTTACATGGAAAAAGAAGAATGTTCAATACTACTTCTCATTAATCATAGGTGATTAATCCATAGATGGAGGGCATTGCTAAGTAGATTCAATTTTAAAAGATGGTTGTAAATGGCAAGGGTAGGAATAGAATGGGGAATTCTGTTGGGAATGGAATGGGAAAAAAGAATCCCATAGTTAATATCCACTGTGAAAGAGTCCACCATTAAGCCTAATGTTTGCATATCTCTTCTGTATTTCACTGGCAGCCAGAGTAGAAGCTAATCAGACCATCAGAAGACATTATTGGTCTGCCCTTCTTTCAATATATTATTATGGAAAGTATCTTTTTGTTGCAATTATGCTTTAAATTTTTGTTCAAGATATTTTATAGTAATTAGTAAATTTATTTGGATCAGAGAATTAAAGTAACAGCAAGTTAGCCATAAGTCATATTATGAACTATATATATAAAAATATTTTATATTTAATCATATTTTTGTCATGGTTTAAAAGAAATATTTTGGAATGTTAAGGGTTTAAAACCCTGTCTAGGGACTTCACTGGTGGCACAGTGGTTAATAATCCGCCTGCCAGTGCAGGGGACACGGATTCAAGCCCTGGTCCGGGAAGATCCCACGTGCTGCGGAGCAACTAAGCCCATGTGCCACAACTACTGAGCCTGTGCTCTAGAGCCCACGAGCCACAACTACTGAAGCCCGCATGCCATAACTACTGAAGCCTGTGCGTCTAGAGCCCGTGCTCCACAACAAGAGAATCCACCACGATGATAAGCCCGCGCACTGCAATGAAGAGTAGCCCCCGCTCGCCGCAACTAGAGAAAGTCTGCGTGCAGCAACGAAGACCCAATGCAGCCAAAAATAAAAATAAATAAAATAAATAAATTTATTTTTTAAAAAAACCCTGTCTAAAATTTTCTCCCCCTTTAGAATGTCATCTCTTTGGATTTGGCAAAATCTTACCACCTTCAGAGTATGGAAGGAAAGGAATTAGTCAGGTTTTCTACACTGATGAGCAGTCATTTTAGTTTACTTGTCTTTTAACTTTTGTACATGTACCTATAGAAGGATGATAGGCATAATTTACTGATATAGAAGGCTCAGTGAATACTGAATCAGGCAACTGTCTTAAACTTTCTAAAACTCTATTAGATTGAAATGAATCTATAAAGTTTAAAACTAGTCCTAGAGTAAAATCAACTGTTAATTAAGATTGCCTCTTGATTTTAGAGGCAGGCCCACCTAGAAGGGGAGCCTGAGGAAAGCTGAGGGTATATAGCACATGTTTGTGAAAGATCAAGTTTCCTTAGATATCTGTACTTCCAAACTGTGACTCCATAAGAACTGGGTGTCCAGGAACATCAGAGGTATGAAAGCAGCTGTTTGAAAAGAAATTAAATATATAAAAAGGAACCCCCTTGAAGTTACAGAATTGAAAATGAGTAGTCACTGTAACAGAGATGATCGTTTTTGTAATGCCTTAGGTTTAAATGATTGAGTTATTAAAAAGTATTCAACAGGCTGCCATTCTTAGGATAATGCTTTCTAAACAGTGAAATGGTATGTTGCCAGCTAGACTAGGATCCTGCCATGCTTGGGAGCATTTGGGGCAGAGAGCAGCTGGTAGAACTCTGTCTTCTCCACTTGGGGAATAGCGACAACTAGACATGATGAGGCACCCACCATGTCTTATTCGGCTACATTCCAGACACAGCCCCATGGGAGAAGGATTCATCAGAGAAGTAAATACATTTCCATGTCATTTCTTAAATGCCTTAGGAATATGGATGAAAGGCTATTATTTCTTCTTTAAAACCTAGAAACAATTCTAGAAACAAGGAAAAAACCTTTCACTTTTAAAGCCAAGCTTGGAAATCTAGTTTCAAACTAGATTTGTGCTACTGAATGCCTGCATGGCTCAGTTGTTCTTTCTAACAAAACTATGCCTTACTCTCCACTGGATCAGTGATGGATTTAATGAATGAGAATGAGCGCTCTGTCCTCATCTGGCTAACATGACTCTAATGAAATGAAACTAAAAGGTGGGACTTAAGATTCAAGCTTGTGGACTTCCCTGGTGGCGCACTGGTTAAGAATCCGCCTGCCAACGCAGGGGACGTGGGTTCGAGCCCTGATCCGAGAAGATCCCACATGGCCACGGAGCAACTAAGCCCGTGCGCCACAACTACTGAGCCTGTGCTCTAGAGCCTGCGAGCCACAACTACTGAGCCCGCGTACCACAACTACTGAAGCCCACGCACCTAGAGCCCATGCTTCGCAACAAGAGAAGCCACCGCAGTGAGAAGCCCGTGCACCGCAACAAAGAGTAGCCCCCGCTCGCTGCAGCTAGCGAAAGCCCGCGCGCATCAGTGAAGATCAAATGCAGCCTCTAAATAAATAAAGAAATATATGGGAAAAAAAAAAAAGATTCAAGCTTGTGTTGTGGTTTGCCTTGGGTTCCTTGATTCTACAGCAAACCTCTTAATCAAAACTTATTGTCATGCCCAAAGAAGTTCTACCAAAAATTAGTATTAGAAATTGACCCTAGTTGCAAATTATGTATCATTATGATACTGTAACATTAAGGGTCATATGTGTCTGTTCTTGACATCTTTTACCTGTGTGGCTTTATAGGGCATAGAAAGAATCCTCAGTGCTGGATCCTGCTTTTGTTAATTTTACCCCCAAGAATGTAAGTCTTTTTGTACCTTATTTTAATATATTTCAAAATTATTTATTAAAAGTTTTGATTTTATTGTTCATGTTGTAAATTCAGACAGCTAATTTAATCAGCAATATTGGAATGTTTGTATTGCAAAACACCATGCAAGGCTGTTGCCCGAGTCAAAGTGAATTTTAGGTACTTCCCATCTGTATATCTTAGAAAACCTTTAAAAAAAATTACCTAAATTTAACCTGCTCCAGAATTGACCAGATTAAAGACCTAGAATTAGGGGCTTATTAATAGGTAGAGTCTGAAAGCTTCTGTTATCTATGATACAACTAATGAATTAGAAGAATGGTCTTCTAGATTATATGAAAAATATATTTTTTAATCCAGGTCCTTACCTTGCTTTGAGATATCACAGTGGTTAAATATGTGTTCTGACTGGCTTACCAGGGTGTGTTTCTGTTTAACGTAAGTCCAAAGGGAAGTGGGAGCACACATTAACATCTCAGCTAGAGCAAGGCTGGGATCTTTCAGGGTTTTTTTCTTTAATGTACATTTTGGTACCCTCACAGCCCTTAGAAGTGATTGGCATCTGCTCCCTAAGTTAATTTCTGTCTGTTTGGGAAGTCATTTGGTTTTTGTTTGGTTAATTCAGATGAATACTATAGAGAGAGGCAAGAGGAGAAATGGGGGGAAAAAGACAGAATTCTTCAAGCGTGTAGGGATGTGCATCAAGAATTTCAAAGACTCTTCAAACAGATGTTGAGGGGTGGGGAAACAGTAAATTTCAAGCCACTCAACCATGACATTTCTTCTAATGAAGAACAGCTTGAAAGCTGTAATTTTGAGAGTGTTGCGGTATTTTGAAGTCAGATACTTAGCACATTTAAAAATAGTGGTGAGATTTAAATGGGCCTTTTCCATCTTAAATGGAATTAAGCATTTTGGGTCATCATCTTATTTTGATAGTTGTGGGTCTCAGAATGAACACCAGAGCTTTTAAAATTTAGGTGGGCCACGGCAGCATCTCTTTTTGTCCTTTATCTCCATTGTTTTCACAGTATAGGAAGATATTTTTTGTCTCTTTTTAAATAAAGCAGTGAATTTTCTTTTTCTAGCTCTTCACAAATGACCTTGAATTCTTTTATATTTTGCAGTACGTTTTTATACCTGAAATTCCTGGTAGTGTGGGCACTTGTCCTCCTGGCAGATTTTGTCCTGGAGTTCAGATTTGAATACCTGTGGCCATTTTGGCTTTTCATCAGAAGCGTCTATGATTCCTTCAGATACCAGGGACTGGTATGTTTATTAATATATATTTTTCAAGTGTAAAAGATTTATTTACCCTTCTAAGAAAGTCTTCAATAACCGATAGTGAAACTGTTTAAAGTACATTTTATTAGCAATACTTAGGTGACTGTATTGAGTAACAGGGTCTGTGGACTGAAACTAGCCTTTAAGGCTATTTTGTCTAAACCCACTGATCAAATCATTATACTCCCTCCTCTACCATTCCAGTGAAAAGAAGGGGAGGGAGGGAGGATTTCAGGAGGAAGACAGAGTAGTGGATAAAGCAGTAATTGCCCAGTTCTACTCTGAAGTACCTCTGGAGCCACTGTCACTGGCTTAGTGACTGGGTTCGAGTTAGAGCAGTGGTTCTCAAACTTTTTGGGCTCCACATCCTTTACACTCTTAACAACTATTGAGGACTCCAAAAAGCTTTTATTTATGTAGGTTACATCTATCTATTTTTACTATATTAGAAATTAAAACTGGAAAAAATTTTAATACTTATTTAATTTAAATAAAAATTAAAAATTTAAATTTTTATTTAAAATAAAATAAAATTTAAATTTAAAATAAAAATTGAATACTTAATTCACTTAAAAATAGCAATAATAAACCCGTTACATGTTAATACACATTACAGTTTAAAATGAAAAATAACTATTTTCCAAAACAAAAAAAATTAGAAGATTGACTACATTTTTGAAAATCTCTCTAATGTCTGGCTTAATAGAAGACAGCTGGATTTTCATATCTACTTGTGAACTCAGGTGATTACAATATCACGTATCGTGTAACTTCTAGAAGACACCACCCTACTCCTGAGTAAATGAGCATGAAAGAGGCAGATAATGCCTTAGTATTATTATGAAATTATTTACCTGGAAGACTCCCTGAAAGGATCTCAGAGATCCCCAGGGATCCCCAGATCATGTTTTGAGAACTACTGGATTAGAGCAAGGGCATAGGCCTGGGCTTGCTCCCTTGGTTGACCTGTAGTTCTGTTGTGTTCCAGAGCCACATCTTAAACCTGTACCTCTTCTACCCAGGCCTGGTGCTTTGGTCAGAGCAAATCCATGCCTTGAAAAGATGGTTTCGAGCTCATGTCCTGTTAGTAATAGATAATGATGTGTCCAGAGGAAGCTGCATTGTTAAAATTATGAACATCAGTGTAATTCTTGCCACAGTTGTGTTTCATCTGTGCTCCAACAGCCTATCCTTTAAGAATGAGTCTCTTTAGTAATATTTTGTGAGGAGAGAGGAGCCTTTTCTGTGTTAAAATTCTGTTTCTTTTAGGTAACCCACCTGTGGAGTCCAAGTAAACTCACTGTGAATCAACCTCAATTTGTTCTGGTCCAGTTCTTCATGATATGAGGCCATAAATAGGATTACTCTTTAATGCTAAATTAACGACTACTTTTTATATGGGTGATTTTAAATATTTAAAATTTCCTGTTGTAACTTGTTCTGTAGTTATTGCATAGCAGTTTCAGAGATTTTGTCCAACGTGCTTTTAATAATCTCTGTTTGAAATTAACATGTTCTAAGATATGTTTTTTATTTTGTTTTTCCCTTTAGGCCTTCTCAGTATTTTTTGTTTGTGTAGCATTCACGTCAAATATAATATGTCTGCTGTTCATCCCCATACAATGGCTTTTTTTTGCTGCTAGTACATATGTGTGGGTTCAGTACGTATGGCACACAGGTAAGTTTTAATGGTTTCTTAGATGGATAGAAATCTTAGATTCAAACTTTTTTAATGTGGTGATTTCCTTGAATAAATTATTTAGAGTTGAGTTTAATGTGAACATTTTTTTTTAATCCTTCTTTTTTTAACATCTTTATTGGAGTATAATTGCTTTACAATGTTGTGTTAGTTTCTGCGGTATAACAAAGTGAATCAGCTATATGTATACGTATATCCCCATATCCCCTCCCTCTTGCATCTCCCTCCCACCCTCCCTATCCCACCCTTCGAGGTGGTCACAAAGCACCAAGCTCATCTCCCTGTGCTGTGCTGCTGCTTCCCACTTGCTATCTATTTTACATTTGGTAATGTATAAATGTGGACATTTTAAAGACCCCTTTTCATAATAGATTATAATATACCTTTAAAATATTTTTTTTTATTATTGAATCAAAACTTTAAGCCTTTATGATTTGATATTTTGATTGTAGACATTTCAGTTACCAACTCTCATTATGCAGATATCCATTTTTTAAAAAAAGTTGAAGCAGTTTTTATTTATGTGGACTTGAAGACAGCCATGTGCCAAATAGGAAGAATGTTCCTTCAGCTTCAGTATTGAAAGGAATGTCAGAAGTCATTTAGTTGAACCCTTATTTGGCATAAGAGTCCCCACAGCATCCCTGGCACATGGTGCTTTAATCTCTGATTGAAAATCTAGTGACAAGGAACTTACTACTGTTGTTTTGGGGCAACTGGAATAGAAAATTCTTCCTCCTACTGAGCCAGAATTTTCCTCCTTACACTTTTGACCCAGCATGTCTTGACTGTCTTGGGACTCACTGATCACTTAGAGGATATAAAGGGCTTTCCCCAGAAAAACAGATAGGAATATACAGAAAAAAATTTTTTTTAATTTTAAAGGGCTTACAGACCATCCCTCTAGTCCAAACATTGGACCCCTGCATTAGAGCCACTCTGAATGAGTGTAATCTTCCATCCATGTTAACATTTCTTTAGAGCCTTAAAGACACTGTCATATCCTCTTGTCTTCTTTTCTGTAGACAAAGCATCTCCGATTTCATCAGCTTTTCCTTGTATGTTATTTTAAGCACTTGCACCATTCTGATCTCCCTAGTTCTTAGTGGCTCTCTAAACCAAAATGTACTATTTCAGGTATGTTCTGACTTGAGTGGAGCTACATAGCCACCTCCCTTCTTCTTAGAGCTATTCTTTTGCTATTACAAACTAAGATGAGCTGAGATGTTTTGATAACTCCAGTCCACTATGAAGCCTGCACATGGGACGCATGGGGATGTGATGATTGGCTCTCAGATCGTCACATTTCTCTGCAAAGCTGCATGAAACTTGATTCCTAGGCCCAGCTGCAACCTGTAGAATTTTGACCGCTGTTGGAGCACCAACTAATAAAAGCTCTCTGGAGCAACATTCATTCTCTTCTCTAAATGCTATAAGGATGATGTTGTCCCATGTTAGAAGACACAATTCAGCTCTGTTATTTAAAGTATCCACTTTGAGCATTGTTTTCTCCATCTTCAGCACTCTCTCATATCTGACTGAATTTATAAGCTAGCATGCTGGTTCCTTAGTCTGCTTTCCTCTAGTTAAAGTGATTTTCCTATATACCAGTTTTTACTTGTATTTCCTTGTCCTGGCCCTCAGTTTCGAGTGAGTTGCCCTTTATACTTGTCATTCTCTCTAGGTCTCAGCTTCTTCTCTGTCATGTGAGGGTAGAGTAATCTAGACAGTGTTTAAGGGAGCCTTTGAGCTCAGATAATCTCTGACTCTGATGAACTATAATGATTCCCTAAATTACTTTAATAATGTCTTAATAGTTGAGAAAAAACTACTCATATAACTATTAATAGAACCTATTGGAGTTCAGTGGGTGACCCACAGGGCAGCAATGAAGCTAATGTTATAAATGATATTGGCCTCTCTTTAGCTCTAGGCTCAGAAATGCATGTTGGAATACCTAAGTTATGAAGTATGTTTTAATTTGGACTGATTAGTGAACAAAAAAAACTAACTTTGTGTTCTTATTAGGCCCAATAAATATAAGTGCAGTTTTTATAGGTTGGGGTTAATTTCTCTTTCAGTTGTTAACATTTTAAATGTTTCTTAAGGATATTAGGAATGGTTGATGAAATTATATATTGCCACAAAAGAGTGAAAATATTATATCATTAATTTTTTTCCTTGCTATTAAGAGGGAGAAAACAAGATATAAAACTGTATGTATGGGACTACCCTGGAGGTCCAGTGGTTAAGACTCCACGCTTCCACTGCAAAGGACACGTGTTCGATCCCTGGTTGGGGAACTAAGATCCCACATGCCACACAGCATGACCTAAATACATACATACATACATAACAGAAGCCAAAAGAATACCTAAAAAAAAACTGTATGTACAACATAACTATTATACTAGCTCAAAAATATTTTCAACGTGGTTTGATTTTATTTATTTGATAGGTGTAGAAATATGGGTAGTTTATCCAAATTTTTCTATTTTTTCTGTAATATGCTTATTTTGTTTATGATAACTTTAGAAATTAATATAGGGAGTACAGAATATACATTTTTTAAAATGCATTTTGAAATGAAATTGAAAATGCATTATCCTAAGGGTTGCTGTTTGTCTTCCTACATTGTGAAAATACCCTTTTTCCAGTACATTAAATCTGTAAGAATGGTTGAGACCATTAGCTGCCTTCACAGAGCTTTGAGTATCTTCTTACCTTATGGACTAGGTCTATGGGCATTTAGGTTCTCCTTAGAAGCAGATTCATTATTATCTCTGTGATTTGGACCCAATTTGTATAAACTCTGGGCCTCACTTTACTCTTCCATAAAATGAAAGTTGGACTAAGTGATCATCTTTCTAGTACCAAGATGCTATAATTTTTCTTGTGTTTCATCCCAAAGAATCTTAGAAAAAAGCCATTTAGTTCTTCAGGTCACTGAGTTTTCCCTCCAGTTCTCTCTTCTGTAACTTGCTAGCTTTATATGGTCTCAAAGGAGATCTTCCCAGAGTTAGTGGATCTCATGCCTTTGTGGTCTATCTTCATGAAATATCTAATTATTAGTCATGTCCTGACATAGATGGACATAGCCTACAGTCTTTGATTCTAAAGCCCAGTGAAAATTATCTCATTATTTGAGTTTTATTTATTCTATTGCAAGTTGCTTTTTCCTACATTGAAAATTGTTTTTAATTACAGAAGGAATATGAGCTCATAGTTAAGAAAAAAAATTTTTTGAGTAATACTTAAATGTCAGAAACATTCCTTACTGCTGTAACTCATTCTTACTTAAGAATTTGTGTTTTTTTACATACCATTTTATGGTAGTACAGATCTTCATCCTTTTGAAAAGCTGCATCATATTTCATTATATAGATTTATCATAATTAAACAGTTCCTGTTGATAGGCATTTAAGTTAATTCTAAATCCTAATTTTTGCTATTGCAAATAATACATTGAATATTCTTATACATTTTTCCCAGGGCTCTTTTGTATTTCTGTAGGGTAAATTCCTGGAATTGGAATTTCTGGGTCGAAGATATAAGTATTTTTAATTATACTGCCAAATTGCCTTCTAAGAAAGTTGCCCCAATTTATATTATTGCTGAGTATGAGAAGGAAGGCTTTCACATATCTTCCCTATACTATTACCCATCTTTAAAATTTTTGCTTTATCTGATAGGTTAAAATAATAGAGTCTCATTTAAAAAATTTTTATCTCTCTAATCAGTAATGAAGTTGGCATCTTTTCACATGTTTTTTAGCCATCTATATTTTTTCTTTTATGGCTTTCAAATTTTTTTCTTCAGTTGACTTTTTATTGATTTGTAGGAGCTCTTTGTATGCTAGGGCTATGACTTCTTTGTTTTACATATATTGTAAATATTTTCTGCCAGAATGCTTGTTTTTATTTTTGTCTATGATTCCAGGCATCTTTTGTCATACAAAAGCTTTCAGTTTGGATCATATTGCTTTTTAATTAGTTTGAAAGTCTTTTTTTTTAATTTATTTATTTGGTTGCGCTGGGTCTTAGTTGCAGCAGGTGGGCTCTTTAGTTGTGGCTCACGGGCTCCTTAGTTGTGGCATGCGAACTCTTAGTTTCAGCATGCATGTGGGATCTAGTTCCCTGACCAGGGATCAAACGCAGGACCCCTGCATTGGGAGCGCGGAGTCTTAATCACTGTGCCACCAGGGAAGTCCCGAGTTTGAAAGTCTTAAAGTTACTGTAGTTGAACCAGTCTCCCAAACAACCCATCTGTTATATTAGTTAATGTTTCATTGATGCTTGTCTCTCTGCTGCTTTCCCACAGAAAGGGGAGTGTGTTTGCCCACAGTATCCCTCTGGATACTCTTTGTTTATATTGAAGCAGCAATTAGATTTAAAGATCTCAAAAATTTTCATGTAGACCTTTGTCGTCCATTTGCTGCTCACTGGTGAGTATTATGTGTATTCTTAATCTGTAATCCAATTCAGTGTTTTCAATGTAGAATGGTAATTTCAATTGTAAATTTTTTCTCAAAGATATTACATGAATCCAGAAGACAACGTAACATGGTGTGGTAAAGAACATGAGCCCTCTAGTCAGGCAGATGGGTGTTTGAATCCCAGCTCTGCCCCCTTACAGCTTTGTTGCCTTGGATATGTCACCCTCTCTAAGCCTTAGTTCTCTTACCTATATATTGGGAACCTGTCTCATGGGGTGTCATGGGAAAGATGAAATAAGGTGATATATGTAAAGTGTTTAACTTAATGCCAAGCACATAGGTGTCTGATACATGTTATCTATTTTTATTGTAATCAGATAATGATTCCAAAAAGTCTTAATGAAATATATGGCTATTTCATGGAGCTTAAGTGAATTTACAGTTTCCTTTCCCTATTTACAAAAGTAAGAGAATATTATTAATAATTTTTTAAGGAATATTATTTTTAACCTTAAACCATGAAACGTGTTTTAAAATGAGCTTGATTCTTGTTTATATCTATTGCGGAAATAACCACGTAATGTATATTTCTTTTAAATACACCAATTTTTGCTAATATTTATGGCAGAAACCAAAACAAATAGGAATCAACAACAAAAAAATAGTTTCCAATATGTTTGAAGTCTTTTCACAAACAAGTGAATTAAATAAACCTGGTCAGTAAAACTTGTCACTTTAAATTTGTGGTGTGATCATGTTTAGACTAATTATAATTGTTGTTTTCATGTTAATGAAGCTTAATATGAGTTTCAACAGTGTTTTCAGAGACTTTGAAATGATATTAGACAGACTGATGAGTTGAATGAAAATATTTCAACTTTTTATCCCAGAGATTAGAGTTGTAAGTACAGCTGGTTTAATTCGTTGGTACAAACCAAATGTTGGCACTGATAACATCAGATACTTAGTTAAATGATGCTTGAATTTATGTTTGATAGAGTGTTTATGTATGAACTAATTTTCCAGGAATAGCTGGTGACAGTACCCCTCAGGCAGCAAGAAGATTAGTCACCTGAATTTGACCCCGTCTTCTAGTATTAAAAACCAAATGATGTCCTTTTGATTTTTTAACACTTGTAATGTTTACTTATGACCACTCATAAAATCTCTACCCTGTTAGTTTTTAAAAGCATACAGATGCCTAAGTTCTAATCATGCATAAGGCAGTTCAGTGTTAATCAAAGACATTAGCCACTGTATCCATCAGTCCCTTCGGTAACTCCTTGAGTTCATTTGAAGAATGCCAAAGTCTGATGGGCAGCCTCTTACGGTCCAGCAGTCCTGCTGTTCCCTGGGGGTTTGTTCTACGTGCCAGCTGCCTCTGATTTCCACAGCACGCATTACACACTACGTGTGTGTTTACTGAATGCTCAACTGTCATCATCATCTAGAATTTATTTCTTAATTTCAGTCATAGGTGTCCTCATGTGCTTGATGCACGTGTTGTTTGTTTTTAACTTAAAATTACTGGCGGGATTGTCTTCTTTCTAGTATTGGGTACCCTGTGGTGACTTTGGGCTTTGGCTTCAAAAGTTATGTAAGCTACAAAATGCGGTTGAGGAAGCAAAAGGAAGTGCAAAAAGAGAACGAATTTTACATGCAGCTTCTTCAACAAGCCCTCCCCCCAGAGCAACAGATGCTACAAAAGCAAGAAAAAGAGGCCGAGGAAGGTAGGTCTTTACTCTAAAGCTATTGACTCAATAGGTTAGTCATTATTTTGTCTGTCAGGTTTTTTTTTGTTTTGTTTTGTTTTTTCAGAAAAGTTGCTAGGGCTCTGGAAAATTACCAAGGCTTTTCCTGTTTTCTGGTGTGCCTCTTCAGGGCTGTTGCTTTGTTTGGTCATGAAATACAGAATGTGCGTGATGTTTTCTACCTAGTGTCTAAAGGCCATGTGCTTTTAAATACGTTTATTTTATTATTTTTATATATTTCATTTTTATAGCTTATTTTCTATTTTAGTATTTTATTTGTTATAAATATTTTAAAATATTTATCCTCAGTAACAAAACAGTGTATATAACTATGTGCATTTGTAATTGAAGCAAACCAAGAACCAAAGTATAAGCAAGATAGAGATGTAAACATATATAATTGTTTTATAAGTCAAAATTCTTCTGACTAGAGCAAAGATGGCTAGGTCTCACTTTAAATGGTTTGTATAATGCAACATGGATCTCAGATTGACCTTTTTCTAATACAACCTCTCTCATGAATATATAACCAATTCAGTAGATGAATTGACAGCAATACCAGTTTTCTTTGGTTTGAGAGGGTCACGTTTTTAGTTGATACATGACAAAATCTTATTCTCTGGTGTGGTGCAAAATTATCTCTTCAAGTAGACTTTGACAAGTTGGAATATGTAGACCTGATACAGAAAATTCTTTGTAAGTGGCCTAGTAAATGATAATAGACTTATTATTACTTTAATGATAGAGTCCAGGCAAAGGATAGATGCCCTGTATCCTAACATCACACCTTTTTGTTTCATTTAATCTCTTTCTTTGCAGTAAAATTATTAAGTTTGTTTAAGCATCTTTTAAAATGTGACCTTCTAAGAGTATGATCTGCCTGTGTCCTGTCACCCCCGTGATAGACAAGTTTGATTTGACTGATAAGTGAAGTATGACTTAATTATAAAATCCTCGTATTATTTTCAAGGCCAAAACTTTAATGGCTTGGTGTTTATAAATGATGGCGATTTTCTAAATGTGCAGCTTCTCAAATTTATTTGGATTTGCTTCTTGAAGTTAGCATAATGTGGTGTGGTTATTGCTTCTGAATGAGTTTGCAACTTAATGTAGTGAGTTTCTAAGTGTAGATGATGCAGTTTATTGAATCAATCCATTGTGTTTTTTTACAACTAAATATTCCAGTGTGGGTTTTTTTTGCTTGTTGGTTTGTTTTTGGTATTGTAGCAGCCAAAGGATTACCTGATATGGATTCCTCAATCCTCATACACCACAACGGAGGTATCCCAGCCAATAAAAAACTCTCCACAACTTTGCCAGAGATAGAATACCGAGAAAAAGGGAAAGAAAAAGACAAAGATGCCAAAAAACACAACCTTGGAATAAATAACAACAATATTCTACAACCTGTAGACTCTAAAATACAAGAAATTGAGTATATGGAAAACCATATCAATAGTAAAAGATTAAATAATGATCTCGTGGGAAGTACAGAAAATCTCTTGAAAGAGGACTCATGCACTGCTTCCTCAAAAAACTACAAAAACGCCAGTGGAGTTGTGAACTCCTCACCTCGAAGTCACAGCGCCACAAATGGGAGCATTCCTTCCTCATCTAGTAAAAACGAGAAGAAGCAGAAATGCCCTAGCAAGAGCCCAAGTGCACACAAGGACTTAATGGAAAACTGTATTCCTAATAACCAGCTAAGCAAACCAGATGCACTGGTAAGGTAAGTGTGTGTGCTGTGACCTTACCAACACTTTCCATAAACTTGACTTAGGTCTTGAAAAACACACTTCCAAGTGTGCCTGTAGGAATTGTTTGTGATCAGATACTGTGACAATTAACTTTGTGGTGTTTGACATTTAGTGTTTCTTTCACATGGGTTTGTTGATCACCTGTGCCGTTGTCCAGAAGCATTGACTCCAGCTCTTTCCAGTGTTCTGAGTGAGTGGTGACAGTGATTACTTTCCACATTTGACAAATTTACATGTAATTTGATTCTTCTCATGGTTTTGAGAGGCATATCTTTAGTCCTTGACCTTTTCTGTTTGCGTATCCAAAGTTCTTGTGGCATAGACACAAAAAGAAGAGTGTGTGTCCTGTTCATGCAAATCTTTGTCAGACAGATAGAAAAATGAGGGTGGGGGTGGAGAAAGTTGTCCTTTACCACTTTGGACTTGTTCTTGATTGTCCACTTAAAATATGAATTATCTCCCAAATAATTCTGGGAAAGTTAGGTTTGAAAAATAATCTCTTTCTAAAAATTCCATAGGTAAATACAGTTGATCCTTGAACAGCGCGGGTTTGAACTGCATGGGACCACTTATATGTGTTTATTTTTCAATAGTAAATACTACAGTACTACATAGTCCTTGGTTGGTTGAATTTGCAGATGTGGAAGAACCGTGGATATGGAGGGCCAACTGTAAATTACACTGGGATTGACCCCCACATTGTTCAAGGGTCAACTGCACAGTGTTAGACATGGATTTTAATCAGAAATCTTCCTTTTCCCATCTTTAAGTTAAAGAGTAACGTTGTATTACCTTGACTGGCTCAGACTTAATTTTGCTGTATTTTATGTGTTTTATAAAATACACATATGTTCATTTTACTTCATATCTTTCTATTTGGAAACTGAAATCTGAATTGGAGCTTTTTTATTTTTTATTTTTTTCTCCTTATTTTTTATTTTTTAAAATTGAAGTATAGTTGATTTACAGTGTTGTGTTACTTTTTGGTGTACAGCAGAGTGATTCAGTTATACATATATATCTATATTCTTTTTCATATTCTTATCCATTATGGTTTATTACAGGATATTGAATATAGTCCCCTGTGCTATACAGTAGGACCTTGTTGTTTATTTTATATATAGTAGTTTGTATCTGCTAATCCCAAACTCCTAATTTATCCCTCCCCACCCCCTTTCCCCTTTGGTAACCATAAGTTTGTTTTCTATGTCTGTGTGTCTCTTTCTGTTTTGTAAATAAGTTCATTTGTATCATATTTTCAATTCCACATATAAGTGATATCATATGGTATTTGTCTTTCTCTTGCTTACTTCACTTAGTATGATAATCTCTGGGTCCATCCATGTTGCTGTAAATGTCATTATTTCAAGGAGCTTTTTAAAAATACATAACTCAAGAGGGCACTTGTAACTCCTTCCCTCCACTAAGTTATCTTTGTTGCTCTTCCTTTGGCTTGCTTCAGAGCAGACAATTTATGAGGGAAGGTTTCTAGTGTTATGAATTATATGAATTAGATTATTAATTTGTTTCAGTCTTCTTACTGGCAGCTAGATGAAGGGAAATATATGTGGGTTCTACTGCTGAAGTCTCTAGAGGTTTCAGAGCCCTCTGCCACTTCTGGAAGCATACCATGCTGTTGCTGATGCCAGGCTGGCATCCACATCTGTTTGTTTTGACATTCTGCCCCATCATACCCTGCAGAGAAAACACTCAGCAGAGAACTCTCTTCCATTTGCCCATGAGAGAAAGACCAATTAGTTGACCTTCTATGTCAAAGGGAATATCCCACAAATTTACTATATGCTGTAAATGAAACATCTGCCACCATCTTTTTAACATCCTTTCTCCTACACAATTTTAATAATAGCAGTCAAGTCAAAACAGTTTTCCTCTGTAGGGTGTTGCAGAGAGAGAGCAGTCAAGGCTCAGTCTTGTGATACCACCTCACTTGGGCCCCACTTGTCATGTTGGTTGACTCTACTACCTGATCTGCCTTTAGTAAAGAATTTCAAGGTCTCAGATGGCCCATTTTCCAGTCGTGGGTCCAGTGCTCCTGTGCCTGCTCCTGGGGTATATACCTCTTCCTGTGGTCACTAATGTGTCCTCTGATGTGCCTTGATCTGAAGGGCCCCAGAATATTACTCTGCTTTAGGCAATACCTGCTGTCAGATACCTAAATATAAAATGTTATATTTAAATAGTTTTATAAGCTTCCATAGGATTATTTTCAACTTTTAATATAATATTATAAAAAATAAAGAGATGATATAAATATCCAACAATAGGGGAGAAATTTAAATAATTATGGTCCATCTATTCCATAGATTTTTAATACGGAAATTACAAAATCATATTTCTGAGCCATATTAAATAATATAGGGAAGTGCTTATGACATAATATTTCGTGAAGAAAGTAGAAAGCAATCTTATTAAAAACATTTTGTCTTTCTAATATACACAGAGAAAGGATTTGAAGGAAAAGGAACCAGAATGATAACAATAGTTAATTGCTCCATGATAGTATGGGGGCTTTTAATTTTTCTTCTGTCTTTCATGCATTTTCAAGTTTTTCTATGATGAACAACAATGAAAGTTTATAAAAGGAAAAGTATATCTATCCTAGCGAATTACCACACTATCCCTCGCCCTTCTTGGCTATCTCCTGTTTCTTCTTCGTTGACTTCATGTATGTTTTGATGAATATTAATAAGACTGTAACGGATCCAAACCTGACATGTTTGAGCTGTTAGCCATAGAGTGGATTTGTTATCTTCAGATGGAAAGGGCTGGGCTCAGTGGTTTCTAAAGCTCCTTCTGATGCAAACATACATGGGCTGACAGTATGTACATGAGTCCTTTGCTCCTGCAGGTACACCCAAGGCTGTGTATAGGTCCAGGCTGGCTATAAGGATAAGACTGATCATCCCTTTTATAAAGCTTTTTTTTAAAATCATTTGAAAACCAGTACTGTATTATTAATAGTAAATTAATTGCAGCACATTCTACATAGCTATGTCTGTCTCAGTATCATGGTTGAAAACTACTATATTTGAGGAACCAATTCATTGACTTTGGGGGGAATATTCATTAGTACACCACCTTCAAAGAATTCTTGGAGATCGGTGTGGCTGTCAAAATAAGGTTCGATGGTTGTTCCCTGTGAAGGAGCAAGCAGTCCTTCAGGTCTTTTCACCGTCTCTCCAAGCTCCAAGGATGTTCTCTAGTGTGCTGTACACCACAGGCTGGCAGACCACTGCACACAGGCCAAAGCTGGCCCACTGCCTGTTTTTGTAAAAAAAAGTTTTGTTGAAACATAGCCACGCTCATTCATTTACATAGTGTCTATGGCTGCTTTATTGTGGCAGAGTTGAGTAGCTGCGCCAGAGACTCTATGGCCTACAAAGCCAAAGATGTTTGCTCCTAGCCCATAACAGAAAAAGTATGCTGATAGATCCACTAAGGTGGGGGAAGGTGGGGAACTTGGCAGTAAGTGTTGCCTGTAGGCTCCTTCCCAGGAAAAGTTTGGGAACTTGCTAAAGCCACTCCAAAGTCCTCTTTCGGTTTGAGAAATACGTATGTTACAAAATGACCCAATTTCTGCCAGCTTGATTTCTGAGTTCTTTACCCAGGTTATTTAGAAACAGACTTATAATATTGGTAGCCAAAAATATTTTTAATTCTGACGTGGAGAAAACTTCTAGACATAAACAAAAAAGCAATGAGGAAGATCAGTTATTTTAAGTAAGTGCTGGGTTAGAAAGGAATCCTGTAAATTAGAGTGAGGTTTGCTCAATTTTTTTCTTCAGTGGTCAATTTTAAAATATTTTAAGTGTGAAAAAATTATAGAAAATTTAGGTGGAAAAAGGAGGAAATATATGACACAAATCACTGTTAAATTTTTGTTGTATTTTCATCAACTAAATTTATATAGTTGTGGCCATAGTGTTTGTGTAGGTTTTTTTTTATTAATTTTTATTGGAGTATAGTTGCTTTATAGTGTTGTGTTAGTTTCTGCTGTACAGCAAAGTGAATCAGTTATATGTATACATATATCCCCTCTTTTAGATTGCCTTCCCATTTAGGTCATCACAGAGCATTGAGTAGAGTTCCCTGTGCTGTACAGTAGGTTCTCATTAGTTGTCTGTTTTATACATAGTAGTGTATATATGTCAATCCCAATCTCCCAATTCATCCCACCCCCTCCTTCCCCCATTGGTATCCATAAGTTTGTTCGCTATGTTTGTGTAGTTTTGTGTCCTGCTTTTTTCACCTAAATTATATTGAAATCATTTTCCCAATTTAGCCTAACCCTGGTTTTCACTTGATGTGGAATATTCCATGGCAGGTCTGTGTGATCATTCAGTGGTCACTCTAAGATCCGGCAGGTCAGGGTGCGACACCTGAGCTGCTTTCCTGTAGTTTCAGGGCCTGCAAGCAGAAGAGCCAACACTTTTGTTTGTACTTGGCACAAAGCTCCCTCTCAAATACAGCCCAAGACTGTGGGGTTTCTTGTTGGGGTTTGTTACTTGTTTCAATTTCCTGGTTAAGGGAGAGAATTTAAAACTGGGTACAAAATGTAAAGGGATCCATATTCTGTAGAAATGTGGAAGCAAAAGTCTCTTCTTGGTTTATTTCCATCCCGCCTTTTCTTTCTTTGTTTTTTGTGTTCAAGACAGAAGATTAACCTTTCTTGTTTCTAGTGCTTATTCTTAATAAGATATCAACTCTTTAAGTAGTTGAATAATGTTTGGTGTGAAGAGTCATGAAGGAAAAGTATCCACAGTTTGCCTAGTAGAGATACATTTTACAAAACTGAGTAGAATTTAGAATGATGGGTTTCTTTTTTGGAACTGCAGGAGTTCTAAGAGACAGACCAGCCTCCCCAACCCTGTCTTTTTAGCAGAGAAGTAAACAAGCCCTACAAGAGTAAATGGCTAGTCCAAGTAACCCAGCTAGAGTGGCAGTTACCAGGACCGGAACCGAAATTTCTTGACTTCTGCCTTTGCTGTTATACCATGCTGCTTAAAAAAAAAAGTTTTATCAACCTGCTTTATTTTTCTGGTTTTTAAAAAAATTTTGTGTTTTTTTGTTTGTGTTTTAAATGCACATACAGCTAAAGCTGACATAAGGATTGGCACCAGAGCTAAATTTTATGCTCTCATGGCTAAAATCTATAGAAGAAATGCTTAGAATTTCAGAATTCATTTAATTTTACATTTTTCTAGAGATATGCTCTTTTAAGTGTTTTAAAAATTCTTGCTCTTGCCAAAGATGCAGGGGTGTACTTATTTCTGAACAGAAGGGGGTCATCCACTCATACCCTTGAAAGCTTACAGGGTCTCTGAGAATTCAGTTCTGGTTAGGGCTACGTGGGAGTTAGTCTGGTTCAGATAGCCTAGAGCCACCCAGCAGGAAATTTGCCCTTTAGGAATAAATCTGGGGTAGGCCTAGCTTGACAGCAGCAGACCGAAGAGCCTTGAATTGGAAAACTTAGGATTGGGGATGTAACCATCAACTTACCCTGAGGAAAGGCCACCAGTGACTGCTTTGAAGGCCTGAGGTGCTGGGGTGTGGGCATGGCCATGGTGGTAAGTTCTGAGGGTGAGGGTGGGGTGGGTTCTCTTCAGGGGAAAGTGGAAATCTGGGATATGTTTTCGTATGCTGAAAAGTCACTCTTTTTTCCTCTCTAAATTCATTTGGTTATTTTAAGCACACCAAAATGTTATTACTCATAAGTTAGTTTGTTCATACAGTTCTGCTTATTTGGAGACTTGAGAGCCTTGGGAGAAAAGGAGAAAACGTGTATCAGGATTTTTCCAGTAATCACTAAGCAAGTGTGATAGCCCTGACTCAGAGGGGAGGGAGGAGGAGAGGAGGGATAGAGAAGCACTTTAAGACATCTTAACTCATTCACTGACACTGAGGAGTGTTTAACTTACACTCATACCCAGGAACTAACTTATATTACTAGACCTGGGTCTTAGGGAAATATTTTGGGATCATATAGATTAATGACAACATACTTTATAAATAGGCCTTATAATGTTCTGATCCATCCATGAGTATATTGATTGTGTTTTTAGTAGCTGTGATATGAGTATTTGTGACTAATCTCTTTCTAGGTTAAGCTGGTAGGTGAGCAAAATGTCACTGGTCTTCATTCCACTTTCTAGCCCATATAAACCTTGTGTTTATGTTTTATGATTTTATGTTTTTCTTAAGGGGGACGAAGATAGCAAAAGCTAACAACAGCCAACTTTCTTCTTTGACAGTACTTGCTGGTGCCACAGATTGCTCAGGTAGTTTGACTAGCAGTTCTCAGTCTTTGTACTTCTGAATTTATACTTGCCTCCAGACACCAGCATTTGAGATTGTCATCTAACCCTCTGCCTTATAGAAGGATCCTTAGTGTGGTCTTGCTGTTTGGGGAAAAACAACAGACAGTTTACACTACTTCCTATTTTTCATTTCCCACATTTTAAGATGTCTACACACAATTAAAAATTATATATCCATTGAAAGGAAATGGCCATATTTTTAGATACTGATTTTTAATAATCAGTGGGTTCAGTATGATTTTGGTGTGAATAGCTGTGCAAAAGAACAAAGTAAAGAGAATCCAAGAAGCCCCTGTTCTGTCATCTTAGAGATTGTAGGCACAAAGCGAGGGTAGAATCCCAAGTTGAGACCTGACTATGGGAAAGAAACAAGACAGAGCAGTCAATTCCAGAGGAAGAGCCCACGAGCATTCCCTGAGACAGGTACTCCAGGGGGAGGTGGCCTTTTATGGACCTTTCCAGCCCTCTCCCAAGTCCCTAAAGAGTCCTACGTGGGAAATCACAGTAGTTTAAGTGGGGAAGGTTACAAAGGAGTCTCTTGAAAGGTGGAAACCCATCTTAAAAGAAGGTAATGGAAACACCCCAAGATTGATTGTTAAAGGGGCGGAAATAGCAAAAAAGATCACATGGTATGAACCATTAACAAAATATGGTTAGGTATCATTCTTATATACACAGAAAATTATTTGAAATAGTATACACCAAATGGTCAATTGTAGTTGATTATAGGAGATGTTTACTTTCTACATTGTGTATTTCTACATACTTTGAATTTTTACACGGGCTTATTATGCCCATAAACGAATGTAAGCTTGACGAGGGCAGGGACCTCCTTTTTTCTTGTCTGCCACAGTACACAGTGATTGCCACAGGGTAGATGCTCAGTAAATACTTGTTGAATGAATATTACCTTTGTGCAGGGAAAATACTAGATGGGGGCAGGGGGAGGAAAGATGCAGTGCAGTGCAACTCAAAGGCTTTTGAAGGTGGAAAACCTAAATATTACATTAGACCAGGCCAAGGACCTGCCATCCAGTGTCAAAGTATTTGTTGTTCTTGAGTAAGTTGTTACTGATTTTATTTCTAAAAAATAGAAGGACTTTCCACTCTAAGCCCTTTTCCTTGGTATTTCCCAGGAAGTTTTAAAATTAAGTACTCTGTCAGGACTTTTTTCCAGGCTGTGAGGAGGTTTAAGAATTTCTGGAAGTTACAAGGGCAAGGGGAGAAAACTCCTCCAAGGGACTTTTGAAAAAGCCATTTGCTCTGCCAGTGGGTTGGTTGTTCCTCAGGGCCAAGGAACCTAGGCACAAGCCACACGTCAGCCAAGAACTCGGAGGGAATCTCAGTTTGCCTTGTCTTATTCGTCTTTCCTGCTGGGTCTTGCCTTCTCTCTTCCCCCTTAGCTCTAGCCATTCTCTTTGTCTTTGTGGTAGCTGGAGAGAGAGCTTAGATCTCATGTTTCCAACCTTCCCTCCAAGGAAATCCCCCTGGTTAGAAAATGCATTGACTGCTTGTATGTCATCTCTGGTGCCAGAGAGAAAATGGTATATTTGTTTGTTTTCTTTTGCATTTGAATACATTTTGCTGTGTGTCAGGAATAGTTTGTGGAAGAAAATCTGACCTTGGGAGACAGTGACTGGGGCTTTGGGGCTTTACCCTGGCTGCTTTCCCTACGTGTGCTACCTGTCACCTGCATTGACAACCTGTGCTGCACGGTGACTTGCCTGACGCTCTCCTCGTGAGTGGTGGCTGCCAAAGTAGGCCTTTCCGCTTCCACAGGTGCATTTGACCATTTATTTGTAACAGTATCATTACTAGCTGAGAGGTAAAATTTAGTAAAAATACATGACATTTCAGAAAGAATTAGATTAAATATGTTGGATATAGCTGCTACTAAATTATTTGGAAATTATTAAGTGAAAATAAATTATTTGGAAATTATTAAGTGAAAAAAAAAGTAGTAGAGCCATATTTCTATTTATTAGTAAGTTCAGTGTCTCTGTGGAAACATGTTTTTAATTTGCTTTTTTTTTTAAAGTGCTCCTGACTTATTTATTTATTTATTTTAATTTTTTGGCTGTGTTGGGCCTTCGTTTCTATGCGAGGGCTTTCTCTAGTTGTGGCAAGCGGGGGGCCATTCTTCATCTCAGTGCGCGGGCCTTTCACTGTCGTGGCCTCTCTTGTTGCGGGGCACAGGCTCCGGACGCGCAGGCTCAGTAGTTGTGGCTCACGGGCCTAGTTGCTCCGCGGCATGTGGGATCTTCCCAGACCAGGGCTCGAACCCATGTCCCCTGCATTGGCAGGCAGATTCTCAACCACTGCGTCACCAGGGAAGCCCCATGGAAACATGTTTTTGATTTATATTAGTCTAGCATTGTTTCTGAGCAGATATACATTGTTGGACCTGATTTATTTTCATTTTCTGCCATGTTCATAATTTTTAAGGTACCTGTAGGTTTTATTTGGTTAGCTTTGTTTATTATATTAATTCATAATATAGTTTGAATTTATTTTAACCATTGCAGTGATTTAAAACTATAATATTCTGGTATATAAATGTGGTAATAGAAGCATGATAATTTTATACTTAAGCAAGCCTATTTTGTGACTTCAAAACCAAGCAGCACTTTAGAAGCTAGGCATTAATGAATTAAGCCAGCAGTTTACTTAATGTCTGCATATCCAGGTGATCAAAAAAGATCATTATCTATGTTGTATGGATAAATTATGAAATAACACAAATTATTTGGTGGGGGGAATCCACATTAGAAACATTTTTATGTTGAGTACTGAGAGTTTATTCTAACAACAGGGATTTCTGATTAGCCAGCTAGAAAGTTTCCTCCCTAGAATTCAGAAGGAACTACTATAAAATGTTGTGTTAAATTCTGAGTCAGTACCCCTGCTGGCACATAACGAACTGAGATTTCCAGCTAAGGGAATTAGGGGTGGATTCCCTGAAGGGGCGGGACTCCAAGGAAAAGGAACTGTATTCTTTAAATGTTACTCACGCTATCATTTAGAAACTGGCTATTTGAGTACTTTGACCGCCAGTGTGGGTATACTTCAGTCTGTGCAAATCTCTCTGGGATCTCTTAGACCTCTTTTCTAGTCAGCTGGGACTCTCAGAATTAAAGCAAGTTTTAGTTTCTTTTTTATGGAAAGAACGACAACTCCTCTCTCTCGTAAGGTACGTTTCACCTTTCTTGGTAGAGTGTTGTAACAGATTTGAAACAGAAACAGTATAATGAACTGGAAGGGACCACTGCCCTTACTGTCCCCCTGGCTCTAGAGAGGGTGTTGCAGACTCCGGCACGTACAGGAGCGAGGCAGGGCACAGGCGTGAGCAGGGGGCCGGGGTTGGCATCGTTCGTACTCAGTACTGCACCCGGCACGTGGGAGTTGGGAAGCACATGCCCTTCCAGACGGCCCAGCCAGGTGTTGCTGTGGGGGCCTGCTGTGTTGCAGGCCCAGTGTTGCTAAATCTTCTGATATTCAGAGGAGATGCCAAAATACGTGTCTTTATGTGAAATCTCACAGTTCCACAACATTTATTTTTACATCATGTGGGGGAGAGTGAAACAAAACATGTTCATGGGCCGGATTGGCTCACCAGTCTGTAACCTCTGCACCTGACCCTTCCTGTTATTCTTGTATTTTGTTCCATCGCCCACTGACCCCACCAGTCAAAAACTGGACTCCTGCAGGAAGGACTTGTAGTTAGGGGCAATCTGGTAATTCCCATGAACTGATCTGCCGTGTATTAATGGGACCTTTTTGCCTTCTCCTGTCCTTGAGTTCCATTTGCTCCTGGAAAACATGCACCTGTTGACAGTGCCCCTCCAGAGTCAAAGACTGCCACCTTTTTTGTTGCATCCTCACGCCTGACCGTGAGGCCTTCAGACCACTTAGAAGGAGAGGGGACAGCCTTATGATAAGAAGGGTAGTTTGGGTCTCTGGTGTTCCTCAAACCATACGGTATAGAGGCCTCCTGTGTCTAAGACAGGTGACTTACTCCACACCAAGGTGTTTTTCTGCCGTGTTCTTGGAGCATAAAATACACCGAAACAGGGGACATAGACACTGGTTATTCGCAGATTTCACAGACCAGCCAGTTTAGAATCTGGACCTCCCAGCACCATCCGCTGTAACGTGTGTATACTGTCAAGGCTGATGTCAGAGCAGTGCCTGCTCTCTTCTTTTACAGGGAGCCAGGGCAGGGTGGTAAACTGCAGCTCTAGAATCTAGATTTAGACAAACTATTGCTTTGATAGGAACTGATGAATGGGAAGTACAGGTAGTTGATGTAGATTTAGGAACTGAGTCGTCTTCTACTTCAGAAAATTAAGTTCCCCTTCCTTGGAGTGACCTAAAAAGTTTAGGAAGTAAAAGAGTTGGGTTTTCCCTAAGGCTTTCAGATTATTCTGAAACTGGCCTGTGACATGGGCAAATGTAAGAGTAACAGCGAATGTTGAAAAGCCATGGAAAGCAAATTAACAGCTTCCTCTTTTAAAATAACTTTTCTCCCAATCATAAAATGATAATTAAAACGTTAAAAATAAGTTATAGCTGTTGATTACTTCCAACTTTGAGAATAAAGAAGAGGTGGCCACTATCTTAATGTGTATCCTCTCAGTCTTTTTTTCTCTTGCATACATACATATTCTTTTCACAAAACGAAGCTCATACTATGTATAATGTTTTGTAATTGTCTTTTTCACTGACTGTATCATGAACATTCTCCCATGTCATTGAATATTCTTCCTCAGTGGTTTTTTTTTTTTTAATTAATTTATTTATTTTTTTGGCTGTGTTGGGTCTTTGTTGCTCCACGTGGGCTTTCTCTGGTTGCGGCAAGCGGGGGCTACTCTTCGTTGCGGTGCATGGGCTTCTCATCGCAGTGGCTTCTCTTGTTTTGGAGCGTGGGCTCTAGGCACGCGGGTTTCAGTAGTTGTGGCATGCGGGCTCAGTAGTTGTGGCTCGCAGGCTCAGTAATTGTGGTGCACAGGCTTAGTTGCTCCGCAGCATGTGGGATCTTCCCGGACCAGCGCTCGAACCCATGTCCCCAGCATTGGCAGGCGGATTCTTAACCACTGCGCCACCAGGGAAGACCCCAGTGGTTTTTTAATGGTGGCATGTCAGTCAGACACATGAATATACAATTTATTTAGCCACTCTTCTGTTGAATATTTGTGCTCCTGCTTTTTTTTTTCTTATTATAAATAATGCTGCAACAAACACACTTTTACACAAATCTTTGAGTGTATCTCCAGTGTGGGAGAGGGATGATGTATTAACAGATATGAACATTTTAAAGACTTTTTTGATACAGAGTATCATATCTGACCACATCCTTTAAGGACCTCATTAAAAATACTAGTTCATGGCACCCATAGCTTTATTCTTAAAAGGCTTCAAGAAGTCAGTTTCCTATTCTGTGAATGGCCAGTGAAATCCTCTAGATTTCCTTTCCTGTCTCTGTGTTCCTTAATGAAAATGAATGTGTTTGACAGATTAGGGAGCAGAGACATAAGGTACTTTGTATTATGGTTTCACCTAGCAATCAGGTCATCAGGCTGTTGCTTATTTTTGGATACTTGTGCCTGGTAAGCAATTGTAGTAACCACAGTGAGACCTGAGGCAGCTTCATTTCCTTATTTCCAAAGTTGTGGTTTATAGAATATACTAGAGCAGCTTCAAGTCAGTGTAGGCCTCACTTAAGATGAGAGACATTCGTGTTTTTATGTGAATGACCCATGCTACCCAGCCTGTCAGGGTGAATGACCTGGAAAGGGGGGAAGGGAAGGAGTTGGTAGAGAGGGTAAACAGTATTTCTTCTGGGGACACAGCTTTGATTTATGAGCTCAGTTTCCTGCATAGACAGCTGTGTGGTCCCTAAACAAGTCTTGTCTTGTATGATTAACGTATGCCAGGGGATCTCCTAATGGAATTAGGTACTTAGCGAGATAAAGCAGTTGCTCTTCATTCAGTCTTTTCATGTGCACCTGCCTTCCTGATAAGCAAATGCCCCTTTACCCCTGTCTCCTTCAGCCACTATTTAAACTAAAAATCTGGCGGCCTGCTGTAGATAGGTTGTTTCCAGAGCCTCATATATCATAACGCTGACCCTGTTCTAATCTAAGCACTGAAGAAATGGACACAGAACGAGGGTTAGAGACATGGTCTTGGAAGGGTTGGAAGAAACTTTAGAAATACACTTCCAGCTTCTAATTTTAGAGCACCGCCAGTCCCTGGCTTCAGAGAACTTATAGGCTTTTTAGAAATAAGATATATACACAGGAAAATATTAAAAACCAAAACAAATTTAAAAACAGCACAGGGAAATGGTTTAGTGCCAAACCAGAAACACCAACAGTAAGGGCTTTCAGATTTCAGAAGGAGAGGGAACTTTGGGCCCTTAGAAATCAGCACCTCATGGTGGAGAGTTTGGTTTTTGTTTTTATTTTTTAACTGGGTCTCGAATGAGTGAGATTTGAAAATTGGAGGCCATTCCTCCAGGAGGGAGGGGGGTGGTATAATGAAAGGCAGAAGATGTCTGGAAACAAGGAGTGGGTTGTTTTGGCTGGTATGATGGGTTTGTGAAGAAAACTCATCTTTCAGTCTTGGCTGTATCGTTTGAAGGTGACCTTCTGAAGCCCCTTTTCTTACGTAGTAAGCAGCACTCTTAAGTTCTGTGTTGTCGTGCAAGGCCTACAGCATCTCTGTCACAGCTTCTTAGAGCTCAGAGATAACCAGCAGAGCGGAGGCTCCTCATCTTCCTGACGGCCTCATGGGGTCAAGCTGGCGACCCATAGAAATATACACTTAGGTCATTTTCTGGAATGGGTATGGAGTCATCCGTAGGCGAAGTCCTGGCTGAGAAAAGGTCTCCCTCTTTTTTGCAGGACTTGCTTCCTGGGGAAATTTCCTGCCCCAAAGTCTTAAAGTTCTTCTGTGTTCTCAGTCAGGCCTCATAAAGCCTCAGGCTTTATAAAAACATGAAGGTACTGGCTCTACACATTGGAGACTTTTAAACTTTCATTGAAGTCATAGCACTGTGGCTGTAATTCAAGTAATTCACAAAGATAAGGATTACAAACACTTAGACATAAATATCTCCCTACCTTTTCAGATACTTAACAATACCTCTTTCAACTAAAAGCTGACACTTGAATACTGTACTTTGTTTTACTACCAGGTGTGCTTCAAGATGCTCATAGATATTTTTCCTACTTAGCCTGCCTTGAAAGACTCAGGTTTGAGCTTCATTCTTTTGGTCAGCTAGGAAATTACCCCTTATTAAAATGTGACTTTTTCCCTTAAAATTAAATAATTATCAACCATTTACATTATAGCTTACCTTAGTTGGGTGGAATGAGGGAGGAGATGAGGTAGAGTTGAGGTTTGGAGTGGGTAAGAGCGTTCCTCAACTTGGCAGTTTTGCTCTGAAGTCAGCTGGGCCGGCGAGTGGACCCCTGAGGAACGTTCGGCTGCTCCAGTGGCCCCACCTCTTGCTTGTGAGTTAGGTGCTCTGCTGGAGTTTAGAGGTAGCTTACAAGTTTAGAAGTTGATTTAAAATTTTATCGGTAAAGTGGCTCGGAAAGGTGCCTGGACCTAGCAGGTAACATTCTGAGTTGATTAGACCCCTGGCTTGTCTGATTGGGCCCAAATAGACTTTTTTTTTTTTAACATCTTTATTGGAGTATAATTGCTTTACAGTAGTGTGTTAGTTTCTGCTTTATAACAAAGTGAATCAGTTATACATATACATATGTTCCCATATCTCTTCCCTCTTGCATCTCCCTCCCTCCCACCCTCCCTATTCCACCCCTCTAGGTGGTCACAAAGCACAGAGCTCATCTCCCTGTGCTATGCGGTTGCTTCCCACTAGCTATCTATTTTACGTTTGGTAGTGTATATATGTCCATGCCACTCTCTCACTTTGTCACATCTTACCCTTCCCCCTCCCCATATCCTCAGGTCCATTCTCTAGTAGGTCTGTGTCTTTATTCCCGTCTTGCCACTAGGTTCTTCATGACCTTTTTTTTTTTATTGGACACATAGACTCCAGCTTTGCTGTGGGCCCTGTCTGTATCCCAAGTGGCAGCACTACTGGGCAGCCTTCGTAAGGGTGACTAGCGCCACGGGAGTTGGGCAAGGAGGGAACACTTATTTCCTGCTGAAGCCTTACCAAAGTTTGGTTAAGATCTGTCTGACCCATTATTTCTCTTTTTTGGATGAGTTTATAGTTCTGCTGGAGGAAAGTTCTCTTTTATCCCTTAATCTTCTACTGTGTAGGGAGGAGAGTAGGATTTAGTTCTGATAAATGGGTTTGAGCTTGGAGATGAAATTTTTTCCTCCTTTCTTTTGATTCCTGTTTACTGAAATTAGTTTTAAGGGTTATAAACTATTACTTCTGCCTCATTTTCTTCCTGGCCACGTGCTTCAAATTTAGGTTGCAACTATAGACATTTTAATAAAATCTCATGAATACATTTGAAGATTTTGCATTAACCTCTTAACACCATTTAATCAGTACTTCTTGGTGTTTCACAGCAATAAATTATATATCTGCATTTTACCTAGTAAGTACTGACCTTCAGCACAAAAGGGTTAAGTTTACCATTATGACAAGTAGTAGTTATCTGTCTAATAAATGTCAGTTCAACTTACTAATTCATGTAATTCTTTAAAAACTCATGTATACATTTTTTTATTGAGCATATGCAGAGATTGGTAGTACAGTACATCTGTGCAGTGTAATATTATGCAGCAATTAAGTTGTTTGTGAAAAGTTTCTAATAGTGTGAAAAGGTGCTTAAGATATGTAAACTATACATGTAATACTCTCTCAGCAATATGAAAAATGTTTACATGTGTTAAGAAAGAGAAAGAAAAAGACATACAGAAATGAAGTAAACCAAATGCAAATAGTGGTTCTGTCTGGATGAAAGGATTATGAGTTATTTACATGTTTATTCTTTATACTTTTCTGTTGTATGCAGTTTTTTATTTTGACTGGGTATCACTTTTGCAATAAAAACATAAATCCAATAAGGGGTTATAAATCATTTTACCACCTACCTCAGTTAAGATTTAAAATATAGTGAATGTTCAACACTAAATTAATGCTTTCTGCAGAGAGACAATGAAAAATTTCCCCTAATAAATTTTAAAAATTACTGAGAATTTACCATTTAGCACATTAAGTTATCTTACATGTTGTTACGCAGTTTCCTATAGACCAGTGTTTCTTAAACTGAGGAATGCTGTGTTAACTAACAGGTTTGCTGCAACTGTTTGGAAAACAGTCATTCAGAGTTTTACAGAACTAATGGCAACAGTTATGAAAATCCTGGAGCATCTTAATTCTGTGCCTTGTGAACTTAAGTTGTTTAATTTTTGAAAATAAGCTTTTTATTGAAGTATAACACATCCACAAAAGTGCTCAAATCTTAAGTGTACAACTTATGAATTTTCAAAAAGTGAACACACCCTTGTAACCATGTCACTTTATTTTTCTTGTATTGTGCTGCTATATGTCTTTGATAAAATTTTCATAGTTCTACATACAAAAAATATTGTTTAGTGTTCTGCGGTCTCCAGAAGTTACACTCTTGATATTTTTGCACATTTTGCTCTCCTAACTGCACTTAACCCCTTGGTTTTTTTACATTTTTCAAGGAACTCTAAAGTTTCATTCAGAAATTGTTACTCTTAGTTCATGGTAGGAAATTTGGCTTTTATAGGTTAAAAACTCTAAAAAAGTAATAACTTCAAAATTCTTAACATCTAGACTTCGCAGATTTACTTTTTCTTTCATTCCCAACTGCGGCACATGCTTTACCCCAGTGGCTGGTTGTGTGGAACTTGATTCCTGGGCCTCTGCATATGATACAGCTTAGGTTGCTAATCTGAAGGAGCAGATCAACAGCCAGTGGTAAGTGTGTCAGGCCGAGAAATCCTAGACCAAGCTGGGAGGAACTTTAGAGATCGTTTGCCTCAGATGGGGAAACTGAGTCCTGAAAGGTTATATGCCTTGTCCAGGGTTGCAGAGCTGGCACCAGAGCTGAGTCGAGAATCCTGATCCTATACCCCGTTTCTAAACCATGCTAAGTCCCTAGTCCCTTCTTAAAGCTCATCCTTTTTACTAAAAATGCAATCCTCAGGCTGTGAAACTGACTTCTCAAAAAAGATAAATTACCTAACACATTTTTCAGCCAAACTTCTTAATGAGGATAACCTGACAGCATCGACCTGTTTTAGAAAATATCCCTTGGGTAACTTCGGGTGAATGAGTGACGGTGTGGGGATGGTATAAATGCCAGTCGGTAATTGTTTAGAGCAGTTCCGGGAGTACATTCAACTGGAATAACCCTGGCAATAGGGAAAGTGTGGCATGATGTCCATTTGTGACGCTTCCCAGGGGAGCGAGCTGTGTCAGGAGACCCGGCAGCTCTTCTGGAACACAAAGTCTCTAGTCTGTGTTCCCAGGCACTGGACAGGGGGACTGGCTACTGGGCCTGGGAGGTAACCATTGATGTTTCATGACTTTTTGGTTTTGAGATTTTGCTTCAATTGGCTAAAGGTAAGACAGGTAAATAAAGCTGCTCTTTGGTTTTCTAAGGAATGCCAGGCAACCGATATATGTATTTAGTAAGTGTTGATCACTGTGATGGATGGGCCCTGGGAATTTAGTGCTTCCTAAAACATATCTGTAAGGACCTAGTCTATGGACCTGGCAGTTCGAAGGAGAGATCACCGTTGCCCTGCAGAATTCTTGGTTCTGTTGGTATGTTGGATTAGTGAAATGCACAAGAGTCTCTTCAGGGCTAACTGACTTTTGCCTACTGTAAGTTTGTAGGAAAAGGTGTCTTCTGAGTCTCACCTGGCAGTCATCCTTGGCCTGAACTTCAGTGCCGTTCTCCATGGTCTAATCTGCCAGGTCCCTTCTGTCCTTTCTCACCCTGTTCCCAGAGTACAAGCCTTCCTCAGAGGCCAGACTGATTGCTCTGCCTCCAAATGCCTGTGGCTGTTGCTACCTTTGAGCTTTTGAGCATGTTTTCCCCTTGTTTAGAATGCCTTGTCCTCCCCTTCTACTTCTCCAAATCCTGCCCAACTTTCGAGGCCCAACTCATTTCCCATCTTCTCTCCTCAAAACTCATGTGACACTTCTCCCCATGCCATGCTGTGGCTGATAGAGCCACAGTTTGGCCTGCTGGAGAAGAGAGCTAGGCTCTCTAGAGCTAGGCTGCCTGTGTGACCTTGGGCTGGAACCTTTCCTGAATCTAGATTTCTTCATCTGTAAAAATGGGACTAATAATTGCCAAGGTTATTCAACTTAGCTCATAGTTGTACAGATTAAATGCGTTCATACCATTAAAACCTGTGGAACAGTGCCTGGCATGTAAGTTCTCATTAAATATTAGTTACTCCCTTTAGCATGTTTTTAACCATGGCCTTCCTGTATTATGGTTTAATCATTTTAAATGTCTGTTTATTGGCCTCTAGTGAAATTGTAAAGTCCTCTCATGAAGAAGGGGGCTTAACTTTATATTCTTTGTTGACCCTTTTCAGTCCTACATGTGCATATAATAGTTCCCCAATACATATCACTTAAAGTGAAACTATTACTGCATTAAAGAAAATAGATGGAACAGGAGTAAGGAATTGAAAAGAGAAGCTTCATTTCACAGATTGAGTTTTCTTATGATTTGTAGATCATGTAATTTGTTCCTTTTTTCATTGTTGTTGAGTCTAGTGAGCTCTTCTGTCACAGTCACCACAAGTGTGAACATCATTTATCAAGGATGCTAGCAGTTTCAGGAGGCCGTCTCAGACACTGTTTTCTTCTAGGCCCATGGTGGGAGGGAATCTCAGACAGTAGATTCTGATCTATCAGGATGTCTCAAAGCATGTGGGTCCTGAGCTGGTTGTTATTAGCATATCTCCCTTGCTGAGGGGCATGGGGAATTCACCAGTGGGGAGGGGACCATGCCCTTCAGGCACCCTCCCTCTGCCTTCCCCTCCTCCTTTATTAGCAGCTCAGATACTCACAGGCACCATCTTCACCTGTCAGTGTTCACAGATATTTGGGAGGAATCAAAAGTTACCCTCTGGTGGGAAGGGGGAGACCCAGGCAGAAGCACTGATTCAAAGGCTGATTGCAGACGGGAGTTGCGTTGATGTCGGGAGCTGCTGGCAGGGTGCTTCACCAGCCACCCAGCAGTCAGGGACTTCAGCCAGGGTCTCCCGCAGAGCCCCGGGGGTGGCCTCTCAGTGATGAAGATGCTGTGTTTCTCCTTCTCCTAGGCTGGAACAAGACATTAAAAAGTTAAAGGCCGACCTGCAGGCCAGCAGGCAAGTGGAACAGGAGCTCCGCAGTCAGATCAGCTCCCTCTCGAGCACCGAGCGAGGGATCCGCTCAGAAATGGGCCAGCTCCGGCAAGAGAATGAGCTGCTGCAGAACAAGTATGTGCACCTTGTGGGCCTCTGGCCGTGAGTCAAGCAGCCTCGCATTGCTCTTGTTTCCAGGGATTGGAGCACAAGGCTCATGACGACAAAGGGATCTAGCAGAGGGTTTTTTTTTAAACAAAATGTTTAAAATATTTAATGTAGGACCAGATATTCAACATGTTATAAAATCTATAAAAATTTCATTGCAACAAAACGGTTTATTAATATTACTATTCTGTCTTCTCTCATTTAATAACTTCTCTTAGTTTAAAATAGTTATTGAGCTTTTGTGACAATATGAGTAAAATTGACAAGAAGTATTTCTGCCACAATTTGAAACTCTTGTTCCCTTGAGTGAAAATTTCCAGAGGATTAGACTCTATCTACTTTGATTTCTGGAGCTAAAAAATGATGTTGAACTTTGATTTTATTTGAAGACGCAGACAAAAAGCTAGCTCTTCTGCATGAATTCTTTTATGCTTTCCATTAATTCATTCTGGAATTACTTCTTGACTCAATGTGGGTCTGTCTTTTTTTTAATCTCTAAGCAATGTGTGTCTGGGGTAGTGATTACTATTATAGGTGCCGAGCTTTCTGGGCTTTTCCTTGAAAGAGCAGTCCTTCATCATTTTCAGGGAATGTAGCTCAAAAGCTAGAGCATTATAGGCAAATAACCTTTCCATTGCTTCTGATTCACGTATGTATTTGATGGCTCTAGCATTATTACATAGAGAACATCTTACCTTACATTGATATATTGAGAGAAACTCACCTTATATTGATACGTAAAGCTGGGGGTGGTAGTAGCAGGGAAGGGAATATGGCTGAAATTTTTATCTGAAATTAAGCATCCTGTGATTCTAACTACAAGATCTATTTTGGGATACTCTGAGAAAACATCTCCCAGCTGGAAAGGAAAGGCTGCAGTAGGCTGCAGCATATTGTATTCAGGCAGAGAAAGACCTTCCCCTCCCACCCTTTACCTCAGTTTCAATGGATCTGGTTCAGCTCTTCCTTGGTCTCAGACTGAAGTTCTTTCAAGGTGCTTTGGGGCACTAGAATTAGTTCTACAGTTATCTTTTCCTCTGATAGAAACTTGTTTTATCCTATTTTCTGGATTACCTTCTGTAGATCACTTACATTAATTAAGCAGAGGCTAGGTCCAATTCTGTATCTTGTAAGGCAGCTTGTTTATGGGCGTTTAGGAATTGTTAAATAATAATGACAATGTATTTTCCCTGGACACTCTGGGAATTGACATTTATGATTTGCTGTTCAAATCTCCTGTTTACTTTGGCCTCAAAATGATAAAGAGGAGCCATGTTTCTCCAGGGTTTATATTGGACGTTTCTAATTGTAAAACTTTGTATGACAATCATTTCCATATAGGTTACATAATGCTGTGCAAATGAAGCAAAAAGATAAGCAGAATATCAGCCAGTTGGAGAAGAAGCTAAAAGCTGAGCAGGAAGCCCGAAGTTTTGTAGAAAAGCAGTTAATGGAGGAGAAAAAAAGGAAGAAGTTAGAAGAAGCTACTGCTGCCCGGGCTGTTGCATTTGCTGCTGCGTCTAGGTATGTTGATGTCACCTGAGTGCTTAATCCAAGGTTGGCTTTCCTTGAACTGAGAATGGGAATTTGATGCCTTGGGCAGGACTGGAAATACACAATCATGCATGGATGGATTGCTTTTAAGTACTGTTTTATTAGCTGGTTTAAACCCCATCTGTGCAAGCTCATGCTGTCATGACTACTTCATCCCTCAGTGACCTGCTGTATAAAGTGGGATGAGGGAATCTCCATGCCTCCCACACCTGGGAGGCAAAATGCTGCTCAAAAAGGGGTTTCCAGCCACTTTCTGTAAGACTGATAATTACTAAATGCTTTGAGGGAACCAGTCTGGACTTTTGTTCCCTTTATAGAACTATCATTATGCTCTACTCTTAGTTGTGTGTTTCTGGTGTTTTTAATCTTAAAATGGAAGAAAGATAAAATCTTGGTCCCTCAAGCACTGTGTACTGACTGCTCATGTCTTTGTTGGACATCAGCAAACTGTCAAATGACCTGGAAAAGATGGGGAAGAGAGTTAAGAGCCTCTTTTTCTTTCTTTCTGTCTCTCTCTCTTTTTGGCTTCTACTTCACTTTTTCTTTTTTCTTTGTTTTTTTGACTGGTGAAGTTCATCTGCATAGTGGGGGTCAGTTATGGGTTTACAGATGCAGGGTGAGGGTAAATTATTATTTATTTAATTTTAAGTTTCTATCCCTAAATTTGTGTCTATGTGATATAATTCTACTTTTTGCTTTTTTGTATTTGGCATGTTAATAGCCTTCTTTTGGGTTCTGGCATTTGTAGAATAATTGGTGAACCATCATTTCACCTTTTAGGAAATAGCAGTGGGAGAGAGAACTCTTTCTCCTGCGTGATCCTGCCTTCCCCCAGCAGACTCTGTACCGCAGATGGCTGAGCTAACTTGGCCCAATAGCATCTATACAGATTCACAAGACCCTTTACTAACCTGCTTAGGATGTCGGGGGGTGGGGGGGTTGTTTGTTCACTCATTTAAAGATTTGTGAGCGTTCCTGAAGCACTTACACTTGCAGGAGATTTTCCTGAACAGTCATCTGGTGTGGCTTGTGCTCTCCTTAACTCATCCAGCAGTTACTCTTTCTTAAAAAATCCCTGAGGAGGATATGACAGTTTCTTAACCATATTGTTTAGTGTCTCTTATGCCTGAGAATCAGTACATTGATTTCAGTCTCTACCCTTAATTTCTTTTGCTTTTGGTTAAGCTTATTGCCTTTGGTCTTATCCTTGGATGGTCCTTGTTTTCCATCATTTATGTAGAGGCTGTTTTTATTCTTAAGTATATCTCAAGGCTTTAGTCTCTCACTGGGCCTTCCTTTTCATAGGCAAAGGACACCTACCTTCTCCACCAGGCTGTTTCTGAAACCTAAACAGTTCACCAGCTTTGGACTGGCCATTGCCATCATCTTTTTAAGTTTGTCCTTATTATACCCCTGAGAAGCAACCTAATGCTGCTCCCTTCTTTTTCTGTTTACTCCAGTCTTGTCAAACTTCATGACTAAAGAAAGGTGACGTTCCCAGTGCACAGTCCCTCAAAAGTGAAAATGTTTTTTAACTCACTGCCCCCTGCTGGAGACAGCACACGTCTGGTTCTCTCTTGCTCAGCTTGTGTGCATTGTCTCAAGTCATATGGCCTGATGGGAAGCTTGCTGGATTGGCAAGGTAGAAAAACCTCAGTTCTTATCCCAGTTCTGTGACCTAAAAGCTGCGTGACCTTGAACTAGTATTATATCTAAGTAGCTTCAGTTTTCTTCTCTGGAAAATAGGATAATAAACCCTACCCCAGTAAAGAAGGAAGTATGGGTAAAGTACCTAGCTTGGCACCTGGCTCATATTAAACACCCAATTAATAATTATTTTAGATCATTTTTGAAATTATAAAGAACAGAGAGAATGAGCAGACTGAGCCAAAAGCTAAAATCTGACTCTGTGGAGTATAAGAAAAACATCAATCCTGCAATATAGTTAGACCTGTAGTCTTTTAAATCCTCTTTTTCCCTTCTCTTCTTTTTCATAAGGGGAGAGTGCACCGAAACCTTACGGAATCGGATCAGAGAATTAGAAGCAGAGGGCAAGAAGCTCACAATGGACATGAAGGTGAAAGAAGACCAGATCAGAGAACTAGAACTGAAAGTTCAGGTAAAGGAGGAAAAACAGACTTCATCGCGCTTGAATTCCTCTTCCGTGTTAGGTTGGTGCTCTGTGCTTCCATGTGGAGATGGTGCCTTCTGATACAGGCCAAACCCCATTGCATCTGAAAATCTCTGTATGACCAAAAGAAGCTCTCGCCTGTCCAGCTCATTCAAGTCATATTTAGTTTATCTGGATTCTAAGACAAGCCAGAAATGTTAATGGTCCTTGACATGTTTTATACCAGAATTTGACTTACGGGAGATTCATTCCACTTTTTCAGGTTATAAGCCAGATTAGTGTGCTTTGGAACGTATACGCCTCTTCTTAGCCCTAATTCTCTGTCCATCGCCAGGGAATTGACCATTCTGGATGGCTCTGAGCTTCACAGATGGCCACTCCAGGCAGTGCATGGGGACGAAAGCTGCCAGTGCTGTGGACATAGCCAGTTTTGGGGCTGTGTGTACCTTAGCCAAGTATTTGGTGGCGTTGGGTCTTCAAAGGGCTGTTTAAGGCTAATGTCATAAGTTGTAAAGTTACAGTAATTTGAGTCATATGGAGCCCATAAGAAATTAGTGGCAGGTCAGTGGGGTAGAATAGATGACCCAGAGACAAAGTCTAAATTAGTGTTCAGTGAAGGTGGCATCAGAAATGGATGGAGGGCTTCCCTGGTGGCGCTGTGGTTAAGAATCCGCCTGCCAATGCAGGGGACACGGGTTCAAGCCCTGGTCCAGGAAGATCCCACATGCCGCCGAGCAACTAAGCCCGTGCGCCACAACTACTGAGCCCGTGTGCCACAACTACTGAAGCCTGCGATGCCTAGAGCCCATGCTCTGCAACAAGAGAAGCCGCCGCAATGAGAAGCCCGCACACCACAATGAAGAGTAGCCGCCACTTGCCGCAACTAGAGAAAGCCCGCGCACAGCAACAAAGACCCATTGCAGCCAAAAATAAATAAATAAATTTATTTAAAGAAAAAAAAAAAACAATGGATGGAACAGCAAGGGTTAGTCAGTGAAAGGCTGAGGAACAGCTAGACAATGGGAAAAAATAAAATGAGATGCTCATCTCACACCACACAAAAATAAATTCCAGAGGAAGAGTTGAACGCAGGGAAAGAAACCATTTTGTTTTAAATCACAAAGTGAAAAAAAAAATGAAAAAGTCAATTGGGGAGGGTACAGATATTGCAACAAATATGATAAAAAAGGAATTAATACTCTCAATATGTAAATAGCTCATAAAGATTGCTAAGAAAAGCTCAAATACACAGAAAGTAGGCAAACTATATGAACAGATAATTCACAGAAGAAATATAAATGACTGATAACAATGTAAGAATATATCCTCATCTATCACCAAAGACAGATAGATTAAAATTGGATATCACTTATCTCTTGTGAAATCAGCAAAGAATTTTTAAATGGTAATATCAACCTGGGTGAGGATACAATGAAATAGGCCTCGTATGTTGCTGGTGGAAGTGTAACTTTCTGGAAAAGGTCACGACGTGTTTTTTAAAAATATTTTCCTCAGACTCCAGCCTTAAGGTAAACATTTAAAAGTCTCACCGATGATTGATATACAGAGACGTTCATCATAGTGGTATATAAATGCAAAAAAAAATTGGAAATAATCTTAACAATGGGAGATTTGTTTAATAAATTATGGTACATATACATGTAGGAATATTAAACAGCCAATAAAAATTGCATTTTCAAAGAACAGTTGAGATTATATGTTTTTAAAAAATTGTACGTATAGTTTGATTTCAATTATGCTGAAAGATACACATATACTTAAAAAAGACAAAGAAAATACCAAATTTTTTGCAGCGTTGGGATTTTGGGTGATTTTTATTTTCTTCTCTGAACTTTTAAGTATTTTTTAATTGACTATAATAAGTTTCGATTTCTCTCTTAAAATGAGAAAAATTAAATATCAGCATATGTATATATGTATATATATACACACACGCGCGTGCGCGCGCGCACACACACACACATATATATAGGCTACATTATCTGATGTTTTAAGTGGGCTTATTTTGCAGTATACCCTGTCAAAATAATTAACATTTTTACAATTTTTAGTGTAGGTTGAGAGTAGAGTTTTGGCACATTTGACTACAGCATTACAGCAACATTTGCAGCTGGCAGCAGGGAAACAGTTCTTTGTGGTTCTGAATTAGGATTGTAAGAAAGTGTTTTATATATATATATTGTTTTAATTAATTTATTTAATTTATTTATTTTTGGCTGTGTTGGGTCTTCGTTGCGGCTACTCTTTGTTGTAGTGCGCGGGCTTCTCCTTGCGGTGGCTTCTCTTGTTGTGGGGCATGGGCTCTAGGTGGACAGGCTTCAGTAGTTGTGGCACACGGGCTCAGTAGTTGTGGCTCCCGGGCTCTAGAGCGTAGCCTCAGTAGCTGTGGTGCACAGGCTTAGTTGCTCCGCGGCATGTGGGATCTTCCCGGACCAGGGCTCAAACCCGTGTCCCCTGCAATGGCAGGCGGATTCTTAACCACTGCGCCACCAGGGAAGCCCGGAAATGTTTTATATGGAGACAGAGTCCACAGTTATCTCAAAGCAGCCCAATACAATCATCGTTTTTGTATGTGCACATCACTGTATAAATACACTTTGCACTCCCTCTAAGGGGCGAGGTCTAAACCCATGAAACACCAGAATTCTGTGTTCTAGGGGCCAGGTCAATAATAGTGGGATTTTATTTGTGATTTCAGGCTAATTTGTAGACATCGATGCCAAAACTATCTTGTAACATTGCTGCTTTGATGATATTGATAGGAGCTTCGGAAGTATAAGGAAAATGAGAAGGACACTGAGGTGTTAATGTCAGCCCTCTCAGCCATGCAAGATAAAACGCAGCACCTGGAGAACAGCCTGAGCGCAGAGACAAGAATCAAGCTGGACCTGTTCTCCGCACTGGGGGATGCAAAGCGACAGCTCGAGATTGCCCAAGGTAGGAGAACAGCCCAGGTCACGTGGCATGGCTGAGAATGCCTGGGGACACGGAGAGCAGAGCTCCCTTAGAGCTGGAACCAAAGGCACTTCCGTTTCCTCTCCAAGTGGTTTGATAAGTGCCCACCATGGACATCTAGGAATCATCACATTAATTCATTCTGCAGACATATTTTGAGATGAGAACATACCAAGTGCAGGGCACACAGGGAGGAGTATGAGTTTCTCTGCTCAAGGAGCTCAGAGTGTCGTAGAAGAAATAAATAGAGAACTGCAGAGTCACCAAAAGATGCTGATGTAACAGGATGTACAGGGCCCGTGGGAACATAGAGAGGCAGGGACTCAGCCAGTCTGGAGAGTTAGAGAGGGCTTTTTCTCAGGGGAGCTGATGTCTGAGCTGGGTCTTGAATGATGAGAAGGGGTTAGCCCAGTGAAGAAGCGGTGTAGTGGCGGTGAGAGGTAGAGAGGCATCTGAACAGAAGAAACAGCTCGAGCAAGGCCAGGGAAGCTAGGAGGGCGTGATGTGTTCAGAGCGGCAGCTGGCTCTGCTTTGCTGGAGCAAAGGTCGCAGATGAGGGAGTGGAGGGAGGAAAGTCTGGAGAGCAGGCTATTCCCTCGGCAGATATTACTGAGACTTACTATGTGCCAGGCACTGTGCAAATCCCTAAGGGGACAGACAGTAACAAGCAAATATATAAGATCTGATGGGTGCAGTGAAGAAAATAAAGCAGTGGTGATGCAGGCTGTGTGTGTGTGTAGGGCTGCTGGTTTGACATGGAGGACATGGAAGAACCTTTGAATAGGTAGCATTTGAACAGAGACTGAGAGGAAGAGACTGAGTGAGCCGTGTAAGTCTCTAGGGGAAAAGCACATGTGTCGTGGCCACTGGGGCTGCAGCCTGAGTGACGGGGAGAGTTTTTAGGGTCAAAAGTAGCAGGAGCCACATTCTGCCAAACTTTGCAGCCTATGGAAAGAACTTTGGACTTTACTCTGAGTGACATGGGAAACTTTGGAAAGCTTCTGAACAGAGGCCTGACATGACCTGATGAAAATAAATTTAGATTTTGTTCAAGAAATTGATAAGCCACCAATAGATTACTGAAAAAAATTTTCAAACAGTTGACTTAATAGAAGGAAAAGAATATTTCAGCAGGTACTTACAGAGCGTTCACACTTGCTCTGCGTAAAGCATTTTACTAGAAGGTGAAGGGGAGACAAAGACGAACAAGACATAGTCTAGCTGGGGATCCGCTAAGGTAGTTGTGCTCAAACTTTTTGGTCTTAGGGACCCCTTTACACTCTTAAAATTATTGAGTACCCCAAGGGAGGTGTTTTTCAAGTGAATTATGTCTACCAATATTGATGTATTAGAAATTAAAACCTAAAACATATATTAATTCATTTAAAAAATAACGTAATAAACATATTACTTGTTAACATAACATTTTATGAAAATAACTATTTCTCAAAACAAAAAAAATTTAGTGAGAAAGGTGGTATTGTTTTACATTTAGCAAATCTCTTTAATTTCTGGCTTAATAGAAGATATTTCAATTCTCGTCTCTTGTTTCTACATTCAGTCTATTGTAATTTCACTTGCCATGTTGCTCCTGGAAGACTCCACTTAGGCTCATGAGGGAATGCACGTGAAGAAGGCGGATAAATGTCTTAGTATTAGCGTGAGGACAACATGGACGCTGTGAGAAGTGCTGCACTAGGGGAAGCCACGCACAAGGCCTGCTGCCACTAGGTAGAGGCAGATAGCTTGAAAGGCCAGAGGAGAGATCAGGGTGGCTTCATAAGGGAGGGACCATTGAGTGGACTTTGAAGGATGAATTCTGAGAGCAGAGAATGGCAGGGAAGAACATTGTTACCTGAGGGAATGGCGTTTAAGCAAAGGAAGGACAGTGTTGAGAATGTCCAGGTAAGCAGTCCAGTGGCCTCTAGCTGGGGGACATGGAAGAAGAGAGTAGGAGATTAGTAGGACCGTGAATGAAGCTGTACTAGAGGATGTATCCCCTAGATTTTCAGGAGGAAGGGGGTGATGTGTTCCAACAGGGTTGCTGGAACCATGGAAGAAGAACAAAACAGATTAAGGAATGAGAAGAGAGAATGAGTTTGCTTTGGGATGCTTTGATCTGGAGTTGCCTACCGGACACTGGGCTGAAAGATCTTCATCAGTCAGTGGGAATTTGGGGCCTAAACCCCAGAGAAAAGGCCAGAACCCCGGGGTTGGGGGTGGGATGTAGAAGTTGTGAGAAGTCAGTGAAGCCATAGGAGTGGCTTGGGATGGCAGTAGCAGAGCAAGAAGAGAAGGGGTTGAGAATCAGGCTTATGAATCTGTGGACTCAGGGAAAGGCATTTAAAAAGAAGGTTCTTGGGAATCCTGCTTTAAAGCCAAACTTCTGACCATACGCTGGTGTTTTGCCTGCCTGGCTCAGCTCCCTGAGAAGTAGCTACCCTCTCTCTGCCTCATCCCTTTTACTTGGATTTGCAGACTTGAAAGAGGTTGTCTCCTGGAGTGAAGCAGCACCTGGGTCTCAGAGTAGCCGAGGGGAGCTTGGCTTCCCAGCACAGATTATGCTTCCTTGTTGGCCCAGAAATTCTCGTAAAGCAAAGAGAACTGTCTTTTCCAAAGCTCTGGGAATGTTTGTACGTTACTGATTAAAGAAATCAAACTTAAATCTTCATGGAAAAAAGATACAGTGGCTCATATATCAGATGTCATTAGGTATTTTATTCATCTGAGGCTTACTTCGTTCAAAGGGAAGGGGAGGATATTTGATGCTTACTTGAAGCTGAGGGGACATGAAGGAAGCCAGAGGGGGGTGGCTCTTTGCTGCCGCCTTCCCCACTACTCCCCTCCACTGTCATGCTCATGCTTGGAATATTCTAATAAGAACCCAACTTTATAATTTAAATCAAGCCCCTTGTTGGGTTTCTCCTTCCTACTTTCTATATCATTTGATTCATCTTGGTTCCAAAATGGCTTTCATCTACTATATCATTTTTTAAAATAAGCCACCACGCTCTCTTACATTTTAAATATATTACCGTCTTCTGTAGGACTCAAAGTGAGTGCAACTCAAATACAATCTCTTTCTTTTTTCAGCATTTAAATTTCTGAAGGGCTGCTCCTAAGTGTCCTTCCCCTAATAGAGCAGGGAGCATCAAAGCATGATGGAAATTGCATGGGCTTTGGAACAAAGTGGTCCTGGGTTTAAATCCTGCTCAGTCATTAATAACTGAATGACTTTGGGCAAGATGCATACCTTGCAGGGCCTCAGCTTTCCACTGGGCTGGGCACTAGGGATTTGGCAAGGACAAAAGCGGGGAGACAGTCTCAGCCCTCATGGAGCTCACGGGCCAGTGGAGAGATGATGGACACAAATCATCACCCAAATGAACACTCACCGGAGACAGAAGAATGCAGCCGGCGGGAGTGCAGACTCTAGAGCCAAACTGCATCGTTTTGAATCCCAGCTCTGTCACTCAACCTCTCTGTGCCCCGGTTTCCTCATCTATAAAATGGATGATGATGATGATAATTCCCACCTGATAGGGTTGTTGTGATAAATAAATGAGTTAGTCTTTGTAAGCACTTAGAACAGTGCCTGGCACATACGTGTTAGCTATTGTAATTATTATCATTATTACAAAGAATAAAGTGACAGAAAGGAAAGTTTAGGGTGTGTTGAGAATGGAGGAGTTGGGGGCTGGGGGTAGGGTGTGATTTAGATGGAAGGAGCAGGGAAAGCTTTGTGAGGGAGTAGAAACAGAAGCCTCACGAGTTAACACAGAGAGCATGGGAGAAGCACAGAAAGGGAAGCGGCCCTGCGGCAGGCAGGAGCTGGTTGGATTCCTTGGTCTGATACTCAGAGATAGTCCATCCTCCCAGAAAAATGTTTCCGCGCAAGAGGTAGAGCCCTAGTTCAAAAGCAGCACCCTCTTCGGCTGCCCTGGTGACTGCCGAGCTGAAAATGTGGTTCCTGGAGATTGAGCTCTTTGCTTCGTCACACCTACCTAAACGCAGTTCCTCTTGACACCATGACCTGTAGGCCACATCTGGCCTGCCACCTTTTCTTGTACCACCCGTGGGCTAAGAATGGTTTTTGCAGTTTTCTATGGTTTAAAAAAAAAAAACAAAAAACGACAAGGACAGTATGTGGCTCACAGTGCTTAAGTATTTACTGTTTGGCACATTACAGGAAAAGTGTGTCTCCCCTTACAAACCATCAAAGCTGGAGTTGAATCCATTTGGGATCGATGGGCCCAAGAGGGCATTGTGTTGGGTGAGCCCTCCCTTCTCACTAATGGTGGGTCTTTGATCTTCCAGGACAAATTCTTCAGAAAGACCAGGAAATCAAGGACCTAAAACAGAAGATAGCCGAAGTCATGGCCGTCATGCCCAGCATAACATACAGTGCTGCCACCAGCCCCTTGAGCCCCGTTTCCCCACACTACTCTTCCAAATTTGTGGAGACCAGCCCCTCTGGACTCGATCCCAATGCCTCTGTTTACCAGCCCCTGAAGAAATGAAGGCCAGCAGTGTGTTTTGTCCAGGCTTTGGTTATCAGAAGGCATCGCAAAGGAGCGTCTCTGGCAGTCAAGATTAAAAAAAGTTTATATTGTATTTTGTGGGACTGTATATGTTGTCGTTTTTAAAAAGGGGGGAAAAGATAACATCCAAGTCTGATTAGAACTGCCCACCAGTTTTTCTTGTAAGTTTTTAGAAGACCTCACAGAACTTTGCAGTTTATTTTTCTCGGCCAATACATTAAAACCATTCTTGGATTTCAAGTAGCCAATTTTGCCTTTTATGTATTCTTACAGTTTCCTCTTGAAGAAAAAAAAAAAAGCAGAGTTTTTCCTTCTCAACCCTTTATTTTTTTTGTTTTGTTCTTAAATCAGCAAGCAAAACCTGCACATTGGATTCACATGGGATGACAATGAAAACTTAGTTTTTAGCGTGAAAGGTTTAAATAACCTAACACAGCTTTGATGCTATAGCTGCATTAAAGAAGATGATTACTAAAATTACAGAAAACAAAAGTTGATTACCCCTCCAAGGACCAGACAAATTCAAGGAGTGTCATTTCAGCCGAGGGGAGAGACTCAGGTGATGAGACCAGCTGTGAGAATGTAACAGGGGTTGAGTCTGAAATGTGTATCTTCCCATCGGTGTGTTTAGTCCTAGAAAATTGCTAGCAGCAGTCTTGTTCACAGTGCCTTGGGAAAAGACATTTCAAGAGGAAACTTGATTTTAAACAATTTCCCCCTTTACCATCATCTACCTTTCTCTCTGTATCAAGCTCACTACGGATCCTGCTGTAGAACTGGTGGGTAGCTGGGCTGTGTGTTACCACTTCAGCCACACCTTCTGTTTCCTTTCATTGAAAGCACCACAGTGTTCTGGACTTGTCTTGAGGCAAGCACCCTGGGAAGGGGAGCTGGGCGGTGTTTGTGTTCGAGAGACTGCAATGCCGGCTAATAAAAGCTGCAGTTCTAGGTTTTGTTTTGTTTTATTTTTTTAAAATTTCCTTTAACTGTGCTTTCCACTTTTCGTCATCTTGTGTTTGACGATTTAAAAGAAACTTGACAATTCCTCAGCTCTTGTGCCAAGGAAGGTTTGTTGTTTTGTTTTTTTTTTAAAGAGTTTAAAACTCAAAACTCTGCACAAAGATTTCAGTCTCAAGTGTATATTATACATTGGTAGAAAAGTGTTTGCACTGGCAACCTTTGGAAGTGTTTAAGAATCAGGGAGTGGGTGGAGGGAGGGGCTGGGAGAGGGAGGGGCAAAGCAAAATTGTATTTGGAACCTAGGAAAATTAAGAAACCAAATAGAATGGTTTGGCTTCCTTGCCATGGATTCTGGAAGGACATAGTTCTTCTAAAATTTCCTGTTAATTGGCATGTACGTCTCATTTAAAGCAAATTAAGTAGGACAAGCAAGTCAGCAAAATAGAAGTGTTAAAAAGAATCTTCCTTTTAATCACTGATCTTATTTTGGGATTAAAACCTTCTAGCTTTAGCCAGGTATGCATGTTGCTGCCATTTTGCATTTTTGAATCATCTTGTGTAATTGTCACCATGAAAGTGTTACTCAGAATTGTCACAGATTTTTTTCATCTTTGCGCAAAAACATGGAAAATTGTCACTGACTTTGTGTTGAGGTTTCCCCCATTTTGCTGCCTTTTGGGACACTATTTTGGTTAAATACTTGGTCTTGGCTGCATTCCTTTTTTTTTTTTTTTCCTGTGGGGTTCAAAAGAATAAACATTTTCTTACAGATAAAACTAGTTTTCTGCCTTTTTAACTTTTCAGGAGGGCACAACAAGGTAGATTGTTCTGAATGGGACTTAGATTTTCACTCTTGTTCTGTCCTCATTTCCGAACCCTGACAGTGGCAGTGTCCCGGGCAACGGGTGCCGCGGGGCGCAGGTTACAGGATTTGGGATGAATCCATCCAGGCTCTCAAGTAGTTTTCGTTCTAGTCTTACTTCGGATGTATCCATTCTCATTCTCTCTCCCTCCCTCTTCCTCCCCCTCCCTCCTCCTCCGTCCTTCCTCCCTCCCTCTTTCCTTCCCTTTTTCTCCCTCCCTCCCTTTTCCTTTCTCTCTGGCATCTGAGTACAACCAAGGCTGACTTGTTTTCTGGTACAATCCTCCTTTCCTAAAAAAGCAGATTAGGGGTGGGGTTGGAAGGTAGTTGGTGAGAAATTTTTGAGAGCAAATTTCCATTTTCCGGAATCTTGTCAGGCCAGTTTGTGACCAATACCCTATTGGGTTTCCTATCTGCTACAGATCCTGAACTGATCTCCAGGGTAACCGCTTCTATAGTCCTCCCTTGTTTCTAGAGGCTTTGTCTGTTTTCATCCTCTGAGAAGCCAGCTGCCCCTCTCGGCCTCTGTTTTCCTCTCTTGGCCATTGTTACAATTGATCTTGGCTCCAGTTTCGGAAAATTCTGCTCTTGGCACCTCAGCCCCGTCCCTATTGCAGGATAGCCTTCCTGAGTCTCAGCCGTTTAGGCTCTTGCAAACATACCACACTTAATACCGTGAGCAGAGTTCCCCAGGGGAAACGCCTCGGCTGGGCGGCTTGGCTTTTGCCTTGGCCCTCCCTGAAGGAATGTGTCTGCCCAAAGCATTCTCATTGTCATGTTCTTTTCCACCAAGGAGATCTCCAGTTGTTGTCTTTGTTACTCTAGACCCATCATGAAATGGTTCCGTCTTAGTACAGTATCATTTATGACATGCCATAAAGCAGTGTTTGCCATTCTGGATGGTTAAATATTTACAGAAAGCGTGGGCTGAGTGTGTTTTGACTTGACGTCTCCCAACTTGACATAAGGAAGTAGCTGTTGTGTGCCCATTCCCTCTGTGATCATCTTTCCAAGACATCCTATAAAATGAGAATGAGCAATTCCTTATGGCTCCCAGCCTAAAGAAAGGGAATAGTCCCTTCTCCTGCCATCGCAGTTCCCCAGGCTCACCTGGCTGCATCAGTCAGGCTATGGCAAGCCACCTGGAAGGGCTGAACATCTCTGACAGCTGCTATCAGATTGCTTCCTGTGAAATTCACATCACGCCAGAGGGAGACAAACAGGTAAACTGGAAACCCACCCCAAAGCCAATTCAGTGAAGGCCAGCTAGTAAACCGTTTTCAGGTGGGCCACAGCAACTAGACCTGTTTAGGTTAAAGGCCCTTTGAGCCCTGTAAATGCCTGGTTTTCTGTGGCTCTCAATGATGCTTGCCGCTGTGCTGGCTTCTTCACAAGCCTGCAGCATCTCCCCTCTTTAAAGGCCCTAGTCTGTTCTAGGCCAGGCAAAGCCCTCTAGACAGGGATGGGAGTCTGCTCCCAGCTTTGCCACCAGCACAACTTCCCTGGGGTAGGTGCTGTTTCCTCCCCTTTAAGGAGTATTGTTCCTGGCTGCCCAGCCTGCCGGAAGGAGTTGCTGTGGAAATCTGGGAGAGGAGTGCTCTGTGAACTAGCTAGGGCCTCCGATGAGGTTAGGAGCTGGAGCTCCAGCAGGGAGTGGCCGTGAGGCCTGTCTGGCGGGGAGTCTGCCTTCCGGGCCAGCTCCATCCCCGCAGCCTGACTCCCAACTGGGGCCCTCAGCAGCGTGGTCTGCACTGTGGGCCTTCAGCATCAGCACCTGGGAGCTCTTCCCCAGGCCCCCATCTAAATCTGCCCTTTAACAATGTCTCCGGGTGATTCGGTTGCATGTGACTTGTTTAGAAGCCCTGCCTGAGCTGACTTTTCTAACCCGAAGACTCTCAACGCCGTCACTCTCCTAGTTCAGCTTTGAATATTCAGAATAAGAGCTTAATTTTTGAGGGGCAAGCTGGAGATGAAGAACTCAAAGTGTTACACATTTTGCTTATTTTGTTTATTATCTCTCCCCTCCCCGCCATTAGAATGTAAACTTTTTGAGGGCAGAGATTTTCATCTGTTTACCGCTTAACCCCAGAACCTAGAACAATGACTGCCACACAGTAGGTGCTCAATGAATACTTACTGAGTGAATAAAGTTAATTAATAGATTGGACATGTAACCTGAAATACAGCGTCTTAACTGAATCAGAGCATCTCTTTAATACTACTGTTAGAATGACAGTATAAACAGAACTGTTTCTAGGGGAGGAGAAAATTTGAAGTGGCATATTTACCATGACAGCTTCCATCTGCCTGTCTCTGGTTTCTGCTGAAACCTTGTTTTTCTTGTCAGATTTTCTCTACAAACTCCTGCTTGACTTCGCCAGGTGCAGAGATTTCCTAAACAGCTGGATGCCCTGAAAACCATCACTTCTCTGTCAGGGAAGCCTCGCTGCAGGGAACCTGCTGGAGGCCTAGGCGTTTTCTATGCAGTTGGAGCCTCAGACCCAATTTCCCCAAGTGCCAGCCCCGCTGCATCTTGAGTCAATGTGGGGCTTCTTCATTCTGACAGTAATCGAATTATAAAGCATTTCCTCCAGGAAGGTATCTGGTTAAAGACTGATATATCTGCCCAAGGGGAGCACACTTCTTTTCTTGGCCCCCTCCTTCCTTGGGCTTACTTTGTTCCTGCTTTATTCCTACCTCAGTGTTTGCTTTTCATTCCTCTGCCTCTACCCGAAGTTCAAGTCTTGCATCCCCTCAGGATGGGCTTGCTAGGGTTCTGGAATCACCCTGCCCTTATACCTCTGATCTCTGTCCTAAGAATCCAAGGCTTAGCTTCACACAATGTGGTGTGGCCTTTTAAGCCCCGTCCAAGAAGCCTGGATGGGTTTACTCTGGGCAGTGGTCCATTCTGCCCCTGTTCCCCAGCTCTGCGGCCTCCAGACACCTCAGGGCTGAGAGGGAGATGGGGCCGAGTGTGGGCAGGGACCTTGAGGAGGTGTTTGTGCAGCACCAGCGCCTTCACCATTTCCTTCCCTTTTGTCCTCAGAGCTTGTGCTGTTTTGACACATTATCTGGTACCAGGCCTGTACTTACCTAGAACAATGGTTCTCAAACTTTAGGGCTTATCAGAAGTGCCTAAATGGCTTGTTAAAACACAAATTGCTGGGTCCCACACTCAGAGTTTCTGATTCAAAAGAACTGAGGTAGGGCCTGAGAAGTTGTTTCTGACAAGTTCCCAGGTGAGGCTGGGTCCTGGGACCCCACTTTGAGAACCACTGACTTGATGGCCCTGTGAAGCCATCCCCTCCAGCTGCCACCAGAGGGCACATGCGATCTTAGCCAGAGGTCTTTTTTTCACATCCAGCGCTGGCTCCACTGGACAGCAGAGGTTCTTCCCTAAAGATTTCTTTCTTTCTGATTGTAATTTTTGTTATTATGTATTAGGAAGAAGAAATATTGATCTAAAAAATAAGGTGGGTTCTCAAAGTCTGTCTCTGACAAGCACCAAAGGTCTAAGGGGGACTTCCTTGGTGGCGCAGTGGTTAAGAATCTGCCTGCCAATGCAGGGAACACGGGTTCAAGCCTTGGTCTGGGAAGATCCCACATGCCGTGGAGCAACTAAGCCCGTGCGCCACTACTACTGAGCCTGCAAGCCACAACTACTGAGACTGCATGCCACAACTACTGAGCCTGCGCTCTAGAGCCCGTGCTCTGCAACAAGAGAAGCCACCACAATGAGAAGCCCGTGCACCACAATGAAGAGTAGCCCCCGCTCGCCGCAACTAGAGAAAGCCCGCGCATCGACGAAGACCCAACACGGCCAAAATAAAGACGTAAATAAATAAATATAAATTTATAAAAAAAGAAAAAAAAAAAGTCTAAGGGACCAGCCTTTTAAAGGTGTTGAATGTCCAGGCTTTCAAGAATTGGAACTCTGTTTCCACAGGAAAAGACTCTGGGGGGCCCCTCTCCCCCAGTGCATTGAAGTAGGAAATTTCTTTCAGAACGTCCTGGAATTATTCCGTATTCAGAACCCAAGGGGCAGTTAAGATTATAGGTGACTTTCATTTTCTTCTTTACATTTCACTGTATATTCCAAATTTTCCACCATAAACCTAATATTACTTTTATAATAAAAAATAATGAAAAAAAAATAATGGTTTTTAAAACACACTTTAAATGTAATTAAAAGCCAAAACAACAACTCAACATGTGAAAATTGGGAGATTTCACATCCAGATTTTTGTTTGTTTGTTTTCTGCTGAAAAATCTACGTATCTTGGCATCCCGGGGCTGGCATCCGTCTCCATGCCCTGCAGAATCTGGAGGAGAAGGTAGACCTCAGGCCTCAACCCTGGTCACTCGTTAGAACCACCTGGGGAGCTCTTAAAAATGCCCGTTCCCCAGGGCCCACCCCCAAAGAGCCTGATTTAACCAGGCTGGGAGGAACCTGGGCTTTGTTTTGTTTTGTTTAAACTCCACAGGGGTTTCTAATGTACAGTCAGGGTTGAGAAACGGAACTAGAGGATAATGAGAGGAAGCCTCAGTCCTGGCTGGGGTCTGGAGCCTCAGACAGGTGTTACGGGCATTTGCAGGCCTGGGGCCGGGCCAGGACCGAAGGTGTTTTTAGCTGGCCAAACTGAGCTGTGCAGGAAGCTGGTCTGTCTGCCCACCTTTCCTGCAGAGACCCTAGTCGGCTCTCTTCCGCTGTCCGGCCCCTGGGCTTCCCTTCTGGCCCTTGTCCTGGACTCGCCTTACCAACCACATTTATCACGGTGATTTTACCCGTTTAAATTGTTAGCTCTCCAGTTTCCAAAATGAAATTCTGTTAGCATCACCTTAAATGTGTTGTTACTATGTGTTCTCTTCTTATCTGAGGTTTTTATATTGCAAGCCATAGACACAGACAGTGGCCAGTATAAATCCAAAAGGGAATTGAATGGAAAGGTACGGGGCGAGCCCGTACAGTGTTGTCTGGAAGCTGAGAAGCCAGCTGGGAGAGACAGGAGTCAGCCAGTGCGGGCTCTCGCAGGCAGGAAGTGCTCAGTGGGGCCCGGGCCCTGCCCCTGGGGTAAATGAGTCCGTGACCCAGCCTCTCTCGAGCAAGAGTCTGTGGTAGATGTGTATGATTGTTCCCAACCGTCCACTCCAGCCCCACTGAGAGGATTATACATCCACCCTCCTGGGTGCCAGCTGGTTTCTGGAATGTGAGTGGACAGCACCTGTGCCAGATCTGAGCAGAAGCTTTAAGTGAACCTGAGTGGTTCAGGCTAGCCTCTGGCTCTCTCTGCCAGGAGAACAGTACTTCCCAGAGAGGGGCCGTACCTAGCTGGGAGCTGAGCCGAGTCAAAACCAACCCTCAGGCCCGTGAACACAAAAAGAAGTTACTGGTGTAAGCCACTGAGAGTTGGGGGCTGTTTGTTACCACAGCAAAAGCTGCCTGATACAGAGAAATTGTGCAAGCTTGAGTCTTCTGCCCTCCCCTTCGCTGAACCTTGGGGTGGAGAGCGGGAGCCTGGGCCCCCTCAGCTTCATGGTGGGGGCCAGAGCATGTGTCCCCTGCCCCAAGCTACACACAAAAATAGAGAGGTTGTTACAAACAAGAAGCCAAGGTGCTGCTGGGCTGGGGGACCAAGAAGCCCACAAACAGTCACCGCACCTACAATTCTAGTAGACGAAGCCCCAGGCAGTGGGTCCTAGCCTTCCCGCCACCAGGCCCCTTTCATTATCTTCCTCTCCCATGAGCTCCACGTTTAAGGATTTTACCAAAAAACAAAAGTAACTGCGTGTATTATTGATTACTACCAATACTGTATTCGTCTAGGGGGTAACTGCTCATAGGACTTCCTATCCACCGCAGGGGCCAGTGGAGCTGAAAAGCAAGAGAATTCTACCTTTCAGGTCACCTGTGCAGCCTTTTTGAACTATCAAAAATAGCTTTGGGAGAGCATGTTACAACTTCCCAGGCCTCTATATAGCTGGGCCCCCGGGGATGGGAACTGACAGCTTAACGTGCTCCCTGTTCCTGAGAGCTCGCCATCCCAGCCGCCACACTGGAAGCCAAAACTGTCCTGAGAACCAAAGGAATTAGCCCAGCCGGGGCACTGCAGGCAGCGTGGCAGGCGGTTCAGCAGATACCAGGGCCTTTGTGGGGGAAGCCCTGTGCATAAGGCTGTCTGCCCACTGATCAGCCCTGACTCTGAATAAACTGAATTCCTTGTGAGAGCAGAGGCGGGTGATGTGACGCCCACCCGCTAGGATGCTTGCGGTTGGACAGAGCTTGGACCAAGTCACCTGAACTCTCTGTGCCTCACTTTCCTCATCTGTCAAATGGGGGTGATGAAAATGGTCCCCAGGTCACACTGTTGCTGTGAGAATTCAATGAATAGGTACCTGCCGGGCACTGGGCTGGTTCGCACTTCACCTCACCCATCACGTCACTAGTCCTCTCAGCTGTTTTAGGAAGAACATAAGAGAAGTAGGCTGGGGAGTTTGTTGCAAGGATGATATGAGCTAAGGCATGGAAGTCTCTAAGCTCATTTAAATGGCCGCAAGCGCACTCACGTGTGTGTGTGTGTGTGTGTGTGTGTGTGTGTGTGTCCATGCCTGAGCATTCACCCTCCCTGCCCCACGGTGATCCCACCTCCCCAGGATTCAGAGTTTAAACTTTTGTTTCTTTGCTGCTGACTCCCACATCATGCATAATCTTCAGTTTAGGTCTCTCTCCTCAGCTCCAGACTTGTATTTCCAGATGCCTCTTGACAACTCCTCTGACTCAATCTGTTTAAACCAAGTTCCTAATTTCCTCCCAAATCTGTCTTCCTCCATCCTTCCAGTTGCTCAGGCTACCCCCTGGATCCTCCCCAACTGCTCTCTTTCTCTCACACTGCACATCTAATCTGTCAGCAAATCCGGTTAGCTCTCCCCCTGGAAAAACAAAATATTTCCAGAATTTGACTTGTTCTCACCTCCTCCACTGCTACCATCCTGGTCTGACCCACTATCCTCTCTCGCCCGGACTTCTGCAGGAACCTCCTCACTGGCCTTCCTGCTTCAGCCCTTGCCCCCCATGGTCCAGTTTCAACAAAGCAACCAGAGAGGTGCTGTTAGATCACAAATCAGATGATGTCAAAGACTTCCAGTGGTTCTATATACTCCTCGCAGCAAAGAAAGGAGTCCTTACACTGTCCCACCAGCCTGGACACCTACCTCTCTGATCTCCTCTCCTCCCAATCTCCCTAGATTTTTGTCTTTTTTGAAAAAAATGAGTGAAATTTTAATTTTAATGGAGGTCAATATCTGATAGCAGCAGCCAAATCACACCGCCACCTGGTGGCAGCATACTAAAGTCACAGGTTTGTTTTATTTTGTTTGAGATGAACAAAACACTGCAAGCTCAATTTTTGGACATGACCAGAGATATCAAAGCCATTCCCCCCATTCCTCTTCTCCCCACCCCTTTACTAAAACCCAACTTCTATAGTTGATGCTCCCAATTTCCCAGCTTTTTGCCTGAGCCACACCTACTCAGCAGATAAGCAACCAGCTCCTTCTCCCTGTCTCTTGCCCTTCACCAGGCCTGGAGAGCCTCAGGCCCGTTTTCTCTCCATCTCTGCATTTGTGCTAACACATCCCCAAGCCCTTAGCCCAACCTGAAAAGGGAATGTGAGAATATGGAGAGAACCTAGTCCAAGTGTAAGGGTTAAGAGTGCAGATGGTACACTTGGACTGATGTGGGTTCAAATCCCTGCTGACCACTTACTGGATGTGGGTCTCTGGACCTAAGGCTTCTCTGAGCCTCAGATTCCCCATCTGAAAAATGGGATGGAGTCTGGATTCAACAAGAGACTTCCTGTTCTTTCTACTATATGTCTTTCTACTTCTCTTTCTACAAGAGCTGGAGCGGGTGGAGACCAAGCAACGATGGGGAGGAGTGGGATGGAAGGGGAGCACTTCCGCCTCTTGGGGCGCCTATCCAGAAATGGCTAAGGCCCAGCCTTGCCTGGAGCTCTTTCACAGTCTCCCTCCCAGGCTCTCCCCATCCTAGTCTACCCAGTCTTCTCTAACAGATTTCTTCAGAGCCTGGCCCTAGCACCTCGCACCCTCTTATAATCAATCCACTTAGCACTCAAGGGGCAATGAATGAGCAAAGGTCCATCAGCCCCTCCTTGGGGCCCAGAGAGGGCAACGCTTAACCCTCTAAAATGGCTCACAAAAGGTAGTATTGCAGGCACTTAAGAAGTGGAGAAGTTTTGGAGCTGGGCTTCCCCAACCGTGGCAACTACCAGAGCCCTGTCCTGATGCACAGGAAACCAGCCTTCTGGCTCGATGCTGAAGCTGCCTGGATCTTGTTGTGTGGCCTTGGTTAAGGCTTAGCTCTGTGGAGCCTCATATTCCCCATCTGTAAAACGGAGCTCCCCAATCTACTTCAGCCCCAGCAACATGGCTGCTGGGACTGCTGAAGAGGTGGGCAGGGTCGGGGCATCCTCTCCCTTCCCCTGACTCCTTGGGGAACCCCAGGACCCTGCTCAGAGGAGGAGGAGGAGGCACCGCTTCCCCTGGGGAAGTAGGTCCCAGGGGACTCTGTGATCCTCTCCCACCCTCGCTGTGGGCAGCCAGCGCTAAGTGCTGTATTAATTGTTACCAACTCTCCCTTGGGAAGCAAATTCAAAATGAGGTCACCATGGTAACCCAGACGGTTGCAATGTGACCAAATTTTTAACGTGCTCAACGTGTTCCAGGCACCTTACCTCTCAGTGGAAAAGAAAAGACTGGGGCCTCAGTCCCACACTTCAGTGGCCTGGGGAGCCCTGGAGCTCTCCTGCACCAAGAAAGGGTGAGGAGGGGGCAGGGCAGAGGAGAGGCCAGAGCAGAGCTGGGAATGACATCCTGGGTCCCGAAAGAGGTCTGACCGGAGAGCCAGAGGCCCTGGGTTTAGTCTCGGCTCTGGCACCATCTTGTCTGCAGCCCCAGGCTGGTGCCTTGTCTTCTCTGGGCCTCCAGTAACGCTTCACCCAGCAGTATCTCTTCAAAGATCAAATAAATGAGCCAGTGGGTTGTTAACCTCACATATGGGGTGGAGGGTGATGGAGAAGGCCAGGGAGTTTTTTGCTAATCAGGCCTCCAAGGCAGAGAGACCACCTGGATTCAAATGCCACCTCTGCTGCCAGCAGCTGTGTGACCTTGGGCCCGGGACTTCACCCCTCTGAGCTTTGGCTTCCTTACCTATAAGAGAGGGGCTAACAGTAGTCCCTTCCCTTTGGGGCGGTTGTAAAGTTTAAGATAACCCATGGAAAGTTCTTAGCATGGCGCCTGCACACAGTAGGTGCTAACGTCATCCTTGCTGCTGTGCCCGATGTGCCAGGCCCTGAGTTCAGCAAGTTACACATGATCTAGCAGTGAATCCTCACCACGTTCCTCCCATGAGATGCTTGTTATTATTAAGCCCATTTTACAGATGTGGAAACTAAGGTTAGCAAGGTGAGACAACTCACTGAGGTGCACAAACACCCATGGAGTGGGGCCTGGATTCTGACCCAGGTCTGTCTTGAGTCTGAACTCAAACCCCTAATCACTCCCTACACAGCCTGAGGATGAAATGAGACGTGTGTTGAGTACCCAACAGTTGGTGCTTATTAAATAGTGTGTGGCATACAGTTGGTGCTCATTGAATAGTGGGCAGTCACAGGCACATCCAGGTTTCGTGTCATAGCCACTGTATTGCTCCAACCGCTGTCTTCTGGAGCTTGGGTACCGGATCTGGTGGGCTCAGAACTTCCATGGCTCAGGCAGTGATGGGAGAATGGGCAGGCCCCTCTTTAGGCCACTGCATCACAATGGCCCTGCCTGTCCCTGGGGCCCTGGCTGCCCTCACACTGTGGGGACACAGACGGCCAGAAGCTGCCTCTGACCTCATCCCACCCTAGCTACTCTCTGGCCTTCACCGCCCCCACCTAACCCCTTCCTGCTGGGTCAGCCCCCCACCCCACCCTCCCCTCCCGGCCACCCCCAGGCAAAGCTGGCTTTCCCAGGACAGAATGGGGTCAGGCCTGCTGAGTGATAGATGAATTTAAAAACCAGCCATTCCTACCACCAGCCCATTTGCCCTCCACTGTCCCAGGCCCACAAAGGGGCCAGAGTCAGCCTTATCCGTTAGGGGAGAGAAGTCAGAGGGGAGGAAACCATCCTCCCAGCCAGCTCAGGGCACTCCAGGAGCCCAGAGCAGCTCAAAGCTGAAAACTTGGGATATGGATACCCGGTTTTAGCCCTTCTCCCCGATGGTGGTATGACCTTGAGCAAATCATTGCTATTCTCTAAGCCTCAGCTTCTCCATCCACAAAATGGAGTGGATAATCCCCACTGCCTGCCTCCTGAGGTTGCTGTAGGGCCTGAGCCAGTAGCAGATGTGTTCTCCCTTTGTAAATCCCCGTGACCACATAAGACATGATTCTGGTTATTGATAATCTTGGCTGCTATCTGGGTTGGGTCCCCCCAGAAGCAGACCCTGAGACAAGGATGAGAGAGGTGCCCTTGGAACTTCTTGGGCAGTATTGCCCTGGTGGGGAAGTGGGGAAGTGAGGCAGGGAAGGAAGAATCCAATTCAGGGATTCTGCAGGCTACAGAGAACAGGCTACAGAGGATCGGCTAGAGACTTCTGCGAGATAGGGTAGCATAGGCCTCAGATTTGTCCTACTCAAGAGGTGAGAAGCTGGGCTATTATCCACCAGCTCTCATCACCTTTGGTTGAGGACTGCTCCCTAAGACACTTTGCTGCTTCCCAGCGCTCCCAGATGCCCTGTGAGGGGGCCAAGCATGCCCTCTGGGCAGAGAAGGCCTTCAGACAGGTTGCAGGTACTTACATAGGAGGCCGTCATGTGCACAGGAATGGTGATGCTGAGGGGATGCAGACAGGGTTCCACATGCATAATCTCATTTATTGTTATCCTCACATCAGCCTTATGAGGGAGGTACTATTCTTAGCCCCATTTTGCAGATGAGGAATGTGAGGCTCAGAGAGGTAACGTTCACTTGCCCAAGGCCACACAGCTCAGAAGGGGTGAGGCGAAGATTAGAATTGGCTGCAGGGTCTTTGGTCTTTCCACTGCCTCCCAAGTTGGCAGGACTCACTTGCATGTGGGTTGCAGCCAGTAGCGTGCTGATAAATGTTTAGCCACGGGAGAAAAAAAGCCCTGGCTTATAGTGTTTACTGGTTGCCATGGTATAAATACTCCCACCATGGCCAATTTCAAGCTACCAAAGCTATGTCTGTCACTGAACACAGAGCTGGGAAAAGATGCTAACAATTGGCTCTCATGAGCTGGTATGAGCTGGCTCCAGCATACTACTTTTGGAACATTTTTGGTCTCATCTCCTACCAGTGTAGCTCTCAGTACTGAGCAGACTGAATTTCTCTCTAGGGTGAAAACACATCACACCTGTTCTAGCTCCCACCCCTTTGCCCCTACTATTCCTTCCCTCTGGGATGCCCTTTTCTTCTTCTCCACGTTTCCAAATCTTATTTACCTTTTAAGAGCCTGCTCTGGTCCCACTTCCTCTAGGTTGTATTAGTCAGGATAAGTACCACTAGCTGCTATAACAAACAACCCCATAATCTCAGTAATTTAACACAATCTAAATTGATTGACCCTTCGTCCTGTAGTCCAGGGGAGGTTCTTTTCACCCTGGAACCCAGATTCCTTCCATTTTTTTCCTTCCATTTTTAAATACTACCATCATCAACACTTCACATCCAAATTCACCACAGAATGAGCAGAGATCAGAAAGGATCCCACAAGAGTTATATGGCCAGCCCTGGAACTGACGCCCATCACTTCTACCTATTTTGTTGGCCAGAACTGCCCCTCCTGACTGCAAGGGGGTCAAGAAATATGGCTTAACTGGAAATGTGATTTTCTTACAAGGAGAAAATGAAACCACGAAAATGAAACAAAGCCAGCTTCTGCTTCTACTTCCCCAACTTCCACAGTCCAACCAACTTCTTTCTCTTCCAGATTTTTCCAGAACATACTGTCCAGAAACTGTTTTCTTTGGTCTTTGACTCAGACAGCCAGGCATGGTTACTGGGTTGGTCTCCTCTGCCTCCGTAGACTCACAGAGGCTGAGCTATGGAAAGTCCCAAAAGCAGGGTTCCCAATTCTTGTTTCAGGTGTGAATCACCTGTGGATTCAGGGTTCCTGATAATGCAGGTCTGGGAAAGAGCCCAGCAATCAGTATTTTTAACCAGATCGTTAGGTAGTTGAGATGTGCAGCAAACACTGGAACCAGTGATCTAGTCCAAAGGTCCCATTTCATGGATGTGGACACTGAGGCCCAGAGAGGGGGAGGAGTTTGCCCTAAGCCATGGAGTAAGTTAAAGCTGGATCTGAAACTCAAACCCAGGGCTCTTGACTTTTAACCCTGGGCTCTGTTTATACGCCATGGTGTGTCTCCCCAAGGAGACCTGACCGTAAACTCTAACACAAGACACTGGTCGATGCTGAGTCGGTCATGAGTTATCAAGATGACTTTTGAGTTGAATGTGAGCTCTAGAGGTAAGCAGACCTGGGTTCAAATTCTACCTCTTCCACCTGCTTGTTTTGGGATCTTGGACAAGTCTCTCTACCCCTCTGAGCCTTGGTTTCCTCAGCTGGAAAAGGGGGATGATAAAAGCACCTATTCCATAGGTTAGGAGGAGAAAATGTATGAAAAGTGCTCAGCACAGCATCTGGTAAATTCTCAATAAATACTTACTGTTGGCTCTGGTTATCTGCCGAGGTGAGCTGTTGCTCTCAAGGAGCACGAGGAGCATCTGGAAACAACCTCTAGGATGAGGCTAATCCAGAAGAGAGCCTCCTCCTCCTCTGGGTAAAGTTTCAGTCACTGTGCAGATCTTTCATGAAAATCAGCTCTCAAAATGTACATGCAGAGCCCTTGGAAACTCAAGCAGCACAGCTTGATCTTGGTTTTTATCCAATTGGGCGCATAGCTAATTGCTTCAAAAATATACCCAAGCTGCGTGTGTGCCTGTGCAAGCCTGGGCCTTGCTTCCGAGCACAGAGGCTGTATGGGTCCCAGCCCACAGGAGGGCCATGTCAGTCAGGGCAGGCCAGGCTCTGCTGCAGTAACAAATACGCCCACAGCTTAGAACTACAAAGCTTGCTTTCAGGCACTCTGTGTGTTCATGATGGCTCGGCTGAGACTCAGCTCCCGGTAGGCAGTCAGGCACGGGGACTGAAGGAGCAGCCGCCAACTCAACTGTTGCTCTTCCCTGTGGCCAAGAGAAAGAGGGCTCTTCGGGGTTTTCCTCAGGCAGTAAAGTGTTCTGCCCTGGAAGGCAGTCACATTACTGCTTGAGTCCAGATGCAGACACCCCCTCACTGAGGCAAGTCCCTGAGCCCATCCCCTTCCCAGTCTGCGTAAAGGGGATGACAACAGTACCTACCTCATTGGTGTGAGGGGCTACCTGACATGACACTGTGGAATTCTTAGAACAGGATGGAGAAAGAACTTGATAAATGATGGGTTTTAATAGCCAAACAGTGGAAACAACCCACATGTTCATCAACAGATGAATGGATAAGCAAACGTGGTCTATCCACACAATGGAATGCTATTCAGCCATAAACAGGAATGAAGTACTGATGCGTGTTACAACATGGATGAACCTTAAAAACACTTAGGCTAAGTGAAAAAGACAGTCGTGAAAGTCTTACAGTATACGATTCTATTTATGTGAAGTATCCAGAATAGGCAAATTCATAGAGACAGAAAGTAGACTAGTGGTTGCCAGGGGCTGCGGGTAGGAAGGAATTAGGAGCTAAGGGATACAAGGTTTCATTTTGGGCTGATGGAAGTGTTCTGGAATCAGATAGTGGGGATGGTTGTTCGACATTGTGACTGTACTACAACCCACTTGAAAATGGTGAAGTTTATGTCATGTGAATTATATCTCAAGAATATAAAAAATTAAAATAAATAACTAATGATAATAATTAATAAGGGAAGGATAAGAAATACTCCCCTCCCCCTACAGAGTTGTTGCGCCCACCCCAAACTGTGAGCCTTGCCTTTAAGTTGTCATTTCTGTGGACTGGCTTGTCTCCCCTGGCCCAAGAGCCCTTCAAAGCCGTGGTGGAGCCTGGCTACTTCTGTTCTTCTTTGTGGTCCCTGATCCCGGCAGGCAGGGTCAGGTGTGTAAACTGTGCACTCTCACTCACAAAGCTGTGCCCACGCCCTGTGTGTGTGTGCGCTCCTCTGTGTGTGTGCGCGCTGCTGTGTGTGTGTGTGTGCGCGCACGGGCACGCAGCATGGTCGTGGAGCCTGCAGGGAGCTGGTCATACACTGGCACCCGTGGCAGGCGCTGCCTCCCCTCTCTGGTCTCCTCGGGCGCTTCTCCTGCTGCCCCCAGGATCCTGGGGGATGCCTGCCTGGGAGGGAAGAGCCATCAGCGATCCAGCCCCTTCCATTCGGTGGTAGGGAAGACGGGCCCAGGGAAGGAGGGCTTGTCCAGTGTCACACAGTGAGGTGAGCAGAGCTGGACAAAGCCCACAGGTGCCCCACAGCCAGCCCAGTGCCCCTCCTGCGGTGGTGGCGTGTCAGAGGGTAGGCAGCGGGGCTGGGCGAGTGCTAAGAGATTCCTGGGCCTTCTCAGAGCTCCTCCCGCCAGACAGGTGACCAGCGGTGCGTGAGGATATGGAGGGGACAGAGGGCTGCTGGGGTCAGGGAAAGCTGAAGTCAGGCGGGGAAGGTCCCAGCCGCTCAGTACTTCCTGTTTTTATCATTGCTCTAGTCGTGGGAGACAGTTGTCACCACAAAACCACAGCAGCAAACCCTCTGGCTTCCCTTCGCATGTGCCCCTCCCTCCCAACAGTCTCTCTCTGGGATTCTGTCCCTCTCTGTCCCCCTCCAGGACCACAGAAGTGGGCCCCCCATGGCAGGGATAAGGCTGGACGAACCAGCCCACTGGGAGCCATTGCTGCAGTCACGCCCACAGGCTCACTGAGGTTGGACCCATCTCCTCTTCCAAGGGCCCTATATTCATGCATTTATTGAGCACCTTTTGTGTGCCAGCTCCTCTACCACATGCTGAGGTTAAAGGGCATCCACACCGGCCTGTCCAAGACTCACCTGAGACAGGCTTAGCCAGGCTGAGGCTGGGGGTACAGCGCGGGGCCCAGCCCATACCCAGAGCCAGGGGCCCCAGCTCCACCCCGCCCAACTACGAGAGGTCACTCTTGCTGTCTTATGTTCAGGACTCCATGGGACAGTCTTTCACAAGGAGGGGACACATTCATGAGATGGGCTAAGTGGGCGCACAGGATACGGACTCACCAAGGGAGAAAGTGATTCCATTTCTGATGAGAAAGGAGAGTCTCGGGTGGGTCCTCTCTGTGTTTAAAACCTTTCTGACCTCCGTTGACCTCCCTTCGAACACAGAGACTGGCCCTCAAATCCAGAACCCTGGGGGCACCAGGGTCCACCTAGAATTTAAGAACACTGCTTGATTAACATCGTACTCATGCCATTGCTTAGCTTCTGTTTATGGCAATCATGCAGTTTTCCATTTACATAGTTTCCTTTGAAAATAAACTATTTAAGTGAAGATGAGTTGATTTTTCAAAAAGCACCAGATAGCTATCAGTACAGGCAAAAATGAAAGTGGTTTTGAATGTTTGCATGGTTTGAGAAACATAGTCCAAGGTTTCAGGATCAGGGAGGTGGGGTGATTTAATCCCGGTGTCCTCCTGCTGGAAGGACCCTGGACTGAACGTGTCATAACTGACTCCCAGTGGCCTGAGGCCTTGTCTTCAGAGCATCTGGGTGTCAGGCTCCCTGTCTCCAGAGCAGCTCTGGGGAGGGTGCTGGTGGCCCTGAAGGCGAGCTCCTGGGTGATGGCCACCCTCCCTCAGGTGCTGCATCCTCCCTCCTCGGGTGTGAGCTCAGCCAGCCTGACCCCGGGCTGCCAGGGCACCTATGGCTCAGGACCCGGAACCACCGTCCTCCTCTCTTCCCACCCCTCCCCCATAGCTCTTCCTACAACGCCCTCAGATGATAAACGAAGGGTCTGACTACCTGGCCCTCCCTCTCCCTCCCTATCTTTTCAGGTGAATTTGAGGTTCCCAGCACAGAGCCTCTTCCGGCACCCGGCCCTCTGGACTGTGGTCCTCCTGCCCTGTGCCTCTTCTTCCAGGTTCACCCCCTCCATGACTCCTGGGTGTAGCTCTCTGCTGCTGAGGGAAGCTGCCCTCAAATGGTTTTCTGTCACCTTCCTTTAAAACACCACCACCTATATCTGTGGGAATCCTGTAGGGCAGAGTCAGGACTAAGGTGAGGCTGGTGAGGTACCTAGGGCACAGCATTTATGGAGGCATGCATTCTCAGTGGTCACCCTGGAAGTGAGTGCTTCCTTAACCTATGCACCCCAGATACCTCACTCGCCCTATGCTAGTGCTACAGAACATGAGGGAAAGAACGCCTGCTGGTTAGAAGGATTTCCTGGGGGTCACTGGGGTTCTGAGTCCTTCTCACAGCAGTTGCCCCCCTTGGGATCATACCATATCTCAGGGAGGCTGGTTGGCAAGGCAGCTGCCTAAACACAATTGTGTGTGGTGTGCACTTCACAAGGGTGTGAAGTCAAGAGGTAAGTGTGGCTGAAATCCAGCCTGTCCCCACTCTGTGTGTCCCCCTGTGTGTCGCGGGGCCTGCATCAGCCTGCGGGAGGCGGCAACTTTCTGTATTTTGTCCACTGGTGAGGGTGCCTTTCAGTACTTCCTACGAGGATATCAGATGCGCTCGCAGTGGCCTTGCAGGCAGCCGGAGAGAAGGGGGTTAGAGAGGGGCGGGTACTTGCCCTAGGACACAGAACAGCAGGGCTAGGACTCAAGTTTCTTGATTCTTTACTTAATTTTCTTCCCTTTACTTTTTATCACTCTAGTAAAATGCATTAGAGAGCTATTTCCCACAGGCAGAGGTAAACCTAGAATATGGGGTCCCTGTTATGCCGTTTCTTGTCTGCCCCTCCCCCACCAGCGGTAATTCCCTCCTTGATGTCTTTTCAGCAGCTTGGATTCGCCTCTCATCCCGCGTCTGTCTGCCCCACTGGCCTGTGAATTCCTGGAGCGCAGAGAACGGATCTCTCTCGTAGCCCAGTCTCGGCACAGTGCGCCGAGCATGGTAACCCACGTATCCTGGGACCCCAGGAGGCCCCGTCTTAGCTCCAGGAGAGCAGAGCACTTCAGAAGACACAGACCATTAACCAAAAGTCATTTAAAAATAACTCCAACTGTGATTTGAGTCTAATACTCTTCAAAGCTGCTTCCCTCCACGTCCCTGTCCCTTGCCTCTCACTTTCCCCTTGAGGCTCTCTCCACCCATTTTCTTGGTCCTGTGGCACAAAACCTAGAAACCAATTTGTCCCAAACCCAGACTCTCTTTATAGAGAGAAGGTAGGTGTTGTAAATCAGCTGGTCGTCTTCCCAAACCGTCCTCTTCTTCCTCCACGGCAGGTGGCCATGCTGCTGGACAACATTTCCCAGCCTCCCTTGCAGCAGTGGCCATTAGAACGTGAATGGCAGTAATGGAGGCCACGTTCAGGCCTTGGCCTTGGGTGCCCTCTCTTTCCTCCCTGCTGGCTGAGACCAGACGTGGTGACAATAAAGCCTGACAAGATGGAAGAGCCATGCCGTGGAAGGAACCTGGGTCTCTGCATGCTTGTGTGCCTTCCAGGCCTGGAACATTCACCGAAGAGGTTTGTGAGAGAGAAATACACTTCTGTGCTCTTTAAGCTGCTTTGTTTGGGGGTTTCTTTGCCTCAGGAAAGAGGAGTTGAGCCTTATCCCTCAACAACAGAGAAGGAAGGGGGAGAAATGGCTGAATATCAAAACCAGAATTCTCTTTAGGAGAAGCAGAAGCAGAGTCTGGACTACTCCCACCCGACAAGCTGTGTCCCATCCGATGGGTGAGGAGTGGCTGAGTGGCCAGGGGGTGGTGGCAGCTGCAGGCTGTTTCTTGTGTAACTAAAGAGGGAGGGGAGAGAGTGGGGGCACGCGGCACCGGGTTGCAGGACAGACGGCGACTCAAATGTGAAAGAAGTAAGCTTCATTGTATCAGCATTGTTCTTGCAAAGGACCCAGGCCTCTGCTGCCCTTCCCTGGGAGGAAGGCAAAGGCAGCCCCCCTCAATTCACAAGGGTCTCCCCAGAAGAAAGTGGCGGGCTTGCCCGAGGTCACCTTGGCCATTAGAGGCAGAAGGGGCCAAGGAAACCCCAAGAGAGGATTTGGAGCCAAAAAGGATTTGAACCTGGCAGCAGATGGGGAAACCAGCAAGGGAACCTTCCCGAGGTGGAAAGACCAACTCAAGAAGCTGCCGCCAAAGACAATGGATGGAAATGACCTAAGGAATTCCAGGAAGGAGAGAAACCTGTGGTCCAGGCATCTGGGGAGCTCTTACTGCGGCCTTCAGGGAAGCTGCCATTCACACCAACAATGCTGGGACTGGCAGGAGGCAGAAAGGCTGAAGCACTGAGGTCTGAAAAGGAAATGCCGGAACCACAAGGTTCTGATGTGAGTTGTCTGAGCCAAAATGGGCAAGGGGAGGGCCTGGAGCCCAGATGGCCAGGGAGTGGAAAGACTGATGTGGGCCCCAGCCTTCCCAAGTCACATCCATTCATTCAACATTTCCCAAACGTTTACTGAACACCTGCAATGTACTCGGCACCTCTGTACCCGGGGGATAGAGCTGCGAACCAAACAGACAAAAGCTCCATCTTCCAGGAGTCCACATTCTAGTGGGAAGAGCAGACCATAAGAGACAACCATAAGAAATAAGTCAATCATGTAGCATCAAGACGCAATGAGAGCTATTTAAAACAACAAGACCAGGAATGATGGAGGCAAGCCCGACTACGTAGTTTGCAGTGCAAAATGCAAACGTAGGCTGCTGTTCAAAAAGAAGAGAAAAGGTACGGTACACAGGAAACTTCCTTCGTCAGTCTCTCTCTCTCATCACTGTGTTTCTATTTGCTATTTAATGTCTCTCTGAGTAAAGAAAAATTAAAAATTTAAATTATTAGCATGAGTTTTACTGTCCATCTTTATATTGTGCAATGTCAGTTTTAAATGCAAATATCAGAGCATTTCACTCGTATGTGGAATCATGGAAATCACACAATTTGTATTTCATGGCTCATCCCCAAGGGTGCCCCAAGCCCGCCAGACGAGGCCAGCAGGAAGACTGGAAGGAGGAAGTAACCATTGACCCAGCCACAGAGTGAGGGAGCGCTGCTGGCCACAGGAATACCCTCAGGGTGAAGATTCTCACAGACACTGAGGGGCCCTGCCCCACCACCGAGGACACACCCTCTCTCCGGAGCCTGACAGCTGCCCAGTTCCCCCTCCCAAATCCTCCCTCCTGCCAGATGCTGGCCTGAGGCAGACATCCCAGATGGGGGTGGGGTGTGGGGAAATCAACCCAGGCATCTCCTTCCCACGGGTCCACGGCTCCAACCCCTGGCAGATGGGAGATGTCCTGGGGTCTTTAAATTTCCATCCCAGGATGTGCTTAGTACCTGGATTGGGGTCTTGCCCCCACTGAGATGTGGCCTCTGGCCAGTCACCCACAAGGTGTGCAGTGGTGCTGCCAGCCCAGGTTGGGGATGGCTGATGCCATGCCCTGTCCCAAGGCTCTGTGGGGCACAGGGTCCTGCCAGGCACCAAAGACAGCTGCAGGGAGCAGAGGGGAGCCTGAGGTACTAACACACGGGGGAGCAGGCAGTGAGAGCTGGGACACATGTGAGCGGAGGCCAAGGCTCTGGTGCTCCCTTGTCCCATCAGACTTCTCTTACCAAACACAAATTCAAAGATAAAATTATTAAGAATTTCAAGACAGCAGTGGTGGAGCATAAAATGCCAAGTGTGGAGCCCTTCTGAGCACCCGGCCTGGTGTGCCCCCAGAAGCCAGCCCTGGAGGGAGGAAAGGTTATCATTTTAAATGAATGTTCAGAGAAAGTTTTGTTCAGAAGGTGATATTTGAGCAAAGACTTGAAGAATGAAAGGGAATGAGGCTCTCAGATTTCAGAGGGAAGAATGTTTACGGCAGAGGGAACAGCAAGTGCAAAGGTCCGGGGTTGGGTACGTGCCTGGTGTGACCAAGGGACAGCAAGCAGGCCCATAAGACTGGAGATGCAGGGACGAGGGGCCGGTTGTGCAAGGCCCTGGGGGACAGTTTAAGGACTTGGGCTTTTAGTCTGAGAGAAGGGGGGAGCCAAGGAAGGGTTTTCAGTAGAGGAGTGACACGATCAGACTTAGGTTTTCCAAGGACTCCTGCTGGGTTGCGAGTAGACTATAGGAGTCAGGAGGGCAAGCAGAGGGCTACTGTCATAATCCAGGAGATGCATGATGGTGACTCGGACCAGCCTGGAGGATGAGTAGTCAGATTCTGGATATTTAATAAGAACAATCTAATGAATATTTATTGGGCCCCCAGTATGCTGCCTATGGTCCAAGCAGGAAAGACAAGCTTCCTGCTATTATGGAGGTGACATTCTGGTGACGTACAGGCAGATGATAAGCAAAGAAAGGAAGAACAAGAAAAATATTGGACATGTTAGTGCTCTACATAGAATTAAAATCAGGTGACTGGAATACTTCCTCAGATGGGTGGCCAAGGAGGGCCTCTCTGACATGACATTTAGACCGAAATCTGAGAGACAAAAAGGAGCCACTGGGGCTTCCCTGGTGGCACAGTGGTTGAGAGTCTGCCTGTCAATGCAGGGGACACGGGTTCGAGCCCTGGTCTGGGAGGATCCCACATGCCGCAGAGCAACTAGGCCCGTGAGCCACAATTACTGAGCCTGCGCATCTGGAGCCTGTGCTCCGCAACAAGAGAGGCCGCGATAATGAGAGGCCCGCGCACCGTGATGAAGAGTGGCCCCCGCTTGCCGCAACTAGAGAAAGCCCTCGCACAGAAACGAAGACCCAACACAGCCATAAATAAATAAATAAATAAACCCAAAGTTTAAAAAAAAAAAAAAGTTGTGCCGTTTAAAAAAAAAAAAAAAAAAGGAGCCACTGTGAGATCAGGGGAGAATTATTCCAAGCAGTGGGCACAGCATGTGCAAAGGCCCTGTGTATTAGTCAGCTCAGGCTGCCATAACAAAATACTGTAGACTGGGTGGCTTCAAGAACAGAAGTTTATTTTTCTCACAGTTTGGGAGGCTGGGAAGTCCAAGATCAAGGTGCCCACCAATTCAGTTCCTGGTGAGAGCTCCATTCCTGGCTTACAGACCTTTTTTGCTACGCCCTCCATAGGCTTTCCCAAGTGTGTGCACACAAAGATAGAGAGAAATTCTTCTTTCCCATTTTACAAGGCTACCAATCCTATCAGATTAGGACTGCACACTCATGACCTCATTTAACTTTCATTTCCTCCTGAAAGTCCTATCTCCAAATACAATCACATTGGGGGTTAGGGCTTCAACATGTGAATTTGAGGGGGACACAATTCAGTCCATAGCACCCTGAGCTGGGAAACAAGCTCAGTCAATCCAAGGCAAGACAAAGAGAAGGCCAAGGGCAGGGGGAGAGTGCTTCAGGCTGAGGTGGGAGAGGCAGGCAGCCTTTGCAAGCCAGGCATTGGTATTCTCCTCTAAGTGCTGACCATTTCTGAGTACCTCCTATGTGTCAAGCATGGTGCTAACAGCCCTTTGGGCATGATCTCATTTAATCGTCACAGTGAATCCAGGAGGTAGATATTATCTCTGCCCATTTTACAGGTAAGGAGACTGAAGCTGGAGCAGCAGTGTTCAGAGAATGGAGACGCCTTCCACTTACCTGTCGGTGCTCAGGCCCCCAGGAGGTGAGGACAGAAGGGCCCTTAGCTGAGCCAGGAAGATGGGTCCTCCAGACACGGTGGCCTCAGTAACGGACACTGGATTTAATACAACCGAGGCCTACTGAGCCCTTGGTCCTGATGAGGGTCACTATGAGGCCTCAGTGTAAATCAGGCACAGTCCCAGCATGTGAGGACAGGGCTTTTCAAGCTCAGGTTCTCAAGTCTCTAAATCCAGATTTCCTGGGGCACAGATTCTTGGGCCTCACCTGTGGATACAGAAACTCTGAAAGTGTTGCCTAGGAATTTGCGTTTTTAACAAGCACCCCAGGGGAACCACAGCTGTAGGGGGAGGGGGCAAGGCCTGTGGGCAAGCAGCCGGTAAAGGGGCCCCCAGGGAGACACGCATCCACCACATCCGCTGGCCTGGGAAGTATGGCTCAATGGCTTGGGCTGGGCACAGAAAGGGGAGGGCTCTCCCAGGATGGAGCTGGGAGAGGAAAGGGGAGGGCATTGCAAGAGGAGGGAGCTGCCTGGGCACAGGCTGGCATGACTAAAGGAGAGAAGGGCAGGAGGTGAGAGGAGCTTGTACACAAGCTTTCTTGGATCCCACTGTGACCAAGGGACACTGGGACCGGGCTTGGCTTCGTTAGCCTGCAACAGCTGGGGGGACAGGACTATAGTAAATTGGCCCCTGTTGGCTTCAGAGGTAGCCCCCCACCTCACTTAGGCCCCCAAGAGCCACTGATGGATGGGTCAGCTGGGCCCACTACCCCAGCTTCTCTTCTTCCTTCTGAGGGAGGTCGCAGGCTTTTATCCCAGAGAACAAAGGGTCTGGAGGCTTGGGGGAGGGGGATGAGTAAGGACCTCTGTGTGGGGCATGACTGACCTTATAGCCCGTCCCCGGGTGGCCCTCAATGTGCTGGCCTGGCGCGGGCGGCCGGCAGGGGAGGCCACCTGTGATGGCTGCTCTTCTGCTCAGAGCAGTCATACTGGGAGGGGCGCTGGAGCTGGGTGGCTCACAAGAGCAGACTGTTAAATATTCAGGAAATTGGCAAGCTGGCTGTTAAACTTTTGGTAACTTAAAGTTGGCCACGGTGGACGTATTTACACCATGGACATTGGCAGAGCCGATTGATCAGCACTCCACCGACAAGGGAGCCACAGCCATGGGCACCTCAGGGCAGGGAGCCTGTCCCACACACAGCCTCTGCGCAAGCCCTGTGCTGGGCCCAGGAAACATCCAGGTACATCAGACGCGCTCAAGGAACCCTGATCTCCGGGAGCAAGCAGTCTAGCAGGGAGACAGAAAAGACAACCTGGGGATTTCTAGACCAGAGGGATACCACTAACAACAGTCTCTCCCATGTGTCATGAGGCTGGGAACTTTTCACATATCACCTCTACTCCTCACCATACATCCCACTGTACAGATGGGAAATATGAAGCCCAATAGTATGAAATCATCTGCCCAGGATCACACAGCTGGCAAGGTCAGGTCTAAAATCCTCATTGTTCTGACCCCTGAGCCTGTCAGTAGCCTTAACCGCTGCAACGTCCTGCCTCCACATTTCAAGTTGCACTTGGAGCACAGAGCAGGGAGCACCTAACCCTGCCTAGGGCAGGTGCAGGGGTGGCATGGGAAAAGGTTTCCCAGGAGTGGACATTTGGTCTGGGTCTTGAAGGATGAATAGGAGTTTGCCAGTTTTAGGGCAAAGTGGAGAAAGGCATGCCAGGTGGAAGGAAAAGGCATGGAGTTGTAAGTGGGCATAGGAAGTTTGAGGGAAGAGAGAACAGGGTGCTTTGATGAGAGTGTGTGATGGGGAAGGAAGGTTGGAATTTTAGTGAGAAGGGCCTTGAAAGCCAGGCAAAGAGATTGGGTCTTTATCCTGCAGGCTTTGAGAGCCACAGAAGTTGAAAGTTCTAGAACTATGGAAATATTATGGCGGGGTTGCTATGATGTCTCTTTTTACAAAATCCCCTGAAGCAGTGCTTCTCAAACCATCTGTGGAGAAGGACTGTTCTTTAAAATTTTCTAATCTGTCACAGACCAATACTTTTGTTAAATACAAGGAAAATGAATTACTAGAAAAATAAAATTTTAAAAATACAAGCCTATTTTTCTCATTATGAGATTCAAGACAAAATTACTCTATCAAATTGCTCTACAAGTTCTCAACCTTTAATTTCTGCACCCACTTTGATAGAGATGAGCTTGGCCAGGGATCTTTGTTACAGGCACAGGTTGAGGACAGCACAGGTTCTCCTAGTAAGAGTTAAGTACTCTCAAACAAATCCCACTCTGGAGATGAGGAATCTGCTGCTCAGAAAAGGCAAGTGGGTGGCCCAGGATCACACAGCTGGTGAGGGACGGGGCTGGGATTCAAACCTGGGGCTTTCTGCCTTGCTGCACTCAACCCACGTGGCAGGTGCAGCCCAGCCCCTCGGCAGAGCCTTGTCCCAGTCCCTTAGCCTTATCCCTCCCCTTAACATGAGGTCAAGAGCCCTGCAGATGGGGGAATGGAGTCAAGGTAAGAAGGGAACTTCCTTGCCCAGGGTCCACTGCAAGAGGGTGGCAGAGGCGGCCAGCCTCCAGGTCTCCTGACACCAGCCTGTGCTCAGTTTCGCCACTCTGCCTACCTTCGTGTCTGTGCAATGACCTCCAGGCCGGACAGTGCCAAGGAGGGCAGGGGTAGGAGAGGCACGAAGAGGCAGGGAACGCATCAGTTGCTGGCAATTACACGGTGCTTTGTTATTCTTAATTAGCTCAGCAGCTCCATAGCCAGAGACATCCCTAGGGATGCCCAGGCTGAGAAGGAGACAGCTGCTGGTCCCACCCAGCAAGGCGGTCTGGGCCAGTAGGGACCCCTCAGGAGCACCTCCCCCAGCCCCTTTAGGTGCTGCTGCTTCTCCAACTGCAGAGGGTCACCCACTTGCTGGGTGCACTCTAAGAACCAGAGGACAGAACTTAAGTCAAGCCCTTGGATGTGTATTGAGCACCTCCCTTGTGCCAGGCACTGGTCAGCTGCTCTCAAGTACCCTGGAGAGAAGGACGGTTTCCAGCCCCCGTGCTTGAGGCATGCTCAGCTGCTGGGGAAAGCAGTTTCACCAAAAACCATAAAAAATGAATGATAACCAGTGTTACCATTTACTGAGCACTTGTCACATGCCAGGCATGGGGCTAAGCATTTCCCATATATTATCTCACCGCAGCCTTGCAAAGCCCTCTAAAGCAGGTAATATCCTCATTGTCCAGAGGAGGAAACCGAGCCCCAGTTAGCTAAAGTTGCGTGTATATAGATGGAGGCTCTGATTTTAGAGCCCAGGTATATAGAACTCCAAGGTCAAACAGTTGTCTAGGAGTGTGTGTGTGTGTGTGTGTGTGTGTGTGTGTGTGTGTGCACGCGCACGCCTACTGGGGAGGGAAGACAGGTGTGTGGGTAGCTGTGACTTTAGGTGTTGGGGAGGAAGCCAACCAGATGTTCTGGGCAGAGGTGAGGAGGCGACCTGGACCTGGCTGGATGTTTCTGCACGAAGAAGGAGCATGGAAAAGGTCTGAGGAGGGAAGCGTTCCAAGGCGACTGGTTGGGGCTGCTGGGACGGTGGGACACAGCAGGCAGGAGAGGAGGCCCTGTGGGCTGGGTGAAAGGTCAGAGCCAAGTCTAATCAGAAATCCCGGGGCAGTAACCCAGGTTCCCTCAGATTCCCTGGGAAAGGGCTGTCTCCCACCTGGGTCTGAGGGGAGTGGGGGTGGGGGGAGCAATGAGGAGAGGTTGAACTACCCACAGCTCAGACTGGGCCAGGCTGGTTCCAATCCCAAGAGAGCTCCCATCCCTGGGAGCCAGTCGGGAATTATGGTAATAATAACCACTCCATCTTCACTGTTCATCCAGTGAGGAAAGTGATTTTAGTTTTATTAAAATATGTGACATAAATAGCACCTATTATATGCCAAGCATAATTCTAAAGATGTCCCAAATGTTAACTCTTTTAATCCTTACAGCCACCCATTTTTAAAGATAAGGAAACTGAGGACTGTGGAATTTAAATGACTTGCCTAAGGTTATAAAGTAGGGAAATGGGGGAGATGGGATCCCAGACTCCAGTGTCCATGGGTTTCACCACTATGCTTTGCTGGTGGGGGGAGTGGGGGCGGCGGAACACACACTCTGCTGTAAAAACTCCCATTTTACAGATGGAAAAACTGAGACCTAGTCAGGTGAAGAGACTAGCTCAGGAAGACAGATTATTTGAGGAAATCAGGGCTCCTGACCCCAGTCTAAGGCTTTGGTCTTGGTCCCACCACAAGCCCAAGTGATAGCTGGAGAGAAGCCGAGAGCCCTCCCAGCTCCCTGGCACTCACTATCTCACTGGGGTCCCATGAGGGCCCAGTGGGGGAGAAAACAGTAAGATCACAATTCTGATACCATTTTCCTAAAGACAAAAGCCAGTTACTCCCATAGGTAGCTTTTCCCTCACTTTTATTTTTTTTTTCCTTTCTGATTATTAAAGAACATATGATCACTGTAAAAATTTTTACAAAGTTAGATCAGATAAACAAAAAAGAAAACAAAAAAGAAAAGCCACCTTAAAACTCTTTCTTGAATACTGGTGTACTTTCAAGATTTCTTTGCTCCCTCTCTGTTTTCATAAGCATCCAAGCTAGGAGGCAAGAGACTTAGCTTCTGGTCCAGGCTTGCTGTGTGACCCTGGGCAAGTCTCTGCCCTTTTCTGGGCCTCAGGCTCCTCACTTGTGAAATGAGGGTTTGGACATGGTGACCTCAGAGGAGGCCCCTCGCAGCTCTGACCTTCTGTTTCTGCTTCTGTTTCTGGGACTGGCAGACGGGGCACAAGCAGGCTGCCCCTCTGTGGGGGATGCATGGCTGACAGCTCCCAGCAGGTCACCTCCGGGAGGATGCGATGGCCCTGGAAACAGCCTTCACTGCAGCACAGAGTGCCCAGGCTTGCCTGCTTACCGGGCCCATATGGTACCCCCTGCCAGCCGGACACCACCAGCTGCCCTTCACCAGCCAGCCCTGGGTGATTACTTTTCCTTCAGGCTCCAGAATGTTCTCTCTGCCCCAGGGCCTAGCTGGCTCAGGGCTGCGGGACTCTGCCCTGCGGACCTCCCTACACATCACCATAGCCCTTTGCAGGAGAAGTTAGCCTGATGTGGTGAGAAGCTCGAGAGAGGATGGAAGGGAGGGAAGAAGGGAGGAAGGAAAGAAACACTGACTGTATTCCAACTCCATTTGGACCCCTTGCTAGGCATTTGGGATTCAGAAATAAATCAGAAAAACTTATTGCCCTTGAAGGACACAAAGTCTGGTGGAAGCAAATAGAGTAGAAACGGGCAGCTGCAACACTGCTGAAAGCTCAGGCCTGTGGCATCCCACAAGGAGAAGCCTGACGGATGGTAGTCGGGAAAGCTTCCTGGAGGAGGCAAGTTTATAGGTGAGTTCTTCTTAAGGAGAAGACTCAGACTTTCCAACTCATGTTATTTATTACAGACAGCCCTATGGAATAGGTATTGTTGCCCCTTATACAGATGAGGCTCAGAAAGGTGAATTCACAACCACCAAAAGGAGGAAAGCTGAGTTCAGACTCCTGGCATTCTACTGTAGCCTAAGGCACTGGGTTTGAGTTCGATCCTGGCCTCTGACTTGCAGAGACCTGCAGTGAGTGCTTCTCTCCCAGGCCTTGGGCTCTTATCTGTAAAGTGGGTCTACTGCTGGCTGCAGTGTTGCTGAAGCAAAGGACAGAATGGCCGAAAAAGCACTTAGCTTATAGAGGAATGCCAGCCTCCCTGTCCCGCTGGTGACAGCACAGTCCTGTTTTTCCCCCAACATGGGAACAGGACTCCTGCCTTCTGAGCCAGAAGCAATCCCAGAGACGGAGGTTCACCTTACTGATGCAACATGCCCACCCCCCAGAAGCCAGGCTGTGGCCTGGATATATGTGCTCTCCTTTTGACTCCCTTTGGTAAAGCCTGACAGGAAGGTACAGGATTCTAGAGAGAATTCTAAATCCTGGACTTAGAACATCTGTGCTTGAGGAATTCTAGAATCCAGACTCCTCTTGAAGTGCCTCCTATCAAGCAGGGCAGGCTCTGGGTCAAGGTCTGGTAGATTGGAAGGATCACTAGAGACAGGATCTCATCTCACTTTACAGATAAAGATTAAGACCCAGAGAGGGGAAGGATTTGCCTGAGGTCAGTCACACTGAAAGTCAGTGCTAGAACTAAGACTCCTTTCCCCACACCTCAGAGCATAACACCAAGGCCACACCACCTCTGAGGCTACTTGGGGAGTAGGGTGGGCAGGGGGCAGCCCAGAGTGCCCAGGTGGTGCCAGGGAGCAGGCTGAGTCTGTTGGGTGAGTAAAGTGCCCAACGGGTCTTGCTAAGGCAAACTTTATACTCCGGCCCTGTTCTCAGCAAAGTTCTACCACTGTCAGCTCTCTTTCCAAGCCTCCCACTGCAATGGGCATCACCTTCCTCTTGGACAAGCCCATTCTCTCCCGTCTTCAGTCTCCCCATCTGTAAAATGGTCTCCAAGTAACTTTCAGCTGTCTAGAAATCCTAGCCCAGCGCCTCCCGCGGCGGGAGCAGCGGCTCTCGGACCCTCAGCCTCCTACCTGGTGGGAAATAAGGGGTTTGGGGAGAGAGAAGAAAAGAGGGGGCGTCTAGGGCTTTCGGCTCGCTGCCTCAGGGGCGCCCTTTGTCTGGACAGCCTTGGGGAATGGGTCAGAGACCAGGCGGGGCGGGGCCGGGGGCGGAGCCTGGCCGGCCCTCGCCCCGCCCCGGCGGACGTCGGCGCGGAGCTCGCGCCGGGGAGGGGAGGAGCGCGGAGCCCGTGGGCCGCCTGGCCCCGGCGGAAAGTTTTCCCTGACGGAGTTTTGGCGGCGGCGGCGGCGGCGGCGGCGGCGGCGGCGGCCCGAGCTGCCATGGACGCGCTCAAGTCCGCCGGGCGGGCGCTGATCAGGAGCCCCAGCCTCGCCAAGCAGAGCTGGGGGGGCGGCGGCCGGCACCGGAGTGAGTGCGTGCGCGACCACCGGGGCCCGGCGGGGGCCGGGCGGGGGTCGGGGCGCACGGACCCTCCTCCTCAGAGCCCCGGGGGGGAGAGGCAGGGCCTGACTCGCGCCCTGTGGCCGGGAGCGACCTTACCCGGCCCTGCGGGATTCGGGGTCGCCGAGGGTCAAGCTGTGTTCCTACTCCCGTCCCCATTCTGTGCGGCTGGGGAGGAAGGGCAGAAGCTGGGGGAAGAAACCGGAGCTCGGGCTCCCAAGGTGCGGGCTGCAGTCGGAGGGAGGTTGCAGGTCAGAGGAAGAGACCTGCGCGACCCCAGCACGTCCCCTCTTTGGACAGCCAGGGGAGGAAGGAGCTCAGCGTCGGTACCCGGGGGAGGGGGCATGGGGCAGGGGCTTGGGAAGATACCCCCATCCCGCACCCCAGCACTCTGGCCGAGGTCAGCGGCCGGCGGGAGCCCCCTTGCCCCCTTCCCCTAGTCCAATCCACGAGGTCACCTTTTGACTCCCGGGCGCCCAGAAACAGACTCAGTGTGAGCCCGGGTTTGCAGGTACCTACTTGAAGTTGGGGGCGAGGCTCAACCTGGGGTCTCGGGAGGTACCTGCCACACACCGGCCCATCTAGACCCCGTTGTCCCCTCCTCTGGCTGGATCCAGGTGGTGCCAAGGCTGGCCTCCTGGCTATTTTTGAAACCTGTTTGTTTCTCCCACCTCCCCGCTTGAACTTCCGATGTCCCTGGGCGCCCGGGCGAATGGCAGACTCTGCAGCCACCTCTCCCAGGGGCGTCTGGGAGCCTGGGAGGAACCTCACCCGGCCCCCCCTCCTCTCCCTGTCTCCAGTTACTCTCAGGGAACCCGTCACCTGGCACCCTCCCCTGAGGCCTGAGAAACCCGGCCCTTTTCACGAGGAGAAATGGAGGGGCTTGTCTGGGGTCACTCAAGCCTTCCTGGTAGATATGGAGCCAAAACCAGGACTCCTGCATACTGCCCCCCATGCCCCAACCGCCTGGGACCCTGGCCTTTCCAGGCACCAGGAAGCCGCTGTCAGTACAGTCACACCCCACCCCCTTCCCTCTTGGCCTTCCAGGGCTCCGCCAGGGGAGCCCTAGTTCGCTAGGCCCAGGAGAGGCCCAGGAGTGCCAGCGTGTCTGGGCCTAGGGAGCCTGCCCTGCCCCGCCTCTTGCCTGGCTCTGTGGTTCCAGCTGTGCCTGCCTCCTAAACCAAAACAAGACTGGCATTGGGAATGTAGGCTGGTGTCTACTGGTAGGGGTGGGGTCAGAGACCATTAGGACTGGACTAGGCCAGGGATGCACCCATCTCCCACATTTATTGACTCCCAAAATAGCTCCTTTAAATATTTGTGGGATTTGATCAGGACTGAGAATGACGGCCTGTTGCAGTGGGGGAACGCTGCAGTTTTCTCTAGGGATAAGGGAGGGGGGCGGGGCTCTGGGCAAGGGAAGGAAACTTAGGAGCCCCCCTTCCCTTGGTATCCCTCAGTATGGAGAAGGGTGAGAGTTAGCCACCTTGGATGGTGGAAAAGAGTTTCTCCTGCCTGCTCTGATGTTGGACAAGTCACTTGTCCTTTCTGAACCTCAGTTTCCTCATCCGCAAAATGGGCATAACAATTCTAACCCAGTAGGGATGTTGAGAAGGTTGTTGACAATAACACTTCCTTCTGGCACCTAACTGGTGGTTTCCTTCTCCCCCATTCCCCTTCCCGCTGCCTGTCATGTGGACCTTCAACCTGATACTTAATGTGGTGGAAAGAGTTTTGGGGGCTCAGAGCCTGTCTACGTCTGTGGAGGAAAGAAGAGGAGAGCCCCCTTCCTATTAGGCAGACCCCAGTAAGCCCAGAGTGCCATCCTGGAGCCTTCTGGACCCAGAATAAGCAAGGGCGAATCCCCACCTGTCCCTGGTTATTAAGTCAGTTTTCTGATCTGTACATTGTTAATAACAGGAGTACCCACCACAGATTTTTTTTGGGGGGTGCAGGTTAACTGAAATCATGTTTTGCCTGGCATAGAGAAAAAGTTCAATAAATGGTAACTACTGCTTTTGTCCCTCTACCTTTTACATAGTGTTTTTGCTTCCATTATTGCATTTGCTACTCTGAGGTGACAGAGCAGGGATTCTTATTAGATTCATTTCTCAGATAAAGGAGCCTGAGGCTCAGGGAAGTGGAGTCACTGGCCCCGACAGAGTGCTTCCAAGAGCCAGCTGCAAATCTGTAGCCCAGGGGTCTTACCAGTGTGGCCTCATGGACTCTGGCCACGGGAGTGACTGGGGCAGGGCTGGCAGCCCCTGAGGACAGTGGTGGCCACAAGTAGAGAGCGAAGCCATGGGGTGTGTCTGGGATGGAAGTGCTGGGGCAGCCTGGCCTGTGGTGGTGTCCCAGCCAGGCCTTGGAGCCAACCCTCAAGAAGCTCTGAGCCCTGTGCTTGAGTTTTGGGGCCAGACTGAAGCCACTGGAGTTAAGGTTAGAGTTTTTTTTTTTTAATGTTTATTTTTTATTTATTTATTTTTTCTTATTAGTCATCCATTTTATACACATCGGTGTATACAAGGTTAGATTTGATACCCGCTATCGGCTGTGACTCGCTCCTCACCCCTCAAGGTCCTCAGCTGGGATTAGCATGATCATTGTTTAATTTGCAGAGAAACTGAAGCCCAGAGAAGGACTTGCCTGAGGTCCCAGAGCAAAGGCGGCAGCAGACAGCCTTCTTTGCCCTGAACCTCATGGCCCCCTGTCTCCCAGTTAGTGCTGACTTTGAAGGAGGGCTCTCTCCTTCTCCCACACATGGCTTTTCCCCCATCTCTTTGGGAACCATAAATATTCTGTCTCAGTCCCTGGCCTGGGTTTTCCTTTCTTCCAGCTGCCTGGAAGGGTGGTTCACCCTGGCCCCTCAGTACCCTTATTTCCAAGAGGAGTCCCTCTGACCCTCGGGCTCCTCCACGGGTTGTCAGAGAACTCCATGAGAATGGGTAAAAAATCTGAGGTGCAGGTTTCAACAAAGCTGGTTCATGGTGGTAGGCGGGGGACGGAAGATCTATTCATCCTTATTTATAATGTTTATAATGAAAAATATAGATAAACCCCAAACCATAATATGTATTGAGCACTGACTGTGTGTCGGGCACCGATAGAGGTGTCGGGGAGTCTGGGGAATGCGTCCATCTCTCTTCGGATAGCGCCAGCCCTCTGGGGGAGGAGGTAGACAGCATGACCAGGGTGCAGATGAGTGGGGTGCTTGTGGGTGGTGGTGACGCCAAGAGGAGAAAGATAAAGCGGGTGAGGAAATGATGGGTGGTGTCTTTGTTTGGGTTCTTCTAGAAGCAGATGCTGAGATAGGGATCTGAGTAAAGTCACTTATTTGGGAAGAGATCCCAGGAAATGTTCTTAGGAGAAGCGAGAAGGGAAAGGAGTCCAAAGAGTGGACAACATGAAGCCAGTTTCCACTGTGGGCGGCTGGGACGCCACCTGTGGGGAGCTCTGGAGCAGTTACTCCATTTGCGGGGCAGTTCCCGTCAGTGGTGGGAGTGGGGCTGCTGGGAACAGGAGCTCTTTCTGCCCCAGCCCGCGTGGGCCTCTGAGTCTCCGGCAGCCAGAGAGTGGCGTGTCAGGTGACGTGTGTGGAAATGGTACCCACCGAGGAGATAAAGGTGGGGCACTGAGAGTGTCAGTGCAGGGGGTCAGGGAAGGCCTCTCGGAGGAGGTGTGAACACACATATGAATACAGTACAAGGAGGGAGGAATCTGGGAACAGCATTCCAGCCAGAGGGAACAGCAAGTGCAAGGGACATTTAACTGGAGGCTGGGACGCTGCTTCTCACAGGTCTGGCGGCTGAGGGAGGGGCATGTGGCTTGAAGGAGTCAGGTCACCCACTGCCCACTGAAAGTGAGCCAGACGCTCCTTTCGGGCAGCCTCCAGGGCAGGATACCCATTCTTCCTGGGTGATCCCGAGCCTGGCCCTGCTCATGGGAAGGGGCTTGGTGGGCTGCAGGAGAGGGCAACGAGCACAGCTATGGGACTCAAGGCCCAGCACTGTGGATTATGAGTTGTGGCCAGACACCTCTGAGCGTCTTCATCTGTGAAATGGGAGTCCTAATATATCCTTGACTCTTCTCATAAAGTACTGCAATGGCTATGTACACATTAAAGCTCTTTGCACTTGACCCTTGGTAATGACACAACACTCACACTCGGTATCTACCAGGCACCGTTCTAAGCCCACCTCATGTGTATGCTAGTTTCATCTGCACAACAACCCCATAGGGTACAGTTGTTGTCCCCATTTTTAAATGAGGAAACCAAGGACCAGGGAGGTGGAGTGACTATGAACCCCACAGCCCGTCTCCAGACCTCATCATTTTAACCCTGACAGCATATTTTTCTCTTACAGTATAAGTAAGTACTTAGGAATGGTAGCTGCTGCTATTATCTTTTTTTTTTGGCCGTGCCCCACAGCTTGCAGGATCTTATTTCCCCGACCAGGGATTGAACCTGGGCCCCCGCAGTGAAAGCGCCGAGTCCTAAACACTGGACCGCAGGGAATTACCTTTTTTAAATTATCATTTTCTTTTGATAGTCTTAACAACTTCTCAAATTTGCCTAGCACTTCTCACATGCTGAACCTTTTTCTGATGACACTCCTGCAGGCCTGAGCCCATTTGTCAGGTAAGGAGACTGTGGCCTAGAGAAGCAGCCACACTCCAGGTCACAGCAGAGCTTGGGTCCTCTTTTGAGATGTCACTCTGTGGCTCCTGAGGCCATCTCCCCACCAGGCTGGAGGAGGCTGGAGGCCAGGACCGCTGCTGGAAGTTCCCCCCTGGCCCATGGGTTTGGATGCAGCTCTGATGTTCCAGGCCCCAGCCAGGCTGGGTCTCCCAGGGCAGCAGAAGGGGCACAAGGGCACAAGAGCTCTGACTCCTGGGCAGGGGCCCGCTTAATAAGAAAAGAGTACATGTTTGCAGCTACAAGTTAGACTGGGCGTATGGTCCATCCATCCCCAGCTAATTCTGACAGCAGGTCATCTGTAAAATCGTAAAGTTAAAATAGTGCAGTCATTACCCACTACAGGGCCAAAAATAACCAGGACCGGAACAGCGCTGTGGACTCAGGCCTGTATTTGCCTGGGGGCCTCCGGGAGCTCTTCCTGAAACCCTGGGCTCCTCCTGGGAAGGAGCATGTGGCCTGCAGCCTATCTGAGGTGGCTGGATGGTGACCGGGCCAGTGTGGCAGTGAACCCTACCTCTGTCTTTATTGAGTGCTATTTGGTTCTGGTTTCTTCAGGGAGGGTGTGGGGTGTGAGAGAACTTACACCTCACTGAAGAGATGAATCATGCCCAGAAGTATAGGCGCGGAGGCAGGGTTCCCTGGAGGGGCAGGAGGATCTCTGCTGGGCCTGGGAGGGGCAGGGAGAAGTAGAATGAGACAGAGCAGCAGCACTGAGCAGGAATGCCCCTTCTCCATACTAGCTCCTGGGGGAGGCAGACGTGCTCGGCAGTCCTTCAACAGGAAAACACACAGCAGGCAGCTGCTTGGTGGTGGTGATATGGCTGTGGGAGGAAGAGAAGGAGATCCATACTCAGGAGGGGCAGAGAAACCCCTGACAGGAGGAACAGGCCCCAGGAGGCAAAACCATGGGTGGGGCCCTGTGCTAAGCACATTACATTTTATTGTCTCATTATCGTGTGTTATTATCTCATCAAGGGTCACCACAGCCCTGTGAGCTGGAGACTTTTGCTTCTCCCACTTTATAGAAGAGACAGCTGAGGCTCAGGGAAAGTAATTAACTTGCTCAGGCTCACTCAGTGGATTCTAGGATTAAGGCCCTTGCTCTTAACCACTAGGCTATACTGCCTCAAAGAAGGCTTCCTGGAGGAGGCTGGATGCGAGGGGTTTCAATCAAGCAAAGGGAAGGGCATTTCTGGTAGAGGGAGCTCCTTGAGCAAAGGCACAGAAGTGGGAAAGTAAATGTTACGTCATGGGAAGAAGCTGTGTCTGATTGGAACCTCTGCTGTGTGTGCGCGCCTGCATGTGTGTGCGTGTGTATGTGTGTGCGTGTGCTTGCGTGCAGGGATATTGTGGGGGAGACGAGGCTGGGCAACCTATCACTTCGCAACAGTCCTTGTGGGAGTTGCCAGTAGTGGTTTGGGAGCTGGGGTCCCTTTGATTGCTGTGTGACCTTGCACAAGTCCCATCCTTCTCTGGGCCTCAGTTTTATCATCTGTCAAGTGAGGAGGTCGGGCAGAGGGCCTCTGAGGCTGATGAGTGGCAACCAGTCTACCAGGGCTCTCTTCCAGGAGGCCATAGAAGAGGGGAAGGGTCAGGCCAGGGAAGGAGGATTGCAGAAAAATGCCGAGCATTTCAGAGGTCAGGGGGGGACTGGGGAACGTTTTGACAGCAAAGAGGTCGTCTGTGACCTTGGCAAGCTTTGGCCCTTTCGGAATGGAGGGAGCGGAAGTGGTTTTGGAGAGGGGCCAGGAAAGGGCTGAGCTGGCGGAAATGGGAGAGAGAAGACATGAAAATGGGGAGAGGAAGGATGTTTGCCGTGGGGCAGGGATGGTTAATGAGATGAACAAGGCCACCCCTGATGGATTGGTATTGCCAGCCAGGAGCCTTTTTTTGAGAAACAGTTCAAAGCCTTTAAATCAGAGGGAATAGGGCTGCAGTTGATTAGCAATGTCTGCCAAGGACACAGGCGACAGGCATGGCAGCACATAGTTTGCCATCCTTGCTTAGATGAATATCGGGTTGAAAGTGGTGGTCTAGGCATCTACCTACAGAGAGGAAGCCTCAGGAATTAAGAATTAACGGGGGGGAAATACCTCTGCCTCTAGGAACTTCTCCATGACATTTTGCTAAACTGAGGGTAGTTTGCCTCATGGCAAGATAGCGTTTGCCTAATGGTTAGGAACTTGGGCTTTAAGTGTCAAATAGACAACTAATTTGGCAAATTACTCGTCCTTTGAGCCTCAGTTTCCTCCTCTGTGAAATGGGAATGAAAGAATGCCAGCTTGCAAGGTAGCCGTGAGTGTTAGAGGTAATGGTAGGAGCTGCTGCTTTGTTGTTACTGTAGCTCTGTTTTGCCCTGATGGTGGCAACATTCTTGGTTTCTTTGAGAGCAAGGCCCATGTCTGAGTTGCTCCAGGGTTCCCATCACCAAACCCAGGACTGGGACACCTCGGGGACTTTCTGCTTCTCTTTGGAGGATCAAATAGACTCATGGTTGATGGGACAGAGGATGGGGTCACTTTGGGGTCTTCTCAGTGGGGGCTGGCTTCATGTGGGGTGGAGGCCTAAGGGCAGAGGCCGGAGGGCAGTGGTCCAGGGTCCAGAGCTGAGGATGGGGTTGGAGGCATTGCAGGCCTGAAAGCCTTGGGGTTGTCTGGGTTCCTTCACTCAGGAATGCCAGCTGCATGCCAGGCTCTGGATGACAGGTTAACAAATTCCTGCTCACCTGGGTCTCAATTTGGGGGACGAGGCACTCCTGTGAACTCTTGTGTGACCCCTCCCACAGTGAAGACCACACTTCCCCTCCTGTCCCTCTGCCTGCTCAGGGCCCTCTCTCATGTGGGTGGGGTGAAATGGAGGCCTCTTTCCAACTCTCCCTCCTGGTCTGTTTCACCACCCAGTAAGCCAGACTCATCCCCTCATTTCCCAACCTTCCTGACCTCAGTCGTGATCAGAGCTTTCAGAGGATCCTTCCCATGTGTCCTGCTGTGTGCCATTGCTGTAGCCCAGGCATTATTAGTCTCAAAGAGGAGAGGGGCCTTCCCCAAGACCATGCAGGTGGGGGGAAGCAGAGCTGGGATTTGAACCCAGGTCTTCCAGATTCAGTGGCCTTCATATGATGTTTTTTGAGCAGTCACCTCCCCCTTTCCCCACTAAGCCTTACCCCACGCCCACCCTCCTTGGGCTGCTGTCTCTTTCCTGGTCCCACTCCTCCCTACCTTTTGGTCTCTGTGGCTGTGCAGATGGAGGAAAGCAGGCCAGGCTGGGGCCATGGGAACCACCCAGTTTTGAATTCTGACTCCAACACTTTACTCATTGTATGTGGCCTTTGTCTGACGACTTCACCTCTCTGAGCCTCAGTTTCCTAATCCGTAAAGTGGGAATAATACCCATCTCACCGGGCTGCGTTGAAGATTCAATAAGAAAATGGCATGGTTTGCCCTCAGCAAGTGTTAACGTTGAAGTTAAGAGTTTGGGCTTTGGACTTGAAAATAAGAGTTTGATTCTTGGCTATTGCACTTGCTGGCTTTGTGGACTTGGTCATGTGATTTCGCCTCCCTGGGCCTCAGTGTCTTTGTCTGTAAATGGGTATGATAAAAGTGTCTGCCTCATAGGTTCTCATGAGGGTCAATGAGAAGATTTTATGTAACGCTTCCTACCATGGTGCCTGGTACATACTAGAAAATGTTAGTCCTTTATTAAAGATAAAAGTCATGATAGATGGGGGGACCCCAGTGTCCCTGCTGGGTCTTCCTAGGAGACGGGGGCTGCAGGCGCTGTCACTGTGGTGGGCCCTGCCCGGCAGGGTCTGAGCGCCTATCCTCCTCTGCCCAGAGCTGCCCGAGAACTGGACAGACACCCGGGAGACACTGCTCGAGGGCATGCTCTTCAGCCTCAAGTACCTGGGCATGACGCTGGTGGAGCAGCCCAAGGGTGAGGAGCTGTCGGCCGCCGCCGTCAAGAGGATCGTGGCCACGGTGAGCCCAGTCAGGGGGGGCTGTGGGAGCACGAGGAGGGGGTAGCTCCTTCTGGGGGTCGGGGGACAGCACTCTTCCCCTGCGTATCCCCCTGACTGAATGTGTTGCAGCTGCCCTGCCCCTGCGCCCCCCTGCGTCCAGCTTAGAGACTCGAGAGGGCAGCCGTTGGGCTGGCAGGGTCCGGTCAGTGCCCTCCTCTCCAGCTGCTGTGGCCGTGGCCTCTCTAAGCCTCCCCTCCCTCAGCTCAGGCCACCGGCCTGGGGTGGGTAACTTAGTGCCAGGGAGGGATAGCGGGAGGGTTGCTGGCCCCCAGCCACTAGCCCTGTGGCCTGAGGGACTGGGTTTCCTCCCCAGCTCTGAGTGAGCGTGTGCCCTATGAGTCCACCTCTCTTGGTGGTCTCGGCCCCCTCTGCTCAGGCCCTGGCAGGTACGGTGGGTGGAGTGTGGAGTCCCCATCCTGCTGGGCTGTGATAGCGCATTCAGCCCTCAAAAGTCTGAGGTCCCTCCTAGCTGTGTGTCCTTGGGCAACTCCCTTAACCCCTCTGAGCCCGTTTTCTCCTGAGGCAAAGCCCTGCCGCCTGTGGGGATGACTCGAGGTCCCGTGCTTGGCAGACAGCGGGTACTCAGTGAGTGACACTTGTCCCTGTGTTTATTAGAAGAAGGTGTTGGCTGAATTGTCTGCCAGTCACCTAAGGTGAGGCCTCCCATGGGCCTTGCGTCTGGGGCTTAGAGCAGCTGGGTGTAGCCCACGAGGGTGGGTCCCAAGTGAGGCAGGTAGGCTCCTCTGACCCACGTCTGCCCCAAGGCCAAGGCCAGTGGGAAGAAGCTGCAGAAGGTGACTCTCAAGGTGTCGCCACGGGGGATCATCCTGACCGACAGCATCAGCAGCCAGCTCATTGAGAACGTGTCCATTTACAGGTACGCTCAGCGTTGCGCACATTCACTCTGCTGCTCGGGGCAGTGGATGGAGTGCTTTGTCTGAATCCAGACTCTACCACTTCCTATCTGGGTGACCTTGGGGCCTTAGTTTCCTCCTCTGTGTGTGGGGTTGGAAACAGATCCCGCCCGGTGTGCGGTTATGAAGCCCTGGATGCCCAGCGCCTGGCTCACAGTGAGCATGTGGCTAAATGACAGTTGTGCTGCCATTATCACTAGTTGCAGCCGGCCTGGGACACCCCTGCCCCCCACCCCAGCCCTCAAGTGTGCTGCTGAGTCAGGTTTGGAGCAGAGAGCTGCACAGTCACTGCTTTTTTCGCTGGGGATGCAGCAGCTCAGCTCTGGACATCTGGCCAGGCGGAAATGGGAGAGAGAGGCCAGGGAGGCCTCAGGCAGAGTCTGAGGCCAGAGTGTAGATGATCTCTGTAGGGGGTGGGCGCTGTTCACAGGGCCACAGGCCCGGCCCTTGGAGCCTCGGGCTGTCCCCGCCTCTTTCTTAGCTGGTCAGTTGTAAGATTTCAGAGCTGGAAGAGACAGGCAGCTCAGGTCCGTTTTCCAGGTGGGGTAGCTGAGACCCAGAGAGGGAATTGCCCAAGGCCACATGGTGAGATAGTGGCCGAGCTACGCCCAGGACACCGAGGCCAGAGTTCTGTCAGGCCTCTCGTCCCTGCACTCTCTTGCCTTGTCTCCAAGCAGGTGGCTCAGCTGGCTGGAGCAAAGCCAGTACTGGGGTTGGGGGTGGGGGGGTGGATGTGTGTTGAGGGGGTGGTTTTAGAGTTTCTAGCTGGTGTCCGAGTACCTGCTCTGCTGAGGTCTGTGCCAGGTGAGGAATCAGACCCAGCCCCTGCCTTCAAGGAGCTTCCAGTCTAGGAGGGGATGGAGCAGAGGACATGGGGGATAGAGTATAAGTGTTTCCCAAGAGGGCAGAGAAGGAGAGGCCTGCCTGGGGAAACTTGGGAGGGCCTCTCACGGGAGGTGGCGCCTTGCTGGGGCTTGAAAAATAGCAAGATCTAGTTGATTGATACCGAAGACCCAGGGCATTTAGGACAGGAGGCTGGATCCCCTGGGTTGGAGAAGAGGCAGTTGGGAACCTGGCACCCCCTCCCTCTGCCCACCTGGAGGTTTTAAGTGGTGCTGATCCCTTTGTCAATGCCTGTGATTGAAACTGGGGCCGCATGAGGTGAGGGAGTCTGCTGAGCTCCTGTCCCACCTCTGGGCTGCCAGCTCCTCTCCCGATTGGGATTCCCAGGATGACTGGAGGCAGCGGGGAGGGATCAGACAAGGGGGGAGAGGGTGTTTCAAGAGGAGGGAGCTGCTGTGTCTCCCTCCTAGGCCCCCGGCCTACTCCCAGCTCCTTTTCCCCTGGCCACAGCTCTAAGAGAAGCTGTCAGTAGTCTCAGTCACCCTGGGAGAGATGGGCCTGTAACTCATCTGACCTGTGCGCAGGTGTGTGATCAAAGGGAGGGCAGGTGGGCGACACTCAGGTGAAGGGCATTGTGGGCAGGGTAGTGTCCTGCCCCCCTTTCCAGCTGGTTAGCACAAACTCTTAAGAGGCAGCATGGCAGTGGTTACGGCCTCCGGAAACTAGCCTGGTGGTCTGAGACTCTTAGCCTTAGTTTTCTCACCTGAAAAGTGGGGATAGTACTAGAACCCATCTCAGAGGGCAGTTCTGAAAATTCAGTGAGGTGATATCTAGAACGTTGCCTGGTGTACAGTAAGGGCTCACCTACTACTATTTTGGGATGTGGCTCAGTAGAGGGGGGATGTGCCCTTCCTCCAGTCTTTTTTTTTTTTTTTTTTTTTTTTTAATTTTTGGCTGCGTTGGGTCTTCATTGCTGCACGTGGGCTTTCTCTAGTTGCAGTGAGCGGGGGCTACTCTTTGTTGTGGTGTGCGGGTTTCCCATTGCGGTTACTTCTCTTGTTGCGGAGCATGGGCTCTAGGCACGCGGGCTCAGGAGTTGTGGCTCGTGGGCTCTAGAGCGCAGGCTCAGTTGTGGCGCACGGGCTTAGTTGCTCCGCAGCATGTGGGATCTTCCCGGACCAGGGCTCGAACCCTTGTCCCCTGCATTGGCAGGCAGATTCTTAACCACTGTGCCACCAGGGAAGCCCTTCCTCCAGTCTTTACCACCACTCCTTCTTGCCTAGCCTGGGTTTCCCCACTCTCCCGCACCCCATGGATGGCCCAGAATGCTAGGCCCAGAGTCCCACCCTGGTGGAGTGGGATGGCAGGCTTTCTGGAACTCAGAGGAGATGCTCTAAGGGGCTTTCGGGATGTGGTCAGGCCCCTGTGCCGGAGTCTGGTGACACTTGCCACTTGCCTTTCAGAATCTCCTACTGCACAGCAGACAAGATGCATGACAAAGTGTTTGCGTACATCGCACAGAGCCAGCACAACGAGAATCTTGAGTGCCACGCTTTCCTCTGCACCAAGCGGAAGATGGTCAGTGGGGAGAGGCTGGGCTTGGGCAGGCTCTAGCCTCGCCTTGGCAGCCCTGCCTTGTGGGCCCTGACTGGGGGGAAGGCAGGACCCAAAGGTGACATCAGTTAAAGAAAGTATGAAATCCCTGGCAACCTCAAGTGGGTGCTGAGAGCTGAGGGCACCGTGTAGGGCTACAGTCAGGTAGGCCACCTGTCAGGATGGGCTGCCCTCGGCTGGCCTGTGGGCAGCGACAAGCCCTCGTTCCCAGTGAGTGCCCTGAGCCGCTTCCTCTCTATAATGTGATTTGATGGATTTGAGATCTGGGGCGGGGGGTCTCCTGTCACTATAAGGTGCAGGGCCTTATAGGGATTAGTCTATAGAGACTGGTGATCAGAGGTGCCCAGTGTGAAAGGCAAAGGCGAGGGCCCTCAGAGGACCTGGCTTGCTGTGGCCAGAGAAGGGAGGGAAATGGCCATATTTTGGTACCTACTGTGCACCTGTTTCAGTGGTAATCTTGAAGGTATCGTCTCATTTACTTCTCGGAACAACTCTGCAAGGTGGGCGCTGTAACTACGTTCATTGTTTTTATTTTTATTTTTAACGAGGAAACAGCCTCACAGAGGTCAGCTCTCTTGCTGAAGATGATGTGGCTAGCTATCATCTAGCAGAGGGTGCCGTTAGCTAGCAGAGGGTCTAAACCCACGTTTCTCCTCTTCCTGCATGACTGTGAGGAGCCAGGAGTCCCTTAGCCCACTTCCAGGCCACCCTGACACAGCTAGCTGGGACGAGCTGGACCTCAGTGGTCTCTGGGCTTTTGTCTTGAACTTCGTGGCAAGCAGCTGGAGTGAGTCAGCCTTTGGCATTGAAGTTACTGTTTCTGAGGCCCCCAAGGTCTGAGCATCCGCCCTGTAAGGAGGTTCCCGACATTTATTGATTTAGTATTGGCCTCTGTTAACCTCTGTGTACGAAGCCCAGAGCCCCAGTTCCTGTGCCCTATGGTCCTTATAGCCAAGGAGATAGAATCCTTTCCCCTCCCCATGTCATCAAGGACATATCCAGGACATCACAGTCTTAAAATGACCCCCGCCCCGCCCAGGCTTTCTGCTACCCCTCAGGGCCCTGTTCTCCAACTTCAGAGCCAGTAGTGGAGCATCTTCCAGTCTCCCTCTCTGCTCTGTCATCACATTGCTATTTCTGACTCTCACCCTCCTGCCTCCCTCTCATAAGGCCCTTTGTGATTGGGCCCGCTGGGTAATCCAGGATAATCCCCCATCCCTAAGTCCTTCACTTAATCACATCTGCAAAGTTCCTTTTGACATGTATGGTAACATTCACAGGTTCTAGGGATCAGAATGTGGACATCTTACCGGGGGTGGGGCGGGGTGGAGGGAGCACGATTCAGCCTACCACAGGTCTTGTGGAAGGAGCACTGTAGGAGGAGACAGACCAGGGCCCTGATCCTCTGTGACCGTGCATAAGACCCTGACCTTCTTTGGGCTGCATGCCATCAACAGAATGAGGAGGTCACCTCAGTGACCTCCAGGGTTGTTCTGAAAGGTCTCAGTTTCTTTTTTGCACCTTGTTTCTTTCCTGCAGACTCGGTGTCGCCAGCCACTCACCCGGGGCCTCATGATGCCCTAGGTCCCTGAGCTGCGGTGGCTTCTCCCGTGACAGCCTTGTTCCCACAGAGCAAGCTCATTATGTCCCCATTGTTTGTCTCTTCCTCCCCACTGACCAGAGCAGGCACTGGGCAGGGGCAGCTGGCCCTCAGCCATTGCTGCAGTGCAGGGGCTCCCAACATGTAGAGGCTTCCTCCGGGATGGGGAGGTCGGGGGTAAAAGAAAGTGGATGCTGGCCCAGCGGCTAAGGGAGCCTGGCCTTGGGCCAGAGGACTTTAGACAGGCTTGAACAAAACCAGTCTGCCCCAGGCCAAGAGGTCAGGTACTGGGGAAAACAGCCAGCCACTGCTTGGTGCTGACAGCAGAGCCATCGGGCAGAGGGACAGGCTCCTGCTGGACACCCAGGGCCCAGACTCTTCGCTTTTCTTGGCCCATTCTCATCTGTATCAGGAGCGGCTGGATATTGGCTTGTCCATCTCCAGCCTTTCCCGCCTGGCCTCCCCATTTCAGGGAGCCCTGGGGAGGCCCCTTGGAGAGACAGCCCAGCCCAGGGCGATGTCAGTAGACCACCTGATGCGTGTAGTGTCCTTGTGGCTCCCAAGGCCTCAGCTGAGCCCAAGCTGCCAGTGTGTTATGGCCTCATGGTCTGGCCACGTTGGAGACCCTGAGACTCTCAGGGCGGAGTGGACGTTTCTGAGGAGGAGGCAGGAGGTGAAATGGGCGCCTCAGTCCGCATCCTGCCTGCTGGCAGGTCCCTCCACATGCTTGCTGCTGCCTGTCCCAGGCTGAGCTCTGTGTCGGGCACTGGGGACCCAGGGTGGCCGTGAAGATGCGAACGAGGCAATGGGAGAGAAGAGCCGGGATTCAGTAACGGGCATACAGGGAGCTTGGTTCTCAGGCGGAGGTTATTAAGTCACTCTGGAGGTGGCACATGAAGAGTTCTCAGAGAAGGAGACATTTTGTGATGGGCTTTGAAGGATGAGTAGTAAGTAGGAGTTTGCCAGGCCAAGAAAAATGGGGCAGGGTGGTGAGGGGGTGGGTGCACTCTAGCACAGGAATCAGCACGTGCAAAGGCACAGAGGTGCAAAATGAAGTGGTATGATTGGGGGTTGGGGATTCAGATGTCACCAGAGCCTGGGTGGATGGCTAGGTAGAGTCAACCTCAGGGGAGCCTTGAATTTGGATGCTGACGTAGCCCTCAGTCGTTTTGGCCAAGGGCCCAGAGTCTCCACATCCCCACCCTTCCTTGCTGGGCTGCCTGAATGAGCACGAAGCCTAGGACCCACCCAGATTGAGGGGCAAATGGGTCCCTTTCTGGGTCACCCACCAGTTCAGCTCAGCTCAGGCAGCCCAACCACCTGGCTTCTCTTTCCCTGTGGATAAGGTTCTGTACAAAGAAATGTTTCCATCTGCCCACCTGGGAGCCCTCAGCCAGCACTTCAGCCTCTGGGCTCTGAAGTGAAGGTGCCATTGCTGGCATCGGTGGGGAGCCCAGGGTTGCAGTACAGGTGGACTCCCTAATTCTACCTGGGGTCGGGTGCGGCAGGGCTATTCTCCCTCCCAGGCCACTGGCATTCCTCAGGTCATCCTTTTGTGCAGTGATTTATGCTTCTGGGCAGCAGGGCTGTACAGGGCACCTGGCCCGACTTGGTTTGAGAACCTGGCTGGGGTCCTGGATTCCGGGGTCCTGGCCCAGGTCTGCAGCCCTTAAGCTAGACCTGGTCTCCGTGAGAAGCTGACAGCCTGGTTACCCAGAACAAGACAGGGACGTGAAAAACTGGGCAAGGCAGTACCTGGTCAGGGTAATAAGACAGACCCACAGGCCAGAGGCACTCAGGAGGGGCAGGTTTCTGGCCTGCGGAGTCAAGGAGGGCTTTTCGGTGGGCAGGCCTGAGCAGTCCTTCCATCGCTAGTGCCCAGATTCCTGCAGTCGCCCAGGAAAACGGGGCCCACCCCCTCCCAGTCTCTGCCCAGCCTGGGCTTTCAGTCACCTGCATGCATCTGCATCTTGAGTTATATTTGGTTTAACTTGCAGCTCGGGACCTCAGGGTGAAAGGGCGGGGATGTATGCAAATGAACAAGCAGATTTATGCAAAAACAGTGTCAGGCTTGTGCCCTCAGATTTCCTGGAGGCAAAAATAATGGCGTTCCCATCTCCCTGCCACACTGGGTGACCAGCCCTTGCTTGGGCGTATAGTGATCTGACTCTGGCTGGTAATTAGCCCATATTTTTATTTCATGGGCAATTCTCAATGGTAACTGGGTCTATTAAACTTGATCCAGACGTGACAGCTTAAATTGTAAACAGCTGTGAAGAGTTTCATACTTAATTACCATATTTAAGTTTTGCCATAAAGCGCCCGTACTTCCATCAAAAATGTAAATGACAGAGACATTCAAATGAGATTTTATACTTTGTGAAATTTAATTGGCATGGCTCAGTCAGCTTGTTTAGGGATTTTAAATTTAAAAAAATTTTTAAAGGCAGTAGCCACAGATTCATTTCTCAATTAAATTGAGTTGTCTGGCGGAGGCGAAGGGAGTGGGGCTGAGGCTGGTTAGGCCTGAACTTGTACACTTGAAAGAGTCTGGCGCTTTCTTCCCCAGGCCGAGCTTGCAGAGGAGGCTACATGTTGCTTCCGGCTACAGTTGCGAGCTCTGGGACTTCCACTCCCAGAAGCTGAGCTGATTAACCCTGAACTGGAATCAGAGAGGAAAGGGCTGAGTTGAAGGTGGGCTAAGGGTAGGTCCTGGCTGGAGTGTAAGGCCTCAGGAGACCTGCCCCCGGGCACATGCAATTCAGCCACCATCCTAGACACCCCTGGAGGGCTCTGGGAATCAGGGGTGTTCAGAGTCGATGCTTGCCTTCAGGGAGCACCCAGGTGGGGTGACACAGGCATGTGAGCTGGTGACACTTTCATATGCGTGACACCAGAGAGAAGTAGGCAGGGCTGTGGGAGCCCAGTGCCTGCGACGTGACGTCACGTGAGAGAGGTGGTGACATTTGAATTGGGTTTGAAGGAGTAGATGGGAGTCCCCCAGGGGTTGAGGGACAAGGTGTGGCCCTTCTTTACAGGTGGGTTATGGCACTGGATGGTTTTAGTCTTCTGCCCTGGGCCCTCATGGACATATTGCTCCTGCCAGGAAATGTAGAAGCCTCCTACTACCTTTCTGGCATTCAGTTATAAGCCCCTCTGACCCAGCATAGTAGTAACCAGAGTCTAAGCTTTGCCTCTCCAGCTGTGGCTCATTCAGGCAGTGGCGGGGTCCTTTCCAACTCTGGCTTTTCTGTTCTCTCATTTTAAGGACTGAGTTACTGTGTGCAGTCCTCAGGTAATTAGGGAGGACTTCTCGGAGGAAATAAGCCTCACAGTTAATTGCATTTAGGGGAACTCAAAGGCTAAGGAAAAAAAGTAGAGGTGAATAGCCATTGCCAAGGTGGGGATTGGAGTACCCGTGGGAATCTTGGCTGGGCTCCAGGTAGTGAAGATGGGGCCCAGCTGCCTGGGGAAGGTGTGGCCTCATTACATCTGCTTTGGTGACGTGGGAGGGGCCAGGACTCTGCCTCCGCCCATCAGGCATTCCAGAGCCTGGGACAGCCAGGGTGGGCCTGGCCTGGAGTCCCTGGGCCTCCAGTTGAGACTTGCTTTTACCTGCCTAACACTGTACCCCTCCCCCGACCCCACTTCCTGTTTTTCAGGCCCAGGCTGTCACCCTCACAGTAGCCCAGGCCTTCAAAGTCGCCTTTGAGTTTTGGCAGGTATCCAAGGAAGGTGAGTCTTGTTTGTGGACATGGTGGGTGGGGTGTACAGGGGCGTTGAAGACGACCAGCAGAGCAGTAGGGGTGCGGAGGATGGTAAAGGCTCTGGAGTCAGGCCTGGACTGATCGTCAGCTTCATCACCTATCTGGTTTGTGGTTTTGCACAGGCCCCTTCACCTCCGTGCCTCAGTTTCCCCATCTGAAGAATTGGGAACAGTTGTCTCCCTCCCCCAGGGCCCTTGTGAGGGTTAAATGAAATATGCGAAGTTTCTTTTCTCCGTTCTGGAGACCTAACACCTGCCGCCTGAGATTGGCCACAGCCTACCCCCTGCCCAGTGATGGCTAGGGATGGAGTGCTGGGGTCGGGGGCTCCAACGCGCTGTGCCTTGGTCCCACAGAGAAGGAGAAGAGGGAGAAAACCAGCCAAGACGGAGGGGACATCCTGGGTGGGGGCTGCCGAGACAGCACCCCTTCGCTGAAGAGCCGTGAGTCTTGGACGGGGGAGGGGCTGCATGGCACGGGGCCCTTCATCCAGAGGGTCCCCCTCCCTCCTGGGCTGCGGTGAACTCCTGGGTTTTTATCTTTGTTTTGTTGTTAAATAAATAATGCTTGTTTATTACAGAGAAATTAGCAAATGCAGGTAAAGGGGAAAAATTACTTGTTTTGGTGCATGTTCCTCCAGATATGTCTCTATACAGGTATATAAATCTGTGTATACATCTCTCCCTATACACTTTACATCTTGTTGTGTGATCTCTTAAAAAACTTAATACCTGTTGTGAATATGGGTTTCAGCCTAAACCATGAGTGGGAGAGAACTTCCCACCCTGTGGGCAGCTGTCCAGCTGCTTCGGGAGGTGCAAGGGTAGGGCTCTGGGTGATAGGCCTGGAAAGGCCATGCCCAAGGAGGGAGTGAGGACCAGGGTAGCCCAGGAGGCTCCAGGATGGGACCAAGAGATGGGGCTGGGAGACAGGGACCTCCTCTCCTCCTGACGCACCTGACCCCTCATAGTGGTCGCCACTGGGAACCTGCTGGACCTGGAAGAGACAGCCAAGGCCCCGCTGTCCGCGGTCAGTGCTAACACCACTCACATGGATGAGGCACTGCGACCTCAAGACTTAAACAGCAGCAGCGTTGTCTGGGTGAGTGGTCGTGTGGCCTGAGGACCCCCCAAGGATCCAGTGAGCCTCGGCCTGATCCCTGGATGAGGCCTAAGGCAGCTCCAGGGTGCAGGCCCTGGTACCCGTGATTTGCAGGCCTCTAGGAGGGCCTGACCCAGCCTAGCAACAGCCACACCCAGGGTAGGGAATGAACAATGTCCCCTTTGAACCTAGGGCTGCGTCCCCAACAGGCTTGGCTCCCAGCACAGCTGTCTCCTCACAATGCCTGGCCTCTTGGCCTGTGCATCCATGGCTCTGCCCACTGCAGGACCAGCCAAAGGCCCCCTTGTTCTCGGCATGGGCACTTGGCTCCTGAAGCCTCTCCCCCTCGGCCCTCTGAACGAGGAGCCTGAGACTCAGGCAGGCAGCCTGGCCCTTGACTCACTCTGTGACCCGGGGCAAGCACTCTGACCTCTCTCTGTCTCAGCTTTTTCACTTCTTCATTGATGATGATGACCTCTACCTGCAGAATCTCCCAGAGGAACATAATTTTTTTATTTAAAAAATTAGAAATTTTTTTCATTTGGAAATAATTTCAGACTTATAAAAAAAATTACAGAAATGGTACAAAGAATTCCTGTTCCTCTTCATACAGATTCCCCAATTGTTAACATCTTACATAACCATGTTACAAAGATCAAAATTGTTAACATTTATGCAACACTTATATAATCTACAGACCTGATTCACATTTCTCCATTTGTGGAGATATCCTTTTTCTAGTCCAGGATCTATTGCAGAATGACATGTTACTTTACTTGTCATGTCTCTTTTTTTTTTACGTTTTTGCAAAATCTTTTTTTTTATCTTTATTGGAGTATAATTGCTTTACACTGTTGTGTTAGTTTCTGCTGTACAACAAAGTGAATCAGCCACGTGTATACATATATCCCCATATCCCCTCCCTCTTGAGCCTCCCTCCCACCCTCCCTATCCCACCCCTCTAGGTTGTCACAAAGCATCAAGCTGATCTCCCTGTGCTATGCACGTCTCTTTAATTTTAAAAATCTGGAACATTGATGGATTTGAAAACCTATCAAATCCCATTGCCTGTTGGGGGCCACCCAGTGTCCCCCAGGCAGGCACTGTGAGCCTGTTCTCTGCAGTCTGGGAGCCAGCCTTGCCACCTGCCCGCCCTCCCAGAGGCTGTGGAGGGAGCCTTGCCCATTGTGTTCCCACCTCGGCTGTGGCATTCCTGCCATCAGCTATCCCTTGTGAGCTTGCAGTTTGGGCTCAGCTTCTGAAAGTGGATGAAAGCAAGAAAACCTTCTTCCCATCCTCCCTCTTGGAATTTGAAAGCTGTAGAGATCGTCCGGTCCAACCCCCTCATTTTGTGGAAGGAAAAGCTGAGTCTCAAAGAGGAGCAGTGACTTGCCTAAGGTGTTGCTGAGTCGTGGCAGAGCTGGGAATTGAACCCCCATGTCTTTAGGCACCTAGGTGCCCTTTCTCCTGTCCCACATCCCAGGTTTGGGTCCCTGTGCTGAGATGCTGGTGGCAGTAGCCAGGTGGAAGGCCTGCCTGTGCCTGTTCCTCTAGGCGCCCACCAGACTCCTACGCTTGTGTGCCATGTCCCTATAGCTTACCCAGGGCTGGGACAAGCCCCGGCTCTGAGCACGGGCTCCCCCTCTGAGGGTTCTTATCTCCTGCTTTGTTTTCCCCAAGGAGCTGGATGATGGCCTGGATGAAGCATTTTCAAGGTAACGTTAGCTGGGCTCCTGGTGCTGGGGGAGGAGACCTGGCACTTGGGGGTTGGTCTCCAGGGCCCTTTGCCATGTCTTAGAATGTGAACTCTGACCTTCCCCAGAGCAAAAATCTCAACTCAGATACCTCCAGGGCTGGGGAGCTCACTATCTGGCTTGGTCTGCCAGAAAGTTCTTGCTGTTGAATCAAAAGCTATTCCTTGTGGCCGCTCTACCACAGGCTGAGCTGAACTGAGCACACCACAGCTCAGGTTGGCTTCCTCTTCCTACACCTGGTGTGGCCTTCAAAAATGGGTTTTTTTGCAGGCTTTGTTCCTTCCAGAGGTTTTGCATTTATGGAAAGGGGCAGGGAGAAGGCAGTGTTTAATTAAGCCCATGGAGCATTGCGTAGAGGAGGGATGTGAGGCCCATTAGGAGATATTTGGTCTAACCAGAGGCTGGTGGCATTTCCCCTTTTCCCAGGGACCATCTCTGTCCATGGCTACCTTCAGCTTGGGGACACGCCACCAAAAAGGCTGGCTGAGGAGATGCCCGGGCAGCTCAGGCTTCAGAGCACTGGGCCCTGGTCAGCCAGGCCTTCCTTTCTCCCTTGGGACCCTCAGCAGCCCCCTACAGCCCTCCCCCGCTTCCCCATCCCCTTCCTGCCAGAGCCAGTGGAAACCTCTCAACCCAGCCCAGGTCGGGGGAGCGGCGTGTGTGGCCCCTTCATGATTCTTTTTACCATCTTCCCAGCTTCTCTGGCTGACTACAACCCCCTTGTTTGAAGGAAATCTTTCATTCACTTTTTCCAGATTACTAAAGTGTCTTTTGCCCTTAATGAACAACTTGGAAAATCAGCAAAGCGTTAAACAGGAAATAACACCATCCCATAATCCCACAGCCCTGACTTTGGGGCTTAATTCACGCTAATCCTATCCATATACATTTTTTTGCATTGATCAGCTCGTCATATTTGCATCTGGGGATCCTGATTTTCACTTACTCCTGGTGTATCAGGAGCATTTCTCCAGGCTGTTAAAAACTCCTTGTAAACACCTCATTCACTGACTGCCTCATGTTCTTTTAAGGACATGGGCTGTAATTTATTTAACTCTCCCTATTCTTGGTACGTGCAGTTGTGCCCCTTTTTGAATTTACTTTGTGAACAGCACTGTGTTGAACGTAGTTAAAGCCAGTGGTCTTCCATGGTTGCCCCAGGCTCTCTCCCACGCATGCCCCTCTCTGCCCTGGCAGCGCTGCCCTTTCTCCTCTTTCCTGGCATTTCTTGATGGAGCTGTGGACGGTGTGGGTGCCCCAGCCTCTCCGTGGTGGGAACGCCACTGCCTGCCCCACAGTTTTCTGAGCCACCTGACCCTCAAGGGTAGGCTCTCTGGTTAGAGGCTCCACCTCTCCTGACATCCGGGTCTTGCTTCTTTGGCCATGTGTCCTGCCGTTTTCCCACCCACGTCCTCTCACTTCTGACCCTGGTGCTGGCTAGGCTGGACCGGCTCCTCGGGGCCCCGCCAGCCCCTTGCCTGGGCCCCCGGCTCACACAGCTCTGCCTTCCAGGCTTGCCCAGTCTCGGACGAACCCTCAGGTCCTGGACACTGGACTGACAGCACAGGACATTCATTACGCCCAGTGCCTCTCGCCTGTCGACTGGGACAAGCCTGACAGCAGTGGCGCCGAGCCGGACGACCTCTTCAACTTCTGAGGCCTGGGGCTGGCAGGACATGTGACAAACCAAAGCCACCCACGTCGGGGGCGGGGGCCAGCTCCAGGACCCCCAGCCACTGTCCTTCAGTCGGCAGCGCTGTCAGTCTGCAGATCAGAGCTGCAGCCAGTCAAGCAGAGGGAAGTAGAGATTCTTTTTTAACCCCGTTCTTTCTCTAAGAACTGAAAGATGCCTTGAATATTTATTCAGTGACTCCTGGTTCAACTCAGAAGCTGGTTTTGCATCAGGCACCAGCTCAGTGTTATAACCAGCTTTCTGCCCTCTCTTGAGCGAGCTCTGCTCCACCGTGGGTGTCAGGATGGTGACCAAAGCATTTCTCGTCCCTTCTCTTCAAGGGCCCAGATTTCCCTGGAGGTGCCCTTGCTCCTTACTGAAAGTAGTCGGATCGTTCATTTCTGTCATCCTTTGAGCACAGGAGGGCAACACAGCCTCGGGAGAAGACTGTGACATCCAGCCCACCTTCCGTGGGGGGCCCAGTGGGCCGGGGCTTGGGCTCCTGGCCCTGGGGGCTCTCAGAGACAGAGGGGCAGCCCCTGACCAAAGACAACACGTGGCAGGCACTTTAAAGCACGCACAGCAGGTGTGGCCCCCAGCTCCTCGATGGTGCTTCGTTGCGTAGAGCTTTCTTTCTGCCCTTCTTCCGAGAGACGAGGCCCAGAGTCCCCATCAGTGCTTGGAACCGGTGTAACTGGCTGCCCTGGACTCCCAGAGTCTGCCTGCGACTGTGGGGTCATCCGTGTGACCGCCTCCTGCAGAGCTCCCACCCTGCCCTTCCCCCTCCACGGGGATGAAGGTTTTCCCGCGCTGCTGCTCGGTCTGAGCCCCACCTCCCCATACTTCCTGAGATAGTGCGTGAAACCTAACACCTAGATTTGTTTGCGAATGTTTGGTTGCCAGTTTCTAGATGAGGAAACTGAGACCACACGCGTGGAAGGGGTAGAATCAAGAGTAGAACCCAGATCTGGTGCCAAAGCTGCCTTCTCACCCACACCTCTCACAACTCACACCTCCTTTTTTCTAGCTTTGTTGCCCTCCCAGGAACCAAAATGCCCCAGCTATTTTCTGACCAAAATGTGTTTCATAACAAACCATCTGGTGCCTTTACTCGCATAACTGGCATGAGCCTGTGTGCCCTGCTGGCTATCTCGCTGTTGATTTCTGTGAAAATGGAAGTGTTTGAAGTCTGCTAATTCAGAGGGTGAAACAAAACCAAACTTCATAAGCATCACGCTGTTCCTTCCTGATGCTCCGACCCCAGGTCGGGGACATACCAGCAGCAGCCTGTCTTCAGAGTCTCCCTTCCTCCCCTTTCACCCCCATGGGGCTCCCAGCAAAGCCGCCAGCACATTCTTCATCCTCAGGTGCCTCCCAAGCCTGGCTTTACCAAGCTTAAGTCTCTGGTGATAGTTGGAGCAGGTTTCACCAGCCCAGGAAACACACCGTTTCTTAGAATCTACGTATCTAAGCATCTGAATCAAAACACAGAGACAGGAGTGCCTGGGTGAGAGGTGGGGTGGGATTGCCTTTATCACAATGTGAGGATAACTTCCTTTCCCTGGCCCAGCTCCTGCACCCCCGCTGCCCACCCCAGATCTCCTTGGTATCAGCCCCTGTATTTGTCGTGAGGCAGCAGGGCTTGGGCCTGACACGGGCCGCCCTTGGCACGAGGGTCCAGGAGCCCTGAGAAAGGCTGTGCTGTGTTTGTGTGAGTCTCTATGGGGCCTTCATCTGGTCTCTGGCCAACAGTGGTCAGTGTGCTCCCCTTGTGTCTACAGATAAGTTTTGTTGTGCTTTACTTTGTGTTGCTGTAAAGGAAGTTCTAATGAGGAAAAAAATAAGTAATAAATGTTCTCTTTTTGAAATACAAAGAGCACTTGCATGGAGTGTCCTGGTGGCCACGTAGGAGCGTGGCCTTGGGCAGCCCCTGCCCTGGGTGGTTGAAGCAGTGGTGGCCACAGACCCAGACATGGGGGATAATGGTCTGTGATCCCCTAGATGAAGCCAAAGGGCCCCCTTTCCACCAGGCAGATGGGTTGTGTGATGAGGTCATCTCTGGATAGCTTAGTGAGCTCAGCACTGGAGAGGCCTCTGAAAACCTAGGTCAAGGCCTCCTAACCAGGGTCTGTGACCCCTTGAAATGTACATTATGCGTGTGGCCACACGAACATTTTTCTTGGGGATGGTGTCTCTCATTTCCATCACATTCTCAAATGAGTCCATGACATTTATTCATTTGACAGACTTTGTGCTAAACACAAACCAGGCCTGGGATTCAGTGCTGGGGACAGCAGTCCAGACACCCTCCCTGTCCATGTGGACTCAGAACGTGTGGCTTGGGTGTGATTGGGGACTAGGGTGGGGGGGTGGAGGAAAGTGTGTTTTCGTGACTTGGGAGACCCGAGGTCTAGCTCTGGCTCTGCCACCTGGGGCTGTGACACTGGATCAGTCACTTCTTTCCTTGAGCCTCAGTTTCCCCATCTGGGAAAAGGGTACAACAATCACCACCCTTTCTGCCTCCCTGGGTTTTGTGAGATTCGGGTGACAGTTATCATATTGTTGGTGATGTACTTAGATGGCTCAAAGCTTATCTCAAAGCAAACGGCAATTTGGACCAAATACATTTAAGGAAGTCAAAGTAAAATTGATAATAACGCGGGCTACCGTTAACTGAGCTCTTCGTCTGTGCCCAAGGCCATGCCAGGCTCTCAACTCTAGCTCATCGCGGCGCTCCTGTTGAGCCCCGTCGTACTGGCTCCCTTTCCTGCTGCAGGAACCGAGGCTGCAGGCACTGCTGCCAGTGCCTGACAGACCACAGCCCAGACTCGGATCTCTGTGGCCCTTGACTCTGCCACGTCCTGATCCCCCGGGAGCCACGTCTGCAGTCATGCTGCCTGTGGCCTCCTGTAGAGCCGCACAGAAAGGCCGCTCTCTTCAAGCTCCAGTGGGGGTCTCCTTGGACATTTATCTCTTTGTCCCTTTCAAACAGTGATCATAAAAATATCCGGAACCCAGGGGCGGAGACCTCTGATATCAGCCCTCGTCGGGCAGACTGGCTGTGAATTCTGAGTGGATGGTAGATGACTAAGAAATTCTCTCCTTTCTTCTTCTCCCATAATCTGAGAAGACACCCAACAAGTCCGTCTTTCGGTTTAAATTTGGCCAATGCCTTTAGTCTCCGGATGTCTCAAATTATGAATCCTGAGCACTCGCCATCTGCTCTTTCATGCATAACGGATGAAGCTGCAGAGAACAAAGTCGCCTTTCAGATTTGATGTGACCTTCAGCTTCACTGGGTGGATGTTGGGCTCTCCTCTCCCAGGGGGAGAGCCCATCCCAATTAAATCTCTCCAAGGACTTTCTGACAAGCCCGGAGAGGGAATCTGGGCGAATTCTGGGCCCTCAGTGCTTGTCTGGGGTCTGTTCTTCACCTGGCCTTCTTGCTTCTGCCACTCCCTGTGCACGGAGTACAGAGGTGGCCTCTTTGTTATCAGGGAGTGAGCTTTTCCCCAGGGCATACATGCCAGGCCCTGTTAGTCCTTTATACCTAACATCAGAGATACTAGTCTAACAACCATGCCAGGAGGTGGGTGGTCCTAGCACCATTTTCAAGATGGGACAACTGAGGGTCAGGGAGGATAAGTGAATTGACCAGAGTCTCACAGCCAGTAAGGAATGGACCTTGGATCTGAACCCCAGTCTGCCTGACGCCAGAGCTTGTATATTTCCACGGCACTACCTACCCTGTAGAGTGAAGGGCAAACCCAAGCCGAGCTGCCCATGTCCTGTTCTGGGGAGCCTCTACCATGGCACAGATGGGAGCAGCAGGGCCCAGGCCAGGCTAGGTACCTGGGGCAGGGGCCGTCTTCACAGACTGGTGGAAACAGATCTTTCCCACTGCTAGGGGGTGCCCTTGGGGCTGCTTCTCTGGACATGACCAGTTGAGGACTCGGCAGGGCGTGTCTCATCACATCAGGGCCCTGTCTTGCCCCCAGCCAGCATTGCCCAGTCTATGTTTGTGTGGGGTGGGCGGAGGCCCAGAGTGAGCTTTGGTGTCCCTCCGAGGGGGAAGGTGTCCTCTGGGAGCAGACTCAGTGTGTTGGGGTGGTGAATGCCAGCCTCAGAGGGCCCGGGAAGGAGGGGAACACATCTCTGGAACACTGGCAGCATCTGAACCCGTTAACTAGTTTAAGCTGCTGCACAGTGACTGTGCTAGGAGGCATTATTAGCCCATTTTAGAGACGATGACACTGAGGCCCACAGAGTTTATGTGACCTGCCAGCCTCACACAGCTGGGAAGAGGCGGGCCTGGGATGCAGAGCCCCTGTGTTCTCCACTGTCGCAAGGTGACCCTGCCCCTCTGCAGATTACTTGGAACATTTGGACAACACAATGTCCTCGCTTACTTAGGAGCTTCTGAGCCCAACACATGGGTGCTGGGTCAAATTGGTGCCTTTGCTTCCAGCCAGGACAGATGTGGGCTGTGTCATAAGTCCTTGTTGCCAAGCGACAATTCTGACCACAACTCCTGAGCCCCAGCACGGGGTAGGGCTGCCGGGACCTGTCTTGACCTCTTCACAGTCCAGGGTTTGTGGGTCCTGGTGCCCTGGAAAGCTCCTGGGCGTGGGCTAGGTTTGTACCACACCAGGGGGACATTAGAAGTCAGAGCTGGAAGCCAGGGAGAATTCCTGGAAGAGGGGTGTTCCAGCTGGGCCTTGAAGGAGGGGAGAAAGGTTGGGAGCTCTGAGACGCCAGGGCCTGGGTCTGATTCACCTGAACCTCAGTGCCCAGCATAGCACCTGGCACAGAGTGGCCGTCAGTGACTCGAGTCAGCTCATCAAAAGGGGGACAACCAGCCCAGCTTCCTGTGAGACCCTGCTGAGAGCAGGGGCAGCCTCAGATCGGCAGGCAAGGCTGGAGTCTCTGCAGCCCAAAGATCCACTTTGCAGGTTATCTTTTCTGAAGGCAAAGCCACCCGATGGTCAACTTCCCCACGCACACTGGGCTTTGGCTCTCTGGGTCTCCATCACGCAGCCAGCAGCCAAGCACGCCCAGCCCAGCCTGGTTTAGTAAAATGTGTGGTCCACTCCTCTGACCTGACCAAAGATCTTGATTTTCAAAATGTCTTCAAAGCAGGAGTCTAGAATTTTCAGAGCTAGAAGAGCCATAATGGTCCTCCAGCCCACCCTCTTTGCTTACAGTTGGGGACTGGGGCCCACGGAGGGATGGGCCATGTGGGCAGTTGAGAAGCAGAGCTGAGATGGGAGTGTTATTCTTTTCCAGGGACCCCATGCCCTGTCCCCCATCCACCCCATAGAGAAGAGAGAGAGGTCCCTTCCCCACATGTGCTGGGAGGGCCGATGTGCTCGAGGTCTGTAGGGCTTGTGGGGAAGTGGAAATGATTATGATAAGAAGAGGCAGGAGAAAGGGCCTTGGTGAATTCTCAAGCATGTAATAAGCATCAGCTTATCACCCGTCTCTTCACTGCGCCTCCTCAAGGGCCCCAAGGTCTCATCTGCTGCTCGAGCTTCTGGCACAGATGCCTGGAAGAGAGAGCAGAGAGCTGTGATTAGGAGCATGGCCCCTAGAGCCAGACTGGGTTTGAACCGCAGGTTTGCCACTTATTAGGCATGTAAATGACTGAAGAGCAATTGACTTCATAGTCTGGGTCTCAGTTTACTCGTGTATAAAATAGGATGATAACAGCACCATCCACACGGGGACGTTTTGAGGAGCTAATGAATGAGTTGGTACTTGCGAGGTGCTGAGAACTCCGCCCACTGTGGCTGTCAATTGCTGTGAGGGCTTCTGGGGGAGAGGGGACATGCAGGACCAGTCTCACCGCAGGGCTGTGGCCCCACCCGAGATGGCAAAGGCGGGCACTTCTCTGGCGGTCCAGTGGTTAAGACTCCATGCTTCCACTGCAGGGGGCATGGGTTCGATCCCTGGCCGGGGAACTAAGATCCCTCATGCTGCACGACACAGCCCGAAAAATAAAAAAGATGGCAAAGGGGGAGGAGACATGTCCCACCAGCTTCCACCCTGATGCCACCCAAGTGCACGCCCTGGCCCTTCCCTACCATCAAAGTGTGCCGCAGGAAAAACTCCAGAAACTTCAATATCCAGTCAGGATTCAGGCAAGAATACCTTCCACTCTAGCTGTTTCAAGTAGGAAATAAATCTCTTAATAGATTCGGCTCACAAAACCACTGGGAGGGCTTCCCTGGTGGCGCAGTGGTTGAGAATCTGCCTGCCAATGCAGGGGACACGGGTTCGAGCCCTGGTCTGGGAAGATCCCACGTGCCGCGGAGCAGCTGGGCCCATGAGCCACAATTACTGAGCCTGCACGTCTGGAGCTTGTGCTCCGCAACAAGAGAGGCCGCGATAGTGAGAGGCCCGCGCACCGCGATGAAGAGTGGCCCCCGCTTGCCGCAACTAGAGAAAGCCCTCGCACAGAAACGAAGACCCAACACAGCCATAAATAAATTAAAAAAAAAAAAAAAAAAACTTTGGCAGGATGTCACTCCATTTCTGACCTCCTCCGATGTCATTAAAAAAAAAAAAAAAAAACCACTGAGAGGGCTGGGGGTGTGACGGAGGCCCCGCAAGGGTTCAGGGAATCAGGACAGGCTGGAGCCGAGGGAGCTGCAGCCAGTGGCCCGGCAGCTCTCTGCTCCTAGGGTTGGTTCTGTGCGATCCGATCTCACTGGCAGAAGCCGATGTGAAGCCTGCCGGCCAAGGGAGGTGCGAAAAGTGGTTCACAGGCGTCCAGCCCCCGAGAGGGCACGTAGAAAGGAAGGAAGAAGGCGCTGAGACCACCGGGCACCCCGTCCTCCCCTGACACTCCTGTGGGAGGTGGGGGACAGGGAAACCGGGGTGGCTGGGCCAGAGGAAACCTCACCACCGTGTGGACTGTCAGATGCTGTGTTGAGAGCTGACACGTGTTATCTTCGATCCTCACGACAGCCGTGTGAGAGACAAGACTGAGCGGCAAAGTGACAGGACCAAGGCTGGACCCCAGGTCTGTCTGCACATCAGCTTGGGCCCTGCCTCTGGATGCTCCCTGAGCCAGGCTGGCGGTCAGGGGTGATTCATTCAGCACCCATTGATTGAGCACCAAGCATACACACCAGGCTGGGTGCCGGGTGCTTGGAGCGTGGCAACAAACAAAACAACGAAGATCCCATCCCACGGAGTTGCGTTCCGCTGGGGGAGGGGGATACTGACCCTCCCCGCTCCCCAAATCTGTGTGGTGCTCAGTACTAGGAAGAAAAAAGAAAGCCAGGGCTGGGGATAGAGGGGGAGGCGGGTGGTGCCGCTTTATACGGGGGTGGGAGGTCAGGGAGGTTTGTGCAAAGGGCCTAACGGAAGTGGGAGGAAAGAGCACTTGAGACAGAAGACACAGCAAGTGTGCCCCCTCCTCGGCCCCGCCGCAGGCAGGTGGGAGAGTGAAATGTGGGAGAACAGAAGGGGCGAGGAGCTCAGTGTGGCCGGAAGGAGAGCTGGGAGATGAGGTCAGACAGCAGGTGGGCGCCGGGGACCTGGGGCAGGGGCGGGGGCTTCTGACTTGCTTGAGATGGAGTGGGTGGTCTGTGCAGAGAGAGACAAGATCACAGAGGCTGCAGAGACCCCCAGGGGCCGGGGCAGTTGTCCAGGGTCAGGCCCAAGAGAAAGCGGGCTCAGGGCTAGAAAAGGGGCGGGTGGGAGCTTGACGACAGGACGCACTTCCTCCTCTGTTTCCGACAGAGGCCCGGGTTTGAGGTGTCCCCGAGTCTGGGGGTCTGGGTCCCGGGCTTGTGCCTCCTTGTGTGATATGGAGGGCTGGTGTCTCCAGGTCCCTGCCGGCGTCAGGCTGCAGTGCGAGCGTCCCCAGGCACGTGTGTCATTCCTCTGGGAGTGTGGAGTGAGCATGTGTCAGCTCTGCGGTCTGTGTTGTGCTGCAGGCGTGCGTATCTGAACGTGAGCATGTGGACGTCTGGTCTGGTGGGGAGCAGGCCTGTGTATTTCTTTGCGCATGTGTGGGTGCCTGCTTGTCTGTAGGGGGCAGCAATGGGGAATGTCTTTGATTTTGGCCCCTTCACTACTATCTAGTTCCCCTGCTTTCTTGACGTTCTGCAGAGCTCAGCTCTAATTTTTACAGCAAATCAGAACAGATGCCCCTGGGACCCAGGGGGGTTGGCCTATGCTTCTTGGGGACTTGGGTTGAAGGTCTGTCCCGTGAGGTTATCTGACAGCTGAAGTAGGGAGGATGCCCAGCCCCTGGTTTCCGCGTCGGCAGTGTTTTAAACCCAGAGGCCCCCCTCCCTCCACAGGGACCGAGTTGGACCAGGGCTTTCACCGCCTGGTTAGGAAGACTGTCTGAAGTTTGGGCCCCGCCAGCCCTCAGTGAGAGTCAGATTCCTAAGCCTGGAGGCCTTCAGGAAAAGCCAGGACTTCAGCACTGTGGAAAGAGCACAGAATTAGGAGTCAGAGGGACCTGGGTTCAAATCCCACTTTTGTCACTTACTAGACATAGTAAGTAGTTCATAACTGTGGTCAAATGATGGCTTGGTTTCCTCTCTGTAGAGTGTGACGCCACCTCATGATGTCATTATGAGCATTAAATGAGAACTTACTATGTGCCAGGCCCTGTGCTAAGGGCTTTGTATGAATCACCTCATTAAATCCTCACCATGACCCTCTAGAGTGGATGCTGTCCCCATTTTACTGAAGAAGAAACTGAGGCCCAGAGAGGTGAAGTTACTGGCCCAGTGTCACTCAGCGGGAATGGGAGAGCCTGGGTTTGAAATAGGCAGTGTGACTTCAAAAGTAGCAGCGTGACACAGTGAATATAAAGCCGAGTGCCTGACTTCTGGTAGGAGTTTGGTCAGTGATGGTTGTTATTACTGATGCCACACGGCTATCAAATTCTTGACCCCCAAAGGATAGCTCTGGACCCTCTTTTCTCCTTTTAAATTTTAAAGAGGGCAGTGGAAAAGCACCAGACTCGGGAGACTGAAGTTCAGACCCTGACTCTGTGACTCATTCACTGTGTGACCTTGTACTAGTCACCTCCCCTCCCTGAGCTCCATTTTTCCTCATCTGTACAGTAAGGACACTCATTTCTGGCCTGCCTATAAGGATCAGGTGTGTGCAAAAGAGCTTGCAGCCTAAGTTGACTGTGTCGTCCCCAAAAGACTTGTCCAAACCCCCAGTACGTCAGAATGTGACCTTATTTGGAAACAGGGTCTTTACAGAGGTGATCAATTAAAACAAGGTTATCAGGGTGGTGTCCTTATAAAAAGGGGAAATTTGGACACAGGGCCAGCCAGGTGCAGAGCGAAGGCTGTGTGAAGAGACACAGGGAGAAGGCCATGTGAAGGCCAGGGTTATGCTGCCACAAGCCAAGAAATATCCGGGGCAATCAGAAGCTGGAAGAGGCGAAGCAGGATCTTCCCCTACAGGTGAAGGGGGGGACACGGCCCTGCTGGCACTTTGATTTTGGTCTTCTGGCCTCCAGAACTGTGAGACAACACATTTCTGTTGTTCTAAGCCACCCACTTTGAGGTATAGGTTTCCCCATTATCCCAAAGTTCCTGTGAAACCTTTTGTAAGCTGAAATGGTGTAAAGCGAAGAAGCAGTTACTTAGGACACATCTTGCTAACGGATGCAGAAAATAAATCCAGTTAAAGCACAGATGCTCTCAGACACAGTTCAAAGCTAAAGTGGCTTGAGATGCTTTGATGCTGAGATGCTGAGGGTAGTTTCCCGGGAAGGAGCTTGGCAGTGCCACTCTCACCCCTCGGGGTGCACGCTGCCTCTATGACGGCTGCTGCAAAACAAACGCTGAACGCTATTCTTGCTTTTTCGTAAATGGTAAAATCCTCTTTATTTATTTTATTCATCTATTTTGGCTGCGTCAGGACTTAGTTGCGGCACGCAGGGTCTTCGTTGAGGCATGTGGGATCTTTCGTTGCGGCGCAGGCTCTTTGCTGTGGCAAAGGGGCTTCTCTCTTGTTGCGGTGCTTGGGCTTCTCTCTAGTTGTGGCATGCGGGTATTCTCTCTCTAGTTGTGGCACGGGGGCTCTAGGGCGCATGGGCTCTGTAGTTTGCAGCACGCAGGCTCTCTAGTTGTGGCGCGCGAGCTCAGTAGTTGTAGTGCACAGGTTTAGTTACCCCGTGGCATGTGGGATCTTAGTTCCCTGACCAGGGATCGAACCCGTGTCCCCTGCATTGGAAGACGGATTCTTTACCACTGGACCACCAGGGAAGTCTCCGAAAATCCTCTTTGGATGTCTTTCAGTTAGTGAAAACAGGAACTAACATAGGTCTTTTGTAAACGTGAAGTGGCATAAAGCATCCTTTTGAAAAGCGGGGGATACATGTTCTTTGTTATAGCAGCCCCAGGAGACTTAAACAGGCCTGTGACATAAGATCCATAATGCCCACCATTTTTTTCTGGGGATACAAGCATGCACCCCATTGACACTGTGAAGAGACCGAGGCTCAGAGAGGTGAGGTCATCAGCCCATCACACAACAGGTGAACGCAGTGCCAGGACCGAACCAGGGTCCTCCTGACCCCAAAGTCAGTGCTACTCTGCCGAGGAGCAGGGCCTGAGGCTGGAGGCCAGGTGACCAGGAAAGCCTGGGGCAGCCCAGGAACGGGGGCCTGGCTCTTCAGCTTTGCTCTGCAGCCTTTCCCCATCCTCCTCTGAACTCTGGGGCAGTTTCCCTGCCCTGCCTGCCTCCAGGGCTATTGGGTCTCATGGCCTGGGTCACTAGGACACACAGAGTATCCCCGGCCACCTGGCACTTGCAGGGGGAGGTGGCAGTTAGTGGCTCCCTGGTGTCAGAGCCAGAGAGCCAGGTTCAAGTCCTGACTCCACCGCTGCCTGATTGACGTGAGTTTGTCACCACCCCCCTCTCTGAGCCTCAGTTTCTCTGTCTGTGAAATGGGACCATGAACCAAACTCTGCCTTCCCTGAAGGGTGGTCTAAAGGTACAGTGAGGTCAGGTGTGGGTAGAAGCTCAGAGACTGCTATGACGGGGCTGTTGCCCAGGCAGGGCTTGTGAGTGGAGGATATAAAGTCCTGCCTGGGGTCCCCAGGGCACTGTGTCCCCAATGCTGGCTGGTGGGTCTGGTCTAAGGCAGAGTGGGAAGGAAGGTGGGCCAGGTTTGGGAAGATTCTAAAAGTTCTGCCTCCCCCCTTCAGCTCCCCTAACCTGGGTCCTCTCTCAGCCCCCTAGGGTTGCTGTGGCGAAGGGGAGATGGATTAGGATGATTCATGGTTATAATTTATCAAGCACTTAGTCTGTGCCTAATTTTTGTTTTAAGGTAATTTTACAACAGCTCTCTGCAGAGTAGGTGATGTTGGTCCCATTTTACAGATGAGGAAACTGAGGCTCAGAGAGACAATGTGACTTGCCTCAGGTAACACAGCCAAGAAGGGGCAGGGCCAGGATTTGAGGCTAGGCCTCACTCAACACACCCTGTCAGCCCGACATTTGGTGGAAACTGGGGTGGGGCCCAGAGAGGGGATGGACCTTGACTAAGGCCACATGGTAGGGCAGGGGTAGGACCTCAGGTCCAGGCCTTTCTTCCTCTTCAGAGAGCAGGGCTGAAGGGAGAGGCGGACACCCACGTGTTTAGCAAACCCCAGTTATAGGTCTGGAGCCTTTGCCTGCCCCTCCTGGTGTGGAGGAGGCCATGTGTTGTCAGGCAGAGGCATCAGGCTGGGCTGAGGCACAGACCGGAAGAGGGCCAGTGTGGCCAGGCCAGTGTTTGGGCTCTAAGAACAGACTGACTTCTGCCTAAAGCATGGCTGCAGGGTGCCTCAGTCAGGGGAGGCCTAAGCTGGGCCGTGGGTGTCCCGCCAGTGGCTCTGGCCCATGGCAATGTCCTGTGAGCATGGCATTCAGTCCCAGCCCTGCTGAGTCACCCCCAGGCAGAAAAGGCCAAACGCCATCTCAATTCCACTGCCCAGGAAAGATCGGGAGAGGATGTCTTGAATGCTGCAGCTTTACTGCAGTAAGTTTGTCGATTCAGCTCATTACATTTAATTAGAATTATTTAATTAGAATCTTAATAAAAGAGTAAAACAGGAAGGAGGCTGAGAAGCAGAGGTAAGCAAATCTGTGCTGAGCATATGAAGTAGACCCAGCTGGGCGGCGGAGTGGCGGAGGGGCTGCCAGCACATTTGCCTGGAAGGTTGGGGATAGGGGTCTGCATGTTCCAGGACCACCAGGGCCCAGGGATCTGGCAGTGGGGAGAAGGGAGCTGAGGGCCTGGGGCAGGGCTCTCACCCACCCATTCCGTGTGCCGGCTCCCGGCCTGAGGACACTGGGCCTGTGGAGATGAGTAGGACCCGTTTCTTGCCCTCAAGGGAAACAGACAAGAAGCCAGACAGTTACAGAGCCCAGTGCCCCCGGGGGGTCAGAGTTCACTGCAGCAGCCATAGACGGGTGTCTGACCTGGGCTGGGGGTGGAAATCTCTCTAGAACATTGATGCCGGCCTGCAGTGACACCTGAACATTGAGTTGCAGTTACGATGAGGAAGAGGAGAGCTTCAAGCAGGCTTGGGGGGAGGCTCCTGTGGGGGGCAGGGAACAGTGGAGGTCAGAGTAAGGACCTGGATCCAGGTGGCTGGTTCCCCATCCCAGCGCCACGTCTGTGGCCTCTAGCAAGTTACCCCACCCCTCGGAGCCTCATTTTCCTCACCTGTGAATGAGAGCCACAGCGGAACCCGTCTCCTAGGGCTCTTGTGTAGTTAGATGAGCTGATACACGGACAGCACTGGACCAGCAGCTGGTACATGGTCAATGCTATGTGCACTAGCTCTTAGGATTCTTCTTCTTCTCCTCCAAGGTGAGATGTCCAGGGGTGGTCAGTTACACATGTCTGGGCGGGGGTCTAGCTCTGGTGGTCATCAGTGAAGCCACTGGTGTGGATGGGCACCTCAAGAGAGAATGGTGGGCACTGCTGCCACCCATCACCTCCACTTCCTCTTTCCTCATTCCCTGAAGGACCCAGTTTGTTCAGAGATCTGCCCCCAACAGAGCCCTTACTCTTCATGGCAGCTGATCCCACGCACCAGCTCCAGAGGGGGTCTGCTGAGACTCAGCCAAGTATGGTCATGGCATTCCCCTGCTGCTGGTTCTCAGTGAGACTGGAGAGCCGGCCTGGTTCCAGAGTCAGGGGAGAGCCTCCCTCTCCCCACCCCCTCCCCCTGCCTCTCCCATCTCCCCCCCCCTCCTCCTCCCCTTTCCCTCCCTGTCTCCTCATACTCTCCCTCTTCCTCTCCCTCCTGGGTACCTACACAAGTAGGTGGCTCCATTGCCACCCCTTAGGGAATGAGAGCTAGGATAAAGCCAGTGATGTGCTGGTGTTTTTTCCTCTTCAACTGAAAAAAAAAAAAAAAAAAAAAAAAGCCCTGATTTGTAGTGCTTGCTGATTTCCATGGTGTAAATATCTCCTCCATAGCCAATTTCAAACTGCCAACATGATGCCACTGAACACAGAGTTAGGATACACACAATCACCTCTTGCAAGCCATCATGAACCAGCTCCAGCACCGCTAGATGTAGTCAACCCGGAGGATGGCAGAGCTGAGAGAGAAAAGCATGGGCACCTCTGACAGCACTGGGAGCTGCCGGGAGCTGTGCATTCCAGGAGTCTGCCTTCCCTGGACCTCCACTGTCGCAGAGTTTTCTGTTGCTTGCAGCCAAATGCATCCCATGTGCTGTGGGGATGCAGAGTAAGAAGAGAAGAGGACCCAGGGTCAGCCTCAAGGAACCACCAGCATGAATGCAGCGGGCAGAGGAAGAAGAGACTGTGAACTCAACTGCCACTGTAGTTTGACAATGCAAAGGATCATGCTTTGCATTTGGTTTTCCACAAACTTAATCCTACTGCAGTAAAAGATAAGAGATTTTTAGTCCAGTTATAGAAAGTTCCTAGGCTCCAGTTCATGCCTTGAGTCAAGAATTTAGGTATTGAGGTTTGTTATTGTTTTTCTTTTAATTGTCTAGTGTCATAGAAGCAGCCACCCCATCTTTGAAATCGTGCCATTCTTGTGTTCAATGGCTGCGGCCACTGAGGCCCTCACAGCTTTGCCTTCAATGGCACTTTTTTCCAGATGGCCAAAGGCCATAATTTAATTAATTAATTTAATTTAATTAGCTGTTTCACCACTACATACCACAGGCTGCTAGATTCTCATCCTGGATACTAACTGGATTTTCACCACCTTCAGCCCCAACTAGAATAGATTATTATTTCCTTCCTTTCCCTGAGGGTGTCTTGTCTGAAACCTACCCCCTCAGACCAATTTCCAAACCAGTCAAGTTTCTTGGTTGAAAACAATGGAAACTGATGCTCATTAAGCAGAACAGGAACTTATTGGAAGGACACCAAGGAGCTGGCAGAATAGACTGAGAGCGAGGCTCAGGGAAAGGGCGGATGTGAAGGAGGCTGGCAGCTCGGGACACAGGCAAGGGGCCCGTGTAGGCAGCGTCTGGTTCTGGTGCTGCTGCCAGGGCCGCCTTCGCTGGGCATCACGGCCTGCGCAGGGCCTCTGGTCCCCAGGAATGAGCCCCGCCCCGACTGTCCTCTGTAGCACCGTAGTGGTCCCTGAATTCAGGGTGGGCTCCTGATTGACGGACGGAGTCTGGTCACGTGCCTGCTCCTACTGACCCGGGGGCATGTCAGCCTCTGCAATGGGAGGGCAGAGCTGCCTTCCTCTAAGATTCACCCCACAGGGGAGTCCCCCAAACAAGAAAGGGGTTTGAATGCTGAGCAGGAGAAAAAACAAAATCATCAAACAGCAAATATTCACCTTGGCTAGGCACCGTGCTAACATTTTGCCTGAATTATCTCTTAATCTTCACAATTATTTTCTGAGCGGTATTACTTCTATCAACCTCATTTTACAGTTAGGGAAACAAGCTCCGAGTTTCTTTATCAGTAATAACCCCAGACTTTTGGGGTACTGTGAAGACCAGGCTGGATGCCTCAGAGCCAGGCTTCTGGAGGGGTTGCCCTAAATGGGGCGTCACAGAGGTGGGAGGAACCCGTCCAGTCTGAGCGGTGCCTAATTCTAGATGCTACTGCTGTTGGCCTGCCTGGAACAGGTCCTGGACCAAGGGGGCACCATCCTGGGGACGGTGGCAGACACAGCTGAGCCACCAAAAGCAAACGGTGCGTCAGGAACGTGTGTTTTCTGGTGGGCCTCAGCACATGGACCGTCTGTCACGAAGCTGGCTGCAGCCAACAGCCTGAGGTGGTGCCCACTGCTATGTAAACAGAGATGCTGGGTTCTGAGAAACAGAGGTGTGAGCCCCCTCGCCCCACAACTAGGAAGAGGAGAAGGCATCTGAAAGGGAGGGAGAAGCCAGCCAAAGCCCAAGCATTGACCCAGGAGCCTCCTGCTGGCGGCCCAGGTCTCCCCCATCCGACCAGGAGTTTCTGAACTCGGGGCGGGGAGTCTCCCTCCTTAGACGAGGCTCCTGCGAGTGGAGTGTTATCTCTTCCAACATATCAGGAGGTCCTGTGTGCAGGGCTATGGCCCCCATCTCCGACTGGGGCTTCTAAGGGAGGAGTGTCTCTCCCTTCAGACCAGGGGCACCTGAAGGCAGGGCTGAGTGTTCTGAGAAGTCTGTGTCAGTGAGAGCCATGCAGTTTGCAGGAGCAGGACCAGCAGAGCTGGATGGAACCTGATCACACTGAAGGGGAATTGAGACCCAGAGAGGGGCAGGCGCCTGCGGAGTTCATCCCCCAGCGGGTAGCTGTCCAAGACAATATCCTCGGACTCTTGCCTCCCAGCCAGGAGGAATTGGGGTGACAGGGGAGGTGTGGCCTTAGGAATGCAGCTCCCAGAGCCAGGCAGGAGGGGGCAGCCCTGTGGGGACCAAGGCTTGGCCCTGGGCTGCCGACCCCACCCCTTGGAAACGCCTCCGGTTGTTCTGTCCTGGATGTTTGCATCCTTGGCCAGGTTCCTGGGCAATTGCCTCATCCCACGGAGGCCGACAGATGTGCACAGCTGGAGGAGGGGCTCTGGGTGGAATCCAGTCCTGCCCGGTGCCGGCCTGGGTCAGGGAGCTGGGAATCTGGGTCCTGATCCCCGCCTCCACCTCTACCTGGTTGTGTGGCCCTGGGTAGGGCTGTGGCCTCCCGGGGCCTCAGTTTCTTCTCTGTCTCATGGGGGAGACTCTTCCTTCTTTCATCAGATGTTGACTGAGGACCCACGATGTGCCCGGCTCTGTGTGGAGCCCCGAGCACAAGCCAGACCCAGTGGTCCCTGCCTTCAAGTAGTTTATGCTCCTTGGAGAGCTGATATCGAGCATCTGTAGCAGTTTGTGGAGCTCTCGGCATACAGGGGGCTTCACAAGAAGCGGTTTCATTTTTCTCCAATCTCTGGCCCCAGCTGTGCGGTGGCAGATTCCAGGGTGCTGTGGTCACTTTGTTATTACAAGGCCATCTGTTTGAAATCCCAGTCCCAGAGGCAATTCAAAGCTTTTCCTTCCTTTGTCCCCAGCCACTAGGCTTATGGGACTTGGAGAGTAGTGTGTATGTGTGTGTGTGCCTGCACGCACGTGCGTGTGTGTGTGTGTGTTACCCCACATGGGGGGCTGGCAGCAGGGATGCTGGTTCTTTCCTGGTGTCCTGACTCTAGTATCTTAGAGTATTTGGGGTTCCATGGTCTTCTTCTGGGATACTTCCCCCCTCCATCTTTTTAAAATGAAATTTTTTATTTTTAAGAAATTGTGGTAAAGTATACATAACATAAAATCTACCATCTTACCCATTTTTAAGTGTACAGCTCAGTGGCATTAAGTACGTTCACACTGTTGTGCAACCACCACTAGTGTCCATCTCCAGAACTTCTGTATCATCTCAGGCTAAATCCCCCTCATTTTAAAATGATAGCTGTATTGAGACATGATTCACATAACATACAATTCACCCATTTAAAGTGTACACGTTAGTGGTTTTGAGTCCAGTCACAGGGTTGTACAACCAGTATTACAATCAAATTGAAAACATTCCATCATCCAAAAGGACATTCCCTTCCATTAAACACCTCAACCCCATCTTCCACGACCAGCCCCGCACCTTACCAACCACTGATCTATGTTCTGTTTCTATGGATTTGCCTGTTCTGGACGTTCCCTATAAATGGAATCACACACCATGTGGCCTTCTGTGTCTGGCTTTTTTCACTTAGCATAATGGCTTCCATGTCCGTCCATGTGGTAGCAGGTGTCAGTGCTTCATTCCTCCCTCTCCATTCTTAAGGTGTAGCCTCTCTGGTGTAGGGGCTGAAGGAATCAGGGCTCAGCAGGCAACAGCTCCGTGTTACCACCCACGGCCGGGCTCCTCTCTGTGGACTGATGCTGCTGGCAGCCAGTGCCCTCAGCGTGGCAGGTGTCTGAATGCTGGCTCACCACCTTGCACGTGTGTGCATTCTTCGTGGGTCCTGAGGGGTCAGTCCCTCCCCTCTCTGATTGTCAGTTTCCTCATTTGTCAAATACCTTTCTTACTTTATTTTATTCCCATTTTACAGATGGCCCAGAGAGGGGAGGCAAGGCAGTGGCGCCCAGGTCCCCAACACCCAGCCCAGGGCTCTTCCCTCTACCCCTGGCCATTGTCCTCTCAGGAGTCTGGGCCGGGCCAGTCCCAGGGGACTCACTGTGGGCAGTTGATGCGGAGGTCCAGCTTTCTGAAGATGAGTGGCACTGGGGTTCCCATGATAGTCGTGCTGGGGGGACCGCAGCCTGAGCCACCTCCCCTCTCTGTACCCATCTCTGGGCCTGCCTGGGAGCTGACTCTGATTGCCCTGGGGCCCCATCGATGTGTGCAGACCGTTCCCCACAGACACCAGGCTCCAGCAGTGCCACAGCGTTCCCAAGGGTCTCATACCCAGATCCCTGCATCCCATACACCACGTGGCAGGGCCCAGCATGGCAGTGGCGGTGCAGCTTGGGCTGTGTCTGGGCTCGCTGGGCCTCTCGTGCCCACTCCTGGGCAGGGCTCTGCCTCCAGGCCTCAGGGGCTGGGAAGACAGAGACCTGACGGTCCTTAATCCAGTCTCAGACGCAGATTCACATCCCTGAGCCCCAGCCCAAGGCTTAACCTTGACTCAGGTTCCAGGCTAAGATCCCAAACTGTCCCTAGACTGAGACTTGCCCCCAGCTCCATTCCAAGCCCTGATCACAGCCCCAGACTGAGCCCTGCCCCTGGTCCCAGGCTGAGCCCTTACCAAAGATTAAGCTCTAAACCTAGCCCCCAATCAACTTGACTCTGGTCAGAAATTCAATCATGAGCCAGCTCTAATTTCAGTCCTGACCTCAGTCCTTGGCTGAACTGTGACCATGGCCACAGACCGATCTCTACTTTCTAAACAACAAACTAACCCTTGACCTGAAATGTAACCCAAGTGGGAGCCCAGGAGCCCTTCATAGGGCAGAATTTGTGCTGGACCTAGAAGGAACGTTAGTGCTTCACTGGGCAGAGCTGTGGGGACTATGTGCCCAGAGGCTCGGAAGGGGAGAGTGGAGAAGGAAGTGGCATCTCAAAGAGGAGAAGGGAGTGGCCGGGGGAGTACTGCTGTCCAAATGCGGAGAGGGTGGAAGGACTCCGGACTCAGGATCCATAGCTGTGGATCTAAGCTAGGCCCCCTCATTTACTGTAACCTTATTTGGGAGGAAGCCGCTGGCCTCTCTGTTGTTGCTTCTTCATCTTAAAATGGATCCACCTGGGCTTCCCTGGTGGCGCAGTGGTTAAGAACCCGCCTGCCAATGCAGGGGACACGGGTTCGAGCCCTGGTCCGGGAAGGTCCCACATGCCACGGAGCAACTAAGCCCATGAGCCACAACTACTGAGCCTGCGCTCTAGGGCCCGCAAGCCGCAACTACTGAAGCCTGCGTGCCTAGAGCCCGTGCTCCGCAACAAGAGAAGCCACCACAATGAGAAGCCCACACACCGCAAAGAAGAGTAGCCCCTGCTCACCGCAACTAGAGAAAGCCCGCGCACAGCAACCGACCCAATGCAACCAAAAATTAATTAATTAATTAATTTTTTAAAAAATCATTAAAAAAAAAAAAAAAGGATCCACCTGCTTTCTTCTTGGGTCATGTACCTCCCTGAGAATGTAGTCTCTATCTTGCCTTTAGGTCTTCTTACATACTGACCCTTTGCCTGGACCACTCTTCTTTCCTTGCCCACTCCTGCATCCCCAAAGCGAAATGCCCCTTCCTCTAGGCAGCCTTCCTGAAGTGCTTTGTGGTGGACATAACATGAGCCCTGATCACCCTTCAGTGAAAGATTTGGTGCCCTGGGTCTGGAGCGCTGTCTGCAGGCAGCCTTCACATTTCAGCAGTCACCGCTTCAGGGCTGCCCACATCCAGTGACTGATGAGGGACTGATGGCAGGAGGAGAATCAAAGACCTCCTTGCAGCCATCTCCGACCAACTCCAGACAACTCCCTTCCTGCCCCTCCCTTCCTGCCCCTCCCTTCCTCAGGTGTTGATCTCAGAACACTCCCTGCTAAGCACCTACATGCTGACCTCCGTCTCAGATTCTACCTCCAGAGAACCCAGCCTCTGACACCCCCAGGCCAAGCCCTAAATTACACCCGTGGCACTTGGTCATCTCCTCTAGAACACTTATGAGAATGCAGAGTCCTTCCTTTTTCCTGTCTCCTTGTACTGGAATCGTCATGCAGAGGGCATGCACACAGCGCTAGCAGCACACGGTGCATATGGAGATCGCAGGGGGAAAACTCAGAGGCAGAGACGTAGTAGGGTCTGCAGTGCCCTGAGCTCTCATCATCCCCCTCATGGGTTCTCAGCATGGCAGGCATGTCCTCCACAGGGCCAGTGCTCCTGCAGAGGGGCCTGCCCCAGCCAGCCAGCTGGACGTGCAACCGTCCCCAAGAGAAAGGACCCACTCCGGACTGTTGGCCAGAGAGGTAAGAGGGAATGTGTAATTTCTCTAAGTAACAAGAAATATAACAAGGGATGTCTGGGTGTTCGTGACACTAGGGAGTATGCTTGCCAAGGCCCAGGGCTGCACCCCAAGGATGCGGTAGAGTCTTGAAGAGTGTCAGCAGGCAGGAACACGGATACCCACCAAAGCTGGGGTTGGCTGTTGCCCGCAGACTAGTCTGGTGCAGCCAAGCCAGCTCTCTGCTAAGCTACCAAAGGTGGGAAGAAAATGAGCCTCCAAGCTTCTTCAGACTTGTCTCTCATCAAAAATATATGCTTCGTGAGGGTAGGAGCTGAGTCTGTCTTGTTCCCTGCTCAATAAATTGGACGTGTGTTATGGATGAATAAATAAATAGATCAAGAGATAAGGGATGGAAAAGCAATTTACACTTCTGAAGTATTATGCGAGGCAGGGGATAACTGGGGAGAAAGGCTTCTTCTAGAAGTTATTCCTTAGGAGAGGCCAAAAAAAAAAAAAAGTCTATTAATAGATTCAATTAATAAACATCAGCCAAGGTAAATGTTAACGGGAAGCACCCCTGCAAATGTTGGCGGTCTCTCAGGCAGGGCTCAGGGTTGGCTGGCACTCAGGCAAAGAAGGCATCCTCCCTCCTGTTTGCTCGGAGCACGGTCTCAGCCCTGGGGGAGCCTCATCCCTACATCCTGAGTGGGGGCCACAGCCCAGCTGCTTCCTGGAAGCTCACCCCACTCCAGCCACTCCGGCCCCTTCTGTGTTCCGTAAACACACCGAGTCTGTTTGTACCTTGGGGTCTTCCCCCTTGCTGTCCCTATTGTCCCTCTTCCCCTCACTTCCGTCAGGTTTCTGTGCAAACATCACCTCCTCAGAGAGGCATTTTCTGACCCCAATCTAAGATAGCAGCCACTGTCCCCAGCACTGCCCATCTTTAAAAAAAAATTCCCCAACTCTGTTTTAATTTATTGAGAGGACTTGTTACAACCTGAAATTGTGTATAGAATATATATGCCTTTTAAAACATTATTTGTTTTGTATTTTTGTCCAACTCCCCCCTCTAGAATGAAGACAGGGAATTTTTCTGTCCTGTTTACTGCTGTATCTCCTAGAACAGCGCCTGGCCCTTAAGTAGGCACTCAGCAAACTGCTGAATGAATAAGTGGGGGGTGAACTGGACAGAGTCCCTGTCCTCAAGGGGCTCCCCTTCTAATAGGCAGCGCTGCCAGCTAACTGGGCAGTTTCTCTGTCATGCGCTGAGTGATGTGATGAAGGCGTGGGGGATGCTGGGGGGGAGGGACAGCGAGGAAAGGCATAGGACCGTGCTGGGAGGATGAGGGATGGCTTCTTGGATGAGGCCACATCTAAACCAAGACCTGAGTAGTGAGTCAGAATTCTCCAACTAGGAGGGAGGAGGAGAGCATTCTAGGCAGAGGGAAGTAAAGGTTTAAAGTCCTGAAGGCAAGAGAGAGCCTGGAAAGTTGATGGAATGTAAAAAAGTTCTGTGTGTCTGGATCAGAGTGGGGAGGGGGAAGAGGCACAGAAGAGACTGGATGGTGGGCAGGGGTCCGCTCACAAAGCATCTAGAGCAGACGATAAGGCAGGAAGTAACATGACCAGATCATATTTCTGCTTACCAGTGTTTTCTAAACATTCATAATCTTCGGGAACTTTGCCATATCTGGCATCTCTTAACCCAGTGATAAATACTATTCACTTAATACTTTACATGTAACCGACTCATTTTACTTAAATACATTCATTTAAAAGGGAAACCCTTTGTAAACTATCCTAACAACTTGTGTCATATACACAAACTAACAGTAAAACTAAACCTAATGAAAATGAAATAATGTTCCATTTCACCATCTGCTAAGGTTCTGATTCCAAAGTCTACCTTCTCTTGTCAAAAAAAGAGATTAACATGTTGGCAAGTTGTTAAAGATGAGATAGCACCAAACGGGACTTGCTCCTTGACAAGATCATCAGAAAGATTCAAAGAGGATTCAAAGGAAATATTAATATCTTTCTTACTGTGTGAGGCAGTGTTACTTCAGCTGTATCTGGATTTCTTCTAAGATTATTTCATAATGACATAAAATAATCTTATACATGACCAGTGGTACGATTTCCACAGAGACTCACTATAAACCGTTCAGATGTCTGTGACTGAACAGAAGTAGGGTATGGAAGAGAAAATGGGGTAGATGGCCAAGAAAACTGAACAAGCCAATCAATCAAACTGTATTCCCTCACTCCTCTTACATTGTAAAACCTATCCATCCATCCATCCCACCACCTGGACATCCATCAGCCTGCCCGTATGCCCACCCACCTTTTTGTTTATCTGCTTGCCCACCCACAAATCCATTTACTTACCCACTTGTTCACCTGCTTGCCCATATACCTGAGTATCTTCTCACCTGCCAAATACATGCCCCCATTCCCTCCATACAACTGCTCTCCTGAACGTTGCCCATCCATTCCGCTGTCTACCTATTTACCTATTATCCATCCATCCATCCATCCATCCATCCACCTAACAATCCACCCAACCATCCATCCAACATCCATCCATCCTTCCATCCATCCCATACATTACATTCCACACTTAGTGTCTTGACCCCTAGTTCTCCTATTCCTTCTAAAATAGAAACTGTGGCTATGACCCCTTTAGCTGAGTTCTGATTTGGGTGTGCATTGCCTCTTACAAGCTTCAGTCCTCCCTGAGCTTCCCTTTGGGTTGTCCCCAAATGGAATCTCTGAAAATCACCTTATTCTTGCTGCCCTTGACCTCTTCCCCTCATACACTCCTCCTCACCAGGGGTCTTATTTTTCCATAACCTTACCAGGGTAGAGTCCTAGATTGTCAAAGATGAAAGGGACGGCAGAGACCACTGAGCCCAAAGCTTTCAGTTTCTAGATGGGAAAGCAGAGTGGGCAGGTCACAGGATGAGCCAGTCACAGTATTAGGAACCTTTTTATTTCTCAAGATAAATCCTCCAGTGCCCATAAACTACTCCTGCATTTCTAAAATGTCAGGCCTCAAAGCAACCTTAGACATGATCTCTGTGTGGTTTTCCAGATGGGCCTCGCAGGGTGGGTGTTGTGAGTGATCTAGTCTCCGATTCCCTACAGCCCTACTTAACTAGAGGATGGGAGTATGTGGGATTTTTTTTTTTTTTTTTGAACAAAGGGTTTTGTTGCTAAGAGGAAAAAAATGTTTAAACCCTTTGTTCTCATCCAGTGCCCTCATTTCATGGACAAGGAAGTAGGTTCAGAGGGGAGAAGCTTCCTGCTCAAGGTCACACAGCAGGTAAGTTGCAGAGCAAGTGTGCTAACCCAGGTTTCCTGGCCTTGTCTTTTTCCTTTGCTGAGCATCTGCTGGCTTTAGAGGGACCTGAGTTATGGCAGCCAGGGAAGAGGGAATGCTATTCTTCTAGCCCAGGAATTCCTAGGGAGGGCAAATGATCCCAATCACTACTTCCGGACTGAGGACATATTATATTAAAAAAATTAACTGTGGTCCTCGGGATTCCTTGGCTCCCTTCACTGGGAACTGGCTGCCAAGAGGAGGCAAGCAGGGGCACCAATTTTACCCCCAGCCTCTCTTTTATGATGACCCCCTCTCCTCAGCAACATCTCTTTGCTCTACAAAATTCTGCCTGTTAAGGTTATGGGCACAGAGCACACTTTGTCCACTGGGACTGTGGACTTTGCCACTGAAACTGATAATCCCTCTTGGGAGAGGCACGAGATGTTTTCCTCCCCTGACACACAGTGTGTGCTGCTCTCCGCTCCCTAGCGGATGGCGGCAGTGTCAGGGCTCTGTGGACTCCTCTAGCTCAGCGGTATTTGAAATGCCGCCTATCGACGTTGTCTAGGAGCGGGGCCAAGCTCCACAACACCGACCTTGTCCTGAGACCTTCCACCTGCGCCTCCTGTCACTCTCAGAGTTTTCTGGGCTCATCAACATTTGCTGAAGTGTCATCCTTGCTTGTTTGCAGGTCAGCTTTATGCCCTGCCCCTGGCCTTTTAACGCAGGTAAACTCTCTTTGCATAACATAATCATCTGTTAAGGGCAGGCTCTGGAATCAGGCCACCTGAGTGCAAATTCCAGCTGCATTGCTTACCGGTTATGTGCTCTTTTGCAAATTGCTTAATCTCTCTGGGCCTCAGTTTCCTCATCTGTAAAAATGGAGAGAGAAAATAATAGGAAGATACTTGGGCTGGACTCTGAGGAAGAGGGGGAGAAGAGGAGAGGGAAAAGAATTGTGGGCAGAAGGGAACAGCATGTACAAAGGCCCTGTGGCAAGAGGAAACAGAGCACTTTACCTGGGACTGAAAGAAGGCCCAGGACTGTGGCGACGCCCCAGCTTGGCTTACTCAGCATCTTTCGTAGTGTGCCTTCCTGTACTAGACAGACCTAGAAGCTAGACTTCTGAAGCCAAGCATACAGATGCGATTTAGGTTCTATCAACCATGGACGTTAACACTGGAAGGCTGAGGCCATACTTCTCTGATTTTCAGTCAAGCGGAGTACTGGGTTGTTTTTTTTTCTGCGGCTGTTGTTGCAGACGGTTCAGTGTCTAGCCCCTTGTTTGTGATTGCAGAAGAAGAGCTGGGGGCACCCCTCCTGCTGGCAGGGATCAGGGCAGAGTATAGTCCTGCAGCCAGCAGTGGTGGTGGCAGCAACCAGATTCCCGGCTTCCCAGTCATGACAGAGGCTGCAGTGTTACTCTGGGGATCATTTCTGGCAGCTCAGCCTAGGACCAACCTCTCCAGCCCTCCCAATAGTGTGTGAGCACTGTTTCCCTGTATTACATTCCTTTCTGCTTAAATGAACTGCAGTGGTTTCTGTGATCTGAAGCTTAGCTGGACTGTGGTGGACAAAAGAGGGCCACACATTCTTCCCATCAAGAAATGGAGCTTGTTTCCCCTCCCCTTCAGCGTGGGCTGGCTTGTGACTTCTTCGCCAAAAGAAAGTGGTGGAAGTGATACTCTATCAATTCCAGGCCGAGCCTTGACGTTAAGAGGGGGAAGTTTTTGCTTTTTTACCTTGTGGAAAGTTCACTCTTGAGACACTCTCTCCGAATCCAGCTGGCACGCAGTGAGAATCCCAAGCCGCATGGCGAGGCCCTATGTGGCCTCTATTTGACAGTTCTAGTTGACCTCCCAGGCAACAGCCAGCATCACCCACCGGACATGTGAGTGAGCACCTTGGAAGCCCAGCCCGGTCATGCCTCCAGATGGTTCCAGACCCAGAAGAACCACACAGCTGAGCCTAGTCAAACCCAAGAATCAAGAGAGCACTAAGATTTGGGGTGATTTTTTGGGCAGCAATAGATAACCCAAATACTGACTTGTACAGGCAGATGGAGTAAGAGGAAGAGGGATGAAGCTGGAGAAGATTATGTGGAGCCTGGTAAGCCATGGTTAGGAGTTTTGTTATTATTCTAAAAGCAGCGGGAAACTGCGGAAAGATTTTAGGTAGAAAGGTGACACTATGGCGTTTACCTTTCACATGGATCACCTCGCCTGCTGTGTGGGGAACAGACTGGAGGGGGATCCAGAGAGGCGAGCCAGCCTGGAGATGAATGCAGGTGTTGGGGCAAGAGCTGAAGGTGGTTTGGACGGGGGAGTGGGGTGGGGCTGGGGGTTAATGATTGAAAGGGAGCAAAGTGGATGATCAGTGATATTTAGGAGATAAAATTATAATGACTCGGGGACTGCTGGTAATCTATGTGGTCTTTACCTAAGTAGTTCCTTCTATTCTCTGTGCCCCATACCTCTACAGAGTCGACAGTGGAGAGAGCAAGGACTCAGGTATCAGACACATTAATCCCAGTTTACTACTTAGCTGCTGTGTTACCTTGGGCAAGTCATCTAACTTCTCTGGACTGCAGTTTTCCTCAAACGGGGACAATACGAAGCATGATCATAGTAGGTCCACTTGTTTACTGAACAGTGCCTGGCACATAGCAGGCACGCAATAAATCTTTGTTGAATGAATGAATTTAGTGGGTTGGAATTAATGAGCTACAAAGAAGAAATGACCTTATTTTTCTCCTCCTCCTGAAAACTTCTGTCAAGGAGGGGTTTCCCTTCCTGCATGTCTCCGAGCAAAGGCTGAAAAGAAAGCTCCTGGAGCAGGACCTGGAGGAGGCCACTGTCTGGCTGGGTGGAGAAAGGGGAGGCACAGAGAGAGCGGGGTCCGGGAAGGTGACAGGAACAGGCTAAAGGGTAGGGGTTTGGGGCCAGGTCCCGTCCTCTCGGGCCTCAGGGCCCCCATCTTGGCCTGGGTGGTTGAAGCAAATGTTCTGCCCACCAGCCCTTCCTGCTCCAGGCCCCTTGCTCATTCTTTCTAACTCTCCATGGCAGCCTGGCCTTTCTGCTGCCCCCTGCAGAGTCCCCCTCCTGGGAGAGACCGCTTCTGCTGGGCTTCTGTGTCCGCCACCCTCCCCCAACACGGACACCTGGGGCCTGGCACCAAGAGGGCTGTGCCTGCCCATGCGAGGGACGGCCTCTCTCCCACCCATCCTCAGGCCCTCAGGAGCAGTAACTGGGTGCAGGGGAAGACAAGGCAGAGAAGGGGCCCACTCTCCTGTTTTGAGCCCCTCCCGCCCTTGGCCCCTGTAGGTAATCACTGAGCCTTTTGGGGGTTCTGCAGTATAAGTTAGGTTACCTCTAGCTTTCTCTGTTGGCAGTTCAGGGTTCAGGGTTCTTGGTTGCCCTAAGTTACAACCCGCTGATCTGCTTTTCTGCCTTCCAAATTTTGTTAATGTTATCTCCTCTTCTGGGTTAATTATCCTTGTGGTTTTATGCCTTCCTTAAAAAAAAAAAATCCCTTTTGCCTTCATGTTAGCAGAGGGTCGGGAGGGAGCGGAGTTATGTGTGTGTGCTCGATCTGTCTTATTTAGCCAGAATTCATAGTCAGTCTAATTTAATCTTCACAACAATACCAAGGGGCCATATTATTATTCTCACTCTCAGAGGCTCGGAGAAGAGGTCCACAGAACTAATAAGTGGTGGAACCTGGTGCCACACACAGCCCTTGGTCTCCAACACTCTTTTCACCTCACACAGCTCTCCTGGCAGTGCTCAGAGAAGGCTGTGTCCTCCTCACTTCCACAGAAGTTGGCATCGTATGTGGTAAAATCCCAGTTTGCCGGAAGGACGCCGTGGGGTGATCATACCTTCCTCCATCTAAACGTGTCCTCTGACCATGCCTTCTGTAGGAGCCGAGGCATTGTAAGAGTGGTAAATGCAATTAAGAATGGGAATGATCCTAATGTCCAATGGCAGCGGATTGGGTAAACAAATTTTGGGCTACCCGTTTAAAATATCCTATCTGGCTGTCAGAATGATGAGGCAAAAGAATATTTAACTTCATGGAAAAATGCTCCTGACGTATTGGGAAATTGAAGAAATACATTTTCTAAGCAGTGGGTGCTGTATAGCAACGATAACACACACATAATAACAAATTAATAGAAGAGGAACTAACATTTACCTGAAACCCTTGATCCTTGAGTATAGGTCCCAAGCCAACATCCAAAGTCAGAAGGGATCCTGTCTACCCCAGGGTATGAAATCAAATTCACCCTCCTCCCACCCTTACCCCCTACTCTGCCCCCAGCGCCCCATAATTCCTCATGACCTTGAAGTCTGCAGTGCATATCCTGTGGAGAGAAAGTGCATCGGCTGTTCCCCTACCCTCACCTCCACCTGGGGTTTTGTGAATCTACTCCTGGAATACTGTGGGTATTGAGAACATTCTAAATAATCATAATTTTTCTCTTTACTTTTAATCTGGGTCACTGGAAAGCCCCCCCCCTTTATTTCTTGGAGGAAGAGTAGGGGTGAGTGAATTAGCTGAAGGGTGGGAAATGGCAGCCATTTGTTATCCTGGAAGAAGAAGTCCCCCCCACTGCAGACGAAATGAGGAAAAATAGAACTAAAATCTAGCCACAACCTATGTTACAAGATACTGGACTTCCTTTTCTAAAGATCCTCCGAAATGGGATAAAGATTTATGTATTCAGCCACCTTAGAATAGTGTGCTTCAAAATGAGGGTCATTAGCAATTATAGCTTTGCTGTCCAGTCCAGTAGCTACTAGCCACGCGGGGCTTATGGCACACTTGAAATGTGGCTAGTCTGGATTGAGATGTGCTATAAATGTAAAATACACACTGGATCATGAAGACCTGGCATGTAAAAAAAAAAAAAATGTAGCCGATCTCATTACTTATTTTTAAAATAATAATCGAAATGATAATATTTTGGATATATTGGATTAAATAAAATATATTATTAAATTTAATTTAACCTCAAACATTTCCTTAAGTTAAAAACTTTTTTAAAGCCCCGTGGTCTCAGTGCCTCAACACAACACCTATTAATTTCTCGTGTAAGCTCCGTGCCAGTGCAGCCAACGCAGATGTGCAGAAGGCCCTGCTCGTCATAGTCACACAGGGACTCTGGCTGATGGAGCAGCTGCCATCTAGATGACTGTCAGTCACCTTGCTAGAGGGAAAGCCAGAGCTCTGGAGGATATGGCACTGGCAAGTAAATGTTCTGGCCTAGAAGTGACACCTGTTGTTTCTGCTCACAGCTCATTGGCTGGAACTAGTCACATGGCTCTACTTAACCACAAGGGGGCAGGGCGATCCTAACCTGTGCCCCAAAGGCAGAGATCCAGAAATACTTGGTGGACATAACTAGCTTAGTTTCTATCGGCTTTTTTTATTTCTTTAGAATATATAGACTTGAATAATAGTAAAAAGTAGAATGGAATAAAACAGGAAATATCAGAGGGCATCACAAAATTTTAAAGTTATGATTGAGGCTCAATAAATATTTGTGAGATGGTGAAAATTCTTTCTGAAAAGGGATCATAGCCACAACGAACATGTCTTTTGCTTTATCACTAACAAAGTGTTTGCCCACTGGTTATCTCATGTGGGGTATCATGGGTCCCCTTTATGGATGACGAAACTGGCTCAGAGAGGTGAGTGATCTGCCCAGGTCACGCAGTCAAATGGCAGAGCTGGGACTTGGGACTAGTAAGATAACTAATGGAACTCCCTCATCAAACCCCAAGCTTTTTTCTCTTTCATTTATCAACCCCGATAACTTGCTATTCTTTACTTCTTTTAATAATACTAACATTTAACATATACTGAGTTTAATACTATTATCATTGCTATTTTATAGCCAAGGAAACTGAGGCTCAAACAGATGAGATGACCACCCAAGGTTACATAGCCCCTGGTAACCTCGGCAGGACTTGGGTTCATATGCAGGTCTATGAGAGTCAAGGCTGTAGTTGTAATGCTCTTTTGCCACTCTGGCTTTTTGAGCTGGATCTGGAAATCACTTGAACGGCATAATGGATAAGTTTTGAGGGAACTTCCCATGATTGTTTGGTTCATGTGGTCCCAGCAACTCCTGCCTATTACCTTGGGCCCTTCTTACATTCCTAATCCCAGAGGGGCAGATAGTTTGAGATCCTGCATAGAATCTGGAGCCTCAATAACCCATGGACATTAAGAAACACACACGCGCGCGCACACTAAACAAAAGATAAAGACTCCCTGATATTAGTAAGTGGAACCAGATGACTAAATTATGCCAGGGTTACATTTTAAAGATCCTGTTTCATTTCTAGCTGTATGGGGCTTGATGTAAGCTTTTGGAAATGTACTTTTATGAGATTCAAAGATATTTATTTTACATGTCCTTTAAAAGTGCCCGTACTATAAATAATAATAACTAACATTTAGTTCCTGCTATATGCCAGGCACTGTGCTAAGACATTAACGTGGATTATTTCATTTAACCCTCAATGACATCAGTGAGGTAAATGTAACCCAGGGCTGTGGAAGTGAGAAGAACCCTTATTATACGTGTGGAAGTGGCCTTAGCTGGGATTCTCAAGTACTGATGAGATCCAGCCTCTGCTCTGCCTCTAACTGCAAATTACTTACGGGCACTTTGATCCTTAGATTTCACATCTGCAACATTCTACCTCTGAGCTGGATGATCTAGAAACTCCTGGAGAGGAGGGGCTTATCTGAGCAGTGCTTAGCACAGTGATTAGCACAAGAGGACTGCATAAACAGCACTATTATTTCTTTTTAATTTTTTTATTTATTATTATTTATTTATTATTTATTATTGGCTGTGTTGGGTCTTCGTTTCTGTGCGAGGGCTTTCTCTAGTTGCGGCAAGCGGGGGCCACTCTTCATCGCGATGCGCGGGCCTCTCACTATCGCGGCCTCTCTTGTTGCGGAGCACAGGCTCCAGAAGCGCAGGCTCAGTAGTTGTGGCGCACGGGCCTAGTTGCTCCGCAGCATGTGGGATCTTCCCAGACCAGGGCGCGAACCCGTGTCCCCTGCACTGGCAGGCAGATTCTCAATCACTGCGCCACCAGGGAAGCCCAGCACTATTATTATAATCCAGATAGAGACCATATTTTCTGAAATGAAAATCGGTGTGTACAGTCTGGCAAATCAAAGCCCTCATAGGGACCATGAACAGAGTATTTGAAATTGGAACTTCCCTGGAAACCCTGAGTTACAAAGTTTCAGTTTGGTTGCTAGCTTGTTTGCCACTGGGAAATGAGGCAGCACTAATTCTTATCTTTTATAACATTGGTTCACACTTATCCACTCCTCACTATGCACCAGACTCTGTGCTAAGACATTTACAACGATAGCTCCTTTAGTCCTCACAACCACCCTATGTGATCATCTCCATTTCACAGATGAGGAAGCTGGGGCTTCAAGAGATGAGCAATTTTCCCAGGGTCTCGCTACTGGTAGGAGATGGAGTCCAGACTGGCGCTCTGACTCCAGGGTCCTCATTCTTACCACCCTGCTTTCCCTTCTCCCGCATACTGAGGACTTAGCTTTGGGAGGTAGATCAAGAACAAGTCCAGTCCAGGCCCTGCTCACATGGAAGATGAGCAGAACATATGCTTCAGGCTCTTTGTAGCCAGTTATCTCATGTATTCCTCACGTCATCTTTCTGAGGTAATGCGTTACTATTGACCCCATTTGACAGATGGAGAACTTGAGGCTCAGAGAGTTCAGACAAGTTGCCCAAGATGAACTAGCCAATGTGTGGCAAAGCCAAGATTCAAACCCAGGCCTCTCTGACTTCAAAGCCTTGGCTTTAAGCCAGGGTTTCTCACCCTTGGCACAGCTGACATTTGGGGCTGGACAGTTGGGAAGGGGGGCGCTATCCTGTGCATTAGAAAATGTCTGATAGCATCCTTGACTTCTATCTACTAGATGCCAGTAGAACACTCCTCCCCCAATTGTGACAACCACAATTATCTCCAGACATTGTCAAATGTTCCCTGGGTGCAAAATTGCTCCCCTCTGAGAACTCTTGCTTCTGGCTGGCTGACTGGGCCACCTCAGGACTGAGGACTCAGGCAAAGTGTTGAAAAGAAACTTTCATGATCTTCTTTTAAGAGACTGAGAGCAGTTGTTTTGGCTCTGTGACCCTGAAATTGGCCACCCCCTGCACAGCAAGGTACCGACCGGGACCTGCAGCCTGCTGGAGAGAGTCGGGGACACCTGCGGGAACTTTTGTCTCTAGACCAACCTGGTGTGCTCTCACCCAGCAGGCCCCGTCATCAGTGCCTCTCTTGCCCAGGTTGAATTTGTCTGGAGGCCATTAAGGAAGCTGCCCGATGATTGTCTCTTGGCTCCGTTTAGCTTTATCTCTAGTTTTTTATTTTAAATGGGACTAATGACCATTTGAGATTCAGATTCTGCACCAACTGCCCAGAACCCTCTCAATGAGCAGACTGGAAGCCCCGTACAGCCTAATTCACTGCTCCCACCTCAACAAATGCCCCTGCCTCTGGCAAGTTAGACACCTGGAATCCTTGCAGGCATCTCCCTCTCTATCAACGTCAAATCTCAAGCCATCACCAAGTCCTCTCAGTTTGGGATTCTAAGTATGATTTGGATCCTGTGGTCTTGTGCATCTCCCATTTCCCCGATCCAAGCCACCATAGGCTACTGCAATATCCTCTGAAAGGCACCCCCATCGTTCACTCCTGCTTTCCGTTCTGTTTTCACACTGTAGCTAGAGTAGCCTTTTAAAAATGTTAATCTGAATCCACCCACCCACCTACCCCTTCACACACATTCCTACTCCTGTCCTAAATCATTCAGTGATGCTTCCTGTCTTTCCCCTTCACTCTCTCTACTCCAGACATACTGGCTTGTCTGTTCTCAAAAGTATCATATTCTCTCCACTGCAGGGTTTTTGCTTATGCTGTCCCCTCAACCTAGGTGTTCTCACAATCCTTCTTAGCTTAGGTAACTGCACTCATCCTTAGAGGACGTCTTCCCTGACCACTTCTCACTCAACCCGAGTCTAGGTCCATATCCATTGTTACATGTTCTTAGAGCAGCATCTCTCTCTTTCCTCACTTTTATCTCAGCTTGCAGGGTTATTTGGGGGTTGTTTATTTGTTTAGACTCCTCTTCCCCATAAGACTGTAAGCTCCACAATGGGAACAATGTGTCTATTTTTGCTCATCATTGTATCACCAAAGCATAGTATATTGCCTGGAATATAGAAGGTGCTCTTTACATACTTATTGAATGGCTGAATGAGCTCATATAATCCTCCCAACAAGCCTGTGAAAATTCTGCCTGAGTCCAGTGCTCTTTCCCTGCTCTGACTTCCTACAGCACCTGCTCTCTTGGCATTATATGATGGGGAGCAATAGACTCTGAAAGACATAAAGGGCTCTGGAGCCTGACCAACTGGATTCAAATCCCCCCTCTGCCACTTCCCAGCTGTGTGACATTGGGTAAGATCCTTAACATCTCTGTGCTTTAGTTTCCTCTTCTATAAAATGCCAGTAATAATAGCACCTGTCTCATGGGATGGTTGTAAGGATTAAATAAGTGAGCTTCTACAAAATTCTGTTATAAGGGTTTGGCACATAGTGTGTGCCCCATTAATCTTAGTTACTATTTGTATTATTAACAGAAAGAGCATTGATTCTGGGATTAGATGAGTCTGGTTTTCTCTCATATTTGCAAATTATTCCCTGGGTGGACAAGTCACGTCACACCCCTGAGCCTGAGTTTCCCCATCTGTTAAGTTGGGATCTCCAAGCCTACTTCAGAGAAGGCCATTGTGAGAGTAGATAGGATGAGAGCAAAGCACTCAGCACAGTGCCCAGTGCATGGTAGTTCCCTTCCTGATGGGTTGAATTGGTCCCCGTTGCCTCTTAGACAAGAAGCTCCCTGAAGTTAGGCTTCATATCTGCCTTATTCAGGCTGTTTTCCCCAGCCCCTCTGTACCTGGCACATAGCAGGTGTTCAACAAGTAGTTCTTTACTGAGTGAGTGAATCAATAATGACAGGGACCATGCTTTGCTCATCTTTGACCAACCCGAGACTAGTGCAATACCTCGTATCTAATTTCAATAAATGTCTGTTGACAGAATAGATTTTTAAAATGCTATTCATTTCTGTTCCCAGTCCCACTTAAGTTTCTGAACTGAACTGAGAAAGATACTTGTTAACTTATCCTGAATCTCTCTAGCCTTAGTATTTTTATTTGTAAAATGAGGCTATTAATAATATCTACCTCATAAGAGTGTTCTGAAAAGTAAATGAAGCAATATGTGTTCAGCACATTGAAAATGTTGGTTCATTATTATTCCCTTCCCTGAGCCTTGGTTTCCTCATCTGTGAAATGGGCATCCACTCCCACATTTATTCATTCATTACTCAACAAACACAGCGCCCATATGTGAGGCACTGTAGTTAAGACCTAGGGCAGTTAGAGAAATGAACGAGCCATGGTCCCTGCCGTGAGGATCTAAGTTTGCTGTGGGACAGTATATGAATAATAAAAATCCAGTGAGAGAAGAGCCATAATGTGTGTGAAGTCTATGGGGGTTAGGGGTATGGGGGTGGGATGGGAGCTCCAGAGTTCCAGCGAGCTTGCTAGGGAGATTATAAAAGGTTATGGTATCACCAACTTGGTGTAATCACCAACATGACATCAGTTTGAAATGGAGTTGTCCCCTCTGGGCTCTGGTTTTTGTAGGCTGAATCTGTGGAATCCTGATGCAGCCTCACTTTCTACCCTGGCTCACCAGCAATCCAGAGATGGTCTAGGTGTCACAATCACAGTGAGGATCCAGTTCAAACAGATACAGCCTTCTGAGACTCTGCCTTGCCTTCCTCCCCTTCTCCTGGGTCCTCCCTTCTCAGGGGACTGAACAGTGATTCCCCTACACTCTCCATGTGGAATGATGTGCGGTGCCTCCAATGCCTGCTGCGTTCCTGCCTAGTTCTCCAAAGACAAGCCTCCCCCTTCCCAAGGTGGGTTCCGGTAGGGAGATTCTTGGGCGTTGGAGATTGGAAGAAGCCAGACCAGGTCTCTGGGCTCCTGCACTCAAGTGGACTACATGCTTGTCTCTGATGTTCACAGCTGGTTTCAGGGAACTGAGTGCTGCCAATCAAACTCGGGAGAGACTGAAACATCTAAATTAGAATTTTACATTTAAGCCAGGTGTGTTTGTGGGGTTGGGAGGGACTAGTCATCTCCAGTGACCAAAATATTTGCACCTGTTACCCAGAGCTATATTTTATTCTCAATTGAAAGAAATTTACATGCCAAGGGTATTTAAACATCAGGGGAGGGTCTGCTGTCAGTGGCCTGGCCAGAGGCAAAAGGATGTCTGAGTCCCAACGGCCAAGGGTAACAGGCCTCAGGGAATAAGCAAGATTTATGAGAGCCCGCCTGGGCCGCTTCTTCTCTCGGAAAGGCCTCCCTGCAGTATTTTCTGTCTCATCAACGCTGCATTTCATTTTAAATTGCAGCTGAAAGCAGATATTTTCCCTCTTGCCTATTACACCTCTTAATTTGTCTCTCCCTCTGCTGTTATTTGTCTCTATAAAGTGTTTTGCGTGAAAGACCCACACAACACAATGTTTCTTTGCCTTGGGTTTAATAGGAGGGGAAGGCACAGAGAGACTTGAGTCCAAGGAGGAAAGTGTGAGGGCCTTGAGGTCGAGACACATCTGTGCCTGGGAATATACGCCTGGCAGTGTGTACGTGTGTGTTTGGACCTATCTGTTGTGCGTCTGTGGGTATGTGTGTACATGTCAATATTTGTACTAATATGTATTACACGTGCTTTGGTATAATCACTTATACCTAAATTAAGTGCTATGGTATAATCACATACCTAAATTAAGTGTATGTTTGTGTGCAGGTACACACCCACATGCAGTCTCTGAGTGCATCTGGATCTACGCCTAGAAGCACACATGTGCACATAAACACGCAGGCATCTGGGTACGCATGTCACATGCTGTGTGTGGTCTTCTACGCACACGACCAAGGTTCCTTCTCCTTCCTTGCACTCGCACCGCTGTGCTTAGCATCCCTCCCTGCCCCACCCAGGGGCCCCGGCCTAGTTTGGGGCCCATAGGCAAAGGAAGGCAGAGCTGTGGTCTGCGGGGGGTGCAGTGGAAACACTGCCTTAGCCAGGCCCAGCCCGTCCTCACAGCGTGCCACAGCAGCACCACCGCGGCTCCCGCGGAAGGTCTCGGGACCCCTGGGCAGGCCCCCGCCCCCTGCCAATCCTGGACTGGCATTTAGGGGTGAGTGAGGTTACCGAACGACCGCCAGAGCCCTCCAGACCAGCTGGATCTCCTGCCCCCTCCAGGGGACCAACAACCGGAGCGGCGAGGGTTGGGGGTACAGGGGGTGTTTCGGTCGCTCCCAGTCCAGCGAATGCTGGGCACTAACCAATGGGCGACTGCGGCCCAACGGGGATCCCTCCGAGGCAGCCAATGACCTCGCTCCTCTCTCCACCCCCACCAACCCCGCGCAGCTGGACCATTGGTGCTGGTGGGATGGGGGGGAGTGTGCGCGGCGCTGGCCCTTCGAGGGAGGGGGCGTGGCTTGGAGTCCCAGCTCCTCTCCCCACCCGGGCTTAGACCCCCGCACTCCCTACCCCAGCCGTGAGGCCATTGGCCTGGCTGCGGCGCTGCGGTGGAGGTGGACCGCGGGGCGCGCAGTGGGCGGGGCCCGAGGGCGTGGCCCGGTGGGAGGCGGGGCCGCGGGTGCTGTCTCAGTGAAAATCCGAGCTGCCGCGGCAGCGGCGGGGGCGTCCGGGTGGTGTGCGCGCCTGTGGGGCGCAGGCTCGGCAGCGGCGGCGGCGGCGGCGGCGCGGCGGCTCAGTCTACGGCGGCAGCGGCCCGTCTGGAGCGGCCGCGGTGAGGACGCCAGCTGCGGCGGGGGAGGCGCAGCCGGGACTGGGCGCTCCGCGGAGCCGGCGGGGACCGGGAACAGGTGATCCCAGCAGGAACCCGGAGCCCTACCGAGTTGGCTGGGCGGGAGCCCGCACTCCTGGGCGCAGCTGCAGCCGCCCCGCCGCGGCTGGTCGCGAAAGGCGCCGGGCTCCAGACAGGGGGCCCGACATCCCTCGGCTCTCGGGGTCCCAGGAAGCCCCCTGCTCCGCAGGCTCAGAAGTGCTTGCCCTCTCTCCCCGGCGCCCGCTCTGCGGCGGAGCAAAGTTGTAGACGTGTCCCGATAGCCAAGCCCCGCCACTGTCGCGACCCGGCCGGGCCGGCGCGCTCTCGGAGCGCAGCTGACACGCCGGCCCCGCCGCCTCCTCTCCCCCGGAGCCGACCCCCTCTGGAAACTGCTTCTGAGGCTAAAACTTTGGGCCGAGGGGCTGAGGGCGGCTCGGCGCGGGGACGAGGCCTGCGTGCGCCCCTCCGCGCCGACAGCCTGGGCGCCGCGGACGGCATGTGACGGCCCCGGCGGCCGCCGCAGCGCGGGAAGGCGCGGGCCCCGCGGGCTCCGGCCGCTGCGAGGAGGGGCCGCGCGGCGGCCGGAGGGAAGGCTGCGGCGCGCGGTCGACCCTTGCGGGCCCGGGCCCCGAGCCGTGCCGCCTCGCTCGCCCGGGCCCCGCCGAGGCTGCTGCTCCCCCGTCCCGGCGCGGGAGGACTCGCTCCAAACTCCCTGAACTTCAGGAGCAGCCCCCGCAGGGCGAAACTCTCAGGGACCCCCACCCCGGGCGGCGCCCCTCGACGACCTCCCCTCGCCGAGCCCCCTGCTGACAAGTGCCTGGACTCCCAGGGCCTCAGGGGCCCGGCCGGTCTGACTGTCCCCAGCCCCGTGCCCGGCAACGATGCTCATGAGGAAAGTGCCCGGCTTCGTCCCGGCCTCCCCGTGGGGGCTGCGGCTGCCGCAGAAGTTCCTCTTCCTTCTCTTCCTCTCCGGCCTCGTCACCCTGTGCTTCGGGGCCCTGTTCCTGCTGCCCAACTCCTCTCGCCTCAAGCGCCTCTTCCTGGCCCCCCGGACCCAGCAGCCCGGCCTGGAGGCAGTGGCCCAAGTCGCCGGCCACCCCCTGACCCGCGAGCAGGAGTCGCCTCCCAACCCGGCCCCCGCGGCTCCAGCCCCGGGTGAGGACGACCCCAGGAGCCAAGCCAGTCCCCGGCGCAGGAAAGGGTGGCTGCGGCGCACCCGCCCCACCGGGCCGCGGGAGGAGGCCACGGCGGCCCGGGGCAGCGGCGCCACGGCCCTCAGACCGCAGGAGGGGAGCATCCCCTCTAGCTTTGACTTCAACGCGTTCCGGAGCCGCCTCCGCCACCCGGTCCTGGGCACTAGGGCCGACAAGAGTAAGGAGCCCCAGAGCCTAGTTCAAAGCCAGCGGGAGAAGATCAAGGAGGTAAGGATTCTTCTCCCCGCACAAAGGGAAAGATCCTCTTGTGCTTCCATCCATTTCCCCTGGGCCCAGTCACTCCCGGGCTCCCTGGTCTACTCTAGGTCCTCCAGGCACACTCTATATCCTCCTCCCTCCTCCCAAACTTCCCACCTTCACTCCTGCCTGCACACTTTTCCACTACCGGGTTCAGTTAATCATCCCCACCCCTGATGGTAGCTGAACCACTGGACCAACTTTCCCCCACCCCCAGACTCTGGTCTTTCCAGTCCAGTCCTCAGCCCAGATGGGCCCTGCTCCCTCCCTTTGTGGAGATGCTAATAAGATTTATGTGGAGTTGCTAGTTAGGCTCATTAATGGACACCCTTTCTGTTTGAAGGGGCCAAGAGCCATGTTCTTTCTCACTGTGTGTCTTTAAATCATGACATCTCCCAACCCCCTTTAGGATCTGCTACCTGGAAAGCCAGGATTTGAGGGGTATTTGGTGACCTGCAAGTATTTTGTAGTCTAGCCAGCAACCTACAAGCCAGAGGATGTTGTGCGTTCTTGATAACTGTTTCTATTGAGCTTTGGAACAGCTGTACGTAATTGCATGTGATGCAAGGAGCAGTGATCACTAAGGCGGTGGTAATGTTACAGAAGCTCTGAGGTTATTGGCTTAATGTAGCAGGTCTTGGACTTGTTCCCTGTAGGGATTGTACCAGAGAGGGGTTAGAAGGATCACTTTGAGTCTGAATCTTAGTCTTAATTTAAGAAACCAAAAGCAAACGCAGCCTCACCGTGGCTTGAAGACAGTTGCCAAGCCACCACTGATAACTAAATGTTCTGCTCAGCCCGTTAGAGCTGCCTACTGTTGGAGCCGCCTGCGCGAGGTTTTTGCCCAGCACTGCAGAGGGGGCTGCAGTGACACCCCCGGGCCACGAGGGGGCTGTGGGCAAGCAGTGGGCCAGGGTCTCCTCCCTAGAAAGGAGAGGATGCTCTCCCCATCCCCATGGACCCAGAATGAAAGGACTGCTTCTGTCTGGACTTCTTGGTTTGCTGCAGAGCAGTCAGCAGGTCTGCCCTGATTTCCAGGGAGAGCAGGCAGCAAGAGTCAGGACCTGCCCTGTCAAGACCTGCTCAGAGCCAGTGGAGAACTTAGCTGTCCTCCTCTCCTTGTCCAGTGTATCCTGTCTCCCAACGCCCACCTCTCCCTACCTGTCTCTGCTGTTGTTACTCAGCCTTCTATGCTAAGCCCTGTGGAGACTCTATCTTAACTAGCAATCACTGGACATTTTGTGATGTCAGTATAGGAAACGACAAAGACGAGTCCTTGTTTCCCGTGTGCAAGCGTACACTCTCAGTTTCCAAATTCTTGTTGAAATCCCAAAGGTTAATTGAAGCCGGGAACTTGCAGTAGCTAAGAAAGGGGCATCATTTCTCCCCCACTGGTTAAGGAGCTGTGTTGTTGAATACTCACCTGAACCACCCCAGCTCCCTTTCCTAAAGCTGCCTCTGAAAACATTAACCCTTTCAGACCTCCTTGGAGGGCAGTAACCCGCAGTGAAATTACATATAAACTATATGCATGCAGTTTTTCACGGGGTGTAGAGCTGCCATCAGATTTTTAAAAGGATGCCCCAAAGGATTAAGAGTTACCTACTGTCCTCTTCAAAAGGTGCTTTCTGCATTTGCATCTAGATATGGGACCCATTTCTGAAAGCCTGCGGTTGGGAGCCATGATGGGAAGGGTGGTGGGCTGGCTAGCGGGGAACCGGGTTCTGCCCCTCTATACAAAGAGAACCTCCCTTGTGGGCAGAGGCTGCGGGCAATGACTTGCTGCAGCGGCTGGGGGTGGTGGGAGGTGTGGAGACTCTGCTTTGCAGGTGGATGTAAAGTAACACAATGGGTGGAGGTCTATGTTGGTTGCCAGATGTCTGGATCTTTCCATCTGGCATTGCTGTACACCCCTGGTAGTAGCTGGAAGCCTGCTTGTCTATACCTGCAGTTGTTCAGTGAGCCCCCTCTTACTATCTTGAAGACCTTAAGCTCCTCAGAATGGAGGGGACGGGACTATATATACTATTATATTTTGAAGCCCATTTTCTCTTCAGGCTTCTTTAGTTTGGACCTCCCCCGGTCCCCAAACAACCTGAAAAAATGTGGGACAGAGTGTTTGTTTTAGCTGTTAACACAGAGTTAACTTCCCTGGTGTCCCACCTGATGAGGAATGCATTTGACAATTGCTGGAGGATGTCTTTATTTCCTTCTCATCTAAATTTCTATCTGTGCCATGCCCACGGGTAGATCATTTTAGAAAGGTGCCTGTTTTCATAAAAAGGGACTGTTGCTTTCCTCTCTGGCTTGTTTTTTTCCAGACATGGATTGATTAGACCCCAGGAGCAGAGGGACAGCTAGCATCAGATAAAAAGGGCTCTGTTCTTATAAGATGAGCTTTTTAAAGCGAAAGTAAACTTCAAGAGAGATTCAGAGAAGGTGATAAATGAGGGTGAATGAAGACTGGACACTTGGGCTCTAGATCAATGAAGTATACTTATGAACATTCTAGTTTGAGAGATGGACATGGGCTCAAGGTCTCTGCTGATAAGATGGGTTGAAGCTGCATGTTCTGGGTGTAGACACTTCAGGAAACAATCTGTCACTAGAACCAACATTTTCTCCTCCGTTCGCAATTTTGGAACCTTGGAGGAGGCAGTGTGGTGGAAAGGGGAACCCAGAGAACATTGATTCGAGTCTCAGCTCAACTGTCTGACTTTGGACAAGCCACCTCCTCTCCTTCCTGGACCTTATTTTTCCTTCTGTAAAATGGGATGAGAGAGGGAAGAAGAGGCTGGTCACATAAACTCTTGCTTCCAGACCTGGCCCCTAAGTAGACTGCCAGTCTGGCCAGGGACTCCTTAGCAGCTGGGCTTTTCCCAGCTCTGTTTTCGGCATGTCTTAGTTCCATGAAGTCAGGGAAAGTGTTGTGTTGTGGTTGATGATGGTGATGGTGTTCACTGTTGTATCCCTAGCACCTAGTCAAGAGTAGATACTCACATAGTTGATTAAGTTAAGTATTCCTCTCACCCATGTTGAACTTTAGAGATGGGATTGAACAGTGACAGATCCTCATCTTGGGATCATGGAGAGTAAAGGGGTTGGTGAGAATGAGAACTGGCTTGCCAGCAGCCTTTCCTTTCAGATCTGATGATAATATAGGAAATTATTGTTATAATTATTTTAGGGGACCTTGGTCATAGGTGGGTTTCTCTTCAAGTTCAATAGACTTTTCTCACACATGACAAGAGTTGGGAGTGAATAGCTGGTCAGGGTTACATCCCAGTGAAAGGTTTCAAACTATGTTGTGTCCCACTAATGATGGTTGGTTGCTGATCTGGAGCACCTCAGTTGTCCCTTCAGTGAAGGGAGCTTTTGTTAAAGGGAATTGGGCAGAGTAGGGCTGTGAGAACGTAGCACTGGAGTGGGGCTGCCCCTAGCCCATAGGAAGAATGTGGATTGAATTTTACCCCCATCCCCGTCCCCTCTGCCCAGTGCCCTTGTGCACCACTGTATGTGGCAGTCGCCCTGAGTGTCCAACCTGGGTTCAAATCCTAGCCATGCTATCAACCTTGGCCTTAGGGGGAAATTCCTGTTTATCACTGGGCCTCAGTTTTCTTGGTAAAATGAAGAGACTGGCATTTAGGGGAGCCTTTTCTCTCCCTCGCTCCCACCTGTTTACTGTTTTGTTTATGGATCTGCCCAAGCACCTAGAATAGGATATGACACTTAGTTGGAGCCCAGAGTGGCTACAGTAAAGATCTATAAACTAACAGTTAAGGTGACTGGTGGCAGAAGCTGGGTCTTCTTCCTGCGGGTACATGGAATTCTAAGAGTCATAGAGTAGGGGCCACAGCAAGGTTTGGGGGCTTGGCTCTGTGACCCAAGAAGCCTTTTAGAAGTTGCAGTAATCTTCCAAGTGCACATCTAACTTAAAGGGACTGGAGAGGTGGCAGCCGTGAGTAAAATCTTTCATGCCTGGATAGCAGGCATCTGGAGGATGCCCGAATCACCCTGGAGTCTCTGAGACTTGGCAGGGAGTGCCCCAGCTCTTGCCTTCCATGTCTGCTGTGTTAAGCCTCCAGGATATTGCTCGTTGTGATATGTGACTATGTCTGAATAAGTCATCTTGGCAAATGATCTTTGCTCCCCATTAATGGGCTGGTTCGTTAGTCATGTGTGGTTTCTCTGTATATCTGATTTATCACTGCTAGTCCCAGGGACAGGCAGAAAAACTAAAAGGCTTTGTGTTCTTTGTAGCATGTGAATCTGAGGCTGTGAGATGTTCAGGATAATTAATATTAGGAACACCTCAGATTTAAATAGCTTTCCTTCGAAGAGCTCTGTTTCAGTTGAAAATCCACTGAAGATTTTTCTCCCTGTCCTTCAGTTTCTCTCTTGTCCTGCTCTATGATACATTTAATATAGACAGGAAGATTGCCCTATATTAACCAGACAGGTCCCTTGGGAGACCCTTACATCATAAGCCCAGCTATATACTTCATTCTTCTTCCTTAGAACTGAGCACTGCAAGTAGACCAAAGCTCAGACTTTGTCCCCACCAGGTGTATGACTTAACACCCACAGGTTGGGTGGATCTCTGCTTTCACTGTAAGCTGCACCATTATTTTAGGGACTTGGTGCAGGCATTCCAAGAGCAATTGCTTCTCAGGCCTCACATCCTTAACTCTGTCTTTAGTGTTAGCTTTAGAAACAAATAGTACAATGACTTTTAAAAGTCAGCTGCTTATTTCACACTGTAGTTAGCAGGGGGGTAAGAACATAGACTCCCCTGCAGTTTTCAGAGTGACTGATTTATATCCGAGCTCAAGAAATGCCTTTTCTCTAGCTTTTCCCGAAGACTGATCCATTACTCCACCAAAAAATAAATATTGTGATATATATCAGGCATACTTTGCTCAAAGGGACTTACATCTTTTCTCTTACTGAAGAAAATCAATCAGGCTCGCAGATTGGAAAGCCCCATGCAGGGAAGCTGTTTGGTAATCTAGGTGGGCAACCAGCCTGTGGGTACTGTCTCTGGCGTGGGGAAGGTGCCTGACTCTGCATCCTAAGTCAAGTCTGCACTAAGGGAGGTGGTGGGGACTTCAGGAAATTCTCTCGCTGCCTTGCTTTCTTTAGCCAGGTCAGGAAAGACTTAACAAGAGCATTATGGACAGGATTCAGGAGAGCATAATGGGCATTTATTACATTAACTTTAAAAGAGGGGCCATACTTGGAGCAGGGATGAGTGTCATGAACCAAGGATTATTATTATTCCAGTTCTGTGCATCTGCAGTCCAAAAAGACCAGGCTCATTCAAATAAGCTCTGGTTCTTGATTTCCCACTAACCTGGGGCCAAGGCCTTATGCACAAGTATTTGCATAATTTGGGGAAAACAACAGACTTTTTAAGCTCTGTATTCTCATGGCAGATGATGGTAAGAAAGAAACTGGAGATTCCTTAAGGACTTCTGAGGACTCAAGGACCTCAGTCCCACTCCCCTTCCCTCTTTCACCCCCACTAGGCTCTGGGGGCTAGTTAATAGCCAAGCCAGTATGGGTTTGGTTCTCTTAAATGCAGGGTGTGGCTGAGATTGCTGTCAGACCTGTTTTTTGGTGTCTCCATCCCCAAAGAGAACTGAAGCCACGGAGACCATAGCTGCAGGCTGTGGCCTCAGTGTGGTGGTCCAGTTGTAGGTATTTCTTCCCTTGAGAAGGCTGTTTTCTAAGATTTGGGTTGAGGGCTCTCCAAACTCAATAGGCAGGTGGTCAGAACAGCTCTTACTCACAAGGGGGTCTGAGTATGTCTCTTAACTCTGAATTTTCATTAATTAAAGGCTAAGACTAGGGCGGTTGTCCATCTGTTTTAGTGCAGTACCAGAGTGGTAACTTTTACAGAAGAAACTTGGGCGTACTGATTAGTGTCCTAAATAGATAAGCAGTAATTATGCTTTTACCTGGCATGCTCTGGGAGTCAGCTGCTCTACAGGCAAAACTTCTAGGCAAATACCTTTCACTAAATAACAACCATTTTCAGTGGCTGAATAATAGTAGATTCTTCTCCCCTCGTTCCACCTCTGCAATGACTTGGGGTCACCATAAAATCCACTGTGCAATACAGCATGTCCCATAGGGCCTGATGAGTCATTTAGGTAAGACTGCCGGCCTCTCAACACCTGTGTTTTGTGTTCTCATCTTATTTTTTTACAACAACCCTGTGATTCAGGTGCTACCTATTTATTTCAGTATAACTTACATATAGGGAAATGCACAGATCTTAAATACACAGTTTGCTCAATTTTAGCAATTGCAGAAAACCATATAAACAACACCCCTATGAAGATACAGAACATTCCCATCACCTCAGAAAGTTCCCTCTGCTCCTTCCCAAGCAGTCTCCCATCATCCACCCCCAACCACTGTTTTGATTTGTTGCCAGAGATTAGTTTCACCTGTTCTAGAACTTCAACTAAATGGAGTAGTGCAATATATGACATTCTGCGCAAGGCTTCTTTCACTGAGGCTAATGTTTTTGAAATTCATTCATGTTGTGTGTATCAGCGTTTCATTCCTTTTCATTGTTGAGATGTATTCTGTTGTATGAATATCCCACAATTTGTTTACCCACTCACCTGTGGTTGGACTTTTTGGTTGTTTCCAGTGTTTGGCTATCAAGCTGTTCTGAACATTTTATGCACAAGTCTTTATGTAGGTATATTTTCATTTCTTTTGTGTCAATATCTAGGAGTATAATTGCTGGCTAATAGAGTAAATGTATGTTTAACTTTATAAGAAACTGGAAACACTTTTCCCAAGTAGTTAGACCCACCAGCAAAGTGTTGAGAGTTCTGCATTTCCACCAGCACTTGATATTGTCCACCTTTTTAGGTTTAGCCATGCTATTTGATGTGTAGTGATATTTAATTGTTTTTTAAAAAATATTTATTTATTTATTCATTCATTCATTTATTTTGGCTGGGCTGGGTCTTAGTTGCGGCATGCCGGATCTTCGTTGCGGCGTGCAGGATCTTTAGTTGTGGCACGAGGACTTCTTAGTTGCGGCATGCAGACTCTTAGTTGTGACATGTATGTGGGATCTAATTCCCTGACCAGGGATCAAACCCAGGACCCCTGCATTGGGAACGCAGAGTCTTACCCACTGGACCACCAGGGAAGTCCCTTAATTGTGTGTGTGTGGTTTTTAAAAATAATTAATTAATTTTTATTTTTGGCTGTGTTGGGTCTTCGTTGCTGCGTGCAGGCTTTCTCTAGTTGTGGCAAGCAGGGGCTACTCTTTGTTGTGCGTGGGCTTCTCTTGTTGCGGAGCATGGGCTCTAGGTGCGTGCGCTTCAGTAGTTGTGGCACACAGGCTCAGTAGTTGTGGCGTGCAGGCTCAGTAGTTGTGGTGCACAGGCTTAGTTGCTCCGCGGCATGTGGGATCTTCCTGGACCAGGGCTTGAACCCGTGTCCCCTGCATTGGCAGGCAGCCTCTTAACCACTGTGCCACCAGGGAAGTCCCCTTAATTGTGGTTTTAATTTTTGTTTCCCTTTTTTTTTTTTAGAAATTCACGTTCTTTTATTTATTTATGACTGTGTTGGGTCTTCGTTTCTGTGCGAGGGCTTTCTCTAGTTGTGGCAAGTGGGGACCACTCTTCATCGTGGTGCGCAGGCCTCTCACCATCGCGGCCTCTCTTGTTGCGGAGCACAGGCTCCAGACGCGCAGGCTCAGTAACTGTGGCTCACGGGCCCAGTTGCTCCGTGGCATGTGGGATCTTCCCAGACCAGGGCTCGAACCCGTGTCCCCTGCATTGGCAGGGAGATTCTCAACCACTGCGCCACCAGGGAAGCCCTGTTTCCCTTTTAAATATTGATATTGAACATCTTTTCATATGTTTATCTGCCATTTTTTATCTTCCTTTTAAGTCTGTGTTCAGATCTTTTGCCCGCCTTTTTTAAATTAAAAAAAATTGAGTGTTTATTATCTTATTGAATTTTAGAAATCCTTTGCTCATTTTGGATATGTCCTTTGTCAGATGTATATACTCATACTCTATGGTTTGTCTTTTCATTTTCTTAATAGTGTCAGTCAAAGAGCAGAAGTTTTAAATTTTGAAGTCCAGTGTACTGATGTTTTCTTTTATGGTTAGTGCTTTTGTGTGTACTTTAAAAAAAAAATTCTTTGTCTACCCCAAGGTCATGAAGATAGTCTCCTTTTAATTCCAGAAGCTTGATCATTTTAGTTTTTACATTTAGGTCTCTCATCTGCTTCAAATTAATTTTTGTATATGGTGTGAGGTAGGGGTTGAGGTTCTTTATTTTCATTTAAATGTCCAGTTGTTTAGCACCGTTTGTTGAAAAAGCTTTCTTTTCCCCATTGAATTGCTTTGATAACATGTTAGCTTAATTTACTATGTGTATGTAGCTGTATTTCTGGACTCTGTTCTATTGATTTGTCTTTATGCCAATTCATACTATCTTTTTTTAAGTGTAATTATTAATATAAGTGGGTTTAAGCTAACTTTTTTTTTAGAGTTCTCGTTCATTTTTTTGTATCATTAATTTTTTATTTTTATTTTTTTAATTAAAAATTTTTTATTGGAGTATAGTTGATTTACAATGTTGTGTTACTTTCAGGTGTACAGCAAAGTGAATCAGTTATACATATACATATTTCCACTCTTTTTTTAGATTCTTTTCCCATATAGGCCATTATAGAGTATTGAGTAGAGTTCCCTGTGCTACACAGTAGGTTCTTATTAGTTATCTATTTTGTATATAGTAGTGTGTATATGTCAATCCCAATCTCCCAATTTATCCGCCCCCCTGCCTTATCCCCTGATAAGCATAAGTTTGTTTTCTACATCTGTGACTCTACTCCTGTTTTGTAAATAAGTTCATTTGTACCCTTTTTTTAGATTCCACATAAAAGTGATATCATATGATATTTGTCTTTCTGTGTCTGACTTACTTCACTCAGTATGACAATCTCTAGGTCCATCCATGTTGCTGCAAATGGCATTATTTTGTTCTTTTTTATGGCTGAGTAATAAGCCAACCATCTTGCTATTTGTTTCCTGGGGTTTTTTGGTTTTTTTTTTTTTTTAAGTTTTTTATTGAAGTATAGTTGATTTACAATGTTGTGTTAGTTACAGGTGTACAACGAAGTGATTCAGATATATATATATGTAACCTTTTTCAGATTCTTTTCCATTATAGGTTATTATAAGATATTGAATATAGTTCCCTGTGCTATACAGTAGGTCCTTGTTTCAGTTCGTACTGTCTTGATGCTGGGGCTTTATAGTAAGTCTTAAAAACAGGTAGCATGATTTCTCCATCTTTGAACTTCTTTTTCAAAATGGCTTTAGTTATTATAAGTCCTTTGCATTTCTGCCTACATTTGAGAACAAGCATGTCAGTTTCTGTGAAAAATCCTGCTGGGATTCTGATTGGATTTGCCTTGAATCTATAAATTGAATTCCTCTGAACATTTCTTTTTATGTAGGTCTACTGGTGACAAATGCTTGCAGCTTTTGTTTTCTGAAGTGTCTCTATTTTGCCCTCCTTTTAAAAGGATATTTTTGCTTGATATAGAATTTTAAGTTGACTTTTCCTCCCTTTCTTTACATGAAAGACCCATTGTCTTGTAACTTGCATTGTTTCTGATAAGAGATTAGAGTATATTCCCCTGCATGTAATGTCTTTCCCTTCCCGTTGGATGCTATTAAGATTTTCTCTTTATTTTTAAGTCATTTGACTATGCTGTGCCTAAAGGTGGATGTGATTGTTTATCCTTCTTGGGGCTTGTTGAGCTTCTTGTGTCTATAGGTTGATATTTTTCTTCAATTTTGGAAAGATTTTGAGCCATATTTTTTCAATATTTTTCCTACCCTAATCTGTCTTTCTTTTAGAACTCAACTTACATAGAAATTAATTTGCTTGATATTTTCCTTGAAGTCACTGAGTCTGTGTTCATTTTCTTTTCAGTCTTTATCTCTGTGCTTTGGTGTGGATAATTTATATTAACCCATCTTCAATTTCACTGAACTTTTCTTTTGTAGTATTTAATCTGTTGTTAAGCCCACCCAGTGAATTTTTAATTTTCAGGTATTTTTTTACTTCTAGAATTTCCATTTGGACCTTTTTCATTGTTTTGGGCTCTCCAATGTTTCACATCTGTTCACTCATTGTTTCCAGATTTTCTTTTAAGTCCTAAGGCGTATTTGTAATAGCTTTTCAAAAAGTCTTTTTTTGCCAACATCTTTGTCATCATTGGGTCTGTCCCTGTTGACTGTTTTCTCTCGTGGTAATGGGTCACATTTTCCTACATCTTCATGTAACACTAGTCATTTGTAAAAATGTTATGCCAAACATTGTGAATGCTACTTTTTTGAGATTCTAGATTCATCTGCTTTTAAGCAGTTTTTCTCCCCTCTTTCTGTTAGGCTGTCAGCTGTCACTTCTTTTGGCTGTCAGGATACCTGCCTCTGGCTGCTTTATTCGCTACTCTTCCTATTTTGCTATCTTCTAACCTGCAGATGGCTAGGAAACCATTCAATCTAGCTTGTTAGCATTATATATAAAGTACAAATAAGTAGACCTTGAGTAAGTCTCTGAAGACTCCTGAATCAAGTGCACAAACTTTAATGTGTATATTTTGGTATAGGTTAGATATTTAAAGATTCCTATTTATTTTGGTAATTGGTATTGGATGCATGAAATATAATTTTTTGTTGAAATTATATCCTGAATAGATACAGTAATTCTCAAAGGGTATCTAATTTCTGGTTGATGTCATCTTAAACTACTTGTGCATTTTTTGCTCATCTGCTTTTAGGTGTTAGAAGAAATATTTGCTGATATCTGTGATGTCCCAGCAGTCTCCATTAGTGTGGCTTTCCTCTCAGGATTTTTTAATCTGTCAAATATTTTCTCTGGCCTCCCTATCTTAAGTGTAATGATTACTTTTTAAAACTTTGTTTGTAAATCCCCACATTAAAAAAAAACTATTTGTATAGTCCAAATTGCTGATTACTGGTCAGACAGAAGCTAAATATATATGGCTGAAGGATTTCCAAGGACTATTCTGTGGGATCTGATCTCCTATCTTCCCTCACTCAAGAAAGTTCAATACGAAGTAAATGTAGTGTTTCATTGCAAAGGCTACCTTTAATTTCGCTTATCTCATTTAGGGTGGGTGGGAGTGTTGAATTAAAGTTACAAATCTCTTATTTAAGATCCCTCTCCCCCATTTTCCTTCCTGGAATGAGCTTTTAAGAGGTTAAACCTAAACTTTGCCAAGTAAATGCTGATCTCCTGAGAAGACATTTTGGCACCTTTTTTGTTTTCTGTACTTGTGTTCTTGACGTAAATCAGCAAATCTTCCTCCTTTCCAACTCTCCCAGAAGCCATTCTCCATGTCTGTCACATACCTTACAGAGCTCTGGAGTAGCCTTGGTTTTTAATTATTAGGATCAGTGGGAAAAGAAGACTTAAGTTTCTTGCTTTCAGAACTGGACCTTTTAGAGAACAACCGATAAATATAATCAATTTTGCTACTTTAGAGTATAAGGAAACCCTTTATAGAGAAAGGTTCATGTTTTGACAGAAAAATAGCAGCTCAGTCTAGAGACTTCTCTAGCAGTTTCAGATACAGGCCTTTTGGGGTGTATAACTACGTAAAGGGCAGAGACTCCACACTGATGTAGTCTCAGAGGTGGTCTTGTGTAATAGCCACCCTATAATCATGGTAGGAGCTCTGTGTCTGATTATTGATCCTTGAGTAACTAAGAATGGTAGCAGAGTGGTGTCCATCCAGATGGGACTGAGGGAGACAAACAACATTAGACATTTTCTGTGATTAGGCCCTGGATTAGATTAAGGCATAATTAGATTCTCTGTGCTCTGAGTAAAGGGCTCTTAAACTTGGCACCAGTGGGAGCAGAATTCTGGTTTGTCAGCCCTGGAATTGACGTTTTCTTGCATGTTAGAAAAGAGGTTTCTGACTCTCTGGCCCCTGTACCATCCATTGTCTTTTAAATTCTTCCAGGGGGCCTGCTTGGAGGGGAGTGGGGCCTGGACTGGGCTAATACCTACCCCCTCGTGGACAGATCAGATCAGAGATTCCTTGTGTGTATTCTTAGTAGAGCCGTAGCATCCCGTTAAGAGTTTAGCTGATCCCCACAACAGTCTTGTGGCATACACGGCATGGCCCATAATCCCATTTTATAGCTCAGAGAATGCACACCCTGCAAAGGCAGTGACCGACTCCAGGCCTCGCCAATTTAAATTGTGATGCACTGACTCAGACCTCCTCTCCTGACTCTTTGGTTGACGTTCTTTCTATTATGTTATCTGAGGGCTCAAGGGTGACAATTTAGAAGAAGAGTTTTCACTTTGGGATGAAATAACCGAGATAATTGTCATAGTCTTGGCAGACATTCAAAAGAACTGGTCTCATGAATCTTTAGAACAGGGATTCTAACCTTGAGTGCAGTCTGGAATCACCTGGGGGAACTTAGTAAATACTGATGCCTGAGTTCCTATCCCAGAGGTTCTGATTTAATTAGTCCGGAGTACAGCCTGAGCGTTGGGATTTTTAAACACTTCCCAGATGATTCTAATGTACAGCTATGCTTTAGAACTCGCCTATTGTAGTTTTGTCTTCACCGAAGCTGTATCTCCTTTCTGGCTATATTTCCCTTTTACCCACTCATGGAAGAGGTTGGAAATTTTCTATATTTATTAAGACCTAGACCAGGATCAGGTAAGAAAAAAAAATGAGCTAGAGAAAAAACTCAATTAAAACAGTTTTCCAGTGTTAAGAACATATACCGTTAACATCAAGAGAAGTCATACATTTATTAAAATTTTAAGAAAAAAATCTTGGAAACACTATCTATTGAGCCTCAGTTATATACTGAAAGCTATGCGAGCTAAAGGAAAAGTAGAGATGAGTCTCTGGCTTTAAGAAATTTTATAGCCTTTTTAAAAAAATTTTTTTTCTTTCTTAATTAATTTATTTATTTATGGCTGTGTTGGGTCTTCGTTTCTGTGCGAGGGCTTTCTCCAGTTGCAGCAAGCGGGGGCCACTCTTCATCGTGGTGCGCGGTCCTCTCACTATCGCGGCCTCTCTTGTTGTGGAGCACAGGCTCCAGACGCGCAGGCTCAGTAGTTGTGGCTCACGGGCCTAGTTGCTCCGCGGCATGTGGGATCTTCCCAGACCAGGGCTCGAACCCTTGTCCCCTGCATTGGCAGGCAGATTCTCAACCACTGCGCCACCAGGGTAGCCCAGAAATTTTAGAGCTTGATAGTGTCATGCGTCGGAATCATTTCCCACTACATACGGATGCATAGAGGAAGGGAAGCATTGGTTAGCTGCATAAGTATTTGCCTGTTCCACCTAGATTTTTTGGGGGGAAACAAGCAGAACATAAACATCTGGAATGAAAATATTTGCTTGTCCAGAAGTTGATTTCCCAAAAGACCATCAGCCTCCCTCCTATGGCTGCCTCTGCCCCTTTCCAGTTAACAGAGTAGCCTTTCACATTGCTGCTTGGGCCCTAAAATCAAGTAACAGATGCTCAGGCAACAGATATTGAAGAAGTGAAAAAACTGAACCCAGTCCCAGGTGTTCAGACTCAGGGCAGCAATGCTGCAATTTCATATCATCACTGCCTTGCCAGGTGCTGGATGTTACTGAACCTGAGAATTGCTGTTCTGGGTGGATCAGATCAAATCTACCCAGGCCACCTCCGCATGGAAGCTGCAGGAGGTGAGACTATGCCATAGATGAGTGTGAGCATCCTTCCCACGGCTTAGTGACGGTCCCCCCCGAGAGCTCTGTTTCCATGCAAGAAACCTTTGAATTCTCAACCTGTGCCAAGTTGCAATCTTTCGTCAGTCTGCCCCAACTATTTCTAGCAAATTGTTTGGCTGACATGGCATATAGAACAAGTCCTATTCGTGCCAAACTTATTTCATTCCAGCTTCAAGCAGTGGACACTTAGTGTAGGAGCATTAATGGAGAGGCAGACTTCAGAGACGAAATCTCCTTCTGTTGCTAAATCTTATGTTAAACCATGCTTACTCAGAGGCCTCTGGCTGCAGGAAGCAGTGACGAGGGTGGGACTTGGCAGATGGCTGTAGCTGTGGCTTCCTGGAGGCCTGTGCGGGGAGACAATTGTTTGTATATTGGTTTTCATTTATGTATTGGTCTTATTTTCATCTTCCTGAGGTGCCCAGATGCCATGGTGATAGATTGGTTGGAAACGACTCATTTATCAGGGTTCCGTGGGGGATGTAGTTTTCTTTCTCGTGTGCAGTGGAGTCTAAATGTTTAATTAGATGCTGAGGCATTTCTGCATGGGTCCCTCTCTGCCGGCCCTCCCAGGTGGATGCCATTCCTTAGTTTGGAGAGGGTCTGGGGCTTTCCTGGACCCAACTTCCTCTCCCTTCATTTTCTCTTGATGCAATCCTCAGTCCTTCCTCCTTTTAGCTGCTGTTTTTTCCCCCTGTCATTTTTGTTCTAGAAACCGCCTTCATGTGACTGCTGGAATTTGCAGAGCAGATTCGTGTTGGAAATCTAGTTGTCAAACAGGTCCAAACCAGACCTTATGAAATAATGTAGTTGAGCTGATACACAGTGAGAGGAATATTAACTACTTGCTGCTTGTGTGTTTTATTCCAGCTCAACTTTTCCAGAGAACTCACCTTGTTCTTACCGCCTGCCAGGCAATGCCCTAGATGCTGAGGATGCAAAGATGAGGCTTCTGTCTCCTGAGTACCACATCTAGGCAGGGTGCGACAGGTGTGTGTGTGTACACAATTGTAACACCATGGAGGTGCCCAAATCAAGGGGTGAACAAAGGGCTGGGAGTCACATCAACTTGAGGTGAGCTTGGGGGAAAGGTTGGTGTTTCAGGCAAATGTGGAGAATACCAGGCATAGTGGGCTCGTCGGAGAGCAAGAGGCTCCATGTGCTGGATCTGGGGGGGTGTTCCAGGTGTGGATGTGGAAGGCGAAGTTTGGAATGGCCAAGGTTTCTACCTGGGGTCAATGGGGACATCAGGAAGTGGAGACAGTGAGAAATCCTAGGAGGGGGAGATGAGTTGAATTCCAGACACAATAAAAATGATATGCCTGTGAAATCCAGGTGGTTGGAAATACTGGTTTGGGACTGTTTGGGGTGATGGCACAGGAGATGCGGATTTAGAAGGATGGAGTGCTGGGGGCTGAAGACTTGAGCGCAAAGCCATTCGAGGAAAGCCTGGGCAGAGAGGCACAGGAGTCAGAGCCTTCAGGAGCATAAGTGTTTTAGAGAAGGAACAGAGATTTGGGGAGCAGATAGAGGCAGGTGGCCGAGGGACCAAGAGAGCTTCCTTTTTCCTTTCACCAATGGTTCTGCCACGCCTGGCTGCCCGCAGAGCCCTGTACGCAGCTCCTGGGCTGATGTGGGCTTGCAGCCTGGTGCCCTCTCCTGAGCGGCCTGCCTTTAGTTTCCTCTCTTCCTCAACCACCTCCTGGCTTCAGAGCACTGTCTTCACTGGCCACAGACCCCTCGGCTTTCCTTCCTTGCTGGCATCAAAGGTTAGAGAGTCTGTACCTCCCCTTTGTTTTCTGATTGTATATCAGGACCTCTGCTAAAAAGAGCTGGTGTTCTGAGCTGTCTGCTCTTTAATTTCCAACTGAGAGCCCAAGAGCCAACCTGAGGACGGTGTGTGACTCTTTCCCGACCTGATGCTGAGTGAGCTCAGCCTTGTAGCAGAACATGGGGAGCCCTTCCTTCATCTCCTTTCTAGAAATAGGGTGTGTGCATCCTCCGGCCTGACCACACACTAAAGATTCACAGGCCAGCTCCTTCCTCAGCGAAGGAGGAGGCCACGTGTTGGGGGAGAAGGCACGGTTTGATCTTCTCTGCTGTGGAGGAAAGGAAGACATGTGGAGTGGTGACAATGCATTTTGTCTTTTCCCTGTGACCATGAGCGGTGACCAGATCCCACCACGTTCTTCTCAGCTTGTGGCCAGCATCTCTGCTCCAATGGGAGTGTTCTCTTGAAACGAAGCCCCTGACCACTAAAGGGAGGGTCATTTGGCAAAGTCCCTGCTGAATCTGCCGTCTAAGGCATGTCTAAGTGGCATTCTCACCCAGGCCACCCTTCCAGACTTTCTCCTGAGAGCTGAGCCCCACCAGTGCTGCATAAGGTGCCCTGTGTCCTGTCCTCAGCCTGGGATTGAAAATAGGCTGGACCGTACCTCTAGAAGAAATCCTGAAAGCTCTGGTTCAAAGTAGTCCCTGTCTGGCTGCAACCTGGTAGTCCTGGCTTTTTCCGCCTTGCCCAAATCATTCTGACTTTTCGTGTGGTGGTTTGAGCATCTTACAGTCTGAATATTCAGGTCTGCTCATCCTCCTGGGATAACAGGTGTGACGCGGCCAGTGCTGGTCAATGCAGGTTTATCGTCATTGTCGCAGGACTGAAAGGTGTGTGATGTCTTTCTCCCTCATGGTCACCGTGTTTTCAACAGCAGCCTGGGTTGGGTTGTTCAGCCTCATCAGAGAGGTGCTGAAAGCTGAAGAGAGTTCCTGTTCCTTCGTCCGTGCCTGTCCTCATAGAGTGTTTATGTTGGTTGTAGCAGCCCCACCAGCTAAGGTGAAAGTGTCCAACTCCCTGACTCTGTACACATTTGCAGTGCTGCCCCCTGGGGGGCCCAAGCCAGCACCCCCCTCTCCAGTGCGGGAGCTCCGGAGACCCCAAAGTCTTAGCAAGGCTGCAGAGGCTGCTGGGGGCACCAAGGAACTGCATGCACTGCTTTGTGAGGTGGTGACTTTTTTTTTTAATTACAGGTAGAATACACATAACATTTATCATTTTAACCGTTTTAAAGCGTACAATTCCGAAGCATTACGTACATTCACGGTGTTGTGTGATCATCACCACTATCTCATTCCGGAACTTTTTCATCCCTCCAAGTGGAAACCCTGTACCCACTGAGCAGCCACTTCCCATCTCCCACCCCCACCTCAGCCCCTGGCAACCACCCATCTGCTTTCTGTTTCTATGCATTTTTCTATTCTGGATCTTTTACATAAATGGAATCATACAATATGTGGCCTTTATGATGTTTTCAAGGCTCTTCCATGTTGTAGCATGTGTCAATTTGGTTACTTTTTCTGTCTGAATAATATTCCACTGAATGGATATACCGCATTTTGTTTATCCATTCACCTGTTGATGGCCGTTTGGGATACTTCTACCTTTTGGCTATTATGAATAATGCTGCTATGAACATTCATGTACTCTTTTTTGGGTGGACATATGTTTTCAATCCTTTTAAGAGTGGAATACTGGGTATATGATAATTCTATGTGTAACTTATTGAGGAATCGCCAGTTTTCCACAGCAGAAAACTGTGGAAATGTTTATGCTCTCATCAGCAGTATGAGGGGAGGTGGTGACTTTTGGAGCCAAGTGTGCCAGCCCCTCTGGCATAAACCAAAGTCGTTATCTGGGGTGAGCCTCAGTGTAGGGGAGCTGGGACCAGGGGCGTCAGAAGTGAGTTCCTGGGGAACTTGGACAGAGTTCACAAGTGCAGCTGGGCAGGCCAGGGCCTGGCCCTCAGGGGTGGTTGAGCCTCTCCAGTGTGGTGGGCGTGTGTGATGGGAAGTGTATGGGGCAGTGCCGTGGGCAGTGGAAGGGCCACGTGGTGGGCTCAGGAGGGCTGATCCAGGTGGTGTCTGTGAGTGGAAAGTGTTAGACCCTGAGCCTGGGATGGTGGCAGAGTGTGTCCTCACCTCAGGGAGGACAGGTTACAAGTAGAACAAGGAGGCAGGCCCAAGCCCAGCTCATAGATTAGGCTGATGGGGGGGAGGTGAGGGTGGCAGGAAAGGAGTGCTGTGATGGGGGAAAGGGGCACTTCACTGGGCTCCAGTATGGAGGTGCTATCTCTTACCCTGAAGCAATGCTGCTCTCCTAAGGCAGAGGCGTCTGGGGTTGAGTTCTGAATCAAGCATGTGAAGTGAATCACATGCAGTCAAAACTATTCTTGAAAACGTCTCATTGCCAGGATCCAGGCCCTTGGAAACTCAAAAGGCAAAATTTAGCTTCTCTTGTTTGCTTTCCAGTGGTGGCTTCTCTTTCCTTGAAACATGGAGGCCAAGGTCTAGTTTGAGTGGGAAGGAGTAATGGGGAGAATAAGGAGGTTGGGGGAAGTAGAATTGAATATCTGAGGCCTTCTGGCTGCTGTACTGACTGGCTTAGGACCTAGGGTAGGTGTGGGGCCTGGGAGGACCAGAAAGGCCAACATCAGAGCCTCTGGGGCTGGGGAGGTGTTGCAGGGCTGTACTCCCACCCTTGCTGTACCAGCTCCTGGAGAGACTTGGAGTCAGGCCACCATAAACCCACAGCAGCCCCAATGGGCACAAACAGAGTTGGGGTGGCCCCTTCTACATAGCCACGCTCTGGGAGCCCAGGCTGCATCTGGCAGAGGTCCCCTTAGGGGTACATGGGCCAAGCCAGTGCCACCTTATGAACAGTGTTATAGTTTATCAGCATTACAGTTTAATAGTGATGCTTCTACATCCGCTGCCTCCTTGAAGCATCTGGTAATCAGGAAGCATATTCCCCATTTACAAATTGAGGTTTAGAAAAAGAATGGTTTTCGAATTTCCATGATTAGGAAGAGGCAGAACTAGGACACCCACCTGGGACTTCTGGCTCTAGATTCAGCATTCTTTTTATTTTGTTCTTCTTAGGGAAGCTGTCTGATACTGGTGTTAATCTTTTCCTATGCTCTCTTTGGTAGAATAGATGATAGTCTAGGGGTCATGAGGTGCTGGGGAAGGATCAGGGTGGTGTCTGATTCTCACGCAGGTAGCTCTCCCTCTCTTCAGGCTCTCGTCAAATGTGAGATGGATCTGTTTTCCCTGCCTCTGCCAAGGCCATCCTGGCCCCCCAGCTCTGTGCCCCATCTGTCTAGGCCCCTTTCTGGGCAGCAGCCTCTCAAAGAGACAGCCCTCATCTAAAGCTGGGATTTTTGGGTCAAGCCTCAATTCTGACGAGGCAGAGTTAGCGTCTCCGGCTGCAGCCTCAGCTTTCAGCAAATGGTAAACTCTACTTGAGGGCAACATTCAATTATGAGAATCTATTTCTCTTGCCACATTCAAAAAGTCTCCTAATGTGCCTTTGTGCACTCACAAATTTAGTGACACATCACTAAATGTGTATGTGGTTGCCATGGAAATGTCTCTCTTCTAACATGGCATTCCAAGAGCAAAGAGAAGGGAAGTTTTCTTTGTAAAGAGAAGCAGAGCAGAACTTGGCTAATTGTCATCATACGAATCCCCAAACTGTCATTCTTCCCTGACTACCAGTCTCCTGCTTCCTGTCAATGACATAATGGTGGAAACCAAATCAGCCTGCTGCGTTTCGTGAGGAATTTCACGAGCACTGTTCTTAACCTTTATGCCAAGCATGCACCAGGAAGGACCCCAGGACTCTTGATTTGAGTTTTCACCTAGCTTAGAAATGGTACCTTCCTGCACCGCCTAGCACTCGCCACTCGTAACCACTTGAGTCTCAGAAGGACTCTTGGCACCTGTTTCTTTGCAGAACGTGCAGGCTGAGCAGGTCTTCTGAAGATGCTTTGTGTTTTCCACCAGAGACTCTGAGCTTCAGTTTTTGTTGTTGTGACCAATGCACCATACAATGACATACAGAGCACGCTAATACTAAGGCGCCTTTTGAATGTCAGAAATCCCAGATATTTTCCTAGCAGCGGTGTGAATCCACAGAGTGTGGGGAGAAATGGAGAAGGAGACCTAAGAGAGACCTAAGTCTGGCTGATGCCTTCCTGTCTCTCTGGCTCACCCTGACCCTGTTTTCACCTCTGTCCTGTAGACTTTACCTTGACCGAGCCTCTCTGTGGCCAAAGAAGTCCTCGTATTTCTGGACTTTACCAGCAACTCTGAGGGGATCCTTGGTCCATATTGGCTGAGCCTTTGATTGCACCTGCTTTCCCAGTCTTGGGGCTGGGTAGCTGTTCTTAATGGTTTTGAAGTTCAAGTTGTTGGCCTTTTTGCTGTTACGGTTTGCCAGTGGTGAGCTCTGAGATGGGAACCTCTGCCTCTTGCCCTGAATACCTGCCTAGGAACCTAGCTGTTCTTTCCATTCTCAGCCGCTCCATATTTCTCTGCAGGACCCCTTGTCCTGTGAGGCTCTGCTGTCATTTCCCAAAAGCAGGAGATGCTTTCAGGGCTTCAGAGGCCATCTGCCCATACACGTGTTTCTGTTCCTGGTGTCAAGTACACATGTGGCTTATGGGCTGGAGGGACCAAGAGTGCTGGACTCCCTGCCTCCAAGGGGACCTCAGGGTTCCTGGGGTTCTGAGAGCCTGCCTGATGCTCTTCTCCAGCTGCCCTGCCTCTGACGGAAGGATCTGGCTCCTGTCCAACGTCACAGGGTGAACCAAGAGGTTGAGCATATTCCAGCCTTGTTGCTTTTCTTGTTGAAAATGCCAGGGTGCTCCATCTTGCCCATAACTGTCCTGGCTCCTAAGAAGACCTTTAGCCCCTGGCCATGCTGTGTTGACAAAGTGATGGGACAGAACCAGCTTCTGACTCAAAAAGCAGAGGGTATAAATGCTGGCAGCCCCCGTGTACACAGATCTTCATCCCCAATGCAGTCGGGGTCCTGTGGGTCTCCAATTACCCTGGGCATGAGGCAGGTCTTTTCTGCCACAAGACAGATTGTCCTTTTTGCTTTTATAATTCAGGTCCTCAGCATTGTTTCTTACCCAACGTTTATTTCTCCTACCCTCAAGGGATGGATGAGGAGGTATCTGGTTCATTGCTGGGCTGTGACCTTGGTGAACACGTGTAAGTTTGACCAAGAGCTGAAGGATCTAATGAGAAACTCTGTAGGAGTTTGGAGCCTTTTGTTGACAAATCAGTGCCTGGTACTTACCATGCCAAGGCCTCTAAGAGACTGGTCAACCTCTGCTTCCGTGTAGTTGCTTCTGAGCTTGTTTGGGGGCCTGTATTGGGAGTTCTTGAGAGAGACCAGGTCAGCCATTGTCCACTTGACTCTGTGGCCTCTCTATGGCTTAACCAAGTCTCCCCTCCAGCAAGGGACAGGGGCTTCTAACCATAGGACACTCTCTTTGGGACAACACAGAACTTATCTCTGACATATCACATCCTGAGTTCTCTTCCTGCCATTTTAGACTCTGATAAATCTTCCACATTTGGATGTATAAATGGCTGTTAGGAGAGCTGGCTGCCCTTTTTTGCTCTTGGCTTGTGCAAGTAAATATCAATTTAGTCCTTACAGAATAAAAATAAAGGAGGCTTGGTTGTCTCCCTGATCCACAAACCCTGTAATTCTCACCTGGAAAACCTGGCTCTCCTATTTCAGATCATTTTTAGGACAAAGGCTAAAGGAAAGCTTTATTGCTCTTATGTGAGCTTATTTTTTCATTTGTCCATTTAGTAAATTAGCACCCCTCCAAGGACAACTGGAGGGGATTGGCTTGGGAGAAAGGGAGTAAATGACCACAGCCAGAGTCAGGGAGGGAAGCTTGGTTCTGGAGAGATTTCCACCTGCTGGACACTCGGAATGGGGTCCATCGACTAACAAGCACACATTCTAGAAATCAATGGATGCCAAGACTCAGGTTCTCACCGCTGAGTTCTGGAGTGCCAACTGGAAACCCTCTCCCACCCTTTCTTCCGTCCCAGAGGGGATGTGCAGACCCACCCTTGCCGAGACGCCTGTTGTAACCAGGCCCAGCTGGGCAGAAAGACAAACTGCCCAGCTTGAGAGGCGAGTGGGTTCTTGGTTGCTGTGGCCCGGGGCCCTGAGCTTGCTTGGCTCTTCAGCTGTACTTTAAGCCTCTGTCCCAGCTCACAGTCTTGTTCTGGGGCTGGGAGGGTTGCTCCTGGCTGCTTGTTGCCCTGCAAGTAGTAGGAGTGGGACAGATTCCTGTCCCCACTCTGCCCTTGTCATCTGTGAGCAGCTTCCCAGCAGGTAGGAAGAGTACCCCATGCCCAGCCCTGTGGCCAAGACTCCTCAGCGTCGGGCAGTGTCCGTCTTTTCTGTGTCTGCGGGGCCGTGACCCAAGTTGAGAGAAACACCATTTCTTCAAGGCAGATGCTCTCTGCAGGGAGAGGCTAATGTGTGCTCCTCTGACTCTTGTCACTGAACAGGTCACACAGAATTAACCTGCTCGCCCTTTAACCGCAGACAGGTCCTTCTGGCCTGTTAGAGGGCATTCTAATTGCTACCCTGGCCGGGGCCTGAGGTCAGCTGTCAGAAAGAAGGAAGGATGCTCCCCACGGGGAAAATCTGTACTTTGGGGGGAATAGGAGGCTTATCTCAGGTGTCCTCCCACTCCTGGGTTGTGGGATTTAGAAAAGCAATTAAGTCTTGTTCCATCTGAGGCATGTTAGCACCAGGACCCACGTCAGGGCTGCGGTGGGCCCCGAGGGGGCAGGGCGACCCTGCTACCTGCCGGCAGTGGCAGAGGCCGGCCTGGGCAGGGATCGCTGAGTGCTCTGGGGACCCAGAGGGCCTGTCCTACTTCCCAGCAATGACCACCCAAAGCCAAGTGCTTTATCCTTCCGATGAGCCCCTTCATAGCAGCTCCTGACTCCTAAGAGTCTGCCCGGCTGACCCTGAGACCTCCAGTCCCTTCCCGAGGACACGGGAGATACTCTGCTCCCGGCTCAGCGCTGAGGAGCCTGCGCTCCGTGTGGGGGCTGGAAGGCCTGTGTGGTTCCCATCGAGGCCCCCTGACTCCTGCCTCAGGACCGCTGCTGCCTTCTGGGTTGCTGTTGGGAAACAAAGGGCTTCTCTGAGTGGCTCTGGGACTCTTGCGAGGAGTCCTTGCTGCCAAAGAAGTTTGCTCAGTGCGGCGGAGTGGCGTTCTCCTGGAAAGTGAGACTCCGCTAATGTGTTCTCAAGTTCTGTTCCAGCTGGCATCCGCCATTCCCGCTCCATGGGCTGGAAGGCCCCCAGCACCCCGCTCAGGCATGGGGCTGAGCCACTGGCAGCACTTGGCACGAGGCTGTTTAGCAAAGACCAAAGCCTGCTGCCGGCCTCAAGTCAGGCCATCTTTTCCTCTGGCTCGATGGGTCTTGCGAGCTGGCACCAGAGCCTCACAAGGCACTATCATGAGGGTGCTTCGTCCTGAAGAGAGCTTGGGTGCCCTCCTGCCGACATGCAGGATGAACAGGGGGCCTTAAACAAGGTACTTAACCACTGCCCCAGTTTCCTTTTCCGGACAATGGGACCATCCTCAGGGTTGGAGTCTGCATCAAGTGCTTGGCCGAGTTCCTGGCACAAAGTAGGTGTTTAATCAATATTAGCTTCTATTGTAATGTCTCTGCTGAGACCCCTGAAAATTCCCCAACACTGCTGGTCATAAGCCCCAGCTCTGCAAGGGGCTTATAGGAAACCATCTTTTTGTGCTGTGATGTGGCCACTCTGCGTGGCTCATTCAGATGCCTTCTTATTAGATGTCCTGTCACTCTGCCCTGGATGAGGTCCTCTGGCTTCTCAGGTGAGGAGCTCCACAGACTCCCTGATTTTCCTGAACCCTCTTGGATCCAGTAGGTGTCAGTGTCCTGAGCTGAGGGGCCATGTCAGAGTGGGTATTGGTCTTCAGCTGCTTTCCCCAGAACTGGGCTGTTGTGGCTGCCCTCAACTTCCCTCTAGTCTGGCTCCTGGCGGAAATTTGCTGAGTGGCCCGGCTCTTTTCTAGGGGACAGGGGGTGAGGCATGTTTGGGAGGACAGTATTGGGGGACTGCTCTGTCTCTGAAACTTGCTATCTATCTATTCCAGTGCTTTTCAACTGGGGTAACATTTGGCAATGTCTGGAGACATTTTTAGTTGTCACAACTGGGGATGCTGTTAGCATCCAGTGGGTAGAGGCCAGGGATGCTGATAAACATTGACATTGTACAAGAAAGACAGCCTCCCACGACAAAGAATTATCCAGCCCAAGATGTCAGTAGTGCCAGGGTGGAAAAACTGATCTATTTCCGGCTGGACAGAGAGAGGACGTTGGCAACTCTAAGGACTGTAGAGCAGGAGCATCCAGATAGATCAGCCTGGGTCCTTCATCCCTTCCTGTCCCCCAGTCCAAGAACCTAGAATCACTTTTCTCTTACTGATGTGCTGTGCAACTGTGGGCAAATTGAACCCTCTGAGCCTTAGTTTTTATTCCTGAACGCAGGGATACTGGGGGTTGCCTTTCCAGATGAAGATCTGTCAAAGACTTCAAATCTGGAGTAGAGCTTGTTGTCTTAGGGGGCCCCAGGCTGCTATACTGATTCATGAGGCACCTGACTCCTTCCAGAGGGCAAGGCTTTGTAAAAGGAAAGCTGTTCTGACCTATATTTTGAGGGGACTGCTAAGCCAGATCCAGGCTCTGAGTTAAGGAAGCGCCGTCCCAGGGGGTGGGTGGGTACTCACCCCCGAGCTCTACCAGTTCCCAGGACTGTGCCATTGCCAAAGCAGTTTTTCTCTCCTCCAAATAATTGTCCTTTTTTTATGCTTAGCGAGCTTCTACTTTAATCTGTGTGTGGCCGCATTGGGAAGCCTGACTTGACGGCAGATGCCATGGGATGTAATCTTCTCACGTGTAGGCTGTAAATTTTCCGTGGTTCCAGAGTGCTGTGGAGTTCACCCGAACACATGCTGTCCTCTGATAATTGAAGTGGCTTAAAACAAAGCAAGGCCTATTGGTTTGAAATAAACCATCTTGTGAGCTAGGCTATTTTAAAGCGAAAAGAAAACTTAGAGCATATCTCTGATTGAGGGCTCCAACCTATTTCATCCCCAAAGGTCATGGATTAAGGAATTGATTTGCTCTGTGATCTTGAGCAAGCCTTTTAACTTCTCCAGGTCCGAGTTTCATCTCTGAAAGGTGGGGCCCAAACTAGGTCTCTGAGTCTCCTTCCTGCCGCAGCCTCTCTCTCAGGTCCTGGATTTCGTGGCACTTAGGGCGGGAACGTGTGGTTGATTACTCCTTCTCCAGGGCTAAAATTGCCCCTTCTGAAAGGTGACGCCAAGCTGTAGAAATGACCCTCTGTCCTTGCCTCATAGTTACGATTCTCAGACACTCTCAAAATACCGGATGACAGGTTTAGTTACACAGAACTGGCCGACACTCGTAGTTTAAATCTCTCTTCTTGGCTCCAAGGGAGTGAGCGGAGTTTGGTGAATAACGAGTGGAAAACTCTTCTCTGGTCTGTCCCCGGCCCTTGGGGCAGGAGATGATGGATGTGTGGGGCAGAGTGAGGCTGGTTAGAAGGCAGTGGCTTCCCGCCCACGTTGCTCTTCAACTCCTGGTTTCTCGCCTCGGCTCTGTTGTCAGCCTCCGATCAGGGGTGCTGACTTCCATGTCTATTGGTTGAAATCTCTTACTTTTTAGAACCCCCTGGAAAACGCCAATTGTCCCTCAGGGACTTGTGCCAGGAGTTACTAGGACAACATAAAGAAATTCACTCTTACCAAAACCTCAATTCTTCTGTTGCAGTTTGACCTAAAGAAAAACATCTTATCCTTGAACCTCTTCCTCTTCCTCTTCTGGGGGCGGGAGGTGGGGTGGGGTGGGGTGTCTCCAGTGGGCTACAAAGCCGATGTGGGTCGTAGGTTGGAATGATCGTGTCCTTTTATTTTATTTGTTTATTTTTTAAAGATTTAATTTTACTTATTTTTGGCTGCGTCGGGTCTTTGTTCCTGCGCGCGGGCTTTCTCCAGTTGTGGAGAGCGGGGGCTACTCTTCGTTGCGGTGCGGTGGCTTCTCTTGTTGCGGAGCACGGGCTCTAGGCGTGAGGGCTTCAGTAGTTGTGGTACGCAGGCTCAGTAATTGTGGCTCGCAGGCTCAGTAATTGTGGCTTGCGGGCTCTAGAGCGCAGGCTCAGTAGTTGTGGCGCACAGGCTTAGTTGCTCCGCGGCATGTGGGATCTTCCCGGACCAGGGCTCGAACCCGTGTCCCCTGCATTGGCGGGCGGATTCTTATCCACTGCGCCACCAGGGAAGTGCCAATCATGTCCTTTTAAAAGACATCATTTCATCCTACAGCTACAGGTACATCTGGCACCTCCTCCAGGACGAGCTATTTGCAGGTTTTAGTAGTGCTTTGCCAAAGTGTTAGCTGAAACACTTTCCTCAGTTCTATAGGTCAACTTCATATTTGGAATAAATAAGCCTGTGTGTTAAATTTCTTCTGGGTCTCTACCTCATGCAGGTAATTCCATGTGTGTTTCTCTGCTGTATGTCAGGCTGTGCTTATGTTTGCTTAATTGCAGTGGTTCATCTGAAAGGTGCTGTTAGAAGTGGAAAATGAAAGAGGACACTTGTTTGGTCATGACCTCACTGGCATCGTGCTGTTTAGGTTCATTGATCAGGGAGAAGTCAAAGAGGAGAGAGACAGGGATAGATAGACCTACCTGGGTCATAACCAGGTAGAGGAAAGGTCTCATGTGTGGGATCCAGTCAGTAAATGGGTCCCAGGGCCTTCAGCCCTCAAAACACGAGTCTGTCATGGCCACGCTCACCATTACCCAGTGGAGAGTTCTGTGTCCTGAAACCCTTTCCTAGGAGTGAAGGAACTTTCAGACGGAGAAAGCCGCTCTCAACATGTACCTTTTTCCAGAGGTTAGGGAGAAGGAGGGGCAAGGGTTATGAGGCAGAGGTGGAGGTAGGTGGGGTGCTTGAAGTGGAGGAACAAAGCCATGAAGCAGGGCCCTGAGGCTTGAAGTGGTGGCACCTTTCTTTTTCAGTGGGAGATGCTTACCTTCTAGTGAAGCATCCTTATACACAGCAATTATGGTCTTCATTATTCTTTAGCAAGAAGTAATTTCCTGGTCACCTGTCACTTTAAGACTAGGGGCCTTCCACTCCCTCTGCTGAGAATATAGTAGCTTGTTGTACATCAGTTCTATTTATGTCCCATTTAGGAGCTCTGGGGGCTGCCCTTTGACAAACACACAAAAAAGAGATTGATACAGCAAGAGCCATAGAAAAATGAGAAGGCAGGACTGGGGAGCTCAGTAACCTTGTGTTAAGCCCTGTTACCCACGGGGGCCTTGGCCCCAGTAAGTAATCAGCGGCTACCACTGCCTTCCTTTCATATGTCATCCTTACTATTGAATAAAAACACCCATGTAACTTGCACTGCGCGTCACCCGTCCTGTAGTGTGGTTGGGGGAATTGAACTCTAGGCTGCGGCCTGCCTCTGGATGGAAGGGCCTGGCCCACCACCTGGACACCTGCCCACTTTGAGGGCTCACCCACTTAAGAAGCATTTACAGCCGGGCCCCTGTTGTGCTCCTCCCTGTTCCCCATGCCCACTTCCCTGCCCCCCAGGACTTGAATGGTCTAAACAAGACCACATCCCCTGTTCTACAAGAACACCTGGTCTCGCTCTGGATGGCCTAGCAGATGTCAGTCATTCAAAGCCAAAACTCGGTAACCACTACCAGGGAGTAGGCCTTTCCCATAGGTTATTAATCTTCACCATGGTTCTAGCCAACAGAGATGGCTCTCCTTGAGTTTCAGTTGAGGCAGCTGAGGCTCAGAGATGTTAAGCAACCTGTGCAGAGTCACACGGCTAGAAAGTGGCAGAGCCAGAGTGGGAGCCTTGGTTATCCCATTCTGCCCTTGACCATAAGATGCACAAACTGTAGACTCTAAGAGCTGGTGTGAGTGCGGAGGGGGCTGGAGGCTTCCTGGGAATGAAGGGCAGTGGCCCAGAGATCGGAATGAGCCTGGTAAGGAGACAGCCTGCTCTTCCCCCAACCTGCCTCCCGATGTTCTTTATCTTCTCTGAGGTCCCTCCCATTTGCGTAGCCCATTACCTCTTACATAGCCTTTCTTCTTTCTCTCTTGTGGTCTTTAAAATAGTCCTCAAAAGTGACCTTTTCTTTCCAGATGAGGAAACTGAGGCTCATGGGGAGGGCCTTGTCCAAGACGGTGTAGCGAACCGTAGCGTTAGCAGGACTTTGGGGTTCTGAGTCGTGTTTTCTCCATTTTCTGGTCCCCACCCCACCCCTACCCCAGTCCCCCAGCTCCACCCCCGCCATGGCTGGTGTTTTCCTGTGTCTCCTAAATCTCAGCTTGACTGTTGTTTGAGAGGGACCCTGGGCTGGGTCCTGGGATAACCAAGACTCACTCAGCCCATTCCCTCCCCCCTCCCACCCCCAGGCCCTCTGAGGCCCTCCCCGAAGCACCTCTCATTTCCCTGGGTCTCCTCGATCCATCAAACTGAATCTGCACACACTGTGAAGATGCCAAGAGAGGTGGGCCTCTTCCTGGTGTTACCTGCACGTTCAGTCCTGGCAGCGGCGGCAGCAGCAGCAACGCTGGCCCTGCCTGCCTCTGGCCCAGGTGACCTCCCTCGTTCCTGAGCCGGTGGCTCAGGGGAGAAGCATTAGGAAGGGCGAGAGCCATCACAGGGCTGAGGGCGCTCATTCATTCCCAGCACCTGACAGAGGACTTAGTTGTAGAGTCACTGCTTCTCTGGATGTTCCTGGTGTCACACAACTGCACCCAGCTGGGTCTCGGGAGTGACTTGATGAGCCTCTGAATCTGCAGGGTTTAGGGGTTTGTCTTGCTGCTGAGATGGCACCTGGGCAGCCTGCAAAGGCGGGGCCACTTTGTTCTAGATCATTGTCTCCTGGGCCATTTTCCCACTCCCCACACACCATGGAGTCAGCCCGGCTTGTGGTTCTACCTCTGTAGTTCCCCTGGCTCTGTCCTCCCACCCCCGCCTCAGACCTCTTACCTGGCTGACTTCGGGAAGCTTCTGATATGGCCCTCAGGCCACAGTTTTCTACAATATGTGCTTCATGACCTAGAAAGCACAGTGCTGGCTATGTCCTTCTCAAGCCCTCCAAGAGGCAGTGCCGGTCCCTCCGGGGAATAGCCTGGCCTACCCTTCCTCCAGTGAACTGAGCAGGCCTGGGGGCGGGGGTACTGGGGCACGGCTTTTAGAAACCCTAAATCCCAAAATGTAGTTCATAAGAAATCCTTTTCTTTAATCACAAAAGTTATATGTTGTACAAACACTGATATAGCAGCTTTCTAGCTTTTCTGATTACACGGTCCTGGGTGAGTCCTTTGACGCTGCATCTCCTGTGATCCCAAAGCAGGGCTGGGTCTGCCTGTGGAATGCGCCCAGTGATGTGCTAGAGCTGAGTCGTGAGAGCCATTGTTAAATTTTCAGAAATTTGGTGAGCTGATTGTTAAAACAACCATATTTTTAAATTAATTATGTAAATTTACAATTAAATAAATTATACTAAAAGCAATGGTAGCAAATACTCAAACCTCATTACTTCCTAATTAATTTACTACACTTTATTATTTATCTATGCTCCTTTTTTTGGGGGGGGTGGGCCGGGCATGCTCTGTGGCTTGTGGGATCTTAGTTCCCTGAACAGGGATCGAACCTGGGCCCTCAGCAGTAAAAGCACAGAGTCCTAACCACAGAACCACCAGGGAATTCCGTACCTATGCTCTTGAGGTTACATACGTCTACTGTATCTGTACTTAATGGTGTGCTACTGTGTGTCTCTACCCAACATCATTTTGTTATGGGAATATTTACACCACAAGAAATTGGCCAACACTATAAATCAGGATTTTATTTATTGTTTTGATAATTATCTAGACTTAGGAAAGTGGTGGAGAAAATCTTAATAGTGCAGAGTAAACTTTAAAATGTATCATTGTAAATAAAAAGCGCAAAAAATTGAAAATAACATTTTTCTGGTTTTCAAAAACTACCATCCAATTCAACAAAGATTCCACTCACATTGCCGACAAACAAATGAAATCTGGTGTGTTTTCATTATTTCATTTTTGTCTTACTATTTAAGGTCAACAAAAATATTGACCAGTGCTTGTGTGGGAACCACACATCTGTCAGCACATCACAGGGTTTGCTGCAGGTCCCACGTATTTGACCACCTCAATGCCTTTGACTGGCGTGCCCAAGTCCCCTTTCATTCACTGACATTTATTTAACAAATACATATTAAGTGTATGCTATGTGCCAGGCACCAGAGACACAGGAACGAACAAAACAGACAATAACAGAATAAACATGTCGACTCCAGTTTCAGACCCTTCCCTCCTTAAAGGCACAAGTGCTCCCTCTCTGCATCTTGATCTCCCCCACCCAGGGTGAGCTCTGCCTCCATCCTGGTCCCGTCTTTCAGCTTTTCACTGCTGGGGATGGGCCTCAGCTCGAGGAGGACAGAGTCTGAGCAGAGTCATGCGTGAAGGGCTTGGAACTTGAATGAAGGCCCAGGATTGAATATTGAAGCAGCTTTTGGGACAAAGCCAGTAAGAGAAATCAGTTTCTTTAGAGTTTGTGAAAATGGGATGCATCCTTCCAACCTAAAGAATGGTTAGCTGTTCTCTGTACTGCGGGGCGGAAGGAGATCTAAAATGAGACCTTTGCACTTGAAAGGGCTTCAAAATATTTAATATAAGAAATATCACAGGATAGCCTGCGGATTCACTCATCTGTTTGTTCAGCAAATACAAGTGCCTACCCAGCCAGGTGCTTGCAAGCTCTATGAACTGCGAAGCCTGATGATCCGCGGTCTCTCCTTGAGGGATTTTCAAACTTGTGGGGCAGTTGATAATCCAGATTGCTGGCCAGGGAGCACAGCGGTCAGCATGCCCCCAGCCCCCCGGAAGCCTTCCTCCTCTCTGTGGAATCAGGCCCCCACGGGCATCCAGTCTCCTCTTTCTCTGTTCTCCCCCTACTTAGCATCGATCTCAGTTTGTAGTAATTATATACCTGAGTGCGTGTTTGATGGACGTCTGTCTCTCTTACAAGAATGTCAGCCCCAGGAGGGCAGGCAGGGATCCATATCTGTCTTGCTCACAGGGCCCGGCATTACTAGGCAATCAGGAAAAACTTGTTGAATGAGTGAATGAAGGACGGAGCAAGCTTGGAGGAGGGAGATTGATGCGGGTGAGAGGCCCAGAGGGCATCTGGAGGGAGAGCCTTGAGCTGGAAGAATGAAGCCTTCTTTCTTCCACTTCCGGCAGGTGAAGCCAAACTCTTGTATTTGTCAAGGTCCCGCCCAAACCTTACCTCCATTGCATAGCTTTTTCTTACCCCTTCTCTCTGGAGAAGTATCTATGACAGAACACAGCACTTTGCATTATAGCTTTTATGTGATTCTTAACCTTTCTTAGGTCACAGAATCTATGCTAATCTGATAAAAACTATAAACCTTCCTCCCCAGAATAATGCTTATGGCATGCAAATGCACACACACAAACATGCAGTTTTAAGTTCAGTTTCCAGGGGTTCACAGGCTCGCATTCCATCCATAAACCCCACATTAAGAACCCTGCTTTAAAAAATGTGATTCCCCACAGCAGGCATATCCTGTCCCTCTGTAGCCCCCATATCTAGCACAGTTCTTGGCATATAGACCTTAATGTGGAATATTGGGTGGATAAATAGAAGGATTGAACGGGTAGGTGCGCATGTTAAAAAGTGTCCTGATTTGCCACGACCTGTGTAGAGTCAAGCTAAAAATTCCATCGACATCATCAGGGGTGAGGGTCAGCTTGAGCAGAGAATGGTAGCATTCCTTATACCACCAATCTGTCCTGGCCCTAGGAGTGTGGTTCTGCCCATACCTGGGAAGCCCACCAACTCCATAAGACCATTTTCCAAATAAAAACTTAGAACATGGTGTCTGACACGTTGTCTGATAATGGCGTAGAATATTTGAAATTGGGCGCATCTCAGAAAATTAAGGGTTGTGTGATTTCAAGGGAACATAACTTAGTCCTGAGGCTGATTGGGTTGCTCTTAGAGTTTCTGTAAATCCCAGAAGGGGATGATCGGGGTCTAGGCTGTGTTCCCCATGGAGACTAGGTTAGTCCTCCCATCTTAGGTAGTGGGACCCAGCACGGCAGCCCATTTGTCCTCCACATTCTTCTCTATGGTCAGCTGTGTCACTAATTCCTAGTGTGGTACCGCTAAATGCTGCCCATCTTCTGATCATTACCACCCCTTCCCCCGCAAAATGGTGGTGTATATGAATCCCTACCTTTTAAACTGTTCAACTCTAGAATCTTAAAAAAAAATTTTTTTTTTGCTTCTATTTAAATCCCTATTTTTCACATTGGGGCGTTTGACAGTGTTGATTTTTAGACACCAGAATAGTTCAAAACCATGGGGGAAAAAACCCTACAGTACTAGCTTTTGCTTGGAAAACAGTTGTCAAGGAAATAGATTTTGCAAAACATTTCCTCCCAGGAGAGCTCTCTCTTTCCATGTATCCCCACACTGAACATTATTCTCCTGTGCGATGTGGTAGGCAAAGGTACCATTGGCAGGTAATTTGTCTAGCCAACATCTAATTATGAATTAAAGCCCTTGCTGGCACGTTCTCAGGTCGGCAGCCGATGGTGGACCAAGTTCCAGTTCAGTTTATAGTGCATCTGAAGCGTTCTTGGAAGATTTTTTGGCCCTGGCTATAGACCGGGGAATAGAATTCTGTAAACTCTATTAGCAGACAGTGGAAGTGCCTGATAGATGGAGCTGAAATTGCGGAACGTTGTTCGATTAAAAGAAAAGGTGAAGGCTCATGGGGCAGAGGCTGTGACTCAAGGCATTCACATAAGGAGATACTTATCTCATGATTAGAGTGCTGGTGGCCCAGACACCAGCCAGTGGTACTTGGAAAATCTGTCACTGTTAGACATGCCAACACATGTATGAACTGCTCAGTTGTGAGCAGACCTCATAAGCGAGGCTGGTGGATTTAATTATCACTTGTGAGAACTTAGTCAAGAAAGTGCTGGCCCGGTTAGAGTTATGGCCAGCGACACTGGCAGGTGGTTAATTACAGACTTCTCCAGTCCATGGAAGTGCAGGTCCATGTGTAGACAGGAGGAGAGTTGGTGACAAAGAAGCAAAGAAATGATCGTGTCTCCATTATTCTCATTTGTGTTGGGATCTGTTGTACTTGCAGTAATCTTTAATTATAAAAACTAATACTATGGGATGGTTATCAATGTTATCATTTTTTGTTATGTTGCCTGGTAATGTCCGTTTGTGCCCAAGACATGCATGTTTCTATAGTTACAGGGTAAAGAAGTGAAACCTTCCTTGCTCTTAGCCATTTTGTCATCACAATATTCTAAAAGGCTATTTTGGGAGATGATCGAGCCCAGTCTGTGGGGTGAAAAATGGAGCCATTGTGACAAGAGCCTGAGTCTTTGAAAAGACTTCATTTTAACCAGAGTAGTTCACGATGTAGCGTTCCCCCGTAGCAAGACAGAAAAACGCTCCTAAACGGCTAACTGCATTCTCCTCTCCTCTTTCAGATAACAATCTGTCCCATTACAGGGCAATCTCTAGTGCAGGACCCATTTCGCATGTCCCTATGGGCTGCATGAGAAGCCAGAAGTTGTGAATCTTTAGGTTTTTGACAATTTCCATCCTAAGTAATGATCACTAATGGAGAAAATGGTGCATTAGGTATTGCAGGTAGAGTCTATTTGCACCTCCGTGAAGTCAGGTTATCTCCATCACCCTGCTGCTTTTGAAAATGCCCCAGGGCTTCCCTGGTGGCACAGTGGTTAAGAATCCACCTGCCAATGCAGGTGACATGGGTTCAAGCCCTGGTCCGGGAAGATCCCACATGCCACGGAGCACCTAAGCCCATGAGCCACAACTACTGAGCCTGCGCTCTAGAGCCCACAAGGCACAACTACTGAGGCCTGCACGCCTAGAGCCCGTGCTCCGCCACAAGAGAAGCCACCGCGATGAGAAGCCTGCGCACCGCAACAAAGAGTAGCTCCCGCTCACCGCAACTAAAGAAAGCCAACGCAGCCATAAATAAATAAATAAATAATTTATTTAAAAAGAAAAGAAAATGCCCCATTAGTGGAAGAAATGGTGGCAGAATTATCATCAGAAGTACTCAAAATCATTCTATTTAAAGGTCACACTGGTAGAATTTTCAGATAACACTTGGCATTGCTTTTTTTTAAGTGGGAAAGCAGCTGCTCTGGGCATGGGGAGAGGACATCTTTTGGGTTTCAGATCTCTGGTTAAGGCTGTAACCCCACCAAAGTGGTGATCGCTTAAAGATAATTACCTTCCACATTGTTCATGCTAAACTCTTGAGATGGACTGATTGGCATATTTAAATCTCATCTCCCAGGCATTTGCTAATTATCATAGCCTAGTTGGAGAAAAACCTAATCAAATAGCTGTTTAGAGATGCTTTGCATTTTAAAATTGTTCTGGGTTTATCCTAGAGAGGAAATGTGCCTCTGATTTTCCACTGGTTCTTTCCCTGACCGGAAGAGGGTTTAAACTTTTAATGGCTTAAATAGCCACAGCTAATCACTCAGGAAACTTTGTGCATTTACATTTTCTCTTTTGCGTCATTTCCATCCTTGACCCCCTTTCATCACCTTGAACGAAGCTTTCTCACTTGGTGACTTCTCATCCATGAGGGGGGGCCATTGAATTCCAGCTAATGAGGCTCATCTCTTATTCATTTTAAGTGGTACCAACCAGGCCTGGAGTCAGATCTGAGCGTGAATGGTTATCACATGTTTCTCAGGTCCATAAATGGAATACCAAGTCCATGGTGAAAGTAAGAAGAATTTCTTCCTCTTCTTGCTCAGAAAAAGAAAGACAAAAAGAGCAGCTTCTTGGGTCAGCAGGTTGAGTAGAAGCCACCCTCCTTAGAAAAGGCACCCAAGACTGGGTGTTATTTTCTTAACAGCAGCTGGAGAAGACCCTCACCCTGCCCCCACCCCAGCCAGCTGAACTGAGATCCTTTTATGCGATGTTTTTTTCCAGCCACTGTGCTCAAAATTGGAAAAACACGATAGTTTTCTCCTTTATACAGCATATACGGCTGTCGGTGACAGAAAACTCACCAAGGCCTTTCTTTTGTAGGCAGTGTCTAAAATGGCCTGTCTTTGAGATTTATGTCTTTCAAGACCCTGTGAGCCACTGTCACCCGTAGTTGTACCTCAAAAGCAAATAAAGGGAAGAGGAATTTTGTGAAGGTTTTCTCAAATCACTGTCACTGGCCGTCAGTCCGTTTGTCTCCCTTCTGTGAAAGGGTCTGTTTTGCAGGCTTGGCAGGAGCTGCCACCTTCCTGCAGCAGGTTTACAGGCCCCAGCAGGAAGCCAGATCTGGAGGCAGCTGAGAAAGAGAAAAGTCTGCTCTTTCTTATCAGAAGCCAGAGCAGCGGAGCAGGGGCAGGTGCATCCGGTTACTTGGGAGTGGGGAGTGGGGATTCGAGGAAGGTTCTGAGAGGTGGGAGCACCTCAGAATCAAGCCAGCCGAAGCCTTGTGTGAGCTTTGATTTTGATCATTCAAACAATTCAAAACTCTGTGAAACCTGAAGATCTGAGTTTTCTCTCTCTCTTTCCTAGTCTGTCCCATTAGCTCATCAAGATTAGAGCCTTTTGGTTTTCGTAGTTAATTATTCTTTGGTATTCTATTTCAGAGTTTTGAAATCAAATTGCTTGATGTTTTACCCTCTCCCGTGTGATTAGGTTATCTTTTATAATAAGACTGCAATAATCCTTTCAAGAACACAGCACTTTAGCTCAGCAGTCTCAAGGAAGATGTCCTAAATGTCCCATGAAGTTTAGTCTTGTAGGAGTGAGAAAACACCACCAGTTCCCGTTATTATGAATCCAGAAGTGCCACTGCACATCATCCATCATCACAGACCTAGAAAAATGAAAAGAAAACCTATGTTGAGCTGTCTGATTAATGCAAACTGAAGGAGTGCTTATGGGGTGGCAGCTCTTTGGCTTCGTGGGATGAATGAGCTCCAGGACCTGAGTCTTTTATATGGTGTTTGTAAGGCTGAGCAGGTCAGTTTACTGCTTTGAAATTCTTTCTCCTGTTGTGAACGGGTAACCTTATCAGTGGGTTGTACAAGGCTTTCTAGCCAAAAAAAGAAAATATGTACTTTGGAATCTCCGCTGATGGGGCCCCAGGGGGAATAAAGAGAAAAGTCAAATGCATGTCTCAGGCTACACGTGGGAAACAGGAGGAGTTTTTTTTCAGATACTCATTAAGATCTCAGCTCAGTTATCAACTTGGAGGCCTTCCTTGGCCACCTCCACCCACTTAGTCATCCTCTCCCCTCTTGCTTGATTTTTCTTCAAAGTGCTTATCACTATTCAAAATTACCCTGCTTATTTCTTATTGTCCGTCTCCCCACAGTATACGAGCCATGAAGGCAGGAACCTTGCCTGTCTTGTTTACTGCTGCATGTACCAGAACATGGGGTAGATGCTCAACACACTTTTTTAAAATGGATGTCAGGTGAGGGGAAGTTGAGAAAAGAACAGGAAGAGGCAAAGGTTGGAATCAGACCTAGGTTTGAATCCAAATCCTTCACTTATTGGCTGTGTGCCCTTGGAATAATTATTGAACCTCTCTGAGTCTCAGTTTTGTTATCTATAAAATGGGCTACTTCCCAGAGGAGCAATGGAGGATTAAATGAGATAAAGTAACGGTAACATCTGGCACAGGGGCTGGTACATGGAGGTGCTGAATAAATACTAGCTCATTCTCCAAGCCTTAACGGAAACAATCGTACAGGGCAAGAAACAGGGCCCTTCACTGCCCACGCGTGTCCAGAGGTTTTCAGGCCTCCTTCTTGGGTCCAGGAATGGTACCTCTGAGGAAAATAGTACTAATCCTTTTTCGGCTCCAAGGAGAATATAGACAGTTTCACGTGGTTCTACACGCATGAGTTAAAGATGGGGTCCCAAGGATTCTGTACCCAGAGCTGGCTCTTCAAGAGATGGCAACACTGCCTAGAAGACAAGACTCCTGCCCTCCTGAAGCCTTTTGTTCTCATCCTGAGCTGAGGGCCTCCATGAGAACCCCAAAGACCTTGAGACAGGTCACCTAGGCCCCTTGCTGTCACAGATGCCACTAACAGCCTTTAGAAAGTGTTAATCAAGGCTGATCTTCCAGATTTCCAATGGTGTTACCTCTCTAGGCAACCTGGCAACAGAGATTACTTCTCTCCAGGCCCCAGTTAATGTCTCCCTGCCACTCACTTTGGTATTTTCCTTGTTTTCACGTAAACCTGGTTTTTTTTTTCCTTTCTTTTTAAAAAATTCTTAACATTTAGGCGAAAGAACTGGTTCTGCCTCTTTTGCGTTTCCAGAGACCCCAGGCTCTGCTGGGACAGCTTTAAAGCAGGTCATCCCTCCCTTCTAGCGTACTGAGCCTTTGGGAACTGGAAATTTGGACAGTTCTTGTTTTCAAAAAGAAGCAGGCCTCAGGATGGGCCGCATGGCAGTTGGCAGCAGCCAGCCCTCGTTTTGATTCTGTGTGCCACGTGCCATCCAGAGGTGCTGGGTTGATGTTTTGTTCATTCATTCAGTGGACAGTGGAGCAGCCTGGTGAGATGGAAGGGACACAGCCTTTTGAATCAGTCAGACCCCAGCTTCAAACACTGGCTCTGCCACTTGCCAGCTGCCTGGCCCCAAATGTTGGGAAAAGGAGACACTAATCTTACCTCGGAGGGTTGTAGCGTGGGAAACAGTGTGCTGTCATGGTTAAGCATTCAGGCCCCCAAGTTGTCCTCTTGCATCCATTGCCTGGCTCTGCCACTATTTGTTCTGCATCCTTGGAAAAGTTACTTAACCCTCCAGGACTCACCTGCTTCATCCTGTAAAATAGGGATAACAACGGTAACCCATCCTAACAGGGTTGTGGTGCAGGATGAAGTGCTTCTGAAAGGCTTAGCCCCAGTGCTCAGCACATGCTAGGTGTGCAGTACGTGTCCACTACTGGATAATAGAGGTAACACATATAGCCATTCTTATTACTAATGTGCTATGTTGACTTCCTCTGTTGGGCCAGCCTCATGCTAGGGGTTGGGGATGCATTGGGTCACAGAGCTCAAGGGCAGGGGAAGAGACATGAAAGAAATTATTATCCTGCAGAAGTCTTAAGTACTGTCATTGATGGATGGCAAGGGGCTGTGGAACAGTGAATTCCAGAATGCTGGTACCTCTGCTCCCGAATATCAGAATTCCTTATGTAGAAAAAGGGCTGTGGTGGAGTGAAAGTGCATTGGAAATTTGGTGGGTTTTGCTTATTCAGGTTTTCACTGGGAAGTGCTAAGGCCCTGAAGTAGTATATTAGTTTCCTATTGCTGTAGTCACAAATCACACAAACTTAGTGACTTAAAACAACACAGATTTATTCTTTTACAGTTCTGGAGATCAGAAGTCTAAAACGAGTCTTCCTGGGCTAAAATCAAGATGTTAGCTAGGCTGCCTTCCTTTCTGGAGGCTCTAGGGGAAAATCCATTCCCTTGCCTCTTTCAGCTTCTGGAGTCCCCCTGGATTCCTTAGTTTATGGCCCCTTCCTCCATCTTCAAAGCCAACAATGGCCAGTGGAGTCTTTTTCACATCTCACCACTTTGACTCTCCTGCCTCTTCCCTCTCTCACTTCTAAGGACCCTTGTGATTACATTGGGCCCACCTGGATAATCCAGGCTAATCTCCCCACCTCAAGATCAGCTGATTAGTAATCTTAATTCCATCTGAAACCGTAATTCCATTTTACCATACATACTCACAAGTTCCAGGGATTAGGACATGGGCACCTTTGGGGGCTGTTATTCTGCCGACCCTAGGTGGGGAGGTGCCGTGTGAGTTTGAGGTATTGTCCAGAGGCCCCTGTGGCTGAAGCGTGGAGAGTGGGAAGGGGCCTGGGAAGAGGTCAGAGGCAGGCCTTTCAGGCATGGTGCCTTGGGGAGTTCTTGGACGCTCTTACACAGAGGAATGACATTTGATGGCTTGCATTTTTAAAGGGCTTAGTCTGTTGGTTGTATAGAGAAAGGATGTGGCGGGGGGTGCCCGAGAGGAAGCGGGGAGCCCATACTGAGGTCCAGGGACAGTGTTGGACTGGGAGGGGGATGGGAAAGGGGTGAATCAGAGGTGTTGTCGACAGGATTGCTGGAGAGTGAACGTGAGGTATGGAGTAGAAGGAGACTCCAGAGGGCTCTGAGGTTTCAGGTGGATGGTGCTGATGTTTCTGGACATGGGAAGATGATGTGGATCCCAGGGCCACAGACCACAAGTGCTAATACTTACGACAGAGTTTTCTGTGTGCCGGGAGCTGTGCCGAATGCCTTGCATTGTAATTACAAACAGCCCTCCGTATCCATGCGTTCTGCATCCATGGATTCAACCAACCGAAATTCAATCTGAGGTTGGTGAATCCACAGATGCAGAACCCAAGGATAAGGAGGACCAACTGTACCAAGCCATTTTACATAAGGGACTTGAGCATCCGTGGATTTTGATATCTGTGGGGGGTCCTGGATACCAAGAGATGACTGCAATCCTTGCAGCCCCATTGGAGGCAGGCATGGTAATTGCTCCATTCTATGAGAAGCATAGAGTATTCTGACAAGAGCGTAGACTGCCTGGGTTCGAATCCTGGCTCTGCCACTTGCTTGCTGTGACACTTGGGCATGTGCCTCAGTTTCCTCATATGAGAATGGGAGCAATGATAGACTAATCATAAAATTAGTGTGACGATTAAAGAGTTAACATATATGTAAAACACTGATGACTCATGGAAAACACTGGTTAAGCATAATATAACAGTATCCTTATCTTTAAACAAGTGAGATAAGGCACAGAGAGGTTAAGTATCTTGTCTAAGGACACACAGCTGCGGAAAGCTGGGATCCAAAGCCAGGCGCTTAACTACCATGGCTTACCTCCTCCTTGAGAGGACCTCTCAGAGCTGTGGTGAAAACTGCACGTGCTAATACATATAAAAGCCCTCTTCATGGTGTTTGGCACATGCTATATATTCCATAAGTGTATGTATGTGGAAGTGCAGTTTCTTTTTCTGTAAAATGGGGGTGATGATGACACCCACCCTGCCTCACTCACAGGACCATAAGGCTCAAATCAGGAAGGCAAAGCACTTTGGAAATAGTAGAGCTACCGACACATAGGCCATTTTTATACTCAGGTTCTTCAAAATGGCCTTGTTGAACCATTTCCCCTTGGAATTTCACTCACAGATGTGCTGAGGTCTTTCATACTGTCATTCATCTTTGTCCACAACTCCCCATCTCCCTGCCTCCACCCCGATGCCCAGGCTTTGACAGAAGAGAGGGGGGAGGACCCTTCACTTTGCAGTCAGGGAACCAATCTCAATGCAGTGGCAGAGCTCGATTTGCTTGTGACCTTCTCCATCAGCTCCCTTTGTTCATCTGCAGACTCTGTACCAAGATCATAAAGGTGTCTCATGGGAATGTGTCTCACCCGTTCTTGCTATCCCTGTGGCCTCACAGTTGGAGCTGTTCCCTTATTGGGCTTTCTAAAACCCTTGTTGAGGCAAAGCCACCAGGCAGTAGGTGTTTCTGTCCCAGGCATCCCCCTTTCCCCTTGGTTCTCACAACACTAGCAGCCCCGGGGAGCTCCCCCTCTGTCGTCACCATCCTTAGATATTTATTCAACGTACTTTTATGGAGGACCTGTATGTGCTGGGCAATCTGTTAGGTGCTGGGGAGCAATAGTGAGCAAATGGAGCCTGTGTTCTGGTGTGTGTGGGAGGAATAGATACTAATTAACCAATCACGCAATGAATGTAAAATTCTGACTTTAATAATCCTCTATAATAGGAAGATTCAACACAGTCCAGGAGGTCAGGCTTCTCTAGGACGTGGAAACTAAGCTGAGATCTGAAAGATGAGTGGAATTTACCAGGAAAAAAGTAGAGCGAGGAGTGGTCCAAGGAGAGGGACTATCGTGTGTAAAGGCCCTGTGGTAGGAGGAGGCATGGCTCTTTGAGGAACTGAGAAAGAAAGCTAGCACGGCTGGGCAGAGATGGGGAGGATAAGCTGAGGCTGGAGTCATGAATGGGTGGACTCTACAAGGCTTGATGGGCTTTACTGAGTTTGATCTTTCTATCTGATGGAACTGTTTAAGTGTGTGTTGGGGGTGGGGTAGAGATATGAATAAATTTGTCGTTCGAATAATCACCATGGCCGCAGTGTGGAGAACCATGTAGGAGGCCAGAGAGGACTCCTCTAGGCCAGTTAGGAGGCTGCTGCGGGAGTCCCATGAAGAGATGGGAGTGGTATGGATTAGAGTGGTGGTGCAGAGAGAAATGGATGAAGAGATACTTAGTAGATAAATTAATAGTGTAGCAGTCATCCTATGGCTGCTTTTTACTGAGCACATATTATGTTCCAGCTGCTGTGCTAAGCACTCGGCAAGTGTTATCTTATTTACTCTCAGGGTTATTATAAGGATTAAATATTCCTGTCCTTTTACAGATGAGGAAACTGAGACCCAGAGAGGTTAAGTCACTCACTCAAGGCTGCACAGCCAGTAGGTAGCAGAGCCCTAGAGCAGCTTCTCAAACTTTAATGTGCATTTGGATAACTTGAGGATCTTGTTAAAATGCTGGCTTTGATTCAGCAGGTCTGGGGTGGGGCCCGGGATGCTGCATTCCTAATATGCTCCCTGGGTATGCCCAGCTGCTGGTCCCTGGACCACACTGAATAGCAAGGGTCTGTCTGCCTCCAGGTTCCACACTCTCAGCCATGGTGCCTTAGAACAGCTACAGATGGGGTGAGATTTCTGAGACTGCTCAAAACTGAATCCCATCCTGGGCAGAATATGGGCGTGCTCTCTGGACCTCAGATAGGTCAGAAGTCATATCACATTTTCACTTCCTACATTTGTCCTTCAGTAGCTCAAGCAAACCCAGAAGTGAGAGGGTTAGAGGTAGCACCTCCCTGTCTACTCCCCACCCACCCCTCCACCCCTCAGCACAACCAAACCCCATCCTGCATCCGCTTCTGAACTATAGGCCAGGGGTTATGTGCATTCACAGATGTCTCATCAGCAGTTGTCAATCAGATCATTTTGTGATAGAAGGGGGTGGACTGAGAAATCTAATGTGGATGGTTTTAGGTACCAAGCTGTCAGCTGTTTCCCTGGGCTGTGCTGAAAGTGAAGGAGAAAAAAATCACCCGAACATTCTAATCTCTTCATCTGTGTGGTCATTAGATCCTGGGATCATTAGAGACCAAGCCATTTCCCACTCAGCCCCTGCAGATGGGCCAGGTGTCACTGCTGGGAGACACCAGTAAGGCTACAAGTCACTGTGTGAGCACTTGTCTTTAATGACTGGGAAAATCCATTTCCCTTCCTGGCAGCTTTGAGATGTTGCAACTGTGCTTCTGGGTCATTGCCAGACCTGATCCTGTCTGTGTGCGTGTTTTATTTTTAAAAGGGGAGAACGTCTCACTGCTTCGGTGATCGCTCCTTTCTCCCTAGCTGCCGCCAAAGAACTTTCCAATGCAAACCTTCTATTCAGTTTCCCACTCTCAAGGCGGTCCGCCAGTATTCCTATTTCTTCCTCTCCCCAAACGCATCATTTCTTGGCTCCATCATTCTGGGGCCCCTCAGGCTGGGGTGGGTGTCTTTGTCTGGGCAATGCAGTGGATTCTAGTCACTTTTCTGCAGGAGAGGATTCTAGAGCTCTGAGACAGGTAGAAAGAACATCTTAAACAAAATAGTAATTTCTGCCTCAAATTAGTAAATATTTTTCATTTTAAGAGTTCATGTCATTGCAATTTGTTCAGGTGGACAAGAACAGCTTTTGTTTGAGAAAGAACTGAAGAGGTGTCTTAGGATTCTGCTCTGATTGCTCTGCCTCTCACTGAAGCTTTGTTTCCTGCCTCTGCAGAGCTCGGTGAAGGGAAGGCTTTGTGATCTATTGTTAGGTGTTCTTTGAATCTATAAAGCATAGACTGCTGGAAGGGAGGGGCTTCCAGACCATCCAGAGCTCCTGTCTCTAGCATGGACACGCATGCATGCACACACACACACGTGCACACACACCAAAATGATGACTGCCTGGTGTGTATTTCTAGAACCCAGTGCAGGCAGAGGTGTTTAGTTCTCGTGTCTCTTGATTCTTACAGCCACGTTCTTTTTTTAAGATTTTTAGAAATTTCATGTAATGTCTGAAACATTTATATTAACATATTTCCATACATATTTCCATACAAATACAAATATAAGATTTTTAGAAATTTCATGTAATGTCTGAAACATTTATATTAACATATTTCCATACAAATAACCCAATGAAAGTTTAGTATTAGTTGTTTTGTTTGTTTTTTTATACTGCAGGTTCTTATTAGGCATCAATTTTATACACATCAGTGTATACATGTCAATCCCAATCGCCCAATTCAGCACACCACCATCCCCACCCCACCGCAGTTTTCCCCCCTTGGTGTCCATATGTCCATTCTCTACATCTGTGTCTCAACTTCTGCCCTGCAAACTGGCTCATCTGTACCATTTTTCTAGGTTCCACATACATGCATTAATATACGATATTTGTTTTTCTCTTTCTGACTTACTTCACTCTGTATGACAGTCTCTAGATCCATCCACGTCTCAACAAATGACTCAATTTCGTTCCTTCTTATGGCTGAGTAATATTCCATTGTATATATGTACCACATCTTCTTTATCCATTCGTCTGTTGATGGGCATTTAGGTTGCTTCCATGACCTGGCTATTGTAAATAGTGCTGCAGTGAACATTCGGGTGCATGTGTCTTTTTGAATTACGGTTTTCTCTGGGTATATGCCCAGTAGTGGGATTGCTGGGTCATATGGTAATTCTATTTTTAGTTTTTTAAGGAACCTCCATATTGTTCTCCATAGTGGCTGTATCAATTTACATTCCCACCAACAGTGCAAGAGGGTTCCCTTTTCTCCACACCCTCTCCAGCATTTGTTGTTTGTCGATTTTCTGATGATGCCCACAGCCACGTTCTTGATTTCTCTTTCTGTAGCTCAGGCTGCCCCTACCCCCATCAGCTGCTTCACTTCTCTTGCTGGTTGGCCCCCTCTCTGACTCCTGGCTGGAAAGGCCTTCTCTTCTATCAAAACCCGCTCCCTCCCATCTACCCCAAGGCCAACCACCTACACAATCCCTTTAGGCTTTAGGAGTAGCACTATAACATGTCTTCCTTATGTTTTTCATTTTAACAATCTTTCATTTTCACCTTACAAACATTTCTAGATATTCATTATAGAAAATCCAGAAAATATAGGTCAATAAGAAGAAAAAAATAACCACTAAACCTCTCACTATCTGACATAACCACTGTCAGCATTTTTGTGCATTTCCTTCCAGTATTTTTTTTTCCTTTAAAACACTCATACATAGTCCAGTGATCTTCACACCATGTAACTTGGTATTCTGCTTTTCCAACTAATATTATATAATGAACATCTTTGTGTGTCTCTCCCTATATAGTGATATTTAGTTTATATCACTAAACATTTGGAAACACAATTTTTAATACCCGTTTCATACTTTACATCTCATACTTTAGCCCTTGCATGATTATTTTTAATTGGGAACAATACCTATCCTGTCAAGCCCACTGAACTGCCTGATCAAATGAGAGAAAGTGTGCAGAGAGCTGCACAAATATGCACAATGATCATTCATGATGTTAGTTTTATCTTCCCAAGTGAACTACTTTATGTGTTGTCATGAAATTGTTATATACTTTCCTATTCAAGTTTTGCACAGCAGTGGGCAACACTAGCTGTCTGGGTTTAATCTTTAAAAGGGAACGTACTTATTAATAACTTCTAATTTTTTTCCTAACAATTTCTTAGAGGCTCTGGCCTAAGGAACTTACCTGAAATATAGAAAAGGGAGTGTGCACAAAGATGTCCATTATGGCATTATTTACAATAGCCCCAAAATAGAAATCACTGACATGTACAATTATTTGGGAGGAAGGTTAAGTAAATGATGCTGAACCTACTTGCGGAGCTATTATATAGCTATCTAAAATGATGTTTACAAAGCCTTTGTAATAACATGGAAGATGTTTATGTCATCATCACTGGAAGAAGCAAAGATAAATGAAAAAGAGTGGAAAGAAAGACACCAAAGTGGCAACAGTGGTTATAATATTTAAATGGTAGATGATTATTTTCTTTCTCTCTGTTTTTCTGCAATGAGCTTGTATACCTTGGATGCATTAAAAGATAGGTAGGTAGGTATATGGATGGATAGATAGACAGATCAACCTTATTTTTTAAACTATCGGAAAGGATGTAAGCAGAAGAGGCAAGTACGGGGCACAGAACTGAGTTCAAGTGAAAGTAGTGACCCAGAGGTGGGAGAAAAGGGCATGGGGGGCTGAGCCCAGACTGGGCTGGAACTTCTGGAAAACGCTTAGAGCCACAAAAGGTGCCTTTTAGTTTATTTTTGGAACAGGAAGAACAGAGTGAGGATGGGCACCTCATTTGAACATGGTAATATAATTATAAAAGGAGAAACCAAAATTGCTAGTTCCTCATTTGCTCCATCTTCTGACCAGTGTGGGTGGGACAGGTTTGGTGAGGGGAATGTGAAAGCCCAATAGGGCTTTTGAGGAACCGAGGGGTAAGAGGAGCCACAAGGAGACTGGCAACAAGCACATTCTATCATAATTTATACAAGTGGGGGAAAACAGAATTGTCATGTATAAATCTGGGTGAAAATGACATCAACATCCTGCAACGTTCCCTACTATTTTTTAAAAAAGAATTCAGACTTTTAGAAAAGTTGCAAAAAATACTACAAAGATTCACATTTACCCTTCACCCAGATTCCTCAAATGTTAGTGTTTCACCCTGTTTGCTTTGTGTACACTCTCTCTTTCTACACACACACACACACACACACACACACACAGAGGTTTCTGAACTATTTGGGAGTAAATTGCAAGCATAATGCCTCTTACCCCTAAATACTTCATTATGTATTTCCAAAAGGTTGGTTCTACTTTTCTATATAACCATAATAAAACCAGAAAATTAACATTGACAAAATACTATCTGATCCCTATACCCCATTCACATTTTGTCAATTATCTTGACGATTGTCCTTTATAGTAATAATAATAATAGTAGTTGTTATTATTTCTGCTCCAGGATCACATCCAAGATCATGTATTACATTTAGTTCATGTCTCTTTAGTCTCCTTCAGGCTGGAACAGTTCCTCAGTCTTTCCTTTTCTTTCACGACCTTGATGTTTTTGAAAAGTAAAGGTCATTTATGTTGTAGGTTGTCTCTCAATTTGGGTTTGTCTGATCTTTCCTCATGATTCTGTTCAGGTTTGCATTTTTGGCAGGATTACCACTGAAATGACGTGTGTTCTTCTTAGTGTGTCATATCAAATGGCATGTGATATCTATTTGTCCCCATTAATAGTTTTTAAAAATATAAATTAATAACAGCTTTACTGAGTTATAATTCACATATGATAAAATTCACCATTTTAAAGTGTAAAATCCAGTGGATTTTAGTATATTCCCAGAGTTGTACAGTCATTATCACAATCAATTTAGAACATTTTCGTCATCCCAAAAGGCCCCATACCCATTAGCCGTCATTCTCCGTGTCTTTTTCCCTCACCCCTGGTGACTGCTAATCTACTTTCTGTCTATAGGTGTGCCTATTCTGGACATTTCATATACATGGAATCATATGCTGTGTGGCCTTTTGTGTCTGGCTTCTTTCACTAAGCACAGTGTTTTCAAGGTTCATCCACATTGGAGCATGTCTCAGCACTGCATTCCTTTCTATGGCCAAATAATATTCCATTGTATCTATTTACACATTTTGTTGGTTCATTCATCAGTCAATGGACATTTGGGTTGCTTCCACTTTTGGGCTATTACAAATAGTGCTGCTATGCACATTCGTGTACAACTTTCTGTATGGACATATGTTTTTAATTTTCTAGGGTATATGTCAAGGTCCCCAATACCACCGCTAGGTTCAGTGATTCACCAGGAGGGCACATAGTCCTACTCCTGGCTGATTTACTACAGTGAAAGGACACAAAGCCAAATCATCAAAGGGGAGATGTGCATACAGAGAAGCCCTGGGGAAACCAGACCCAGCATGCAAGAGTCCTCTCTGGGTGGAGTCACCCAGAACACACTTCGTTCATTCAGCACTGAGTTGTGATGACACGTGTGAGACGCCATCCACCAGAAAGTTCATTAGAGACTCAGTGCCCAAGGTTTTTACTGGGGGCTGGTCATGGAAGTACCCTCAGCCTAACATGTACCAAAATTCCAGACTCCCAGAAGGAAGGCAGGTGTTCAGCATACACCACATTGTTTGTACAGTCTCGGTGCAGTAAACCACCCTTACCCATCAGACAGTGGTGAGAACACTCACTAAATCCAAGTTCCCAGGCGCCAGCCAAGGGCCAAATTTGCAAGCAGAGCCTTTCTAGGGATAGAAGTCTCAGGCCTACTGTGTTAACTCTGTTCTGCACAAGTCTACACCCAGGAGTGGAATTGCTGGGTCACATCGTAACTCCATATTTAACTTTTTATGCCAAACTGTTTTCCAAAGCAACTGCACCATTTTCATTTCCACCGGCAGTTGATGAGGGTTTCCACTTCTCCACAGCCTGGCCCACACTTGTTATCGTCCATCATGTTTATTGTAGCCATCCTAGTGTGGCTGATAGGTTTTTACGTTAGTGATTTGCAGGCATTTAGAACCAAAAATGAGGATCCATAGGAGCCAAAGTGCGTTCTCTAAGAACAAGTCGTACCAGTCTAACCCCTGATTTTTCGTAAAAGAAAAAAAAAGCCATCTATTTTCTCTGTACTAACTGTACTGGGGCAGAGTGCGTTTGTATTTCAGTCCTGTCCTTCATGATATCTTCGTATACAAAAATGGAGACACAGGGCTTGGACTGATTATCTGGAAGATTCCTCACTTGTTGACAGATGACACTCAAAGAGCAGCGCTGGAGCCAGGTGAGGGGCCCCTGCTGCTGTTTCCCCAACTCTGTCCTCAGCCCAGCCATTTAATGTTTCTCTCCAAAACTTGGGGGAGACACAGATGGCGGTCCCATGAAAGCAGGCAGAATACCCAAAACATGCAGACACACACACAATGAATGATAAGATCTGGTTCCAGAAAGATCCTGACAGCACGGAATGAGTATGGAGAGTCCAGCGAGATGCAATTGTTAGGGACAAATGGCAAGTCCACACCCACAGGGTCTGGTCCAGATGTAACCAGAGAGAGTTTGCACTTCGGTTTCTGCTCGTTACCAAAAGCCAACGATAACAAATGGGTGACAAAGTCTGGGCACCCTGGAAAAACGTTGTGATGGGTATCTGCAGTTTCAGGGGATTTAGAGCTCTGCCATCAGGCGATCTGTTGAAGGAGCCGGGCTGTTCAGCCGGCCAACAGGCAGCCTAAGGTGACTTGAGAGTTGGCTCCCCCTGGATGAAGATCTGTGGTGGGAGCATATGAGCTGTCTTCCCCATGGCCCGTAGGGAAAAGCAGATTTGGATTGATTAAGAAAGAACTTTGTGGGCTTCCCTGGTGGCGCAGTGGTTGAGAGTCTGCCTGCCAATGCAGGGGACACGGGTTTGAGCCCTGGTCTGGGAGGATCCCACATGCCGTGGAGCAACTAGGCCCGTGAGCCACAATCACTGAGCCTGCGCGTCTGGAGCTTGTGCTCCGCAACAAGAGAGGCCGCGACAGTGAAAGGCCCGCACACCGCGATGAAGAGTGGCCCCCGCTCGCCGCAACTAGAGAAAGCCGTCGCACAGAAACGAAGACCCAACGCAGCCATAAATAAATAAAATAAATAAAGATACATGAAATTGCTAAAATTTAAAAAAAAAAGATGAAAAAAATTAAAAAAATTAAAAATAAGAAAGAACTTTGTGAAACTCTGCAATTGAAGAGCTGCCTGGTAAAGAGGTAAGCACCCCGTCACTGGGGGTGTTCAAAGAGAGATTACTTAGTCTTCTTAAGGAACTTGCATGGGGCAGGAGGTGGCCTGGGTAATCTTTGAAGCCTTAGAACTGCCTAAACATGAAGCCAGGGACTGTCTGTCTCTAAAGCCAAGTCCAGGGGTTGCCCAAGGCACATATCACCAGTTCCAGAGTGAGATTAGCCTTTCTGTAGGTCATCCTCTTCTTGTGCCCCTCACAATCCTACTTGTCCATCAGGACACTTGGATGCCCGTGAAACTCCCCTTGAGACACACGCTTGCCTTCTTCTGAGCACCTCTGTTACTCAGAAGCACCCCCCGCCGGTCCCCCCGACCCATTACCTATTTTACCTGTGACGTGTGTGGTCCACATGTCAAGTCTCCCAGCCATGTGTTAAGCTCCAGAGCCAATTTTCTTGTTTGTTCTTACTTTCATTGAGCAAATATTTAATGAGCACCTATTATGTGTCAGTCCCTTGGTGAGTTGCCAGGCACGCAGCAGTGACTAGGGGGTGGGGGCACTGACCAAATAGTTGCGAGTATAAAAGCTTAACTGCAGGCTGCTGTGGGACCTGACATCAGGAATGTGGGGAGGTCGTGGGGGCCTGGCTGAGGAGGAGGACTCCCTGCAAAAGTGCCCTTTCAGCTGAGAGTTGAAGGAAGATAAGCAGTTGGCAGGAAAGTGGAGGGAGGGGTTCCAGGGGAGCAGTCCCACCATGGCTGCAGCCCAAACTGCGGCCGAGCACAGGCTAGGACACCTGGTAGGTTGGGGCGCATTAGGAAGAGAAGTAAGGACCACCTGGCTGGAGACTTTCCCCGTCATCCCTGCTTATCCAGGGCCTGGGCTTGCGACCCGAGGTGGGAGACACGAGGATTAGCGTTCGAGGGTCTGTGTGTCCTTGTGCACGTGTGTGTGTGAGAGCAGCTCTGATTGCCTCCTGAATCCTGTCCCAAGTGACACAGGGATTATTTGTGCCTTCCTTCCCCTCCGTTGATGTGAATGACTGTGAGAACGGGCCACGTTCCAACATCCCCACGTCCCTGCAGTGACAGCTCCTTTGAGAACATGTAGATACCTATGGTTCTCTTAATTACTCCTGCGCACCCACTTCTCTCTCTCTCTCTCAAGCAGGTGGGGTTTGGGGGTAGGGTGCAGTCAGTCCTCCCCCTCCAGACCTCTGCTCCTGCTTTCCTGCTGCCATTTCTGTTTTAACAGCCTCCTGCTGTTCCCCTACCCATCCCCCACCCCTCCCTCCCCTCACACTGACTTAATCGAGGGGGCCCCCCCCAGAATAAGAGAGACTGAGGGAGGAGGCCAGTCTCCCTTAAGCGCTCATACCCAGCAATTACTTTTCCTTATTGCCAATTCAAGATAAGTAGAAAATAACCGAGGAATGGAACCAGGGCTCAAAGCCTGTGCCGAGTGCTTGGCATGCAGTACCGTGACATTTGCATGTGTGTCTCCTGGGAAGCCACACATCAGGCCAAGCATGGGGGTGGGGTCTGCTGGCCTGGGAGTTGAAAGAGCTGTATTCCAGCCCTGCTGGCTGTGCCACCCTGACCACCTTCCATCTCTGAGCCTCAGTTTCATCATCTATGAAGTGGAGAGATGGTACTAGATTATTCTGCCATTTCACGGAGAGCCCAGGCCACAGACCTGTCAGGTCTGCCCTCCTGGTCTGTGTGTTTTGGCCCCAGTGGTGAGCATGGCAATGGGTACTGTCCAGGTGTGCCTGGAAGAGATGGCTGCTAGACCTTGGCACCAGGGGTGGCAGGGCATGGAGAACGCAGGTGGCGATGTCCAGAAAGACAGTGCTGAGGCAGGAAGGTGGGCTGGGAGATGGAAGGAGAAAAGCAGAAGGGTGCCAGACAGTGTCTGGAAGTGAGCTGAAAAATAGAAATAAACACATATAGTAGACTGCTGGTTCTCAGATGTGGCCCATGGACCACGTGGGAATGTGTTAGAAAGACAGAATCTCAGGCCCCACCCCAGACCTGCTGGATCACAAACTCAAGGATGGGGCCCAACAGCCTGTTTTAACAAGCTCTCCAGGTGATTCTGATGCACGCCAAAGTCTGAGAACTAATAAGGTGGATGAAAGGAGGGGTGGATGGATGAGGCTTGGAGAACCAGATGGGTATTTTAAAGGCTGAGCAGGAAAGAGGACTCGTGTTTGTCGATCACTTGCTGTGTGAAGTCGAAAACTGGGCATTTCCAGCTACTTGCTTTCATTTAAACCTTTCAGGATTGTGGCAAAGCAGCCCTTGTTATTCCCATCTCAAAAATGAGGCAGCTGAGGCTTGGAGACATTTAGTTGCTTGCCAAAGTCAAAGAGATAGTGGCAGAGGTAGGATTAGAACCCGGGCCTCCCGGCCCCGAAGCCTGAGTTCTTTCCACGACACCAGGCTACCTCCCACCTGCCTGTCCTTCAGCTGTGCCTCTGCTGCCTGGGCTGGCTCCCTTCTCAGCCCTTTGGTCACCGCAGAGGCCTGCTCTGCTGTCCTTCTTCTGCAGCCTGCCATGAAAGGCAAAAGGGAGACCCTGGGGAGGGGTGGGGGAGCAGGGCTGGGGACAGATTGTCGCCTTGCGTTCCTCCAGCCTCCAGTGCTAAGTGTAGTTAGGGGACAAAGGTGCTTGTGTGCTTGTGATGCTGCCAAGGGGCTAACATAGTTGCCTTAGTGTAGTAAGAACTCATGCATGCACTGGGTGACAAAGCTGACAGATACTCATTGCCAAGCCCTGTGCAGGGTGCTTTGGGGGAACTGAGGCAAAGAAAATGTAGTTTCTAGCTTCAAAGAGTTTGTGGTCCAGAACCAGTAAAACAAAAACTAACAGTGACCAGCTGGGGTGCTAGGAGGCCTGGAAAAGCCAGCATGGGTCAAGCCAAGGGCAGGAGGAGTTCAAAGAGACTCAAGCAGTGACTTTAGGGGACAGACCTAAGGCTTCGGAGCCAGAGGGCATGGGTTCAATTCCCAGCATGCTCACTCACTCACCGCGTAATCCTGGGCGAGTTACCTCATGTCTCGACCTGTCTCATCTACAAAATGGAGTTAACAACCCCTAGCTCAAGGGAAGGTTCTATTAGATTCTAACAGGCATCCCTCGGTGAGTTTTGTTTCCTTCCCTTCAGAGGGTCACTTTAGGTCCGGGAAGGCTTCATGGAAGAGGTGGCTTTTCACTTTGGCACTGACGGATGGCTAGAATGTATTTAGTGCTTTTTGTGCCTTCTCTGAGGAATCTATGGGTAGACGCAAGATGCGTGGGGTTGTCTGAGGAGAAGAGCCTTCCAGGCATAACTGAATAAAACAGTGGTGAGAGGAAGCCGTCTTTCTCAATGTGGAAGATTGTTTTTATAATGTGGTTTCAAATCCTGTTGCAAAGGGCAAGGCCAGGTGGCCAGCCCGCGCTGTTGGGAATCTCCATGCTCAGGGTCTGTTTCTGCTCTTTCTTACAGATGATGCAGTTCGCCTGGCAGAGCTACAAGCGCTATGCGATGGGGAAAAACGAGCTCCGGCCCCTCACAAGAGACGGCTACGAGGGCAACATGTTCGGTGAGCTGACGTCGGAAGACCCCCTGCCCCTGGGGGCCAAGCAGCATTTCATTTTTGACTTTTTGCCTCCTGAGCTATGTCCCTGTTTCTCCAGAGCTGGGGGCTCCCAAGTCTGACTTCCTCCAGGGTTGTCTAGGCTTGTGAGCCTTCTAGGTTTGGGGGAAACCCACATGCTTCTCCCTCACCTCACACACTTCTTTATATGCACCTGTTGTTAATTTTCAGAGCAAACAAACTTGGAAATGTGAGTGGGGGCAGTGAGTGACGGACACTAGTTGCCATGGAGAAGGTGGGCAGATCTGAAGGACACAGAGGATTGGGTTTAAATCCGCTCCTCCAAGTGGCTGTAAAATGATCTTGCGTGTTTTCCTAGAGAAACCAAACATGTATCTGATAAGCTGGGCACACGCGCTGCCTTTAGGGTCTTGGGTGTGTGTCTCTTGCCGGGTGGCTTGGTGGACAAACAGTCACATGTTAGGGAGCAGCGTGGGTGCTGCTGTGTGTTGGCAGCTTGAGTCTGACCTGCAGCCACACTTGCCAACATCTCTGTCCTTTGCAGCCGTGAGATCCTCCTCACCCAGAGCCTCGGAAGCCCTTCTCACCTGAAGAGACTGCAAAGTGCCTCACTGTGGGCACGGCTTTAGATTTCAAATGTAATTCCCGGACAAATCACCAGCGCCCCTCTCTGCAGGCCTTTCACGTGAAAAGATGCTGGAGGCACCTGGCTTTCTTCTTCCCTGCGAGACAGGAGCTATCTGGGGAGCTGGAAACAGAAATTCATCACCTGTATTCCCCACCCCTTAGAGACACAGGCTCCTGACATCAAGAACCAAAGAGCTAAGTCAGATGAAAATCCCCAGAAAAATTTCAAAAGCAGGTTTACAAGGCCCCCCATGCGTATGGCAGAGTATTTGTGTTACGGGAAAAGGGACACAGGACCTACCTTCCTCCATGTCACCAGGCAGCATCCCAACCCTTCTGGCTGTTCGGACAGTTCACTCCCCTTGGGTAGGGGGGTGTGATTTGGGGTAGCTGCTGCTGCTGCGTTTTCCCCCTGATTATCATAGGCATGTAGGGGAAAAGAGAAAGTATCAAAAAGTGTAAAGCAGGCCAAAAATAACTTGTTCTACCATGTAGACGCAGCCTCTGTGGACATCTTGTCTTATTTCCTTTCAGTCTTTTCTTCAGTACGCTTCCCCAACCCATATACAATATTATGTTCTTCCTTTTCTTTTTTTTTTAACTGAATGTTACATCATATGTGTTTCCCTAACTCGTGTAAATTTTTTCATAAAGAATATTTTTAATGGTTGCAGTTATCGCATGGATGTGCCATAATTCATTTAACCATCCCGCTAATGTTGGACAAAGGGCCTTTCCAACTTTTCGCTATTAAAAATAACACGGCAGTTATCATCTTTGTGCATAAAACGTTGTCTTAGGATAGGTTCTGAGAGAGGACTCCTGAGTCGTGGGGAGGAAGACAGGTGTTTCCTTAACCTCAAATATGAAATGTGTAGATTCTAGTTTCAGAGGCTCGCTGCCTGACCTGTCCAGATCATAGACCTTCCCCAACATCCACATCAGCCCTGGGGAAAGATGGCTGGTGTGGCTCTCACCAAAGTTGTTGGAGCTTTGGCTACTAGTATAAATGAGGGACATAATCCTCTCCTCTCTACACAGTGTGCAAATATCCAGGGAATTGGTGGAGGTTGGGGGGAGGCTGTTGATCTCTGAAACTGCAGAGCATGGGCTTAGCTATGGCTGTGATCATCCACGGGGATAGAGGGAGCATCATCGGGAGCACTGCTGGGAGGAACTGGGCTAAACCAAGTCCCATTTTCTGAAATTCCTCAGGGCCTGTGATTTAAATCTCAACCCTTTGGCCCCTTTCCCATCACTGAGCCTCAGGAAGAGCGGGCAGCTTGGAATGATGCAAAGAAACCTGGACCTTGAACCAGAAGACCTGGGAGCAAGTCCTCACTCTGCCCTGAACTATCTGTGTGGCCAAGTCACTTGACCTCTCTGGGCCCCTGTTCGTTCATCTTGCACACTCAGGTTGCTATGAGAGCGTGCAGGAACGTGCAAAGGGCCAAGTATATATGAGTGATATAGGATTTCCACAGTAATAAGTGTGGTTGGCAGTTGCCCAGGTGAGCCCATGGAGGGTTCTGAGGTCCCCTGTCTCCCAAGAGTGACCTTGGCTAAGGCCCTGGGTACCTGATCATCCTGTGCCTGCAGCAGTCCTGGCAGTGAGACAGGGCCTTCCTTCTGCAGCCAGCCACTGAGCTGCAGTGGGAGACTGGCTCCTGGGAAAAGAGGACATGTAGGGCCCCAGGCACTGGGCAGGGAGAAGCTAGTCTTGATTTTCTTACACTTTCATTCAGCAGCTGCTTGTTTAGTGCCATGCCCGGTACTGACTGCTGGGGATGCAGGGATAAATGACACAGTGAAAACTCCACCAGCTCTGCAGAGACGTACACTGGCAACCCTTCCTCGGAGCCTCTCTGGGGTCTGACTAGGTGCTCTCAGAATGAGGGACACGTAGAAGGGATCATGTTCAATGATGTGACCAGTCCTTCACTGGCTTGTGGTTCTAGGTCCCTGGAGCCCAACAAATTCAAAATGACTTCACTACTTCCTGGTTGAGTGACCTTGAGTGTTCTCTGAGCCTGAGTTTTCTGTAAAGTGGAACTAATGAAAACATCACACCCCCAGCCCGAGGCCTGCCTGACACACAGAACCATCTTAATAGCTGGTAGCTATGCTTACTGTTGCCACAGATGGGTCTGATGATACAGAGGCTTATGGGAACACCCCCAGAGGAGGAGAGTTTAGGGGCATTCGAGGAACCTGGAGGAGGTTCTAGTTTGGGTTGGACCCATGAGGGGCTTGGAAGCCAGACTGTTCTGGATGATAGGAGATGAACTGGCCTGAATGAAGCTGCTTCGCACGCCACTGGCTTCTTTTGCTGGACTCATACGGGCTTGTGGGTGGCCTCGTTCCTGGGCTCTGGCAGCCGCCGTCATCAGTCACCTCACTGTAGGTGGGCCCCGCAGGGCATGGTCAGATGGCAGCTGTCCCCACCCTGCCCTGCCTGGCTGAGTGGATGTTCAGGGTCCCTGAGCAGCCTCCTGCATCCCGGTGCATATCAGTCTGCCACGGGCTCTTGTAGGCTCCTCGCTGGGCCTGCAGGGCCAAGAGAGCTGCATATGGGGAAGAGTAACGAGTTCACACTGGTGCCTGGCTTTGCAGGATTTACACGAGCTGCAGCGAAGACGTCGGCTGCAGAGCCTGGTCTCCCCGTGTGGCAGTTCACCAAATTGAATTTACCCTCCCCACCACCCGTGCGCCCCTCCCTGAATCTGTTCTCACTTTGAAAGTAAGACCTCTGGGTGAGGCACCTCTCAAGCCAGTTTTTGTGTCCTGAGCAATTTAAAGTGTCTTCCTATTTACCGCAATCTGGCTCAGCAGATCCTGCCAGAAAATGCCTCCAAGACCCTAGCAGCTGCCAGCAAAGTGGACACGGCCTGTTCCTCACGGGCACAGGGCCGGCACTCGATGGTGATTCTCTCATCACTGTGAAGTCACAGAGGTGAGCCTGCCACTTGAAGAACACATTCGAGGAGGGGAGTGTAGAGGGACCAGCCATAAAGCAGCAGCTGGTGATGCCGTAAAGCACAGTGGCTCAGTACGCAGAGGCCCAGCTTCCTTACCTGTAAAAGGGGCTGCTCCTAGGACCTGGGGGAAGCCAGCTGAAGAGCGTGGACTCTGAGGCCAGATGGCTTGGATTTGCATGCTGCTCTGCCGCTTCCCATCGGTGTGACCTTAGGCAAGTTTCTTAACCTTTCTGGGCCTCAGTTTCCAGCCTTAAATTGGGGACAACAGTAATACCTACTCAGAGGATTGTTTTGAGAACTAAATGAGTTAATATGTGAGAAGCGCTTGTATTCATGCCTGGCTCATAGGAAGCATTCTTCAAGTTCAGCTGCTATGAGGATGACATAAGGCCCTTAGGACAGTGTGTGCTTCTCCCATTTTGACTGGGCTGTGACCGAGTCTCCTGGACCCAGGGACCCACGTGAGGACTCCAGGGCTTTCCCAGCCCTGATCGCTCCTGCCCTATTGCCCTCAGCCCTCAAGCGCCCGTGGCAGAGATCACGGATGGGCAGCCCACTGGTAGTCAGTGTACCTCTCACCCTTTCATTTAAGCGGCTTACAATGGAATTTTTAAGAGGGAAGAGTCGGGAAAGTTAAGATTCAAGGCTGTGGAATAAATCGGCCTCCTGACAGCAGAAGGGTTTCCAGGAGAATAGTGGGACCTCATACTCAATGCTAGCTGCCAGCCTTAAAGCACTTAATGAGCATTAATCCTCCCAAGAACTCAGAGCAATCATAAGAACTCCATTCTCCCTTGGCAGTGGGGGAAATCGGTACTGGGCACAGAGTCTTGAGAGGTCCCCGGCAGAGAGGCCCTTTGGTGGCAAGTCCGACTCCCTCATCTTAGAGTTGGGGAAACCAAGCTCAGAGAGGGGAAGGGACTCGACCGGGGTGACACAGCATGTTAATTGCAGGTCTGGAATTTGAATCCTGGTGGCCTAGTCCCAGCCCAGTGCTCTTTGCACCACCCACTCTGAGATTAGCCAAATTGTCCAAGGCCAGATTGTCAAAGCACAGGCCTCTAGTCCTGGCCAGATCACCATCAGGAACTAGACATTCTCAGAACTCTAGCAAGAGCAAATTCTCTTTCAGGAGGTGTATGATTTGGGAGCCAAGAGCCCACCTGCTTCCTGTACATGCATCATACCAGGCACCGTAGCTGTATTCTCTCGTGTCCTCCTCACAGCCCTGCTAAGGTATAAATTACCCCCTTATCCCCATTTCACAGATGAGGAGACTGAGACTTGGCAAGGTTTAGGACTTGCTTAGTCACACAGTTATCAAGCAGAGACTTAATCACAGGTCTGCTGGACTCCAAAGCCCAGTCCACAAACCACCATGCTGCCCTGTCCTCCAGTGACCACATGCGTGGCTGTAGAGAAGGGAGCAGGGGCGGAGGGATGGTCTCAGGGTTGGTGGTATTGCATCTTCTACTCCAGTGCCCTCACAGAAACCCAGAAAGACATGTATTTCAGGTCAGGGTCTGCGGCCACCCATCTGAAGGCATCATGATTTATTGGACATCAGCTGACTATTCAGGGCCTGGGAAAAAGATTCAGATTTCCCTCTTTTCTCCCACCATAGGAAAATATTTAATCTCTGCCATTAACCTAAAAGCAGCTACTTACAAGACATGCCGTTGGCTGTCAGCATAATGAGCTGAGAAGAGCATGGATTTGAGAATCAGACCAGCCTGAGTCTGAATCCCGGCTCTGCCACTTACTAGTCATGTGACCTTGGGCGAGTTTCTTAAACTCTCTGCACCTCAGTTTCTCCATCTGTACAATGAGGACAGTGGTGAGGAGTAGAAAAAGTTGATGTTTGTAAAACCTGCCCATATGCTTAAATATACCATATGCACTCATTAACTATAAGCTGCTGCTTTTATTATTATATCAGTTGTAAAATAATTGTGAGAATAATTGTATCCCGAGACCAAAAAAAAAACAGTGTGTGGCACACAGTAGGCTCTGGGTAAATATTGTCAGATGAATGAATTGCCCCCTGCAGTCTCTGCCTGCCCTGTTTTCCCTTAAGCCCTTCCTCCTGGTTCTGCTGTGCTTGGTTCCTCTCATCCTCTGCAGCTGCTTTGACCTCCTCCATCACAAAGTGCATTAGGAATCAGCAAACTGACCCTGAAAGCGCAGCAGTCCTGCTTAGTCAGCGGCTCTGATCTTGGGCATCTTCTCTGTGGAGGATAGAGGTGCTTGTGTAGCCAGAAGCGACGTCCCTCTGCTCCATGCCGGCCCAGGGTGACCGTGAGAGCCCCAAATTGGATTCTGCCTCTGCCTGGTGAATCCCTGATAGAACTGCCCAACCAAATCCCCGTTTCAAGGGATGATTATGGCCTTGGGTGAGTTAAGAGGGAAAATGAACACAGCACGATTTTCAGATCACAGGCTGGGAATGTTCGGCCTTGGAAGAGAAAAAAATCATCTTTGCCATGTAAACGGAGCAAATATGATGTTGAAGAGGGAATAAATCCAGGCCCCAAGATGTCATTTTTACAATTGCATTTTGGCATGTGACTTAGTGCCTTCTGCAAAACGTTCACAGTCTCCTACACAGACACACACACACCAGTCTTCCCGGGTCTTTATGTGGGCGGAGAGCTGCACTGCAGTGTGGCTGCCGGGAGAACTGCACACTTTGCAGATAGACAGTTTGTGAAAACCACTTGCTTCCCAGTTTCCACAGGTCTCCATGCTGTTTCCACGGTTCTCTGTGTTTGCTTCTGGGTGGCAGCGGTTTTGACTTTGGAGTTGTGCCTGGGTTCAAATCCCTGGCGTTTACCAGCTGAATTAAATTGGGCAAGTCACAGAGTTCTCTGAACCCCAGTTTACTCACCTGTAAAAGGAGGCAGACGGGGCTAGGTAGCCCCAGTACAGTGCCTGGCACCCAGTAAGTCCTCATAAAACATTAGGTTTTTCTTCCCCGAGTGCAGATACACCCTTCCCAGTCCCTTTCCTATCTCCTCTCTTATCAGGTAACAGGGCACTTGGACTTATCTGGCTGAAAATACTATATCTGCTCTTATGTTTTGATTTTCAGAGGTTTTTCTTTTTTTTTTTTTTTTTCTTTTCTGAAAAACAAAAACAAAACACCAAATATCCATAGTTCTTAGAAAATCGATGTCAGGCTGTGTCGTTCCCTGATTTTGGCAGGCCGTGGTGCACATCCCTGACCCAGGCTCTGAGTTTGATTTGAGAAAGAGCTGTCATCAGCCTCCTCGGAGGTGGCGATGTTGCAATTCCTTGGGTAGAATGGGTCAGGCTTAAGGGCAAGGAGCAGACCTTCCCGGCAGTCACATGTCTTGGGAGCCCGGGCTGCTCCATCTGGAGGCCAGAGGCTGTCAAAGCACAGGGGAAATGGATTAGAAGCACCAGTCACTGGCAAATGGCCTTTAGCACAAGGAGGGAAATAGCATAAAAATATTGACCCCACACATGTGAAGGACAGACAGGACTGGCAGTTGCTGGTCAGATGCTGCAGCTCCGTGGGGGCCTCCCTGTGGCCTTGAATGACACATCCACGGCTCCTCAGCCACCTTCTAAAGACCAGGGTGTCCCTCGGGTCACACTGGGTGACTAGCAAAGCAGAGCGCTCACCTCTAAATTAGCCTGCTGGACTTTCACGCTCTCAGGCTGCTGACCATTCAGGGTGCGCTGCTCTGCACCCTCCTGCCGAAAAGATGTGTTTTTTTTCCCAAGCAGTTTCTAATTAAGATGCATCTTAGCTGTTTTCTTTTTCTTTTTGTTTAAAAGGCTTCCCACCAGCACAGAGCATAATTTATTTCTCTAGAAAATATAGCAGCAGGTTGTTGTAAAAAGAAAACTCGAGGCTCAGAGCCTTGGGTCCCCATCCCAGCCCTGGCGCCAGCAACCATGGGAGCCGGCGACCTCCACTGGGCCCCGTCTCGGCTTCAGTACAAAGAGGTTTGCACCCTGGCCCCTCGCTGTCCTCTCTGTGATTCTCGGTTGGTTACTAGGCTGATTTCTTTCTTTCTCTTTTTTTTTTTTTTTTTTTCCGCCTCTGAGCGGCTATCTGGGCTATGCCGATTCTCTTGAAATCTGAAATTTTAGTAGCAAGTTTTGCTTCTGTTGGGGAGGAGTGAGTCAGGGTATCTATTCCCAGAGCAAGTTGCTAGGGATGCATAAGATGATTCATATTGAAACTGACATTCCCTCCTGGGGGTGACGTGTTCCTGCCCAATTTACAAAGACCTTTCCTTCCTTGGAAACAAGGCAGAGCCCACAGCAGACAGCCAGCCCTCTTTTCTTCACACCGCACTGATGGCAAGCACTTGCCAAATTTCCCAGCAAACTCAGTGACAAATAGGTATGTGAATTCGCAAAATCTCAGACTGTCTGTGCCAGTTGGATTCTTTGAAACCATCTGGTCCAGTGTCTAAGGCTGGGGAAAGAGGCACAAGGGGGACAGGGACTCAGGAAGGCCTAATAACCAGGACTTGAACTCTGGTACTTTGACTTGAGCCTCTTTTTCTTTTTAATTACTTTTTAAAAATTGAGATGTAACTTATAACTTACATATAGTAAAATGCACAAATCTTAAGTGCACAGCTCAATGAGTTTTACATGTGGATGCACCCCTTGATCTGCACCCACAGATCAAGATAGAGAGCACTTCTGTTACCCTCCAGAAGGTTCCCCCAGACCCTTCCTGGTCCCCAAGGGCCATTGCTGTTCTGACTTCTATCACCTTAGATTCGTGCTGTCTGCCTTAAAATTTCATATCATACTGTATGTACTTTTATGGTTTACTTTTCTTTCACTCATAATTATGTCTTGAAGGGTTCATTCTTTTTCAAGTGTATCCATTCTGCTGTTCCTGGACATTTTTGTTCCCAGCATTTGGTAATTATGAGTAAAGCTGCTATAAACAGTTTTTGTTTGTCTCTTTGTTTAACATTTAGTGACTGCTTCAGCCCTGCTCTGGAGAGGGCCCCTGCTCTTCCTGCCTTGACTTACGGGTGAATCGGGGCTCTCAGGCCAGCTGCCTCAAGTGCCCCTTGCAACAGAAGGAACAGTCAGCCGAGGCTTCCTTCACTACCCCCTCCCCACACTGTCTCACCAGCCCACCCAGCTGTGACACACGGGCACAGATGGCGTGAACTGGAGCTTCTTTAGTTCAGCTACTAGGCTAGGAAAGGGGTCTTAATAGAGAAAATGTTGACCTTGGAGTCAGAAGACTTGAGTTGTCCAAACCCTGGCTCCACCACTAACCCGCTGGGTAGGTGTCCCGTTTCCTTTTCTGAGCCTCAGTTTTCTCTCCTGTGGAATGGGGATGATGACACCTTCTCACAGATTGTCATTGGGATCACAGGAGACCATTTCTTTATCTGCCAGTGATCATTCAGTGCCTACTGTGTGCCACTAGACCCTGCTGGAGACACAGGGGAAACAGCGGGGACCAAGATGGACACGCATGTGGATGTCCCAGGGTAGTGAGGAGACGTAGGCATGAACTTGTAGTTTCAGTTAAGGCAGTATGAGTGCCATGAGGTACAAGCTCACACCAAGGGCTCCTTAACTCATCCTTGGAGGGATGGGCTTCAGAAAGATTTCCTGGGGGAGATGGCCTTAACTGAGGCCTGAAGCATGAATGAAGAAGCATAAGAGAGGGATCACGGGCACAGAAACACATGTGCAAAGGCCTCGAAGGGGAGATTGAGCACGACTGTGGCTCCTTGGGGTCTAAAAGGTGTTCAGTGTGACTAGAGAGGATGAGGGCATAGTGAGAGACCATCTGTGAGCAGCTAGCATTTTAAGGGGATCCATGAATGCTCCCCGGTGTTTTCTCCCCACCCCAGACCCCAAGAGCCAGGAGACCTGGCTTCTAATGGCTTCTGCTCTGTGACCCAGGCAAGGCCCGTTCCCTCTGTGAGCTCATTTCCCCACCATACAGCACAGGCGTCTGGCATATGGGCTCTCATGTTACTTCTAGGCCCTAAAGAGTAGGTGATTGGGCCACTTTGGGGTGTGTTTCACCCTGGCTGATGAAAGCCTGGTGCAGCCGAGTGGGCCACTGGCTCAGCGATGGAGGCAGAGGTGCTGCACTGGCTGTGGTGGCCACTCCTCTGGAAGGTGGGGACCAGGACTTCACATCCCCCCGCCAGGGGCTTCTGAGGCAGGCAGCTCGGTTCTCTGCTCCACAGATGGCTGCTCTCCCAAGCATAAATGGTCGGCATGAGAACCACGCAGCGATCAATAGGAATTGTTGTAAAATTCTGAAGAGAGCCTGGAGGAAGACAAAGAGACCCGGAAGTGTGTTGTCAGTACAATTTGGGGCTAATACTCATGTCTGTTTTTTCATCAAGTCTGAAAGGCGGTTTAAAATCCGCTGCTCTTGTTTTGTTTTGTTTTGTTTTGTTTTAATGGCTGGATAAAGCACAATTGCATTTTCTCCCCCAATAACTTTGAATTCTGGGAATAGACCATGTGGGGATAATTGCTGTTGTCTAATCCCACCGAAGGCCAAGCAAATGATTAGGACAGGGAGGAAGGGAGCTGCCGTGCCGGAGGCCCTCTGCCGGCTTCTTACTTCCAGCAGCCAGGGCTCGACTCCCCAGATGACCCTGTTCCCGAAATAGCAGTTGCCCAGAAATGCATCTGCATGTTGTTTTGCAACAAGTAACTGATAGCACATGGGGACATGGAGAGTTTTCATTCAATCCTGCAACTTCGCCTTGAGTACTTACTATGTGGCAGGCTCTGAGCTGGATCTGGAGCAGGGAAAGAGGGTGCAGAAAAGAACAAGACGCGGTGAGCTCATTGGAGAAAAGACGAATGAAGTCTGCCTGTGGGAACGTATGCCTGAGCGGCACGGCTGCAAGAGGGAGCGTCAGCATCTACCGAGAGGTGCTGAGCAAGAAAAGTTTTCGTAAAGTTCCCCACGTTTCATTGCTGGGGAATCACAAAGATGGTCGCATTGGAGAGGAGTCATATGGGAGGGGCTGGATCCTACCCCAGAGTTGCTCAGGGGGTAGGTTTTGACAGACACCCATGAAATCTCTGTTACAGACAGGGGAACAGCTCAGACCAAGCTTAGGCGGTCCTGCTGGGTGGAGGGCTGGTGCTCAGAGAGAGGAGGGTGGTTGGTGGCAGGTGGTGGGGGAGGGGAGATGAGGCAGGCTTGAAGGGAAGAAACCTCGTCTGAGCAGCCAGCAGCCAGCCAGGCATTCCCCGCACAGGGCTGAATCTCTCCCTTACACACAGTGCCTAGGGCTCACAAAAGTATTTTATTTTATTTATTTATTTTGGGCCACACCGCACGGCATGCAGGATCTTAGTTCCCCAACCAGGGATTGAACCCAGACCCCCCCGGCAGTGAAAGCGCCGAGTCCTAACCACTGGATGGCCAGGGAATTCCCTCACAGAAGTATTTTAATTTTAATTTCTTTTAAAATCAGAAGAAAAATATGAATATAATAACGAATATAAAATAATGAATCCAGCTTCTTTATACCAATGCAATTGTAAAAGAGCGTTTTTACAAAGGTAGGGCCCATGAAAGTCATAAGCAGCCCTGCGTCCTTGTCTTCCTCACCAGGTGAGGGTTCCGAAAGCCTGCAACTGCTGACTCGATGGGAAGGATCCCCTTCCTTCTCATTGTTGTCAAGAAAGCTGGCAGTAACCCTACCAACAGCTTGGGTTTTCTGTCTCTTGTTACAGCTGGGCCGGCAGGGCCTTGCTACAGGTGCCCACCTGCAGCACAGGCACCTTCTTGGGAGTTTCGTTTTTCCTTACGGTGCCTCTTTGAAGTGGTGTTGGTGTGATGAGGAAACTGAGGCTGTGAGAGGAGTAACTAACCCAAGCCTGCAAAGAGGCAGAGCGGCGGTTCCAACGCAGGCTTGTCTGCCTCCGAAGACCCCACATCCTGTTTCCTCTGCCCCAGGGACTGTGAACCCTCCACGGGCCAGGAGTCCCTGCGTCACCTGCCTTGTGTAACACCAGCGTGTCATCAGGCCCAGATGGCCCTTTGAGGTGTCCAGAGGTAACAGGGAAGGGCAAAGAAGGGTCTGTGTGTGTTTATTGATTAAAAGGAGGTTGTGACGTTCTGTTGACACGGCTCAGCCCTGGTCCATTGCATCCCTCTTCCCTGCATTAGGCTGTAAAAATGCAGCCAAAGTAGTTACTTGTCTTCCCCAAACCAAGGAGGACAAAATCCCGAACACCTCAGACGAGGCTATTGCACGACACTCGCCACCATCTGAGATGTCACACAGGGGCTGCACTGGGGAAAGCGCCTCTCCCGCTCTTGCCCAAATCCACAGCGGGGTCCTTCTTTCCACTGGGGATGTGGCTTCATCTGAAGGGCCTTGAATTCCTGGGACATGAGGCACACCCAGCCCCAGATGTAAGTGCAGAAGCAAGTCCCTTGGCGAGCGAGACAGCCTCTCTGGGCTCCCACACATTCCCAGGGTCTGGGATGTGACTCTGCCTCCCCCTTCAGGGTGTGAAGCTGGGCAGCTCCACAGAGACCAGCCCCCAAAACATCCCAGAGCCTGAAGCTCAACACAGTGGCTGGGGAGGAAGCAAAACCTGAGAAAGGATCCTGGTGATTTAAGGCAGTTACACCAACTGGTTAGGAGCACAGGTTTGGCACCAGGCTGCCTGGTCACCATTTTCTGGCTGTGTGACCTTGGGTGATTAAATTAACCTCTCTGTGCCACAGTTTTCTCTCCTAGAAAAAACAAGAATAATAGTGTGTACCTCATAGAGCGGTGGTTGTGAGCATTCCGTTAGTTAATACGTGTGAAGGGCTCAGAGCAGGACCAATAAACAGTAGCTGCTGTTACCATCATCATCATCTTTACCATTAATATGGTTAGAGCTGCCCAGGGAAGCAGAAGGGTTGGGTCCTCTCCCTGCTCTGCCAGTGATTGTCTGTGTGACCTTGGACAACACACTTTCTCCCCTCTCCCTGGCAGTCTTGCTATCTATGAAATGAGTAGTGTGGGCCAATTTGTAGCTCTTAACCAGGGAAAAGCATCAGAATTACCCGTAGGCTTTTGCAAACGTAGACTTCTGGGGTCTATCCCCAGAAATTCTGATTCAGTGGGTCTGGAGCTGGCCCAGGGACCTGTGTTAAGAGTAGAATCTCCACTGGTGGTTCTGATACACGAGCCGGGTTAGGAACCACAAGACCTTCCTGGGCCTAAAGGACATTGTTCCTGAAGTGATCAGTCCCCCTCCTGCAGACCCATTAGCCCAGGTGGCACCATTGGCAAGGGCGAGCCCCCTGAGCCACTGTGAATGCTGAGTCTGTCACCTGGGTGGGGCGTCCCGCTTTATTGGATGTGGCAGGCCAGCCCCCAGTTCAGCAGGAAGGCTGTGGTGGCCTGGAGAGCAGCCATATGGTGTGAGTGGGTCCAGCACGTCTAGGGGTTTCATCCAGCAGATGTTCGGTGAGCATGGCATTCGCAAATGGTAGGCAGAGCAATTGTGAAAAGGGGGTGCCTTCTGGCCACATGGTACTTGGGGACTAATCCTACCCCCAGGTAACAGGATATTCTCAGTGTAACTTTCAACTGTTTCTGAAGTGTGGTTGAGAAGGGGCGGGGGGTGTGGATGTACGTCAGCCCCACATTCCTGTGGAGCCAGGGAGAGGATTTTGGCTGCTTTTGATAAGAAAAGCCTCAAAGGAGCTTTATCATCACCAAGAGTCCATCTCCTTGGGCACTGGTGGGGCCCCATCTTCCCCCGCTGGAGTTCATCCCACTGCCCAGCCCCACGCAGACCCCTGCCTGGCACACTGACCCGGCTCCTTGCCCCTTCAGCACATCTCCACTCCCTTCTCCGATGGTAGGAACCAGCCAGGACACTAGGAGACCTTGGCCCCTGTCTCTCTCCCAGGGCTGAGTAGCAGGACAGCCTCTCTCCATCCATCCCCTTTATCTTCCTTCTTGCCTCCAACCCCAGATGTTCCCTTTGTGAAATAAATTGGATTTGTGTTTTTCTCTTTGAAGAACACGCTCTGTAGTATAACCTGCTTCCTCAAGGTAGGCACAGCTTCTGACTGACCCTTACATCCAGTGCCAGCAGCGGTCCGCAATCCAGATGCTGGAAATGGGCAGGTGAGCAAACCAGTTGCTCCTGTCCTGAGACCCAATCGTGGGCAGTGGCACTGTGCAGCCCCGCAGTGTGGAGAGCAGAGGCAGGCAGGCTGCTGGGCACGGGCTTGCTAAAGAATCTCAGTGGTTATTATAGCTTACGCATTTAACCACTTCAATTTGGCATATGACTTGAGGTGCTGGGTAAGCATCTTGTCAACTTCAACACAGCTGACAAAGTTATGACACGAATGTTTAGACTTTGCAGTTTTCCCCGACCTCCAGCTGATCCTGTGAAAATGTCTCCTCCTTCCAGAGAGCTGATTTGTGCCCCAGATTTTCCCATCTCAGCGGGAAGCGTCTCTTTGCAAGGTAAAATAGAAATTCGTTGTCATTCTGATACTCTGATTTTGTGTTCCTGGCGAGGGAGGCATATTCTGTGTCTGGTTTGTTGCTGACTTTCAAGGTTGGTGTCCCAAGGGACGGAGCGATGGGGAAGGACGTATAAGGATGGCCGGAGACACTCTCATTTTTAAGCTACTCTTCTCAGACACTAAACTTTGAAACGTGGCATTTTCTCTCTTAAGGCTGCCATTCTTCATGCCTCTTCTCAGTTGGAGAGTGATGAAGTTTGAACAAATCCTTTTATCTGTGTTGGAATTATCTGAGTGTGAAAATCCTTTTCTACTCTTAAAATTACTCCATCTCTTTTTTCCTTTTTAAAAAAAAAAAAAGATAAATGTAGTATATGCCCATTGTAGGGAAATTAGAAATTCCAAATAAGAACCAGAAAGAAAGGCTCCTGAAGTTCCATCACTCAGAGGTGACCCATAGTTTTGTGTGTCTCTACAGTTATGTCCCCATATAAATGAATGGAGATAAATATGTATTTTTATTTTTTTAATTTTTTTATTTTTTTTATTTTATTTTGCCATATAACATACAGTAAGATATATATTTTTTTAATGCTTTTCTTTTGTTTTTAATTTATCTTATTTATTTATTTTTGGCTGCATTGGCTCTTTTTTGCTGCGCCAGGGCTTTCTCTAGTTGCAGAGAGCGGGGGCTACTCTTCCTTGTGGTGGGCGGGCTTCTCATTGTGGTGGCTTCTTTTGTTGTGGAGCACAGGCTCTAGGCATGTGGGCTTCAGTAGTTGTGTCACACAGGCTCAGTAGTTGCGGCGCACGGGCTTAGTTGCTCCGCGGCATGTGGGATCTTCCCGGACCAGGGCTCAAACCCGTGTGCCCTGCATTAGCAGGCGGATTCTTAACCACTGCGCCACCAGGGAAGCCCCTGTATTTTTAAATAAATGGAATCATGTGGTAAATACTGTCTTGTGACCTGCTTTTTCACTTAACAACATTTTGTGATCACCTTTTCAAGCTGTTAAACACTAAACGACTATATTGTCATATTTAATGGCTATGTGGTAGTCTATTGTATGGACAGACTATATGTGTATATATATACATATACACATGTATATATATGTATATAATGTGTATGTTCACACACATTATATATATACACATACATTTTGTATATTTTTTTTCTTATCCTATTACTTTACATTTAGGTTATTTCTGATTTTTTTTTTTTTCCATTCTACAATCTTTCTAATTCAGTTCACTAATCTTTGCATACTTGTCCTAATGTTTTCTTAGGATAAGTTTTTAGAACAGGACTAGCTAACATGTTCGAGCATTTACCACATGCCACTCTACTGAGTGCTTTAAATATGTTATTTATTGAATCCTACAAATAATTCTATACAGAAATATCTACATTTTACAGATGAGGACACTGAGGCCCAGAGAGGTTATGTACTTTGGCCAGGGTCACACAGCTGGCAAACTGCAGAGCCAGGATTGGAACCCAAGTTCTTTGATCCTTTTCCTTTTTTTTTTTCATTTTTTAAAAAAATTATTTATTTATTTATTTTTGGCTGTGTTGGGTCTTCGCTTCTGTGCGAGGGCCTTCTCCAGTTGCAGCAAGCGGGGGCCACTCTTCATCGTGGTGCGCGGGCCTCTCACTATCGTGGCCTCTCTTGTTGTGGAGCACAGGCTCCAGACGCGCAGGCTCAGTAGTTGTGGCTCACGGGCCTAGTTGCTCCGCGGCACATGGGATCCTCCCAGACCAGGGCTCGAACCCATGTCCCCTGCATTAGCAGGCAGATTCTCAACCACTGCGCCACCAGGGAAGCCCAGATCCTTTTCCTTTTGATGGAAAAGTTTAAGTCTGCATAGCCTCCCACTGAATGGTTTAAAGGTTCCCTACTTTGTCTCCTCCAGCTCTTTACTCTGTGACTGCCATACTTGAGGCCTGGCCTCTCGGAGTCCTGTCACACCCACAGTTGCATAATAGGAACAGGAAAGGAAGAATTGGTGGTATCTGTGTCATGCCACTATGATGTAGATATGGTTCTCAGTCCCTGGGAGATACCTTCTTGGGAACCATCCAGAGCAAGGAAGATGAGGTGACTGGAGGTCCACTTTAGGGAAGCTGTGAGGTCTCTGCACAACTCAGCAGGGTTGGCCGGCCTGCAGGCTGGGCTGAGGTATGGCCGGGCTGAGCATGCGCTGTGCTTAGAGGCTCTGTGCTCCTCCTGGAGCAGGGTTCCATGTGGGACCCCGGCTCTGGCTGGGGGAATCCTTGGAGGCCACTCTGGGAGAGTCAGGCATGCGCAAGGGATATGGAGATTTGCTTGATGAGAATGCTGCTGGACTGGGCAAATCCAAGGCCAGAGCCTAGAAGGTAAGGCCTGTTTTGCAGGAACTCACCAGTGAGCACTAGGAGGACAGGCTTCTGGGCCCGGAGTGAGGCCAGGGCCCTCTTCTCTTGTCCCTCACTGGGGCTGGCTCATCGTCAGTGGATCTGCCCTTTGGGAATAATCAGAGGTCCAGCTGCCTCAGAACTTGAAGCTCTGCCTTGGAGCTGGGGCTTGGGGTGTGGCTGGGCCTGGTACATAAGCAGAACAAGGCAGAGCATGTCTGAGGAGCAGAGGCTCAAGGATTCCCACCTTGGCCACCTTGCAGGGAAAGTGTGTCTTGGCCCAGCAGAAGAGACTGATGGGGAGGGCTTGCCCTCCACTGGGCCCAGTTATCTCTTCCTGATTTATCCATAGATTGAGCTTGATGATCTGACTCATATTCATTCAACTAATCACACGAGTTATTTCTGCAATTTAGGTCTTCGAATAAGTGCATTTGGTTGCTGAATATGTGATCAGCCACAGATTTCTCATTCTTTAAAACCCAGGGAGCGGAAATGCCAACGTAGAAAGCCATCACACGCAGCAGAGATTTCTGAAGCGCTGAAATCAGCCCATTCAAAGCTCTGGCCTCTGGACCTCCCATCACATAGCCACTTGGCCTATCAGTGCTCCATGCAGAGTCCAGGTAGGGGGTCTTTATCCATAAAACCTGGGAGGATGACAATCAATAGATAATCTGCTCACATTCATTTTACTTAACCAGAGAATTGGTTTGCCTCTGCAGTAACTTGATCTGGGGAAGAAAATGCATTTGGGGGCTTCAAAAGGGTGTAGGCCAACTGGGAAAAGCTACTGCAGTCTTTGAGGTTGGGAAGGTCAGCGTCTGTTCTCCCTGCCCAGAACTTTGCTATAACCTTGAACGACAACTTCGCCTCTTCCTCCCTATCATTATCATCACAGTCGTCACCACCAGCCAGGCCCCTGGTACAGGGAAGCAGTCACAGGACAGGACTTATCATTCATTCATTCGTTGGTTTGTTCAACGAGCCATTGTGGAACTCCTACAGAGCTCCAAGTATTGGATTAGATGCTGGAGATTTCAGAGAAAAACCAGCCCTGGGTCCTGGTCTGACATGGCTCGTATCTCACAAAGAAGACAGCTATAAACTGTTAAGAGGCAGATGTTGGGAAACAAGCGCTGGGGGCAGAAAGGAAGAGGCCTCCAGCCCCTGCCCTGGTGCAGGCTCTCAGCTTCCGCTTCCTATCTGTGGGTGACTGGGATGGACCACGTCAGAAGTCTCAGACCAACTATTGAGAAGAAGCTGTTTTTGTTCATTTCTCTGTGAAGCATTAGATGCTGTAAACAGGTGGGTCAGAGCTTGGTTGATGGAAAAGGTGTCCCAGGGGTTGGTGACAGCTGTGCTGCAGACCTCAGATTCTTCCTGTTTCCCAAAACAAATAACACGAATTTTCCTCAGAGCACAGAAGAGGTGAAGGTCTCCAGTCGAAATAAGTATTTTGGGGCAGAACCCAAAGACCATGGCCTGAGATAACAAGACATTCTGGAGCCGTAATTCTGGACAGCCTTTCATCCCTTCAGACTGACAGTCTCATTTTATTTGACCTCAAAACGTGTATGTTTTTTAAAAAACAAACCTACTGGAATAGCATAAGTGGTTCATTTCTTTCCAGGTGGTTCCTTTGAGAGGCTAGCTCACATTCCCCGATGCTGCCCAGACTCAAGCAGCTCTAACCTCCCATCTGAGAGCTGCTTTTAGGAGTCAGAGCCTGAACCATGCATTATCACATCCTGCTAATTTGTTGTCACTCACCAGACTGGGACCCCAATAAACTCTGTTTCTAGAAAGTAGGTCTCTGCCTACTGCTGTGGAGATTCAAAACCTGGGTTTGAATTTTGCTTTGCCATTTGTTATTATCATTCACATTGGGCAAATCATTCAGCTTCCCTGAATTTGTTTCCTCATCTGTAACATGGGCATAATACCATCTCACCTGGTTGTGGTGATAGCACATAAAAGCACCTAACTTAGTGCCAGGAGCACTGTAGTAATAACCCCCTCTCTCCCCATCTCTCTGTTCCCCACCCCACCTTACTTATAAGATATATAGTAGAAAGAACACTGGATTGAGTCAGGCAGGAGGACTGTGTGATCCTAGGCCAGAAATTTACCTCTCAGACCTCAGTGTCCTCATCTGTAAAATGGGGAGACTATTTCCTAACTCTGGCCAGCCTCAGAGGGTTAGGGTTAGAAGGATTAAACAAGAAGAATTATATGACAGTATTTTTTAAATATAAAATGTTGGACAACTGCATATGTGATCTTAGAACTGGGGTGGTGGGGAGTTCAATCCCCAGACAGTACCAAAGAGCCACTGTCTTGGAAAGTACCTAAGAAAGTCCCTGGTGAATTTCTTACTCATTCAGCATCACCTGGGGCTTGGACACTTACATGTTCCTGAGCCCAGGACCATGGGAATCTGAAGCCCATGCACTTCACCAGGGCTCTGTAAGCCTCTTTAGTTGTGTCAGTCAATCAGACATGGTTGCTGCCCTGCCCTCTTGGTTACAGTAAATGTCCTTTCAAGTACGAGAGCCTGGGATTGGGGGTGCGGGGGACAGTGCATGAGAGTTCCAGTTGTTCCACATCCTCACCAGTGCTTAATATTGTCAGATTGTCAGTCTTTTTAATTTCAGCCCTTCTTGGGGTGGGGCAGGGAGACACTATCTTCTTTGAATTCTTGAAATGTATTTATTCACTCTGTACTTTTGTTCAGTCCTCACTCTAGGCTAAGCACGAGAGAGAACAGAGATGAATAATCATGGTGTATGCTGCCCCAGGCTTGCATCAGACAGCTGGGGTATGAGTCTAGCCACTTCCCAGCTTTACTAACCTTGGACAAATTCATCTCACTGAGCCTTCGTTTCCTCATCTGTAAGATGGGGTTGGTACCTCAAAGAAATGTGACGGTTAATTTCAATGACTTATATAGAAGGCCTGGCCTGCACAGGTGCTCAGTGAATGTTAGCTGTGACTTGTTATCCATATGTTTTGCCTGCTGACTGACACATGGTACGAGGCGCCAAAGGTTTAAGAAAAAAGCGTGAGAGGAGAATTTAACAATAATAGTAACTTACATTTATTGAACACTTACTGTGTGCCAAGTGCTGTTCTAAGTGCCTTTTATAAATTACTATTAATATTAAAAGTCCTATTGATTTCCATAATTTTTTACAAATTGGGAAAAGACCACTGTGGTTTGATTCTCATGGCAGAACAGATGGTTACAATGTGTGGGAACCCAATGGCTTCCTAGGAGCATGATTCTAGAACCTCAGAGGTAGTGAGCTGGAAATTAATGATATGTACTTTGCCTCTTTATGGTTGCTCGGTGACCATCACGTACCTGCCCCTGCCCTTTGTTCAGATCCTGAGCGCTGATGACTTAGAAAGATGGAAAGAAATGGATACTTAAAGAAAGATCAGTGTTTGGTATAGTTGGAAGGGCCCTGAGTGAGTGGTTCCCATATGTGGATTCTTGTCACTGGCAGACGTGGTTTTAGGAAAGTTCTCTCCCCCTCTGGGCTTCAGGGTGCCCATTTGTTTGGAATGCTGAGCTCTATGTATCAGTTAGCTATTGCTGTGTAACAAACCATTCTGAAACTTAGTGACTTAAAACAAAACCATTTATTATTTCTCATGAGTCTGTGGGTCTTGGCTAGGCTAACTCATGCATCTGTAGTCAGCTGATAAGTCACCTGGGAGCCCTTAGGTCTAGGATGGCCTTGGTTGGATGACCTAGCTTTGCTACATGTGGACCTGGACTTCTTCTCATGGCAGAGACAAGGGTCCAAAAGAACAAGTGGAAGCATGCATATCCTCTTAAGACCCAGGCTCAGAAGGCACACCGTTCCTTCCTTCACATTCTGTTGGCCAAGCAAGTTAAAAGGCCAGCCAGGATACAAGGGGTGAGGAGAAGGACTCCATCTCCTGATGAAAGCAGCTGCTGAGTCACATTGCCAAAGGCATGGATTCAGGGAAGGGTGGAGAATCAAGATGTTTTTTCAGTCCACCACGCTCAGATTCCTCCCTGCTGTAAAATCTCTAAAATCAAATAGTTCATGGATCAGAGTGAAAGAAGGGAGTTGAATTCCCATCGTCTCAGGCCAAGGCTAGATATGCCTTTCCTGGATTTGGGATAAATTGCCCAGGTACCCAGTCAGTGTTGGTGCTGAGCTCAGCTCCAAACGGACAGAACTAAAGGACATGTTTTTACTCACTCTGCATTTATTGAGCACCACTGTGTGCCAGATACTGAGCTAAGCGCTGAGGAGGTAGACTAGCCCGTGCTCTCAAAGCACCCTCAGTCCTTCAGGATAACAGACGCATGAGGCATTATAACACAGCACACCGGTGTTCGTGGGGTCATGGAGAAGGCACCCCTGGGCTTGTTTTATCACCAGTGACCTCCCTATGGTTTGGGCTTCCTTCAGCAGATCCATGGGCCTCTTTTCAGACCACATATGAATCAGGAAGCCTTAGGGCCTGACAGTTCCATTTAAACTCCGTGGCTCCAGAGTTAGACAGCCCCATCCAAACCCCTCCGGCACTGGGCAGCCAGGAAATGGAAAAATAGAACTAGGTGTCCAGAGCCGGCGGCGTGTGAATTTGATTAGTCTCCTCCTGTGCTCTAGGATTATCTCTGTCTGCTATTTGTAGCCACAAAACAAAACTACAGGTTACCCATGCACTTGCAAGCAACTGGGGCTTCAGAAGGAGTTATATAAACCTTCTCGTTTCCTGCAGCCCCTCCTCAAATAGACACCCAGCTGACATTTTTTCTTAAACATCACTCATTTTTTAAAGGGGAAAAATGTTGGTGGCATTGAAATAGATCACACTTTAAAATGCAGAGTAGCAGAGAGACCGTTCAAATTATTCCCTTAATAGAGTTCTTCAGAGTGAGGAAGTGACGAGGGAACATAATCACTTCTTTTGTCATCTGAGCAAAATCTAAGGACTGCAATCCATTTGTCTGCAAATGTGTGTCTTCGGTACAAATTGCAGCAAGCAATCCATTCCCAGGGTAAATGGTCTTTAATTAAAGTCAGTCTCGGTGGTGGAGGGAAGATGAGGGTTGTTTGAAGCCCAAACTAATATAAATCTCCTCCCCTTGAAAAATAAAAAACTATATTTATATATATATTTTTAAAATTACATATTTTCCTTGATTTGATAATTAGGGAAAAGCTTTGTTTATAAGTGAGATTATTCTGGCTCTTATTCATGAATAAAAATTTTGGTAACAAGGCCTCTGAAAAGCAATGGGAAAAATTTCTGTAGCAGTCCTGGTAAAAACACATCCTCAAGCACTGATTTTTGTAGCTGAAGTGCATTATGTGTTTTGCATGAGCTTTTGAAAGCTTAGATAAATGAGGTGGCTCCGAAAGCAGATAAAAAACCTGGGAGGAAATTATACCGATCCAAAAGAAGATAAATGTCCACTAATTCCCAGATTAACATTTTAGACTCCTGTGTTTTTATAGGGGAATTTTTGCAATGCTGATAACATGAGATTGGTTTACAATGTCACATACCAGGAAGAATCAACAAGACCTTGTGTGAGTTCTCAGAGTCAGCTACAGTTGAAAGGAAGTGGAGTTAATGCAGTAACCCGATAGTGCCCTGGTCCCTGTATTATATGGCAGCACTGCTCCCAAGATGACATATTTTAAGGGTGACATTGACCTTAAGGTCAATTGTGTTAGTGTGTACTCTCTGGGTTGCAAGAGACAAAGACTCAAGCCCATTTGGTTTAACCCAAAAAAAACATTAATTAGATTACTTAGTTGAAATCACTAGGATTGGACTTCAGGCACAGCTTGATCCAGGCATCAAATTGAAGTCACCAAGACTCAATTCCTCCTTCTCTGTCTCTGTGCTGTACTCTCTGTCAGTGGGCTTCATTCTCAGATCGGCTGTTCCTTGATGATAGCAGTTTGGCTACAGCTACTTTATCTTCCATCCACTCAATTTGTGTGTGGTATAAAAGAGCTAGTGCCACTTTCTTGATTGTTTCTAGATTGTTCACTTGAAGTCCCAAGATTAGCTCTGACAATCTTTAATTGGGCCTGTGGCTCTGTCTGTCCCTAACATATCCTTATGTCCAGAGGGATGAAAGGTATGGATTGGCTGAGGTCTAGATCACTCATCCCCACTGCAGGGCATCTAGACAGTCCCACCCCAAGAAGAACATAGACTAGAAGTGAGGGAGGAGGGGAGGTACCCCAGAAAGCAGTTTGGGGACCTGTTAACCAAAAGGATAGGCAAATGCTGGCCTGTGAAACCTCGGACTTCTGTTACATCAGTCTTTCATTCTTTCCTTCAGCAAATACCTGAGACCCCACAACAAGCCTTCTGGAGCTAGGTGCAAGGATTATGGGGGTGAACAGGAGGGCTCAGGCCTTGCCCTCAGAGAGCAAACACATAGTCTATCTTGTGTGTATTAGTCTGCTCAAGGGCCATAATAAAATGCCACAGTCCAGGTGGCTTAAACAACAGAAATTTATTTCTCACAGCTCTGGAGGCTGGGAAGTCCTAGATCAAGGTGCTGGCAAGGTGGGTTTCATTCTGAGGCCTCTTCTCTTGGTTTGTAGGCAGTCACTATCTTGCTGTGTGCTCACATCTCGAGCGACTTCTTTGTGTACTTGTGGAGCAAGAGCGAGGGAGTGGAGGAGGAGGAGAGAGAGAGAGAATGCACCAGCTCTCTGATGTCTCTTCATATAAGGGCACTAATCCCATCAGAGGGCCCCACCCTCATGACCTCATCTAACTCTAATTATTTCCTAAAAGCCCCGTCTCCAAATACTATTGCATTGGGGGGTTAGGGTTTCAACATATGAAATTTGGGGACACACAAACATTCATTCCGTAACATCATGCTGGGGCTTCAGCCATGCCGTGGTCTTCCAGCCAACTCAGTGTTTTTCCTGAGCACCTGCTGAGTTCCAAGCCCTGGAAACAGAAAAACGAGGAACACCAGGGCCCTGCCCTCAAGCAGTACAGTCAAATCATGATGGTGGTATCCAGGAGTCTGTGACACTGGGGACATGTTCATGTCACCTCTCTTTGCCTTTGCCCAATTTACTACTTAGGATTGGATTCTACTGGAACTAATAGAAAATCCAAAATAGCAATAGCTTAAACAAAAGAGAAGTTTATTCCTTTCTCACTTACAAGTCCAGGTAGTTAGTCTAGGACTGGTGTGGTGACTCCACTTCATTGGGGACTCAGGGTCCATCCTTCATTCTCAGTAGTGGCTTCTACCTTGTGGTCCAAGGTGGCTGCTCTGGCTCCGGTCATCATGTCCACATTTCAGCCAGCAGAAAGGGAAAAAGGGGAAGAGAAGGAATGTCCCTTCACTTTAAACATACTCTCCAGAAGTTGCACAGCCCACTTCCAGTTACATCCCCTTGGCCAGTACTTGTGCACATGCCTACTCCTAGCTGCAAGAGAGGCTGGGAAATGTAGTCTTTATTCTCATGGCCATGTGCTCGGATAGAATTATGGCTTCTGTTTCTATAGCTATCAAGAGAGAATGGATATTAGGGGGCAACTAGCAGTCTCAACCATACTTATACTGTTTGCTCTGCTTGACAGCTCCCTGCCTTTTCTTCCATATGTCTCTCAAGTTCATTTTTAAAAACCAAGCTTACACACTGCCTCCTCCATGAAACCTCCTTGATTTTAACCCCAATTGAATCAATAGCGCTATCTTTTTTTTTTCACTTTCAAATCAACTATATTGATGTATAATTTCTTACAATAAAAGGCACCCAGTTTTAAGTGTACCTTTCAATGCATTTTGAGAAATTAACCACCACCAAAATCAAGATACAGAATATTTTTACCTCTGAAAGTTCCCTCATGCCCCTTGACAGTTCATCCTTCTTCAACTTCTGGCCCAGACCATCACTGATCTGCCTCCTGTCACTCTAGATTAGTTTGAACCTTCTAGAGTCTCTTATAAATAGAATCATACAGTGTGTACTCTTGTGTCGGGTTCTTTCACTTTACATAATGTTTTTAAAGTTCATCCACATTGTCGTATGTATAATAGTTTGTGCCTTTTTATTGCTGAGTATTATTCCATTGTATAGCTATTCCACAGTTGGTTTTTTTCCATTTACCAGTTGATGGACATTTGGGTTGTTTCCAGTTTGGGGCTATTACAAATAATGCTGTTTTGTATATCATGTACAAGTTTTTGTGTGGATGTATGTTTTCATTTCTCTTGTGTGTACACTCAGGAGTGAAACTGTTGGGTCATGTGTTAAGTGTATGGTTAACTTTGTAAGAAACTGCCAAACTGTCTTTTTCAAAGTGGATATACCATTCTCCATCCCCACCAGCAGTGTTTGAGAGTTCCAGTTGCTCCACGTCCTCATCTCTCTCTCTTTGGTTCTACTCTGGGAAACTTCCTCAAATTTATCATCCAGCTCTTCTGTAGAGTATTTTTTTTTTCTCTTCTGTCAGACTGTGTATTAATTAACAAGAGTTCCGTTTTACTTTGTGAATGTTCTTTTTTGAGCATCCTGATCTTATCTCATGGGTGCAACATTTTCTTTTGTCTCTCTGAGGATACTTTTTTATAGTTTCCTTCTTCCTGCAGAGCCTCTGTGTCCTCTAAATATACTTTTCCTGATTGTTTGGGTATATGTATGCCTATCGCACATGTGAGTTTTCCCTCAAATGTTTGGGGATCCTTGGCTGTGTGCATGTTAAATGGGGGCCAGAAAAGAAGATGGTTGGGGCTCCAGTGTGCCCCACACCCACTCACCCCGCCCCCCAATGCGGTGAGTGGGTTTTGTTGGCTGATGCCTCACTGCAGGGTGATGCGACAGGGAACTCTGGATATAGGTTTTTGCTTTCTACGGCTGGTCGGAGTCTGCACTGAAGATGTTTCCATTCTCCTATCTGAAAGCGAATTCCTGGCTTCTGCTTGCTGAGAGCCAGGTGGGCAGAGGGCTGGAGGACAATGTGGGGCAGTCCAGAAACCTTCCCCTAACCCCCATGCTCTTGGGATGGTGCCCCTGCCTCTGGCAGGTCTCCCACAGTCCAGAGGCCTTCTGTCTTACTCCCTCCCAAGTCTCAACCCCTAGTTTTCTGCTGGGATGAGAGGGAGACATTTTCGTGGCTGGGTAGACGTAAAAGGAAAGGGGTCTTACTGCCTTTAAGGCTGACTTTCAATAAATCCTTCCAGAGATGCCTGGTGTTGCCACCAATTCCAGACCCCGTGAGGTTCTCTGGTGTAGACCTGAATGCATGTGCTTTCAGCGTCTTGGCTTAGATTCTGCTTTCCTGGCTTTGCTAGGTCAGTGCTACATGTCTCTCTCCTTAATAGAGGCCAAGACTGTTGCTCTTCCCTCTCCTCTGTTTGTTTTGTCCTTCTGAATTGATGCCTTTAAAAAAAAAATCTCATACTGTTGTTTCAGTGGAGTTTCGGGGTTGGGGGTAGAAATAGAGGCTACTGCTTTCATCTAACTCACTCTCCTTAACCATCACCTCTTGCTCTTCTAATTGCTTGGCTCCCTGAGCCTTAGCATCATCATCTATAACATGGGGCAAGTGCTCCCTTTCCTGACAGCTGCCCGGGAGCCTTTGTGAGGATGAGATGAGTTTTTTCACTCATCTAATATTTACTGTTCAAATACCAGGGTTCTAAGTGACGCTTGGCTGAGGGTAGAGGGTACCTTCTAGAGGCTGGGGCTGGAGAATAGGCCAACCCAAGCTGAGGGATACTTTATCAGTTATCTATTGCCACAGTGATACTGCATAACACATACCCACAAACCTCAATGGCATGTGACACTAAGTTTTTATTTAGCCTGGGAGTCTTCAGGGTTTAGCAGCTCCAGGCTGGGTCGGCTAAGTGACTCTGCTGATCTTGAATGGGGGCGGCTGACTGTGGGCTAACCTAGGAGACCCTTGGACAACTGGGACAACTGGCCAGTTCAGCTCTGCTCCACATGTCTCTCGTTTTCAGTGGTCTAGTCCCAGGATGTTCTCATGTTGATGGCAAAGGGGCAAGAAAGCCAGCCTCTGCTTACATCGCATTTGCTGTCATTGGCTAAAGTTAGCCACATGGCTGAGCCCAGAGTAAGCGGACAGGGCAGGAAACCCTGATCAGAGGGGCAGAGGGCATGGACACAGGGAGAAGTAAGAAACCAGGGCCGTCAATGCAACCTCTGTGCCATGGGTGTGCAGGTATGGCTCTGGAACAGAGCACGCCCCACCTTCAAGCTTTCTTCTACTAAACCCACAAAACTTTGCCTAAACCAGGAAGCTGGGGTCCTGCTACCCTGATTTGTATTCAGTTGAAAGAGTCAGTCCTTTACTTACTACTCAGAGGAAATGCTTTCCATCTTTAAAACAATCAGAAATGATCTCTCCAATAGAGAAATGCACTCCCCAGGCTTGGGCTGGGCTGTAGATCACAGGCAACTGATTTAATCTGCTTAATTATTTGATTCAATCAAGAGTTAGCTTAATTATTTTCTTGCTTCTCACCTCTTTTGAATCCATTCTGGAAACTGATTATGTCTTTAACACCAGCCCAGAGATAAGCATTTCAATTGGGAAATGTAATTAGCCAAGGAAAATGAATGTGGGTGCCACCTTTTGTCAAAGCACCATTAAAATCCAACTCTGGTCAATACCAACGTGGTGGAAGACAAAGGGTGCAGTTTGCTTCTCTCGGGACTGGAGAGGAACGCCCAGCAGGAAGTGGGGAATTAGGCGTCTTGGCATCTTAGAGACAGAGGCTCATTCATTCATTTATGAGGCATTTCTAGGGCAGTTCTGGGCTGATGCCAGAGATGCAAAGGTGAATTGGCCATGTCCCTTGGCCCAAAGAGTTCTCCTCCTAGAGGAAAGTATCCACGTGTAATTGTGAGATACGCAGTGCTAGAAATACAAAGGAAGGAGCAGCTGACTCTACCTCTGGAGCTTCACAGAGCAGGTAGTATCCAACTGGGCCTTGAAGGATGAGCTGGAGCTGCCCAGGCAGAGAAGAGTAGAACTGCCTTCTAGGCTAGGTGGAGGGCACAGCATGTGCAAGGGCACGGTGGAGTGAGAGCCTGGGAACTGTTGTAGAGGCAGATTAGGCAGATTAGAGCAAAGCCGCCCAGGGCCTCCTAGGCCCTCCTGCGGCCCCCCCAGAGCACAGGTGTGCAGTGTGTCCTCAGGCCATCCCACCTCACCTTTCAGTGCCCCTCTCCCCCTCCTGATCCTCCTTCGCCACCCCGCTCTGCCTTTCAGAAGGAGTTCTAGAAGAATTCTCCTGAAGTGTTTGTTTTAACAGAAGTTTGAGATATATGACTTTTGTGGGAGACTCTGAACAGTCTGAAAGCTGGGGGGTGGATTCAGGACAACTAAGAAGAACAGACTTGGGTTCTAGAGCTGAAGAATAGGCAGGCGGAACGGGAGGGCCGACAGCCTGGGCAGAGGTATGGCGGTAGAGTATGCTGAACTGAGTGTGACTATAGCATGAAGGAGACGTGGGTAACGAGCTGCCCAGGAGGGCAGGGGCTACATCACAAAGGGCCTTTTAGAGGGTAGTTGGAGGCCAGCTCCTTGGCCTTGGCCTCTGTGGTGGGAGGACTGCAGGCATGGGGGCCTCTCTAACACTGCCTGGGCTGTAGCTGCTGCTGCAGTCCCTCTCCTGCAAGTCCTCACTATTTCAAAAGCTGTACGTGCTCAAGGCAGTGGTCGCTGGTTTGCTTGGATCTCTGCCTGAGACTGAAGGCTGTCTGGAATGCGGTGGGGTGGAGAGGTTACCTGGCCAGGTGGCTCCTGCACCTGGGAGAGGGAGGGAGGACCCCCTGCTGCCAGGGCCAAGGAAACGATGAGCCACCACACCTGTGCCCACCTGGCTCCTATACACCTTTACCCTCAGCCATTGTTACAAGGAAAACTACAGCCAAGGAAGACCATGAGCTAACAGAAGTTGCCAGGCCCCGCCTCACTCTGAGATGCCCACCCAACTGTCTACCAGATCCCATCCCATCTGATCCATGCACACTTGAGTTTTTAATGGAGTGGTGACCAGCATGTGTGCAATTTTATCTGCTTCTTTTTCACTTGATAGGATCTGGTAGCCTCTTTCCCTGCCCTCCCTAAGTGGGACCCTTCTCGCTGGTGAGGCAACTGGTATAGGGAGAGAGCACCAACACTGTAGGCATTAAGGCTATGGTTACTGCTTACTTGCTGTGTGACCTTGGGCAAGTTGCTTAACCTCTCTGAGCCTCTGGACGTCATCTGAAAATGGAAATACTATAACCTCTGCTGGAGAGTTGACAAAATGCTCGGTTTGGTGCTTGGTATGTAGGACCTACTAAACAAGTGACCATGATTATTATGGGACGTTTATAGGGTGCAGCTCAGATTACTGCCTAGTGCACTAGCTGGGTTACCTTGAGCACCAGTGGTTTAATCTCCATGAGCTTCAGTTTCCTCCTCAGTGGAATAAGGGTAATGGCACCCCTCAGGGTGGGTGTAAGGCTCAGACAAGTTAATTATTGTGTGAAAGACTGTGGAAATTGATGCTTTTTGTCCTTGTTGGTTTTGATTCTTCTCTGTCTCTCCATAGAGCCTGGCCCAGGGTGTTGATGGTTTTTACTGTCAGGTGATTTGAGAGCCCCTCTCATGTCTCCAGCTAGCGCTGGCAAGTGGACATTGGGCAAAGGTGAGAGCACAGGAGACAGAGGAGGTCGGTGTCTGCAACCACCTGCCTGAGAACGGGGCCGCGGGACCATGTGTAGAGGATGAGGTGGCCCTGCCCCTGAATCCAGTCTCCAGAGGCTGAGGATGGGGCATTCTCCATCCCTACCTCTAAGCTATGGGTGAGGAAACCCTCTCAGCAGAAGGACACGTAATGACCAGGATCCTGTTAAAGTTGTCGTTGCTCAGATCCAGCTCAGCACTTCACATACCGTTCAGGCCTTCCTCCTGTCTTCTTACGGGGTCTCAGCACCCGTCCTGGGCTGGGAGTGCAGGACTGCTTAGGGGTGGGGTGCAGGGTGAGCCTCAGCTACCAATGCGGGCTTCCATCCTGAACCCCTGCTCCCTGCCAGACTGGCTGGCGGAACTCTGAACCGCAAGAGGTTCTCAAATCTCCAGAGAGAGCAAGCGTGTGCCCCAAGCACAGAACCTGGCAGGAGAACCCCAGAGCAGGAGGATGTGGGGGCTATGCAGAGAAATGACAAGGTTTTGATAATAGTGTCTACCTGACATGTCTGAAAAATCAGACGTGCATCTTCCTGGCAGGGCATGCAATTTCCTGTTAATGAGTTGTGAGAGGCTGGAACAAGTTATCAGGGAGGCAGGGCCAACTCCTTCCCAGGGGAGCCACCAGGAGACAGAAGCCAGGCCCCAGCCCCTCCCCCAGGGGGCTCAGCCCTTTGGGGAGCATCTCTGCCAAGGGGCCAAACTAAAGTCTGGAGTGAGGGTCTCCAGTCTGGGTCAGGATCTGCTGATAGATCTGGACCCCTTGCCTGGAGCTTCTCCAAGACCTTGGCTGCACTCCCCTGCCTCAGCAGGGGCTGTACAAAGTCCCCTCCCCTTCGGGCTCTTGGAGAGACCAAAGCCACAACAACACCAGCAGTGAATGGCATCTCTGTAGCCTTCCCTGCTTGCAAAGCACCACTCACATTTGTCATCTTATTATCCCTTCACAAAAATCTGCATTAGAGAAACTGAGGCCCAGAGAGGCGAAATAACATGCCCGAGGTCATTCTGTATAATGGGTGTATTTATTTAAGGTAATGCTAGATGCTATAACAGATAAACCCTGAGACCTTTTATGGATTGAGAACAGACATTTATTTCTTGCTCATGTAAAGTCAAATTGATGGGAGGAGAAGGGAGCTCTCATCACAGTCACTCAGGGACCCAGGGTGATGGAGCTTCCATCATCTTCAGATTGTGACTCCCAAGGTCACCTTAGCCTTGGAGGGTCCCAAAGGGGGTTTCATGGACCAGGCCTCAATATGTATGTAACTTATACCCATATTCCATTGGCCAGAACTTGGTCATAGGGCCCCACCTAAATGCAAGGAGGGTGGGAAATGCAGTTCCTGACTAGGTATAGTAGTTTCCCCACAACGGCTCTGCCTTCCTTAGAAGGGGAACATGATCTTTGCTGGACCTAATAGAGGGTGTTTTCCTTAAACAAAGGCTGGGGACCCTGGATCAGAGTTTGATGGGAGGTGGTCACTTAGAAGTCAACAAGTGACCAACATGGACTAAGACCTGGAAGAAGACACAGGATGTTCCTGACCCTTTGAGGTCACAAACACTGCCCCAGCCTTCAATAAAGTCCAAACTCCTCAGCCTGGCATTCACTGACCTTCACAGGAGGACTCCAGCTTAGCTTGCAGCATTCCCTCCCTCGTCCCCCTCCCCACGTACCCTGTGCTCCTCCCTGACCAACCCCTCACCTCAGGGCCTTTGCACGTGCTGTGCCCTCTGCCTGGAATGTCCTTCCTCCAACTCTCCACCCTGCAGACTCCTGCTTGTCCTTATTGATCCCAATCAGAGGTCATCTGTGAGGCCTCCTTCAGCAGAATTAGCTGCTTAGCCAGCATTGACTGAGAGCTCAGTGTGTACCAGGCACTACGTGAAAGGCTTTATAGGAATGAACTCATACATAACCCCCTATGAGCCTATGAGCTGGCCATCCCACTTTATAGATGATGAACCCAAGTCTCTCAGAGGTTCAGAAACCTGCGTGAGGTCACACAGTGGGTGGCAAAGACAAATTCCAAACCCAGGTCTGTACGTTCACAGCTGAGACTTAATCACTGGGTAAACTTCCACATTTTATTAGCACCTGTCACAATACATCACAATTATTTGCTTACTTAATAGTGTGCTCTGAATTTGCTGTCATTCTGAGAAAGCAGCTGCAGACTCCCTGAGGGCAGAAGTCACAGCTGATCCATCCTGGAATTTCCCTCACTATTGCCACCATGCCGAGGTCTGGGTGGCAGTTTTCTCTCAGATAAACTCCTTATCCTCCGAGAACCAGAACCAGAAGTTCCTCAGATTATCATCTGTCATAATCCCCTCCCTGCTTGCCTGTCAGTTTTTGAAAGTTAACCTGAAACCATTTGAAAATGATCTGAGAGGCATAGCCCAGCCTTCTCCATGCATGATTAAGTACGATGGCTTTTTAATGATTTGAGCTGTGCCTTCCATGGATTGACAAAAGTGGATTACCATATATTTCTGAAAACTGTGCTGCTGAAATCAGATTTTTTTTTCATTTTCTCAGTCATCCTCACAAACCTTTGCTGAGAATGACAAATACTTGGGCTTTAATTGTTTAGTCGCATGAGGGTGGCACTTCCCAAGTTCTGAGAACTGCTCTCGCTGGGAAAGCAGTGAAAGGCTTCCTGGGGTTCGATCTTTAGGAAAATGAACTGTGTGTTTTCTCTGAAGCAGAGGGAGCTGTCTTCTGGGCCGCAGCACGTTTGCTACATTTGTGAATTGCATAGGCCCCCAGATCTAAAACAGAGGCAGTTCTCACCCAGGAAACATGCTCAGGGCTGTCATGCTAGGGATGAGGAGTGGGTGGACGTGGGAAGGTGGGTGAGGGGCCTCTCCCTGTTCAGCCCATGCACAGACCCTTCCCTTCCTGCTCCCTCTTTCTGCCAGACGCTGTGCCACATCCAAGCCACCCACACCTTCAAGGGGGGTGTTATTAGTCCCTTTTGACAGATGCAGACTCATGGCTCAGAGAGCTTAAGCAACGTGGTTGTGACTACACAACTGGTAATATGCAGAGCCAACGGTCAAACATTTTGACCAGAAGCCTGTGCTTTTTCCACTCTCACGTCTGCCTATAAAAAAAATCAAATAAACTTAAATGAAAGGTGACTCAGAGGCACCTCCTGCGACCGATTTACATTTAAAGAAAAAAAACACCTTCCCTGTCCACCTATTAGTGCAGTCTCTCTAATAATATGCATTATCTGACATTATCCCTATTTCACAGATGAGGATGTTGAGGCTTATGTGGGTAGAGTAGCTAACCAGAGATCACACAGCTAGGAATAGTAAGGTAGGATTTTGTTCTACATCTCCCTGACTCCAAAATAAATTCCTCACCTCATCCTTTATAGGAAATAAAAATCTGCCCAGAGATCCCCCATCTAAGTTAGGTGGTCAACACAGGTAGGTCTGCCAATGGGAAGCCTGTGTTAGTTTCTGTGTAAAATGCACGCACGTGTCCTTTCAGTTAAGGGGAGGGTCGGGGTGGCTTCTATCAGTTTCTGGAAGGGGACTATGGCTTAAGGAAAGGGGAGGTCCCTGGTCTGTAGAGGAGGGCAAGTCACCCTCCTGCTCTTCCCTGCATTCTGAGGGTGAATCAGGTGGGCCGTCGTGGGCCTGATGGGGAGAGGGCCAGAGCTGGTCTGGCCTCTGCTCATGCTTGCTCGGGCTCCTTCTCAGTTCTCTCTCCAGATTAATTCCATATATGTTTACTCAGACCCTACTGAGCGCCCAGCAACGTAGATGATTCCAAGATGAATATGACAAGATCTCTGCCTTCCAGGCTCCTGCCTGTGAGAGGGACAGAGCAACACAGACCCTCCTGTGAGTTGGCCTGGCCAAGTGATCAGCAGTGGGACCCAGAATGGTGCAGGGAGGAAGCGACACTCCCTTGAGGGGATCTGGGAAGGCTTCCTGGAGGCTGAGCATCATGGGCGGGGCTCCTGTGGGGAGAGGCACCAGCTCCTCTCACGTAGGTAGTACCTGCTATAGAGGGGCACTGCTCCAGCCCACAGGTGGGAGGTGCTGCCAGGCCCTGAGGAGATGGCCTGGGGGTCTGGTGGATGTGGGCACCTCCCTGGGGCCCTCTCAGAGCCTCTGAACCTGGCCAAGTTCCCAGAAATTGCACAGGAGCAGGATGGCACAGCAGTGAAATACGGAGCCTCTGAGGCAGCCGGCCTGAGTTGAATCCTGGCTCCCCCATTCATCATCTTGGGAAATTTGCATGACCTCTCTCAGCCTCAGTTTCCCCATCTGGAAAAGAGCAACACAAATTGCACCCTCCTCATAGGGTTGTTGGGAAGCTTTTTAAAGAGGTGCCTCCATCTGCCTCCACACAGGCTCAATTGAGGCTGGCCATGGACAGCTGCTGCATCCACTGTGTGATCTCTAACCCTCAGGATGGGGTATGGTTGTCCCCATTGTACAGATAAGGAAACTGAGGCAGCTAGTAAGTGTGGCTCCAGGGCTCTGCCCTTTCTGCTGGCCCATTCCCTGCAGCTCAGCCATCCCAGCGACTAAAAGGACCCTCCGCTGGGGCGCAGCTCTGTACCAGGCTCTCCCGGCACTGCCTCTGCCATCTCTTTATGTTTCTTGGGGTGAATAGGGCCTCTTTGATTTCCTTGCTTTTCCCCTTTCCAGTAATCATCAGTCATCTTGTTATCACAGCCATGCATCTGTGCCTCTTGGCTCTGGTCCACAGGCTGTGTTTGCCATGATCAATACATAGCTCTGTGTGGCCACCATGTATATCCAAGATGACATTGTGACCTTGCATCCGTGGGCCTGGGAGGCCCTGGTGCTTCCAGAGGGCAGCTGGAGGCTCCCCCAACGGGGCTGAAGTGAGGTGACTGGCTGATGATGCCCTGTGCTCTTGGTTAATTCTTCTTGCCCCTGGACTGGTAACCAGCTCCCCACCAGCTGGGGGTGCCTCCAGCCACCTTCAGGGGCTCCCAAAGCACAGGCCCAGGTGCTCCCTGCCTCCCTCCTACCCATCCTAAGTGACTAGTGGGCGCTCACCAACCCAGATGGGTAGCTCCCTGAATTACTCTACATGGGGTCTCCCTCCAGGACACTTCACACAGCAGCTTGAGTATCACTTTAAAACACCAGGCAGATGGGGGGCTCCCTAAGCCATCCACACAAGCCTCCCCGAGCCGCCAAGGCCCTGTGTGGTCTGTTCCCTCTTTCTCACCACCCCACTCCACCTCTCTGCTCCACAAACAGGCCAAGACTTCCCCACTCCTTTCTTTTGCTGTGCATCTGCCTGGCCTGCCCCGACCCCCTCTTTCCTCCTGTGCTTCCTTCAGGCCTCAGCTCAAATGCCGCCCTCTCCTGACCGTACACCCGCTCTCTTTCCCTTTATCACATTTGGTCCTTTGTAACTCGGTGTCATCCGTGTGACACCTGGTTGGCGTCTTTCTCCCCCACCAGACCTTCAGCTCCTTGAGGGTGGGGACCAGGACTGTCCATTCTCCAGCATCAGGCACATCCTGAGCACTCCAAAGTATGTTTGTGGGTAAATGAGTAAATATTGAGCAAGTGACTTAATTCCTTGAAATTTCAAGCTTCATCTGTAAAAGAGGGACAATGATAGCGTTTTCAGGAGGTTTAAAAAAGATGTGTAGAAGACTATGCCTGGCACAAAGCGTGATCTGCAATTGTTCTTATTAACCTCTGTGGTTGGCATTTAGGAGAATCTCACATTCCACAAGTGAACTTCGGTTGGGTGTCTGCCCTGGGCCAGGATTTCAGAGCACCATGGAGTTGGTCTCTGCCCCCCAACACCCCCCCACACCTCACACCACATTAGGAACAGCCTCTGGTGAGGTCACTGGCTCCCTGGAGGCTTCCTCGTCTAGGTGTGAGGCAGTGGGCAGAGGGCATCGTTCAGTAGATCTCAACGATGCCTTTGCTCTTCAGGCTTCGATTAAACAGGCTTAGATTCAGCCCTGAAGACACTCACTGCCTGGGATGGACTTGAGAAAAGGACACAGATGACACAGATTACTATAATGAAAGTTGAAAGCAATTCTTTCAATAAAAGTTCAGAGGAGGACAACCTCAGGTCCAGGTGGGGCGATCAGGGATGTCTTCATGGAGGAAGCAGCATTTTCTCCAAGACTTAAAAGTAGACATTGGGTTTGGACATTTGTGGAGACATTTTGGGTTAGAGGAGGGCCTTCCAAGCAGAAGGAACAGCTTGAATAAAGGGCTGGAAGGCGAGAAAGAGTGGACCTCATAGAATCTGTAGTCCAGCTAGAGTATGGAAAACGTGACAAGACCATTAAGAAATAGGGCTGGGGGGCTTCCCTGGCAGTCCAGTGGTTAAGACTCCATGCTTCCACTGCAGGGGGCACAGGTTCAATCCCTGGTCGGGGAACTAAGATCCCACATGCCACACGGCCAGTGAATGAGTGAATAAATAAAATAAATAAATAAATAAGTGCTTTTGGATAAAAAAAGAAATAGGGCTGGAAGGGCATTATATCAGTCAGCTATTTCCAAAAATAATGCCATGTAACAAATTACTCCACAGTGAGTGGCAGGCAACCGTGAGCATTTATTTCTCGTTCATGTAGCTGCAGATAGGCTGGGGTTTGGTTTATCTAGGCTGTGCTCAGCTGGTCCAGGTCTGCTCCACCTATCTCTCATCCTTCATGGACCTTCATGGCTATTTTAGACTTGCTCTTCTCCAGGTGAAAGGTGGACACACAGGAGGGCAAACCCCCCCCCCCATGCAAGCTTATTTCAAACCTCTGTTCAAGTCACATCCACTAATCCCATTGGCAAGTCTCATGGCTAAGCCTAAAGTCAGAGCCAGTTTTAATTCCCTACCCACCATGAGGCCAAAGCAGGTTACATGGACAAGACCAACCTTGATGGGACAGGGATGTTTACCCTTCCCCTGGAAGTGGAGGGATAGTACTGGGCAATTATCTAATTTGCAGGTAGAAGCCAGAGTATGGAGGGACTCTGGGTCTGCCCTCAGGAGCTTCCCATAGCAGCAGTTGGATTTAGTGTCTTTTGGGGCGAGCAGCCAGGGCTCCGGCTTTTGCTCTTCTTCCCACTGAGGCAAGAAGTGTGTTAAAAATATCACAGTGCCTGCCCAGCTTGGTCCCGACTTCCTGAGAGCCCACACCTCCTGCCCGCCTAATCTGCAAGGGATCCTAGCTTTGCCTTCCTCTGCTGGAACTGAGACTTATGGTAACAGCCCCGTGCATTGAGCACCTACTGTGTGCTGGGTGTATCCAATTCTCTTGTACTGAGTGCCTGCTGAGTGCTCTTTGTATACGTTCATCTGAACTGGCCACGCCATTCTGAAAAGGAGACCCCATTGTCCAATTTTTCTGAGGCCCAGAGATGTCAAGTCAGTTGCCCAAGATCACACAGCTGGGAAGGGATGAAGCTGGGATAACCAAACCCATAAGGTCAAATGGTCTGGAAGGTGGTGTCTGGTTACAGCTCTGCCCTGAGCTGCTGTGTGACTTTGGAGGATCCTGGGTTCTAATTTCTCCATCTGCCTTTTCTTCTCTCAGAGATGCTCTGAGATTAAAGCACTTCAGAGCTTGCTACACAGTGCTGTCGCAGGGAATTTTTTTGAATACCAGTTTCAGGTCAGACTGCACCCTCAGCTCTTACTTAAAAACAAACAAAACGTTAACATTTTTAAATATACCTGGTTTTCCAACGAGGAACCCTGTCCAGTAGACTGCTTCAATGAACCGTGTCTGGCCATTCGTCACAGTGAACCTCATCCAGCGGTCGGCCACAGCAAACATTCTCCATCCGGCTGTGGCAGCAAAGCGTGGCATCTGTTTGGGAAGAGTGGAGGAAGCCATTAGTTCCACCAGGGCCCTGATGTCTGCAGCTGTCCATCTTATTCCACTGACAGTGTTTTCCTTGGATAGCTGACCACTTCTCTGAGTGGTATGTTTTCTCCGAGGCCAAGAGGCCTTGTAAAGTGTTTGGAAATCCCTAAGAAAGGGCTGTGGGCATTTCCACCAGCCGTTTATTCATTCAACAGCCATTTGTTCTTGCCTTCTCAGTGCCTGGCCTGGGGATGGAGGCTACGGCTCCTGGGAAGAGTCCGAGCCAGCCACTGCCCTTTGGGATTCACAGGCAAAGATGTACGGCGTAGTGCGAACAGTGCTATGACGGAGCACCTGCAGCAGAGCAGGACAGGCTTGCAAAGGAGGGAGTGGTCACCTCTGCTTGTGGCTCTGGAACATTTGAGAGAAGACACAATGCTCTTGCATCAGCAGACACTGCAGGGTGTTAAGCTGCTAGTGGTCTGCTCTGGGTAGAGCATTGCATGCAAAGAGAGCAGGAGGGAGGTGAGACTAGAGAGGTTGCCAAGGCCTGGACCACAGGCACCCTGCATACTGTGCCCAGGACTTTGAACTTGGAGAACAGGAGGCTTTGAGGGCTTTTCTTTTTTTTAATATAAATTTATTTATTTATTTATTTATTTATTTTTGGCTGTGTTGGGTCTTCGTTTCTGTGCGAGGGCTTTCTCTAGTTGCGGTGAGTGGGGGCCACTCTTCATCGCGGTGCGCGGGCCTCTCACTGTTGCGGCCTCTCTTGTTGCGGAGCACAGGCTCCAGACGCGCAGGCTCAGTAGTTGTGGCTCACGGGCCCAGCCGCTCCGCGGCATGTGGGATCCTCCCAGACCAGGGCTCTGCATTGGCAGGCAGACTCTCAACCACTGCGCCACCAGGGAAGCCCATGAGGGCTTTTTTAAAGGGCAGTGACATGGTCAGACTTGATCACCTTTTATTAATCAGCCTCTAGTAAGAGCATTCTGTTAGGTTCCAAGAATAGTTTGTAAAAAATATCTTTAGTCCTTCTGGAGGCACCAAGAAACCTTTTCCTGGAAACACTCAGCCCCTGAACACAACTTTATGTGATCCAGGAAATAACCATCATGGAAAGATTCAAGGAAAATATTCCTATTGGAGGAAAACAAACAAACAGATAACCCAGACCTGATAAAAATGGAGAGGTCCTAATCCCTAAAAAGATTTTATGCAGCCAGAAGACCTGATGTGGTTTTAAACAATGTACTTTGGGGTAGTGGGGATATCGCTTTAATTCATCTTCATAGAAACCCATGTGGCAGAACATTCCAGCTGCTACTGCTGCATAACAAATTACTCCAAAACTTACTGGCTTAAAACAATTATTTTATTATGCTCACAGATCCAGTGGGCTAGGAATTCAGAAAGGTCACAATGGGGACAGCTTCTCTCTCTGCCAGGATATATGGGCCCTGACCTGGGAAGACTTGAAGGCTGAGGGTGACTTGACAGCTGGAATTTTCTGGAAGCTTTTTCATTCACATGTCTGGAATTGTTGCAGACTGTTGGCTGGAACCTCAGATGGGCTGTCAGTCAGAAAACATATATATGGCTTCTCCATCTAGTCTCTCCTTGTGGGCTACCTTGGGCTTCCTCACAGTATGGTGGCTGGTCCCAAGGGCCAGCATTCCAAGAGACAGGAAGTAGAAACTGCCTGTTTCTTAAGGTCTGGGCCTGGGAACTAGCAAATCATCCATTTTGCTTTATTTTGTTATTCCAGGTAGTCACAAATTTCCACCCAGGTTCAAGGAGAGGAGCGTGGGAAGAGGTCCTCTTGTGGGATGGGATATCCTGCGGCATCCGTCTTTGGGAACTATGACCTGCCCCACAGCCATATTGGTTTCTTTGGAAGCTGAGAAAAACATTTGTGTTGTTTTCTTTACAGCTTAAGAAAAGTCTCTGTGGACTATATCATCAAATTAAATGCAACCATTAGTATTTGGCTCTGGGGATACTGTGGTAATAGGCTACGCCTTGGGTGATTTTTGTTTCTATCTAAATGTTCTTCCTGGAGCCTGTGTCTTCCAGCCTTACCCATTTCTCTTTGCTAATATAATGTCACATAAAAACCTCATCATCATTAATATGGCAGAGTCAGGAGAGGGGATACAAACCACAGTCCTGCAGGGCAGCGTGGTTCCTGGCCAGGCAGCCCCCAGGGGAGGAGGTTATGGGAGCCTGGGGTCCATTCCCTTGTAGAGCCCGACACGCGTGACAGATAGCTCTGTGCAGGGCACTGGTGTGGACATACTCAGCCACCCTGGCCGATGTGGCCGCAGCCTGCTGGGAGGGTCTCCTCTGTCTATTGGCACCAGCCCCTAGAGCAGACAGTTAAGCTGCCCTGGTGACCTGCATGGTCACGGAATATGCCCGGGCAGTAGGTTCAGTCTGTTCAACCGACACATTTACCTTTAATGCCTCTGGGTGCCAGACTATAGCCAGGCACTGAGAGATAGGAATGAGCCACGGTCCCCTCGAAGCCTTCCCTGCCCAGGAGGAGGTAGCCCTTTATTCCCAAATACTTGTCGGGCACCTGTGATGGGCAGGGAAGTGTTCTAGGCAGTGGAGGGCAGCAGTGCACAAAACAGAGCTCTCCCCGCCAGGAGTTTTACGCTCCATCAGGGAAGACAGTAAATAGGGAAGCAGACCCACGTGTAACGTTGCTAGGGATAAAGGCACTGGGAAAAAATAAAGAGGGAACAGGAAGAGCGATGGGGGTGGTACTTCAGCAGAGCGATCGCAATTGCCAAGGCCAAGACTCTTAAGGCTTGGAGGGCTCCAGGAGCAGCAAGGAACTGGAGTGGAGGGAGAGAAGCCAGGCAGGGAGAGGAGGCCAGGGCCAGATCACAGCCTCCGAGGCAGGGGGGAGCCCTGGCAGGGTTTTGAGCAGAGGAACGGCATGATAGGACTTGCATTTCTGAAGGCGGTAGCCCAGAGGACGTGAGGAGTGAGCGGAGGCTGGAACCCTTGTGAAGACAGAGCCACCAGGAATTGCTGTGGGACCAGATGTGGGGCGAGAGACGCAAAGTCAAGGGCTTGGGCCCACAGCTCTTGGGAGGAGGGGGCTGGCATTCACCGAGGTGGGAAGACTGTGGGAGGGACACGTTTGGAGGGAGGTGCAGGATTTGCTTTCAGACGAGTTAAAGGTGAGATGTGTGTGGACCTCCGAAATGTGAGTAAGGAGTTATTGGATAGTGAGTCTGGGCTCCGAGGTCAAGGTCCTGGCTGGAAACTTAAATCTGGGAATCATCAGCATGTGGATGGTATTTAAGCTGTGAGACCAGATTGAATCACTAAAGGAAGGAAGGTGGACAGAGAAGAGGCCCAAGGATGGAGCCTCAGGCGCCCCGGTCTTTAGAGGCCTGGTGATGAGGAAGAACCAGCAAAGGAGACTGGGAAGAAGCAACCACAGGGTGAAAAGGAGAAGCAAGAGGAAGAGCGGCATCCTGAAGGCCAAGATCCAGCACAGAGTGAGCGTGGTGCCAAGGTGTCGGTGCAGGTGCCAGAGACAGGCCAGCCTGGTCTCCTGCCCTCCAGCCTGCCCACCCCCACTGGCAGCTGTCTCTTGAGTGTGGAGACAATTCGGCTGCAGACTGCGCCCCTGCTATTTCGGAGGACGGGGCAGTAAATTGACGAACGCTTTAGAGTGATGAGAAAGCACTTGTCGTGGCGATGGGGGTACACAGAGTAGGGGTATGGAGGGTGGGCCCTGAAGGGCTGGGAAAGACTTCTTGGGGAGGGTGAGACTTCATGCAGACTGTGGGGTGAGGATCACAGTGGCTTCCTGGGTGAGGAGGCACTGGGCAGGCTCTGGACCCCTCAGGAGCAGGTGGAATGGGGAAGGCAACTCCTAGCAAAGTTTGTAGAAGAGTCACAGAAGTCGGGGAATGTGCTGAAGCTGCAGGGAATAGGGAGGGGCCCATTAGGGTTGGGCGCTCTGGCCTTTCGGGCTGCTTGGAGACAAGGCAGGGAAGGGGTGTGAGAGAAGCATGAGCCTCAAAGATCTCATGGTCTAGTTAGGGGGCGAGACAGAGCCCCACAGTGCAGGGCGGGAATGGAGGGTGCCTGAGTGGGAAGCCCAAGAAAGTGCTACTGGAGCTCTCTGGGTGGGAGGAGGTTGTCTGGGTGCAATCAGGGAAGGCTGCCAGTGGGAGGTGACCTTGAAGAAGGTGTAGGCTTTGCATATGCCCAGAGGCACAGAAAAGCTTTCTTGTCAGAGGAAACCACACATGCAAAGGTAGGAAGGCCAGAGGATGCAGCCTGTGTCCAAGAAGCAGAGCTTGATGCGAAATATTAGCCAGATCCTTTGGATTCAGACCCAAAAGACTTTACGTGCACGTGCGAGCGCACACACACACACACAACTCTTTATTGTATGGTTGTACTGTGAAGCCACTGCAGGTTTCTGAGCTGGGGATAGACACAACGGATCTGGTTTTCGGGAGACAGATCAGGCGACAATATACAGGGTGAATCAGAGGGGAAGGAAAGGGTCCGGGAGGTAGGTAGACCCTTTTGGAGGCAGGTGCACACCCAGGTCAGGGGTGGGAAGCAGCAGACACAGGTGGGACCCATATGACACTTTTCCTTTAAGTTGGGTCAAGGCTTTTGCAAGCCACATGTTGTGCCTACACTGCCCAACAGGGTGGTAAGAGGCCAGTAATGCAGGAGCGTCACAAGGCCTCAGTGACCCCAGAAGACTTTGTGGAGGGGCTGCCCAGGGCCAGCTGGGGACAAGGAGGGCCACACTTCTGTTTGTGGGGACAAGCTCAAGTGTACCCAACATCATGCCAACTCCTTTCCATCCACCCCCCCCACTTAACCCTCCCAGCAGCCTCACGAGGTTGGTCCTACTGTAATCTCCATTTTTTCAGATGAGAAAAATGAGGCTCAGTGAGGTACGGTGACTTGCCCTGCACACAGCTAGTACATAGTGGAGCCAGGATTTGAACCCACATCTCCCTGGCCAGGCCAGTGTTTCAAGGTGAGCTAAGGGACCCCAGAAATAAGAACAATGAACTGATTTGTCAGGCACTTACACTGTGCCAGGCATGTACAGATGTCTTTATCAGGTGTATTTAGGCTGGGCATTATACGATACCTTTGTCCCAGTTCAGGAACCTTCAGTGGCTCCTCAGTGCCCCAGCCCAGTGGTCTTCACCTCATTTGACAGATGAGAACTTTGACACTTAGAGCAGATGTGTTGCTGGCCCAGGCTGGGATGTGAACCCAGAGCTGTGTTCTTTTAACAGAAGAACACAGGAAGGGGAGCCAGCGGGGGCCTTTGTGAACAGCAACAGTTCAGAGCTAGAGCCGGGAGGGTGGGCCACCCAGGAGAGTGGGCCGCCCAGGCCCAGGGAAGCTTCCAAGCTGGCCACCTGACTCTTCGTGCCCCGCTGGCTCTTTACATACAAGTTGTGGGCCTGTTGACTGAATAGGCGGCTGTCTTTTTCCTTGGGGAGCTGCCCCAGGTCAGCTGCAGGTGCAGATAGAGTTGAATTCAGGATAGGGCCTTCTCTCCTCTCCGGCCTGGCCGCCAGGTAACCTCTGGCCTGAAACGGAAAGCTTTCCAATAAGTGCCTTGCTGGCCTGCAGCCCAGCTGTGTGGTAGGTGGGAGCGGAGGGGGAGGAAGGCTCAGACACCCGAGAGCAGGGGCAGAACCTTGCCAACAAATCTCTTAGTGAGTCGCCTCCTCAGCCGGCTGCCTCGGGAGTGTTTGGGAGGGACAGCTGGTCACGAGGAGCCCTGGCTGCCCTCCCGGCCCAGCCAAGGCCCTGGGGCCTCGGGACTCAGGGTTGGCCCAGGAGATGGAGGGCCTGTGGGGTGAAAACACCAGGCAGCCCGGGGCAGCATCCAGAAATCGGGTACTCTGGGCCGCCTCTCCCTTGACCTTGAAGGACACACAGCTTGGGCTTCTCCTCTCTTCACACGTCAGAACAGCCTCCTGCCCCCGCAGGGGAGGGGGACTTAGCAAGCAGATCCGAAACTGTTTTCCCAGGGAATTGAGAGGCCCTCTTGTGGAAAACACACTACACGTGGCCCGGCCTGGGGCTCCATTCCTCCCTTGGGCTAATCTTGAGCGGGACCTCTCTGGGGTCCTCATCTATGAAATCTAGGGGTGAGGCAGCCGCATCTCAAAAATCCCTCCAGGCCCTTAAGAAGTCAGGTTTGAGGCCCTGTGGTTAACAGGAAGGGACCCTGGCATCAGAGCCAGGAGTGTGGACCCCAGGCCTGTGCCCTTTGGCCTGGGCATGTCTCGGTCCCTCTCTGTCCATGTGTGGCCCATCTGTGTCCCAAGGCCTGAGCACCTCAGGAGGGTAAAGAGTTCCCACGAACCGTGCTCAGCCTTGGACACCTACAGGGGAAGCAGCCAGGATAAACCAGAAAAAGATCAACTTTGTTTGGCTTTGAGTATGTTTTCCTACTAATCCTTAAGTGTAGGAGGGGTTGACGTTCTGGAAATTCACTTCAACCCAAATGCCGAAGCCGTCCCAGGACACGTGTCTCTGGATTGGGAAACGCCTGCATCCCCCAGTCCTCCCCTCCCTCCACTCCTCCTTGCAAACCCTCCCTTCTGGAAATGTGTCTTTAACCTCCAGACTTAACTTTCTCCCAACTTCTCCCGGATCTCCCTCCCATCCTTTTCCAAGCCGTGCCCTTTATCTGACCTTGCCCAGCCTAGAGAAGTAGTTAAGTGTTTGAGTTTCACAAGGATTCTCTGCCTGCGAAGTCAACACAAGTGAGCAGTTAAGGAAGCACTAATTAAGGAGATTAGACGCTAGCTCTGAATGCAGGAGTGCCCACAAAGCCGTGCTTCAGACTCAAGTGGGGCTCAGCACCTGTCAGCGAGCTCTAGTGTCCGCTGGGGGAAGGTGGAGGCTGTGAGTCTCAGTGCTTTAAGCCTCTGCAAGGAGGACATTGAAGGAACAATTACTCCTCTTAAGTTACCCTCTAGTCCCTAAAGGAAACTGCTGCTGCTGCCTGCGATGACTAAAGTTGTAAGGAGTTGATGGGAGGCCACCATCTCTTCCAGGAAGCCCTCCAGATGGACCCAGGCACATCTCTTTCTCCCTCCTTTCCTCCTTTACCGTCCTCTAGAAGGCACGCTCTGGTTGTCCCATGTGGGGAGTTCTTCCTCATCGCTCTGCTGTCCAGTCTGTGATGTGGAAAGCTGCACAATTTTCTCAGCCTTTACTCCCAGGACAAGAGTCTAAGGCCCAGTGGCAGGGGCCAGGCCTCAAAGCTCACTCTTTGTGTACCCACTGGCCTAGAGCAAGAGTGGCCATGGAATCTTTGGTTTGTGCATTTGTTTAGTTTCTTTGTCCAAACTGTCTTTCTGTTTTTTTTTTTTTAAACAGAAATAAATTTCTGGTTATGAAAATAATCCATGAGCTGAAGAAATCAAAAAGCACCTGTAATCCCAGCACTCAGCAATAACCACTGAATCACTTCCTGCCAGACTTAATTCTGTTCAGGCTCATCCACATTGGCAAACAGTAAAGAAATTATATTGTGCTTTTTTTTTTTTTGCAATCTACTTTTTTTTTAGCTTAACAGATCCCATGCGTATCTCCCCAACTAACATAGGTCTTTCTCAGTTGTGTGAATGTCTGCATAGTGTCCTATTTTATACATGAGCCACAATTTGTATAACTATTCTCCTATTATTGGACGTGGAGGTTTTTTTCCCAACTTTTACCCGTTATATATGATACGGCAATAAATACCTTCCTGGATAAATATTTATGAACATCTTTTTTTTCTTAGAATAAAATAAAGAATGGCATTGAAGAGTCAGCGGACTGGCACATTTGTTAAGATTTTGTGGACCAAATGCCAGTTCACCCACCCACCCGCCACCCCCAGCCATGACAGAGAAGTGGTGGGTGCCCAACTGGCCCTGATGGTTGACTTGCTGGCAGACGTAAGAGTGGACCAAAGTCTGGGAAGCAGCTCGTCCCTTGAACTCAGTCTCTCCAACCCCCCACCCACTCTCTGCTGCCCTGAGGAAGAAGCAGCCCATGGGGGGACTCTGGGTCCTGGATGTGCCTTCAAAGGCTGGTGGCCCTGGAGTCTCCCTGGATCGTGCCTGGGAGCCTGCCCAGGCATTTAGAGGAGGCCCCGGGGAATGGTGGCTCATGTGATTGGGGTGGAAAGGACGAGATTGACCCATCCTCTGTGCCTGCAGGAGGCCTCAGCGGGGCAACAGTCATTGATTCCCTCGACACCCTCTACCTCATGGAGCTGAAGGAGGAATTCCAGGAGGCCAAGGCCTGGGTGGAAGAGAGCTTCCACCTGAACGTGGTGAGTCGAAGACCTCCGGGGTATTAGAGCCAGAAGGGGCCCGAGAGGTCAGTGACCCGCTCCTCCCAGGCTGCCCAGCAGAGCATTCTTGGAAGCAGGGTTCCATGCACGCTGTGCCAAGTCCCCTCTCCTCAGACCAGCCTTAAGGTGGGGGATGTCCCCCCAGCCCTGGCCGGCCCATGAATATTTACCAGCTGGAACTCCCCGGGGTGGAAGACAGCCATTCTTGCCCTCCCTAGGGTGCCAGGCACATTGCTCCCACCCAGGAAGCCCCTTCTGGGACTGAATCTGTCAGACAGAACAGCAGCAACAGGGGAAGCGACTCTGGGAAGGGAGAAGTGGTTATCTGCTCGGAGCTCCCCTAACCTAGAGGTCCCCATCCACCCCCGTGCTGCCCTCTTGAGAGTGAGAGGGGCAGGGGGAGCTGTCTGGTTTGAGGCCATGGCCAGGTTTGGGGCCCTCTTGGTTTCCAGCCTTGCAGGCATCCCTGGTCAGGGACCAGGGCCTTGGGGAGGGGATGCTCATGTATATGGATGGTACAGAAGCCTTAAATACCAGATGTCTCTCCCACTGATCTCCCAGCCCAGACTAAAGTAACAGATCCTTCCTGGAGGTCTCAGCTCCCCACAGGGAGAGGCTGTTTAGGTGGTTTGGGGCAGCAAGACATGGAGACAGATGGATAGGGGGAAGGGTCACATCAAAACACACTGTCGGGCTCCATCTGGGGCTCCACAAGTGACAGATCCTGCTATGAACCGGTACAGCTCCTGGCAGAATGGAGGCCTCTGCTCCTGGAGAGGCCCACGTCAGAGCAGAGCAGGGCAGAGAGACAAAGTGCGGAAAGGCCAGGAAGGCAACGCTACAGGAGAGCCTCTGACTCAGCTCGCAGCCTGGGAAAAGTCATTTAACCCTCCTAGGCCTTACTTTCCCAACCAAAAGATGGTACAATGATAATGCCTAATTCACAGGCTTGTGAGGATTGACCACCTCGGAGGGTTGTAAAAAGCATTTGATGACACTATAAAGTCCAATACAGATAAAGTGGTGCCATCATCACTGTGATGATTTTGAGGCTTGTTATGACTTCTGCTAGTCTGTGCGAGGCGAGGAAGTTCACAATCCTCCCATTTCCTACAGTATCAGAAGCAGGAGAAGGAAGGAGTGTCTTCATAGCCCACCTTGACCCCTATGCAGATGGTGGGTAGAGAGCGGGCCTCAGGCAGCTACCTGAGGAGCCAGGTGGTGGCAGGGCTGGGCAAGCCTAGGGACATTCAGACAGGCTGGGACAGATTGGGAGTGTCCCTGGAAGAAAGCAAGATGGGGTCTCTCCACCTCTCTGAGCCTGGGCTTTCTCATCTGAAAAGTGGGAATGATGACTTCACCAAGGACTGTAAGGCAAAAGAGAGTAGCTTTGCATGTGCTCTGTTAATGGACAATCTCTCCCAGATAAAAAGATGACCATTGTTGTCATCAATAACAAAAGACCGCGATGTGGCAAGTATGCCAAGGGGAGCCCTTGGGGGGCAGGGGGGTTATAACAGGCACCTTTATGAAGCCATGCCCAGCAATGGGAAGGCACTGGGCAGGCATCTCACCTGCCCCACTCAGGATCTCATATCCACCCTGCTCGGGATGAAGAAACTCAGGCAGAGAAAAGCTAAATATCTTGCCCAAAGTTCGAAAGCCAAGTGAGTGACGCAGGTGGGATTTTAACCCAGATCTGGTCCTTGGCATGATGCCTCAACACCCCTGCTTTGCAGTCCACACTTCAGAAAGAAAACAACAATGATTAAGGCAAGTGTGGGTGTGCCCTGAGGGCTACAGAGCTGAGGCTGAGAAACTGCTGGTTGCCTACTAGGATCTTCCTGGCACCCCTCCTTTCCGCCTCAGAACCTCCTGTGAGAACCTTCCACTTGCCCTGTCACCCCAAAGAAGGACCACACCATCCTCCTGCTAAGCCAGGGGGGTCTCTCAGGGAGGAGGGGGCCAGACAGGAGGAGGATTTGCCCCTCCTCAGGCTAAGCTTCAGCCAGCAGCTCCCCACACAAGTTCCTGAGCTCCTTGGAGAGCAGCCAGGAATAACTTTGCTCTGATGGCCTCCAGCAAAGGCTGGGGAAGGAAGCCAAACCCAGTGTTTATTTGGAACTCTGTAAATGTTCAGTAGCTGCCCGCCAGGCAGGTGCTGATCCCTCTCACCTTTTGCTCTGAAAACCACCACCAAAGGTAGCCTGGCCCGCTGGGCAAGGGCTTGGAGCCCGGCGCAGGAGTGGCCAGGTCAGTGGCGCAGGGGCAGTGGCAGGTGTGACCTGTCTCAAGGGCCTGGCTGCCTCAGGAAGCCCTGTGGGCATCTCACGAATGTCCCCACTGCCCTCCCTGTCTTTCTGCCCTGCAGAGTGGAGAAGCATCCTTGTTCGAAGTGAACATCCGGTACATCGGAGGACTTCTCTCGGCCTTCTACCTGACAGGAGAGGAGGTAAGTTGGCCTTTCAAAGCCCCTGGACCATCCAGGCTGGAAAGGGCTTAGGAGAACATCCAATCCCACCCCCTCATTTTACCAGTGAGCAAACAGAGATCCGAGGGGATCTGAATCCCATCTCCATGGTGCCACCCACAGATTCTTCCTTCGATTTTGCTGCCCAGGGGAGCCCAGGTGGCTCCCACAGTTGCTAGTAAATTCTCCAAGGGCAGCAGTTGGGTCTGCCCACCATCCACACAGCCCCCCATAGGGCACCTGCGATATCTGTGCTCCGTCCAGGCTTGTGCTGCTGCTGGACTGGTTTTCGCACATGCTGGTTCTCAGGACTGATAAAGCCAAGACCGTTGTTTCGCCATTTCCTCCTCGGGCCCCTTGGCCTTGGCCTGCTCCACAGCCATCCCCTTGCCCTCTCCTCCCGGGCCAGACACCAGCCAAACCCCAGCTCCAGGTCTCAAGGGGGCGACCGGGGAGGTGGGCAGCCACTGCCGGCCACTCGGCCCAGGCGAACTGCATTGGCTTCCAGAAGGAGGGCCGTGAAGGGCGGCGAGAATGCAGAGCCCTGGGCACAGAGTCAGAAAACCTGCGTCTCATCCCTACGCGGCACCTGCCTGTGGCCTTGAGCAAGTCCCTTCTCCCGCCCCTAGACCTCATGCCTTCCCCACCGTGGGGTGGTCCTAACACCCTGGGGTCAGAGAGCCCTTGTGAAATGGGACGAGTGGGAAAGGGTTTGGCCCCAGGGCTGAAGGGCTCCAAAGCCCATGTTCTCTGCACTGCAAGGAATCCTGAGAACCGCAGAAATGGGAGACTTCATCCCTCGTAAGCGCCTGGGAAAGCACAGCCTGAGGATCTGGGGGGAGGCTGGCAGAATCCCCAGCGAGCGCATGGGGCACCCGGCAGTTGTGCGGCCCCTACGCAGAGCGGCGGCTGCACTGCTCAGCACAGCCGCTGCTCTGTCCGCTTGGAGACATAATTATCCTGCCCCCTGCTGGTGGGGAGCCTCTGCCGCTGCTGTCAGAGAAAGCCCTGCCGCTTCCCTTCCAGCAAGTGGCGCGGACGGGCGGAGGCCACGCGGGCGGAGGCAGCAGGCGGCGAGCACTTGATCTCTCCAGTCGCTCGGGGCCCCTCTCCATCAAGCCTAATCTCCTCAGCAGAGATTACCGCTTGTACCAGTTTGTCCCCAAATGATTGTCCATGGGAACCCTGCGAGCCACCCAAGGCCTGAATTTCATTTGAAAACCCCAGGACAGGAAAATGATGTGAAGCAGAAAAAGGCGCCGTGCTCTGCACGGGCACCGGCCAGCCTTCCGTCCAGGATGGGGGTGGAGCCATGCAGCTCAGGGCTCACAGGGGTGGGTGTGGGGCCAGCGATTTCTGGGGGGCAGACCAGGCAGTGGGGTGTGGTAGGAGTACCTGTGTCCAGAAGGCCCAAGGGGAGCCCGAGTGGCTTAGAACCCCTGGGCAGGCAGGCTTCCGGGTTATGGGCGCAGCCCCGTCCTCCAGCCACGCCTCCCTGACCCCTCCGTGCCCAGCACCTCCCCGCGCAGAGACCGACGTACACGGAGCCGGTGCGGGTCGCACTGGCTCCTGTGTGTTTCCACCGTGGGCCTGGGTTCTAGCCCTTGTTCCGCCTGGCCCAGCATCACTGCTTGTCACCAGGACTCGGCCACACCAGACTGAGGCCTCCCTCCTCTCTCCATCCTCCATCTCGCATACAGGGGGTGCCTATGGAGTGGGTCTTTCGCACGGTGTTTGTGGAATGAACGGTGAAGGAGATCCCACACCCCTTCCTGGGCTGAGGCCTTTCTTGCTTCAGAGGGAACCTGCAGGAGGTGGACCCCCTGCTGGGTAGGGCTGGCAGGGTTGGGGGGCGCACAGAGACTCTGCTTCCACAGAATAACAGGAACAACCACAGCTGCACCAGGTGCCATTTGCAAAGCACTTTACAGTTTTTATAGCATATTCATTTATGAACATCCTCTCATCTGATTTCTAGAAGACCCCTTTGAAGAAGCCAGGGCACACGTCACTGTTCCTTTGTGCAGATGAGGCTCAGAGACAGTACCTGGCTCACGTGGGGTCGCACAGCTGCTAAGTGGGGAGATCTGAACCTGGCCTCTGACTCCCAGTCAAGAGCCCTTTCCACTCTACAGGATGTAATTTTTGCTGGTCTCTCTCACCTCTGTTCTGGAACCACTAGGCCACCACCCATTGCGTGCCTTGGCTGTCTGAGGCCATGTCTCTCTGTGTTGGTGAGGCGGCTTGGTGTCCTGGAAAAGAGCCACTTAATAGCTCCATAACCTTGGACAACTTGCTTCTCTGAGACTCAGTTTTGTTTTCCTCAAAGTGGGTCAACACCTTCCCCACAAGCCTGTTGCAAGGATCAAAGGTCACGTAGATAAGACACTTCATTTCCAAATGATAAGGAGGACAGGTGTTCTGTTCCACATGGTACCACTCCTGTCCAGTCACACCTGCAGCATCCTCCCTGGGATGGTTGAGGCTCTGCCGTGCCAGCCTGCATCAGGGCCTTCCAAAGGAGGAGACGTGGTTTGCTGGCAGAGAGGAGCATTTCAGAGGAGTTAGCTTGGCGTCCTCAGGCAGAGGGCAGCCTGGAGCCCCAGCCTTGGGTCAGGTTCCCGTGGGTTCCTTCGTTCCTTCGTGCCTCTGTGCTCAGCCTCCCTGGGGGGCAAATGAAGAGATCAGGACCTTCCAACGAGAGCCCCTTGTTGTTGCTAAACCAGTGGCTTCTGGGGTGACTCGAGGCTTTGGAATTTGAATTCTAGACAAGCTCCCTCAGTATTCTGCTGTGGCTGCCCCAGTGCCCACTTCTAGGACCCACTGTCTGGCGCTGGACGTTGTCATCTTCTGTCACCCATCACTACCAGCCCCCAGGTGCAATTCTTCCCTCTCCCTCCCACCCTCCCTCCTTCCTAAACAAGAACTACACCCGCCCCACAGAGGCCTCTAATCCATAGCCCAGGTAGTGTTCACGAACTCCTCCCCACTGCGGTCCCCAAACAGCTGCCTCAGAACCTTTAAATTGCACATGTTAGAAGGAGAGACCTCAAGAAGACTTCATTTTGCAACAACACGCAGGCGGTCAGCACACTGAGTCTCCCTGGAGCCCCAGAAGTGAAAGGAAACGCTTGTTGTCCCACCAGGAGTGGTTGCTTAGGGACTTGCTTCTCAGCTTTTCAAAAATAAATAATGTTATTGTGGGTTTGCTTTTATTGTAAAAATAGCACAGAAAATAGAGTTAAGCCAAAAGAAGAAAATAAAAATCCTCCATGAGCCTAGTCCTCTGAGAAGACCATGGTGAATAGTTCAGTGTATTCCCAACATTTCCTCATGCATCCATTTGTATATAATTTTTACGAAAGTTGAATCACACCATTGTGAAATATTTTCTCTTAATAGATTATAAACGGTTTTTTGCTATGAAATAATCTTCTCCAACGTCACTTCAGTGGCTGCATGGTATTCCATTGCATGGATAAGCCATAATTTCACCACTTCCCCGTGGCTTGATATTTAGAGTATTTCCGGTTTTTCTATACTATTCTAAACAGCACTGGAATAAATAGCCATAAAGTTAAGTCTTTGCAACATCCTTGATGATTTATTTCCTTAGAATAAATTCCTAGGAGCCAGAAGGTCACAGGTGCTTCTGAATTAACCAGAAGAACAGTTTGAGGGGCTTAGAGCCTCGTGCAAGGGCCCTGACACCTGGGACCTCCCTGTGGCTCCCCGACCATCACATCACCGGTTTAGCCATTCACCTTTGCCGCTGTAAAATAGGAACAATGGGCAGAATCAGAATGTCAGAGGGGAAAGGCCCTTCCCCTGGGTTTACAGGTGGGAAGACAGAGGTTTGCTGAGAAGCAAACGGAAGGCAGGTTGGGAAGCAAGGCCGGGAGCTCCCCATCCCGTGCTCCTTACACTCCATCCGAATGTGTTTCTCACGCACTCAGCTTGGGGTGCACTCGTCCCGCCGTGCAGGCAGGCACTGACCATTGGTGACCCGCTGCCCTGACTGCTCCATCTTCCCAGCACAGCATAATCACTGAGCCTTCGTCCTAGTCCTGACCCTGCAGTAAGGGCTTTACAACTATTATCTAATTTTCATTCCTCCAGCAACCCTCTGAGGAAGGCAATATTGCCCTGGATTTATAAACAAGGGAGGAAGTTGAGCCAGGAATTCATGAACTCAGGTTCACGTCCAGGCCTGTCTGACCCCAGAGCCTAATGCACCTCCCACTCTGGGCCCAGCAGCCTTGGCAGGTTTATCCGCCAGGATTCAAAGTACCCTTTGACCCTTCCTTGCAGGTGTTCCGAATAAAGGCCATCAAGCTGGGAGAGAAACTCCTGCCGGCCTTCGATACCCCCACAGGAATCCCAAAAGGCGTGGTGAACTTCAAAAGGTAGGATGCCGTCTGGTTTCCCACTTGTGGCTTCGGCTGCATCTGCGTGGAAACTGAGACACAGGGTGGGATGATGCCGCCGCAGGAATCACGGGGGTCAGTGGCACAGTGACAACTAGCCTGAGCCAGGGGCTCTCCTGAGCTGGCGTTCGTCACTAAACCTGGTTCTCGGGTTTAGGCCACGCAAGGCCTGATCTTTCTGGCATGGAGAGGGGGCCGCCGTTCCTCTGTGATCATCTCGTAACACTGCCGTGACTCACAGCCCCGCCGCTGTGCCCCAACTGCCCTCCCTACCCAGCTGGGATCCCGGGCCGGGAGGCACATCACACCTCCCACCACGAGCAGGAACCCAAAGCTGCTGGGCAGTCAGGACCCTGGGCAGAGGGACCCTGGTTTGTTGACCCCTCAGCCACCGTCAGGGCTGGGTCTCAGGAGCCCAGAGGGGCTGTCAGAACCCAGAGGGGCTTCTGGGAGCATCAAGCCCATGGAGGCTCAAACTCCGAGGAGGAAAGACCCTGGCCGAGGTCACATAAGCCAGTAACGGACCATCCAGGACATGAGCCCAGGACTTCCAACTCCATTTTCAATAATATTTATTGTGATTCCTCCCTATAAAAATAAATCCTCATTGCAAAAAAAAATGTGGATTATACCAGAAGTGTTGGATAAGACCCAGAAAATCACCTCTGACTCCACTAATCAAGAAACCACTGGCATGTTTCTTTCTACCGACTGTTTTAAAACATTGGTTTTTATTGGCCACTTGCATCGTTTCCCCTCCTGATAGTTTGCGTAATTCAGCGTGTGAACTAGAGTCTTTCTGGACGTTCACCAAGTCACAGAACCAGAGTAGAAGGGACCCGGGGTGACACAGCTAGAGCAGGTGGGGCCAGGGCCGCAGCTCTGTCCCGCTCCAAAGCCCCCGGGGACTTCCCTCCGTGAGGGTGGGAGCCAGATGTGGCACTGAGACCCAGAGGGGAAAGGACGGGCTCAAAGTCATGGGGATAGTGGCCAGCCAGCTTTAGGATCCACTGAGGAGCATGAATGTTGCTCCTGGAGACCCCCGTGCACCCCACTGTCTTGCCTTCCCTCGCTCTCTTCCTCCCCTGGGCTGCCATCTCTCACCATTTCCCTGGCTATCAGAGCCCAGCTCAGATGCCACCTTCTCCAGAAGCCAAAAGTGTCCTTGCCTCTCCTGGCCTCCAGGCACTTTATCTGCTTCCTGTGGCCCTTGTCACACTCAGTCTTCGCGTTCCCCCACCGGCCCCGGAGCTTCTTGAAGGCAGGACCCATGTCCCCGTCTTTCTTTGTTCATTCCTTCAACAATGTTCACGTGAGGCAGTGTGTGCAGCATGAGAGACCGACTCTGATGACTGCTGGCCTGACCATTTATTGAGCGATCATCCTGCGCCTGGCATTACGCTAAGGGTTTCGCTCAACGCCTCCCGGGCACACTCCTCACAGCGGTCCTTTCCGGTGGGTGTTTATATTATGCCCGTTGCCCAAGGTCTTCTAGCTCACAGGCAACGGGGCCAAGTTTTAACCCATTTTGTTACAGATCAAAAGCTCTGCTCCCAACACCCACCTGGCCCTCCCTCAGGCAGGAACCCTGCCACCCTCACGATGCACGGAGCAGACCTGGAGACCTGGTAGAAGGCACGTGCCGGTCCCCAGGCACCCAGGGAGCCCTCTGGGGCCATTCTTGAGACCATCCTACAACCTGAGCCTGGGGGGAGGGCTGTAATATGTCCATCACACTGGACTTTCTGTTCCACCTCCTGAAGCGATTTCTTATCTCAGGGATCTCAGCCCAACAGGGGAGGGGAGGCAGGGGCCCTGGGCTCGGGTGGAGTGCCCAAGGCCCCCTTTCTTCCTGGGGAGGTCACACCCTCTAGGGCCTTGCAAAGAAGGGAGGACTCGGCCTGCTCAGCATCTTCACCTTCTTCATCTTCATCTCTGTGGTCAGAAAGGATTCCTGGGCTGTGATGTCACTTAAATCTCACTGCAGGCCAGGGAGGGGCCCTCAGGGCCCATCAAACCCCCATCTCGGTGCCAGGGTTGACTCCTCAGACCCTGACACTTTGATCCCTGCTCAGATTCCTTTCCCACCAACACTGATCTTGGAGCAACACGGCCAGACGTCTTGGAGCCAAGACACAAACACCCCGTCTTTCTGGATCCCTGTCCCGGGTCCAGCTTCTCAGGCCTCACTGCCTGGGGTCTGGGATAAGACCTTAGCTCAGGCACCCCTCCCTCCTCCATGCGTGGCACCCCCTGACTCCAAGCAAGCCCCACAAGCTGCAGCCCTGGTTGCCTGCCTTACCCGTGTCCTGCAGAGCCCGGACCTGATCCCCCGCAGATCCTGACATTTCTGATTAAGAAAGCGCATTTATTTTTAGGCTGTTTGCATGCTGCCAGTGCTGTATACATATGTATGTGTATGCATATTTCCTGGCAACACCTCCCTCTCATTTTCTGGGGAGGGTGTGTGTTACTAAAAATGCCTCCCCATTCCACCAGGGAAAACGTCAGGGATGTATACAGCCCGCGTGGCGCTGAGTGTTCCCTTTGGGGAGGGCCTGCTGGTGGGAGCTGGGTCCACACTGCTGCCCCTGCTCAGAGCAGGGCTGGCTGTGAGCAGCTCGGACCTGGGCCCTAGTAGGAGGGGCAGTAACTAGGCCCTGTCCCCAAACTGCCCTGTGAGGAGGACCCTGAAGGGAGGTGGTCCCCAAGTGAGTGTGACCGCTCCCCCTCCCTGGTGGCAGGCCTGGGAGGCGGAGGCAGGGGCGGCCATGACCTGTGACCTGCAGGACCACTGGACTCCGGGAGAGGGGAGGTGGCCAGTCCAAGGGCCTCTGCAGCTGAATCAATCTCACTGGCTCGCTCACACACCCAGCCTCACACACACATATGCACCCCACTGCCACTCACCCAACTCATGAGGACTCAGATATGCAAGCTCACCTTTGTCACACGCACTCTCCCACCTCTATGTATGTGCCCAGATTCACACACAAAGATGCATTTACATGTGCACGTTTCTGCTACACACATACATACACATTGTAATAATTGTGCACGTTTTTGAATGTTCACTGTGTCCCAGGCACAATGACGTGGATTCTCTCTTTTCAGCACACAACAACCACATGGACCCCATTTTAACAGTGAAGAAACAGACTCAGAGAGGTGAGGTAACTTACCCAGGTCACACAGCAGCAAAACAAAGTTAGAATCCTGGTCTGTCTGGCTCCAGAGTTAACGATTTCACCATACACATGTGTGCACACACAGGCACACACATGTAGAAGCTTCCACCAGGTTGGGGAGGGGCATTGTGGAGCAGCCCCTCCCACCAGGGGAGAGTCCACTTGGAGACTTAAAAGGCAAGGAGGGGAGCAGAGGGCAGAGCTTCCATCAGCCCGTTGCCTCATGAGGCTGATCCGAAGACCTCCTGGTCTCTGGATGCTGCCCAGAACAGATGCATTTGGGGCACAAAGTACCTAGGATTTGGATTTGATATCAGCTCTACCAGCACTGTCACTTACTGTGTGACCTTGGAAAAGTGTCTCCCCCTCTCTGAATCTGAGTATCCTAACCTATGAAATAAGAATCTTGGTATCTACCTCTGAAGTTGGATGTGAAGGTAAAATAAGATACCGCTGCTGCCTGGCACATATTAGGAACTTGACTCTAACAAACAACACATAATGTAGATGTGCGTAATTACATAATGGTAGCAATGGCAGTCATCACGTGCATAATTTATACCTCACAATGGCTCTATGAGGTGTGGGTACTGTCATTTAACAGATGAGGAGACTGGGGTCTAGAAGAACTCACTGACCCGCCTGAGGTCTCCTAAGCTGGGAACTGGGGGAGCCAGCATTTGAAGCCAGGCAGGAGAGAAGAAGGTGCCTGGCCCACCGCCCGCCTCTGCCCAGGGCGGCTCGACCACAGGAGGCCCACTTGGGAGGATGAGCATTGAGAGGGAGGAGAGAGGAGGGAGAGGCTCCTGTGGGGGAAAATGAGAACAAAAGATGGCTGGTGGCTGGGGGGGGTGTTTTTTTACCTTGAATTTCTCTGCGAGGGCAGGAAGCATCAATTATTCAGGAAGCCCTCTGTGGGTACCTGCAGCTCCCACTGAGATCACAGGCTGGAGAGAGAGGTCTCTTGGCATGGGGGGAAGAGGGACAGAGAGGGGTCAGCTTCCCCCTCCCTCGAGGTGGATATGGGGCCATCTGGGGGACCCCTTAGGGAAGTGCCCTCTGAGGTTTGAATCCTGCCTCCACCACTTACCAGCTCTGAGCTTCTGAAGGCAACTCACTTCCCTTTCTGAGCCTATTTCCTCAAGGTTTAATGATGCTTTGCCTTGTGGGCTTTAAATGAAGTCATGATGCAAACGCCTGCCCCAGTGCCTGCACCTGGAAGCTGTTTTATTTACTATCTAGGAGCCAAGTTTCCCCTCTCTGTGCAACCCATCCCTCCCCACCTGCCCCCAAGTCAGGAAAATACCTAAGGAAGCAGGTATGTTTACTGAGATCACCTGCTCCAGGAGATCCTAAAACTCAATTCCGTCTGTTTCTGGAAGCTGGAAGAGTTTCCTGACTTTCCTGAAACCACATCAGAGAGGAGAAGAGCAGCCCTAGGGGAGCCCCAGCCCACCCCAGATAAAGAAAGCGGTGCCCCTCAGCTGGCAAACTGTGACCTCCCAGACCCACGCCTGCCTTCCTAGTTCCCGTCCCTGGGAGACAGAGGGATGACAGAGGCCAGTTCCCAGGGAGCCAGAGCTACCACAGCAAGGAGGCAGAGGGGCTTCCAGAGGCCCCGGCAGAGCCAACCCCCCAGCCTGCCACACACTGACTGCACCTTGGAGGCCCTACAGATAGGGGGCACTCACTCCACCCCGCTCTGTGCCTACCCACTGTCCCCCGCAACCTCCCTGCAGAAGGAGGTTGACCCTTGTCTCCCTGGTTGTCCTAAACGTCCCACAGGAAAGAGCATCGTGATACACATGAGGACTCAGATCAGGGAGAGGAAGCCGCTTACCCAGGGCCACCCCCATTCTGCATCTTCCTCTTCTCTCTCCATCCCCGCAAAGCCCTAGGAGCGGAGACTGGGGCGCATTATCCTTACTCAGTCTGAGGATGCAGAAACTAAGGTACACGGGAAGAAATTGTTTGCCCAAGACCTCGCTGCTAACAGACTTGCACCTGTGCCTCCTGGCTGCAGGTCCAGGGAGATTTTAAGGGACAGCTCCTGGAAAGGCAGCGTCCTGGCCTCTTATCATGTAATGAGACGACAGGCCGGCAGCTGCACAGTGATTGGGGCAAGCTCTGGCGTCAGACCAGCCTTGGGTCCCCACTGTTCCATTTACTGTGTGATCTCGGGCAGTGATTTCACTGTCCTGTGCCTTGTTTTCCTCATCTGTGAAAGGGGCAGATGGGAGGATTACCCGAGGCCCTGCCCCTGCGCTCTTCCTCCTTGAAAGCACCCAGTACTGTCAAGGAAAGGGAGGAAGCGGTTAGTTGACAGCCTTCTCTGGCGGGGTCGCAGGGTCACGCTGGTGACCCATCTAAGGTGTTCGTGAGACATGTACGTGCTCGGCGAGTGAGGAGACATTTGCTCTGGGAGCCCCTGCTGCTTTCATTCCTAACCTCGGGCTTCCCAGGGTCCAGCAGCCCCAGGTGTGTGGTCTTAGCAGGGCCACCCACCCTTCAGGTGTGGGTCCCACGGAGTTCCAGGCGGGGGCCACTGTGTGTCCCTGAGCAGTACTGGCTGAGGGGGGAGGGGAGCAGGGATATCCCTGCTCTTCATCTGCCCCCTTCGGACCCCAGCCACGCACCGTTTACCCTCCACAAGCAGCAACAATGATTATGAGCCATTGACAAGTGGATAGAAATAGAGTATTCCGTGTGTAGGTGGGGGGGGGGTCTTTGTGGCCCCTGACAGCATTATCGGTATCACCTGTAAATTTAGCATCACGTGTGTGCCAGGTCTTGGCCACCAAGGCAGCTCTGCTAATATTCTTCTGGAGCCTACACGTCTTGCAGAAGCTGCTTGACCACAGAAACAAAGCATATTGCCTGTCAGACAGGCCTGGGTGACCTTCGGCAAGTTTCTCACCAACCTCAGTGTCCACGTCAGCTAAATGGGGCTGTGAATAGTACTGACCCGCAGGGAGGATTAACTGGCATTGCGTGGCGACGCTCCTAGTCCAGTGCCTGGCACACAGTAGGTGCTCCCCAGCGGAGCAGAGGAGCCAGCCCTGCTGGCAGTGGGTGACCGTGGCTGCTTCTGTCTTTCAGCGGCTCCAACAGGAGCTGGGGCTGGGCCATGGCAGGGAGTAGCAGCATCCTGGCGGAGTTTGGGTCCCTGCACTTGGAGTTCCTACACCTCACCCAGCTCTCTGGCAACCAGGTCTTCGCAGAAAAGGCAAGTCTTCTCCCCTGCTCCCTCTTCTCCACACGGAGAGCGAAGGGTGGGCACGTGGCCTGTGACAGGGAAATGGACCACGGGCCAGCTGGAGGGTGTGTGGGGAGCCCGAAGGCCTCCAGCCACTGCCAGCATAGCAAATAGTTGCCTAATCGTACCCAATGCCAGGCGCCAGGGAAGGTGAGTGCAGGGAGTCAGCAGCATTCTACAGAGGGCACGGCAGAGACATAGCTGCCAGCGAGAAGGTTTTCCCTGGTACATGTGCGCTCGCTGGCAACCACACACGTGTGAAATCTGGAGAAAGTGCAACAACGGAAATCCAGGCACCAGTTTGCGTTGGCAGGAATTGGCCACCCGGCACAAAAGTCCCCTTTCCAGAGACATTTAACTTCTTCGTGTGAGATCTGCCTGCCTTTCCCCTTCCAGATGCCCATCTAGCTCATGCTGTCAGCAGGCTGGCAAAGCAATTTCGCTCTACAGCAGAGGCTCACGTCTGTTCCTTCTCATTGTTACCAGGCTGGCGAAGGCCACAAGGGGTTCAGAGAGCTATAGCACCCAGGCCTTCATCCATCCTGACAGCTGCCCATCCCTGCCCCCCCGTGAAGCCCTCCAGAAGGAGCGGTTCCTCAGTGTCACAGCCCTTGGCAGTCCTACTGTCTGGAAGTGTCTCCGTAGGTCTAACCCTCAACCCAAGGAAGGGAAGTGGACATACCCCACCCTCAGATGGTGCTTGTCCCTTCCTGAGTCCTGCCCCTGTAGGGAGATGAAGCCCTGCCCTCCAGGAAGAAGGAGACCCCCACTCCCAAAGCCTTCTCTTCCCCCCAGATGTTAGTCTCTTGGAATGCCAAGGGAGCTGGGAGGTCACAGAGTCACACCTCTACCCAGTGGCTCTCAGTCTTTTGTCAGCCAACCAGCCCCAAAGCATCATCTAGCATGCTGGTGAAGAAGCGGATTTCTGAGTGTCGCCCCAGGCCCAGGAGTCTGCATTTTAAATAAGCACCCATGTGCTTTTTGATGCCAGGTTTAGGACCACTGCTTGCTCAGTGTGGGAATCCACCCGAACTTTCTTGAGAAGCTCAAAGAAGAGCTTTCAACCCCTTGATTGCTCCCTCTGCACTAGGGCTCACTACCAGCCTCAGACAGCCCCTCACGTTGTCAGACCTCCCTTCAGAAGCTTTTCCTTATATTGAGAGGACTCTGCCTCCCTGGGATACCCCACCTCAAGAGCTCATGGAATAAATTCAATCCCACTTCCGATGGGTCTTCTCCTCTGGTCTTTTTTCCTGCCTCCAGGCCCTCCCTGCCCCCAGCCTCCCTATTTCCACTGCTCTTGAGCCAGACCCCTCTAGGAACACCATGGCCAGCTCAGAACGGAGTGAGATGAGCAGCTTGCTCTAGTTCCTGCTAGTCTGGAGATACCACTGCCTGAGCACCTACAATGTGCTGGGTACCGTATAGTAGCTCTGATTTTCCCACCAACCCTATGAGGTGTGTCTTCTGTCATCCCCATTTTACAGAGGAGGAAACTGAGACTCAGAGAGGTTAAATCACTTGTCCTGGGTCATCCAGGTGGTAAGTGATAAAGCCGAGACTCAAACCCAGGACATTCTGGCTCTGAAACCCATGCTCTTCAAGACCAGATCAGTTCAGCAGGCTTCTGGATTTTTCTCAAGGGTCCATCCACCTCATTGTCTCTCTGTGTCTCTTTACATTTACATTCTCCAGCTACTTTCATCCGCCAGTCATGCCTCCCACAGAGGCGATTATAGGCAGTCAACAAATTGGCCCAAATTCTAGAAGCGCCCGCACCCTCCGGGGGAGCTAATTTAGCCCGTTTCACTGCTCACCACCAGGACAGTCGAGAATACCTCCGGTACAAGCACATTCCCGTCCCCCATAATGGGCTCCGTTAACATAAATGGATATGAGATCTGATGTGGCAAAGCAAAGTGCCGTCCCCCGGAAAGAAAGGTCTGACAGCTAAAAGGCTGCTTTTCCCTGCTCCTTACCTTGTAGATAAATCTGCGCGCATGCTACAGCTCCATCCCCGAGGGCCTTTCTGTCCTGCAGAGTCTGTACTGGGAGGATTTCATGTACCGCCAGACAGCAGACCCTGATGGATCAGGCCTTCCTGAATCCCGCATTGTGCCCTTTGTAGCCCCAAAGGTTGCAGATCCAGCCTCCTGATCCAGCGGGTGTGGCCTCCGCTACACGTTGCTGCATGGTCCCTGCCCTGATCCCTGTTGGAGCCGGGGCTGCTCCCTGTGGTCAGAGAGGCCTGACTCACGTCCTGGCTCTGCCACTTACAAACCCCGTGACCATGGGCAAGTGACTGACGCTCTCTGAGATCCGGGTTTCTCTTCTGTTAGACTGAGATAATAATACTGTGTAGGTTGTTATGAGGGTTGGAGATAATGTATCTAATGGGTCTGGCTCGCAGCAACTGAGAAACGTTGACAGCATTGTAGCGTTGTAGTTGTTGTTACTAAAACCCCGAGATGCCTTTTAGGGCACAGGGATGTTGAGGGGCCCAGGCCTCCCCTCTGGAACGGTTCCCACAGTATCTGATAACATATTACCAAGCTGAACCGTATGAAATTGCCAATATAACCGTTTCTGACCTATTAAAAAGACAGTTTTGTCTAGCACTTACAAATGAGCTACTGTCACTTATACGAGCGCCCTGCTAAAAAGACCCGTCCCCAAAATCCACACGCAATGAGGAAGGGGTGAGGTGGGGGAGGGGAAACTGGCAGGGCCCCGGGCAGAGCAGTCAGTGCAGAGGTGGAGGGTCAGGCCCCACTGTGGCCGCACCCCGCTCTTGAACACAGAGGCAGGACCGACTCACACCTCCGGGTTGGAGCCGGCTGCTAGTTACGCAGCTCTCCCTTCCTGCCTCGTCGGAATGGTTTCCTCTCTGGACCCGAACCAGCTGCCTCAGTCCTCAGTGGGCTGGGACTCGGCTGGCTTCTTGGAGAAAATGAAGACGTGCCTGGTGTCCATCTCTTGGCAGGTCAGGAACATCCGAAAGGTCCTTAGGGATATTGACAAGCCCTTCGGCCTCTACCCCAACTTCCTCAGCCCGGTGAGCGGGAACTGGATGCAACGTGAGTACAGGGGCGCCGCTGCCCCTCCTCCAGCGGATTCCTGCCCAGCTTCCCGGCCTGGCTGGGCGAGGCACCCGGCCGAGTGAGGAGCGATGCACTTATTGGAGCCACGTACCAGCAAGGCATTGGCTCGGGGCTCCTGGATGCCACCCTCCTGCCACCCTCCTCCACCCTCGGGGCATCGTGGGGAGTGTTCATTTCTGTTGCCATCGCCGTAGTGACGGATGTGATGGCTGCTGGCTCGTGAGGCCCTGCCCTGTGCATCCCCCGCATGCTAGCTGTCTCCAGACTTCCATCTCTTACAGTGCCCACCGAAGCCCCCTTCATCCTCCCCCAAACTTGCAGGCGTGCTCCCGTTAGAAGTTTACTCTAAAAGCGGCTCTAAGAAAGGCCATGCATCCTCTCCCAGCCCCTTTCATCTGGTTCCCTACCTCCAACTTTAATTTCTTAAAAAATGTTTAAGCAGATCCTAACTATACAGCAATATAAAAATCATGAATTCATCACTGGTATCTTAAACCTGTTAGAATTGGCCCTAGGATTTCCTGCTGTTTATGTTCAGAGGCTTTTTTTTTTCCCCGGCCAGACAGTTGTGGGTCACCTGTGGAGCCTCATTCACAGCCCCCAGCTCCACCCACTGAAACAATGGGATTTGAAGATCTCTCAGGCAGGGGAGTGTTAAAGTCTTCCAGCTCCCGGGATTGCACCCCTGTCGAGAAGCACCGCTCTGCCTTGCCCTTCTGACCAAGGCCCTGGTCCTGCGATCACAGTCAGCACAAATTTGGGGGCAGCAGGTTCCATGGGCCCTGCCTCTAGCGGCTTACCAAGACTTGCCCAGAGCCCCTACCTCCACTGCCTCTACCCAAACAAGGACCCCTCTCCCTTTCCCTGCCTCCAGCCCCAATTGTTATGGCATTAGCAAGGGCTCAGCGACAAAGTAGACCTGAGTCTAATTACTGCATGCCTGCGGGGAATTCACTTCATCCCTTTGAGCTTTGGTTTCCTCTCCTGCAAAGTGGGAGAAGAGCCGAGATGTGTTCTTTGTGCACCGTGGAGGGGCGTGGGAGCAATGGTCAGAAGCTGCAGGAAACAGACTTCAGTTCATCTTCCAAAGATGACGTGGGTTGTCCCAAAAGGTCATGAGCGCCCATCACCAAAAGTATGCAAGCAGGGCCTGGAGGGCCAGCTGGCCAGCCAGCAGGGATATTGTGAGGAAGCTGCAGAGGCCTGTCCTTCCATCCCAGAGCCTCCATGACCCACATCCAGGAGACCCAGAAAATTCGACCCTGGAATTTTCCTTGGTGATGACCTCACTCCCAAGGAGCCTCCTGCAAAAACCACTTATACAAATGCAAAGTATTTTTAACCAAAGCACACTGGCAAAAAAAAAAAAAAAAAAAAACACACTGGCAAATTCAAAAGTGCCGGGAGAAAATGAAGGTTTGAATTACAGATTATGGCCATGGAAAGAGAGAGTTCAATAACCGTTACTGCCTTTAATTGCAAGGCCTGACTGGGTAAAGAGATAAACTAAGCAGCTGCCGGCCTTAGCTGCTCCAGGACAATGCACCAAAACCCATAAAAAGAAGGAGAGGGGTGTGGCTTCCCAGCCTGAACAGCTACCTTGGCAAATTACAGGGGAGCCGCCCGCCTCTTCCCCTGCCCCGCTGAGAAGCATAATTTTCTTTTCAGGCTGCACCTGGGGTCGCAAGGCTTGGCAGAGTCAGTCACATATGGAAAATTGTCTCATATTAATAAAATATGAATCCAAGGCCTGCCAAATTTCAGAGGGAAGGTTATAAAGAAAGCCCTGACCATCGGGGTGCCTGCTTTCCTCCTCCCCTGGCTTTGGCGCCTGGGGTCATCCCAGGTTTCCTGTGGTTTTCGTTGGGTGTTTTGGTCTGTTTTTGTCTTTTTAGTTTTTTTTGTTTTTGTTCTTGTTTTTTGATGATTGTGTAATTTTCCAGCAAATGATAACATTCCAACTTGCATAAGCTAAGTTCACATTCTTTTCTCTCCTTGAATCCTCTGCGTAGCCCATTTGCAACCAGAGAAATTGCAGCTTAAAGAGACAAAGGGCTAATTAGGGCTGCATCCCAGTCCCAGACCTCTGCTCTTGCCTGCTCCCCACTCCTGCCTGAAGCTGAGCTTCAGGGTAGCAGGGGAAGCTAAGACCCTCCTGCCGCTAGGACTTCACAGCCAGGATAGGTCCAGCAGGCTCCTGCTGGCACCAAGCACAGAAGAGACCAGTCCTAGCAGAGCCGCTGAGAGCTCGAAGAGCTGCCAGCCCTTTGGCCTGGCCCCTGGGGTGGCTTGTCCTCCTTGTGCACTGCCTGAATCCCACACTTTCCTCAGTGGGGGGGAAGTGGCAAGTCCAGGTTCTCTCCCGTGGCCGTGGGAGTGTGAGCTGCCCGCCAGCTCCAGCCCGGCCACCTCCCCCAGCTTCATGCTACTTTCCCGCCGGCAATTCCCAGGCGTATAGGGTGGCTGCCTCCTGCTGCCAAGTGTGATGGGAGCGTTGTTGACACGATCAGGAAGCAGCAGAACCCATCTCTGCTCACGCACACCAACTCTCCCTTCTACAGTTTACAGATCAGGAGACAGGCCCAGGGACGTCTGGCTTGCCCTGAGCTAATGGTGGATCCACGTCTCTAATTCCCACTCCTGCACTTCTCCCCACGCGCCCCTCGATGCGGGGAAGACACCCCACCTGTGCACTGCAGCTGAGGCCCCCGGAGACTATACACATATCCCCAAGAGGGTGTCCTATCTAAAACACCCGTGGAACTCCTGCTGACCTGGCTCCCCTCTCCCGCGCACACCTGCCAGGTGAAGCCCTTGACCTTGTCCCTCACACACACTCTGCAATCACATGGTGAAGTCCAGTCTCTTTGGCTTTGACATTCAAGGCTCTTCCGAGCACAGCCCCCACCTGCCTGCCTTTCTCTCATTCAGGACTTACTGGGCATCTGGAGTGTGCCACACAGGTATTGGGCATAGATGCGAGTCATACAGGGTCTCTCCCCACACAGCCCACAGCCTAGCAGGGGAGGTAGACCCACAAACAGGTACCGATGACACAGCGCTCGGAGCAGCCGAGGGCAAGGCTTGCACCTAGCGACGGTGGGACGGCTGCACCAAGCACTTCCCGCAGGAGGGCGCTGGGCCAGAGGGTGCAGGTGCCTTATTTCCCTCACTCCTCACAGTCACCCTGCGGGGACCTCAGTGTTATGGGGACACGGAGGGAAGCCCTTCCAAGCTGAGATGAAGCAGTGAGGGGGCGTCACACACAAGGTAGGGAAGGGTATTCCTGGCAGAGGGGTCATCACAAGTGAGACAGAGTGGGCAGGGGGCTAGCAGTGTTTGGGGTGGCGGAGGAACCGTGACAGGAGGCAAACCCAGGAGACGAGCATGGAGGTGCCCATGCCTCCGGCTGAGGGCAGTGAGTGGGGGCCCCTTCTGTGCAGGCTGACCCGGTCTGACTTCCGGCCTCCCCACCCCTGCCTTGCACAGACCTCGTGCCCCGGCCGTGGACACGCCATCCACATGCCGGGCCTGGCACAGCCCTGCCCTCCCTCTGGGCTTGCCCAGCTGTGTCCTCCCCCTGGGAACAGGGGCAAGGGGGACGCTGTGCTGGTTCCGTCTTTTCAGGTAACAAAGTCCAGCCCACGCTGTCCCCCTCCCATGCCTCCCTAAGCCTCAGGCTTTACCTGGTCTGTTCCCATTTTCACAAGTGCTTCTTCCGTTCCTGAACCCTTGCTGGGCCAGGGTTTGTTTACGGAGGGGGCTGGAGGGGGCCCCTGTTTACTGTGGGGGCCTCCTGTCAGCCCCCTTTCCTGGTTCCCAGTTGTCTGACCCTCCGATTTTTGATCTGACCCTCCCTCTTCACACTTGCCCTTTCTTTCTCTCTGCGTCTTTGTTTTCATTCTTTGGTTGACTGTGTAAAGCTGCAGAAAGTGAGAGCTCTACCAGCTCGGTGGCTTTGGCGAAGCTATTTAGGCTCACTCTCAGTTTTCCCATTTGGGAAATGGGGTTCGTAGTGCTTACCTTACAGGGTTCTTGGGAAGATTGTTATAAATGATACAGTAAAGCTCCTGGCCCACAGTAGACCCTCGATAAAGGGTAGCTGTTGCTGTATTCTCTATTTCTTTCTCTCTCCCCCCACCCACTTTCCCTCCCCTCTCTTTTTCTAACCCCTCTTTCTCCAGAGGAGCTGAAAATCCTCTTCCCATTCCCCCCCAACCCCGCCTTCATCCACCCACTTCCCTTCTTCACTGTCTTGCTGCTTAACAGGGAACCGCAGTTTTCTCCTTGTTTTATCTGTTAAATGCCTTTATGTTTCCCTGTTGTTAATTGTGAGTGAAGCATTGCCGTGTCTTGCTTCTGTAATTAAGTGCTCCTCTGTCAGCCATCCCTCTCCTGGGGTAGCCCTGGGTGGAGACACCTGCCTGTTCAGCCACACCTGGAGTTCCTGCTCCACCAGGGCGGACGGAGGGGTCCTCAAACCCGGTTTTCCTTCTCTCTGCTCCTTTGAACCCCATTTATCCCAATTTGCTAAATTTAAACTTGGCTTTCCCAGAACAGCTTTGTGCTCTGACCAACTAAATTAAGCCTCTCATTGCTCCTTTCCGTGGCCTTTTATGAACCTGCCCAGCATTAATTACCATGTTTGTCACCGGGTAATAAAAATCTCTGAACTCCCTGCCACCAGATTATCTTTTTCAAGAAATGCAACTCATTTACAGTTAATAACCAGAGGCCCAGCCCCGTCCTCCGCCTGCAAAAGCAACATGATGACATGATTTATAGCAGCCGAAGGAGCCCCTGCATTTCCATGAGGGACGATGGTGCTCAAGCTGGCCCTGGTTCCCCCGGTCGCAGGCCATGCCTTCCTCCCAGCCCCCGTTCTGTTGGGGGCTCCGAGGCTGCGGATTAAATGCTCACTCCCCACCGAGTCGCGGCGTTCTCGGCAGGTGGAGATAATGCTCCTGTCCTCTCTCCCCTCACAGACCATGTCTCGGTTGGAGGACTCGGGGACAGTTTTTACGAATATTTGATCAAATCCTGGCTGATGTCGGCCAAGACAGATATGGAGGCTAAAGATATGTACTACGAAGCCTTGGAGGTAAGACAGGCGCCTGATTCTTCATGGGTGGTCAGTCACTCGCCACCAGTTCCCACGCGGGTCCCTGAGAGCCGGGGGGCTTGCTCCCCACCCCACCCCTCAGGTGAGCTGGCCAGAGGGAGGACAAGACAGTCCCCTCCCCAGCCTGTTGCTTGACTCTCAAACACCTTGACATCAGGGCCATGTGAGCATCCTCATGTCACAAATGCAAAACCCAAGCTCAAGGAGGTGAAATCATTTGTCCGAGGTCTCACAGGAAGCAGCAGGCAGTCTGATTCAGAAACCACAGCGTCTGTGTTTTTGTTGATGTGTCAGAGCCCAGAACACAGCCAGACTAGGAGCCCCCAAGTGAGGCTGCCAAAGCAAGACCCTCGGCCATCTTCCTGTGGAACCAGAGGTGACATACTTAGCACATCCCAGCTGGGAGGGGCCTCCCTCAGTGGAGCATCCGCTTCTCTTCCTTCTCTTTATGTGGATGGAAACCAAGGCCCAGAGAGGGGAAGGCACTTGCTCAAAGCCACACAGCGCAGAACTGGCAGAGCTGGAGCTAGAGCCAGGTCTCCAAAGCCAGCCGCCAGGTTCTCCCCACTGTCCCTCAGCTCTGCTGGTCTGTCCACAGGGCATGGAGTGAACAGGGATGCTAAGCTCAGATGGGTCCCTCCAAAGAGGCGGAGACTGTAGGACAGAGGGGGAGTCGGTTAGCCTGGGATCTTGGGAAGGGGGTTAAGGAATCCCAGCGGCCCCTTCGATAGATACCTTTGAGCCCAACTAAAGAGAAGGCACTGGGCAGGCTCCGGGCCTCAGTTTCCTCATCAAGTACGTTGAGCAGGTTGGATCTATTCTGCTGCCACCGTGGTCTAAGCTAACTGGATTCCTTGCTCCACCCCTCCCCACTCTAACTCAGTTCTTCCGCAGCAGCCAGAATAGCTGTAAACGCATGTCCCTCCGCTTGTGACTCCCTTAGCGCTCGGCTCGAATAAACCAGACTCCTCACCTTTGCCCACAGTCCCTGATCTGGGACTGTCAGTCACTCTGAACTCTCTCCCCTTTGCCCTCTGACCTCTCGTCCCCAACCTTCCTCAGATACACCAGACTCATTCCCACCTCAGGGCTTTTGTACCTGCTGTCCCTTCTACCTGGAATATCATCCAGGTGGCTGGGTCCTGCTTACTGGTCAACTCAGATGCCACTGAATTAGCCTTCCCCAGCTTCTCTCTCTCTCACATACCTGAGGCTTATTATTATTAGTCATCTTCACCTTTATCAGCATCTAAAATGATCACATGTGTGTATTTGTTTACTTGTTATATTGTCTATCTTCCTGAGCTGTCTAGAGCAAGGATCTTGTCTACTCATTCGCTGTATACTTCACCCCCAAAACAGTGCTTGATACCTGGGAGGCATACAATCACTATTTTGTGAACAAATAAATGGATGAAGGGAAGGCAGGAAGGAAGGGAGGGAGGGAGGGAGAGGGGAAGGAAAGATGAGTGGGTGGGTGGACAGATGGATGATTGAATGGATGGCTGGGTGGGTGGAAGGATGGATGGGTAGGTGGATATGGGTGGATAGGTGGGTAGATATGAGTGGATGGATGGGTGTGGGCAGCAGACTGGATGGATGAATGATATCTAGCTACACTCTGATCACATGAATCCGGCCAGGAATGGTAGTCCTTAAAGGAAGCACATTGGAACAGGCCTCCAGAGTCGTGGATCCTTTAAACTGTGGGCTCAGTGATGAGTTTTCCCTGCCCAGCTCCCTGGCACCAAGACCTGAGTCATGAAGCAGGTCCCAGGACTCCAGTCCCAGCTCAGTCTGGCTCAGCCCCGTCCACTCCAGGCTTCTGAGCTGAGCTTCCACTGCAGCCTGAGGCTCCTGTCAAGGATTAGGGGTCAGGTTCAGCGGTGGCCAGGTGTGCTGCCTGGAGAGGCCCTTTCTGCCCTTTCTGCCTTCCTTGCAGAGTAAACATAAAGTTCACGAGCAGCCCAGATCCCAGACCTCAGGGCACACTGTAGTTGAGACTTCAAGGAAAGAAATGGCCATAAATTATTTAAGCAAACGGGGAGTTTTATAGAAGTACTTGATTGAACAGGCTAGAACTCAGCTTTGCTCCCACATTTGATCTCCCCAGTGAAGAGCCTGCAGTGTCTCTGACTCCGGGTAAAGGCTGGGCCTCTGGCGAGTTTGGGGCTTTGAAGAATGTTCTGGTGGTTGTCAGCCTTGTTGGCATGTTAAAAATCACCTGGGGAGCTGTAAAACCCCAATGCCCAGGCTGCACCCCAACAAGGTGACATCAGAACCTCTGGGCTGGGGCCCAGGCAATAGCCTTGAAAGCTGCCCTTGGGGCTCCAGTATGTGGGTTAGACCAGTATCCAGCTAGGGTGGGTGTGAGGGCTTCAGACAGATCAGCTGGGCACACCCCGGGGTCTCAGAGGAGGGGCAGCAAGAAGAACAGGGAGCTTCCGTCCCTGCGGCCTCCTCCAGGCAGGTGCACTGGGTGCCTGGCCTTATTTAGCCCCTTCTTGCAGATGATGAAACTGAGGCTCAGAAAGACCCAAGGTCACCCAGCAACATGGCAGAGCCAGGACGCAAACACGGGTCTCGCTGACTCCGAATCCAGGGCCCCTGCCTCTACTCACCAGCTGCCGAATTGCAGGGGAGCCTGGCTGGCCTGAAGGCCCTCTCAGAAGTGCACAGATGGGGTGCCCTCCAGGAGGTAGAGGAAGGAACCGTCAGTGCCAGGCGCTTAGCCAGCATCTTTGAGTAGCTTCATAACCATCCCAGGAATTATTATTCCCATTTTACAGATGAGGAAAGGGAGTCTTCAGCAAAGGGAAGTAACTTGCCCAAAGTCACCCAACTCTCAAATTGCAGAGCTGGGATTCAAACTCAGCTCTTTACTATGTCTCTTGCTATGATTTTAGCCTTTTTACCAGTCGGTTGCCCGACTGTGCCGTCTTGTGTTTTGCTGAGGGTTTTAGAAAGGCTTGGGGTTTTTATTTTTTACCTTTGCATTTGCTTGTCTAAATTATATCCTCAAAGAGAGACTTGGGGTTAACCCCAAATAGAAATGACCTGTGGGAGACAGTCTTGAAGGTACAGATTTCCAGCTACAGTGTGAAGCTTCCTGGGATCTCCCCAGATGTCTGTGTCCTCTCCCCAGTGCTGGCAGTGATAACTGAACCAGGTTTCTGTGCCCGGGACTAGCCCTGCCCCCCCTCCCGCACCAGCACCCTTAGCGACGCAGAGCAGCTGCTGTGGACCCAGCTCTGCCCAGGAGCCAGGGCCCAGCCCGGACGCGGCAGCTCTCCAGGCTGCCTCAGTGCTCCTCCCCACGGGGAGCAGGTGCCCTGGCGCTCCAGTCGCTTCATCAGAGCTTCCCCATCTGCTGCTCAGTGAGGGTCCTGCAGGCAGCCCACCGGCCTGGGCCTTACAGCAGAGGGCAAAGGACAAGACAGATCGAGGAACGAATGTTGTTTGAGCACCTCCCACATGCCAGGCGCTGGCTGGAGGATGGTAGTGGTGGCTTCTGCCGTCACCTGGCACTCAGAGTCCTGGAAGAAAGGCAGACGTTCCACAGAAATGTATACAAATAGGCGCACACACGTGGGAATAGCACCTCGTAGAAAGATAACAGGGTAGTAGCGTAATGGGGCCACAGTGGTTTAGACTCTGGGGTATTCTTACTAAGGAAGAGGCATCCTGGAGGGGCCCAAACGCAGAGCTAGAGGTAGCAGAGCTGGAATGGGAGCTTGGGGGAGAAGCAGTGGTTGCGACAAAGCCCCGAGGCAGGAAGAAAAGGTCTTCGTGGAGGTCACCAGCGCAGAAACCTTCTCTGGCCTCACTCCGCAAAGTAGGACCCCCTCCCCGAGCCTTTTTCTGCCTCGTCCCCTTAATTTGTTTCATTCAGAATGTTGATCACAAATTGGGATTCTCGGGTGTATTTGCTTTTGTTGGGACGTCTCTGTGCCCATGGGTGAGCTCCCTGAGTCCAGGTCCAGACCCGTCTTCAGGGATGTATTCCCTGCACGGAGCACAGTGCTGGCACCGAGAGGCGCTCGCGAAATGTTCGCTGGGGGAGGGGGGCACAGGAATGAAATGAGGCCCACCGGCGTGGCTGGAGCGGGGACGGGGGCAGGGGCAGACTGGAGAGGAATCATAATAGCCAGCACTTATTGAGGCCTCTCTGTGCGAAGAAACATGCTAAGCTCTGCAGACACATCCCGTTGAATCCTCACAACCCTGTGAAGTGGTTCATGCTCTCATCCCCATATTATACATGAGGAAATTGAGGCACAGAGAGAACATAGAACCTGCGCAATGTCACACAGCTCGGAACTGGTGGAGGTGGGGTTAGAACCAGAGTCTACACCCGGGAGCCATGTCAGTGGCATCAGGTTAAACCTCAGGGTGTAAATCAGGGAGTCTCAGAGGCCCTGCTGGACTTTCGTCTGAGGGCACTTGGAAACCATGCGAGGGCATTAAACAGGCCCAAGACGCAGTCAGGTCCACTACGTACAGAGTGCACCCCACCGCCCGCCCCAGAGAATAGACGGGAGGGCAAGAGTGGAGGCAGAGGCCTGGCCAGGGCCCCAGAGGCTCCGCCCTGGACTAGGACCCACCGAGTCCAGCCTTGCAGCTGTGTGGGTGGCTGCTGCCGTCACCTCAGTCTCCAGGGCTCCCCAGGGACTAACGGCAGGCAGTCAGGGGCACGATGGCCTGACACCTACACCCCCCAACATCCTGGGAGTCTTTCCCAACAACATCACCTCTTGGGGGACCAGGGGAGGGCTCTGAAAGCCCCTTGCCACCTAAAGGAGCAGCCACTGGGTAATGGAAGGAGCCGGGCTTGGGCATCTGGGGGTCCTTGTCCTGATCGTGGTGTGGTGGGTGACCTGGGACACGCCACTCAACCCCTGTGTCTAGAGAGGGCACTACAGCCCATGTGCCGCCTTTTGTGAGCATTAAATGAGGAAGCCTGTGATAAGGGCCTGTAGAGGACAGCTGTTATTGTCTGTGGTCCTTTTTGAGAATCTGATCAAATATTACTGACCCTCTTCCCATGAAAATGCCCTAAAGTGTCACATACAATTTTAGGGGCATTCTGGACCCCCTCCAGCCCATCCACAGGCCAACTGGGCTTCAGGTTAAGATTCCCTAACAGAGGATATAATGGAGATTGATAATAATTTTTAAAGATTTTTTTTTCCAAAAATTTTTTGAATGTACAAGTTTTAAAAGTCTGTGTCAGAGACTGGCCCTGGGGAGCTGCCTTGTGTCCAAGCCCCCCAGCAAGCACCAGGCCTCAGCTGGGTGAGTGGCAGAACCTCCCACCAGCCCCATCAGGGACCGCCCCCAGCCAAGGTCAGCAGGCCTCCTTTGTCTGGGATGGAGGGCTCGACAGAGCTGCACTTGCTGCCGTCTCCAAAATGTTCATTTTCCGTCCTCTCCCTTCCCTTCTCTGTACCCTCCCATGCCCTTCCTCCCTGCCCAATTCCCACCTTGCTCCCAGGCAATAGAGACCCACTTGCTGAATGTCTCTCCCGGGGGGCTGACCTACATTGCTGAGTGGCGAGGGGGGATTCTGGACCACAAGATGGGGCACCTGGCCTGTTTCTCCGGGGGCATGATCGCCCTCGGCGCTGAGGATGCCAAGGAAGAAAAGAGGGCCCACTACCGAGAGCTCGCAGCCCAGATCACCAAGACGTGCCACGAATCGTACGCCCGCTCAGGTAACCCTGCAAGGGGAAGGGGCAGCAGGAAAGACTGAGGCTAGACACCGGGAAGAACTGGAAAGACCAGGAGAGTGGCAGTGAGTGAAGGGAACACATGGACTTAGGGAAGCCTCACCTTGGAGGTTACCCGGAATTTGAATGAGGGGTGTGCTATCCACGCACAGAGATTGTGCCCTCAGTTAAAGGGAACACGGTGCTGTGTTAGCACTTTGTGTGTGCCGGGTGTCATTCAGCACTTGACATACATCATCGCTGACCCTCACAACACAGATGAGGAAACTGAGGCTCAGAGATGACCCGGCCAAGTTCCCATGTGAGGGGCTCAGAGCAGAGGGTCCTCCAGCCCCTGAGGCAGAAACATTGGCTTCCTGAGCCTTTAGCAAATTCCTTCTCCCTGAGCCCCTACCCGTAAACGTACCTCTGCCTTTCCTCCCTGGAACCCTCCCATTCAGAGGGTCTCACCACCTCCTGGCACCACCCCATAATCACCCTCTGATCCAAGACCCCCGGAAAGCTTGAGAGCTTCTGCACCATCCCTGCCAGCACTCACCGCAGAACTGTCAAACACTAGACTCAGAAACCACATGAGAGAATGTGAACCCAGCTCCTCATTTTACACGCGGGGAAACTGAGTCAGCCCAGAGCGGGGAACTGGCTTAGCCAAAGCCACACGGTGTATGAGTAGCTAAGCCGGGGCTAGAACCCAGGTCTCCTGATGCCCAGCCCCACCTTGTGTGCTGCCTTTCTAAACAACACCCCTCAGAAAAAGCCCCGGGCCCCCGTGCCCCCAGAAGGGGCCCACCGCTCTGAGTTGTAAACCCAGCCTTGGTTGGAGGAGAGGACCTAAGATCTGCAGTAAAAGATCCTGGCTCAAGTGCCACTCTGCCGCTCAGCAGCTGGTGGCCTCTGTTTTCTCATCTGTTCAATGGGAACAATAACACAGGTCTCCTGGGCCCCACAGGAAGTACTTGGCCCACGCCTTCAGCCAGCAGCATGGGAGACGTGTGTTAGCAGTCCACGGAAAACATGTCTGTGAGTGCGCCAGGGGAATCCAGAGCTCCTGGAGCTGTTTTCAGGAAGCCAGCAATTCGCAGTGGGTCCTTAAAACTGGTCTTCAATTCCCTTCAAAGAGCTATCTCTGCCAGCACCATAAACAAATAGGAAATCTCAGGAATAATAAAAAGCTTGCTATTGGTCGGGAACAATCAGCCCAGACCATAAAAGACAGTCCGCTTAATAGAGCACGTTGTTACAACCAGCCCGGCTCGTCCATAGATAGCTGCAGCAGTCGCTCTTGCCCTCACCCCATTAGCAGCTTGGCGAAACGGCTGTGTTCTGATGGCCAAGAGCAGCTGTGCCATCTGAGAGGCTCAGAGGAGCCAGGATCTGCCTAATTCCTCTTCCATGAAGCCCTCCATGAATGAGTAGCATGTCCTGCAAAGCTCCAATCTGTCTCTGAGAAAAAGCAGCCCAGGGCCTCTTGGGGTCCTGAGCCCTAATGGGAGGTGGGGGGCCCACATTAGGACCAGAGCTGGGCCCTCCACTGACCTGACAGGATATGCAGGCATTAAAGGGAGGATGATCTGACCCACGTACCCTAAATTTTGGACCTAGAGAGTCAGACCCAGGGGAGAAAGAGAGAGAGGACAGCCTGGGGGAAAGGGCATCAGACAGATCCAGGGTCACATCCCAGCTCGGCCACAACTTGCTGTGTTACCTTGGACAAATTACATAGCCTCTCTGATCCTCAGTTTCCACATGCACGAGAGGCAGATAATAGTATCTGCCTTACCAAAACAACATTTTTTAAGGATTGAAATAAATGTATGTAAAGCACCCAGCACAGCCCTTGAACTCATAAATGGTGGTTGCAGTGGTGGTTATAATGGTGGTCATCCAGAAAACAGGAACAGCAACAAACTGACCAAAGCCAAACAATGACAACAAAACCCAGACCTCATCAGGCCTTCTTTATTCAGCTCCCTCTGCCTGAATATGTGCCTTCTGGGCAAATCTTCCCTCATCTCCACCTCAGCAGTCTCCCAAACTGTCAGCTCTGGAAGGCTGGCTCTGGGAAGTGTCAAAAGCAGTTCCCAGAGAAAGGGGGTCTGTGGAGAAGCATCATTGCATATTAGCAAATTAAAAGGTCTGGTAAGTCCTGTAGACAGAAGGCTTTCACTTTGTTTAACCCACTGTTCCCCAGATGTGCTTAAACCTACAACCCTTTCTTGGCTGAGCACTGGGTAACATCCTGCAGGGCTAATGTCTCAAAATACACAGTTGGGGAGCACCACCCAAACTTCTGTCTCCCCGGACTGCTGGGAAGTTCATTTGGATTCTCAGGGTCTAAACTGCAAAAGTTTCGAGGCCTAAGGGTGTTGCTTTGGCCAGCCCATGCCAGCCCATCACCAGCCGACCCCGGCCAGGGCTACCACGCCACTTCCGTCTCTCCTGGGGCACTGTGATCCTGAAGAGCAGGAGGTGGGAGGTCTGACCCAGGCCCCCTGGTCGGTCATTCCTGCAGATACCAAACTGGGGCCCGAAGCCTTCTGGTTTAACTCAGGCAGAGAGGCCGTGGCCACGCAGACGAGCGAGAGCTACTACATCCTGCGGCCCGAGGTGGTGGAGAGTTACATGTACCTGTGGCGGCAGACCCACGACCCCATCTACAGGGAGTGGGGCTGGGAAGTGGTGATGGTGAGTGGCGGGGCGCAGGGGGAGGGTGGTGAACTGGTGGCAGGTGCCCTTGAGAATTCACAGTCAGGGTCCAAACCCAAGAGGAGGGGTAAGCCAGGCTGGCATCTGGCTAAAGTTGAGAGTGCAAAAAGGGTCAAGGTTTGGTTGCAGAGCCAAGAGTCCCCGGCCGGGCAGGAGCAGGCCAGGAACTTGTGAAGAGTGTTCTGAGTGCCCAATAATGTCAGCAAACTGAGAGGGGCGAACGCAGGGCAGCAGTCAGAGGTGGCCCAGCACACGCGTGGTCACTGCTCTCTGACGCTGAAGCCTGGACAGGTGACTTTAGATTTCTCCTCTCAAACAGGAACGGGCTGCCAGCTCACCTACCTCCCTCCTCTCCCCGAAGCTGGCCCAGCCCTGGGCAGCCCCCTCTCTGGGCTCTGCTCCCCCAATCCCCTTCCTCCTTTGGGGCAGGTATCAAAGGCAGGGGTGGGGATTCCAGAAGGTTCTTGGATGGATGCCAAGCCTTCTCTGCTGTTCTCCCCTGGGCCCACTGCTCTCGGAGGCGCAGACTTGGTGGGGAGAGCCACACTCCCAGAGCACATGCTCAGCTGGGGCGTGGGCCCTACTCAGGCTCCCTGACATGCCTCATTGGCCAGAGTCCCCCTGCTTTCCTGAACCCTGGTTCTTGACCTTTGAAAGCCAAGTGTTTTGTGCTCCTGGGCCCCACCCACAGACCCTCAGTGGGTAAAACTTGCATTTCTGTACAAAAGGCAGGCACAGCCTCTGGCCTGGGGACTACATCTCTACAGGGAATCCCTGGGGCGTGCCGAGTCCAGTCCCCAAATCCCAGCCCCTTCCCTGACCTCTGTCCACCACTGTGGGTGAGTCTGTCAGGTCAGTCTAGTTCCCCGAGAGGCAGAGAACCTTCCTCTAAGTTCACACCAGGTGAAGCGCTCAGGCCGGGCAGGGACTAAGTTCTCCGCGTGGGCCCAGGGAGCGTGGTGACGGCAGGAATTCGGCCTGCTGCTCCCACCAATGCTGGGGTCCCCAGCCAAGGGGTGGGAGGGCCTGCCTGTTCGAGAGCTGGCCAGGCGTGAATCTTGTGGGGGGGGGGGCCTCTCCTCTCCCCACACCAAGGCTGCCTTCCTTTCCTTCAGGCCTTGGAGAAATACTGTCGGACGGAAGCCGGGTTCTCTGGGATCCAAGACGTATACAGTAAGGTTCCCGACCACGACAACAAGCAGCAGACTTTCTTTCTAGCGGAGACACTGAAGTGAGTTGCGGGCTCGGCCGGTGTTCTTCCCAGAGGGCAACTCGGGCTTTTCTTAGGGAAGGGGGAGGGGGCAGAGGGGAGGGGGAGGGGGCAGCAGTCCCTTCCTTCACCGTCAGTCAAGTTCTGCTGTCCCAGGAGGGGGGCCCAAGAGGGATGGAGGCTTGGGATCCAGGGGCGGGCCTTGGGCCAGGCCAGTTTCTCCACGCAGAGTGAGGCTGGGCTGGACTCCACCCCCCTAAGCATTAGCTATGTGAGAAGTTAACTTCTTTAACCTGTCTCCTCAAGTTACTTAAGTTCTCTGAAACTGTGCCCTTCTGTGAAATGGGCAGAATAATAACCATGATGGTGCCAATCCCGGTCACTGCTGCAGTTCTGCTGCTGCGCTGTTCCCCTCCTTTCTTGGGGCGAAATTTGGCCTCCTCGTTTCCTCGCTGTTCCCTAAAGCAGTCCCCTTGTGCTTTAGCTCTTTAGGATGGATTGGATGGTCTGTTCCTTCCATTAAAATCCCCCATGGCTTGGAAACCTGCAGTTCTGGAGTCACGACTCCCTGTGCGTTTTAGCACCCGGACATCTACTTGAGTGTCGAGTCTCCTGGTACATAAGGAAGCAGCCCGAGTCCTGGGGTATCCCTCAGGCCTCCCTGCAAAAAAAAAGAGAATCTAGGCCATACGGGGTCCTACAAGGGCCAGGTGGGGAAAGCACCTGAGGGAAGCTGGCTTGGGGGGAGGTACAGAGCAGGGGCTGGGACAGAGCCAGGATTAACCGGCTCTGTGTGACCTAAAGCTCAGTGCTCCCCTCCGCGTCCACAGCTCCTTCCCGGGGACGAGCCCTCCGGGCAGATTTGGGGTCTCCGACCTCCCTGCACCCTTGGGCACAGGCCTGTCACAGAGGCCCCTGAGATTCCTTCCCAGTGGGTGCCCCCTTCCCCAGAGCGCTGACAGCCTGTGTCTGGCTCCCCTCCCTGCCGGGGCACAGGTATCTCTATCTTCTGTTCTCTGAAGATGACATGCTCTCCCTAGAAGACTGGGTGTTCAACACGGAGGCCCACCCGCTCCCTGTGAGCCGCTCGGATGGCTCCGGCAGGGGCGGGGCCTGACTCCCACCCGTCGCCCTGCCGCTCCGGGCCCACCTCTGCGGGATCTGGGGCTGTTCTCAAACGGATTGGAGACGTGGGCCCCTGCCTGGCGGGCCCGGCAGATGTGTTGGACGAGCAACTTCTTTTCCTCTGTGAGGAGACAGGACTCGGAGACACAGCGATGGCACACCGGGCCCACACGTTCCTTTCCACGGAGACTTTCTGTGAAACCTGCTCACTTGCCATTCCAGGGCCAAAGCACCGGAGGTTTGCATTGCAGCCTCGTGTATTTGATTCACTTCCTTTCGTTTTGGAGGTTTTTTTGGTTTTTGCTTGATTTTGCCTTTTCTCTACAGTTGTGTTTTCTCACAGATTTTAAATATAGTTTTCAAAATCATGTGCTTTCAAAAATGGTGTCATGCCAATAAACTAAACCTTAAAGTGCACACACACACACAAAATCTTGACCCCATTTTCTATATTTTGAATTCCTTTTGCCCAACGTTTACTATATGTTCAATGATGAGTCATTTACCTTATAATTTGAGGAGGGGCTGCCCTTTGATTTGGGCCTAAGTGTCACGAATCACTAGTGCTGTTTTCATTATTGTAATGGAAAAATCTGTAAAGTTACAATAAAGGAGTTTATTGAATAAGAAATACAGTTGGGTTCATCGCACATCAGTGACTCCTGGGGAAACCATTGCAATGCTGTCATCAGAAAGAATAATCAAGCAGCAGTTGATTTAAGGTATAAAGATGCCAACTTCTATTACCTTCCCTTGAATTGGTCCTAATATATTCAGGAAGGGTGAGGGCAACCCTTTAAATGAAGTTGGATATTTATACTTACATCAAGGCTTGGAAGAGGCCCAGAGAGGAGCAGCAACTTGCCTGAGGTCCCACAGCCAGTAAAGGCAGAGGTGAAACCCCTAGGGTTTGCTCACCACCCCAGTCCAGGGTTCATCTATTCCATCATTCAGCAGATACTTGGTGAGTGCCTGCAGGGGACCAGACATGGGGACGCAGCTGTGAGCGGGACAGTCATAAGCCCCGCCCTCAGGGAGCATACAGCCAAGCAGGGACACACAGACCGTGAAGGAGAATGACTGCAAGTTACATGAAGTGCTCCAAAGGAGACAAGCAGGCTGAGGCACTAACGTCTGGACCTACCTTAGAGGGTCAAGGAGAGCCTCTCTGAGCAGATGACCTTCAAGCTGAGACCTGGAAGGTAAGACTATCCCACAGATCCACTCTGCTCCTGACCGTCACCCCTGGGAGGAGGCCATTCTGCAGGGCAAGGAGGTCAGGCCCCAACACTGAGGAGAGAGCTTCCCCTCCCTCACCCTCACCCCTTTGCAGCGTGTCCACACAGCTGAGTTCACAGAACGATCCCAAGTCCTTCCCCAGGCTCAGCCACTTCATTTTGGCTGTTAGTGAACTTGAGTAGCCCCTGGGGTGCTGGGGCCCTGGGCCAGGTGACCTGGCTTTAAACCCTCACTGTGGGAACCTGGGCAGGTCACCTGTCTCTCTGAGCCGCTCTTTTCCATCAGGCAGAGAGCAGACCCTCCACCTCGCAAGGTTCTCATAAGTGGGATGCCGCTGGCGCCCTGGAGCTGTGGGAAGTGCTGCTTCCTTGTTCTGGAGACTCAGATGCTTCCGGCATGTTCTTAAGCAGTAGTTAGAGCTACAGGGAAGCTGTGGCTATAGCAGGAGCCCGGGCATTTGGTAAATAAGTTGCTGCCTGAACCCAGAAAATCACTTCACTCTTGACAGGCACCAAGATGGTGTGGCTCCAGTGACCTGCTTGGGCCCATTTTTTAAAAAGCAAAACAAAAAATTGATTACACAGATATTATAGAAAGTTTAGAAAGCTTATCTTTATAATAAGCTGAAAGAAAAATCATTCACTTTCCTACCCTCCAGAATAAACACTGTTACATTTTCTTCTAGATCTTTTTCTATGAAGGTACAGAGTATATTTTGCAAACATGGTGTCATACTGTGGCATCCTGTTTTGTTATAATCTGCTCTGCACCAAATGCTATATTATGAACATCTTTCCACGTCAACATACATTTATCTCATTGCTGTACCTGGTTGTGTAGTATTCCATCATGGGCTGTATCACACTTTCTGGATCTGAGCCCCAATTGTTGGGCATTTGGGTTTGTGTCAGTTTGGATTCTTAGCTACAAATAATAGAAACCAACTCTAACTTAAGCAAAAAAAAAACAAAGAATTAAAATGCCTTGGAGTGGCTCATGCAATCTCAGGAGAGTGAACAGCTAGACATCAAGAAGGACTAGGAAGAGGATTTGATTTGGCCACGGATCCAGTTTGCAAGAACCAGGAGGCAGCCTCCCCAGGCACCACCACCAGGACGGGTGAATCCAGATGTTCACTCCAGATGCTACTGTGTCTCTTTTCAAGGATGTGAGCTTCCAAATGGTCTGGCCTGGGTCACGTGCCTCCAGCCAAAGTGAGGGTGAGGCATCTTGACTGACGGGCCCACCGAGACCCCACGTAATGGGCAAAAGGCTGTTCCCTGGAGAAAAAAATGAGGCTTGCTACCAAAATAACAGACCTGCCTGTTGGCAGAGCAAAAACAGCAGGACTGTTCTCAGGCGTGACTTTAAATTTTTTCAGCATTATAAGAGAGTTATGAAAGCACACTGGACCCGTCCCATTTTCCCCGGTCCAACTCCTTGGAGTCAGTTCCTGGAATGTCTCTCCAGGGCAGAGCCACTTAGCAGTTCCCCAAGACCCCAGGCTTCCCCGCTGGGCCTATGTCGCTGTCCCCTCTCCTGCCCACAGCATTCTTGTCTTCTGCGTTATCGCTGGGAGCAAGCTGTAAAAATGAATATTTTAAAATTCATCCCCCAGGAAAGCCCTTGCAGGTGGAGAAATATCATCCTTTTGGTAACTTAACTCCATTCCGGGGATAAAAATAAGTAAGACCCAAGGTAGACTGAGAGGAGAGAGGAATTAAGGGATGAGTCATCCTCACTGAAGGAGGAATCGAAACTCAGGAACCATTCCCAAAGCAGACCCCTCCATCCCCAGCCAGGGTGGGGTGGGGAGACCAGCGTGCTGCCAGTCTCATTTTAAGCCTCGTCTTTGCCCTTGCTGCACATGGAACCACCTTTTTCACCTGTTTTCTTCATGGATGGGCTTGATGCTGGTTCCTTCCCAGAAAGCTTCACTAGCACCTGGTTTTAGGCACTGGGGCCTGCAGGGCATCACGTCCCTGGGAAGGGGGGACACAGCCCTTTGCAAGATGCCTCCCTTTAAAGGACTGTGTGTTTGTTCAGACGGGCTTTATACACTGCATTGTGTCTTTGGCAATTTGCAAAGTTCAATAGCCAAACGCGTTGGTAAGAAAGGCAAAAATAGAAAATCTGCTTTAAAGGCAGCATCCCTGAGATCCAGGATGTGAGTCTTAGTTCTGTTCTCTTTACTTTGGAGAGGTGACCCCATCATGGTTTAAGAAGGTGCTAGCTGTGGGGAATGGACCAGCTGCGCCATAGGGAGCTAACCTTGGAAGTATGCTGATTGATCACGTGGCACAGAGATGCTCAGCCCTCTGTGACTCATGCTTAATCACACACTACTGGGGGGACAGGTTGCGGATGCTATTTTTTGTATCTAAAAATATCTGATTGGTTTCCTATATTTGGGACAATATTTTGATCCCGCTCAGCCTGTCTCTTAAGTCAGAACTTCTCAAATTTGAATGTGCACCTGAATCACCTGGGGGTCTTATTAAAATGCAGGTTCTTATTCAGTGGGTCTGGCATGGAGTGTATCTAACAAGCTCCCAGGAGATGCTGCCGCTGCCGGTCCTTGAACCACACTTTGAGTAGCACGGCCTCAGTGAATGGCCACTCCTTTAGTTTCTGCCCTTTATGTGCATCCCTGGAGTTGGTGCTGGGATGGCATCTATCGGTACCTTGGCTACAGAGGGACCTACCTCAGAACAGGTGTCTATCACCTACGCCGGTGGCTCCTGCTCCTCCAGGACAGTCAAGATAAGACAGGAGCAGGCTCACTGGGGGCTTAGAACAATGCTGTCCAGTAGAACTTTCTGTGATGATGGAAATGTTCAAAAGGGTGAATATTTGAACTGCTGTCCAAAAGGGTGGCCACAGGTGGATATTGAGCATTTAAAATGTGGCAAATGCGACTGAAGAACTAAATTTTTAATTTTATTTCATTTTAGTTAAATTTAAATAGCCACGTGCGGTTACCGGCCGCCATTTGGACAGTGCAGCCTTAGAGCTCAGAGAGCCAGTCCTCCGCTCGCTGACTCCCTGCCCCACTGGAGCCTCCACCACCTGCATCGTTACAGAAAGAATCTTAGCACAAAACATATTGTTTGGGGACTGGACGATTCCTTTGAACGTACATGGTTTTTTGTGGTTTTTTTAAATAAATTTATTTATTTATTTATTTATTTATTTATGGCTGTGTTGGGTCTTCGTTTCTGTGCGAGGGCTTTCTCTAGTTGTGGCAAGTGGGGGCCCCTCTTCATCGCAGTGCACGGGCCTCTCACTATCGCGGACTCTCTTGTTGTGGAGCATAGGCTCCAGACGCGCAGGCTCAGTAATCGTGGCTCACGGGCCTAGTCGCTCCACGGCATGTGGGATCTTCCCAGACCAGGGCTCGAACCTGTGTTCCCTGCATTGGCAGGCAGATTCTCAACCACTGCGCCACCAGGGAAGCCCCACATGGTTATTTTTATATGCATTCCAGCCTCTGTTTTCTGCAAACGCCCCTGGTTTTTGCTTTGTTTTGTGTTTCTTCTCACTCACTGTTTATCTGCAGATTGGCCTGCATTCGGTCAGGTTGAAGTTAAGAAAGGCAGAATGGCAGGCCAGGAGAGGAGGAACACAGGCCAAAACCGAATGGACCTGGGTTCAGCTCCACCCTGCCCTTTCTCTGGACTGTGTGACCTTGGGCAAGCCCCTTAACCTCCCTGAGCCTCTGCTTTTCCATCTGTGGAAAGGGAGGGTGGTTTCAAGGGTGAATTGAGCTCCTTAGTGTAGGAACTCAATACATATAGTGATGATTGTTATTGTTATTATGTGAACACTCTTCTTAAACTATAAACCTTGCGTAAATGTGAGGCAAAACACTGCTGTCAAAAATTATTATTTTTTTTAACAAAATGCTATGAAACTTGGAGGAAACCACATCAACCAGGCCCAAGAGACAAACCAAACTCTCAAAGCAATAAATCTGAACATTTTCTGTTTTTCGCATAGAACAAGCACATTGCCGTTAGCCCTGAATCTGGAAAATTGGGAAGTTGGGATGAAGATTTGTAGGCTGTCCAAGGGCTTCCAGGGGCCAGCCTGCTTGTGAAGGATGCTCAGGCAGGGGTGGAGGGCTGGAGGAAGATGCTGAGAGCTTGCCCAGGACGCTGACAGAGTGGTGTCTCTGCTTTGGAGGGTGTTTGAGGTCCTTTTCGTCTTTCCTCTTCATGGAGACCCTGAATCCTTCCTACAACTTTGGAAGGGAGGCGAGGCCTGCAGCTATTTACGGAGGAGGAAACTGATTTGATTAGTCCAGTGGATTAGTGTCGTCCCATGGAGACAGTGGGGAGACAGGCCAGAGCTGCTTATCACTCTCCACGTGGGGATGTCCCCAATCTGGGGGCTGAGATGAGAGCATGCCAAGTAGAGGGAAAGGTTTCACACACACACACTCACATACACACATACGTACACATGCATTTGCATGCATACACACTCACACACGTACACCGTCACATGCACACACACAAACACCCAAACACTCACACATTCACACATATACACATGCACAAACACACAATCACACCCACTCACGTGCACACACATACACACACACACAAACACACCCCTCGACTTCCCTCTCCTAAGCCTTAGGATTTATTGGCCAACCTGGCAGTCATCAGGGGTTGGCTGTCTCCCGGTAGGGGGGGGCGGGCGTGGGGAGTTGACCCAGATCGTCCCAGCTCCATCAGGAGCCCCTCACCACCAGTCCCCTGAGACCTGGAAGGCGCGGGGCGGGGTGGGGTGGCCAGGGGGGTTGCGGATTCTGCGCTGGGCCGCAGAATGATTCAGAACTGGACAGTCATTAGATCCGTGGCTCCCAGAGTGTGGAACTGGGTCGCAGCACCAGCAGCACCTGGTAGCTTGTTAGAAATGCAAATTCTCAGTCCCCACCCCAGACCCACTGAATCAGCAGCTCTGGGGGCGCCCAGCAGCCTGTTTGTGACAAGCCCTCTGGTGACTCTCACTCAGGCAGAGGTGGGAGAACCGATGCTGGCTGACCTCCAAGGCCACCCAATGCCCCAGAGCGAAACCTATGCCTGGTCAGTCTCCATCCCATATCGCTCCCGCCTCAATTCTGCATGTGTGGCTTATCAGAGGTTCTGCCATAAACCAAAGAAGAAGAAGTCTGCCCCCCCTTTGAACAACAGAAACACCCTTTGATCACTTAATTCTCTCCTCAAAAAAATAAATAAAATTCACAATGAAATCTCTTTGTCACGGAAACTGAAATCCAAGGAAATTGAAGTCCAAACTCCTCCTTCTCCAATTTTTATTCTGCACCGTCTTGACCAGAATAAAAATTTTGCTCTCAGTTTTTTTCCTTAGATGTCAGGCCCTCTCAGATGTTGGGGTTCCTACAGCTGCAGCTGAGGAACCATCTCCTACATCACTGGGGGTGGCCCTGTCACCTCCTCCAATGCTGAATTAACCTGACCCTGAGTTTCTGGAGCATCTTGCTTTTCTGGGGTCAGGCTCAGTAGGACGTGAAGAATCCCAGCAACAGCCAGAGGTTAGAATCTACAAGCAAACTCCACTTTCTCTGGCTGTCATCCCTGCAAAATAATGCTCCAGAGCCCTGCTAATCCAGACCCATGATGCCCTCATCATGCAGGGGCTGGAACAGTGATAGAGAGTCCCAGGTGGAGAAAAGCCTCAGCCCTTCCAGGGGCCAGGTGGTGTAGCCTCGGGGACCACTTCCTCTAACCTGGAGGAGAAACCCTGTACGTGCTTGGCCTCCTCCCAAGGACGGAGGCATTAGGGATACTTCCATCTTCTGCAATTCTTTAGAGAATTTCAACTGTGGCAGTCCTAGACCTTAGGACCTGCCTGGGACCCTCTCCAGGCACGATTCTGCATATTTTTAATGACTAGGTACCTTTGCTCCTGGTTGCTGGCGCCCAGTGCTGATTGGAGCGTGAGCTCTGCCCGGGTCACATTCTCCACCCCTCCTATGTGCAGGAGACCCCACGTTTGTAACAGGTCCATTCCCTACCAGGCCATCTGTGCTTTTCTCTCTGCATTTCTCTATCCATTAAGTTCTTGAGATTGGGTTATGGGGCTCATTGCTGCTGCCCTGGGCCCTGTTCTGGAATCCTCCAGGCTTTGTAATTCAACAAGTAACCGTTAACCATCTCTGCTGCGCAATGAGCAAGGTGCTAAAACTGCAGCTGAGAACAAGACAGACAAGGTGGCTCTTCCCACGGGGCTTCCAGGCTAGTGACCGAGATGTAAACATATCTGTAAGGTGAGTGCAGGCGGAGGCCACGGACAGGGGACATGTGAGAGTAACAGGGGGGCCACAGATGGGGAGGTCAGGGGTGCCCCGGGGAGCTGACACGTGTGACAGAGCATCCCAGGCAGAGGGAACAGCGAGTGCAAAGGCTCAGGGGTGGGAAGTTCTAGTGTGTCTGAGGAGCGGGAAGCCAGCAAGCCAGGGGGAGGCGCTGCCCTACCGGCTGGAAGAAGTCGGACAGACGGGGCTCCACCCTGCAGGCCTCTAGAACTGGGCGGAGTTTGATTTTAACCTGAGAGCAGCAAGAAGCTAGGAAGGGTTTGAAGCTGGGGCGTGAGATGACCTACTTTCCATTTTTGAAAGTTTCCTCTCACTTCTGAGTGGAGAGACCTAAGAATTCTTTTTTTCCTCTTACATCTGTCTCAGTGGAAAACTATTCTTGGGTTCCTAAGTAGAAGCTTCTGGAACCAGTGCCCCCAGGAGCGCAGAGAGAGGCCAGTGCCCTCTGCCATGTGTTCCTGCGGCCCGTCCTCAGCCTCTGGACTCTTCCGGTCTCGGGCCTGGGAGGCTTCAAGCCACCGGAGCCGCCCTTTGACCTTCGTTCCTGCGGCTTCCACTCCACTCCGTTCCCCCCGCTCCTTTCAAGCAAGCCCAGCTGCGTTTCTTAAAAATAGAAGCCTCTTCCTAAGATGGCTCTTCTCCTTCCCTTGTGCATGCGGAACCAAGGCTGTTTGTGGGGTCCAGGGCCTTCCTCTCTTTTCTCTTTGGAACCTTCTGGATTTGTGGCAGGTACGAAGTCAAATTGGGTTCTGGGTCTCAAACATAATACTCTCTCCGCCTTCACCCCCCTCCCCGTGGGGAATGCCGGCCAGGAGACGGCCTGCCACGGGCGTCCCCCACAGGCCTGGATTCCACCCACCTGCCCACGCCATCCCCCAACCCTGCTCTGCCTTAGAGCCCTCCCAGCACTTCCCGGAGTGTCCTGACTCCGCACATTTCCAGGGCTTTCCCTCTGGCATGTGGTTCCCCACCTACAATCACCATGTGGCCTCCACACCTTCTCTGCCCAACGCTCACCTGCTGGCCAAGGGGTCCACCCTGACTGCTGCCACCCACCGTGGCTTTAAGGGCTCCCGGCTCTCCAGGGAACATCTGACAGTGCTCTCTGAGATCCTGCCTCTGTCTCTGTTAAATCTCTCCAGGATCCCTCCCATTGAGGAACACTTCCAATGCCTCCAACCCCTTGCTCCCATCTTGCGAGACTGTCAGCCTCCTCTTCCCTTTGCATCTTTGTCTCTGCGCTCACCCTGCCCTTAAGGAAATCTCCCCCTTGCTCCACCTCAATCACCATGTCTTCCTTCATTTTACTTTCATTTTTCTGCTTTAAATCAGTCCTGTTTCTCCTTGAGTTTTTAAATGAAACGTTTTTTTAAAAAACTTTTTTTTAGGGGGTGGTAATTTCTTATTTTTTATTTAGCCCCCCCAAACTGAAAATAGAGTGAAAAACAGTTGAAAATTGAAAATTGCCTAATGTCACAGGAATGTTTACTAAAAAAAATAATAATAAAACCTTTTCGATCGAGGTTTAATGTAATCCAGTAACACGTGTAAAGGACAGTAATTTTAAATTCACAGCTCAGGAAATGTTGACCCCTGTACAGCCCTTATGACCACCTCCCCGATCAAGACAGAGCATTCCCAGCCCCCCGGAAAACTCCCTCCTGCTGCTTCCTGTCAATACCTGCCATTCCCAGAGTGAATCTTATGCTGACCTCGTCCACCGCTAATTTCAGCACAAAATCTTTTAATTCCCTTCTTGGTCTTTGAATTATAAAAATTCCACTGAGTTTTCCTCTGTCTCAATTTGTAAGAGACAATGTATAACGATTTATCTCCTATATAATAAGGGCCCTCACACTTTTTATCTGGCCATCATAAAGCCCTCTTCTATCCTTTGCGGTTAAAACCTCTGAAGTACACAACTAAGATCAGAGCTTATGAAATAAAGCATCCTGGAGGCACCTAAGATATGTCCATCCCTTGTAGGGCGGCCAGCTCATCCCAGCTGGCCTGGGACTTTGCAGCTGTTCATAGTGAGCGACCCTCAGTCCTGGGCAAACCAGGAGGTTGACCCCCAACCCTTGTTCTCTCCGTGGCCACAGTTCAAAACGGACACGAGGAGCAGAGCGTGGGGCTGTTAACTCCGCACCCTCTTCCTGTGCCTGACACTGTTTGAAGGCCCCCAAATGGCAGATTCATTTTCTGTAGCTTGTGTGGAACTTGGCTGTCTTTGCATTTGAAACTCTCAGCTTCCAGTCCTGAATGAGCAACAGGATCGCGGGGAGGGTGGTTTTATAAAAAGGAAAAATTCTTCCGGATTTGGCATTCGATGCTTAGCACTCCAAAAATCCCACAGAGGAAAACTCAGCTAGTGCTCACTGCAGCCCAGTGATTCTCAACCCTGACTGTGCATCAGAATCGCTGGCGCACTTGGGAAAACGCTCCCCACTTCTCCAAACCAACTGGGGTGGGGGTCGGGCTGGGGCTCTGGTCTCTATTCAAAGGCCCCAGGCGACGCTGGTGGCAGCCAGGCTAGTGATGCTGAGAATAAAGCAGTGCACGTGGGCAGAGTCCCAGGGGCCGCCCGACCCCAGGAAACAAATCTCTCTCCGCCTGGACAGCATGAGAGTCTAGCCAGAGGCTGTCGTGACCCCTACAATCAATCTATTTTCTGGCTAATCACAGCCCCAGCCCCGCGCCTTTGAGTCCAGCCAAAGCCACTCAGCATTCCAAGGCTCGGCCACATTTGTGGCCACATACAGCTGCTGTGGCCACACAGGCCAAAGGCCTCTTCCCTCTCCTTTGAGATCTCATTGAATCTGGTGGCTTTAGATGTCATCCAGAGGCTGAGGACTCCCAAGTCTCTAGCCCAGGCACTGCCCCCCTGCAGCTCCGGACTCCCACACACTGCCTCCCTGACAGCTTCAGGCTTTGCTCCACACGGGCAGCTCAGGCATCTCCACACTGCAGCCCCGACCCAGCTCCCCCCGCCCTGCCTGGGCCTCTCAGGCTTCCCCGCCTCGGGAATGGCACCACCATCTACCCGAGCTCAAGCCCAAACCGATGCTTGTCTTTGCTCTCACCGCCCTCCTCTGACCCATCAGCAAGCCCTGTCTCTCATCAGCCGCCGCATCGCTGGCTGCATCCTCCCGCCTCTCTCCAGGAGCCCAGCCCCTGACATCTAAGGGCTGGGAGCTGAACGAGCCTCCTGTCTCCCTCTTTCCACTCTTGCTCCCCTCAGTCTATCCTTTACCGGAAACCAGAAAGGTCTTTTAAAAAATTCTTTACCAGGGACTTCCCTGGTGGCACAGTGGTTAAGAATTTGCCTGCCAATGCAGGGGACACGGGTTCGAGCCCTGTTCCGGGAAGATCCCACATGCCGTGGAGCAACTAAGCCCGTGTGCCACAACTACTGAGCCCGTGCACCACAACTACTGAAGCCCACGTGCCTAGAGCCCGTGCTCTGCAACAAGAGAAGCCACCACAGTGAGAAGCACGGGTACCGCAACAAAGGGTAGCCCCTGCTCGCCGCAACTAGAGAAAGCCCACACGCAGCAACGAAGACCCAACGCAGCCAAAAATAAATAAATAAAATTTTTAAAAATGCTCTAATGGTTTATAATTTATATGCCATAAAATTCACCCATTTAGAGCAGACAATTCGTTTTTTTTAGTATATTCACAGAGTTGTACAACCATCAACATAATCTAATTTTAGAACATTTCATACCCCCGAAAGAAGCCTTGTAGCTATCAGCTGACACTCCCCATCCTCTCTCCTCCCCTTCCCCACTCCAGCCCCAGGCAACCACTAATGTACTTTCTGTCTCTGTAGATCTACCCATTCCAGACATTTCACATAAATGGAATCATACAGTATGTGGTCTCTGTGTCTGGCTTCTTTCATTCAGTTCTCTCATTCAGTATAATGTTTTTGAGGTTTGTTCACACTGTAACACACCTCAGCGCTTCAATTCTTTTAATTGAGTAATACCCATTGTATGGCTATACCGCATTTTGTTTATCCACTCATGAATTGAAATCTGGGTTGTTTCTCTTTTTTGGCTACTAGAAAGGTCTTTTTAAAAACAAATCACGTCACTCCCCTGCTTAAAACCTTATGATGGTCTCCCATCATATCTTAAGTTAAACTTGTTGCCATGGCCTGCAAGCTCCTTGATGACATGGCCCCAGCCTCTGTCACCAAGCTTTTCTCCTGTCACTCTCCCAATAACTCACTCTGCCTTTTTCATGTTTCTTGAACACACCAAGCTTGTTTCTACCCCTGGGCTTTTGCCCAGAAGAGGAAGGGCATCCCAGGTAGGAAGAGGAAACTTGTTTCCTCTTCCCTCTGCCTGGGATGCCCTTTCCTCCGTTCTCCACAGAGCTGGCCTCTTCTTTTCACTCAGGTTGCAGTGTAAGTGTTACCTCCTAGCTGAAGTCACCTACCCCTGCCTGTGTCACTCTGTAGCACCTTGTTTTACCCCTTCGTGCTCACCATTATCCAAAATTATCTTCTCCGTATGTTCATCACCTCTCTCCTCCTACTAGAATATTTAGCTCCAAGGGAGGAAGTACCCTGTCTGTCTTCTTCGCTACTGTGTTCCTGGGATGTAGCATAGCTGCCGGCACAGAGTAGGTACTAAGTTTGTTGAGAGGCCCATGGGGTCCAGACAGGTAAAGCCACTCCTGCAATGGCACCAGAAGCCTCAGTTTTCCCAAGTGACACTTTGCTCCCATTTGGAATGCCGGTCCTATTACTGGCTGCCAAGATGTTAGTGTTGGGTCTGAGGCGAATCACCCCTCTGACTCTCCAAGGTCTCAGACGATAGGGGAGAAACACAGAGCCACATGGCTCTCGCTACCCCCCAACCTCACTCCCACCCCCACCGGTTTATTATCTCAGTAGAGCTAGGGTAGAAAATCCTAATTTCGTCTTACTGCCTGGAGAGTGGCAGAGCCCTGCCGGAGAGAGACCCGTTCCTGGCGAGCTAACCCCGGGAGACAGGAAGAAATGAGGATGCTTCCAGAAGGCAGGCAGGTGTGGTTGTGTGTGTGAGAGAGAAAGAACCACGGCCAGGGTTTGAGGCAGTGACCCTGCACCAAGGCTACAGCAAGGCCCAGCCCTCCCTCCTCTTCCAGTGGGTGGGTGGAATTTGGGGAGTATTTACACCAACCCCAGCTCGGCTTGTGGAAGCGGAACTCCTGTGCCTCGAGGCAGAAGCAGGGACACCGTGGGCAGGGAGCCGCCCTCAGCAGTCTGAAGGTGCCTGGTGGCGCAACGTTCCTCCCTTCTGGTGACTGCGTTGTCTCCAGGATGAAATCCAAGATTTCCACACGCTGGGTGGAGCCCAGCCTGTCTTTCCTGCATCCTCTCCCTTCACACCACCCTCAGTCCCTCTGCCCAGAACCACTGGACTACGTCCTCACAGTCCCATGGACATGCCCCCAGGCCTTTGCCTCTGTTCTTCCAGTCCCTGCAATGCTCTTCCCAGTGCTCCGCTGGTGACCTCCTGAACGCAGGCCCGCCTGGACTCCTGCTCCGTGAAGCCTCTCCTGACCCCTCCTGACAGTCAGGGGGACCCTCCCCTGCGTACATCCCTCTTGTCCAGCACTCACCTCCAGGGAGTCAGCGTATCCCTGGAGGATACTTGTCTAGAAGACCAGACTCCACTTTCTTCTCGGATGGATCCCCAATGCCCAGAACAGAGCACAGAAGACCCTCAACAACTATGTGTTGAATGGGTGAATGAGTGATGCCCCTGCTAACCGGTGAGCTCCTCAAGGACATGGCCAACGTGCCACTCACCTTGGTGCAGTTTCCAATTGCTGCTACTACCAAATACCACCCTTGCCCTCTCGGGGGCCAGAGACAAGGTGCCAAAGAGCTCCTGTAGGGCGCTGGCCACAACTGCCCCGCTGGCCCAATCTTTCAAGGCTCTGCCCTGCTCTGCCCTGGCCCTTGGTTTGGAGGCAAGCCCTCCTGGGAACAGAAGGACACCCAGCCCTGCTCCAGGGCCAAGGCCCAGAGCTGACGTCTCCCCAGAGCTGGGTCCCAAGATTGACCCTTTTCCCAGAGGCTCACTGACCTGATTCAAATCCTGCAAGCCCACCCCTCCCCTCCAGAAACCCCTTGAGCTTTGAGAGACACGCCCCTCCCAATCTCAGCCGAATCTCTCCAGCCCTGGGCCACCGAGGCCAGTGGGGTGTCTGTGTCTTTAACAAAAAGCAAGTGTAACAAGTAAAAGTAACCCGGCAAAGAAAACTTCCCTCATTTATTTTCCAGGGGCCTTGGCTCATCAATCTTCCCACCTAACCTGCTCTGTTATCTGTTAGCTTTGCTTCTTGATAGAATGGAATTTGGTTTTCTAATAGCATTCGTCGTATGCAAGGTGTCCCCAAACATTAGCGGTAATGAGTTGGAAGTGGCACAGTTGGACGCCTTCGGAAGCCAACACTAGATGTCAGGCCCTCAATGGGTCCCTTCGAGGATATGGGCCGAGAGCTGGGCCCAGGGCCCACAACTCTTGGTCCCTGGGAGGCAAATCACCCAAAAGACATGGGAGTGCCCATGATGTGCTGGGTCACGCATGGGCACTGGGAAGGCAGGACCCTGCCCACATGGCACTGTCATGGCTGGTTACCCATGAAGGACAGAAGTGGTGGTAGAGACCAGCCCCTCCCCCACTCAGTCGTTTGGACCATCCCCTGAGAGGCCGCATGGCAAGAGATTTGGACTCAGATAGACCTGAGTGAAAGGGCTAAGGCTCCTCAATTTTATTTTATGATGATGATGATGATGGTGATGATGATGATGATGATGTCCTTGCCTCACAGCTTGCGGGATCTTAGTTCCCCGACCAGGGATCGAACCTGGGCCCCAGCAGTGAAAACGCGGAGTCCTAACCACCGGACCGCCAGAGAATTCCTAGGCTCCTCAATTTTAAAATGAGACAAACAAACCTCACGTCACCGTGTGGCTTGAGGACAAAATGAGATGGCATGAATCTCCCAGCACCAAGTCCAGCACATAGTGGGTGCTCAGTACCTGTTAAATACCCCCTGACGTCCCAGACCTGGGAGGTGCACGTGCAGCACCGCTGCCCCCCTGGGCTCGGGGTTCTTGTCTAGAGGCTTCGGCAGCTGCTGCCCTCTCGTGGGAATTGCAGGCAAAGCCATCTCCAGCCTCCTGGGGCCTTGATATAACGGAAGAGAGGCCCAGTGGAACCAAGGTTTCTGGGGACTTGAAAGAACTTCCTCAGACTCCACTCGCCTCTATTCCCAAGGCCCTCCTCCAAGTGTTGTTCTCCGGAAAAAGCACTCCTGTGGCCAGGGCAGGTCCAGCAGGGGAGAGCGGGTAACTCACAGCCGGTCTTGCCTTGCGCCTGGGAACTACCACCCCTGCCAACCCGGGTATTTCGTCTTCACCACAACCCACAGAAGGGCCTCTGTTGAATCCTCCTTATAGGCGAGGAAACTTCGGCCCCGCGGGTGAGGGTTCAGGGCTGCACCACCTGTGTTGGCCTTAAACAGGTAGTTCCCATCCCTGAGGAACTGGCAGAGGTGGCCTTCCAGCCGGACCATGAAAGGAATAGGAAGGGTTGAACTTCGTAGCTTTTCTGTTTCTAGATGACTGAAGACCTTTTAGCAAGCAGGTGGGATAAGGGTGGAGAGTGGGGTGCCCGGCGGCCGCTGGAGGACGGCAGTACCCTTCTCTGGCCTCCCTCACATCTGCCAAGAAAGGTGGACACAGGCCTGGCGGCCCCTGAGCCCCCTCCCAGGGAAAGCTTCGGCTGTGCGGGTCCTCCCCACCCCCGCCCAGCCCCTCCTCCCAGTCCCCAGCCTGGAAGTGCTCCCGGCTCCGCCAGGCAAGATGAGACGCGGAGGCCCGGCTTCGTTTTGGGAGACCAAGTACAAGAAGGAGGCACCGACTGGCAGGAAGGGGCCTGTGGAGCAAGAGCCCCGGCGCCCCCTCACGGACTCGTGCGCCCACTGAACCCGCTGTGCGCCGGACCCCGCGCCCCAGCCCGCCCCGCCCCGGCGCCCAGGCCCGCCCCCGGCCCCGCCCGCGCCCGCGCCGCCGCGGGTCAGCGTCCCCTGCCGCCCGTCTGGAGCCGCCGCGAGCCGCCGCCATGGGCCGGGCCCGGCCGGGCGAGCGCGAGCCGTCCAGCCCCGGCCCCGCCGCGCCGCCCGCGTCCCCGCCGCGCCGCGCCCGCGCCCTGGCGCTGCTCGGAGCGCTCCTCGCCGCCGCCGCCGCGGCCGCCGCCGCCCGGGCCTTCGCTCGCCACGCCGAGGCCCAGGCGGCCGCGCGGCAGGTCCGAGCCGGCGGGGAGGGCGCGGCGGCCGGGAGACTCGGGTGGGCCCGGGCAGCGGTGGGGCTCGCAGAGGGACTGGGCTCCGAGGGGCGGGTGGGGGCCGGAGGGCCGGGAGGGCGGCAGGGAAGAGATAGGACGAGGCTCCAGGGGTCGGGCACACTTGGAAGGACTGATGGGGGAAGTGAGAGGACTGGCCCAGTGTGAGGCAGGAGCTGGGACAGGCTGCAGGGGGACAGTGCAGATGGGTGACTAGGACAGTGCAGACAAAGCAGAGAGCAAAGATGGGACCCGAGCATCTATCTGGACGGGCCGGGAGCGCTGGGACGGTGGGGAGGGGAGACCGGAGAGGACAATGGGTGGACCAAGAGGGTGACACGAGATGGGCGGGATGGGCCCAGATAGAAAGGGAGCACTTAGAGAGTGGACAGTGGATGAAGGCTCAGAGTGAAGCAGGGACCAGGAGGGATGGGAAGGGGGACTGGGGCTCTGGGGCATGCAGAGGTGGCATTTGGACAGATGGGCTGGGAGATGGGCTGAGACAACCAGGAAGATGTGGCGGAAGCAGCTCCCTCCACCCGTTTGGGATGCCAGTGGGGTGCACAGCTGCTCAGCCCAGCCACCTCCTCCCGAGCAGGACTCGGCGCTGAAAGCCCTGGGGACAGAAGGCCTCTTCCTCTTCTCCTCTCTGGACACTGACGGGGACACGTACCTCAGCCCCGAGGAGTTCAAGCCCATTGCTGAGAAGCTGACAGGTACCGGGAGAGGCTGGGGACTAGGCAGGAGGGAGCCAGGGCATTGCCCTCTACTTCTTGCTCTGTGTCTTCTGTGTCTGCTCTGAACAGAAGGGCTGCCTGGAGTAGGGGGAGGACGGTGCGTCCTGGCAGCCCTGGGGTCCTCCCAGCTCTGACATTTTCCGGCTGGTGGTTTGGGCAAGCTGCTTCAACATGGGCACCCACACATACTCGCACACCCAAGCCTGTTCTCACGTGTGACTAAAACTAGTTAACATTCCCTGACCACCTTCTCAGGACCAGACATCACTTTAAGCACCTCCTGTGAGTCATCTCTTTAATCTTCACAGTGCCTGTGAGATGGACCTGTCCTGATCCTCTTGTGTATAGTTTAGGAGACGGAGGCGCAGGAAGGCTCTCCAGCTTGCCCAGGCTGGAAAGGTGCAGAGCCAGGATTAGGGGCCTCCTGTCTTCAGGTCCTGCACCAGCTCATTTGAAGCTTAGAGAAAAATGTCTGCAAAGTGCCCACCATGCAGTAGACAGGAGCTATTACCATTACTGCTAAATATTAAACTCTGCTCGGGAGCTGTCAGATTCCTATCCCACCTTGTTACCCATTTTTGCCTGGTTGTAATCAGTGATTTTTATTGTAAAGATGAGGGGCTGAAGCATTCTAATGAATTATAAAATGCCTCTCTCACTGCTCCATCACCACCCTAACCTCTGTGTCCATATCTTGTGACGTTTCTTGAACTTATGATCTTGGGCATTTACTTGTTACCCAAATTGCCTGGTGTAAGTAGGTCAATAGATGGGAAAGACTAGAAAGAGACACCAGCTGCTCTCAGGCCGGTAAGCGCCAAAGGACCGTGATGGGCTTTCTGTGTCTCAGGATGGGTCAGGTAGGTCAGCCACGTGCTGACCCGGTGGCCTTTGGTCACTGCCAGAGGAGGAGGGTCAGATGAAAAATGCTAATTTGCTGGAGCGGATGTGTCAGTGCCTCCCAGGGGCAGTCAGTACTGTCATGAAAGCAGATGGGCAGATACACAGGTCAGCCCTGTGTGGATTTGCTTTGACTTCTTATTTTGCACACACTTCTCCGAGCAGCCACACAGCCACCTCCTTGTCCTTTTTTATGGCCAGAGAGCAAGAGTTCCCTCATAATGACATGTTGGCCAAGCTTGCTGGGCTTGGGGGTGCTTTTAATTTTTTCACACAGATCTTTTTCTCCATGAGGGGAAAAGAGCCTCTCCCTCAATTACCTCCTAGGCCACTGTGAGTGCAAAACTGGACCAAGTTTTTGGGAGAACAGAAAACAAAACAAAACCAGAAAAACACCAAATCTAAGCAGGAAATGGAGGCAAACAGTCCTCTCTATTTGGTACAGTTATGTGTGTTTAATTTTCTGCTTTATACCTTAAAAGTTTTACAAGTTGTCAGTAGTGAGCAAATTTTACTTGTAAGTCAGGAAATAAAACTTTTTATTAAAAAACCAAAGAGCCATAAAATGCTGGGTATTATTATTCATAATTATCTATGATAACAGTTAAGTAATTGGATAAGCAAGCCAACCAGTAACGCTGCACATTCCCATTGTTCCCTTCCTCTGAGGTTTCCAGATTGCTGTTTTGAAATTTTGTTGCCTTGACTTACAAATGCAGAAGTAACCATGATTCTTTAGAACAGGGGTTTGCATCAGGAGCCACTGGGGAGCATTAATCGGGAGCACATTTTCCAGATTCTAGCCCCTGAAGACTTTGACTCAGTAGGTCTGAGGGGGGTTCTGGGCATCGGTAGTTTAAAAAGGTATCCTGGTGATTCTGATGATTCCTGGTTAAGAATGCACCCATTTTAATGCACCCATTCAGTCTGTCAGTCCGTCTGTCAACAAATGCCAGGTGTGGTCTCTACCAGCAAGAGAGCAGTCGTAACAGGACCCACCCGTGCTTCATTCCGTTATCTGTGTCGTGGGCCCCCACCCTGCTGTTAGTCACCCCTTCTGCAGTAGCCGTCATGCCTCCCTTAAGCCTTCATCGTGACTCCCTCCACCCTTGAAAGACTATAGACTTGGCAGGTCTCTGAGCAGGAAGAGATCTGACGAATCAAGTTCAACCACTAGCCAGTCCAGCCCCTCGTACTGATGGGGAAATGGGCCACCCAGGAAACAGGGAGAAGCAGGTGTCCTCACTTCTGGACCAGTGCTCTTTCTGTGACACCAAAGATGACCTGATTCCACGTCCCCTGACCTCTCTGAGCAGCCTTTGCTTCTCCATGAGACCCTCATGACGGGACAGGCACGGTAGCATGGGCTCCATCTCTCATGTGGGAAAACCAGAGAGGATGAGTGATTTGCCCCAAATTGTCCAGGAAATGGAGCCAACCTCACCCCGGAGCTGGGCTCAGGGAAGGGGGACAGTGAGAATGGCCTTTCTGCAGCCAGCCTGGCCTGGTGGAAAGAGCACACATTAGAGTCAGAATTAGGTTTGAGCCCTAGCCCCGTGGATCCCCAACCATGAAACCACCGGTAATAGCAATACAGCTGACGTTTATTACTGGTTTACTCTGTACCAGGCCTGGATTATCTCATTTAATCCTCATAACAAGCCACTGGGCCAACCGTCACACAAGCTGGTGAGGAGTGGGGCTAGGATTTGAACCCAGGTCGTCTGGCTCCTAAGCCTTTGAGGAAACTTTTGAGGTCTTAATGCCCCCGGAAGAGGGTTGTGGTTGATTATAGGTTTAGAGTAAAACAGGCCTGGGTTTGAATCCTGATTCACACACTACCTAGCTGTGTGTCCTTGGGGAAGTGACTTCACCTCTCTGAGCCCCCAGTTTCTCATTTGTAAAATGACATTGATAATACTGCCTTCACAGGGTTACTGTGCAACTAAAATGTGATATACATTGAAGAAAATGTGTATGTGTGATATACCATGTGGTATACATCATATGTATACGCCTTTTATATCATACATATACAATTTGTGTATGTTTCATAAACGATGTGATCTATATTGTTACTTTGTTGATTGTTACCTGTTACACCCCCACCCCACCCCCATCCCTGCCAGGCCTGGCTTCCTTAATCACTGGCCAGTGTGGACATCCTGAGAGAAGTGAGGCCCTGCCATCTAAGGCAGGACCCCTCTCCAAGCGACCTTTATCTCACAGGGTCAACTCCTTCGGCCAGCTATGAGGAGGAGGATCTGCCCCCTGACCCCAGCGAGGAGACACTCACCATAGAAGCCCGATTCCAGCCTCTGCTGCCAGAGTCCATGACCAAGAGCAAAGATGGGTTCCTAGGGGTAAGTTGGGGCAGGAGTGGCAGGGGGTCCCCCACAGGCGGGACCAGAGACAGAGGGACCATCTGTGTGCACTCACCTCCTGAGAATGGGTCTGTGGTCTGCTCACCTTCCCTTCTTTCTGTCTTTCCTTCCTTCTTTCATCAGCACCCTCTGTGCACCCAGTGCGCCAGGCCCTGGGGGTCCAGAAGTGGGTGCGACGCTGTCCCTGCTGTCCGGGCACACAGTCTGGTAGGGGAGGTAGGAGGGATAAGCATGAGCCTCTGACCCAGAGTGGGGGTCTGGATGGCTTCCTGGAGGGAATGACATTTGACAGTGACTGCAGGGGACGAGGGCTCAGCCCATTGTCAGTAGGGGTAGGAAAAGGATCCGGCTGGAGGAAACAGCAAGTGCACTAGAGACCGTGCTGATGCAGCCGCCTCGCTTGGAATCATTACTTTCTGCAAGTCAGTCTTTCCCCCCAGGCTGTGAGTTTCCTCAGGGCAAGGCCGGTGACTCACACATTTGTGCCTCCCCAGGCCCCTAGCACAGTGCCTGGAGCCTGACAGGTGCTCTGTTGAGCTCCGATGAACCTGAGGTTCAGCCCCTGGCGATGGCTGTAGGGTGGGGATGACCCTGACAAGTGCCATCCTAACCAGCCCTGTGGTTAGGGCCCGAGGCCCTGTGGACAGGGTCTCAATCCCTCCCAGGACCTAGGCATCCCCAGGCCCTGCCCGCCTTTCCCGCTCTCTCCCCTGCGCTCTCCTCTCAGCTTTCCACTACTCCAGATGTCTGGGCTTTCTTCCAGCTGACGGCCTTCTCATATGCTGGTCCCTCAGCCAGGAACAACCTTTTCTCTTTGCCTCACTCACAGCTACTCAGCTTTTAGAGCTCAGCTGAACTGTCATTTCAGCAGGAGATGCCAGGCAGGCCACTGAGGGCAGAGAGAGGGGGTGGCTGGACCCAGGGCATGGGGGACACATGCAGGGGCATCCTGATCAGTGGGACTGGAAGAGAAGTTGCCAGATGGCAAAGGGCCTCAGCTGCCTAACTTTGGCCTTCGTTCTGCAGCAGCAAAATACCATAGCAGATTTTGAAAGAGGAGAATTCTCTCATCAGATCTAGGCTTTCCAAACTGGCAGCTGGGGAGAAAAGGGAGGCAAGAAGACCAGTTCCCAGGAGGGAGGGGGAGACAGGTGGGGGGAGGCCATGGTGATGGAGAGGAAAGGCAGCCCGGGGGATGCTGGGAAAGGGAGAAAGGCAGGGTGTGGCTACTAATGGAAAGGGAGGGGGGGCAGTTGAGGTGACTCAGGCTTCTGGCTGGTGGCCAGGTGCATGGGGACCCATTGCCCGATGGGGGTTGGAGGAGGGAAGCAGGTCTGGTAGGGAGGGTATGAGGTCAGTTTGGACTGTTGAAGTTGAGTTCCCTGAGAGATGTCCAGGGGGAGAGTCCAGTAAGATCTGGGTGGAGAAAGGTCTGGCATTGATGGGCTGGAGTGATGTCTGAGCAGATGAGTCCCTCCTACAGGGCAGAGAGAACAGGGTGGGGCAGGTGCAGGGGGCCCACCTGCACTTACAGGGGAGATGGGTCCGGAGCAGCACCGCAGCCCTGCGTCCCTAGCTCAGCCCCCTTTCGCGGGCCGCTCCGCTAAGAGCTCGCCAGCCTGTGAGCAGGACCCAGCAGACGGGCAGGCTCTGCCTGGCCCTGCAAGCCAGCCCCGCTTTGAGAACTTGCCTGTGAAAGCCCTCTCCTCCCACCTCAGCTTCCCACTGAGCCGGGTCCCATCACCAGGGAGGTCACAGGTGGGGCAGCTCCCTGGTGGCTGAGCACCCTGAGGGGGGCCAGGCACTCACTGTCCTGGTGGCCACTGATGGTGGCCCAGAAGGGCAGGGAGGAGCTACGGAAGGTGGAGCTTTGACCAGGGGACCTGCATGCTCCAAGGTCCCACCTCTGCTCCAGGCAGATGTGCAGAGAGGCCTGCAGAGCGTCTGACCCTCATTCTGTCCCGCCCTTCAGCTCACCAGACAGCAGTGGGGTGGGTTACTGATGAGGAAATGGCTCAGGGAAGGCCTTTGCCAGGGGCGCGCAGCCAGCGTGGCCCAGGCTCTGCAGAAAGCAAGGCCAGTGGACGGGGAGAGGAAGCCCAGGGCAGGGCGGGGCACCCGGGATTGGTCTGCTGGCTTATGTGCAAGAGGCAGGCAGGCCTGTGTGAGGCCCGGGACCTGGGCTTGGAGAGGGAGGGAAGAGGCCGTGAGAATCCCCCTCACAGAGCCCCCCGTTCCAGTCCTGGGTGGCCCCTCCAGCTGCCTCTGCTCCCCTGCCCTCGAGCGAGCTGTTCCGGCCTGGGCTGGACCCGAGGGGCCACAGGGGCACCACTTCTCTGGGCAAGGGGCCGGGGAAGGTGAGATGAGCCTCAGCTCTGGCAGGAGAGTGCCAGGCTTGTGGCCATGAGCAGGCAGGAGCCTCCCGGGTCCCTCTGCTTCCTGGGCTTGTGGGTTGGCTCAGGGCTCGAGGAGACCTCCGCACACACCTGGGACGTTCTCAGTGCCCCAGAGCTTCGACTTTCCTCTGCCCCAGGTCTCCCGCCTGGCCCTGTCCGGCCTCCGCAACTGGACGACCGCAGCCTCGCCAAGCGCGGTGTTCGCCGCCCGCCACTTCCGGCCCTTCCTTCCCCCTCGGGGCCACGCGGAGCTGGGCGAGCCCTGGTGGATCATCCCCAGTGAGCTGAACGTCTTCACCGGCTATCTGTCCAACAACCGCTTCTACCCACCACCCCCCAAGGGCAAGGAGGTGAGGGTAGCCCACGGCAAGCCCCGGGGCCCTGCCCCCCAGCCCCAGCACGGCCCCTCCCCATCGGCAACTGGACCCCCAGGGCCACGCCTACCCCACCTGCTCTCTGGCCTGCCTCTGGCCCCACGCCCACCTGGGCCCCAGGTCCAGAGCTGACCCTCACCCAGGGGAGCTGGGCCCAGCAAGCCAGCCCAGGTCCCACTGCCCTCCCCCCAGGTCATCATCCACCGGCTCCTGAGCATGTTCCACCCTCGGCCCTTTGTGAAGACCCGCTTTGCCCCTCAGGGGGCCGTCGCCTGCCTGACCGCCACCAGCGACTTCTACTACACCGTGATGTTCCGGTGAGGGGTCCTGGCAGCCCCATCCTTGCCTCCCACCTGGGCCTGGGACTCCAGGGAAGCACAGATGGGTTGAGCACCAGGAGGCGGGGCCTGACTCAAAGCCCACAGCTCCACCACTTACCAGCCTGTGGTCCTGGGCAAGCAGCTTTGGCTCTCTGAGCCTCACTTTCCTCATTGGGCATCAGGGTGGTGGTGACTTCCTCCAGGAGGAAGAGAAAAGGTGTTGAATGTGCTTAGCATGGGGCTGTTGGCTGTGATTGTCATCCACACAGAAGGGGGTGCGTAAGAGCTGTGACACCAGGTCACACACACCGTGGAGGGCTCAGAGGAGGCTCGGGCAAGGCTTCCGGGGAAGGCAGCACATGAACTGGGCCCTGAAGGATGGGCAGCGCTTGGAGGGCGTCCCTTCTCCCTGCCCCACACACTTCTTCCTCCCGCGCCCAGCCCTCTGCCCCACACACAGTCTGGCCAAGGGTTCCAGGCTTTGGGACAGAAGTGAGAGGGGAGGTGGGCAGGCTCTGCTCAGCAGGGAACCTGCTCCCAGCCGGACCCTTTCCCTCCAGCATCCACGCCGAGTTCCAGCTCAGCGAGCCGCCCGACTTCCCCTTCTGGTTCTCACCCGGCCAGTTCACGGGCCACATCATCCTCTCCAAAGACGCCACCCACGTCCGTGACTTCCGGCTCTTCGTGCCCAACCACAGGTGAGAGCCTTGGCCCCGGCCCCGTCATCCTGCTTCCGTTTGCTCCCCACCAGCTCCAGGAGCTCAGATGCAGGGGCCCGGAGGCCCCCTCAGTCTCTCCCCAGAGCTACTTCTCTTGGGAGGGGCCTAGAGCTGACCCAGGAGGAGGTAGCTTGAGGTGGGCTGAGGGAGATCATTCCATCATCTGATAGGCGTGTCCCAGGCGCTGTGTGGGCCTGGCCTGCCAGCTCTGTGCTGGGACCCAACGCAACGGCCAACAGCCTCTCCCTGAAGATGGAACTGCCCCTCCCCCGCACCATACTGCTGACAGACCTCCAACAGACCCGTAACCACAGCCTGCTCATGCCACCCTAGGCGAAGGCCAGCAGGTGGGGAGGGACCCGGCTGGTCAGGGTCCAGGAAGGCCTCCCAAAGGAAGGGACGTCTGTGCAGCGACCTGGGGGCTGAGGAGAGTTTAGCCAGGCAGAGGGAAGGGCACATACAAAGGCCTAAGAAGCAGGCCCTCCACGCCTGCAGTTGCTACCACAGACCCTGGGGCGCCAGGGGGCGGCTTCTGGGAGGGCTCAATGCCAGTCACCTGCCTGCTTGCCTGCCTGACCTGCTCAGGGGCAGCCTCTTGTCAGGGAGGCAGGGGACGCAGAAAGTCTTTCCAGATTCCTGACCCCCAGCCCCAGCACGGCCCCTCCCCATCGGCAACTGGACCCCCAGGGCCACACCTACCCCACCTGCTCTCTGGCCTGCCTCTGGCCCCACCCCCACCTGGGCCTGTGATAGCATGCAGCCGCTTAGTGAGCCTGAGTGACTCTGTGCAGGGACAAGACCTGGGCTGAGAGATGAGGGGCCCAGAGCGAAGTCTCAGCCGTGGCACCCGTGGGCTCCGTGGCTGTGGGCAAGGCCCTGGACCCCTCCAGGCCTCAGTTTCCTCATCTGCTAGATGGGAGGCTGGCTCCTGGGCAGGAGTGAGGGGGTCATTGGGACAGCCTGGGAAGAGAAAGTTGCCCCCAGGACCAGGAGCGGTTTCCTCTCAGTCCCCCGAGGGAAGGAGCATCCTGGGCCACGGGGAAAATGAGGAGGAAGGACACGCTCTCCTCCTCCTTCCTCGCTCATCAGGCAAGCCCCTGTGCTGCAGGGGCTCAGCCCAGGGTTGGAGGTGGGGTCCTGGACTGAATGAAACAGAAGGAGGGGGCAACTGTTCCTGGGCCTGTGTCTCAGGCCTAGACCACGGGACCGCTGACCGGCTCTGAGGGCACCCAGCTCACCCTGACTGCTTCACCTGCCCAAGGTGGTTGGTTGTCTGTCCTGGGGCGCCCCCATGTGGCGCATCTGCAGGTTGCAATGCTCAGGCCAGACTTCCTGCGGGGGGGAGGCACTGATGAGCTCTGCCTCAAAGAGTCGTGGATCGTGGACAGTGCATGAGCCATGGGTATGGAAGCCCTTCATGAACTGTAAAGGGCTGGGCCAGTGGAGGGTGGCATGGTCGCAGTGCCTTCCGAAGAGGCAGCCTGGGGAGAGGAAAGGGACCAGGCTCTGCCGTCAGAACTCTAGTGGCTCTGAGACCTTGGGTCCACCCTGCCAAGTCTCAGCATCCTCATCTATAAAATAGGGTCAGCTGCATGCTTTCAGTGAGATAAAGTCTGACGTCTGGTTAATGGGCCTTGATGACGGTGGTGTTCTGCCCTGGCCACCCTCTCACCTGTCCCCAGGTCTCTGAATGTGGACATGGAGTGGCTGTACGGGGCCAGCGAGAGCAGCAACATGGAGGTGGACATCGGCTACATACCCCAGGTGAGCGCACCTGGGTAGGGTGGTCCCTACCCAGGGAGGAAGGTGGGGCTCGGCCGCAGGGCCCTGCCACAGGGCCTCTCAGCCTGGCTGCAAGGAGGCCCAGCTGGCTAGGAGCCTTGGGGCGGTGAAGGACAGAGCTCCTGCAGGCTGAAGCCACTGTCCCCAAAGCAGGATCCTAGGAAGCCACCTGTTCTTCCTAGCCAGTGTCTGCCATGGGCCCTCAGATGGCTTCACACTGGCTGGACACTGGCTCTGTCCTGCACTCACTGCACAGCCTTGACCAGGCCCTGCCCTTCCCTGGGCCTGTCTCCCCTCCTCTGCAATGAGGGGCAGATCTGCAGAGGTGCACCTCTGCAAATCTTTGAGGGTCTCTCGGGGCCCCTGGAGGACTCGGGCCCCTCGCTGAGACGTCCCTCAGTGACATCATCCCTCACTGACCTCCGGCCCAGATGGAGCTGGAGGCCATGGGCCCCTCAGTGCCCTCTGTGATCCTGGACGAGGATGGCAACATGATCGACAGCCGCCTGCCCTCGGGGGAGCCCCTCCAGTTTGTGTTTGAGGAGATCACGTGGCAGCAGGAGCTGAGCTGGGAGGAGGCCGCCCGGCGCCTGGAGGTGGCCATGTACCCCTTCAAGAAGGTGAGGCCAGACGGGGGTAAGGGGCGGGGCTGGGATCCCTGGGGCTGGGTCCGGAGCTGTGGGAGCAGCAGGTGGGCACTGGGCGTGGGATGCCATGCAGGGCTTGCTGCTGAGGCTGCCTCCCTGTAGGGCCCAGCCTGGGCCAGGGAACCTCCCCTTTGCCCTTTAGAACTTGGAAGGAGGTACCCCCTGGCTCAGCATCACCCCTTCACACAGACACACAGACACACGCACACAAACACACACACTGCAAACATACATGCATATGTACACACACACGTATATACACTACAGACACACACTACATGCACATCACACACTCAGCCCCTGAATGGGACCCTGGCGGCACACAGTAGCTTCTCTCTGTCTCGACTTGGCCCCAGGTCACCTACCTGCCGTTCACTGAGGCCTTTGAGCAAGCCAAGGCCGAGAACAAGCTGGTGCACTCAGTTCTGCTGTGGGGGGCCCTGGACGACCAGTCCTGCTGAGGTGAGGGAGACCCTTGCAGTCTGAGGGGAGAAAGGGGGGCAGACTTCATACCTTGTGGGTACAGGAGGCCCTGAGACCAATGGGACTCTCCTGTCGCAGTATGAGGGACTCAGGGACGACATGGGGCAGAGTGTGGGGTGACGGCTCGCAGGGTTCTGTGCTAAGCCCAGAGGAAGCTGCTGGACACAATAGAAAGAGCCCAGCTCAGCCATTTTCAGCCTGGAGACCTTGGCCAAGTGACTCCTTCCCTGAGCCTCAGTTTTCTCAGCAGTAAGAGGGTAACATACTTACCTCCCAGAGTTGTGAAAACAGATGTGAAAGTGCCTGTACTTGCACACGAGTGAGAGAAGGTAGTGCCAGAGCCTGGACTGCATTCACTTATTCAGAAAATTCAACGAAGACCCGCTGGTGCAAAGTTCTTTGGGTGCCTGACACTGGGTACAAAGATGAGCAAACAATGGCCCTGCCCACATCCAGCCAATCGACAAACATCCTGGGCACCTCCTGTGCCAAGCCATAGGCTAGGTGTTGGGCATCTTGCACTGAGGAAGTCAGAATCAGCCCCAGTCCTCAGGGAGCACACAGTGTGTGCAGAAGGCAGACAGTGAATGCACAAGTACAAGCGTGGTGAATTTACACAAGGCATGGTCCAGAGTGGCACGAGAGTGTGTAACGGGGTGGCAGGGTCAGGGAAGACTTCTTTAGAGAAAGTGACATATAAGCTGAGACTTTGAAGGATGAGGAGGATGAGTTTGCCAAGTGACAGGGGAAGTGTTTTAGGTAGAAGAATTGTCTGTGCAAAGGCCCTGGGACAGAGTTTAGTGGATTTAAGAAGCTGTCACTGTCTAGAAGCCCCTGGGCCAGGTAGGCCCCCAGCCAAGTCTCAGCCCAGGATGCCAGTATGTTATTGATGTTAGTTACAGCTGCCATTTATTCCGCACCTCCTCTGTGGTAGATTCTTTGAATCTGTTATTTCACCTGGGTGCACTGACCGTTCTACAGTTTATGAGGTTTACTGCTGATAGAAAACCCAGTGAGACATGCAGGGTGCCTCACCGACCTGGCCTTGCCTCTCCCGGAACAGGTTCAGGGCGGACTCTCCGGGAAACTGTCCTGGAAAGTTCGCCCATCCTCGCCCTCCTCAACGAGAGCTTCATCAGCACCTGGTCCCTAGTGAAGGAGCTGGAGGACCTGCAGGTGAGTGGCAGGTGGGCGGGAAGAGCCCCATGGGCGCCCCTGGGACAGTGCTGGGAGCCGAGGTGTCAGGAGCGTGCCCAACTGTCCCCATAGAACAACCAGGAGAACCCATCCCACAAGAAGCTGGCCAGCCTGCACCTGGAGAAGTACAGCTTCCCCGTGGAGATGATGATCTGCCTGCCCAATGGCACCGTGGTAGGTCCCCCACCACTCATCCCCAGCCCCGGGCCAGGCACCATGGGGCAGGGGAAGCGGCAAACAAGGGGCACGGCTTACAGACCTCATCAGGCTCCAGGTCTGGCTCTACCACTTCCTGGCTGGTGTCTTAGCCAGTCCGAGCCTCAGTTATCCCCTAATGTCCCCTCGGCCTGCCTCGTGCAGGTGTCGGGACACTCCCTCAGAAAGGGAACCTCAGCAGCACTTTGGGGACCTGGCAGCAGTGGGCATGGTCTAGCAGCAGAGTGGACAGGAACGTGACCTGAAAGAGAAGGCTCAGACCATTGCGGCCAGTCCTGGGATGGAAGGGAGGGAGGGACAGGCCTCGTGACAGGCAGAGAGGACCTGGGGACGCCCCAGGCTGAGCCAGGCTTCAAGACCCTATCTCTCCCGAAGGGCCCCTTACACAGCACTCACATCGTCGCGTTGGGTTTTCACGGGAGCTTTGGGGATAGATGAGCACGAATGCCGATCTCACAAACAAGGAAACTGAGGCTCAGAAAGGTTCAGAGACTTGGCAAAAGCTGCATAATTAAGAAGTATAGCTGCCGGGAATTCCCTGCAGTCCAGTGGTTAAGACTTGGCGCTTTCACTGCTGTGGGCCTGGGTTCAGTCCCTGGTGGGGGAATTAAGATTCCACAAGCCGTGCAGCGCAGCCAAAAAAAAAAAGAAAGAAAGAAAGAAAACAAAAAGAAATACAGCTGACTTTCAAAACAGGCGCCCGCCTGTGAGCCTCAGCGTCACCTGCTCTTCTGAGCAGAGCTGCCCCTTATCCTTTAAGTCCCAGGGGATGGTTAGTGTGGGACTGAGGGATGGAAGCAGGTGGGGAGCAGCGCAGGAGCAAGAGCTGGGGCTGGCCTGGAATGGGGGCGTCCAGTGAGGGCTTGGTGGCGAGGAGGAGGGTGCCAGCCAAGGGCCTTCTGTCTGGAGTTCAGAAGAGGAAAGGCCCGGGGGAGCCAGCCAGCTCGCACCCGCCCACAGGCGCCCACTGTGGTGGACTCGGCCCAGCCAGGGCCCGGGCTGGCGAAGCTGGGCAGACAGGACTCTGCCTGGGCTGCGGGTGGCCCGTGCTCTCCCGCTCGCTCGATTTGTTTGTTCGTTTACCGGACACCTGCCCTTAAGGTGCCCACTACCTGGAGCGGGAGGCAGATGGGGACACAGGCGTGTGGGCATTTCGACAGAAGTGAGTGCGGAGTTCAGGGCTTCTGGGAACAGAGGAGAGAGGTCATGGGGCGCGGAGGCAGGGGAGGGAAAGGTGATGCCGGAAGGCGTTAGGTTTCACCTGGTGGGCGAGGTGTGGAGCCCTGGAGTCAGAGGGCCCTGTGAGCAGAGGAGGAGGGGGAACGGGTTGCCCCTGCTGTCCGCCATCTGCCTCAGCAAGAACAGTTGAGGCTGCGGGGGCACTGAGCCCGGCTGGGCCCCCGCCCTCCTCACCCCACCCTTCTCCCAGGTCCACCACATCAACGCCAACTACTTCTTGGACATCACCTCTGTGAAGCCTGAGGACATCGAGAACAATGTCTTCAGCTTCTCATCCACCTTTGAAGACCCGTCCACAGCCACCTACATGCAGTTCCTGAAGGAGGGCCTCCGGCGCGGCCTGCCCCTCCTCCAGGCCTAGTGCGCCTGCTGGGCAGCGAGAAGCCCGCTGGACGGGGAGCTGGACAGGCCCCTCTGCCCCGGAGCCAGAGCAGCCCTCGCACGTTTCACCTTCCACCTCTCAGGCTGCCCGTGGGGTCTGCGGCCATCCAAGCTTTGCCTCAGTGAAGGGGGGACAGGGGGTCCTCGGCTGACCAGGTGGATGAACCTCGAGCTCCAGCTGCCACCATCAACCTTTTACTACCTACCTGGCTCCGGAAGCTGCTTGGGACCCCAGAAGAGGGCCCGGGGTCATCTCCCTGGACCTCACTCACTCAGGCACATAGTCCCAGCCCTTGCAGGGCAAGTAGTAGGGAAGAGTGGGTGCTAGGAAGACAGGGCCACCCCTCTCTCCTTACCTTCACCCCCTCCCAAAAGAAACATCAAGAAGCCCTGGCCTGAGGGTGTGGGCAGGCTGCCAGGGAAGCACTCCTGTTTGTCCGGAGCCTTCTTCCTCGCATAGCCCTGGCTGCCCTCCTGTGCTTGGTGTCCCCAGTGGAATCAGTCTCAGCTGGAGACAGCCTTCTGGAAGCTCTGGGTAGAACCCTCCTTCAGAAGCGGAAATCGTACTGTACCCCTGCTGCTCCCCAGACCACTCAATCCAACCTAACGATAGGACCCCACAACCTATTTCAGGACTTACTGGAAGCCAGTTCTCTAGGGAGGTTTACCACAAAGTAAGCTTCTGCCCTTGGCAAGGAGTCCGCTGAGGCCCAGGGCCATGGCACCCCCACCGCCTACCCCAGCACAGGCCACAGCGGGGCGGCTGGAGCCAGTGTCCCTGTAACACCTCCTGTCCTTCAGACCTCAGCTCCACAGAAGTGTAACCCAGTCAAAGAACACGGCGTCCCCCAGCGCTGGCACTGTCCCAGCCATCAGGCAGCCCCACCAGCCTGTCCACCGCTGGGTGGCCACTGACTCTCCTTGGCCACTCTCAGGGCCTTGGTCCACATCCTGAGCCACTGACCACGGCCAGTCTCTTTTTATACACGCAGGGCAAGTGTTTTTATGTGAACTTTCTCACAGTTTATATGTATTTTTGATAGCCCCGGCACTGAGGAGAAAGGAGGGGGCAGTGGTACCCCCCAGCAGCTGCCCCGTGATGGCTGGATCTGAAAGCCTAGGTGGATCCAGCTTGATGTCTTAGCAGTTGCTCCTGTGGGAAGAAACACCCCTCTCTTCCTTCTCCTCTTCCAACTGTTTAAAAATAGTCCTCAGAGGGTCAGTATACCCCCTACTCTATCCTTGTCCTCCGCTCAGGCCCATGAGGGGCCCTTGGGCTTTCATAAAGCCCCCTCCGCCGCCCATCCCTGCCTTCATTTATGCCCCCTCCGCCACCCCACAGGGGGGCTCCCTCCTGACCTGGAAGAGGAAGGAAGGCAAACATTTCCTCAGATGCACTCCCAGCCCTCCCACCTGCCACTGGAGTTTCCACACTGAGTCTTCCTCACAGACTGTCGTGTTCTCAGTGTTGTATCAAGTAGCGTAATAATGGCCAGTTACCAAGAGCTTTCTCTACCTAAGGCACTTTGTTAAAATCACATGCATTTCCTCATTTAATCCTCACAGCAGATGTGAGGCGGATAGTAATCATTCCCATTTTGCAGATGAAGGAATTGGGTCTCAGGAAAGTGAAGTGACTTGCCCAAGGTCACTCAGTGGTAGGGTTGAGATTCAGCCTGTGTCTTGATGTTGGAGTGTTTTGTCTTGCACTACACACGCCACCCCGCAGCCCACCCCCTCTCTCCCCTGCCTGTTTTCAGTGAGGTGAGAAAGCCTTTCAAACCAAAATGTCTTATTCCCCTCCGTTCTCCAGAGCAAATGAGGTGTGAGCCAACAAGCTCAGCCCAGTTCTTTGTGTCCCTTCTGCAAGGCAGTGCTTCCATGCCACTTACAGGGAGGGAGGGCCCCGAGCCTGTCTCAGTGCTTCCAGGCATGGGTGGCAGTAGCCTGTCCCATGAGCCACCCAGTGTCAGCAGAGGCTCAGCCTTCCCACCCAGCAGGGTCTTCCCCTCACGCTGGTCTGGGAAGGCCGGCGCCGTGATGAGCGACCCGTACCCCGTGAAAGGTAAAGCTTGCTTGGGCTTTCTGCATCCTCACCTGATGCCTCTGCCTGACCCCCCACCATGAGCCTTGAGGCTCATGGTGGGGGAGGGCCCCAGCTGCCCTCTTTTGTCACCCCTCTGCCACTTCCCTGCCCTGTCCCCAATGTGTCCTATAATAAAATTGGAGATTAGGGTGGTTCTAAGTGCCTTTCCTTTGAGCTGGATGTTGTTCAGTTCTGTTCTCGGTCTCATTCCTCTGCTGAGATTGGCTTGGCAGATGGGCAAGGGAGCATGGCTGGAATGCCTTTGGGGACTATCTTATTTGTCACCAGAAGGCTTGAGTGACTTGCTTAAAATAAATTTGTGATAGACCTAGAGGAAGAACTTACTATTTTTAGAATCTGATGCTCTGTGTTGAGAAAGATTCTGAAGTTAAGCCCATCATCTTAGAAGCAGAGCCTGAGACAGGCATTAGGTAAATTTTTTTGAGGGTGTGGACTTCAGGAAAAACCTGTAAAAGAAGGATTGAAGCAGAAGGGGGAAAGGAAGAACCTTGAGCAGGGATAGAGTCTCAAAGCCAAGCCTTGGCCAGATCGCAGGAGCAGGGCTCTAGAGCACAAACCACACTGCCAAGTTGAACTGGCCTCTTGTACCCTGTATCAGTCAGTCAATGGTTTAGGGGGTAGAGTAACTTACCAGGTTAGGGCTTCCATTCTGAGAATGGGGCAGCTGTGAGTAGCCAACACAGCTGCTGGGGGATGGATTCATGGGTTGGGTAAAAGGGATCTTTGGGGAGAACCAAGGAAAGGCAACTAGAGTGGATTTGCAAGATCTGCCGTTGCCCAGGATGGGAAAGCAATGATTAAAGCAACGATTTGTCATCCTGGAAAGAGGGCTGGACCTGAAAGTCAAATTTCATCATTTGAAATATGGTGGGGATCAGGGTGGACACTGTCTCTGACTAGGACCAGTTACATAGTTGGCAGGATCCAGTGCAAAATGAAAATGCAGGGCCCTGTTGAAGAAAACTATTTTGTTAATTTCAAGAGGTCAACAACAGGGCATTAAAGCAAGAACGAGTCAGTCTGAGCATGATGCCTGTGTGAATGCACAGGTTCTCCCTGCCATGAAGCCCATCTGTCCCTGGCAGCTAGGGCTTGCAAGCTTTGAGCCCAAAAAACTGCAGCCTGGGAGCCAGGCACATCCATGTGCTGAAGTCAGAGGAGGGCATGTGACCCAGGCCTGGATGCCGTGGAGACAGGACCCTGGAGGTTTGAGCACGAAGAGGGAGTGGGTGAGTGAGACTGGAAGGAATGTGGGTCTCTTTCGCAATGCCTCTGGTGTCTTTCCCCATCAATCTACCCATCTGATCAACCAACTCACTGAATGTACCGTGTGTGTGTGTGTGTGTGTGTGTGTGTGTGTGTGTGTGTGTGAGAGAGAGAGAGAGAGAGAGAGAGAGATACATAAAGGCTAAAATAAAAGAAAGCTACAAAGCACTGGAGGGCAGGAGTCAGAGGAGAAAGAGGCCCATTCTTGCTGCAGAGAAGACTGTAGAGGGTCTTGGCTGGGAAGCATGAACTGTGAAGGCACCAGGGCGAGATGAGGCAGCCAAGCACTAAGTCTGGGGCCTTGAACGCCAGAGGGAGGATTCTGAAGTTTGCAGTAGGGGTGGGGACAGCAGTCACCGATCAATTTGGGGGCCGAATAGCAACAAAGACCCCTTCCAGAAGTCGTTTCGAGACTAAGCGCGGAGAGCGGCAAGGAGGCCGACAGCAGCGGCGGATGAGACCGGGCAAGCCTCAGGGATCTCCTAGCGCAATCAGCTTTTCCCCAGGGCTTTGACAGGCAGGGGCGTGGCCTCTGGTGGGTGTGCCTCCTCCCTCGGGAACTGCAAGTGCGCCGCCCCTCCCCCGCAGAGCCCTCGCTCGCCCCGCCCCCAGCAGGGCCCGCCTTCCGAGGGCGCGCGCCGCCGCGGCTCTGTGCGCAGCTGCTAGGGATCGCTTCCGGGGGGCGGGTCAGCGGAAGTGAGGGCGGTTGAGGCTGGGCGGCTCGCTGTGGTAGGAGGGGCCGTGAGGTGAGCGAGTCCGGAGCTGCAGTGTGAGGTGAGACTAGGTCCGAGTGCCGCCCCGGAGCGGGAGTGTGGCCTTCCGGCACGGCAGTCGCGCGGCCTAGTGCCGGGCGCTGTGCGGTGCCCGCGGCTGCTGTGCCCGCGCCGGTTTTCGCGGGAGCCCGTGTCGTCCGCCTCACTATGTCGGGGGAAACTGAGTCCCCAGGGGCAGTTGCTCGCCCGAGTCACCCAGCTGCACCAGAGGCTTCTCGTTTCGGCCGCCTCCTCGCTCCTTCCGGGACCCGGCCCCGGGCCTGTGGGTCCAAGGGCCGCCCGAGCCGCGGCGAAAACTTGGCCGACCTTGGCCCTGTCGGGTCGGGCTGTTGCGGGGGAGGGGAGGCGTGTCCCGGGCAAGGTCCCCGCGGCGGCTCCCCCGGCGCAGAACTGCGCTGAGCGCGGCGACCTCGGCGGGGACCGGGGTGATGCGACCAGGCCCCGCTCGGGAGGAGCTGCGTCTCCGGCGGGGGACCGCGTGTACACACTGGGGCAGCAGCCTCGGAAGGGGCAGTGCGCGCGCAGAGGTGGTGGGAACCAGCCCCCACCTCGCTGGCCGCGTCTTCTAGCCAGACGATTGTGGAAGGTTCAAGGCTAAGTCGGCGTTCTCGTTGGTCCGTGTCTTAATTGAACAAATGCTCGAGTGCCTGCTGTGTACTGAGCGAGCGCTGGGCTGTGCCTGAGTCCCCGTCCTTCGGACAAACTGCACAGCACACCGTTACCTAGTTACTGCTGCTCGAAGGAAACGCGGGGTGCGGGTCGGGGAAGGGGAGGCGATGCTTGAGTTGAGCTCCAGGAATGATTAAGGATGAGCTTGGAGAAGGGGGTGCTGGTGTTTCGAGCAGAGGCAATAGTGTGGACAAGGCCATCGAGGGGCTGAAAGGCCAGCGTGGCTGGAGGGCAAGGGGAAAGCAGGTGTGGCCGTGAAGTGTGCAGGGACCAGAGTGGACAGGCCTTGTAGGCTGCGGGGAGTTGGGTACACAGGGCAGAGAAAGATGAGGTTGGGCCTGATTGGGGCCGGCCTGCTGGCCATGCTGAGGAGTGTAGATGTTATCCTCTTGGCTCTAGCAAGCATAGGGGGTTTGAAGCATGGCAGGGATATGATTAGCACTGTGTTCTAGAAAGATGCCCCCGGCTGTCGTGTGAGGGTGAGGCCCAACTGAGTTTGGAGGTAAGTTTGGAGAGGAAGTGGCTGCAGTGACTAAAGTGAGAAACACAGGGAAGCAGTGTCATGTGGAGCTTGTGGCAGCCACTGAAATTCAGCAAAGAGCCTGGCACACAAAAGGACTTTGATAAAAAGCTTGAACTTTGCTGAGAAGATGGAGCCCGTGCAGGAGGCAGCAGGGTCTGGACCAGACTTTCTACTGCCGTGACCACTGAGTGACCTTAAACCAGTCCCTTCCTCTCTCTAGCTTCTTTTCCTCATGCATCGTAAAGTGAGTGATACCTCCTCTCCTAGCGGTGGAAGAGAGACCCTCCAAGGGAGGTTTCCAGAAAGAGCTGCTCTGGTCAGCGCAGCCCAGCCCCTCTTCAGAGGCTGCCCTTGGCTCCCCAGAGACTTCTTACCCAGGGCATTCCCAGCCCTCGTGACTTGAACCCCACCCTCATCTACCTTTGCGGCCTTACCATACTCTGCTCTTTACATATCTCTTCACACTCCTTTCCTAGACCTCTGGTGGTGGTGCTGTTTTCCTTCCCTTCTTACCCCCTCTGAACTCGCCTTGGGGCCAGGGACTGAACTCACCTGGCCACCTGCCTGGTGTGCCTTTCTTAAGCAGTGATATTCAGCCTCGGCTAGAATTATGTATTCAGGTCCTATCTCTCGTCTAGATTATGAGTCCCTTGAGAGCCTGGCTATGTCTTACTCCTGCCATAGCCCCTCCAGTGCCCAGCACAGGGCCTGGCACAGAGCGAGTGTTGTTAGTGTTTGATGAACAAGGGACTGAATGAGCTCATTGACTGCAGCTGCTCACCATGCAAGGGCAGCTGTGAGGAATCCAGTCAGCAGCAACTCCACCCATCTGTGTCTTGCTTTAACAGCTCATTAAGTACTTTAAAATCCCGTTTCACTGATTGACTCTTAAGGTAACTTAGAGTGGCAGCTCTTCCTGTCATCTTTTTACAGATGGAGAAACCAACATTCAGAAAGGTTAAGTGACTTGCCTATGGCTACTAAGCCAGTAGATGGCTGAGCCAGGATAAACACTTTTGGCTCTTTTCCCTTGTAGCCCAGTAGACTGAGTTTGGCTACCGGTGGCTGGCTGTTCTTTCTACTGTTGTCTGTTTTACCTCTTCCCCTTATGGGGGCCCAGCAGCGCTAGGCTGGGTGGCACATGCTGGCCTTTTTACATCTTATCCCCAGGAATGAATGTTGGGCTTGGATGGTACCTACACTGTGGCTTTCCCATGAGCTTTTTTAACTACCAAAGGGTTCTATTTACATCTTAAGAAGTTTGCTTGTTGTTTTATCTTTCTTATCAACTTTAAAAAAAAAAATTTTTTTATTGAAGTATAGTTGATTTACAATGTCATGTTTCTGGTGTACAGCACGGTGATTCAGTTATACATATATATTCTTTAGAAGTTTTGCCTCAGGAAACCTAAGTGCTCAGGAAGCCTCCCAGGGTTGGCCAAGCTCATATAGCGAATCTGAAATAGAACCTTTAAGGGTCTGGATTTGTTGAAGCCGTTGTTGGGTGAGGGCAGCCTCTTTGGCTGGTTTTCTCCCCCTGTGAAATGTCAGATAAGCCTCAGCGTTAGTCATGGCTCTGCAGGGCCTGGTTTTGTGGGGCTTGTGTGGTGGCCACTGAGTCTCCTGTGGGGGCTCTTTCACAGGAAGAGGAGTCTGGTTCCTTAAGATGGCCTGATATGAAGGCGTCACGCCTCCTGCGTCCCCAAGCCTCCAGAGCTGCCCTGTGGCTGCCTTGTCCTTCAAGTCCAGGAGCCAGTCGAAATGTCGGGAATGGAAGCCAGTGTGGTAAGGGGCATTCCCAGGGCAAGGGTGTGGTGGGGAAGGTTAAGCACCGGACCTGCTGCAGTTCTGAGATTCTCAAGTTACTTCTTCCCCCACCCAGGCCTGGAATTGAAGGGTCCTCCCTTCCATCCCCTCCCCCAAGGCAGAACCAACTATGATCTTGGGGCAGCTAAGGAGTCAATGCGTTTCCATCATTCTGTGCAGAGGGAAGGGAGGGCAGCCTGGCTGATCCCTACACCCGGCTAATTCCTCACCCTTTCACTGGACCCTCCCAGCATTGACTGTGCCTCGACAGCAGCAGGTGTCCCCTTAGGTGGCTGGCCCAGGTGAAGGCTGGCCCCTGCTAAAGGGGACAGGGGGAGAGGATGGGGACAGTAGTTGGATGTTCTCTGAGGTTGTGGCCGTCCCTGTCTCTTTCTGCTCTAGACCATCCCGATCTGGCAAAACAAGCCGCATGGGGCTGCTCGAAGTGTAGTAAGAAGAATCGGGACCAACCTGCCCCTGAAGCCATGTCCCCGGGCATCCTTTGAGGTAAGTGAGCTGGAAGGGCAGGCAGAGAAGAGGCTCAGAGTGTATGGGAGGCTGGTGCTGCTTCTGTGCCCCAGACTCCTTGGCGTTGCCAAGGCAGGTTGCTTTCCTGGTCACTTCTTCTAGCTACCTATTTTCAGTGTTTCCCTGAGGCCATTACACCCCATCCTCTTCCTTCTGGCCAAGTCTAGCCATTCCTTTACTGGGCTATTTCAGTCTCACCTCTGTGCCTAGGGGGCCTTTAGTACCCACTTTGCAGCACAGATTCTTGTCTGGCCCAAGTGAGTAAGACCCCCTTGTGCAGTGGAAAGCTCAGTAAAGTTTATTAGTCCCAGCTGCCTCCCTCTGAGAGCTAATGGTTAAGCATCAGCTCCAGGCTAGATGGTTAAGGTGTGTGCATTTGGGGAGCTGGGACACAAAAGAGATACTTCAGCTTTCTGCCTACACAAAGGAGACAGAAATACATGCCTGAAAAGATGTGGGCCCAGGGCGAAACAAAAATGAAGGAGCCGAGTTTGTATGTCACATGGCTGAGCTGCAAAGTCTGTGTAGGAGCTTGATCTGGAGTCTGAATTGGTGTCAGGGTTGGTATTAGTCAGGAATGGGTTGCGAGGGTGTTGTCCCTTGACCCAGATTGCCAATTATTGTGTAGGGCAGGAAGTGGCCCTAGCTGCCTCAAGCATCAGGAGCAAAGGGAAGGACAGCTAGGGAGTGTGAGTCTGTCGGGGTTGCCCCCACACTCGGCTGTAGCCCCTCCAGTCCTTTGCCTGCATGCTGCTGGGCAGAGATGATCAAGGGCACGGGCTCCCACGGAGCAGGAGTAGTATTAGTAATACTAGCTAACACTTACTGAGCCCATACAATGTGCCAGGCTCTGTGCTAAGTACTTTATATATGTTAACTCATTTAATTGCCGATAGCAGAGGAGCACTCTGGCTAATCAAGGAAAGCAAATGGAGGCTTCCCCTAAATGGCCCATCTTAGCGTTAGCTCCTGGGTCAGTGGAAGTCTTCCTCTGCAACCCTGGAGTATCACTTCACTCCTGTGAGCCCAGGTTTCCTATCAGCTCCTGATCTACCTACCAAACAGTCTGTAACAGAAACCTCTGAACTTAACTCATGTATAGGTGGATTTTTGAGAAATTATCTCTAGATTTGTTGTAAATTGATTACTTTAAATATTTGAAGGGAATCTTGCTGATTTATTATTCTTTAATTTACCCATATAAAAATATTCAATTATGAAAAGTAAAAAAGGAGAAAGGGAAACAAATTACCTATAATCACACAGTCATGACACAATAACTGTTAATGTTTTAGTGTAGTTCTTTTCCATCTTTTTCTAAACGCATGGTTCTTTCTTTGTTGTAATCAGTAAGTACATAATTGAACCTTCCTAATTTTTCATTTAACATGGTGTCACTCAGTCTCTCTGTTCCCTAGTTGTTCATTTGGGTGAAGGAGCTATTTTAAGGAGTTACATTATGATTCCTTTTGTATAATTATTTTTTTATTTAAATCTAAATAGTCAGATTATCAAGTTTGCTTCTAACAGTGTTTGTTGCTGTAACATGTTACACCAGTAGCTAACACCAGTTAGCTACAAAGGTGTTGTAAAGAGCTTGCCAGCAGAAATTTCCTGTTGCTATAACAGATTGTCCATGTCCTTGCACCTGTATTCTCACAACCAGAAGGCAAGACACTCTTAGGCAGTGGTCATCTCTGTTAAAAAGTAACTTTGGCCAGTACCACTGAAGACCCCTTTGCTTTAGCCAGGGGTCAGCAGAGGGCCAGAGAGTAAATATTAGTTTGGCCAAAAAGTTCGTTGGGTTAGTGAATACGTTCAATAACGTTCTTGGTGACAATGAAAAATGTGATTTATTTTTACTTAAAACCGAACTAGGGCTTCCCTGGTGGTGCAGCGGTTAAGAATCTGCCTGCTAGGGGCTTCCCTGGTGGCGCAGTGGTTGAGCATCTGCCTGCCAATGCAGGGGACACGGGTTCGAGCCCTGGTCTGGGAAGATCCCACATGCCGCGGAGCGACTGGGCCCGTGAGCCACAACTACTGAGCCTGCGCGTCTGGAGCCTGTGTTCCGCAACGGGAGAGGCCGCGACAGTGAGAGGCCCGTGCACCGCGATGAAGAGTGGCCCCCGCTTGCCACAACTAGAGAAAGCCCTCGCATAGAAACGAAGACCCAATACAGCCAAAAATAAATAAAATAAAATTTAAAAAAAAAAAAAAAAAAAGAATCTGCCTGCTAATGCAGGGGACACGGGTTCGATCCCTGGCCCTGGAAGATCCCACATGCGCGGAGCAACTAAGCCCATGTGCCACAACTACTGAGCCTGCACTCTAGAGCCTGTGAGCCACAGCTGCTGAGCCCACGTGCCACAACTACTGAAGCCTGCGCGCCTAGAGCCTGTACTCTGCAACAAGAGAAGCCACGACAATGAGAAACCCGCACACCACAACGAAGAGTAGCCCCCACTCACCACAACTAGAGAAAGCCCACGCAAAGCAACAAAGACCCAACACAGCCAAAAAATAAATAAATTTTTTTTTAAAAAAAAACCGAACTAACTTTTTGGCCAACCCAGTATTTTAGGCTCTGAGCCATACTGCTCTCCATTACAACTACTTACTTCTGCAGTTATAGCTTAAAAGCCATCACAGATAATACTTAAACAAATGGGTATGACCATTTTTCCAGTAAAACATTGTATATAAAAACAGGTCCCATCCCTGCTCTCGGCCACCGTGTTTTGCTTGGAGGATGCAACAGGCTCATGACTGGTCTCTGCACCTTCCCATCCAGTAGCCAGAGTAATCTTTTAAAACCTCAAATCTGATCCTTACTTACTTAAAATCTTCCAGTGGCTCATTATTGATCTTAGAATCTAAGCTCCTAATTCACTTTCCAGTCTCTCCCAACTCCCCACCCCACCCCACCCCACCCCACCAATCCTATTCCAGCCATGCTGAATTACTTGTAATTTCACAGACTCTTGCTTCTGGCCTCTTATTCAAGGTGTTTCCAACTGGGACATCTACGAAGACTTCCCTACACATTAGGTGTTCCTCCTTTGTATTTTGCCCAGTCTCCAGTTGTTTCATCATGAAGGCAGTAAATGTTGATCAATTTTGCTTCCCTACAGACCCTGCCCAACATCTCTGACCTCTGTCTGAGGGATGTGCCCCCAGTCCCTACTCTGGCTGACATCGCCTGGATTGCTGCAGATGAAGAGGAGACTTACGCCCGGGTCAGGTAGCGGAGGCAATAGCCTGCCGGCTGGGGAATGAAGAGCTTCTTCCCAGATGAGGTGGTAGGCAGCAGGAAGAGTGAGAGGTGGAGGGCAACAGGAATGAGAGCTGTGGGCTCAGAGTGGGAGCAGAACCTGGCTGTATTACTCTTGTAGGAGTGGATGAAGGAATTGTGGAAGCAGTGCAGTGGCCCGCTCTCTCTGACACATTTGTCTTTCCCTGGTCCAGGAGCGATACACGCCCCCTGAGGCACACCTGGAAGCCCAGCCCTCTGATCGTCATTCAGCGCAATGCTTCAGTGCCCAACCTCCGTGGGTCGGAGGAGAGGCTCCTGGCCTTGAAGAAGCCAGCCCTGCCGGCCCTCAGCCGCACCACAGAGCTGCAGGAGGAGCTGAGCCACCTGCGCAGCCAGATTGCTAAAATAGTGGCAGCTGATGCAGGTAAGAGCCCCTGAGCTAGGACCAGGATATAGCAGGCTGTTCCTTTTTGCTTAGCTTTTGGACAGGATAGGGACAAGGATGGTCCTTGGTTCGGGGGTACTCGGGCCTAGGGCTCTGAGGTTGCCATGAGGCCTGGCTAGCCTGTTATAATCTTTGGATGGTTTCCGTCAGCCATTTTGGGGCTGACTGGTTGGGTTAGGAACAAAATCTTCACTTAACCTGGGGCCCCAGGCAGATTCCCCGCCTTGGCCACAGAAACCAACACTCTCTTCCAAGTGTCTTTAAGATCATGTCTTCCATGAGCGCTCATGGCTTTCCTTTCCAATATGAAAAATAAGCATTCCCTACCACTAAGAGACATCCCTCTTTGTAAGCACCTATCTCCCCTTTCCTTGCCCTTTCCCGCAGAGACCCTCCACCCATTCCTCCACCTTTCTGTCTGCAGTTAAGGCAGAACCACTGGAAGTGAATGGGATGACCAGATGCAGGAAATACTAATAGGTGGATCTCTCCCAAGGTGCTCAGTGTTTAACCCTCATATACCTCCCATTCTCACTGTTTTGCTCCTCACTGACTCAAAGTCATAGCTCCCAAACCTTGTCAGTTGGTAGAACACATAAAAATCATGGTGTTCTCTTTGAAATCTTCATGTATTTAATTCCCTCATATGGCAGTTTTATAGAGGAAATGGACCTGAATTTTCCATTTATATTTGTTGGCTACTTTTTTTGTCCCTAGGATGTTCCCTAGAGACTTAGAAATTGAGGAAATTCTATCCATTAAAATCTGGGCACTAGGAGGACCATCACCATTCTGGTTTTTTGCTTCAGAACAATTCTTTCAGTCACAGATAGCTGGATTCAAAGGAGCATAGTCAGAAGCACTGGCCTAGTTAGAGAAAAGGGCAAATTCAGGCCTTGGTTCTGCACTGTTGCTTCAGTCTAAAGAGTGCTGTCACTCCACAGCCCACTGCAGAATGGGAGCTTTTAGGAGGCAAGGCCCTTATGGGGTGGCTTTTTTTCTGCCCTCCTGGAACACTGGAAGAGCCCAGTGCTGCTACATCTTCTTGAGATCCTGAGAGGGGAAGGTAGTGGAGGAACCCAGGATGTCATGGTGTCAGCCTAGGAAATGAATGTTTGGTAGGCAGTGCTTGCAGGGAGATGTAACTGCTGTATTTTAGCCCCAATGTCCATCCATGCCTATTGTTTTCTCTTTCAGCTTCGGCTTCATTAACGCCAGATTTCTTATCTCCAGGAAGTTCAAATGTCTCTTCTCCCTTACCTTGTTTTGGATCCTCATTCCACTCTACAACTTCCTTTGTCATTAGTGACATCACCGAGGAGACCGAGGTAGAGGTCCCTGAGCTTCCATCAGTCCCCCTGCTTTGTTCTGCCAGCCCTGAATGTTGCAAACCAGAACACAAGGCTACCTGCAGCTCGTCTGAAGAAGATGACTGCGTCTCTCTGTCCAAGGCCAGCAGCTTTGCAGATATGATGGGTATCCTAAAGGACTTTCACCGGGTGAAGCAGAGCCAAGATCTGTAAGTATAAGGAGCTGTGATGATCTGTTTATTGTTTAAGTTGCCTGTGGCCAATTATCCAATAGAAAGTACTTACATAGTAAGTCCTCAATAGTAGTCATGTGTTATTTCATTCACAAAGCTTGCTGCCTGCTTGCTAGTGCCTGGGGCCCCAGTTTGAGGAAAGAGCAACACTTTACATTTGGTTGGGGTGATCTAACCCAACCAAATGTTGTTAGACTCATAGGGATTTTTACAAGAAGGCTCATCTAATCCAGCTTCTGTCCCCCAGAGGGGCTTCACCACTTCAGTTTTCATACTGCTAGTGACAAGTGTCCCCATGCCCCACCCTTCAAAACATAATTGCGTAATAGTTATTTTAGTATCTCAAAAAAGTAGACTTATTTGGTGAAAGGAACATTTCCTTTAAACACAGTGGTCCATTATTCAAACCAGCCCTGCAAATTCAGAGATTTATGAACAAGGCTTTTGAGACTCCTAGGTAGTTCCTAAACCTGGCTGCCTATCAGAAGTGCTCAGATTTGTTAAAAAAAAAAATACACCTTAAACTTACCAAAGCAGAACCTCCAAGGAGTAGAGCTCTAGGTGTTTCTGATGTCAGTGTGAGGGGATGTGGGAAATACCTACCATGAGAAACTCATCTAGCAGAGAAGCCCTAGAGCTCCAGCCTGAGGGAGTCACCACCTTGCAGTGTTTCCCTACTGCACAGGACATACCAGAAGAGCTTATTCAAATGCAGGTGCCTGGGCATCGAAATATTTGACATCCAGACCTCAAAATCCAGAGGCCAGATGTGCAGCTGTATTTGTTAATGCAGTTAAAAAGCTGTTTTGGGGGGTGGGGAGGTGAGGGCTGTCTCCTGAGCTGATGAAGTTCCTCTTAAAGGAATAGTGACTCACCTCGCACAAGGATCCCTTTGTGTTTTCTGGCCCCATTTTCGTCGGAAAACTAGACAAGGGTCCTGGTAGTCGATTCTGTAGGAAAGTTACTTTTACCTTCCTTCTCTGGCCATACGGACCCGCAGTTCTTTGTTCTCCTGCATTCCCAAATTCAGCTGCTGCTGCTGCTTTGGGGCCACACTGAGCCTTTTTCTTCTGGTCAGTGTTTTATAGATTGGACTCTCCAACTTTCTTATACCTGCCTCTTGTACCATATTAGATCTGTGACCCCCTACTGCCAAGCCCTTCCTCTCACTTGTGTCCTGGGCCCTTTCCTCCTTTGTTGATAGAAGGTGCTGGGGGTTGATGACTAAGGAGCTGGGTTGATGACTAAGAACGGGAAAGTAGCCCCATCATCAGGGTTCAGACATGTGACAGACTGAAGGCAGTTCCTCTTGTTTTTGTTTTCAAGGTTTAATAATCAACCTTGGCCTTTATATCTAGCATAATGACCAATAAAATGCTTTCGTGAGGATGTATGTATGTAAGAGTTCACTAGAATTTCAAGCAACTATTTTCCAGGAAATTACCTGATGTTATCAGGTAATTTAAACCTACCCTAATCTGAAACTGGTTTTGTTCCCACGGGTCCCTTATGATGTGAACATTTTACTATAAATTCTGGATTGCTTATAAAAAAACCTCTCAGTTTCCCTGGCAGGGAGACGAGGTAATAGTAAATCCTCAGCACACCTTTTCCCCAGAACGAATAAATGTCAGAAAAGCCTAGAGTCATCAGTCATTTCCCCTGCTGACCTGGGGAAATGCTACTAAGAAAAGATAGGGCCAGAAGGTGGGAACAGAAGCTTAGCCACCACAGGCCAATACCAACAGGTTGGCCCACATTTTGTAGCCATTTCAGGAAATAGTAAAGCCATGTCTAGTTAAGAGATGAGATCTGTAACCAGCAAGCTTGGTTTTGAACTGTGGATTCACCACTTACTGAGTGACTAATGACTTTGGGTAAATTCCTAACCTCATTGTGCTTCAGTTCCCTCATCTGTAAAAGGATTGTAGTAGCTCCTACCTCATAAGAGTGTTGTGAGGATTAAATGAGATTGTATTCCAACATACAAAACAGTGCCCAGGGCAGAGTAAGTACTCAATAAGTATAAGCTATTATTGTGTCTCTAGGAACCGGAGTTTATTGAAGGAGGAAGACCCAGCCGTCCTTATCTCTGAGGTCCTAAGGAGGAAGTTTGCACTGAAGGAAGAAGATATCAGTAGAAAAGGAAACTGATAGCACTCAGCTCTGCAAACTCAGTCTCATGCTCCTGGAATTCCTTCAACAGCTGCCTTCCTCACTGCAGATGTTTCTGCCTCTCAATTAGAAATCTTCTGCAACAGTCTTGCCGAAAGCTAGAGCTTGGACTAAGAGAAGAGCTGCATTATATGTTTTCCGTACTTCAAACCTTAGCAGAAGCTGCCTGTTTTGAGCTGAGACACGTTACAGGTAATTGTGTAGGTTGGAATGTCCCAGTTTAAAGGGTGAGATAGAAGTTTCTGGTTTTTCCTTGCCCCTGTGTGAAAATAGGTCCTAAATGAATGACTGACTTCACTGCACTAGACCCCATAACTGGTCTCACTGAACACTTTGTGCCCAGCTGTCACTTACTCTCAGCCAGTTCCTTGCAGCAGAGCAGGGCTGAGGGGAGGGGGCTATGTTTATGTACATGTTCACAGGGCAGGGAAAATCTTATGCTGCTCCATCATGAACTGACACCAGTGCCCAGCAATCACTCTCTCCCCCTTCCCTGTCCAACACCTACATGTAGAGGTCGAGCCACTGGACCAGCTGACACTTGGGCTGCTGGGAGGCCTGGGCTGTTTTTTCTTAAATATATTTTGTAATACTGTACAACCAAATCTACCCTCCAAGGCCCTGGGCCCTCATTGGTTCCACTAATTGAAAGCTCTTTCTCTTCCATGGACTTTAGTTTAAGCCCAGTAGGAAAGAGAAATGGAGATGGGAAAGAGAGTACCATCCCTCTTCCAGGCCCTTGACTGCTCCTTTGCATTGGGCCAAGGTTTGTACCTACCACACCATGCATGACTCAGATGCCCTCAGGTCCCTTTTCTCTACGGTATGTATCCTGTGTGTGTTTGGGTTGAAGCACTACCTGACATTAAAGGAAGGATTTGGAGAGATATTGCATTTGCTGTGTCCATCTCTGAGTTGTGATCACCCAGTATCTCCCACAGGTATAGAATTTCTATTAATTTTAAGGTATATGAACTTCTGTAAACAGGTTCCTGGCTTCCCCTTGCCTTTAGAAGAGAAAGCTTCCCTAGGGAGCTTCTTGTCTCTTTGTTTACAGAGAGATTTTGCCCTAACCTTTCAAAGCCGGTCCCGTCTTATAACTTGCAAGCTTGCCCCCCAGAGGCTTATTTTTAAGCCTCTTAGGTACCACACCTGCAACATGGGAAACTGCCACCTAGTGGATGTCTTGAGTAGAACACAAGTCAAATTAGACTCGTGTTCAGATCAGACCCATGGCAATGACAGCAGAGTTGCGTTTTCAAAAATAAAATTGGTAATGTTTTAATTACCAGCAGAGCCAGCTTTGTACACAGTCATTTATTTGGATTCATAGTTTTACAAAGGGAGTTCTCTCCTACCTTGTAGTAGAAGAATGATATAGTCCCATTTAGATTGTTATATAGGTCAGCCTTTTTTAGGGAGATGTTTAAACATATAGTATATAACTTTAAAATGCTGTAAAGTTACCACAAAAATAAAATAACAAAACTACCTAATCATTCTACCTCTCTCTCTATCCTCCCTGCCCCTGTACACCTGGGTCTGGGAGATTTGCCTTATCATCACTCAAAAAAGTGTCAAGAATAATGGTCACAGCTTAGGTTGCATGGGTAAGATTACAGCCAGAGATTAAAAGACCACACATCCGTAAGCAGCAGTATCCCAGTCAGGCATCTGAAAGGGCAAAGAGGTGGCTCTGTGCAGGCTGAGTAGCAGGCTCTTCAGTGGAGAGATGAGCACCTGCCCTGCCTCTTCAGTGTTCACCGTAGACTCATGCAGGGAATATGCCAGCCACCTCCTCCTCAGGGAGGGGCATGATGCCAATCAGTCATACTGTCTCAACAAGCGGCACCACCTGCTTTATTTACACAAAGAAAATGCTCAATAATAACAGCATCATCCCATGTCTCCCTCCCAACGAAGATCATTCTCCTGAATGACCTTTCTAAAACAGATCTTACATTCCCCTACTCCAATATACTCACCCCCTGGAGATACTTTCTTATATGTCATTTCAAGGTACATTTAGAACCAAACCCTCGCAAAGACATTTAGACTTGGTGCCTGATAACTTGATTACCTTCAGAGTCCTGGGTAAAGAGCAAATCAGGCTGCAGATTTAACTGAGTGGTCCTATCCTGGCACTGAGCCCAAGGGCTGTTAGGAAGCTGTCCTAAGCCCTGATTCTGGTCATTGGTTACATCTCGGAAAGGAGCTCTAGAGTTGTGGGCAATGACCCTCTGGCCCTGAGAATCCTCGGTGAAAAGCTGACTCCAGGAGTCCTTGTCATTCTTTTCGCTGTCCCAGGAAAACACAGGAATAGGACAAGGGCTTTGTTTCACTGCTTCTTTGTTTGCTCCACTCCAGGAATCCTCGTGTGTTTGAAGCAGGATGGGGGCCTGCCTGTTTCTTTTGGCAGACACCTTTTCCAAGTTAGTCTTATCCAAGAGCTGATGGCCCTTGTGCCCAGGTGTTTTACTGTGTCTCTCCACATTCTGATGATAGTTCTTTTTCTTAGATCCATGAGGCCATCCCCTTTTCCAGGAAGAATCCTCTTCCTCCTTTTGGTCCAGTAAGCAAGAACTCTCCAGATCTTGGGTGAAGGAACAGGCCAGTGAGGCTTTACTCTCTCCAGCACAGACAAAGGTATCAGGCTGGAACAAAGACAGCACAGTCACGTATGGGCTTCCTGTTCCATGGTGATAAGAAGCCTGGAAGGACTGAGGAGAAAGTCTAGCTTCCTGGATGTCTGCAGGGGTTGAAGTGGCTAAAGGGAGTGCCATGCAATCATCCCCCAAGCCCTGGATCAGATGGTCTAGCTGGGTTGCATCTTCCTTAGACTCTTTGTTGGTCTGACGTTCTATATGAGATGAAACACTCCTCTGGTCACCACTATTTGTCTTTCCTAGTAAAACAAGACAAACAAATATTATTCTGCAGGAAAACTCCACCTGAGTAGGATTTAGGTGGCTTTTTCTGAAATCAGTATCAGCTACCATAACTACTAGTGCAGGGGTCTTAGGACTCTTCACAGATCTTTGTAGCTGATCTTCCTACTTTGTCTCTTTTCTTTCCTGAATGATCTAAAACACAGCTCTTATATTCCCCTACTCAAATATATGGATGCTTCCCATGACCTACCTAATAAAGTCAAACATGTTACACAGTCAGACCACAGCCCACTTTTCCAGTTGATTGGGGTTTGTTTAACATAGGCCACATCAGTTTTGCTTTTGTTTTTTATTTAACGTAGTTTCTGCTAAATAGTGATCCTGGCCAAATATCACCCCTGGATATTATCCTTTGAGAAACATGTTCAATATACACCATTTTTGTAAAGTCTCAAAGATCACATTGACCAGCCAACTCTGAGAAACCTTCTGGTGACAGTGAGAAAGAATGTGGGTCTCCTGCTCCCCAAACATTTCATGGGAAAGGGAGTAAAGACACAATTAGATGCTAAGTCCATCAGTAGAAAGGACAATTAAAAAAACTATTAGGGGCTTCCCTGGTGGCACGGTGGTTGGGAGTCTGCCTGCCAATGCAGGGGACACGGGTTTGAGCCCTGGTCTGGGAAGATCCCACATGCCGCGGAGCAACTAGGCCCGTGAGCCACAATTACTGAGCCTGCGTGTCTGGAGCCTGTGCTCCGCAACGGGAGAGGCCGCGATAGTGAGAGGCCTGCGCATCACGATGAAGAGTGGCCCCCACTTGCCGCAACTGGAGAGGGCCCTCGTGCAGAAATGAGGACCCAACACAGCCATAGATAGATAGATAGATAAATAAATAAATAAACCCAAAAGTTAAATAAATAAATAAATAAATAAATTTAAAAAAAAACACCAAAAGATAGGATGGTTCTTATTGGTGAGATTATTCAATAATACAATTGAGATTCCAAATACACACTAGAAATGAGGATGAAAATTAGATTCTCAGGTAGTGTAATGAACAACAACAACAAAAAAGCATATCAATACCCTCCAAAAAAAAAAAACCATTAGTGTCCAGTCTGTCCACTTTATCAGGTGTGGAATGGATCCTGTCTGCCTTAAAGATAGATGACATGGAATTCCTACTCCCCCCCCACCACATTATGCCAAGATCTAATTACAAACAAGGCTGAATGACTGATTTCTTCTTTCCTTCTCCAAGAAATATACCACAGAAATTGTTTTGTAAAAGCGTTCTCAACTGGCCTAAGACTTCAATACAGACTATGTAGAATATACCAGAATTTTGAAATGGAAAGTGGTTTTGAGAAAAATCTGCCCTTGTTACTTAAAGCAAAAGTAAGTTTTTGTTTGTGGTAGGGAGAAGGCATTTTGAAGGTTTATGCAAAGCAGTCCTGGGAACAGCACCAAGAGTTAGAGCTCTCTTCCCTGCACCCTTCAACTGGCAAGAACCCTGCTCTGTAAGCCCCAGCCTGGTCTGAGGCAGCTGGTCCCCTGAAGAGGAACATGCAAACAAAGAATTGCCAAAGGATGATGAAACACAAGCCAACTTTATGCCAAGCTTTCTAAGAAAAAAAGCGCTTTTGAACTTTGATTAATTTGAGAAGCTTCATATAGACATATCAATTATCAATTAATCTTATACAGACTGCTAATTGTGGCCAGTCCAAGACATATATCTTACTAATGGCACATCAGCTCCCCTCTGCACCCCCAACTCCCAAGTATACCTTTCCTCACTGCTCTGTCAGGGAATACCAATACTTTTCTGGTTCTGTTTAGACTGAGATAAACAGAACCAGAAAACTACGTTTGTAAAAGTATGTATATATTGCTTTCCAAAAGACGATGCTTTTCTTGTGTTTTAAAACATCTTCTAATAGGTCAGCTAAGTTTAACACAATGCACTAATGGCAACACTTCTCATAAATATCCCAGCATGGAAAAATGAATGCACTCCCTTTTGGTCCCTGGTTGCTTCCAGTCTGGTCACCATACCTGGCTGCAGGGTGAAGAAGGAAGCAATGCTGGTCTGCCGAGTGCCTGCAGGTGGACGACTTCTTTGAGTAAAAGAAATGTTAGCCTTTCTCTCTCCAGGAAAGAGTGTTAGCATTTTGGTACTTGACTTGATTAAATGTGTCTGAGAAGGGGGAGAAAAAGAATAAGAGAAACCTATTAATATCAAAACAGCTGCCAGACAGGATTCAGTAAACACCAGTAACCCTCTTGGAAACACACTAGACCTCCTGGACTCGACTAATATCCTCTACTCTAGTCTTTGCTGTACATCGCCTTCCACCATTTTCTGCCAACTGATGGTGTTTGTTTTTCCTCAAGAATCACATATTCCAACCATAGCCCATTCTTTCTGCTTCCCCATGGAAATCAGGCAGGCTGACTAAACAGGAAGGGATTCCACAGGTGATATTCTCTCCTTTATATTTAAAGATAATTAATGAAACTAGGGACCTCTCTGGCAGTCCAGTAGTTAAGACTCTGTGCTCCCAATGCAGGGAGCCGGGGTTTGATCCCTGGTCAGGGAACTAGATCCTGCATGCCGCAACTAAAAAAAAGATCCTGCGTGCCACAACTGAAGATTATGCACATGGCAACGAAGATCCCGCGTGCAGCTAAGACCCGGTGCAGCCAAATACATAAATAAGTAAATAAATTTTTTTTTAAATAATAAAGATAATTAATGATTCTACATCAGTAGCAGTTGATACATTTTTAATAGTTTTCAAATAGTCACACAGTGGTTAACAGCATGGCTCCCGAGTCACACAGCTTCTGTTCAAACCAATACCAATTCTGCCACTTGCAATTACTAGCTGCATGACCCTCTAGAAGTTGTCTGATCTGTCTCATTCTCATGTGTGAAATGGGGACAATAATAGTACCAAGCCCATAGTGCAGTTACGAGGATTTGGTGAGTTAATTCACATAAAAGGCTTACAAAGTTTTGGCACATTATACAGCATTTAATAATAGTTGGCTATTATTAAGAGGAGGAGCAATGAAACAGCAACAGTCTTATTACATTTTCAACTCCCCGCCCTTTATACTTTGAGTATGAACTGGAAGATGGGCCAGAGAGGTTTGGATGTGTCAACTTTTATACCTCATCCTTATTTAATGTAATTTGATTTTGTTTCCATTTGCTTGTTATGGAATGCTTGAGAAGTAGGGAGAATAGGATTATATTCAATTCAATTTGGCTGTGAAAGCCACAGAAGAAATGAGATTTGCCAATATCCATTACCAAGTTGGAAGTAGGCCTGAAACTTGAACCCAAATTATTAATTCTAGCCCAAAGTTGACTTCATTTCATTTTTACATTTGGAAACTAAAATGTACTTTAAGTGGTTAAAAGACGGAAGAAATCCTGGATGTAAAATTGATACTTTGACTTGTACTGGTATGGAACATTCTCTTCCACCATACCAAACTAGAAAACTGGATAAGATACATGAAACAACTGATTTTAGACAATGGATAACAGGCAGTGCAGAACTGTGATCCCCAAGAGCAGGAAAACAAATGAAGTGAACCCTGGGACACCCTAGCTTTCTGCTTGAAAGCACTTGTCAGAATGCAATGTATAGAGAGAGTACTCAGGCAAAGCATTGCAGTCTTGATAAATTGAGTAGACTGAGATTGGAATTTGGGGAAGATGAGGTGGCTGGGATTTAGAGTGCAGAGAAATATATCCAGAAATCTACATAGGGATCCCTTCAGTTCATTACTGAGTACTAACCTACACGTGTGTTAGGCGAAACCCCGTGAGGCCAGACAAAGAAATGCCAGGAACTGCAAGATGAACAATTCCCAGAGCTCACACAGGGCTGGGAGAGTTCCCACTAGCCAAAGTGGAAAGACCTTTTTAATACCAGTGGCATTCAGCAGAATTAGCAGGATCACCCCTTAGCAGTAGAGCTAAACTAGCTGCAGAGCAAAAACTTCCAAACCTGTCCTAACAAAGCTTAAAAGCAAGCTTGATTAGCAAGTAACTACCTGCCAAAACAAATTTCAGTATTCTTTAAAGACAGTAAAATCCAGATACCCAGCAATGTAGCACACAACCAAAAATTGCTAGATATGTGAAACAGCAGGAAAACCATCCATAATGGGGGGTGGGGGGTGGCGTGGGGGATCGGTTAAATGGAAATGAGTCAAATACCAGGGATGACAGAATTAGCAGACAAACTTTACAATAAATATGCTCAAGGATTTAAAGGAAAACATGAAAATACTGAGAAAAAGAACATACAAAAAATTCATTAGATGGGCTTAACAACAGATTAGAGACTACAGGAAAAAAATAACAGTGGACCTGAAGTCAGAGCAATACAAACTATCCAAAATGAAGCAGAGAGAGAAACAAACTGAAAATAAACAAATTCTTAATGGTCTGTGGGGTATCAAGCACACATATAATGAGAATTCCAAAAAACAAGGTGAAAGTGGGCAGAAAATATAAAGAAATAATGGCCCAAATTTTTCCAAATTTGATGAAAACTACAAACAACTGTGATTGTCTTTTTCAAAGACAATCAAAGACCAATTCAAAGGCAATTCAAAGACCAACACAAGATCTCCCATTTCACATGCTTTTCTTATAATTTGACCTTGCTACTCTTCCCATCAAGTGGTGAGAGTCATATTCCCTTACCTTGAACTGGTGAAGAACTTTGTGACTGCCTGACCAATAAAGTATGATAGAAGCAACACTACACGATTTTCAAGACTGGGTCATAAAAATGCCATGCACTTCTCTGCCTTGCTTTCTTGAGATGCTCACTCTTGGAACCAGGCCCCCATGCTATGAGGAAACCCAAGCAGGCACACAGCTCTCTAAATTGTATGGGAGACACATCCTAGATATTTGAAATAATGTGAGTTATAGTATGCCAACAAGTATCTGAGCACCTACAGGCTAGGTACTAGGAAACAGTGATGAACAAAACACTAATAACCAGTCTCTTGACTGGTCAGGCCCCCATTTACTACCTGTTTCAATCAGTCCCATACCCAACATCTAGATAAATCTTAAAGCACAACTGTGATCATACCATCTTGTTCTGGCAAGAACCTATAGCATAAAATGTAGACTCTTAGACTGCACACACTGATAACGATTTCAGCTTTCTTCTTCTCCATTACCAAAAACCCTTTATGCACACTCTAACATAATACTCAACTAGATACCAGTCCCTATTATGGACTTCACCGTCCTCACTTCTGTGGCTCACACAGAAGGGCCTTTTTCACACCCAACTCTGAAATGTTACCTATTCTTCAACTTAAGAGCCAAGCATTCCTGATTCTCACAGCTAGATGTGACCTCTTCCTCTTTTGAACTTGACATTTATCACTTGGTATTTCAAGACTTACACTACAAAATCCTGGGATCAACATTTAATTCACATACTTTTTTCCTATCCTCCACACAACCAGCTTAATACACATACTAGGTACTCAATTCAACAAATATTTTAGGAAGAAAGTGGATATATAGGAAGGATACATTCCAGTTTCTGTTTATTATATACCTACTCATTACATTTTCAACATCAACAAAGCTGTCAGAAAAAAACTAAAGCATTTCTAATACTGTGATCAAGGTTAAGATGAGCTCCTGTCACTGCAGTTGATGTCACACATATAGACCAAAAAACAATGCAGAAGGCTGCAAGTAAGAAAAGAGTTTTTGCGGGGGGATCTTAAGAATTGCAATTTGGGAGACATAGATTCTGGTAAAACCTAAAGAGTGTTCCAGAGAAGAGAAAGAGGGGCTTGTAAAGACAAAAAGCCATGAGGTTGTTCAAAGTTGCCTGGCAAGAATTGTGGTTGACTCTGACGTGAGTCAGGAAATATTTGTCCTTAAGGAATCACAAATTATTTTAGGGTAAGGGTCTGCTAAGTATCTTGAGTTTCTGGCAGATGTTCTGGATGTCTTCATTAGGACAATAAGTGGTCAAAAGGTCAAATTCCATCCAGGCTGAGATGTGCATAAGTCACACTTCCTTAATGGCCTCCCAGCTCCATTTTAGAGAGCTCTCTTAGCAATACCAACTCCATTTTTATTTTCCTTTCACACACATAAGGTCTAGGACACAGCAGGGTACACCCATTGAAAACTGTGAAGATTTTCCTCCCAAAGTAATCTAACAATAGAAAATTATTGCAAGAATCTTCTCTAGAATGACCTGGCACTGGTTTTTCATCTAAACCTAATGAAAATTCAGCAATGATAAGAGAAAAGCAATTTCTTCTAAGTATCACAACTCCTAAACTAGAGACCTGATATGTCTACACCCATGAGCAACACTAAGTCTCATACAAAGGTGCTTCGTGCTAATGAGATTTTTCTCACTTAAAGGATGTCATGCGGGCTTCCCTGGTGGCGCAGTGGTTGAGAATCTGCCTGCCAATGCAGGGGACACGGGTTCAAGCCCTGGTTTGGGAAGATCCCACATGCCGCGGAGCAACTAGACCCGTGAGCCACAATTACTGAGCCTGCGCGTCTGGAGCCTGTGCTCCGCAACAAGAGAGGCCCAATAATGAGAGGCCCGCACACCGCGATGAAGAGTGGTCCCCACTTGCCACAACTAGAGAAAGCCCTCGCACAGAAATGAAGGCCCAACACAGCCATAAATAAATAAATAAATAAATAAACAAACAAACAAACTCAAAGTTTTTTAAAAAAAAAAAGGTACTACTCCTACTTAAAAAAAAAAAAAAAAAAGGATGTCATGCATGTCAGAGTTCATTGTAGTACAATGTTTAGTACACTTATCATCAGTTTTGCCCTAATAAAGACTATTTATTGAAGATCTGTTTAAACATCCTGCTTTAACTACTTCCAAAATAGGAATGGCCACATGTGACCCTCTCAATAGTAGAGATGACAGTCCCATGAAAGAAAGAAGAGCACTGCGGCTCACTTAAATGGGAAAGTAGGTGCCTCAACTGAAACACAAAGGAGGGGGAATCCCCACTCTGGGACAACTCTGCGAATCCGCCTAGATGTCAACTTTGTGAATAGAAGCATTGTGTGTGTGTGTGTGTGTGTGTGTAACACAGATGATATAGATATAGATACAGATATAGATAGATATAGATATACTGAAGGAGGGCAGAATTTGTCACCCTAAAATATGCCTCCTTGGCATAAGGATTATTTTAGGCTGATTATTTTTAAGAAAAAGCAGACATAGGAAAAGCTCTGAGTATAAGTTACCCTTTTGTAAGAGACATTTATATTAATAAGGGAAATCTCCATTTGTAAGGCTGTCTTCCTCTCTGTACCAGGAAGAGGATGACTCTAAATCTCTTGAAATTCTCATCAATGGAGAAGGCAACAACTTACATCTGCATAACAACCTTACCCTCGTTTACTGTGCTTTTCCTGGTAACCTCTCATAACTGACTCTCCACCCCCAACATCTTCTTTGTCTTTAGCTGAAAATGGTATTTAAGGTGATAGCTTTAGCCATTTCTGAGAGTTACGGTTTTCCTGCGTCTCTCTCATCTATGCAGGAGATATACGTTATTAAACTTTTGTTTGATTTTTCTTTTGTTAATCTGTCTTATATCAATTTGATTATTAGACAAGCCAAAGAACCCAGAAGGGAACAAGGGAAATTTTTTCCACCTTTACAATACACATACACACACACACACACACACACAAATCAACCTATACTGTTTCTCCCAATTTCCAATCACTATTTCAAGTTATATTTTTAACTTTTTTCTCTATAATCATCCTCTACTTACTCAGGTACCAATTTCTGGCTCCTAAATGTATACAGAACTGAAGGGAAGATGCAAAGGTCCTTTAAAGGTGAGAGACACTGAGGGCTGCAGATAACTGGACCAAAGTCACAGCTTAAAAAACATATTTAAGGGCTTCCTTGGTGGCACAGTGTTTAAGAATCCACCTGCCAACGCAGGGGACGCGGGTTCGAGCCCTGGTCCGGGAAGATCCCACATGCCGCGGAGCAACTAAGCCCGTGCGTCACAACTACTGAAGCCCACGCGCCTAGAGCCCGTGCTCCGCAACAAGGGAAGCCAATGCAATTAGAAGCCCGCGCACTGCAATGAAGAGTAGCCCCCACTCGCCACAACTAGAGAAAGCCCGCATGCAGCAACAAAGACCCAACGCAGCCAAAGATAAATAAAAATAAAATAAATAAATTTAATTTTTTAAAAAAACATATTTAAGCAACACCCCTCTCCCCTCACCAAAGCCCACATTTAGGTCCTTCTTGAGCATAGCTATATTTTAGATATATACTTAAGAAACCAAGGGTAATCATCAGTTAGCTCTCTTAAACTATAACTTGCTTAATAAATAATATCATGTAACCTGCCTTTACTGACCAAGCTTGCTTTAACTTTTCTTGCAAACTGCATACCCTCCAAGCTTCAAGTAGCTTAGACAACATATCACAAGACTCCTTTAACCACTCCCTATAGATAACACCTCTGAATTATGGGTCACTATACTAATGGTTGCTTAAGTTGTACTTCAGGAGCATGGAGCTAGTCTTGCTCAATTCAAACCAGTCGAGACCACCAAACATTCAACTAGGCCTGCTCGAGTGTCAGATAGATGACTTTTTGATGTCAGAGGGCCAAAAATTCCACCCTCAGATCATGCTAACACTGCCATTTTCTGAACATGCATCCCATGATAGAAGCACGTAACTCAGATATGCCTGCACAGAACACCCATTACTCCACCTTTTTCTTGCCTCCAATCATCTTTCCCTGAGACAGGAGGGAATGGGGCAGGGCACAACCTTTAAAAGAATGGCATAGATGTTGAGGATATGTCAAAAACTGGTTAGAACCTACTAGGCCCAGGATGGCAGAAGATCTGACTTCCAGTAGACCTTGAGCCTCATTATATGCTCACTGTAATACATGAGCATGCTAAGTGACACACCCACAGGCGCCATGACAGTTCTGAGGCTGACCATAATAGGCCGGAAGTGGGGGGTGGCCCAATTCCTGGAAATCCCTGCCCCTTCCCCAAAATAGTTGGAATAATCCTCCCACTTATTAGCCTATGAAATTACCCAGCCCATAAAAACTAACCAGCCCCACACCTTGGGGCCGCTTCTTGCCTTCTGAGAATGACTGCATTCTGCCTATGCAATGTGTATCTCTCTAAATAAAATGCTTTCACATTACTATGGGTCGCTCTTGAATTCTTTCCTTCGCGAAGCCAAGGACCCTCACTTGGTGGCCTATCCCAGGAACTCATCCAAGACGTGGGACATGACCACCCTCTCACACCCCATTCTCCTGCAACATCCCCAACACCTCAGACTACCCTGCCTCTTTATCTCACAAATATCCCAAGCCCCTCACCTTCAGGGAGGCAGATATGAGATTTGTTCTCTCATCTCCTTGCTTGGCTACCTTGTAAATAAACCCTTTCTCTATTGCAAACCTCAGCATTTCAGCATTCGGCTTGCTGCACATCAGGCAAACAAACCTGGTTCAATAACACTCACTTTTAGAGATCAATAATCCAAAAAAACAAAACAAAACAAAAAACTTCAACTTCTACTATCCTGGATTGGGCCCATGTTATTTCTTGCCTTAACTTCTGCAATATATTCCTCCAGCCTACCTTTCACTGTACCACTTACTTTCCTATAACCACTGTTGGGTTTATCTTCTTAGAGACACCTCCCATTATGTCAAACACCTTCCATGAATTTCCAACAACATGGCAAGAGTTTACCCTCCTAATCTCACCTTCAACTCCTCTATGTATACCCTACACTTTAGCCAAACTGAATTACTCCCATGTAGGAAAGTATCTTACCCAAAGAGAGGTCTGGCCTTTGCCCTCAGCTAATAGGAAGCAATCTCTAATGTCCTGACAGGAGTGTCTTTGTTTACCCTGAGGCCTTGGGCCACATCAGATAGTCTGTACTAACAATGTGATCTATGGCAAGAGCTCTGGGCCAAACAGTATCAGCTTGACCTGAACAGAAAATAGAAACTAAGGTCAGCTGCACAAGTATCAACCATATCTACAAGACTAAGCCCCAGTAAAAGCTCCAAGGCTCAGTGAGCTTCCATGACTGGCTATACTCTGTGTGTACTGTCACTGGTAGAGGACACTGGGAGTAATGAGTGCTGTCCAATATGCCACTGGAAGGACACTGGAAATGTCATGCTTGCAATTCTCCTAGACTCTGGCCTATGTGCTTGAAATTCACCTAGAATCTGCCCCTTTAATCTTTAATCTGTATCTCTTTGCTGTAATAAACTGTAACCAGACTCCACTCTCAAAGGGTGCACACACTGGGACTCAGGGCAGAAGCAGTAATTTGAAAGAAGCCTGGGTCAGACGTACCTGCTGATCTTGGAAAGTCTCCCGGAGAGGCAGGAGGCAACTAGAGATCACCCTGGGGACACAGACACTGGGGCTGGCAAGCCTATTTTGGAACCGCCCCTCTAGCTTATTATTAGCTTCAGCACCCAGCCCCACCCCTGCCCACCAGCCTATAGGCACCAGTACTGGGATGCCTCAGGCCAAGTAACTAACTGGGTGGGGACACAGCCCCACCCACCAACAGACAGGCTGCCTTAAGACCCCCTGCTAAGCCTACAATCACCCCTGAACACGGCCCTCCCCACCAAAGGGGACAGAACCCAGCCCCAAACACCAGTACACAGGCACTTGACCCAGGACCCCTAGGGTTCTGCAGCCAGAGAAGCTGGGACCCAACTCAACCCATCAGTGGGCAGACACCAGCCCCAAAACCCACTGGGCTCCAGCCCCCTCACCAGCAAACCTGTTCTAGCCTCCAGACCAGCCTTACCCACCAGCAGGAGGACATGAGCCCCAAGACAACCACAGCACTGCTGCTTGCTATGACAGGACCCAACCCACCCACCAGCAGGCCAGCATCAGGCCTGGGACCCTGGGCCCTGCAGCCAGATATCAGGACCTTGTTCTGTCTGCCAGTGGGCGGACACAAGCCCCAGGATCTGGCTTCACCAACAGGGCACTGTAATAGGGAAGAACAAATCTGACTCCATATTAGATCTGTTTCTTTTACTTTAACCTTTGTATTCTACGCTTTTGCTACAAGAATGTTGCCTATAGCCCGAAATATACAGGATAGCCCATTCTCAAGGCTCTGACCTTTAAAGATATAACACTTTTCCATTTACATAGAGAAAAAAAGTTACAGAACAGAAAATAACCTTTGTCTCAGTTGGAAGTTTATGGGAACATTGTGACCTGACCTACGTGGACAGCTGCAAGAACAAAGGATTCCAGCATCAAGAAGTTTGCAACAACCAACCACACCCCCTCCCCCTTTAGTATAAAAAAAGCCTGAATTCTAACTTGGGTAAAATGGTTCTTTGGGACACTAGTCCACCATCTTTTCAGTTTGCTGGCTTTCCAAATAAAGTCACTATTCCTTGCCCTAACAACTCATCTCTTGATTTATCGAGAGGGGGCCAGCCACACCTACCAGACAGCCCATAGTAGTCAGCCTGCCACAACAGAAGGACCCTCACAGCTCACAGAAGGGCCACTCGGACCAGAGGGGAGTGCACTGATGGGACACACAGAATGTCTCCTACAAAAGGCCACTTCTCCAAGGCAGGGAAACATAACCAACCTACCAGATACAAAGAAATAAAAACAGCAAGTCAGGTAAAATGAGGCAACAGAGGAACATGTTCCAAATGAAGAAACAAGATAAAATCTCAGAAGAACTAAGTGAAGTGGCGATAGCCAATCTACCCGAAAAAGAGTTTAAGATAATGATCATAAAGATGACCAAAGAACTCAGGAGTAGAATGGATGAACAGCGTGGGAAGTTAGAAGTTTTTAACAAACAGAAAATATAAAGAACAGCCAAATAGAGGTGAAGAATACAATAACTGAAATTAAAAATACACTAGAAGGAATCAACAGTAGACTAAGTAATATAGAGGAATGGATGAGCAAGCTGGAAGACAGAGCAGTGGAAATCACTGAAGCTGAACAGAAAAAGAGAATAAAAAGAAATGAGGACAGTTTAACACATTATTGGCCAGAGACATATTAATAGGTCTTTGCTACCTGAATGTTATTGACCGGAGATGTTTCAAAATATTCACTTACATAACAAATTGCCAGCCACAGGCGTTAGTTCCTGCAAAAATCCCCTGGTCAATAATGAGTTAAGAGACCTCTGGAACAACATCAAGCACACTAATAGTCACATTATAGGGGTACCAGAAGGAGAAGAGAGAGAAAAGGGCAGAGAACATATTTGAAGACATAATAGCTGAAAACTTCCCTAACTTGGGAAAGGAAAAGTACACCTAAATCCAGGAAGCACAGAGAGTCCCAAACAGGATCAACCCAAAGAGGACCATACCAAGACACACTGCAACTAAAATGGCAAAAATTAAAGATAAAGAGAGAATATTTAAAGCAGCAAGGGGAAAGCAACAAGTTACATACAAGGGAACTCCCATAAGGATATCAGCTGACTTTTCAGCAGAAACTCTACAGGCCAGAAGGGAGTGGCATGATATATTTAAAGTGATGAAAGGGAAAAACCTACAAACAAGAATACTCTACATGGCAAGGCTCTCATTCAGATTTGATGGTGAGATCAAAAGTTTTAAGGCAATCAAAAGCTGAGAGTTAAGCACCACCAAACCAGCTTTACAAGAAATGTTTACGGGTCTTCTCTAAGCAAAAAAAAAAAAACAGGCCATAACTAGAAACATGAAAATTATGAAAGGAAAAAGCTTATTGATAAAGGTAAATATACAGTAAAGGTAGTAAGTCGTCCACACACAAAGTTAGTAGTAGGGAAATTAAAAGACAAAAGTAGTAAAATCATCTATATGCACAATAAGCAGTTAAGGGATACACAAAGCAAACAGAAAAAGATTGACAAAATTCAACATCCATTTATGATAAAACTCTCCAGAAAATGTGAATAGAGGAAACATACCTCGACATAATAAAGGCCATATATGATAAGTCCATAACCAACATCATACTCAATGGTGAAAAGCTGAAAGCATTTTCTCTAAGATCACGAACAAGACAAGGATGCCCACTCTAGCCACTTTTATTCAACACAGTACTGGAAGTCCCAGCCACAGCAATCAGATAAGAAAAAGAAATAAAAGGGATCCAAATTAGAAAGGAAGAAGTAAAACTGTCACTGTTTGTAGATATCATGATATTTTACATAGAAAATCCTAAAATCACCACCAAAAAGAAAAATACAAGAGCTCATCAATGAATTGGGTAAAGTTGTAGGATACAAAATTAATAAACAGAAATCTGTTGCATTTCTATACACTAACAATGAACTATCAGAAAGAGAAATTAAGGAAACATTTACAATCACATCAAAAATAATAAAATATCTAGCACTTCCCTGGTGGCGCAGTGGTTAAGAATCCGCCTGCCAATGCAGGGGACACAGGTTCGAGTCCTGGTCTGGGAAGATCCCACATGCCATGGAGCAAATAAGCTCATGCACCACAACTACTGAGCCCGCGCTCTAGAGGCCGCGAGCCACAACTACTGAAGCCCACGTGCCTAGAGCCCGTGCTCTGCAACGAGAAGCCACAGCAATGAGAAGCCCATGCACTGCAACAAAGAGTAGCCCCCGCTTACCACAACTAGAGAAAGCCTGTGTGCAGCAACGAAGACCCAACGCAGCCAAGAATAAATAAATTGATTAATTAAAAAAACAAAAAAGACCACAAATAACAAATGTTGGCAAGGATGTGGAGAAAAGGAAACCCCTGTACACTGCTGGAGGAAATATAAATTGATGCAGCCACAATGGAAAACAGTATGGAGGCTCCTTAAGAAAACTAAAACTAGAGCTACCATATGATCCAGCAATCCCAATCCTGGGCATATATCTGGAAAAGATGAAAACTCTAATTCAAAAACATACATGCACCCAAATGTTCAGAGTAGCATTATTTACAACTGCCAAGATATGGAAGCAACCTAACTGTCCATCAACAGAGGAATGGATAAAGAAGATGTGGGGTGTATATATATGTACACATACACACATACATATACATACAATGGGGTAGTTCCCTGGCGGTCCAGTTGTTATGACTCAGCACTTTCACTGCCATGGCCCCAGGTTCAATCCCTGATTGGGGAACTAAGATCCCGCAAGCCACGTGATGGCCAAAATACACACACACACACACACACACACACACACACACACACACACACACACACCGGAATACTACTCAGCCATAAAAAAGAATGAAATTTTGCCATCTGCAACAGGAATGGACCTGGAGGGTATTATGCTTAGTGAAATAAGTAAGACAGAGAAAGACAAATACTGTTTTCTATCACTTATGTGTGGAATCTAAAAAGTAAAACAAACTAGTGAATATAACAACAACAACAACAAAACAGACTCACAGATAAAGAGAACAAACTAGTGGTTACCAGTAGAGAGAGGGAAGGAGGGAGTGGCAAGATACGGGTAAAGGATTAAGAAACACAAACTACTATGTATAAAATAAGCTACAAGGGTATATTGTACAGTACAGGGAATATAGCAAATATTTTATAATAACTATAGAGTATAATCTATAAAAATTTTGAATCACTGTTGTACACCTGAAACTAATATAATATTGTAAATCAACTATACCTCAACTAAAAACAACAATTTACAAAACCGTAACCATAAGTATAAGAGCCTTCAGTGAGTTCTGTGAGTACTTCTAAGTAAATTATCAACCCTGTCAATGGTTTGGGGGACCCCTGAAGGGGAGCAAAATTTGCCGCCCTAAAGTATGTCTGTTTGGCATAAGGATTATTTTACGCTGATTATATATTTTTTAATTAATTAATTTATTTATTTATTTTTGGCTACGTTGGGTCTTCATTGCTGCACATGGGCTTTCTCTAGTTGTGGCAAGCAGGGGCCACTCTTCATTGCGGTGTGCAGGCTCCTCATTGCGGTGGCTTCTCTTGTTGCAGAGCATGGGCTCTAGATGCACGGACTTCATTAGTTGTGGCTCACGGGCTCAGTAGTTGTGGCTCGTGGGGTCTAGAGCACAGGCTCAGCAGTTGTGGCCCACAGGCTTAGTTGCTCCGCAGCATGTGGGATCTTCCTGGACCAGGGCTCGAACCCGTGTCCCCTGCATTGGCAGGCAGATTCTTAACCACCGCGCCACCAGGGAAGTCCTAGGCTGATTATTTTTAAGAAACAGCATACACAGGAGAAGCTCTGAAAACCAAGAAGTTACCCTTTTGTAAAAGAAATTTACATTTATAAGGGAAATCTCCATTTGTAAGGGTGTCCTCCTCTCTGTACCTGGAAGAGAAGGATGACTCTACATCTCTAGAAACTCTTATCAACAGAGAAGGCAAAGGCTTAAATCTGTATAACAACCTTACCCTTGTTTACTGTGCTTTTCCTAATAACCTCCCACAACTGGCCTTCCCCAACCCCCCAACATCTTTTGTTTTTAGTTGGAGATCTTATTTAAAGTGATGGCTTGGGCCATTTATGGTAGTTAGTCAGTTTTCCTGGGTATCTCCCAGTATAAAGGAGACATATGTTATTAAACTTGTTTGTTTTTCTCCCATTAATTTGTCTTTTATTACAGGGGTGTCTCAGCCAAGAACCTAGGAGGGCAGAGGGAATATTATTTTTCCTCCCCCATGAAAGAGAGGGCTAACCTGATTAGGCCTGCCAAACCTAACCTGCCTCTCCTGCTTTTAATCCCTTGCTTTTAGTTGATTTAAAAACCCATATAGGGCTTCCCTCGTGGCTCAGTGGTTAGGAATCTGCCTGCCAATGCAGGGGACACGGGTTCGAGCCCTGGTCTGGGAATATCCCACATGCCACGGAGCAACTAAGCCCATGAGCCACAACTACTGAGCCTGCGCGTCTGGAGCCTGTGCTCCGCAACAAGAGAGGCCATGACAGTAAGAGGCCCGTGCACCGCGATAAAGAGTGGCCCCCACTCGCCACAACTGGAGAAAGCCCTCGCACAGAAACGAAGACCCAACACAGCCAAAAATAAATAAATAAATTAAATAAATTAAAAAAAAAAATGAGGAATCCCTTTTAAAAATTTTTTTTAAAAACCCATATACCTAACAGTCAGTAGCCAAGATAGATAAATAGATAAAAAGATAGACATAAATTCCCACTAGCTTCCTTACAGATAACACCTCTGACATATGAATCACTACACTAACAGTTGCTTAAGTTGTTTTTCAGGTACTTGGAGCTAGTTCTTGCCCAGTTCAGACCAGTTGAAACCACTGACCATCCAAATGGGCCTGTGTGAGTGTCCAATGGATGACCTTTTGATGCCAGAGGGCCAAAAACTCCACCCTCAGAACATGCCACAATTTTCTGAACACGCATCCTATGAAGAGCCATGAAGCTTGACTACACCTGCACAGACCACTGATTACCTCACTTCTCTTACCTCCAATCACCTTTCCCCACACCTCGAACTACCCTGCCTCTTTATCCCATAAATATCCCTAAACCCTATCTTCGGGGAGGTGGACATGAGATTTGTTCTCCCAGTCTCCTAGCTTGGCTGCCTCCTGAATAAACATTTTCTCTGCTGCAAACCTTGGTGTCTCAGTGTTTGGCTTGCTGTGCACTGGGCAAACAAACATGATTTGGTAACACCTATACCTGCAAACGTGGAGTTGGGTGTCAGAAGTGAGGGTGGTCCTGGGGACTCTCTAACTTTCACCCGCTGTTTCACAAACATCTCTTATATTTCCTGCCACTATGCCACTATTCATAATGTCCCTAGAATACCTACTTCACCTCCACTGCTTTCCAACAGTATCTAACCCCTGCTTTAAGGTCTGCCTCAAATGCCACCTTCCACAAAGCCTTTCTATTTTAACAGCTTTATTGGGATATAATTCACTTACCATAAAATTCACCCATTTAAGTATACAGTTAAGTGTTTTTTAGTATATTCACAGAGTTATGGAAACATCACCACAATCTAATTTTAGAGTATTTTTCATTACCCCCAAAAGAAACCCTGTATCCATTAGCAGTCATTCCCCATTCTCATCCTACCCCAGTCCCAAGAAACCACTGACTTACTTTCTGTCTCTTAAGGATTTACCAATTCTAGACCTTTCATATATCATACAATATTGGTCTTTTGTGACTGGCTTCTTTCACTGAGCACGTTTTGGAGGTTCATCCATGTTTTAGCATGTATAGGTACTTCATTCCCCTTTTATTGACAAATAATATTCCATTGTATAGATACATCATTTTATCTATCCATTCATCAATTAATGGACAATTGGGTTGTTTCTACTCTTTAGCTATTATGAGAAATGCTGCTGTGAACATTCATGTACAAGTTTCTGTGTAGACATATGTTTTCATGTCCGCTGGGTATATACCTAGGAGTAAAACTGTTGGGTCATATGGTAACTATGTTTAACATTTTGAGGAACTGCCAAACTATTTTCCAAACTGCCTACACCATTTTATGTGCACCAGCAATTTATGAGAGTTCCAATTTGTCCACATGCTTGTCAACACTTGATATTATCAGTCTTTTTGATTACAGCCATCCTAGTATGTGTGAAGTGGTATTTCATTCTGGTTTTGATCTGCATTTCCCTAATGACTAAAAATGTTGAGTATCTTTTCAAGTCTCTACCTGAATAGATAGAGACTGAACTAGTAATTTTAAAACTTCCTGCAAAAAAAAAAAAAAAAAGCCCACCATTCCATTGACAGATGAATGGATAAAGAAGACATGGTATGTACGATGTATGTATACATACAAACATACTGTGGAATACTACTCAGCCATAAAAAAGAATGAAATTTTGCCATTTGCAGCAACAACTTGGAGGGCATTATGCTAAGTGAAACAAGTCAGACAGAGAAAGACAAATACTGTATGATATCACTTATATATGGAATCTAAAAAATACAACAAACTAGTGAATGTAACAAAAAAGAAACAGACTCAAAGAACTAGTGGTTACCAGTGGCAGGGGAAGATGGGTAATACAGGGGTAGGGGCTTAATAGGTACAAACTATTAGATATAAAATAAACTACAGAAGGTGGAGTGAAGATGGAGGTGTGGGAAGACACCGAGTTAGCGTCTCCCCACAACTAGGGTGGCTGCTGGCCATTGGTGGGAAACCCTGACACCCAATGAGACAGGAGAAACCCCCAAGTAAACCAGTAGGACGTGGGGGGACAGATGGGGGAGGAGAAGTGGAGGCCAGACAGGACTGGCACCCCTGAGGCTGGGGAGACCAGGAGAGGTAGGCAGGAGGGGCCCTCCGGGAGGAGCGACAAAGGAGCAGAGGGGCGTTTGCCCTGCCCACTCGGGCCCAGGAGCCCGCTGAGCTCCCAGGCCGGTCCCCTGCCCTCCAAAGCCCTCTCCAGGCCACGTGGGTCCTGGGGGCATAGGAAGAAGGCCGAGGGGAGAACAGGAGAGGCAGGCGGGAGGGGCCCTCCAAGACAGGAGGAGCCCTCCAGGACAGGAGGAGCAGGAGAGGAGAGGAGACCGTTTGCCTCACCCACTCGAGCCCAGGAAGCCTGCTGGGCTCCCAAGTGAGGTCCCCCACCCTCTGAGACCAGGTGTGGGGGGGAACACCTGTGCCCCTTCTGTTCCTTGAGCCTAAGCCCCAACCCCCCACAGCCCCCAGGGCCTTTGCCAGCCCTGTGGGTCCTAAGCATAGGCCCTGCCCACCACCCAAACCTCACTCCTCACAGCCAAGGCCTTTTCCCTGGCTTTCTTTTTTGTCTGTTTTTTTCTCTTTTCCCTCCTCCTCTTTTTTACTATTGTGGTACTGTTGTACCTTCCGGTTGTTGATTCATCTATATTTTTATTTTTATATTCTTTCTAACATATCTGTTAGTTTCTGAGTCTAATTTTATTTTTAACTTTGTTGTTGTTCTCTTTTTTTTTTTGCCACCCCACGCAGTTTGCGGGATCTTGGTCCAGGAGCCAGGGGTCAGGTCGAAGCTCCTGCAGTGGGAACTCCATGTCGGAACCACTGGACTAACAGAGAACCTCAGACCCCAGGGATTATTCATCAGAGTGAGGTCTCACAGAGGTCCTCATCTCAGCACCAAGACCCAGCTCTACCCAACAGCCTACAAACTCCAGTGTTGGAAGCCTCAGGCCAAACAACCAGTAAGAACATATTCCCATTCATTAAAAAAAAAGGAGACAGCAAAAAAAAAGTCACAGATGAAGAAGAAAGGTAAAAACCTATAAGACCAAATAAATGAAGAGGAAATAGGCAATTTACCTGAAAAAGAATGCAGAGTAATGATAGTAGAGATGATCCAGAATCTCGGAAATAGAATGGAGGCATGAATTGAGAAAATACAAGAAATGTTTAACAAAGATCTAGAAGAACTAAAGAACAAACAGAGATGAACAACACAATAACTGAAATGAAAAATACACTAGAAGGAATCAATAACAGAATAACTGAGGCAGAAGAACGAATAAGTGAGCTGGAAGACAAAATGGTGGAAATAACTGCCGAGGAGCAGAATAAAGAAAAAAGAATGAAAAGAATTGAAGACAATCTCAGAGACCTCTGGGATAACACTAAACGCACCAACATTTGAATCATAGGGGTCCCAGAAGAAGAAGAGAAAAAGAAAGGGTATGAGAAAATATTTGAAGAGATTATAGTCAAAAACTTCCCTAATGGGAAAGGAAATAGTCACCCAAGTCCAGGAAGCACAGAGAGTCCCATACAGGATAAACCCGAGGAAAAACACACCAAGACACATATTAATCAAACTAACAAAAATTAAATTCAAAGAAAAAATATTAAAAGCAGCAAGGGGAAAAAAATAACATATAAAGGAATCCCCATAAGGTTATCAGCTGAATTTTCAGCAGGAACTCTGCAGGCCAGAAGGGAGTGGCAGGATATACTGAAAGTGATGAAAGAGAAAAACCTACAACCAAGATTACTCTACCCAGCAAGGATCTCATTCAGATTCGATGGAGAAGTCAAAAGCTTTTCAGACAAGCAAAAGCTAAGAGAATTCAGCACCACCAAACCAGCTTTACAATAAATGCTAAAGAAACTTCTCTAGGTGGGAAACAGAAGCAAAGAAAAAGACCCACAAAAACCCAAAACAATTAAGAAAACGGTAATAGGAACATACATATCAATAATAACCTTGAATGTAAATGGATTAAACGCCCCAACCAAAAGACACAGACTGGCTGAATGGATACAAAAACAAGACCCATATATATGCTGTCTACAAGAGACCCACTTCAGACCTAGGGACACATACAGACTGAAGGTGAAGGGGTGGAAAAAGATATTCCATGCAAATGGAAATCAAAAGAAAGCTGGAGTAGCTATACTCATATCCGATAAAATAGACTCTAAAATAAAGACTATTACAAGAGACAAAAAAGGACACTACATAATGATCAAAGGATCAATCCAAGAAGAAGATATAACAATTATAAATGTTTATGGACCCAACATAGGAGCACCTCAATACATAAGGCAAATGCTAACAACCATAAAAGGAGAAATCGACAGTAACACAATAATAGTAGGGGACTTTAACACGCCACTTACACCAATGGACAGATCATCCAAACAGAAAATAAATAAGGAAACACAAGCTTTAAATGACACAATGGACCAGATAGATTTAATTGATATTTATAGAACATTCCACCCAAAAGTGGCAGAATACACTTTCTTCTCAAGTGCACACAGAACACTCTCCAGGATAGATCACATCTTGGGTCACAAATCAAGCCTCGGAAATTTTAAGAAAATTGAAATCATATCAAGCATCTTTTCTGACCACAACACTATGAGATTGGAAATCAATTACAGAAAAAAAAGTGTAAAAAACACAAATACATGCAGGCTAAACAATGCGCTACTAAATAACGAAGAGATCACTGAAGAAATCAAAGAAGAAATTAAAAAATACATAGAAACAAATGACAACGAAAACATGATGACCCAAAACCTATGGGACGCAGCAAAAGCAGTTCTAAGAGGGAAGTTTATAGCAATTCAATCTCACCTCAAGAAACAAGAAATACCTCAAATAAACAATCTAACCCTACACTTAAAACAACTAGAGAAAGAAGAACAAAGAACACCCAAAGTCAGTAGAAGGAAAGAAATCATAAAAATCAGAGCAGAAATAAATGAAATAGAAACAAAGAAAACAATAGCAAAGATCAATAAAACTAAAAGCTGGTTCCTTGAGAAGGTAAACAAAATTGATAAACCCTTAGCCAGACTCATCAAGAAAAAAAGGGAGAGGACGCAAATCAATAAAATTTGAAATGAAAAAGGAGAAATCACAACTGACACCGCAGAAATACAAAGGATTATAAGAGACTACTACAAACAACTATATGCCACTAAAATGGACAACCACGAAGAAACGGACAAATTCTTGGAAAGGTACAATTTTCCAAGACTGAACCAGAAAGAATTAGAAAATATAAACAGACCTATCACAAGTAATGAAATTGAAACCGTAATTAAAAATCTTCCAACAAACGAAAGTCCAGGACCAGATGGCTTCACAGGAGAATTCTATCAAACATTTAGAGAAAAGTAAACACCAGTCCTTCTCAAACTCTTCCAAAAAACTGCAGAGGGAGAAACACTCCCAAAATCATTCTACGACGCCACCATCACCCTGATACCAAAACCAGAAAAAGATATCATAAAAAAATAAAATTATAGACCAATATCACTGATGAACACAGATGCAAAAATCCTGAACAAAATACTAGCAAAAGAAATCCAACAACACATTAAAAGGATCATACACAATGATCAAGTGGGATTTATCCCAGGTATGCAAGGATTCTTCAATATACACAAATCAATCAATGTGATACACCACATTAACAAATTGAATAAAAACCATATGATCCTCTCAATAGATGCAGAAAAAGCTTTTGACAAAATTCAACACCCATTTATGATAAAAACTCTCCAGAAAATGGGCACAGAGGGAATCTACCTCAACATAATAAAGGCCATATACGACAAACCCACAGCTAGCATCATACTCAATGGTGACAAACTGAAAGCATCTCCACTAAGATCAGGAACAAGACAAGGATGTCCACTCTTGCCATTCTTATTCAACATAGTTTTGGAAGTCCTAGCCACGGCAATCAGAGAAGAAAAAGAAATGAAAGGAATATAAATTGGAAAAGAAGAAGTAAAACTGTCACTGTTTGCGTCACTGTATACATAGAAAATCCTAAATATGCCACCAGAAAACTACTAGAACTAATCAATGAATTGGTAAGGCTGCAGGATACAAAATTAATGCACAGAAATCACCAGCATTCCTATACACCAACAACGAAAAATCAGAAAGAGAAATTAAGGAAACAATCCCATTTACCATCACAACAAAAAGAATAAAATACCTAGGAATAAACCTGCCTCAGGAGGCAAAAGACTTGTACTCAGAAAACTATAAAACACTGATGAAAGAAATCAAAGATGACGTAAACAGATGGAGAAATATACCATGTTCTTGGATTGGAAGAATCAATATTGTGAAAATGACTATGCTACCCAAAGCAATCTACAGATTCAATGCAACCCCTATCAAACTACCAATGGCGTTCTTCACAGAATTAGAACAAAAAATTTTACAATTCGTATGGAAACATAAAAGACCCCAAATAGCCAAAGCAATCTTGAGAAAGAAAAACAGAGTTGGGGAATCAGGCTCCCCGACTTCAAACTATACCACAAAGCTACAGTAATCAAGACAGTATGGTACTGGCACAAAAACAGAAATATAGATCAATGGTACAGGATAGAATGCCCAGAGATAAACCCACACACATATAGTCACTTAATTTATGACAAAGGAGGCAAGAACATACAATGGAGAAAGGACAGCCTCTTCAATAAGTGGTGCTGGGAAAACTGGACAGCTACATGTAAAAGAATGATATTAGAACACCATCTAACACCATACACAAAAATAAACTCCGAATGGATTAAAGACCTAAATGTAAGACCAGACACTCTAAAACTCTTAGAGGAAAACATAGGAAAAACACTTTTTTTTTTTTTTTTTTTTTTTTTGGTGATGTAACAAATTTATTGTTAGGTAAAGAATCAGTAAGTACAGTAACCAGCCATACGTAAGAGGTAGAATTCTTAATCACAGTTTTATAGAAAAGATGCAGTAGTTTATATCTGTACTGTTTTATTAGCTATAGTACTTTAAGTTTGCTTCTTATTATGAGTGTATCAGAAGGGGAAAAGGGAGGGCTCTTCATAGGCAAAAATCTTATTGGCCCTTGTCTTGCATGTGTTATAGGGGATACTCCTAGACACTTAGGAGCATTTTCTTGACCAATTAAGGTAATCATCATACCTTATCTCATTTTTAAAAAGCTTCAGAGTTGGGAAATCTAAACTTCTTTTCTGAAGAAGAATAGAGGGAAATATATAAGAAGGAGGGAAATACCTCTCTTTTTGTACCACTCTTGAGTGTAAATTATAGATGAAAGCATTCTCTCTGGATATCATTATTGCTTATTAAGAATTCCAGCAGTACTAACCAACAGAGGTTGTTCTATACTCAAGTTTATAAGTTGATTGTTTCTAACTTGTATATGTCATAAACAATATTACAAATGGGTATAACCTAAAAATTCTATTTAATTCATTAAATTATTAGTATTTGAGTAAGACAGGATGGCAGAGACTATAGGGTTATTCACATATTGAGTGTTTAAACGTCTGTGGGTTTCCAATCCTTATTTGAATGTCAATAAATAAAGTGATCAGAAAGGTCACTTTATGAAAGTTGTAATAAAAACTGTAATAAATATTTATACCCAGTAGGGCTTATGTTTTGTAAAATGTACCTGAATACTTAATAAGTGATAATTCAAAACAGAATAAAACAATTATAAAAAAAAAACCCCACAGTTTCTTCCAGTTAACTGGAAATTAATCTCATAATTTATATTAGGATTGAGTCATTATGATGAGCCAATCAGATTCCAAATACTTTATTTATAGTTTAAGTGAACTTTATTTTGATAGGATATTCTCTAAATTCTTTTATATTGAGTTTATTCTTTTCTTACTGATTTTGAGAACACAAAAGTGATATTTACTTACATTAGGTCTAGATCCTTTTAGCAATATTTCCTTCACAACTGCTGGTATTAATGTATTATCCAAGTCAGTAAACACGTTAAAACTAATATAACACTGTTGATAATATAAAAATAAAATGATTTTCCCTCACATTTAATTTTAAAATCTGTATTTTAGTTAAGGATTAGACAGAATGTATCCTTACAGAGACTGAGAGCAATCTTTATTCTTCAAAGAGAAAATCTGTCCTAATTTTAATAAGTATGACTTAGCATTTTTAAGAATTATTCAAAATGTCAGCTTTTGGGAATGTAAGCTAGGTATATAAAACTATTTGCTAATATTTTAAAATGAAATATATTTGATTATAAAAATCCCACATATCTCTTTTTCACAGCTATGCTTCTATTTACATTTAGGAGATACATATGTAAAAAGAGAAAAGTTGAGTCTTTGTCTTCTAAAGATATCCATGATTAGGTAATTCTCAGATGATTTATAACTTAATATATTGAAAAACTTCTACAGTTAATTTGTAATTGCCACATTTACAAAGAAACTTCTGGGTAACAGTCTTTTAAAAACATAGTTCAGTGTTACATTTAGGCCCAAAGTTCATTTATTTAAATCACCTATGACATTTGCAAAATTTTTTCAAACGTAGGAAACTGCCGTTTATTAATATGGCTTCATTCATTTATACCTGCAAAATACTTGTTATACACTTAAGTACAACTGGAACAATAGGATTACTTGCACGGATGAAAGTGAAGACTTTCCTTTCACATTAAAATTAATATTTATTTCACACTTATGGTAATGCCTGAAAACGTTTTGCAAACAACTATTAATGGTCTTGACTGTAACAGTTTATTGCATTTTTCTGTCCCTTTTTTTGAATGTTAAGTACTCTACTTCGGAGTTTTAAGTTCTACTTTTCCTCTTATCTTCAAATAGACTCTTCAGCATATATACTTGAATGGCTGACACTACCACCATTACCACTAAATTAACCATAGACCAGAAATTTACTCTGTCAAAGTTGCTTTCTTGTATGTTTCGGTCACGAGCTTCAAATGCTCTAAGCAGAGTTTGGATATGACCACTTTTGCTTAGTCTGGACTTGATACTGTTGATGGACTCCAGAATGTCTTCCAGTTTCATATCCAGCATATCTGTGCCAGTAATGTATTTCTTCCAGTCCTCTTGTTCTTGCTCCTGTTCTCCCATATTATCCAGGATTAATTCAAAGAAAATAACCTTCTCAGAAATGGTGCTGAATGTATTATCAAAGCAGAACATGTAGTCACCGCCTTCAGTCTCTATCCTATATTAAAAAGAGGACATGTCTTCAGTTATCTGTACTTCCATCTGGGATCAAAGGACAAACTAGTGTGAACTCCATCTGATTTTCTTTGTTCAAAAACTAAGGTTCTTCCTTTTGGAGAGGCAAGATGGAAATCAATATCTAATCCTGCTCCATCTAAAACCGGAATTGAGTGAGGGCGGTGGGGGTGATTAAGGCCAAGTGTCATCATCTCGTCCAATGATTAAGGAGAACGTGTATTAGGCCTGTATTGTGAAATTCCCAGTATTGAAGCGTGTACTGGTTGGTACTCGATCTCCAGCGAGGCCTTCAGGGGCATGGGCTGGTAGAAACACTCCTTCTGGCCGGCCGGAAGAGTGAACGTGAAGTCGCTGTCTAAGGAGGGCGTGAAGCCGACCGCCCCAGGCAGCAGCAGAGAGGCCAAGAGGACCACCGGGAAGGGCAGCCAGATCTTGTCGCCCATCCCTGCCTGGGCGATCTCGGGCTGGAAGAGGCGTGGGAGGCGTGGGTTATAGGCGCCTATGCTCCGCTTTTCCTCCCTGAACTCCTCGTGGTTGGCAGGGGAACCTGGAGCCTGAAGAAACTCCAGGTGAAGGCCGGGGCGGAGGAGCGTTTCTCAGAGGGGAAAACGCCGGCCTACAAAGGGTAGGGACTGAGGGCGGAGCCAGCAGTCCTTTTCCACACCCTCCCGGGTCTTGGCTCCCTCAGGCCCCGCGTGAGCGCGCCCGCTCGACACCCAGACGGCCGCAGCTTCCCATGGCGTCCCTCACACCAATCGGAAAAACACTTTTTGACATAAACCACAGCAAAATCTTTTTTGACCCACCTCCTAGAGTAATGGAAATAAAAACAAAAATAAACAAATGGGACTTAATCAAACTTAAAAGCTTTTGCACAGCAAAGGAAACCATAAACAAGACAAAAAGACAACTCTCAGAATGGGAGAAAATATTTGCAGATGAAACAATGGACAAAGGATTAATTTCCAAAATATACAAACAGCTCATGGAGCTCAATATCAAAAAAAAAACAATCCAATTAAAAAATGGGCCGAAGGGGCTTCCCTGTTGGCGCAGTGGTTGAGAATCTGCCTGCCAATGCAGGGGACACGGGTTCAAGCCCTGGTCTGGGAAGATCCCACATGCCACGGAGCAACTAGGCCCTTGAGCTACAATTACTGAGTCTGCGCGTCTGGAGCCTGTGCTCCGCAACAAGAGAGGCCGCGATAGTGAGAGGCCCACGCACCGCGATGAAGAGTGGCCCCCACTTGCCGCAACTAGAGAAAGCCCTCGCACAGAAACGAAGACCCAACATAACCACAAATAAATAAATAAATAAGTCTACATCTTTAAAAAAAAAAAAAAAAAAAGGGCCGAAGACCTAAATAGATATTTCACCAAGGAAGACATATAGATGGCCTAGAGGCACATGAAAAGATGCTCAACATCATTAATTATTAGAGAAATGCAAATCAAAACTACAGTGAGTTATCACCTCACGCCAGTCATGATGGCTATTATCAAAAAATCTAGAAACAATAAATGCTGGAAAGGGTGTGGTGAAAAGGGAACCCTCCTGCACTCTTGGTGGGAATGTAAATTGATATAACCACTATGGAAAACAGTATGGAGGTTCCTTAAAAAACTAAAAATAGAACTACCATATGACTCAGCAATCCCACTACTGGGCATATACCCTGAGAAAACCATAATTCAAAAAGAGACAAGTGGGCTTCCCTGATGGTGCAGTGGTTAAGAATCCGCCTGCCAATGCAGGGGACATGGGTTCGAGCCCTGGTCCAGGAAGATCCCACATGTCGCGGAGCAACTAAACCAGTGCGCCACAACTACCGAGCCTGTGCTCTAGAGCCCACGAGCCACAACTACTGAGCCCACATGCCACAGCTACTGAAGCTTGCATGCCTAAAGCTCGTGCTCCACAACAAAGAGAAGCCACCACAATGAGAAGCCCACACACTGCAATAAAGAGTAGCCCCCGCTCACCACAACTAGAGAAAGCCCACGCGCAGCAACAAAGACCGAACGCAGCCATAAATAAATAAATAAATAAATTTTAAAAAGAGAGACTTGTACCACAATGTTCACTGCAGCGCTATTTACAACAGCCAGGACATGGCACCAACCTAAGTGTCCATCGACAGATGAATGGATAAAGAAGATGTGGCACATATACATAATGAAATATTACTCAGCCATAAAAAGAAACGAAATTGAGTTATTTGTAGTGAGGTGGATGGACCTAGAGTCTGTCATACGGAGTGAAGTCAAAGAGAAAAACAAATACCGTATTCTTACACATATATATGGAATCAAAAAAAAAGAAAAAAATGGTACTGATGAACCTAGTTGCAGGGCAGGAATAAAGATGCAGACATAGAGAATGGACCTGAGGACATGGGGTGGGAGGGGGAAGCTGGGGCAAAGTGAGAGGAGCATCAACATATATACACTACTGAATGTAAAATAGTTAGCTAGTGGGAAGCAGCAGCATAGCACAGGAAGATCAACTCTGTGCTTTGCAATGACCTAGATGGGTGGGATAGGGAGGATGGGAGGGAGGCTCAAGAGGGAGGGGATATGGGGACATATGTATGCATATGGCTGATTCACTTTGGTGTATAACAGAAACTAACACAGTATTGTGAAGCAATTATACTCCAATAAAGATCTATTAAAAAAATAAATAAAATAAAATAAGCTACAAGGATATATTGTACAACAAAGGGAATATAGCCAGTATTTTATAACTATAAATGAAGTATAACCTTTAAAAACTGTGAATCAATATATTGTACACCTTTAACTTATATAATATTGTACAGCAACTATACTTCAATTTTTTTTAGTTTAATATAAGTAAATAAATAAATCAATAAATAAATCCCACTGTGTGCTGCCTGGAGAGGCTGGGAATTTTCAAAAACCAGCTAGGCTATGCTTCTTTTTAACAGACCTTCCTTCAGCGTCTCTCTCTCCTCTAGCTTTCTGCTATAACCAGCCAAAAAAAAAAACCCAGCTAGCACCTTTAACACTCTGCCTGGAAATCTCCTAGCTACATCATCCAGTTCATTAGGTACATTTTCTACCTTCCACTTTACTACAGCCAACAGTGTTGCTAAACTTTGTCAATGCGTAACCACTTTCCAAGATTTTTCTCACTTTCCTTTAAACCCTCACCCAAAGCCTCCTCCAAGGTCATCAGACTTCTAGAAACAGTTCCTAAAAAGCTCTTCAAGCTTTCACTAGCATTCCCTTCAAAGTCCTTCCAGCTGCCACCCACTGCTCCATTCCATTTGCATTTCTGAAAGCCAAGCCCACCAGATAGATTAACTCATTCACTCATTTGCTCATTCAATAAATGTTTACTGAGTACCTATTACATGCCAGAAAGTTTCTGAAGGACTGCCTAATGGAACTTTCATTCTAGTAGGGGAAGAAAGACAATAAATGAAAAAGTAAATATGCAGCATATAATATGTCTGATGGTGAAAAGTGCTATGGACAAAAACAAAGCAAGATTAAGGTAGTTAGAAGTATGGAGAGTAGAGGATAAGGGAAAGGATGGTTAAGAAAAAACTCAGTTAAGTTGATGTTTGAACAAATGAAGGAGCAGAGCAATGTGGCTCTCTAATCCCTTTGCACTTCAGGCACAAGTATATAAAAGTCTCAAGCACAGACGTACTTGCCTTGAAAGACAGCAAGAAGGCCAGTATGGTTGGAGCAGAGGCAGAGAGAAGAGTAGATGAGGTCTAAAAGGCATAAGAGGGCACACAAGACCAGATGGTGTCTTATGAGCATTAAAAAGATTTTGGTTTTTACTAGAAGGTAAGAAACCACTAGATGGTTTTAAACTTAACAGTGAGCAAAGGGTCACTCTGGCTCAGGTGGCAGCAGTAGAAACAGTAGGAAATGATGACATTCTAAATACATTTGAAGGCACAGTCCATAGCATTTGCTGATGGACTGAAAGTTAATAAAGTTGCAGAATGTCAGAGTGGCATTCAGTGTTCCTCCAAGGCTGGTGGAGAAACCACTGATGACTCGGCCAAGATTTCTGATATCTTTGCATTTCTGTCTCCCTCTTAGTTAAGTCCACTTCTCCTTCTCTGCTACATATCTCAAGGGTAGAGAACTAAACTGCATCATAGATGAAGAAGAAACAGAAATTATTTTCTAAGTTATAATGACATTTTAAATATAATACACTTAAGAGACAGCAAATATACAAATCAAATGCTAAATCTTTTTACCTCTTTAATGTACAGGAAAACCTTTGTTAAAAAATTTTCTCCAATATTTTAATATAGAGGCAACAAAGTTAAAACACCACCTTTGAAAATCACGGAAATTAAGATGGTCTTTCTTTTTAAAATATTTATCTATTTGGCTGCACCGAGTTTTAGTTGCGGCACGCGGGATCTTCGTTGTGGCATGCAGGATCTTTAGTTGTGGCATGTGGGATCTGTTTTCTACTTGAGACATGCATAATCTTTTTTTTTTTTAGTTGCGGCATGTGGGATCTTTAGTTGCGACCTGTGAACTCTTAGTTGCAGCACATGGGATCTAGTTCTTTGACCAGGGATCGAACCCAGGCCCTCTGCATTGGGAGTGCTGAGCCTTAGCCACTGGACCACCAGGGATGTCCCAAAATGGTCTTTTTAAAAACCCATACTAAAACCCGTATGTCTCACATGGAAAGTGCTCCATCATATATTTAGTGAAAGGTGAGTAGCAGAACAAACTGTCTGATATAATCTCATTTGTGGGGGAAATACATAAATATATTTATTTATCTATCTATCTATCTATTACCTGTGCTTCTGACCAATTGGCTATAGATTAGGGGTTCCAACAACCCCCTCCTACTCAGGATGCCAATCCCAAGTCCAAGTTATTAACTATACTTCTGACTAGCTGGCTATAGATCAGAGGTCCCCACAACCCCCTCCTTGGGTTCAACTGCTAGAGTGGCTCACAGAATTCACAGAAACATTTTACTTGCTAGATCACCGGTTTGTTATAAAAGGATATAACTCAGGAACAACCAGATAGAAGAGACGCATAGGGCAGGGTATGTGGGAAGGGGTATGGAGCTTCCATGCCCTCTCCAGGCGTGCCCCTCTCCCTGAACCTCCACATGTTCACCAACCTGGAAACTCTCTGAACCCTGTCCATTTGGGTTTTTAATGGAGGCTTTATTACATAGACATGATTGATTTAAGCAATGGTCATTGGCAACTGAATTCAATCTCCAGCCCTTCTCCCCTTAGAGGTAGGGGAATGGAGGGAGTGAAAGTTCCAATCCTCTAATCACAAGGATGGCTCTCCTGGCAACCAGCCCATCCTTAGGTTACCTAAGGGCTTTCCAAAAGTCACCTCATTAAATATAAAAGACACCATTATCACTCATAACACAGGAAATTCCAAGGGTTTTAGGAGCTGTGAGCCAAGAACCAAAGACAAAGACCAAATATATATGAGAAATATAAAACAGAGATAATGACAGTACCTACTTCATTGAATTTGGAGTACCTGCCACTGATAAGGCATGTAACGTCCCAGCAAAGTGCCTGACACATAGAAAGTAGTCAATAAATTACATATTGCTATTATCTGTACATCTTTTCTTCCCTACATGACTGTAAGCAACTTAAGAGCTAGAACTCTGCTGTTAGTGTCTGCTTTGAGCCTGTTTTTCATGTGTAAAATGGGTATCATTATATTACTACTACATAGAATTGCACCAAATAACAAATTCTCAGCACAGTGTCCAGCTTAAAATGCTCAATAAACATTAACTATTATTATCCCATACTTTTGTTTCTTTGTAATGACTAATAGAAAATCTTGCATATGTGCCAAACCTGGGTGGGATTTCCAGTTCTCCTAGTTGGGTGAACCCGGGTTCATCACCTCACCTCAGTTTCCTCATTTCCGTAAGGGTGATGACACATATAACACACATTAAATACTTAATACAGTATGTGGCACCCAGCGGATGCTTAATAAATATTAGGCCAGCTCCCCTCCCCGTCTCTTCTATTTTTTCCCCTAAAGTAACATGTTCTGGGCAGGTAGATGGCGGGCAACCTGACAAGTAGGGAAGAAACGGACCTCCGGGCGAGAACTTCCGAAGTTTGCATATGCACCCACCCCTCCGTATTTCAGCCTCTGCTACCGTCTTGAAGGGACTCCGAGTTAAGGGGTCTGCTGCATTACGCTCCTCGGAGCAAATTTTCTCTCCACCCTCTTCCCTCACCTCGAAACCTCGCTGCCCCAGTCTCTCCACACACACCCCACCCCACCGCCCCCGCCAGCCTGCCTGCCTGCCTTCCGCCCCCATTTTCTCTCCACCCTTCCCAAACCCCATTTTTCAACCTTCTTCAGACTCCAGCCCCTCTCTCCCCTGAACCGCCAAAGCTATTCGTTCTCGGTCCCCGACTCCATCTCCACATCACATCCCGGTCCCCCCAAACTCCTCCCTTCTCACGCCTCCGGGCCTCTAACACCTCCCCCAACACCCTCTCTCGCCTCAACGCCCTACCTGCGCTTTCCTCCTCTTCAGCGCCGCCGCGTCCAGCCACACGCCGCAGGCCTCCTCCTCCTCCGAGCCTCTGCGCCTCATGGCCGCTGAGGAGACTAAGACAACGGGGTAACGGAGTGGGAGTCCGACCGCCTCAAAGAACCGCCATAACTGACTCCGCCGACGTTCGAATCTCGCGCCAACGCCGGGAGCGGAGCTACGCCGCGGCCGCCCCCGCTCAGGCACCGCCCCCAGCGAAAGCTCCGCCCCGGCCCAAGCCCCGCCCCTTCCCTAAACCCTGCCAGCGTGACTGCTTAATGTTACCAAGGCCACGTTCTTGCTGGTTTTCTCATTGAAAAGTTGTATTCCAGAACTGTGCTGTGTGAACGCGTTCGTGACACTGCACAAGGAATGCACATTTTCTTTTTGCTGAGTTAGTTGGACTTTCTTACTGATAACTATCAGGGCTCAGGGTTTTTCCTTGTCTTATCGCTGAATCCTCACGAACATCTCAAAAGGAAGAGGAGAGGAGGCTCTGGTCCGCCAACTGCAAAAAGCTAGGGTCCTCAACGGTACCTTAAATGGATTACTTTTGTAATTCAAAACAAGAAACAAAAAGCTAAGTACAACTATGAAACCTCATGGGAGAGGATTTAGAAAACGTCAAGTAGAATGAAAACTAAAAATTTGCAGTCAAGAATTAGCTTTCAGTATTGCTTTTCTCGCTTACTGTGTGGCCTTGGATTTTAAAGAGGATCAAATAAGGTTTGTGAAAGTACTTTGTAAATTCTGAGAGCCCCTCAGAAATGCAAAAATGCTGGCAACCATAACCACAATCTCCATAGATGTACTATATGTATAACAGGATATTTTAGCAGTGGAGTGGTATTTCTTATTCATTTAGGGTTTTTTTGCTTTTCTTACCTGTACTTCCTAATTTTCCTTCACTGTACATATATTACCATATATTGCTTATGTACTGTGGAAAAGGCAATACTGTAAACATTAACATATAACAATATCATAAAAGTTAACATATAAGATCCTCCTTGATTGAAAAACCAAAAAGTGAAATCTTTGTCAAATTATATATTTTTAAACACATTCTTTTAACTTCTAAAACTTATTTAGTAATAAAACTGCCCCACCTTTCCTACCAAAAAAAAAAAGTTCACATATATAGTGAATAAGACCCCAACCCCACCCCCAGGCAAAGCTAAGACAAGATCTGTCCCCTCCTCCCTATGCCCACCCCCAGCCTCCCCCTGAAAACCTCCTCCAACACAGTGAACAGGTTCAAGGGGCACCAGGGCTCCCTCTCTAGGATAGGAGACAAAAAGCAAAGAGGCAGCTCTTATCACAGTCACTTTATTGCATCCAGGACATCAGAGTCCAGACCACTCCTAACTCCAGCCGCAGTGAACTCCTCCTTCCATACCTCTTGGCCTTTGGACAAGTTTTTCCCTCTACCTGGAATGCCCTTCCTCTTCTCCACGTGTAAACTCCTATTCACCCTTCCCAACCCAAGACCCTGAGGGTCCCAGGCAACACTAATTATTCCCTCCTCAGTGCTTCCCCTGACGGTTCATTCTGATATTAAAGCCTTTACCATCCTGCATTGATCCACGGAGCCCAGTCAGTGGCCTGCCTCTGAGCAGAGGCCCAAGAAACACTAAATGGATAAATACTGAATCATGAACAAGGGAACCAGGAAAGACACTGGGAACAGGGTGTGTGGGACATTGAGGCCAGAGCTAGGAGGGTCAGGGCTCACTGTCTGGGACAGTGACTGAAGAGGTATGGGGCACCGGATGGGATCCATTTCTACCTGGCACAATCTTCTATCTTTGGGGGCTCTCTGCAGCACCAAAACTTCAGGCTGGGGTTCAAGAATGGTAAGATCCTGCACACATTTTGGGCCTGTCCTTTCCCTATCCACCAGTGAAATCTGGGTAGAGGGCAGCTGCTGATGCTTTCCCTGTCTCTCAGCTCAGATCTGACTCTGACCTAAATCCCAACTTCACCCCCTCCCAGATAATCTGGAAGGCCCAGGCCAGGGTCTTGGCCCCAGCTGATCCTCTATCCTCACCCCTAAGTGAGAGGCAATGGGGGGAGGCAAACCAGGGTAGCCCACATCTTTCTCTTTCCCTCTCCCAGGGCAGGGGGCTGGGGCAGGCCCTGAAGTGGACCCCAGCAGCTCCAGCCAATCCTCAAATCCAAGGACTGGCCAGTGCCCCCCTTGGCAGCTGAGGTGTGCGCACAGAAGTCACCGCGGGCCAGACACAAGCAATTTTACCAGGCCTTGTTCCCATCTGGAGCCAAGCCCGGACCCTTGGGCCCCCACTATACCTCCCTCCCTACCAGCTGCCACCCCCTTCACTGGGTCTTCCGATCGAGATTGAGTTTGCGCCGTACCAGCTGGCTCAGAAGGAATGCAGTGAGGATGCTGCTGCCTACAGTAAGCAAGAAGAGGCCGGAGAAGTTTTGGGGCCAGCGGGCGTGCAGAGGCTCATAGATGGGCCGCCGGGCCTCGTAGTCCAGCGTCACGGCCTCCAGCTGAGCCAGCGTGCACAGCACCAAGAAGACATGGAAGAGCTGGTGGCCCTGCCCAAAGACGTGGCAGCTGCCAGGGAACCAGCGCTCAGGCATGAAGGCAGAGAAGAAAGTGGCAGCCAGCAGAAAGAAGACCACCTGGCATTTGTGGTAGAGAAGAGCCGGGTCGTCCATGGCAGGGTTGGGGGACACGAGGATGCGGTGCACCACGGGGCTGATGTCCAGTGCGTAGGCCAGCGCCGAGGGCACCTCCTGGCAAGTGCGGCCCAGCAGGCCAGGCTTCTGGATGTACTTGTTGTAGCAGGAGCCAGCGCAGGAAAGCCAGGCGAGAAAGGCAGCCATGGGCAGGTAAAAGGTCTGCACCTGGGCATGCCAGGCGGGCTCAATGGCGTAGTAGAAGTGTGCCAGGGCGCTGCCAAACTGGTACACGGCCACACCCACGTAGTCCAGGAAGAAGAAGCTGTAATGCCAGAACTCGGACTTGGCCTGCAGGAGGTGAGCCAAGGCACTGAGGGAGAGGTAGGTGAAGGAGGTGAGGACGATGATGAAGAGGGGCAGGGCGTGCAGGTCTCCCCAGAAGTCCACGGTCCCCACAAAGATGGCCAGCCGCAGCAGCAGCACCAGGGCCGCCAGCAGGTGGGTCCAGACGTTCACCGCCTCGTTGTGCTGCTGGAACAGTGTGCGGAAGTAGAAGCGCCAGGTCCGATGCAGTGGCCGGTAGCCCACATAGATGTATGGCTTCCAGAAGAGGGGCGGCACCTCGGCTCGGTCCACTGTGAACACAGGCTCTGGCTGCACAGACGGCCGAGGCATCTGGTGGACCTGCCGCAAACTGGGCAGGAGGTGGCTGAGCTTCTGGGCCACCATTGTGGCCATGGCTGTGGGTGGGGCGAGGAGCTGGGAGAGAGGCCCGAACAAGGTCAGGGGGCTGGTGTCCTCACCCTCCTGCCCCGTGAGCAGCAGTTGGGGGGCTGTGCTCTTCCCCACCCCCTTATCCCTACACTGAGTTTAAGAGGAGAGAAGTTGTCCTAAGGGAGAGCTCAGCTCTGACTCATGATTGTTCTTCTCCCTGATGTATCCCAAGTGCCTAGAACAGTGCCTGGCACATAGTAGGTGTTCAGTAAATGTTTGAGGCATGTGTTAAAGAGGCTCACTATGTCATCCTACTTCTTTCCAGTCCAGGCTCCATACAGCAACCCTCATTGTTTTCTCCTGTGTTCATGCTGCCATCAGTGTTTACCTGAGAATGACCTTGCTAACAGACCTGCTGCCTCTACCTTTAGCTCCTTCAGAGTGGCCAGGGTCTGCCATTGACCCTACATCACCCTACATGATCTGGTCCCTACTACCTTTCCTAGCCTTATTACTCAACCACAGTGCACTTCACTTCCAGCCACAGCCTCATCAAAACCGTGGGCCTGATGTTTCATGTGTCTATAGCTCTGCACAAGCTGTTCCCTCCATCTGAGCCATTTACCTCATCTTGCCCATCTGGCAAACTCCTATTCATCCCTCAAAACCCATTTCTTCTGTGACACTTTCCCTGGAGGTCCTCCAATGATGACCCCTCTAACTTGAGTGCCTACAATCCTTTGACCATTATAATACTTCTTACGGGCATTAAATTGTTAGTGCGAGCTCCTCCAGGGCAGGCAGTTTGTCTTATTATTTTGTGAACCCCTGGTGCTTAGCAGGTAGCTGGTGCTCAATGTTTGTTGAATGAAAAAACAACATAATAGCATCCTGATAATACTTCATAGCCTTCAAGGCCCAACTTGAAAAGCCACTTTTTTCCCGAAAGTCCCTAGTAACAACTGATCCTATAAAAACAGCCCTTTCCCTCAGCCACACCCTCACTCAAAAGTTCCCCTCTCCAGCCCTTCCACCATTGCTAATTGCAAATAAATCCAATCTAACCCCTCACCTGGCATTCAAGACCCCATGACCTGCTCCGACCCTCATTTCCCACCTAACCCAAATGTCAGACCCTGTGCCAACTTCCTTTCCCTCTACTGAAATCCTTTAAAACCAGTACAAGCTGCCACCTCCAGGGGACTTCCTTAATGCCCCCTCACTTCTCCCTGTGGGAGATCTATAATGGGTTATACAATTTAGCATTTAAAACACATTCATTCATTCATTCATTTAGCAAACACTTACTGAGCCCTTTCTCTGCCTCATGTCCTGTGCCGGATCCCAAAGGTGGGGGTGGGCTGGAGAGTGGACAAGAATTTGATCCCTGCCTTCAGGAACTTCATGATATGGTAGAGGTCATAGAGAGGAAAACAAAGCATAGCAAATGCTTACACAGCATGTGCTATGTGTCAGTGTCTTAAGCACTTTATGCATATTTGACTCATTTAATCATCATAGCACCCTATCAGATAGGTATTATCATTATGCCCATTTTTCAGATAAGGAAACTGAGGCACAGAGAAGTTAAGTACCCTGCCTAGGAAGTGGCAGAGGCATGATATAAACTCAGTTTGCAATCTTATCCACTTCCTTAAACTGCCCTTTGCAAAACAAGGTGGCAAGTACTATTAATCATTTCATAATTATATACTGCTTTTGCCTGGTACCAATTGCTTAATTCAGGCTTATCATTATTCACTGTTTCATTCATTAAATCAAATATCTGTTGAAAAACGAGCCAGACAACTAGCTAGACAGACAACCCCCCTCCCTCAGATTCTCCCCCAAGAAGCTTATTGGACTCAGCAGCCAGATGTACTCTGTCCATCATTCATCAGATATTTATTGCAACTTCCTTTGCACCAGTCATTCTAAGTGGCAATAAGATCTGCACTCAAGTTCCCCGCCACCAGCAGCACCGTGATCACCCCCAAAGCCACCCAATAATTCGCACATGGTCCAAGTAAATGCAATGTGCTTGCTATGCAAAGGCGACATCAAGACAAGCCCCCAGCCCACACTCCTCCACATCCCGAGCCTGATTTGCATCCCTGAGCTCCTCCTGCATTACATTCTGGAGTCAGCTCTGGTCTCTGGCCTTTCCTCGTCTGGTAGGGAGGAAAGAATTAAATGTCATTACACCACTACTTTCTATTCCCAGACAGCCTGGCAGGTTTAGGAAGCAGACCTTGCTGATGAACTAATTAGTGGGGCCACTTCTGTCCAGAGCATAAGAACTCCCCTGGCCCACTTGCTGGTTGAGGAGCCAGCACTGGATTTCTTCTCTTCCCCAAGAGACAGGGCTTTAGCCTCAACAGTCTGGCCTCTACCCTTGTCTACAACTTTGTCTTCCCAACTCAGAACCTCAGGGGACCAGAAAAGGCCTCTGAAAGCATCTCGCAGCTCTTTTGTTTTACATTGAGAAAACAAGAGCCCAGAGACAGCAAGGCCTTCCCCAGAGTTGCCCAATCCAGCCATGTTTCCATTCCACCATGAAGGCAAAGACCAGGGAGTGATGACATTCGATGGTGCCTTAGTTCCTGAGTCCCTGTGATCTGTTAAGTCCAGTCCGATGCTCCACATCCCACTCTTAGAACTTCCCAAGTCATAACAGCATATTAAAGGCTCGGAGAAGGTCTGCACCAAAGAAGCCTGCTTCACTTTGTTGAACCTACATTTGCCAAGCTTACATGACCAAGGATTCCTTTCCCAGTAATGATTATATTATAAAGCTAGCTGAAATGTAGTAAGTGTTTACTATATGCTCACTCTTCATAGCCTTGTTGCAATTAATTCTCATAACTAGCCTGTGAGGTAGGTATTACTGTGCCCATTTTGTTGTTGAGTGAAATTCAGAGAGGTTGGAGCTCCTTAGCTAAGGCCATACACAGAGAGAGAGAGAGAAGGAGAGAAAGAGAGAGAGGGAGAGAGAGATGGAGCCAGGATCCAGACCCAGCTCCCCGACTGCAGAGCGCAGATACTCTCAGCCACTCCTGCTGCCCTGCTTCTTGTCACACCTAACTGCATCCCAAAGAACTACTTTGGAAAACACTGGTCTAAAGCAGGCAACCAGGTCCTTTCCCGTAAATTATTTCCTTAGGCTTCTAGCAACTGACTTGCATCCAGGGACCTCAGACTCACCCAGTTACCAGTTACCCACTCTCTCTGCACCAATGAAGCCCTGGCTCACAGCTACCTCCTCAGGTGGGTGATAGCTCACTCGCAGTCCTTCCTCTCCCCCAGACACAGTGGGCCCTAAGCACAGAACCCAGAGGTTGCATACTGGGATGACAGAGGTCCAGTTGCCCTATTTCCTTTAGACCTTTAGACCAGTGGCCCCATTCCATTTGAATAGCTCTATTTTCAGAGTTAGTTCCCATCTCCTGACTCCATGGAAAGGGGCCCTGGATCCAGGGGAAAGAAGCAGGGGCAGGAGTCTAGCAAGAGCCAGAAGGATGAGGGTGAGTATTCAGAGGGCACCCTCAGGGCATCCTTTGAGTAGTCTGCCCACCAGGCTGCCAGAACCTGGCTTTTCCAGGCATCCCACCCCAATCCAGTACACCTCCATGGCCCCCCCTCCAAGTCTCCCTAATTGCACGGGTTACCTAAGGATTTCTCTTGAACCTGGGGGCTGATGACTTCTGCTGTGGAACAGGGCAAATTCGCCAGATGCCAAGCACTGGGTGGCACTTCCACAGGTGAGGGTCACTAGGGGTGGGGCTTCCAGGGACTGTAGGGGTCTTGTGTGATGTCACCAGAGGGTGTGATGTCACCAGAGGGTGGGGCTAAAGACAACCTCCACCCTCTCGCCTCCCTCCATCACCACTCCCACGTTGGTCAAATCCAGGCTAAACTCTGCATCCCTAGCCAGGCCTCAGCTGCAGAAGGAAGCTCGTGGTTAACCTTGGCATGAAACATTTGGGGAAACCGAGGGCTAGCTGAAATGTTGTGACTTACCCAAGATCACACAGCAAGGTGGGCAAAGCTGGGCTGAGACCAGGTGTCCAGGGCCTGGTTCATGAATGTGAGGCAAACTTGACTGGCTTCTGTCCTCTACTCAGTGGGAATCACAATGAAAGGAAGTTAGGAACCAAGGAGAAAAGAGACACTATAAAGGCTCGTGAACGAGATGGACTTCAGATTTGGACAAACCAGGTTTGACTCCTGATTCCATAACATACTAGCTGTGTGACCTAAGACAAGTGACTTACCTTCTCTGATCCTCAGCTCCCACATAAGAATTATATTATCTACCTCATAGATTGCTACAAAGATTAAATTTATGAGAACAGTTTTAGCACTGTTTAGGGATTCAATAAATGATTCCTAGTATTAGTATTAATTACTAAGAGTAGTAGTAATTATTATTATTAAGAGTAGTAGTATTTGAAATATCCCCAGCCTGAGTATTAGTACTTAAAATATTTCCAGCTTGAAAAATTTGCTTGGGGTTCTCTAAAAAACTCGGTCCCTTTTAGCCCTCGATAGCTGGCTCCACTGGATTTGGAGGCCTTAGAAAGTTATCTGTCTCTTTAAATCTTTACCTTTCTCTGAGGATGCATTTAGGGACCAGGGAAATTTGGTTGGAGTTTAATAATTAAAGTGTTCTCAGAAAAGACTATTCAGAGTAACCTCTCTGGATTCACAGGACTCTGAAGATTTGCACTTGCCCACTGACCCAAGAGAAGTGGCTAGGAAGTAAAATCCCCAGAGAAAAGGGCCTCAAGCTCAGCAGCCCCAGGAGCCCCATCCCGGAGCAGGAGGGTAGAGGGGGTAGACTGTGCTAGCAGGTAATGCAAGAGGCCTGTGGCCTGGTTGGGGCCTGTCTTGCAGGTTTGGGAGGCTCCTGGGTTGGCTGAACTTCAGAACTGGGATCTCCAGGGCCCAGGTGGGAATTCTTCTGTCAATCTGAGCAGCACCTTCCTCTTCTCCTCTCCTACCTCCCCAGCCCTCCCAATTCACATTCCCCTTTTCTAAACTCAAGGTCAACCTCCTCACCTCCTTCCTCAACCAAGGCTTGCCACCCCTAGTTCCTCCTGGTCTCCCCCTGATACCTCTGGGGGCAAAACAGCAGACCAAGTTGTGGGGATGGGGTAGTGAATAGGCTTTGGAGTGGGAGAGCCCTGCGTTATACCCATTCCACAGATTTTACTCAGTGCTTACTATATGCCAGGCACAAGGCTGCAAGGCTGGGGCACATGGTGAACAAGGCAGACAGGCTCCCTGCCCTGACAGGGCTCACCCACACAAATGAAATGCCCTTGGGCCCAGCAAAATCCAGCCCAGAGAGAAGCCACCCAGGTGGTAACCATGGAGAACTGGAGAGAGCTGCTCCCCCCAGGGAGGGCATCTACCACTCACCTCGGGCAGATATTTCAAGAGAACCCAGGTCCCCATTTTTATGTGAGGATGGGATTTCAGGTCTGGAACTTACCAGCTGTGTGACTTTGCTAAAGTCCCTTTAACTCTCTGGGCCTGTTTCTTCATTTGAAATCGGAGGATAATAATAGCTACCTCAAGCAAAACAAAGTCACAGATGCTAGCTAGGTGTTGGCTCTGGCACAGCATAGGCTCCATTATCTTTGTTGGATTCTAGTCCTGACTCAGCCACTCAATCCCAGTGTGACCCTGGACAAGTCCCTTCCGCTCTTGGCCCTGTTTCTCCAAATGTCAAAGGACAGAGTGAATTCACCAATGACTTCAAACGGCCCTTCAGTCCCTGAGACATTCCAGCAATATTTGTTTTAGGCTTACTGTGTGTAAAGAGCTGAAGCTTCCGCAGTGAACAAAGCAGTTAAAACACCGCCCTCATAGAACTAATAGTCAGCTAATTAACAGCTAAGGGTAACCCCTAAGGGTATTAATACCCTGCCCATTTGGAGCTTAATAGCCTAACTAAATAACACCTAAGTCTTTTAAGTATCATTTGATTATAATTCTACTTCCTCTTTTGCCTGCTTCCTGGCATGCAAAATATTCATTGTTGCTTCTCTGGGCCCTGATGTTTCAGCAACTCCCTTAAAGACAACTTTATCTTGCCATGAAAGGCAGAGTTTAACCTCATTAGATAAAAATAACAAAAAAGCCAGACCAGTGTTAACAATGGGGCTGTCAGAGGTAAACCCTTTTGAGGGGTCCTGACAAGGATGACACAATATGGCAGAGCCTGAAATATTATTAATAAGACTAGGCATTAACATTAATAATTTACAGTGGCTTGCTGTTTACAAAGAACTTTTACAAACATTTCACCTCTCCCTCTCAGCAACTCTTTGAACCTGTGGCTAAGCTGGTGTCACAGCCCCAGAGAGAGGCAGGAAGGCAGAGCACATCTTACTCCAAAACCAGTGCTCTTGCCCTTCATCTGCTGTGGTCAACTCCCAGGCACCCAGTGGGTGGCCACAGATTGTACAAGCAAAGTTTTCATCCCTGGCTGGCTTCTTGATATCTCAGCAACTGGGTCACCTCCCTCAATGCAAACCAATTCCCCAGTTCTGCCCAATGTGTTTAAAGAAAAAGTTCCTCCATGTCTTCCAAAACTGAACAGAAAACGCTTTTGTTTTTTGTAACTGCACTTTGGACTTCCATTTGTACTGAAAAGTGTGATCAGCATGAAATAAATCACTCTTAAAGGAATTCCTAGGATCTCAGACTCAGGACTGTTCTGAGGAAAAGGAAGCACCTGGTGGAGGAAAGCAGGCCCAGAGAGGTTGGGTGAGCTAGGTACAATTGTCCAGCCCAGGGGGACAGAAAAGGGACCTGGGTTTTACCACTGACCAGTTTCACCACTGACCTCTTGGCAGGGAAACTGAGGCTGGGGAAAAGCAGCCTATCACCAAGGGGCTCAGCGGTGGCACAAGTCACATGATGGGAGGCTGGGTCCCTCTCTAATGGGACATCCACCTAGGAGCAGCCAGCCAGGCCCTGAGAATACATCTAACTCTTAAACTCCCCAGCCTTGGCCTGACCTCTCACTCCCGCCAGGCTTGGGGCGGAGTGGAGGGGTGGGCCGGTGGCATGCCCCAGGGAAACCTCTAGAGGTCCTCAAAGCCTATAGTCTTGAGGCAAGTGCTTCCCTCACTGAGTAGGAGGAAACCTCATGCTCTCCCGACTCCAAAGGAGGCCTCCCCCTCCCACGGGACCTAAACTGCTTTGGAGCAAGAGCCCCTCTGACCCCAGCAGCGCTCTTACCACTGTTTCCGGTTTCCCAACTGGGAGCCCCTCACATCACCCAGTTCCAGGTACTCACGCCCCTTTTTGCCCCCAGAATCTCACTAGATTCCTCCTTCAGTGGAAGGAGCGTGCTCCGTGCCTATTCTCTTCCAAGACACCACGGCCCTCCCAGGCCAGCTCGCCCCTCTGTTCACTCCCTCACAGATGCGCTTCCCTCCGGCTCTGATGGCCCCTCTCCTCCAGTCTCCTCCCGTCTCCTCCCACTCCTCCCTGAGACTCTCCCCCTCCAGCTCCGCTCCTCCTTCCTGCTCCAGTCCCTCCTCAGTGGCGCCCCACTCCAGCCGATCCCCGCTGTCAGCCTCCCACTCCCTCCCCAAGTGCCCCCAACTCACCTAGCCCCGAGTTTCCGCTGCACACAGCTCCCCGCGCTCCGCCCCGCGGGGAGCGCCTCCTCTGCCTGCCGCCCGCCCCTCCCACTTTTCCCCCAGCCCCGTACCTGCGACCGAACCGAGTTGCAAAAGGAGGCCCGACTGCGACCCGACGGCCCTCGGCATCCCGGCTGCAAGCGGGCAGATAAAGGGGCGGCCCGGCGGAGGCTCCGCCCCGAGCCGGGGGAGGGCGGGGCGGCGGCGGGCGGCAGCGGGCCTTCGCTTAGGGCTCGGGGCCCAGGACTAGGCCGCCGCCCGCCCACCGCGCCCGCCTGGCCGGGCGCCAGCAGCCTCTACCCAATGACGTCCACGTGTTGCACGCGGAGGCGAAAGTGGTCACCCACACCGGTGACGACAGTCTTGGGAGTTCCTGTGGTTTACGTGCTGATGGGAACTCTGAGGCTCAGAGAGCAGAAGTCGTTGCTCAGCAGGCGCTCCAGCTGAGCGGTTTCCACTTCCGGCCGCCTCGAGCCACGAGCTTCTTCGGAGTCTGGAACTGGCTGACCTGAGAGGGAGGGGGCAAGTTGTAGCAGGAGCACCCGAGTTTCCCAGCGAGAGCGTGCGGCCCAACCCTGAAGCCACTTAAACCCACACAGCCCACCTCTCTAGAATGCTTCTGGTCGGGACACACCTGACCTTCCCCATCTTCATCTCTCTGCCTGGGGAGCTCCACCCCACCTCTGCTCCCGTAACTTATTCAAGTTCCCACCGAAAGCCCTTTCTTTGGGCAGCTTCGCCTGATATGCCCAGCCCAAGGCACATAGTTAGGACTTCTATTGAAACACCTTTCTGCTCCTAGTGTAACATCTCCCCGCAGGAGTGGGAGCACCTGAAGGGTGAGGAATCCCTGCACATAGTAGGCCCTCAGTAAATATTGGACCAACAATGGCAGGGCTTGTCAGCTCCTCAGGTGTGCAAAGACCTGGACCGGGCAGAGTGGGGAGACACCCCAACCCTTCTTGGAAGCATCAGCCTGATGGATGGACCGCTGAGAGAAGACAGTCTAGGAGGGACGCCCCTTTGCCCTCAGGGAGCTCTGAGCCCGTTCAGAGAGACAGCTGTGAGGCACAGGCCTGATGACAGGATCCAAGTCCTGGTGGTGTTACCCCAACTCACCATGTGACTTTGGGCAAGGCTCCTCATTGTTCTCTCTGGGCCTCAGTTTTGGGGGTTTTTTCCTTTTTATTTTTTATTTTTATGTTATTTTATTTTTTAATTTAATTTTATTTAATTTTTTGTACAGCAGGTTCTTATTAGCTATCTATTTCATACATATTAGTGTGTATATGTCTATCCCAATCTCCCAATTCATCACACCACCCCCCCGCCACTTTCCCCCCTTGGTGTCCATACTTTTGTTCTCTACATCTGTGTCTCTATTTCAGCCCTGCAAACCAGTTTATCTGTACCATTTTTCTAGGTTCCACATATATGCATTAATATACAATATTTGTTTTCTCTTTCTGACTTACTTCACTCTGTATGACAGTCTCTAGATCCATCCACATCTCTACAAATGACCCAATTTCGTTCCTTTTTATGGCTGAGTAATATTCTATTGCATATATGTACCACATCTTCTGTATCCATTCGTCTGTCAGTGGGCATTTAGATTGCCTCCATGACTTGGCTATTGTAAATAGTGCTGCAATGAACATTGGGGTGCATGTGTCTTTTTGAATTATGGTTTTCTCTGGGTATATGCCCAGTAGTGGGGTTGCTGGGTCATATGGTAATTCTATTTTCAGTTTTTTAAGGAACCTCCGTATTCTCCATAGTAGCTGTATCAATTTACATTCCCACCAACAGTGCAAGAGGGTTCCCTTTTCTCCACACCCTCTCCAGCATTTGTTGTTTGTAGATTTTCTGATGATGGCCATTCTGACTGGTGTGAGGTGATACCTCATTGTAGTTTTGATTTGCATTTCTCTAATAATTAGTGATGTTGAGCAGCTTTTCATGTGCTTCTTGGCTATCTGTAAGTCTTCTTTGGAGAAATATCTATTTAGGTCTTCTGCCCATTTTTGGATTGGATTGTTTGTTTTTTTAATATTGAGCTGCATGAGCTGTTTTTATATTTTGGAGATTAATCCTTTGTCCGCTGATTCGTTTGCAAATATTTTCTCCCATTCTGAGGGTTGTCTTTTTGTCTTGTTTGTAGTTTCCTTTGCTTTCCAAAAGCTTTTAAGTTTCATTAGGTCCCATTTGTTTATTTTTGTTTTTATTTCCATTACTCTAGGAGGTGGGTCACAAAAGATCTTGCTGTGATTTATGTCAAAGAGTGTTCTTCCTATGTTTTCCTCTAAGAGTTTTATAGTGTCCAGTCTTACATTTAGGTCTCTAATCCATTTTGAGTTTATTTTTGTGTGTGGTGTTAGGTAGTGTTCTTTTACATGTACCTGTCCAGTTTTCCCAGCACCACTTATTGAAGAGACTCTCTTTTCTCTGTTGTATATCCTTGCCTCCTTTGTCATAGGTTAGTTGACCATAGGTGCGTGGGTTTATCTCTGGGCTTTCTATCCTGTTCCATTGATCTATATTTCTGTTTTGTGCCAGTACCATATTGTCTTGATTACTGTAGCTTTGTTGTATAGTCTGAAGTCAGGGAGTCTGATTCCTCCAGCTCCATTTTTTTCCCTCAAGACTGCTTTGGCTATTTGGGACCTTTTGTGTCTCCATACAAATTTTAAGATTTTTTTGTCTAGTTCTGTAAAAAATGCCATTGGTAATTTGAGAGGGATTGCATTGAATCTGTAGATTGCTTTGGGTAGTATAGTCATTTTCACAATATTGATTCTTCAATCCAAGAACATGGTATATCTCTCCATCTGTTTGTATCATCTTTGATTTCTTTCATCAGTGTCTTATAGTTTTCTGAGTACAGGTCTTTTACCTCCTTAGGTAGGTTTATTCCTAGGTATTTTATTCTTTTTGTTGCAGTGGTGAATGGGATTGTTTCCTTAATTTCTCTTTCTGATCTTTTGTTGTTAGTGTATAAGAATGGAAGAGATTTCTGAGCATTAATTTTGTATCCTGCAACCTTACCAAATTCATTGATTAGCTCTAGCAATTTTCTGGTGGCATCTTTAGGATTCACTATGTATAGTATCACGTCATCTGTAAACAGTGACAGTTTTACTTCTTCTTTTCCAATTTGTATTCCTTTTCTTTCTTTTTCTTCTCTGATTGCCGTGGTTAGGACTTCCAAAACTATGTTGAATAATAGTGGTGAGAGTGGACATCCTAGTCTTGTTCCTGATCTTATAGGAAATGCTTTCAGTTTTTCACCATTGAGAATGATGTTTGCTGTGGGTTGGTCATATATGGCCTTTATTATGTTGAGGTAGGTTCCCTCTATGCCCACTTTCTGGAGAGTTTTTCTCATAAATGCGTGTTGAATTTTGTCAAAAGCTTTTTCTGCATCTATTGAGAGGATCATATGGTTTTTATTCTTCAATTTGTTAATATGGTATATCAGATTGATTGATTTGTGTATATTGAAAAATCCTTGCATCCCTGGGATAAATCCCACTTGATCATGGTGTATGATCCTTTTAATGTGTTGTTGGATTCTGTTTGCTAGTATTTTGTTGAGGATTTTTTGCATCTATATTCATGAGTGTTATCGGTCTGTAATTTTCTTTTGTTGTAATATCTTCGTCTGGTTTTGGTATCAGGGCGTTGGTGGCCTCATAGAATGAGTTTGGGAGTGTTCCTTCCTCTGCAATTTTTTGGAAGAGTTTGAGAAGGATGGGTGTTAGCTCTTCTCTAAATGTTTGATAGAATTCACTTGTGAAGCCATCTGGTCCTGGACTTTTGTTTGTTGGAAGATTTTTAATCACAGTTTCAATTTCATTACTTGTGATTGGTCTGTTCGTATTTTCTGTTTCTTCCTGGTTCAGTCTTGGAAGGTTATACCTTTCTAAGAATTTGTCCATTTCTTCCAGGTGGTCCATTTTGTTGGCATAGAGTTGCTTGTAGTAGTCTCTTAGGATGCTTTGTATTTCTGCAGTGTCCGTTGTAACTTCTCCTTTTTCATTTCTAATTTTATTGATTTGAGTCCTCTCCCTCTTTTTCTTGATGAGTCTGGCTGAAGGTTTATCAATTTTGTTTATCTTCTCAAAGAACCAGCTTTTAGTTTTATTGATCTTTGCTATTGTTTTCTTTGTTTCTATTTCATTTATTTCTGCTCTGATCTTTATGATTTCTTTCCTTCTACTAACTTTGGGTTTTGTTTGTTCTTCTTTCCCTAGTTCCTTTAGGTGTAAGGTTAGATTGTGTATTAGAGATTTTTCTTGTTTCTTAGGTAGGCTTGTATTGCTATAAACTTCCCTCTTAGAACTGCTTTTGCTACATCCCATAGGTTTTGGATCATCGTGTTTTCATTGTCATTTGTCTCTAGGTATTTTTTGATTTCCTCTTTGATTTCTTCAGTGATCTCTTGGTTATTTAGTAACGTATTGTTTAGCCTCCATGTGTTTGTGTTTTTCATGTTTTTTTTCCCATAATTGATTTCTAATCTCATAGTGTTGTGGTCAGAAAAGATGCTTGATATGATTTCAATTTTCTTAAATTTACCAAGGCTTGATTTGTGACCCAAGATGTGATCTATCCTGGAGAATTTTCTGTGCACACTTAAGAAGAAAGTGTAATCTGCTGTTTTTGGATGGAATGTTCTATAAATATCAATTAAATCTATCTGGTCTATTGTGTCATTTAAAGCTTGTGTTTCCTTATTAATTTCCTGTCTGGATGATCTGTCCATTGGTGTAAGTGAGGTGTTAATGTCCCCCACTATTATTGTGTTACTGTCGATTTCCTCTTTTATAGATGTTAGCAGTTGCCTTATGTATTGAGGTGCGCCTATGTTGGGTGCATATATATTTATAATTGTTATATCTTCTGCTTGGATTGATCCCTTGATCATTATGTAATGTCCTTCCTTGTCTCTTGTAACATTCTTTATTTTAAAGTCTATTTTATGTGATATGAGTATTGCTACTCCAGCTTTCTTTTGATATCCATTTGCATGGAATATCTTTTTCCATCCCCTCACTTTCAGTCTGTATGTGTCCCTAGGTCTGAAATGGGTCTCTTGTAGACAGCATATATATGGGTCTTGTTTTTGTATCCATTCAGCAAGCCTGTGTCTTTTGGTTGGAGCGTTTAATCCATTCACGTTTAAGGTAATTATCGATATGTATGTTCCTAGTACCATTTTCTTAATTGTTTTGGGTTTGTTTTTGTAGGTCCTTTTCTTCTCTTGTGTTTCCCACTTAGAGAAGTTCCTTCAGCATTTGTTGTAGAGCTGGTTTGGTGGTGCCGAATTCTCTTAGCTTTTGCTTGTCTGTAAATCTTTTGATTTCTCCATCGAATCTGAATGAGATCCTTGCCAGGTAGAGTAATCTTGGTTGTAGGTTCTGCCCTTTCATCATTTTAAATATATTGTGCCACTCCCTTCTGGCTTGTAGAGTTTCTGCTGAGAAATCAGCTGTTAACCTTTTGGGAGGTCCCTTGTATGTTGTCATTTTTCCCTGTTGCTTTCAATAATTTTTCTTTGTCTTTAATTTTGTCAGTTTGATTACTATGTGTCTCAGCGTGTTTCTCCTTGGGTTTATCCTGCCTGGGACTCTCTGCACTTCCTGGACTTGGGTGGCTATTTCCTTTCCCATGTTAGGGAAGTTTTCGACTATAATCTCTTCAAATATTTTCTCGGGTCCCTTCTCTCTCTCTTCTCCTTCTGGGACCCCTATAATGTGAATGTTGGTGTGTTTAATGTTGTCCCAGAGGTCTCTTAGGCTGTCTTCATTTCTTTTCATTCTTTTTTCTTTATTCTGTTCCACGGCAGTGAATTCCACCTTTCTGTCTTCCAGGTCACTTATCTGTCTTCTGCCTCAGTTATTCTGCTACTGTTTCCTTCTAGTGTATTTGTCATTTCAGTTATTATATTGTTCATCTCTGTTTGTTTGTTCTTTAATTCTTCTAGGTCTTTGTTAAACATTTCTTGCATCTTCTTGATCTTTGCCTCCATTCTTTTTCCGAGGTCCTGGATCATCTTCACTATCATTATTCTGAATTCTTTTTCTGGAAGGTTGCCTATCTCCACTTCATTTAGTTGTTTTTCTGGGGTTTTATCTTTTTCCTTCATCTGGTACAAAGTCCTCTGCCTTTTCATTTTGTCTGTTTTTCTGTGAATGTGGTTTTCCTTCCACAGGTTGCAGAATTATAGTTCTTCTTGCTTCTGCTGTCTGGGCCTAAGTTTTTTTACCTGTAAGATGGAGATAATAACACCAACCTGACAGAGGTGTTAGGAGAAGTAAATAAAACAGTGGATATGAAGGTTGTTTGTCAACTGCAGTGTACTAGAGGAACATACATTTCTTTATTATATTATAACAAAATGTATATAATCATAATGTAATAGGATGAAACAGGTCTTTACTTCAACATATTCAGACAAACATACAAGAATTACTTAAATCCCATTACCCTTATGCTTAGGAAAAGTGACATAGAAAATCCAATCATTTAGAACAGGTAGGCTCTAGGAAATGAAAACAAGTAAGGACAATATGGAGATTATATTCTACGTGATGAAATATATCCTATCATAGTGAATAAAAACTTGAAAGGTGTCTTGGATTCAGCTTCCATTTTTGAAACACCTGCTCTGTCCTAGACTTGTTTTTTTTTTTTTTTTTAAACATTTAATTTTTTTTTTTTTAAAGACTTATTTATTTATTTATTTATTTATTTTTGGCTGTGTTGAGTCTTTCGTGTCTGTGCGAGGGCTTTCTCTAGTTGCGGCGAGCGGGGGCCACTCTTCATCGCAGTGCGCGGGCCTCTCACTGTCGCGGCCTCTCATGTTGCGGAGCACAGGCTCCAGACACGCAGGCTCAGTAGTTGGGGCTCACGGGCTTAGTTGCTCCGCGGCATGTGGGATCCTCCCAGACCAGGGCTCGAACCCGTGTCCCCTGCATTGGCAGGCAGATTCTCAACCACTGCGCCACCAGGGAAGCCCTAGACTTGTTTTTAAAACTGTAGTTTATTAAGCTCTTGCCGTGTGCAGAGCCATGTGCTAAACAGTTGCCATAACTACCTCCTTTGATCCAGATAATGCTATTAACCCATTTACAAATTGGAAAACTGAGGCTCAGCAAAGGGACACAGGACTGTTAAATTATCTCATTTGGGACTTCGCTGGTGGTCCAGTGGGTCAGATTCTGCACTCCCAATGCAGAGAGCCTGGGTTCGATCCCTGGTCAGGGAACTAAATCCCACATGCATGCCACAAGTGAGTCTGCATGCCGCAGCTAAGAAGCCCACACGCCACAAGGAAGATCCTGCGTGCAGCAACTAAGACCCAGTGCAGCCTAAATAAATAAAATAAATATATATATTTTTTAACCGCAAAAAAAAAATCTCACTTGGCCTCATGCATTCCTGCATGTTGAGTGTGTTGGTCCCCATTTTATGGATAGAAAACCTGAAGCCGAGTGAAGAGAAATGACATACTCCAGGTCATGGAGCTCCCAATGTATCCAGGCTCTGGGAAATGAACCTGGAGGTGTGCTTGGGGGATAAAAGCCGCTTAACCATGAAACTTGATTGTGGATATTTGAGAGCTGAATGACAAAAATAATAAAAGTAAGAACAGTGATCCGTCATGGAGCACTTGCCCTGTGCAAAGTCCATTAGATACACTGTATGCCGTAATAGGGTTCTGTCATTATCTCTGTTTGTGGATGAGGAAACAGGCTCAGGAGGATCCTACTTGTCCAAGGCCACCCAGCTGGCTAGTGTCAGGCCTTAATCAAAGGCCAGTTCTTATCTGCTACACAGTACTGGTATCAAAGAATGAAGCTATGGGGCTAGGACACTTCATTCCCTGCCCTGCTCTGCTCCAACTCCTTCCAGCCCAGGTAGGGTGAGAGCAGCCCCAGGGCAGCCAAGGGTACCTCCCTTCCCTGCCCTCCTGCAGCTCAGCCCACCTGGTTGAGGCCCAGTGACTCCACTGCTCCAGGATCCCAGAGCCCTGTAAGACTTTGAGTCCAGTCTCTGGAAAGGGGAATCTATCCGGCAAACTGTGCATCATCCATCTGCCCTACCAGGTGCCAGTCTCAGCCCTTGAAGGAACAGGGAGACTGGATTCCTGGGCAGGCCTAAGGAGCCAAAGGCCTCAGAAGTCAGGCTCTGAGCTGGGAGACCATCAGGAAGGGCTTCAGCAGACTCAGAGTAAGAGAAAGGATGAATGGGGGTGCCTGAGCTGTCTGGAACACATTCTTGTCTTTTCCCCAAAACAAGTGCTTCCATTCACTGGAGGCAGCAAAGCAGTGAGACACATGAGTGTATTTTGCCTGGGTTTACATCTTAGTTCTACCACTTACCAGCAAGTTATGTAACCTCTCTGGACATCTATCTCCTCCACTCTAAAACAGGTTAATAATACCCATGATATAGGGTTGGCATAAGGAGTAAATGAAATAATACATGTGACGTGCTCACAGAGCCTGGCATAGAGTGACAGCTTGATAAATGCCAACTATCACTCTGTTTCAACTCTTTACTCCCTCCCTTTGCCAATGGGTGAGGAAAATAAAGGCTTGTAGTAAGCCCCCAAATTTTGAGATGGTTTGTTACACAGCATCATTGAAGCAAAATTCCTGACTCATACACATAGTGAAGCCGGAATTCAAACCCAGGGAATCTGACTCAAGACCACAATCTCAACCATGCCTGGTGCATTGGGAGTGCAATGCAGAAGGGACTGATTTCTTACAGAGATTCACTGCCACTTGGGGTGAGTCTTAGAGGATGAGGAGGAGTTCACCAAGCCATGAGGAGGGGAGAGAACTTTCCAGGCAGAGGGAACAGCATGTGCAAAGGTGCAGAGGTGTGAGTGGTGGGGTAAGTTTAAAGAATCAGGTTCTGGGCCTGAAATATAGGAGACCTGGTGACAACAGATGACATTAGAAAGGTAGGGAGAGGCTAGAATGCAGAGAGCCTCACCAAGATGGGAGGGCTTTACTGTGAAGGCAATGCGGAGATTGGAGTTAGAGATTAGAGAGAGCGTTTTTTTCTGGAGGGAGTTGGGTAGGATGGGGTGGCTTTCCTCTCACTTCAAGCCTGGTGAGGGGGCTTCAGGGAGACCAGTCAGAGAGATGGAGGGCACCCCCTGGGACTCCGTGGCCTGGTATCTGACTCTTGCCCAAGAATCCCAAAGGGATTAGTAGTAGCAGAAAATAACGCAGTGGTGGGAAGGAACTTCACTCCTGCATGCTCAGGTCATGGGTCGGTGCTGCCCCCAGACCAGAACTGGGCAACAGGGGAGAGTCAGCCTGGGGCGACCTTAGATCCAGCCCAGAGAGGTCTCCAGAAGTGGCCACCAAGAGCAAGACTTCCAGGAAAGAGGCCCCACCCCCAAGAAGAAAGAGTCAGCTTTAAACCCCTGCCAAACCTGGAGAGCGAGAAAACTAGCTCAAGACAGGGCAGTTAAGTCACACCCTTCCTGACCCTATAACCTTCCCTGCTCCCTCCCTCCCGTGGGGGAGGGGGGTCAGAGCCACTGTGGGCAGTGGCGGGAGGGGTGCAGGCTCAAAAGGCAGAAATAGAGAAGCCAGGCATGGCGCCACCATGGCTCCTTTCCTACTCCAAACTCAAGCTGCCAACTCATTCCCACCTCTTCACCTTTGCACTTGATGTTCCTTCTGCCTGGAGCTCACTTTGCCCCAGACAGGACCTATTACATAATTTCTGGGGTCCTGTACAAAATGAAAATGCAGGGCTTTGTTCAAAAATTAAGAATGTCAAGATAGCAACAGTAGAGTGTTAAACCAAGCGTGGGACCCTTCTGAGCGCAGGGCCCCGTGTAACTGCATAGGTCCCAAGGCCGTGAAACTGGGCCTGGCTCCAAACAGCTGAACTTCTGGCCACCCCTTCCTTCACATCTCTGTTTAAACGTCACCTTATCAGAGAGGCTTTCCCTGACCACCTATATAAACTGATACCCGGCACCCACTGGCACCCCCATCCTACCAGGTACCTCTGATAACCCTTTCCAGCCTCATTTTCCTTCTGGGCACTCAGCACCCCTGCCATACCGATGACCCCAGAGGTCATCAGTCCTGCCTGGCCACCGCTCTTTCCCCAGGACTGGAACAGTTCCTGACACACAGTAGGTGCTCAACAGAGATTAAGGGAATGGAGGGAGGGAAGAAAAGAGGGAGGAAGGGGGGAAGGAAAGAAGATGTCTTCACCCATGGAGCAAGCCTGGGCTGGGGGAGAGGAAATCTTTGAATGGTCTGAAGTTGCGACTCTCCACTCTTTCAAAGTACTGAAACTGTTTCGTGACTTAACAGTGATTGGAAACTTTTAAAATCTGAGAGCGTCCAGTGAAGTCATGGAATCTGCTCTCAGTTTCAACCAAGGGACAGCTGCAGAAAGTGTCTAAACAGGCAGTGGGGGTAAAAGACAAAGCTGTTTTCTTTTTTTTTTGGCCACGCCGCACAGCATGTGGGATCTTAGTTCCCCCACCAGGGATCAAACCCATGCGCCCTGCAGTGGAAGCAGCACGGAGTCTTAACCACTGGACCGCCAGGGAAGTCCCCCAAAGCTGTTTTCTTCGGTACATTATTTGCCTGTGTGCAAGGATTTTTGTAAGATGAAGTCCTAGAAGCAGAATTATCAGGTCAAAGGGGATTCTGATAGATATCACTGGAGTGCACGTCTTCACATTGGATTAATTTACACTCCTGCCAACAGAGTGTGCTATCAAACCTTTTGCTCTTTGCCACCCTGCTATGCGAAACATGGAAACTTGGTTTTCTTTTACTTCACATTTCTCCTATTATGAGTGAGGCTGAATATCCATTAAAACACATTGTGATATTGTGATTTATTATAAGAAATATATGTTTGGTCTTTGGCCCCGTTTCTGGCACCGAGCTCCTGAAACCCTTGTAATTTCCTCTGTTATGAGAACACTAAGAGCATCTCTTGTTCTAAAATTTGTCTTTGACCCTGTTCCTGACACAGGGCCCCTAAAACCCTCATAAATTCCTAAGTGATAAGAACACTAGGAACATCTTTTGTTCTATTAAGGTGACTCTGGGTGGGCTCCTGGATGGCTCCTGGATGGGGGCTTGTAGCCAGAAAAACCAAACCGTGATTAGAAGCTTAGAATTTTCAATTTTCACTCTGTGTATCTCTTCATCTGGCTGTTCATCTGTATCCTTTATCATATCCTTTAATAAACTGGTAAATGCCAGTAAGTATTTCCCTGAGTTCTGTGATCCACCTTAGCAAATTAATCAGATCCAAGGAGGGGGTTGTTGGAACCTCCGATCTATAGCTGGTTGGTCAGAAGCACAGGTGATAACCTGAGCTTGCAACTGGCATCTGAAGTGGGGGAAAGGGTTAGTCTTGTGGGACTGAGCTCTTAAACCTGTGGAATCTGACATTGTCTCTGGGTAGAAAGTGTCAAAATTGAGTTGAATTCTCAGAAGCCCTGCTGGGTCTGAGAATTGCTCAGTGTTGTGTGGGAAGTTCCCCCCGCCCCCAACTCAGACATTGGAATCAGGTCCAGGAATCCAAAAAACACATTTAAAAGAGAAACATTTCACCCCAAATCCTCTCCTCTAACACTCTAACTGACTTTAATTTCCCTAAGTTTACAGCCCATTTTCAGACATTGTTTTTCATAGTTTTAGAGAAGACAGAATTTCATGTTCTGCCCTTTAGTTTCATTCATCTTTTTCAACAAACATTTATCCATATACTAGTCAGGATGAGCTAGGTTATGCCACAGTAACAACAACAATATCTCAGCAGTGTAAAGCAGGTTGTATTTCTTGTTTACTCTACATGTCCATTGGCAGTGTCTCTACTCCTTATCCTCATTCCAGGGCCAGGCTGATGGAGCAGCCTTGAGGTGCACCCGGCCACCTCTGCAGAGGTTAAAGTATGGTAAGTTGCACACTGGCTCTTAAAGTTTCTGCTGACGTATAGGACATCCTTTCCCGTTTCATTGGTTAAAGCAAGTCACAGGGCCACAATTAACTTCAAGGGGTGGGGAAGTACAACAGGAGAAGAAACAAATATTTGGTGGCCGGCATGAGTGGCTACCACACGGAGTGTCTAGTCTGTGTCTGGCTGTCTGCTCAGTCCCAGGAAAAGGGAGATGAATTCAGTGTTGTCCTTACCCTCTACATTCTCCATGGTCAGAATGATCCTTCTGGGGGAAACACATAACAACCACTTTTAATAATCCCAGAATATCTCATCAGTAGAACAGACAATCATTTGCTCAATCATTTATCAAAAGCCTACTCAGGATATTTCTATTTTCCTTGCTTTCTCTTTTTCTTTCAGCATTAAAACAACATTGCACATGGAAACAACCTAAGTATTTATCAGTGGATGAATAGATTAAGAAAATGTGGCATACACACACACACACACACACACACACACACACACACACACACAATGGAATATTATTTAGCCATAAAAAAGAATGAAATCTTGCCATTTGCAACAACATGGATGGACCTCGAGGTGGTATGCTAAGTAAAATCAGTCAGACAGAGAAAGACACATACTGTATGACCTCACTTATGTGGAATCTAAAACAACAACAACAACCAAAAAAACCGAGCTCATTGATACAGAGGACAGATTGGTGCTTGCCAGAGGTGGGGGGTAGGAGATGGATGAAATGGGTAAAGCAGGTCAAAAGGTACAAATGTTCAGGTATAAAATAAATAAGTCATGGGGATGTAATGTATAGCATGGTGACTATAGTTAATAATAATGTATTGGCTATTTGAAAGTTGCCAAGAGAATAAATCTTAAAAAGTTCTCACCATAAGAAAAAAATTTTGTACTTATGTATGTATGGTGACAAGATGTTAAGTAGACTTATGGTGATCAGTTTGAAATATATACAAATACTGAATCATTATGTTGTATGCCCAAAACTAATATAATGTTAGATGTCAATTATACCTCAATATAATATATAAATAAATATAAATATAAATAAAATAAAATAACATTGCACATAATCACATCAAAAGGAAGTAAACACTGAGGAATAAAAATAGTGCAAGACTTGTACAATGAAATCTACAAAATATTGCTGAAAGAAATTTTAAAATATATAAATATATGGAGAGACAAACTATATTCATGGAATGGAAGATTCAGTATTGTTAAGATAGCAGTTCTCCCCAAATTGATCTATATATTCACTTCAATCCCTATCAAACTCCCAGCAGACTTTTTTTTGCAGAAATTGGCAAGCTGGTCCTGATCCAGCCTCCAAAGCTGATCCTAAAATATGAAAATGCATTGGACACAAAATAAGCAAAACAATTCTGAAAAAGAAGAATAAAGTGGAGGATTTATACTTCATAATTTCAAAATATACTATCAAACCACTTAACCAAAACACTGTGGTACTGGCATAAGAATAGATTTCAAAATATACTATCAAACCACATAAACAAAACACTGTAGTACTGGCATAAGAATAGATATAGAGATCAATGGAATAACATTGAGAGTCCAGAAATAAACCTTCACATTTATGATAAATTAACTAAAAAAAAAAGATAAGTCAGACTGGGAGAAAAATATTCCTAAACATCACGTATCTGCTAATGAACTTGTATCTAGGATATACAAAGAACTCTTACAACTAAATAAAAAAGATAAATAATTCAATTTTTAAATGGACAAAGTATTTGAATAGATATTTCACCACAGAGGATTTATGAATGGCGAATAAGCACATGAGAAGATGCTTAGGATCTTTAGTCACTGTAGGAATGCAAATCCAAACCACAAGAAGTTACCACTTCACGCCTACCGGAATGGCTATAATTTAAAAGAAAGGAAACAACAAGTGTCAGGATGTGAAGAAATTGGAACACTGTTCATACACAGCTGATGGGAATATAAAAATGATACAGCCGCTTTGGAAAACAATGTGCAGTTCCTCAAAGAGTTACACATAGAGTTATCTATCATATGACCCAGCAATTTCATTCCTAGGAGTCTATCCAAGAGAATTGAAAACATATGTCTACATAAAGACTTATGTGGAGGGCTTCCCTGGTGGCGCAGTGGTTGAGAGTCTGCCTGCCAATGCAGGGGACACGGGTTCGAGCCCTGGTCTGGGAAGGTCCCGCATGCCGCGGAGCGGCTGGGCCCGTGGGCCACAGCTGCTGAGCCTGCGCGTCTGGAGCCTGTGCTCCGCAGCAGGAGAGGCCGCGACGGTGAGAGGCCCGCGCGCCGCGATGAGGAGTGGCCCCCGCTTGCCACAGCTGGAGAAAGCCCTCGCACAGAGGCGAAGACCCGACACAGCCAAAAATAAATAAGTAAAATAAAGAATTATTAAAAAAAAAAAAAAAAAAAAGACTTATGTGGAAATGGGAATTTCCAAAGACATATGGGAATTCCCTGGCAGTCCAGTGGTTAGGACTTGACACCTTCACTGCTGAGAGTGTGGGTTCAACCCCTGGTCGGGGAACTAAGATCCTGCAAGCCGCACGGCATGGCCAAAAGAAGAAGAAGAAAAAAAAACTTATACAAAAATGTTCAAGGAAGCATTTTCCAAAAGTGGAAACAACCCAAACATCTATCGATGATGAAAAGATAAATAAAATGTAGTATATCCATACAATTGAATACTGCTTGGCCATAAAAATGAATGAAGTACTGATACACGGTACAACATGGATGAACCTCAGAAACACCGTGCTCAGTGAAAGAAGCCAGATGCAAAAAACACATACTGCACGATTCCATTTATATGAAATGTCTAGAAAAGGTAAATCTGTAAGACAGAAAACAGATTAGTGGTTTCCAGGGCTGGGGGTGGGAATAGGCATGAGATATCTCTTTAGGATGATCGAATGTCCTAAAATTAGATTGTGGTGATGGTTGTACCCCTCTATAAACTCACTAAAAGTCATTGAATTATACCCTTCACAGAGGTAAATTTTATGGTATGTAAATTTTGTCTCAATAAAACTGTTTAAAATAACATTGTAATTAACCTCTAAACAACAAATTTAAAGACTGTTTTATTTCCTCACTATCAGAGGAGATCATTTTTCAGCTTGCTGCCTGGCTTCCTGAGGCCCACCTGAGTTTGTTTCAGACTTTGGGCTTAGGACACACTTAATTTTCCTGCTTAAAACTACGAGACCTCAGGTGTTTTTACAGACTGGCAAAGTCTGGCAGGGCCATTTAAAAACAGAGGCATTTCACAGCTAGAGAAACTGAGGCTCAGAGAAATAAAGGGCCTTGCCAAGGCAGCACAGGAATCTGCAACAGCTCCATCCATGCCCAGCACAGACTGGCTTCATAATACAAACACCAGGGCAGCCGGTCGCTGATCAAGCTGGACTCAGCCTGGCACTGGCAGTCCCATGGTTCGTTCCTGCAGGCGCCCCTTTAATTTCTCTGAAGACCCTTGTTCCTGCTCGAGATGCTCCTGTACCCTTTCCCTCTTGGGTGTACAAGCGCAGTCTCATTTTCTGAGTCACAAAAAGTCCAGTCCTGTTTTCCATTAAAATCTTCAGGTTCTTTTTGGTCTAAAGCTTCCCCTCTCTGACAGCTCGGAGGAAGAGATAGAAGTAGGAGAGTTATTCTTTGCCTGGCATGGTTGCAATTGGACTTTGGTGCTTCTGAGCATGGCAGGTACCCACATGCAGATTCTGTCCTCATGGGACGCTTTTGTGGGTTCCCAAGAGAAAGCCCCACCGAGGACTTCATGCTGCATCCCAGGCAGGGTGGTGGCACTCTCCAGCTGACCCCTTATGACCCCCACCCCTCCACTTCTGCCTTCCCCATGCACCTCTCCACTGCAGGTGCCTTGCCCTGGGAGGAAGCCCCTTGGGCAGGGTCACAGCCACCTTCCTTCCTAAGGCTCCATTTCTCCCACCCACAGAAACAGTCACAGTTGCCCACCATCTGGGCAAGAGCAGCCTGTTCCTACAGGAACTGGATGGGGAGCTGCTGGGCCCTCTACATGTATTAGGTGTGGTGTGCGCCAAGGACAAAAAACAAGGTAAACTCAAAGGGCCAATATTGCCGGGACAAAAACCTACAGGACTCCTATCACTCTGTCACAATGTGACCATTGCAATGTCCCAGAGCCCTCCCAAGCAGCATGCCCTGTCCCTTTCCCATCCATATAAGGAAAGACATTTGCCCTGTTTTTCTCCCGCTCAGCACACTGAAAGTATACGTACTCTGCCCAGTCAGCAGATGACTTACAGGTTCCCTGGCTATAAAAGCAGACAAGCAACCCATGCTCATTATCGACTTTCTCTGGCTACCAGGAATTCGGCCCGCTGTTCTTGCAGTGACCCTTTCACTTTAATAAACTCTATCTTCCTTACATTCTGCCTTGTGTCTGGAAATTCTTTTCCAACCCGTGCTTGGACCACGACATTAGGTAGTATATTTGAGCTTTACAGCAAACTATAAGGTAGGCATTTTCACCCCTCACTCAACCTCCCTTCATAGCTGAGTAAACTAAGACCCAGAAACAGCAAATAGAACTGGCTAGAATTAGAATTCAGGTTTGCCTGACACCAAAGCCATTTTCTTTCTTCCACATCAAAGATCTTCTTGGCCAGACTGAGGTCGTCGCTATCACTAATAGCAAATATTTAATGATCACCTGGTGCTGGTGAGGCAGGTCAGACGACACAGTCTAGTCAGACGACACAGTCTATTCAGACTGGAAGCCCAGAGTTGGGCAAAGGGCAGGAGCAGGCGGGAGAGAGATTTGCTCAGCTGAGGTCTGGCTTGAGGCCCAGGCCCATGCAACAGAAAGTAGATCTGGAAGAAAAAATATATATACTGTATCACCAGCTAATCTTCAACCTCGGGGCCAAGGGACAGGAGGTGGAGGTGCTATTAATCAAGGCCAAAACCGTGGCTTCCAAACTTTGCTGCAATGGAATCACCCAGGGATCTTTAAAAAAATACTGAAGACTGGACCCCACCCCCAGACGTTCTAATCTAATTGATACGGGGAGCAACCAGGGCATCAGGATTTTTAAATGTGTGGCAAAGTTGGTGGCAGGGACAGGGTGTAGAGTGGAGGGGCAGGGAGCCCTGGAGGTCTCACAGGAGGAAGTGGCAATGACATAACCTCAAGTCCTGAGGTTCCAGGGTGGGGAGCTCAGGGCCCAGGGCACTGGGCTGGCCGGAAGTGGCCCTCAGGAAAGATTAGCTAGAGGACGGTGGGAGGGAAAGGCAGGAGGGAGGGAAGGAGTGGAAGAGAAGAGAAGCAAAAACCCAGGCAGAGCAGTAAGTTTGAGTCCATTGTCTGTCACTAACTTTCTGTGTGACCTGGGACAAATTGCTTCCCTCCTCTGGGCCTCAGTTTCTCCATCTTGAAAAGGAGGGAATTGAACTTGATGATGGCTAAAGGTCCCTCTGGCTCCAGGGTTGGAGGACGCCCGAGGCCCCAGCAGGCTGGGCCTAGTGTGAGATAAGCCCAGATGGAGTTCCAGATCTGCAGATCTGTAAAGGATGTTGCACACCAGTCTGGGCTGGGGCAGGTTTAGAGGTCCATGAGATTGGTCCTCCCCTGGCCCCTCCCTGGGCTCCTGGGCCACTCCGTCAGGCTGCCAGACATGGTTCATGGAAATTTCCTCTCAGCCTCTCTAGCCAAGCTCAGGGAACTTGGTTATTGTTCCAGTTTCTAATGGAAATTTCCACTATCCCTCTGACAGCTGGTGGGAGACACAGTGCCTTGGAGCTGGAGACACAGAGAGGTCACGGCAGTGGTGGTGGGGGACAAACACCTGGTTATAGGCCACACAGGCTTTGTCAGTGGCCCAGGCATCTTCCTTCAACAAGTATTTGTGGAGCACCTCACCTACTGTGTGCTGGGCCCTATTCCAGGTGCCAGGGACTCAGGACAGGACGGACTCAGGACTGGACAGACACTTGTCTCCTAATAGGGGGAAGAGAATATACATAGATACTGTGAATACAATGAGGCAGGGTAAGGAAAAGGCTGTGATGCTGGGGGCAGGGTTGGGAGGGTGACCAAAGAAGGCCTTGCTGTGGATAAGGCGACATTTGTGTGATTATCAGGGGAACAGCAAGTACTATAGTCCCCGGTTATCCGCAGTTTCCCTTACCTCAGTTTCAGTTACCCACCACAACCACAGCCAGAAAATATTCATTGGAAATTTACAAAAGTAAACAATTCTGAGTCACATGATGAAATCTTGTGCGGTCCGGCTCCATCCTGCCCGGGCCGAGAATCATCCCTTTGTCCAGTGCATCCCGCCCGTTACTCACTCAGTAACCAGCTGGGTTACCAGAACGACTGTCAGCAGTCGCAGTGTTTGTGTTCAAGCAGCCATTATTTTACTAAATAATGGCCCCAAAGCACAAGAGTAGTGATGCTGGCAATTCGGATACGCCAAAGAGAAGAGTAAAGTTTTTCTTTAAGTGAAAGGGTGAAAGTTGTGGACTTAACAAGGAAAGAAAATAAATTCTATGCTGAGGTTGACCGAATCGTCTATCCATGAAATTGTGAAGAAGGTAAAGAAATTCGAGCTAGTTTTGCCGTCATGCTTCAAATTACAAAAGTTACGGCCACTGTACACAGTGAATGCTTAGTTAAGATGGAAAAGGCATTAAATTTGTACAATAAGAAATTTTGAGAGGGAGCCAGAGAGAGACCACATTCACATAACTTATTACAGTATACTGTTATAACTGTTCTATTTTATTATTGTTGTTAATCTCTTACCGTGCCTAACTTATAAATTAAACTTTATCATAAGTATGTATGTATACATAGGATAAAGGAAAAAACATCACATACGTAGATAGGGTTTGGTACTATCTGCGGCTTCAGGCATCCACCGGGAGTTTTGAAACATATCCCCCACGGATAAGGGGGGACTGCTGTACAAAAGCCCTGAAGCAGGGCCTTGGCTGGCCTGCTGAGGACAGCAGGGGAAGAGAAGAAGGTGATGGGATCAGAGAGTTTCCTGCCAGGCATCTGGACCTCTCTTTGCCAGGGGCGACCTCCTGACCATCAGAAGCTCATGGCCCTTCTAGGGGAAGGAGGAGGAGGACACAGCAGGGCCGTCTCCTGCTCCAGGTCCAGGGTGACGTAGCACTGCGTCCCCTCAACGTCAAGCACCAGTTCCCTCCCAGCTGTGGTAGTGAAGCCATAACCTCTTTCTGTCAGGATCTCTATGAGGTCATCTCTCAAGTCACTGTTGGCCAAGCCCAGATGCTGGTGGGGGGCAGGGCTAGCCCTCACTATTGGGGACTGTGTGGGTGGCACCACTCCCGAGTCCACATCCATCCCGGTGGCATGAACAGAGGCTGCCGGGAGGGCACCACCTGGGCAGCGGCACACGTGGGGCGGGGTGCAGGGGTGACCAGACGTCTCACACCCCACCTAGGTCATCCTCTCTCTTGGTCTTAGAGTTTGGTGAAGCTTTGGTGAAGGGAGCAGGGTATTCCTCGGGGCAACTTGAAGCCGTGGGACAGGGCATGATGCCAGGTCTTCCTCCATGTCAGCCCAGGTCAACGGGGGGCCCTTCAGGGTCAGGACGCTGTTCTTGCTCTGAGTTCATCGCTCACACATCTGTCCTGTCCCATGTTCCCCATGACACTCTGGGGGCATCATTCCCGCTAAAGCCAGCTTTGCACATGCCAGAGTCGCTGAGGGTGAAGGGCTGGATGAGCGTGGCAGTTGCTTCTTCCATGTTGATGTAGCTGAGGTGGCAAAGGCATCGGGCAGAGCGCTGGGGTGGAGAACTTGACTCCAGAGGGTCATGGGACTGCCTTCGAGAACACACTGTAGAGGGGCCGGGGCAGCATTTGTGGGGGGCTGGTGTGGAGGCTCCCGTAGAGATCCCATAGAGTGATGGTGCTGGCCCAGTCATGGGAGTCATGGAGGAGGAGGTGAGAGAAGTGGTGTCCCGCATCCAAGTGTCAGCTCATTCAACCGTCCCCTCCCTGCACGGAGCCCCATAGTTATCATTCTTTCTTCCATGGGTTCATTCCAGCAACAAGTGTTTATGGGTTGCCCAGACAAATCTGACCTGGACCCACCCTGCTCACCACCCATCGGTGGCTCCCCAGTGGCTACCAAATCAAGTCCAAACTCCTTGTCCTGGCTGACAACGCCTTGCGTGGCCTCCCAGCCTCGTGCCTCCCTACTGCCCCTCCATCCACAGTCCAGTCACCCCCACGTGTTGCCACCTCGCCTCTCTCAGCCCTCCACATGATGCTCCCTTTGTCTGAAATACCCACCGCTGTTTTTTTTCACCTGCTTCTCCTCTGGGACTCAGCTCAGGTGTGAACTCCTCCATGAAGTCCTCCCTGACTGGTCGCCACTACCTCGATCTGACTTTGTTGCCCTTTTCTGTGCTTCTGTTGACTCTTCTGATACCAACACCCAGTACACTGTGACTCCTATTAACTGCCTGTCCTAGTGTGTTGTTCTGTGACTTGTCTTGCATTCCTAGCACTCATTACAAAGAAATCCACTTGAAAAATGGGACGAATGAATGAAGGGTGCCTGGACTAGACAGACGAACAAGAGACACAGTCCCCGCCCAAAGCAAGGAGAAAGGGGAAATCAGGAAATGGTTTGTCAAACAATGACCAAAAGGGGTGTAGGGAAAAGGGGCCACGAGGTTGCCCAGGGGGGCAATGAGTGCAGTGGAGTTTCTGAAGTCAGAAAGTCCTGGGTTCAAATCCCAGCACAGCCGCTTATTAGCTGTGTGACTGAGGCTGATTTCTTTTTTTTTAACTTATTTTTGGCTGCGTTGGGTCTTCGTTGCTGCGCGCGGGCTTTCTCGAGTTGCCGTGAGCGGGGGCTACTCTTCGTTGCAGTACACGGGCTTCTCACTGCGGTGGCTTCTCGTTGCGCGGGCTTCTCTCTTGCTCGCGGGCTTCAGTAGTTGTGGTGCACGGGCTTAGTTGCTCCGCGGCATGTGGGATCTTCCCAGGCCAGGGATAGAACCCATGTGCCCTGCGTTGGCAGGCGGATTCTTAACCACTGCACCACCAGGGAAGTCCCAGGGTGCTGATTTCTTAAACTTCCTGCGAGATGGAGATGATAATAAAACACCTGCCTCATAGAGAATGCAGCCCCGTGTTCGGCTCATAGAACACACTAGAGAAATACGTTGACCATTTTGATTTACGAACATAGTAGGGGGGTGAGGAAGGTTGTGAGAACAGATGTGCCACACTCTAGCCCCGTCACCTGTCTGTACTTCAAACCTTACTACCTTTGGATCAAATGAGAATGTACAGTCCAGAACTCAGGTCTGGCTTCCAGATTACACCAGAGTGTAAACTCCTTGAGGGCACGTATTTTTGCCTGTTTTATTCACTGCTTAATTCTCAGCACCTAGAAGGGTGTCTGGTACATAATAGGTCCTCAATAAACATTTCTTGAATGAATGACTGAATTCTGGCTCCCCCCCTGCCAAATCTCAAACTCAGCATGACTCCATTAGCTATAATTGCATTCAGCAGCATACAATGAAAAGCCACAAAATGGTGGCTTAAACAAGTAAAAGGAAAAACTTGCTCACCATAACAAGAACTTGGGCGCAGGCAGTCCAAGACTGGTATGTCAGCTCATTGGTATAACCAAGGACTCAGGCTCCATCTACCTTCCTGTTCCAGCCATCTTATCATGTGGCTTTTATCCTCATGGTCACAAGGTGTATGCTGTACCTCTAGTATCATGGCTCCATTCCAGGAAGGAAGGAGGAGGATGGGAAAAGGGCAAAAGGTCAATACTTAAAGAAAAGCCTGTCAGGCTTCTGTTACAAGGAAGGAGAGAATTGACATGGGGAGGGCAGCCAGCAACGTCTGCCATGATGGCTAAATGGAGTCATTGCTTCTCCCCAGCCTGCAGCCGCCACATCTGTTCCGTCCCCAGACTTCTTCATAGGAGTAGATGACCCCTCCACTCAGCTGCCCATGTGAAAAACCCAGGGGTCAGCCCTCACCCCACAGCCCACATCCGGCCCATCAGCATCCTGTTGGCTCCACTGTGACATAGATCTTGAATCCGACCCTGTCTCTCCAACCTGTTGACCCCACCTTAGTCCAAACTACCCTCATCTCTCCCTCCTGCACTCCTGCTCACTTTACATCCATCCTCCTCACAGTGGCCGAAGGATCCTTTACAAACGTAACCCCATCACATCACTCCCTAGAGCCCCTAAAGGCTTCATATCACACAGAATATCATGCAACCCCGCCCAGCCCACAGGCCTGCATGGCTGGGCCCTGACAGCCTCCCTTGCACCAGGCCTCCTTGCTCACCTCATCCAGCTAAGCAGGCCTTGTATGTGCCCCTTCCTCACACCTGCTGGCTCCTGCCTTTGGGTCTTTGCGCTAGCTCTTTCCTCTGCCGGGAACACACTGCCCCCTGCCCATCTATCTGTGGAGACTCCTCACTCCCTGCCATGGTCACTGCCTATTATTGCAACACATCACCCCTTTCATGTTCTCCATGCACCCCTCATAAGCTTTTCTACTGTCTTTCTCCTCCACCAGGATGTAAGCTCATGAGGGCAGGGACCATGTCTGCCTTGTGCACAGGTCTAAAACTGTGCCGGACATGTAGGAGGATTCAGTATTTGTTCAGTGAATAAATGAATGAACGGAGAGGCTTGTTTTGGGTGTTCCCTTAGGGAAACTTCCGGCTCTTGGACATCTAAAGAGAAAGGAGAGGAAGGAGATTGGGGGTAGGGAACGCGATGCCTGAGATATAAGTCAGAAACTGAAACCAACGAATGACCAACTTTCCACCGACACCCAAACCCTCCTCCCTCACTGCCCAAGTGATCCTGCCAGGCAGAGTGCCTCTGGGGTGGAAGTGAGAGCCCATTTGGGGAAAACAGGAGGGAGGAGGTGAGCACAGGCAGGCACCACATGGAGCCTGCTCTATTCCGACCAACATCTGGGGAATAATGTTGAGAGCGCCCCCTGCTGGCTTGGCCACTGACAAGCTATGAGGTCAGTACTGTAACCTCTCTGAACCTCAGTTTCCTCTCATGGAATAAGAATAATATTTAATTCACAGGAAAGTTTTAAGGATTCATTAAGATGGAATATGTAAAACACTTATATGGTGTGTGGCAAATAGTAAGTGCTCAAAACACCTTAGCCATAAAAGGAGGAGGAAAGGGAGACAGGAGAGAGTCAGAAAGTGCAAAGAGGCAACGACAGAGAGAGGCAGGTGGCTGGTAACCCAGGGGCAGCCCAGTCTGACCCGCTGGAAGTTTGACTCTCCCACAAAAGATACAGAAAGCTAAAGCATCGAAACTTTAGCACCCACTCCCCAAAATGGACCTGAGTTCTTCTGGTTCAACACCCTCATTTTACAAAGGTTCTGCGTCCCAGAAAGAACAAAAATGTCTCTGAGATGCCCAGAGAGCTGGCAGAGGAGCCAAGTGCGGAGGGATGATGGCCAGCTGGGGAGGGAGCCGCAAAGATGGGCCAGGGCCCTGGATTATGTTTCCTGTTCTCCGCAGTCCAGAGGGAGAGGGTCTGCCTTCCTCTGTCCCCTCAGCCACAGTGATCCCTCAGATCACAGCAGACTGAGAAGAGGATCACTGGGCAGGAAGGGACAGGAAGAGGCAGGGAGGGGCAGGGGACCGACTGGTCCTGCCCAGGCCCTGTGCTAGGAGGCACTTCCTTAAACCCAGCACAGACTCAATACTCATCCAGCCTGAGAGGGATTATCCCCACTTCACAGGTGAGGGCACAGATGCCCAACGCCCCTGAAGAGCTAACAGAGCTAGAACTTGAATCTCAGTCTGTGTGACTCCAAAAAGCCCTGCCCCGCTTCTGCCTGGGAATTGAAAGGCCTGGATATGGGACCAACACTAACTGGCTGTAACCTTGGGCAATCCTTTCTCTCTGGCCTCAAGCTCTTCCTCTAAACAAGGAGGGTAGACACTGGTCACTGAGGGCCCTTCCAGCTGGAGCGGACATTCTTAGAATTCTAAACAAAAGCCTCCCCCGGCTGAGTCAGGAGGAAGGCCTGCCAGATACCCCACAGCCTATCATCCGGCCTTCTTGCCCTGGGAGCACAGGGCAGCCCTGCCCAGGGAGAGCTCCTCGTCCTGCCCCAGCCCCGGGCAGCACGATGCTTCCTCCCCTCCCTTCCAGGGTGGTGCCCATTCCTCCATGCCTCTAGCCCAGGGAGACTGGGCCTCAGCACCCCCCACTCTCTGGGGCAAATCTCAGCTCAGCAGTTTGGGGAAATGAAACTAAACAATGAATCAAGCCCTTCAATCAGGAGCCTATTTCCCCCCAAATCCTCAAGGCTCTGGGGAGCCCACAGGTCAAGATTTAGGTCAGTGTTTCTCAAACTAAAAAAAAAAAAATTGGTTTTTAATCTGCTAAGAACCTAGACTTTTGTAAAATTAAATACACTAGATAGTGGTAACGGTTACACAACATTATGAACGTTCTTAATGCCACTGCATTGTACACTTAGAAATGATTAATATAGTACATTTTATGTTATGTATATTTTACAATAAAAAAATTTTTGATGAAATGAAAAAAAAAAGATGCAAAATGCTAGCCTCAACTTTAATAGTCTTCAACAGACCTTGTAAGATTGTTATGAGAGTTTCTATATGCTTACTTTCCATTTCTGTACTTATCTCATTGCAGACCAGTAGCATTTTGTGGACTGACAGCGTTCCCAGGACTGCCCTTTGATAGTACTGATTCAGGCTGCTGAGAGGGGGACTCTGGCTTTGCAGAGCCTCTCAGGAGACCTTCCAGAAGGAACAAGGTTTCTGCTCCCCTGCTCCCCAAGCAGATACTTCTGGATACCAAGCCAGTCAACCCCAAGCAGCCCCAGGCCAGGCACACTGATCTGAATTATGCCTGGACCCCTTCTTCCACCCTAGTCTGTCTCCCAGGGTCTTCTTGATGTACATTATTAATAACTTTTTCCCGTTTGTGGCCCCTGATAAGCATAGGGAATTGTGAGGTAGGGGATGGAGTGGGGTGAACTGGGAGAGAGAGAAGTACAGGGTAGAACTGTGATCTTCTTTGTGATCTAACCCCTATAGCAAACTTGGCCCAAGCATCACCTCCTACAGGAAGTCATCCTGGGCCCAGAGTGGAACTGAGGAGCCCCCAGACCCCCCTGCACACATCTCCCTGTATTCTCATTGAATGGTTGACGTGGAAAATTTGAAAGTGGTGCCTACTCTTCTGGGGTGCGGTAGGCCTTGGTTTGCGGTTCTGGCCAGATTTCAGGCGTTGGCTAGGTGCTCTTGTGCAGGGTATTATCTGCACAACTCTGAGCAGCTGCGTTGATGATTGGGGTTCCGGGCCCATCTCCACCAGACTGTGGGGTACTCCAGAGAGGGGCCCATGTTTGGGATGTTGCATCTGAGTACAGTGGTCTCTGCTTGGCTGAGCAACAGAAAATACTGTGGGCTTTTGAAAGATCTAGACACCTGGGCTCCAATTTTAGAAAGTCTACCTCCAAAGGTCTGATGAGGGTCCTGAATTTCTGTATTTTGAATAAGTGCCATGTGACTCTGATGCCCAGCTGGTGTCTGGCCCATAAGTGGTGCCCTCGAGTGTTTGGTGACTGTGGTCATAGTGGTGCAGCATGTCTGTGGAAGGAGACTTGGGGACCTCCAGGAGGGGAGCTGGGGGACGTTAGGAAGGAGTGGCACTTTTATATATCCTTTTGTACTGATTGGACTTCGACCTAAAAAAAATGTGTGGCTGACTGACGAAGTGGCTGTCATCTATGTCAGGAACTGCAAACTCTAGGTCTGTATTTATTATACCTGGGGCTGCGGTCCTTAAGGACAGAAGTGGGTGGGTCAGAGGAATGGAGAGCTATAGAGCCCACATCCCACCTCAAGGGGGCAGCAGCTGCCCAGAGCTTGCTGGGTGGGACTGTGAGCCCAGGGTGGCCAGATCTTCTGGTTTTTCAAGATAAGCCTGAAATCATATTTTCAAGTGTAATTAATTGTCAACTAATTCAAAAATTTAAAGCACAGCATGGAGTGAAGACAACATGCCTGCTGACCGACTCTGGCTGCAGGCCACCAGTTGGCGCCTTTGGATCTAGGAGGATGCTGTTTAAGATTGGGCACCTCCAAGGCCAGTCTGCAAAGCCAGGACAGAGCCAGTCTTTGCTTCTAGAAAATCGGATTGACTCCCCACGGGGTCCACACAGGACAAGAACAAAGCAGGTGCCCAGAGGAGTCACCACCCACTCATAATTCAGCTCATATTAACCTCCCACCATGTGCCAAGCTCAGTGCTGGAGATCCAGTGATGTGACTGACAGGCACAGTTCCTGCTCTGGGGGATGCTTCCTTCTAACTAGAGAGACACACTTGAAATAAATAATTGCATGATAATGAATTCATTGGTGAAACATGAGGAGCTGCAGCATAGCATGGGGGTTAAAAGTTTGGGTTAGATTCCTGACTCCACACCTAGCCAGTTATGTCACTTTGGGCAAATACCTTAACCTGTCTCAGTTGCCTCATTTCTTGCCTGTGAAATGGGCATGATAATGTCATAGGGTTGTTCTGGGGATCCATTGAGATCATGCAAATAATTATTAGCCGCTGCCATGAAGCACAGAGAGCTGTGAGACCACGTTAAGAGGGAGCCTACGCTTCGCAGAGAACCCCCCAAGGCCCCCCCCCACCCCAGCGATACTGGAGCTTCTCCCCAGAGAGGGGAGTGGGAGGCCACAGGTTGGAAACCCAGGCCCAGGGACTGCTGCACCACCACAGCTCAGTCCTCCTTGTACCCACCATTCTGTGGTAGCGGCCACGGGCATCTGGCCAATCTCCCGCCTGTTTCTTCTCCCCTTGGATCAATTTCACAGCCGACTGGCCCCTAGTAGGATTGGTGCCCAAGGACAGGGAAGGCACTGCTCTTGACCACACTGGGAGAAAGCTAGGCATTTCCCACTATGGGCCAGAGGCCCTCCACTGAGGTTGCTGCATTTCAGAGCTTATCAAACCCTGCAACTAAGTTTTACAAATCTGAGTGCCTGTGTAAAACAAGTCAGAAAACTTTCCTGGTGCCGCTGAAGTGCAGAACACCAGCTTCCACTGGCAGGGGCCTCAGCCATGGGGACACTGTGGACCTTCTTTTTGACCTGGGCAAAGAGGGAGGAGGCAAGAGGCTTAAGTGCCAGCAATGTTTCTGGGGCCTTGAAGTTCAGCTCAGTGGAGGGGTCCTCAATGGCCAAGATATGGTCCCTGATCTAACCAGGTAGAGAAGACCTGCAACTAGTCTTGAATGTGGAAGGGAATTTCCAGGGCACCTAATCCAGCCTCCCGTCCAAAGGGGGAATCTCCTCTGTAAGGAGCCTGGCCTTATCTTCTTCTTGTTCCCAAACAAATCACTTTCAACAGTGATTCAGAAGCCAAACTAACGGTAAGGTGGTCAAACCATTACCTGGGAGGACAGAGTTATATGGGGTGCTAAAACATCACTGGAAATGAGAACTCTCCACTGGGAGAAAAATCCACACAGTCGAAAGGAACACCTTTATAAAAGGATGGTGGGTGGGGGATAAAACCTTTATTCCCCAGAATAACAGAAGATGGTCATTAATTGTCTTTTTGAGGGTGGTATCACTGGCTGAATCTGGGGCAGAGGGGAATTGTTCAGGACAAGAGGGAATGCCAAGCTGCCAGAGCAGCCCCCCTCCCTGTGCAGGGCCTGGAGTCAGACTGCTCCAGTTAGACCCTTTCCAGCTCAGACCCTGAGCAAGTTACTTCACCTTCCTCAATCTGTTTACTTCTCTGTACTATGGAGATGGTAGCAGCACCTACCTCACAGAGTTGGACCTGAGGAGACAACATAACAATGCCTGAAAGTAACCGCTCAACCCTCAGTAGCTTAGGACCGGCACCACCATTTCCCAGTCAGCAGCGGAGCGTTTATTTTTCCTCCCGTCACCCACGGTCAGCAGTAACTTTCCCAGTTCCTTGGTGTGGGGTCTCCAGAGCCCAGGGGCCCCCTCCAGCTCAGACGCTCATCACTTCATCCCCTTGCTGCTGAGACAGCCTCCTGCTGTGGTCTCCATCGCCTTCTCTCCAATTCATCCTGCCCCTGCCTCCATTTTCTCTCCCTCAAAATGGCTCTGTTCACTGAACACTACCACTCCCGTGTTCTAAAGCCCCACTGCTTCGGATAAAGGGAATGAGAGCCTGCCATGAGCCAGTAACCATGGCAGGTTCTCAGAAAGTGCGTGCTCATCAGTGCAAGCTTGGGTCAACATCTGACTTCTCAAAGGACTGGCTCAAGTCTTCCCTCCTCTATTAAGCTTTCCAGACCACCGACGCCTGTGGTTACACTCTCCACCAAACCACCAAAACACACTTGGCCAAGTACAAGCATGTGGTCGAGACCGTATTCTCAGCAAAGTGTTCCACAGCCCTCCTGCCTGCTTCATGCACAAGCACAGGGTGCGCTGGGACCCCATCTCATTTTTCTTCGCTAGCACATAGCTCAATGTGGGGCACACTCTAGCAGCTTGTTAAACGTGGATTTAAGGGCTTTCTTCATCCCTCAAACCTCTCTCTTTTGCTGAGGCCACTTAATCACCATGTCCAAACACAAAAGCCTCAGGAAGAAGGCACACACCTCATTTTCCACTCAAGTCAAAGGAAACAGTGTGCTCTGTGGTGACAGCCCGCAGACTGCAGTCAAACCACTCTGGCCTTACAAGCCCAACCTATGACGGAAGTCCTGCCAGGAGAGGCTGGCCCTGCTCACTCTAAGGACAGGACAGAGAGTCCCCGGGCCCAGGAAAGCACAGACAGACGCTCCCCAGAAGCTCCTGGACCCCCACTCCTCCTTCTCTCCACGCAAAGAATTTGCATGGAAATTACTTAACCTAGTTCAATCCTCTCATTTTATCCTGGAGAAAACTGAGGCCCAGGACTAGTACCTCTCCAAAGGTCAGAGGTAAAATAGAAAAGCCAGGGCTTCTGATTTTGTGGGTAAGATGCATCCTCTTCAGTTCCCTGTGACAATTTTTGTCACAAAGTGGGAGCTCAGGACCACTTTTTGATACTAAGTCAGGGCCACCGTGGGGTTGGCTGTTAACTGGGGGATCTCTCCTCAAGCCCATCTTGACCCTCTTCTTGCTTTTTCCTGATCTCTGTTCCCTAGCCTACATGTCCCATATAAACAAAAACTTACTGCTAACTGTATCATTACTCCAAATTTCCATCTTCACGCCATCTTTATATCCCAACTACTCAGAACTGGTGCTTTAAAGATTCCCAGAGGCACCATCTCCCCCATGAAAACCTCTAATACCTACTATATGCACACAAGCCTCACCTTTGCCTATGTGTTCAGGTATTGCCATCATTAACTGAATTACACTTGATCCTTTTCCTGTTTGCCCTACATGGTCATGACTCTGTAAATTCAGCCTTCTTTCAGAACCCCTACAATTGATCACCTTGTAAATTTGTAAGTCAATTCAAGGCATACAAAAGCTTCATAGTCATTTCTACCTCAAGAGTATACACTTAGCTCACTCACTAGCCTCTGGTTAAAAAGTTATTTATATATAGTGCTAAATATATACTAAATACAGTTCTAAGTGTGCTCTACACACACACACACACACACACACACACACACTCTCACTTAATCCTAACAACATAGAAGAAAGGTTGGTAGGCTATTATTATAAGTTTGGTAAAACCCAAATCAAGAGCTGCAGAGGCATAAGCATGGCAACATGCAGACCCCACTGCAGTATTAGCAGTCATCCTGGAAACTTTCACTAAAGGAGCGTGGCTTCCAAGAGCTTTTCCACAGATGTCTGAGAAGCAAATAATCATATGTAATTAAGGCTATTTCCCAAACAGCCTAGGAAAGCTGCCAAAGGCTTTCCCAGAATTGAGAGGCAATCCTTGACAACTGTGAATACTGTAGCCTCTGGATACAAGATGAAGCAACTGCCAACCTTCACCACCCAAGTCAATGTTGCTCCAGAAAATAAGGTTCCCTTTATCAGTTCATAAGGGTTGCTATAGTGGTACACAAGGTTTTTACTACTCTTTTGATTCTTGAGAAATGGCTCCTATGGCAGGAAAGCATTAGGATTCACGCCACCCCCAGCTGTAACATAAAGCAAATAAACCATCAAATATCTCTAACTAGGATCTTAAGATTTCTCTAAACTGTTCTCTAGAAACACCATTTGCGCCTTCGGTCTGCCTTTTTAATGGGGGCACAGAAACAAAAAATGCTTGTTTGCCAATAAACATCTGAAAGACTATCATAACAGCTGATCAGAGCCGAGGCATCACAACAAAGTGACATTGTGGTAGAAGACAATGCATACAACTCTGGAGCAAGAAACTCCTGGGCAGAGAACTCGCAGTGATGTGTGTACTGGGTATTTCCGCCAGCCTAAAGGCCCCATCTGGAACATTGTCCAGTGATAGGAGGGTCTCTATCACTGGACAATTTATTACCTGGACAGAAAGAAGTCACTGCCACCAACAGCACTGTGCAGTTTTATTAACCATTCAAGTACAGTAGCATCTGTTAAGATCGGGACAGAATTGGGATTTAAAAGTGAACAGATATTCAGCATCTAACAGTTTGAAAGAAGCCACTACATACTCTTTTCACAAAACATGTTTTCACAGAGCCAATACAGTACTAGCCATTAACCCAGCACACCAAGTGTACTGAAGTAGAAAAGATGCAACAAGAAAAATAGCTACATTAGAAAGACTTCAACACTTTAGAAAAAGAGTAAAACACTTTTAGTTTCTCCCCTTTAGCCCCTAAAACAACATCATACAGTCTGGATCTACCTATACAGTCCTACATCAGCTTCTAGAATATTTGTCAGGAGGGCAAAAATAAAATGACACTGGCCAGTACAGTCTTTGGATATTTAGGAAGGGGAGGGGGAGAAAGTCAGTTCTCAGAACAAATTAGTCAGCTTCAGTCTCATCAGCAGGATCTTTGGATTCTTTGTTCTTCCGCACTTCTTCAATGTGCTTGTCCTGTAAAGAAATAGTATATATCATCAGTCAAGTAAAAAAAAGCCTGCCAGGTCACACCCCCAAGAGGCCCAAATCAGCATCAGTACGTATGTTATATAACATACATAATAATATACTATTATTATATAATTATATATTATGGGAATCACATAATTAGAGTTCTAAGACATCATCTTTGAACTTCCTGGGTCACTCATGGAACCTAATGATTCAGCCTTCTACTGCTCTTCCAAAGAATGTGCAATTATGCTCGAAATTGGTGAATATTCCTTCTTATTTAAAATAAGATGCCTCTGATTTAACATGTTGACCCCAAAATTGATGACAAAGACACCAAGCACATGTGATCAAGGCAGAGAGTTCAAGCCACTTCACTGTTGTATCAAACCTCAAGCTCTTAAGCCCCTCAAAGCCAGGAAGAGACACCAACCTTCTCTCGCAAACGCTCCAGTTTGGCAGCCATTTGCGCCTCTCGGTTCTCTTTGTTGGCTTCCATTTTGTGGGTCAGCTTCTCTTCTGCCATTTTACTGAAGTTGTTGTTCTCCTCTATCGCTTTTTGAAGCACTTCCTTCTCATGCTCTCGTTTCTCAGCAAGCTGCTTCAAGACCTCAGCTTCATGGGACTGGAAAAAAATTTAACAGGCTAGGCTCTCTGAAATGTTATTTAGCATAGTTAAAAATCACAAAAGAAATTATTGAGGATTGAAGATAGAAAATTAGATCTCTTTAAATAATACTGAAGTCAGGACCTGAATTATCTATATCAAAATACTGTGAAAATGATATTCTTTTTCTAGTGTTTGTATTTACTTTGGAAGACTGCTCATATTTGTTCAGAGATTCTTGCCCAATTATTCCTTAAGGAAATATTCGTAAGATTTACTGCTTAACGGTATCAACGTGACTTGAGTGACATGCACTTAGGAATGGCACTTTATTGTAAAGAATTTTGGTTTTTTAACTTCAGAACCCCTGAAGTTACTAAAGAAACTAAAGGTAGTTTCTTTCTACCTAAAGAAAATTAGGTCATTATAAAAAATGTAACCATATTGATAAAAAGAAAGTACATGGCAATGACAGGAAATTTAAGACTAAGCCTCCAGATGACTATTTAAGTCAGAGGATTTGTTTCAAGGAAAAGCTTATTAGCTTTTTTCTGTGCAAGCTGCATTAAATTCCAGACCACTGGAGCTCTGTTACCACGGTGTGCCTCCTTCAACAGACTCAGAATAGCTTATTGCCAAACAGATTCCAATGTGTTTGGAAGCATCAACTTGCAGGAAAACTTCAGAGCATCTGCCACTGGTTCTGTTAATTCTCTTCTTCAAAATCCCAGTCGTGATAAGAGTTTCACTATATTTAGCCAGTTACTATGTAAAGCACAGACTAATGACTACAGGGCCAGCACTGATTCCTAAAAAAAGTCCCTGTCCAGCCTTCGGCTACATCTCTTCCATGAACTCAAACTACGTGAACTCCATCAAACTCCATCAACTCAGACTAAACAGAAGAGCAGGTGGGAGATGAAACACCATTGCAAACACAGCCACTCTTCCTGGGGAAATAATTCCATTTCGACAGTGGGTCAGCACACATACATAAAACATGCAGCACCAAAAGGTGCACAGCACATGCTACAGCAGCTTAAAAAGGGGCCCAAAGTGTATGTGTGTGGTTACAAGTACCCGACTTCAAAACACTAACTGTGTTGGTCATAGGCAGGTTACTACTTCACCTTTTTGTGCCTTCATTTCCCTAATTTTAAAATTAAACACACTTACCCCAAACAAAGTTGTTGGAAAGGGGGACTAAATGAGAATTTATGTAAAATTCTTAATGAAACGTTGAATAGAGGGAAATACACCAAAATGTTAACAACAGTTATTTCTGCAAAGTAGGATAATGGATACTTTTAATTTCCTACTTATAAACTTCTGTGGTTCTCAACTTTTCTCTAACAAGCATATTAATATTTGTTGACTTTTCTGACTAGTTCTTTTTAAAGATAGCTACTTTATAATAGAAGTACTTAGATAAAAGCTGCCACAATACCAGTATGCCAGCTGAGCAACACAATCACATAACTAGCAATTTAAAATGTTTTTATTGTACAGCTCTCAAAAAACAAAACAAACAAAAAAACCACACAGACATACACAGAAACCCAAAAAACAAAGCAAAACAAAAAAACCCAAAACCTTAAGAGACAAAAAAAGAATCATCCACCAACAAACCTATTTTTCAAAAAGAAAGCATGAGAAGCATGAACTTTGGTTTCAGGCAGACCTGGGCTTGAATTCTGCCTCCAATACTCACTAGCTATATGACTCAGAAAAATGACTTAACATTCCTGAGACCATTTTCTAATCTAGTATCTCAGACAACACCTACCCTCTAGGGTCACTGCAGAAAAGAAGAATATAAGTAAAGGAGATGGTACACAACAGGAGCTCAATAAATGATGGCTGGTATTTTCTTCCCACCACTAGCATATGTAATTTTCACACAGTTATAATCACCATCTGGCTACAATTCTGTTTTCCTCCTCTTATAAAAATAAAACAGATTTGCCATATTACATTAATAAATATCCTGTTTTCTGTGAATTGATGTTTACCTTGCGTCTTTCTTCTGCAGCTTCTAGTTTCTTCTGAATTTCCTCCAGGGAAAGATCCTTCTTCTTTGGAGGGGAAAGGGGGAATTCTGGGACAGATTCTTTTGATCGAGGGCTGAGAATCAGCTCAAAAGCCTGGCCTGAGGCACGCTTCTCCAGTTCCTTCACCTGGATATCTGGATTTGATCATATTTATAATATATTCAGAAAAATGGAGTTTTCCTATTCTAATAAACTGTTCTACCGTTTTCTAAAAACCAAATCAATTTAATGGATAGAATTAGGGCTGACGAAGCAGCTGTGTTTACAGGCAAGAAATTATTATCTAAATACCACCTCCCAGAAAAACAAAGCTCAACATTTTTGGATTAATAAATACCATTCTAAAGTATCAGTATTTGACAATCATTTCCCTGAACAAAACAAAGACTTATGCAAAACTTCACATTTTGCTTTACACCAAGCCAAATCATCTAATAACGAACCAATTAATTATGAGCTCTCAGTACATTCAAGTAACAATAATTTTTTCTTCTTTAATTACTCTGATTTATAAAATATTTTTTTTGGTAAAACCAAAACACAAGTGCCAAATTATAAGCTTAAGACTTGAGCCATCTCCTATTCTAAAATTAGAAGCCCATCACAATTTCGGATTTTCCAAATAGATTACCTACCAGAAGAAGCCATGGTGAACAGAAGACAAGAGACTGGCAGTGTATTCTACACAATCCACTAGCAAGGAAAACCCTGGAAACGATTTTCAAAAGCATGCGATCAATTTCTTTGCATTTCCATGCCATCGATTCAAAGGGACCTCAAATCACATCCATATAAATCAATGTCAGAAAAATCACTACTGTGGAATTAAATAAGACATCATTAACTAGAAAATTATAAAAATCCATAAAATACTCAAACACTGGGAAATCTGAATTGAATAGAACGCTGGTTGCAGAAGATGAAGTTAACTGAGCTTGCCTGTTCAAAAAATACTTATATTTTTAAAATTAGACGGAGTTTAAGTCACAAGATTTTTTCCTCCCCTATATTTTCCCTCTGGTGAGAAGATATTCCAGGTTCAACGCCTAGTGAGACCGGAGCCATCTTAACACTGCCTACAACTCATTGTGCAAATGAAATACCCACCCCTGCTTTGTCTGTGTCTGCCATGTGTAAAACAAAACGCCCAAGCTAATATTAACCAATAATGTCGAACTCCCATTGTTCCTGCGGTCTAAGCTCCTTGTCCAACAGCTGGTAACATTAATTAGTTTTATGAACCTCTAGGTTTTAGGTTACAATAGTTGCTGCCTTGCATAGAATTTTTTCATGAAAAATTCTACATCCCTTGATTTTTTTTAAAGGTCATGATTCTTGTAGACCCCAGACTAGTACCAAAACCGTAGGAATACAGGCTCTCAACAGCTGGAACTTAAAATCCTAGTCAGCAACACGGTCTAACCCCGGCGGAGCATTAGACTCAGCACCAGACCCAGGGTGGGCGTGGCCCTGGCCCAGGCGAGGAAAAGCGGCAGCCCGCCCCCGGCCAATCAGAGAACGCCCTACACACCGGCCCCTGGCCCCGCCCCCTTCCTCCCCGCGCCTTTTCGAATCTCCCCGAACTCACAACACCCCGGAGCCCGCGCGCGTGGGAAGGGGCGGGATAGGCGGGGCTAACGGTCCTATCCGGGTAACTCCGCCCTTCCCGGGCTCGCCCCGTGCGGACGCCCCCCCCAACTCCCGCCAAAAACACCTTGCGGCGGCCCCCACCCTCGCCGCAGCTGGGCGGGTGGGGCAGTCCCCGGAAAGAAACCGTGGGGTACCCCGCCATCGGCTCGCCACCTCTTTCCTTCACTTCCAATCTGCCGCCACCCAAGCGGTCCGCGCCCCCCGCCGCGAGGACTGGAGCGCTCTCATGGGGTGTCAGCCTCTCGGGCGCTGCTCCCTGGGGGCGCCGCCCCGCCCCTTCAGACAATGGGGACCCCAGCGGGGCCGCGCCTGGAGGAAGGTGGGGGCCAAACGAGGGCCTACGCCCCCTATTGTCTCCTCGACGACATCCCGGAGCTAACGCAACGAGCTCGCCCAGCAGGCCGCGCCCCCTCCCCACCACAGCCGCGCCCCCGGGGAGCGGGGACAAAGCCGAGGCTCCGCCCGAACCAAACACAAAGCGGAGAGATCCCCGCCCGCCAGCCCCTCTGGGGCCCGCGGCCCCGCCCGCCGCCCTCCAGCAAGGGGTCGCTGCCAAGACCCTGCCCCTCCCTCCGGCCGCGTCCCTCTCGCTGCCCCCAGCCTGCAGCCGCCGCCGCCGCTGCCGCCACCACCACCTCCTCCTGGAACCCCGCACCCACCTGCTCGGTCCGAGCCGCCTGGCCACACTCTGAGCACCCACAGACCCGGGCGCGCACAAAAGCGCCAAACAGCGGCACGTGACCTCCCCGCAGGGCTCCGCATTGGCTGAGAGAGGCGGCACGTGCCGGCCCCTCCCCACCCCCCACAGCCCAAGTGGGCCCCGCCCCTGGGGACCCCGGAGCACCTCGGGAAGTGTAGTTCAGGCTGGCGGGACAGAAGGACAATGCGAGGTGTGAGGGCTTCTTGGCGGTGTCTCCAGGTGTGAGCCGGGGGCTGGGACGGTCGTCTGGTCGCGGAAGAGGGTGATGCGGTGACCCTGCCTGGGTCTGAACCAGTTCTCCCATCCTTAGGAAAAGGGCGGGGCAGGGTCCCTTTCCACCTCTCAGACGGTGGCCGCCTGGACTCCGCGTCTGTTGAGCCACTTGCCCCACGTCGCCCCAAGGGCAGCACTCGGACAGCGCATTATCCCTTCGGTGCCCCACCCTGTACCGCCACCTAAGACTCCCAAGCCCTTGTGACAGGACAATGCCACTCGACGCCCCCATCTGTCACCTGTATTGTGACATCATCATAATCTCTAACCCACTCAGCCCTAACAGGGCACGGGCGTGGCCCTTAACTCACTGTGTGAGTTCTCGCTACCATATTAGGGTCCCTGAGCTGGTGACCAGACACCTGTGGGGGAAAAGCAAGAGGCTCTGGAATTTGATCTCCTTTGGTCTAACAAAGTCACTCGGCTTAAATGCAGACTCCCATCTGTTCTGCCAAGCCTTTTGCCGGATGATAGGGAAGGAAGCGCAATAGCAGTTCTAGACTACTACACAGACTGCAGTTAAGTGTTGCTTTTGTTCTTGAAGCACGTGTTCCTCGGATCGGTGGGGGGGGGGGGGCTTTTAAAGAATCAAAACAAAAGAAGCCACAAGGTCACGGTTCTCCCTGCCCTGGATAGATCAGAAGCACAGCAGATACACAAAGGAAATTGGTCTGACCCTGGCTATCTTAGAACGACTAGCCTCATTCTTACCACAGAAAAGCCAGAGGAAAAATAAATAAAATGAACATGGATCCCAAGCCCCTTCTCCCATTCCCCCGACCAAGGCTCTGTCCTCGGTGGTGGTCATTCCACCAAAGCACCTGCTTTGAGGTCCCGACTAGGCAAAAGGACACCTTCATTTTATTGCTCCGCCTCCCCAAACCAAGAAACAAACATGACCCAGTTTGCTGAAACAGGAGTCCTAATTTAAAGACTCCCCATGTCCAGCTAGTCACTAGGGATATGCTGGAGTTAAATACAATTCAGAGGTGCCTGAGACAAGGAAAACTGGATCATACAGGCAGCAGACACACCACACAAAGCAAATAATTAGCAATGCACTGATGCCTGAAATATGCTTGTTGCAGCATTTTCTCCAACAATCGTCCTTGTGTGGGGTCGGCCTCTCCCCCGCCCCCAGTCTAAGTGGTTTTCCCTTAGCATGTGAGCAGGACCAGGAATAATTCAGATTCTGAGCCCTGAGAGCCTTCTCCCTCTCAGACCAAACTTAGCCACCAAACAGCCAGGTGTTTCCATCTTTCAGATTTTCTGAGCAAAATCTCAGAAATCGTTAGGAAGAGGAGTGGGGATAAGAGCTCTCTGAAAAGTGACAGATTGGCAGGCAACACACACGAGCAAGAAACCCAAGGCCGAGAGGTCTGTTATCCCCTGAACCAGCCTTTATCTTGAAGTCTTTGTACTTGATCTGGAGGTTTGCAGAGGAAGGTCCCACCCATTTGATACATTTTTTTTTTAATACAAGAAATTGCCACAAAAATCTCACATTTCTGACTATTAATGTTTTGACAGAAAAAAAAATAAATCTTTCAAAACACTGATTATTTTAAAGCACTTATACTGCTTCCCCCCACCTTTTCTTTCTCCCTGGAGCAGATGTCTATTTCCATGGAAACCACAGCTAGGAATGAAGATGTTAGAACTCATGTAGATTTTTAATCTTTTTTTAACGATGCCACTTGGCTCCTGGGTTTGTTGATAGAAGCCTGGCCCTGCCAGTCTCTATGACAAGGATTTCCTGAGATCCCTACTGTTGCTTGAGGACTTGAGGGGGCTGGAGTAAGGTTTCCCCCAGAATGATCCTGTGAATAAAAATGTGTCCGGTGGGATGATCCTATTCTTTAGGGTGGGGCTGCTTTTCTAAGAGCTATTTATTGTCAACTCTTTTTTTTTTGGCCACATTGCATTGCATGCGGGATCTTAGTTCCCCCACCAGGGATCAAACCCGTGCCCCCTGCAGTGGAAGCTCGGAGTCTTAACCACTGGACCACCAGGGAAGTCCCAATTGTCAACTCTTATGAGTGTTCATGTATGAGCCTTGGAATAGGGAGGGCTTCAGACGGTAAGGAGAGGAAACAGCTTTGCCACTTCACTTTGGAGAGGGGCAGAAGCTCCCTTCTTGGAAGCTTCCTAAAACTAACTTCAAAATCCACTCCCTCCTGAAGTGGCAGCAAGGAGTTAATGTTCACATCTTGGAATTGTCTGTCTTTGCCCATGAGAATTATTTTTGCCTCTGCTCAGATGGTTTGGTCGAATTGCTGTGGAGCTGGCTGCGACTATGGATTAACACAAAGTGAAGTCGAGATATGGCAGCCATCCAGCTTATTTGATCTGTGTAGACAGCTAAAGGAGAGCACTTCAGGCTTCAAAGTGCAGAAGGGATGTCTACGCTGATCAAACAAGCTGGGCTGTTGTCAGATCTGCTCTGTTCTTACAGAGCACCGGCAGCCTTTGTTCATTGTTGGTTCTGAGGCTGCAGGGTTGTCTGCCACAGAGGCGCCTCCAGGTTCCACTGCTGCTTACAGGGCCTGTCCTTGGCAAAAGGGTGTCGTGGGAGAGGTTTTCTCCTTGTCCCCAGCCTCGCTGTTCCCTTTGTCCCCTAATCCTTAGGCATCGTGCTCTAACACTCCTTTTCCTGTTCAAAACCTGTCTGTGAATCTGCTATTTTACTTGTCTGTCTCCCTCACTAGCCAACTAAGTCCAAGAGGGCAGGGGTTGTGTCCTTGTCTCGGTATCCTTAGTGCCTGCCCAGAACTGAGCCTGGCCCCGGATGGTGGGGCCTGGATGTTTGCAGCTGACTTTAGGTGAGAACCACCTCTCTCCTCCTCAGCTTCCTCTTCTGGTGCTGGACACCTCCACCAGATACGGGTGGTGAGGATTAAATGAGATAATGTATGTGCAAGTGCTTAGCACAATGCCTGGCACATCTCAGTGCTGAGACTTGTTAACCATTATTGCTAGAGAAGTTTCTTGATTACTATAGGTTACTGAATAAATGAATGAATGATGACTAGTAGACTTTCTCCTTTTGGTGGGAATCATTGTCACTGGCTTAACTCTTCCCATGGGGTATTTTTAAAAATTCAATTAATTTAACATTTTGAATAGATCAACACATTCACGTAGTTTAGAAATAAAGTACAGAAAGTCCTCCTCCCTTCTCTATCCCCATCTGCCAAATTCTCTACTTACCGCTCCCCCACCTTAACCATTGTTATCAGTTTCCTATGTATCCTAGGGTTTCTCCATGCGTACATAAGCAAATTTTTAGCTATGTATTCTTATTCCCCACTTCGTAATAAAATGGTAGTCTGCTGTAACTGTTCTGCACTTAGCATTTTTTCAGTTAACAGTACATATCAGTGATCTTTTCCCTGTTCATACATCAAGCATTTCCTGGATCTGGGATCCAATGTATGAATGTTCCATAATCTAGTTAACCAGTGCCCCATCCATGGCTCTTAGGTTATTCCCAATTATTTGCTATTTCAAACAATGCTGTAATGAACAAGCTAGTATATATGGCATTTTCCATGTGGGTAAGTATATCTGAAAGTGTGGTATTGCTAGGTCAAAGGGCAAACACATTTGTAATTTGGATAGTTCCAAATTGCCTTTCATAGGAGTTGTACCAATTCAACACCCACCACAAAACAATGGTGTTTTAATTCATTATCTCAGTTCATTAAAAAATGGATGGAAAGGCTTTGTCCCTAGAAATTTCAGGCATTAGGGAAAAGGAGGGGGAGGACTAGAAATCCCTAGAAAGACATGGCTGTCAGTTCTGTCTATATTAATAACTCCTCTCAATACTTGAAAAGCAGCAGCTGATCTCAGAACAGCTCTGGTGCCTGCACTGTATCACTGTCTCAATCAGTCTTGTGGTAGAAGTATCTGCAGGTGTCACCATGAGATTGGAAGATTACTGAAGGCAGGGTCTTCTTCATAGCTGTATCCCACTCCCCTCCCCATGATGCCTGACACAGTGGCTGGCATATATTTTATTTAATCCATTCTAAGATATATTTTCCCCCACATTTGTGTATCTTTGAAATCAGTGTGCTCATAGTCCATAAGTACCATGTCATAATTGCTGACAGCATATTTTCTTAGTGGCGTATAAAATAATGCTATCTTAAAAATAAATGGCACATGTGAGTCAACAAAATATGGTAAAATGCACACATATTAAATGTGTGAGTGGAACAGGGCCTAGATGTCACTGCCCCTGCCGTCTTCTCACTCTGTGTTCTAACCTTCATCCCTCTTGTCTACCTCCATGCCTTCCTCCAACAATTCCTTTTATGGGGATGACTTCCTATTTGCCTTTTTGAGCTTCCATCTCTCCCCTGAACTTTAAAAAACATTTCCAGCTGCCTAAAGGACATCTCCTCATGGATGCCCCATAAGGTCCTCAAATTCTGTATGACCCACATTGAACTAACATCTTCCCACCAACCATATCTCACTTCCCCATTCTGCTAGAGGCTTTGCTAGACTCTTGCCCTCCAGGTCTAAAACTTCAGTCAAACTCAACTCTTCCCTCTTTCTCACCCAAGCTTCCACTTATAGAAACTTAGCATTTTCTAATAGAATGGAACCTTTAAAATGATAGTAGCTACAAGAACAAAGCTGAAGGACTCACACTTCTTGATTTAGAAACTTGCTACAAAGTTACAGGAGTTAAAACAGTGTGGTACTGGCATAAAGACAGATACATAGACTAATGGAATAGAATAGAGAGCCTAGAAATAAACTCTTGCATATACAGTTGAATGATTTTTGACAAGGGTGCTAAGACCCATTCAATGGGGGAAAGGATAGTCTTTTCAATAAGTAGTGCTGGGACAACTGGATAGCCACATGCAAAGAAATGAAGTTGGACTCTTACCTCACACCATATACAAAAATTAACTCAAAATGGATCAAAGATCTAGTTATAAGACCTAAAACTATAAAACTCTTAGAAGAAAACATAGGGCAAAAGCTTCATGATGTTGGATTTGGCAATGATTTCTTAGTGTGACGCCAGGCAACAAAAGAAAAATTGAACTTCAGGAAAATTAAAAATTTTGTGCATCAAAAGACAATATCAACAGAGTAAAAAGGCAACCCACAGAAAGTGAGAAAATATTTGCAAATTATATTCCTATAAGGGATTAATATCCTATAACTCAAAACAAAACAACCTGATTTGAAATGGGCCAAGGGATGGACCTTGAGGGCATTATACTAAGTGAAATAAGTCAGACAAAGAAAGACAAATTCTGTATGATCTCACTTATATGTAGAATCTAAAACAAAACAAAACCAAAAAACAAGCTCACAGATACAGAGAAAAGCTTGGTGATTGCCAGAGTAGAGGGTGAAATGGGTGAAGGAGGTCAAAAGGTATAAACTTCCAGTTATGAAATAAATAAGTCATGGGGATGTAATGTACAGCATGCTGCCTATAGTTAATAATACTGCATTGCATATTTGAAAGTTGCTAGGAAAGTATATCTTAAAAAGTCCTCATCACAAGAAGAAAAATTTTTATAACATGTATGGTGACAGATGTTATTAGATGTTACTATGTTAACAACTTTGCTACTACAAATATTGAATCATGATGTTGTATACCTGAAAATAACATAATGTTATATGTCAATTATACCTCAATGAAAAGTTTTTTTAAAAAAGAAATAAAAAGAAAATGGGCAAAGTACTTGAATAGACATTCCTCCAAAAAAGCTGTACAAATGGCAAATAAGCAACATCACTAATCATGAGGTAAATGCAAATCAAAACCACAATGAGACATCACCTCATACCCATTAGGATGGCTACTATCAAAAAAACAGAAAATAACAAGTGTTGATGAGGATGTGGAGAAATTGGAAACCTGTGCACTGTTGGTGAGAATGTAAGATGGTACAGTCACTGTGGAAAACAGTATGGAGGTTCATCATAATATTGCAAATAGAACTATCATATGATCCAGCAAGTTCAGTTCTGGGTATACACACCAAATAATTGAAAGCAGGGTCTTGAAGAGATATTCGTACATCCATGTTCATAGCAGCATTATTCACAGTAGCTAAAACATGGAAGCAATTCAAATATCCATTGACAGATGAACAGATAAACAAAATGTGGTGTAGACATACAATGGAACATAATTCAGCCTTAAAAGGAAGGAAATTTTAACATATGCTACAACATGGATGAACCTTGAGGATATTACGCTAAGTGAAATAAGCCAGTCAAAAAAGGACAAATACTGTTTGATTCCACTTTATTTTTCTTCTTTTTTTCTTTTGGGCCACATTTTGCGGTGGCGGGATCTTAGTTCCCCGACCAGGGATCGAACCCGTGCCCCCTGCAGTGGAAGTGCGGAGTCTTAACCACTGGACTGCCAGGGAAGTCCCTAATTCCACTTTTATGAAATACTTAGAGTAGGCAAAATCTTAGAGCTAGAAAGTAGAAGAGTGGTTGCCAGGGGCTGGTGGGGGGAGGGGGAATAGGGAGCTATTGTTTAGTGGGGATAGAGTTTCAGTTTTATAAGATGAAAGGAGTTGTGGAGATGGATGGTGGTGATGGTTGCATAACATTATGAATGTACTTAATATCATTGAACTGTATACTTTAAAATGGTTATGATGGTACATTTTATGTTATATATATTTTACTACAATAAAGAAATTTGAAAAAAAATGATAACAGCCAACATACTTATAGACTGCTTACCACATGGCAGGCACTGGTCTAAACACTCCATGTTTGTTAACTCATGTTAATCCCCAGAACAATCTTATGAGATTTATTAACCTAATTGTAAAGATGACGAAGTGAGGGTGGCCAACTGTCCCAGTTTGCCTGGGACTAAGGGTTTTTCCTGGGATTCAGGACTTTCAGTGCTACAACCGTGAAAGCCCAAGGCAAACCCTGATGCGTTGGTCACTCTAAAGGAAACTGAGGCACGAAGAGACAGTATCTTCCTAGACTTGTCAACAGGGTCCTTGTCCTAGGCCCTGCACTTTAAAGGGCTTCACTCTGACCCTCCTCCAGCTGTGCCCATTTTCATAGGCAAGGAGTCCCCTGGGGCCAAGGAGCCGTGCCCACCCTGAGCCTGGGCACCCTTCTAGACCACACTCTGGGAACCGGGACTCCAGAATTCCCTGTCCAAATGGCCAGAGTCCACTTTCAGCAACTGCACCAGCCCCTTCCCTGGGTCTACCCTCCAAGGGCAAACTTCCCTGCCAATGAGTACACCCCTGTAGCCAGGGCTGGCTGCTCGTAAGGGGTGTGGATAAAACCTGCACATGGGGGCTGGGGGGTAGGGGGTGCACACAGGAGCCAGAAATAGGAAGAGAAGGGATCTAGCTCGGCCACAGTCTGACCTGGAACTCCAAGGAACCCAAGAATTCTCAACTCAAAACCTGGCTTCCGGGCTTCCCTGGTGGCGCAGTGGTTGAGAATCTTCCTGCCAGTGCAGGGGACACGGGTTCGAACCCTGGTCTGGGAAGATCCCACATGCCGCGGAGCAACTAGACCCGTGAGCCACAACTACTGAGCCTGCGCGTCTGGAGCCTGTGCTCCGCAACAAGAGAGGCCGCGATAGTGAGAGGCCCGCGCACCGCGATGAAGAGTGGCTCCCGCTTGCCACAACTAGAGAAAGCCCTTGCACAGAAACGAAGACCCAACACAGCCAAAAATAAATAAATAAATAATTCTTTAAAAAAAAAAAAAAAAAAAAACTGGCTTCCTAAGTTACTTTGGAGGTATATTTGTCAAAGTACAAGGATAAAGCATATATTTTTAGAAAATGGTTTGTTAGCTTGATTTATAACTCTTAAATGCTTAGACGTAAGGTATGTGGGCTTCCCTTTTATACTCCTGACTTGGGTCTGGCAAATGTTAGCAGCAGGCCTGCAAAGAGACTGTCACTTAACCAACTAGTCTACACACAGAGAAGCACAGACGTTTTGCAGTCAGGTTCCAAGTGTGTGTTTTTAGCTCTCACTGTAAACTGTTTTATCAGCCTAACCCTATTATTTTACGAATGGGGGGAGGAAAGCCTAGAGAACTTTAGACATTTGTCCAAGGTCACACAAGCAGGAATTTGAATCTGTGCTTTAAATGATGCTGTAGGTACTGTTCAGTTACTACTTGTGTGCGTTTGGGCATGTGACCTCCTCTTTTGGGGCCTGCGTTTCAACATCTGTGAAATGGGGAGAATTCCCCTACTTCATAGGGTTGTTGTCAGGACTAAATGAAATAATATGTGTAAAGTACCTAGCATTATGTCTGATGCCTAATACACCTTCAATAAGTGACAGCTATCATCAAGCAAAGCTCTGATCACACGACTTTTCTGCTTGAAAACATTTGATGAATTAAACTTTGGGGCACATTATATGAGAAAAATAAAAATTCCTGAAACCTAAAGAAAAAATTGATGACTCCCTTGGATTATAGTCCAAGGGTCCTTGGCATGGCATTTGAGACCCTCCATGAGGTAATTGCAACTTACCTCAAGATCAGCTAAACCCTGAAATTCTTTGATTCTTGATGCATCTGAAGATCTGTCATCTCAAAAAGGGATAGTTGTAGGGGAGCACAATTAAGATGCATGGAAGAACTCTGTGGTCACTGGACGTAGCTAACAATAGAATGGATGTCTTAAAGAATGAGTGAGATTCTGGCTAGGAGAGGTGTCCAGACAAAGATCTGTCAGCCAGCCACCAAGATGGTGAAGAGGGATTCTTGCATTAAGAGGAAAGTGACCTCCCTTCGTGCTTTAAGATTCTTTTTAAATGAGATGGGGAAAGGCTCGTGATATTAAGCTAAATGAAACAAATGAACAAAGGCTACCCAACTGTGTGTACAATATGAGCTCAACTACAAGGAACAAAATGTAATGAAGGAAATGCACCAAAATATTTGTTCTGGGAGGGCAAAACAACAGTTGAGTTGTTTTCTTCTTTGTACTAGTCTGGATTTTCCAACATTCTTGAAGTGAACATATATTCCTTTTATTAATGATAAAACAATTATATATTAAAAATAGAAAGGAGTTTTGTTCTCCTCACTGAGCTTAGGTCCTTCTACATCTCTAAGACCTCTGTCCCCACTTCCCCCCACCCCTCCGAGTTTCAGCTTTATTGGACTCTTCCCATCCCCCTGGAAAGTCACACACCTATATGTTTTGCTGACACCAACCCCCGGCCTTGAGTCCTTGACTTTTGTCTCTATTGAAATTCTCTCCACCTTCAAGGTCTTGATCAATCTCTCCGAGCCCCACACACTCTCCTGGTATTGTAGCTATTTATACATATGTTTGTCCCCCTCGCTAGAGAGTGAACTCCTTCAGGGCAGGGTTCTATATGGCTTTGTCTTGGTATCTTTACAGTGCCATGAATAGACAGTCGGCAAATGTCAAATCATCTGGCTGATGTCTTTTTGGCCATTAAACAACACTTAGGGCTGAGGGTCAGACATCATAACTAAGGGTATATTCTGGACCAGTATTATCACAGAGACATTTAAATATATATATATATTTAACTTGTTTTTAAACTTTTAATTTTGAAATCATTTTAGATTTCCAGAGAGTTGCAAAGATAGTACACAGAGTTCCCATAGACCCTTCAGCCAGCTCCCTGCTATGTTAACATCTTACATAATCATGGTCCATTTATCCAAACTAAAGCATTAACACTGGTACAACACTATTAACCAAATGGCCAGCTTTAACTGGATTCCCAATTTTTCCATTGGGGTCCTTTCTGTGTTCCAGGATCCTATTCAGGATACTGCCTCACAGGTAGCATCTTGTTTCCTTAGCCAGTGACATTTCTTTTAGTGGGGAGGCTTGGCGGGGGGTGGCGGGGGGGTGGAGAGGTGGGCAGGTTGCTTTCTATTGTTCCTTCCAATCAACCTGTTCCAAATAATCAAAATATGAGCATGAAAGATGGCGATGGCATGGGGATGGTGAGGTAGAAGCACTCACCCTCTGCTGGGCTGTTGGGTCTTTGAACAGGGAAATGAACCGTTCTTCCCACATGGGGCTGGGAGGATGATTTTCATCTTAGATCTAGTCCTTTTCTTGAATGGACACATATGGGCCTAAAAAACAGCAGGGAGTTACTTTTTTTTTTTGGCCGCTCTGCACAGCTTGCGGATCTTAGTTCTCTGACCGGGGTGGAATCTGGGCCTCCCGCAGTGGAAGCCCCGAGTCCTAACCACTGGACTGTCAAGGAATTCCTGACTCCTTACTTTTAATTCATTAAACTTCTGGGCCATTCCATAGCCCATTTTCCCATGGCCTGGCACAAAACGCGTTCCTAGTTACTTATAAAATCTTCCAAGCAGTTGGCATTTATCAGCAGTCTTAGTAATTCAGTGAGAACTGAGGTTACAGCTGTCACAGGAAGTTGAAACCAAGGCTGCTGAAATCACACCCATTCCGAGGCAGGGTGAAAGTTATACACTGAGTAGAATTCAAGCCCGGAAGGTGGAGGTGGCTGAGGCGTCAGGTGGAGAAGGGTGGGATGCCGTGGAAGAGAAAATACACGAGGGAAAGAAGAGCAGATGATGCGGCTCTGGAACTCAGAGCTGGTTTACAGACCTTCTGGGCTTATTGCTAAGCCCTACATCCATCAGTAAGCACTAGCACTGCGGTGCTCTCACAGACCGCTCCCCGTTCCCCACCGCTTTACTGGATCACCACAGACCACCTACTAAATGGTCTTCAGTCCGTCCCCTTCCTCAAATCCATTCCCAGCATAGGCATTTACCAACTCAAATCACTGGAGAGTGCGGACCCCATCTAAGCGAGAGCATTACTTTCCTGGGGCTGCCTTAACAAAGTGCCACAAACTGGGTGGCTTAAACAACAGAAATTTATCATCTCACGGTTGTGGGGGCCAGAAGTCCAAAATCAAGATGACAGCAGGTTCCTCCTGAGGGCTGGGAGGGAGAATGTGCTGTGCTCGCCTCTAGCTTCTGGTAGTCCCAGCTGTTCCTTGACTTATAGATGGCATTCTCCCCATGTCCTCACATTGTCTCCCTCTACATGCATCTGTCTGTGTCGAAATTTCCCCTTTATGTAAGGACACCAGTTATACTGGATTAAGGCCTATCCTGGTGACCTCATCTTCACTTGATCATCTATCTGCACAGACCCAATGTACAAGTAAGGTCACTTTCAAGGTTACAGGTAGGACTTCAACATCTTCGGGGGGGCACAGTTCAATCCATAACAGAAGGCTCCCACCTAGCTTTGGCTGATGGCTATCATAGAACAATGTGTGGCTAGAGAAGCTGGAATTTAGGATTTCTTGTGAAACCTCCTGATTTTTAAATGTTGGCATCTAATTAAATATAAGTAAACTGTTTCTAATACCATGACTGCCAAAAGCAAGTCAACCTCTACTCCACTGTCACCACGGAGTTCTCTCTAAAAGTCTGATCCTGTCCTTCCCTTTTATGGGATTAAGGCCAAGTTCCTTAGCCTGGCACACAAGGCCCTCCACAATCCAATTCTTTTCTGTCTCGCCAGGATCCTTTCCCACCACTGTTCCTGCCGTGCCCCTCCCCACCGTACCATCATATCAAAAGACCTGTCCTTTTCCAAACATGCCGTGCTGTTCTACACCTCTGTGACTTTGCACTCTCTCTCTGCCTGATGCCCTCTCTCCTCCAGTCGATCAGGAAACTCCTGGCCATCCTTCAAGTGCTTTCTCATTGCCACCCCCAGGGAAGACCCCCTGAAGTCTTCCCTGTCCATCCCTCATGTAGTTAACCTCTTCCTTCTCTAAGCCTCCACTGCACCCTACATTTCCTTAGTATAGCACTCAACATTTTATTTGCTATTATTTGATTACGCGTCTGCCTCCTGTCTGGTCCACGAGCTCTTTGAGGATGGGGACGGTTGATCTGGATCACCTAGCACAGATCCCAGCACACGGCAGGTACTCAATACATGTTGAGTAAATGAATACTCTGCACAACACCCAATTAGGTATCATGAGGGACCCAAAGAAGCATCATGTGGAGTCCCTGTCCTTAAGGTCCTTACAGTTCAGCTAGGTTCACAAGATACACACCAAAGAAAAGGCAAACCATACTGGTGGTATATGACAACAGGCAGAAGGAGAGGCTCCTGGGGCCTCTGGTGGTCATCCTAATGTGGGACAGAAAAGATCCTGTTTTAGCGGCCTGATGGAGCACTGCTTTGTATGCTGAAAGGTCAAGATAAAACCTGGCTAACTTTCCAGAAAGAGCAAATTGCCGCACTGCATGCTCGCAGAGATAAGGTTGACTATGGTGGCTCATGACAAGAAGAGAGAGTGGGGCAAGGAGAAGAAAGCAGGAGAAAACCCAGGGAAACAAAGCCGGAGAAAGAGGAGGGGTAGAAGTATGGAAAGGAGGACCTGGGACCCATACTTGTCTCACGTCCCTCTCCTGCATCAGTCTTCCCTGCATCAGCATATTTCCAGGCTGCAATTCATTTCGCCTTAAACCTACCGATAATTCCTTCCAGAGTCCCCCATTTCCCTGCTCAGCCTTTATAACGACATGCTCCAAAAGGGCCGTCTTTGTTGCTGTCTCCGACTCCTCTCCGCCTTTTCTCTTTAAGCCCTCCTCATGCAGATGCGTGCTCCACCTCTGTCTACAGACACTGCCTGCCAAGATCACCAATGACATCTACATTACCACACCCAATGGTCAACTTGGACCTCTTCTCTATACACAATCACATCCCTAGCAATCTCAGCCAGTCCTATGGTTTTATTTTCATTTATTTATTTTAAAAATTATTTATTTATTTACTTATTTGGCTGTGGCGGGTCTTAGTTGCAGCACATGGGATAATAAGTTGCGGCAGGTGGGATCTAGTTCCCTGACCAGGGATTGAACCTGGGCCCCCTGCATTGGCAGTGCAGAGTCTTAGCCACTGGACCACCAGGGAAGTCCCAGTCCTATGGTTTTAAATACATCTATGCTGCTGATTTCCAAATTTGTATTATCTAGCCTAGGCTTATACCCTGGGCTCTAGACATTTATCCAACTCCTACTCTCTATCTTCATTTGGATGTCTCTTAGGTATTTCAAACTAAGTGTGTCCAGAACTGAACTCCTGATCTTCCCCCACCTTCCAACCTGTTCCTCCCATTGTCCTGTATATTCCCTCCCTCTTATCACAAATAGGCAAATTATATTCTTATTTATTTCTGTCTCTCCCCCACCACCAACTTGAATGTAAGATACGTGAGAATCGGGGCTGTGTCCGTTTTCGTTATTACTATAGAACAGTGCCTGACACATAGTAGGCTCTCAGTACGTATTTGGTTCATGAACAAATTGAGGCATTTGGGGCTTAAAGTATAGTGGCTAAGAGTGTGGGCTCTGGGGCCATAGTCTCTGGGTTCAAATCCTGGTTCTGCCCTTTACCTTAAGCAAGTGGAACCCCCAGAGTTTCAGAGTCTCTAGAATGAATACCAGGAAACAGCCCAAGAAGAGTTTGCTGCTTTTGATCCTAATTGTCCATTCATTTACCAGATAGTCACTAAGGAACTCTGAGGTGGCAGCCCTGCGCTAGGCCCTGGGAGTACAGTAATGAGGAAGGCAAGTCCCTGGCCCCAAGAGCTCACAGTAAATGGCAATCAGCTCAGAGTACTGAGAGGGTACAGGGAGCAGCGGCTAACCTAGGCAGGGGAGGGACAGCAGGGAAGGCCTGCTAGGGGAAGGGGCAGCTGAGCTACGGAGACCTGAAGGAAGTCTGCAGGCTGAGAGGAAGGGAACAGGGTGCCAGGAAGAGGAAAGAGCACAGATAAGTGCCCAGAAGAGAGAGTGAGTCTAGCACAGTTGTGAACTGCAAGTGGCCTGCCCTGGCTGGAGCCCTCCGGCTTCAACTGGTGAGACTGCACCCAGGACTGCGGAGTGGGTGGAGGCTGGAGCACCAGGGCCCTTGAAAGCCCTTCAGGGTAGCGCTAGGACTTTAAGGATGATGACTAGGATAACAGGATCGCAGGCTCTTGAGCTGAGGATTTGATGGGTCACACAGTCACTCCTGAACCCCTTCCCTGCTTTTTTTTTTTAGGTAGACAAGTCACCATTTATTTTTCTGAGATGGTTTGCAAACACAATCTGTTCAAAAAACAAAGGACAGGTGTGCTACAGTTAAAAACCAATCTGAACTTTGCAGGTGGATTTTAAAAGGTGATCATTTAGTGTATAAACTGCTTACCATATTCTACTGAAGCTAAGATGCACTTAAAAAATTACCATCTTTGGAATGGGATGTCTTTTAATTGGTTGATATCAGAGTTTAACTGGTACCAGTTTTTCTTTCTTGGTATTACATGAAATAATGGTGCATTCTACAGTTGACAACATCTTAGATTTGATGATGTATTCTACTAGATTGATGGAATGGCTGATAGCAGGATTTTGTTAAATAGCTATGTCTTCTACTGAATTTTTTTTTACAAATTTTTTTTTTTTTAATTCTGTTAAAGTACACATAGGGACTTCCCTGGTGGTCCAGTGGTTAAGACTCCACGCTCCCAATGCAGGGGGAGTGGGTTCGATCCCTGGCCTGGAACTAAGATCCCTCAAGCCATGCGGCACAGCCAAAAATAAATAAATAAATAAATACACGTACATTGTTGTGCAGCCATCACCACCATCCATTCCCATAACTCTTGTAGATCTGAAACTCTATCCCTATTAAACAATAACTCCCCCTCTCCTCTCCCCCCAACCCCTGGCAACCATCATTCTACTTTCTGTCTCTATGATTTTGACTACTCAGTACCTCATATAAGCAAAATCATACAGTCTTTGTTTTTTTGTGGCTGGATAATTTCACTTAGCATAATGCCCTCAAGGTTCATCCATGTTGTAGCATATGTCAGAGTTTACTTCCTTTTTAAGGCTGAGTAATATTCTTTCACAACATTTTGTTTATCCATTAGTCCTTCAATGGACATTTGGGTTGTTTCCACCTTTTGGCTATTGTGAATAATGATGTTATGAACACTGGTGTACAAATATTCCTGCATTCTTTTTCCTTATAAAATAGCATTAGATCTCTCTTTTTTTAAAAATTTATTTTATTTACTTATTTTTGGCTGCATTGGGTCATTGTTGCTATGTGCTGGCTTTCTCTAGTTGTCGGGAGTGGGGGCTACTCTTCCTTGATGCGCTCTGCCTTCTAACTGCGGTGGCTTCTCTTGTTGCGGAGCACCGGCTCTAGGCGCACAGGCTTCAGTAGTCGTGGCTCGCGGGCTCTAGAGCAGAGGCTCAGTAGTTGTGGCGCACGGGCTTCGTTGCTCCGTGGCATGTGGGATCTTCCCGGACCAGGACTCGAAGCCGTGTCCCCTGCATTGGCAGGTGGATTCTTACCCACTGTGCCACCAGGGAAGCCCTATCCCCGCATTTTTAAAAACTAAAACAAACCCCAAAAAGTACAAAGAAGAAAATAACACATATTTCCCATCACCTGGAATAAACCATTGTTTACATTTTGACATTTGTTTCCAGTGTCTTCTTTATGAATACGCAGTTTAAAATTCCTTAATATAGGAACGCACTGTCATTTTTTTAAAGAAAAAAGTTAGAATTTACAAAGAAAGCTGAGGTTCCTGTTCACCTCCACTCACTATCCCAACTCCCTGCCCCTCTCCCCAGAGAAAGCCACTTTTCAGTCCTTTCATTAAAAAAAAAAATTCTTTTATTACATATGTTTGAAGATATAGAAAATCCACAGTTCTGTTTGATATGTTGCAAAAACCGTATTATGTTGTATGCATTATTCTACAACTGTTTTTACTTAATAGATTTTGAACTCTATGCACATCTCTGCATATATAGATCTAATTTATTCCTTCTAACAGCAATATAGTGACTCATTATGAATACGGGCCTTATTTTATTTATACTTTCCCTATTCATGGCCAGTGAGCTGTTTTCAAGGGTTTGTTATTAGATATGGACAGCCTTCTTGAATTTCTCCAGGGTAGAAACCAAGAAAGAGAATTGTCAGGGCACAGGGTATGAATATTTTCGGTTTTACTAGATAAGGACAAATCGAGAGAATCCGTTTCCCCACAACTTCACCAATCCTTGACATGGTCTGATATTATTCCTTCCCTACATTTTTTTAAATGAGACGAATGAGGCCTGGGGCTGTACTGCTTTCTCACAGTCACGGAACAGGTTAAGTTCAGGGCCAAGGCTAGACCCCTCCTCAACTGGTACCCGAGGCACAATTTTGCACCACGCCGTATTGCCCCTGTTAGCTCTCCCTGGAAAATCCAGGAAAGACCCCAGTGTAAGGGGGGTGGGCGGGGACGCCATGGCTAAAATTCTCCAGTATGGTGATTATACTGTGAGTAGAAATGATTGCAAATCCTCCCAGAAAATGGCTTCGCCCCGCAGATCTTTTCTCCCACCCGAGGCAGTTTCTACCTGCAGTTTTCAGAGCTGCACACAAGGATGGTGATTGGCTCTTCCTCGGCCGACACAGGGTGGGACCAGAAATGGCGTCTCCAGCAGCCTGTTTTTTCAGGGCAGCAGCTCCTCTGGGAGGAGGGGGCGGCCAAGCCTCGCTGGGCTTGTGGAGCCCACAGTGGCCGCCCTGAATCCGGGCAGACCCTCGCCAAGCCGGACCGCAGCATACAGCACCAAGCCCTGGCGACACCCCTCTGCCACTTGCAGCACCTCGGAGAGGGTGGGCTGCCTCTGGCGGGGCCTGCAGCCGGCGGCCGAGGGGCTGGAAGGGGGCGAGAGCCGCAGAGAACGGCACAGAGATTTCACCAGGACCTCCCAGCCGCGGCCACCGAAGCACAGGCAGCGGCCGTCTGCCGTTCACATTGAGGGAGCGATGGAAGGCTGGGCCGGCACTTCTCTCTCCCCAGCCTCCGATCAGGGTGTCAGCTCCGCGAGAGGGACCTCCAGGGAGGGCGACGACTAAACTCTGCTTGGGCTCCTCCGAGAGGCATCCGGTGAAGCTGGGTGAGGTCCCGGACCCCAGCCCCTCTTAAGAGCCCGTCCTGGCGTGGGGTGTTTCTCCCCAGGAGCTGGTGGCCAGATTTCCTTTTTCCTCCCCAAGGCAGGAAAGATCAGTGGGATAATTTGAGGGAAAGAACAAAGCTGGCACCGCCCAGGCCACTTAAAGAGCCTGGAAGGCTCCCTTCCCCTCACAGTCGGGATTACTTGGAGGGCTGGAATTTTTTAATTTTCCTTAACAAAATTTTCTTCTTAGCTACCACCTTTTGAGCCCTTGCTATGTGCCAAGCACTGTACTAGGTGTATTATCTCATTTCTTCCTCATGACACCTCTAAGACATTACAGGTTCAGAGAGGATGAATAATTTCCCAGGGTCACGCACACAGAGTGGCAAAACTGGGATTAGGAATTTCTCCCAGATCCTATTTTTTTAATTTATTTTATTTAAAAAAGTATTAAAAAGTAACTATTTGCTTACTTTTGGTAATCCTTTTGAAAAAATAACACTGCAAACATCACCATACTATTTTTACTCAGTGGGAGGAGTGAACAGGATACTGTATTGCTGGTGAGAGTGTAAATAGGTAACACTTTTCTGGAAAGCAGTTTGGCCATTTGAATCAAGAGCTTAAAAAACTGTCCACACCCTTTAGTGAGGAAATGGTCACCCTCTGCAGAGATAGCAATAGCTATCAATATGTAAAATGCATATTCCCTAGGACCCAGCAATTCCGCTTAAAGGAATCTATTCTACAGATGGATGCACTAACACATGGAGAACATGGTATATATGGAAGGACATTCATTACTGCACTGCTTGAATAGCAACAGATGGGAAACAACCTAAAAATGTACCAATGTACCAATTGATTAACCATTTCCATTTAAGGAAATTCTATGTAGTATTTCTAGAAAATAAGGCAGTTCTCTATTTTACATATGGAACAATCATCAAGAAATATTAAGTGAAAAGAGAAAAAAGTATGTATATGATGTGCTACAAGTTTTATATGGAAAGAGGAATATATATATATATATATATATATTTTATATATATATATATATATATATATATATATATATATATATATATATACACACACATATATTGTTGCCTTTAAGTGTTGCCTTTAAGAAGGAAAACCACAGCCGAGGGACCAATTAGGAGAAAGACATTTTTTTCATTGTGTAATCTTTAGTACCTTTGGAACTTTTACCATGTGTACATATTAGCAATTCAAAATTCAACTTAAAAAAATAGATTCACTAAAATTCCTACCTCTAGACCCAGTAATTCTCCTTTCGGGAATCTAGCTTAAGAAAATTATTAGATTTCAGACAAAGATTTATGCAAAAAGATATTCACTGAGGTGTGATCATAGTGAGAAAAATGTAGGCAACTTAAAAGTCCAACAACGGGGGACTTTCCTGGTGGCGCAGTGGTTAAGAATCCGCCTGCCAATGCAGGAGACACGGGTTTGAGACCTGGTCCGGGAAGATCCCACATGCCGCGGAGCAACCAAGCCCGAGCACCACAGCTACTGAGCCTGCGCTCTAGAGCCTGCGAGCCACAACTACTGAGCCTGTGTGCCACAACTACTGAGCCTGCATGCCTAGAGCCTGTGCTCCGCAACAAGAGAAGCCACCACAAAGAGAAGCCCACGCACTGCAACGAGGAGTAGTCCCCGCTCGCCGCAACTAGAGAAAGCCCGTGAGTAGCAACCAAGACCCAATGCAGCCAAAAATAAATAGATAAATAGATTTATTTTTTTAAAAAAGTCCAACAACAGAGAAAAGAAAATTATGGTATGTACATATAATACTGTCATAAAATCACAGAAAGGGTGTTTACAAAAATATTTTAGTGACATAGGAGAATGCTTATAGCATTACGTTTTAAAAAAAAGCCAGGTAGAAAATTATCTATGCAATATGCTCTGATCACTGTAACAATAGCAGGCATAGACAATAATTGCCAAAAAGTAGACAGTCATGACTGCTGGGTGGAGAGACTGTGAGTGACTTTGTTCCCCCCTATATAGCTCTGTATACTTACCCACTTTTTTGCAATGGGCATCTATGTCTTAGATAATCTTTAAAAAACAAAATTTAGGAATAAATCCCCACAGTATTTAGAGAAATGAAAGATATACAGACATATTAACCCAACAATTCTACTTCTAGAAATAAACCCTGCATAAATAGATGCACAAGTTTGCAAAGTTGTTATTATTAATAACAAAAGATCATAAACAACTCAAGCATCTATCGAAGGAGACCACTTCAATAAGTACAGAACATCCATAATGCAGAATATTCAGCAGTTATGGAGAATGGGGTAGGTAAACCAACATTAAAAAAAATCTGCAGAGTAACGTATTATTGTGGCAGGGAAAGCAACTTGGAGAACAATATGGATGTTATGACTGCATTTATGCTAAAGAAAGGAAAGCTGAAACTCTGTGTTTGGACATAAATATATGGAGGACATTAAATTGTTAACAATAACTGCCTCTGGCGAAGGGAATACACTAAAAGAACACTTTTTCTTTTGACTCTACATTTATCTGTGGTGTTTGCATCTTTTGTAAAATGTGTTCTCATATCATTCGTGTGATTTAAAAAATAATAATAACAGGGGGAAAAGTATAAGCATAGAGAAAGATCTGAAAAGATACACAACAAAATTATCAGTAGTTTCCAGCAGGGATGAGGGATTGGGAGGGACTTAAGGTGATGGGTCATTTTCTCAATTTACTTTATATACCTTGGCACTGGTATATAATTATGCCCACCCATGAACTACCTCCATAATTAAAACTGCAATATCAAAAGCCCTCCTGGTAGGCAGTAGCCTCTGCATTTCCCCAGCTCTCTGCTGTCCCTCCACACTAGGGCTCTATTCTCAGGTGACCACCCTGCTCACGTGCAATGCCCAGGAGCGCAAAGCCCCAGATGACACCAGGACACCAGCCTCGTTTCTCCTCTGAGGGAAACCGAGACGCTGAGACACGACCTCCTGGCAGCTCTGCAGGGAAAGTGGACTCGGGCGATCTGGATCCCAGGCCCCCTCTCTCCTACCTTCAATTTCCAGAAATAACCCGTAGGAGGGGAGAGCCAGGACTCTTTCCTCCTGGTTAGGGAGGACAGGGCTTGAAGCCACAAATTAATGATTTCAGTGTAGTGTCAAATGAGGGAACAATAAACCCCATCATTTACAGAGTTCCCTTTGGGCTCAGGTTCAAGCTCCTTTCCCAGACAATGGCTGGTCACAGCCCCTGCCAGGTTTTCCAGAGAGACAGCAACAGAGCATGGGGCCAAATTGGCCTCTGGTGGCGAACACTCTGGGATTCACCTCCAATGACTTATCCCCTCCAAAGAGGGAGCTTGGGGACCCTCCCGGGGCCCAGGAGCTCAGCGCTGGAAGATCTGTTTGCTCCAAAAGCTGAGCAGGAGGCAACTGTGGGGCAGCAGGAGGGCACTGGCCTGGAAGCAGAAAACCAGGGCTTCAGGAGCCAGCGCTGCCATGTCTCCTTTTGTGACCCTGGCAACTCACCAGATCCTGCGAGTCGGGATGTTGGGGGGCAGACAGGAACCTCTGTATCTGGGGGAGAAAGGGCGGTGCCGAGCCCCTCCCCCACCGTGGCTGTCTCAATCCTGGATGTTGGTGAAGCTGATGGTCCCTCTTCCCGCGCAGCTGCTGCCTGTCTGTCTCCATGGCAACCAGGCCAAAAGACTAATTTGCCAGGGTCCAGGCTCCGGAGCTTACCTTGGAGCTGGGTTTTAGTTTGTCTTTCTGGAAACCAGTCAATTGCCACTCCCAGGAGCCTCTGACAGCATCCTCTAGCCATTGCATGGGAGGCACCCTGAGCCAGCTAGAAAAAAACACACTACTTATCCTTTATAAACCTTATCCCCTTGGAGAGAGGAAAGACAGCCTTAAGCCCAATGGCCTTGTAATCACCGGTGATCTGTGTTTCAAAGACCCCATCCCTCTCCCTAGTTGCTCTGGGCTGCTAGTAGGGATTTGCAAAAAGAGATGGCTTAAGGGACAGGTCACTTGCACCCAGGTCCCCAATCTTACCCCTTTCCATTCCCTCAGGCTCTTCACTGCTCTTTGCTGGCCTGTGGCTGGGTCCAGGAGGCCTCCTGTCGCCTGTCTGGTTCTAACAAGCCTGAAACATAAAAAATCTTGATGATCACCTTTCTCAGAATGTCACGCAGGGTCAGGCAGGTATTCGGAGGTTTACAGACCTCTCCCTTGGACATAGTAAAATTTGCCTAACTTCCTAATTTGCCTGGCTTCCTCCAGGGCCATTTTTAATTGGACAGCTATCTTTTTCTATTTGTGCTCCGACACCCTGGCTATAAGCTTCCTAGAGGACAGGGATTATACGGCTGCCTCTTCCCAGGATCCAGCACACGGCCTCGTACACAGCAGGTGGGTTCCTGAACACCTCAATAGCACAGAAGTACCTTTACGTACTAACCAAAAAATCTGACTTGAGTCAAGGGACTTGTTCTAGGCCTAGCCCTGCAGTTAACTTGCTGCGCAGCTTTGAGCAAGTCTGTTGCCTTTTCTGGGCCTCACTCTCCCCATCGGTGAAGTAAGTTGGACTTGTGATCACTGAAGTTTCCTCTTTAGCTCCCACTCTCTCTGTCTCAGGGAGAAATCCACAAAGCTCTCATAGGGGAAATTGGATCAAAATCAAGATAAATTAAGGAAGAGAAAAAGTCATGAAATGGCAGCTACAGACTGTAATGTCACAACTGAAAAGGGCTCGGAGAGTAGACAATGCAGTCTGTGCAGACTAAATGCCATCCAGGAGGTGAGTTCTGGAAAGCTGAGTACCTGCCCCACTCACAGTACCCATGAGGAAGGTGTCCTGAGGAGTTCTTTCTGCATAAGGTTGTAGTGGATTATGATTAAAACCAATTCTGCTTGGACCAAGGATGGGATGACCTGATGTATGCTGGGCCCAATGGAAACCAACTCGTACCATGGTGGCTGGGCTCAAAACTCTGCCTGATGGGGCGTTACATCGGTCAGCAGCAAACCAACACAACTGGACCCTCTTTCTCTCAGGAACCACCAACAACAAACACGAGGTGCTCATGGAGAGGGTGGGACCCTGGAGCTCAGGTTGTAATCTGAATAGCACTTCACTGACTTGGAAGGTTAGGGATCCAGAGCACGTCCAGCTAATAGCTGAGATAGTTTCCTAAAAATCTCTCCTCTCCCTGTGGAATCTCATAACAAAGTTCCATCACTGAATTTTATTTACGTGGGCTTCTTCCTGCAGCCAATACACACAGACATACACACCTAAGAGAACTCCAAGGTGATCACCAGGCTCCATCCGAACAATGAGAAACAGCCACCACACTTCCCTCCAATACCCTGTGCTCCAGCTACACTAAACTATACTCCCCCATGCCATGGGCACATGGTTTCCTCTGCCCTTCCCCCTCCATCCCCACCCCTAGAACCCTCCTTCTCATTCTCCTTTTGTGGAACCTTCTCTGGCTCTAATTGTTGCTCACAGTACCACTCTCTAAATTTCATAGCACCTCTGGACACCTCAGTAAAATGTCTCCCCAATTGTAGACATCTTTTTAAAATCCCTCACGTCTATGTGCCAATTATTTGTTTAGATCTGTCTCTCCTCCCTTTGAATTCCTCATAGCCTGGGGATTTTCTTGGGTCCCCAGTACTTAACACAGTATCTGGCACAGGGGAAGTATTCAATAAACACTTTACCAGCATTGAGTGAATGAATGAAAGAAACAATCTGAGGGCCGCCAGCCCTCATTTTTGTGTGAAGATGTTCAGGATCATGCCTTGCATTTGTTAGCATGTTTTTAATGCTCTCAAAGCATTTCTGACATTGTTTGTTACTTTGATTCTCATCATACCCAAGAGGTAGGCAGGGAGAGGAATATGACTCCCTTTGGTAGACAAGGACTCCAAGATGCTGAGAGGTACAGTGACCTGCTCAAGGTCACAGGAGAGATGGCACAGAGTCATAGGAGAGTTCTGACCTCCTGACTCTGGAGCTGGGGCTCATTCCACTGCCACCACTGGCTTCCTCATGTCCCACATGAGAAAGGATGTCAGGAAAAGGAAGAGAGCTTGAGGCTAAGGATCCTTTGGTCCTTTGGGGGGAACCTTTCCTTCTTAGCAAAAGCCCAAATCCACAGCCCAAGGAAGAAGGCATCTGAAATTGTGGAAGCACTGGGACCAGAGCCAGCAGAGCTGGGCTCCAGTCTTGGGGTTTCCACTTTCTAGCTATTTGATCTTGGGTATGTCATTTACTTTCTCTGAGCCTCAGTTCCTAAGAAGTGGCATGTGTCTGCTTCACAGGGCGATTATAGAATCTGTGGCCATCCAGGGCGTAAAAGAATTTATTCTCTGTTAAAGTATCATACGCGTATGAGGGGAAAGATAAAAATGACATGGCAAATACAAGGCAAGGTGGACAAGGCCTCAAGTTCAGACCTGTGCCAGGACACGGCCTCGGAGCTCTATGTTTAAGCAGAAGTCACTGGCACAAGCTGCCCTCTGTTATATCATTCCTGCCTTTCCTGTCACTGCCCTATAGCTAGCTGGGGAAAGGGCAGGGTAAAGGGTTTCACTTCAATCTAAACCTGCAAAAAGGCATTTTCCTAAATTCCTTGACCTCATAAAAATGATCTACTTACTGGTAGGTAATAGATTGACCAGATTCTGGCCAGCAGCCTCTTCCCAGATTACCCTTTGGCCATTTTGCTACTTATTTTCCCCTCTAAGAGGTGGGTGGGAGGTCTGTAACATACCAGTCCCGACCCTGCTGGTCTTTATTGGGGTAGGGGTTGGTATGCACAGGGCCTTAGGGACAATTACTTTTATTAAGGCTCCAGAAGAGCCACACTCACCTCTTCGGTTATTCAAATATTATAAGGCCTTGCAGAGCATAAAGTGCAATGGCTGACTACTGTGACATTTTAAACCCTCTCCCTGGAAATAGCCAGTTGCTATCTGCTATTATTATTATTTTTTATGTTCCCATTATTAAGGTCATGAGTTCAGTCTTTGTTCCCACACAATTAACTTCACCTAGAGACAGGGAGATCTATTCCAAAGCTATAGACAGTGCCGCTCCTATTGCACTGTTTGGTAAATATTTACTTGCCTGTCCTATCCACAAAATAAACTCCTCAGAGGTGAGGAATCTGCTTTATTCAAGTATTTCCAGTAACTGGCACAGTGCCTAGCACACAGTAGACATTTAATAATTATAGCTACCGTTTATTGTATACTGTGCTAGGCACTTTCTTACGTATCATCTCATGTATTCCTTACAACAACTCTACAAGGTAGAAATATTATCATTCCCATTTTACAGATGTGGAAACTGAGGCTCAGAAAGGCAAAGTAACTTGTCTAGGACAACACAGCTAGGAAATAGCAGAATCAGGATTGCATAGAGGCTGACTAGCTTCAGAGTCTGTTTTCTTGCCATTTTTGTAGTTGGCTCAATGCCATCCACCTCCACTGCTGGAAACCCTTTCCTTCATAGTGCCACTTCTCCAGCTGAGAGGCAGAGGCTGCCTCTGATCCTCTCTCCTGTATTCCTGACTCTCTCTGGGGCCCTTACCCTTGGCTTTCCCAGTTACCTTCAGTTCTCTCAAAGCAGAATGGGCCACTTATCCTTTTTCCTTTCCTTATACCTGATGTCTGCAATGGTGGGGCAAGGATTTCTTGATACAAGTGCATGGAGGCTGACTGAAAAGGAAAAATTCACAATGATTAAAGTGATGAGGCAGTCAAGGGACACTTAGGATCCTGTCTGTCCTCAGGGAAGCCTCACATCCTAATCTGGACCAAGTCACTGACTCCCTCCCCAGTGGGGCTGATGTGATTGTCTGTTAAAATGATGAGAATAATGCTGACCCTTCTCATGGGAAGGAGGAGGAGAGGAAGTATGTGGGAGGAGTTAAAGCTCAGACGAGAGAAGATTAGAGATGAAAAAGTATGAGTTTCAGGCTGAATTTAGAGTATGACATCATTCTTTTTATAAGTCGTGTCTCTTTTAATTCATGTTTATGAAACTGCTTTTTGGAGTTCCTTGAATTCCTCATTTTGCTAATTTTCTATCTCCTATAACAAGAGTCAAAAAAAGGGGAGACTTGAGTCCAGCGGGTGCTTAGATTCAAGCCTTTGCAGGAGAAACTAGAGACTCAAAGGCTCACAAAGCCCTCTTACCCTCACCAAGGAATGAGATGGTGACAGCAGGAGGAACTGGTGACAGCTTGGAAGGTGGCTTTGGCTAGCTGCAGGTATAGGAGGATTTTCAGTGGGAGACAAACAGGTCTTGGGAGGGGGTCTCACTCTGAGCTAAGGAGGGGTCCTGCAACACCCGTGTATTCCCTCAGGCCCACGTGTGGGCCGCTAAAGCAGACACTGTCATCTGAGGGCTTGTGGGCTCAGCACAGATGAAAATGGTATTTCACAGAAGAGAGAAAAATGTATTCAACACCCAACCTAGTTATGATTTAGATGCAGCCGTGGGCAGAATAGCAATGAGCTCTTATTTTAAGCAAGTGGGAGAGAGATGAAAAGAGATCAAGTGTGTTGAATCAACCCAGGTTTTTGCAATCAGTGAACTATATTGGAGACCACACCCTTCTCAGAGAGAGAGAGAAGAGAGAAATATGAGGAGTCTTTCTTACAAATGAAGAGCTTCTCTTTTCAGAGAGGAGTGTTCATATTGCTGCAGAGTGACTTTCATCTAAATCATCCCTGGAGAAAATTTAGACCCCATCTTGGTGCAGGACTCAGGAAGGGAAGGAGACTCCAGCCCCACTCCTTGGTCCTTCAGACCCAAGTGAGACCCTCCAAAAATAAGAGAATCCTGGACTGAATGGACTTTCATTGTCATCTAGCAAAGGCTATGACAGTGGTTCCCATGTATAGTTTTGGTGCCAGATCCTTTATATATATTATTTCATTCCAACATCGTCATAAAGTAGGTACTTTTACTTGCATTGCTGTAATGGAGAAACTAAAGCTCAGGCTAAGTGTATAGCCCAAGGTCACACAATAAAAAGGACAAAGCCAAGATCTGAACTTAGGCCTGTCTGACCCCCCAAACCCACATTTTCTCTGCTACACCACAGAGATCTTTGCTCAACTGCCACTTCTCAGTGAGGCCTTCTCTGACCACCCAGAGTAAACATGCACTGCCTCCTTCCTGGGGCTCTCTATGCCCTGTCCCTATTTTCTTTCTTTCTTTCAAGGTGGTTTTTTTTTTTTTGATGTGGACCTTTTTTTTTTTTTGTAAGTCTTTATTGAATCTGTTACAATATTGCTTCTGTTTTATGTTTTCTTGGTTTTTTTGCCCACAAGGCATGTGGGATCTTAGCTCCCCGACCAGGATGGAACCCACACCCCCTGCATTGGGAGGCGAAGTCTTAACCACTGGACCACCAGGGAAGTCCCCCTATTTTCTTTCTCTTCTCAGCACTTAAAAGCATCTGGCCTACTGTATCTTTCTTGTTTATTTGCTTATTGTCTGTTTCCTTCCCATACAACCTACACTCTATGAAGGCAAAGATTTTTATCCATATCCCTAGCGCCTAGGAACAGTGTCTGGAAAATGAGTGAATTATTCAGTGAATAAGTGAATGTTGAATAACCTCTTGCCTGACTTTCTATTGGAAAGTGGGCAGAAATGCATTCCACTTTTGATAAAAAGCAACCCAATGGTCCTTTAGAAAACCTTAAGGTTCTAGACTCCGACAGAATAAACAGACAGCGGGCCTGCTTTTTGGAAGAAAAGGCATTTGTAGGAGAAATTGGCATCCAAGCTGTCAAAGTGGGTGAGATGCAGATATGAGGTGCTAGTTCACAAGTTAATTTGAGTGCACACAGGGATCTGTGTATAAGAAAATAAAACAGGTAACTAGAGATGCTGGGCGGACAATGGAGCTCAGTCTCTGGGAAGAATCAACAAAGTCATTCCACAGCTTTGTTTGGCATGGATCGTGCGTACGCTTGTTGCCAATAACTTTTTTTTTCATTTAGGAGGATAAGGGGGGGTGGTGTGCACATAAGACTTCCCTGCAGCACAGACCCTGACTGTACCAGAGAAGAGATTTATGAAGTCACTTTTCTTTTTTTTTTTTTTGGCCATGCCACGAGGCTTGCAGGATCTTAGTTCCCCAACCAGGAATCCAGCCCAGGCCCCAGCGGTGAAAGCGCCGAGTCCTAACCACCGGACTGTCAGGGAATTCCCACGAAGTCACTTTAAAGCAGTAGTTCTTTAACTTGCCCAAACTGATAACTTGGGGAAGTTCCTTAACCTCAGGGGGGATTAAATGAGATAATGTATGTAAAACCCTCAGTACCAGGCCTGGAACCTGGGGACCACATGACATTCACTATTAAATTAATATCCTTTTCTGAAAATCCGATAAACACAACAAACTCTCTCTCCAGAAAAATGCACGTTTGACCATACACTCAAAATTTTGCATACAATTTCAGAGGGGATGGGAGCCTTCCAGAGGGCCACTGAGCCAGGGGTTAAGGACAAGTGCCTTAAAGAAACAGATGGTTTCCCAGGCCAACAAGATTTGACTATAACTCGCTAGAATATATTCACACAACTAAAGAGACAATGTAGTGTATAGAACAGGGCTTAGTAAACCTTGGGAGCACAGAAGTGGAGAGTTACAGAGGCAAACATAGGATGTCCCCACTCGAGCACTACATACTAAGTGAAGGGTGCCCTGGCCCAGCAACCCATTTGTGTGTCTCTGGTGGCAGTGGTTTAGCCCTACTATGGAGACGTGTGTAGCAGGCCTTGGCCTGATATCTTGAACATTTGGGTCATGTCACCTAATTCCCCTGGCTCTGACTGCACCCATATCACCAATCAATCTTCTGATTATAACATGGCTCTGCCAGTGGAGGGTCTACGGGGAGAGAAAGGAGAGTCTAGTCCCCTCCACTTACATTTCTCATTGTAAATTAGTGCACTGGCATTCAGGGTTTGTAGAACAGTCTGTGAGTATGGCTAATCCCTCCTCCTCTGCTGACATACAGATCAGTTTTCCATGCCCATGAAGCTTCTTGGGTGATAGTCAATAAACCTCAATGTGCTGTGATTGAGAGCTCTTATTTCTACTCAGTTTTCTTTTGAGTAATTTCTCTCTTAGGAATCTACCCTAAGGAAATAATTAGGAGTTGAGATGTACACATGTACATACAAAAGATGTCGACCATAGTGGATTTTCAAAAACGTTTTATTTTGAGTTAATTTTTAGATTAACATGCAGTTTTACGAAATAATATTGAGAGATTCCATATACCCTTCCCCAGTTTAACCCAGTGGTAACTGTCTTAGTCTGTTTGGGCTGCTAGAACAAAAATACCATAGACTTGGTGGTTTAAAAAACAAACCCTTACTTCTCAGAGTTCTGGAGACTGGGAAGTCCAAGATCAAGGCACCAGCAGATTACATGTCTAATGAGAGCCCCTTTCCTGGCTCATAGATGGTTGTCTTCTCACTGTGTCCTCACATAGTAGAAGGGGAGGAGGAACTCTCCGGTGTCCTTTTTATAAGGGCACTAATCCCATTCATGAGGGCTCTACCCTCCTGAATATCCTCCTAATCATCTCCAAAAGGGCCCACCTCCAAACACCATCACAATGGGGATTAGGTTCAACATATGAATTCTGAGGAGACAAAAACATTCAGTCTAAGGCAATAATATCTTGTATAATCATAATCAAGGAATTACCATTCAAACAATAGACAGATTTCACTATTTTGTGTGCATTCATTTGTGTTTATTTAGTTCTATGCAATTTTATCACATGTAGATTTGTGGGATCACCACCATAGTCAAGACATAGAATAGTTCCATCACAAGAAATAACGTTAATTTTTACAGTAAAAAAGTAAAAACAACTTCAGCACCCAGCATTAGGAGATTGCTTACATAAATTATAGTACAGTTATAGAGTAAAATATTATTCAGTCATTTAAAATGGTGAATACATAAATATTATAAAAGGTAAAGATTGTTTAATATGGGAAAATGCTTATAAGACACAAAGTTTTATGTATAATATATATATTTTAAAGTAAGTGTTGGGACTTCCCTGGTGGTCTAGTGCAGGGGTCCACAACCCCCAGGCCTCGGACTGGTACAGGTCCGAGGCCTGTTAAGAACCGCGCCACACAGCAGGAGGTGAGTGGCAGTCGAGCTAGCGAAGCTTCATCTGCCGCTCCCCACTGCTCCCCATCACTCCCCATAGCTCGCATTACTGCCTGAACCACCCCACCCCACCACCCATCCATGGAAAAATTGTCTTCCACAGAACTGGTCCCTGGTGCCAAAAAGGTTGGGGACTGCTGGTCTAGTGAGTAAGAGTCTGCACTCCCAATGCAGGGGGCCCAGTTTCGATCCCTGGTCAGGGAACTAGATCCCACATGCGTGCTGCAATTAAGAAGTCCACATGCCACAGCTAAGAAGTCCACATGCCACAACTAAAAGATCTTGCGTGCCTCAATTAAAGATCCAGAATGCCACAACTAAGACCCAGTGCAGCCAAAATAAATACATAAAATAAATTAAATAAATATTTTTTAAATATAAATTTATTTTTTATTTTATATATTTATTTTTGGTTGCGTTGGGTATTCATTGCTGCACGCGGGCATTCTCTAGTTGCAGCGAGCAGGGGCTACTCTTCGTTGCGGTGTGTGTGCTTCTCATTGCAGTGGCTCCTCTTGTTGTGGAGCACGGGCTCTAGGTGCACGGGCTTCAGTAGTTGTGGCATGCGGGCTCAGTAGTTGTGGCTTGCGGGCTCTAGAGCTCAGGCTCAGTAGTTGCGGCACACAGGCTTAGTCGCTCCGCGGCATGTGGGATCTTCCCTGACCAGGGCACGAACCCGTGTCCCCTGCATTGGCAGGCAGATTCTTAACCACTGTGCCACCAGGGAAGCCAATAAATAGTTTTTAAAAAGAAAGTGGAATCAAACAGTATTTGTCGGGGCTTCCCTGGTGGCGCAGTGGTTGAGAGTCTGCCTGCCAATGCAGGGGACACGGGTTCGAGCCCTGGTCTGGGAAGATCCCACATGCCGCGGAGTGACTAGGCCCGTGAGCCACAACTACTGAGCCTGCGCGTCTGGAGCTTGTGCTCCGCAACAAGAGAGGCCGCTACAGTGAGAGGCCCGCGCACCGCGATGAAGAGTGGCCCCCACTTGCCACAACTAGAGAAAGCCCTTGCACAGAAACGAAGACCCAACACAGCCAAAAATAAATATAAAAATAAATAAATGTATTTTTTTAAAAAAAGAGAGCATCATTTAAAAAATAAAAAATAATGTAAATGTTGAGGAATACTTGAAGGAAATATGCTAAAAGTTTCTAAAACTATCTTTTGACGGTAGAGTATGTTGTGCTTTTCCTCTGTTTTATTTTTGTGTATTTTTCAAAATTTTCTATAATAAGCATCTATTATGGACTGAGTGTTTGTATCTTCCCCTCAAATGTTGAAGCCCTAACTCCCAATGTGATAGTATTTGGAAGTGGTGCCTTTGGGAGGATAATCAGGTATAGATGGGATCATGAGTGTGGAGTCCTCACGATAGAATTAATGATTTTTTTAAAAATTTTATTTATTTATTTATTTATGGCTGTGTTGGATCTTCGTTTCTGTGCGAGGGCTTTCTCCAGTTGCGGCAAGTGGGGGCCACTCTTCATCGCGGTGCGTGGGCCTCTCACTATCGCGGCCTCTCTTGTTGGGGAGCACAGGCTCCAGACGCGTAGGCTCAGTAGTTGTGGCTCACGGGCCTAGTCGCTCCGCGGCATGTGGGATCTTCCCAGACCAGGGCTCGAACCCGTGTCCCCTGCATTGGCAGGCAGACTCCCAACCAGCGCGCCACCAGGGAAGCCAAGAATTAATGATTTTATAGGAAGAGGAAGAGAGGGAGAGAGATCGCTCTCTCTCTCTGCCATGTGAGGACACAGAGAGAAGGCAGCTGTCTGCAGGCCAGGAAGGGGCCCTCACCCAGAACCAAATCAGCTGGCACCTTCATCTTGGACTTCCAGCCTCCACACTGTGAGAAATAAATGTCTGTTGTTTAAGCCTCTCACCCTATAGTACTTTGTTATGGCGGCCTGAACTGACTAAGACAGCATCTTTTAATCAAGAATGGGGGTGCTGGGCAGGGGGAGGTGTGGGAAAATACATGGGGGGGGAAACAAAGGGAAATCAAAACAGAAAACATAACTAAATAAAAATAGCGACTCAAGGCTGAAACCCTAAAGTGAAGAGGGACTGCTCTCTGGGCAGGCAATTGTTCTGTTTACACCTGGGCTCCAGCCTCGGGATCCAGGGGCTGTGGCCTCTTTTCCCAGCCACCCAAAGCAGTTTAGAGGAAGTCTTACAGGCTCTGCAGCTCCCAAGCTTAAACTGGGTGCAGCAGGAAAGTGAGGGCATCCTCTGGACTTCAGCTTTATTTATCAAAGACAAGGAGGCTAGAGAGACTGAGTGGCAGGGGCTGGGGACGGGGGCTGGGAGTGGAAGCAGCCAGCTAGCTCACCCTTGCCTGTTCCACACTCACCTTCCAGATCTGCAACCCAGGAGGGAGAGGAAGGGGGTGTGGGGAGTGAGACAAAGGATGGGTGGAGCATCTGCTCAGGCCAACTGCTCAGGCAGTGACCTATGGGAGACAAATGAGGGCAGAATCTGGGCCTGGAATCTGTCCTGCCCCGGCCTAAGCCCAATCTGCCAGGAGACCGTGCCCTATCTGATAAGAGTATTGGCCTGAGAGTCAGCCATCTGAGTTTCAGTCCAACTGTGCTTCAAAGCAGGGCAGTGTGGCTAAGCCAATTTGATATGGGGGACATTTTGACATGGGAGACATTTTGATAGAATTGAGTCAAAATATAAAATTACCATTTAAATACTATCAAGTCTCTTATAAAAGACATATCCAACCCTTACTTTCCATCTGATGCTCACCCTACCCCTGACTTTCATTCCATCATTAACCTTGACTCCATTCCTGACTTCTACCATGTCTCTGAGCCCCTCTCCATCCTTGATTTCCAGAGGTGAGAGCTGGCATTGCCTGGGGCTCAGAGTGGAATTGAGGATGTCTGCTTAGCATGTGCCACTTGATAGTAAAAAATATATACAAATTTAATGATTTGGTTTTTACGGTAAATTTCCTCAGATGAATAGTGCTACTTCAGTGCATCCATGGTTGAATGGCTGCTTTAAAATCTGCTAAAGGTATTGGAAGTACTTTCTTTTTTTTTTTTTTTTAATTATTTTATTTCATTTTCATTTTTGGCTGCATTGGGTCTTCGTTGCTGTGTGCGGGCTTTCTCTAGTTGTTGTGAGCGGGGGCTACTCTTCGTTGTGGTGCGCAGGCTGCTCATTGCAGTGGCTTCTCTTGTTGTGGAGCACGGGCTCTAGGCACGCGGGCTTCAGTAGTTGTGGCACGTGGGCTCAGTAGTTGTGGCACACGGGCTTAGTTGCTCCGCGGCATGTGGGATCTTCCGGGACCAGGGTTTGAACCCGTGTCCCCTGCATTGGCAGGCGGATTCTTAACCACTGCGCCACCAGGGAAGTCCTGGATGTACTTTCTAAACAAAGTGAGAGATCTTAGGGAGGATTCCCAAGTGAAAAAGTCAGAGGTCCCAGAAGAGAAAGAAACAACTCCATCTGGGAATGAAACACCCTAGAATCCCTATGAGGATATGGGTGGTCCGTCTGCCTGGAATTCTGCCCTTTGGGAGGCTGCCTGCCCTTTTGCCATCCCATGGTTCTGTGAACAGTCAGTCACAGTGCCACGCCTGCCCCAGGCATCAGAGGTGGACCACGGCTCAGGCCTGGCCAATTTCAGTACCTAACTCCAGTCTACAGTGACTGGTCCAAGAGGAGGGTACAGAATCCAAGCAGAGTCAGCCTCCTTCCATGGGGTCTAACAATATGATCCCTGGAGAGAACAGCTTCAGGATCTTCCTCCAGGAACATGGACTGTAAGGATGAAGGGAATCTGGGGCTGCTGGCAGCCATGTTGCCACCATGCACTCAGCAACCCCACTTCAAACTTCCTAAGCCGATAAATTCTTTTTGCTTAAACTGGATCAAGTCTGTTTTCTGTCAGTTGCAACGAACAGACCCCTAACACATTATTCCACTCTTTATTTTGGCACTTATGGAGACCCCAAGACTGCCTAAAGAGAAGCCTGTTTATTGACAGGCCCTGCCCACTTGTCAGAGCCCACGGTCAGACCTCCCACTCAGGAAAGAGATCCTCTGTGAAAGGAAAACTTACATGCTTCAGAGGAAACCTAAACCAGCTATCTGTTTATACCAATCAACCAAGTCCTTTATTCATAAATGTCTTTCGATCGAAAAGAGATGCATAACTAGGCACATATTGGTGAAGTTTCTGACCTTTGAGGATAAAGGTCAGCCTCCAAAGTTTCTGGAAATAAAGGACCAAGACTTAGATTGGCATCAGATCTCTTACCCACAATACTGTATGCTGGAAGACAAAAAAGTGAGGTCTTCAAAGTTCTGAGGGAAACAATGAATTTGAACCTAGAATTCTTTCCACAGCCAAATTAGCATACACAAGATTGAGGTCCTACAAGTCTCCCTCTCATGCTTCATTTCAAAAAAGTATGCATACTCTAGCAAAATGGAAAAGGAATCCCAGCACGAAATGGACCTGAATGGGAGACAAGAAAGAGAGAAACTAACCTTAGAGACTTATGAAGGTGGCATTCCATAAACTGAAGAAGAATAAGAAGAGCCTCCATATTATTAAACTCAGGTGGTGCATTTAAAGGTGTTCCTTGTATTTTTATTTTAGCTTTTCTCTGTTTGAATTTTTTCATAATTTAAAGTTGGAAAAAATAGAAGCACAAGGATTAGAAAGAAAAAAAATAACACATATCTATTATGTCAACAGTAAAAAAGAGGCAGTTGAATGCTAAGATGAATGAAAACATTGGCTATTTAATGTTTTGTTAATAACATAGGTATTTCCTAATTTACTAGGTTCTACCATCTAGATATTTAAACATATATGCATTAAAAAACATGATTTTGGGGTTGCACAACAACCTGAATGTACTTAATATCACAAAACTGTACACTTAAAAATGGTTAAAATGGTAAATTTTATGTTATATATATTTTACCACAACAAAACATTTAATGAAGTGTGATTTTTAAAAATTCAGTATTTTCATTATCTTTAAAAACTCTAGCTGGAGCTTTCTGGGAAATAATAACTTTTGTTATGAAGAAACATTTATATGCTGCAAGAACCATTTTTGTATCTGTTTCCTTGTACACGGGTATGTGTGAGCAAGGATTTCTTTAGACATATGCCACTTGCTGATTGGAGGATATGAGCATCTTCAACTCTATATTTCCAAGGTGGCTGTCCCACCAGAAGGGTATGAGTGGTCCAATGCTCTACATTTTTGCCAGCACTCATGTTTTCAGACTTGCACATTTTGGGTGTGAAATCTGAGTCTGCTTTTGTGGAGCAGGGGTAAGCGGTATGTGATTTGTCAGCCTGGCTTAAAGGGTCAGGACAGCACCCAGCACCTGGTCCAGCAGTGACACAAGCAGGTATGATGTTGGTTGCATTGCACTGGCCAGGGACATTTGTCCCTTGTGAAGTGCTTTGTGTTAAGGGGGAACCAGGGTGCACCACGAGGACCTGGGTAGGAGATACATACCAAGAAAAGTAAAACTAACAAACCTGAGGAATAGATCCACAGCTGGCAGCAGACAGGAGAGAGAAGATGCTGGGGCAGCTGGTATGAGGCTTACAGGGTAGGATTCTTAGAGGAGGAGAGTTAGCAGCAATGCTGGAAAGAGTAGAGGAAAAGAACTCGGTGAAGAGAAGGGGGTGAGGGGGCATTTAAGAGACTATAGCCTGGGGACTTCCCTGGTGGCACAGTGGTTACGAATCCGCCTGCCAAGCAGGCGACACGGGTTTGATCCCTGGTCTGGGAAGATCCCACATGCCACGGAGCAACTAAGCCCGTGTGCCACAACTACTGAAGCCCGTGCACCGTAGAGCCCACGTGCCGCAACTACCGAGCCTTCGTGCTGCAATTACTGAAGCCCACGTGCCTAGAGCCTTGCTCCGCAACAATGAGAAGTCCGCACACTGCAACGAAGAGTAGCCCCCGCTTGCCGCAACTAGAGCAACGAAGACCCAACGCAGCCTAAAGTAAATAAAATTAAAAAAAAAAAGAGAGAGAGAGCGAGAGAGACTATAGCCTGTTCCAAAGCTCAAAGGCAGGAGAAAATTCTTAGGCACTGAGGGAGAGAAGAGGGGTGTGTTTGGCAGAAAATAATTCAAAACTAGAGATTAATCAGAAAATAAATTGATTCATGCCTCAGTATCTTCATTCATAATATCAGAATATCGATGTTACCTATCTCAAAAAATTGTTGGGAAAGTTTCATGAGATAATATCTCTAAGGCACTTGGCATAACGCCTGGAACAAGGAAATTCAGTAAGTACTAGCTCTTGTTAAAGCAAGATCTCATTAAACCAAGTCGTCCAGGACCACATAGCTGATAAGTGGGTGTCTAGGATTTGAATAGTTTCTCTGATTCCAAAGCCCAAGCTCTAAGTCCTAATACCTAATACCTACCATTTGCTGAGCACAGTGCCCCATTCTCTACATTCCTTACCTCATTTAACCCTTGTAGCATCCTCAAGCTGGGTATTGCCATTTTACAGAAAAGGAACTTGAGCATCATTTAACTCACTTGCCCAAGTTCACACGGTTGGGACTCACACCCCGCCTGCCTGGCTCCAGTGCCCTCTCCCCAACACCACACTGGAAGTCAGGAGGCTCGGGTCCCAGTCCCAGATCTGCTACTGATCAACCTGTATCACTGAGCCTCAGTTTCTTCACTTTTTAAAATAACAGGGGCTGGGATAGAGAATGGTCTCTCTGGTCCCTTTAAACTCTACTGTTCTGAGAAGGTGGGTTTGATGAAGTCAGACAGCAGTCCAGGTAGGAGGGAGGGGTATGTCTGAATCAGACAGGATCCCCGTCCCCGTCTGACGACACAACATCAACCAACAGAGGTCCAGAGGCGCCGAGAGATGAGTCCGGGTCTCCAAAGCATTAGTCGTCGTCTGCTCCCACTCCCCAGGGGACAAGCAGAGATGCTGCTCCAATTATACTGGGATGATGAGGGACCTCTAGGATGATGAAAGGGTAGGAGAGGAGGTGTCAGAGGATACAATGGGAGATCTGACTCATTCAGCCTGGAGAAGAGAAGGCAAGAAGGGCCAGTCTTCAATGGGGGCTGGGTGGCAGGGTAGAAAGAACAAATGGTTAAGACTCAGGGTGTCTGGGCTGGTCCCTAATCCTAGCTCTGCCACTAACAAGCAGTATGACCTTTGTTTGACAAGTTACTTTACCTCTCCAATCTTCAGATTCCACACCTAATAAGTTAGGGAAATAACTTTTAAAAAAACACCCCACCAATTTCTACAAAGACATGTATAATATTATAGCTAAAAACAACTAGAAATGGCTCAAATACCCTGGCAACGGAGAGAACTGCTAAGCAGACTCGGGGAGGGGGAGGGGAGGCGGGGAAGAGTTGATGCAACAGAATGTTAAAATGCCATTTGGAATGCTGAATAATAACAAACATTTATTAAACACTAACTACATACCAGGGACTAGGCAGAGGTCTTGACACACATGATCTCACTTAACATCCTCAAGTATCTTTTGACGTAGGCGTTATCACCATCTTTCAGATGCGTTAACTGAAGCCTGGAGAGGTTAAATCACCCAACAAGTTGATAAGTGATGTCCTCAGGACTCAAATCCAGAGGTCCATCTGACTCGGAGGGCCGTGCCCCTAACCTTTACACTCTACTGCCTCAGACTGTTGGATGTGAGGACCACGCAGAAATGCATATATGACACAGTGTTAAGTGGGGAGGAAAAAAAACCCTCTAGAGTGCTTATGTTTATCTAAGAACATTGGCATCAACATTAGGTTTGGAAATTTATAAATAACAGGCAATTTAGGATGCTGAGAACTTACTCGGGGCTGCTAAAGTTTAGATATTTCTGCTTACTTGTTGGTAGAGATGATGAAACGTATAAATACCTGAGTGAGGGGGTGAGTACTGGTGATAGGGCCTTTCTAGTTCTAATATTTCTTTTCCTAGGTGAGCAGAGGTTGCACTGCTTCTCAACCTTGGCTGCATATTGGAATCAAGTGAGAAACTTTGAAAACTGCTGGTGTCCAGGTCCACTCCCAGAGATTCTTACTTAATTGATACAGGTGCAGCTTTGGCATTGGAAGTTTTAAAATTTCCTCATGTGATTCCAATATGCAGAAACATTTGAAAACCACTGGTCTACCTGATAAAGGCCTAACTCCTTCACTTGGCATAGAAGGCATTCTCTGATTTCTTCAGTAATAGCCCCTATATCCCTATTTCTCACCTGTTTTCTCCAAGCCAGTTACAATGTCCTGACCATGATCTGCTCTAATGTTTACATTTATGTGCCTTTACATGTTATTTCCTCTGCCTGGAAGGCCTTTCTTCTCCCTCATCTATCTGGAAAACTCCATTCATCTTCAACAACAAGGCAGCCAGCCTCCAAGATGGCCCCCAATAATCCCCACCTCATTGTATTCATGCCCTTGTGTGGTCCCCTCCCACACTGAATAGGCCTGACCTGTGTGGATATGATGGCGTATGACTTCCAAAGATAGGTCATAAAAGACATTGCAGCTTCCACCTTACCCTCTCTTGGATCACTTGCTTTGGGAGACGCCAGCTGCCATGTCTTCGGCAGCCCTATGGAGAGCTCCACGTGGTAAGGAACTGAGGCCTCCTGCCAACAGCCGTGTGAGTGAGACGGCTTGGAAGTGGATCCTCCAATCCTAGTCAAGCCTTCAGATGACAGAAATCCCAGCTGACATCTTGACTGCAACCTCATGAGAGATCTTAAGCCAGAAGCACTCAGCTAAGCCATTCCAGAATTCCTGAGCCATAAAGTGTGAGATAATGTTTGCTGTTCTAAGCTGCTAAATTTGGGGGTGATTTATTATACAGCAATAGATAACTAATACAAATGACAAGTTCAAGTATATGATACTCTGTGAAGACTTTTTAGCCTCTCCTCTGCTGAAGTTGAATCGAACACCGTGTGCCACTTCTGAGCTTGATACACTCCCTATTATAGCACTCATCACATGGGGCCCTCCTGTGACTTGCCTTTCTTGCCCTCTAGATTCAGTTCCAGGAGGATAGGGCCAGCCATGACGCAGGCTTCAGTAAGCACTTATAGAATGAGTGAACACATATGAGAACGGCCATTTGAGTTTGGTCCCGGCTCCTTCCCTACAAAAACTCCAAAGTATGGTGGCTGGAAATCATGGATGTCATGGTGAATGGGTCCTGAGGATTTTCTTAATAATTCGACAAAACCCTGTTACCCATGGATGTATATAAAGCACTAGACTGGAAGTCAAAAGATCTGGATTTTAAAGTCTGGCAACTACCTGATGAATTTTTCTGAGATTTGGTTTCCTCTTGGACCAAAAGATGTAAGGGCTCTTCCAATTCTAAAATTTAATGATTCTATATTTCCAGCTAGCAATTACTCCTGATCCATAAAGGAAGGTAAAATAGGCTAATAGTGTTAAAGCATAGCGAGGGTTTTCAAAACCCTTGCGTATCAGGAATACCCCTGGAGTTTTTCTCACACACACACACACCGCTAGTCCCCACATTATTCTTTCTGAATGAGCTTCTCTGAGTCTCTGGAGACATGGCCAGGGCATCTGTATTTTTATATAGTTCCAAAGTGATTCTGATGTGCATCTAGGGCTGAAAATCATGAATCTACAATATGTGGGTTAGAGACTTGAAAATGTTTTTCTGCCAGCTGGTTGGCCCCATTGTTTATAGAGTACAGTACTAATAGATATGTTCCCTGAACTGTTAACTTTATATGAGTAGATGGATGGATGGATGAATGGAACCAGGCTACCTCTACTGCTAGAAAAGCAACTCAAGTTATACTGTTAGGACTCAGTCAGGTCTTCAACAGGAATGACTCTTTGCATGACCCAACTGCTTAGGACATTTACTGGAGATCAAACTGTGGGGTATTTTAGCTTCCACAGGGTAAAGAACTGCTTTCTTTTTGTTAGATAGGAATGAACAGGAATTAAGAGCACTGCCTTTGGAACCCAAAAGTTTCGGTTCCTGGCTCCAGCACTTACATACATGCCCAGTGACTATGGCTGGACTAGCAAATCTTTGTGAACCTCACTCTCCTGATCTGTTGTATGGGCAACATGCACTTCCTTCCAGGAATGTTGTTAGGGTTAAATGCCACAAGGTAGGTAAAACACTTAGCACAGTATCTGGCACAGAACAAGTGCTCATTAAGTAGTAGCACGCTATGGCAAAAACAAAATATGGCCCTTTTATTATTAACAGCAACATATACTTGTCTAGTGCTTTGTAAATTACAAAGTGCTCTTACATTTTATATTGAAACCCTCTCCCCCCAAAAAATCCCGAGGTGGGCAAGGCAGACCCTAGTGACCCCATTTTACAGAAGAAGAAAGAAAGGCTCAGAAGGGTTCACTGGCTCTAGATCAAATGGCAAAAGAAAGTGTCAGTGTCTGAATTCAGACCTGGGTGTGATTCCATGAAAATGAATAATTATACATGCACACTTGGCAGGCTGAGCATCTAGGGACCATCTGGTTTAGCAGGCTGAGGACTGTATTTCTGAGCAGCTTCTTTTTTTAGACGAAAGCAAGATGGGAAAAATAAGCTGGCAAACTACTTTCCCTCATTCAACACTGGTGGGATTTGTGCTCAGTTTTGCCTGCTTTTTAACTCTCAAATGCTACATGTCCATGGATCTCAGTTTACTCCACCTGCCCTTGGCCGCTCTGTCACTGGCTCTGCCCTGGGCCCCACAGCTGGGATCTGGGAAAACCAAAAAAAAAAAGGAATCAGGAGCAGCTGGAGACATCTGAGGGCTGGACGAACACCAGCTGCTCCCAAGTCTGGCTGGGGAACAAGAAGCCTGCTGATGGGGGCATGTGGGGAGGGGACAGCCATCTCTGCTCCCCATGTCAGTCAACAAGAGGATGCTTTTCCCATCCAACAGATGGGTCCTGCTCCTGGAATAATGTAATAAAGTGAAATACTAAATATGGCACAGAATCTATGTCTCTTGGGGAGCAGGAGGCCAAGAGATCAAATGTTAGCTGAATCTAATCAAGAAGGCTCTCGTAGACGAGGTGGAACTCGAAATGGGCCTAAACGAATCGCGGTGTTTAGATGTACAGAAAGGAGGTTGGGAGGCCCTGCAAGCACAAAAACATCACGAGAAAGGGCATGCATGTTTGTTTGGGGGATGGGTGGGCATATTAAGGGGAAAAAGAAGAATGCGTGGTAAAGAAGCAGAGGACAGGAGAGGTAAGGCAAGAACAGACAGCAAGGGGCACAGATGCAATTCTACAGAGGAAAGGGAATCTTGTAGATTCTTGACAACTCGGTGACAGAGACTCGACCCCACCCCACATCCCAGCTGGCAGATAGGGAAGCTGAAATCATGAGAGGAAAGCATACACACAGGTCACAGAGTGAGGGACAGTGAGAGAGTCAAGACAAGAACCTGGGGCTCCAGACAATTAGTTTGGTCATCTTTCTGTTAGACCATACTTCCAGGCTGGTATTTTGTTATAAAAGTGGTATGTCAGGCAGATCTGGTGGCAGAATGCAAGGAAAAAGAGAGGTTCGAGTACAGGAGGCTGTAAAAATTATTCCAGGGTGAGTTGATGGAGGGACTAAACTCAAGTGAAATGGAAAGGATGGGCTGGGCGTGAGCACCATGGCGAGGGAAGAAACAAGAGGACTTCACAGGAATCGGATATGGCAGCGAGGGAGAGAGCTGTGCAGAGGTCATTCACAGGCCATTCTCAGGCCTGGGAGTTTCTCCTGAGGAGGTCACGGGGCACTTTAACCCCCTGACCTCAGACTCAAAGGCAGCAGACAAAAATTCATAAACTAGCCTCTACAACAAACTCCCTATCCCCAGGTCCTCGTCCCTTTGGCCAACTTCTACACAGACCTTCTCTGAGTCTCCCACTCAACATTTCAGGACCTTCAGTTTACATCTGGTGCTTAGATGTGTGTGTTTGGATGACTGGGTGTGAAATTAAAACCCAAACCAGAACCTAGGAGTGTAGCCTCGCCCTGGTGGTGAAGAGAACTTGCACAGGTAGAACTGTGGTGTGGATTTTGATTTTTGATGTGAGGAGCAGGGAGATCAGAGTGAAAAGAATGGAAAAACTGTCTCTCTCCATCTAGCTCCACCTTCCCACGACAGTAGTAGCTGAGGGGCAGTTAGCAGGCTTCATGTGAGGAAGCTCACTGAAACTGGAGAAGCTGGAATAAGAATTAGACCAAGACCATTTGGGGCCATTCAGCACAAGGGCAGATTATACCTAACCTTATGGGTATGTAAGGAGGACCAAATAAAACAATACTAGTGATGGCTAATGTTTATTAAGCCCATAATACAGACACTGTGCTAAGCGCTTAACATGCATTATTTCATTCAATTATTACAACAACCCTAAGAGGTAAATACTATCAGAATTCCCATTTTACAAATGAGGAAGTTGAAGCTCATAAAAGTTAACAAATTAGCATAGAGTCACAGGGCTAATAGCGTTGGAGTTGTCTGATTTCTGACCATGTTCTTCGTCCCTGAACTGTTTTCCTCATCTGGCAAATCAGCAGAGCACCTGGCCCACAGTCCTCGGCAAAGCTCAGTTCTCTCCCCCAAACCCACCTCTCAGTAGCACTAAGGATATTGCTGAATCTCAATACAAGTCATACAGAAAGTGCTGGAGAGTTTGACCTTCTTGATTCAATCTCATGAAATTACATTCCTCAGAACTTGACAGTTTATTTTTTCTGTAAATTTATTTATTTCTATTTATTTTTGGCTGCGTTGGGTCTTCGTTGCTGCACGCAGGCTTTCTCTAGTTGCGGCGAGTGGGGGCTACTCTTCGTTGCGGTGCGCGGGCTTCTCATTGCAGTGGCTTCTCTTGTTGCGGAGCACGGGCTCTAGGCGCGCGGGCTTCAGTAGTTGTGGCACGCAGCCTCGGTAGCTGTGGCTCGCCGGCTCTAGAGCGCAGGCTCAGTAATTGTGGCGCACGGGCTTAGTTGCTCCGCGGCATGCAGGATCTTCCCGGACCAGGGCTCAAACCCGGCTCCCTTGCATTGGCAGGCAGATTCTTAACCACTGCGCCACCATGGAAGTCCAGAACCTGACAGTTTAAAGAGATGGAGAAGGTGCAAAACCAAGTGTATCTATTATGCCGTATGGCCCAGTGATTAAGAGCTTGGATTTTGATGCCTAAATTCCAGTTTTGCCAAATTCTTTCTGGTGAGAGCTTGATCAAATCACTTCTCTATGGCTCTGTTTCCTCATACATAAAATGAGGCTAATACCACCTGACCTCATGGGCTTACTGTGAACAGCAAATGAGATGATGCATGTAAAGCTCTGAGCACGGTCTGGGACACACAGTAAGGGCCCAATAAATGTTGGCTATTACGATGATGATAATACCATTTTCCATGCAGCTATGGCCAGGGACATTTCGCCTCTGCATCTGGCTGTGATGAGACAGAAGTGAGCTTCCTACTGACTTCCTAGGTCCCAAGTACAGAGTATGGGCCTCTCCTGTCCCTCTGTCACTTTGCAGGCCCAGAGGTAAGTGGTGCCCCAGAAGAAAAAGGGGGCAGACGAAGGTCCCCACAAGGCCAAGACATAGAGTTGGAATCCATCAATGACATTCCAAGAGCCCAGTAGTCTTCTTGAAGAAGGGCAAGCAGGGGAGCTGTATCAGGACACATGCTGGCAAGTGGCTTGGGGACTGCTGAGAGCATAACAAGAACCCAATCAGTCTTAGCCTGACACGTCCAGGAAGTGGGAGGGATGAGGAATTTCATTCCATCCTGTATTTACTTACCATCCTTCCTAACGGACACACCATTCTGTGCACAGAAACTTCACAATATACCTATACCACTAGGATGCCTCCACAGGTACGGTCCTATAGCGGGATGGGGAACAAGAAGATGCAAAAGAAACCCAAGACATCTTCTTTGCTTTTGGAAAGGATTCACTAGAATGCAATTTATCAGCACATGTCAATTAATATGCAGGATTACCTTGCTTATTTAAAAGGCCATTTAACTGGTGCCAGTTGATTCCCCGGGAGCTAACAAAAAACCGGGACAAAAGACCAAAGGCTGAGCAGTCAAAGGAAGGATTACAAAGTCTAAGCACTAAAGGTAGTGCATTCTAGTTGCAGGAACGTCCCTAAAGCCCTCTCTCAGTGACTGTTTAGTTTTACTTGAGACAGTTGTAAATAACATGGGTGATCAGAAGTTATAAATTTGAAGTGAACAGGGAGAGCTGCTGGGGGGGTGGCACAGTCAAGGTAGTGAAGAGTAATGGCTGGCAGGCTGACCACAAGGAAGACAACACAAACTATGAAAAGCAATGAAAAGAACTAAGAGGCCAGCAGCTGGGAGCCATGTAGTGTAGGTGCAAACAGCTCTCCACATCTTCACAGACCAGAGGGCGCCACTGCGCTGGCATTAGACCTGGTCACAGGTGTTTTTGTTCTCTGGGGATGGTATGGAATGTTAGGTACGGCCAGATGACTAGCTTTGGTCAATGAAATGTGAATGGAAATAATGAGGGTCACTTCTGGGCAGGAGTTTTAAGGGCTAAGTGGGTGCTTCACCATGTTCTCTTCTTGCTCCACCATGGCCAATGGCAACATTTCCAGATAATGGCAGCTCTGCCAGCCTGGTTCCCCAAGTGAGGATAAAAATGATGCAGAGGAGAGTCTCGAGCTGACCCACAGAGGACAAGAAGCATAGGCAAGAAATAAACATTTATTGTTTTTGGGGATTGTTTGTCACTACTGTAAAATTGAATCTATCCTGATTGAAACATTCTAAAAAGTTAAGTGAGGTCAGATCACATTAAGAAGTGTGTGCATTAACTTTTTGGTAAATTACCCTTCAATATTATAGTCAATATAATATTGTGTGACTTAAAGGATAATTTTCAGTGAGGAAAATTCACCTACTCCAATGACATCAGATAAATGAGTCATTACCAGAACATGAACTGAATAGAGGAGATGGATCCAGTTTCCGAACAACTTCTTTCTCTCGGAAGGGTCCAGGTCTTTACAAAATATACCTGCATTATTTATGGGTCTAAGGCAGAAGTTGGGTCTCATGCTCTAATGCTGTCAGAACTGACTTCTCAGCGTCTGCAGAACCAGCCCCAGGCACAAGGGATGGCTTCTACTGGTTCTGTGAGTGCTGAGGGGCTCTGGTCCCTGTCTAGGGGTTAAAAGGCCCTACAATATATCTGTATGTGTTCTCATAGAAGGAAATCCATAATGTGTGCTTGAGTAAAAAGAGCGAGCCAACAACTTCAGAATGTACAGTCTTATTAAGTATACATGGAACATTTACAAAATTGACCTCACACTGAGGCAACAAGCAAGTCTCAGGATGAAAACCACATGGGTCATTTTCTCTGACCAAAAGCAATTAAGCTAGAAAACAACAGCCATAGGGTAACTAGAAAAATCTCACATGTTTGGAAAGTAGGAAACATACTTTTAAATAATCCATGGGTTATACATCTTTTCACTTAATCCTCCTAACTATTCATAATGCAGATCCTCATTTTAGAAATGCAGGAACTGAGACTAAAAAGAGAACATAATTTGCTCAAATTTACCCAGCTAGCAGTGGTGGAGCCTGGACTCAAAACCACGCTATAGAACTCTAGAGCCAGGGCTTTAACGATATTCTCCTTATGCTATGTCTCACTGGAATCCACAGATCCTCCCCAGGTAGGTCCACAGCCTCAATGGATCTGGTGTTTCACCTCTGAGAAAGAATAGATGTTGAGAGATGGGAGAAAGTGTCAGCTTGCTTTGGTGACACTGACCTTGGCCCTGTTGCGTAGAGACGCATTTCCCTCTTGCTCTTGCTTCCTCTGGGGTCCCCTACTTGGACCGAGGTGAGAGGTCTAGAGTAGTGGAGAGGGGTGTTTCAGGTTGATGTTCCCAGACAGCTTTGAACTAGATCACTAGGAAGACTTCCTTTCCTTTTAAAGTTTTTTTCCACATGGGTACAAGTGGTAAGCAATCAAAGAAAGACAGAAGGAAAAGTTACTTCCAGATGGCTCCCCATCTTGCTGTAATGCAGTTTAAATACAGAAAATATTCTAGGCAAACATATCATTAGGCAAACATGAGTATTAATATCATTCATATTATAAATGGAACAGAATGGAAATTCAACCTATATCTTGACTTAAATTTGAGACTAGGGCCTCAGAGCCAGAAGACAACTACAGCACCCTGATTCTGAGCAAGCTGGAGGCTCACGATATCTGAGGTAAGAGGCAAGACCGAAGTGTTCCTAAGACTTCTCTCTAGGGGTGGCTTCATGAATTCGAACCGACCAAACTCCCTCCCTTTTGTGGTGAGGGCCTGATCAAATGGCTTCTTAACACTGTTATTCTCCCTTCTCCACCCCAACCTACTTGTGTTGTTTCCTGTCAAGCTACATTTTCAGCAAAACTCTAAGACATCCAGAGCTTCTGAGGTACCCGCTGTCCCTCAGCCTCTCTCCTTATGCTATCAGGACAATGCTGTCTGCCCCTCCCACTGGCTCACAAGTATAACTTCATCCTGACTAAATGCCTGGGACTATGTTTCATGTAGCGAGAAGGCTTGAAAATAAACACAAAATCTGATGGTGGTCCATATCCTAGAAAGCTACCTAAAGTGTTTAGAACTCCCCAAGCAGCCCTGGGGAGGGAGAAGGTGGAGGGGGAAGAAGAGATAGCACCAGGTTGGGCTAGAGGTCCGGACAGTGGGAATTTTCCCTCCATCCTTTGGCTCCATTTCTCCCACTGCAGAAGCCACACTGGCCCAAGATGAGGGAGTCAGCTGGCTGGGTTAATAGCGTTCACAGTGCTCAGCTTGGGGCTTGGGTCCTCCCTCGCCCCATCCCACTGCTTGTTCCCCACACCATCAGGGCTCAGTCCCCAGAAAGTCAGTTTGCCAATCAGTGAGTGACCCAAGTCCCAACGTGAGTTTACAATCAACAAGTCCAAGATCCAAGTATCCGGTTATCCAATCAGCAGTGTGATTACATCCTCTCAGTCTGTGCAGAAGGGTCATGATGACCACTTCCTGATAGGAGGACGTGGGTGTCCCTGGGCAGGCCCCAAATGGGAACTCAGCTCAGTGACCTTTCACAAATGACCCGCTTTGCCTACAGGCTGGACAGATGGTGTGGGGCCCCTGGGGTTAGTGATGGTCCAATGCCTTCAATGAGGTTGTTCCATTGGTCATAGTCCTCTTTCAGGTCTGAATGAGAAAAAAAACCAGGTTAGGTAAACGGTAGTAAGGTTACATCAAAGAGTAGCTACCATGGATTTAGTGGGTCATACTAGAGAGAGGAGCACCTGGGATACTAAAAGGACTGGTTACAGTGATTGTGATGGTGGAAGAAATAATGATAACTACTATTCATACATGTGCTTCATAAATGCCTTGCTTAACCCATAACAACTCAGTAACAATAATAATAACAGAAGGTAGCATTTATTGAAGGATAACTCATTCCAGGAACTTTGCTAAACATGCATTGTTTCATTTAATTTTCATAATATCCCTATGTGTTAAGTACCATATTGGCCCTATTTCATAGTTGAGGAAACTGAGCCTCAGTGAAGCTACCTGATTTGTCCAAAGCCTTTACAGCTGGTGAATGGTAGAGACAGAATTCAAACCCCAGTCAGAAAGGGTGAGAAAGTGGAAAGCCCACTTCCAAGCCCATGGATATTGCTGACCAAGAACAGATCCTTCACACGCCAACCAGTGAATGTGGAAGCAGGGCCACGTCAGTGAAGGGCAGAAGGCATAGGACAGCAACATCATGAAGCAGCATAACACCGGGTACAATTCAAGAGAGGGTCCTGGGACCACGGGCAGATGGATCTAATGACTTGGCGAGAAGAGTCAGAAAGGGTCCAAGGCCGCAGGCTGAGGGAGTAGGACACAGCTGAGCAGGCAAATGGTGTTTTTGTTCAAAACAAACAAAAAAGCTGGGACAGAAGGCAGCGACCACTCTCCTTCATCTTCAGATCCCCAGGGCCCTGCCAAGAACCTGGCATGGAACAGGTCCTCAACAAACAGAGCGACATATTCATTAATTCAAAATTTACTGAGCACACCACTATGTGCCACAGTTTGTTCTTGATGCCAAAAATACAGCCACAGACAAATAGAAACCCTCATCCTACCAGAGTTCACAATCTAGGAGGCAGAGATAACAACAAACAAAACAAACTACATAGGATATGAAAAGGTGAGCTGCGCTGTGGCAAAAATGAGAGCCAGACAGAAGCAGTGCTGGTGGCCGGGCGATGGGGGTGACAGGAGGAAGGGACAGTACAATGGTTTTTTGGTTTGTTTTTTGTTTTTTTAATAAATTTGTTTATTTATTTATTTATTTTTGGCTGCGTTGGGTCTTTGTTGCTGTGCACGGGCTTTCTCTAGTTGCGGCGAGCGGGGGCTACTCTTCGTTGCGGTGCGTGGGCTTCTAATTGCAGTGGCTTCTCTTGTTGCAGAGCATGGGCTCTAGGCGTGTGGGCTTCAGTAGTTGCGGCACGCGGGCTCAGTAGTTGTGGCTCGCGGGCTCTAGAGCGCAGGCTCAGTAGTTGTGGCGCACGGGCTTAGTTGCTCCGCGGCATGTGGGATCTTCCCGGACCAGGGCTCGAACCCGTGTCCTCTGCATTGGCAGGCGGATTCTTAACCACTGCGCCACCAGGGAAGTCCCAGTACAATATTTTAAAGATGGTTGTCAACATGAGTCTCACTAGGAAGGTGAGATTTGAGCAAAAATGTGGAGGTGGGAGTGAGCCATGAGACTACACGGGAAGAACACTTGAGGCAGCAGGAACAACAGTGCAAAGGTGTGAAGCAGGAGTGTGCATGGGGTGTGGAGGCTTGTGCAGCGACAGTGAAGTAGGTCCGGGGAGCAGCCGCAGCAGGGACTCTGGGTGTTGGCTTTGTCTCTCAGAGAAATGGGAGCCACTGGAGGATCCTGAACAGCGGAGTGACAAGATCTGGCTTCCTTTCTGAAACGATCACTCTGGCTGCTTGATTGAGAAAGGACTGTGTAGGGTGGCGGTAGGGAGATCAGTTAGGAAACTTAGAGTAATTTAAGTGAGAGAAGAGTTGGACAGGATGGTAGTTGTGGGGGTGGTGACCAGTGATTACTTTCTTTTTTTTTAATAAATTTATTTATTCATTTATTTATTTTTGGCTGCGTTGGGTCTTTGTTGCTGTGCGTGGGCTTTCTCTAGTTGCGGCGAGCGGGGGCTACTCTTCGTTGCGGTGTGCGGGCTTCGCATTGTGGTGGCTTCTTTTGTTGTGGAGCACGGGCTCTAGGCATGCAGGCTTCAGTAGTTGTGGCACGCAGGCTCAGTAGTTGTGGCGCATGGGCTTAGTTGCTCCGCGGCATGTGGGATCTTCCCGGACCAGGGCTCAAACCCATGTCCCCTGCATTGGCAGGCGGATTCTTAACCACTGCGCCACCAGGGAAGCCCCAAGTGATTACTTTCCATTTGTATTTTGAAGGTAGAGCCAATAGGATTCTCTGAGGGATTAGATGGGAGGTGTAAGAGAAAAGAATGGGGACTTTGGTTTGAGTAACTAGAAGGATGGAGTTACTATTAACTGATGAGGGAAAGACTGCAGTTGAAAGCCGTTCTTGTGTGTGATGTCCCTAAGACGTCCAAGTAGAGATGTTGAGTAGTGGGTTATATAAATCTGATGTTCATGGGCGAGATCAAACTGGAGACATAAACTGGAGAGTTGTCAGCACAGACATGGCATTTAAAGCCATGAGACTAGATGACATGAGGGGATACAGGTAGAGAAGCGGTCCAAGCACTGAGTCCTGGAAGCAGCAAAGCAGATGGAGGAGAAGCAGACACTGAGAGGGGAGGAGATCCGCAGGGGGACGTCTTGGAAGTAAAGACAGGGCTTCACAGAGGAGGGCGTCACCAGCTCTGTCAGCAGCTGCTGAGAGTCCCAGTGAGATGAGGAATGAGAAGTGACCGCTGGATTTAGTGCCGTGAAGGTCACCGGTGACCTTGACAAGGGCAGTTTTCATGGAGGACTGGGATGCAAAAGGCTGACTGGAGTAGGTTCAAGAGAGAATGGGAAGAGAAGAATCAGAGAAAGTGAAGACATTCTTGTGAGGAGTTCGCTATCATGAGGAACAGGGAAACAGGGTGGTAATTGGGGGCAAAGTGTGGGTCAAGACAGATTCTTTTCAAGAGAAATTTCAGCATGAAATAAACCAGCAGAGGGGGAAAAATTGATGATCTAAGGTAAAGAGGAAAAAATTGCTGGCACAATCATCCTGAGCAGACCAAAGAGGGTGACATCCACCGTGCAGGTGGAGGGGTTGGCCCAGTTAGACAACTTGAGTAGGAACCAGACGGAAAGCTGAGTATGTGCAAGAAGGTAGGTAGATGCAGTGTTGGGATTTTGAGGAGGTACTGACTGCTTCCATTTTCTTAGTGAAGTGGGAGACAAAGTTAAGCAGCTGAGAGACAGGATGGGGGGGAAGGTGTTAGAGCTTTGAAGAGAAAGAAGAAGGTGTGAAATGGTCTTCCAGGAGAGTGGGAGGGAGAATGAGTAGCTGGAGACAGGAGCTGCATGTAGTTCATATGAAAGAAACACCAATCTTCTTAACAGAAGGTAACACAATCCTGTGTCAGCGGAACATGTGCTCTCAGAGGTATTTTTTAGGATCACGGGTATTTTTTAGGAGTGGTGAGAAGTTCACCTGAGCCACCTACAACCTATTGTAGTTTCCCACGTGACAATGTACTGTGGGAAATGGCCACCAGAAAGCTTTTCTCTTTGCAAAACTAATTACCCCAAGCTGAGAGCCTTTGCCTTTTTTCACTGTCTTTTCTCTTAATCACTTGGATACTGCAAGAGCCTCCTAGCTGGGCTCTTTGCTGGGCAGGCTCTCAACCTGCCCCATTTCACCCATCCTCCATGATGCAGCCAGACTACAAACACAAGTCTAATCATGACAATCCCTTGCTTAGAACCCACCAAGGACACTCACAGCCCAATTCAAACTTATGGGACTTCCCTGGTGGTGCAGTGGTTAAGAATCCGCCTGCCAATGTAGGGGACATGGGTTCGATCCCTGGTCTGGGAAGATCCCACATGCTGTGGAGCAACTAAGCCTGTGCACCACAACTACTGAGCCTGCACTCTAGAGCTCACGAGCCACAACTACTGAAGCCCGTGCACCTAGATCCCGTGCTCCACAACAAGAAAAGCCACCGCAATGAGAAGCACGTGCACTGTAACGAAGAGTAGCTCCCGCTTGCCACAACTAGAGGAAGCCCGCACGCAGCAACGAAGACCCAACGCAGCCAAAAATAAATAAAAAATAAATTTAGGGTGGGAGGGAGGGAGATGCAAGAGGGAAGAGATATGGGAACATATTGTATATGTATAACTGATTCACTTTGTTATAAAGCAGAAGCTAACACACCATTGTAAGGCAATTATACTTCAATAAAGATGTTTAAAAAAAATAAATTTAAAAAATTTTTTTAAAAATTCAAACTTATTTCAGCAAATACATGGGCTTCTAGATCTGGTTTCTGCCCACTTCTCTACCTTTATCTTCCAACAATTCACTATCCTGAACTCCAGATACACTAAACACAGCTTCTCAAAACTGACCAAGCCCACACCAGTCTTTGTGCCTCTGTCTAGAAGACCCTTGGCCCCTCCCTGCCTAGCGAGCGTTACTCATCTCTAACATTAAAGACAAGCATCATTTTGTCTAGGGAGCCTCCTTTCCTAGCTGTCCTTTCCATTCCGTCAGAGTTAGGGCCTGTCCTCTGTGTCTCCCGAAGACTCAGTGCATCCCTGGGTCAGCAGAGCCACTGCCAGAACAGTGCAGCAATGAAGCACCTGCGCTTTCGAATCAGACAGCCGAGGGGGCATTCTGGTTTTGCCACTTACTAACCAGATAACCTTGGATGAATTACTCAAATTTTCTAAGCTTTAGTATCCTCGTCTGTAAAATGGAGTTAATAATAAAAGCACCCATTGGAAAGGGCCATCTGCAGGATTATACATGCTAATGTAACTAAAGTACTTAGCAGAAGGCCTGGCATAAAGCACGTCCTCAACAATCTTCCTACAATCTAAGACTCTCCTAATCTTCTGCTGGTCTCCAATAGTGAGTATCTTAGCTCAACGGACATTGCTACTCAAGGGAGAGCAATCATGCCATGGTGGGCTCCCCTGTCATCTTTAGCTCTTCCCTAATGATATGATGCCTAAGAGGAAACAGGGAAAGTGGGCTGAGGACCGTGTAATCAGGCCCCATTAAAGTCTTGAGACATGGACCCATTCCTCTCCTACCAAGTGATAAGAATGATGCTCTAAGGTCTCTATTAACCCTAAAGGCTCTAAACCCATGCTGGCACAATGGCTCATGATGAGCAAGATGAAGTGAACAGGCATAAATATTAAAATGTAAATTTAGGTTCAAAAAGTCAATACATTCAAAATAGGACAGATACATTTTAAAAGCAAACTCAATCCAAATCAGATTTGTTTAGCACTTGGTGGAAAGGTTAATACACTCAGGCCATCCAACTAGAAGTCTAGTGTCCAGAGCTCAGAGGTGACAGTCCTGCTGTACCAGGCACTGGCCAGACCCCATCAGGCATGTCGTGTTCAAGTCAGGGCAGCACATGTTAAAAGGCACACCAACAAACAGCACATCCAAAGGGGGAAATAAATGGCCCCAAGGGAAACTGCACAGGGAACAGGTGGAGGTACCAGGCACATTTAGCTTAATGAACAGAAAACTCAGAGAGGACACCATAGGTGACTTCAAATATCTAAAGAGCTGCCATGTACAGCGGTCTGAGGCTTCTCGGGGTAGCTCTTGAGGGGATACCCAGGGCAAGTGGGGAGGAGTTACAAAGAATCAGATCTTGGTCTTAGGTTAGAGTTAGGTCAAACCTAACTTCCCTTCTGAAGGAAGCTGCCTTACACCCAGCACCTGCTGAGGGATCAGCCCTGCACAGATAATGGTAGCCTACTCCGTTCTGACTGGATCAGAAAGGGACATCTGATCAAGAGAGCTCCGGGCCCGGGTTGGGCAGTGGCCTACAACGTGTTTCGGCAGGTAAAGATGAGCTGGTACAACCAAGTTGTTTCTCTTGGCAATCTGGTCTAAGAAATCCCAGAAGTATGGCGCTGAGCAGAGGGAGCTGAAGATGAAAGGATGCCACGGGGAGAGAGAACAAGCCGCAAGCGGTTCAAGCCAACCGAAGTGATGAGGAAGCAGAAACAGTGAATACGCAGATGCTCTCAGCAAGAGTAAAAGTACAGACGGGAAAGAGGAAAAATGCAGACCGGAGCAAAGAGAAACAGAGATGTCATGAGAGGAAGAGACAGAGAGACTGAGCCCAAGAGAGAGACAGAGAGAAGTCAGTCCTACAAGCTACCTCGGTTCCCGTAACTTTTCCCTTCCCTGCCTGGCCAGGTGTACTCTCATAAACAAACTCTCCTTTCTTCTCGAGGTAAATTAGTGGATCTCTAGTCCTTGTAACCAAAAAAAGCCTAACTAGAATATCAATTCTTAAAACTATTGAAGTTTCCAGTGACGGAGAGGGCTGACCCTCAGAGCAGCGCACTCTCCATGCTGCGTGACCACACAGCAGGGAAGATAATGAGAGGATGTCTTCTCTGGGTGGGAGGCTGGACCAGATACCTCTACAGGTCTTGCCATTTGCTGGCCTGTGATTTATGACATGAGTCGTCATCCTTCTATGCTTTTTCTTTTTTTAAATAGCATTTCCACAATTTAGCCCACCTATCATCATAACCTCCTCCACAGCACAGATAAGGTGAGTGCTAATGAGTTAGAACAGAGGTAGCGGAGTAGAGAGACGTGAATGTTCCATTTACAGTGAGGAAACCAAGGCTCAGAAAAGTTAAATGACTAGGCCAAGGTCATTCAGGTGGTAAGAGACAGAATCAGGATCTCCAAACTTTCAGCTAAGTGTTCTTTCTAGAATTCTATGTAACTCTCTTCTTCACTCACGTTTTGGCATAAATCTCCCTGATCCGAGACATGTCAGTATACACCACTGTGCAGGGAAATCTAAGAGACCCCCCCCAGCTGCCCCACGAGCCCCAGTTCTCTCCTTACCGAGGTGCTTCTGCAGGAAGGCCAGCATGGCCCGCACCACAGTCTCCTGACCTTTATAGGGGTCCAAGCTCCCATGGGCTTGAGTGGAGAAGAATTTACCAATCCAGTTACCAGCCACAAAAGCAAAGTCAGTTTGACTCCGATGAACAGAACCACTAAAAGAAAAGAAAAACAAGTATCTGGTAGGGCTCTGGAGGCTAGGGCACATAAATATTTAAGCACCTACAATGTGCAAGGTGCTTTACATGCATTATCTCACTTAATTTTCACAACTATCTTGTAAGGGAAGTATTTTCCTCTTTGACAGACCAGAGGAGAGAAATGATCTGCCCAAGTTCACACAGCTAGTAAGGGATGGAGCTAGGATTTGAAAGGAGGTATACCTGCCTTCAAAGCTGCTTCAACTCCTAGACCATAAGGCCGGACTATGCAGGGAAAAGGTGGAGTCAGCTGGAGAGCGGGTGGGGCATTGAGGCGAGGTCTGCAGCACCTGCCATTCCCACGTTATTATAAACTATCACAGACTTGCCATTCCCACGTTATTATAAACTATCACCCCATGGTTTTTACCCAGTGACTTCTGAACATTCACAAAACTTATCAGCTCCATCTTTAGCTCAGAACTGTACACAAAGTAAACAGGAAAAAGAAATAACTTGCCATTAAGTAATCAGAAAAGTTAGGGCAAGTGCTTGTAAAAGAGTGTTTCTGGATCAGAATTTAAGTCCTTTGACATCAAATGCACTTAATTTGAAGGTGAAATTCTCACTAGGTTCATTTCTAGCTAAATTACTCATAACTAAATTTACTAGTCAATTCAATGAGGGAAGGAAAATCTAAATGTTAAACTCTATTTGATATCATGCAGAAAAACTGACTTTAAAATGGATTATCTAAGGCACATATGAAAGTATAAAGAAAAATATAATGGATACTTGAGTATCCAGCACTCAGTTTAAGAAATAATATATTGTCATGAGTTAAATCCAGGGACTTCCCTGGTGGCGCAGTGGTTAAGAATCCGCCTGCCAATGCAGGGGACATGGGTTCGATCCCTGGTCTGGGAAGATCCCACATGCCGTGGAGCAACTAAGCCCATGAGCCACAACTACTGACCCTGCGCTCCAGAGCCTGTGAGCCATAACTACTGAGCTCACGTGCCACAACTACTTAAGTCCGCATGCCTAGAGCCTGTGCTCCACAGCAAGAGAAGCCACTGCAATGTGAGGCACGTGAACTGCAACGAAGAATAGTCCCCACTCTCCACAACTAGAGAAAGTCTGCGTGCAGCAACAAAGACCCAACGCAGCCAAAAATAAATAAATAAAATAAATTTATTTTTTTTAAAAAAAGAGCTAAATCCGCAGTTTTTGTGTACCCCTACCCAAATGCTCTCCCTCCCCTCCAGAGGTCACGGGTATCCTGGATCTGAATGGCTTAGGGAAACTGTCAAGCAGTCCTCTTCTGCCATGAAATCAAAATGAAAGGAGAGGGGCTGGCCCCAAGGAAAACAGCCTGGGCCAAGATGGGCAAGGGAAGAAGCCATGGCCTACTGAGCAGACCCTAGCAGTCCGGGCTTTGGATCTGGCATTTCAACCACCTGAATGAGTCCATAGGTCCATGACATGTAGTTACTTGTCATTTCGCTGAAATAGGACCTGCAATCCTTGAATCATGTGGGCTATCTGGCTCAAGTACAGGGCAGGACCAAGTCAGAGACTTGTCAGTGAGACTTTAGCCCTGCACCTGTAGCTCTAAGCCACTTCCTATGTAAAGTTCATTTCTTTTTTTTTTTATAAATTTATTTATTTTATTTTATTTTATTTATTTTTGGCTGCGTTGGGTCTTCGTTGCCGCACGTGGGCTTTTCTCTGGTTGTGACGAGCAGGGGCTACTCTTTGTTTCAGTGCGCAGGCTTCTCATTGTGGTGGCTTCTTTTGTTGTGGAGCACGGGCTCTAGGCGTGTGGGCTTCAGTAGTTGTGGCACACGGGCTCAGTAGTTGTGGCCCACAGGCTCGAGGTGCGGTGCATGGGCTTAGTCGCTCTGCGGCATGTGGGATCTTCCAGGGCTTGAACCCGTGTCCCCTGCATTGGCAGGCAGATTCTTAACCACTGCGCCACCAGGGAAGCCCTAAAGTTCATTTCTTAAAGTCACTCAAAATCTTCTCTCTGTGAAGAATGTCTCCTAAAATCAAACCATCTGACAGTGTTGATGATGGAAGTGAAGAGAATGTGGTTTCTCTCAGGCAGAGAATAGATGGCTCATGGAAGATACCTGAATTTAGGTATTCAGGAAGGTCTCTAAAAATCCATCTTGTGAGTGTCAAAGGTCTACTATATCCAGACTCTTCAAAAGACTCAGTAAAATTCCCAAATGAGATTAGAGATTCCTGGAGTCCACCCAGACCCACACCTCTTCCTCTCTAACACATAATCCCATAATACCCTGTCATAAAGTCATATAAACTAGTGAATAAATCACTGTAGGTGGAGCTAAGTGGAGAAGAAGGACAGATATGAAATTCCAAAGGAATTAAGATTTTGAAATTCAGGAGGTATTCATGTATTCTATCAATGGGTAGAACTTCTGGATAATTTAGAGGAAATTACGGGAGCCACAGCTGAGTAGAAAATGGAGAGGACACTGGGGATCATGACCTTGGAGTTTACTCACAGGACAGTTATGATCCTGGATTGGTCATGCTGGGCACAAATCTTCTTCATCAAGTTGACGCTCTCCATTGTCTGGAATTTCTCAGCATTGATGAAAAATATAGGGCCTCGGGCCGTGGGGTAAAAGTCACGTTCCAGAGGAAACATCCAAGCATCCAGAGCCACAGCACACCTGGAACAGGACCAGACATGTGGAGCTGCCATGTAGAAACTCAAGCAAGAACAGTTAGGGTAGTTCTCCCTTCAGCGGGGTAAAAGCTCAGAAAGCGAGGAAGGGGAACCAGGGCCCATACCCTTCAGTTAGGATCTTGGTTAGAGATCACTTTTACCTGTCGCCAAAAATCCTTCTAGATTTTTAAACTCTCTGAAAACAAGGATCAGACCTCCTCCTTCTCTTGGATCTACTCTCAGGCAGCTGACTTGAGTCACACAGAATGGCACTTCATTCATTTACTCATTCGTTCATTCACCTCATCAAGTACCTACTATGTGCTTAGCCTTGTGCTGTGGATCTAGAGATAAATGACACAGTTGTTGCTCTCCTGGAGCTCCCAGAATAGCAGTGGAGATAGAACACACAAGGTAGCAAAATACAGTTTAGTGCCCTGATTGCACAAGCTGCTAAGTAAGCCCAGAGCATACGTGGCAGGAACGTCAGGGAAAGCCTCCTTGGTGCCACAACTCAAAGTCATGGCCAGTTTGTCCAGCAGTAATCTCTGTCACCAAGGGCAACACTAAGGCCCTAAGATTAGCATCCTACTCTCCCCCACCCCCAATGCTCCTCCAGTCTCCTCCATCTCAATAAAGAACAATCATCTTCCACTCAAATGATGGACACACAGATGAAAAACCTTGATTCCTCTCTTTCCTTCACCTCAAACATCACTAAGTCCTGAAAATTCTAAAACCTATCCTGACTCCCTTCACTTCTCTCCACCCCACTACCTCCATCCTAAAGCAAATCCCTCATTTCTCACCTTGACTCTGAAATAGCCTCCAGTCTTATCCTGCTACAACCCACTCTTCACATAGTGGTTTTTAAATGTAAATAAGATTTTTCTATACTTAAAATCTTTCAATGGTTTCCTGTCATACTTAGAATAAAATCTAACTTCCTTACGCTGGCCAAAAGGCCCCATGACCGGGCCCCTGTTTATCTCCCTGATCACACCTTGAATCGCTTCCCCCTCGCTCACTATGGTCCTCCCACACTGAAACAGCAAGTTTCTTTCCACCTCAGGGCCTTTAGCTGTTCCCTCTGCCTAGAATGATCTTCTCCTAGACCTTTATGTGGATGGCTTCTTTGCCTTTGAGTCTATCTTATGTCACTTTCTCCAGGAAGCGTCCACATACTCCAGCTTATTAGCCTATTTTACTTTCTTCGGTGCACTTGGGTGCCAGGGATTTGATTACTTGTTTACTAGTCTCCTCCCACAGCAACATAATTCCATGAAATCAGAGACCTTGCTTTCTTCTTCACCACTGAATCCCCACCTCCCAAAACAGTACCCAGCACAAAATACATGCTGAATGAATGTATGGTGTGTGGAGCTAACAGCAGCATCACTGGGAAACTCACCGAAATTGGGTCTCCTTGGCCAAAGCCAGAATAGCTGTGGCCCCTCCAAATGAATGTCCCATTACAGCCACACGGCTCATGTCAATGCTGCCCTGAAAAAGCCAGGTCAGAAACACAGGGGTGCATTTTTAGGAACTCTTCAGGGGCAAGAGGAAGAAACAGTGAGACAATGATGCAGAAACACAATACAGTGGGCGAGACCTCCAAAACCACGGTATTAAGCGCCTCTTGCCCACTGGAGAGCAACGGGTCAGGCCATCCCTGGACTGAACAGCCTTCTGTAGGCAGGAATTCTGAAAACCACATTTTTCGTCTTTATTTTAATAATCTTGCCACCTATAATATCTGGGCGAGGTAGATATTCAAATATCTATGAATAAATGAATAAACAGAAATTATATGACCTATCAGTACAAGAGCATGTTAAGAATAAGAACTCTCAGGACTTCCCTGGCAGTTCAGTGATCAGGACTCAGCGCTTTCACTGTGGTGGCCCGGGTTTGATTCCTGGTCAGGAAACTAAAATCCCGCAAGCCGCATGGCGCGGCCAAAAAAAAAAAAAAAGAATAAGAACTCACTTCATTTAGATCCTTGCCTTATAACCAATCCAACCAGAGGGATGGATGACACATGCGCCAAGTCAAGGACAGAATGGGGGCGCTCCTACTGCCCCTCCACTTTGCTCTGAAGCAGGGACTGCTTGTACCAAAACCAACTCAGGTTCTACCTCCTCCGACATCTGTCCTGACTTTTATCTAGCAAAGTGAGCCTGCTCGCTCTAACGTGCTCTGCAAGCATCTATTTCTGGTTGTCCCTAGAAGCCTTCAGGACATGGCTATATAAAAAACCACTGCAGCTGCCTGCTAAGGGGCTCAAAAAATCGCTCCAGGATTTGCTGCCCAGCCTCTGCCCTGAACCCATGCTTTCCTTTGCTCTTCCCAACTTCTATCCCAAGTTTTTGTATCTAAATTCTCCCCTCTTTGCTCAGTACCTTTGGATTGGTCAAGTCCTCTTCAGCTTTTTTAATAAGTTAATATATTTACATAACTCTAAAATCAGGAGTATATAGAGAAGTCTCCCACCTACCCTATTCCCTTTCCACACAGTTGCCCACTCCCTACCCAGACAGGTAAGTTGCTTGGGTCTTTGCAGAGCTTACTTATGCCTACACAGGTAAACATGAATATATACTTTCCCCCCTTTTACACAAGTGGTATTGTATCTTACTTTTTTTTTTTTTTTAATTTATTTATTTATTTTGGCTGTGTTGGGTCTTCGTTTCTTCATCGTGGTGCGCGGGCCTCTCACTATCGCGGCCTCTCCTATTGTGGAGCACAGGCTCCAGACGCGCAGGCTCAGTAGTTGTGGCTCACGGGCTTAGTTGTTCCATGGCATGTGGGATCTTCCCAGACCAGGGCTCGAACCCGTGTCCCCTGCATTGGCAGGCAGATTCTCAACCACTGCGCCACCAGGGAAGCCCTGTATCTTACTTTTTTTACATAATAATATTAGTACATAAAGGGCTTCCTTATTCTTTTTTACAGCTACATTTGATTTCACCATAGTACAGACAGCTAGTGATCACCAAAACTGTTCTTCTTCCTGGACACACAGCTAGACTCTATTTCCCAGCAGTTAGATGTGGCCTTGTGACTTGATGTGAGTGATAGTGGTCTTGTGATAGAATATGAAAGTGATTATCTCCATTTACAGGCATGGTCTATAAAAACTCTTCCATACAAACCTCCATGCTCTTTCCCATTCCTGGCTTAACGTACATGGTGAAGTTGGGTTTCACAGGTGGAAGAGGGTAGAGCGATTAGAAGAAGGGAGCCTGGATCCCTGAGTCAGCCCTTGCATAGAAGCACCCATTTTGGACTTCAGGTGGGAGAGAAATAAATTTCTCTTTGTTAAGCCACTGAGATTTGGGGCTTACATGTTATAGCAATTAGTATTATCCAAAATAATACATCCATTGTTCCATAATCTATTAAACCAGCTGTGGTCACTTATGGGTGAACATTTAGGATACTATCAATCTTTTGTTATTACAAACAACACTGGGATGAATAACCTTGTACATACGTCATGTTACATGTGTGCAGGGATGTATAAAATAAATTCCCAGAATTGGAAATTGCTGGGTCAAACACTATGTGTATTCGTGCTGTTGAGAGCTATTGCCAAACTGCCCTGCATGGGGCAATCTGTACTCACTCTGGCAATGGAGCAGAGCCTACTTCCCCACAGCTTTGCCAACAGGGTGAGTAATCAATTTTTGGATCTTGCTCAATTTGATAGAGGAAAATTCACTTAGCTTTTTTCATCCTGTATTTCTCCAAAAGGCTGCCTCTTAACTAATCCAACTACACATAGCCCGCCATCCCCCACTGCCTGTCTCAGGCACACAGGCCCACAGGCCTGAACTGCAGTGCCTGGCCCTGCTTATCCAGTGGGGACTGATGACATACACCATATAGCGGGCAAAGCTCTCTAGATTTCAGGTCCTGCCTTACCTATTGGCCATTCAGGCTGATGTTTCTTCCTGGAAGACTTTTCCAGAGCCTTTAAAAGATATTTTCTAAAGAGGCTTTGGGGCACACCGCATAGGCAAAAAGCCCCAGTTTAAAGTTTGACTCTACCACTTGCTTAGCTGTGTAACCCTGGGCAGATACATAGCCTCTTAGATCCTTGGTTTCTTTCTATGTAAAGAGATAACAATGCATATGTTTGTGAAAAGAGCTCTTATCATAGGAAGTCCTCATAAAGGAGTAATTATTATATATTTATATATATATATGTATATACCATCCTCACTCATACAATGGAATATTACATGGCTATTAAAAATCATGCCATAGAAAAATATTAACTGGAATAAGAAGACATTCATACTGTTTTGCTAAATGAAGAAAAAGGCCACAAAACAGCTTGTATTAAAGAGTAACATTATTGTTTTTAAAAAAATGTATCTTAAAAGAACTGGAAGGACAAACATCAAAATGTCCAAAAAATTCCGTTTCTTTTTCCTTCATGCTTTTGTGTGATTTCTTGGTCCTCTAAATAAAGCCTGAGCTACTTTTGAAATTACAGAGGAAAGGACTGGATAGGGGAGGAAAATGTGCCTTCACAGGCACCAAATTCCATGGGGGTACAGTTTCTCTCCTCCTGGGGGGTTCTTGGGATTCCTTTAAAGGCAGGAACGAGCCTGCAGTAGACAACACACATTGTATGCGGCTCCATAGCCCTTCCTTTGTGGAACAAACCATCACTCCCTCACCCATGCGGCCCCGTGGGGCTGTCAGTCCTGGTGCTCAGGTTCCCCTGACCCGGAAGTGGGTGTATAACGTAGGCAGGCCAACCAGAATACCCTATCCCTCTAGCACAGTGACTGGCCCGGAATGGGCATGTGACCCAAGCAGGCCATGGCCTTTCCAGATTGCTGAAAGCTACCAGAGTTTCTTTTCCTTTTAGGTCTGGAGCTGAGTTGAGATGCAGGCTTGGAATATGCCAGCAACCACCTTTCTTGCCTAATGGAGAGAGTCTAGTGAGAATGAAGCCCATATACACAGAGTGGAGCTGAGCCGGGAGAAGGGAGAGAGTGCCAGAGCTTTGATGACAATGTTTGAGACCCTGGATCTAGCCAATCTGCTTTTGGTCTTCCTACTTAGTTGGGCCAATAAATTCTCTTTTGGTTTAAGCTAGTGAGTTAGGCTTCTGTTATTTGCATCAAGAAAGTCTTGATGAATAAAATGTGCTCCAGGTCATACCAACCGTTGCCATACCTTCAAGGTCATCAGATCCAACCCGCCAGGCACGGTGTTGAGGACAGTCTGCCCAGCAGCGGCCTCTTGCAGGACAGTTAACACCCTCAGGCACTCGCTTACCCTCTGATGCACCTGCAACAGACAGTCCCAGTGGGAGCTGGAATACCGCACAACCATCCAGCGGGGATCTCGCTCCCCTACAGAGCCGAGGAAGAACGCAGAGATGATGTGCCCATGCACATCTCAGCCAGCACTGCGGTCCCCACACCCTGAGAAAGGCTTAGCTCCCTCAGAGCCACTCACGTAAGCTCCACCAAAGAACACAACGAAGTCAGCCCTGCTGTTCAGACTCTACCTACCTACCCGTGGTACACAGGGGTATAATATGGGTACACAGTGTGCCATATGAAAGCACTTTGACAACAAAAGGACACAAAAGTGCTCCTATCATCAACCCAGTACTGGATTCCACTTGCCCACTTATAGCACATGTCTATTGTTTTGGTCTGCATAGCACTCACCTGGCCCCACTTCTCCTGTTAACCCTGACTTTTGAGGATTGCCCCTCCCCCAAAAAATTTAGCAATGTATTTCGGATGGGAACTTCGTATTTTGGTACTTCTCCCCAGCCTCGGAGCCTCTATCCAGGATTTTTCAACTTGCAACTTGGGGTAGAAGTGGGGGACAACCCCAAAACAGCCCTATTCTCTCAGAGGGTGAGGGCAAACATATGCAACCTCATAAGGTAAGCCAGTTAGCAGATGAGACCAACCAGCAGAGGGACAGAGATAAGAGTGAAAAACAAGTCCCAATGGCATTTGAGTCTGGTTCTCGCAGTCTTGCCCTTCCCTTGTCTGCTTATATAAGCCAACCAATTCTCCTTTTTGCCTAACAAGCTTAAGTTGGGTTTCTGTCACTTGCAACTGTAAGAGTCTTGATTAATACCTCATTTCTCTGATGTGACAAGCTCAGAACCACTATGACCAAGATATCAAGAGAGGTTAGTTCAAAGTCTTCTTAGTGAGTGTTTTATAGTGAGGACAGGCTTAGTACCTCTCCCTCCCCACTGGCATAAGCCTACCTGGCAATTCCGAACGTGGAATTCCTTCTCCCCTTCCTCAATTTGACGGTGGGGGATCCATTCCTCCTCCAGTGACTCGCCGTTGGGCTGGTTCTCCTCTGGGGCCTTCTTGCAGAAACAGGTTGCCGCAGCTGACCCATCCCTGCAATACATGTGCCATCAGAGAGAAACCAGAAGACACTTGGACTTATTCCTCCCCTTTACCAAATCCTCCTTTTCAGCCAAGACATTCTAGATTATCCTTTAGCTAATAGGGAAAAAGATCGGGGGCACACATAGGAGAGTAGAAAAAAATGTGGATTTTGGAGACTGACCTGGGTTTGAACCCCAATTCAGCTATGTCACTTTCAGCAAGTTATTCAACATCTTTGAACCTTGGTTTCCTCACCTTTAAAATGAATATAATCCCTACCTTACATAGTGTTGTGAGAACTAGAAATAACATATCTATAGGGAACTAGCCTATACCCTAGCCCACTGCAGGCACCCAACCCATGATGGTTCATTGTGAATGTCATCCCTCACCTGTGCTCTGGTACAGCAACCACAAAGCCATGGGAGGCCAGCTCCATGCAGAAGGCTGAATACAGTGTCCTAAAGATCCAGGAAGGAACCGAGAGAAGTGATCAAAAGAATGGCCTACCCTTAGCCCCTAGTCCAACCATGCTCTGCTAGTAGCCATCTCAAAAGATGGAATGGAGGAAGTTTCATTTGCAGCAGCCCTTCCCTAGGAGCTTTTTCCAGCCAGCATACCCCTGCTCTCACCAAGGCTCCAGTGTCCTCCTCCAGGGAGCATGTGCAAGTCAATCCACCGTGTTTTTCAACCCCATACACTGACGCATCTCCTCCACCTCCAACCCCAAGAGTTTGGCTACTTCAAACAATTGCATTCTTATTGTCTATATATTGTATGTCTCCCAAATTAGTTGGTAAGCTCCTTGAGAACAGGGACGCTGGCTATTTCTTTAATATGCAAATATGCATCTGTGATTTAGCATGTGGGTTTTTTGGTCTGTCCTCCAATTTTCCAGAAAAAATATGGCAGACACTGCTAATTGCCTACTCCAAACACCTATTTTTCCCTTCCTCCTTAATAACAGAATCTAATTTTCAGCTGAAGACACTGTCATGCAAAAAAATATGACATTATCCAGCCTCTCTGCAGCCAGGTTTGTCTGTGTGATTAAGTTCTAGCCCAGCAATAGAAATATAATGCTATCCTCCTAAGTAATTTAAAACTTTCTTGTAGATATATCTTAAAAAGTAAAAAGAAACAGGTAGAATTAATTTTAATAATATATTTTATTTAACCCAATATAGCCAAAACATCATTTGAACATATAATCAAAATTTTTAAATTAATGAAATATTTTATTACATTCTCTTTTTCTTTTCATATGAGGTCTTTGAAATCCAATGTGTGTTTTATAATTATAGCACATCTCAGTTTGGACCAGCCATATTTCAAATGTTCAATATGCACATGTGGTTAGAAGCTACCAATAATGGACAGAGCAGCTCTAGTCAATGGGATGTAAGCAGTTGTGTTATATAGAACTTTCAGGAGAGTTCTCCCTTCCTATTGCATAGACTGCGGATGTAATGGTTAGACCTAAAGCAGCCTGGGTCATGAGATACCCTTAGAGATAGAAGCTACATGTCTAGTTTTCTGACAGCTTTGTAGAACTATCATATCAGCTCTGTCTACCTCTAACTTTCTTTTTATCTGAGCAAAAAATACATTTTCTGTTATTTAGGTCACTATTGTTTGGGGTTTTTCTGTGAAATACAACTTACTCAGATCCTAATTGATGCGGAAAGTCAGTGCCTTAAGTTTCTTTTCACCTTCTCTCACTTCTCTCAGGGAGGCAAAGAACTGGACTTGAGAGCCAGAGATTTCTGATCCCTTCCCAGTTTAAACTGTAACTTTGGACAAGTCTGCCTTTCAGAGCCTGTTTGCTCATCTGTAAAATATGCATCCCCCTCCCCACGTACATCACAGGACTGTGTGGGAACCAGAGGAGACAGAGGCACATTACAAATGGCTAGGTAATGTTTAAATATATATACTCCTCCCTGGGATGGGAAGCCAGAGGTCTGTGACTCATGGGAAGGATTTCAGGTCCTGAATTAACCACGGATGCAACAAGAGGAAACCATGTCCCTTTACCTCCCTGCCCCTTTTCTTGGAATTTCACTATGGTTAATGAAGAGTATTTATAACTGATTCACCCCAGTCTATTGAGATCTGAAGCCTCAATACAGACTCTTAGTCCAAAAAGACCACTCTAAAGTCATGTGTTCACCTGCTCTCTCTATAAAATACCTATCAGCTTAGGAAATAATATTTCTTAGCTTCTCTTCCCCACTAGACTACAATCTGAAAGCAGGGTCTCTATTTTATTCACTACTGCATACCCAACCCCAGCATAGCACATGGCAGGTACTAAATTTACTGAATAAGAAATCAACATTGAAAACCATCTTGGACTTCACTGGTGGTGCAGTGGTTAAGAATCCACCAGCCAATGCAGGGGGTACGGGTTCGAGCCCTGGTCTGGGAAGATCCCACATGCCACGGAGCAACTAAGTCCGTGCGCCACAACTACTGAGCCTGTGCTCTAGAGCCTGCAAGCCACAACTGCTGAGCCCATGTGCCACAACTACTGAAGCCCGTGCACCTACAGCCCGTGCTCCGCAACAAGAGAAGCCACCGCAATGAGAAGCCTGCTCGCCGCAACTAGAGAAAGCCCGCGTGCAGCCATGAAGACCCAACGCAGCCAAAAATAAAAATAAATTAATTTTTTAAAAAAAAGAAAACCATCTTGCTGCCTTTCTAGCCTCATCTCCACATCTGCTCTCCACTTCCTGCCATGCGCTACAGTTATGTGAATCCATATTCAGTCTCCTCTACTGGATGCAAATTCCTTGATTTGTTTATCTCTATATGTCCCACCTTCTTTTCATGCCAAGGAGCTGGCACAGAGCAGGTGCTCAACAGATATCTGCTGAACATATGGAACCTAGCAAAACATAAATATTCATTGGGAAACTACTATTTTCCAGGTAATGCCCTAGGCACTGGGAAAGATAGAAGACAGACATGGTCTCTGCCTTTGTGGAGCTTACAGTCTAGTTAAAAAGACAGACATTAAAGAATAATCACATAAGTAATTAATTCATTACAATTATGTTAAGTACTGAGAGGTACAGATTGTCTTATGAAAGCACACCACCGGAAAACTTAACCGAATATAATATAGGGGTCAGGATGGGTGTCCCTAAGAAAGTGACACCCAAACTAAGACCCTGAAGGTAATTTGGAATTAGCCAGGCAAAAGACGAAAAGGAGGAAGAGGAAGAGAGAAAGGAGAACAGCAAGTATTCCAGGCAAAGGAAACAGCCACAAAGCACAGCACAAATGAAATCCCTGAGGCAGAAACTAACATAGTGCCTTTAGGGTTGTTTGTCTGGAGAGCCGGAGTAGGGCAAGTAGCAAGCAACAAGGCTGGAAACTTTGTCCTGGACCTGCATTCAGGTAAGCCAATGACAAGAGCTGAATTAAGTTCAAAGTGCTATTAAAAAGATCTAGATAGGGAAGTTACATTCATTCATTCATTCAACAAATATTTATTGCACATCTACAATATGCCAGGCACTGTTCTAGGGGCTGGAATGACAAGATCATATTTGGTTTTAAAATAGATCTGCCTGGCTACAGTGTAGACAATGGTTTGGGTGGAGGTGGGAGGTGTGAAAAGGCAAAAATAGATGCCTTTGTGTAACACTTTGGGACATAAACTAGACTTATACGTTGATGAATGAACATACAGAGAGAATATTCACAAGCTTAAATAAGAACGCATGTACTACAGTTATTAAGCTATGTATATAACACACCAAGGTGTAAAAATCAGAATTCATGGGGAGAATTCTGAATGGATACTGACTTGTAAAACTTGGACCAGTGTTTCCCGAAATCTGGTGAAAGAGATCTTACAGCTCATCACCCCACGATCCTCCACGTAGAGAGACAGAGAGGAAAGCTGGCAGGCGTGTGCACCTATTAGGTGCCTGTCTGAGTCCTCATAACCCACACCGTGGGAGCGGCATTCCATTTGACAGATGAGGAAATCTAGGTTCAGAGAGTTCTACCACAGTCCCGAGCTCACAGAGTGCAGTGGTATGGCTGAGATTTACAGCTGAGGCTGGGGGCTCCACGGGAGCAGGAGCGAGTCTGTCCTCATCACTACGCCAGTGCCCCAGGCCGAGGTGCCCTCAATGTAGGTTGAATAAATGACTCTCTGACCATAAAGCTCAAGCTCCTTCTAGTACTTCTGGGCTGCTATAGAGGAAGAAAGCTAAAAGCAAGTATTTATATAAATGCTGGAACATGAGAAGCCAAGGATATAAAAGGCTCCACCCACCGGGTGAAAGGGGCCTGGGGGAAGGCCTTCTAGAGAAGGTGGACCCAGTGCCTTGGGATGAAGCACATGGTAGATAAGAAAACTGGCAAATGGAAATATGTGTTTCCCTGACCTTTGAGAATAAGCTAAGACTCAGCAGCTGCAACCAGGCAAGGAATATGACAAGGTCTGGGGCAGAGCAGCTCTTACCTGAAGGCTCCCAGGCCATGGGAGAAGATGATCAAGGGGTATCCAGAGTCCTTTGTCTTAAAGGGGCCATTCCAGCTAACAGGCAGGCGACAAGATCCTAGCAGAGACAAGGGCTATAGCATCTCCGGCTGAATGCGAAGGGCAGCCTGGGCACAGGGGTGATGAGGACATGTGGCCCTCCTCGCAGAAGAACCACCTTTTGCCCGAGCAGCCCAGGACAATCAATCACCTATTCTTTCCCCTTTTCTCCCCTAGGGAGCATAAACACAACAGAAAATGGGCAGATAAACCCAAAGGGGAAGTACTGAACAACTTACAGGGTAAGTCCCTGAGATGCCAAGGCAACGGGTAGAGTTCCTAACAGTGGGGCCTTTGGGGAAAGGGGATGATTCAATGTCATCTGACCCAGAAGAGGGAGGAGCTAGAGAGGCAACTGCAGGAGACAGTATGCTCCTTGGCAGTTAAGAATGTTTCTTTGATCTACACTATAGTTGGCACAGAGTGGAATTAATACGTGCTGGGTAAATGAGTAATAGCCACCATCCATGGAACACATTCTCTATCCCAAGCACTGCACTAGAGTACATGTTTTACATACGTCCCACACTATAACCCGGCAAAAGTATCAGATATTCAGACACATTTTAAGTAACTTGCCCAAGCCCCACAGTTAGTAAATGATAAAGTCTGGATTCGAATCCAAGACAGTCTAACTCTATAACCAAAGCTCTTATGTACATAATTCTCTCCAACTCTCCATACCACACTGGCTAATGGATGCCCCACTACAAAAGGGCTGGGCAAAGCAAACTGTAATGTACTGTGTCTGCCTTGGGATCTCCTAGGAACATAATCAAGCAGCTGGGAGAGAATCTTACCCACAGCCAGGTTGAACAGCAAACCCCCCCAGCGCTTATTAAACTTCAGGTAATCAGCCAGGCCAGTGAAGTACTCATAGCGGGGAATCCACAGGGGCTTCTCTGTGGTCTCCTCTGCCTCTTGGCAGGGGTAGAAGAGTCGAAAGAAGCTCCCCTGTAAGGAAGAAAAGAGAGCAGCTGCTCAGAGCAAGAAGCCCAAGCATGGCTAGATTTCCCAACAGACACATTCAGCAGGTGTTTGGGGCACCAGCAAAGCACCAAAACAGGGAAACTCTACCTTCAATTCATATAGCTGAATTTTGTATTCAGAAAATCCAGAAAGAAGCAATTTTATGTTTAGCATACATGCAAGGCTTATGTCATTTCAAACAGCCAACTGTATTTTGAATTACATCTGAGGGGTACTACAATATTCCCAATGCTTGAGATATCAAAAGGTTTAAATCTGGCCCTGAGCCCAGGCCTGGAGGAGTCCCAGGAGCGAGGCATTAGCCCTCATGCTGAATGGGGCGGCACTGGTGGGTCACCCAGGACAATCCTCCAGGCTGGCCCCTGGGAAGCAACAGCAGCACACTCATTTTACACGGGAGTAGGTGAGAGGTTACCAGGAAGTATGTGCCTCTCACAAGGGAGGGGGGAGTTCAAGGGTCAGCAGAGAATAACCTAGGAACTGATGGAGGGAAAGTCCCGAACCAAAGTACGAGAGGGAAATAGACAAAGGCAGGAGAGGAAAAGAAGAAGACTGTCTTCCTACCTGGGTCAGAAAGTCAAAGGTCAGTGGCACACGGTCCACTGCTCTTCCTCTCATACGCTCAGATTAAGATGAGATCCAAAACCTTTCCAGGATCAGGCATCTGCTCTCAAGACATCTGAGAGCTACCTTTGAAGCTAGAGACCCCATTTCCTCTGAGCCAGAAAAAGAACCCATAATCTCTTGTCTATTGAGATGCTTCTAATTGGAAAGAGGAAGAAAAAGGTCAGGGAAAAGAGACCTAGGGGCTCTACAACCAAATCCAGACCAGCTCTAACTCAGTTTCCCCCCACCTGGAATTGCAGCATCAGACTCACTATCGATAAGTCCTGTGCAGACAGAAGCAGCGGAGGCATGCTGGAGACACTTACCTGGAGACTCTGACCCTCCATCACATCCCCACAGCCTACAAGGTGGGATCCCGTGACAGGCGGAAAGCCCACGGACTGGTTGACCCCCATTTCATCACCAGTTGAACTGAACAACGACTTGGGCCGTGGCTGAACTTGACGGCTAGAGGGTGGAACAAAGAACAGCCTCTTGCTGGTTTCCTCTCAGCTTCCTGTTGCTTATTCGTGTCATCTGCCACCCCTATCCACCCCTCCTTATCACCCCTCCTTCCCGCCGGTGACTCAGTCAATCTTCCACATCATCCACTTTGCTACACTGCCTTTACTAAGGTTTAGGGGCTGCTTTTTCTGTTGTTGGTGGTGGAGAGGTAAGGAGATGGTCATGAAAAGGAAAGAGAGCCTCCATACTCCTCAAAACCCACTAACAAGTGTTTATTCAGCACCGATTATGTGCCCAGCACAGCAGTAACTGCTGCACAGACTATAACACAGACCTCATGAAGCTAAGAATAACAATAACTACTACCATCAATTATTTACTCTGTGTCAGCACTGAACTAAGCTTTTTACATACGTTGTGTCATTTCATTCTCTCAATAACTGTCTGAGGGTTAGACCCTGTTTTACAGATGAGGAAACTAAGGCATGAAGAGGTTGAATAACCTTCCCAAGTCACACTGCTTCTAGGTGGCAAACTCGGGTCTGTCTAATCCAGACCTGAGCTCCTAACCCTCACTGATCCTGCTCATGGGGAGACTCAGTTACACATATACAAAATCACTGCCCGAAACTATTAACTATAAAGGCACTTATGCTGGGCCTTGAAATATGAGGAAGATTTTAGAGGTAGGGGAGAAGAAGGAAAGCATTTCTAGAAAGGACATAATGTAAGAGCAGAAAGGGGCAGAGATACGGAAGAGTATAATGTGGGCAGGAGATCAAACAGGAGCCTTCAACATGGCAGGTGTGCATGCTCTGACTAGAAAACATTCCTGTAACGTGGCTGCTTCTTAAATTGGGGTTAATGCCACTGCTCTCCGTCCCTCTTCAATCATATCATCACAGCAACATCACGCTTTACTCTGTGCCAGGAACTACACCAAGTGCTTTACATACATATATTATTTAATTAAATCCTTACAACAATCCTCTGGGATATGTATTGTTATCTCATCTTACAGATAAGGAAACTGATGCTTAATAAAGTTAGGTAATTTACCCAAGAACATAAAGCTAGCAGAGCCAGAATTTGATCATAGGCAGTGTGGCTGTGACAGTGGAGAATGTGAGCAAACTTCTTGATATCCACTCTATCCTGCCCTCCTACACAGAAGCCTTGTGACTTGGGTGGGGCTGATACCTCACTAACTTCTAGAGTTGGGCCAATCATCCCTTGGTATCCCCGTCAGTATCCGGATGACGAGTGGGCTCATGACATAAGTTGGTCCAACCAGAGTAAAGCCCAGGACTTTGGTTTGATGGTTGAGGGTGGAAAAGTTCTTTCTTGTTTTGAGCTAGAGTGATGTGCGGATATGAAGCCTTGAACTGTTGCAGCCACTCTGCTACCTTTTGGATGAAGCTACTTGTGGAGGATGGCAGAGCTGAGAGAATCATAGAGAAATACAGTCATATTTGTGAAGATTTTAAGAATCTCTGGATTAGATTGTACCTGAAACCTGACCCAGTCCTAGACCTTCTAGTTACAAGAGCCAATAAATCCCCTTTTTTATTTAAACCAACTGGGTTTAGATTCTATTGCTTGAACCAAAAGCACCTAAACAGAAACACTGAGTCCTGAGCCACATTTTCAGTCATTACATTATTCTGCTTTCTTTAAGATGCTCTGGGATGGATCAGAAAGTTCAGGTCAAAGCATGCCTGGGCAAGAAGAGAACTTAGAGATCATTTCTCCTCACAATTATCCTCTGCACCACCACCCCCCTCAGCCCAGTATATAAATGAGCTTTACTGATGAAAAAATCAAGGTTAACAGGTTATGAGAGCTGCTCAAGAGGTTAAGTGAGCTGCTCAAGGTCACCAGAACTATTATTACACACAGATCTCCTCATTTCCAACTTCCAATTGTCTGATCTAATGGAAAACCCCAGACAACCAATAATACTAATGCCATTCTATTTAACTTTGGAAGATAATAAGTGATATTCTTTCTACTACAGACTTCTTCATTTTGTTTCTCTGAAGCAAATTTAAAAATAAACCTAATTCATTTTAAAAAGAAGCTAAGCCCCTGATGCAGTCAGTGGACTATTCAGCCAAAAGGAAGCTGAACGTATGCTGCTTAGTCTCAGACCCTGACCTTTTCCCCTTGAGGGCAAATGTACAGAGGACCCACGGCGGGTGGGGAGGGGGCACAGGACATGGCACCCACATGACAATGAAGCAGCGGCAAGTTCTCACTGCCATAAAAGTGGGTCAGACAAAATACTGTGGGAGTTCCAAGAAGAAAGAGAGCTCCTTTAGCTTGGAAGTGGAGGGCAGGGGAAGATGGGAAGACTGACTTTCGAGTAGAAGAATGTGTGAGCAAAGGCACAGAGGTGAGAAAGCACACTTGAGAAACCTCGAGAAGTTCGTGATGGATGCAAGGTGAGAAAGGAGGATGTGACCAGATTTGGAGGGTAGCAGTCCCTCAAGTGCTAGGCTAAGGCGTTGGAATCTACTCTGGAAATGAGGTCGTGCACATGGGAGATATAAAGTCTGAAAGACCCAAATTTGAGGCCCAGCTCCTTCGCTGCCTAGCTTTCTTACCTTGGGCAAGTTACCTGATCTCTCTAAGCCTGATTCCCCATCTGTACAATGGGAATGCTACCCATCCTCATAAGGTTGCTATGCAGATAAAATGAAATAATGCATTTAAAGCACCTAGTGTAGTACCTGGCTCTTAGGAAGTATCCAGGAAATATTTGTTGATTGTGTGAAAAGTAGAAACAATAGGATCTGGCAACTAAGTGGATCTGGGGAGTTATGGGAGAGGGAAGAGCCAAAGACGAGTCAGGTTTCAAGACTCGGTGACCAGAATGATAGTAACTTCTTATAGGAAGAGATGTTGGTCTTAACCCGAACAGAGAACACTACGTGAGATAGGAATCGGGATGAGGGCACTTGAGAACAACCAAACAGAAGGGGAGCAGAACTCTCTGGCAGTCCTGGAAAGTTTCTGGGAAGGTCATCAACTAAATTAAATTTGGAAATAAATAAAAACTAAAGAAGCTAATTGACCAGAGTGAGGCTAACATGAAAATGAATCTGCATTCCCTGGGCTCATACTGACTGATGCACAAGTAGAATGGGAAGATGGGAAAATCCAATCTGACTTGCACATTTTGCCTAAGAAACATCCACACCGAGCATCCAGAGTCATTTCTAATAAATGCCATGGAATTCTCCAAGGAAATCAGCCCAGGTGTCTCTACCTTCTTTGGCTCACCTTATCTAAACAATTCGCGGTGGTGCCTGCCTAAAGGCCTCTCTATCCATCCAAACCTGTCCCAACCATCAAAGCCCAGTGAAATCTCTGGTCCTCTGTGAAGCTTTCCAAGTCCTTCCAACCTTCCCTCCTCTCAACTCTGAGTACTGTCTGCCTCCCTCACCTGATAACCAATCACAGGCTGCCTCAGGACAGCTCTTTAATTAGTATGTATTCTAGCAGTTTTCAATCAGTAACTTGCCTCCAATAAGTGGTCCAAGTAGAACCTAGATCAGAAGTTCCTGAATCTCTTATCACAATCAACTGGAAAACTTTTCAAAAATATAGGTTTTAGGGCCCCCATTGCCAGAGGTCAATTAGTTTATAAAGCTTCCCAAGCTTTCTGATCCCCAAGGTTCAAGAACCTCTGGTCCAGATGGTACCCAGGATTTTTCTTTTATTCAGACGTGTGCATGCAGCAAATATTTACTGAGTGTATATGGTATTCCAGTCCACCATTTTCATATTAATGAAATGATAATGACTGTGATACCACTTGGTTTAATCCCCATGGCCACCTAGAAGCATGTTTCTGCCAGTTACTAGGCTTAATGCAGTGCCCTGCACATAACTGGTCTCAATAGTCAGTTTATCCAATGAATGCTATTTAATTTTTTACACATGTATGCCTTATCTCTTCAGATATGCTACAGAGGTAGGCTGTGTTTTACATTTCTTTGGAGTCCAAACCATCTATCCTCATGCTTTCTCCACATAGTAGGGACCCCAAAAATGCTTCCTTTATTTGGCTTTGATTTAAACCCTCTCAATTCCTTAATCTCTGTCTTTTTGATCTAAAAATTAGGCTATATGGTATAGTGGGGGAAAAAAGGCTTTGGTGACAGTCTGAACTCCACTTCCATCACTTAATTGGCTGTGTGACCTTGAGCAAGGTCCTTCAATTCTAAGCCTCTGATAACTTCTCCACATGATAGAAATAATAAATCACTCATGAAGTTGCTGATGAGGATTAAATGAATGTATGTAAAGCACCTGACATATAGAAGGCACTAAAACCATAACAAACTACATGACCTCTCTCAGCCTAAGTTCCCTATAAGTAAAATGAGGACATTTCATAAGTGAAAATTAATAAGAAAAGTGACATTGCCTAGGGCCTGGTACATTTTAAGTGCTCATAAAATGCTAGGAATTAATTAACAATGCTATGGCTCTCTTTCCTCATACCCAGGTAAGCTTTTTTTTTTTTTTTCTGGGATTTTTGTGGTTTTCTGGATTAAACCCTTTGACAAAATGGTTTCTTTCCTCCTGGCCTTTTCGAGTCTGAGACACCGCTCCCAAAACCAGCGTCTACTAAACAGGCCCAGAAGCGCCCAGAGGGAACGGATAGGGCTTACACTGCAGCTGTCCATCTCCTGCTGGGGCCCCGTTTGCAGTGTTCAGGGACCACCCTTCTGCCAGCTGTGCGGACTTTTCATCACTGGCTATTTCAGGACAGAGTCCGAGACAAGCACTTCTCTGGGGTTTCCTTCCAGACAAAGCTCTTTGGAGTCTTAAAGCTCATTAGTCTGTGGTCTCTGGGGAAGTGAGGAACTAACATCCTGCTCTCAGAGAATGGAGACACCAAGTGCTCAAGGGGCAGGTTTGAGCAACAAGGGGACAGAGCTATAAAAGGAGCCAAGAGTTTTTCAGAGCATTAATAATTATAGTAAAAATAATCTCTCGCTTGTGGAGGCTTTACAGTTTATAAAGCACTTTCACACGTATTAGCTTATTGGCTCCACAACACTGCCTAGAGCTAAGACGGAGAGAGCAACTGTCATCTCCATTTCGTATTATGGGTTGGCCAAAAAGTTCGTTCAGGTTTTCCGTACCATCTTTCGTAAAAATCCGAACGAACTTTTTGGCCAACTCAACAATAGCTGAAGAGAGTGAGTCCCAGAGAGGCTGTATGATCTGCCCAGGGTCACAGAGCGAGAGAGCTGCAGAGCTGGAATAAAACACAGGTCTGCTGACTTCCAGTCCTGGGCACTTCCGTGGATTGTGAAGAAGGAATGGTGACCCTTCTTTCACTAGTATGAAAACCAGGAAACTGAGGGTAAGAGTGAAGCACATAAAAAGTGTGTGGAGCACAAAGAAGGCCACGTTTCAGAGAGGTGATGCCGTGGGCTCGGGGTGGGGCTGTGGGCTCCGAACGAGAGAGCTCACCGTGGGATTCCAGGGGCGCCGGGAGTGAAAGCGCAAGATGATAGTGGGAGAATAAAGGGTGAGGGCGGATATTGGAGGTGTCTCAGTAGGAAACAGAAAAGATAAAAGATTAATGTGGATTAGTCTGGGATTGAGACAAGAAGTCCCCTCAAACCGGGCTAGAATGCGAGCAAGTCTGCAGACCCCTCAGTCCAGAATAGAAGCTTTCTCCAATCAAACTTACCCAGTCAAGTTGACCTCTCAGAAGCAACCCAAATGGTCAACTCGACGGAAACGGGAAACTGCCCAGGAGCCAGTGGCCCTTTGGTAGTTGTAGTTTCCAGAACTCGAAATTAGCGCTTAAAAGCATTTCCCGCCTCTCTGTCCGGAACTATAACTTCCGAGGTGCACCGCGCAAGATGGCACATTACGACCCGCCCCCCAGGACTACAATTCCCAGAGTTCTACACGGCCCCTCGTCTTGGTGTGAAACCGCCCAAGGCCCGGAATGCGGTGCGATTCCTCCCCCTGGTGGTCGAGGAGCCGCCACCACGATTACAAAGCCCGAGCGGAGGGTTACGGCTTATAGTCCCGGTTAGTAACCCTCCGCCTCACCGTTCCTCAAATAATTCCTGGGCGTGCCTGGAGATAGCCTGGGCTTCGCTTTATTCTCAGGGACGTGAGGAGGAGGTCTGAGCTTGTTTTGTGTTCTCCACCTTGTGCTTCCAGTGAGAGTATAAGACTGATCATTCAAATTAAGGGCGCATTTCCCACCAACTTTACCTGTTGACACTTGTGGTATTCCATTGTCCTTCTTCAGAAACTCATGGCCAAGAACTGAGAGGAACCTGAGAGATTCCTCCCCGCCCCTCCGGCCCCAGCCCTTCCATCCATCCTCACTTTGCTGACACTATGCTGATTCTTAGGGACACACTGGTGAACAAGTTACTGTCGCTAGCCTCGAAAGAATTCACAATCCAGCGGAGGATTCCGACAAATGAAGAATTACACGGTGATACGAGCTCTAATGGGGAAGACGCAAGGGGTTATAGGAGCCTTCTTGAAAGGCAGCACCTGCCCAGGCTTGGGAGAAATGGGACGGTGTCTTCAAGGCTTCTTGGAGATCTTAGAGAAATGTTAAAATTGAGAACTGAAGGAATAGGACTTAGCCAGGAGTACGGGGAGTATGAAGAATGTTCTACACTCAGGCTGGAGCACAGAGTGTGAGGGATGGGATAGAGAGGCACACCTGAGGAGGGAGGCAGGACCACATCCTCAGGAGTCTTGTAAACTTCCATGAGAAAATTGGATCATCCAGGCATCTCAGAAACTTTCAAAGGCTTCCTACTACCTGCTGAATGAGGTCCCAACTTCTCAGCTTGGCATTCAAGGTCCTCCCCAAACTGCACCCCCCACCCATCACCACCACGTACTCGGAAATGTTGCTCCTGGTGTTCTCTGACAGGAATCGCCTTTCTTCAGCCCTTCCCCGCCCCCAGCTACGGTCACCTCCTCGCCAGTCTCAAGATGTAGCAGGTTCTCAGGTTCTCATTGTTACCTCCGCACGTTTATTCATGCTCTTCTCTCCACTCTTCCCTGCCTGATGGCCTATCTAATCCTGTTCTTCCTTTAAAATTCCTCTAGATCCTCCCTCTCCATGAAGCTTCCCTGATTCCCCTCCAGTCCCAAAGGACCTCTGCCCCCTCTCAGTTGCTGGGATATTTGTGTGCACCTTTCGTTTGGGGGCTTATGTCACACCACTCTGTCCCATCTCCTAAGTGAGAGGTTTTAACTCTGCAATCAATTGTGAGTTCTTTGAGGTCAGATGCTGAGTCCTACAGCTGATCGCTCCACCCACCAACTCACATACCCTCAAATCACCAGTGTCCAGATTCCATGCTTCAGGCTTCTTTAGAGTCTCCTCTCCTCTTGACACACTGTCACCACCACCATCCTTCCAGGGACCAAGATAAAGTCATCAGGAGAGAGTGATGGCAGCACCGTGTGTGGTAATCAAGCCCCGGATTTAATTAAAGCTGTGGTTGGTGGTGGTGATGGCAGAACAAAAAAAGCTTAGTGCAGATCAGAGATGGTTCTCTCTGGCTAATTAATCAGTGTTCTGCAGCTGGCCCAGAATACCCAGGACTAACTAGAGTCCCTGGTCCTGAGAGGGACAGCTGGAGTTTGCTTCTCTGTCTCCTACTCCCAGACTAGGCCATACTGGGGACGTTTGCTGGCCAGCTAAGTTTTAAACTTCCCAGGGACAGGGATGTCACAGCCTCCTTTACCTCCTTTGTCACTGTTAGGAAGATCTACCTTGGGCCCAGACTCCTGTTGCAAAATAAAATACTTGAGTTCAATTGCATTTCATTCCAATCTAGTCTTTTTGGGGATAAACAACCCAAACGCTCTAAGTTTTCAGCAAGTGGTTGATTTTACAGGTTTTCATTATAGATCCCATCCTCCAACAGTTCAAGGATCTCTTCTGGTTGGCTACCATCCCACTCCAGCCTTTACCTTGTTGCTAAGTTACTTTAAGTTGGCATATGAGTGACCAGCTTTGGATTTCCTCTTCTCCCCACTACATGCTGAAGTTGGTGGACAACACTTTTTAAAATCAAACTATAATATGCATACAACAAAGTGTGTGAAGTGCACTAATACTAACTGTCCAGCTCAACCTTTTTAAAAAAAAAAAACATTTGATATAGCCATCACCTAGTCTGAAATGTAGAACATTTCCAGTGCTCCCAAAAGTTTGTCTCATGTCTCTTCTCTGTCTTCAATCACTCACCCCCCAGAGGGAGCCACTGTTTTTTGTTTCCTATCATCTCATTGGGACCCAGTTGGAGTCTGGGTGAATCCTCTTTTAACATCCTGTTAGCAGGTAGAGTGTATATGCTTAATAAAGATCAAGAACAATAACTGTCCTACTCTATTATTGTTACTATAATAACAATAATAAGCACTAGAAATCAAGCAGTGAATAGAGAGAGTAATTCCCTACTCACATGGTGCTTTCATTCTATTGAGGGGAGACAGATAATAAGCAAGCATATAACCAAGATAATTGCCTACCATTAAGTGCTCTAAAGGAAATAAGATGCTTTGATGGAGAATAAAAGGAGTGAGCTACTCTCAGTAGGATGGCCGGGGAAGCATTCTCTGAGGAGCTGGCGTCTGAGCTGAGCCCAACCATACCTACCATTTCTTGATTATCTACTATGTATTAGACATGTCATTAGGAACTTTCAAATCCTTTACCTCATTTAGTCCTCCTGGGAAGTATGTCATATTCTTTCTGTTTTTCAGACAAGAAAACAGAGACTCAAAGAGGTAGTAGCAGACAATGTGGATACCAGCCTCATAGCCCCTCAACCGTTCTCTGAGCCCCCGGTGTGGTGGTTTCCAGCAGCTGAGAGCCCCTGCACTCAAAGTCCCACTTGTGTCTGCTTCCTTGCCCGAGGGCTGTCTTAGGCATCTATGAACCAGGAAGGGAGAGGCACGTGCTACCCACCCCAAGGGCAACCTTCGGCCATCATGGAAGTTGATGACTCCCCATCCTTAGATAGGATGATTCTGAGGTGCATTTCACACTGTCTCTTGAGTTTCCATGGGGAGCTGAACCCAGCTGCTCACAGCAGCAAGCTACACATTAATACTCCCCATATTATTTCTCCCCTCCCTGCGTCACTTTCTCCATGCTCTAACTTCTGCTTCTTGAAATCACCTCCTAAATAAACTACGAGCACCCAAGTTTCAGGGTCTGCTTTTGGGGGAACTCAAGCCACCCCCTTGCTCCAAGCACACAAAAGTGCTTGGGGACATAACATTCTCAAATTGTGCCACGCCCTGTCACCCTCTATGCCTTTGCAAGTGCTGTCTCCTCTGCCGAAACATGTGTTGAATCCGTTGTGGTCCATCCAATGTCCATGACACTCCATCCCTGCCACCCTCCACCTGATGAACTCCAGCTGCTAGTGTCCAGCACTGGCAAGAATCATGTTTGTGCCAAGTGCTTGGCAAACCCTATCTCGTTCAGTTGACACAGAGATTCTGAGACATCGGTAGTACCATTCTTGATTTGCAGGTCAGGAAACAGATTCACAGAGGCCAGGAGACTTACCCAAGTTTTATAGTTAAAAACTGGCAAAGCCAGGACAAAGGGAATTCCCTGGCAGTCCAGTGGTTAGGACTCCGCGCTTCCACTGCAGGGGGCACAGGTTCGATCCCTGGCTGGGGAGCTAGGATCCCGCAAGCCACACAGCACGGCTGAAAAATAAATAAATAAAAATTTAAAATCTAGGACCAAAATGCAGATCTACCTATTCTACTGCCTTAACCCTTGGCTGGAGAGAAAGGATAGGAATCGGGGTCTCTAGAATTGTTCCAGCATTTCCCCTCTCAGAGAGGGGCCTAAATGCACAGCTGAGGGATGCCCCCCCGACCCCGAGGTAGTCACCAGAGCCTCAGCTGGGAGGAGCAGAGACTATGGAGCCCAGAGGAAGGAGGCCAGGTTGAGGGGACTTCCTACAAACAAAGAGGCTGGACATCCTGCCCACCCGCCCCTGGGAGGGGAAAACTGGTAAAGGCATTACTCTTTCTACTTTCTGGCTCCTTCCATGGATTTGGGAGTTTACTTGGCCTTGGCAATGGCCTGCTTCTCAGAATCTCTCATCAAAAATGATTCTCGGAGGCTAGGCCAGTTCAGGGACACCAAGAGGCCAAGGGAGGCCTGAATTCCCACTCTCTATCTTCTCTTCCAGGCCCTCAGTCTTGTTATCAACAAGCCCATCAAATGCCTGGTAAAGGCCCACCAGCCTGCAGAACACAAGCTGGCTAGGTGGGTACCAAGTTCTCAAGGCAGGTTGGGGAAAATGGGGGTGGGGTGGAACCCTTATCAACAATGCCATGGCAGTCCCTGCTTAAAATCCTCCTCGGACTGCTGTCAGGCTCCACAATGAAAGCTGCAGTCCTTCCAGAAGCGCAGAAGACCTTCAAGGTCTGGATCAACTTCCTTCAGCCTGGCAGATTCACTCCTCCTTCTCATCCAAAGTGACAAGCTCGTCCCTAGACAGGCATGTACTCAGCCATCTGCATGCATTTGTTTGTGCTTTTTCCATTTTGCTTGTGCTACGTCTTTCTGGTCTGCTCTCTGTCCAATCTTTCAAACCCAGCAGAGATGTCACTTTCTCTGGGAAATCCTTCCTGGCTGAATCCCCCTGTGCTTCCCTAACATTCACTGGCATCCCCGTAACAGCACACATAACAATGCAGTGAAGCGACCTGTGTGCTTGTCTCCTCTGAACAGGACTTTGGCTCCTTGAGGGCATGGATGCCATCTTATTCATCTCTGTGGGCCTAGCACAGCACCTGCCACAGTGGGTGTTGGTTAAAAGAATGAGCGAATAAGAGGCACCCAGAGCAGAGGCTGCAAACATGAATGCCTTCAGGGTCCAAGCAAGTCAGGTAAATTGGTGTAAGACAGTAGGGAGCGGGAGGGACTGTGGCAAACTGGACAGTGATTGGCTCACCTAAAGGAATTCAAATTTGATTAAAGAACACAGGTGGGTAAAACCTGGCCTCTATTCAAAACAATAGTAATAATCATAGTTATTGTAAACTTACTCTGCACCAGGAGATAAGGTGCAGTGGTTCAGAGTGTAGGCTCTGGAAATGGGCTGCTGGATTTGAATCCCAGCTCTCCTGCCTGTTAGCTGTGAGACTTTGGTCATGTCCCTGAACTCTCTGAGCCTCAGCTTCCTCACTTGCAAAATGGAAATAATAATAATACCTACCTTATAGAGTGGTTGTGAGGATTCAAAGAGTGAATACATGAAAAGGACGTAAAATGGTGCCTGGCACATGGAAAACACCCAAGGAGTGCTAGCTATCACTATCCTCGATGGTGAGTGCTCAGAGAAGGTCTCCCCGAGGAGGTGACATGTAAACTGAGCCCTGCATGTCGATAAGGAGCTACCCATGATGAGCTCTGAGAGAAGAACGTTCCAGGCAGAGGGGACAGCCAGGTGAAAGGTCCTAAGGTGGAAATGGCTTTGCTGAGTCTGGAGCACAGTGGCCGGGGAGTGGGGCAGGAGACAATGTCTTGAGGGCAGGCAGGGCCCAGATCATGGAGGCCCTTCTAAGCTGTGGAAAGAAGCCTGGATTTTGTTCTTGTGTGATGGAAGCCACTGGGGGAGTTTGTTTCAAAATATAGGTTTTATTATTATTTAGGTACAGTGAGGCCAACAGACCAGGAGACAACTGCCATTGGAAAGACAGTTCATTATACTCACAGAACCCAAGAGGAGGAGACATACCATGCCACTGGGGCGGGGCGGGGGGGGGGCACATGGGGAAGCACCAGGGTTGGTCAGGAGGCAGAGGGAGGGAGGGGAAAACACAGGCAAGGGTCTTGATTGTGGTTTCCATGGGAGGAGTGGGTGAGGCCGCAAGCAGTCTTAGAATTGGCTGGATGAATGATTTCAGTGGGCTCTGGGCATGAGGCTGTCTCCAGTTGCCTGGTACCTGACCCTGGGATGCATAGGTCAGGGGAGTAGTGGCCCTGAGTGTGAGAGCCCAGTAGAGGAGGTGATGGGGTATAGGCTCTGGATTGGGTAGTTTGCATTTGAAAGGCAAGCTCAAGGGTGAGTTGTTTACTATCTATAGGAATTGGCTACCCTGGGAGGGGCACTCCCTCCAGGGTCAGCAAGGCCCTGGTGCCAAACATCAAAACACAGAAACTAAAAAGACATGGCTAATACAGAGTTACAGCCAAGGGGAGACGGGGTTTACATTTTCACAAATCCTCTGGCTGCTGTGAGGAGACAGTGTTTTAGTGAGACAAGAGGAAAGCAAAGACCAGAGGCCAATGCAATGACCCAGGTGCAAAATGATGGTGGCCTGGACTTTGGAGGGTGCAGGGGAAGTGGGAGCCCGCTAACATCAGGGTCTGTATGGAGGCGGGGCTGCAGGACCTGATACACATCCAATGAGGATGCCTTTGGGTTACAAGAGACAATCGAAGCCCATCCTGCTTTTATTTCTGGGGTTCACGCCTGTGTTTCCTTCCCCAGTTATGAACTGTACTATCTCACTCTTTTGATGTTAATGGCATAGTAAAGGGATTCTAGGAAATACTTCTGGATTAGGGATTGAAATAAAGTGTCCAACATAGTGCCTGGCACATAGTAGGTCCTCAACAAATTGATAGCCTTTTCTTCCTTGAGGGAAAGTAGAAAGCCCAGCAGATCTGATGTCAAACACACTGCAGTTTGGTCCCAGCTCTATCACTCACTAGCTGGGTGGCCCTAGACAAGTGATTTCACCTCTGCATCCCCCTTCCCTAGTCTGGAAGCAGAGATAAGAGCCCCTCGCTCTTCTGGTGCTTGTAAGAATTAAATGAGGCGATGTATGTCAGGGGCTCCATCAATTACAGCAATAATTATCACGTATTATGGAATGTCAGTCTAAGCCAGGCTCCCAAGGTGGGGCCCAGACTCCAGAAAAATGGGACTGAGGCCCCTTCAAGTCCTCCTCGGGGCCCACCTCTGGGCCTGACCCCTGCCCCCAGCTCCCACCCCTCTGCTGAGCATCTCCTCAAAGAGCCAACTGAAAGCTGTTTACCCTGCCAAGCAGCATCCCTGGGGAGGAAGGAGAGGACGAATAAATCTTCCTGCCTTGGCTTTGGAAAGCAGGCTGTCAATTACCTGGGTTTCCAAGCAGCCTGCCTGCTAGGTAAACATTTGCCAAGCTGGCCCCAATGATTAACCACTTGGCACCCAGGGCTGAGGTGGATGTGTCCAGGTATGGGCAGCTCTAGGAGGCTCCAGAAACTAGGGGAGACTGGGCATGGCTTCTGGAGCCTTCAGAGAGGGTCTAATTCAGGTGAAAGATTCAGGAGGATGGCACAGAATGACTTCAGAACTAGGGTTAGAAATCGACTTTACTTGGCCTGTCCAAATCTGCTGTCCCCTAGCCCCTCCCCTGGACCCTTGCCCCAGGAATACAGGCCCCAAAGGAACAGCCAGAGCTGAGAGCTCAGCCTGTGGTTTCCAGCAGGTGTCCTGTTTGGGAGGGGCTGGACCAGAGGTGCCTGCTCACCTCAGTCTCCTCTGGCTTTCTCCGGATAACAGAAACCCACCCTGAGGAAGCAGAGGCCTGCCTCCCAGGGGAGGGGAGCCCAGACCCTGGGCCACGTCTAGGTGTGGCTGGTTAGAAGACAGCCTAGGGCTGACTATAATTATTCACATGTGTGCATACCTGTAGAGTTTGCCAAGCACTTTCCCATGTGTTGTCTCATTCAAGGAGCCCCACAATAAAGCTGTGAAGCAGGAATTACATGCCTCTCCAACCTGTGATGCACTGGTTCAAATCCAGGTTCTGTTATTCACTGGCTGTGAAGGCTTGGAGCAATCACTCCACCTCTCTGAACCTCATTAACCTCACCTGTGAAACGGGGTGAACAGCTGCCCTGGCAGTTTTGCTGTGAGGCTTAAATGAAATCATGGATATAAAGAGCTCAACAGGGACTTCCCTGTGGCACAGTGGTTAAGAATCCACCTGCCAACGCAGGGGACACGGGTTCGATCCCTAGTCCGGGAAGATCCCACATGCCACAGAGCAACTAAGCCCATGCACCACAACGACTGAGCCCACGCACCACAGCTACTGAAGCCCGCGCACCTAGAGCCACGCTCTGCAACAAGAGAAGCCACCGCAATGAGAAGCCTGTGCACCGCAATGAAGAGTAGCCCCCGCTCGCTGCACCTAGAGAAAGCCCCCGCGCAGCAACAAAGACCCAACGCAGCCAAAAATAAATAAATAAAGAGCTCAGCAGTGTCTGGCACGTGGTCAGCAAATCTGTAAGCCCCTCCCTCGAATTCCTCATTTTACAGAAGAGGAAAATGAGGCTCAGTGAGCTGTCAACTCTTAGTCTTCTAAATATTAAAAAAAAAAAAAATTATTCTACAAATGCGTAGTGAGCACCTGTCAAAGTTGTATTTCACTCATTCATGAGGAAACTCTCAGGATGACAAAGCTGGTTCAGAGGACTCATTGATAATAGTCAGCAAAGCACAGAGAAGGCTGAAATAAGACTGCTAGTCAGATTCCCAACTGGCAAGTGCCCTATAGTGCTATAATCTTCCGGGTGATCTCTACTGGTCAGAAATCATTTGTATCACTACTGGACAAAAATCCTTTGTATCTTATCTGTTTTCTACAAGTTAGCATCTTAGTTCTCAGGCTTATAAAATACCTGCATCCTAATACATAGGGAGTCATATGACCCTCGGGGGCTTGCTAGAAGATGCCCCAATGGACAGATGAAGGTCAAGCAGTCTCCGCATTGCCTCACTTCCAAGTTCATATACTTTTCCTTAACGAAGTCAAGTCTTGACAGGATGGGAAAGGGAAGGATTGACCTGCAACCTATATCAGGATTACTTCTGAGTAAGAATTCCAGACCTTTTTGCTCTGGAAAGCCTTGTCCTGCTACCATGTTAGGCTGAGAGTGAGAAATTGAAGGCCCAAAAAAAAGGATGTGACTCGTCCAAGGTCACAAGCTGTGCCTGGGGGAGAAGCAGAGGCCAGACCTGCTTTCCCCAACTCCCCTCCCCGGGTCCCCTGGGCTGCTCCTCTGGCCTTCCCCCAGGTGGGGTCCAGGTGTGAGCTGTCGCTGTGGGCAGACAACTGCATCCTGCATCTCTCCGCTCTTCATCCTGGTGGTGCCTAGAGGGGCAGACTCACTTTAGCTGGAGCTGGACCGATATTGCAGGGCCCTGTGGGGATTCACCACAGTTTGGGGTTATCTGTGTTCCAGCAAGTGAGAGCTGAAACCCCAGAGTCTCCCGCAGCCTCCAGCCCCCGCTCTTGCTAATTCCGTAGTGAGACACCCAGATGGCTCAGAGAGGGAGGAAAAAACAGCAGCAGATAAGACGCAGCAGATGGGTTTCCACAGTGATTGCCTCCTGGAGCTCCGAGTGTCTTCTTTCTTCCAGAACAGAGATGGGGATGCAGCAGGAAGAACACATACACAGGAAGGAAAACCCAAGTCCTGGTCCCAATCTACCCAGATGGACAGCTTGATGCCCCTTGTGCAAGTCATCTCACTGCCCTGGGGCCTGAGGTGGGAGAGAGGACATCATTTGTTAGGTGCCTGAGGGTCAGGCATGGTGTTTTTTGTTGTTTGTTTGTTTTTTAATTTATTTTATTTATTTTTGGCTGCATTGGGTCTTTGTTGCTGTGCACGGGCTCTCTCTAGTTGCAGTGAGCAGGGGCTACTCTTCGTTGAGGTGCACAGGCTTCTCATTGTGGTGGCTTCTCTTGTTGCGGAGCACGGGCTGTAGGCACGCGGGCTTCAGTAGTTGTGGCTCCCGGGCTCTAGGCGCGCTGGCTCAGTAGCTGTGACACAGGGGCTTAGTTGCTCCGCGGCATGTGCTTCGAGCCCTTCCCGGACCAGGGCTCGAACCCGTGTCCACTGCATTGGCAGGCGGATTCTCAACCACTGCGCCACCAGGGAAGCCCCCAGGCATGGTGTTTTGAATGCCAAACATTCACGATCTCACGTAATCCTCTTCCCAGCGAGCCTTTGAGGAAGGAGCTATTACCACCATTTACAGATGAAGAAGCAGAAGCACAGAGAGGTAAAGTCGCTTGCACAGGAACACAAGCTTGCTAAGTGCTCTTAACCACAGCACTATATAGGGCTCCAGGCCCCTTCCTCCCGGGAGACTAGATATAGTCCTTCTGGAGATTTCAGGCCCAACCCAGAGGAGGAAGGCCAGGAGGGAGGCAGACTCAGGGTGCAAAGAGGGAACACTTCAGATCAAACAGTGATGCTAGCGCCCATTTTCTACCTGGGCACCTTGGCCTGCATGACACCTGGCACTTCAGGCAGGAAGAAACCCCACGCTCAGGCAGCCCCCAGGCAGCGTGACGCCACCATGGCAATGAAACAAACACTGTAGTGCTCAGAGCTCCGGGATGCTGTCCAGAACACCTCCTTATCCTCAAATCCACGTAAAGGCCTTCTTCAACCTTGCCCTGCAGGAAGCAAGACTTCTGCCTCATCCCAGAAGCCTCTGAACCAGGCGCCAGGCCTTCTCTTCCTCCTCCTCTTCCTCCTCCTCCTATTCACTGCTGTCCTCTCCTTCCTGCCCTTCCCGCTCCCCTCTCCTCAAAGTGTTGGCTTCTGTCCCATTGGTCAGAGCCCAAGTATGGGACGGGAACTCCTGGAGGCTTTGATGAGCCCTAAAGAGCCTGATGGAGGCCCTGGAACCCTTGGCAGAGCCCAGAGATGTATTTTTAGGATGAGCCCAGTGCAGTCCTGCCTTCCAGGATGCCCTGCCTTCTCTTTCTCCATCCAAGGCCCAGGGCAACTGTGTGACTCGCTTTTGGACAAGCCCAGGCCCCGGCTGGCCCCCTGCAGACATGAAAGTAGGAGAGGCCTTGTGTAGAGATGCAAGTGTGGGTGTGCGCACGAGCCAGCCAGGGTGTTCAGGGCTGGCGGTGGGAGAGCTGGAACAGGATCAGGGTCCCCGCAAGCCCCTCACCAGCTGGCCTTGGCCTCCTACCCTCCCAACTTTGTCCATCATCCATTTATTCACTCATTCAACAAGCATTTGTTGGCCATTTATTATACGAATAATGGAATGAAAAGTATGAATGGGGGCTCCCCTGGTGGCGCAGTGGTTAAGAATCCACCTGCCAATGCAGTGGACACGGGTTCAAGCCCTGGTCCGCGAAGATCCCACATGACACAGAGCAACTAAGCCCGTGCGCCACAACTACTGAGCCTGCGCTCTAGAGCCCGCGAGCCACATCTACTGAAGCCCGCGTGTTACAGCTACTGAAGCCCGCGCCCTAGAGCCCATGCTCCGCAACAAGAAGCCACCGCAGTGAGAAGCCGCACACCGCAGCAAAGAGTAGCCCCTGCTCGCCGCAACTAGAGAAAGCCCGTGTGCAGCAGCAAAGACCCAATGCAGCCAAAAATAAATGAATTAATTAATTTAAAAAGAAAAAGATGAATGGAACACAACTCCTAGCCTCAGAACCGAAGTCCTGACCTTCCTCCCCAAATCGGCTCCCCACTCAGTTCATCTCAGTTGACGGCAGCTCCATCTTGCCTGTGGCTCACGCCAAACCTCACATCCAATCCATCAGCAAATCTGTTGTTTTTCCCTGGCTCAAAATATATCCAGAAAATAACTACTTCTCACCCCTTTCACCCATGGTCCAAACCACCATCAGGGCTCACCTGCATGACTCACCTGGTCCAATGGGGCTCCCTGCTTCCGTCTCTGCTGCTGTGTCGGCCTCTCAGCTGGAGTCCGAGCGGTGCTGTGGAAACAAGGTTAGATCAGGCCTTGCACACGGCAGGCAGACTCCCCACCCAGAACCTGTGCCCTGGCGGAATGACCTTCCCCTAGAAACATCCTCTGCTGACTCCCTGACCTCAAAGGTCAGCTTTTCAGGGAGGCCTGCCTCTAACAGTTAACATTGCATTTAACATTGCAGGCCCTCCCCTTCTCCAGATCATCACTGCCAAATATCACGTGAGATACTTTACTTATCTGTTTTGTTTATTGCTGATTTTCTCTCAGGAAAGGAAGCGCCACCAGAGCAAGATTTTGTCTGCTTGGATCGCTCCCTGAGGACCCGGCTGGCCCACGGTAGAGGCTCATTAAGTAGCTGTGGAATGAGTGAAAGAGTGACTTGTGGGGTGACCCGTAGGAAAAGCTGACCCTGCCTCCACTTCTGCCATTTCCTGTCTGTCCGCACACAGGCAGCTGCAGTGATGTCATTGCCTCAGATGCCTTTTATGGCCCCCTGGGTTAGGCAGCCCCTCTGGGCACTCCCACAGTCCCCCTTCCCTCGTCCTGTAATTGCCTGGTTTACTGGTCTCTCTTTCCCTGAGACAGTGAGCCTGGGAGGGTGGGGCCGTGCCTCTCGATCAGGAGGTGGAATGGTGCAGAAGTTAAAGGAACGGATGGCCTGGGTCCAAATCCAGGCTGAGGTGTGGGGAGAATTGAATCAAGTTACCTAAGCTCCCTGGGCCTCCATATCCTCACCTGGAAAATGGGGATAATAATAGTATCTCCCTCAAAGCCCTCACAAGAGAGGATTAAATAAGCTAATGCACTGGCACTCAGAGCCGTGCGTGGCACATACTAAGTATAATATGAATGTTAGCTAATGTCAGCTATTATTGTTCTTCAATATTGTATCTGCAGTGCCTGGCACAAAACCTGGCCCATATTTAGTACTCATTAAGTATTTGCTGGATGAATGAATGAATGAGTACAGGCACAGAGGATGAAGAAATGGCATGAGAACCTAGAGGAGCTCCCTAACCCAGCCGGAGGATAGTTAGGGAAACTTCCTACAGGAAGGGAGCCTTGGGCTGATCCCTGTAGCATGAGGAGGAGTTAGCAGAGGAAGGTGGAAGGCAGCAGCAGCATGTGCAACGGCCCCTCTTCGCAGGAGAGAACCCGATGCATGCAGGAAAGTCAGCCCCTCACCTAGTGACTGACCCTGTAGTGCAAAGAGGTCAGATTCCCCCTCTGTTGGCCATTTTGAGGACTTTCTTGGGTGTATGAACTGTGCCCCACCCCAGACTGGCTGCCCACTGAGGGGATAACATTCCCATGGTGGCTCCCTCATCAGATCAGCGGCCCTCTGAGATCAGAGGAAGGCAAGAAGGCAGGAGGCTGCCACTTGTTGAGGGACACCCACAGGGTAGGCCTAGCTTTGACCAAGCTACTGTCTCATGGCAGATATTATTATTGCCTTCCTAAAGAAGAGGGGGCAGAGGCCCAACATCATCCAGCCAGTAAGAGATAGAAGCAGAGTCCATTGCAGGCCTGCCTGGCTCCCTGTGGCTGCCCTCGTCAGACCGGGGCTCCTGGCCGCCAGAGTCTCTCTCTCTCATCATTTCAGCGATTCCTCAGTGGGTGACATCACCCATTCCTGACTTCCGTCATAGAGCACAGACCCAAGAACTGAGCGGGGGGAAACCCTCAGTGGGGTGTGGACTAATGGAGAGTCAGTTCACCCTCAGAAAGAACTCCCCATATGAAGTGGAGTAAGGATCCGGTCCTACACACCCTTCCCACAGAGCTCCAGGCAAGGGCTGACCTGTGCGCCTGAGTGTAAGGTGCCGAGAACGGGCCTGAAAAAGCTGGAGCTGGAGCTGGATAGGACTGGTGGAGGGTGAGGGCGGGGCGGCTGAAGGAAGAGGGACCAATCCTGGAAATAGCTGGGAGCACCTTGCCCAATACCATCCCCCCCCAGCCCCTTGACACCTCACTTACCCGTTGATGGAAGGGGTTAAGTGGAGAGCCTGCCTACCAGCCAGGAGCGGATCCCCCATCTGTGGTGACCAGCGGGAAGCTCTAAGGACTCAGGTCAGGAGCTCCGGGTTCAAACCCCCACCCTGCCGCTCCTTAGCTGGGTCACCGTATGAGATACCATCCCCTCTCTGAGCTTCACCTTCCTCATCCATAGGAAACAACAGTGATAAACTTTGGCCTTGGAAGGTTGATGTGAGAATTCAGAGACAGAGGTTGTGAGAGCTCAAGGCCAACTGTGAGGTGTGGGCCCTGCTGGTTATTATTAATAGCAATCCAGAAAACGGGTTTGGAAGGGGTTAAGTGGAGACCTTGCCTCCCAGCCAGGAGCGAATCAGGGCTGGCAGGGGAGGAGCCAGGCTGCCGCTAGGAAAGAGATCTAGATTGGCCAGATACTGCCCTGAGAGGGGACGCAAGATACCAGCGGGGCTTGGGGACCATGGGGCAGGGACTTGGCACGGGGTCCCTGGCCTCTGCACCCTGATAGCTCCAAGCCAGAGGGTGCAGGACCAGCTACTAGCGTTGGAGGGAGGAGGGGCCGAGCCGCCTGAGCCAGGACAGTGGGAGGGTGGGAGAGGACCAGGACCCAGAGCCCTCCCAGCCCCCCAGGTAGGGGCCACTGGCTGCACTCAGGCCTTGACCTCAGCTGACTCTGAGAGCCCACATGGGATGCAGGGTCTAATTTAAGCACCAGCTGCAGGGCCCACAGCCCAGGAGTGCCTGCCAGTGGGCACAGGTGTGGACAGGCTGCTCAGGGGCTGCTCAGGCAGCGGGAGGATTGGGGAGACCAGCCCTGCTTCCACCCAGCCCTGCACCCTGGCCAAGCCGCCTCCTGCGGGAACGCTCATGGGTCCCCCATGGCCTGGCAGACGGTCCTCCTCTCCGCTGAGGCCAAGGTCAGGGGGTGCAGCCAGGAGGGCAGAAGGACACTGCCTTGCAGTCTGGACAGGGGTTGCATCAGCCTGAGCAGTGCCAGGGGAAGGGGGCCCTGCTGGGAGGGCAAAGGCTGGCTTGGTTGTCCAAAGGCCGAGGAAGCAGAGTCCTGACCGCAGGAAGGCAGGGCCAGAGAGCTGGGTCCTACCTGGCCTCCTGGTGCCTGGCCTGTGACTTGCTGTTTGATCTTACACAGGCAGCCTGCCCTCGATGGGCCTCAGTCTTCCCATCTGTATGATGAGGGTGCTGACCTAGAAGGTTGATCCCAGTCCCAGAGGCCTACACTCAGGCCCCTGCTCCTCCTGCTTCCTGCAGCCCTGGCTGTGGGTGGCCACATGCAGTCGTGGAGACGGAAGTCCCTCTGGCTGGCACTGTTGGCCTCCTGGCTCCTCATCCTGGTGGGAGTCTTCCCCTTTCTCCGCCTGGCAGTGCCCACCAGACCCCGGGCAGGAGCCCCCCAAGGCTGGCCCCATTGGCTGGACGCAGAGCTCCTGCAGAGTTTCGCCAAGCCTGGGGAGCTTCTGGAAGATGGCCCTCAACCTCCTCAAGCTCTCCATGGTGGCAGCTGCAACTGGGGAGCTTGCTTTGACACCTCAAAGTGCAGAGGTGGTGGCCTCAAGGTATTCGTGTACCCAGCGGCTGGACCCGTCTCCGAGACTCACCGCAGGATCCTGGCTTCCATCGAGGGCTCCCGCTACCACACGCTCAGCGCTGCTGAGGCCTGCCTCCTCCTCCTCCTCAGCCCGGACACCCCCACTGGAGAGTGCGACCCAGTGCCCCCGCAGTGGGATGGGGGCAGGAACCATCTGGTCCTCAGTCTCCGCCCAGCCCCTTGCCCCCGGACCTTCCAGCTGGGACAGGCAATGGTGGCCAAGGCCAGTCCCACAGTGGACACCTTCCGGCCCGGCTTTGACGTGGCCCTCCCGCTTCTCCCTGAAGCCCACCCGTTGCGAGGTGGGACACCTGGCCAGCTGCGGCAACACAGTCCCCGCCCCGGGGTGGCCCTGCTAGCCCTGGCAGAGGACAGGGGCACGTGGCACGTGGCAGGAACCGACTTCTCTGCCTGCCCCTGGGATCGGCGCTGTGAGCAGGACCGTGGACCCAAGCAGTAAGTGGAACTTTCCCCTTGGGGGCTGGATGGGAAGGGTATGTGATGGGAGCGAGCCCAGGGGTCAGGGTAGAGGGCAGGATTGAGATGGGCAAACTTAGGCCTCAGCTGCAGCAGGAGGGAATCAGGTTAGACAGCAGAGAACACTACCACCGAGATGGTGATTTGCTGCAAGGGGTGTCCAAGGAAGGTTTTGGAATTCTTCCTTGGGGATCTTTAAAAGCATAAAACATGACTCACTCCTACTTAGTCTTCTTCTTTTATTCCAATCCTTCCTTCCCTAATATTTTATTTAACATAAAACTCTATAGTGCTTACTATGTGCTAAGCACTTTTTATAAATGATTATAATAAAATAATACTAATCTTTATCTTTGAAGTGTTGGTGTACCAGACACTAAAGCTCAGAGAGGTTGAGTAACTTGTCTGAGGCCACCCAGCCAGAAAGCACAGCCAGTATTTTAATCCAGGATTGCCTGGCTCCAAAGCCTTCAGCCTTAGAATTCTGGGTTTTAAGCAAGAGTTTATGATCAATCCTGTCAAATGCCTCAGAGCCATGGTCACAGATGGAAGCTGCTCCTATGTCTAGTTTCTGGGATTAACCTCTCAAGGTAACAGGCTTTGGTTATAGCAAATATGAATTAAGTCAGACCTACAGAAGAATCCCTACCAGTGAGAGTGCCTGAATATATACAAGAGGCATGGGGACCCATGGGGACATGGAGAGCTCACTTAGAAACTTCTCTCTACCTGGGCTAGTTGTGGTGACACACCTCAGGTGGTAAAGCAGTTAACGCCTAAGCACCCTAACCCCTCTGCAACCCCCAGGAGGCCAGCAGTATCCAAAGTCTGGCTGGGCAGACTGGAGGTGGAACCTGTCACTCTAGAATCCTTCCCTTGTCCCCTGTCTCAGGTATCTCCCTGTTCTTTGCTAGAACAACATGGCTTATTCTGAGCTCCACTTCCCTCCCAGGAATTCTTCACGTGGCCAAGCTCCATTTTTGCCTCTGCTTGGGGCTTCTGGGGCTTTTCTCAGCCACAGGGCTCTTGTGGGAATGGAATCTCTCTACCTCCTGAAGGCACATGGCCTCCAGGGAGCCCCGCAGCCAGGGGTAAGAGCAGAACTGCCCCTCAGTCCCCATGGCCCTTCTGCTAGGACCCATCCCTAGCAGGCATCCTCGGCAAATCACCCGAAAAGCTGAGGATCCCCCCAGGTACCTCAAGCTCCAAACTCAGACAGAGCTCACCTTTGGTGACAAGGTTCTCTGCTCACCTCGCCTGGCCTTACTTCTGATTAGGCACTTAGCCATTCTTGGTTACAGGAAGTTCTTCTTTCAGCTGACTTTAGTTATGGCTAAATGCAGTCGGTTACTGGTGAATATGAAAGTCATTTTAGCCTGAACTTCTTTGAGAAACTGAAACTTGGGGAGTGCACACAATAGGTAGTTGCTCACTAAATGTTTACTGATTGAATCCAAATTGGCCAGAGCTGGCCAAGGTTTTCTAACAGGCGTGGGCCACCCTCTGAGGAGCATTTTTGATAAGTGTATTTCCAAGGTGTGATGCCTGAAAGCCTCTAACTGTCCTCTGAATTTCAAGCAGTTCTGTCTTTGGCCTCAACCCCCCTGCAGGCGACAGGACTTGTAATCTCTGGAGTAGCTGGAGCCTCAGTTTCCCTGAAGTGCCAGGCAGCTGCCTGAGCAGCCAGTCAAGTATAGGGACAGAGAGAGAGGGAGGCCCACAGCCACAGGCCAGTGCCCGGACGGTGGCCTGAATAAACAAGTGCTGGCCAGAGAAAGAGGCGATTCAGGTCCCTGCCACCGTCCCACATTCACTCCGCTGGGGGAAGGGGGGAGGGGAGAAAGTGGGCATCTGGGGAGAGCCTGCTCCGCCGCTTTACATAATTCATGGCTAATCCTCTCGAGCACCCTTCAAGGGAGGTGTTATGATCCCCATTTCAGGGAACAGGAAACTGAGGCTCAGAGACATGGAGGCAGCCAGCCAAGGGCCTTGGTGACAAACTCCGTGGTTCACCACAGCCTCCCTCACTGCTCCGATCAGGCGCTCAGAAGCAGCAGAGCTGGGATTAAACCACGCTTCTGGCTCCAAAGCCCATATTTTTCCACCTTCGCTGAACAGTCTCATATTGCTTTAGAATAAGCCTCCACCCGTTTAAATTGTTATTTATTTATTTTTATGAATAGGGAATTCATTCACATGGTACAAAATTCCAAAGGCACAAAAGGGTATACAGTAAAAACTCCCTCCCACCCCTGTCTCCAGCCACCCAGTTTTCCCTCCTGGAGCCAGATACCCTTTCTAGTTTCTCTTGTGTCTTTTGTGAAGTACTCTGGGTGTATATAAACATGTGTATATGCTCTCCCCTGCTTTTTGGGTTTTTTTACATAAATTTAATGCATGTTTTAAGGTCCCCTGGCCTGTCGCCACTGGGCGCACGAGGTGCAGTGCCTAGGGCCCATGATACTTTAGGGGCCCGTGAAAATGTTCTCATTTCTTTGAAAATCAGAAGAAAAAAGTGAACTTCTAAATAGAAGAAAATGCTTTCATATATAATATTAGTATGTTCGTTTTTATACCAACACAGTTATCGAATATAATTTTTATAATATTTTTATGGCTGAGGGACTGCAAAGGCCGAAGTACGCAGGGCACTGGAAGTCGCAATGCAGCCCTGCCTGTGGCCATGGGTGGAGTCACCTTGACAGCAGCCTTGGACACTGAGGCCCCAAGTCCATGCCAAGCACTTTACAGGGTCACAGATCATCAGCAATCACGACGAGATCCATCCCTTCTACAACACACACACACACACACACACACACACACACACACACACGGAGGTGCTCGTCCAGCCTCTGATGGGGAATTCAGCACCTCCCAAGGCCACCCACTGGCTTTTCTCAGCCAGCTCCATTACTAGAATTTGTGCCGAAACTGACCTTTCAGACATTTAGTCCATTGGTCCTGGGTCTCTCCTCTGTTGCACACTGAGCATTCATTCATTTAGCCCCCACTGAGTGCCCATACTCTGCCAGGTGCCCTGCTAGGCCCTGGGGATACTGGATGAGGGAGGCACAGCCCCAGCCCTCAAGTAGCTTGGTCTTATTAGAGAGACAGACAAGTCACTGGTGTGACACACATTGTTAAGCAGAGAGAGGCTGGGCAAGCTGCCTGCCCGGCTCCTCTACTTCAGAGCTGTGTGACCTCTTTAGACCTCAGTTTCCTCATCTGTAAAATGGGATATTAACAGCACATACCTCCCATCTCATAGGGTTGCTGTGAGAATGAAGTGAGTCAATGCATGTAAAGCACCGAGAACAAAGGGCATGCTCAGTAAAGGTTAGCTTGGCTCGTTACTACTGCAGTGCACTTAAGGGCTGTGGGAGCAGAGAGGAGGGAGCCATCTCTGGAGAGACCAAGGAAAGCTTCCCAGAGGAGGTGATATTTGAACTTTATACATTAAGACCAAGTAGGAGGAATTCTTCAGGCTGCAAGGCAGGGAGGGGTGCTCCAGGCTGGGAGAGAAGGAGGTACAAAGACACAGAGGGAACAGTAGACGTTAACGAGGACTGACCGATAGAGTTTATTCAGCAGGCTCTCTGGCTCTGGGTTCTCTGAAGCCTTAAACTTAAGGGTTTTCAGTCCCTTAGGGCTTTCCTGGGGGAGGAGGAGAGGGCTGTGGCTGGCTGGTGCTGTGGCTCTCAATGAGGTAGAGGGTGTCCTGTTTTTAACTTGTAGCTTCTTCCAGAAGAAGCCTGGTGGGACACCTGAGCATCGGGCAAAGAAGGCAGGGTCCTCTGGGAAACCCCTGGGCAGCAGGTCTGGGGTGGTTCAAATAAACTGGGGCCAGGAGTTAGCACACCTTAGTTCTAGTTCCAGCTCTGCCCCAGCCCTTTCTGAGACCCTGAGCCATTCCTCGGGTCTCTCTGAGACTCAGTCTCCCCATCTGTTCAATGAGGGTTAGTCCAGAGGCTAAGTACTCCTAGGATTGCTTCTTGAAGGTTCAGACTCAGGACCAGATAGGCTGTAGCTGAGGAGGGTCCTGGGACCCTCTAGGCCCTATTCAACAGTCCCACTCTGAGCAGGCCTGTGAGCCCTGGAGTCCTGCACACGTGCACACACACACACACACCCCGTAGCCAGGGCATGGGCACTCCTTCCCTGACTGGGCAGTTCCAGGGTGCTGGCTCTGAGGAGGCTGCGACTCCTACCCCTCCCTCCAACAGGCACACACAGCCTGAGTGTGGCCCTGGGGCTGGTGGGGGAGGTGGGAGGAACAGAGGAGGCCTGTCCTCTGGGCCAGGGGGCCTCTGGGCAGCGGCTTCCTGTGTGGTTCCAGGCTGGGGGCCCAGCCCACCTCCTGACAGAAGAGCCTTTCACGGGCCTGGGCTCTGAGGATGGGGAGAGGGCAGGGCACGGAGGCCACTCAGGTGACGGCCGCCCAGAAGTCTCCATGAGGCCAAGAGGTGGGAGGGCAAACGCGTGCTTGCCCAAGTCAGACCAGCCTTGGAAACGTCAGCTCCCACCACCTCCCATTTTTCAAACGAGGGAACCAAGGTCCTAAGAAGAGAAGGGAGGTGTCTAATACCACCAAGGGCAGCGGCAGAGCTAGAGCTGCTACCCCAGCTGTGGGCGAGGGGCAGTGTATGGCTGGGCGTGTGCAAGAGTGTCTGTTAACAAATGAGAACATGGTGGTGGGTTTGTACATTGTGAATTTGGGATTGTTAGTGTGGAGGGCTGGGGGGCCATCAGGGGAGTCAGGGGGGTGAGGGGCAGCTGTCTCAGGTCTCCTGTGTGCAGGGCCCCCTCCTGTGCTCCTTAGGACCCACCCTGGGGCAACGTTACCCAATGCCACCTTCTGCCTCATCCCTGGCCGCAGTCCTGATGCCTTGCACTTCCTTCAAGCCCTGCAGGTACAACCCCGACTTGGGCATCCCCCATCCCTGTCCCCCTACACTCCTGAGCTGGAAGGGCAGTCTGGGCCCAGGCCGATGGGAAGGGCCGGTGAGCTGCCCACTCCTTTACTCTGGGACTCAGATGTGCCTACAGCCATATTCATTGCACCCTCTGCAGAACACCCCCCCACCAAAAAAACCCCACTTTTCTCTCCTCTTTACCCCTTGCCCCCAATGCAGCAGTTGCTGACTTGGAAAAGGGAGGAGGGGTGAGTGTGTGCAGGGTGGGACTGGGCTCCCCAGTGACCTCCCTACCCCCCAGGCTGGCTGCATCCCTGTGCTTCTCAGCCCTCGCTGGGAGCTGCCGTTCTCTGAGGTCATCGATTGGACCAAGGCGGCCATTGTAGCTGACGAGAGGCTCCCACTTCAGGTAGCTCAGGGCCCTACCAATGGGGTGGGGACTAGACCCGGGACATGGGAGGACCCCGGGATCCTGGCCCCAAGGCTGGTCTCGGTCCTCATTCTTATCCCCCATCTATGTATATTGATGATTTTGCGCCCAGCCCCAAGCCTCCGGGGTTCTGAGAGCAAGAACTCAGCCTCTTTCAGCCTCAGTTTCCCCATCTGTACAATGGGATAAGTTAGACCAGATGATCTCCATGGGCTCAACCCCACTGGTCCATGACTGATTAAATACCTAATTTAAAGGAAAGCCATAAAAAATCCAAAATCTGAGTGCCTACATGGAGCTTGGGGTGGGGAAGCAAAATGTAGAGTGACTTTTCCATCTGATGAAACTCATTTTGCCCAGCTCTGAAAAACATATGCATGAGCCTTGAATCCCCTGAGAAGTGAGGATGGTGTAAGAAGTTAACAGGAATAGCCTCCATTCACTGAGCCTCTACAATGTGCTAAGCCCTTAATATGTATCATCTAATTTAATCCTCACAACCACCCTAAGAGGCAAGTACCATTATTGTTCCCACTTTACAGATGAGCTACAGATTAAGTAGCTCATCCACAGTCACACGGTTACTAAGTGGCATTTAAACTCAGCTCTGTGTGACCCCTGAACTCTTGATTGCTAAGTTACCTGGGATTTTGCCAAGGCTGGCAGCTGCCAACCCACCTGGAGAAATGTGGGGAGCAGGCTTCTGCTTCCCAGACCTCCAACCTAGGTTGTCCCCACCCCAGGGTAAGTCAGGGCCGGCCAGGGCCCCATGCCTTCTCCTTTGCTCCCTCTGTGCCCCAGGTCCTGACTGCCCTCCAGGAGATGCCCCTCACACGGGTCCTTGCCCTGCGTCAGCAGACCCAGTTTCTATGGGATGCCTACTTCTCCTCAGTGGAGAAGGTCATCCATACCACTCTGGAGGTGAGGGGGATTCACCTGATGGGGGTTCTGGTGTTTGGCTCTGCCTCATCCCTGCCCCTCTCCATGCCCCTCTCTTCGGACACCTCCTCTGCCCTGGTGTTTGGGCTTGCCTCTTGAAGATGCTTCTGGGATGAATCAGAGACTTGGCTCGGAGCTCTTGGATGAGTTCCTTCTCCAGTCTTGGCCTCAGTTTCCCTATCTGTAGCAGACAGATTTCAAAGCATGTGCCAACTCCAGCTGATGGGCATTGGTTGCCTGGGGCGTATGTTGGGAGGGATTCTGGGTCCGGAAAAAATGTCATGACCTGTTAGTGGTATCTGCCATGAGTGAAGACAGCATCACGGAGTGACCCCCTACCCTGGACTTCTGAACCTTTCAGTCCCCAGCGATCTGGTGTTGCAGATGCTGCCCTCCCCAGATTCCTGAAGGGGGAGGTGTGGGGCTGCACTGGGTCCTCACTTCCTCAGACCCCGCCCATGGCCACACTGGCCGCTCCCTCTGCACAGCCTTCTCTCATTTCACAGATTATTCAGGACCGGATCTTTGGCGCCTCTGCTCACCCCTCGCTACTGTGGAACAGCCCCCCAGGGGCAATCCTGGCCCTGCCCACTTTCTCCCCAAGCCCCTCGGACTTCCCCTTCTACCACCTACAACAGGGTATGCCCTAGGGATGGGACAACTTGAAGTCCCTTCATCAACTCTCCCCAAGTCTCTGCCCCAGCCGCAACCATAGAGCCCCATCAAGCCCCTCCCCAAATCCCCCACATCTTTTCTGGCTCCTCAAGTCCCCAACTCAGGTCATTCTTGGGGGGTTGTGTCCCCTCCCGCCCTAATAGCCTGTGTCTCGTTCCTCCAGGCTCTCGTCCTCTGGGCAGGTTCAGCGCCCTGATTTGGGTGGGGGCTCCAGGCCAGCCCCCCCTGAAGCTCATCCAGGCCGTGGCAGGCTCCCAGCACTGTGCCCAGGTCTGCCCCCTTGCCAGCTGGGGTGCCGGGATCCAGGATGGGGGCAAAACAGGGCAGAGCCCTTGAAGACATCTGGACGCCAAGGACAACCACACATTTTGGGGGGAGGCATGGGAAGGATTTTCAAGTACCATTGCTGCCTTCCTCTTTCAGTCCCAAGTTTCTAGTTCCTTTCCCCCACCTCCATCCCCGCTTCCCTCATGGAAACTGATGAAGCCACCTGAAAAACAGGTGCCTCTTGTGGAGGTTGAAGTAAACATGCATGCATTCGTTTATTCATCCAGCCTTTTCTGAGCACCCTGGGCTTGATCCTGAGGATGCAGAGAAAAAGTAGGAAAGGATTCTGCCCCAGATTCATATTCAGTTAGCATTTCCCAGCACAAAGACTGTCAAATATCACTTCCAGAGAAGCCAGATAGGCTCTTGAGAGTACCTGGAAAGGAGACAAGCAGTTAGCTCAGCCAGGGTGCAGACGGATCATCTTCAAAGATGGGACATTTGAACTAGGCTGGGAATGATAAAGGAGCAGGAGGAAGAGAATGAAAACCTTTGAGAGAAGATGGGGATGGGGCATGGGCTCAGGGCCCAGGCTAGGTGCGGCTTGAGTTCTAATGCTACAGGTAGCTACCTTCGAGTACCACTGGAATTCACGCCTTCCGGAAGATCAGAGGCAAAAACAGGGCAGTCATGAAAGGACCTTGGCTCTAACTAAACTCCTCCCAAACTCACATATACAGCTGCTCTTCCAAACTTCTTCCACCCTGAGAAAGATTACTCCTGGGACACCCCACACACACCCTGGCCTTCTGACCCAGACTTCAGGAACATCCCCTTTTCCTTCCAGATCTTGGTTCTCTGGAGCAGTGAGAAGCCATCCCCAACCAGGTGGCCCAAGACAGCAGTGCCTTTGACAGTCATTGATGGGCACAGGCAGGTAAGAGATGGGGAGGGATGTGGAAGGGTGGGCTCACCCCCGGAAACCTGAGATCTGGGGAGGACATACACAGCGTGATTTACTTGGGCCTGAGCCAAAGCTGGACTTCAAGTTGGGCCTGGAGAAATCAGACCATGGGTTTCAGCTGCAGGCCTAATAGAAATGATTCTCTTCCATCCCTGGCCCTTGTGAATCGTGCTTCCAGAGAACTGGGGTTTTATGAGATGAGGGAAGGCAGAGAGAGTACATCGCTGTCTCGGGTAAGGGATAGAGGGGAAACCTGGGCAGGTGGCAGCATTTTGGGCGGGGGTGAAGGGGTGGCTTCCAAGAACCTGGGTTGGTGTGACACACCTGCTTGCCTGTGCCGTTCTGGGAAAGTCCCTTCATCTCTCCGGACCTGTTTCTTTCAAACGAAGGATGTTTGACAACCCTTCCAGGGTCGAGGTGAACATTTAATGTGACAATAGAGGAATCCTGGAATGTCAAAACTGGAAGGGCCCTAGACACCAATGGCCCCATTTTACCAAAGGGCAAATTGAAGTCCAGAGAGGGAAAATGAGGTCCTCAGGTCAGAGTTCCAGGCAGACTTGCTGTTTTCACTGCTCTCCCTTCTACACCATGTCTGCAGGGGCTCCTGCTTAGCAGATATTCAGATACTCATCATGAGAGCCTGGGGAGGGGTCCTACGGCTGAGTTGCCCTCCGCTCCCTCCCCCTGCAGGTCAGTGACCGCTTCTTCCCGTACAGTGCCCTCAGCACCGATGCCATCCTCAGCCTGGATGCCCAGAGCAGTCTTTCCACAAGTGAGGTGAGGACTCCCAAGAGGAGCTCTGGCAGCCCTCAGATCCCGGGAGCTGGGATGACCAGAGGTCAAGAAGTCCAGCCTCCTGCTTTAGGAGTGTTCAGCTCCTAGCTGCAAAAGCACTGTTTCTAGCTCCCAGTTGGGAAAGTTCCCCTAAGCATCCCCTGAAAATTTTCTAGCTCCCTTCTCCTCTCCCCTGAGTCCCCTCAGCCAGGCTGGCCTCGCCTCCATGTCTCGAGAGGCTCCTGGCTGGGCAGGAAGTCCTTCCTCACACCTTACTTAAACATCTCCCCAGGTGGACTTCGCTTTTGTGGTGTGGCAGAGCTTCCCGGAGCGGATGGTCGGCTTTCTGACGTGGAGCCACTTCTGGGATGAAGCCCGGGATGGCTGGGGCTACACTGCCAAGAGGACCAACGAATTCTCCATGGTTCTCACCTCGGCTGCCTTCTACCATAGGTACAGATGCCAGCCCCGGCGCAGGGCTCAGAGGGCCAGAGAACACTCCTTTGAACCAGGAGCAGGGTGGCGTGGGAGTGGACACAGCAGTCAGCCGAGGGCTCAGAGATCCAGGTTCAAGGCCACTTCCCAGTGCCGTGATGGGCAAACCTCCTCACCTCTCTTGAGGTTCAGTTTCCTTGTCTGTAAAGTGTATTCACCCCACAGGGCTGGTGTGATCATCAAATAACAAAAATACATGAAGTCCTTGGCACACAGTCAACAGATGGCAGCTAGTTGTATTTTAAGTAGAGCCATGCAGAGGACAGGGACAGTGTTTGGATTTTGGGGTGGGTGAATCCACAGCCGTCCTGAAGCTGGTCTTTGGCCTGCCATGTTTGATGGCCTTGGGACTAGCTGATCCTCCCCTCATTCTGGCTCTGGGTTCAGACTTCAGAGCCCAGGGAAGGGGGCCCCAAGGAGCTGTGAGGGAGGGGGCAGGGAGTTCACCGTTGGCTGCAGACAAGCCACAGAGCACAGAGTAGTGGAGAGTGGTGCATACTTGGGGTGGGTGCTCTCTGAGGCAGCCAGGGCTCAGCAGAAAAGGGAGCAGGACTTTCCCAAGAAGCTTAGGAATTGGGGTCAAAGGGAGAGCAAGGTCAGGAGGGAAAAGAATGGGGCCTGGCGGGTGGGTGAATTCGGCTGCAGCCTCTCCCGCTCCTCCCTCCTTACCCAGGTATTACCACACCCTCTTCACCCACTCCCTGCCCAAGGCTCTGAGGACCCTGGCAGATGAGGCACCCACCTGTGTGGATGTCCTGATGAACTTCCTAGTAGCATCCGTCACCAAGTTGCCCCCTATCAAGGTGCCCTATGGGATGTGGCATCAGGAGGCCAGACCTCCTCCACTGGTGAGGATCTAGCGGGGTGGTCGGCACTGGGAGGGCCCCAGCTGGGGAAGGGATTCCCGTTCTAACTCTAACCCTTTTTGCTGCACGAGGCGGGGGTAGGGTGGGGTTCCGAGGACAGAGAAGCCCTCCAACGCATTTCTCCCCGCCCCCCTTAGGAGCCTGGGGGTCCGGGGCTCAGGCAGGAGCAGCAGCCCGCAGCCCAGAACTGCATCAACCAGATGGCGGCAGGGTTCGGCCACATGCCCCTGGTATCTTCTCGCCTCCGTCTGGACCCAGTGCTCTTCAAGGACCCGGTGTCCGTGCTGCGTAAGAAATATCGCAGCCTGGAGAAGCCCTAGGAGGGACTCGCTGAGACCCCAGCGGTCGCTGCAACTGCCTCGGGGGAGGGGAGAGGCTCCGCCTCCTCCCTTGCGGTATCTGGAGACCCAATCAAGGCTGCCATTTAGCCAGCACGGCAGTACCCGATTGGCCAACCACCGCCTCGCCCCCCACCCCCCAGCCTAGCCGCTAGTGGCAGTTCCCACGTTCACGTCGCTGGCTCTGGGGCCCTTCCTCTGCCTTCGCAGACCCCTTGCCTGGAATGCCTTTCTCGGCTTCTCTGCCGAGCTGACATCTACTTCTCTTTCAGATCCTTGCCTCCTCCACGAACCTGCCTGACCCCCACCCCCGCCCCGGATCCTCTGCGCTTTCACAGACGGGTGTGTCCCTTAGTCCCGACGCTATTCATGCTGCCTCGCATGGTACACCGTCAGGCCCCAGGACTGACCCGGGAGTCCCGTGAGGGCAGGGCCGTGTCCTCGTCTCTCTGGCCTGGCAGGTACGCCACAAATATTTGACGAACAGATAGATGGAAGAGACATAACTACATGCCTGGCTCTGTGGCGACAGTAGCGGGGGTGTGGACAGGGTGTGCGGAGTGAGACACAAAACTGCACCTCCCACCCCACCCCCTGGGTTTTTAGTCCGGCCGGAAAGCAGCTTCTCGCAGAATCCTGGGTTCTTCTCGCAGAATCCTGGGCGCAATCCTCGCGCCCCAAGAATAGAGCAGAGAAGTCCCGGGGAGCCAGTTTCGGGGCTCCCTTCCCGACCCGGCGGAGCACAGTTGGGGGTGGTATGGGAACGCCGGTGGCCCTGCCGGGCCCGAGCCCCTCGTCTCAGGCACTGCCGTCGTCCTGCATTACCAGCCTGGACCACTAGCGGTCAGCACCGCGCCGCGCTCCCTCCCCGCGGAAAGGGAAGGAAGTTCGAAACGCCCATCGGGTGGGATTAGGGGGAGCGGGGACGTCGAGATTGGTGGTGCGCAGCTTGAAGTCGGAAAACTGGTTGGCCCACACACTTAGGACTAAGAAGGGGCCATTTCTAGGTGGGCTGTGTGGGAGCAAGGGCGGTCCCGAGCGCCCTGGTGGTGAGAGTGGAGAGGGGGAGGGGACGCTGGGTTCTCCTAGGTTCACCCACCTGGAACTGGCATGATCACTTCCGAAATAAAGCGCGTGTCTTTGTCCCTTTGCTCAGGCTATAAATACCTCTACAGCAGCTGCGCGGGGGGAGGGGGACTCAGGTCTCGCCTGGGAGCTGGGGCCACTCTAGAGGAATGGGGATGGTGGGTCCAAACCGGGTCCAGGGTATCCGGTGTTTTTCTGCTTCGATGGCCTCGCAGCTTTGGAAACTCCCGTGACTAGTGACTAGCTCGCTGGCCAGAACATGGTGTCCCCAAGGCCTCCGACGTCCATCCTCCAGTTTGACCTCTGGCCCCTGGATGACTCAGGTCATCCCCAGAGCCAGTCACAGCGTGGGATGCAGAGAAAGCTCTCTTTGGGGAGGTATGGGGCTACTGTATTCTTGAGATGGAGGGGGGACTGGGACCTTAAGGGGAGGGGAGACAGTCTGGCCCTGAGTCAAGGACAGTTGTTGAGGAAGCACACAGCTGCAACCCAGGCAGCCTTCCCAGGGTGGGGAGGACTCCAAGTGCCAGGCCCAGCTGGGGGAAAGAGACACCTTTTCCCTCCCCACTCACAGTTGCAGCACCCAGAACACTGAACTACCTTGGCATGGCCTTGCCTGTGGGCTGCCAGGCCCAGTGGCTCATACTGTACCAATATGCAGCCCAGAGCAGGTCCCCAGCCCCTGCTGTAGGGGGAGGCGTCGGGCTGTGTGACTTTGGGCAAGTGACTCAACCTCTCTGAGCCTCAGTTTTCTCATCTGTAAAAATGCAGGACAGCAATGACTGTCTCTTGAGAGGTGTGTAAGGACTTGGAATATAGCAAAGCCCAGGATCCAGGTTCCTGCAGCCTGCCATGGCTGGGGGGAGGGAGGAATTTGATTCACAAGATTGGGGTGGAGTGGACCTCCACCAGCGGTCACCACACACACACACTTCCAAGCCAGCACAACTTCCCACAGATTTGAAGGGGCCGAAGAACCCTCAAACCTAGATCACAGCCAACCCCGGATGACAGTGCTGGAAAGGCACAAACAGGTCGTTTCACAGATGGGAAGAGAGAGGCTCAGAGGGGAAGGCGAGTGACCAACCCCTCCTCCTCCCGCTGTGGGTCAGGACAGAGTCAAGACAAACCCAGTGCTGCCCCCTGAGGCTGGGAAGCCCACCTGGCCCCTCAGGCCATCCTTCCAGAATGATGCTAAAATTACCCACTCTTCCACAGCCACCATGTGCTCAGCTGACTTTGGTCCCAGTCCTCACAACAACCCTGTGAGGTAGGTGTCAACATTCATAGTCCGCAGACGAGAGAGACGCTGACCTCCCTAAGGGCAGAGACAGACCACTAGATCAGAGCCACCTGATGACTGGGCATGCTGCCTCCTCTGTGACACTGGGGACAGGTGCCCTGGCTTCATCTTGGAAATACAAGCCACCTCCTAATTCAGGAATCTTCACACACACCTCAGGAAGCCAGGGGCTCCTGTTCAGGTTGTACCCTCTTTGTCCTCCATCCCCAAGTTTTGAGCAGGCCAGGCCATACCGGCAACAGAGCTGGCCCAACCATACCCAGTGTCAGGCTCCTCGACCCCCGGACACAATCAGGGCAAGAGGAGTGGCCCGGGGCCTGTGGGGCTGTTTGGGGGGGGACCCAAGCTGAAATCTCTGCCCACTTCCACCCCTCCCGCCAGGACACCTTTGTGTTGGCACAGCTTCCTGGGCGTTGGCGAGGTGGGGGGGGTGGATAAGGAAAGAGGAAACCAGTGGATCCTTACCTAGTCAGAAGCCCCCTACCTCCAGGAAAAGGAAACATTTGGCTCTCAGTGAAATGACTCAGGCACAGATCAGCCTCAGGTGCCCCCTGGCTCCCCATCTCAGGGGGGAGCCGTATGAGTGTGCATGCTCCTCACCACTCCCCAACCCCCATGGCCTCCTTGTAGCGTATTGTTAGAGGCAGAGGAAGGGGGCTCTGTCCCAGGGCTTCTTTACAGAGTCATAAGGCAAAGGCCAGACAGACTGAAAATGGGAAATGAGGCAGGTAGGTGAGGGGACAATGAGTCTCCCCTCTACCACCCCTCACTATGCCCCACTGCCTTTCCAGAGGCTAGTGGTAGGGCGGCATTAGCTGAGGATGAGGCCCAAACCCTGCCCCACCGGGAGCTGGAAGAGCGGGGTCACACCAGCTTTACACCTGCCGAGTTCCCATCCTGGGGCTGGCAGTAGTCAGATGGGGGAGACGGGGAAGAGCCCGTTCCTGGAGTGGGACGAGCCCCCTCCACGCTGAACATGGAGTCAGGAGAGGGCCCTGGTTTATAACCCACCTGGGGTAGGCAGAGTCCTGGCTGGGCCTGGGGGACACTTAGCCCAGCCGTCTGCAGGCCTGTCCATGCCCCAGTTGGCGCCTGGCCAGGCAATCAGTCCGAGGGACCCTGGCATGACTGACAGTCCTTCATGTCCTCAGAGTAGTCCTCTATCTGGATGGTCATGGTGTGGAAGTGGAACTTCCCCTGCAGGCGGGCACTGGCTGCCTTCAGCACAGCCTGGGCATCTGCGTTCCCAGCTGGGGGCAGAGAGGACACACGAGGGCAGGCACCAGAGAACCGATTACTCACTCTTGGGCCCTTAGGAACGATTAGGAGCCCCAGTCTTATATCCTACCCCCAGCAGAACAAGATAGGGGATGATGAACATCAAGAAACCCCCAGACTCACTCCTGTACCAGGCAACCCTCTGGTTCCCATACCTGGCGCAACCCTGAAAGAGCAGGAAAAGCACTGGCTTGAAGGCTAGGAATCTTTCCTCTGCCGCTGATGAGCTGTAAGAGCCTGGGCAAGTGACCTTACCACCCCACACCCCCCAACCTCAGTTTCTTCATCTATAAATGGGACTGTGATGACCAAATGAAATAATGTATGTCAAGTACTCAGCATGGGGTCAGGTCCAATGCATGGGCACTGCAAGCATCTGGGGTCATCTGGACCCATCAGGGATGGCCCCGGGCCTCCCGCTGCCTCTCTCTCACCCACCCCGAGTGTTCCCACTACTCACCGATGGCGACGTGGACAGACAGGATAGGCTGGGCCACAGTCAGTGCCCAGATATGCAGGCTGTGCAGGGCTTCCACCCCCTCCACCGACAGCAGCAGATCCTGCACAGCCGTGAAGTCCATGCCCCTGGGGGTCCCTGAGGATGGCAGGGACGGGCTGAAGGAAAGGGCGCCCTCCCACCCACGCCTGTTCCTGCTCCTCAAATGTCTCCTCACTCAGACCTCCTTGGCCTGATGTAGCCCCCACCTCCCAAATGACCCCCATCATATCATCCTGTTGTATTTTCCTCTTCACACTTAGCACTGTCAGAAATTATCTTATTTGTTAGTTTCTTGCTGTCTCTCCCTCTGAAGTGGAAACTATGCGAGCAGGACAATTGTTTGGTTTACCACCCTATCCTCAGTGCCTAGAACAGTGCCTAGTCCCACAGTATATGCTCTATTTAAAAAATTTGTTTTTATCTTCAGCAAGTGGTGCTGGGAAAGTTGGACAGCTGCATGTAAGTCAATGAAGTTAGAACACACCCTTACACCATGCACAAAAATAAACTCAAAATGGCTTAAAGACTTAAACATAAGACATTGACACCATAAAACTAATAGAAGACAGCATAGGCAAGACATATTCTGACATAAATCGTACCAATGTTTTCTCAGGTCAGTCTCCCAAGGCAACAGAAATAAAAACAAAAATAAACAAATGAGGGCTTCCCTGGTGGCACAGTGGTTGAGAATCCACGTGCCAATGCAGAGGGCACAGGTTCGAGCCCTGGTCTGGGAAGATCCCACATGCCGCAGAGCAACTAAGCCCGTGTGCCACAACTACTGAGCCTGCGCTCTAGAGCCCACGTGCCACAACTACTGAAGCCCGTGCGCCTAGAGCCCGTGCTCCACAACAAGAGAAGCCACCGCAATGAGAAGCTCACGCACCGCAAGGAAGAGTAGCCCCCGCTCGCCACAACTAGAGAAAGCCCGCGTGCAGCAACGAAGACCCAACACAGCCAAAATATAAATTGACTAAAAAACAGAACAAAACAAAAATAAATAAATAAAATAAAATATGGCACAAATGAACCTATCTACAAAACAGAAAGACTCATAGACATAGAGATCAGACTTGTGGTTGCCAAAGTTGGGCGGAGGGAGAGGGATGGACTGGGAGTTTGGGGTTGGTAGGTGCAAACTATCACATGTAGAATGGATAAACAAGGTCCTACTGTATAGCACAGGGAACTATATCTAACCTCCTGGGATAAACCATAATGGAAAAGAATATTAAAAAAGAATGTATACATGTGTATAACTGAGTCACTTTGCTGTACAGCAGAGACTGGCACAACATTGTAAATCAACTATACTTCAAATAAAAAAAATTTTTTTTTAAAGAAGGGAAACTGGGGATCCCTGCACCCGCATGGGGAATCCTCATCATCACTTTTATCTGGGTCAGTCACATTCTTGGAGAAAAAACTCTGACCTGCAGCCAAGCACTCCTGTTGACCCCAAACCAGGATCTAGACCAACCCTGACCACGCAGAGACCTATGACCCAAGATCCTGAGCACAAGCAAGCCGGGTGAATAAGTGTGGTAACTCAGGGCAGACCATCTGCCAGCACTGAGCAGGGCCCAAAGCCCTGCCACGTCCTCTGGAGGTGGGGTCCTCAGAAAGGAAGGCCTGAGCTGGAGTGGCTTCCGCAGTCTTGTCCAACACCAGCTGTCCCTTTCTGATCCCCAGTCTGCCCCCCCCGACCCCACTGTGCAATGAGAAACATAAACCTCACCCCCTAAGGGAAGGCGAGTGGAGACTCAGGAAACATGAGGAAGGTCTGGAGGGCCAGGTGCTAAAGACACCGGCCGGAAGCCCCCTGACTAGGCAGGGAGGACACATCCCAGCAGGGAGGAGGCACCCTTGGGGGTAAGAGGAAGGAAAGGACGACCCAGAGGACATTTCCAGAAACAACCACACCTGAGGGCCCTGCTCAATGCCAAGATCAGCCCGGGGCCCCGGGAGGTTCTCCAACCTATGCCAGGCTCCAGACCATGGCCCCCCGCCAATGTGCTGGGATGCACCCTACACCCAACACACACACACACCTGAACTTATATTAGAGCTGGAGAGCCAAGAGCAAAAAGGGAGCCCCAAGCCCAGGTTACCTTCCATCAGCACCAGGATCACATCTCTCAGGATGGTCAAGGTTGTCCCCAGGACGAGGATGGAGAAGAGGAAGGTGCAGACGGGGTCTATAAACTTGTACTCTGGCTGCAGGAAAAGGGCAAGGCAGAGCTGGGGCTCACCACCCAGCACCTTAGCCTCCCTTCTCTGCTCCCACCCAGCATTAAGTCGGGGAGAGGGGCTCTCTCTGCAGGGTGGGCATGAGCCTCACCCTGACCCTGCCTCCCAGTTCTCTACCTTTCATTCTGTGTCCAAAAGGACAGGCAGGACAGACCACAGTTTAGGATAAGGCACTGCACCTTCCCACCCCTCCTTGCCCAAGGGGCTGAGACATGGACGGAGCTAAATGGAATCTTAGGCACCATCTGGTCCAACATCCCCATTTTATAGATGGGGAAACAGAGGCTCAGTTAGAGCAAGGGACTCACTCCACATCATGCGGCTGGCAAGGGGTGGACCAGGCTTCAAACCCAACACTTGGCTCTTTCCACTACACCACACTGCCTCTATATGATGGGCAATGCCCAGGCAGCATACAGTCCTGGGTTTGAATCTGGCTTCACAACTTACCAGCTGGGTGACGCTGTGCAAGTCACTGAGCCTTTCTGAGCTGCAGAAAACACCACCACCTCCCCTTCAGGGTTGTTATCAAGATCAGAAGTGCTAACACTTAATGGGTGTCGGATAAATGTTCCTTCCCTCTCCTACCCTTTTGCCCAGAGCTGGTAGGGAGCTAGAATCTGGAAAGGGTCCTGTGCAGAGAGAAGCCCCCAGATTATCTACCCTCCCTTCCCCACCCAGCCCACTTCCCTGTGTCCCCAGCTCTAACCTTGAAGTATAAAATAAAGGCTGCCACTAAAACGCCCAAGCTCTGCAGAAAGTCTCCAACCACATGGATAAAGGCAGCTCGGACACTGGGGTTCTCCTGCTGCTGGCTGGTGTCGTGGCTGTGCTCATGGCCATGGCTGTGTCCGTGGCCAGACTGGTGAAGAATCAACCCCATTCTACAGAAGTGGAGACAAGGCCAAGGGGCTCACTGAGGTAGCAGATAGACGCTTCAAATCAGCCAGGTAGAGGCCCCCATCAGGACTGGTCTCCCCAGACTGCATGATCCTTTTGGCCATGTGAGGAGCCCAACCCACATGGCCTTGGTTCAGCGTACCAACAGGAGAAGGGGCTCAGCTCCATCCAATGCCAGGCTGAATCTGGGCACAAAGATGCCCCAGTGCCAAGTCTCAGAGCAGGAAAGCCCCACAAAGGGGCCTTCACCATGTCACAGATGGTGAAGCTGAGGCCCAGAGAAGGAAGTGGCTTGCCCAAGGCCACTGAGCAAAGGTGAGAGAACCCAAAAGAGACCCCGGTGCTCTACACACCCTGCCTCTCACTGAGACCAATTTCAGGCACATCACCTTGAAAAAGGACTTGGATTCTGCCCCTAGGGACACCTGCTCCTGCAAGAACTAAACTCACCCCTCCCCATGACAGGTATGAAGCCTCTCTGGTTATTCACTGACATGTATGGGGTGGGAACTTGATGCTGCCACAGGTTTACAGCTCCCGATGGCCTTGCCCTAGGCCTCAGGCAGGACCCAGGTGTTCCAGGTGCCAGAGCTCAGACCACTAGGGAAATTCTGATCCTGCGACCTACCCTGGAGTGCGGCACCTCCTCCTTCTAATGAGAGCAGGCATGTAGGTATGCGTGTGAGAAGTGGGAGGGGGAAAGACTCACAGGGAACCCAGGCCACACTCACATGACGTTCACGACCACAGCACAGCCCGACGTGATCAGCATGGTCCCCTCCTCGATCTCATAGTCCCCAGAGATCAGCCGTTCCACCGCCAGGTACACCAGTACCCCAGTCACGACCCAGATGGACAGCACAGAGAGTAGGGCGCCCAGGATCTCTGAGGAAGAACCCGGCCCCCACTACCAATCTTAGCATGGGGCTCTAAGGCTAAGGAGCCCTATCCTCCTCCCCACAAAGTCTGGGCCTGGATCCAACTGGGCTCTGCCAGAGGTATGGCTGGTGTGGTTGCACCTTACCCCACCATTCATACATCTGGGAACATCTGAGCTAGAAGAAACTCAAGAAATCATCTGCGTCAACCCTTTCTGTTGAAGCTGACTCATTAAAATATATACCCATTGCTCAGCTGGCAAACTAAGGCTTCCGAGGAACAGAGGCTGGGCCATCTGTCACCAAGAGGAAAATGACAATGCAGCCCAGAGATGAACTTCAGAAGGCTTTGTTGAACTTTCCCTCCCCCTAGAGCTGATCCATGGAGTTATGTGCAGAGTTAATGCACAGTCATTTATTCTTGAAGTCTGATCATTTCATTTCTTAGGAAGGTGGACTCTCCTTCCCTACAGGGTGGGAATTCCCAGAGGAACAGGGGACCAGGGCTCCCCCATCAGACTGGGAGCTCCCAAAGGACAGAAGCCAAGGTTGACATCCTCTTCCCCCACCCAAATCACCCTCCTGGCCTTACTCAGGGACCCAGTGCACCCACCTAAGAACTTAATCTTGACCTACCCCCTCTCCCAACTCCATCCCCATCCCAACCAGGGCCCTTACCAGCTCGCTGCCAGCCGAAGTTCATGGTCTTGGTGGCTGGCCGGGAAGACATCCACAGGGAGAAGAGGCTGATGAGCATGCTGGCAAAGTCAGTGAGCAGGTGGGCTGCGTCTGTCATGATCGCCAAACTATGTGCCAGGTACCCACCTGCAGGGGCAGAGCCAAGAGGATGGAGGGTCCTTATCAGTCCCCCAAGGAGCCAACTTCCCAGAGTGTGTGTGCAGCAGGAAAACCATGAGCTCTGGAGAAAGACAATAGATTCCAGACCTCTGCACCATTAGCTGTATAACCATGGGCAAGTGACTTACTTTCTCTGAGCCTCAACTTCTACCATCTGTGAAATGGGATTAGCAAAATCTACTTAGAGGGTGAATGTGAAAATTGAAGTCAAATTGGGCCTGTAGGGGAATTCCCTGGCGGTGCAGTGGTTAGGACTCCCCGCTTTCACTGCGCCCTCGGCACGGGTTCAATCCCTGGTCGGGGAACTAAGATCCCACAAGCCATATGGCATGGCCAAAACAAAAACAAAAACAAAAAACCAAAATGGGCCTGGAAAGCATAGCAGGCACTCGGTAAATGCTCCTTCCTTCTAGGCATTCAGGTCTTCCCTGACCTACTAGCTGTGTGTGATCTTGGGCAAGTTACTAAACCTTATGGTGCCTCCGTTTCATCATCTGTAAAATAAGGAGACTAACAGCACCCATATGACAGTGCAAGGTTGTTGTGAGGATTACATGAGATAGTGTGCATATAAAATATGGAGCTATTAGTATTAATACTACAGGAACATCCAGGAGAAAAGCCTTTTGGATCATCCAGACTATCCATGTGCCAACTTCATTTAATTAGCAAAAAAGTCCTTACCAATGACTTCCCCAATCATGAACGACAGGCAGAACGCACAGGCCACACAGAGCTGGCGCCAGGCCCTCTTCTTCTTGGGGTCGCAGTGACTGCCAGGACTCGTCTGGGCATGACAGTAATGGTTGCTCTTGGTAGCCAGCTCAATGGGCTGCAAGTCCAGGCCAGGTGAAGACAGAGGGATCCAGCCAGCCCCATCCTGCCACAGAGATCTGTAAGACCTGTCCAAGGAGGAAGGGTGAGGGGAGACTCAGCTCTGAGATGGGAGCAAAGAGGGCTGACTCCAGTCTTACCTCTCTGCGGGGCCTGATTGTTCCCATGTGCCCATTTGGAAGAAGAGCTTAAGGACACTCCAAGCTCGACAGACTCTGAGGAGTGACCAGAAGCCCCTCTTTGCAGGGGGTGCTGGGGAACGACCAGTCCAGGAGTCTTGGCTCCGTGTGTTCCCTCCTCCCCCATCCCTCCCAGGGCCTGGAGGAGGCAAAGACCTTGGGAACTGGCCAAGGGGCTGGGCCAGTCCAGCCGAGCGCGGAGAAGGAGCAGAGCTTACACTCAGGGAGAAGAGCAGATCTCCCCCTCTCACGGTCTGGGGACACCGGGCCTCCCAGGGCGGGGCTGCCCCCGGGCAAAGTGCTGGCCCCGGGGCAAGGCTCCAGGCACGCACTCCCCACTAACCCGCAGGGGTCAGGATCTGTGCTCAGCCACAAGAGGGGAGGGATGATCCCCGTGCCCAGGCTCCATTTCCCCTTTCCTTCCTTCACCTCACCCCACCCCTCCTGTGTGGTCCCAGTTCAAGCCGCCGTCAAAACCAACCACTGGCAGGATAGCAAATGAGGAGGTGGGTCTGATGCCACTCAAATTCCCGCCCCTCCCCAGGCTCTCGCCTTACCCGGCTCCAAGCCTGGCGTCCAACAGATGCTTCCTCTCGGTGGCCTCCATGCGGCCCCGCGCGCCCTGCCGTGTGCTCCCTGGAAGTTGCGCGCGGGACGCTCCGCGGCGCGCACTCACCTGCCGGGAGGGCCCTGCGCGCCTTTCCCGCCGCCCCGGCGCGTGCGCCCCTCGCCCGCCCGCTCTGCCGCGAGTTCGCTCCCGCCTGGCCGTGCCGAGGCCGCCGAGGGGTCGTCCCGCTGTCGCTACCGCTGCTGCCCCCACTACGCCAGCCGTGGCGCCCCGCTCCCGCTGGCTTTATCCGGTCCCCGCTACCCCGTGTGAAGCGGCGCGTCGTGTGCAAAAGCCCGCAGGGAAGGGGGAGGGGGCAGCTGGCGGCAAAGGGCCCCGGCATTGACCCCTAGCACCCCGTCCCCTGCGCCCCCAGGGCCCAAGGAGCCCACCTGGCCTGCGACAGAAAGCCTAACCGCTCCCGCCCCGCTCTGCTGCTTGGTGTTTCCGAGTTGGGACTAGTCTGCGCCCGCCTTCCCCCGCTCGGGGCCGGCTGTGTCCCACAGAGAAGTTCTCGGGCCCCGGCTTGTAGAAATCCGCTTTGGGTCCCCTGAGAGCAGGAATGTGGCTCCTAAACTCAGAATAAGGGCTCCTGAGGCTGGGGTTGTGTCTTCCCCTCAGGAGACCACTGATCGGTTTCCACTCTCAGGCTGCAGACGCCAGAGCCCCCCATGTTCTTCCGCTCAGGCCAGGGGGCGCCTGCGGGCGGGGCATGCCTGCCCTCAGGCTGGGGCAGTAGCCCTCCTTAGGACTGGTTGGCACTGACTAATCCATCCTCGCCACTGAAGCAGCGCCGGTTCCTCCCGTTTTGCGCGCTCGGATTAGATTTGGGGTGGCCGGCTTTATCTCCACCGCTACACGGAGCAGGGTCGCGCTTCAGCAGCAGTCGCCATCTAGACAGAGCTGACACCACTACCACCACACCATCCTTTCTCCACTGCCCCGCAGCAGTTCCCAGGACCCCCAGGAAGGTGCCATGCGTGGTGTTCCTCCGGGAGAAGCCCGCCGGCCCTTCCTGCCGGCTTGGTGCCCCACCCAGTTGAAGCTTCGCCCTCCCCCGGCGGTTGGGTGGGAGGAGGGGCAGGGGCCTATGGCCCCGACACTGGCCTCTGATAGGCCCTCTACATAAAAAGAACTTTGGGCCGGGGACCTCCCTGGCCAGTTACCCCATCATCAAGGGCCCTGGGGACCTTGGCTTGGCTATGGTCCTTCACAGAGACAAGAGACTAGGGTGTGAGCCTCTATCCCACACCACTGGGGACAAGGAGGGGCTCCTTCAGTGTCTCCCCGACAGGAGTCATCTTGTTAGGAAACTAAGTGCAAGGAGCAAGGATGGCAGCGGTATGCCTTCCTAGACTGGGTCCCCACTGAGTGGCTTTCCACCTCCTCTGGACTCTTGAGTGTGGACAACTTTTACCGCAGGCTTCCTGGCTTTCCTGTATACTCTTAGAACCAGCAAGCTCAGCATTAAACCAGGAGGAGGTGTTAGAATGTAGGTTCCAGGTCCCTGCATCAGACTAACTGAATCAGAATCTCTGGATGTGGACACTAGGAATCGGCATATTTACAAATTCTCAGGGGATTTTCTGCACAGTAAAGTCTGAGGACCTCTACATAAGCTTTTATCATCTCAGACATATATTCACCTGATCTCCCCACTAGATTTTAAGCTCTTTGAGAGCTGGGATGTATTTTGTACTTCTATTACAATTTAATTGAGCTCTGAGCACCTACTGAGCACTTAGTTAAATGCCTGTGAATTGGACTGAAATAAAGAAGTATACAAATATAGGGCTGGTCACTTAATCAGATGAGAGTAAGTGAGGTAGGTGCAGTTCACAGGGGTTTCTTGCTGGGCCATCTTAGTCATGTTGCAGTTTCAAACTGCCCTATGCTCAGATTAATCTTATAATTTATTTGAAGGCAAAACATTTATGCTTTAAAAAAGTGTGTCATCTATGTCCCTCTCGTTCCCTTTAATGCAAAGCACATTGTAAATTCTCAATATATGGAGATTTACAAATTGGATCCAGACACATATATTCATTTTATAAAAACTTTTATGCCAAATTTCCCTTAAATTAATACTTTTCTAGGATGCATTTTAATTGATTTGCAAGAGTTTGACTAATTAGTTAAGACTTTGATATACTGAAAAACTGCTCCACTTGTATTCTATTCACAGATCCCCAGAAGGTCCTATGCTAATGACCTAGCAATTTGCAGACCTCAACAATTTTATTCTAAAAATGTAGATTCCCCTATAAAGAAAAAAATGTTTCCTGCCATTCCAGTTCTACAAGGATCAAGCCATTAGCTATTACAGTCGGCCACTGAGGAGAATTCAGGATGGAGAAAAATAAGTATTCTGTGCTTTGGATATACTGGCCCCTAGGTAGTTAAGATGCACATGTAACGAAAATTTTTAATGATGCCAGATTCTTGCATCTTCCCTTACATAGGAAAGCACTAAAATCATTAACTTGAGATGTCTGTTTTTTGTGATTAGCAGACTACATGTTTTTCCCAGAAAAAAAAATTCATATATATCCTGGCTCCTCCCTTACCTCTTCAGAGCAGCTCTTTAGAAGGACCCCAAATAAAACTTAACTCACAACTTTTGTGTTGTGCATTTTTATTTTGGTCAACATCTACATTCCACAATGAATCTGATTCTGTAAGTCTGGGGAGGGGGTCTGGGAATCTATATTTTTTAAACTTCTGAGTTTAATGCTATTGTGAAATTATTGTTCATTTTCTATGGTATAAATGGTTATGATTTTGAAAAGAACCTTTATCTAAAGTATTGAAGGATAAAAGGGCATGATATCTGGGATTTGCCTTAAAATAATCCCAGTGGGGGGAGGGAGTAATGATGGAGAAGAAACAAGTGTCTGTAACTGTTGAAAATGAGTGATGAGTATGGAGGGTATGTTATAATATTCCCTCTACTTTTCCATAAGTTTGAAATTTCCCAGAATTAAAGGTTTAGGGAAAAATAAACCTCTGGTGATTCTAATGCAGCAGCCTATGGAACTGTATTCAAGATTCATGGAATAATCCTCTGAAACCAATTTCCTTACAGCATGATCTTAAAAGAAACTTGTTGATCAAGAACCCTTCATACCACCCTTAAGTGTTCTGGTTTGTGAGAGCCCTTTGTGTGACAAAGTAGAGATTCCCTTATCTGCAAAGAACGGGTATCTCCCTGGAATTCAAATTTCTGACTACAGAGCCTTGACTGCCCTCCCTCCTCCCTCTGATAAGTGACAAGATAGTGGATGGACATGCCTATCTCACATGTGATCAGTAACCTGGAGAAGAAATCTGGAGACAGAATGTGGACAGGTTGTAATCCTGATTCTTGTGATTTCAAGGTGATGAAAGCTTCTAACTTTCTGGCCTCAAATTCCTTCAGTCTTCTATAGGAGGATAATTTAGGACTATGAAGAAAAGCAAGTGTATGATTGTTAAAAAAGGATAGTGGTGGGACTTCCCTGGTGGTCCAGTGGAAAAACAAAAAAAAGGATAGTGGCTACCTCCAAGCAGGAGGAGGGAGACACATGATGCGTTTCTTGGGTTTGATAACGTTCTTTTCCTTTTTCTCTTTCTTTGGCTGCACTGCGCAGCATGTGGGATATTAGTTCCCCAACCAAGGATCAAACCCGTGCCCCCTGCAGTGGAAGCACGGAGTCTTAACCACTGGACTGCCAGGGAAGTCCCTATTCTTTTTTTTTTTAGTTGAAGTATAATTGATTTACAGGGTTTCGGATGTACAGCAAAGTGATTCAGTTAAACATATAATGTTCCTTTTCTTGACCTGCTAAGTAACAGCATAGGATTTCACTATACAGTAGTTTATTTAACTCTAAAATTAGTTCTGTGCACTTGTGTGTATGTAATATGTTACACAATTTTTTAAAAAAAATTTAAGCTTCAGAATTTAAAGACTAGAAATGAAAGCAAAATCTGATTACCTGAAATTCAAAGTTAAGGACTGAGTTAGCCTTGGAAAAACTCCCAGAAGTGAAAATGGGCAGAGGTGTGAGGGTTTAAAACATTTTTGTAAAGTGAATTCCATAGAATGCTAGTTCTGGAGGATGTCATGTGAATGAATAAGTTGGAAAATGCTGGGTTATATAGTCAATCCACCAAGAAATATTAAGAGCTTTAAAGATCAGGTGGTATTCCAAACACCGTGAACTCGATGGACCAGTAATTTGTCTAAAGTTAAACAGCTTTCATTATGGCAGGACTGCTCAGAGCCCTTAAGTTGCTACTGAGTTCTGAATGTCGAAAAGTTGGAACAGACTCTGCAGTGTTCCTCATATTTCTAAATCCGAGGTGTCTCAGACCCAATTAACGCACCACCTCAGATTCGCTCAGCTGCCCCTCTCTCCTAGTCCCTTGGCCCCTTGTTCATGAAGAGCCTGGATGCTTCTTCAGCCGCGGTCATCCCCTCATCGGCCAGCACGGGTGGCTGTCTTGGCCTTCCCTGGAGTAAATCTGGGCTCCAGCAGAGCCTCCATGGTGACCACTGCGGCGGGGGCAGCAGTAGCTCTAGCACCCCTGCCGTTAGCCCTGACAGGTTTTTGTTTTGTTTTGTTTTTTTCTTTTTTGTAATGTGAGTGCCCGACGTGAGCTTTGACTGCCAACCATTTCAAAAGAGGCAACCACTTCAGGGCTATCTCTAATAAACACCTTGCCAGCCACAGCACTAGATAAAGAGTCAGGCTGCATCTCCCCACTGAGGCTCCTTTGTTTTGGAGATCTTAGTTGATTTTGCTAACTGACCATTTGAGCCATTCGCTTTTTTTCCTCTTCCCACGCTTTAAATTACCTCTCTTATGTTCTAAATTCACCAATAAAGAGTGAGCCTTTGAAACCCTAGGCCCCCACCCTAGACCCCAATAGAAGCAGAACCCAGGCTCTTGCTTTCTCCCTCCCTCTCTCCACCCGCGAACTCACTGCATGACCCCAGGGATGCTATGTAATTTGCAGATCTTGTAAGTAATAAACGTTTATTTTTTCAGAATTTCCTGATGGTTAGTACTTAAGGGCATCTTGAAATCATAATAAGAACTACAAGGGCCAGTCTAACCACAACATTGGTTGCTGATAGGCTGAGACTGGCACAAGACACACCCAACCCCACTGGCCCCCGGAGGCTCTGTTCCACCCACCACCTTCAGGGTCAGCTGACAGGTGCCTTCTGGCTTCCCCCGCAGCTGCCCAAAGGGCCAAGTGATGCAATGGAAGAGCAAGGGCATTAACTCTCCGGGAGGCAAACTCCAATCCTGGGAGATGGGAGGTGAAAGAAGCCAGCAGACAGGTCTCTCCCTTCTTCCCTCTGATGAACTGTTTGAGGCAAGCTGTTCTTTGTAACCTGCTAGAAGCATCTCCCGTGGCTGAGCAAGCAGCCAGGGGTCTCTTGGTGAAGCTGTGGCCAGTTGGGTAACGCGATACTTTGGATTTGCTTCCCTCCTTTCCTGACTTGCTTCCACTTCCCTTCACTCTGGCTGCCCTGGGAACGTAGCTGAACTAAAGTGTTTACTCTTTCCCTCAGGCTCTGTTTTCTGGAGAGCCAGAAAATAAGGCATTGAACCCTTTTCTGGAGGGTCCTCTCAGGGCCAGTTTTCCACGCAGTTCTCATTGGGAAATGCGGGTTTAAAGGACAACTTCTTTGGTGGGATAGAAACCTGGGCTTGCCATCACTGTCTACTTCCTGATGCACTCTTCCTATCAGGCCTTCTGTCCGTCTACCCTGAACTGTCCTCTCTGAAAAAAAGGCTGAATGAAACCCCAGCTCTTTTGGTAATAAATGGAAGAAAGCGCTGTGCATTTATTAAAACAACATGTAACACGAACTCCGTCGTTGTCCCTTATGTCAGGAATAGACACTGAAATACAGTACCTTATCCTTTCCTAGGTCTGTGAGTGCTACGGAGCCCCTCCCACCAAGGAGAGGAAGTGGGCGGCTGTATCAACCTGGCTTCCTTCCCTTCTTTATAACAATCGCCGGTCACACGTTGACCAGGCATTATCATACAAAAGTTCCTTTACAAAAAGCACCAAATTGGCATACATATACAAGTATATACAAAAATCACATTTTAAAAATGTACAAAATATTCCATTTTGCACCAACGTAGAAAAGTATCCAGTGTGGTTGTTTCAAGCACGTTTCCAAGCACGTTGTTCGTGACGCTGGACACCGAGGTGAGGTCCCGCTCCTAGTTCCTGCTCTCTGAGCAGAGAGAAGACACACCTCCCCATTGCCCCTCCAGGGGCCCTGACCCCTCCCACCCTGGGCCTGTCACCAAGGCAGCTGGGCCCATCCCCACCCTCCCCAGTCTCTCTGCATCTAGACGGTCTCTCCCTCCTCCATCTCCTTACTGGTGTCCTGAAAGAAAAAGACGAAGAAACACAAAGTGAGATGGGGACTCAGGAGGATCCAGGGCTTACCAGGATGCAGTGACAAAATTATCAGACTCCAATTCCTGCCTGGCCTCTTCCTTTTAAAATTGCAATAGAATTTAGCTGCCTAAATGCTATGGATTTCAGATCCAATGCAAAAAACTCTAGAAGGCTACTTTGTATTTTTTAGCTGGGTTGGAATTTAGTTCCAATAATAACTTGAATTGAAAAATAATAACATTAGTAAACATGACGTTTCTATGTGCCAGACACTGTGTTAAATGATTACCTAATTTACTCTGATTACAGTCTTATCTTTTGAGGTCAGTACTGTTATGCCCCCTTGCATAGATGAGTAGGTCAAGACTCAGAAAAGTCGTGAACTGCCCAAGAACACACCGCTAGTCCGTGGTAAAGCTGTGATTCAGATCCCAGGCCCTTAACTATACTCTGCCAGGTTGGGAAACTCAAATACCTATGGGCCAGGTGACATGAATAGGTCAAGCAGGCAGACTGACAGTGGTGGGGCAAACTAGCAAATGGATGTCCCATCCAAAGGAGGCAACCGCTTCCCAGAGCCGGCTCTCTGAGACTAGGGAGAAGGGCAAGCCCAGCGTTGTTAGCTCTTTCCAAATTTTGACAAGGTGAAAATCCAAAGTCTTAGTTGAACTCTTCTTTTAAAAAAAACAGAAACAAAACATCCTTTTAAAAAAATCTACTAATTTAAAAAATGTTGACAACTAATTTTTAAAATTTTGAACATTGGGCCAAGCCTGCCTTGTGGGTGTTCTCTTTTGCCTCTGTTACGCTGTGTCACTTTCTGTTTAGGAAGGTCATTTAGATGTAAAATGGGAGCTTTTTATTATGAATAGTTTGGGGGAGTTCTCTAAGAGTAAAGGGAACACGACTTTACCTTAATAGGTTTAAAACCCTTACAGGGAACAAGAAACATCACCCCACCGGCAAGCACAGCACTTTGCACTCAGTAGGGATCTCATGTTGTCACTGAATGAATGAATGAATGAAAGGAGGGAGACGGATTTCTCACCTTCTTCCTTCCCCTCTGTGGACTCTTCCTCTTCCTGATTTTCTTCTTCAATAAACTCCTCCTCTTCCTCACCTGTGTGTGACAAAGAACAATTGCATTAGGTTGGGGCTGGTGTCTCAGAGGAGAGGCTCAAAGGAGATCCAGGCTGGAGACAGCACTCGTTCCACAACCAGTCGGGGTCAAACGGCCACGCGGTGACATCACTGGCCCAGGAGGTGATGGGCTTGTGTCCTCCTTCCCCAGCCTCCTCCTTTCTTCCCACACCCTTACAAGTGAGGGAGGCTCAAGACCTCCTTTTTTCCAGTAGCAGCAGCAGCGTCTGTCACTTGATCTGCCTGCGACTGGAGGGACCTTTGGGGAAGCACACTGTGTACCGCTGCACATTTCTTAGACAGATCAACTTTACCTGGGGAAAATGGGACAAAAACGCCTTGATTCTCAGGGATCAGAGTCCTTATTCTGAAGGAATCTGCTCAGCCTTTGAAATCTGCTTGCCTAGCACTCCTTCTTCAGTGTTCCGCATTCCTTAGCCTACAGAGGCGTGGATGTGGGGCGTGGAGCCCTTCTGGGGCCATCTGCTCCTTAGTTGTCTGAAACTGAGCCTCAGACAGTGACTGCCACAACCTTTGTGCTCACTCTCCCATCCCGGGGTATCGCCTTCAAGCTCTACTCACAGGGGACGTGCCCCTTCCCCACCCCCTCTCTCAAGCCACTTCCTTAAGCCTTTGGGGGCCCTGAGGGGTCACTACAGACTCAGAGCATTTGCCAAGAGTATCTGGGGAGAGGCTTGAAAGAGTTAATTCCTCCAAACTGACAATTGGGATCTGTGCATAACCCAGGGAATGGTTTTGTGGTGGTTTAACCATTATCACAGTTAACTACTCATAGCAGCATTTGCTGAGAACTTACTCTGTGCCAAGTGCTTCCTTGTGCTAAGGACTGTACACGCACTGCCTCATAAAATCCCCAGACGGCCCTCGGTAGAATCTGCGCGGGGTTACTTACTGGTGTGTGGCCTCTGCAAGTCGCTCACCTTTCCTTGGTTTTATTGCCTCAGTTGCAAAATGGAGATGACAATAGAACTACCTCTTAAAGTTGTTGTATTAAACAACAAAACTCAAGTCTAGGGCTCAGTGCCCCGGATATAGAAAGTGCTCAATAAAGGGTAGCTGTGGGTACTCTCCCCATGTATCCATGAGGACACGGAGGCTCAGGGAGATTACTGAAGGCAGTGCAGACAGTCACAATGTCAGACTGTTCACATAGTATGATCCACTCTTGACTATCTTAGCTTAGGGAGGGTGACAGTGGAGCAGATGCTCTACAGCAGTGGATACACCCAAGTCCGTTGACATCTCAGCTGTGGGATGCATTTTGTCCTTACCCAAGAATAGGGTACATTTGGGCTTCTGGGAATAGATTTAACACATCAGAGTCTGAAAGCTTGCAGGAGAGCAGATACAGGAGGTGCCAAGAAGCTTTTCTCTTTCTCTTGCCAGCCCACTCACAGTTCTTCCCTGTTCCTGAACAACATCTACCCCCCTTTCTTTCTCTCAGCAGATCATTGGAGCATCACCTCTCAGACAAATGCAACATTCAGCGGAATTGGATCCGCCCTCTCTTTCTTCTTTGCTAACTAGCTATCTTTCAACTGTGTAACCTTGAGCAAACTATCAAAATCTTTGTTCTCCATCTGGTTGCTTCATTTTCTCTTATTATTTTTCCTTCATTATTGTTATGGTTATATTGTTACAATTATTATATGTACGTTATGGAAGAGTAATCACAAACAGAAGCAAGGACAGAATATAGATAAATTAAGGTGCCTGAGTATCCGCGATTATAGCAGTAAGAAGCTGAAGCCAAGACTAGCTTTAGGCGATAACTAGTATATGTCTAGCATCTTACAAAGGCTTCTGAAGCCATATCTTATTTGTTGCAACAGCATCATTCAGTGGTCATTATCAGTAGGCTCATTTGTTACCTAAGTTTAAAGTTAGGAAACGAAGCTCCTAACTTCAGAGGTGGAGGGAGCCTCCAAAAGGCCACACAGATAAGAAGTGGTAGAACCGGATTTGACCTTAGGTCTGCCTGACTCCAGTTGCCAAGCTCTTTCTATTGCCCCAGGTTCCTCCCTATAGCAGATCCATACATAATTAATTGAGCAACAATTATGTACCAGGCACTGTGGTGGGCTCTGGGCTCATCCAGAAGTTGGCGGTATGAATTTAACTGATATCTGGGCATCTCTGCTAGTGTATCTGCCTCTATGTGGGGCTCAGTGGGAGGGAAGCTGATTTTGGGGGGAAATAGCCCCTTACCTGTCCCAAAGTCGATGGCCCTCAGGGTGTCTGCTATGTGCTCTAAGTCCAAAGTAAAGTAGTCCATGTTTTCAAAGCCCTGCTCTATCTTCCCCAGCTGGCAACCCTTGGATGCTTCCACAATGCTGTAGGGGAGAGAGAAAAAGGGGTGGGGTGGGAGCACAGTGAGATCTCTGGCCTCAGAGAAGGAAGGAGTTGTTTTAGCCCTAACTTATACCACTGCACGTGCTTGTGCCCACACCCAGGCCTTGCACCCAGTGACTCCCCCTGGAGGATGGAGTATTTCCTCTCCAGTCACAAGCAGAATGGATGGTCCAAGAAAGCAGGGATGCAAAGGCCAGGAAAGCTAGCCTGGGGTGAGACCCTCCCAGCAGACCTAATGCAAAGGAGGAGGCCCTCTGGACAGAAGTCAGAGGCCCTGAAGGGAGCTGGGGCCTTGGATCATAGCCCTGGAGAGACACTGACCTTCTGATGAGTTGCTTGGCACTCTGTGGGGGAAAAGAAAGAGCAAAGGGTTAGGACTGCAGAGAGGGTAGCCCCAGGAAATCAGTGAAACCAGTGACTGGGCTCTGCAGATGGGCACTTGGTGCCGTTCCCTAGCCCAGCTGTGACCCGCTCCTCAGCTTCAGCAGAACAGAACTTGGATTTTCCCTCTGTCCATCGTCTGCACACATCTTGCTCATCATCCTAGGACCCTCCCGTTGTCCTGGCAGGAAGCTTGGATTCTAGGAGTATCAGTCTAAACCCTCTTAAACTCTGAAATCTTCAAGATGAGAATCATATCTAATCACCTTTTTATACCCAATGTATAGCACAAAGCCTGGCTCACAGTACGTGCTTAGGAAATTTTTATTGAACTTTACTCTTCCTTCACAAAATCTTATAGCTGATCCTTTTATGTCTCCCCCAAGAAGCTCTTCTAGGGTAGGGCTGTGTCTCGTTCATCTGTGTCTCCACCTCAGTGGCTGACCTATGGCATGTGCTCAATTAGTAGTCTCGAAGTGGACACTGTATTTTGCCGCTTGCAAAGCCATTTCGCAAACATCCTTTTACATGATCCTCGTAAAATCAGTTAAGAGGAAAGAAGGTAGGAACTGTTACATGCTCACTTTACAGATGAGAAAACTGAGGCTTGGAGAGCATTAAATGACTTGCCCAAGGGCACATTCTTTGGTGATCAGTGATGGAGCACGACCTGACCCTCAGACAGAGCTGTTGAGCGGAAGTGCCCACACCCTCCCAGTCCTGCTCACCAAGAGGAAGATGGCCCCGCCGGGCTCGTCCAGGGACTGGATGGCTGTCTCCACCAGCTTGGTGGACTTCTCCAACTGCTCCCGGTATTGCTGGATGAGGGCCTCGTGGAAGCTGAGCTTCTCCTCCTGCTCCCGCGTGATCCGCTGCAGCAGCTCACTCTTCTTCTCGTCCAGGATGGCGTACAGCACGTCGAACTTCTGGCTCAGCTCTTCCTTCGCCTGGTGGCTGTTCTCCTGGGGACAGAGATCTTGGAGTCACATCCTGCGGGTCCTCCTTCCTATCCCCAACGCTTCCTTCTTGGGATGGGTGTGCTAGGAATAAAAAGTCTGAAGCTGGGAGAGATTTACTGCACCCCCATTTTACAGAACACGAAATGAAGCCTTAGCAAGAAGAAAGCATTTGCTAAGGTTTCCTAGCCACTTAGTACACCAGTAACATTTGGAGGCTGGTGTCATAGAGAAAGCTACACCTTTCCTCAAAAGTAGAGACTCTAAGGTCAGATGGGATGATGTATGTGGGCCTCCCCAAGTCACACTCTTCCTCCCATTTTAGGACCAACACCAGATTTGGGAAGCTCTGCTTCATTTGGTCATCGGAGAGGTGGAGAAGCTGCTCCTCCCCTAGTGGCCTCCACATTGAGGCTTCCTTCTGTCCAGCACTGATGCTACATCTTAGTTTCCTTACCTATAAAATGGGTATAATAATAGCATCTCATCAGACTGGGGGCTCCAGTATCCTCTGTCAGACTGGGAGCCCCTCCCAGTTATTACGTTGTTATGTTATTATGTTGTTTTGGGTAATAACAACATCCCTTTTCCTTCCTTTAAACCTATCCTTCACACAACTCTTTTGTCCACCAGAAATGTAATGATCCCTTTCCCCCATCTCATTTCCAGGTCCCCACAAGGGGAGATGGAAAATCATGGGTGCTTTTGCAGGGATAGAAAAGTTGCCTTCCGCCTCTATGGTCTTGCTACTCAAAGTGTAGTCCATGGGCTAGCAACTTGGGCAAATCCTGGGAGCTTGTTAGAAAAGCAGAATCTCCTGCCTCATTCTAGACCTACTGAATCAGAACATGAATTTTAACAAGATCCCAGGGTGGTTTGCATGCACATTAAAGTTTGAGAAGCTTTAGTCTACAGCACACTGGAGAACATTGTTCTAAAAGCTACTAGTGCTGAATAAATGCTGGGAATTATTGGTGGGACACTCACTGCCTGAAGTCAGGGACCTGGTCTGTCTTGCTCACCGCCCCACCCTCAGCACCTGTGGCAGAGCCTGACACACAGCTGTCCTCAAGAAGCGTTTGTTGAGCAGGTGGATGAATTGATTAGTCAGTCCCTCCCCCACCATCCCTGCTTGAACACCCCAGAGACCAAGCTGCACTGGGAGGCTTCGAACCCCCAGGCAGAGCTAGTCGTCCCCTCACCTTGGTCACTTGACAGGAGTCCTCCAGCTGAGTGATGATGGTCTGAATACGGTCGTTCCCTGCTACCAGCATGGAGATACAGTTACTCAGCTCAGTCTAGATGGGAGGAAGGGGTGGGGGATCAGGAGAAGAGAGACAAAAAATAGTCTCAGGGCCTGCCCTCTGGGGAGTGGCAGCAAAACGGCACCCTCACTCCCCTCTCTGCGAGAAAGAGCCTCTTTCTGAGGTGCGGCTCAGCTCCAGAGCAGAAAATATCAGAGGGATACTGCATCCCTCATTTTACAGATGAGGCCCAGAGAGGGGAAATGAGCTGCCCAAAATACACAGCAATGTGCTGGCAGAGGAGGGGCTTGTTTCTAGGAATGGAGGGATCCATAAAAGAAAGAGGTTGGAGAATTCTAGAAGAGAGAGATCAAGAGAAGAGTAGGAGGTGGGGAGGAAAGAGTATAGAAACGGGAGCCACAGCTTACTGCATGTACAGCATGGTGGGGCTCCCACAGGCCCAGAGGCCCAGGGAGAGGACTGTCAGCTGCCTCCTGCTGCAGAGGGATCTAGGGAGAGGTGACCAGCACAGGAAGGGGTGTCTGGGACCCAAACCACACTGGGTGGTAGAAGGCATGGCCAGAGAGGGCCCTGGTGGCCTGGCCCTGGGATCTGCTCTCTCCCTTGGGGCCACACCAGATGCTCTCAAGTGGCTCTAAGTATAACTCATGAGCTCAGCCACCTCCCCAAGGAAGGCAAGGGCTGCTGGCCCTGCGGGCGGGAAGTCCCTCCAGGGGAACTATTCCTGAAAGGCCGGCTCAGCAGATCTACAGGGATCAAATCCGCATCCTGAATCGTATGTCCAGCAGGCTCAGGCTGGGGGTGGAAGTGGCTCAGGTCAGCACCTTTTGTCCCTGGAAGACACTCTGCAGTGGGGCCACCTCGCAGGCCTTGTGGACCCCAAACACCTTGCACATGGAGCACGTGGGCACCTCACATGTGAGGCAGTAGATGTTGATTTTCTCATCTTCGTGTTCCTTGCACATGGGGTGGTTGCCTTTCTGCAGGGGCCGACTGAAGTGGAGAAGAGTCATAAGTCACGAGGTGGGAGTCTCGAGTCCCTGTCTCCTCCCCCAGCCCCAGGAGGCCACCCCAGATCTATGACCCAAGCTCTCAGTGGTGGGCTGTCCCAAACCCTTTTCTTTCCATCCTCTGAGGACCCAGGACCAGGGAAGCCAATGACACCAAGACTAGGATTCAAACTCCAGTGATGGAGTTGGCCCTAGGCCTTGCCAGTACAGGACATGGGAAGGATTGCAGAATCCCAGAGTCATCTTGAGACATTTTCAAGAAGAGGAAACTGGGTCCCAGAAAGGTGAATTGACTTGCCCAAGGTCACCCAGAAAGTCAGGGCATGGGAGGCTAGAGTTCATTTGCTCTAATTATAGTCCCCATGCTCTTGGTTACAGCAGGCTGGGATCCGAGCAAAGCAATTTATACTCATGGCCTCATTGAATTCTATATTTAATCCACCAGACTGTAATCGCCATCAAAGCAGGGAAACTTGCCTATTCTCTTCACCCCTGAATCTGCAGTGTACAGTGCCTGGCATGGAGAAGGTGGTAATTAAATACAGGTAGAAAGAATAAATCAGTAAGCATGCCGTGAAGGTGCCCCGAGGCTCTGAGAGAGAGGCAGTATGTGTGCCCCAAGTCACACAACTAGAACATGGGCAACACAGGGCCATCCAATGGCCCAGCACAAGCCTTGATTTCCAGTCTGAGATTCTTTCCAGGGTCCAGAATCGCTTCTTTCTGTTTCCTCCCAAACACACACTCTTAGGATGACTTTCTCCCTTTGTCTCTCTCTCTCTCCTTTTAGGGCCTCTGGCACGTTTTCTGTGTTTCTCTCGGGGTCACTTCCTCTCCGAGATTCCATTTTTTGGGTCTAGGTCTTACTGCCCCAGCTAACTATACACTCATTTAGAGCCAAGAGCACATCTACACACCTCTGCTTTCCCAGCCCCTAACACAGCAGGCAGCTCAGAATGACTGTCCCCCATCATGTCAGTGCCTCCCCTCCAAAGAACCTTGCATGGCTGATCACACCCTGGGCATTATTGTCCCTTCAAGGTCTTAAATAGGCCCCTTTCCAGACTTACCTTTTTGCATCTTTTAGCCCAGGGCCCCCCCATGCTGGCAGGGCTCTCCCTTTGCCACCTGTCTCTATCCCCTGGGAAGGGAGCTCTGGGGTGGCAGTAGGTGCAGAGGTGAGGCAAGATCCTGAGGGTCTGGTACCTGTGTCCTCTGTCATCCCAGTGGCCTATCCTCCCAACCCCAGGCACCAACATCGGGGTTCAAATCCAGATTGTTCTGCCACTTACTCATTGTGACCTTGGACAAATGATTTCACCTCTGTGAGCCTTGGTTTCATCCCAGAGCTACTGGGATCATGGCAGGAATTGTCTGTACTGAATGTGCAGTGCCTGGCACAGAGCAGACCCTCAATAACTATCATCATCATTCAATTCTGTGGAAAGGCCTTGACAGCATGCTCTTCCTAGGTCGACACTGGGTGGGCTACTATTTTGGCGCAATATTGATTTTATTTTTATTATTATCATGATCAACGATATCATTGCATTTTTGTAGTGTTGAACTCTAGCTACGTAAGAGGCAGTAGCGGTTAAGAATGTTCACTGGGCAGTCAGTCAGACAGGCTCCCTCTCAGCTCCACCACTTGCTAGCTGAGTGGCCTAGGACAAACCTCTGATCCTCTCAGAGCCTCCATTTCCTCATCAGAAAATGAGGGTAAGAATGGTTTACAGGATTACTGTGAGAATTAAACAGGGATAATGCATGGAAAATACTTAGTGCAGTGCCTGCATACAGTAGCTGCTCAATAAATATTTGATATCTTTAACATTTCCCATCAAAATCCTACTTGACAGTCACAATAACAAATCTTACTGTCCCTTTCTGGAGACAGGGGAAAAGGAGGCCCAAAGACTTACCCAATATTCTACAGTGCATGAGTAACAGAGTCAGAGTAGCAAACAGTTCTCAGGTCAGAACTTTCTCAAGCGAGGACTGGTCTGTCACCTTTTTGGGGGGCCAGATACTGCCTGTAGGCAGGCACTTGGTGAAGGTTTGGGACCACAAGGGCCATGAGGTCAGCAGCCTGGAAGTCTTGTCAGGATGTCCTGATTTGTAAAGATCTCCCTGGTAGCTGTGTCTCTCCCCAGTTTGAGGCCCAACACTGCACAACTTCCACCACGCACAAATTCTGCCTGAGAATGAGTGGCTATTTCACAAATAGGGAGACTTGGAGCCAGATGGACCGGGCCCAGTCCCAGCAATTCTACTTGTCAGCTGGGAAACCTTGGGTAATTGACTTCACCTCTTTGAGCTTCAGCTTCCTCATCCATGAAATAGGGATGATGAAAGCCACGCTGAGCCATAGGATTGTCATGAAGCAGCAGCAGGAAGCATTCCCAGTGTCTCGCGCTGGTGTTCTCACTATGGAGAAACTGGCTATGTTCTCACTGGGTGATTTCTCTGCTTATCAGGGCCACTTAGCTGGCTCCAGTGCCTCTCTCTCCCTCTTACATCTCATCTTTCCCCTGGTTTCTGTCTCAGTATCTTCCAGGAGGACAGCCTAATGTGTGGATCCCCTCCCATTCACTGGGTGACACCAAAAGCCAGGGCTGCGGGATAAGATGAGCCTCCGCTCCTGCCTGGGGAAGAGGGAGATGGCTCTCTGGATTGGCTAGCCTAGCTCTTCCAGCTAGGGGACTGGATCCTGAGCAGATGAAGCAGGATGGGGCCTTGGAGAGCTGGGCTCAGAGGACGGGCTGGGGAGAGGGGATGGCCTCCCAGCCGCCGGGTGAACTGACCTGGAGCACTCCTGCTTGTAGATATCAATGATGTTCTCCACCAGCAGATTCCTCTGCAGGCCGTACACTCCATGACGGTCCATGATCACTTCATGGCGGCAGGAGGGGCATCGGAAACGGCCTCCAGACATGGACACTGAGCCACCCCGGTTGGTCCAGTAGGGATTTGCAGCCTGCTGGTGACAAGGGCAGAGGTGAGGCCTGGGCTCCCTCCTCAATTCCTTCCCTTTCTGACCTCCGACTACCCTTCCCCCTGCTCACCCCAAGATGACTTAAAGCTCCCTATCCTGAAATGAGAGAACCAGCCCGCTTACACAGGGAGCACCTGAGAAGTAACCAAGCAATCAACAGGTCTGGAGGTCAGCAGACCTAGGCTCAAGTCACAGTAATTCTCTGAATGACTTCAGGCGAGCAACTTTTTCTCTCCAAGCCTCAGTTTGCCCATTTATGAAATGGGCATATAATTAGAGCCAGCTCCTAGGGCTGCTACTTTAAAGAAAAAGTAGTGAGAGATCATTATGTAAAGTGCTTCTGGGGAATTTTGAGGCCTGCTTCCCAACCAGGATGCACATCGCTCCCATTCTTTTCTTAGAGAGATGAAGCCCCTCCTGCACCATATTATAGGGAACAGCTTCAAAGGGTAAGATGCCTCTATGGCTCAGTGCCTCTCGGCCACCCTCCTCCTAAAACTCTGGGCACCCTGCCACTTTGGAGCTGGCTCCAGCCCCCAGGGTCTGGTTTCTCTCCCCTCTCTGCCTGTCTCTCCCACTTATCACTTGAGGTTTTTGGAATCCTGATTGGAGAGTCAACTGTGGTGCTCAGGACAGGGGTGGAGTAGCTACAGGCAGGGTGGGGAGGGGAAATGTGCGTCATGGAGAAGGAATGGGGCAGCCAGAGCTGCTTCCCTAGCCCCCTCGGCCCCTTCCAGAGGCCTCTGCAGGGGTTCACTTCAGAGGGGGAGAAAACAGCCCCAGTTTGGAAGGGTCCTGGGCTAAGAAAGAAGTTTTCTTTTAGTTTTCACCACAGGAAAACTGAATAGCTGCCTGGGGCCCCAGTTCTAGGCCATACCCAGCACTGACCTGGAAGATGTCACAGGCACACTTCCGGCAGAGGTTGTGTTGACATGGCAAGATGACCACTGGCTTGGTAAACATCTCCAGACAGATGGGGCAGATCAGCTGCTTCTCCAGGTTCTCCATGGGGTTCCCATCCTGGATCAGGCTTGACTTATAATCCATATTGTCAGGAGACGTGGGGACCCACCTGGCTGTCTCCTTCACCTGCCTCGCTCTAAGCAGATCTGGGGTCTTGCCTTTGTCACAAAATACCCGCCTGGAGCCTCTTTGCCTTCTTCTCCTGGAGCCCGAATTCTGCCTTGGTCTGTGGCCCCTCTGATATTTATAGCTGGACCCTGGTCACATGAGCCCCAGCAAGGGACCAGCTGAGCATTCCAATGCCAAGCGTCTGGCGAGGCTTGAGTTTCCTCCAGGCCTGAAAGACCAGCCTTCTCAAATCACATGTAAGGATGAGCAATAGCTGTTCCCTTGGGACGGGGGTCGTAAACAAGAACAGCTTGTTCGTGGACAGGCTTGGGGCAGGACTGGGTACCCAGAGTTTCCTCCAAAAATTAGTCTCCTCCCACAGTAGGCTGGTAAGGAGGGAGTGGGCCACTGGGATTTGTGGGGTTAATAGCCGGTGCCCTCTCACTGACCTAAATCAGGTCCATCCCCTCCTCTGGAGTCCTGGGCAGCTCCCCAGATGAGGTCCATCCCCAGCACAGCATGTTGCTAAAGACCTTGGTCCCGCCCCATCCCCGCCCCCCCCCACACACACCCAGGCTAGCCCATCCCTCCATCCTTCGGCCACTAATTCCACTTTTTTTTTTTTGGCCACACCGCATGTGGGATCTTAGTTCCCCAACCAGGGATTGAACCCATACCCCCTGCAGTGGAAGCATGAAGTCATAACCACTGGACCGCCAGGAAAGTCCCTAATTCCACTTTAATACTGAAAGGGCTCCCTTGAGACAGAGTCTATTTCCCTCATTTTATAGATTTTGACACTGAGGTCTAAGAAAGAAAGGACCTTATTCAAAGTCATTTGGAAAGTAAGTGGCAAAGCCAGGAATCTTATTCATTCATCACACATTTTCTGAGTACTAACTATACATCAGGCACCAAGGTGATAGATAAATGAGTAATCCTTTTCCCTGCCCTGAGATACTCACAGCCTAGGGAGGGAGACAGACAGAAATAACTATCACGTAGGGCCACGAATCCCTACCTAACCACTTAGACATTATCCAGATATTCCTGTCTGCTCTCTGCACAAATTTAAATTTTTCTCCATGTCCTTCTTGACCGTCGTCCATATCAGCAGGTAGAAGTCATTAGAGCAGTTCCAACGGCTGTCTTTAAGGTAGAATGTCACGCAAAGGGACATTGGTATAAGGTGCTGGGGCAAGAGTGGGAGCAGTAACATCAGGCCTCAGGATGAGCCTAAGAGGCTGTAGAACCTACAGGAGGAGTGTCCATGATCTCACGAAAGAGGGGCAGCAGGAGAGTAGGTTTGACGGCCTCAGCCTGGAGAGGAGTTAATGGTTGGAGCCCTGAGACGAGACCTAGTGAGTAGTGAAGGCAGAAGAGCCAACCTTAGGAAGGGGAATGGAAAGGAGAAGAAGAGGGGCAACCAGTCACAGAAAGAGGAGGGGGCCTAGAGGACAAGGAGTGGGCAATTTCAAGGAGAGGGTAGTCCCCCCAAAATGTCAGTGGCTAGACTTAGCTGAGCACCTACTATATGCTGGGTACTGGGCTAAGCAATTCATACACATTATTTCATTTCATCATCTCAACAGCCAGCAACGTAAGAACTACTGTATCATCAACATTCCACAGATGAGGAAACTCAGGCACAGAGAAGTAAAATAACTTGTATGAAGTCACACAGGTTGTAAGAAGGGGCTCTAGGACAAAACCCAGATATGCTTGACTCAGAAGTCCAAGCTCTTCAAGTCTCTACTGAACTGTAGGTCAACACTGCCAGGCCAGCCAGGGGCTGGAGGAGGATGAGAGTTGAAAAGAGGCCATCTTTTCCTCCTTGCTCAGTTTTGTTCAGGCATAAGGTAGCACCGTTCTCCAGGAAGGAGGGCCTTTTCACTGCCACAGGAGACAAAGGCTTCAGCCTATCGTGGAATCCCATTCTCTTTTGCCTAAGTGACATAGTTATGGTCAAGGAGACCCAAGGGCTAGTGTAGGTGGGCTAAAGATAAAGGATTTCCTCCCTGATAAAAAGTAAAGTGCAAGAAGAAAGCTTCATTCTTGCCTTTGAATGAGGTTATGAGAGAGTGAAGCAGCTATCTTGCAATCAAGAAGGGACAAGTCTGAAAAGGAAATCAACTCCCTGAGAATGGCAAAGACGAACTACAGAAAGCACTGGGGTCGTTGATGCCATCATTGTGCTGCCAGTCTACCCACCCCCAGAAGTGCCCTCTAAAATGTGAGATAACAAATGTCAGGACAGTGTCATTAATCTGTTACTTGCAGCAGAGAGCACTCTATATCCATTCGTGATTCCAACTCTTCTATGCCAATGATTCTCAAATCTCTAATTCCAGTTCAGACCCCTCTCTCCCTTAAGCTGAAGACTTGTTGGAGATCTCTACTGGGATGTCCCAATAGCACCTCAAACTCATCATACCCCAAACAGAACACACCATCTCCTCCCCGCCTCCCTCCCCCAACCAAGCTCCTGCTTCCGTTTTCCTTGTCTCATGTTTCGGTGGACAGCACTCCCATCCAGCCATTTGCACAGACCAGAAAGCTGAGAGCCATCCTGGGGCTCCTCCTTCCTCCTTCCTGCACATCCAGTCAATCTCTGCATCAAACATGGGTCCACCTTTACATCTCACTTGTCATCTTGCCAGCTGTGAGTCTGGCTCTCCCTCTGGACTTAAAAGACTGAGGGCAAAGACTGTCTCTATTTGTCTCTGTACCTCCAGCACCTGGCACGTAGTAGGCACAAAGAAATATTTCTTAAATGGGTGGATGAGTGAATGAGCAAACTAAACATAGAAGCAGCAGGGTTACTGTCAGACTTGGGGGAGACTGAGGTAGTTGAGTGAGCTTTTCTTGGCTGAGATGGTACAGACAGTGGAGCTGGGTGTTGGGGTTGATGGCATACATCCTAAAGCCTTGGGAAGGAGAGGGACACTCCAACCTTTGAGTTGGGAGGATGAGAGAGAGGAAAGGATGGAGGTTAGAATTAGCGGTGTTGGGAGATGGAGAGAAATGTGCTCATATTGATAACCTCCGTCAGTCAAGAGACAGTTGAGGTGACCTCTGAGGCTGAGGCAGGGAGAAGAGGAGCGTGAGTGTGTGAAGCATAGGAGGAAGTGCCCTAGAGAGGGGTGGAAGGGCTGTCTGGGGGCAGAAGAGCCTCGCTGATGTCTCCCAACACGGATTTGCCATTTGAGAGGAGCCATTCACGTGGCTCTGTTGATTTTCTCTAGCCACACTTGGCAGTTCAGGTGCAAAAACCACACAAATAGACAGTGGGATCGACTCCAGCCTGGGAGCTGGCAAGGCCAGCACTGTTGAAAGTCAAGGGGTGAGAAAAGGAAATTCTCACATGGGCCATGCTGGGCAGCAAAACATGTCCTGTCATTTAATCTTCACAACAGCCCTGCAAGAGAGATATTTTGATCTTTGTTTTTCCCAGGAAGAAATGAGATTCAGAGACTTAATTGGCTTGGCCAGAGTCACACAGCCACAAGTAGCAGAGCTGAGCTGGGGTTCACATCCAAGGTAGCCTGACTCCTAAACCTGTGCTCCTCACACTGAAGCATTTATTTAGTGCTTATTGCACGTCAGGCACTGTGCTAAGCCCTTTCCATCCATCCCTCTACCTTTTTTTTTTTTTTTTTTTACTTTTTGGCCAGGCCGTTTGGCATGCAGGGATCTTAGTTCCCCGACCAGGGATTGAACCCGCGTCCCCTGCAGTGAAAGTGTCCAGTCTTAACCGCTGGGCTGCCAGGGAAGTCCCTCCATCCTTCCCTCTTGTTCAGTCTTCAAAATAACTCAGTGAGGTAGGGATCATGATTTTCCCTGTTTTGCAGCTGAGTTATAGAGGCTCAGGGTGGTTAAGTCACTTGGCCAAAGTCCCCCAGCCAGTGAGTGGCAGAGCCAGCATCAGAAGCAGGAAGTTATAAAACAGTATCCTTACCAGTTATTAGAACATGCTGTGAAGCTATGGACTGACAGACGAAGACAAACGTGTAATATCAGTGGCGCATCTGAGCCCAGAGCTCTTAACTACCACATTTTACTGCTTCGCTCTTTGCAAGTCTCCATGCATCTTCATTTTTACTGTTTATTAATGAAAATCCCAAACATAGAAAAGTAGATAGAATGGTATAATGAACTCACGTGACCAAACCCAGATTCAATTCTTTTCAAAAAGCATTTCCCCAGTCTTACTTCATCTATACCCGAACAAACTTCTATTTTCTAGAATATTTTAAAGCCAATCTTAGTCATCGAGTCATTTCACCCATAAGTACTTTGGTAAGCATTTCTAACTGATAAGGATTTTTTTTACATAATCACATGCCATTATCATAGCAAAAATAACAAAAATTTCTTAATATTATCTAAATCCCAGACCATTTTCAGAGGCTGCTGATTGTCTTAAATGTCTTTTTTTAAAAATAAATTTTATTTATTTATTTATTTTTGGCTGCATTGGGTCTTCGCTGCTGCACACGGGCTTTCTCTAGTTGCAGCAACCGGAGGCTACTCTTCGTTGCAGTGCGTGGGCTTCTCATTGCAGTGTCTTTTTGTGGAGCATGGGCTCTAGGCTCACAGGCTTCAGCAGTTGTGGTACACGGGCTCAGTAGTTGTGGCTCACAGTCTCTAGAGAGCAGGCTCAGTAGTTGTGGCGCACGGGCTTAGTTGCTCCGCGGCATTTGGGATCTTCCCGGACGAGGGCTCAAACCTGTGTCCCCTGCACTGGCAGGCGGATTCTTAACCACTGCACCACCAGGGAAGCCCTCAAGTGTCTTTTCAGTTAGTTTGTCAAATCAGATCCAAATAAGGTCTTACACGTAGCATTTTGTTGGTTTTTTTCTCATTAATCTCTTTTAATCTATAACAATCGCCTTCCCTACCATTCTTTGTGCCACTGATTTGTCCGAGAATGATCATGGCTATTTATGATTCTCTTTTTGACATATCAGGAACTGAAGTTCAGAGAGGTTAAGTGATTTATGGAAGGTCACCCAGCTAAGAGACAGACTTCTCATTTGGGACTGCCCCCAAAGCCTGTTACTAGTAGGAGGAGATTTAGTGCCAGAGGGGGTCCCAGCTGAGTAGCCATCAGGCAAAGCAGCAGGGAGAATGGTTTGGGCCTGACAAGGAAAAGGTAAAGATGGAAGGTGATAGCAATACTAACACTATTTTTGACTGATTCAGTTCTCGCAAGGGGCTGGGCATCTACTCAGAGCTCCATGGCACTATTTCTTTCTTTTTTTTTTTAACTTTTGGGTTTATTTATTTATTTATTTTTGGCTGTGTTGGGTCCTCGTTTCTGCTTGAGGGCTCTCCCCAGTTGTGGCAAGTGGGGGCCACTCTTCATCGCGGTGCGCAGGCCTCTCATTATCGCGGCCTCTCTTGTTGCGGAGCACAGGCTCCAGACGCGCAGGCTCAGTAATTGTGGCTCACGGGCCTAGTTGCTCCGCGGCATGTGAGATCTTCCCAGACCAGGGCTCGAACCCGTGTCCCCTGCATTGGCAGGCAGATTCCCAACCACTGCGCCACCAGGGAAGCCCCCATGGCACTATTTCATTCAATCCTAGCCACAACCACGAGTAGGTCATACTTATCCCCATTTTACAGATGAGGAAACTGAGGCACAGCTTGGCATATGGAGTTGCCCCAAGTCCCACAGCTAGTGTTGGCAGATCTGGAATAGGCCAATTTAACCCCAAAGTCTGTGCTCTTTTTGATTGTCACTAGAGAGGGGACTTTTCAGAAACCTGAGATTTTGAGGCCTCTTGGTTGGGGGAGAAAACCCTGGCCTGGGGCCCAGACACCTGGGCTCCATGTCCAGCTTTGCCAGAGACAAGCAATGTGATGCCCAGTAAGCCACACCCACCTCCAGTGTCTTCATCTGCCAAATGGAGCGAGCATAAGAGATGATCCCTGCAGGTCTTTGCCCCTCCCCAGTGGCAGGGTTCTCAGAGGAACTCTTCCCAGGATGGATGATGCAGGCCTGGGGGCAGTGATGCTGGGGAGGAACCACCCTCCATCTCCCCTTTCATTTCCACATAGCTTGGGCTTGCTTAGATGTTTTCTTGGTACATCATAGAGCAGATCCTTTCCACGAGTGTGCTGTGTGCCGTTCTCCCTGCAGCCCCCATGACCTTCCCCGGAGGGCTGGGCCTGCCCCGCCTCTTCCTCTGGATTTCCCCTTGAGCCTCCTTCGTTCCTGGAGTACCCTCAGAAAGGGTGTGGGATGGGCACTGTTTTTCTTATGGTTTGAGATCCCTGTCACATGCTTTGATGTCATCCTCATTGAAGAATCATCCCAAATCACAGGAGCAAACAGATAGGTCACTGGATCCAGAGGCTAAAGCCAGAGCAGTTGCCAGAGGCAGGTCCATGGGGTCTAGGTCATGATGCAGTGCCCCAGGTGCCAGGGCAAAGCCCACTGGGCCTGGAAGGGCAGCAGAGCATCTCAGGATCTCACCACTCAGGGCTGGAAGCCCTATGGGCCTCTTCCCCCTATCCCCAGATCCAGATGACCATTGTGGGCAGCTACAAGGGCTCTGGGGAGTGGATGGCGTTTAGAGAAAGGGACTGCCCCAGCGACAGGGAACATGGGTTGGGAATAAGGTCTGCAGGGGGCTCTACATAAATGATCCTGAACTAAAGTATCAAAAGTGCTTTATAAACAATGAGATGCAATAAACCCTTACTATAAGGCCCTGAGAGTGCAGAGCAACAAGGAAGAGGCTGCCAGGCACTAATGGATCTGGGTTCAAGTTTAGGCTCCTCTACATTTCAGTTCTGTTACTTTGAGCAGATTATTTAACCTCTGTACCTCAGTTTTCTGATCTGTAAAATGAGAGTTAGGTAGAGTAAAGGTATCTCTGGGTCTTTCCAGCCTGGAAAGTCTAGGGTTCTGGGTGACTGTTGCCAACACTCTACCCCTTGCTGAAAATTCATGGTGCAGAGGAGGGACTCAATTTGCCCAGGCACATGGCACACACCTGGCAAGTGACAGACACTCAGCAAACGTTGTTGCTAATATTCTCTGTCAGGGGACTGATACTGGCTGACATTTATTGAACAGTTACTACAGATGACCCCATGCATGGTCTGTGTGTTATCTGTTGCTGCACAACTTATTTTCACAAAACTTAGCAACTTAAAACAATAATAAACATTTATTATCTCACACAGTTCCTGTGGGTCAGAAATTCAAGAGCAGCTCTTTATTAACTTATGAGGTCAATACTATTGTCATGTGGTTCCAGCTCAGTGTCTCTAATGAGGTTGTAGTGAAGATGTTGGCTGGGAGTACAGTTCAGTTAATCTTAAGGCTTGACTGGAGCTGGAGGATCCACTTCCAAGATGGCTCATTCACATGGCTGGCAAGTTTGTGGGAGGTGTCAGTTCCCCAGCAACTGTATCTCTCCACAGGGCTGCTTGAGCATCCTCGTAGCATGGTGTCTGGCTTCCCCCGCAGAGAGACTGACCTAAAAGAGCAAGACAGAAGTTGCCACCAGCAAAGCCCATTAACAATTCCCAGGAAATACAAATAGAATCTGGGTAATAAAATAGTGTCTAACCTTTTTCTTCCCCCTTTGTGTTTAGTCTAGTTTCACTTGCTCATAGGGTACCGCATGCAGAGGCCTTGCGCCTGCCACTTCAGACCAAAGCTCCTAGTGCAAAATGGCTGCGCCCAACACTTCAGCTCGATGGGCCGTGTGCAGAAGCGCTGCACACGACACTGCAATTCAAGATGGTAGTGGTGGGCCCTGTGCAGGGATGCTGGGCCCAGCACTGCGATCTGGGCCTGTGAGCGGCACAGCTGCACCTCTTCCACAAGAGCTCTGCCCCTACTCCCTGCGGGCAAGAACCCTGTAAAGCAGCCCTGCTGATGGCCTTTTGAGGAGAGCGTGTGCTCTAGAACATGAGCTCACACCTCTCCATCCCTCGATTAAAGAATAAAGCTTTCATTTGCTTCTGAACCAAACTCAGTCTTAGAACTCGGTCTCGTTCTATTGGCTTGAACTACATTGGGGCTGAACGACCCTTGTTGGGGACCAATTTGGGAGGGTCAGTAACAAAATTTTGGCATCCCGGATGGGACACACCATGCCCTTTTAACCTGCACCTATCCACAAGGCTCTGAACTTGCCCTGGCTCCAGCAAGAGGATGGCGGAGGCTTTGGGAGGTTCACCTGAGAATGATTGACTCTGATCTTTGAGTTCACTCTGACAGGGTAGAACTGCAGCAGGCTTCAGTCAAATTCGGTGTAACTCTGCCCAGCACACTGATACCGGGTGTGGTGCACACACAGCGCGGCACTGAGTCATCTGGACTGCGCCCCCTTGAGGGGATCACACTGTGGCATCACTGGGGATTGGAGATTGAAACTCGTGCATGTCTGCCCACTGCCTCTGACTGGTTTTTTCTCCGTACCAGACACCCAGGGAATATTGGGGACCTGTGAACGAGGGGGAGCTACAGCAGTCTTCCCACTGTCTCGCCAGTAGTGCACCTCTTGGCCCCTGTACCAGGCAGTGTGGCCACACCAGGGCTTTTTGTTCTCCTCGTTGACCTCCAGGGGTCAACAATAGCATTCTCTATAGTCATTTCAGTTTGGTAAAGGAAAGTGGCCAGCCCTGTGAGCCAAGAGGTGAGACTGGGAAAAGGCCCATGTAATGAGGATGCTTGACAAAATGAAACAAGGACACTCAATCCAAGTTCAGGAAAAGGCTCCAGGGACACCTGAGTGCAAAAGGATCCCAAAGTAGGTACGTGAGCAGTAACTTGACCTCTTCTGGTCAGTGCTAGTTTCTCTGAAGTGGGCTGGGGAGCCCTATGAACTACTCCCCAGAGATAACAGAGCTATAGAGGAAGAAAAGTCAGAGGATAAAAAGGCCCAGAGTCAAACCCACCTACTGGCTATTACCCTCCAATGTCAACTGGTCAGTACAGGAATCTGGACTAACTGCCCACAGAGACTCTCAACTCCAGTAAGTGACCCCTGGCCCCTACCAAGGGGGCTATCTCAAGCCAAGGAAACTAGGACCCAATCAGTGTGCCATATGTAAAAAAGAGGGACCCTGGAAGAGAGAATGTCCTTGCCACCCCTGAAGGGGGGGCAGAAATGGCAGATTCTGGCCACTACCCTCGAAGGCAGATGGTCCAAATAGATGAAGAAAGACAGGCCAGGGGGCTCCTAAGCTGGCATTCCAATTGACCCCCAAGGAGCCCCGCTGACCCTGCACATAGAGGGGAAAGCCTATTGAAGTCTCAGTTGACACTTACTCGGTTCTGAACCCCAGATCAGGCAAAACTGGTCACAAGACTTGTAAAATGATGGGGGTAAAATGTAAAATGGTTCAGGGAAGGCCCAAGAATGGGCATTCATAAAGCCATTAGAATGTAAATTGGATGCACACATGCTCACCCACCATTCTTTCCTGTATGTCCCCAAATGCCCTATACCCTTGCTAGGAAGAGATATTTTACACAAATCGGGGGCTACTATCCTCCTAATGGGAGACAAATTGCAGACTGGTATTCCCTTAGACAAAGGGCACAAGATGATAATGTTAATGGCTGAGGACAAACCTCCCTGGACAAAACAATAATGGTCCAGCATTTGTGTCTCAAGTGATAAAGGGGATAACGGGTGGCTTGGGCATAAAATGGACCTTGCACTCATCCTGGAGGCCCTAATCACCAGGGAAAGTAGAGAGATCCAATCAAACCTTGAAATGGGCCTTAGTCAAGCTATGTCAGGAAACCAAAGAAAATTGGGTTAAGTTGCTATTGATTGCCCTGCTCTGCATTCAGTTAGCCCCAAGAGATAAGTTTAAAGTTAAGTGCATTTGAACTCATGTCTGGTAGACCCATTCCCAAGCCCGAGAGAAGGGACACCTTAGCCCCCATGAAATGGAACAACTCAAGTATGCCCTCCAGGTAGGAGAAACCATGAAAGCTGTCAACAAATAAGGTAACCAGGTGCTTCCCACACCCACTGACCTGGCCCTACACTCCTTCCAGCCAGGAGACTGGGTGAACCTAAAAACCTGGAAAACTGGCAGCACACAAGATACCCTGGTAATTGCTGCCATCGTGCTGAGTCTTCTTTGCCCCCCCTCCACAGACACATTTACCCCAGTGCTTGCAAAATGAGGGCCCTATACTTCCAATTTATACTTCCCATTTGGGGAATTAAAACGTCCTCCCCACTGTCGCCCCATGGCAAAAAACTTTCTTCTATAACATGATCAGAGATATTCAGGAAGGATGGAAATTCACTGATTGTTGGATCTGTCGCGCCCAACCTGAAACAGGAAAGGACCGTCAGACATATTTAAGAGGAACCCCAATAACCAAGGAGGAAGCATTAAATAGCACCCTCTTCCCAGCAGGCAGTAAATTGTTAACAAGTTGAAGTCGCAGCTGGTCCCAGCTGTGACACTTAGGGGTCAATAGCACCAACAATTATGTGACTCAGGCAGTCCAACGAGGGAAAACAGTCGAGTTTGGTACCTGGGTACCCTAATAGGACCCTGGATATACTTACATGGATGAAAAACCAGAGCACTGCCCCTTCAAAGATTCAAACCAATGACACAGGGCTGGTGCACTTACGAAGAGGATACGTGTTCGCGGGTAAGCCCCCCAACTCAGCGTGGGGCTGGGCATCTCAGTGCTTAGAGGGGATATGTCACCATAAGAACTGTGGGACCAGATCCAAACTTTAATTAAGTTTACAGTCGGGGGACTTCCCTGGCGGTCTGGTGGTTAAGACTTCGCTTTCTAACGCAGGGGGGTGTGGGTTCAATCCCTGGTCGGGGAGCTAAGATCCCACATGCCTAGTGGCCAAAAAACCAAAACATAAAAAAACAGAAGCAATATTGTAACAAATCAATAGAGACTTTAAAAATGGTCCCCATCAAAAAAAAAAAAAGTTTACAATCAGACCATTACCCTTAGGAAGAAGCCATGACATTCCAGAAGAGTCACAGGACTACTAATTGCAGGAGTCATTGCACTCATAAGGGTGCTAGTGATCCTGGCCAGGGGAACCATATATAACACTGTCAATGTAAAAAACATAACAGCCACAGTACAACAGTGGCCAATGAGACTGGACTCAACTTCAACTTATTAGAAAAAATTTGACATGTGAAGCAGGACAAACCCTTAAACCCCATACAAAAATCTGTTGGCTCACTGGCTGCTATGGTCCTAGATAACCAAATTGCCCTAGATTATCTGTTAGCTGACCAGGGAGGGGTCTGTGCACTGGCCAATAGGTCAAGTTGCTTTCATGTTAATGCAAGTGGCCTGATTGAAGAAAGTGCACACAGGCTACTAGGAAAAGCAACTTGGCAGACAGGCCAGGCAGCCTCATCTGGCCCAACAAATATGCAGCAGGTGAAACAGGCCCTCCCCAGTGTCACTTGGTTTCTACCTTTCCTGGGCCCCTTAATAATAACCTTTGTCCTCTTGCTGATATTTGAGCCATGTATCTTAAATTGTCTGGTGTCCTTTGTCTCCAAAAGGTTAGAATCTATAAAACTTCCAATGGTGGTTGCTCAGGGACATGAACAGTCAGGGCTAAGGCCTGGTGACAATCTAAAGGCAGCTGAGGAGAAATTCTGCTTCTCTCCTGAGGTTATGATGACGCCCAAACTCAGCAGGAAGCAGTTGCAGAAGACGGACCTCTTTGCCCCTCAGCGCCCCTCAAGAAAGAGGAGCAGGACAGAAGACAGAGGAGGGATTTGTCACCAGCAAAGTCCATGAACAATTCCTGGGGAATAAAAATAGAATCTGGGTAATAAAATAAAGTCTGTTTTTTTCCTTTGTGCTTAGTGTAGTTTCACTTGCTCACAGGGTGCCACGTGCAGAGGCCTTGCACTCGACATTTCAGACCAGAGTTCCTAGTGGGAAATGGTTGTGCTGACACATCAGCTCTGCAGGGCCACGTGCAGAAGTGCTGCTCATGACACTACAATTCAGGATGGTGGCAGCAGGCTGTGTGCAGAGACACTGCGCCCGGCACTGCGATCTGGAGCCTGAGCAGCACAGCTGCCCCGACCCACAAGAACTCCACCCCAACCTCTGCTGACAAGAACCCTATAGAGCAGCCCACCCCACAGCCTTTGCGGGAGCTCGCACCTCTCCATTCTTTGATCAAAGAGTAAAGCTTGGGCTTCCCTGGTGGCGCAGTGGTTGAGAGTCCTCCTGCCAATGCAGGAGGCACATGTTCGAGCCCTGGTCCGGGAAGATCCCACATGCCGCGGAGCAACTAAGCCTGTGCACCACAGCTACTGAGCCTGCGCTCTAGAGCCCACGTGCCACAACTACTGAAGCCCGCACGCCTAGAGCCCCTGCTCGGCAACAAGAGAAGCCACCGCAATGACAAGCCTGCGCACCGCAATGAAGACTAGCCCCCGCTCACTGCAACTAGAGAAAGCCCACGTGCAGCAATGAAGACCCAATGCAGCCAAAAATAAATAAATAAAATGAATAAATTTATTTTAAAAAAAAAAGAGTAAAGTTTTCCTTTGCTTCCGAACCTAACTCGGTCTCATTCTATTGGCTTGAACAACACCAGGCAGAAGGACCCATGTTGGGGACCGACTTGGGAGGGTCCGTAAAAAGTAGCAATGTCTTTGATGACCTAGACTCAGACATCCCACACTATCATTTCCGCTGTATTCTATTGGTCACACAGATCAACCCAGTACAGTGGTGGGTGGACCACACAAGGATATGAGTACCAGGAGGCAAGAATTATTGAGGACCATCTTGGAGGCTGGTTATCACAGTCTTTTCTAAGTGTTTTATAGCTATTAATTAATCTATTAATTCATGAGGTCGATACTGTTATCATCCCCATTTTACAGATAAGGAAATTGAGTCACAGAGAGATTAGGTAAGTTGCCTAAGGTTACACGTCTAGGAAATAGTCTGGGGCAATTTCTATGAACTTAATGTTTGTGTCTCCCTGAAATTCATATGTTGAAGCTCTAACCCCCAATGTGATGGTATTTGGAGATGAAGCCTTTGGAAGGTAATTAGGGTTAGATAAGGTCATGAGTTGGGGTCCTAGTCCAATGGGACTAGTGCCCCTAGAGACAGGAGAGCCTGCTTCCCCTCTCTCTTCATGCACACACATGAGGAAAGGCCGGGTAAGCACACAGCAAGGTGGCAGCCATCTACAAGCCAAGTAAAGAGGCCTCGGAATGAAACTTACCTTGCCAGCACCTTGATCTTGGACTTCCCAGCCTCCAGAACTATGAGATATAAATTTCTATTGTTTAAGCCACCCAGCCTGTAGTATTTTGTTATGGCACCTCGAGCAGACTAAGATAGGCCTTGAACTCACAGAGTTCAGGATTTGAACTCAGAGGGTTGGGGCTGCTTAGCCCTTGCTCTTAAAATTTCTCTCCCTCTACTGCCCCATTAACCCTGGCCCTGACTCACCCTGACCCTCGCCTGGCCCCTGGGCTATGCGAGAGACTCTCTTCACTGATAGAGAGGCCAGGGCGTCACTGGGAAGACCCGGAAAGGGGCTGAAAGAAGCTCACGGCAAACTCAAGATCCAGGGCTCAGTGTTGACCCTGATGTTCCAGTGCTTGTACCCCAGAGGGTCTTGGGGGCCAGCTCCCCACCCCACCCGGCCTGCTGCTCTCCACCCCCACCAGCTTGAACCTGGGGTTTGCCACACACACGCTCAGATGATCCAGGTCATAAACAGTAAGCAGGCGGAAAACAAACTATATTTAAACCTGCAGTTGCTCCATAAACAAAGATTAAGAGACAAGTGACCGTTGTGAAAAAACAGAAGAAACCCACGTGTCAATAGCTATAACATATTAACGTTCTAAAAACAAGCAAAGGCTATAAAAAAGCAACTTACAAAAGAATAAATGCCAATGCCCCTTCCCCAAAACCAAACAAAACAAGGCACTGGTTCTCACTAATTTTAAAAATCTCATTAAAACCACAATAAAACCTGATTTTTCCTCTATAAGGTTGACAAAAATTAAAGATTAATAGTATCCAAGGTTGGTGAAGGTATAGGGCAATGGACCCTGCCACTACTCTTGACCTTGGGGGAGGGGGTGCAATTTGACAAAATCAAAATGTAATATATTTATACATGTGACTCAGCAGTTGTATTCTGAGGAATCTACTTTATCAAAAAACTAGAAAGATGATGACAGAAAGATATACATAGTTAGCTAGATAAGTATAGATAGATATTCAGATCTATAGATCTATTTACATACAAGGATGTTTTCTGCAATATTGTTTGTAGTAGCAAAACCTTGGAAACAAGCCCAATGTCCATCAACAGAACAAATAAAGAAATTGTTGTGTGGTCACATAGTGAATAGTATACAGCAGTGAGAATGAACAAATACTGCCACATGTAAAGACATAGATGAATCTCACAAAGAATGGTGAACAAAAGAGTACATACTGTCCGATTCTATCTTCACAAGGTTCAAAACAGCCCAAACTAATCTAAGCTTTTAAAAGTCAGGATAGGGGCTTCCCTGGTGGCACAGTGGTTAAGAATCCTCCTGCCAATGCAGGGGACACGGGTTTGAGACCTGGCCCGGGAAAATCACACATGCCGCAGAGCAACTAAGCCCGTGCTCTAGAGCCCACGAGCCACAAGACCTAGATTTTGAGTCTGGCCCTGCTACTTACTGGCTGTGTGGTCTTAGGCAAGTTACTTTACCTCTCTGAGCCTCAGTTCCCTCATCTATAAAGATGATACTAAATTAATATCCAACTTATTAAATTATTTGAGGATTAAAAAAGGTAACATTAAAACTCTTAGCTTAATATCTGGTACAGAGAAGGTCCTCAGTCAATGTTATTATGACAATGTTATGCATAATTCAATTATCTGACCAATGAGAAGTTTCACTCCCTAGGAGCAGTGGGGCTAGGGAAGGTTTTTAAACTTCCCAGATCAATCCAAGAGGTCTTCCTGAGAGAAGCAGCATTCCTGTCCCATTTTTAATTCGAGACCATGAGTTCACTGTGTGTGTGTGCATGCGCGTGCACGTGCATGTGTGTGTGTGGTTGTGCTGGGGCGGGCGCAGGGGTTATTTGGGAGAAGGTGACACAGCTGGGGTAGGGAGCGTTGCCTCAGTCTGCTGTGGAGGGGTCAGGTCAAGTCTAAACATGGGCAGGACTCCAGGCCTTGTTCTTGGAGGATGTCTCAACAGCCTGCTATGGCACCTTGGATAACAAACAGGTTGTCACCCTTCGAACCCCAAGTGAACTTGATAAATCCTGGCAAAGCTGAGAGGAGGCCCATCTATAAATACTCCATGACTCAGGCCCAGTGTCCTGTTGAAAGGGCCACTTGTGTTTATGGTTCTGTTGCTCTGTGGAGGCATTCCAGTTCAAGGAGGAAGGTCTAGGCCACCCTGAGGTCTCAGAGCACCCAGTTCCCTCTGCTGGGGCAAGTTTGCGGTCTGGGGTCAGGCCCACCAATGCCTGGCTTAGTATCCAGTCCATTATGAGACTCTGGGAAAATCTCTCATCTCACCGGGTCTCCTGTTATCCAGGAAATGAACCATGTTGGCTCCCCCTGCTTTTGCAGATAGGCTATGAGGCAGGATGGCCTAATGGTTGGGCACACAGGATTGTTTTCTTTTGGGTTTTTTGGTGCTTGAAAAACATGGGCTCAAGGTCCAATTTCATGCCTTAACTAGCGATGTGATTTTAAACCAGTCACTTCACTTTTCTGAACCTCAGTTTCCTGAACTATAAAATGGGGATAATAATGGAAATTCTTTTGCAGGATTGTCATGAGGATGAGAAGAGAGTGTATAAGGCACTTAGCACAGTAACCAGCATGTAGTAAACCTCCAGTTAATGATAGGTATTAAGATTACAAATTAAGCAGTTTAAAATATTTTGATAAAGGAGTACTTCGGGATTTGGTTCTTCCAGAGAGAGACTTAGGGAGTCAATGGTTGCCCCAGATCTTTACCATCTCTCTGCTTTGCAGTTATGAAGAGCCAAGGTATGAAGAAAACAAGACTATTGCCAAGATTGGTAGGGAAAGGGCAAGGTACTGTCATTCATCAAACACCTACTGTGTGTCAGCTGCTGCCACGAGCATCATCATTTCGTCTGACTCCCCAAACACCAGCAAGGTATAACTCCCGGAAAACCAAGACCTGGTGAAGTTCACTGAATGGCAGAGCTGGCAGTTGAGCCCTGGTCTGTGTGATGCCAAAGTGCTTGTTGTGTGTGACCCACTGCACCACAGTATCTCATTGCCTCCCTGGTCTAGAAAGGAGGCCAAAGAAGGGATAGAAGTGAGAGAATGAGGAAGGAAGAATCAAGAGCTTGGCAACAGTCTGGGAGAGTATAGAGAACTGGAAGCACAGTTGGAGAGAGGGAGCTGTTTGGGGAAGACACATGACTTTGGAGTGACTGCTCTGTGAGGTCAACCAGTGGACAGAAGGAAAAATACAGCTGAACTCAGAAGAAAGATCAGCCTGGGATGGAGGGAAATGTCCTTTGCTCAAGACTGTCTGAAATGACTTCTGAACTTACAACCCCCACAAGACCTTCTTCTACCTGGCTTTGAATGCCCTCTCTGAAGCACCCACCTCAGGGCCTTTGCACATATGGTGTGCTCTGCCTAAAATAGTCTCTTCCCTTTCTCAACTGAGACGTTACCTTTCCAAAGAGGCCTTCATTAGCCACTCTATTTAAATAGGTCCCCATCCCATTACTCCTGGATTTAGCACCTGTTCTTTCCTTAAATTTATCACAATCTGTAATTGTTTTACTCAATTTCCTTGTCAATTTATGTCACCACCTCCATCCAATGAAGTATCTGTTCCATGAGTACAGGGATTGGATGGGCTTGTTCACTGATATATTCACAATCCCTGGCATGTAGTAGGAGCCTAGCAAACATTTGTGGAATGAGTGAAAGATCCAGCCCTACCTATCTCTTAATATACTCTTTTTTCTGATTCTCCACTCCTTTGAGACTGCTTTCCCATATTTCACCATCATATCTTCCTCATTCTCCCCTCCTATGTGCCTTCACTTGGAGTGCCCTCACTCCTCTGCCCATTCAAGCCCTGCCCAAGGCTTGGCTCCTACTGGACCTCCTCTCGGAAGTCCACTCACCCCTGGATCCAGTGCCCCTGTGAAGTAAACAACACAAACACCTGTGCATGATGACCCTACTCCAAGCACCACTACTTGTGTGTGATCTTGAGCAGGTCACTTTCGGGTGACTCTGGGCCCCATTTACCCCACTTAAGTCTATCCTTGGGATTGTATCTAAGGGAAATAATTTAAAAGCAGAGAAAAGCCATAAATGCCCAAAGGTATACTTTGAAGCATTATTTAAAATAGAAGAAAAATTTTAAACAACAATAATGTTAAATGTTATAGTAATAAAAGGTACTCTTTAATGAGTGTTTGAACAGGCCAGGCACTGAGAAGGGCATTAAGAGCTGCAGTTGAGAGCACAGATTCCAGAGCCTCAGCCTCACCACTTACTCTCTGTGATCTTGAACTAGTGACTTTACCTCTTGGAGCCTCAGTTTCCTCATCTGTAAAATGGAGGTGATAAAGATTCCTACTCCTAGGGCTTTCGTTGTTATTGTTGTTAAGCAAAATTTTATTGACTATAATCCAAATACAGAAAAATATACAAATAAATGTGCAGCTCAGTGAATTTTCACAAAATAAGCAGGGGTGTGCAACCAGCTAATAGGGCGGCTTTGAGGATTACATGAGCCAACACCTGGAAAATACTTAGAGCACTGGTAATGGTTGGCTAATGTTACTTGCTCTGTATTTCATGGGCATAGTGCTAAGTGCTTTATGTACATTATTTTATTCAGTCCTCACAGTAACTCTATGAGGTAGGCACTAATATTATCCTCATTTCAAATAAGGAAACCTAGATTCAGAGAAGTTAAATAAACTGGCCAATGTCACGAAGTTAGTAAATGACAGAGGTAAGAGAGGAACCCAAGTCTTTTGCCAAAACCTTCCTACACTGATTCCCCAAGACATCTATTACAGCATCAACTAATAAGTTAAAAAAAAATGGGAAATCAATGACCGACTAGAAAAACTGTGGTTTTCTGAATTCTTGAGTCAATTAAATAAATATTTATTGAATGGCTACTATGTGCCAGGCACTGTTGTAGGCACTGGAGATACAGAGCAAGCAAGATAGAAAAGTTCCCTGTCCTCGTGGAATTTATATTCGGGTGGGAGAAGACAGACACAGAAATAAATAAAGAATTTCTGATAGTAATAAACGCAATCGGGCTTCCCTGCTGGTGCAGTGGTTAAGAATCCTCCTGCCAATGCAGAGGACATGGGTTCGAGCCCTGGTCTGGGAAGATCCCACATGCGGAGCAACTAAGCCCATGTGACACAACTACTGAAGCCCGTGCACCTAGAGCCAGTGCTCCGCAACAAGAGAAGCAGCGCAGTGAGAGAAGCCTGCGCACCGCAACAAAGAGTAGCCCCCGCTCGCCGCAACTAGAGAAAGCCGGTGCGCAGCAATGAAGACCCAACGCAGCCAAAAATTAATTAATTAATTAATTAAATTTATAAAAATAAAACAATAAAAATAAATGCCATCAAGAAAATAAAACAGGATAATGGGATGGAGAGAGACTTGCAATCAGGGGGGACGGCTTTAGATAAGATGTTCAAGCAAGGCCCCCCAAGGAGGGGACCTGAACGGTATGGAGGAGCCAGCCTCACAGCAACCTGCAGGAAGCCCACTCCAGAGTAGCCATGAACTTGGCATGCTTGAGGAACAGATAGACTATGATGCAACCGTTCTAAAATATCATTTTGAAAACTAAAACCTGGAAACAAGTAAAATAAAAAAGTACAAGGTACCCTAAGATGCTATCTTGTCCCAACATTTGCTAGATAGACAAAATTCTCAGAAAAGTGAAATGGTGTGATGAATTGGATGGTTTTTAAATTTTTCCTTTTCAGAAAATATCTGCTGTTGTCATATTATGGTTTCTACAATTTTGTTAAAGTCAAGAAAAAAGGAGAATTCCAGGAATCTCATACAGACCAAATAAGATAGTTCTCTGGTTACCTGTGAAGGTTATGCAAGTGAGTTGGACGTATCATCTTCGAGAACAAGCTGTGCAATCTCCACCAGTCACACTCCCTCTCTGGGCCACAACACAGAACATGCAGGATGCCACATTGCCTGGTGCACCTGCCAAAAGTGAGGTCCCTCATAGATGAAAGCACTAGCAAAGTCAAGCCTTTCTGCTATTCATGTGACACATAATTAAAAGAATACATTTTTTAATAACAGGAAAAAAACACATTGAATCATTAATAAAAATCGGTCAGAAGAATGAGACAACAAGCCACAGACTGGGAGAAAATATCTGCAAAAGACATTTGACAAAGAACTGTTATCCAGGGGACTTGCCTGGTAGGCCAGCGGTTAAGAATCTACCTTCCAATGCAGGGCACGCAGGTTCGATCCCTGGTCAGGAAACTAAGATCCCACATGCCGTGGAGCAACTAAACCTGTGCACCACAACTACTGATTCCCCATGCCACAACTAAGACCCGACACAGCCACATAAATAAATAAATAAATAAATATTAAAAGAAAAAAAGAAGTTAACATATACAAAGAATTCTTAAAACTCAACAATAAGAATATTAACAACCTTATTAAAACATGGGCAAAAGATCCAAACAGCTCACTAAAGAAGATACATAGATGGCCAATAAGCATATGAAAAGACATACAACATAATATGTCATTAAGGAATTGTCAGTTAAAACAACAAGATACCATTACACACCCATTAGAATGGCCAGATCTGAAACACTGACCACAGCAAATGCTCGTCAGGATGTGAAGCAACAGGAGCTCTCATTCATTGCTATTTGGACTGCAAAACAGTACAGCCACTTTGGAAGACAGTTTGACAATTTCTTACAAAACTAAACATACTCTTACCATATGATCTAGCAATCATACTCTTTGACATTTACCTAAATGAGTTGAAAATTTATATCCACACAAAAACCTGCATGTGAATGTTTATAGCAGTTTTATTCACAATTGCCAAAACTTGGAAGCAACCGAGATGTCCTTCAGTAGGTGAATGGATAAATAAACTGTGAGACAAGCCATTACACAATAGAATATTATTCAGCACACACACCGAAAAAGAGTTATCGAGCCACAAAAAAACATGGAGGAAATTTAAAGGCATATTACTAAGTGACACAAGTCAATCTGAAAAGGCTACATATTGTATGATTCCAACAATATGACATTCTGAAAAAGGCAAAAGTATGGAGAGAGTTAAAAAGTTCAGTGGTTGCCAGGGGTTTGGGGAGAGGGAGTGATTAATAGGTGAAGCGCAGGGAATTTTCAGGGCAATAAAAATTTTCTGTATGGTACTATAATGGTAGATACACGTCATTAAATGTTTGTCAAAACCCATACACACAAAGAGTGATGTCAATTATGGACTTTGGGTGACAATAATATGTCGATGCCGGTTTATTGACTGTAACAAATGTACTGCTGCGGTGCACAACGGTGATGGTGGGGGAGGCAGGGTGTGGGAAGGACAGGGGTATATGGGGACTCTGTACGTTCTGCTCACTTTTACTGTGACCCTCAAAACGCTCTAAAAAATTAAAGTTTTGGGGCTTCCCTGGTGGCGCAGTGGTTGAGAGTCTGCCTGCCAATGCAGGGGACACGGGTTCGGGCCCTGGTCTGGGAGGATCCCGCGTGCCGCGGAGCGGCTGGGCCCGTGAGCCACAACTGCTGAGCCTGTGCGTCTGGAGCCTGTGCTCCGCAGCAGGAGGGGCCGCGATGGTGGGGGGCCCACGCACCGCGATGAGGAGTGGCCCCCGCTTGCCACAACTGGGGAGAGCCCTCGCACAGAAACGAAGACCCAACACAGCCATAAATAAATAAATAAATAAATAAATAAATCCAAAGTTAAAAAAAAAAAAAAATTAAAGTTTTAATTTTTTTAAGTCATTTAAGAAAACAAAGAAGCACTGTCTGGGAAATTCCTGGAAGAGCTTTGTTCCTTGAGGTCTGCCACTCACATGGGAAGGAGCAAGAAGGAAGTAACGTGGGAAAGAAGAGGTTATACTACCAACACCTACTCTTTACCAGACACACTGCACACTAAGCCCTGTGCTTATATGAGTTATTTCATTTGTTCTTTCAACAGCCAAATGAAAATGTTTATATTACATGAAAGACTTGAAAATATTGTTCCCAGTTAACAGTGGAGGAAACGAAGAGATATCGATTTTTCCTAGTCACCCCAGTCTGTCTTAGCCCAGAGGCTGAGTTGTAAGCCACTAGGGCGGGTTGGGGGCTCTCTGAGCCCCGTTCCACCTTCAACATTCCACCATTCCATGAGTTGATTTGTCTCTTCTGGGGGCACCACTGGGGGGCCTTGCTCACTTGGGCATTGGATCCCTGGAAGGACAGTGCTGTGTCCTTAGGGGACTGAGAATCTGACTGCCTGGAGCTTGACTTCGTGCAGGAATTTCGCACCTTCCCAGACCCTAGGCTGCAGGTGGAGGGTGTCTGGCGGGAGAAGGGGCTAGGTGCTGCCTGCGAGGCCTGGAAGGGCCGCTCCCACAGAGAGTGCGGGCTCCTTCTCCAGCCCTCGGCCACCTGTTCCCCAGCCCCGCCTTCCCACCCTCCACCTCGTCATTGGAATGCTAAATCCAAGAGCTGATGGGGCTGGTTGGGTATTAATAACTGGACGCTGACGTTTGTGCTGATTAGAAAGGCATTCCCTCTTGGCAGCCGAGACATTTGATTGCCTTTTCAGCGAATCTCTCCAGGCCTTCCGCGGCCCTGAAGAGAATGAGGGTGGCAGGATAATAACAGTAACAATAGCTACCCTGTCTGGGTGCTCTAGTTTGCCAGACGGCAGTGCCAAATGAGTCATCCACACAGTTGCCTTCAATCCCTTCAGGTGCTTTTAGTATCTCTGTTATGTACATGGGGAAACTGAGGCTCGTGAGAGGTCAAGGAACACGCCGCAGGCCACACAGCAGGTGAGCAGCTGGGCAGGAGCTCAAATCCTATCAGCCAGCAGCACCGAGCCCTCCCGTGGGTGGTGAGAGCCAAAGACAGGCATCTGCTCTGGCCACATAAACATGCGGCCCAGTTCCTTTAACTTCCAGGAACAGAGTGACTGGGAGGGTGTAGGGCGTGGGGGAGGGGCGGCTTCCAGGAAGTGGATGGCAGGACCTGGCCCGTGGCCCCAGGCCCGTGACAGCCCAGGGTGAGGAGTGGGGGGATTGCGGTTCTGTTTAGGGCAGGCCTCGACCCTCCTGCTCCCCTGTTTTCTTCTGGTGCTGGTTCTCCACGCCTCACTCCCCTCTTCACTCCTTTGAGGTGCTCAACTATTTGGGGCCTCCCAGAAGACAGGGTCAATCCCAAGGAGAGGAGAGCAAAGGGGCTCATTGTCCAGGGGCTCACAGTCACAAAGGCCTCAAAGTTAGGGTTTTGACATTAGTTTTTGAGGAGCAGTGCAGCATAATGGTTAAGCCTGTAGCCTCTGGAGCCAGACTACCGCTGGGCCTCCCTTCCAGATCTGCTACTTAAGGCTGTGTAGCTTTGGTCAGATTCCTTAACCTCTCTGTGCCTCAGTTTCCCCATCTGTAAAATGGGGAGAAATACCTACCTCATAAGGTTATTGTGAAAATTAAATGAGCTAAAAAATGTAAAGTGTACATTTAATGTAAAGTGTAAAGCCTGGCACAGAATAAGCATTCACTCAGTGTTAGCTTCTATTTCCAAATGATGTCACATAAAGAATCACAAACAGAACAGAAAGGGGAAGACGTTCATCAAGGAAAAAATATCTCCTTATCTTCACCCCCATGTTCATAGCAGCCCTATTTACAATAGCCAAGATATGGAAACAATGCAAGCACCCATCAACAGAAGAATAGATAAAGAAGATGTGATGGGACGTCCCTGGTGGCACAGTGGTTAAGAATCCGCCTGCCAATGCAGGGGACACAGGTTCAAGCCCTGGCCTGGGAAGATCCCACATGCCGCAGAGCAACTAAGCCCATGCGCCACAACTGCTGAAAGACCAAATGCTCTAGAGCCTGCATGCTGCAACTACTGAAGCCCGCGTGTCACAACTACTGAAGCCCGCATGCCTAGAGCCCGTGCTCTGCAACAAGAGAAGCCACTGCAATGAGAAGCCCACGCACCACGACGAAGAGAAGCCCCTGCTCGCCACTAGAGAAAGCCCATGTGCAGCAACAAAGACCCAACGCAGCCAAAAATGATAAATTTTAAATATATATATATATACGTTTTTTAAAAAAAGATGTGATACACACACACACATACACACACAATGGAATACTAATCAACCATTTAAAAAAGATGAAATCTTGCCATTTGCAGCAACATGGATGGACCTCAAGGATATCATGCAAAGTGAAATAAGTCAGACAGAGAAAGGCAAATTCTGCATGGATTTCACTCATATGTAGAATATAAAAAACTAATAAACAAATGAACAAAAACAAAATGAATGAACAAACCAAACTAAACAAAAACAAACATGTAGATACAGAGAACAGAGTAGCCGTTACCAGAGGGAAAGGGGCAGAGGGGAGGTGAAATGTTTAAAAGGGGATCAACTGTATGGTGATGGATACAAACTAAATTTTTGGTAGTGAGCACGTTGTAGGGTATGCAGCAGTAGAAATATAATGTTGTACACTTGAAACTTACATAATGTTTTAAATCAGTCACCTCAATAAAAATAAAAAATAAATTATCTCCTATAATCCCACTATTCAACACAACCACCAACACCGTTTCACTCCATTTCCTTCTAATCTTTTCCTGTCCATTATTTTTACAACACTGCAATCACAGAGTACTTACAAAGTTGTGCAATTTTGGAACTTTTTTTCATTTAACATTTTATTCTAAGCCTTTCTAATCATTCATTAGGCTCTTATTGAGGGCCTATAATGTATCGAGCCTTATTCTAGGCTCTGGGCAAACAGCTGCCAGCAAAACAGACAAGCCCCTTCTCTCCAGGAGCTTATATTTTAGTGGGCATTGCTATGTTGCCTTCAGAATGCATTCTTTTACATTGCGGTCTCATCTACATAACAGCAGAGAACACAAATATGAAGTGTGGAGTTCAGGTAATTTTTACATATATATTCACCCATGTAACTGCCACCCAGATCAAGACACAGAACATTTCCATCACCCCAGAAGATTCCTTCACCTTCCCCATCAGTTACCACCCCTCTTCCACATAGATTAGTTTCACCTGTTTAAGAACAGGATCTGCACATATATTTCAATTAAAAAAAAAAAGTTTACAGCTCCACCAGCAGTAGAAGGGGCAAGCTGTGGGCACATGGCATAACTACACTCCCTCTTGATCACCTGCCTTCTTAGCTAGACTCACCTAGAATTTAGCTAGAACCCTCAGCATATAATACAGTGGTACAGAAGGGTGTCTCCATGAGAAATCTGACTGGCAGGAGAAAGACCCACAAGGCAGGATCTCCCTTGGTCCTGAGTTTGGGACTCAGCTTTACAATGTCAAAACTGACTTCCTGCAGCCCTCCAGGAGGAGATTCATCTTTCATCGATGGATTGACAATAACGAAGCAACAGAGTCTGATTCAATCATTAAAGCAGGTAACAATCTAAGAATTTACAAAGATAAATTTAACAAGAATGTACATACCAGAAGACTGGTGTGTCCTCTCTCAGTTAGAAGGCCACAGGGAAAGCCAAATTATAATGAGAACGTTTCTTGGTGGTTCAATCTGGGTTCCCCAGAAAGCAGAGCTGGTGAGAGGAAGCTTGAGATGTCAAGAGAGGGCACCTTATCTTCAGCCCAATGGACCCCCTCAGCTCCGAGTCCTTAAGGAAAACTGAGTTCAATCTAGCATTCCTTGACAATTTGTTCTTCCCACGCTAAACCTGAAAAGCCCAGATCCTGTGCAGTCTCCCACTTGCCCTTAAATCTACTTCTCCCCATCTCCCTGATCACAGCCTGACCCACAGCAGCCGAGACCTTTGCAACTGACCTCCTTCACATCCCTCTCACTCACCCTTGATCAAATCTCCACCTGACAGCTAAGTGATCTTTTAAACTGGAAATCTGATCAAAGTGTACTTAAAACACTTTGGTGATGGAAGGATGAATAAACAAAAATCAATGGATGAGTGGATTAAAAAGTGTAATATATACATACAATGGAAGATTATTCAGCTTTAAAAATGAAGAAATTCTGACATGCTACATGAATTGAACACATTATGCTAAGTGAAATAAGCCAGACAAAAAAGGACAAATATTGTTATATATTATATATATAATGTTTATATGAGTTACCTATAGTAGTAAAATTCTTAGGGACAGTAAAATAGTGATTGCCAGGGGCTGAGGGAAGAGGGAATGGAGAGTTATTGTTTAATGGGTACAGAGTTTCAGATTGGGAAAATGAAGAAGTTCTGGAGATGGATGGTGGTGATGGTTGCACAACAGTGTGAATGTACTTAATGTCACTGAACTGTACCCTTAAAATGATTAATTTTATGTTATGCATATTTTACCACAATTTAAAAAACACTTCAATGACCCATTACTTTTATCTCAAAATCGATCACATGGTCTACAAGACCCTACAGGATGTGGCCCCTGTCTTGTATTGGTGTTTGGGGGCTGATCATCACACCTCTTCCCCTTTCAACTGGGATCTGGACCTGTTAGGAAATGGGAAAGGAAATCAGGACGATGGAGAGATAAAGATATGGGCTTGGGGGCTTCCCTGGTGGCGCAGTGGTTGAGAGTCTGCCTGCCAATGCAGGGGACACGGGTTCGAGCCCTGGTCTGGGAAGATCCCACATGCCGCGGAGCAACTAGGCCCGTGAGCCACAATTACTGAGCCTGCGCGTCTGGAGCCTGTGCTCCGCAACAAGAGAGGCCATGATAATGAGAGGCCCCGCGCACCGCGATGAAGAGTGGCCCCCACTTGCCACAACTAGAGAAAGCCCTCGCACAGAAACGAAGACCCAACACAGCCATCAATAAATAAAATAGTGTTTAAAAAATAAAAAAAATAAAAAGATATGGGCTTGGGACTCCCCAGGCGGTCCAGTGGTTAGAACTCTGCAGGGGGCACGGATTCAATCCCTGGTCAGGGAACTTGGATCCTGCATGCCACGCGGCATGACCAAAAAAAAAAGATATGGGCTTTATCACTGATAAAGTTGGACTGGAGACAAGGCTTGTAACTATAGGCACAATGGAGCTTCCTCATACCTTCCTCCCTCCATTGCTTCCCCCAAATCATGATTTAATCTTCCACCTCAGTTCTTGGTAGAGCTGCCGGACACATATATTCCCTCCGCCCACGGTGCTCTTCCCTCCACTGCTCACTTAGCCAATTGCTACTCATCAGTCACTTCTTAGCATAAATGTCTCACGAGGAGAGGTCTTCCATGACTCAAACAACCCATCCTACCACCACTCGATGCCGTTAACTAATCTTGTGGCCTTTAGAGTTTCTCCTTCATAGCATTTTTCACAGCTGTGTATTTATGTGTCTCTTTCCACCATCCCTCATGGAAGTAAATAAAAAGGTAGGTGAGGGACTTCCCTGGTGGCGCAGTGATTAAGACTCTGCGCTCCCAGTGCAGTAGGCCCAGGTTCCATCCCTGGTCAGGGAACTAGATCTCACATGCATGCCGCAACTAAGGATCCTGCCTGCCGCAACTAAGACCAGGCACAACTTAATTAACTAATTAATTAATTAAAGAAAAAAAAAATGTAGGTGTGCTCTGGGAGAGCAGGCCCTGTGTGCGTTTGTTACTGGTCACGTGCCCAGTGCCTGGCACAGGGCCTCGCTCTTAGGCTCCATACATGCTGGAGAACATTATATTTACTAGCACTCATCTCAGGGAGAGCTCTGTATACTGTTGCAAGGAGGATGTGGGTAAGGCTTCGGGGTTGGGAGGTAAGGGGAGAGCCTAAGCAACGTTCCGTGCTACACTGAGCAGCAGGCCTTCTTTGTTTTGCTATGTGGAGTCTACAGGTTTTGTCCAGGGCCCAATGGCTCAGGACCATCAAGAAGCTAAGTGCGGTTACCTGGGGCTTCCTTCTCTCCCTTTTCCCCAAACACTGCACAGCCCCTGCTCTAAATAACTGTTGACCAAATATTTAAAGAATGTCAGCTTGTAGGAGTGTCAAAGTGTCTCACTTGGACCCTCAAGTCTCAATTTCAATGCTACGTCCTGTCAAAAGGCTTCCCTGATCCCCCAGGCCCCTTCATATCAGAACAGCTTAGGGCCCCCTCCTCTGGGCTCATGTAACCCCCTTCTGGAACTAATCACATGGTACTGTCTTTGCTCATTTAGGTGTTTCCGTCTCCCCTACTAGACTTTGAGGACCATGAGGACAGGGGCCTTGCCTTCTTGTTCACTGCTTTTTACCAGCACCTAGAATAATTTATTGCACATAGTAGGTACTCACTAAATAGCTGTTGACTTAATGAATAAAGTGCCCACCATGTGCCAGGTACTAGCTGACTCCTCGGTAAGGGTATGTGTAGTGACATTTGCTGGCTGCCCCTCTAGCGTCTGGACTTAAGCCAGTAAGTTCCATCCTCCAAGGCACAGAGTGTGGTCAAAGAAGAGCCCACAACCCTAGATGAGCCCATCAGTTCTTGCACTGTGGTCTGAGGAACAGAGATTGGAATTGACTTTCTTGTTCCTGTGGGATGTGAACTCCTATGGCTGAATCCCTAGGAGCACTGCTGACCACCTGGGGCCATGAGAAGAGCCAGCATTAAGATGAAGTCAGCATCACTGAAGGATCTTTGGTGATATGTGAGCAGCTAAATCAAACCTTCCCTGAAGCTAGCCCTCCCACCTCCATTCTTCTTGGGTAAGCGTGCCAATCATTCCTTTTAAGTCAGTTTGAGTTGGGTTTCTGCCCTTATAACATGAAGCATCCAGAAGGGTCAGAAGCAGCCCAAGTTTCATCATCTCAGTACCTGCTGAGAAGCTGAATGAATCCACAGTTTGGGATGCTCTTGGGACCTTATCTTGCAGCCCTCAACTCCTCATCCACCGTGATTCTCAGATAGGGACAACCCCCAACAGCAGCTCTTGGCACCAAGGGCAGGGGATATGGAGTTTGGTCTTAATTACCAGATGCTCCAGCTGTTCTCAGTCCTCACCAAGGAGACAACTAGGACCCATCCAAAGACAAAACAGCTTGTATCTGGCACATGACCTTCTTGGGCCCCTAAATCACTTGTCCGGGGGCTGGATCAGAAGTGACCATTTCAGGGAATTCCCTGGCAGTCCTGGAATTCCCAGTTGTTAGGACTCTGAGCTTTTACCGCCAAGGGCCCAGGTTCGATCCCTGGTCAAGGAACTAAGATCCCACAAGCCACGCAGCATGGCCAAAAAAAAAAAGAAATGACCATTTCAGTCTTCTTGGTACAAGCATAGTGGAGGTGTAGGATTGAAGAATCCGAGTGTCAGAGCTAGAGGGATCCTTAGCGATGAGCTGGTCAGACCCTTCATCTTGCAGATGGGGAAACTGAGGCCCAGAGAAGGGAGGAGACTTGTTCAAGGTTACACAGCATGTTGGTGCCGAAGGAGTTTCTGCATCAGCCTCCCCCTGCAGAGATGGGGCTGGGGCTCCCCCAGCTGGGGAAGGAGAGAGGAAGGAATACTGATGGGGATTCTCCCTGCTATGGCAAGATAGGAGCTTCTCCCCCAAACAGTCACTGGTAGGCCTGGTTAGTTAGCCATCCTTAATAATTTGATAGCGGGACTTCCCTGGTGGTCCAGCGGTTGAGACTCCACACTCCCAGGGCAGGGTGCCCAGGTTCAATTCCTGGTCAGGGAACTAGATCCCACATGCCACAACTAAAAGCCTGCATGCCACAGCTAAGAGATCCCAAATGCTGTAACTAAAAGATTCCGAGTGCCGCAACTAAGACCTGGCGCAGCCAAATAAATAAATAAATAAATTTTAAAAATTTTGGTAGCATTTTGATAACACCTTGTGGTTGGCCTAGGGTGAGATGACTTTAAAGGGTACTAAGTCTCTGGCAAATCATCAATGATGCCTCCAGAATTTCTACAGGGGACGAATTTAGGGCCAGCAATCTAATGGGAAAGGGGCCCAAAAGACTTGCCTTGGAGGTGCATGCATAGCAAGTCTACTGTTGTTACTTAGACCACGGTTTCTCAATTTCCACACTATTGACATTTTGAGCAGGATAATTCTTTGCTGCTGGGGACTGTTCTATGCATTGTAGCATGTTTAGCAGCATTCTTGGTCTCTCCTACTGGATGCCTGCAGCACCTACCCTCCCAGCTGCGACAACCAAAAATATCTCCAGACATCACCAAATGTCCCCCAAAGGGCAAATCACCCCATCTGAGAAGCACTGACATTACGTTTAAGTGGCTGAGAGGGAATGATGGAGATTCTTCTAAAAGAAGAGAGGAGATAAAAATATAAGGAGCCACCCCTTTGTACAAGAAAAGAAAATCGTCAGAGGGATGGTCAGTTCTAGGCAGAACTGTGAACTTTGACCTTACTTGCCCCCCTTCCCCTTTTTGACCGTTTTCTTCTCTTTCTTGGCTCCCATTCCTACTTAGAAAAAATTAATAAAATATTCAGGAAAAATTAATATTTGCATTCATGCTAAAGTGAGACAAGCAGTGTACAATAGTTACTAGAGGTTATAAACGCAAGCATTATACACTTAAATTGTGAGAATCTCAGTGTATGTAAACTGTATCTCAAAAAAATAATTTAAAAAACACATAGGAATTATAGTCAGACCTGGGTTCAAGTCCCAATTCAGACATTTCCTAGCTGTGTGACTTAGGACAAGTCCTCTCACCTCTTTCTTTCTTTCTTTCTTTTTGGCCACTCTGTGTGGTTTGTGGGATCTTAGTTCCGTGAACAGGGATTGAACCCCAGTCCCGGCAGTGAGAGTGCCAAGTCCTAACCACTGGACCACCAGGGAATTCCCTCCTCTCACCTCTTAGAACCTCTGTTTCCTCAGTTGTAAAAGGGGAGTAGTAATTGTATGCCTCACAGGATAACTGTGCAGAGTAAAGGAGATAAAGTATAAACAGCACTTTGTACAATGCCTGGCACTGGAGGTAATATGAATATTACCTATTATGTATTTACATTTATATTACTTATTTATATTTATCTGTAGTTTACAGGTGAAATTGCTCCCTGATGATCTGCTTCCTGTGGACCTGTTCTAATCAAGGGCATCTCCGCTTGCCTCTTCCCATGTGATCCCTTGGTTAAGATAGGAAAAGCAAGGTCCGGAAACATAGAAATTTATGGGACTTTGGACCCTTGGCTCCACCAGTGACTTATTAGTCCCTCTGAGTCTCAGTTTCCTCAACTGTAAAATAGTATACTAATATTACCCACTTCATAGGGCTCTAGGCAAGTCTGGGAATTCAGACCTGCCCTAAGGTGCAGGCAGCAGCTGCACCAATAGAATCTGCCACCAGGGGTCAGGATCGCTACAGCCAAGTTCCCACCTATCCAAGACATTTCAATTTTTTGAGCATGGTTGTCTAACTTTATATTATGGAAAAATTCAAACATACACAAAAAGTAGAATAGCATAATGAACCTCATGTACCCAGGGTTCAACAACTAACAATATTTTGCCAGTCTTCCTCCCTCTTTTTGTTTGCTATGCTGCTTGCAGAGTATTTTAAAACATATCCTTGGGCTTTCCTGGTGGCGCAGTGGTTGAGAATCTGCCTGCCAATTAAGGGGACACGGGTTCGAGCCCTGGTCTGGGAAGATCCCACATGCCGCGGAGCAACTGGGCCCGTGAGCCACAATTACTGAGCCTGTACGTCTGGAGCCTGTGCTCCGCAGCGAGAGAGGCCGCGATAGTGAGAGGCCCGCGCACCGCGATGAAGAGTGGCCCCCGCTTGCCACAACTAGAGAAAGCCCTCGCACAGAAACTAAGACCTAACACAGCCATAAATAAATAAATAAATAAAAACATCTGATTGTCTTAAAAAAAAAAAAAATCCTTAACCTCATTTCATTTTATCCAGAGTACATCACTGTGCATTTCTAACTGAAAAAGGCTTTTATTACCACAGGCACTATGTCGTTATCACACCTAACAAAAAAGAACAAATAATTCCTTAATCAATTAGTTCACATTCAAATTTCCCTGATTGCACCAAAGATGTCTTTTGGCAGTTAGTTCACTTCAATGAGGATCCAAGTAATGTTTTTGCATTTGGTAAGTGTGTTGAGTTTTATGATTTAACATTCTACCCTCCTTTTTAATTTTCATGCCATGAATTTGTTGTAGAAACCAGGTCACTTGTCCTGTAGAATGTCCCACATTTTGAGTTTGGCTGACTGTGGTGTTTGCCTATGCCCCGTATTTCTGGTAAACTGGTAATTAGATCTTGGCTTGATTAGGTTTTGTTTTTTTTTTCCCCAGGCAAGAATATTCCATGGAGAGCACTGTATCCCCCTCTTAATGATTTTAAGGTTGGTCAGTGGGTTCAGGCAGTGTCAGCCTAAGGTCTCCATTACAAATTTTCCCAACAATTTTTCATCCAGTTGTTTCAGCATCATTTCATGATTGTTGCCAAGACTCATTATTTCATTAGGTTTTGCAAAATCGTGCTTTTCTAAACCTATCATTTCTCCTGCATCTATTAATTGGATCCTTCTATAAAAAATAACTTTTTCTTATCTACTATTTGGTTACCTGCAATATAACTCATCAAGGAAAGAACAAAAAATTTTTTATTTTCTTCTATTTATCAATGTTTGTAGTAATTAGTTGATTTCCTGTAAAACTCCATTGATAAAACTGTGTTGTTTTCCTTACATATCATTATTTTTATGTATTTTGTGTTGCAATCTATTGAAGTCATTATTTTTCTTTTAATGCTCAAATTGTTCCATCTTTGGCCAGTGGGGCCCCTTTGTACTGGTTCCTCAGTCATTTTTACATGATCCTAATAGTCTTTGATAGCTTCCTGGCCTTCAGGCATAAGACAACCCAACCTCATCTTTCCTACTCCAGATCTGGAACCAGCCATTTATCAAAGGAGCCTTGACTTTCTTTAATTTTTAATTGATTTTTAAACTGGAAAATGGTGTTTAGAGACCAAATCTGTGCACTAGGGGTGTTCATTACTACTGGGTTGGTCTTTGCTTCTAGGCCTTTTCAGCAGAGCTAGAAAATACATTTTTGAGAGAAAAAAATACATATTTCATTCATTCTGCTATGTAACTCAGATCTAAGTTCATCCTAGGCTTCTTTAATACTTGCAACTCTTTTTCTCATATGTTGAAAATCTTTATTCCTACTGCCACTGACACAATTACTTTGCTTTATCCAAAAATATAACTATCATAGCTTCAGAATAGCAATATTATTACTAATAATAAGGCTAACAAATGCAATTTAATATTTCTATGCAATTCTAGTTCATCCTTAGATTATATCCTATTAGGGAGGTACAGTCAAAATACTTATAAAGCCACTTGAAATTATTTTCCCTGTGTAGTTATAACACTTCATTTGTTTCCATTTGTTTTTTGTTTTTAAAATTTATTTATTTATCTATTTTTGGCTGCGTTTGGGTCTTCGTTGCTGCATGCAGGCCCTCTCAAGCCGCAGCGAGCAGGGGCCACTCTTCACCCGCGGTGTGTGGGCCTCTCTCATTGTGGTGGCTTCTCCCTTCGTGGCGCACGGGCTCCAGACGCACGTCTCAGCGGTTGTGGCTCGTGGGCTCTAGAGCACAGGCTCAGTAGCTGCGCACACGGGGTTAGTTGCTCCGCAGCATGTGGGATCCTCCCAGACCAGGGATCAAACCCATGTCCCCTGCATTGGTTAGGTGGATTCTTAACCACTGCGCCACGAGGGAAGTCCCTCCATTTGTTTTTAATTTTTATGGAGTGCTTTATTCTTTTTATTGAACTGTTTTATAAATATGCAACATTTACAAAGTTCCAAAATAGTAACTATATAATAATGTATAATCACATAAGTCTCATTTCCATCCCTACCCACTCCATCCCACATAGCAAACAATTTTTACAAGATTGAGTTTAGTTTTCTATTGTTTAACTTTTAAATATAAGCAATTAATGTATATTTATATCTTCCCACTTACACAGAAGATAGCATACTATAAACGCTACTATGCATCTTATTTCCCTTAACGTATATGGGCATCACTACATATTAGTTTCTGTTTATCAGTATATATAAGAACTCTTCAGGGCTTCCCTGGTGGCGCAGTGGTTGGGAGTCCGCCTGCCAATGCAGGAGACACGGGTTTGAGCCCTGGTCCGGGAAGATCCCACATGCCGCGGAGCAGCTAAGCCCGTGCACCACAACTACCGAGCCTGCGCTCTAGAGCCTGCGAGCCACAGCTGCTGAGGACCGCATGCCTAGAGCCTGTGCTCCGTGCCGAGAAGCCACCGCCGCAATGAGAAGCCTGAGCACCGCATCGAAGAGTAGCCCCTACTCGCCGCAACTAGAGAAGGCCCGCGCACAGCAACAAAGACCCAACGCGGCCATAAATAAATTAATTGATTTTAAAAAAAAAAGAACTCTTCCACATATCTTTTTACAGCTGCATAGCACTCCATCCTGTGTTTGTACTATAATTTATTCAGCTAGCTCTTAACTGACACAAGCAGTTTCCAATCTTTTGCTATAAAAATAATGCCATAATGAATAGCCTTGTGCACAGAGCTTTTTGTATTTTGCCAATATATCACTAGGATAGATTCTTGCAAGTTTAGCCCTGACCTAGGTTTACTGGGTGAAAGAGTAAATACATATGTAATGTGGCTATAGATTGCCAAATTACCTTAGTTAGAGTTACATCATTTTGCCTTCCCATCAGCAATGTATGACAATGCTATCCTCAGGAGTATTTTGGTATGATATCAGATAAAGGAAGATGCAGAAATGAATCAAAGACAAGGTTCCTGTCCCCAGGAACTCTCAGCCTAGTAAAAGGCTTATGGGCAAATATAATAATATAATGTAATCTTCAGGGCAGATTTATTCTGAAGCTTAAGCTTCAGAGTCCCTCACAGAGACCCTCTCCAAGGCCCCAGCAATGTATGCACAGGTCCATTTTGTAATCTTTTTCCTAAAGAGGACACCCCAAATTATTTAAACATCTACCTCACAGACTTTAGAGCCAGTTCCATAACTTTGGAGTTATGGGAGTGGATTTCAAGTTCTGCAACCATATTGAGAGGAGGGATTCCTATATTTAATGACTGAGACAAAGAGACAAACAAAAAGAAAAGGCTCCTTTGACCAAAGAAATACCCCTCCCCAGATTCTGATCAGTTACACACAGGTAGGTAGCTGTCTACACAGAGCCCTCTACTTTCCCTCTGTTCTCAAGGGCAGAAACCAAGCCTTAGAATACATCAGTATTCCCAGCTGACAGCTGAAGACTGGTACACTGCACTCAGGACAAGTCTGAACAGATTACCGAGCAGGGTTTTGTTTTTTTGGGGGGGGGGTGTAGGAGGGTTTACACCAGGGGAGTGGGTATTCAAGGCAGGTGCCCCCCACCCCAAAACAGACACCTTTCCGTCAAATAAGGCAGAGGTCTGCTTCCTTACCTGTAAAAACAGGGTTAGTAATAAACCCTGCCCTCGTAGGGTTTGGTTAGGATTAGGAGAGATCATTTAAAGACTTAACCCAGTCCCAGACTCTCGGGAGAAGGTCCATAAATGGAGAACAGAAAATAGAACGGGTAATTGGTTGATCCTTGAGAGCAGTGACAAGAGATTCTTTGCACATTGTGCCTTATACAGCACTGGAAAGAGGAACAATCCCTTTATTGACAAATAGTAGGTGCAGATTAAATCGGCGAAGAAGGAATGGACGTTTCTGGCGGTTGCTTACTGATCTGTGAAACTAACTGAATGACCGATTGGTCCGGGTCTCTGAGCAACTGACAGTCCCGGGCTGCTGTCAGGCGAACGCGGGCCTGGATCTGGCTGACGGCTGTGGGGTGCCCCAGCGCCTCAGGCTGACCATCGGGCCCCGAAAACGGCTGTCTTCGCTGTCAATCCCGGCCCCAGCCGGCCCGGACCTCCGTCGCTAGCTGCACAAGCGGGGGGCATTCCAACTCTCCACGAGGAGCTCGAGGGTGTCGCCGCCAGGCAGGGCGTGCGCGCGCTGCAGGAGCCAAGCTCCGGCGCCGCGGCCCCTTCCTCCCCGCCGGGGGCAGGGCGCCTCCGACTCGCGGCTGCCGAGCCCCGGAACGAGGCGCCGGCTTCTTTAAGGGAGATACCACCGCGCCAGCGGGGCAGGGGACGGCGTCTTCCTAGATGATCGCACCCAGCCCCGCGCCGCCGCCGCCGCTGCCGCCTCGGCAACTGCACCGCCTGCAAACATGGCTCAGTGACTCTGACAAAAGGTGCAGCCTCCCTCCAGGCGGGGCGGGCGCCAGGCCTCCCAGCTCGGGCTGCGCCTCCACGCGGGTCCGCGGAAGAGGCCCGCTTACCGCAGGCATCCCAGGCCCGCGCGGAGAAAGATGCACCAGGCGTTCCACCCCAGCGACCCCGCACACCTGCTCGCAGCTCGGTAGGTCGGAAATGGGGGCGGAGCGGGGGAGGGGAGGTGCACCAGGCGCGCGCACCGCCCCCGGCCCGGATCTGCTGCGGGGGACCACTCCGGGGCCGCGGGCCGTGGACGCCCGCTGCGGCTGGAAGGCGACCAAGCCCTGGGCGTGGAGTGGGCTTCCCCGATCCCAGCCACCCCTGCGGGGAGGGGCACGAGTGGTGCGTTCCGGAGCGCGCACCCCTTCCGCGACTCCCGGCTCGGGAAAGCCACGGGAGCCGGGAGCAGGCCAGCGGAGCGCCGGGCACGCGCCCAGTAGGACCGGCGCTTGGTGTCCCGCTCACGCTACGGAGAGCCGGAGGGGGGCGGGGTCTCGCGGTGTAAGGGGGTGTGTCCGCGCGCACCACGGGGGCGCGCGCTGGCCTCTGACTGGAGGCCGCGGCAGCGGAGGCGCGAGTTGCCTGATAATGGCGGCCTGCAGAGCCCGTGAGAGGGAGAAGCGGCGGCGGCTAACCTGAGGTAAATCTGGCCCCTCGGCGTGGCAGAGAGGCTTTGCTGCAGAGCCGAGGGCCCTGCACGTGCCTCCCGCCCCAGGAGGCCTGTCACAGAGCTGTCAGCGGAGGCATCCCGGGGAAGGCCCCGCGCGCCTCAGGCCTCCGGCCCCAGCAGCGGCCTCTTCTTCTGCCCGTGGCCGCCTCCCCAGGCCCCAGGCCTCAGTCGCTGGCCCCGAGGAGTCGGGCAGCTGCAGGACTGGCTCCTCGGGGTGAAGGGCCCCGGCAGAATCCCCTCCGGGTTTCATCTGGAAGTAGCCGGGGAGGGGGAGGGCCTGATTCTTGGCCAATGAGCGGGGCCCTGAGCCGCCGCGTCGGGCAACACCTCTGCCTAGGACTGGCCCTTCCCGGGCGCCAGCAGGTGTACGGCCTGGCCGGCCCGAGACCGAGCGCTGGGTGCGCCCGGCAGGCGCGGGGGCCCGGGGGATGCCGTCCCAAGTCCCCGAGGTTCGCGCGGGATGCATCACCGTGCTGTGTTTTGACCCAGGATCTCAAGGATTGCATAAACACCCTCCCTCCCCCTTATTCAGGGGCTCTCTCGTATGGGGATATGGGACAGCTTCAAAGGCACGAGCCACTTTGAGATGGATAGGAGTTGGCGATCCACGGAGAACAGGAATGTCCACTGTGTAGCTGGGGCAGAGGATTCTGTGGCAGGAAATCAGACCCTAGGAAATACTGCAGGAATTTGAAGAGTGGGTGTCCAGTTAAGAGGAAGTGGGACTAAGAAGCAATCTCAGAAGCTTTCATTTTCTTTATTAAATCTATCCTATGGACTTAAAGTAGCCGGTCCCAATTTCACAGGCTCTAGGGTCGGTAGCTTTTTGTTCCCCTAAACTGTACAATATAAAAATTGTTCAATCTCAGGTTACTTTTCTTGCCCATGCTGGCGTTGTACAAATGAGAATTTGTTCCTGAAGCTCTTCAGAATCTTGACATTCTTCGGAATGGGGAGGCACACTTTAGACTTTCTTGATTCAACACGTGAGCGTTTCCGTGTAGGGCCTTTGCTCCTGCCTTTAAATGATTTATCAAATTGAATTCCAAAGAACTCCCTCAGAGAACCCCTTAATATGCAGGACAGTTTTCATTGGCAAAAATGACCTAGATCTAAATAACTATTGCTAAAACAACAACAAAATTTAACCGTATTCTAAGTAACTTAATCTTTTTTTTTTTTTTTTTTTTTTTTAAATTTATTTATTTATTTATTTTTGGCTGTGTTGGGTCCTCGTTTCTGTGCGAGGGCTTTCTCTAGTTGCGGCAAGTGAGGGCCACTCTTCATCACGGTGCGCGGGCCTCTCACTATCGCGGCCTCTCTTGTTGCGGAGCACAGGCTCCAGACGCGCAAGCTCAGCAATTGTGGCCCACGGGCCCAGTTGCTCCGCGGCATGTGGGATCTTCCCAGACCAGGGCTCGAACCCGTGTCCCCTGCATTGGCAGGCAGATTCTCAACCACTGCGCCACCAGGGAAGCCCCTAAGTAACTTAATCTTTAAAGAAACATTTTTCTCCACAAACTGTATTTTCATTTATTTTGCAAGAAATAAGGAAATAACAAACAAAATTAAAATAAGAACATATACAATTTGACCATTTACTTTTAAATAATAAAAACAACTGCACATTTTCACTTCTATATGTGATCTTGTTCACTTTCAGTCCCTAAGCATAAGCCAGGTTTTTGTATTTCTAACTGTGAGGGTTGGTTTTTGGTTTTGCCATTTTTATGACCTTTTATGTGTGTGTGTCAGTTTTCAGGAGAAGCTGGAGTTTTGTTTGTTTTTTCACAATCAGTAAATAAATACTGAATTTTTTGGTTTATTTTTAGCAGTGATGTTTTGAAGCAGTACATGTAAGAGGCAGTATAGTGTAGTGGTTAAAACGAAGGCTGTCAGAGCCAGATGGCCTGGTTTCAAATCTCAGGTCCATCAGTTACTAGCTGTTTGACCTTGGGCGTGTTGCTTAAACTCTGTGCTTTAGTTTCCTCATCTATAAAATGATCATAATAGTATCTACCTCATAATGCTGTTGTGAGGATTAAATGAACTTAATATTATAAACTGCTTGGAACAGTTCCTGATACATGGTAAGTACTACATTAGTGTTACCTGGTTTACTATTATTAAGATATTTAGATTTGCCTAATGTATAGCAAATATCGTTCAAGCACTGCAAACAGTGAGACAGATGATAACTAAATCGTGCATAAGAAGAAATGCAAGCCAGTAGGCAGACTTAATTTCAACAGAGCACTTTGTTGATTTTTCCAGAAACCTTGACCTTGAAGATGGTGAGTAGCCAGCCAAAGTACGATCTAATACGGGAGGTAGGCCGAGGTAGTTACGGTGTTGTATATGAAGCAGTCATCAGAAAGACCTCTGCACGGGTGGCAGTGAAGAAAATTCGATGCCATGCACCTGAAAATGTTGAACTAGCCCTGCGTGAGTTCTGGGCACTAAGCAGTATCAAGAGCCAACATCCAAATGTGATTCACTTGGAGGAATGTATCCTACAGAAGGATGGGATGGTGCAAAAGATGTCCCACGGCTCTAATTCTTCCCTTTATTTACAGGTATGTGTGGTTGAATGGGAAATAGAAATGATTTGAAAGTAGCATTGGTCAGCAATAAGAGGAATGAAAGAGTCAGACAAACTTCTACTTTTAAATGCAGGTGTTTATATAGTTAGGAGTAGATAGGGGTCTGCCAAGAACTGAGTAGACGTTTGCTTTAAAACAAGGTTTTATTTAAACCTGTGATGCAAATACCTAAAAATAACATATGCCACCTGTTATGCCATGATACTTGCCAATCTGCATAGGAATGGGGCAACATAGGAACTAGAAAAGTGATCGAGACTAGAGTCTAATTAGTTCACTTATTTGAAATCACTTTTTTTTTGGAACTGAATACAGAAGAGAAGGAAAAACTGTACAACCAGTAGTAGTACCCATAGGTAATTGGGCATTTCTTTATATATCACTGGCTTGAACATAAGCCTCTGCTGTTTTAGAAGGTTATTTAATGTCTTAACCATGCAATTCCATTGAATTTTCATGGAGTATATGGCGTAGTGCCTGAATGTTATTAACAGTGCTGATAGCTAACATTTGGGTTCCTACTCATTCCATGCTCTGTGCTCAGAGCAATCCTATGAGGAAAGTACTATTATTACCATCATTACAAATGAAGAAACTGAGGCTTAGAATAGATAATGAATTTATCCAGAATCACATAGTAAGTGGCGGAATTGGGAGCTAAACGTAGGAGTATCCAGCAGCTAAAACTTGTGCTCTTTTAACCTCTAGATTACTGTTTTGCCTCCAAATTACTCTTCTGTAGACCTGGGGAAAGCATTAATATAGGAAAACAAAATCTTTTTTTTTTTTTTTTTTTTAAGATTGCCTTCTGCCATAGGTCAAAATCTCTAGTAGCTCTACACTTGATGAAGAGAAAAGATACTTAAGACATAGCTAGTTAAAGGCCAGAGCAAAATTTCTTAAGTCCAGTTATTCCTGGAATAGGAAACAACTTGCCATGAGTGTGTCTAAATTCAGAATTTACCATCAGGGTACAAAAGTCTGTTTTAAAACAACAAAAGCTTTTGGACTAGGAGCAACAAAGAAAACAAACGCATTATTCTGTGTCATTAGAAACTTGCAAGTTTCATTGTATGGTAAACAAATATCAGTCTTAAGAACCTAATTTATACTGCAAGTTTAGCATGCTATGCCCTGAAGTTTTCTCTCTTAAGATAAGGGATATAAAACACAACTGTTTAGCCTCTGTTTGTTTTATTGTATTTTTTTCTAAAAGTGCTTATTATGTATGTTGCAATGATAGAAAATATCAGAAACATTCTTACCACTTTCCCTCCTAAAAGTGGATAGAACCTTACTGGACTTAGCATTGAATTTTGGAGACTAAAGTGCGTAATCAGACTACAAGTGCAAAGACATTTAAACATATGATGTTTTTGCAAGTACTGATGGTATCCTTGAGTCCAGATCAAGCAACTGTTATAGTAACTAGGCATTAACCGGCTAATCTTTCAAGGCTTTAAGATGTAAAGTACTTCCAGACTTGATTCAGTGATTTTTTTTTTAGTCTAAAGTACCTTCTTGTTTAGTAATTTATTTCATCTTTTTAAAGCCTAATAGACCTGTGTTTGACTTGTGGCACTTTTTGATAGCTGTATGACCTTGGATATGTAACCCACCTTTTCCCAGCAACTGTATCTTCATATGTAAGGAATAATAATGTCTACCTTCCATGGGAGTTGTCAAAATTAGAGGTGATGTAGATACAATACTTGGCACATAGGAGGTATTCAGTAATAAGCAGCTCTATTAAAATTGTCTTTTCTATGGATTTATTTCATTAACCAGACATTCATCAACGCATTAGCAAGTGCCTACTCTAAATTTATACTAGTAAAGACAACCAATATTTACATGTAGTAAAGACAAACAAATCTATAGTGGGACCACAGAGTCTCTATACATGGTCTTACCATTCTGTACATAAATTTTTTTTTCTCCATGTTTTTCTAGATATCTTCCTTGTTCTCATTTGGAATCATTCAGTCAGTTCCTGATAGCTGAAAACCTCACCTAGAAGAAATGTAAAACAAATAACAGAGGATACATCTTATGCATAGGAACTTAGTGGCCAATATGTATACTTGTGATGAGTGTCATGAATGAAAAGTACAAGATGATATAGGCACATAGAGTAGGGAACCTGACATAATCCTGGGGTTCAGGAATTAAGAACTGTTTCAACTGAAACTTGCAGGGTGAATAGGAGTTAGCCAGGTGAGTGACTGAGAAAACTTCCCAGGCAGAAATAACTGTATATACAAATGTCTAGAAGCAAAAAGCATGAAGCGTTCTAAAAATTGAAAGAAAATACTAAGACTGCAGTATACAGGGAGAGTTGTTTTAGATGAGGCTAGAAAGATCAGCCAGGGTCAGAGCACACAGGATCCCATAGCCCATGTTAAAGAGCTTAGACTATATCCTAAGAGAACAGGGAAGCTGTTAAAGGACTTCAGGCAAGAGAACCAATGGCTAACATCCTCTACATGTGACAGTAAGCAGACTGGGATCTGTATTTCTGTAGCTCTCAACCAGGGGCCCTCAGACTATAGCCCTCAGCCTGTTTTTGTATGGCCTGGCTACTAAAAATAGTTTTTACATTTTTTAAGAGTTGTTTTAAAAAAAAGAAGAAGAAAGAAAGAAAAGAAGAATATGGAACAGAGACCTTATGTGGTTTGTCAAGCCTAAAATATCTACTATCTGGCTTTACTCTAAACCATTATTTGAATTCTGGAAGTCTGCATTGCTCAAAGCTATTTAGGAAGTTTGCTTTTGAGAATGAAGACAGAAGAAGAGAAGAAATGAAGGAAGAGTGATGGTGCTCATCTTTAATCTCAGCATATTTAGTAACAGTGCACCTGGTAAATAATTGTATGATCTGGACCTTTCTGTTCTTTCATTTTCTGTCTCAGTGGCAAACACATGGAACAAGGAAAATGTATGCAAAGAAGACATCTGCAGACCATTGCAATTATGGCTGTTTGCCATTGGGGGAGATGGCATGGAGAGGCGTTCTTTGCCTCTGCCCACCAAAATGACAAAAGGAAATACTAGTAGATTTAAACATAAAATTAGCGGTTCACTCAATCTTCAGCAACTCCTCACCTTCCCTACTGAGTTTCTATTCAACCCATGGGCCTGAAAAGGATACCATAGGACAAATGCTTTCAAAGCACTGTATTTTAGAATGATAGTTCATGTTCAGTGAAGTAATTAATCTTGAATTTCAGGTAGTAGGAGAGTTATAATTAGATAATGATATAAGTAAAACAGTGGTTTATTCTAGATTTTCACCTTGTATCAAACAAATATACAAACTCAGATTTGAATTTTTATATCAAAATGCATGTATGATTTTTATAAATTGGTTTTTAGAAGCCATCTATTGATAGAGATAGCCAACATATTTGCATTCTGCTTGTAGAAGTTTATGAAGTAATGATGTCTTTAGTTTTATCAGTGACTACAGGAGCACTTTATTTCTGTAACAACTGGTTGTTCCTTCATAATTTTCTCTCAGTTTCACAGATTATGTTGATAGTGTAAGTGCAATATGCAATAAGTAGATTTCAGGCAGTTTCATGGAATAGAATTTCCTAATTTGATGTTTATTCCCCAGCTGGCAAATCTACCTGCTGAAACTTTGATCTTTTCAGGAAGCTATTAACTAGACGGTTAGAGTTCATCTCCATTGACACATGTAGAAAATGTATAGCCAGTTGGATACTTTTCAGAATAAAGCTATTTTTAAATAAGTTTTTACCTCTTGACTTGGAGATTTGGTGTGTATTTGTTAGGGACAAAGTGACAGTTTGAAGTACTAAAGTTTAAAATAAAATGCACATATGAAAGCACTGACCAAATAAAATATTCATGGAATTTCCACTTAACATTGGAGACTAACTTAATCAGTAACTCTTTCTCTATAGCTGAATTGTATAAACTGTGCAGATGATTGTAATCTGTTTTTTTATTTCTTATAGCTTGTAGAGACTTCACTAAAGGGAGAAATTGCCTTTGATCCCAGAAGCGCCTATTACTTGTGGTTTGTGATGGATTTTTGTGACGGAGGAGATATGAATGAGTATCTGTTGTCCAGGAAACCCAATCGTAAAACTAACACCAGCTTCATGCTTCAGCTGAGCAGTGCCCTGGCTTTCTTGCATAAAAACCAGATCATCCATCGAGATCTAAAGCCTGATAACATCCTGATTTCTCAAAGCCGGTTGGATACCAGTGACTTGGAACCCACACTGAAAGTGGCTGATTTTGGTCTAAGTAAAGTTTGTTCAGCATTTGGGCAGAATCCAGAAGAACCTGTCAGTGTAAACAAGTGTTTCCTTTCCACAGCGTGTGGAACAGATTTCTACATGGCTCCTGAAGTGTGGGAGGGACATTACACAGCAAAAGCTGACATCTTTGCTCTGGGGATTATCATCTGGGCAATGCTGGAAAGGATCACATTCATAGACACAGAGACAAAGAAGGAACTCTTGGGGAGTTATGTAAAACAAGGAACTGAGATTGTGCCTGTTGGGGAGGCACTTCTGGAAAATCCCAAAATGGAACTTCTCATTCCTGTGAAGAAAAAGTCTATGAATGGGCGAATGAAACAACTGATTAAGGAAATGCTGGCTGCAAACCCTCAGGATCGTCCGGATGCTTTTGAACTAGAACTCAGATTAGTACAAATTGCATTTAAAGATAGCAGCTGGGAAACGTGACACATATATTATTTGCAAATATCTTGGATAATATGCTGCTTCTGTTTTAACAGTGATGCAACATAATGTGGCTGAAAAAGAATATAAAAAGCTAAACTCCACCTTTTAAGGGTTTAGATTTTATTGTGGGATTTTTTTTTCCTCATTTTTCTTAAGTCCAAGCTGGCCATTTTGTTAATATGTTTTAAGTATGTATTACCAATGTGAGTGTAAATTTTTTTAAATGATCATTGGTAGAAGTTTGGCAGGAAAATTTTCTAAGAGCCAAGAAAAGAAGAAAGTCCAGTTTTCTGGAAATATGTCTCTAAGTATTTTAGACATTCCTTGTCAGTATTAGGAATTTCCATGGAAGAAGAGGTTTGCATGCTGGTAATGCAACCTTTGAAGCTTTGTAAAGGAAACATAAATGTATATATTTATGTATATGTAAGTATGTGAATGTGTGCATTTTGCATTCCATATGAAAAAAATGCCACTTCTGTTTAAATTATTTGATGTAGGTTTGGGTTTTTGAAATTTGCTGGTGAAATCAGTGATGAAAAATAAAAGAACCTTCCCTCATCTCCTACCCTGTCCCTCCCTCTAATGAAATCATACTAAGTTTTTTATTTTTATAATATTATACAGCTTTTTTTTTTTAAGGCATCATTTTAGAGAGTCTAAAATTATCTGATTAAACGTAAGTGAAATTAAGTGATCCAAAGCTGCTGAAGTATGTTTGAGCTCTCCAGCGCCCTAAAGCTGCAGGAGTTGAATTAGCCATGCGATCATGTGATACAGGTTGGCAAGGACATTGATGATTCAGTCATACCTTCTTTAGGTAACCACGCATTCAATTAACTAATTAAACCACTGCATTGGAACATGTCTGCACTTGAGCATCTGCAATCTGATACAGATCTGAACACAGGATTCTTCTGTATCTGAAAACTTTGCTGTGTATGAACTATAGTAATTGATATATTAATTTTTTATTTCAAGACTTTGTCTAAGCCTCAGCATCAAGTCGAAGAAACCAAATGAGCTCTACCCTCACATTGCCTGCCCTAATATGGTCTCTCGTTTAATCACTGGAATTTCTTTCATTTTGGCACTAATGCTGTTTTCTCTTGTCTAATTTGACACAGTAATGGTAGTGATATGGTTGTATTCAATGTTGATCACCTTTTTCTAAAGTGGGAAATGATATTTACACAGTTCGGCAAATGGGTAAAATACTGTGGCATAAGTTATATCTTTCAAATAGAGAGCTTATCAGTTTTATACAATCACTTGGTATGGTCTGTGTCAAGAACCAACCATTATTCTTCTTGAAGTCAGTTTGATTTTAACCCCATATGGTTGTCTCCAATTTTTTTTCCTGTAAATGCAGATAGTTCAAATGTAAGGGAAGAAAGTTTTCCTAAAACAGAACATTAACAACCTTTAAGGTTGTTAATACTTTAAGACCATTGTATATAGATTAATCTTTATAAAGCACTAGAATCTTTGGTCAAAAGTTTAAAAAAAAATTTAAAAGTATTAGAATATTGAAATCATTGATAATTCAGTCTCCTCAGTTTTTTGAACTTCCACAACTTTTGGAATATTCGTATCGTAATTTTTTCCTTATTTAAAATGTGTTCGGGGGACTATAAAAGGTGAAAAAGCACAAAAAATTGGAGTACATAAAATTTCTGAACTATGCATTACTTGGTATGAAATTTGAATTTTAAACTGAAAGGTTTTATTAAAAATAAAACCTTTTACGTGATAAAAGTCATATACTTTTAACATTACTGTCAAGCTAATAAATATAAGAATTCTTTTGGAAATTAGAGGTGGAAATACACTGGAACTTCATGATAATTAACCCTCTGGATAGCCAAATTAGTATAACACAGATCTGGCCAAGGGGATTGAGTTACTGGAAGTAAAAATACATTATAATGTCTAATCAATAACATGGCACTTCAGCAAGAGATTCATGATGACTTAGGTGATGGTATGCCAATGCTTCATTTGCTCTTCAGATATCTACATGTCATGGTTTTGGACCCGTCTCATTTAAAATAGTTAACAATTATAATTTATTTTGAAAAATATTCTATGTTACCTATGAAGTGGAATTATTTCTTTCAGTAAGGATGTAAGGCGATCAGGAAGTTTCTTCTGAAATTTTCTCAAGTCCTTGTATTCTAAAATAACCCATGATACCAAGAAAAATTATAGTAAATTCTTTGTCTTTATTTGTTCTTTCAGTCAGGAGGTATTTATTAAGTACCTACTGTGTGCTCAGCACTAAAGATCAGTTGATAACGTAACAATTAAAAAATGGTATATAGCCATGAGCCTTTTCCAGCCAGGAGTAAGAAATAAAAGATGATTAGTGAAGCTGGGAAATTCCTGGATATTGCTAGGGGAAAAATCAAAGCAAGAATTTGTGCACAGTGCCTTGCACATAATAGGTACTCAATAAACAATTATTCCTCATAGAGTCTCTTGCCATGGTTTATAGTGTTTTATGAAATTTGTCTTAATTGAAAAAAGACCAAATATTTCAAACAAGCTTATAGGCAGCTGTGGCCAGTTAAAAGAATGGGGTTGTACAGTTAGTTCCTAGAATGTTATTTTGCACTAGTTGTCACTTAGAAAGATGGGGTTCCTGTAGTTTTTTGGTGCTAAGGGATACTTTGTCATTATGATGAAGTAAATGTTAAGTGTCAGATAAATAGCACACTGAATAGTTCTTTCTGCTGGTCTGTTTTTTCCTCTTTGTTGTTGTTGTTTTTAACTGTAAAATGTTTATCAATCAAACTATTGTAGCAGCTACAGATAATTCACCAGCATGACAAAATGGTCAAAAAATAAGTCATCAGCACTTAAAAATGAAAGTAACTTTTGAAATTTTCTTTTAAAATTGTCAAATATATTTTATGAAGAATTTATAAAAGGGGGAAATGATTGTAATTTATTGTTCATGACTTTTTTTTTTAATAAAGTGAATTTCAACAAAAAAAACCTGGAAATGCTACATTGCTGCTTTGGTGGCTCTGTGAGTAGTTCTGTAATGCTTTACTTCATAGACATAAAATAGAGCATATAAAATTTGAAACAATGTCTTTTTCAGCCTTATCTATTAAACGAAAACTATCTATAATAGAAGCTATTGCGGAGGAAAAGATGATTGAATTATAGGAGTTTCAGCATTTCAAGTTCTCTAAAATTTTAATGCTTGCTGTATTAGAAGAACTTGTATTGCCTGAAATAAATGATTTTCTTTCATTTTTCTTTCTATCTCATTAAGCTGAGGATGCATCCCAGACTCGGAATGAAGTGTAGTAAAAGTACTAAGAGGATGCAATTTTTCAGTCTTTAACTTGAGACCATGGTTTCTTTTCTAGAAAAAAGTCATCTGAGCCAATTTTTTCTCTTCTTTTATAGGTTTTATTATGTATGTCTTCTCCAGAATAAACAAAGTACTGAGGATGCAGTGTACTTAGTGGTCCAATGGAATAGCAGAGGGAAAATGAGAGACAGAAAACTTTAACTCTACATGTGATCTAATGATGAGTAGGAAAGTAGGTGTCAGAATTGTGGCTGCTTCTGACTCTGCCACCTCCTGGTACAGCCTTTGCAGACAGGTAAATTTTGCTTTATATTTAGAGGGTTTTGTTTTGTTTTGTTTTTGAATCTTGAAGCTATAAATACTTGTATTTACTAGCCTTTTCCTTTGCAGTTTACAAAGCGTTTTCACATAGTTTTTACATATCTTTTCAGTGAGTTTTACTTAAAATAGGGGCTGATTTCTTGATGAAGAAATTAATAGCAACTTAACACCAGTTAATGAGGTAAAGGTTTTACCTTAACACAGGGTTTTAGTGCCTAATCTCTGACTCCAGTTGGAGTTTACTCTGACAAAGCTTTATCTTTCTCACTGAAGTAATGATCCTAGGTTGTTCTGGTCTTTTCTTTAAATTCAAATGTTGCTCTCTTGGTTGACCAATCATAGATGTCCTCTCAAAGTGCAGTGTAATGATAGACAGTTGGTTCTGATTAGATAATAACTCCCACTTGAGAAACCTACCAGCCACACCTCTTGGAAGCCACACCTCTTGAGGGCAAGTGCCTCTTTTAAAGGCAGAACTTTCCCTTTTGCAGTTGTTATTGGTTAGAAGGGAATTGTTTTTTTTAAAAAAAATTGCCTGAGCTTGGGACTTCACTCTTTCATTTCCAGTTCAGCCCTGGTATTTCAAGCTTGGCTTGTTCTGAGCAGAGGTTAGGCAACATAATGTTACTGAAGGCATTGTGGTCTCGCTGCAGAAGCACAGGCAGGTAGCAGGTCTCATATTGAATACTAGCTTTCACAAATACCTACATAATTAATGTGTGGCCTTGGGCAAGTCACTTCATTCTGAGCCTCAGTTCCCATATGTGTAAAATGGAGGTGATAATATTTACATTTCAGGGTTTTTGTCAGAGTCAGAGATAATACACATAAAGTGCCTGGCACATTAAATTCTCAACTGGTAGCCATTGCTGTTACTGTGTTCTGATTTTGATGATATGTTGAATGAATGAGTAGATTCCCCATGAACCAGTGTTCAGTTGTAGCTTTTATTCTTGTCCCTTTGGGGAGAATCTGATGAAGGCTCTACATCCTCTCCTCGGGAAAATGTTTGCCTATAATTTCAGGAGACTTATAGATGCCCACATTGACCCCAAGTTAAGGGACCCTGAGCTATAGGCTCGACTGAGTACCTCTGTGCTATAGCTCCTGGGCTGAAAGTGGGCCATATGTGAGGAGACTTCTAGGGTACTTGTACCACTTTGTTTCTTGACCTGAGTGCTGGTTAGATGGGGTGTGTTTACTTTGTGAAAATTCATCAAGCTGGACTTACAAGTTTTACACTTTTCTCTAGTGATTTATACTAAAGTAAAAATGTTATTTAAACAAATATGCATTGGGGCTGGAAACTATTGTGCCAGCTGTTGTCAGAGACAGAGAGGGAAAGGACACAGACTTGGAAATCAGACACTACCTTTCTGTTACTAGCTATGTGACTTGCATGAATTCCCTAACCTCTCAAATCTATAGCTTCCCACATGTATAAAATAGAGATAATACCTGACTCAGAGAATTGCAAAGATGAAATGAGATGCTGCATGTAGAAAGGCACGGCACAGTCAACAAATGATTGCTTCCCATTCTCTTCGGAGGACTCGGAATGACTCTGAGCTGCTTTTACTGCTAATTTACACCCCTGATAGAGAGCAAGTTTTGTTTGTTTGTTTTTTATTTAATTTAGCTTATATTTTTACAATATTTGAAAAATATCTTATATTCCATGACTATAATGTCCTGTCCTGCCTGACTCTTTGCCTTATACCCTTCACAGGTATAGTTCTTAACAATCTCCTTAGCCCAGTTTTCTTTCCTCTCTTTGATGATAACATGATTTCTGTCTCTCAGACATAGAGAACCATGCCTAGAAATTTGGAGAGTACTCATAAGTACAAAATCCTAGAATGTCATGCCATTTCTCCTAGCTTTGCGTATAAGGCAAGTAGAATGTGAGTTAACCTGCATGATTTGAGAGGTGACAGTAGAAGCACGGCTGCAAGGGGGCCAGAGAAAAGCATGGCAATTGTGGCTAAAACTCCAATAACAAGAATAGAATTAGACTACAGTGGTTCCCAACTCCGGCCATACATTAGAATTTTAACCTAGGGAGACTGAAAAAAAACCAGACTGGTAACTTCTGCTTCTGGCCATTAGGGAGTGACAGGGCCTAGATTTCTCTTCCTGCCTTATACAGCTAAAACGTCAGCCATTGGACAACTGGCAGTGCAGGACAGTGATCCCTGGGAGAAGGAAATCGAGTGAGGAGCACTGTGATTGCCCCAGCTTGCTTCCTGTAGAGAATCTTCAGGCTGCCATACAGGGGAGGAGCATCTAAACCAAGTCCAGCAATCTCGCTGAGTTGAGGAGACAGCATTCAGAGTTCAGGGAGGCCAGGTCAACTAGAATTCATGGGAGAGAGAGAGCTGAACAAAGAGAGAACTACAGACATTTGCGGAGAGCTTTTTCAAGACATTGGCTGAGCACTGATGAGTATATGCTTGTGAGGAAACTACCTGAGAGCAGGAAAGACTGTCTGAAAGGATCAGGCAGAACAACCCTCCCAGCTCACACAGGATCAAGGATAATTGCTGTTCCCACCAGCCAGAATGGAGAGATCTCCTAATACATCACAGAAGTACATCCATCAGGAGTGAGGCCAAATTAGTCCTAGGCTAAAGGGTGGTATTCTGGATCTGTCTAACAAAGCTTAAAAGTAAGTCTTGAAAGAATACATTTTTTTCCCTAAGAAACTTCATGTGCCAGGACAAAGCTCAAAATTACTTAAAGGAGTACAAAAAATTCCAGTCCTCAATAATGTAAAATTCACAATGTCTGCCGTACAATTTAAAAGTATTAGGCATGCAAAGAAAGCAGGAAGATACAACCCACGTTGAAGAGAACAACCAGTGGAAACAGACCTCAGAAATAACACAGATAAAGTAGTATACAAAGATGTTAAATACACTTCGTATGTATATTTGAAGGCAGAGGGAAGCATGAGCATGGTAAGGAGAGAAGGAATGGAATATATATATTCCAAAATGAAATTTGAGAAATGAAAAATATAATTACTGAGGTGAAAAATACACAGAAATTAGACACTATAGAAGATTAGCAACCTTGAAGGCAATTCAATATAAGCTATACAAAATGAAACAGAGAGAAAAGAAGACTGAAAGAAAAAAAAAATGAGCACAGGGCTTCCCTGGTGGCGCAGTGGTTGAGAATCTGCCTGCCAATGCAGGGGACACGGGTTCGAGCCCCAGTCTGGGAAGATCCCACATGCCGTGGAGCAACTAGGCCTGTGAGCCACAATTACTGAGCCTGCGCGTCTGGAGCCTGTGCTCCGCAACAAGAGAGACCGCAATAATGAGAGGCCCACGCACCGCGATGAGGAGTGGCCCCCGCTTGCCGCAACTAGAGAAAGCCCTCGCACAGAAACGAAGACCCAACACAGCCATAAATTAATTAATTAATTAATTTTTTAAAAAATGAGCACAGCATTAGTGAGCTGTGAGACATCAAGTGGCCCATGTATAACTGGGGTCCCGGAAGAAGAGACGAGAGTTGGAGAAAATATTTGAAGTAATAACGGTCAAAATTTTTTCCTAAATTTGATGAAAATTAGAAACTCAGAGATCCAGGAAGCTCAATACGCCCAAGAACAAGAAAACTATACCAAGATATATCAATTACTTAAAATCGATGGTAAAAGAAAATCTTAAATGGAGCCAGAGGAAAAACATACCTTACATACAGAAGACAAAAACAATTTGATGACAGATTTGTTGGAAATAATGCAGACCAGAAGACAGTGGGATGACATCTTCTAAATACTTAGAGAAAAAAAAATCTAGAATTTTACACCCAGAAAAAAAATACCTTTCAAAAAATGAAGGTTAAAAAAAAGACTTTTTTCCAAAGTACAGAAGCTGGAAGAACTCATCACCAGTAGACCAACACTATAAGAAATATTAAAAGAAGGCTTTCAGGGACTTCCCTGGTGGCACAGTGGTTAAGACTCCGCGCTCCCAATGCAGGGGACCCAGGTTCAATCCCTGGTCAGGGAACTAGATCCCACATGCCACAGCTAAGGAGCCCGCATGCTGCAACTAAGAAGCCTGTGAGCTGCAACTAAGGAGCCCATGTGCCGCAACTAAGGAGCCGGCGAGCTGCAACTAAGGAGCCTGCCTTCTGCAACTAAGACTCGGTGCAACCAAATAAAAATGAATACATATTAAAAAATAAAAAAATTAAATAAAAGAAGGCTTTCAGGGAGAAGGAAATGATAGCAGATGGATCTGGGCCTATACAAAGGAATGAAGAGCAACAGAAATGGTAAATATGTGTGAAAATATAAAACACTTTTCTTTAAAAATCTCTTTAAAAGAGGAAAAATAATAACAATGTATTGTGGGATTTATAATATATTTAGAATTAAATGTAGGACAACAATGACACAAAGGCCAGGAGAGGGATAAAGGAAGTATACTGTCATTATGTTCTTAAACTATACGTGAAGTGGTATAATATTATTTGAAATAGACTGTAATAGGTTAAAGGTATATACTATAAACCTTAAAACAATTACCAAAAGCAAAACAAAACAAAAAACCAAAGAGATATAGCTAATAAGCCAATAAAGGAGGTAAAATGGAATCATCAAAACTACTCACTGCAAAAGAAGGCAGAAAAAGAGGTAAAGGGAACAAAGAACAGATGAGACAAATAGCAACATGGTAGATTTAACAATGTGATTTACACTGAAGGCTTTGGAACACATCACATCAGTTCCAACCTCCAGAGGAACTGGAGACTGAAGGAATTGAACTGAACCTCTGGGAGGGGCTGGAGACTAAAGGTCAGCCATTCAGGCACTGTGTGACAGAGCCCCATTCAAACTCTGGGGCCCAAAGGCTCAGATGAGCTTCTCTGGTTGGCAGTACTCTGAGTATTGTCACATTTTAACACCGGGAGAGTAACGTGTTGAGGATGATAGAAGCTTCGCTTTTGGAACCTTCCCAGACTATGCCCTTGTGTATCTCTGCCTTTGCTTACAGTTCTAGTGGGTCTGGTTCTCATGTGTATCCTTTTGCTATAATAAAACTGCAGTCAAAGTATAACACTTTTCTGAGTTCTGCGTGTCCTTCCAGCAAATTATTGAACCTAGGGGTGGTTCTGGGAACTCCTGAATTTGTAGTTAGCACCTGGGAAGTGAGGGTGACCCTGGGAATCTCAGAAGTTGCTTTTGGTGAGGTCAGTCCTATGGGGAGTATGCCCTCAGTCTGTGCAGTATGCCCAAACTCCCTTATAACTATTCAGCAATAAAAAGGAACAAATGCATCTTTAATGATATTGTAAAAGCAGCCAGGCCCCTCCCCCAAAAGTACATACTGTATGGCTACATTTCACGTTAGTAAAATCTAGAACAAATATAATAGAAAGCAGCTCAGTGGTTGCCTGGGGATGAAGTGGGGTAGGTGGTAGGAGCATGGACCACAGAGGTGCATAAGGAGGAAACTTTGGGGGATAATGGGTATGTTCATGGGTTTCATATATATATCAGAATTTGCCAAACTATATACTTAAATGTATATACTTAAATGTATTTTATTTTGCATCAATAAAGTCGTTTAAATTTTTAAAAAACTGATGCCTAGGGTCCATCTCATATTAATTAAGTGAGAATTTCAGTAGGTAGAGCCCTCACACTAATATTTTTTAAATATTAGTGAGCCTAATGTGAAAATAGGATTAAATGTTACAACTGAAAGAGCATTGGTCAGACTTTGGGATAGGTAGATAAGGTCAAAGCATAGTCTTTCAGATTCACTTACCTTCTACCAACCAGCAGCACAGGCCCCATTTCAGCACCCCACCCTTGTCTTCACCCTCAGGTTCCTTCTACCTCATGTTAGAACTTAACTATGTTTCTGAGAAACAGAAGAGATAAATCATTATCAGGTATTTTGCTCTAGGGGAGGGCTTCTTAAGCAGGACTCCAACAGAGGACTCCAGGATTGTCAGCGGACTCCCTAGAATTGTAAGCAAAATCTTATGTATACATGCATTTTTCCATGGAGATGTTCCATAAATTTTAGCAGATTCTTAAAGAGGTCCAAAAGACTAAGAACCACTATTCTAGTCACATAAGGAGAACTCTGGGTGCAGGGTAAATGGGGTGGATATTAAAAGGAAAAGAATGAACACCAAAGGGTTTGGAAAACTGAGTCAGAGACTAGCCAAATGCAGCCTGGAGTCGCCTGGTTGTCTCCTAAGAGGCAGCCATTCTTATGTAGGTCTGTGTGTCAGAATACAACTACTTGTATCTGCAGGGGCTCTGGTCCTTTTCCAGCTGGCTCACAAACTAACCAGCCTGCTCCAGAGGCTTGACTTAGGCCCTGCCCTTTCCATTTTAGCAGACAGGATTCCTGAAGCTGATGAGAGATCTGGTGGGCCCTCAGCCCCTCCGCTCTAATCATATCAATACCAGTGGCTGGAGGAGGACACTTGGTACTTCCAGTCCTTCCCAAAGGAATGTCTGTACGTGTGGGCTACAGTGGGCTGTGGAGAAGAATTATTCTTTAAGGTTGCTCGCCTCCCTGTCTTTCAACACTTTGAGCCATTTCATTGCCCTTGAGACTTGAAAAGCAAAGCACCTGGGGACTTCCCTGGTGGCGCAGTGGGTAAGACTCTGAGCTCCCAATGCAGGGGGGCCGGGTTCAATCCCTGGCCAGGGAACTAGATCCCACATGCATGCCGCAACTAAGAGTCTGCATGCCACAACTAAGGAGCCCACCTACCACAACTAAGACCTGGCTCAACCAGATAAATAAATATTCAAAAAAAAAAAAAAAAAAAGCAAAGCACTTGTCTCCCTACTGGGACAAGTGAAGCTATAGGCCTCCAGGACAGAAAGCTCTATTGCCCCCTTGAAATGGCAAAAGGAAAATTGCCTCTTGAGAAAATTAGCCCTACTGTGTGCTGGGCACTTTGTTAGATACTTTAAAAAACTATTTTATTTACAGAAATCCTCTCTCAGTTTACAGATGAGATGTAGGAAACTAATAGTGACACACTATATAAGAAACAATAGTAATAACCCCTAAAAATGTATCAAGCAGTTACAATGTGCCAGGCACTGCTTTAAGTGCTTCACATGCATTGACTCATATGATCCCCGCAACCCTGCAACATAAGTACTATTCTTTACCATTTTACAGGTAAAGAAACAGAGACACAAAGAGGGTAGATCACCTGCCCAAGGTCCACAGTTCAGGACCTGATGCCTATCAACTAACTGATGAATACAGTTAGTTCAGACCCAGTCTATCTTGACCTGAGAGCCCATGATCTAAATCACTACTCTGCACTGTACAAACAGAGGAAGCCCAGAATTGAGTAGAAATCATGGAGATGCTGAGATGGACCACTGCTGGGAATGTATGTCAGGAAAAAAATGTTGGATGAATATAATGAGATCAAATTATGAAGGGTCTTTGAAGACGGGAAGAAGAATATGAACTTGTGATCAAAGCTAAAAAACTAATGCCTTTCTGTTCCACCTCAATGCACTGTAACATGCAGGGGTTCTTAATGTAGAATCCATGCATGGATCTTGGAGAATCTTGACCCCCCTGAAATTTTAGTGTATTTGTATCAATGTACACATTTCTGGGGAGAGAGTCTAGAGCTTTCATTGGATTCTTAAAGAGGTCCATGTCTTCCAAAGGTTCTTAGCAAAAGTTCTTAACCTTTAGAGGGTGAATACCAATGGTTATACCAAGTCCCTGTTCAGCCCTAGAGTTGGTGTAACCTTGGGTAAAACTCAGTGCCTATGTTTCTTCATCTGTAAAATAGGGATAATAATATCTACCTCTCTAGGTTAGCTGTGCAAATTAAATGATTTATTATCATTATAAATCATAATATATACAAGTCATACTATATGAAACTCATAACATTAAATGTATAAAAAACTCTAAAATGTCATAAAACAAATAAATGTGAGTTATAATGAAACATTTCATTTTAACATTTTTTCCCAACAATGCAGTGAATTGGGTACCTGAGTAACCCTCCTGATAAAAAAAATTAAAATATTGCAGAGAGAGGCTTTTTAAAAATTATTTTTTACGATGTTGCTGAGCTGCTGTGAAAGTAAGAATATGCAAAGCCCCCAAATGAAGTGAAACCAGGAACTGTGGAGAGGGGAAAGTAAATGCCCAAATTGTCCTTATCCCTCACAGGATGCCTGTCAAGGCCTGGAGACCGTAATGTCCTCCTTTCGTGTCTGCAAAGGATATATGGGAGACAGGAGATAAATCCCAGGGCCCCTCCCAGATAGAACTCTAATAGGATATCCCAAAGGATTATAAGTACAATGCAAGAGCCAATGTCAAATAAACCCTCACACTCAGAAAGGAGGAGATATGAAAATTTCCTATATCAACTCTGGCCCAGGGAAGAGGGGAAAATAAAATTCTCCTTTAAGAATTCGTAATTGGGGCTTCCCTGGTGGCGCAGTGGTTGAGAATCTGCCTGCTAATGCAGGGGACACGGGTTCGAGCCCTGGTCTGGGAGGATCCCACATGCCGCGGAGCAACTAGACCCGTGAGCCACAACTACTGAGCCTGTGCGTCTGGAGCCTGTGCTCCGCAACAAGAGAGGCCGCGATAGTGAGAGGCCCGCGCACCGTGATGAAGAGTGGCCCCCGCTCGCCGCAACTAGAGAAAGCCCTCGCACAGAAACGAAGACCCAACACAGCCAAAAATAAATAAATAAATATTAAAAAAAAAAAAAAAAAAAGAATTCGTAATTGGACTTCCCTGGTGGCACAGTACTTAAGAATCTGCCTGCCAATGCAGGGACACGGGTTCGAGCCCTGGTCTGGGAAGATCCCACATACCACGGAGCAACTAAGCCCATGTGCCACAACTACTGAAGCCAGCGCGCCTAGAGCCCATGCTCCGCAACAAGTGAAACCACCGCCAATGAGAAGCCTGCACACCAAAACGAAGACCCAGTGCAGCCAAAGATAAATTAATTAATTAATTAAAAAAAAAAAGAATTCATAATTTAGGGCTTCCCTGGTGGCGCAGTGGTTAAGAATCTGCCTGCCAATGCAGAGGACATGGGTTCGAGCCCTGGTCTGGGAAGATCCCACATGCCGCGGAGCAACTAAGCCTGTGAGACACAACTACTGAGCCTGCGCACCACAACTACTGAGCCTGCGCGTGTAGAGCCTGTGCTCCGCAACAAGAGAGGCCACGACAATGAGAAGCCCGAGCACCGCGATGAAGAGCAGCCCCCGCTCGCCGCAACTAGAGAAAGCCTGCGCACAGAAACAAAGACCCAACACAGCCAAAAATAAATTAATTAATTAATTAATTTTTTAAAAAATTCATAATTTACAAGTCAGTTCCCTCATAAAATCTGAAGTCAAATCACATTACTTATATAATCCTAAAATCCTCAAACAGAGAATTTAAAGTGGTGTGGGCTGATGGTACCAGCACATTATTGAGAGCAATAAATGCACATTGTCTCTGAAGGAACTCAATTTCAACACAGTCCTCAATTCTCACAAATTTCTAGGCAATATGAGCAGCTCACGGTAAAAACAAAAAAAAAGTCACCAAACACACAAGGTAACAAGGCACCATAAGGGAGAACAAGTAGAACTGAGAGATGGTGAAACAGACCTTCAAAGATATTGGAATTACCAGACACACAATATAAAATAAATTTGTTTAATGTATTTAAAGAAATAAAAGAGAAACTTGATACTATGTGGGAACTATTACATTTGGAAAAAGAACCAAATACAATTTCTGAAAATGCAAAAATATGTTAATTGAAATAGAAAACTCAGTAGATATTAGGTTAGAATTGCTGAGGTAACCATTACAAGAGCCTACAACCTCCAAACAAACAGAAGTGAGGAGTGGGGAGATCAATCCAAAAAAAAATGTTTTTAAAAAAAAGAGAGAGGGAAAGTACAACAAATATAATACACATTACAAGATGAGATAAATAAATAAAAATATATCAATCTCAGTGGATGAGCTAAATTCTCCAATTCAAAAATAAAGGATGTCAGACCAAATAAAACAGAATCCAGCAATGTTCTGTTTACAAAAGACAGATCTAAAACATAAGAACACAGAATGACAAAGTTTGGACAAAGATATACTAGGCAAAAAATAAACAAATAAAAATAAAGAGGACAAAATAACTATAGTAAGGCAAAAAGCATCACTAGAGATAAAGAGGGTCACTACACGATGATAAAGTTCAATTCACCACAGAGAGAAGGTACATTTCTATGGTGGTATGCACTAATACCTTAGCCTCAAAATATTACAGAGAGAAATGGACAAATCCACCAACCCACAGTGGAATATTTTAACACAAATTGTTAAATTTGTAACGGTAATTGATAGGTCAAGTAAACAAAAATTCAGTAAGGACATGGGAGATTTAAACTGTACAGTTAATAAGCTCTATATGTTCCAGTCATCTATTTGTCTATCCCTACTTCACTGTCTTAATTACTGTAGAATTAAATAAATCAACCCTTAACCTCATCCTTGTCACACAGCGAGTGCTCACTAGATGTTAGTGCAGCAGCAGCAGTAACTTACTATGTGACTTTTGTCGAGCCACTCAACCTGTGAGCCTCAGTTACCGCTTCTAAAAGTGGCCATAATAATAAATTATTTTTCCAAGTTGCTTTGCAAACCAGAAGAGTATGTTTGTGAAGATATTTCATAAACTATGGGGAAAAACATAAATGAAGGATCATTGCTTTTAGCAGTTAACTGGTATTACAAAGCACCAAGTGTCAAGGTAAATAACCGTCAGAGTGGTCACCTGGTGGAGCGCAGCACTAAGGGTGTCCAGGGAGGGCACATTATGCCAGCCATGGTGTGGAGACCCTTGGGCTACTGGAGCTGGGAAGAGAGCCCGCAGGTGAAGGCAGATCAGGAAAGCTAGAGGGGTGAAGGCTGCCCTCTGGTGGATGAGCCTGGAAGACCTTGCTCAAACACAGACTTGCACTTTCTGGGTGTCCTTAGGTAAAGCACTCCCTAGTCGGCACCTCTACATCCCCTCAGTTCCACAGACTTGCTTCCTATATACGATGTATGGTAGGGTGGGGTAATTTGGAAGCAAAATTTTCATTGTGGCCTGTGCCTTACAGTGCCAAGAGCTCACCTCATCTCAGAGCCTTGCTAGGGGCAGTCTCTAAAGGGTAAGTGATTGACCGTAGATCCCACAGTACATCAGTAAAGAAGACAGCCTGGGCTCCCACCTCCTGATGACCAATCTCTTTTAGACCAGAGGATGGCAAGGGCAGCCTCTCTGACTATGGTTGGAACCTCAGGAAGCCAAAGGGGAGCAGATGACTCAGGATCTAGGGTCTTTATGGCACAAAGATTTATTCTCAGTTCTCACCTGAAGGCATTGAAACATTATCAAGGCTCTGGAACTAGTGGGTGCTTAATATTTGTTTTTAGAACAAACGTTGAAGGGAGGAAGTGGGAAAGGGTGTCCAAATTTCTAATAAAGTAGAAAGAGATGTTTGGGAGGAGCTGCTCAGAAGCCCCCTTCAGATGGCCTGGGGATCTCTGAAAGGAAGCTGGAGAGAGGCTGAACTGTTCCTGGGGGCTGGAACAAGAGTATGTCCCAAGGGTGATACACTGCTGGTGTCATGGCTGGGTTCTCTGAAAACAGGCACTGAGACAGAATTTGGGGTGCAAGGTGTTTATTGTGGAAAAACACCTATGAAGAAAAGGAGCAGGAATGAGGCTTAGGCAGAGAAAGAAGTTAAATTACAATGCAGGTTTGCAGATGACATGATATTAGACATTGAGAATCCTAAAGACTCTACCAGAAAACTACTAGAGCTAAACAATGAATTTGGTAAAGTAGTACAAAATTAATGCACAGAAATCTCTTGCATTCCTATACACTAATGAAAAATCTGAAAGAGAAATTAAGGAAACACTCCCATTTACCATTGCAACAAAAAGAATAAAATACCTAGGAATAAACCTACCTAAGGAGACAAAAGACCTGTATGCAGAAAACTATAAGACACTGATGAAAGAAATTAAAGATGATACAAACAGATGGAGAGATATACCATGTTCTTGGATTGGAAGAATCAACATTGTGAAAATAACTATACTACCAAAGCAATCTACAGATTCAATGCAATCCCTATCAAACTACCACTGGCATTTTTCACAGAAGTAGAACAAAAAATTTTACCATTTGTATGGAAACACAAAAGACCCCGAATAGCCAAAGCAATCTTGAGAAAGGAAAATGGAGCTGGAGGAATCAGGCTCCCTGACTTCAGACAATACTACAAAGCTACAGTAATCAAGACAGTATGGTACTGGCACAAAAACAGAAATATAGATCAATGGAACAGGATAGAAAGCCCAGAGATAAACCTACGCACATATGGTCACCTTATTTTTGATAAAGGAGGCAAGAATATACAATGGAGAAAAGACAGCCTCTTCAATAAGTGGTGCTGGGAAAACTGGACAGCTACATGTAAAAGAATGAAATTAGAACACTCCCTAACACCACGCACAAAAATAAACTCCAAATGGATTAAAGACCTAAATGTAAGGCCAGGCACTATAAAACTCTTAGAGGAAAACATAGGCAGAACACTCTATGACATAAATCACAGCAAGATCCTTTTTGACCCACCTCCTAGAGAAATGGAAATAAAAACAAAAATAAACAAATGGGACCTAATGAAACTTAAAAGCTTTTGCACAGCAAAGGAAACCATAAACAAGACGAAAAGACAACCCTCAGAATGGGAGAAAGTATTTGCAAATGAAGCAACTGACAAAGGATTAATCTCCAAAATTTACAAGCAGCTCATGCAGCTCAATATCAAAAGAACAAACAACCCAATCCAAAAATGGGCAGCAGACCTAAATAGACATTTCTCTGAAGAAGATATACAGATTGCCAACAAACACATAAAAGAATGCTCAGCATCGCTAATCATTAGAGAAATGCAAATCAAAATTACAATGAGGTATCACCTCACACGAGTCAGAATGGTCATCATCAAAAAATCTACAAACAATAAATGCTGGAGAGGGTATGGAGAAGAGGGAACCCTCTTGCACTGCTGGTGGGAATGTAAATTGATACAGCCACTATGGAGAACAGTATGGAGGTTCCTTAACAAACTAAAAATAGAACTACCATATGACCCAGCAATCCCACTACTGGGCATATACCCTGAGAAAACCATAATTCAAAAAGAGTCATGTACCACAATGTTCATTGCAGCTCTATTTACGATAGCCAGGTCATGGAAGCAACCTAAGTGTCCATCCACAGATGAATGGATAAAGAAGATGTGGCACATATATACAATGGAATATTACTCAGCCATAAAAAGAAACGAAATTGAGTTATTTGTAGTGAGGTGGATGGACCTAGAGTCTGTCATACAGAGTGAAGTAAGTCAGAAAGAGAAAAACAAATACCGTATGCTAACACATATATATGGAATCTAAAAAAAAAAAAATGGTTATGGAGAACCTAGGGGCAGGACAGGAATAAAGACACAGATGTAGAGAATGGACTTGCGGACACAGGGAGGGGGAAGGGTAAGCTGGGACGAAGTGAGAGAGTGGCATGGACATGTATACACTACCAAATATAAAATAGATAGCTAGTGGGAAGCAGCCGCATAGCACAGGCAGATCAGCTCAGTGCTTTGTGACCACCTAGAGGGGTGGGATAGGGAGGGTGGGAGGGAGACGCAAGAGGGAGGGGATATGGGGATATATGTATACCTATAGCTGATCCACTTCGTTATAAAGCAGAAACTAACACATCATTGTAAAGCAATTATACTCCAATAAAGATGTTAAAAATAGAAAAGAAATTTACAATGCAGGCCTGGCAAAACTTTGCTCGGTCAACTTGGCACGGAGCCCCTGCATCAGGCTGAAAGGGCCAGACCTCTATACCCCACCTCCTCCCATCGCTAGATACATGCTGCCCTGGGAAGGGTGCAACCTTGGGTGAGGGGCTCAGCTGCAAGTCGTGGGCTGACTGCACTCACCACAGGTGGGCACCAAGTCCTTCCTTGAAAGTTGGTGTCTACCACAAACCACCTGGAACACTCAAATCCACTTCCCCATACACATTCAAGGAGCAGCTCCTTCAGGAGTCCACTGGCCCTTTTCCCGAGGGAACTTGGGAAGGAATGTTACTGGGACGAACCACAGCCGCCACCACTGCAGCTGGTCTGGTCATCTCCCTCCTCCTCTACCCATTCCACATTCAGCTATCCCCCTCAGCCATCACTCAGTGGCTCACTTGGTGGCATGATCCAGACCCTCATCCTCAGGGTGCCTGAGCCCCTGGTCATCATGCCTTTCTCAAGTCAGGGTTACCTTACCTGGCCATTTACAGTTACACCTGGGCTGGGGAGTACCAAGAAGCAGCCAAGTAGAACACCTGGGATCCACACATATTCCTCGGTGTCCCCATGGTGTAACAGCAGCCTGTTTATAATCAGGTTAAACACTCCTGCCATGACAGTGACGCCACTTCTTGACTGCTGGTCCCTGGATACAAGGAGCTCAAAGCACCCAGGAGGCAGACTTGGCTTATAATTCAATGTAAATTTCTGGGCAAAAGTGTGCCCTCTTTGCCGCAGAGTGGCCGGGCAAGGAAGTATGAGGTCTCTAAGGGCTTATTAGAGTAAAGGTAAATGGGGTCACTCCTGCTTCGCCCCTTGGTTACTGTATTCCTACATTCTTCCTTATGGGGACATAGCACCATAAAGTTCTTTGATTCAACCAATAGCAAGTACTGCCCATCAGTGTCCCATTTGGGCCAGAACTTTATACTCTCACCTCCTTCAATCACTAGATGTGGGCCGCCTCAAGGAGGATGTGACCTTGGGGAAAGGGACTCTTAGCAGCTGAGGCAGAGGTGACAGCCACAGGCAGTCAGCTAACTGCACTGCCCACAGAGGGGGGCAGCGAGCCCTTCCCTGAGGGTGCCTTATGAGTGAAGGACCCAGATTAACCTCGCGCCCCTCCTTCCCCCTCCCCCCCAACCCACACACCGTTTTCCTTAAACTTGCTGTCCTCATGGTCCCAAGAGGATAACATGGTTCTAAGAAGCACATCTAGAGAAGGAAAGGGGCTATTTCCTCCAGTGTCCCCTTGAGAGCAAGGAACCCTTTCCTAGGACACTGCAGCAGACTTCCCCTCTTGTTTCTCTGGCCAGAAAGGGAAACTGCCTGGTTTTGGAAGGCCTTCTGGGGCCCCAAATTTTTATCACTCTGGTCCCAAGACCCACCCTCTCAAGAGACTCCCTCTGGGCCCATCCACAGTCCCTCCAGGGTCTCTTCAAAATTCATTCATGAATACAATGGAATATTACTCAGCCATAAAAAGGAACGAAACTGGGTCATTTGCAGAGACATGGATGGATCTAAAGACTGTCATACAGAGTGAAGTAAGTCAGAAAGAGAAAAACAAATATCATATATTAACGCATATATGTGGAACCTAGAAAAATGGTACAGATGAACCGGTTTTCAGGGCAGAAATTGAGACACAGATGCAGAGAACAAACGTATGGACACCAAGGGGGAAAAGTGGTGGGGGTGGTGGTGTGCTGAATTGGGCGATTGGGATTGACATGTATACACTGATGTGTATAAAATTGATGACTAATAAGGACCTGCTGTATAAGAAAATAAATAAAATAAAATTCAAAAAAAAAATTCATTCATGAAACAAATGTATTGAGCACCTGCTGGGCACCAGGCACTGTTCCAGGCACTTGGGATATATCAGTGAACCAAACAGAGATCCTTGCCTTCATTGAACTTACATTCTAGTTGGGGGCGGGGAGATATTTATGAGCACAAACAAGTAACTTAGTATGTTACAGTGTGATAAGTTGAAACAAATAAAGAAGAAGCAAAGAAAAAGTAGAACAGAGTAAAAAGGATTGGGAATGCTGCAGAAAGGGGCTGGCTGACTTAATAAACAAGGTCAGGGTAGGTCTCACTGGGTGAGATATTAACAAAGTCCTAAGGAAGTAAAAGAGGTATCAAAGCCGAGAACTAGAGGAAGGGCATTCCAGGTGGAGGGTCAAAGGCCTTAAGGTGGACATAGTCGGCATGTTCAAGGAACAGGCCAGGAGGCGAAAAGTACCTGGGGTAAAGAGGGTGAGAGGGAGGATAGTAGGAGATCAGGTCAGAGAGCTAGCAGGGCCGGGTCATGTAAAGCCTTGCAAGCCAGTGAAGACTTTAGCTTTCCCTCAAGCAAAACGGGGAGCCTTTTCTGGGATTTGAGCAGAGAAGTGACATGATTGACTTATATATATATATATATATTTTTTTTTTAAATAATTGAGTGGCCAACCTTGATTTTTTTTTTTAATATTTATTTTATTTTATTTATTTTTGGCTGTGTTGGGTCTTCGTTTCTGTGCGAGGGCTTTCTCTAGTTGCAGCAAGCGGGGGCCACTCTTCATCACGGTGCGCGGGCCTCTCACTATCGTGGCCTCTCTTATTGCGGAGCACAGGCTCCAGACGCGCAGGCTCAGTAGTTGTGGCTCACAGGCCTAGTTGCTCCGCGGCATGTGGGATCTTCCCAGACCAGGGCTCAAACCCATGTCCCCTGCATTGGCAGGCAGATTCTCAACCACTGCGCCACCAGGGAAGCCCTGACTTATATTTTTAAAGGATTGATCGAGCTGTTATGCTGAGAGTAGACTATTAGGGATGAGGTTAGAAGAAGGGAGACTTAGAGACTATTGCAGTAATCCAGGGAAGAGATAGTGATGGCTTGGACCAGGGTGGTAGGAGTGGAGGAGGATAGAAGTGATTAAATCTGGATGTCTTCTGAAGAGGGAGCCAACAGATGCTGCTGATGGATGAAACGTGGAATGTGAGAGAGAGAGATGTGTCCAAGATTACTCCAATTGGAAGGATGCTGAGATAGAGAGGGATCAGCTGAGATGAGGAAGGCAGGAGTGGGAGAGATTTGGGGGAACAGGAGATAGATCAGTAGTTGAGCTTTGGACACGTTGATACTTGGGTTCCCAGCGATTAGCATCAATTCAAAGCTAATGTCTAGTATTTCCTAAAAGGTCTGAATTTCCCCTTCCCCCTTCCTTGGAGGAAGATTTACAGCATATGCTTGTGGCCTTGCTACAAGGTCCCCCCTGAAGGGACCTGGCCTCCTATTCAATCAGGACTTCAGGTCTGTGAACTGGCTTAGATGTGGAAAGGTTGAGATGAAAGGTTGAGATGCTCCCTTGTGACAACAGTTTAAGTTAGGCTTCTGCCCATAAGACATGGAGGTTTTTCTGTTACATAACTCAATCATATTTAGTAAGTTGCTCATCTACTTCATTCCTAGAGACACTCTGATCAAAGATCCCTGCAAGCCAAGGGAATTTCCTGGCGGTCCAGTGGTTAGGACTCCACGCTTCCACTGCTGGGAGCCTGGGTTCGATCCCTGGTTGGAGAACAAAGATCCTGCAAGCTATGCGGTGCTGCCAAAAAAAAAAAAAAAAAAAATTCCCTGCAAGCCGACACATTCTGATTATTACTTCATCTTGCCGCACGTTACAGTCAAGGCCCCCGCCTTGCCTCGGGCAGTTCAGCCGCTTGGCCTCTTCTCCTCTAGGACCCCATCATCCCCAGTGAAGTCAGGGAGCCCATCTCAATAGTGCTTCCTTCAATGTCCAAACTACAGAGGACACCCACCATAAAATTTTTCAAGGATACTGATGCTGCTGTCACTAATGCTTATCTCAACACCTAGGTGAAGAATTATGCTCTGAGCCTTCTTGGGAATGTACTTGTTGGGAATAGGGAGTATATGCAATTTCATGTGCTAAACCTTCTCCAACATTTAGCACATGAAATTGCATATACTCCCTATTCCCAACAAGTACATTCCCAAGAGGGGATCCTATCTTTTTCCTATCTTTTTAGACGTCAGATACATTCACCAGGAGAATGCTGGTATCTCCACCTCACAGAATACAGGTCACGTTGAGTACTAGCTTCAGTCAATCGAACAAGCCAACTATGAGAGCTACTTTCAGCTGCAAAAGATAACATATTAAATCTAGAATCTCTAGTAAGGGCGCTCATAACAATAAAATCCGTCTGATCCAGTGTTGTAGTCTTTCCTCCTTGACTCCACTCCAGCTCTACTCAATTAGATTCTCCAAGGGTGGAGGCCTGGCATCTGTCTTGTTAACAAGCATCCCAGGGAATTCCCTGATGGTCCAATGGTTAGGACTCAGAGCTTTCACTGCCAGGGAACTAAGGTTCCGCAAGTCGCCCAGCGTGGCCAAAAAAAAAACATCCCAGGTAAACTTCATGTAGCCAACTGGAATCCACCCAAGGAATAGCTTTGGGGAACCACTGGTCTAATCCACTTTCCTCCTTTTAACAGATCAGAATCTGAGGGTGGAGAGAGAAAGTGACTTGCTCCAGACCAAAAGTGAGTTCATGTCCAAGTCAGGACCATAACTTTGGTCTCCTGACTCCTTATGGGAACTTCTGCTGCTCTTCCAGGCCAGCTTTACCACAAACCTGGAAATATCTGGTCAGCATACCTGAGAAATCAGCGTGGAGATGGGTTGGAATGGTGGGCAAACCAAGGCTGCACATGTTCAATGCTACAGGCACTGTGATGAAGGTGACCTAGTTTGGGAGAGAATGATGTGTTTCCTTCTGGTTGATCTTGGTTGTAAGCGACTAAAAAATCAACCCAACAGGATTAAGCCAAAAAGAAATGTACTGGCTTACCCAATGTCAAGACCACGTGTAGGTTTGCTTCACACGTGATGAGATATGGAGGCTCCACTCATCCAGGTTGGTTTTCACTGTCTGTTCTCTGCTGGCTCTGTCCTTGGGCAGGCTGTCCTCTCAGGGCTCTGTCTTCCCAGGTTCTTGCACAGCAGAGAACAGAGGGAAGCTTTGTCTCAGTCGTCGCAGCAAAAGTCTCACTGGCTGTAATCAAGTTACAAGTCCAGCTTTAAATGACGTACTGTAGCCAGAGAAATGTGATAGGCTTTTTGACCCACACTTAGGTCAAGTGCCCCACTGAGTCATGTTACCCCACTCTGGGAGCACAGGGACTGAGAGTGGGAGAAAAGTGGCCAAGATCAGGGCAAGAGTGCCAGGAGAAAGATGAGTAATTGCTGAAAGGTCAAAACTGCAGACGTTCCCAGTCCTAGGAACGATGGGGAACCTGACAACGGCCCTGGAGAAGGTGGCGGTTATAATCCAGTGGTGATATTAAGGTGTTGGTTATAATGCTATGGTGGTGTGAGAGATGGTGGTTATAATGCCCACCTCTTGGGGTGTCCACCCAGTCCTCAACCTCCACTTTCTCTGGGAATTGCCCTCTTCACATATAAAAGGGTAGGTCCTCACCGTCGGGTATGTTCAGTGTGACACAACACCTCCGTGGCCATAGCTCAGTGCTACATTTACAAGTGACCAGAGAGGCTCCCACCCATAAAGGGCCCTTGATATAAAAAGTACCCCAAAAGTCATTTATTAAGGACCACATGGGCATCTGCCACTCAGGACACAGTGCTCAGCGCTGCACAGTGTAAACTCGAACCCTCAACATCTGCTCAGCCCTGACACCATTCGGCCCCAGGGAAACAGACGCTTCTCCACACCTCTTGCCTCATCCTCCAAACAAAGGACGATTGCATCGCTTTGCCGGAAGGTTTGCACTGCTGCTGAAATTGCAGACAGCCACTGTTTGGAGTGTGGGGGAGACTGGGGAAAGCCCTTAGGTAAGAGAAAATGCAGATTAATTAACTGGTCAAATCTTTCCTCTCAGAGAGCATTAATGTGTAGATGCGTTCGTAAGGGAGTATTGTTTCCCAGAAAGTGCTAGCATCCATTTTCTTGCTTCACTTCGTGTTCCAGTGGGTAGCATGGTATTTGCAATAGTAGCGTATGATGGCTGAGGAACATTCTGCAGCATTAAACAATGCATTTTACACTTAAATTTGTAAATGAAGGCGAAGCATAATATGGAAGAAGTATTCTTGCCAATTCTTTACTGTTATGAATCTAGACATTGCTTAATGAGATGGTAAAAGTCGTGATATAAGATATAGGGATTTATATGATGCCATTAAAATACATTGTAATATGTTCTGTGCTGATGATAATTTATCATATACACACCATTTAAATATTTGAAAATGTTATGTAACACTCATAATTCATCTCTAAATTTAAGTGTTAAGTATTGAAAATTTATTTTCAATTCTAACTGCTGCTACCTCAGCAGAACAAAGTTTCCTCAAATTGAAATTTTAAAAAACTGAAAAAAACAAAAAAACAGACTAAGGAAAGGTGGTCTAATTAGACATTACTATCAGCAGAATACAAATTATGTGAAAATTTAATTATAGCAACACAATTGGTAATTTTGCTGAAATCAAAGCAAGAAAAATAGGTTTTATGGAATGAAGATATAATAATTTATTAATTATTCACATCTTTGTGTTTTCACTCATCTAACATTGCTGACCCTCATCTCACATACCCATGTATGCTCAATGATAATTAAATTCAATCATCTTTGGTACTTTGATGACTTTCTCTGTATAAAAAAATCAAAACATATTTTTCAGTGTGTCATTATGAAGGTGTATTTGTCAAGGTAGGAGGATGGATTTCTTGCCATTGCTTTCTATGAGAAGCCCCTGATTCCCTCCCACGTGTTCCTCTGCTTTCCTTAGTGTAGACTGGATGCTTTTTGTTCCTTGTGCTCTATCTAAAGGCCACTTGGTGAAGACAGTGGTGGAAGGTGGAATGCTGGAGATGTTGTTGATAAAGACGGGATGATGCAAGTGTAGGTGATAAGGCCTGGAGCACAGTGCACTTGGGGCTGACCTTCCAATCCTTGCTTGGGTCCAGAAGACTTGAAGTCCTGCCCAGCCAACAGAAAAGCAAGGCAGGAGGGCCAGTGGGCAGGGAGAGCAGACTTGCTTGAGCCTCGCCTGAGGGGTAGAATCGAGGCAGGCAGTGCTGTTCAGTGGGTAAGAGCCGGCTCTGGAGTCCCAGCTCTACCATCTGCAAGCTGTGTGACCCTAGGTGAGTTACTTTGCCTCTCTCTGCCTCTGTTTACTCACCACTTCACATGGGGTTTTGTGAGGAGTAAGAGAGGAACTGAGAGTCAAGCACTTAGCAGAGCGCCTAGCACAGAGTAAAAGCTCAGTAAATGCAGTTGGTTTTGTTCTAACTCCAGGTTGTAAGCTCCTGAGAGCAGAAATCCTATCTGTTTTATTTCCGTTGTTCGTTAGCATCTTGTAGGTGTTCTGGGGGAAAAGTGTTGAACGACACCCTCCTCCCCTCTTCGGCCGCCCCCGCGGCGAGTACCGGGCAGCAGGCGGCGCCGGCTCTGCCCAGAAGCCACACCCCTCGGAGGGAGAGGGCGCGGGAGCCAGGCTATTGTTGTGGCCGAGATTCCTTCCGAAACGGAAAGCCCGGAATTAGGGGATAGCGGCTCTAATCTCTCCGGGGCTCACCCACGGCTGGCGGAGGGGGGCTCCTCCTGTGGTGCCGGGGCGTTACAGACCCCAGCCTGAGCCCCTCCCTCTCTCTGAACTCTCCTCCTCTCACTGAACCCCCGTCCCCTGCCCTGAGGCCCCACCTCTCCTCTAAGCCCCCTTCTCTCACCGAGCCTGCCTTTGCTCGGTGTCCCCATCGCCTCCCTGCACCCATCGCCTCACAGAAACCCCTCTCTTCCCTGCACCTCATCTTGTCTCTAAGCCCTCTTGAGCACCAGCCCCCCTTCTCTCTCAGCAGCCGCCTTCCCTAGCCTCTTGCCCTCACTGAGACCCTGGCTCCTGCCGTCCCCTTAGCCTGTTGCTCTCACCGTCCCTCCCTCAACGCCCCCCTGACCCTGCCCTCTACAGCCTCCCCTCCCTCCCATCCCACCCCCATCAGAAATCCCCTCCAGACCCAGATCTGATACCCCCTCCTCTTTGAAAGCTTCCCACCCCAGCCCAGGCAGAACAGATGCCCCCATGTGCCCTGCTTTGTTCAGCTTTGTAACAGCAGCGCTGCTCACACTTGAGCTGTGATCAGTCCTTCACACTTCTGTTCCCCCCACCCCTGCAGCAGGGTGAGCTCCCTGAGAGCAAAAGCCAGGTCTGACCCATCTGCTGCACAGGGCAGTGTTCAAAACGGCTTGTTGATGTGGCTGAGAGTGAGACTGTGGGATTAGAAAAAAAGACTTCGGCCATCAGTGTTGGGAAGGTGCTGGAGGGCGAGACCTGAGAAGCCAAGACTCCTGAAATTTACAAGCACCTGAGGCACCAGGTGCTTTCTCAGGCACCACTTCTTTGTGCCACACAAAAGCTGGTCTTACTCCCATTTTACACAGAAGGAAACTCAGGTTAAGTTCTTGCCTGAGGCCACAGATCCAGAGACTGACGGACCAGGATTAGAATCAGAGGCACCGAGGTGTGGTTGGCTGTGGTGAGGGGGCAGTAGCTGACTGGTGAGGGAAGTGACACATTTCTCCTCTGTGACAATGTGGATCTGGGGCCTGAGGCTGGAGCTGAAAGGTCTCCTGACCTGTCCTCATCATTCCCGACACTGACCAGAGATGTGTCCCCATCCTCCCACCACCCTCTCCTGGAAGGAGCCAGTTCTGACTCAGCCATTCCCATCTACCCTCATCCTCAAGGAGATCCGGGAATGAGCTTGGAAATAGGAAGGAAACATCCTCGGATTTGGCCCCCCCCCTCAACAAAGGTCCTGGCTCTAGGGCCAGAAGGAGTCACTTTAAGGCTCTCCCGGGGAACCCATGACCAGAAAGACAGATGATCCGGTTCAAGTCAAGTGTGACCAAGAGACAGGCAGGGCAGGCAGCTGGATCTCCCATGATCTCCCCCACCTCCCACCTCTTTCAGGGCAGTCAGGGCTCTCTCAGCCGAAAGCCAATCCAGTCAAACCTCGCCCCCATGACTCTGCTCTCCAAGATGGTAGTATGTGTCTATTGACATCCTGGGATAGGGTACTGTCACCCCTCAGACTGGGAGCTCCTGAAAGCGGGGCTCTTTGACCAATCCCCACCCCAGACTCCTGAGGGCAGGGCTGTGTCTGGCCCTTCTGACTGGGGACTCCCAGGGCTGGGGCTGTGTCTCCCTACTCGGAGTCCTCCTGAGGGGAGGTGGGCTCACCTTCAGTCACCCTCATCAGACTGGGGGCTACCCCAGGGCAGCACCTGCATTGTACCCTGAATCCCCCTCTTTCTGGAGCCCAGTATCTGTCCGGAGCTGAGAAGGAGGCCCCTGCCTGCCCTGCCACCCAACCCGGATGCTCCTTTAAGACCAAAGGGATGGGGGTTGTATAAGAGTCAGACACAACAGCCCCATCCTCCCCCTCCTTCACAGGCCAGGTTTCCTGCCATTGACAGCATCCCAGCTGGGCCCTGCCCGGCCTCATGCTTAACCCCTTCGTGACCAGATCTCAGGGCTACTGGCCTGCACCCGCAACCTCCATCTATAAAATTAGGAAAATAATTGGGTTGTTTTGAAGATTAAATGTGTTAATCATTGTGTGAGGTACTCAGAACAGTGCCCTAGGATATATTAGTCTCTCAATAAAAATTAGCTGTTCTTCCTAATTGTGTGAGCTTGGGTGAGTCATTTCACGTATCTGAGCCTCAGTCTCTTTAGCAGTCAAATGGAGAAAGCAACAAACCTACTTCCGAAACATAGTCCTGGGGATGAATTGTGATAATGTATATGAGAGCATTTTGTAGAGTGCTGTAACAACACAATATGGAACTATCTATCATGAACAAAAAAAAAATACTCCCTCTAACTAGGTAATAAAAATGTCTTACCAGGAGATGGGCCTTCTGGTTTTCAGACTTATTACCTTACTTGACAGGCAGAGGGTGCAGTGGAAAGAGTGGATTTGGGGTTGGAATTAAGTACCCCCCTTTAATCCTGTTTCCTTACCCATAAAGTGGGGTGGTCACTCCTGCTGGGTCCTCTGTTTAGGGTCCTTGGGAGGGACAAAGGAGATCAGAGAGCACAGGTGTGAATGTGCTTTGCAAACATTAAAAAGTGCTAGAAGGAAGGGAAAGGGATTTGTGAAAAGTGGCCATGGGGTGGTGGTGCAGGAACCCCTTGGCAAGGACATTGGTCTTTGAGCTCTGGGTACTGCAGAGTTTACCCACTGGGGAGAGAAGAGGGGCTCTCTTGGAACCAGCATTGTGGAGCCAGGGCTCCCCCTTGAGACATGAGGTGTCAAATAAGAAACTGTGCTAGCTCTAGAATTTCCCAATGGGGGCAGAGAAGGAAGGAGGTCCTTTACCCAGGCTTGGCCCCAGAATCATCCCTTCATCACCCTCTTCCCAGACAATCCCATTTGCCATCAGAGGACCTTGAGCAGAGGCAGCTCCAGTGGGCTCCCTTGTGACCTTCATGCCAAGACTTGCTGGGAGGGGCTCACCCGGCACATCTGCAGCACCACTGCCCCCGCCTTTAGGTTGCAGATTCCTGGCCTCACCCCTCGGGAGAGCAAGCTTGACACCATCCACACACCTGGACCAGGACAGGTCTAAACCTGCTACAGAGGGAAAAAGCTGGTTAACTAGAACCCTGCGCCTTCTCATCTGAATGAGGAGGATCTGCCAAGGCCCAGCAGAGGGGGCTGGACCCCACGTGAATCGCATGTCCCCACCCCAGGCCTCTGGAGGAAGCTTGGGAATCAGGAGACCTTGTTTGGGGTGCTGGCTGTGCCCCAAGCTCACTGTGCCTCTGTGCAAATCGCTTAACCTGTCAGGGACCGTATGACCATCTGTAAAGTAAAGGAGCTGGATGTGGTCCAAAGGTCCTCTCCAGCACTGAGACTGTGACCAGGAAGGGGTTAACAGAGGCCAGGCTCCAGGTCAGGAAGGCAAGGGTTAACCTGGGGGGGTGGAGGCTCTCTTGGCTTTTCCTGTGGAGAGTGAGGTTTGGCTGCCACCAAAGTTACTTCCAGTCCCTGCTGTCCCTCCTGCCTTCAGTCTGGACCTGCCTGGGGACCCTGGCATTCAGCCTCACCATGCAGAGGTGAGTGCATCCTGAGCCCAGGGCTGGGGTGGGAGGGCACCCAGGGACCCAAGGGCAAGGAGGCTGGCACCAAGCCAGTGAGCACAGTCCCCCAGCCTGCATCTGCATCCAAAGCCAAATGCTTGGGCAAAGTTCGGACCACTAACCCCAGTACTGGGAGAGGGTGGGCAAAGGGATGGCGGGCACAGGGATGTCTGCCAGGCTTCTAGGGTGGAATGTCTGTGGTTGGGCACCAAGGCAGCCCAGAAGGCAGGGAAGAGGCAGTGGACAGCAAACTATTTTGGTCCCTGTGTTTAGGAACTTTTTATAGCTGCCTGCTCAGGGCTCGGAAGAGAAGGAGGGGACGGGAGGGTACCCTTGAGGTCAGACAAGCACAGTGCCCTCCTGGGACCTTGGAATCTGACCTATTGCCAAGTTTAGTCCTTGGAAGGCAGGAAGGAGGGCACTGCCAGGCTTTCCTTGCTGTCTGGTTTCCCAGTCACCAACTACCTATGGACTGACTTGCTAGACCCTAGATGGGTGTATGTAAGTGTGTGTGTGTGTGTGTGTGTATACACACAGGCTGCCCTGGGGTGGGTAGGGTTGGCAGAGTCTCTGCCCCAAGGCCCCTTACCAGGGCTCCCCTCCCCCCATCCCTGGCAAGTTCTGTTCCTTTGTTGCCTGCAGACCCGAGGTCTCCTCAGCCCCCAGAACCTATGTGTCCCTCTCAGCTGAATGGAGGATGGGGGGAGCAGGGAAACAGGGATGGGGTTGAGTGTACTGAGCCGTGTGGGTGGCCCATTCTGTTACTGCCAGGGGAACTGTCAGCTCTTGATTTACAACCCCTCCGGGCCCCCCTTCCCCAGCAGAAGGGAGCTAGATGAGAAGGGTCACGGGGTTTTAGGATGAGGGACCCTGAGGGCAGATTTCTGGGAGTGCAGGTTATTGGGAAGAATTAGTGGAAGGAAATTTTTAGTGAGATAAGGGGCCAATCTCTAGCAGAAAGTGCTTGGTTTTATAGCAGCAGGAATAGAAGCAAAACATAGAGGAAAGTTTTGATAGGCAAGTGAGATACTCATTTTGAACTAGTTCTGGACTGCAAAGCAAAAGATCTGGGTTCCAGTCCTGTGTCCAAACTCTCAGTAAGACCTGAACAAGCCTCCTCCTCTCTGGGCCAGTTTTCTCTTCTATGAAATGGAAATGCAGAGGTAAACAAGGTGATGCATACAGTTGGGCATTGTGGAATTCCCTTCGCAGGGGCACAGAGCAGGTGGCAGGTAGCTGGCTGAAGTGACCTGGTGACCATCTCCCTCTCTTTCCCTGATGACCCTGCCGGGCCTGGGCAGGGCAGTTGACTGCAATTACTGGAGGCTCCTACCCTGTGGTTATATCCCTGACCTCTGTGTTTGGGGGCGGTATGGGTGGGTCCTGCTGGAGCCAGCATGTGGCTGGGAAGCCTCCTTGTCTTGGACTCAAAGTTGCTAGGTTGGGAAGAGGTATTTTTTCCGGTTGAGGCTACTTTCGGGAATTGGGCAGGGACCAGCCCCATTTCCTTTTCCAAGTGTCCTGCTTGCTGATGCCTGCTTGGCATGGCCCTGTGGCCGGAATGGGGCACCCTCAAAGGGGCATAGGTTTCTGGGTGGCCAAGGAGCCCCTGCCCATTGTCTTTGAGGGATGGGGGTGGGAGGGATACCTGAGCCTCTGCCCCCTGGGCATGGCACCTGGCTGACTTGGATGGGGGAGGGGGTGGCTGGCTGAGCCTATTCCCAGGAATGCCTGCAGGAGAGGGGCAGGGACATTTCCTACTCTCCCCCTGACCATTCCTCTTTCTCCACAGGTCCCAGGAGGCCCCAGCCAATTGCTCTCAGCTCCTCAACTATCTGCCTACCTCCAGTGGCTTATGGGGCACTGTCCTGCCCAGTTCTGCTAAGATGCTCCTGGCCTCTCCCTCCACCCCATCCAGGGGACGGACCCCCAGCGCTGTGGAGAGGCTGGAGGCCGACAAAGCCAAGTATGTCAAGACGCACCAGGTGATAGCGCGACGCCAGGAGCCAGCTCTGCGTGGGGGTCCCGGGCCGCTCACCCCGCACCCCTGCAACGAACTGGGGCCCCCTCCATCGCCCAGGACGCCCAGACCCGCCCGCCGGGGCAGTGGCAGGCGGCTGCCAAGGCCTGATTCCCTCATCTTCTACCGCCAGAAGCGGGACTGCAAGGCTTCAGTGAACAAAGAGAACGCCAAGGGCCAGGGGCTGGTGCGTCGCCTCTTCCTGGGCGCCCCCCGAGACGTCGCTTCAAGCAGCCCAGGCTCAACGGAGCGACCCGCGGCTCCTGGGGGTTGGGCCGCGCCCCAAGATGCCCCAGAAGCAGCGGGAAAGCGGGCATTGTGCCCCACGTGCTCGCTGCCCCTGTCGGAGAAGGAGCGCTTCTTCAACTACTGCGGTCTGGAGCGCGCGCTGGTAGAGGTGCTGGGCGCCGAGCGCTTCTCTCCACAGAGCTGGGGTGCCGACGCCAGCCCCCAGCCCGGAACGTCGCCGCCGCCCGGCTCTGGGGACGCCAGCGACTGGACGTCCAGCGACGGCGGCACAGAACGCCGGGACCGTGCGGAGGGCGGTGGCTCGGAAGCGGGGGGCTCGGCGCGGGACGGGCGCCCCCAGGTGTCGGTGGTGGAGCGCAACGCGCGCGTCATCCAGTGGCTGTACGGCTGCCAGCGCGCCCGCGGCCCGCCGCGCGAGTCCGAGGTGTGACCGCCGCCGCTCGTGAGCAGGCTCTGGTGGAGTCCGGGGTCCGGGGAAGGGCAAGGGGTGAGCGCGGGGCTGGACCCAGGCACGGGCAGGGACACCCTGCCTCTAACGCGCCGGGTGCTTTTGGGCAAACCCTTCCCTTTGGATCTCGGTTTCCCCTCGTGAACCTTGGGAGGATGGGACAAAAAGATCCCGAAGGCCCTTCCCGGCGCAGGCGGCGGACGGGGAGGGGGCGACCTCGTGGCCCCTGTGGAGGCCGGGAGGCTAGTGAAGACTGGGCGAGTGAAGACTGGGGTGGGAGATCAGAGAACCTGCTGAATAAAGTCAAAAAGTTATTTAAAGGAGTCGAGAGGCTGGATTACAGAGCAGACGCGCGAGGGCTTTGGAGTGTGGGTTTCAGTCTGACTGTGCCTCTCGGGACCGCAGACACACCCCTCGGTGATCGAAGTATATTTGAAATGGTCACAAAGCGCTTGGCAAAGTTCCCGGCATGTAGGAGGTGCTCAATAAACGAAGCCGCTATGACCACTACCGAATTAGCACTAACACTATTATGATCGTCTCCGCCACCGACCCCCCAGGAGGGTCCAAATTAGAGCTGGGAGCCGGGAATCGCGCGTTTGGGGAGTTTTGGGGAGGGGTGTGCTCCAGAAATCTGGGGTTCACCAGCCCCTGAAGGCTCCCATTCCTGGAGCTTTGCTACCCGTTTTGGTTACTAGATATGAAGGGCTGAGATGTGGAGGATCCAGAATCGAGGACAATAAAGGACTCTTCAAACCAGGACTTTGCCAACCCGCAGCCTCACATCTTGTCACTGTCTTCCTTTCCCTCAAAGACAAACAAGGTCACCTGTTTTCCTCACACGTTCACACCTGTAAGTCTTTGTTCACGGCCTCCTCCCTTTGCCTGGGTTACCTTCCCCTTTCTCTCCACTCATCCTTCTAAGATTACATATATGCATTCTCTCTCAGGAACTCCTGAATTTCCCAGCCGGGCTCATCTCCTCTGAGCTCCCAACTACAGCCTTATTTTTGTGCTTCAACTTATCACCTTGTGTGGGACCCGCTGGTAGTCTGGGTTCTCTTGTTAGTCACTGACCTTCCCCTAGTACAGGGACAGCCCACGTAGCAAGGCCACAAGGAACGTTTGCCGAACTAAAAGGGGCTGGACAGGGCGGCGGGACTTGTCCTTTAGGGTTCCCCAGATTCCTGGAAAGTTGTACCCTAAATCGAACACAATCTATCCTGATACCTGGGAGGTCTCTGGTCATTTTCTCCTTGTACGTTTGTGGGGGGAGAAGGCGAGGACCACTCCAGCTGGACCCCGCCCTGAGGTCGCCCACCCAAAAGCAGCCTTCCCCGCCATACAGACAAAAGCACGCGGTCACACGGGGTGTCGGGCCAGAGTATTTTTTATCGCGGGAGGGGAGGAGCGGTCGCCCAGTTAGGCCGGCAGACTAGTCGCCCTTGGGCGCAGCTTTCACCCTCATCTCGGCCAGTTTGTGGGTGAGGAAGCCCCACTTGAAACCGGCTGCGGGATCGGCTTCCTGCGGCTCGGGGCGCTCGGTGGCCTCGTCCCCGGCTTCAGGGTCCTGATCCGGGGTGGGTTCCGCGCCGCGCAGCACGGACGCTGCCGCCGCCTGCTGCTGCTGCTGCCACCTGCTGGCGAACGCGTCCCAGAACCCGGGCCCGCGCGTCTCCGCCGCCGCTGCCGCCGCCGCCTGAGAGGAGGGCTGCGCCGCCAGCGGGCTGCAGGAGAGAGGCGGGGTCAGGGGCTGGCCGAGAGGCCCCGGAGAGGACAAAGGACAGGAGGCGGGGTCAAGGGACCAGTAGTGGGGCCAGTGGGGCCCGGGAGACTGGGGGCAGGGCCTGGAGGCAAGGGGAGGGCTCAGAGGCACTGGGAAAGGGGCCTGGGGTGGGACAGGGTCAGGGGATTAGGTGAGGGGTCTGGGAAGAGGGGACCGGGATCAGGATCCCTGGGGAGAGAGCTGGGGTCAGGGGTTTAGGGTAGAGGAGAGGGGCGAGGCCAGAGGAGGGGAGCCAGGGGCGCGGGGTCTGGGAAGGTGGAGGAGGAGGAGCCCTGAGAGAGGGACGGGCGGAAGGATGCGAAGAGACTGTGGGACCCGAATGGGAACGTTAGATCCGGGGAGGGGGCGGGGTCAGATTCTGGGGGCGGTCGTTCAGGAACACGAGGGCAGAGCCCTGGGGAAAGAGACGGGGCGGGGACAGGGGTCTGGCTCTGGGATGGAGGAAAAGAGGGTCCAGAAAAATGAGCGACGCTGGGGAGAAGGATGGGTGGAGCGACCCCGAGGGAAGGAGAAAGGCCTAGATCAAAGGCTTAGGGGAGAGGGGGACTATGGAGGTAGCAAGTAGTTGTGGGGGGAAGGGCAATCAAGGAGCAGTGATGAGGCTTGAGGTAGGGAGAGGGGATGCGGGAGGGAGAAAAGGAACCCTGGGGCAGGGGAGATGGGTGGGTCAGGGGGACCCTGGAGAAGAAAGGAATAGGGGAATGCCAAAAGGGAAATGTGACTGGGCTGGAGGAAAGGGCAGAGATGGAGTGTGTGCCAGAATAGAGCTAGGAGGAAGACAAAGCCCCGGGTCTGACCGTCTACGCCCCCAGCATCAAAGACCTGCTAAGACAGTGGTTCCTAGATTATTGTCCTCAAGTCTTCAGGGAGCTCGCTGAAAATATAGATACCAGGCCTCAGCCAACACCGGCTGAATCAAAATCTTTGAGGGAGGGTCTGGGAATTTGTGTTTGTCTCAAGTTCCCTGGGAGGATGAGGGTTTAGACCAATACTTGGGAACCACTGATCTGAACCACTCTCTGTTCCAAACACCTAAAACTTCTCTCCTGGGTTCCCTTATTCTAGGGAGATGACCCCTCCCACATGGATGGGGAGAGAGAGCCCATAATACCTTTTAGCATCTCAATCCCAACAGCTGGTAAATTCCTCCTGAGATCTAACCTAATCTCCCAGATATGCTGATTGGGCCTCTTTCCTGCTGAGAGAAACAGAAGCAGCCAGGGGCTGGCCCTCCCCAGTCCTCTGTAGTCAGAAAGACAAACAAACCAGAAGGAAAGGACATAGGAGAAGGGGATCCCCAGGCCCATCCCAGACCCCCTCAACACACACACACACGTACTGGTCAGCACAGGGCTCTGGTGGCAGCAGCTTGTCCTCGTCTTCTTTGTTAAACAGAGACGACATTGTCAGCCAGCCTTTCGCCCCAACCCCCTGAACCTGGGAGAGAGGGGCTGGGAGTCAAGGAGGGCCCCCAGCACCACCTCCCAGGACTCCACAGCAGCTTCTGCCAGGCTCCCCAGGGTTGGGGTGGAAGACGGGAGAACTTACCCGGCGGGCCAGCTGTGACATGGGATTGAAGGCCTCTTCATCTGGTTCTGCCGCCTCAGATTCCACTAACGCTGGGTTCTCCTTCTGGGACACAAGACCCCTACCCAGCATGAGAGAGGTTCCAGAGGAATACGACCTCCCTCCCCCACTGCTAGCCTGGTACACATAGACTTGGCACTCCAAACCCCAAGGAACAAGACGCACACCTAGGCCCCTGACACCCTCCAAAAATACACGCAGCTGTACCTCTACGCAAAGCTACCTGTCACACACATTTGCTGTACAGTCAATCCCTGCAGACACCTTTGAGCTCACATACCTGCCCACCCACAGACACATGCATACACACTGCAAAACATGTGGACAAGGGCTTGCACGCCAATGTAGACACACACCTGTACAGGAGCGTGTCTCCACATGGCTACAGCTCTTCACCTGTATGTACACAGATATATGTGCTGTGAGGCACCTACACAAGGACACTTACACAATTATACCATTCACACCTGTGCACTTCCACAACTGAAGACAGCTGCTTGGAGGCCCACTCACAGCACACAAAACCTCTCCACCCATCCACAGACACCAAGACACAGATGTTCACACACACCCAAACACACACGCCATACAAACATAGTACCTGCGAATGCCTGCATGCCTCTGTAGACTTCTGCCCCCAAAAAACACACCTGAAAATACCTGTAACCAGTTCACACCTGCACACACACCTTAACTGGGGATTCCACATGGACGCCAATCCCAATACTGACCCACAGATACTTCTACACAGGGCCAGCCCTAGACACCAACCTGTGTAGACATACACGTGTTCACACTGACATACACACACCCCAGCACTAGTTCCTGCCTCTGCCATATCTATTTGTGCAATTGCCATTTATCACAGCCTCCAGAGATAAGACTGTTTTGGAGCCTTTTCAATTTTTATTTTTAAATGTCAGAACAAACATGGTCCAAGTATGGCTCTGTTCTGATGCTGCTACAGTAACCCTCAGTGTACAAGTGCCACTTCCCCTACTTCCCAGGGGCTTGCTTCCTCTCAAGGCGAGTCATCCTGCTTTTGCTCAGCTCTGCCCATTAGAAAGTTGTGTCAAGCTGAGTGTATCTGTGTAGGTACTGCACATGGGTCCTAAAAGGATCCCTTCCGTGTGGCAGCCCTTGAGATCTTTGGAGACCGTGACCACTCCTCCAGTGCCCCCCAGTCTTCTTTTCTTCCTTCGTTTTCTGGAACGTCCTGACTTTCTGACACTGCACCGTGCCATTGGTCATCCATGAATTGCCAGTGGCTTCTGCACAAATCTCTTTCTCTCTCTCTCATAGCCAGTCCCTTGCCCTTCTTAGTATCTTTCACTCCTGCTGCCCCTCTGCCCATGCCCCATCCAGCAAGCAGGATATTACCCACCTCCTCTGCCAGGTCCTCCTCAGATTCCCCACTCAGGGTCTGTAGCACTTTGGACTTGTAGGTTTTCCAGAAGGCTTGGTTCATGGCTGCAGGGGAAATGGGCCTGGCACCCAGGCACGGGAAGCACCCAGTGTGTCTGGCTCCAGGAACTTGGTGAGGCTGAGAGCCTGTCCCAGGGATCAGGTGACCTCATTAAAGATGCACCAGCCTCCCCAGATGGCACAGTGCCCAGCAGGTGAACCCGATCCAAAGGAGTCTGTGGTGAGAGCCAGCTTCTGCCACTTCAGCCCCTCGTCTTGACCCATATTCGCCAAGAATAATGAAGACATAATGAAGACTCCCTCCACAGAAGCCTCCTTCCTGGGCCTAAGGGTTCTTGAATTTGATCATTTGAAATGGCTCCAGAAATATCCTCTTTCATTCACGAATTCCATTTACAAAGTCCTTGGGCTCAGGACCCACAGTGGCTCCCCTGTGACTGTAGCCATACCAGCTGTGCCCTCAACAGGGCTCTGCCCTATGTCTGCACTCAGCCTCTGTGAACTGGAGTGGGAAGGTCCCAAGGCTCCCAGTCGGTGCCCTGGGCTTACATTTCACTGCTTTGTCTGGGCTGGAAACTGATTCCTCTCCCCAGGGATGCACGTGCTGGTCTCCCTGTTTCCTGGCAACAGGTTCCAAAGAACCGGAGCCCCTGAATTATTGCTGAGTTCCTCTGGTCAGCCTGGAAGGCACCAGGCTCTGGTGCATGGGGAAAGGCTCTCTGGCCCTCTCCCCACTCTGAGCACACAACACCTGGGCTGTATCTCTCCCTTTGATGCCAGCCCATGCCTGGGAGTCCAGGGCTCAGAGAAGGGGCTCAAAGATGGGAGGTCCTTCTGTGAGCATCTCCTTTTCTTGTGAGAGGAGCTGACCCCTCTTGAGTCTGACAGTACGCCTGCCTAAGCACTGTGATCTCTGGGGAGGAATAACTGGGGAGGAGTGAGAAGTGGCGAGGGCTTTCTCAGGGACTAGAGGTATTTCTGTGGGGGCCGGGATCCCAAACTTATTCACTCTCATTCATTTATTAATTTATTAACATCACAGACATTTTTCAGTTCCTCCCAATGATGCAGCATCCCCCCCCCGCAACCCGCAATGCGGAGTCTAAGATCTGGGAACCAGGAAGGGGTGGTAAGGCCAGAGGACGGTGCTGTGGGCCAGGCGGGGCAGGCAGGGCAGCGGACGGGCCGGCATCCCCCCAGGGCACACACCACCCTGCCTCTCCAGCGACGGAAGAGGACGCTTCGTGGGGCCCGGCCCCGAGATCCGTCACTGACGTCGACGGCCGCCTGGGGGCGCTCGAGGCGCGGCCCGCGCAAGTGACGTCATCAGAGGCGGTCTGGCAGAGCCTGATCATTCCCAGGGCGTCACAAGGCGTCATTGAGCAGTCCGGAAGCGCCCACACGTGTTCTCCCAACTCGGCTCTGGGACCCCTAGTCCTGCTGTCACCCGCCATGGGTCGCTCCCGCCGGACGGGCGCGCACCGAGCGCACTCCCTGGCCCGCCAGATGAAGGCGAAGAGGCGGCAGCCGGACCTGGATGAGATTCACCGCGATTTGCGGCCCCAGGTTTCCGCACGGCCCCGGCCAGACCCAGCCGCGGAACCCGATCCCGACCTGCCAGGGGGCGGCCTGCATCGCTGTCTGGCCTGCGCGTGAGTTCCGGCCGGGCCCAGCCTGAGGAGGAGAAGGGTCCGCCGTACGGGCCGGGGGTGTGAGATCCGGGTCCCGGGACGCGCAGGGTCTCTTCTCCTGGGACCAGTGTGGGTCTGCCGGCCTCCCATCCCTTCAAGCCCGGAGCCTAGCATCAGGGAATGAGCTAGGGTCAGGAAAATAGGCGTACCTGAGAGGCATCACCTTCTAACTATCCTCCTTACCCCCCATCCCTACAGGAGGTACTTCATCGATTCTGCCAACCTGAAGACGCACTTCCGATCCAAAGACCACAAGAAAAGGTATGAAGGAGTAAGGAGAGGATTGATGGATGTGTGCCGGGCAGACAGGGCTTGCATCTGGTCAGCTCTCAACTCCTATTCTTTTTCCCAGGCTGAAGCAGCTGAGTGTGGAGCCCTACAGTCAGGAAGAAGCAGAGAGGGCAGCGGGTATGGGTTCCTATGTTCCTCCCCAAAGGCTGGCAGTGCCCACAGAAGTATCCACCGCGGTCCCTGAGATGGACACGTCTACCTGACATGGCCTGAGGATGCAAGGCAGAGGAGCTGCCCATGGACAGTGGTGCAAGGGCCAGGCTGGGAGAGACTTTGCCAGTCTCTTTTGGTTTGGGAAGTAGATGGCCTCTTCCGGGTGCCCTCCCTCCCAATAAAAGAACTGGATAAAGAGGGCTTGCCTCTGACTCGCTAACCTCCAGGCCACTCCTCCAAATTCAAGCCCTGTAAGGGTTTCTCTCTACTCCTGTGTACAGGGCCCAGGGTGTTTACTCCCTACTTGATTCAGCTTTAGAACCTGCATCCTTTCCTTCCCTCAGGGGTCCTGGCATCTGAGCTGAAGCCCCCCATTGCAGCCCAGGTGTGTGGGGGGGGGATGGGTAGGATCAGGTTTATACTATCTTGCTTCCAATGAGGGCAGGGAGTGACCCCCCCCCCCACCAGAAAAGAAGTAGGCTCCTGAGATTGTAGCCTCCGCGAGTCACCTACCCCCCAGGGCCCAGGTGAGAGGCTGCCCACTTCATCATGGAGCCTGTGGCGGCCGCCGCTGCCCCACCATCTTCCAGACAGCATAGCAGGAGCCGCCCAGCCCGAGGATAGCCAGCAGTGCAGCCACGATCCCCACCAGCGGACTCCGGGGCTCTGCCTTCAGCTCCCCGGCTATCTGCATCTGGAGGTGCACAGAGGGTCCACCTGAGGGGTCAGCTGAGACTTCTGGGAAGGTGGGGGGTAGAAAGGGGCTGAGAAGCTACAGCTGAGGGAAGGAGATATGGATACCATTGCTGCCCCAGGGAGATTCCACCCCAATCCCTCTCGCTTCACTGCCTATGTGGGCCCTGGCTGCTCAGGCGGCAGGGAACGTGACAGCCTGGCTGCTGGGTATCATCCCAGCCGTGGTAGGGGGAGGAAGGGGTCGGTCCCAGAAGCCACCATTTGGGGTGCTTACCTGTAGCACTCGGAAGTAGCCAGGTGTCAGGCGTCGAAATCGCATGGTGGGTGCCGCTAGCCTTCCTGATGTCCTGTGGGATGGAAGCGGGAATGAGGACCAGTGGCGTTCATGGTACCAAGAAGCAGAAATCAGGACAGAGAGGATGCTCACCAGCGTCTGCCTTCCCAGGTCTGGCAGGGGGCGGGGCAGCTAGACCTTTAAATCTGTCCCTTCCCCCGCCTGCCTGCCCTGCCAGCCTTAGGAGCAGCTGTCAGGAGAGATCAGCATCAGGCCTGAGCAGCACCTCCCCCACCCACCAGGGAGTCCAGGCCGGGTAGGCAGGAGAGGCCTGGCAGTGTTGAGAAGTCTCAGGCCTGGACCAGGTATGGGAGGGCCTCCCAGCCCTGGTCGTGGCCCTAACCCTACCTCAGATGATTGGATGTCACCAGTCAGCTCTCAGCAAAGGAGGGGTTGGGTGCCTTATTAACACCCCCTCCAAACAGGAATAGGCCTTTTTCACTTGGTTTCTGTTGGATCAACCACACCTACCTTGGGGGAAGGCACATTCCACCCCTTTCCCCAAGATGGAGTTCCTGTAGGGACTTCCCTACCTCAGCTTGGGGACAATAATAAAAGATCTGCATCTTAAGAAAGCTGTCTGAGGTGTACTAAAAAATAGTAACTGACTGGGAGTTCCCTGGTGGCCTAGTGGTTAGGATTCCAGGCTTTCACTGCCATGGCTTGGGTTCAATACCTGGATCCTGCAAGCCACGTGGCGTGGCCAAAAAGAAAAAATAGTAGCTGACTGTGCTGGGCATTATTCTTATGATTTCATTTGGTATTGATTAACTAATAAAAATGTGGGGGGACAAGCATATTTCCAGAATAGCATGTAGAGTATGTGCATATAGAGAGAATGGAAGAACACCCAGAAAACTTAACAGTGGCCCAACCTGGGCAACAGGATGGGGACATGCTGGGGAAAGGGCACGTCCTCCTTCCACTTAATGACCTACTGTTATCGCTGAAATTTTTACAGCAAATAGATCCAAAGACCTTTCATAAACTCATAAAACTACCTTCAAAATAGAAGCTGCCATTTACTGTGCCCCTAACTGCCTAGCCCTGCCACGTGTTGGGGGCCCAGAGTAAAGGCACTGGTGTGGTTGTTAGGACCCCAGTCCTTTACAGGGAGTATCTGAGTACACGTGGTGAGTTCTTGTTGGTTTCTCCCCTACAGAATTGTGAGTTCAGGGAGGGCAGAGTTTGGCTGGCTTCTCCCCTCTATCTTGTGCCAGCTCAGGGTAGGCGTTTGATGAAATCAGGATGGTGGAGATAGGTCTGTGTTTATTGGGTTTCCCCAGAGTGCCACAGGGAGGCCAGTGTAAGAAGAGGCAAAAACATTAAAGGGGAAAGCACCGAGGAGTGTTAAAGGGATACACACAGTGCAGCGTATGAGGACATGAGGCCAAGGCCAAAGCCAGAGAGGTGAGGGCCAAGTTGCAAATTGGGAGCCTACTGGTTCACAAATGAGGGAGCAAGTCCTGTGGGGACGTGGTGAGCTGGAGTCCCCTTGAAAGGAAGCAGCCGACGATCTGCACTCATGTTTGATGCCACGTGTGAAGGTGGGATGGGGTGAACAGAGCTGGCCAAGTTTCAGAGAACTCAATTTGTATGTGAAATTGTTAAATGATGACAAAACACACACACCACATGGACATCTGTGGGCCAAATTCAGACTTCAGGTCTCTGGGTGACAATCAAGATCATGACAGGCTTTGGAGGCCAGGTATTGGGGCACTGGTAGAGATTCCAAGTTAGGTGACACAGAGTGGGCAGGCCTCCCAGGCCCCTCCCCACGGAATTAAAGCAATAATAACTCATATCTACCTCATGTTACAGATTTCAAAATATTTTAAAGACATCCTCACAGAGCTAAGGTCTAGTCACATCCCCCCCAGCCCCCGGCTTTTAGAGAGGAAGAAACAGGTTCAGGGAGGTGTAAGGGGTGGGCTCAGTCACATAGCAAGTGGAACTGACTTTTTTTTTTTTTTTTTGGCTGCCCTGGGTCTTAGTTGAGGCACGCGGGATCTTTTTTAGTTGCAGCATGCAGACTCTTAGTTGCGGCATGTGGAATCTAGTTCCCCGACCAGGGATCTAACCCAGGCCCCCTGAATTGGGAGCACGGAGTCTTACCCACTGGACCACCAGGGAATTCCCAGAACTGATTTTTTTTTTTAATTGAGATGTAGTTAATTTACAATGTGTTAGTTTCAGGTGTACAGCAAAGTGATTCAGTGATATATATATATATATATATATATATATGTATATATATATATAATATTAGAATACGTATTATATATATATTTTTTTTCTTTTTTTGGCTGCACCACACAGTATGCGGAACTTCCCCGACCAGGGATCAAACCCGTGCCCCCTGCAGTGTAAGCACAGCGTCTTAACCACTGGACCACCAGGGAGGTCCAAGAATATACATATATATTCTCGCATATATATGTTCAAATTCTTTTCCCTTATAGATTAGTACAAAATATTGAGTATAGGGCTTCCCTGGTGGTGCAATGGTTGAGAATCTGCCTGCCAATGCAGGGGACATGGGTTTGAGCCCTGGTCTGGGAGGATCCCACATGCCATGGAGCAACTGGGACCGTGAGCCACAATTACTGAGCCTGCGCGTCTGGAGCCTGTGCTCCGCAACAACAGAGGCCGCGATAGTGAGAGGCCCACACACCACGATGAAGAGTGGCCCCCGCTTGCCACAACTAGAGAAAGCCCTTACACAGAAACGAAGACCCAACACAGCCATAAATAAATAAAAATAAATAAATTAAAAAAATATATATTGAGTATAGTTCCCTGTGCTATATAGTAGGTCCTCGCTGGTTATCTATTTTATACATAACAGTGTGTATGTTAATCTCAAACAAGTGGAACTGATTCTGCCTGATTCCAAAGTCCTGGGAGTCCCCTGGCCTGGGATGATGATAATGATGATGATAACTGCAGACACTTAGTCTGTGTGAGACATTGTTCTAGAGGAAAGCTCCTAACCTGGGCTTCCCAACTCAGGGGGCCTATAAACTTGCATGGCAAAAAAATTATATATTTATTTTCACTAACCTCTAACTAAAATTTACCATTTCCTTCTTTATGGATTGAAGTATTAGCAGTATCTGTGGCTTTGTCACCAGTAGAAATCACAGGTATTTTCATATCAAATTGTAGTTATCACAAGTATCCCAAAATATCACTTACGCTCATAACGATCTCAAAATGGTGACAGTTATTAACCCACTGCTAAATCACACTGTTTCAGACACTCCTGCAGCATAGCTGCCATTGATGGTGCCCAGTAGAGGGTCAGTGACCAAATGGTGAATCCACCTGCTCTCACATTGGTCCCCCAGCTTATCTGTTACTCTCTTGCATCCCCTACCTGTAGGTGTTCGCTGATCAGTAAGTGCAAGGAGGTGAGTCAGAGACCACCTCCACAGTTCAGTGTTATTCATGCTGAGTAACAACATGCTGATCGTTAGAAAAGGAATTTAATTTGCCAGTCTTGTTATTTAATGCTGATAAATGCATATTACTATATCATAAATTTGTGGGGTTTAATATATTTTGATAATAAGTGTCCTCCTTGTAATCTTTAGCATTTTGCTTTATGCTTTTAAAAGCATCATTCTAAGAAACTGTCCAGGGTTTCCACCAGATTGCCAAAAGGGTCCACGGTGCAAAAAAAGAGGGGGCTAAAAACCAGTTCTAAAGGTTGTAGAGTTATTAACACAGGTACTCTGCATAGCAGCCCTCTGAAGTAGGAACTATTATATCCATTTTACAGACAGGGAAAGTGATGCCTGGTGGGTAAGCTTAGCCCTTGGTCACACAGCTAACAAGCTGCCAAGCCAAGATTTGCACCCAGGCTCTGGCTTCCTAACCTCTGCGCTTTGCTGCCATGCTCACTGCTCACTTTTTGGCCCCTTTTTGAGGAGCCTTGAAGGTCAGGGTCGCACCCTGCCATTTGAGGCCAGTTTTGGGCGCGGATCCCAGGCCAACTCTGAGATCCCCTGGGTCACACATCAGTGGCACCACCCCCTGGTCTGGCAGCCCAGCTGCCCTAGGATGCCTGAAGGGCGGAGCAGGAGGTGGACAGGCAGTAGGCCAATGGCTGTCACAGCACCTCACCTAGCCAGCTTTGTGGGCCCAGGTATGCTAGTGGCTCCGCCCCCAGCCCAGCCCAGCCCCTCCCCAGGTCAGAGCTCTGGGAGCGGAAATTCCTGCGCTGGAGAGACGGAGCGGGTGCGGATCCGAGAAGCCGAACTTGGCCATGGAGCCAGTAGCGACCTGGACCCCCGGGAAGGTGGCGGCTTGGCTGAGAGGTGGGTGGGGCTGGGGCAGTGTCGGGCTTGAGGGGCAGTGGGACGGGGAGAGGAAAAGGACAAAGGACCTGCCGAGTTTGTCAGTTGGTTAGTCAGTCAACAAGTATTTACAGAGTGTCTGCCGTGAACCTGGCAGAAGGATAATGGAGATGACCCCGGGCCGCCCCCCCCTCCACCCGGAGGACCCAGAGGGGGACTCCCATCCCCCCAGAAGCCCAAGAAGCCTCCAGGGTGGCAATGGGGAGGCAGTGGTTGTGTAATGAACACAGACGGTGTCTCCCCAGCTGCCCGCCCCCACTGTATCTCCTTCATCTTCCCTCTGCCCCAGGGCGCAGTGGGCTGTTATTAAACCCATTTTTCAGAAGCCGAAAAATACACAGTGAACCAGGAAGTGATTTGCTGAGGCTTTGGAATAGGGCCGGTGGGGTGACTTTTCCCTACCCCCACCCCAAAGCTCCCAGTGAGAGCAGAAGCCCCGGCCTGACTGGAGGGTTGGCACTGCCCCTCCCTAGGCCTCCAGGGGGGATGAGCCCAGTTAGGTTGGAAAGGTTCCAGAAGTGAAGACCTTCTGACATGCAGCTGGGAGCCGGGAGGTGAGTCAAGACACTACTCCTACAGGGAGGAGCCAGAGTGGAGGGGGCGGCCGGAGTCCACTGAGGGCAGGCTCAGGGTGACCAGCCCCGGTAAAAGCAGGGATTCAGGGCTGGCGTCAGACTCCCAGACTGAGTTCCAGGCCCAGCCCCTCCACTCACCAGTTCTGTGACCACAAGTCTCAGTTTCCCTATCCATATAATGGGAAAGGCAAATCTGATCTCATGAAGTGAACCAAATAAGACAATCATGTCGAGGGCCTGGCACATGCAGTTCAACGCCAGGATCTGTTGGGAGGGAGGCAGCACAGCACATTTGCTGTGTGCACGGCAAGGGAGGTGCTCGAGGGCCCAGAGCCACGGAGTAACAGGTTCACGAACTGCTGGTCAAGTGCTCTTAATGTCACACAGGGAATGAGGGAGAGCTATTGATCACAAAAGACCCTGGCTTGGAATGGCAGGGGTTCCTTCAAAGATTGAGAAAGCTGACTGTTAACCTCTATTTGTATGTTTTCCCACCTGTAAAATGAGGATAACAGTATCTCTGCTTTCTAGATTCGGTGAGGATTAAATGTGTTAATATGTATAAAGCCCTTAAATTTTTCCTAACACATAGTAAGCATTCACTAGATTTTTTTCTTACTTGTGAGTGTCTACCTTGTAAGAGGCCTGGGCTGGAATTAGAGATGAACACTTGTTTAAGGCCCAGTCCTTGAAGAGCTCGTGATCAAGTAGGAGAGGTTAGTGCTTTGATGCAGGGGTTTGTGGAGGTGCAAGGGGCAGTGAGAGCAGCAGAGGCTCCCATCCCAGCCTGGGGAGTTGTGGAAGGCTTCCTGGAAGGAGTAAGATGAAAAAGGACGTGAAGGAGCTGGAAGAGCAGTCGAGGCAGAAGGAAGAGCACGTGTGAGGACCCTGAGGCAAGAGAGCATTCCAAGAGCTGCAGGGAGTTAGTGCTCTGGATCTGAAGTGTTGAGTTTGAGGGCCTGTGCGCCAAGAGATGACTGGAGAGGCAGGTGGTGGCTGGATCATACAGGGCCTTGGGGATCACGGTAAAGAGTCTGGCAATAATAATACGGGGGCTGTTACTGACTGTCTACCATGAACCAAGGCAATTGGCCAAGTGCTTGACATGTGTCGTGTCATTTAATACACATGATTAGAAGGTAGGTGTCTTTATTTTCCCCATTTTATAGGTGAGGAAACTGAGGCACGGAGTAATTAAGTTACTTGCTCAATCGCTGTCACTCAGGTCTCCCTGACTCCAAAGCCCCATCAAGCATGACTTGAGCAGCATCAGAACACTTGGAGGATTTGTTAGAATGCAAATTGCTGGGCCCTGCCCCTGAGTTCTGATTCAGCAGATGTGAGAATTCGTTTGTTTGTTTTTGTTTTTTTGGCCATGCCGTGTGGCTTGCGGGATCTTCGTTCCCTGACCAGGGATTGAGCCCGGGCCATGGCAGTGAAAGCCCAGAATCCTAACCATAGTCACCATGCTGTACCTTACATCCCCAAAACTGACTTATAAATAGAAGCTTGTACCTTTGGACCACCTTCACCCATTTCCCCTACCCCCTCATCCCCTGCCTCTGGCAATCATCAATCTATTCTCTGTTTCTATGAGTTTGGGTGTTTGGGATTCCACATGTAAGTGAGATAATACAGTATTTGTCTTTCTCTGTCTGATTTATTTCACTTAGCATAATGCCCTCAAGGTCCATCCATGTTGCTGCAAATGGCAAGATTTCATTCTTTATGGCTGAATAATATTCCCGTGTGTGTGTGTGTGTGTGTGTGTGTGTGTGTGTGTGTGTGTGTGTGTGTGTGTGTGTGACAGTTTCTTTATCCATTCATCTGTCAATGGACACTTAGGTTGTTTCCATGTTTTGGCTATTTTTCTTTTTTTTTTTTTTGGCCATGCCACGTGGCTTGTGGGATCTTCGTTCCCCGACCAGGAATTGAACCCGGGCCACAGCTGTGAAAGCACTGAGTCCTAACCACTGGACCACCAGGGAATTCCCAGAATTTGTATTTCTAACAAGTTTTCCAGTGAGGCTGCGGCTGTTGGTCTGGGGACCATCCTTTGAGAACCACTGCCCTATATGACCCTACTTCTCAACTCAGTAGGCTTATCTGTGAAATGGGCAAGGCAGAACACTGCCTGGGTCTCAGGGTCATTAGGAGAAGGACTTTTGCACTGACCAGAAAGGCCTTGACACCCCCTGGCTCCCCCATGCTGACCCTCGTTCTTCCATCAGGCCTCGATGATTCCCTGCAGGACTATCACTTTGAGGACTGGGAGCTGCCTGGCAAGTACCTGCTCCAGCTCTGCCCCCGAAACCTGGAAGCTCTAACTGTGTGGCCTCTGGGCCACCAGGAGCTCATCCTGGAAGGGGTGGAACAGCTCCGGGCCCTGGTGAGTGAATGGCGGCCACACTGGCTGCAGCTTCCACCCACCGTGGGGGTGCTGATGGGGGGCTGGCCGCTGCCAGGAATTAACCTGCCACTCTGTGGTACAGAGCTCCGGGCTACAGTCAGAGAACCTGCGGAGCCTGACAGAGGGGCTGCTGGAGGGGATCCGGGCATTCCAGAGCTTAGTCCAAGGTCGCCTGGGGGGCTGTGCTGAGCCTCCTGCAGATGTCCTCACCGCGGCCATGGAGCTGGTGCATGCGGCCCGTTCCCTCCTCTTCTGGCTCAACAGGTACTTCGGTCTCCTCCTAGGGTCTGAGTAACTGGTGAGGGGACCCTTCTCATCCTTGGCTTCCTCTGGGACCTGGGAGAGTAAAATAGAGCTTTGCTCTTGTTCAGATATAGTGGAACTGGGCAAAGAGGTTAATTGGTCTGTGTAGGGGCACTGGGTTGCCTGGGTTCCCACCCCACCTCCAGCTTGTAATCGTGACAGTCTCATCAACAGCATTATATAAAGAGCTCTCTACCCCCTTCACTGGCCGCTGCTTGTCCCATAGGTCCCAGCTCTAATGTCACCTCCTCAGAGAAGGCTTTCCTGTTACACACTCTCAGAGCTCCCTACACTTCACAGCAGTAGAAGTTAAATCATTATTGATGTAATTAGATGTTTAATGTCTGTCTCCCCAGTGCCTAGAACAGGCCCTGGCATTTATTAGGCACTTGACTAAGGTCTTTAGATGTATCAGTCATCTCCTTTACCCCAAATCAAAACCCATCAGAGTCTCAGATGCATAGCCGGCGCAGGGTGGTTCAGTGACTTGACTGTTAAGCTCAGTTCCCTAACCACTGCTCCATCCTTCCCTCTGCCAGGTACCTCTTCTCCCACTTAAATGACTTCTCATCCTGCCAGGAGATTGGGGAATTGTGCGGGGAGCTGGGCCAGGCCTTGCAGGAGGTAGGAGAACCAGAGGCCAGGCTTGGCCCAGGCTGTAGAGACCAAGTCAGGCTAGAGCTTTTTATAACTTGTGAATCAGCACAGGATCAGGTGTGAGAGCAGGAAGAGGCGAGGGCAGAAAGAGAGGAGGCCCGGCCACTGGGTAGGGGGTGATGGGGGCGTGGGAGCTCCTAACTGGCGAGGGCAGCACAGGACATTTGATTCTCAGGAGGGGGTGGAGCGGGAGAGGGCATGTGTGGTGACTTCTGGGGGCCTGGTGTCAGGGGGGTGAGATCTTGGGGCGAAAGCTCTAAGGCCATGTAGTTCTGGGAAGGGGGCCAGGGTACGGGACGCCGGGAGGGACTGCAGGGAATCCCCCTGCCCTCAGGCGAAGGCAGTGTGCCCTGCTCAGGGCAGGCCCCTGCTCTCTCACTCTGCTTCCAGGACTGTCCAGCGGCTGAGAAGGAGAGCAAAGTCCTGAGGATTGTGAGTCTGGGGGGTGAGTGGGGTGTGGGGATGGGGTGGGACGGGGCTCAGGCTAGACATCCTGCTCTCCATCCGCCAGAGCAGCCACGTGGCCGGGATCTGCCACAACATCCTGAGCTGCAGCCCAGAGGAGCTGCTGGAGCAGAAGGCCGTGCTACAGCACGTGCCGCTGGACCATCCTTCGGTGAGCCCTGACCTCTCAACTCTCACCCCTGACCCCTCGGCAGCCTTGTCTGGGCCCTGAAATCTGGTTCTAGGATCCCACAGAATCCTACACTGTCACAGCTGAAAGGCCCTGTTTTTTTTTTTCTTTTTTGGCCGAACCACGTGGCATGTGGGATCTTAGTTCCCCCACCAGGGATCAAACTTGCACCCCCTGCAGTGCAAGCGTGGAATCTTAACCACTGGACTTCCAGGGAACTTTTGTACAGATGTTAAAGGCCCAGAGGACTTCCCTGGGGTCTCACCGTCATTCAGCCCCTTCTCTGGTCCTGAGGGGCTGCAGCTGGTGTGGTCTCAGGTGACACATCCCAGCCCTGGGACACGGACCTAGGGGAGAGGGGAGACGACATGAACTTTTTTGCTTTAATCTTTGACCAGTTGGGAAAACCAGAGGCCCCAGCCCTGCCCTGTCCCGCTCCTGTCCCTGAGGTATGAGATTCTTCAGGAAAGTTGCTGAGAATCTTATACCTCAGAAGTCTGCAACCTGCTCCCCTCAGCCCTTAGGGGAGGAGGCAGAGCCCAGAGAGGTGCAGCGGTGAGCCCAAAGTCACATAGCAAGTCGAGCAGTGCCAAGCTGAGGCCAGCTCTCTCCCCCATTCCACTCACCTGTGAGTCCTGGTGCCTAGCAGGGGTCCTGGCCCGGCGGTCCCCACACCCTTAGTGACTGCAGCCTCTGCCCTGCAGGGCCTGGAGATCCACACCACCAGCAACTGCCTGCACTTTGTGTCTCGAGTGGGCACCCAGGTGAGACCCCTACACCCTTCTTGGCCGCCCACCCCCGTGGCCCTCCAACCTGCCAGCCAAGCCAGCTTCCAGCCCCATGAGGGTGCACCCTCTGAATCCCACCCCCCACCAGGTCCCCATTGATTCCCGGCTGCAGATCCTGCCTGGAGACGAGATTGTCCAGATCAATGAGCAGGTGGTGGTGAGTGAGGGGAGGGGCGTGGTGGGAGGAAGGGGGTCCTGAGTAGAACCCAGGTCGGTGGGTGGGGAGGTTCCCTTGGGGAGACCAGGGCTGTGGGAGCTGCCTTCCGTGAGGCCAGCCAGCTCACACAGGTCAGAGGGGCTCGTGGAGGCTTCCTGGAGGAGGATGAGTTGAGGCTGAGTGGGAGGCTGAGAGAGTGCTGTGAGGCCAAGGCTGTCGGGTTGCTTCAGAGCCTCCTGCCCAGTTCAGTCCTGCCCAGCATCCCTGCCCTGCCCTCTGCCCTGTCCCCCAGGTGGGCTGGCCCCATAAAAACGTGGTGAGGGAGCTGCTCCGGGAGCCAGACGGGGTCAGCTTAGTGCTGAAGAAGGTCCTGGCGCCGGAGATACCCTCACAGGTACCTGCCGCCCTCCCCTGCCCCCAGTCTGCTTTCAGACCCCTGTCTGTCGCCAGCTCCATCACCTGTTTCTGATTATTCCTCAGACCCCTCCTCAGGCCCTGGGCCCCCCACGCCCAGTGAGCCCATCGCTGGCTCCGGCCCTGCCGTCTCCCAGGTAACAGGCTCGGGCCCCAGGTAGGTCTTGGCCCCGGGTAGGTCCTGGCGGGTGGGCCATGGCTCACCTCATCTCTTCCTGATCTTTCCAGGGCCCCATCGGAAGATGTCTTCGCCTTCGACCTGACTTCAAACCCAAGTCCCGGACCCAGCCCTGCTGCCTGGACAGGTAATTTCTAAGCCCCACCAGTCGGCAGATGCCCCGGACAAGGCATGTGGGCTGCCTGACCCTGGACTCTTACACCCCCACCCTACCACTGGGCCCGGGTCTGAGCTCAGGGACCCTCCCTCTCTCTCCTGCCTCCCTGACAGCCTCAACCTCCCTTGACCCGGAGCCCCTGCCCGGCCCCCATGCACCCTCAGCCACACTCCTAGCTGGGGTAGCAGAAGCTCCAGAGCCCCCAGAACACCCTGACAAGGTAAGCTCTGGGGCTCAGCAAGGAGGGGTGTGTGGCTTTGGACCCATACGCTTCTCTAACCTCCTGTGGTTCTTTCAGAGTCCTGTCCCTGGTCGCAAGAAATCAAAAGGTATGAAATGCACCTGACGGGGTGGGGGGTGATGCCCTGATATGAGGAGCTCTTAGAGGTCTTTACAGTGCTGGGCAAGACCACCACCCCCAACACACACTTCACGCACAGCCTCTCCTGGAAACAGCTGTTTCTGGGGTCACACAGACCTTATGCTCCCAGCCTGGGCCTCTCGCCAGCTCTGTGACTTCAGGCAAACAGCTCGTCCTCTGATCTTCAGCTTCCCTGTCTCTAAAATGGGAAGAGTCATCCCCACCTCAGAAGTGACACGTGTAACATTCTGAGCCCAGAGCATGGGTTCAGAAATACCAGCTGGGGGTGCTTGTGGGGGGCAAGGGAGCAGGTTGGGGGTCCGGGACACCCCGCCAGCCCCTCACTGACCGGCCGCGCTGTGCTGCTGCAGGCGTGGCGTCGCAGCTGAGCCGCCGGCAGGTGTCCTGCCGGGAGCTGGGCCGGCCTGACTGTGATGGCTGGCTCCTGCTCCGCAAGGTGCCCGGGGGCTTCATGGGCCCGCGCTGGCGCCGCTGCTGGTTTGTGCTCAAGGGACACACGCTCTACTGGTACCGCCAGCCCCAGGTGAGACCCCATACACACACACAGGTAAGCAAGTGAGTCACCTCAGGGCCTCGGCTCTTGTCCCTCCTTCACGGTCCACTCCCATCTGTGGTCACAGGTGGGCCCCAGTGTTCCTATGTGTAAAATGGGGACACTCTTCAGAGAGAACTGAACAGACGTGTGTATAAAAGCGGTCTGGAAAAGGTATCAAAGGCCGGGTAGAATCTCCTTGATTCCACCCGCCTTTCCTTCCTCTTCTGTTAATCTGTTCATCCTAGTTATGGGCCGTTCAATCAATTGTTTATTCATTCAACTAACATTCAAGGTGCCTACTGCATACCCAGCTCTGGGCTGGGCCCTGGGACACAGGGAAGAATTGGACCGTTTCCGTTACTCAGGCTGGTGGGGAGAGGGATGAATACGCACTCAGGGACAATATGGGAACACATACTATGATGGCAGAAGAGCCAGGTGTGGGTGGGAACCCAGCAAAGGTGGCCAGTCCACCTGAAGAGTGGTGAAGGCTTCCTGAAAAATCAGTGCCTGAGGGTTAGTCAGATGGAAGGGAGACAGAAAACCAGGCAGGGAGAGGGGCATTTGCAAAGCAGCTTTGTCTGTGTCTGCGATGGAGCAAATGCATGAGGGGTCTCCTCTTCCTTGGCTGTTTCTCCGGATATCTTTGGCTCCCCTTGCCAGGCTCAGAGGCACCCCTCGGTCACACCTCCTGACCCCACCCCAGCTTCCTGCCCTGAGTTCTGGGCACTGAGAGATGAGCAGTTAGAGAGCCCAGGAAATGCCCTCTCCCCTCCCCCGCCCTCAGGAGCCTGACTGGGCCTTGAGGGTATTGGGGCTTCAAGCTGACCCTCACACTATGATCTCCCCAGGATGAGAAGGCTGAGGGCCTCATCAATGTCTCCAGGTACAGTCTGGAAAGTGGACAAGATCAGAAGAAAAAATAGTTAAGTCCTGAGGTGTGACAGGCTGGGGGTGGGGAGAGAAAGGGAGAGGTAGGTGACAGGAGGGGCAGGTGGGGGCAACAGGTAGCTGGGATGCCCAGTCCAGCCTCTCTGCATCCTGGATGGGCACCCCCAGCTGAGCGAGGCCCCTCTGCTCCCCTGGCAGTGTGTTCCAGCTCACCCATAACGTGTACAAACCCTTCATCTTCGCTGCTGACACCCTGACGGACCTGAGCATGTGAGTGCCACCCCCTTGACCTCCACAGCTTGCACAGGAGTGCTCGGGGGCCTGGGCTCAGGAGCCTGGATTCAGAGCCCAGCTCTCTGATAGGGCTCATCAAGACACTCACTCCTCTAAGCCTCAGTTTCATCTTCTCTAAAATGGACTAGTAAGAATTCCTATCTCTCAGAGTTGCTCTGAGGATTAAATTAGAAGATGATTTAGGTGAAAGCCCCTGGCATACAGTAAGTGGAAACTCCCTGAGACCCATTTGCCCCTCCACAGGTGGGTGCGCCATCTCATTACCTGCATTTCCAAGTACCGGTCTCCAGGCCGCGCCCCCTTGCCCCGAGAGGAAGGTGGGTGCCTCACAGGGCTGGGTCTCCCCTGAGCCTCTGCCTTCCCTGGGATGGGGGCTGGGAGCTCAATTCCCCCGAGCCCACCCCCTGGCCTGCCCAAACCCTGTGAAGCTGAATGGGTTCCCCAGCCACTCTTGTCCACCCCAGACTGCTACAGTGAGACGGAAGCAGAAGACCCCGACGATGAGGCTGGATCCTGCTCAGCCTCGGTGAGTGGGAGCTGACGGGGGGTGAAGAGCAGGGCGTGGAACTCAGACTGATACCCTCCTCTCCTTCCACCCTGCCCCCAGCCCAGCCCGGCCCAAGCTGGGAGTTCGCTCCACGGAGACACATCACTTGCGGCCGCCCTCACGCAGGGCAGCCCACGGACCTCCTTCAGCCCTCCGACAGGTGCTGAGCCAAGCGGCAGGGGGGGTGGGGGGGTGGGAGCCGAGACGGAGGGCTGGGGGCGGGGGCGGGCACGGGCACACGCTCACCCTGCTCCCCCTCCCACAGACAGCAGCGAAGGGGCCCTGGAAGGAATGGTACGGGGGCTGAGGCTGGGTGGCGTGTCCCTCCTGGGCAGGCCGCAGCCCCTCACTCACGAGCAGTGGCGGAGCTCTTTCATGCGGCGCAACCGAGACCCCCAGCTCAATGAGCGAGTGCACCGCGTGCGGGCGCTGCAGAGCACGCTCAAGGTCAGCGGGCGCAGGGCACCCTTCGGGGCTGGGCTTGGGGCTTTCGGCTTGGTTCCTGGTCCTCAGCCCTGGGCTCTGCTGTGGACCGGGCCGAGTTCTAGGTTCCTGGAGCCAGGCTCTCGATTTGAGGATGGGGGCTGGACCGGGCCAGGTGCTGGGTTCTGGGCCACTGGACTCCAGAGCTAGCTCTGGACTCAGGCTCTGCCCGCTCCCCGGGTGATCATGGCCCTAACCCCTACACCTCTTCCAGGCAAAGATGCAGGAGCTGCAGGCCCTGGAGGAGGTGCTAGGCGACCCCGAGCTCACTGGGGAGAAATTCCGCAGGTGGAAGGAGCAGAACCAGGAGCTCTACTCAGAGGGCCTGGGGGCCTGCGGAGTGGAGCGGGCTGAGGACAGCTCCCAAGCCCCGAACTCTGACTCCAGGGAACCGTCTTCCCACCCCCCACCCTCTCAGCCTGAGGAGCACTCCTGTCTCCGCCCCCTGACCCCAGAGAGTGACCTCTGACCTCCTGACTTCTAACTCTGGCCAGTACCCTAGTTCCTGACCTCTGGCCTTGAGGACCACCTCTGACACATCTAGGATAGAGCATCCCTGCATTCTGTTCCAGTTTGGAAGTAGTGCTTGTCCATGTTCTGTCCCAAGCTGACTGCCTCTGCCTGAGCTGCTGCCATTTCTGCTCCTCCCTCCCTTGGAGTGGGGTGAAGTGAAGTGAGCTTTGTGCCAAGGAAGGAGCAAGAGACGGGGCCGAAAGAACTCTCTCCTACCCTGTGCTCTGTGGGGTCACAGACCTGCCCCCTCCGCCCCGCGACACTTCGTTCCCCAAGCCAGTCTGTATGGGTGTTCTTCACTTCACCCAGGAGACACTTTTCAACTAAATAAAGTCAGTTTCTTTAACAGAAATCTACATGTGCCTTTGATTTCTGTATTAGAATCTGGAATCTGCTTCCCAGAGGGGACTGGGATGAAAAGCTGTCGGGGGAGGGGGGCGGTGAGCGCTTTTGGTAACTAGCTCACACTGTGGCCCACCAGCCTGGGCTCTGTACCTGAAGCCCCATGCCTACCAGGGTGGTGGGTACTTCTACGCATGCCCATCTCTCCCCAGCCCTTCAGAGACCGGAGTGCTCTCCTGCCCCATCTCCAGGGGCGAAAGGTGAAAAACAGAGACCAGCCTTTCACTCTACAGCTGGGGAAACGTACCTCGCCTAGAAAGGCGGCTGGGGGGGGCAGCCCTGGAGACTGGAGTGATGGGATGGGGTAGCTGGTGGGCAGGGTTGCAGGCTGAGGTCTGCTAGGAGGAGGACCACAGAACGAAACACCTTTCTCCTCTTCTCTCTTTAACTCAGTCTCACCTCCAGCTCCTGGACGCAGAGCAGGGACCCGCCCCTGTGTCTCCGTCCAGGCTGCACAGGAGACCTGACCTGCTCTCATCAGCCTCTGACCTCTGACCCCACCCAGCCCCTTGGTGTCCGTGGCCTCCTCTGTGGCATACCAAGGGGAGTCAGTGGGAAGAGCTTCTCTTGGTATGAGAATTCCTTGGTGGAATGCGGACAGGTGGAGGTCACAGAGGCCTCTATGATATCACCACGAAGGGGGGCAGGACAGCTTGGAATGAAGTTTCTTTGAGGAGTGGGAGGGACACTGAGCAACTATGGCGGATAACCAGAGGACCTGGTGGCAGCACTGGACCGACACCACCTATATCAAGCCTTTGAACCACATGGTAGGTGGTACCTGCCTGGCTGCACTGCCCAAGCTGGGCATCCTGGGGCGGGACGAGGCACTGGAGGACCATACTGGGTCCGGAGGGGCAGTGGCTGCACTGATGGGCCCTCTCCTCACCCTTGCAGAGGGCCGCTCACGAGCCCTACCTCCGGCCAGAGGAGCAAGTGCTCATCAACCGCCGAGATATCACTAGCAGTAAGGTAAGGCCGAGGCCGGGCCTGCAGCCTGTCGGGGGGCCTGCAGCAATCCTCACCCCCACAGTGACCCTTGTGCAGCTGTGTCTACGGGGCAACCGGCCCCCAGAATACCTCTGCCCCTTCTGCCTTCTAAATGTCCCAGCTGTGATCCCTGCAGTGACCCCCCCAGGGTATGTTAGTAACCACCTGGCTGTGCACCTACAGGAGCCCCTATATAATGACAACCACTCGCCAGCAGAGACCCCAAAAGAATCTCCCTTACAATGACCCCAACAAAGACCACCCAGCAGTGACCCGCTTTTGTGGCCATTTAGGTAGTGACCTCTACACTGAGGCCCCCGTTCCATGATCCCCTCTCAGGCAACTTCTTTCCCAAGAGTGGCCCCCAAGGGTCCCTATTCACTGAGAGCAAACTTCCAGGCAGAGGCCTCCTACGGTGATACCTGCCTGAAGGAAGGTCTCCTGCCCTCTCCCAGGATGCCTGGGACATGCAGGAGTTCATCATTCGCATGTATGTCAAGGAGCTGCTCCGACACCCGGCCTTCCAGCTGCTGCTGGCCGTGCTGCTGGTGGTCAACGCCATCACCATCGCTCTCCGCACCAACTCCGTTCTTGGCCAGGTGGGACTCCAGCCTGACCTCTGACCCCACTGATCTAACAGGGGCCTGGGCAAGTCACTTCCCTCTCTGGGCCTCAGGCTCCTCATCTGTTCATGATGACTGGATTGGATGCTCTTCAAGGGCCTGTCAGTGCTGACTTTCCTAAAGATCAAGGAAGACTTCGTGGTGGGGGGGACCCAGCTTTGAGAAATGCATTGGATTTGCAGAGGAAGGACAAGAGAAAAATGGTGTGAGCAGAGGCAGGCAAATGGGTGCCTTGTGGGGAAGGGTATCCCATTTTAATCAATAGCCACTAAGTGAGAATCACTCGTACCAGATACTGCACTCAGTGCCAGGTATGGACACAACAGACCCAGTTCTGTCTCAGATAGACACAGACATATCATTCCAAATGCCTGGGTGTCACAGAGTATGTGGAAGCTCGAAGGAGGCATTGACCCTAATCTGGGTGTCAGGGAAGGCTTCCTGGAGAAAGGGACATTTAAGCAGAGAGCAAAGAATGAATAGGAGTTGGCCAGGCAGAGAGAGGTGGAGAAGAGTGTTTTGGGCAGAAGAGCATGGAAGTGAGTTCTGTGTGTCCAACTTGAAGTTTGCTATGGCTTGGGTCTTACCCTTGATGTTTTAATTTCTTACAAGGAGTCTACCACATACATGAATTGTGCTATTTAAAATCAATATTTTTAAAATGTCCAGTGTGGTGACTGATGAGTTCAGAGAGGTGGTCAGCAGCCAGAACACACAGGGTCTTTAAGTTTTGTTAAAGAGGATGTGTTTTATCCTATGTCATTGGAAAGCCAATGTTGATTTTATTTTATTTTACTTTTATTTTTTTAATTGAAGTATAGTTGATTTACAATGTTGAGTTAATTTCTGCTGTACAGCAAAGTGATTCAATTATACATATGTATATACATTCTTTTTTTATATTCTTTTCCATTGTGGTTTATCATAGGATATTGACTGTGGTTTATCATAGGATATTGTATAGTTCCCTGTGCTATACAGTAGGACTTGTTTATCCAGGAAAGCCAGGGTTTAAAGTATGGCAACATGAGAGTGACTGGCATCTAGGTGGATGGCTGCTGAAGCTCAAGGAATGGATGAGGTTGCCTGGGAGAGAGTGTTGAGTGAGAAGAGGACCAAGACAGAGCTCTGAGGAGAGCCTCCAAGTAGAGGGCAGAAAATAGAGGAGGAGATGCCAAAGGATGCTGAGGAGGGGTGGCCAGAGGAGTGGGAGGAACCCCAGGAGAGCGCATTACCAAGGGAGCAGGCAGAGGGTCAGATGTGGCCAGGAGACAGGGCAAGGAAAGGACTCTGAAGCATCCCTTGTTTAGCTCTTGTGACCTTGAGCTGCCTCTGATGTAGTGGAGGCAGAAACCCAATTGCCAAGGTTTGCAGAATGCGTGGACTACAGGGCAGATCAAAACCCGTCAATGGCTCATGAAATGAGTTCAGAGTGTAGATAGCAGCATTTTGAAGTAGAATGAAATAAAATGAAAAAGAATGAAGTAGAAATTGTAGTGGGGGAGAGGGAGGGAGGGGAGGAGGGGAGAGGGAGAGAAGGCATTATGGTGTAAAACGTAAAATATATTTCTTTGAGTCCCAGTCAAAAATGCTAAAAACCCTGATATAGAATATGTGCCCATGAAGGTCAAATCCTAGAGACTTGTGAATGCCAGACTGGTTTTGAATCTCACCCTGCAGGCCATAGGGGGCCATGGAAGCTTTGTGGGTGGAGAAGGCAACTCTGATTTAGCCACAGATGTTCATGACTTGGAGAAGGCAGGGGGACTGTTTAGGAAGCTCTTTCAATAAATAGTAAGGAGAGCCTATTGCCACCAGTGGCCAGTGGGGTAGAGCTGAAGGGAAAGATGAAGGGAAAGAAAGCCCTTCCTTGTTGTAGGCAGACGTCCCTGGCCCATGATGCCCTTTGGGAATTTGGAACAGGCTGGAAGCCCATAAACTTTAGGTCCCATCTGAGTTTCAGAAGCTCTGCCCAGAGAATTCCCTGGTGGTCCAGTGGTTAGGACTCCGCGCTTCCACTGCAGGGGGCCTGGGTTCGATCCCTGGTTGGGGAACTAAGATCCCGCATGCTGCGTGGTGTGGCCAAAAAAAAAAAAAAGAAGAAGAAGAAACTCTGCCCAGCCTCGCATTGGCTGGTGGATGGGGTTGGTGGCAAGGTGTGGGGAGCAAGAGGCTCGAAGCACTGAGTCTGTGGGCCATGGAGGTGAGGAAAGGGAGGAGTCCAGGTGACTTTGGTAGCTGCCAGGGTGGAGTCGGGGGCTGGGAGCTGTTCACGTCCCAAACTATAGCAGAGTCACAGCTTAACAGGAGACTGCGTGAACATGAGTTGGGTTTTAAACAGAATTCAAAGTCATGGATCCATCCATCAATCCATCCACCCAGGGAACATGTCTTGGACCCGTGAGTAGGGGGATACCCACGAGTTGGGTCAGGCCTGGCTGGGGGGATTTGGGAGCTGGAGCAGCAGGAGTGGTTGGGACACTCAGAGAAGCAAGGATGGGGCTCAGTGTCCTCCATCTCAAGGGCCAGGTCTTTTCCTCCCAATCCTGGAGTCTGTTCTGCTTTTCTCCACCTCCCTTTTCCTACTCTAGAGGTTAAGAACAAGGGTTTGCAGTCAGACAACAGTCTTTATCATTAACTGTCTGACCTTGGGCACCTCTCTGAGGTTCCCATCAAGTGCAAGATGGAAATAAAACCTACTTCATAGGACGATGGTGATGGTAACATGAAATAATACATTTGTGGCCTTAGCATGGTGCCTGGCACATACATGGAAGGGGTGCTCTAAACGGAGCTACAAAGATGCTGAGGATGAAGAGCAATAAGAATCTGGGCTTCCCCTCCCCTGCAGACATGCTCTCTCCCTGGTCTTGCCACCCCCTTACTCACCTCTCTGCCCTTCCTTTTCTCTATCTTCCATGTAGAAACACTATGAGTTGTTCTCTACCATAGATGACATTGTGCTGACTATCCTTATCTGTGAACTTCTCCTCGGCTGGTTAAATGGCTTCTGGATTTTCTGGAAGGTGAGATCCTGGGCCCTCCCTGCCATCACATCTATTCCTCTTTAGGGACGGCACCCCACCCCATCCCCATCCCCATCCCTGTGCACCTGGCCCTGCAAGGTGCACAGGGGGAGGGGGCTGTGTGCATGTGTGTGCATGCGTGCTCATGCAGAAGGAGAAACTAACTACTTCTGAGATGTCTGTGATGTTGCAGAAAGTAATTTGTACTAGAAGTGCAGCCTCCTGGGGTTCCAATTCCTGACCCAGCCTTCCCTAGTTCTGCGATCTTGGGAAAACCTTGATTTCCTTATCGGAGAAATACAGTTGAGAGTATCCACCTTAATTTACAGGGTTCAAGAGCAGGGGTCAGCAAAGATTTTCTGTAAAGAGTGTTGACCTGAAGAATAAAACAGTCAGTTATTTTACCAGCAAAAAAGGGTTTGTTTGGGAATAGCAGAGGAATCGCAAATCAGGACTAGCAAACTACAGCAAAAGCCATAGGCTAGTCCAACAAACAATGGAGAGGAATGTTATTTTATAGAGAAAAAGGAGGAAGTTGGGAAGGGTTGTTTTGAACCAAAATCTACTGGAGAAAAGTGAGAGTTCAGGGCGATGATGGTCTCTCATTGGCTGAGTTGTTGGAATAGTCGATTTCTTGCAGGAGATGCAATGTTCATCTTTTCCTGTTGGGGCCTGTAATTGATAATTCTTTCCCCTTTGGGATTTTTCTGTTGAAGTCTGTAATTGACAATTCATCCTGTAATTGACATCTAGTGATACTGTGTGAGAGCTCCCCCTTTTGGCCTCCCAATTCCATTGTAGTGAGGTTTCCCTTTATTAATTTTCACAAGGGTCAGATAAATATTTTAAGCTTTGTGGGCCATACAGTCTCTGTTGCAAACACTCACTTCTGCTGTGAGAGCACAAAAGCAGCCATAGACAGTACATAGACAAATGAGCATGGCTATGTTCCAAATCAATTTTATTTGTGAATACTAAAATTTGAACTTTATGTAATTTTCACATGTCACAAAACATTATTCTTCTTTTGATTTCCCCGCTAACCATTTAAAAATATAAAAACCATTCTAAACCTGAGAGTCTTTAAAAAGAGGGGCTGCTGGTCAATTTGGCCCTTGGGCTATAGTTTGCCTACCCCTATTCTGGAAGGTATCAAAAAGCTGTCTGGGTGGGAACAGATCTTAACATTACATAAAATGAGACAAAGACTCAAATTCTTTGTTTGAATAGGACTTCTAGAGTCAAGGGATTTCTGGAGTCAAGGGATCTATCTTGCCTTTGGGCATGTGCAAGAAGAGGCTTTAAAAAAGAACACGTCAGATTTTTATACCTTTCATAAAAAGGAATCATCATTTAAATACCATTACCAGGAAAACCAATTAGAATTACAAGCTTTCCAGGGGTTAGAGATGTCACTTCATAGAACACAGAATGTAGAACCTAGAACAATATTTCTGAAGTCCAGATGTCTTTTTGTTTTTCTTTTTTTATAAATTTATTTATTTATTTATTTATTTTTGTCTGTGTTGGGTCTTCGTTGCTGCACATGGGCTTTCTCTAGTTGTGGCGAGCAGGGGCTACTCTTCTTTGCGGTGCACAGGCTTCTCATTGCGGTGGCTCCTCTTGTTGTGGGCTCTAGAGCACAAGCTCAGTAGTTGTGGTGCACAGTCTTCGTTGCTCCGCGGCATGTGGCATCTTCCCGGACCAGGGCTCGAACCCGTGTCCCTGCATTGGCAGGCGGATTCTTAACCACTGTGCCACCAGGTAAGCCCCAGATGTCTTAAAGACTGCTTTGTGAAAACAACACTTGGGAGGATGTTTATTAACAGAAAATAGAATAGGATGGTGCATATTTACATGTCTCCACGCTGGAGAGGAGAATAGGTACCATGCTTTTTGTGAACATTTCAATGCACCACTTTTTCAGAACTAGCTCTAGGTTACAGGCAGACATCTGTTGCATAAGACAGAACATTTCTTCCTTCCTGTAGACCTGAGATTTCTTTTGTTACCGGCCAGGGTTCTTGGCCTCCTTAATTAATAGAAACTGATCAGAGGCCAGACAAGAAATTCAGGCAAGGCTTTATTGGGGCCCCTGCTGCAGCAGGGGGGAGAGAGAACAAGTAACAAGTTCCCTTGCTCACTCGCTCCCGAGGGGGGATGAGCTTGTCCCTTATGTGGGGTGAGGGTAGAGGATTGTCCTGGGGTCGGACTGGAGGGGTGGCTTGGGTGGTCTGCCCACCCCTTTGGTGATGTTGTGTGCAGGGGGCATGCACAGTACCCTGCTTTTGCTCCCAACCCCCTGCCTTTGCTCCCTGCTCTTCAGAAGTGGCATTTGGGCCTTTTGTATCTTTTTGTCCATAATTTGCCCCAGCTGCTCATGCGGGCAGTTATTTTTAGTCCCTTATAATTTCTTTGTATTTTGTTGCTCGAGGAGATGTGTATCAGGTGCAAGCACTGCAGCCAAGGGTCCCAGGTCCCAGCCTGTCTCGCTTTTAGCAGCAGTTAGGAAGGCCTGCACTTTCAAGGGGCCTGCACTTTCAAAGCTAAGCTCCAGTGTTTCATTAGCACAAGAGAACTGGAGCAAGCCTGAGAATCTTCTGTTCTTCCAAGCCACTCTGCTTGTCCTCTCAAGGACAAGATTTCTCAACCTCGGCACTGTTGACATGTTGGTCTGGATAATTCTTTGTTGTCGGGGGACTGTCCTGTGCATTGTAGAATGTTTAGCAGCATTCCTGGCCTCTACCCATTAGATGACGTTAGCACCTTCCTACCTGTGACAATCAAGGATGTCCCCAGACATTGCCAGATGTCCTCTGGAAGGCAAAACCACCCTCCAGAACTAATGGCTGAGAACTAATGTCCCAAATCCTAACCTTCATCTGGGGCCAGCCTCCCAGGGCCAAAAGCCAGGGCTTGTTAGAGGCCCTCTGCTGTCTCCTTCCCTACCCCCAACCCCTCCCCTGATCCCAGCGTACAAGGACTGCTCCCTGTTGAATGGGTAGATGGAAAGGGAGAATGCAGGGGAGGGAGGAAAGTCTGCAAGTTAATATCTCAAATATTACCCAGGCACGTGGGGATCCCCAACGTTTTGCCCCCAGTGCCCCCTTTTCTATGGCCCTCGTGTGGCTCCTCCCTCTTCTTCTTACCTCCATAGCCTATTAATTACTATTTCACCACCTAAATAGTTCTCAGATTTCTTGCTGCCTCTGCATCTCTGCTATCCCTGTTCTAGCTCCTACTTTGTCTTCTCTCACCAGGATGTTGCTATGGCTTCCTGTGTACCCCACCTGCCATCAAAGTAATTTTCCGAAGGCCCAAGACAAAGTACCCTTAAACTCCTCCAGTGGCTCCCTATTGTTTATAGGATCAGGTCTAAATGCCTCACTGTGATTAAGGCCTTCCATGATGTGGCTCTTGCTTGCTTTTGCAGCCTCATCACTCCTGGCCTTACCCTTGGGTATTCCAGCTACATCAGGCTGCTTGTAGTGGCATTCCCCAATACACACTTTCAAGTGCATGCATGCACACACACATACACACACACACACACACACACACACACACACACACACTGCTGTTTCTCACCTCATGCCCATGCTGACCCCTAGTCTATAAAATCTCTTTGCCACTTACTCACTTGCTTTCCTCCTACTTACAGCTTAAGACTCATGCAGATGTCTTCTCTTCCAGGAAGTCTTCCTGTCTCTCCCAGGCTAGGTTAGTTGTTGCTCTGTCTCCCTAATGCTTTGTACTCACCTCTCACCTGGAGTTAAAATTTACTGTCTATCCACCTCCCTCAAAATAGTCTGTGAGCCGAGCAGGGCAGAAATCCTATATCTTCAGGATCTGATTTGAGGTGTGGCATACAGTAGGAGCTTAATACTGAATGGATAGAGGGATGGAGCTGTAGACAGGCAGACTTGTGTCTCCCTGTGTATGTTTAGGCACCGACACTTTGAATGTGAAACACCAGGAGGGCTTGTGTTTATTGGACTGCCTAGTAAATTTAAGAACTTTTTCTCCATTAAAAATCATTTTCTTTTTGAATATTTAATGCAGCTACATATTGGTCAAAACTGTACTGAGAGACTGTCATATAGAATGAAGTAAGTCAGAAAGAGAAAAACAAATATCATATATTAACACATATGTGTGGAATCTAGAAAAATGGTGTAAATGAACTTATTTGCAAAGCAGAAATAGAGACACGGACGTAGAGAACAAACGAATGGATACCAAGGGGGGAAGGGGGGGTGGGATGGACTGGGAGATTGGGATTGACATGTATACACTACCGTGTATAAAACAGATAACTAATGATAACAGGCTGTATGGCACAGGGAACTCTACTCGGTGCTCTGTGGTGACCTAAATGGGAAGGAAATCCAAGGAAGAGGGGATATATGTGTACATGTGGCTGATTCACTTTGCTGTACAGCAGAAACCAACACAATACTGTAAAGCGACTATACTACAATTAAAAAAAAAAAAGACTATTGAAAGGCACACACAGAATTCTTGTTCCCACTCCTGACCCTTCATCCCTTCCCCTCATCCCCACCCTCTTCAGATAATCTTCGTTATTTATAATCTCTTGTTTATCCTCCTAGTGTTTATTTTGCAATCATAAGCAAATATGTACATATTTTTAGTCTTCCCTTTCCTAACAGTAACATACTGTAAACACTGTTCTGCACTTTCCTTTTTGTCACTTAATGGATCTTTCTATATCAGTACATGGAGATCTTTCTCATTATCCTGTACTCCACTGAATGAATGTGCAATAGTTTATTCAACCAGTGTCCCAATTGCTGAACACTGGTTATTTTCAGCCTTCTACGAATGTCATTTTGTACTTGTACTAGAGTTTGTGTGGGTCGGATTTCAAGAAGTGGGATCACTGGTCAAAGGTAAATGCGGATTATTTATTAGAGCAAATTCTCCTCTGTAGTGGTTGTGCTCAAATTTGTCATACACATGAGCTTCCTTCCTCCATCCCCATTCTGAAAAGTTTGTGCCATATTGGACAAAGGGCTTGCAAAATGTGCCTTCTTCTACAGTGAGAGTTAGTTCACCTCTGACCTGGCTATTGAAGCACTGTTCCTTAATGTTTTAATCAGTATTTATTTTCATTTTATTATTAATTGTAGTGTGTGTCACACAAAGCTGGAGCATCCAAACACTCTCAGGTCACCTAACTGCAGGGCAAGGCCATTGTCAGCAGCGCACTAGCCAAGGTGGGCGCTCAGCTTAGGAACTGGCTGTGTATATGTGAGAGACTCCACTGTGTGCTTCAGACACTGTGCTTGGCTATTGACATGTGTATGAGACAGCGAGCGCATGCACGTTTTGTGGCATGTTTGGGGCGACAGCAGGATGAGTAACAGCAGTGGATGGCAGATGACTGGCCCTGCTTCGAGAGGACCATTGAGTCCCCCATCCTTGGGGTGTAGGGAGGGCAGACCCAGGATGAACCCATGGGCTGGACCTGACAGACCCTGCTGGGGCTGGCCCACCCCCCAGGACGGCTGGAACATCCTCAACTTCCTTATCATCTTTATCTTGCTCCTGGGGTTCTTCTTCAATGAACTCAGTGCCATCTCTATCACCTACACCCTCAGGTAAGCTGGAAACTCTGAGAAAAGAAGGGACCTGTCTGGACCCTGGGAAAGAGAGGAAGGGGTTGTTACCAGGTGGGGATCAGCTCTGCCTTTCTGGGCAGGTGGGGGGACGGTGAGGAGGAGGGGTCTGGGAAGGGCCGAGGGGCAGTCCTGAGAGGCTCTGCCACAGGGCACTGCGTCTGGTGCACGTGTGCATGGCAGTGGAGCCCCTGGCCCGGATCATCCGTGTCATCCTGCAGTCAGTGCCCGACATGGCCAACATCGTGGCCCTCATCCTCTTCTTCATGCTGGTCAGTGCCCTCCCCTGCCCCCGGCTACTCCCCTTCCCTGAACAGGGCCCTAGGTCCCTGGGGATACAGGGTGTCTGGAGAAGAGGAGAGGCTATGGGCCTGAAGCCCTGTGACTCCCCTGACAGCTCATTTGCATGTCCTGTCCCCAAGGCCCTCGGGTGAAGTCCGGGCGGGTCTCTGGTCTCTTTGGCAGGTGTTCTCAGTATTTGGGGTCACTCTCTTTGGTGCGTTCGTGCCCATGCATTTCCAGAACATGCAGGTTGCCCTGTATACCCTCTTCATCTGCATCACCCAGGATGGCTGGGTGGACATCTATGGTGACTTTCAGTGAGTGCCCATGGGGCTTCCAGGGGAGGGGGGGGCGCCCAGTCCAGGCGAGCTAGGCAGGGAGGGGCTGGGCTCCCAGGGGCAACAAACTGACTGGGGAGGGAGATGGGCTCTTGGGTGGGAGTGCGGCTCCAGGGCTTGGGATGAGGATGGCACAGCAGGAGGGGGATGCCTGGGGCTTTAAACTGGAGAAAAGCAGACTCCCTGGAGCTGAGGCCTCTGGGTTTGCAGTCTACTTGAAGCGTCATCCCAATGAAACTCCACCCATTCAAGGTCCCACTGCAGGCTATTCATGGAGATTTCTCCCATTATGCTCAGCAGCTGGGCAACTAGGCCTTGGGCAAGGGAGCAGGTCTGTGGTTGCACCTAGGGTTCCAAGGCAGCCTCCCAGCCCACACTGGAGCCCACCAAACTGCCTGGACTCCTGAGAGCTTAGGGTCTCATTTATTCATTCTGAAACCCACTGCCCAAGGTCATTATTGGCCACAGATGGCTCCCTGGGTTCTGTTCTTTACCTCTTTCCCATTAAGCCTAAACCCTATTTGTTTCCAGTCCACTCCAGCGAGTGGGTCCCCCTGACTGATTTTCTTTTTATCTCCTTCGTGTGAGAGTAGAAGCCCAGTTGGTAAAGGGGCTTCTGCACTCATTACCCATTATGATGCAGGCAGTGGAAAAATCATGGAGTGTGCAATAAAGATGGCCTGGGGTTTTGAGTCTGCTCCACTGCACTAGCCGTGCAGCCGTCTGAGCCTCAGTTTCCTCATCTGTCAACTGGGGATTATAATACATTATTAACCGTGTCATGGATTGCTGTGAGAATTAGTAGAGTCTGGCACTGTGTACACACACATGCACACACATGCATAGCAAGAGAGAGAAAACTATTATTTGGGAAAATATTTTATGGGAGATTTACAATAGGTATTAACAGTGGGTGGGATTTTTTTCCTGTTTATTTTCCTTCTGATCTTTCTATAATGAGCTTGAATTACTTTTTATAATAAGAACGACATGACTAAAGAATATAGCCAATAGATTAAACTCGATAATGCTGACGTACAAATCCCCACCTTGCAGGGCTGGCTTGAGGACCGCCCACTGTCTGGCAGTACAGCTGGTGCTCAGTAAAAAGCAGCTGCAGGGACAATTAGGAGTAAAGCATTAGATCTCCACAACAGCAGTGAGGCAGCAGAAGTCCCAGTGGGCCTTGAGATAATTTCCCCATCTCATAGACGAGGAAACTGAGACCCAAAGGGCCAGGGAGGTGATAGGGCCCCTGACTGCCATCTCCAGGATGGAGACAAGGGAGTACGCAGTGGAGATTGGGGGCGCCATCTACTTTGCCATCTTCATCACCGTCGGTGCCTTCATTGGCATCAACCTGTTGGTCGTCGTGGTGACCACCAATCTGGAGCAAATGATGAAGGCAGGCGAACAGGGGCAACAGCGTCAAATAGCCTTCAGTGAGGTGAGTGAGATGGGGAGGGCAGGGGGGGAGGGGCAGAGTGTATTTGAGTGCTGAATTGAGCATGTGTGTTTGTGTGCGCGCGCACACTCGGGGGCCTGAAGAAAGCCAAGCCTGAGACGTGGAGGCAGCATTGCCCACCGCCAGCTCACCAACGGGGGCTTCTGAGGGGTGTGGGGTTCCTAGGTGTCTCGTTCTATGGCAACTAAAACCTAAGCAGCTGAGTGACCTTAGGGCGTTTAACCAATCTAAGCCTCAATTTCTTCTCCTGTAAAATGGAAATAATAATTGTACTTCATAGGGCTATTATGATAATTTCATGGGTAAACGAACAGTACTTGGCACATACTAAGAACTCAATAAATATTAGCTATAGTGTTATTCATTCAGGGGTAGAGCTTCCGAAAGGCTGGGGAGTGTAGTGTGGAGTATTGCCTAAAGTGTTGAGGGCTGTGGGCTGTGACTTGAGAGTAGATAGGGTTTCAGAAGTTTGCTGGGTAGGATTTATCAGGAGTGAAATGGTGGGGGAAGCACTAAGTTTTGAAAAGGGGTGAGAATTTCCAAAAAGGTGAGGGATGGGCTCGTGCGTTTCAAGTTGAGCTCCCACAGCGAACGAGAGAGCCTAAGATTGGTTAGAGCTGAAACAAGGAGCATTAGAACCCCGGTGTCCTGAGACTCATCCTCCCCGAAGCCAAGCAGGAAGGGGCAAGGGGAGGGGGTGCCGGCTGAGCCGCCCTTCCCTCTCCATTTCCCCCTCCCCAGACAGGCAACGAGGAGGGAAATGGGAATAACGAGCTGCCGCTGGTGCACTGCGTGGTCGCCCGTTTGGAGACATCTGGCGTCCCCCAGGAGCCGTTTATGGGGGGCCTCCCGACGAACCTCTCAGAAGACACATTCGACAACTTTTGCTTGGTGCTCGAGGCAATACAGGAGAACCTGATGCAGTACAAGGAGATCCGAGATGAGCTCAACACGTAGGGCGGGTACTGGGGGTACCCTCGAGTCTCGTGAGTCAGGGCTGAGTGAAGCCTCAGCTTCTTCTGGCCTCACGCCCTCACCGTTTTATAATGCGGACCCTGGGGCCCAGAGAGGTTAAGTGAATTGCCCAGGTTTCGCCAGCCTGTCGGTGAGGGAACTGGAATCCAGACCTCCCGGTTCCTCGCATCTCACAAGAGCCTCGAGCCTCGGCCTCTCTCAGAGTAAAGGGGGAGGGCGAAGGGGGCTGGACACCAGGGAAGAGATGGGAGGGCAGCCTTCCAACCCTCACCCTCGGAACGCGCCACCCCTCCGCCCTCAGGATAGTGGACGAAGTACGCTCCATCCGCTTCAACCAGGAGCAGGAGGAGGAGCTGATGCAGAGGCACTTGTCGTGGAGCCTGCCGAGGGCGAGCGGGTCCTCCATAGCCATCCGTGAGATGACTTGTCAGCAAGACTTGATCACTGCGCTCGTCAACAGGGAAAAGGTGAAGCTTCCCTCTCCTACCCAATCGGTACTCACCTCGCCACCCCACCCAGCTCAGCCTCAACCCCATTAGTCAAGGTCTCTGTCTGTTCCAAGATCTGGTCCGCCCCCTAGACTCCCAAGCACCCCAGCAGTCACCGCCAATCTGGTCAGGCTCCAACTTTTCCTTCTCCGGGAGGGCCCGCCCCTCCCATAGGGCTCCACCCACTGAGCCATCTCGGTCTTCAGCGCTGTCAAACCTACCCTTTCTTAGTGAGACTTGAGCGGTTCAGTTCCTGCTTAGTGGCAGATACTCAGGCCCACTGGGGGCATAGGACCCCCAGGTCCTGTCTAGGGTGCATAAGAGGAGCAGCCTCCTGAGGGAGGAAGATTCTATGGAGAAAAAGTCACACTCCCACATTATTTAGTTTCTTTCTGCTTCCCACACCATCAGACCGGGAGCCTTGTGAATGTCCACGGCCTGAGCTCCCACGGTCGGAGAGCAGACTCGGCAGGCTAGAGTTAGACGTGAAGGACTTCCTGCCAGGCCTGGATGAACAGCTGTTGAGCTGAAGGAGGGGAGTAAGGGGGTGTCTGCCATGTCAGGGTGGGGGCATTGACAAGAAGACCTCTTGGTTTGCAGGTTCAGGAATCCAACACAAATGTACTCCTTAACAAACACAAGTGCAGCCGCTGAGAGGGCAGGACGGGAGCCAACGGGCATGAGCACACACACCCAGCCACTGCATCTTCTGCATCACTAGCATGACCTGGCACATCCTGGCCTGAACCCATCCTCTCCCTTACACCCGGGCAGATGCCTGGGGATGGAAGGGGGCGGTATCTCTAGGGCTTGTGCCTGTGAGCCCCAGGTCCAGAGGAGCCGGGACGGAGAAGGATGCTGGATGAGAGTGGGAGCCCTACCACAAGGATGAGCACAGAAGAGGGTGCTGGCCAAGGCAGCCAGGATTTGCCCTAAGGATGGGCATCCCTGGTATCCTGCTAGACCAGAACTAGATGTAGTCTAAGTGGGCCCAAGCACCAAGAGAAGAAAGGTGAGGCCAGTGGGGCCAGGTATCTGTATCAACAATAAACTTTTGTGTTGGGATCAATGTGTCTGACTGGTGGATCTCCAAACCCTTGGGGCAGCCTTGCCCCTCAAAAGCCTGTTTGTCCAATGGGAGAGTCACTGACTGTCCTCCAGAGCTTCCAGTCTAAAGGGAGAGAAAATCCACACCATGAAAATTTTTGACTTAATGGTAGAGATATAATCCCTGCCCTTAGGGTCCTAAATTCTGGGGCTGAAAATCTGGTCCTCACAGTTCCTCACAGTTGGGAGTGCCTCTCTTATGAAGGAGACACCCTACCCTCTCCCTGTGTCTGAAGGTGTAGGAGACTGGTGCTCATTCTGGGGAGTTCTAGTCTGATGGGGTCACCATTGACCAGGTCATGCAGGTACAGGAAGCTCTGTCCCGGATCAATGGAGAACGGCTGGGCGAAGTGTGGGTCCTGGCAGGCTCTCTGGGGGAGAAGAGCACTGAAGCTTCCTGGAAGGCATCAGGAGGAATTTGAGGGTCAGGTGAATGAAGTCCGGTGGAGAACTTGGGACCTGTGAGACCTCTTTGGGAGCTCCATACCAAAGACCAGCGAGAGCCACAGCAGGTTCCTGAGCTAGGCAATGCAGAGTCTGAGAAAGCTGTGGCAGTCGCGGGCACTATGAAGAGCTGCCTTGGTGGATTCTCATCCTTGGGCAAATCACTGGGCCTCATTTTCCCCATCTGTGCAATCGGGAGAGGATAAGATTGAGCACCAGCTCTAAAATCAAATGGCCAGCACTCAGCCCCAGAGTTGGGAGACTGATGAGATCACCTGTATGGCTGAGACTCAGTTTCCCTGATGTTGTGTGAGGGGAAGCCTGGAAGAGATGCTGTGTGAGAGTTCTGCCCAGCTGTTCAGCAAAGACTGACAACTAGGGGCCTTGGGGATATTCACCAGTTGGAATGGGAATCCCCAGAGGCCCACTGATTGCAGGTGATGGGAAACTCCACCCTTCATCCCCTCCCACTGGCATTGCTTCCAGCCCTGAAAAGCCCCCTGGGGCCTGCTGGGAAGGAGTCTGGACAACTGGGGCAGGGGTGGTGCACTCAGCAGGCAGGTGAGAGGTGGCACCCCAGCAGTGCTTCACTGTCTTGGAGTGCTATCTGTTCCCCTGTTTGGGCCAAGACTCCAGGACCATCAACCAGCAGAACGATGGGCAGCCAGTGGCTTTTGCTGCTGCTTCAGCTATTTATTAGGAATGGAGCCCTCAATCTGCCTGGTGAGTAGCCACATACACCCTTTCCATCCATCCTTCTCTGGGGGGGCTCACAGCCTTTTTCTGGCTCATCAGGGAGGGGAGGAAGGTGGTGGAAGATCAGGTAGTGTCCCCAGGAAGATCTCATGTGAGCACAGCCATCCCCCAACCCACCCCTAAATTGTCTGAAAGGCTTGGGGCACCAATGAGCTTGGGGGCAGGAACATGATGGGATGACCTCCAAAGAACTTCTGGCTTTGCCCATCCATCCTCATCCAGGATGCTATATTTGTCTGTCTATTCCCTCCATTCTGTCTGTCATCTCAGCTGTCTCCCCTTTTCTGTCTGTCCTTTCCATCTGGGCTGGGCCAATAGCTTGGGGTTTCAGTAGGCTAGTTCCCTCTCAATCTGGCCCAGAACTGAGGGCCCAGGGGCTTGGACCCCTGCCCTACTCCAGCAAAGATCAGCCGCCACCCCCAATGCCTCACTGAGCCCGATGGAGGAGTGCAGCCCTGGATCCTGAGCTCCTAGGGCAATATAGGGGAAGATATTGGGAGGTGGCAGGAAATTGCATGTTTGAGCAATCCCATGAGTCATGACTTTTTCCAAGGCCAGGAGTATCCTTGGCAGAACACCCAGGAAGCAGACACCAGTTTTGGTGAGAGGCACAGAAGGGGATAATTATTATCAATAGCAGTTTCTACTTATTGAGCACCTACTGTATGCTAAGCACTGTGCTAAGTGCTTCACATGCATTATCTCATTTAATCCTCATGACCGCCAGTGAGGTAGGTATTTTTATCACTGCTGTTTTACAGTTGAGGAAACCGAGACTCAGAGACATAAAGTGATTTGTCCCCTCATCAGAGCTGGGAGTATGTCCCAGGTCTGACTTTAGAGTTCAGGCCACATTCCATTGCTTCTCAAAGAAGCTGCTGTCGTCAGGAAACTTCAATATCATATAAATGTCAATTCTTACCAAATCTTTAATTGCGACACACTTTCAATCAAAATCCTAACAGGGTTTTTTGTAGAAGTTGACATGCGATTCTAATACACATAAGGCAGAACAAAAGGCCAGCAATAGCCAAGATAACTTTGAAGAGCAAGGTGGGAGACTCAATCTACCAGATACTGAGACTTACATTAAAGTAAGAGAATGTGGTGTTGTTGCAACAATAGACAAGCAAACCAATGGAATGAAAGAGCAGGGAAATCAGTCTGGATTGTAATAACAGGTAGCATGACAAATCGATCAGTGGGAAAAGGATGGACTTTTCCATAAGGGGGCAGGGACAACCGGTTAACCACATGGAAAAAACATAAAATTAGATCCAGTGGAAACATCTCTTCCTGCAAATAAAAACTCGAGACTCCCGTAGCAAGACATCTGTTCATTTCAGCCTGGAATTTTGTTGCAAACGTACCCACGGATCACTAGAGTTTAGAGGACTCTTGCGATATTAAGCCCAAGTCCCTCACTGTGCTGAGGGGGATGTAGAAGCACTGAGAGTGGTGGGGGTCTTCCCCAAGACTACACAGCAAGTCAGTAATAGAGCCAGGTCTAGAGCCTAGATCCCCCACTCTTTCCGTGCATCCTGGCCAGCACTCCTGCCCTATTGTGACCCCTTAGCTCTATTCAGGGCTAGAAGAAAGTGGGAGGTGGAAGGAGCAGATGCCAGATGGGGGCGGGGGCGGGGAGAAGGGTCAGTGCCTCTTTGGAGCTAGGTTGTGGGAAGGACAAGCCTATCACCTCCAGTTTTCTGAATTAGTCCTTTGACAAAGACCAAGGTTGCAATGACAGGGCATCGGGTGATGCTCCTATTTCTGCCCATTGCCCAGGGGAAAGAGGAAGGTTTCCAAGGGATCCAGCTCAGTGTAGCTGATTTGGGCCTTTTTCTCTAGAGAGAGTGGCTGGCCCGGACATGAGAATGAAGCAATGTCTTTGTGAGGCAGTGCAGCGTGGTAGGGAAGACATTGGGCTCTGGGATCTGATGGATCTGATTTCAAATCCAGTGCCACCACTTCCTGGCTGTGTGACCTTGAACAGATGCCTTCACCTGTCTGAACCTCAGTTTCTTCATCTGATAAATAGAAATAATTGTCCGTACTTCAGGGTGGATGTGAGGATTCAGTGCACCAATGCTTGCACATTGGAACAGCACCTTACTCAGACAAGGTGAAAAACCAAAGGTTGTCAAAATTATCTTTGACTGTTATTGCACTAAATGAAGCACTTGGCTTTTGATTAGGGGTCACGTTGTAAAAAAAAAAAAAATTGTGTATCTTTAAATATTATAATCATATTCAATGCAGTAGGAAACTCACATCAAAAAAGGCATCGAGAAATCAAAGATCAAGTGTGATAATAGATTTCCATCTTTTTCTGACTCTGTCTCTGTAATAGTTCTTGAGTGGAATGAGACATAGTTGCCAGAATTAGTTAAATTCGCTCTCCCTGGCATGCATCAGCTGAGATCTATTAGCACAGAGCTGGCACATAAATGAATGCGCGCCAGTAATAATGTAGTTGGTGTTTTGTTTTTTGTTTTTGTTTTTGGCTGCGTTGGGTCTTCGTTGCTGTGCGCAGGCTCTCTCTAGTTGCAGCAAATGGGGGCTACTCTTCGTTGCGGTGCACGGGCTTCTCATTGCAGTGGCTTCTCTTGTGGAGCACAGGCTCTAGGTGCGCAGGCTTCAGCAGTTGTGGCACGCGGGTTCAGTAGTTGTGGCTCGCAGGCTCTAGAGCGCAGGCTCAGTAGTTGTGGCTCACGGGCTTAGTTGCTACGCGTCATGTGGGATCTTCCCGGACCAGGGCTCAAACCCGTGCCCCCTAGCATTGGCAGGTGGATTCTTAACCACTGCGCCACCAGGGAAGTCCCATGTAGTTGGTGTTGATATCATTTTTATTGAATCTTCCAATAAAGATATTTGATAAAGTGAGAACATCTGAGAAGAACTCTGGATTGGTGGAGGGAACAGGTATATAGGTTTCTTTTTGTTTGTTTGTTCGTTTTACAGGCATTATGACAACCTGGGGGTCAGCTACAACATCTTCCACAAAAGACTCTGGAACTGTGGGAACTATAGAGTGTTCCTCCACAATTTCATCTCCATCCAACAATGGGAGAGACAATGGCCCTGCAGTTCCACCTAACGCCTCACCAACAACCGGCAGGACAGAACCATCTGAGTCCCAGCAGCATACCACATCAGCTGCTCCTCCAGTTTCACTACCAGCCAGCAGCTCTGCTGGGTCCACTGAGCAGACAACCCCAGCACATGAGACTCAAGAGGAGAGATTAAATACAGTTATCATCACAACCTCTGAGGGCACAACGCTGCCAAATTCCATGGTGACCTCTACATTGAAGGACCAGGGAGGGACAACCAGAAGCACAGTCTCATCCAGCATGGCCACGTCAGCAAACCCCTCAAAACAGAACCAGTGTGCTCCAGCTGCAACCCCATTCACCTCAAGCTCCGGAGCCAATGGATTGAAGTCATCAGTGGCCGCTGACTCTCCAAAAGTCGGCCACGATCACAGCTCCAACGGCTTTAAACACACCAGGCAATGACGTCACATCATTGGGGTCCATGAGAACCACTGTCTCTGAGAAGTCGGCTACAACGCTATCCCCCACAACATTGGACGAAATCACTGATGTGAAAGAATCTTTACCTGTGACAAGCAGTGCAGTTACACCGCTTCACTAACCGTGACCACCTGGGGACAGACATGCCTGGGACTCAGGAAGGGGTAACTACCGCTGCACCCTCAACCCCAATAACAGCCCCACGATGAGCACGCTGTCCAGAAGACATCACAGCACCATCACACAAGCACCTTCCCATCCAGTGGAATCAGCCCCCAGTGCTGGCACTGCAATGGCCCAGTCACCTGAGACAACAGCTGCTCATTCAACAACCCTTATCCCCAGCTCCTCGGGGATGACAAAATCTGCTGCCAGCACTGAAGCCAGTCAAGCCTCCCCTAAACACACCAAGAACAGTAGTCCTGGAGCAGGAGTCTGTGCTTCGGATGAATACCCGGCGGACAGGAGAGTTTGTATGTGCAATAACAGCTACTATGCCCACTCAGGTAAGTCTGAGGAACTCATGTCATATGGCGAAGAACTCTTCACAACTCTGTGAAGGCCCAGATGAACACATGTCCAAAGGGTGTGGGAGGGCCAGTGAGGTTTTGTCAGACATTGACATCTAAAGAGTCCATCTGGGCAGAGGTTATTTCTAGTGAGAGGAAAGGTAGTTGAGCATATGAATTTGTCTTAGTCAATTCAGGCTGCTATAACAAAATACCATGCACTGGGTGGCTTATGAACAACAGAAACACTTCTCACATTTCTGGAGGCTGGAAGTCCAAGATCAAGGCACCAGTAGGTTTGCTATTAGGTGAGGGCCCCCGTCCTGGTTCATAGACAGCTGTCCTCTTGCTGTGTCCTCACATGATGGAATGGGCAAGGGAGCTCTCTGGGGTCTCTCTTATAAGGGCACTAATCCCATTCATAAGGGCTCCACCCTCATGACCTAATCACCTCCCAAAGGCCCCACCTCCTAATACTGTCACATTGGACATTAGGATTTAACATATGGATTTGGGGTGGGGGTGTGTGCAAATATTCAGTATATAGCAGAGGTAGAATGGACAATTCATCAACCCCCAGCCCCCAGGATTCTAATTACTGACCAGAGATTAAGCCTTCCTGGGGGCAGTAGATGATGATCCACTAAAGAAAAAGGCTGTAGCCCCAACGCAGGCCTGGAGGGCTAGACAGGGAAACTGAGGCAAAAATCTTGTTGAGGCAAGACCAGTGTGGCTGGGTTCACAGGCTCTCCCTGTGTTAGTAGCAGTACAACTAACTCCCAGGCTCACCCTCTGGCAGGGCAGAAGCTGGGTCCTGGGAACCAAAAAAGATGATGGTGTCCCCCAAACATATGCCTCCTACAGTTGAAATAAATCTAACCCACCAAAACTTTTCAAGTTAGCAAAATTTTGATTTTCCTAAAATGACTAGCGTGCTTTTTTTTTTTTTCTTTTGGCTGTGTTGGGTCTTCGTTGCTGCATGGGCTTTCTCTAGTTGCAGCGAGCGGGGGCTGCTCTTCGTTGCTGTGTGCAGGCTTCTCATTGCGGTAGCTTCTCTTGTTGCGGAGCACAGGCCCTAGAATGCACAGGCTTCACTACTTGTGGCTCGTGGGCTCTAGAGCACAGGCTCGGTAGTTTTGGCGCATGGGCTTAGTTGCTCTGTGGCATGTGGGATCTTCCTGGACCAGGGATCGAACCTGTCTCCCCTGCATTGGCAGGTGGATTCTTAACCACTGCACCACTAGGGAAGTCCTACCCTGCTTTTTAAAATATTTCCTTGGCATTCCTGCTTTGGTCTATTGGATAATCCAGCCTTAGGATGAAGCTCCTATTACATGTAAAACTAGGCAGTGCTTAACTTATGGGCCAGTATTTTCCAAAATGTATTTTGTGGGACACCAATGCTATGGGATTTCAATAGACATTACACTAAAACAAAAGGGTTGTATTGTCAAATATATTTTGGAAATACTGGATTAAACAAAACTGTTTTTTGACTGCAGGACTTTTCAGAGCCTTTAATATTTAGGATTCCACTGTTCACTGTGACTCCTTCCAAAGTCAGATTTTTAAAACAGATTATGGCATGCATTTTCCAAGAGTGTCCCCAGAAACCTCATTCTTAGGAACATTTAAGCAGTACCTTGGAATATACCCTGTTGCCAACGAGGGAATTCAGATGAGAGCTGAGCAGGCTGGGCAAGGTAGAAGTGACCAGGATGACAAGTCTGACCCAGGGGGGCTTTAGTCAAACTCTGGCTCATTAGAGGTTTGTCCCCATCTCAACAAACTCTCCTGGGGAGACCAGAGTTATGTGCCCACTTGTACAATGCAACGTGTCCCTCCACAGAATATAGGAAGTATATCATTGTGTTTTCACACATTGAGAATGAGACACCTTTTCTTTTCGTGTTAACTTTCTTCCCTGTGAGTAAGAACATGGACTCGGCAAGATAGACTGTCTGGGTTTGAATCATGACTCATTTTCTTCTGCTGGATATAATATGATCACATTTACTTCAGGGCATCAGTTTTTGAGTGTTAGCTATTACTGATATTATTATCTGGCATTCCATATCACAATATACTATTGATCGCAATAGCAGAAAGTTATGTGACTGACTTACACTGCTCCCCTTCCACCAACTCAGGTTGGTGCAAAACATCTGCTCTTTTTTTTTGGGTGGGGGAACTTCCCCCACCAGGGATTGAACCTGGGCCACAGCAGTGAAAGCCTGGAATCCTAACCACTAGGCCACCAGGGAACTCCCAAAGCACCTGCTCTTATACTGCGGCCCATCTCTCTGACCAAACATGCCTTCCAAGATAGAATCAGTGAGCTTTTAAAAAAAGGAAAGGAAAACAAAATCTTTAAATTCAAAGTAATAAAACAAGTCCAGAAATATTTAGTATTTCCATAACATTTTACTATTTAATGACTAACTATAAGCAGTTCATCCCAAATTCAACAGCAAGTGTGGAAAGAGCAGACACAGAAAGAGGGAAGGGTTAAATATTGATATTAGCTTCTCCTTCATCACCCGAAACCACTGGTGCCTGACATGTATCAGGGTACCATGTGGTGCCAGGGGCAGAAAATCAACACTAACCGGCTTGAGCAAAATTAATTAATTAAAAAAATTGAAAACATGAAACAAAATAAAACAAAATTTGTTGCCTCATGAAACTAAGAAATCCTAAAAAGGACTTGAAGACTCGCCCCTCTCCCTCATGGCTCTCAAAGGCATTCCCTCCCTCCCTCCCCTCCCTCAGTGCTGTCTCTTTGGGAGTTTAGGCTTTTATAAGACAGAAAGAGCCTTTGATTTCAGACAGTTTAGGTCCCTCAAAAACCCCCAAGGCCCAGGTTACCTGCTGGAATGAGAAGAAAATCAAAGAACAAAACAAATTAATATCTCCAAAAATAATCTGCCAGGCAAGTAACAGAAACCAACGGGGCTGGAGAAGGGGAAACAGGAGAATTTATTACAAGGGCATCTCGTGGAGCCCAAGGGTAGCCTCCAACCAGGGTCTCCAGGGACTTGGAACCATGCATGTGGTGGAACCCAGGGAGTTGCCTCTCTCTTCTCTCAGTCTTGCTTCTCCCCCTCTGCACCTGTACCTCCTTTGTTCCCCTCTCCACACACTGGCTTGTCCTGCTTCTCAGCCCACGTGGCAGAAAAGGGCTGCCTCACAACTCTCAAGCTTTATACCACCTCCTTTCAGGCTCAGTTCCTGGGAAAGTGGTTCTGAGTGGATCAGCTAAGTCCAGGAATCAGGGTCCCCCAGTGCAATCATGGCAGAGGGGTCTCACCTCCCATTGGGGAGAGTCTTCCTTTAAGCGAGTTGTTATGGGTTGGGCTAATATCCCCACAGTGTTTCCTCCACCCAGATTAGAATGCGTACCCTTGCCCATGGCGTCATCCCAGGAGCCTCAGGAGGCCTCTGCCCTGGCTCTTGTCCTCCTGCAGAACTATCCAGGGTGTTGGTGGCCCTGCGCTGCCAGACACAGGAAATTGAGGTGGTCCTGAGCAGCTGCTTCCTGAAGACTCGCCACTGGATCCTGGAAGAAGGTGCCTTTTCAGGATGCTCCAGGGTCAGTAAGACAGAGGAGGGTCTTAGTGTCCAGGTCTTCACGATGGAGAAGAAGGAGGGTACCTGTGGACTCCGCCTCTCTGTGAGCAATCTGGGAGGGGCCCTCTGATAGGAAGTTGGGCTGTATGTGTGTTTCGGGGGAGGGACTGGGAAATGAATGATTGGGCACAAGTTGTGACTTTATTTCCATTTAACCGAAGAATAATTCTCTGGAATGGAGTCAAGTCTTAGCAGTCAGACCAGTCTTTTTGGGGAAGAGACCACGTTGTCCCCCATCAGATTGGGAATGCCTTTATAAATGGTGCCATGATTGATGGACTGGGAAATTGGTTTCCAAACTTGTCAGCCACAGAATCCTTTAAAATAATAACTACCACAACCACAACCAATATTTATAAATTTCTTACCGTGTACCATGTGCTGTGGGTCAAATTCTTTTTTACGTGCACTATCTCACTAAATCTTCACAATAATCCTGTGAGGTTCCCATTTTACAGATGAGCAATCTAAGGCTCAGAGAAGTTGAGGGATTTTCCCAAGTCACACAGCTAGTTATTAACAGAGCTGGTTTGTGCTCCTAACTGCTCACTGTGCTGTCACCTCCTTTCCTTGGAAGGGATCTTACATAAAAGCCAAATATAAAAATAAATATATAAAAGCAGGGCAGGTCTGATTGAATGGAGTAGGAGGAAGAGTGCCCTGCTGGGTCAGCTTCCCCCTAGCGCATAGGGGGGCTTTAACGCCCCTTCAAAGAGGCTCTGGAGCTCCCCGGGCTCACTTTGAAAACTAGAGTTTGTTCTAACGGCAGGGTGGGGTGGGTGATTTAGTTCCTCCAGTGTCTTGTTCTGCCACCCACAGATTCATGGTTTCTCTTGCTTAAGTCATAGAACAGAATCGGCAGTTTCAACATGTAATAGCTAAGTCCTTGGCTCTGCCCCTAGAATTCTCTATCAGTGTTCTTTTTTTAATAAACTCCTTGATTTATAGCAACAAAACAAATCACTTTGATTCTTTTTTTAAAATCCTATGGAAACAATGAAATACCAAAAAGATACCTGAATCTTGGGATAAGGACCAGGACTTGGCAATTTTAACAAGCCCCACAGTGATTCTTTTATTTTTTTCCAAGAGATTCTAAAATGCACATTGAAATTTGAGAACCACTGGCACAGAGGTTAAGAACATGGGCTCTGGGATCAGAGAGATGTTGAATTCTGGCTTTGTTAGTTGCTTTGGGCAAATCTTTTAACTTTCTAAGCCTCAGTTTACTGTTCTGGGAATTCCCTGGCAGTCCAGTGGTTAGGACTCTGTGCTTTCACTGCTGAGGGCCCGGGTTCAATCCCTGGTCGGGGAACTAAGATCCCGCAAGCCGCACGGCACAGCCAAAAAAAAAAAACACCTCAGTTTACTCTTCTGTAAAATGGGACTAATAACAGAACCCTCCTCAGAGAGTAGTGGTCAGGCCACAGTGCCTGGAATGCAACTCACGCTCAGTAAACTTTAGTCATTACTCTTATTTAAATCAACAACTTGAAGCAAATGATGATGGAAGAAAGTGATTCCCCTGGAGATCTGAGAGTAATGGCTGCCTCCCTGTTTCCTCCAGACCAACAACAGCCATGCCCTTTATTCTCTGGAGGCGCAGCTTCTGCAGGTTCACCCTGACTATACCAATACTGGCTCCACAAGGCTCAACTTCAGCTGCATGTACCCTCTGGTGGTAAATGTCAGCCAGACTCACGCCTACCCGGTGGTCTTCTTCCCGTGAGGTCTTTTCTGTCAACTGCCTCTTGGGCTGGGCCCTGCGGAGGCTCTCGAGTTCCCACTGCTACCTATAATCCAGGCAAAAGGAGTCAACACCCTCAGGATGTTGCCCCGCCATGCCCACCCATCATAGGTACCTCTTAGATTGAGACTCGGAGTATTATTGGAAGAATAAGATGTTCTATGAAGTAATGCATTATGGGTTGTTTATGTAAATTACCTTGAGGTAGGATGGCTCAGATGGCTTCAAGGGTCCTGGGGTCTGGGGATCTGTGATGTGGCCCCTCACTTTCTAGGAGGTCCAGGAGGAAGGTTAGCAGATTTGCTCCTCCCCTCCCCTAGTTCTCTATGGCTACCACTGCTCAGTGACCTAGGGTGCAAGGCAGAATGCGAGTGGTGCCCCTACCTCTAGGGTTTTGTGGTGAGGGTCTCGTTCCCGTCCCTCTCCAGATATATCACCATCCATATCCTGGGCACTGGGGACACCATTGTTATCCTTGGCGTCTTCACAGACCCTCAGCTCTCATCTCCACTTGAGAACAGACCAGTTCCCCTTGGCAAGCCTCTCTACGTGGTCCTCAAAGCTACAAGCAGTGACCCAGACAGATTTGCCCTGGTGGCCAATGAGGTCTTTATCAGCACCAACATCTCCAGGACAGGTGCTGTTAAGGCCACCTACTACTTTGTGAAGGAGAGGTAAGTACCTGTTGGACTCTGTTAACCTCCTTTCAGTGCCACACTAGCTCTTGGACTGTAGCTTGTGCTGGATGGTTTTGTACCTATGAGCACAGATCCTGTCACTCTTCTCTGTATCACTGGTACATAGACAATGGGAGAAAGTAAGTGCTGGGTGAATGTTTGTTGAAAAATATGCAAGTATTATTACCATTCCCATTTTTCAGATGAGTAAATTCAGGCGCAGGGAGATTAAGGTCTGTCCAAGATTACAGCCAATTAATGACACTCATTCCTGGTATTCTTTCCTCAAACAATTACTGAGGACCTACAGTGATAAAAGTAAAAAACAAAAACAAAACTAACATTTCAGGGTGCTATACACTATGTAATATATGTGACATTTACTCCATGCCTGACACTGTTCAAATCACTTCACATATATTAACCCACTTAAGCCTCACAACACACTCTATGAGATAGTTACATTTTTGTTCCCATTTTATACATGGAGAAACTTAGGCTCAGTTCACACAACTCGAAGTAGGAGACCTTGCTAAGTGCTGGGCCAAGTCCTTACCCTCAGCAGCTCATGGTCTGGGGAAGGAGCTGTGTCTCCTGTCTTCTGGTTGTATTTCATTACTATTAACAAGTCTTCGCAGAACACAGTGAATCATTCATTACCTCATTTATACCTGAAAACAACACTGTGAAGTATTATTTCCCCCACTTTAAAGATGACGGGATTAGAGAGGGTACAGAGTTTAATGACTAGACCAAGGACATAATTCTGGTCTACTCATGCTCCAGAGTCCCGGTTCTGAAATACCTCAAAAACAGTCCTAGCATGTAATTCTTCCTTTGTCAGGAGGAAAGAGATTCTAGTGATTAAGGGTATGGGAGGGCACTGCAGCCAGGTTGCTACCTGAAGAAACTTGGACAACCTACTTAACTTCTCTGAGCCACAGTTTCCTCATCTTTAAAAAAGAAAAAGACCATCAAGGGGGGAAACTAGAATGAACTTATTGATGGTGAGTTTGATTCCTGGAATAAAGATCTCAGGGTAAAAAAGACTAAATGGTCTTCAGGAAGCACAAGAGACAGAGTTCAGAGAGGTGACTCCCTAATGCCCACAGGAGGTAGCGTCTGTGTGGCTGGTAACTCAGTGGGAAGATAATTTGCTGTCCCTTAGGCTTTTGCATTGGCTGTTTTCTCTTCCTGGAACCCTCAACTCCCTGATACCCATATGGCAAATTCTCATCTCCTTAGTCTTTGCTAAAATGGCACCATTTCAATGAAACCTACCCCGTGCATTCTATGTAAAATTGCAACTACCCTCCACTCATCCAGTCTAGATCCCTATTTCTTTCTTCTATCTACTTATCACCTCCTATTATATACTACATTACATGAGCTCATTTACTTTTTTTATTAAGTTATTTATTGTCTGTCTCCCCTCACCCACAAGAGAATAGGATGTTTGGTCTGTTTTGTTCACTCAGTTCTCTAATTCTCCCAAGCACCTAGAACAGGGCCTATGTATAATAAGACTTTCTTTCTGCCCATGGACTCTACACCATAGGTCTATCCAAATACTACCAGTTATAGTGAAAGGGTTACATCTAGGTTATTGTTACCTCAAAAAAAGTCACCATGACAATAATGTGAACAGTTCAAGCCTATCTCCGAATCTCTTAGCTCAGAATTTTCTATGTCTACCAGAGTTTGCCACCAGTAACTAAAGTTTCCTTTTTTAATGTGGAGAAGTTACTGCTAATAAGTGATCACTGATAAGCTCTGCCCAGTCAAGAAGCAAACTTTATTGAGGGGGAGAGCCTTAGAAAAACAAACAAACAAAAAAATTAAAGGTCATCTTGCCATGATTTACTACCACCACACCATCAAAATAATAATAGAAGAGGGGAAGGAGAAGAAAGGAAAAGACAGAGGGAGAGAAAATGTGTTAGAAAAAAAAAAAAAAGGAAGGAAAGAGAAAGAAAGAAAAGAGGGAGGGAGGGAGAGAGAGAGGGAAGGAAAGAGGGAAAGAGGGAAGGAAGGAAGGAAGGAAGGGAGAAAGGGAGAGAAAGGAAGGAAGGAAGGGAGAGAGAGGGAGGGAGGGAGGGAAGAAGAAAGGAAGAAAGAGGAGGGGGGCAAAACTGTCTTCCTCCTAGCACTGATGTGAGGATGAAACGAAATAACGCATGTAAATTTTCATTATGAGACCCAGCATCTACACCCACAGGACAAGCAAAAAAGGGGAAATCAGTGTTTGCCGGGGCTCCTAGCAGTGGGTGACGTTGCCTCTCCCCACAGCTGCCCAGTCAGCAACAGCCGCTGGGGGGCCTGCGGGCCAACGGGGCCTCCCTGGAGGTGACGCTGGCCTTCAACCTGTTCCGCTTCTCGACCAGCGATACGCTCTACCTGCAGAGCCGAGTGACCCTGTGTGACAAGCGGGCGGGACGCCGGTGAGCAGACAGACAGCCCTAGAGGCTCCGGGCAGTCGCTGCAGCCTCCGCCGGCCGCAGCTCCGGGTGGCTAGCTGAGGAGCCGGACTCCAAGCAATGCGGTCGGGTAGGAACTAAGGAGCGGCCTGCAGGGACTAAGGAAGGGGCACGAATGAGGGGCCTGACTAAGGAGGGGCCTGGAGGGCGGCGGTGCTGGGGATTGGCCTATCCTGCAGGGGGCGGGGCCGAGGGCGAGGGGCCTGTGGATTGACCTAAAGGGCAAGATTTTGGAGAACTCACTGGGGCTACCTGGGGGTCTCGGACAAAGGCCCGCCCAGGCTGGGGCGGGAAGAGACCTCGCTACCCTTCTGTTGTGTCCCCGCAGACCTGTAGTCAGAAGAGTCCGCCTGGGAGGAATCGAGCCTGGGAGATCGCTCGGGAGGGTCTGGAGAGCGGCGCTGGCTGGATGGTGTTCGGGCTCATTAGATCAAGTGGTAACTGGATCATATGGGGGCCTCCTTGACTCCTCTTCCAGATTTTCCCACTGACCTGCTCTGAGACCCCGACCCTTCACTGAGCCTCCTCCTACCTGCGTGTCCTCAGACTCCTCCCTCATTTCTAGTCCGTATCCTCCCCAAGCCCATATCCCCCTCAGCCTCCTTTGCTCTGGAGAGGTCTCCTCCCCTCACCCGGTCCCGGTTCCATTCTCACTCATTAAACTTCTCTCCTCCCATTCTCATCTTTCCTGCCACACCAGACGAGTCTTCTACCAGTCTGTTTGTCCCTTGTGCCAGTATGCTTTTTGTAAATCCTCCTTGCTGGTCTGAAACCATCTCTCCTTTCTCTCTATTCCCTGACAACCTTCCAAAGCTCTGACCCTTGCGGGAAAGCCTATCTTCTTAGTAAGTCCATTCTTTAGAGGCAGAAGGTTCATCATCACACCCTTCTGAGTCCCTGCTTCAACAAAGGGTTCTTTTGCCCAATATTTCAATGATGGGAGTGTGCTAACCTTGTACTGTCAGGATGCCTCCTTAAGCTTAATCTTTCTTCCTTTGTGGTTCCAGAGCCCAGTGCCTCCAGTAGCGGGAGTTTGGCAGGTTGGTGCACAGCGATTGCTGTGATAAAGTTCTGATGACTGTGCCAGGGTCTGGGGGTGCACACTGGCTTCTGGAGGGTGCTGGTCTTGGATCTCGTCCCTGCTTAACAGTATGTGACTTGGGAGAGGTCAGTTACCCTAAGTCTCAGCTTCCTCAGCTGTACATGGTAGAGTTGTCATTGTGAGGTTGTTGGTAGTCATATTTAGAATTTTATCCCTCATCAGAACCTGAGGTTTTCCAGAAATGATTTCCGGTAGGGGTTGAAATTTCAAGATACAAGGCCATGAAGGTAAAACAAGTGAGAGGGGTTGAGTGGGGTCCACACTGAGATAGAGAGTTCATCTCTGTGTCTCTAACCACCTCACCCCCAGTCTAACAGAAGAACTGGCACATGGTGAGTCCCAGGAAGGCTTTGTTGAAAGAATGCATGAATGACTTACAAAACAATCCTCAAAGTGGAGTATCTAAGCCTAAAAAGTTTCCCAGGCTCTCAAAGCCACCTAATTCTGCTTTATAATCATTTCTTTCTTTCCTGCAGGATCCTGGATGACCGTCTTTCTTCTGATGGCGATAGGCTGGATGCTAGGATAAAATCCTGCCCAGACACCTCCCCCAACTCTAGTCCTTAGCCTTTAGTTTAGTTGCCTGAGGCCAAGGGTAGGGTGGAGGAAGATTTAGGGAGAGGCAAGTAGTCTGTCCTCTTGTTAGGGACCAGAGTGGTTGAGGGTGAAGATGGAATCCATGTGTGACCCAACTACTATCTGGTTAGGAGTGTGACCACTGAGCCTTGGGCAGTGCTTCCTCATCCCACCTTCCCTTCCCATCTCTGGAACTCTTCCAATGGTGGGATTGGGCAGCTCAATATGGTAAGGGGCAGGGCAGAGGGTATGGCCAATAAACAGCAGGGAACTTTCCTACTTTGTCTGACTCCTTTTCTGTGTTATCAGACCACAAAGCTTCAAGGCTTTATGAGAAATGGTGTGTGTGTGTGTGTGTGTGTGTGTGTGTGTGTGTGTGTGTGCATGTGAGAAGTCGCTTTGTTCTCTATGGGTCTCAGTTCCCCCATTTGTAAAACGAAAGAATTTGACCAGATGATCTCTGCTTCAACATGGGGACTCCATGACTCTCATTTTAGGGTAAGTTGCTGGGCCTTGGCCAACTGGTTCCAAGTCTCCTTTCTTCTGCAGAAGAAAGCAAGAGCTATTTAATTTCAGAATTAGGATTAAATGTGTCCATATAATATTGTTCTGACCATTAATTATTTCCAACTTCATTAACTCCCATTTCCTAATAGAGGGTGGATACAGGCAACAGTATGCTATCATTTATTCATTCAGAAACAGGTTGGAATCTACTATGTTAGGCCCTGGAGATTCAATAGTACACAAGACACAGGCTTGGACCTTACAGAGAGGACAGGTGAGTGCAGGAAGCAGGTGGTGTGGATTGGGAAGCAGGACAGGCTTTAGAAGTTGACAGAGGTGGCACTTTCACAAAATCACAAGAAGGCCCTGTGCCTCTTTTTGTTGTTTCATTTTTGAAATATTACTTTTATTGATATCTATGATCATTTAGAAATTAATTTCTTGGGAAAATATGTTGTTCCAAGCAACAAAATAAAAATTAAATTTAACAGTCTCAACATTTAATTTGCAAAATCTCTTCTTGTCATTTAATGGTTTAATAGCTCCAGAAAAAAATTAAGTCAAATGATTAATCCATATTATTTTTTCATGTACATAAAAATCACACACTTATTAAATCAGTACAGTTAATTACATTTCATTGGGAATTCATATTCACTTTATAAGTCTGGAGTAGAAACTGTTTAAATATCCCTCTTGACAAAGGCATTAACCCTTGCCTGTATTTAAAATAGATCCTAAAGGATAAGGGAAAAATATCATTGACTATATTATGCTTAAATATCTCAAAAAGAAAATAGAGTGAAACAAAATGAAGTTAACAAGGAAGCTATTGAACTTAAATTATATTTAGTTGACCATGTTAAAGAAGCCTCTGTGCTGTGTAACAATAGATGCTTATAAAATAATCCACCAGACAACACTTAATGCATGTGAAAGTAGCTCTAATTACATGATTACGAAGATGCAGTTAGTTTATTTTCCCACTTTCCTTGGTTAAATTAGGGTGGGACATAACTGACCAACTCTAGTGTTTTTTCAGTCATGTCAGGTGATAGTTCCATTCATATATCTTACTGAAATATGCAAGTGGTTTTTTTTTTAATTTAATTTAATTTATTTTTTATACAGCAGGTGCTTATTAGTTATCCATTTTACACATATTAGTGTGTATATGTCAATCCCAATCTCCCAATTCATCACCCCCCACCCCCCACCCCCCGCCACCACTTTCCCCCCTTGGTGTCCATATGTTTGTTCTCTACATCTGTGTCTCTATTTCTGCCCTGCAAACTGGTTCATCTGTACCATTTTTCTAGGTTCCACATATATGCGTTAATATACGATATTTGTTTTTCTCTTTATGACTTACTTCACTCTGTATGACAGTCTCTAGATCCATCCACGTCTCTACAAATGACCCAATTTCGTTCCTTTTTATGGCTGAGTAATATTCCATTGTATATATGTACCATATCTTTATCCATTCGTCTGTCGATGGGCATTTAGGTTGCTTCCATGACTGGCTATTGTAAATAGTGTGCAGCAAGTGTTTTTTTTTAATTTTTTAAAAAATATATTTATTTTATTTATTTTTGGCTGCGTTGGGTCTTTGTTGCTGCGCGCAGGCCTTCTCTAGTTGCGGCGAGCAGGCTTCTCATTGCGGTGGCTTCTCCTGTTGCGGAGCACGGGCTCTAGGCGCACGGGCTTCAGTAGTTGTGGCTCTCAGGCTCAGTAGTTGTGGCTCGCGGGCTCTAGAGCGCAGACTCAGTAGTTGTGGCGCACAGGCTTAGTTGCTCCGTGGCATGTGGGATCTTCCCGGACCAGGGCTCGAACCCGTGTCCCCTGCATTGGCAGGTAGATTCCCAACCACTGCGCCACCAGGGAAGTCCCGCAAATGTTTTAAAATAATAAAGTAACTGAAGATTTACTATGTCATAACTAAAAATTGTGTATGTTCTCTGAAATTAGTGCGAAAATTTTTCATTAAAATATGATTGAGGAGTCATTCACGTTTGAAAATTGGTATTATAATAATGGAGTTACCTTTAAAATATAGATACCCATTGGAGAAAACTGTACAAATGTACTGTTTGCCAATTGTAAATTTAAATCTCAGCACTTCCACTGTTCCCAGTCTGGTTTCTCTTCCATTCTCCGCATCAGCTTTTCAAATCTTCCCCATTCTTCTCAGCCCTCTACATGCCTCTGTTCCCTCCCTTCTTACAGTTGCTTTTCACCAAAGAAATAGAAGCCATCAAGTGGGTGTTCCCACCACCCACCAGCCTATTTCCTACCCACCAGTTCACAAATTTACTCATTTACACACCTATCCTTACCATTTATATTTTAATAAAGACTTCTAGTCTTAATTTCAGAGAATACTCCCTAAATTCATCTATCATATCATACCCAGATTCATTATCGATTAAATCTGTTATTTTCTGCCATCTATATTCTTACCTTAAAACACTATAAGAGAGGGCAAGTGATAGAACCCCAGAGTCCTTCCTCTAGAGTGAATTTGGTCCGGTAATTAACTCTTTATGTCTGGTTCTTCAAAGTTAAGAAATCACACAACTTTTATTTTTCTTTTGTTTTGTTGAGTTATAATTGGCACACAGCACTGTATAAGTTTAAAGTGTACAGCATAATGACTTACATACATCATGAAATGATGATTACAGTAAGTTTAGTGAACATCCATCATCTCATACAGATGCAAAAGTAAAGAAATAAAAAAGAATATTTTTTCCTTGTGATGAGAACTCAGGATTTACTCTTTCATATATAAAATACAGCACCGTTAATTATATTTATCATGTTGTATCACACAACTTTTTAATGCCTCTCCCTCCCAAGTCGAGTTTCCAGATACCTGGAATTTTACTGTACTTTGGCTGATGGCTTTGTTCCTCCTTTTAAACAATTTCAGTCTGATTTTTCAAGTATGTATTAATGCAAATAAACTTAGTTCCTTTTCCTAGGGACCGAGTTTGAGTAGGGGGGCAAGATTGATCCCTTACCCTTCAACCTGAGTCCTGATCACAGATCGACCACTGATTCTAATCCAGACCAAGCCCTGACCCTGACAAGACAGTGACTCTGGCCACACCCTAACTCCTGGTCACAACGTCACCCCCTGCTTCAAGTGGGAGTACTGATAGATGGTGAGGAATGGGAGGAGGGTGGGCAGGTTGGGTGGGATCCCGGAATGAGCTGCGCTGGCTGCCAGCTTCTCGATCTGCACAGGCCAAGCAGGCCGCTTCAAGCCGGGGTGCACAGGGCTCCGCCCAGAGGCGAGACCCGCCAAGGGGTAGAGGCAAAGGCAGAGAGCCGCGGCGGGCTCATGCGCAGAGAGATCCGTCGGTTCTCTGCGCCGAGGGCGGCGTGCGGGGGCGGGACACCCGCGCGGCCCGACTTCTGATTGGTCGCAGGGGGGCAGAAGGGGGCGGTGCCGGGGCGGTGCGCGCTCTGAGGCGCGCGGCCTGGCGGGTGTGTAACGGCCGTTAGGCGAGCTGAGGCACTGAAGCGCTGTCCGCCGCCGACCTGGTCGCAGTGGTTGGTGTCCCTGAGTGGGGGATTTCGCTGCCCGCTTTCAAGCTCACGTAAGTCCTCCTCCCTTCGGGGGGCCCCCGTCGGACTGACAGACCCTGTCCCCTGCCTAGAGAGCCTTGGCGGAGCCTCAGACACTCTCGACCGGCCTCCGTGGTGGGGAGGGCCGCGGGAGAGCGAAGAGCATGCGCAGAGCGACTGAGCCGTTCGTCTTGGGTCTCTGACGCCGCGGCTTTCTGAAATAATGCCCCCCGCTCGCCTCCTTGGGTCTCAGTGGCCTCCCGCCCTCATCGCCTCGCTATCTCCCCGTCACTCACTCCGCAGCAGTTTCGGGACCTTTGCGATGGACGGGCCCAGTGCCGGTCGCCAGGGCACGGCGGGAGGGAAGTTCTTGCCCTCTAGGAGCTCGCAGCCCCGGGAGAGGAGTAGACGTCCCGCGGGTGGTTGCTCGGCCAGCACTCAGTAGTGCAGGGTGGCGAAGTACGGGAGCGCGGAATCTGAGGGGGCGGGGAGCCCTCCCCGAGGAAGTGAAGTTTGAGCCGAGATTTGGAAAAAGATAGAGGAGGAAGGTTGGGGGACAGAGAGCCCTTGTGAAGGCGCTAGGCTGGAGTTTCTCAGCCGGCGCGATTTTGCCCCCCACGGGATGCTTGACAGTGTCTGGAGACATTTTTGGTTCTCACAACTCGGGGATTGCTCCTGGCGTGTGATGGGTAGACGTCAGGGGTGCTGCTAAACAGTCTGCAGTGTACAGGACAACCGCACATCAAAGACTTACCCGACCTCCAATGTCGTTAGCACAGAGCATGAGGCACCCTGCTATAGACAGGGAGGAGCTGGTTCTCTGGATGAACAGAAAGTGTGTTAAAGCTTATTTATGCAATAGAAGGTGTTCAGAACTTATTTCATCACATTAAACCGGGAGGATCAGAGCCCTGTTTTGTCTTTTACACCATCTACTTCCACGATATGGCACAGAGCCAGGCAAACAGGCACTCAGTAAATTTTGGTTGATGAATTGAGTACTGTGTGCTGGGAAGGGAGGAGTAGTGATACAAGGACGATTAAGAGAACCATGCCTCATTACTTGCCCCTAGACCTTGTCTGTTTTATTATTATGTGGTGGTGTTCAGGACTTGTTCTAGGCCTAGGCCTTGTCTGTTTTATTATTATGTGGTGGTGTTCAGGACTTGTTCTTTGTAAAGGCAACACCTTGGCAAGGATTTGGCTTCTCTTTCTTTAGGTTTGGTTTAATGAATGATCAAGGCGATGAAAATAGTGTGATGGTGTGAGGTTCTTAGTGTGTCTGTGTCAGCTGTCTGTGTTTCCCTTCAAATCCTCTCCTGTCTTGATGTGGTTCTGTCAACAGCTGCCAAGTGTGTTCCACACTAAGATTATAATTCTTCAAGGGGAGAATACTTATAACAGCCAAAATCTAATTCTTGGGTAGTAACTTGGGAAATAGAGCCTGGGTGGTGACCAAGGGCAGAGTGAAGAAATGATACGAGCTGCCCCTGCTCCTAACTGCTTTATGGCTTGCAGCTCTGGCTATGTCTGAGGCATAGAAACTCCAACTTGTGGTGCCTTAGTAACTTCCTTTATTTCTTTCTGTCACAGAATGCTGACTAGACTTCTGTAGCATTAGAGCACAGTCCTGGCTTTGAAACCTCTTCCTAACTGTACAATCTTCACCTTTCTAATCCTTTATTTTCTCATCCATAAAATGAGGATAATAGTAGTAACTACCTCATAGGTTTGATATGAGCATTCAGCATAACACATGATACTATAGAGTCTTTAGCACAATGCTTGATGGGTAGTAAGGACAGGCATACCTCAGAGATATTGTGGGTAGAATTCCAGACCACTGCAATAAAGCCAGACACAAATTTTTTTGGTTTCCCAGTGCATATGTAAGTTATGTTTACACTATATTGTAGTCTGTTAAGTATACAATAGCGTTATGTCTTTTAAAAATCTATGTACCTTAATTAAAAAATACTTTATTGCTAAAAAATGCTAACCATCGTCTGAGCCTTCAGTGATTCGTAATCGTTTTGCTGGTTTGCTAGTGGAGGATTCTGCCTCGATGCTGACGGCTGCTGACTGAACGGGGTGGTGGCCGCTGAAGGCTGGGGTGGCCGTGGCAATGTCTTCAAACAAGACAGCAGTGAAGTGTGCTGCATTGATTGGCTTTTCTTTTCACAGACGATTTTTCTATAACATGCAATGCTGTTTGAGAGTATTTTCCCCACAGTGGAACTTCTTTCAAAATTGGAGTCAGTCCTCTCAAACCCTACTGCTGCTTTATCAACAGAGTTAGTAATATTCTAAATTCTCTGTTGTCATTTCGACAGTCTTGACAGCATCTTCACCGGAAGTAGTTCCATCTCAAGAAACCACTTCCCTTGCTCATCCATAAGAAGCAACTCCTCATCTGTTAAAAGTTGTATCATGAGATTGCAGCATTCAGTCACATCTTCAGGCTCCACTTCTAATTTTAGTCCTCTTACTATTTCCACCACATCTGCAGTTACAATAGTAACATCAAAGATCACAGATCACCATGACAGATGTAATAATGATGAAAAAGCTTGGAATACTGCGAGAATTACCAAAATGTGACACAGACACAAAGCGACCAAATGCTGTAGGAAAAAATGGCACCCATAGACTTGCTTAACACAGGGTTGCTGCAAATCTTCAGTTTGTAAAAAATGCAATCTGTGAAGCTCAGTAAAGTGAAGTTCAATAAAAAGATGTATGCTTGTACTTAATACATGTTAAATTTGTTGAATGCATAGTTCTGTAGTTTAAACTTTGAAAATGGAAACTATCAATGTTGGGTGCTTTTCTTCTGTCTGCCTCCATTCATTCTTACCTTTCTTGGCTGTGTAATTGGTTATTTGTGTTACTGCTATTTATTTATTTTAAAATTTATTTATTTATTTATTTATTTTTAGCTGTGTTGGGTCTTCGTTTCTGTGCAAGGGCTTTCTCCAGTTGCGGCGAGGGGGCCACTCTTCATCGCAGTGCGCGGGCCTCTCCCGTTGCGGAGCACAGGCTCCAGACGTGCAGGCTCAGTAGTTGTGGCTCACGGGCCTAGCCACTCCGCGGCATGTGGTATCTTCCCGGACAGGGGCATGAACCCGTGTCCCCTGCATTGGCAGGCGGATTCCTAACCACTGTGCCACCAGGGAAGCCCTATTTATTTATTTTTAATTAATTTATTTATTTATGTGGCTGCATCGGGTATTAGTTGCGGCATGCGGGATCTTCGTTGTGGCCTGTGGGGTATTTCGTTGTGATTTGGGCTCTCTAGTTGTGGCACATGGGCTTAGTTGCCCCGCGGGCATGTGGGATCTTAGTTCCCCCACCAGGGATCAAACCCGCATCCCCTGCATTGGAAGGAGGATTGTTAACCACTGGACCTCCAGGGAAGTCCCTGTGTTAACTTCTTATACATTCATTTCTCTCACTTTTATCTCAAGAAGTCTGTCTCCTTCAATTGGTCCTAAAAATTTCCACCAGTAGACCATCTACTTCTGAACTTAAGTAGGAAGAAGTTTAAAATTATTTATTCTGTACTGTTTTACTCCTTGGAGTTTTTTTTTTTAAATTAAGGTATAATTCACATACCATAAAATTCAATTTTATGTGTGTGCAATTCAGAGGTTTTAGTATATTCACAAGCCATCATCACTATCTAATCTCAGAACATTTTGATCACCCTAGTAAGAAACCCCATACCATTAGCAATTGCTCCCCATTTCCCCCTCTCCCTGCCCTCCTCTTAGTCCCTGACAACCACTAATCTGCTGTCTCTATGAATATGCCAATTCTGGACATTTCATATAAATGGAATTATACAACATGTAGCCTTTGGTGTTTGTCCTCCTTCACTTACTATAATGTTTTCAGTAGCAGGTATCAGTGCTTCATTCCTTTTTGTTGCCTAATAATATTCCATTGTGTGGATGTACCACGTTTTATTTATCCATCAGCTAATGGACATTTGAGTTCTTTCTATTTTTTGGCTATTATAAATAATGCTGCTATGAAGATTCATGTACAAGATTTTGTGTTGACATATGTTTTATTTCTCTTGAATATATATCCAGGAGTGGAACTAGAGTCATAGGATAACTCCATCTTTAACTGAGAGTTCTTTTGTCATCCCATTTTCAACCCCTCTGAATTTGGAAGGGTGTCAGAATCCAATGGGCCTACCATTTTGTTATATTTTAAAGAAAGGGGGACTTCCCTGGCAGTCCAGTGGTTAAGACTCCACGCTTCCAATGCAGGGGGCATAGGTTCGATCCGTGGTGGGAGAACTAAGATCTCACATGCTGCGCAGTGCAGCCAGGCCAAAATAAAAGAAAAGATCCTTAATTTAATCACATCTGGAGGAAAAACCCTTTAGAAAAAAAAGAAAAGGATTAAAAACGTTTTGATATTGACGATTCAGTATGACTAGCAGGTAGGGCGTCCTTCTGTGTCACGAATAAAACACTGAATAATACTAGCCATAAATGGAATCTTTTTTTAACTGAACAAAGGTTCTCTTACCCAGTATGTAGAGACCTGGGATTTCAGGGGATGGTACAATTTCTGTTGTAGATGCAATGAATTAGTGAGGGTTTGTGTTGTTGTTACTAAGAGGAGACTATAGAGGTCAGTAAAGCACATCAGAGAAATAGTACCATATAGCTTCCCCCCCCCAACTCCAAAGTTAAATTTCACCTTTCAGAATTGTGTTCTGTTGACAGGGTTTGTCCTAAACTCTTTTGGGGCTCTTATAAATTCAGAGTTTCTAAATTCGTACTTTATCTTCTGAGGACTGTACTGTGTCACTTTTTATTAACATAAAATGTTAATATGCCAAGTATAACAAAAACATTAATTAAGCACTTAATATGTGTCAGGCACCATTGTAAGTTAATTATAAATGAATTAGAATGAATTAGGTCCTGTCTTTATCCTCATTTTTATATGAAGGAACTGAGGCACAAAGATATAAAGAAATTTGCCCAAGGTTACACAGCTAATACATTGCTTGTGTCAGGCTTCAAACCCGAACTGTCTGATCAAGAGTCAATACTCTGGGGACTTCCCTGGTGGCACAGTGGTTAAGAATCCGCCTGCCAACGCAGGGGACACGGGCTCGAGCCCTGGTCTGGGAAGATCCCACATGCCGTGGAGGAACTAAGCCCGTGTGCCACAACTACTGAGCCTGCGCTCTACAGCCCGCGAGCCACAACTACTGCAGCCTGCGTGCCTACAGCCTGTGCTCCACAACAAAGAGAAGCCACCACAATGAGAAGACTGCACACTGCAACAAAGAGTAGCCCCCGCTCGCCACAACTAGAGAAAGCCCGCGCACGGCAATGAAGACCCAAAACAGCCAATAAATAAATAAATTTATAATAAAAACAAGTCAATACTCTGAACCACTTCTCTTACTCTGTACTACCTCTCAATTACTATGCATTTACAAGATATTATTATTTGCTATTATTAGTTACAGTTAATTAAAGCTTTTGTTTACATAGATAGTAATCAGACTTATGCTAAATTCTCAGAACCTACCATTAGAATTAATATAAATGTTTTAAGGAATGGGGTAATGGGAAGAAAACCTCATGTTCCCAGCTGAGTATTGAGGTTCTGCTTATGACCAAAAAATCCATCTTTGTACATCATATAACTAACTTTCAATACTGGAAGGAATCGGGGAATTCATTTTACGTTAATCATAATTGAAGCTATAATACTTCACTGTTGGTTTGGTTATTTAGTTTTTTTTCTACCTCACTCTTCCAACCTGTTCCCATGGGTGAGAAGATCCATGGCAATGTTTGTTAATTAAAAGTAACATTATTTTTAATTTTTGCAACGATTGGAGGGGTTCTAGACCTAATAGGATCAGTATTGGGAATCTCTGTTTGGTTCTAGGTTTTTTCTTCTTGCTTCAGGAGTAGAGTGGAATATTGGGAGTTGCTTTTCCTTAAAAAAACATCCTCAGGAGTAAAACATGTGGAAGAATACTTGAATACTCTGTGTGTTTTTGACAGTTTCAGCTGAATGAGAACAAGTTACAGGGAATTAAAAGATAGTGGAGAGATCTGACTGGTTCCTTCATTCTACAGCTGGCTCAAATAACTGTGTTGATGGCCATGCAGGAGAAATACCCAAGTGAGCGGATCTCTCATGCCGCATCACCAGGTGAGTAGTCAAAGTTTTCTGGGTTAAATTCTGACCTTTCCTCTATTATTTTATAACAGAAATTTCCTTAAAAGGAAATACTGAACAAACAAGCATTCACTGAAAGGCTGGTGCTTAAAAAACAAAAATGACATGGGGCTACATTGAATAGAAAAATAGTTCTCTCTGAGAGAACAACTATTTATCTCTGGTCCTACGTAGCTTCCAACAAGACCACGTGATTGATTGGGAGAGGAGGACACATAACGGATTGGAACAAAATGACTTTGGAAGATAGTTCCATTTGAAATCAGAAAAACACAGCATAAATTACTGTGTTCTATGTTGTCTTTGTAGTCCTGTGGGTGGGTCAGTCATCTGTTAGCCCACAAAGATTGGAATTCTTCTTGGATGCCAACAGTCTCACTTGTGTTGTCACTAGAGACTCACGAATTTATCTCTAGAATGGATTTACAGGGTTTTTTGTTTTTTTTTTTTTGTTGTTCATAGAGCATTTTTTGAAACAATGATGGGTTTTAAAGCACTGAAAATGAACTCATTATCATCCGATTTACAGGGTTTTGAAAGCTCAGTAGATATCCTAAGTTGATATGTTAGAAGTTTGTGTATGTATTTAATATATATATTAAAACATGTAAATATATATACATACTCAGTAGACAATATTAAGTAGATATGGTATATTCAAATAGGAAGTAGCATTTTAGAAATATAACTTTTGAATTTGGGGGGATTTATGAAGAAAGGAGTACATTTGATGGAACTAATGGTGTGTTTTCTTTAACTTGAAAAATCCCACAGTGCCTTATAGCAGACATTTGGTAGATATGTTCTGCTAGGCATACTGCCTTGCATATAATAAGCACTTCTAAAAGCATTTGTTGAATCAATTCAAGGTTCATTCAGCAAATATTTATTGAACATTGCTATGTGGCACGCACTGTCTTAGGACTGAATTATACAATTTCTTATGACACTTATGTGTATAGTGCACGTTTTTGGAATGTAGCAATTCCTAACAAAGCTCACTGCTTTTCTGATGGCTTTGTTTTCAGTTGTCTCTCATTTGATTGATAATGGTCTTAATATTTGATAAGGATGCTGCTGATATGACGTGATACCAGCTTTCAGACTTGAATTTTGAAATAATAAGTCTCTATAACTACACCAAAACATATTTTTATTTTAGCAAATATCACTTTTAGAATTGATGTATGGAGTGGGTGAACAGAAAAGTGGTAGTGGTGAAGAAGATCAGTAGTAGTAACAGGGAGTGGTTTCCAGTAGGAGGCCAGGAACATGGTAATAGAGACCCTCAATTGATTTTCACATTTCAAAAGACCTGATAAATTGTACACTGACTAGAGAGAGAATGCCATATAGACTCACCAGGAGGTCAAATTTCTTTGCTTCTGGCCAGAATTATGTTAATTTAGTATAGTAACACTGGCTAATCTTATGCTGATCAGATGCTCTGATTTTTGGCTGTGTTTTCTATTAAAGATTGTTACAGGGACTTCCCTGGCAGTCCACCGGTTAAGACTCTGGGCTTCCAATGCAGGGGATGCGGGTTCGATCCCTGGTGGGGAAACTGTGATCCCGTATGTCATGCGGCACAGCCAAAAAATTTAAAAAAAAAGAAAGAAATTGTTACAGATTACTGTGTGTATATAGATTCTTTCAAATCAGGCAGTCCACTGAGACCCAAAGAATAAAAGGAGTTCTTGGGGAAAGTGAGGTTGTCTTCAGTAGAAAGCAGAAGTAAGGGTAGCAAAAAAGAGCAAATGTAGAAGAAAGTAGGTTCAAAAGATGGGAGAAGCACTAAATGCAAGTATCATTTGCTTCCCACTAAATCATAGAGTCTGTAGAACCGTATTTTCTGATTTCAGCTCAAACTCTGACGCTTTAAATGGGTAAGTAGCTACCATTACCTGTTTGTTTGTTTACATGGATCATCAGATAAAGTTTAGAAAAATTACAGTGGTTTTTAAAAAATAATTTGAATTTAACTCTTTGCTAGTATATTAGTAAATCAAGTATTTATTGAACACTTCGTATCTACCAGCCCTCAAACAACAAGCTGATAAAGTCAAATAAATCTCATCAGTCTTGTTTCATCTTACCTGCTCAGAAACTTTAGTAGTTTCTTTGCCTTGCCCCCGCCCCACAAACTCTTCAGATTAACTTATAAGACTCACCTTGATCTGGATTTATCCTAACCACAAGGGTACCCTGATGCAGTCAAGCAGTGGTTTTCAGCAGGGGACTGGATTGCCTGTTACCCTGCAGAGCATTTGGAAACATATGGGATGTTTTCAGGTTTTATAGTGATGGTGGGATGGAGTGAGAGCTGCTGCTGGCATTTAGTGGATAGGGAGGGACTAAGAATGCTTAACCATCCTGTAATATGTAGACTATACATTAAAGAATTGTCAGGCCCAGAATGCCAAAAGCACCTGTTGAGAAACCCTGTAGGAAAGAAATGTGGGTATTGGAATCAGAACAACCTGGGTTCAAATCTCAGCTCTATCCTCTGCAAAATAGGGGTTATAATACTTTTCAGTGAGTAGGTAGATGAGATCATGTTTGTAAAGTGCTGTGTCTTCTAGATTGCAAAGAATGGAGCTGCTATTAACTATTACTGTCCCAGTACCCCTGGGTTCTTGGTAGTTTTTATTTCTGTCTTTGAACATTCTCACCTCTTATGCTATTTCCATTTAAAATTAACTGGGCTTCCCTGGTGGCGCAGTAGTTAAGAATCTGCCTGCCAGTGCAGGGGACACGGGTTCGAGCCTTGGTCCGGGAAGATCCCACATGCCGCAGAGCAATTAAGGCCGTGCGCCACAACTACTGAGCCTGCGCTCTAGAGGCCGCAAGCCACAACTACTGAGCCCGCTTGCTACAACCACGGAAGCCCGTGCACCTAGAGCCCATGCTCTGCAACAAGAGAAGCCACTGCAATGAGAAGCCCACGCACTGCAGTGAAGAGTAGCCCCCGCTCACCGCAACTAGAGAAAAGCCCATGCGCAGCAACGAAGACCTAATGCAGCCATAAATAAATAAATAAATAGATATATTTTTTAAAAAAAACCTCCCTAAAATTAACTAATTCAGAGTAGCTGAAATAGGCACAGGAGAAAGAAAGGGGTGGGGTGCCACTATTCTCTGATAGGTTTAAGTGATTTTTAAAAAAAGTTTTGTGGGGTTACATGAGCAGGTTCACACTAAAGGTGGGAAATGCCACTTGTTTCAGGTTCCAATGTGATTCAGAGGGGCGGTTCCCTGGGGACTGAATGGCAGACCCCAGTTATCTCGGAGGCCTTTCGGAGCCGCTTCAGCCGCTGTTCAAGTATAGCCGACAGTGGGGACACAGCCATAGGCACATCATGCTCAGACATTGCGGAGGGTAAGTTTGGATTAATGATTTGCTTACCAAAATGTGTTGTCATTTTCAAATTGTATTCCACGTATATTGTCATTTCCAGAGTATTCATAAGTCAGTCCATTCAGTCAAGGAGTCTTCTTGATTCTTCTTATCCTGTGCTCCTCACAGCTGGTCCCTTCCTCTCAACTTCTACTGTTTGTCCTGTCTGAAACAACTTTCTAATAGGTTTCTTGGATCAGGTCTTTCCCTCTCCTGCCAGATTAATCTTTCTAAAAGCCTGATTTCATAGTTTCCCTTTCCTGCAAATCCTCAGTTGTTTCTATTACTTCGAGGATAAAGGTCAGAGTCCCCAATTCTGTGATATGGCCCTATCCCATTCAAACATATTTCTTACTGTCACCAGGTATGTTGTCTAACTATGCTACGAGCAGAACCTTTTTTTTTGTTTTGTTACCTGAGCTCTTTCCTTCTTTAATCTGGGCCCCTTTGTGCTGTTCTCATCTCCTCTTGCCCCTCCCAGCTATGCTTATCTTATTTTTCATGATTTAATGACGTGTCTGAAAAAACTTTTCCAATTTCTTCCTCCCATTACTGATCTTCCTTTTTGCAATTTTATATCTTTATTTTTTTCTGCCACTTGTTTTTGCACTTAAGTATTAACTGTCAGGCTGTCCTTTACAAGAGTATTTTGTTTTTTCATTTAGATGGTGGGTTCCTAGGAGGGCAGAAAACCTAATGATAATAATTAATTACTGTTTATCAAATACTTTATGATGCATACTGTGCTAAATTTTTTCTATATTTTTTCATTAATACCTTTAAGAACTCTATGAAATACTTTATTTCCAATCTACAAATGAGAGAGCTGAATTTCAAAATGATTAAATGAGTTGATTAAAGTCACAAAACTAATTACCTTGGTACTTGGTGCATCTGATAAGATGTCACACCCACTAGGATGACTATAATCAAAAAGATAATAACAATCGTTTGTGAGAATGTAGAGAAACTGGAACCTTTGTACATTGCTGGTGAGAATGTAAAATGTTGTAGCTGCTTTGGAAAGCAGTTTGGCAGTTCCTTAAAAGGTTAAACATGGAATTGCCTTATGACTCAGCAAATCTAGGTATATATACGCAAGAGAATTGATGAAAGCATACATCCACACAAAAACTTGTACACAAATGTTCATAGCAGCGTTATTCTTCATAGCCCCAAATTGGAAACAACCCCATGTCTATCAGTTGACAAACAGATGAGTAAAATGTAGTATATCCATATGATAGAATATTATTCAGCCATAAAGAGAAATGAAGTACCAATACCCCCCACAAACTGGATGAACTTTAAAAACATCTATGCTAAGTAAAAAAGCCAGGCACGAAAGACCACATATTGTGTGAAATATCCATAATAGGCCAATCTGTAGGGAGACAGAAAGTAGATTTAGTGGTTGCCTAAGGCTAGGGAAGTTAGAGTAAATGCAGCATGACCGATAAAGGGTAAAAAGATTTCTTTTGGGGGTGATGAAAATGTTCTAAAATTGATTGTAGTGATGGGTACATAATTCTGTGAATGTACTAAAAACCATTGAATTGTATGTTTCAAGTGGGTAAAAATTGTACAGTATGTGAACGATATCTCAGTAAAGCATTTAAAAGAAAAATGTTTGGAAAAAATAAAAGAAGAATGAAAAGGAGAAAACCAAACACATCCACTACATCTACTACTACTACTGACTCCTGGACACCTGGCATTTAATTTAATTTTATTTTTTGGCCACACCACGTGACATGCGGGACCTTAGTTCCCCGACCAGGGATGGAACCCACGCCCCCTGCCGTGGAAGTGGGGAGTCTTAACCGCTGGACCACCAGGGAAGTCCCTGGGATTTAATTTTAATAGTTTGACAGCTGTGTGTACATGGGCCCAGTGTCAATAAATATTGAATTAATGGAATCATAGATTTTAAGGTAGACAGAACTTTAAAAATCACTTAATCCAGTTTTTTTGCAGGTGAGTAGCAAAAATTCCCTGAGGGGTTAAGTAACTTGCCTGATGTCACACAACTAGTTATCAGATTCAGATCTCCCACCTGTAGTGTTCTTTCCATCACTTGTGTAATCAAAAGTGTTACTGTCAGTGTAGTTGTGACTTGTTAAGGTTTTGTCTGCATGTGCAGTCATGGGACCTTTTTCATTCTGAGTAAATAATAGGACTTATAAAAATCAAACAATGGTCTAGATTTTTTCCCCCCGTTGAATTGACTGGCTATATCTCATTCAGTCAAATTGTTACACAGATTGTGTGTGACTCTGTGTGCTTTTTATTCCTTTGGGGAAATATATATATTAATTGCATAGTACATTCTTTTTTTTTTAATAAATTTATTTATTTTCATTTTTGTCTGTGTTGTGTCTTCATTGCTGTGCAGGGGCTTTCTCTAGAGAGAGGGGGCTACTCTTCACTGCGGTGTGTGGGCTTCTCATTGCAGTGGCTTCTCTTGTTGTGGAGCACGGGCTCTAGGCGCACGGGCTTCAGTAGTTGTGGCACGCTGGCTCAGTAGTTGTGGCTCGTGGGCTCTAGAGCACAGGCTCAGTAGTTGTGGCGCATGGGCTTAGTTGCTCTGCGGCATGTGGGATCTTCCCGGACCAGGGCTCGAACCTGTGTCCCCTCCATTAGCAGGCGGATTCTTAACCACTGCGCCACCAGGGAAGCCCATCTTTTTTTTTTGGCCGTGTGACACGGCTTGCAGGATCTTAGTTCCCCAACCAGGGATTGAACCCGGACCCCTGGCAGTGAAAGCGCCCGGTCCTAACCACTGGACCGCCAGGGAATTCCTGGTAGTGTGTTCTTTTTAAATTGTAGTAGCCTTGACGTAGTGGCCAAAGCTATCGGTCTAGAAGTTTCTCTTAAAAGAATCTAAGGTGTCTTTTCTGCCATGTTTGATATATACCGTGATCTTTATCTTAATCTTATTTCTTGCTCACTTTGTTCATGACTGTAGCTTGGTTTATTTGGAGTGCAGTTGACAAGAACACTTACGACTGGTATAAAATATAGTTCATTGGGGTTTTTTTTCTTTTTAGAAAAATTTTTTTTATATTGGAATATAGTTGATTTACAGTGCTGTGTTAGTTTCAGGTGTACAGCAAAGTGATTCAGTTATACATATATCTATCCTTTTTCAAATTCTTTCCCATTTAGGTTATTACAGAATATTGAGTAGAGTTCCCTCTGCTATATAGTAGGTTCTTAATGATTATCTATTTTATATATAGTAGTGTATATATGTTAATGCCAAACTCCTAATTTATCCCTCCCCCATCACACCTTTCCCCTTTGGTAACCATAAGTTTGTTTTCTAAGTCTGTGAGTCTTGTTTTCTGTTTCGTAAATAAGTTCACTTGTGACATTTTTTTAGATTCCACATATAAGTGATATCACGTGATATTTGTCTTTCTCTGTTTGACTTACTTCGCTTAGTATTATAATCTCTAGGTCCATCCATGTTGCCACAAATGGCATTATTGCATTCTTTTTTATGGGTGAGTAATATTCCATTGTGTATATGTACCACATCTTCTTTATCCATTCATTTGTCAATGGACATTTAGGCTTTTTTTTTTTCTGGCTGCACTGTGCAGCTTGTGGGATCTTAGTTCCCTGACCAGGGATTGAACCCAGGCCACGGTAGTGAAAGCGCAAAGTCCTAGCCACTGGACCACCAGGGAATTCCCCATTTAGGCTTTTGATTCTGCCCTTCTCTAAGGTGTTTTACCTTGAAGATTCTCAAGGGACAGGATAGAGGTGGGTACTGGAGAGCTCAGAAGGCTTTCAGTTTTTTGATAAAGACTGAAATTGTCACTGGCTTAATTCAGACTACCATACTTCATAAACCAGTAAGTGATGTAGGCAGAAGTGATCAAAATTTAGCAATAGCTAAGTCTACCCCTTACCAAGAAAGGGGGGTTGCTAGAAAGAACAAATTGCTTTTGGGGGGGATGGGGGTTGAGGGGCAGGGAGTGTGTTTGAGGAAAGGAGAGATTTAGAAATATATCCTTGAAGTGGCAAAAACCCAGTGATTTGGGGAATTGTAAACTTCTCATAAAAATCACATATCCCATACACTAAATTTGGAAAGCCTTTGAAAATTGTAGAAGATAGTGGCCCTTTTGAAAATGTGTTGCTATTTCGTTTCAGAATGCTCTAAAACACAAACCAGACTTAAAGTGTGATGTAACTTGACATTTTATAGCACTTTCTGAGGATTACACAGTTGCCTTAATATAAATAGATAAACCCAATAGATAAGTGACAAATGCTGACAAAGACCTCACTTCATCATCTGTAGGTGGACCACACTCACCAGAAAATTAGAAAAACCATATTCTCTTGGGCAGTTGGTACCTTTCTTCTTGCCTTTGGTTTTGCCATTACTGCTTTAGGCATTATGGGCTCAAAACTGAATTTGGTGAGTCTTGAGAGAGAGTGGTGCTGTGGATGGAGAATGGAAGGAGGTGTTGCTGAGTTCAGCATAGTAGCAGCCCTCATAACTACAGTCTTACTGTCCTCTGTTCCATAATTATATTTGGGAGTGGGGACCCTTGGTGAGAGTGGATATTATGGTGCCATTATGGAAGATTTCAAGTAGAGAGCTTACTAGTCTTAGAAGTCTTCATCACCACCAGTCTACCTTAACCCTGTTGACTAGTTCTGTATTTAAGTTTTGGGACATCAAAAACTGTGTCCTTTGACTCTGAAATGCCCTTTCTTGGTCCTGAGAAGCTGATGCATGTCATCAAAAATTACTGGTTGTTTTGCTTCTTGTTTGTTTTTAGTATGGCATTTTATATATCCCACGATCATCTGAGTAGAGGAAATTAGACCCTGTGCATATATTATAAGGGATAATTTGGCTTGCCTGTGTTTTTAAAGAGCTGCTTACAAACCCATATGAGAAGATGATAGCTGATCTATACTCATATAATTCTGGAAAAGGTTAGTATCTGTCCTCATTAGCTGAGCGTGTTCTGTGTTGGTTGATGGAAAATGAAAAGAAACAAATCGGAGGTCTACTCTTCTCTGTGGTAGACATACTTAGTTTGGAAAAGAATACTAGACATAGTTGAAAAAGGAAGACGTTTATATTCCTTGTCCCCCTCACTCAGTTTTCTGCCTGCTGAAGGTAACAGGTGTGTTTCCTTTTATTCCTGTATTGTTCTTCACTTGCAGCCCACTGTCCCGCGTTAATTCTGTGACCTCGTAGTCCTCTTCAGGGTAGCACTTGAAAGTTGGAAATATGTAGAAATATGAACCTTCTACAGCAGGGCCAGTCAGCGAGTTGTCTCCCAAGACTAGGCAGGAGCTAAAGGAAACATAAATCCAGTCTGAAGGAAAGTGAAAAATCACAGTTGTATACAAACAAGGGGGTAAATAAAAGGCAAAATATAAAATAGAGGATTTCACTGTTTACCACTTGAGAGTGCTCACTGTGCTAGAATGAAACCTGAGAGTTACTAAGAATAACTTCACATATCCTGGCAGTCAGGTCTGGTGTGTGGGAGAGAGAACAGAATCCTGATTCAGATGCTGTGCTCCCTGCCCTAGATACAAAGCAGCACTATCCAGTTCGCCTTATTTTTCGGATAGTTTAGATTCATTGCTCACCTTCACAGGGGAGCTTTTGGAGATCACAGAGGATTCTGGCAGCCCTTGGAAAAGACATTTTTATTAGATTGGATTATAGCTTAGAGTTGCCCAGCCCTTAGAAGAGTAGGATCTAATCCATTTCCCTTAAGTAAGTGATTTTTTTTTTAAGTTCAGTTTTCAGCTTTGTTGACTGGCAGGATTTTTTATTCAAATACAAAGGACAGAGTATAAGTTAAAAGTGAAGCCAGTGTTGCCTTTTGTTGGTTTGCCTTGTGAATGGCATTTGAGATCCTAGAACACACATCTCCTGTTTAGGCTGCTGTGTTTTTTGCCTGATACTTGTGATGACAGTACGCTTTCTGCCTGGTCTTAGGACGGGCAGAGAATGTCTGGCATAGCAGCCAAAGTCAAGAAAGCTTGCTGCCTCAATTTTGACTTATGGAAGACTGTTCTCTCCGCAGATTTTTGCAGCTCAAGTAGCAGTCCTTCTTTCCAGCCCATCAAAAGCCACGTAACCATTCCAACAGCCCATGTGATGCCTTCTACTTTGGGGACCTATCCTGCCAAGGCAGATTCTCCTGCCGGACCCTCTTCTTCCAAACTTCCTTTGTCAGGGTTGACTGAAAGTGTGGGGATGACAAGAAATGGAGACCTCGGTGCGATGAAACGTTCTCCCGGCCTGTCTAGAGATTTCATGTATCTTTGTGGTGCTGCTGGAGAGAATGGAGTTGAGCAGTCCTGGTTTCCAGCAGTGGGCCATGAAAGAGAAGAAGAGGCGAGGAAGTTTGATATTCCCAATATGGAGTCTACCCTCAATCAGTCGGCAATGATGGAGACACTTTATTCAGATCCCCACTACCGAGTCTTCTTCCACAACCCAAGAACCGACACAAACAAGGAGTTATACAAAGTGTTGCCTGAGACCAAGAAGGCACCAGGCAGTGGGGCGGTATGTGAGCGGAATGGACCACACCCTAGTGGCAGCGGGGTTCTTCCTTTGGGACTCCAGCCTGCCCCTGGGCTCTCCAAGCCTCTACCTTCTCAGGTGTGGCAACTGAATCCTGACCCTTGGCATCCCCGCGAGCGATCTTGTGAGCTCAGCACTTGTCAGCAGCAGCTGGATTTGATCCGTTTACAGATGGAGCAAATGCAGGTAGAGACCCTTCTTTCTTTGGATTTTGCAGTTTCTGTGCTGATCTTAGAACTGTATAGGTTTTGTCCTATAAGTTTTGACTCCAAAGAAAGCATTTGTAAAAAGGAGGAAAGATGTTTGTAGATAGGAAATGAAGTCTTGTGAATGTCATCAAATCTGTTGGTGGTCTAATTGAACACCAGATAGTTTCTCCAAAGCAAAGGGTTATAAAGGGAAACCCAGAGTCAGGACACCAACACTGACTGTGTGTGTATGTATTTATGTACCAGTCACTAGGCTAGGTACTTTAACATACAGAATCTTACTTAATCCTTATAGCACTCTGATGAGGTAAATGTAGAAATTTACCAGGTTCTTAGAATAAGTAATCTGTCCAGGGTCACAGAGCTGGTGAGTGGCAGAGTTCTAGGGTTCAAAAACTATCTTTGGATCCCAGGTTCTTTCCACTATAACACATTTGGGTTAAAAAAAAAAAAAAAAGTCCTTGTGCTGCTTAAGAATGGGAAGAAAGGAAGCAGGACACATTCTCCTTTCCTGGTTGGTGAGGACATCTTAGCTCCTGGTTAGCTTCCGTTGCCAGATAATGAAAGACAACTGACCTTTTCTTAGAAACTGGAGCCTTTCTGAGCAGGGAGTGTCCAGTTGGCAGAAGTCTCCCTAGCAGGTTCTTTCCAGTCATACATCAGAGCTAAAATTATTTCATAAACAGTGGGCCTTCTCAGACTGAGCCAAAGTAAGCCTTGACTGCAGACCCAGCTGTAGCTCAGGTGTTTTCAGGTGCCTATAGGTCAAGATTAAGCCGCTCTGGGCCTGCTTGTCTTTCAGCTTCAGAATGGAGCCATCTGCCACCATCCTGCTGCTTTTTCTCCTTCATTGCCCACATTAGACCCAGCACAGTGGATCAGCATCTTGAACAGTAATGAAAACCTTCTGAAGGAAAAGGAGCTCCTTATTGACAAGTAAGGGGGCAAGGGGTGTCATAGGGCTAGCCTCTGCTGTCCCAGCCCCCCCTAAGGAGGTCTTCCCAAGGGCAGCACATCCTCCTCTGTTTAGGACCCTGCCTTGCCTCATGGTAGAGCTAGGTCAGTAAGCAGCCTAGTCCAGTATGTGAGTAATGTGATAGGCCAGTTGCATATCTCTGCAGGGGCTGTGGGGAGTGCCTAAAGGAGGCAGCTGGCTCTTCGCAGCTGATGTTTCATTTCCTCTGTCAGTTTTCTCATTTGCTCTTCCTCCTCCAGGAAACAGCACTGACCAGAATCCAAGGTCCTTGCTTACAAAGTGTGGTTTGTACCTAAGGAAAGTGGGGGCTCATATTGCAAGTGGATTTGTGTCAGGACCCTGGACCTCATTCTATTCTGGCTTTTGCAGGCAGAGGAAACATATCGCTCAGCTGGAGCAGAAAGTGCGAGAGAGCGAACTACAAGTCCACGGTGCTCTTTTGGGCCGCCCTGCGCCCTTTGGGGATGTCTGCTTGCTGAGGCTGCAGGTAAGCCTTGGCAGCCAGGATGGCATTCTGCTTGTCATAACTCAATATCTTCCCTGTGCTTGGCACTGTTAGGCGTCCAGGAGATAGAAAATGGACCAAGTGATATAAGGTGTCCCTGCCCTCAAAAAGTAAACATCTTAATTATAAAGTATCTTCTGTTCTGCCCTTGTGGGGGCAGAAAAGGCTTGAGGGTAGATCAAGTGGAAGTCCAGGTGCCTTGGTATCAGGACATACTTGGGAGAAAAGGAAGGCAGAGCAAGGTACGTAGTAAGACCCTAGAACTGAGTGATGCTTTGAGAAGTCTTAATATACCAGCCCTGGCCAAATGGAGGAGGAAGCAGAGGTAATACAGGATTTAGAGCCGTTCCCACTTTTATTCTTCCATGTCTAGGAGCGACTGAAGGAAACCACACTCTCACTTAGGTCAGTAGCTCTAAAAGAAGTTGGCCAAGCTTCTTCTGTAATTGGGGCTTTTGAGTGATGTCTGTTAGACATATTATAGTACTGCACTGGCTTTGCCACCTAGTGGGCCTGTTAAGGTAGTGTTCCATCTTGTAGAATCAGAATGTTAGTGTAAGAAGGGCCGTTAGATAAAATCTAGTTCGGTCCTCTAATTTACTGATGAGAAAATTGAGGCCCAAGGAGGAAGAAATTGCCTGAAGTCATGTAGAGAATGAGTGGAGGAGAACCAGGCCTTGAGCCCAGGTCTTCTGATACAGTGTCCTGTATTCCTTTGTTATACTACAACTCATCAAGTATTGCTTTAAGCCAGTGGTTCTGAAATATGAGTATGCATCTGAATCACCTGGAGGGCTTGTTAAAACACAGATTGAGACCCATCCCCCGAGTTTCTGATTCAGTGGGCCTGGGAGTTGGGCTTAAGAATTTGCATTTCTAACAAATTCCCAGGTGATGCTGAAGCTGTTAGTCCTAGGACCACACTTTAAGAAGCACTGCTTAAAGAAATTCTTAGAGAAAAGTGATATTTGACCACAAAGTATACTAGGTATAAGTAATGTGTATGGGACTGTCAGGGTAAGGAACAGTTATATATTGAGAATCTTTCTGCAGGAATTGCAGCGAGAGAACACTTTCTTACGTGCACAGTTTGCACAGAAGACAGACGCCTTGAGCAAAGAAAAGATGGAGCTTGAAAAGAAACTCTCTGCTTCAGAAGTTGAAGTCCAGCTCATCAGAGAGTCACTCAAAGTGGCACTGCAGAAGCATTCAGAGGAGGGGAAGAAACAGGAAGAAAGGGTGAGCTAAGGAACTGATAGCTTTCTAATTCACAAAGGAGTTGGCAGTCAGCCCTCTCCTGCCAGACCCTAAGCTGTTTCTGACCCCTATTCTTGGAACCTGGAGGAGCCAATTAGGTGAAACCCCCTACATTGACTTCTTATGCAGGATTGGTGTGTTAGAAATGGAACTCCTCCTTTCTGCTTCATCTGCACAAAACTACCACAGACAGGGAAAGCCGTATAATCCCTCACTGTCCCAGGTTGTGATGGGCTACCAGCTGGCCTGGGTGGAAAATCAGCCTGGGCAGTCATACGAGATTGTACTGTGGCAAGATGTACCTGTGGTACATCATTCAGCCTGTTTTCTCCTCACTCTACCTAAAAAGTAGGTGAAGAATCCCATATATGCAGCTATTTTGGGAGTTTTAACATTTTTTCCAGTGCTCTTAGAATTGCCTTAGGGTGAGATTGGTTATCATAGAAGGAGCTAAATCTTTTGGTTCTGTTCACAGGTTGCACTAATGCAGACATTCTTGGGGGACTAGTTTAATAATGTTTAGTTCTGGACCACTTGCATTGAAGTCAGCTAAAGCAGTGTTTCTTAAACTTTAATGTGCTTAAGAATCATTTGGAGATCATGATAAAAATACAGATACAGATTCAGTAGTTGTGGGAGGGAAGGGGGCCCTGAGATCCTGCATTTCTAATAAGCTCTCAGGTGATGTTGGTGCCATTGGTACAGCATAGACTTAGAGGCTTGTTAAAAAAGAAACTTTTAATCAAAATAATACATGTATCTAAGTTAAATAACCAACATGTCATCAAATATCAACATATTTATAGTAAAAATTAGTGGTTCTGTGCCCAGCCCCACTCCACAGAATTATCTGTCCTCACCTCTTTTCTTTCTTCTGATATATACCTCTATATTTCTGAATAGTATTCTTTTATTGCATTTTTTGCTGTTTCTGTTTCATGAATGCAATATCTTTTCTCTGATGATATTGATTATACCTTTTGAGATATCTTCATCTGCTCATAGTGTTGTTTCTTGTTTCCTTCAGGTCTTTTTATTTTGTTTTGGTGTCTTTCATGTTAGAGGCTTGGTGATCCTTGAATGAAAGAGTGCTCATATTTAAGAATGTAGTATTTTAGGGACTTCTGTGGCGGTCCAGTGCTTAATACTCCACGCTTCCACTACAGGGGGCACAGGTTCGATCCCTGGTTGGGGAACTAAGATCTCACATGCCGTGCGCTGCAGCCAGAAAAAAACAAACAAACAACAAAAACGTATCAGTAGTATTTCAAAGCTGCGTGGAAGCTCTGGGTTCATGGTAGTTGCCTGGTGGGCTTCCCTGTGGGATGATCAGACTTAGTCTGCCCTTTTCACTTGGGAACCCTCAAATATCAGTATCTGAATGTCTCATCTCACTATCTCTAGGAAAGAATCTTCAGCCTGCTGCCTGGTGGGGAGACTGGGGACAGGAATGATTTTGGCCTTTGGGTTCTCAACACTGAGAAGGAGATTAGGTTTAAAGTCCCACAGTTCTATACATAGATTTTTACTTATACTTATTTTCAACACAGTGCTTCACACTCTCTCTCTGCCGTGACTGATATCCCTGAGCTTGACTCTCAGTTGCTTTCTCCAGAGAATAAATCTTCAGTCTCCTTTTGGGGAAACCTAGGGTGAGAATGGTATCCGGCTAACCTGAATATAGACTTCTAGTGAATCCCCCTATTTTTCAGGTCTATGGCTGATACATACCTCCCTCAGGTATCTGGTGCTTCAAGTACAGGGGTTCTTGCGGGTTGTGAAGGGCACATTGTTTTCCAAGTTGTCTGTAACTCCTACTGCAGATTATAACTCCTCTGCTCCAAGTCATTTATCCCCCCATTCACTTTTTTTTTTTTTTAAGATTTTTTTTTTTTGATGTGGACCATTTTAAAATTCTGTATTGAATTTGTTACAGTGTTGCTTCTGTTTTTTATGTTTTGGTTTTTTGGCCACGAGGCATGTGGGATCGTAGCGCCCCGACCAGACCAGGGATCGAACTAGCACCCCCTGCATTGGAAGGTGAAGTCTTTTTAACCACTGGACTGCCAGGGAAGTCTCCCCCATTCACTTTTTAAAAATTTATTTATTTATGGCTGTGTTGGGTCTTCGTTTCTGTGCGAGGGCTTTCTCCAGTTGCGGCAAGTGGGGGCCACTCTTCATCGCAGCGCGCGGGCCTCTCACTATCGTGGCCTCTCTTGTTGCGGAGCACAGGCTCCAGACGCGCAGGCTCAGTAATTGTGGCTCATGGGCCTAGTTGCTCCGCGGCATGTGAGATCTTCCCAGACCAGGGCTCGAACCTGTGTCCCCTGCATTGGCAGGCAGATTCTTAACCACTGCGCCACCAGGGAATCCCCATTCAACAAATCTTAATTGATTGCCTGCTCAGTGCCAAGCATTGTGCTGTGTGTTGGGGATATGATAATAAGCAAAATGGACACAGCCCCTCCTCTCAAGGAGTTTAGAGTCTCATTAGCCTTTCCAGATGATTGCTTAGCTTTATATCATATGTGGTGCTTAGGGAAGAATGCATTATCTGTCTCACCAGAACAGACCAGACTGGCTGTATGTTTACTGTATGTACAGTTATGTTTACTTTTGCAATTCAGTGCTGATGCAGACCACTTAAGAGTTAGAATCAGATTCCACAGGTTTAAGGGCATGGTCCCCCAAAAGACTATGCTTATTTGTTACTTCCGATGCCAGCTGCAAGTTTTGGGTTCCCTAGACTGCCTATATACTTCTGACCAACTGGCTATAAATCCAGGGGTTCCCATGACCCCTTCAGGTTCAGTAATTCACCAGAACAACTCAGAACTCAGGATTACTTAGGATTACAGTTTTATTATAAAAATACAAATCAGGACAAGCTAAATAAAGAGACAAATAGGTTGAGGTCTGGAAAAGTCCTCAAAGCAGGGCTTCCGTACCTTTTCCCCCTTGGAATCAGAGCCTGTCATCCTCCTAGCACATCCATGTGTTCACCAACCAGGAAGCTCCACTGAGCTTCGGTGTCCAGAATTTTTAATTGGGGTTTTATTATGTAGGCATGATAGAACTCAATCTCCTGTCTTTGTCCCCTCTTCACAGGGAGTTGGGCTCAACTCCATTGGTCTTTATAGTGACCAGTCTGCATTCTGGGTCATCTCATTAGCATAAATGCATTTATGGTGGGCTCTGGTCCACTAAGAAAAACAAAGATACTCCTGTTCTATTATTTGGGATATTCTAAGAGTTTAGAAGTTACCTCCCAGAAAGCTGGACAAAGACCAGACAAATTTTTTTTTGGCTGTACTGTGCAGCATGCGGAATTTCCTCAACCAGGGATCCAGGGATTGAACCCCAAGCCCCCTGCAGTGGAAGTGCGGAGTCTTAACCACTGGCCTACCAAGGAAGTCCCAAATTCCTTATTATACAGTAGAGCTACAAATTTTTTTTTTTTTAATATTCATTTGGTTGCACCAGGTCTTATTTATTTATTTATTTTTATATTTATTTTTGGCTGTGTTGGGTCTTCGTCTCTGCGCGAGGGCTTTCTCCAGTTGTGGCAAGCGGGGGCCACTCATCATCGCGGTGCGCGGGCCTCTTCACTATCGCGGCCTTTCTCGTTGCGGAGCACAGGCTCCAGACGCGCAGGCTCAGTAGCTGTGGCTCACGGGCCCAGTTGCTCCGCAGCATGCGGGATCCTCCCAGACCAGGGCTCGAACCCGTGTCCCCTGCGCTAGCAGGCAGACTCCCAACCACTGTGCCACCAGGGAAGCCCTAGAGCTACCAATTTTTGAAAACTGCCAAAGGAGCCCCCCTTCCTTGCCCTTGATTAGAAAGTTCTTGTGTGTTACCTCTGCATTTTATGCCCTAATCTCAAATGGCAAAATTTTATCAGCTTCCTGCATTCATTGTAGTGGAAAACATTTATAGCCCTAAGGGCAAAGACATCACTTCAAAAAAAGTTGGTGTTCAGGGTTGTAGAGGAGTCAGTGGAGACAGATTCTTGACATTTCTTCCCAATAGGTCAAGGGTCGTGATAAACATATCAATAATTTGAAAAAGAAATGTCAGAAGGAATCAGAGCAGAACCGGGAGAAGCAGCAGCGTATTGAGACCTTGGAACGCTACCTGGCTGACCTGCCCACCTTGGAAGACCATCAGAAGCAGAGCCAGCAGGTAGCAGCAATGTCTGGGCATACCTGGGGCAAGAAGGGAGTGGCCAAGCAGGGGGGCTTTCTCAGCCTCTGCTGCATGCAGTTACCTTGTGGCTTCCTGAAAGGAAAATCCCAAAGGAGTCATGTCCACACTCATATCACAACTGAACTGCAAATTTTTTGAGATACCCAGACAGAGTCTTCCTTGGCCTGTTGACCTAAGCATGGAATCCTGTCTTTCAGCTTAAGGATTCTGAGTTGAAGAGCACAGAGCTGCAGGAGAGAGTGACTGAGCTGGAGAGTTTGCTGGAGGAGACCCAGGCAGCCTGCAGAGAGAAGGAGATTCAACTGGAAAGCCTGAGACAGAGGGAAGCAGAATTCTCCTCCACTAGACATAGGTAAATACCCCTGTGGGGTTGAGGAAAGGAGTGGAGAGCTATGTTCTGGTCCTGGCTACCCCACTCACTACTTGTGTGACTTTGGGCAAATCACTTCACTTCTCCGAGCTTCATTTTCTTTGGATTGTAAGTAATAGGAAAGCTGTTTATGGACAAGGACTATGTCTTTGAGATGGAATGTGGGGGGTATAGTGGTGCAGTGGGGTGGGATTTGTCACTGTATCCTTTGGAAGGCTCCAACTCAGTACCTGGCATAATAATACTAGATAATAATCCTTGAATATGTATGTGTTGAATGAACGGGAGCACTTTATAAACTGGAAAATGAGTATCTCTATATTTGCAAAAGTAGATCCTGGTGCTGAGGACTGGGGGTTATCCACATTTTGAATCTTGCAAGGTAAAGCTTACCAGGAACATCTGTTTCTTCTCCTCAGCCCTAGGGATTGCTCTCGATTGCCACAGCAGGTTCTGAGAACAAAACAAGATGCCATAATGTACTCTCACGGTGTCTTGGGAGCCTCCTCCATGTTAATAGCAGTTTCTGAAAATGTGGTGGCTGTGTTTCAACAGCCTCTTGGACCAAATCCAGCTGCTAATGGGATGGATTGGATTTCTCATCCCATATTCAACCACAGTGACCCTGTTGTTTATTTCAGCAGATGGGCCATGATGAAAGTGATTGTGGGGATCCATGGGAGGAGACCATTGGTTGGAGTCAGAAGCAAGGTTAGGGGACATAGCTGGGTCTGCCCCAGACTGTATGTGCAAAGAAAAAAGATTTTTTTGGTATTTTCTAAAATTTCTGCATTATATACATGTGACTTTTATAATTTAAATACATGTGATGAATGTTTACTTTTAAATATCAAAACAAAGAATAAAAAAACCTTGGGCAGGTAGAGAATTGGTAGCCCATTGTATAGATGCTGACCTCTAGGGAATGGAACTAGCATAGACTGAGCAAGCAGCTTCTGTGTGGCACTCCCTACGTTATACAGACCTAAGACATTATCCCCACCTATGGCTTGGAAGGGCGTAAGTGTCTTGCCCCAAAACATACAGTATGTAGCGGAATCAGGAATCAAAGCCACATCCCTCTAACTTCAGAGTTCTTTAAGAGGCCACTGTTTTTCAGCCTGCAAGATAAGCAGTGTGTGGAGGCGGCCAGTGGAGAAGATACAGCTCAACGGGGAGAAGGTCCCCAAGTGGAAATGGAGTCCTGGCAGAAGGAATGTGATTCCCTTCGAAAGGTGACTGAGGGTGTCCAGGCTGTAACGGGGTAGGCTTAGAGGAAAGAAAAGATTGGGTATTGGTAGGGAACCATGAATTTCTGACCCTGAGCCCCCTAGGATCTGCTGCCTAGAGTTTTTCTCTCTTTTCTGAGAAGTCATCCCTGCGTAATAAATTTGCATTTTAGATATTCATCCTTATGACTGGCAAGCAAAGTTAGGGAAGAACATGCCTCTGAACATCCAAATTTATATGCTCCAAAATGGTGCGCTGAAGCTTGGTGCACTTCATTCATGGCTCAGGCCCTATTCAGAACCTCTTGCATTGGGCAAAGTTCTACTCAGTGAGGGGGGCTCTAATTCAGCAGAAAAGAAGGAGCTCAGGGCCTAGCAGTGAGACTGGTTGAAGGTCAGCAAAAAGGAAGACCCAGAAATGGTTCAGAGAGTACCTGAGGTCTCAAAGGACAGGAAACTAGCCCTGTTTAGGTTCTCTCCTCGAACAGTCAGTGTGACCAAAGCTATAAGTAATGATAACTGTCACAGCCCTGGATAGGGCAAGCTTCATTAAACTGAATTTTCAGTCATGTCCTTTACCAAAGAACCAGAATATACACTGGCTGTTTATGAAGTTGATTCTACTGGCCTACAATCATCAGGGTGAGGGTGTCTCTCTCCACCTGACTTCCCCATGGTGGTCATAGGTCCACACTACATTCCTCTTTGTTTAAACCTCTTTGTGACTAGAGCACAGGAGTGTGAAGCTAGTTAGCCAGGATAGGGAGTCTGGGTTATATTTCTGTAGGTAGAGCTAACTTGTCTTCACTCTGTTCTCACTATTGACTGGCTGTAGCCAGTTGGGCTAAGAGCCAGACCACAGATCCTAGTACAGCCTCTTGCCCTCTGACCTCACTATCAGCATGTGCTTACAGCCTTCCTTGATAACTTTGCCTTTCAGATTGTGGAGAAGCAACAGCAGAAGATTGATCAGTTGCGTTCACAAGTACAGGTGAGCTGGAGTCCTTGAGACATGGTGGGCAGGACTTAATGATGGAATTTCTAGAATTCAACCAACACTATTCTCTGCCATGCAATTTACTCGGTGTTAAGAGCACAGAATGAGACCCAATCAGTGCTTTTAGCCTACATTCTTGTTGGGAAGGGGTTTTAGCACAGTACTGTTAGAGCATCCGTATTACCCTGGGGGAGCATAAAAGAGTCAGTGGAAGTAGGGAGGTCAAGGAAGGGTTTCTGGAGATCATGAGCCGCCTTTTTTTTTTTTTTTTTTTTAAATTAATTAATTTATTTTTGGTTGCATTGGGTCTTCATTGCTGCGCACGGGCTTTCTCCACTTGCGGCGAGCGGGGGCTACTCTTCGTTGCAGTGTGCAGGCTTCTCATTGCGGTGACTTCTCTTGTTGCAGAACACAGGCTCTAGGCACGCGGGCTTCAGTAGTTGCGGCACACGGGCTCAGCAGTTGCAGCACGCGGGCTCAGTAGTAGTGGCCCGTGGGCTCTGGAGCGCAGGCTCAGTAGTTGTGGTGCACGGACTTAGTTGCTCAGCGGCATGTGGGACCTTCCCGGCCCAGGTCTCGAACCCATGTCCCCTGCATTGGCAGGTGGATTCTTAACCACTGCGCCACCAGGGAAGCTCTCATGAGCCTTCTTGATGGAGGAGGAAGAGTTAGCCAGTCAGTGAGGAGGTGCAGGATAGTATGGTATTTCCTGATAGAAGGAACAGCATGGGTAGGAACATGAAGGCATGAAACAGCAGGGTTTGCACATGGAGCTGCAAGCAGTTTGATATTGTTGAAGTAAGGTGGTAAATGGAGAACTGGGCTGTGGGAGGGCTGGAACTGTTCAACTAAGTTAGCTTTTATTCTTTAGGTAGGTGATGGGAATCTACTATAGTATTTAATTGGGGCATGATGTGGTCAGGTTTGCAGCTCAGGCTTGAGTGTGGAAGAATATTGGCACTTGGAGAGCGACAAGGCTGGAGGCCAGTGGACTGTAGCAGAAATCCTAGTGAGAGATGATGAAGGATGATGCATAAGGCAGCATTGCAAGAAGGAGTTGTGAGGGGACAGACTTAAATGAATTTTAGGAGGTAAAATTGAGAGGAATCAGTGACTGATAGAATGTAGGAGGTTGAAGAATAAGGAAAAATCAGACAACTCCTGGTTTCTATTTTGGGCCAGAGTAGGAGTGTCCTTAATTGGGTTCTCCAAGAAATCCTAGGTACAGATTCTCTTTGGACTCTAAAAGAGGTTTTCACACCAAACAGGAGAGATGCACGTCCACTGAGGAAGAACTGAAAGCTGCAGTCCTACCCTTGCCATTATGTGGGTCTATTTAGTTTACATATTTCAAGTCCTGTAAGGAGATAGTCAAGCCTAGTGAGTGTTTACATCCATTTATTATTATTATTATTATTATTATTATTATTATTATTATTAGCTGCACCGCTCGGCTTGCGGGATCTTAGTTCCCCGATCAGGGATTGAACCCAGGCCCTCGGCAGTGAAAGTGAAGAGTCCTAACCACTGGACTGCCGGGGAATTCCCTACATCCATTTAAAATCCCAGGATTTTAGTAGTTTTTAGTGGATCTCAAAGTATGTTTCCTGGAACTCTGAGGTTCCACAGCATTTAAAATAGTGTATTTACCCATGATGAGACTTTGGTGGAATTAGGTGGATTCAAAATGGTCACCTTGGGTGTTTCATAGTGGTGAGACATTCTCCTTGGCTGCTAAATTTTTTATTAATACAAAATGGAAAAGTTCAGAAATATTATTTATACTTTATTCAAGTCAGTTTCAAAACTGGGGGGAAATTGGAATGAACCAGAATGAGAGGCAGAAGATAACAAATATAAATACCTCCCTCTCCTGACCCTGACTACCCCTACACACACACGCACGCACGCACACACACACACACACACACACACACACACACACACACACACACACACGCACACACGCATTATAACTAGATTAGGTGCCTGAGAGAGTGCTCTCTCTACCCCTTCTCATCTCTGTCAAAAGCATTTAATATACAGTATTGTCAAGGGCGTTTGGCTGTGAGCTCCTCAAAGACAGGGGTAGTTTGGTATTCTTTTTAGTATCCCCAGTGCCTGTCAACAGTAAGTGCTCGATAAATAATTGAACTCAATTCAATGGACGTTCCTTGCCCTCAAGAAAGTTATGGTCTAGTGGAGGGAGGAATCATGTGCACAGCCAACAAATGTACTCATGAGCCATGATGGAGGTATGAGTAGCAGGGCAATATTAGGATTAATTGGATCTAATTTGCAGATTAAGGAAGGTTCTGGCAGAGCAGAGGGGCATTCTGGGCAAAGGGGAAGAGGAGTGAGCAACAGTATTGGAACTGGAACCTTTGGGGATGAAGGCCAGTTAGTCGCTCAGTGTGACTGGAGTAGAGGCTGTGCGGAGGGTAGAAAGAGATAAGGTTAGAAAAGTAAGTAAGGGCCAGACTGGCCTAGAATGCCCTGCTGAGGAGCTGGCCTCTATTGCTACATGGTCAGGGGCTAGAGAAGGGTTTTGATGCGAAGTCACAGATCAGGGCTGTTGTAAAATAATCTCTTAGCAGCAGTGTGTGGGCGGGGTGGAGCTTTACTATGTATATAGTCCAGACCAGAGGCGATATGGTCTGAAGTAGACTTGTTACCCCTGCTGTGTTCTCCCACCCTCTTTGCCATGGGATTCAGAGCCTAGAGCAGGAAGTGGCTCAAGAAGAAGGAACAAGCCAGGCCCTGAAAGAGGAGGCCCAAAGGAGGGAGACAGCCCTGCAGCAGCTGCGCACAGCTGTGAAAGAGGTGAGCAGCAACAGCTAGGCCTCTTGGTACTGTCTTTACAAACCTGATTTCTCTGTGTATCCTCGCGATCCCTTCTCCCACAGGAGACCCCCACGTTTGGGAGGTCCCTGCTAAGCTTTTTTGGCAGAGGAGTAAGAAGGGACATTGCATCATCCTTTATATTAAAGGTCCTAAGCCTTTGAGTGGCCATAATTACCCAGGAATGCTTTTTGGATATGGAAAATCACTCTTATTTTGTATTCCCACAGCCACAGGTTTGTGGGGTTAGGGATGAAGGGTTCAAGAAGATTGAAGGTTTGGTGATCCTCATGGAGTAAACAGAGCTGTCGGCAGGGGGCGGCCAAGGTCACTGCCCAAGTGCTGAGGAAGGAGTCTCCCAGAACTAGGATTGTCACATGGCCCAGTGTGGGTGGAGGGCGGGGACTGGAGGAGAAACTCTATTCAGTGTCTTTAAAACAGAATAGAGGTAGGAAGGAAAGGAGTGTGCATTAAGCTGTTCTGGGAAAGGGAGGGAAAGAGGCACAGATAGACGTGAATAGCTGGTCTCTGTAGTGAAGCCTGACTCCACTGAGGTGAAGGATTGAAAAGGCAGGACACATTTCAGCACGATGTCCTCCAGGTCCCCAGCTTCTTCAGCCCCGCCTCATCCCTACCCACCCAGTGGCCACTAGCTGTCATGTTGTCTTTCTTACCTGCTTTATTCCTCTGACACACTCTGATCCGGCTGGCTGGTGGCCACTTTTGTCAGGGTGGCAGGGAGAGATTGAAACCAGTGTCTCCTCAGATTTCACAGTTCACGTTAAGCCTTCTCTGATAGCCTGGCTAACAGAGTTGGCTGAGGGACTGGCTTCAGATAGAGTTCCGAGGGGCGGGAGTATCTTCTCTGGTTCCTGAACAGAAACCTGGAGGCTGCTGACTCAGTCTGCTGGGGTGCAGTTTCCTCTCCAATGCTGCAGCCCTGTGAGCCCAACCTACCTGCAGGAGAAACTAGACCTGATATTGAGGGGGAAGAGGGGAGTGCAGGGAGGGGGGACATCGCCTTTGACTCATAGCTTCCCCTCCACACACATATATACATATATCCACACTCATGCGCGGATACTCTGCTTTTCCCTGGGCCTGGGTTAATGCGCTTGCCTCTCTATCTGCTCAGCTTTCAGTACAGAACCAGGACCTCATTGAGAAGAATCTGACGCTCCAAGAACACCTGCGCCAGGCCCAGTCAGGGTCCCCGTCTTCATCAGACACGGCCCAGCTGGCATTTGAGCTGCATCAGGAGTTGGCCAGTTGCCTTCAAGATCTGCAGGCTGTCTGTAGCATTGTGACCCAGAGGGCCCAGGGTCATGACCCCAATCTCTCCCTGCTTCTGGGCATTCACTGTGAGTCCTCAGGCCAGTCTGGGACCCAGGAGAGAGTGGCTTTCATTCTCCTCTCACCCCTATCCACCTTTCCCATCATTACTGGTAATGTGTGAACTGGGCTCCATAGACCTGGTCACCACCCTCTGGGAGTTTATGTGTTTTGCAAAGTAGACGTTCAGTAAATCTGTTTTGGAAACAGGCATCTTTATGGGGTACCTGGGTGAAGGACAAACAAAAACGTGGCCCTTAGGCAGCAAGATTTCAGCCCATTATCCCTAGGTGCTTTTTGAAAAGTGCCATGTTCCAAGACCACAGGCCTTATGGTACTGCATATCCGTACTGCGCTTTTCACAGGAAAGTGTCTCCTGAGTGACTTACTAATAATCTCTCGAAATGCTCTCCTCCCCAGCTACACAGCACGCAGGGACTCAGCTAGATTTTCAGAAGCCGGATGTGATCAGGAGGAAACTAGAAGAGGTTCAACAGCTACGCCGTGACATCGAGGACTTAAGGACCACCATGTCAGACAGATACGCCCAGGACATGGGAGAAAACTGTGTCACACAGTGAGGAATGCTGGGGGTGGGACAGGCTGTATTCCCCAAGGGAGAATCTGGTCTGCTGAGAGCCCGGTCCAGCAGGTCCTGCCCTGACAATCTCTTGCCTCTTGTCTGCTGCTATTCCCAGAGAGAAGGGATGGAGGGGAGGTATGAGCCTGCATCTGGGGCCGAGGGCTGATTAGAGAATTTTGTTTGCCCTGCCCCACTCTGGCTTTGCCTTGTTGGATTGCATTTGTCCTGTCATCCTGATTCACCCTTTGAGGGTGAGTTAATAACTTTTGCAGGTAGACTGGTAAGTCCTCACAGACTGTTCCCAGTTGCAGGCTGACGTCAAAGGCAAGCAGGCCGCTTACCTCCTTTCTCCATCCTTTGGGATGGCTCCACATTCATTCCCACTGCATACCTTGGTCGTGCTGATGCCCAGAGTTCCTTAGAGGGGCCAGGAAAGGCTGAGTACCAGTAACAATGGCCATTTGAGAATTCTCAGGCCCCATGTGCCAGCCTTCCTGGGACCTGAGCTGGCTCTGGGTTTTCCTAGGCCCAGTCCCACTGCTTCTTCCTCAGGGCTCTTGTTCTCATAGATGCCTCAGGGTGATCTATTCCTTAGCAAAGTACTAACTAGAATTGGGAGCCCAGGGATTATAACCAGGGCTTCTTCATCTGTGCTACCATGCCCGTTTACAGGAGACCCCACTCTAGTTGCCCTGTGCCCTTGGGACCCTGGTCGTGTGGTTAGCACAGCCCTTTCTCCTTTGTTCTCAGGCTGGCCAGGTTGCCCCCTTCTTGGGCTTTGAGTGCAAACTCACTCCTCTATGGTTCTGGGTTTGGGCAGGATTTTCCCCCAGGATACCGCAGGGCAACTGTCAAGCTGCTCACCCCTTTCCCCCCGGGGCTGGGGCCAGTGCCCAGCCTTCTGATTTGTGCCTCTCTTGTGTTTGGGATTGGAGGTCCTTTCCCTTTCCTGCTCTGGGCTCCTTGAGAGTTCAGAGTACCCAGTACAGGTCAGCTTTAAGGTACAGCTTTCAGTATTTTTCGTTGTTTCTCCGGGGCCTTTGGACCCTCTGCTTTCTGGTTTCTCTTGCCTCCTCGTTGAGGGAGCATCTCGTAGTTGTTTGTATCTGGTTGTTGGGCCAGCCCCAGGCCTCCTCTAGATCTGGAGCCAGGCCAAGCCAGGCCATGTGTGGGGAAGGGGGAGCACTGAGTAGTTCAGGAAGTCCAGAGCCAGCCATTGGGAGATTCTTGCTAAGCTTTGGGCTGGCAGGGCAGCATCCTGGACCTCACTCCTGGCCTGAATGAGACTCCTTCTTAAGTGTTTTTACAAGTTTGTGTTTTATTTATGGAGTGACTTATCCCTTCCATTCAGAGCAGCCCCACCCAGCCATCCCCTCAGCCTCTGGGCTCCTGCCTCCTAAAGGCAGAGCTGCCTGGTTGGTCTCCACCCTGTATTGGCAGCCCAGCCACCATGCTCACGGGTATTTTTCCTCATAAAGTTTATAAGCAGTTATTTATATGAATTCTTGTTATGTCAACTGGTTTGTATTGCCTATTTTGATTACAAAATAAAAATTTAACAGACTCCTTGGTTTCCCATTGCTTTCCATCACCGTCAGCTCATACTCCACCCCTCATTTTGGCTTGTTGGAGCTAAAGCCTGGGTGTTTAGCCAAGTTCTCCAAACAGCAGCAAGGAGGGAACTTTGGCAGGTCCAGCCTCATGTCCGTATTTCTACCACTTCTGCTCCTCTCTTTCTGTGGGGACAGATAAGATCTCTTCCCACAGCACTTTCTGTTGGGTGAAGCTGCCCTGAGTCACAGAGCAAGTTTGTCATTGAGTTTCAGTAATCCTCTGAGGAGGAAGTCTGCTGCCTGTGGGTTGCTGTAAGGAAGTGGCTTTCCCAGAGCAAGGCAGGACTCGTTTGTGTTTGCCTCCAGGAGCTAGGGTTGTCTTCCTAGGCTGTTCTCGGAGCCCTGGACCTGGGAGGACTAATGAGGGGTGTCATGTCCAACCCCAGACAGATGGCTGAGTGTCCAAGGTTGGGCTGGTTGCTTCCTCTGCACCCTGTGCCATCTGCTGCGAGGAGTTGGCGTGGGGCTGGGGCCACCCCAAGACCAGCGGTGGATCTTTAACAAGGGCCCAGACTCTCAGGAGTCCTGACACCAACCTCTACCTCCACCCAGTCCAGAACTAGAAGCCTCTTTCATACCTTGGCCTCCATCTGGCTCTGTGAGGGTGTGGCCCCGTCTCCTGCCACCACCCTCACTTGTCTAAACCTGCCGATCTGAGCGGAGAGGAACTCTGGGAAAATCTCTAATCAGAGGCCCTCCGTGCTGTGGTGTGCCCTGGGGTTAGCTACGTGTGGGTGGCCCCTGGGGCAGTGTGTGCGTGTTGGCGTCGGGGGGCAGCCCGTGAAGCGAGGCTCCCCAGCGGGGGAACTTTAGGTTTGAAAACAGCTCAAGACTTCAAAGCCCGGAGCGGAGCAGCGCTGTCGTGGCACCGGGGGTGGGTAGTTAGTTGGGTGCAGCAAGCCCGCGCGAGGCTGAAGGGGAGGCCTCTGCCAAACCCACGCCCTCCCCGGCCCTTCCTGCAGTCAGCTTGCTCCCCAGCCTCACACTGTCAGCCCCAGCTCGGAGGGCTGAAAAGGGCGGCCCTGCGTGGGACGGGGATCCTCGGCGCGCCCCGTCCCCAAGGGGGGCGGGAGGGGGCCCGGCGCTGCGCGGGGCGGGGTCGCGCAGGCCCCGCCCCGGCCGCGCGCCTGTCCGCGCCGCCCATTGGTCCCGAGAGCGATGACTCGCGGGTTGAGCAGGAAGGAAACCGCTCCCGAGCGCGGCGGCCTCGTCTCCAGGCCGTGCAGCTGCTGCCACCGCCACCCCGTCTGCCTGTCGGCCCGTTGGCCCGTCGGCCCATCCGCAGCATGAGCGGCCTGCGCGTTTACAGCACGTCGGTCACCGGCTCCCGCGAAGTGAGTGCGCGCCCTGGGGTAGAGCGCGGGTGGTGGTCCTGTTGCTCTGGACCCGGCGCCTGGGACCCGCCCCCGGGGCGGGGGTGGCGAGGTGCTGGGCGCGGCCTCCTGAGTTGGGTTGGGGGCAGGCTCCGCGGCCCCATCCTGAACACTGAACACCTCCTTCGGGCATCCTGGGTCCTCTGCACCCCCACTACCAGGCTGATCCTTGACCATGTCCTTATCTTGCCCTTTCTCTCCTCCACTGTGTGTGTACCTGGGGCGGAGGTGGCGCCTTCCCCGTCTCCACCCAGGCCTGCCCTGCTTTCTCTTTGCCAAGCTCCTGGCTCTCCCCACCCTTAATTTATCTCACTTATGTTCACTCTGACTCCCCTCCTCATGGTTGGTGGTCCCTCTCTCCTTCCACACCACCACAATCCTGACTCCTCCTCCCAACTCCTAGTGGCCAGAACCCTCCCCTAGGGAGTGGAGCGGGACAGTGGGACAAAAGCTCCTGGCCACAGTCCCTTTTTTTCTGCCCAGGGTTCCCCCATAAACCCTCCAGTCTGCTCACTAACCCCTGCCCGCCCTTTGCCCCCAGATCAAGTCCCAGCAGAGCGAGGTGACCCGCATCCTGGATGGGAAGCGCATCCAGTACCAGCTAGTGGACATCTCCCAAGACAACGCCCTGCGGGATGAGATGCGAGCCTTGGCGGGCAACCCCAAGGCCACCCCACCCCAGATTGTCAACGGGGACCAGTACTGTGGGGTATGGGCCTGGGGGTTGGGGGTGGAGGGAGTGTTGTAGGAGGATACCAGCCAGAGTCAGACCTGAGACAAAGCACCAGCACTCAGGTGACCACCTCTTGTCCCCTCCCCCAGGACTATGAGCTCTTTGTGGAGGCTGTGGAACAAAACACACTGCAGGAGTTCCTGAAACTGGCCTGAGCCGAGTCAGCCCCCTGGACTCCGTCACCACATTCCCCCCAGCCATCACCCATGAAGGACCTTGTGACAACTCCGTTATTCCTAACCTTCCGACCTTGGAGCCCCTCCCCCCAACTCAAGACCTATCTCCTCCCCTCTCTAACTGTAGCCCTCTCTCCTCTATACAAAGGCAACATTCCTTACCCACTAGTCTCAGAAATTGTCTTAAGCAACAGCCCAAGTGCTGGTTGTCCTCAGCCTGGCCCTGAGGCTGCCACCCTGCCTGGCACTGGCTGATGGGCACCTTTGTTGGTTCCATTAGCCAGGGCTCTGCCAAAGGCCCCGCAATCCCCATCCGGGAGCACTGCAGAAACAATTAAATGTTCCATTCCATTGGCATCGTGTCTGTTTGGTGTGGCCTGGACATCCTGGGTCCCTGCTCTGAGCAAGTCTGGTAGATGTGATTGTGCTGAGGCTGTGCTCCCGTGTGGCACCTCTGTGTGTGATTGATAGTGCGTGTGTTTGGATATATGCCCAGCACACACATACCTGTGTGGACCAACGGTTTCTAGAGACAGTGTGGGTGGGTCACCCTCCAGTGCACATGCATGTGATGGTGTCCATTGCCTTGGTGTATACTGCACGTTTGCATGCCAGTCAGTAATGTGGTTGTGCCTCGTGGCCACCTGTCTGTGTCCCAACAGCTCGGCTAGGTGTGGGTGTGTTATGGAAGTGGGTGCCCAGATGCAGTTCTGCCAGCATTGGGGCAGTGGCTTTGGTGCATAGTGTTGAAGTGTCCCCACGTGCTTGTGGCTCTGCGCGTGTCTGTGCGCAGGGATCTGCACGCTGGCACATGAGGCGCTGGGCTGGGGCGGGCCCTCTCTCCCCTGGAGCAGCTTAGCCCTTCTGGGCAGAAAGAGGAACCTAGAGGACAAAGACCCAGCGGCCAGGCCCGCCAGCTGGGGCTCGAGTTACAGAGGGGCGGCTCGGCGCCGCCCCCTCCTCGGCGGAGCTAATGCTGCTGGGCTGCCCTGCCAAGAGAGCCTCGCAGAGCAGCCGGTGTCGGGGTGGGCGCTTTATTAGGGGCCGGGGGCAGGCGGCGGAGCCCGGCGCACCCGAAGCAGCAGCGTGGCGTTGGGCACCAGGCCCGCGGCCTGCAGCGTGAGAGCGTCATTGTGGTAGACTGTGGGCGGGAACGTACTGAAGATCTCGAAGGTGGTGGCCTCCACGGCCCTGGGGACAGGGAAGAACGAATCAGGCCGGGTCGTGGGGCCAGAGCCCCGCTGCGGCCGCCAGCTGAGCCCCGCGCCCACCTGGCCTGTGCAAGCAGGGTGCGCACATCACCGACTGTGTCCTCCGGCCGCATCATCAGCAGGAAGGCCTGCTCACCATTCTCAGACTTGATGCGCAGCGTGGAGAGTGCGGGCGCGGGCAACTCCGGAGACTCCTGGCTCCTGCGGACCCAGAGGCCGTCAATACCCCCTGGTAGCCCAGTCCCAGGGTCCTCACCTCTCCACACTGCCCTCACCTCTCACGCTCAGCAGTCAAGGCAGGCGTCTCCACCACGATCTCCTGGATCCGGACAGGCAATGGGCAGCAGTTCTGGAAGGCATCGATGGAGTGGACAGAGCCCTGGGCCCTGCCAGTCACACCCTCCCCCCAACCCCTACAGGGGACTTCTCCTGACCAGGGATGGATGAGACCCGTGAGCCAAAGGGGGAGGGGGTATTCTGTGTAAACGGGGGCCCAAGGAGAGGAAACAGAACGGAAGCTTTGGGAGGTGGCCCCATCATTCCCTTCCCTCATTCTAGTTGGGGAGACAGAACCCCACACAGTGACCAGGCTGGGTGCCTAACCTAGCATGGGTCAGGGAAGGCTTCCCTGGGGAAATGACACCTGAGCTGTGACTGAAGGATGAAGAGGAGTCCTTAGAAATGGAATGGGGGGCAAGGATATTCCAGACAGCATAGGTCAGGGAAGACTTCTGAGAAGAGGTGATATATTTGAGAAAGTATCAGCATTCATGTGGCTGAAGCTGGGAATCAGGTTGGACTGGAAGAAAGAAAAGGTTAGAGGTGGGAAGAGGACCAGAAAGGAATGACAGGCCTTACCTAAGAACTACTGGAGGGTTTCAACAGGGAAGAGCCAAGATCCAATTTGCATTTTTAAAAAAGCACAGAGGCTGCTGGGGGAGGATGGCTGGCAGGGCGGGAGTGGAGGTGGGAGGCCAGTGAGGGGCCACTGCAGTTGTCTGGAAGACACTCTGGAGCCTAGGCTAGGATGGTGGGCAGCGGGAATGGAGAGAAGAGATGGATTCGGGAGCAGTTCTGGGGACAGACAGATCTGACAGGACTTGGCCGTGTGTGGTGAAGGCAGAGTTCTGGGAAACGGGTTTGGTATCTTTCACAGGTGGAGACGAGAGAGGAGTAGCAGGATAGTGAGTGAGGAGAGAGGAGGATGAGTCCTGTGAAGGCCAGGAAGGTGTATTTCGGTAGAGGGTGGCCTGAACTTGGGCTCACCCCCAACCTAGACTCCCCTGACTTTCCCACTCTTACAGCCACACTCCTGCGTTGGCCAGCTGCTCTCTGGTCCCAGCTCAGAGAGACCAGGAGACAGTCCTGAGAGCTCACCAGCTCCATCGTTTCCAGGAGACAGGGGAACAGCTCTGAGGAACTCATCTCTCCATCCAGGCCATCCTCAGGGGCCCTCAAGCCTGAGCCTCCAGATAAGCCGCTGCTCTGGTAGGCTGGGCCAGGGTTGATGGTAAAGCCCGCCTCCCCCCAACCCCCCCAACCCCGCCAATAAGGCTGGGGGAACCAGGGCTGGCCTCACCTTCAGGGTGTCCCGGATGGGACCTCGAATGTCAATCACCTCGCCTTGTCGGATCACAAATTTGGGCAGCCTGTTCAGAAACTTCTCGGCGGTCATCGTGGAGCCTGCAGAGAGGGCATTGGGAGCCTTGGCTGGGGCAGAGACTGTGTGTGATGGTGGAGGAGGCTACCTGGAGCTTGTCCTGCACAGTGCCCCCACCACCTGGCTCAGCCTCAGGGCCGAGCTCACCTGGGTGCTCCATCCTGTCCAAGGGCTTTCGAATCCTCTGCCAGCCTACCACTCGGCTCTCGCCTGGGAACGCGTCCAGCCCATTCTCTGGGTAGACTTGATTGCGCAGGTCACTCACCTGGCAAGAAGGAAGGGAAACAGCGGCTGGCACAGCTCTTCAGCCCTGGGCTCCATGCCCACCCCTACTTGCCCAAACAGAGGCCCCAGGCATAGGCCCAAGGCATGGTCTGATGCAAACCCCATTTTACAGATGAGGAAACTGAGGCCCTGGGAAAGAGCAGGAGAGCTGCATGCAGTTCATGCTGCTCCCACCCACCTGGGCCCTGCTCTTCCTGCAAGCTCCCCTCATCACGCCAGCTGGCGCCACAGTACTGACATCCTCCTCACAGAGTCCCTCTCGGGAGCAGACCAGGAGGGGCGGGACGAGGATGTTAGGAGAGGGCAAAGCCCTGCTTGGCATGAACTATCTCAAACACCCCTGGTCGTGACTCACGCTATTTTCCAAGCCATGGTGGCACACACTCCCTCACACGCCCTCACTGTGGAACTAACGCACCACCCTCTGGGACACGGCCTCATGTGCTCCCATCACAGCACCCTCATCTCACTGAGACTGCCCCCACAGCAGGGGGCCGGCTCCATCTCAAGTCCTTTAGTCCCAACGTTTGCCCCCCAACGGCACTGCCTTCCACCCCAACCAGGAGGCTCCAGGAGCCTCTGGGGGGAGCCAGGCCACTTTTGCATGGACTCCTCACATTCCCCAGGCTGTCCAGGTGTCCTGAATGCTGGGGAGGAGGGGCAGTGGTCCCACGCAGCTGAGGGCTCTGCTTTCAGGATGCCAGAAGGGGGCACTGCCTGCCGTTCAGCTACATGCTTTCCCCACTGCTGATGCAGCAAGTATGGCCACGGCAGCCTCCCTGCTCCCTTCCCAGCCCCGTTTCAGGCTCACCCTCCTTCTGGAGGTCATCAGACTGGGGTCTCTGAGGTGGGGCAGTGCCCCTAGGTGATGCCTGAGGAAGCATTCCCACCCCCTCCAAAATCCCCACACTGGGAGTGAGTGGTTTGAGGAGAGCCCATCACCTTAAAGGGGACCCCGTCAGGGTACAGCCGCTGGAGCTCTGACGGGAAGAAGCCATCCAATATGTCTCGGAGGCAGCGCTGCAGGGGGAGAGGTAGAGTGAGGCCTGGCTGGACCTGTGCGGTGCCCTACACCCTGCTTCCTGTCTAGATGGCAGGCTCTGGGCCCCGGGATCATGGGGCCAATTACTCTCTGGATCAGACTCTGGAAACAGAGTCCCAGGACATGGTTGGGGGGGGCGGTTCTGGAGATTCTGCATGAGCCTGGGTGCTGGGGGTGAGCTGGGCCCATCATCTCCAACTAATGGTGAGCAGGGGGTGGGCCACCAAGGTGGCTTGAGGGTGCACAGGCCTGTCTCCCCTCCCCGTCACTCCTACCTGTGTGGAGGGATCATGGAAGGGCCGGAAGGGCCCATCGAACATCACGATGCCATTCCGGTAGAGCTTCAGTGGGATGGGCTCAAGGACACAGTGTGGCACTCTGCTGGGCACTGGTGTCAGCTGGGTGTCACTGTCTACCGCCAGCTCACTGAGATCCTTCAGGCTAGCCAGCAGCCTGTCAAAGTCCACCTGGGGGGGTACCAGTGAGTCCCCTGGCAAAGAGGATTGACACCCATGAGCCTCTCTTCACGGCTGCTGTGTGCTCCAGATCCCTGGCTTCCACAGCCCCCTCCCATGCTGGGCAGGGGCCTTAGCATCTCCTTAAGTGACCACCTGGGGAGGAGGAAGGACAGCTAACACTAGATAATAATAATAGCTGTCTTTTAGTGAGCATTTACTTTGTGCTAGGGGTTTAACATCTATTATCCCATCCTTTCTTCATACCAACCCTATGCTGTAGGGACTATAAACATCCCCATTTTCCATATTAGGAAACTAAGGGTTAGAGGTTAATGGCTGGCCTAGGGGACACACACAGTAAGTGGCAGGAGCAGGAGCAGATCCCAGATCAGATGTGCCAGGCACTGGGTTAGCAGCTGAAAGGCACAGTGCAGAGTTCCCAGCTGCCTGGGCTCAAATTCCAGCTTCTCCACTTCTACCTGTGTGACCTTGGTCAAGTCATTTAACGCTCTGCACCACAGCATTCTCTTCTAGAAGGGGATGATGATAGGACCAGGATGGCTGTGAGGGTCCAAGATGACCACGTAAGAATTCCAACAAGCATCTGTCTGTGTTAGTTATCGTTACCAGCTCTACCGTGCACAAATGGACCTCAGGCCAACCCAGAGGCCACGCAGCAGGGGTTATTTATCTCCATTTTACACATGAGGAAACAGGCCCACAGAGATGAAAAATGATTTGCCTCAGGCCACTTGGCAAGTTAGAAGAGGGGATTGACCCTGGAGTCTGTTTTTCCACCCATCTGCACCATCAGGAGAGAGAGGTGAGGGTCGGGACACCTGCTGGACAGAACAGACATGGGAGACCTTGGGTTGCACATGTATTTGGCCTCGTCTTCTGAAAAATGTGTTGTCCATAGAGCTGTTCATAAGGTTCACGGGGTGCAGGTCGGGTAATGGAGACAGCCAAGACAGATGCCAGAGCAGAAAGAATACAGGGCAGGTGGGATGCTGGTGGGGGACAGGCCAGGAGCTTGTTCTCAGTCCTGAAGGGATCTGGCCCCGAACTAAGTCATCTACTAGGGTGTAACCCTATAAAACACTGGTGACTTTCTGGGCCTTCTTGGAAGCTGTTTTTCACCAGGACAGCCAGGCTGAGGCAGGATGTGGGTCAGGACTCTGGGGACCCAATTCCTTTCCCCACAGTGGTGCAGTGGCTGTACCGGGGAAGTACAGATGTGGGCGGCCCTGTTTCCTGTTGCCTTTGTGGCTGCTGAAACGGTAGGCCCCAGCTGGCCTTCCCTTCTCACCTACATCTCCTACTGCTGCAGGGGCTGCACCTGTGCCCCCCTCTTCCTGGGGTCCTCTGGAGTCCCTGAGAGTCCCAAGAAAAACTCACAGAACATCCTGGATATCCCTGGTATGAGCCAGAACAATCTCAAGACACTATTTTCCTTTAACAACTAACTACTTTCAGAACACCTAGGTAAACCTAAAAATAACAATAGAAAAGCTCATCACTTTCAACACCTGCCCCCATCCCTATATTCTTACAGATGGGAAAGTGAGGCCTAGAAAGTCACATGACTTGGCCAAGGCAGGCCACAAAGCACAGCCAATAGGACGACTCAGATGCGCGCGGACTGCTAATCCAGCTGCCTCCTGGGGCCTGGGCTTTTTCAGGGAGCTGACGCGTCGACAGGGGAAGGGGCAGGTGGAAACCCAGGGGAGGATGCCAAGAAGCAATGAAAGAGAAAAGAAAAGTTGGCCGAGAAAATCAGCCCTGAAGGCTCTCAGCCAGGGCTCCGGGGTGGAGAAGTGAAAGCAGGGTGGGCCTGGCAGGTATCAGATGCAGCAGAATGGAGGTGAGATAAGGGGCCGGGGAGAAGGAACCGCAGTAAGGAAGGAAGAGCCTTATTCTCACAGCCGGGAGTGCTCAACAGAAGCCTGGCCCCGTGCAGCCACGTCACATGGGATGAGGCAGGTCAGAGGTCAAGTGAGGCATTTCCTCTCTGAGCCGCAGCTTTCTTTTCCAGGGAATGGGTAGATAATAGAAATCTTCATTCTGCCCGCAAGATCCAGGGGTGAACTGACTGTGATGATGACTCAGCATTTACTATGTGTCAGGCACCAAGAGGCAGGTCTTCCTTCTCCCATTTTACAGATGAGGAAATTGGGCCTTGTAAGGTGACATGCCCCGGGTCACGCAGCTTGCAGGGCCCAGGTGACTCTAAGCCTCTGTCCTCAGTGACCACACAGGCTGCCTCTCAGTGTCGATTCTTCAGATACTGCTCACTGGGGTTCCTTTCCAAGGAGGGGTACGGTGCAGGGAGATCATCTCTGAGGCCTCATCCAAATTCTGAGAGCCCATGATTTAATTTAAAAGGGGAGTGAAGAGGCATGGAGATCAAGTCCAAGCTCCTTGGCCCAACTCCCAAGACCCTCAGAGCCCTGGCTCCCCAGCCTGCCCTCAACAAGCTCCCCCGCTCACACTCTGAAGCCCTACAGCCCGGGCTACCACTTCCAAGCTGTGTGACCCCGGGCACATGGGCCAGCATCTCTGGGCCTCAGCTTCCTCTTCTATAAAATGAAGACAATAACAGCCCCACTTTCCAGGGTTGCTGTGAGGCTCACAGGAAGTGCCTGGCAGACAGAGCTGTTGTTGTCACTAACACCCCACCCTCTTGATCATCAAAGGGCTCAGGCGCTCTCTCACCACCTCCTTGGAGAAGCCTTGCCCGGAGCCCCTGCCCCTGAGCCTGGGCCTCTGTTCCTCCTGGGTTTCCGGAGCCCTTGGGGCCACTCCTGACCCTCATCACAGGCTGGTGTCATTTTGTTTGCTTATTTGTCTCTCCAGCTACACCGGTCACTCCTTGAACACAGGCAAGAGCATCCAGCCCTGGGCCTGACACAGAGTGGGTGCTCAAGAAGCACTGGATCCGTCCCTCCACCCCACCACCCCGCCATCCAGCAAGTATGTCCGCAGTGCCCGTGCTCTGCCAGGCCCTGAGCAGCATGGCCACGCCCATGCCCAGAGTCCTGCCCTCCTCAGGCTCATACTTGAATGAAGGAGACAGGGTGACAGACAGTGACAGTGGCATGTGTTAAGTGCCACCGTGGGGCTGCAGGGCCCAGAGGAGGGCCAGACCCTGCCCCTAGCGCAGGTGAGTGGTGAGCCTGCCCTGGGCTGGCCCCTCGCACCCTCACTGGGAGGACAACCTGCTGCCGTGAAATCCCGGCAGCACCCGACGCGCCCCAGCAGGCCCGTCCCAGCACCGCAGGCGAAGGCTGTTGAAAGGAAACAGAGCCACTATTTCCACACACCTGCACGCCAGGCCCTGCTCTGGGGACTTCACCTACATTCACTCTGCTCTTCCGAGGAGCCGGCGGAGAGAAAACGGGCTCCGAGAGTCTGGTCACTGCCAGGACCACAGCCAGCCTGCGACTCGGCAGGAGCTGACTTCTCTGGCCCTTGCTTTGATCATCACGCTGCTTGTCCCCACCTCCTCCTGTACAGAGGATCGTCCCAGCGGGCTCTGACCATCCAGGCCAAGGGCACCCAGGCAATGCCTGCCAATCACCTGCACGTGCACGTGCCCTGGCCTTCGGGTCGAGCCCTGTGCTGGCACTCTGGAGCACAGCAGGGGCGGAGCAGTAAATGGGCACGGTCATCATTCACCGACCGCATGTCAGCCTGAGAGAACACTCCACATACTCCACACTGTGGTGTTCAGTGCTCTCAATTCAGGGCCTAGGGGTCAATCGTACCATCTCCTCACTTCACAGATGAGGATGTGGACTCAGAGGTGAGGCAGGTTCCCCACACAGGGTACGATCTGACCCAGGCCCCCCTCTTCAGCCAGAGCCTTTAAGGCTTTCACTGCAACGCAGAGCCCCTAACCACGCGCCCGGGGCAGCTGCAGGGCGGCACAGCGCCTGGCGCCGAGCAGGCACTCCACGCACATGTGCTAGAGCAGGTGGGGTCTGAGCTGAGCTTCACAGGAGGGGAGAAAAGGGGGCAGGGCACTTGGAGGACACAGCACAGGCCCGAGCTGGTGGGAGTGCGGGTGGGAGGAGCCCAGCCTGCCTGGGGTCTAGGCCAGGCCAGTTCCAGGGGCTCAAGGGCAGCCCAGGGACAGCCCATGGAGGAGTCAGGCTGGCTTCCTGAGCAGGGGAGGGAAGAGGCTCCCACACAGATGCCGGAGCCTGGGCTTGGGGAAAAGAGCTGGGGAGGTGGGCGCTGGGAGGGGGAGGGGGAGATGTAGAGAGACGGCAGGGACTTGATGAGGGGTGGGGGGAGTGAGGAGCTCAGAGGCGAAGCGGGGAGGAGGGGGTGGAGCTCAGAGTTGGCTGGAGCTCTCAGCCCTGAGGCTCAACACCTGACCCGAAGGTGGTAGGACCAGAGCCGGAACTGTCCCTTTCATGTCTCCGCATACCCTGAAGCACCTGGCACGGCATCCTGTTTGCTACTCAACATACTGGTGGGAAGGGGTGAATGATCTTGCCTGAGGCCAAGCCCTTGCGAGGCTTCCTCTCCCCTGAGCCACTTCATGGGCCCAACTGACCCTCCTCCCTAAGGCAAGAGTCCCAGGCTCTAGAATGTTTGAATCAGCCCCAGTCTGCCTAATACAGATGCCCCAGCTCACCAGTCCACTGGCCTGCTGCCCCAGGGCCTGTGGGGAGTGGTACCCAACAGAGGGAGAGCCAGAGAAACAAGCCAGAGCATCAGGGTCAGCCAGAGGCTGGCTTCATGGACCCAAGGGCCCTTGGGGCAGGAGCAAGTTGGCACCTGGGGACAAGGCCATAGGGAGAGGAAGGGAAAAAGCCAGGAAAGGGGGGGGGGGGCAGTCCCAGGAGGAAAAACTGCTAGAAATGAAAAACATGTTGTTCATCTGTCAGAAGAGCTAAACTGAGGCCCCTCCATGTTGAAGAATCAAAAGGCAAAAGAAGAAAAAAGACACAAATCAGGAGCTTGTAACCAGGCTTTAGAACAAGTGGCTTTAGAACAGCCGTACTCTGAGCAAAAACAAACAACACAGAGCAGTTGGGGGCTGCTCTCTTTTTGGGAGGAGAGGGTAGAATCCACAGAACCAGGTCCAGAAACCAGCTGTCTGGTCTCACCCCTTCCCCAAAGGAGCAGGGAGGCCCCCACTGGCCAGAAGGAAGTCTGCCCTCCAACTAGTCAGAAAGGCCACATGAGGCCTGAGGCCAGCTCACCACACAGGGGCGGTGTGTGTGTGTGCGTGCGTGCATGCGTGTGTGTGTGTCCACAGTGCTGGCAGGCCTCTGGCCCTAGACCCCAGGAAGGGACATTCTTACAGCTTCTGGCAGTTGCCTGCCAGGGTCTCACCTCTCACCCAGGGAGAACTTCCCATAGCACTCAGCCCAGGGTGTAGCTCTTGGCATGGCCCGGGGGCCACACAGCTCCCCAGCTTTGCCGTGTCCCAAATGGACTGGGCATCTTCCCCGACAGCCGTGCTTCCCAGGGTCATCCCACCCCCTCCCTAATGTTCGAGCAATCGCCAAGGCCATGGATTCCCCTCCTGAATCTCTCTGCTCTGCCCCTTCTCACCAGCCCCACCAGTATCACCCTTATGCTGGGCATCATCTCATCTTCGGCCTGGATGACTGTAATCGTCTCCCAGGGGGCTCCCAGCCTTAAGTCTTGCCCCCTTCACTCAACAGTCTTCAGACTGCTTAAGTGCCTCAGTTTCCCCATCTGTAAAATGGAATAACCCCTGGCCCGTGACAAGGCTATTTGTGAAAATGCTTGAAAAGTGGCAAATATGGTGCAAATGGGAAGTGATGCTTTTGAAACAAGGGTGAGGGGGTTTTCCCCTGAGATTTAGGGGGATCTAGCCAAAGTGCAGCAGGTGGGACTCTCATGTTTTCAGTCTGGGTTTTTACCCAGCAGGAAACTTATGAAATTAAGAAAGTACAGTTGTCTTCCAAACAGTCCCCCGGGAGCCAAGCTCATGTTCCCGTGAGACTGCTACTGCCTTCTGACCGTGGAAAACAATGAGAGCTCCCACTTGTGGGGCTGATGACATGCGAGGTCAGTGCTAGGTCCTGCGTCCAACCCACTGACTCCTAGTAACTCCATGGGAAAGAATACACCCCCATCTACTGATGAGGAACTGGAGGCTCAGAGAACGGAACTCGAGTACTCAAGTCACACCTGGGCTAGGCGGTGGAGATGAGGACCCAGGTGTGACCAACAGAGCCTGGAGAACTACCTTCCAGGCAACGACCTCCATTCTTTGAAGAGAATGGACCCAGCTTTCAGAAGTGGCCAGTTCTGGGACTTCCCTGGTGGCGCAGTGGTTAAGAATCTGCCTGCCGGGGCTTCCCTGGCGGCGTAGTGGTTGAGAATCTGCCTGCTAATGCAGGGGACACGGGTTCGAGCCCTGTTCTGGGAAGATCCCACATGCCGCGGAGCAACTAGGCCCGTGAGCCACAACTACTGAGCCTGCGCGTCTGGAGCCTGTGCTCCGCAACAAGAGAGGCCACGATAGTGAGAGGCCCGCGCACCGCGATGAAGAGTGTCCCCCGCTTGCCACAACTAGAGAAAGCCCTAGCACAGAAACGAAGGCCCAACATAGCAATCAATCAATCAATCAATAAATAAATCTTTAAAAAAAAAAAAAAAAAAGAATCTGCCTGCCAATGCAGAGAACACGGGTTCGATCCCTGGGTTCGATCCCTGGTCTGGGAAGATCCCATGTGCCGCGGAGCAACTAAGCCCATGTGCCACAACTACTGAGCCTGAGCTCTTGAATCTGCGAGCCACAACTACTGAGCCCACGAGCCACAGCTACTGAAGCCCGCCCGCCACAGAGCCTGTGCTCCACAACAAGAGAAGCCACCACAATCAGAAGCCCACGCACAGCATCGAAGAGTAGTCCCCGCTCGCCGCAACACAAGTAGAGAAAGCCCACGCGCAGCAACGAAGACCCAATACAGCCAAAAAAAAAAAAAAATATATATATATATATATATATATATATAAAAAGGAAGTAGCCAGTTCTATGGCCCCAAATCTCTGGAGTGCATCCCCTGGGATATTAGCAGTTGAGTTAAAAATAAAACGTGGTAGAGGGCCCAGAGGTGCAGGTAGATTTCAATAGTTTGCTACAAATGAACCTGGAAAGGGAGTCCACAGAGGGGGCTGAGCCCTTGGACTGAGGGGCAGCTTCCAAAGCAGGGGGATTGCTTCTAAAGGCCACAGCTTTTGAATGGGTGACATTTTGTAAATTATGGTGCCTGAGACAAATGAGGTCTTGTTACGTTTTGTATCCCTGGGTCCCTGGAGCCTTAGAAAGATGAGCAAGCAGAGTCTAGGGTTAGGTGATGAGGGATGGAGGCTGACGCCTTTCCCTCCTGCCCCTGTGTCAGTGGCAAGGTGTGGGAGGCCTTGGGGCACCTTGTGCTGGGAGGAGGGGTAAGAATGAGCTGGCCTCTGGACAGCTGTGGGCCATCGGGAGCTGTAGGGGAATTCCCTTTGCAGGAGGGGCCGGGGTGGACCCCGACTCTACCTGGCTTCCAGAACTTCTTGGCTGTCATCCAGTCCCTCTCGCCATCCTCTGAGTCCTCCTCAGCCATGGGCTCGCCCACCCACTGCAGGCCGTAGTCACCGAGGAACCGCTGTGGGGAGAGAAGAGGGAGATGTCGGGGGCGCTGTCAGCTCAGCCCCTTCCAGGAGAAAAGGTGGCATCAGCCCAGCCCCCAGCCTCAGGCCTCAGCTCCCAGCCGACTGGATAGAGGCAATGGGCCCGGGGGTCTTGGCCACTTCCTGGCTGTGGCCTTGGGAAGCCACCTCACCTCCCAGAGCCTCAGGCTTCTCCTTGTAAAATGCAGCTTGTGAGCACTCACTAAGGTAATTCACGTCATGTCCTTAGCACAGGGCCTGGCACAAGTAGGAACTCACTTAAGTCAGCCATTATGGCGGCAGGGAGCCACGTGGGTCTGGCCCGAGTGGGAGGAGAGGAAGGGACACCTGCTCTGCAGGTCTGAGAGGACATGTCCACCCACATGTCCCACATGTGGCCTCTCTAGGGCTGGCCTCCCAGCGCCTTTGCCACAGGAAAACTTCTGAGTTGTCTGTGCTTCCTGTTGCTGCTTCCTCATCTCCACTCCTTCCCTCAACCCACTCCAGCCCGGCCTCCATCTCCACAACTCACTGCAACTGCTTACGAGCAGCCATCAGCAACCTGCCCGCTGCCTAACCCAGCGGGCACACTTCTGCCTTCATCTCTTGCAACATATGTTCTTCCTTTTCAGTTTCAAATTTCTAGCCATCTACACTTAAATGTCCAACAGGCATCTCAAAATGAACTTGGCCCAAACAGTCATGCCTCCCTGCTCCCACCTCCCAAGGCAGGGAGTGGTCCATGTCCCAGCTAGTCTCTAATGTGTTACCCTTTTAAATATTTCACCATACTCCGTACTTGTGTCTCTTCCTGTGTACTTGTTTATGTGTCTGTCCCCTCTAGACTGTCAGTGCCATGAGGGCAGGGACCCTGTCTGCATCCCAGTGCCCGGCAGGGTGCCGGGCGCACAGGAGATATTTTGTCTGAGTTTGCTAAATTAATGAAGCAATAAATGTGTGAACAACGTGAATGTGGGAGCCCCAATGCCCTCTGCCCTGAGGGGGCAGCCCTCACTCCTGTGGCAGCTGCTCAGAGAAGCCCCACGGGCTGCCGGCAGTCCTGGCAGGCCGCTCAGGGAGCAGCTGTTTACCCACAGCCCCGGGTATGAACAGGCCTGGGTGGGAAGGGCCCTCAGCTGCAGCTGCTGCTTGGGGGTTTGCGTCTGTGGTCTTAAATTAGGTTGGGGCTTTGGAAACCAACTCTGTGTGGAGAGGGAGAGGTTAGACCCCAGGAGGAGCTTCTGGTGGGGCCGGTGAGGCAGTGGGGGACCCTGAGGATGTATGCATGTCTAGGACCCTCCCTTGAGCTTGGGGTCCCTCCAGTTCAAGCCTTGCTGTGTGAACGAGGGCAAGAAAGGTGACACTGGGAGAGTGAGATGCCACGTCCAGAGGCAGGGAATGGCCATGACCAATGCAGTAAACACGCATGACCAGGCCCCTGCCAGGTCCTGGGCGCGCAGCAACGAACAGGAGAAAAGTGGTCCCTCCCTCATTCCCTCGTGGAGTCCACGGTCCCCAGAGGAAGAGAGATGTGGTATAAGAAAGCCCAGGATGGAGAACCTGCCCTGGTCAGAGGTGAAGGGGGTCCCCTGGGAAAGGGCTCCCACCTTGACTTGAGACTGAGGATCAGTGAAAACTCGCCAGGGGAAGGTAGAAAAAGCAATTTCAGGTGGAAGGAACAACACGGACCAAGGTCCTGAGGTGGGAAAGAGCTTTTTGTGGTCAAAGAAGCAGAGGCAGGTCCCCGTAGCTGGAGGGGAGAGTAGTTCAAGACGACACTGAGGAAGGGGGAGGGGCTAACCCAAGCCTGAAACGGGGTGGGGGGTGCCCCGGGCCCCTGTTTGGGATGTGCGGTGAGGGGACCCCAGAGAGGTGGGCTCTGACCCAGTCCCTGGGGGCAGACAGCCTGGGGCCGGCACCTCCCTCACCTCCATCTCCCCGACCTGCCGCTGCAGTTGCGCGCACATGGTCTCCAGCTCCTTCTGCCGCTGCAGGGTCACCGTGCCTTCAGGAAAAGATGGGGAGGGGTTCCAGTGCCCCCCGCACGGAGGCTGCCAGGCCACTTCCGGCCATGACAAGAGCTTTGGCCTGAGGGTCATCTGGAGAAGCTGCTCCACGAGAACTCGAGGGATCCCCGGAGAAGCACCTCTTGGCCTCTCGCCCTGACCTTGAGAGGGGACACCCTGACTCTCGGGAGGCCGCCACCCCACCTGAGTGAGGCTCCTGAGGGGGCTGCCTTTCCTCCAGGCTTTGGATGGCAGGCCCTGTGCTCAGGGCTGGGCTAGGCCTGCGCTCGGGGGACTCAGTCCCACACAGAAGGGCACCGCCCTGGATGTCACAGCTCCCCTCTGGGCTCCACTGCCCAGACCCCACCACGGGACTCAGCTTGATGCTCTTGCAGCCCTGATACCCAGAGGTCGCCGGCCCAGGGGGTACAAAGGGGGGCTGACCAGCCCACAGAGAGGGCCTCTTACCCTGGTGCTCTTGGAGGGTCTCCACCAGCTCCTCCAAGGCCCGTATCTTCCGATCCTGCAGCAACGAGGCAGGAAGGGAGCAGACCTGGTGGTTCCCAGAGCCCAAGGGAGCCCCTTCCAGATGGGAAGACCCGGCTTAAAGCCCCTGCCCCGCTCTGGCGCTGCTCCGGTGCTCAGATGGCCCTTGTGGTCCCACTGAGGTGGGGGCAGGGGGTGGGCACCCCCAAGTGCCCAGCACTCAGCAGCCACTGCTGCCACCCAATCTGAGGTCTACAGGCCTTGTTCAGATGTGGAGAAGACCCCTAGTCTCTCTGCTCAGGTCACAGGGACCCAGGTCAGTCCCAGGCCAGACCTGGCCCTCGAGTTGGGCGGTTTGGTCAGGGAGATGGTTCTAGAACCCATCCACCATGGCCTATTGCAATAGTAGCCTCACTGGCCTCCCCAGCCCAGGCCCTTCCATCCCTCAGACCAGACCCTGGCCCTCTCCCCACTGGGGCCCCACCTTGGAAAGCATCTCATCCGCCTGGGCCTTCACCTGCCGCTCCAGATCCCGCACTTTCCTCGCCATGGCGGCCATCAACTCCGAGTCGTGGTACACAGGGACTGCCAACCAGACAAAGTCCTAGAGCCCGGGCCTTGAGCTGAGGCTGAGGTATGGGGGTCCAGGGGAGGGGGAGAGGGAGGGGGCTCCCCAGCAGCGGAAATAAGGGTGGTAACAACAGCTGCCACTGAGATAATGGGGACAGTTCTACACACTTTTCATATGTCAGCTTTTCTGAGGAAATGAACTGTTTTGGGAAACTGAGGCACAGAGATTCTGTAATGCACTGAAGATGTATATACGAGGGAGTGGTACAACATACGGGTTACCTCACCTTGAAACACTGTCAAAAAGTTCACCCTTGAAGCAACTATACTCCAATAAATATTAAAAAAAAAAAAAGTTCACTCTCAGTTGATTCACACCTCTAATCTCACCCCTAATTCACAGGAAATACGGTGGATAGAGGAGCAAGTTAAACACCACCGGACAGATCACTACAGGGGACATCCTGCGGGACAAGTAGCCTGGACTCTTCAAAAAGTGTCATTTTTTAAAATAGGCAGGGAATCTGCTCTAAACAAGGATAACAATCAAATGCAGTGCATGACCCTCAATTAGAACCTAAATCTGGGGGGGCGGGGAAAGCTATGAGAGATATTTTGGAACACTGGGATGTTAGAGAGAGTTACTGAATTGTTCATATTCTTAGGTGTGATCACGGCATCGTGGTTACATACTTCCTTACTCCTAGAAGATGCAAAGGGAAGTATTTAGAGCTGAAGTGTCATGATATCTGCAACTGATTTCTAAATGGCTCATCCAAAAAATACACTTGTGTTCATAACATATGTGTATATGGATAGAAAGCAAATACGGCAAGATGTCACTAACTGTTGAATCTAGGCTGAGGACGTATGGGTGTTTGCTGTACCATTACTTCAACTTTTCTGTTTGCTGACAAATTTTCAAGTTAAAACATTTGTGAAAGAAAACAAGAGAGAGACATGGAAAGAAACAGGCCCCCTTCTTCCCCTGGATGTTCTCTCTCTCTGTGTGAAGCCGGAAATGTAGCTGTAACCACGCGACCATGTGGAGCTGACAGGCCCAAGGATGGTTCAGTGGAAAGGTGGAGAAACCTGAGCTTCTGACAAGGTCTTTGAGCTGTCTCCCTAGGACTTCTTGGTATGTGGGATAATAAAGCCCCCTGATGTTCCTTGGTTGAATCAGGGTTTTCGTTGACTTTAGTCAAAAGCTTCTTAACTGATATATAGACATTTGGGAACTGTCAGCACATGGACGACAGCACGTGTCTGAGGCGGAGCGGAGAGAGAGAGGAGACCCCAGGCAGGAGGAACGTCACATGGAAAAGCTGGAGCTGGCAGGGAGCCGAGAGGGCAGAGCCTAGGGGGCAGGAGGACGGCAGGGAGGCTGTGTTATGGAGGCCAAGAGCCCGGGGTGTTCTGAGAAGAGGGAGCAGGGAACCGTGTGGAATGTTTCCCTGCAGAGAAGTGAGACAGGACAGGCAAGTCCTTGACTGTGAGCTTGGCAGGGGCAGCCCCTGGCTGAGAGTGGGCTGAGGGGTGGTGGCGGGGGAGAGGCAGAGAGACCTGGGGAACAGCCAGTTGCCGTGGTTGCTGTTGAAAGCGTCCCCCCTGGGGTGATGGAGACCCTGGCTTTGTGACCGAATGGCTGTGGGGCCGGGCTCTTCCGGTCTCCTTTTCCACCTCAACCCCCTCCCGATCTGTACAGCGGAGGGGGCATTTGGTGGAGGATCACCTCCTCCCATTCCCACTTCACACAGGAGGAAACGGAGACAGAGAGACAGGAAGCTGCTCACCCAAGATATCACAGCTAGTGGGAAACTCTAACCTCATCCCCAGCTCCCCCAGACTCCCAGCTCAGACCCTGCCCCTGCCCAGTGCTCCCCACAGCTCACCCTGCCGGCCCACACATCTCCCGTGCCCAGGACTGCTCAGTCCTACCTCCTCTGGGAAGCCGCCCCAATGAGCCCCAGCCTACTTTGGGCACCTCCACTATTGCAGTGTTGCCACAGCCCTTTGCAGATGGTGTGGGTTAGGCTAGGGGGACTGTCTAGGGGACTTGGGCCTTGTCCAGAGCCCTGCGGAAGCAGGAAGCAGATGCCCGGAGGCTGAACTTCACCCCCAGGCCCTTCATTCCTCTTGGACCCTGAATCCTAGAGCCACTGACATCACTCTTGATGGGGATTCCAGCCAGGTGTACTCCAGAGGTGCCAGCCACAGCCCGCCCTGGGGCTTTGCCAGACCTCCTGAGCTAACGGCCGGACCTGTGTGTGGCTTTATGCCAAGCCAGGCTCTGAACAGGTCTGGGGTGCAGGCCCAGGGCCACAGTCAGCCAGGAGTAGAAGCAGCTGCCTCTGACCCAGCAGGTGGGAGAAGGTGCCATGCCTCTCAGGGCCTCCCTTTCCCCGGGGCCTCTCCTGCTGCCAGGGACACAGACCCCTTCGGGCCTCTGCACTCACCTTGCCTACTCACAGGGGCACCAATGCCACCATAGCAGGAAGGAACAGAGATCCTTTCTTCTGAGCCGTGCGCGTCCTTCAGCACGTCCACCTCATCTTCTGCAGACAGGGATGCCCAGGTCACTGCTCTGGGGCTGAAGCCCAGGAGAAACGGGGGCCCTGGGCCCTGGTCAAGATGAAGCAGCCTGTTCTCTGTCCCCCCAGCATATGAGGATAGAAAACTTGGGAGGCTGGAGAGCAAGGATCCAACCAGGACAGGCCTCTTCTTGGACTTCTCCCAACCTGGCTCCCTGGGGGGACCTGGGTGGCCAATGCCAGCACCACGCTGGGGGCTAAAGGGGGGCTGGGATGCAAAGGTCTGAGCCTGCAGGAGGCAGGGCAGCAACATGAGGACTGGGCTTCAGGGAGAAAAGGCTGTAACGGGCCGCAGGTGGCTGTCGGAGAAGGAGGGCTGGGGTCTGCCCCCTCACGGCCAACCCCACAGTGAGTGGAGGGGTTCAAATGTTAGTGACGACATCTCCACTAAGGGTGTGGGGTGTCCAAATCCGAGAGCTGCAGATAGCCCTGCAGTTGGCCAGCCGCTCTGGCTGACGGGAGTTCATCATGCTCCTTCTCTCCATCCGCCCAACTGCAAGGACATGAGGAGGACACGAGGGCAGAGCCCACACTTACCATTTCCGTAAATTTTTATCCCTCGCCTCCTGGGAATGGGGCAGGAAGGAGAAGGAAGACAGACAAGTTAGGACCCCCTGGATTGCCATTGGGGGAGGCTCTGGCACCAGGTCCCCCATCAATCCTAAAGAAGGTGTCTCCTGAGGACATCCACCCCCAAATCCCATCCCGGCCCAGGGGTGAGCCAAGGGGCAGGCTTCAGGGTGTCCGACTCCTCCCAACAAAGAAGGATGGGGAAGAGCTGAAGGGCAGAGCCTTGGAGAGAAGATTACAAGAGTCCCCAAGCCCAGGAGCCCAGCCCCAGCTCTGCTCTGAAATGGCTGCAGGACTCCAGGCCTGTCACTTAACCTCTCTGGACTTCCTTGGCCATGATGCAAATGACTCAAAGTGGGGTTCAGAAGAGCAAGGAGAGAGGTAAAAAATGCTTTGAAAAGATGAAACTGATAGATGGACAAACAGGATTCTCTTCACTGAGAGCCCAGCATGTGGCCGGGCCTGGAACAGGTGGGCCATCAGTGTTTGAAAACTAATTCATGAGCAATGAATAAACAGATGGCTGCTGAGCCACCTCACAGCCCACACCTCACTAAATGGCACAGCCCAGTGTGTGCTTAGACACATGGAGAGCCTCCAGAAGAAGGTTCGAGAAAGATAAGGTGGTCGGAGAGAGATACATAACTTCTTATCGTTTTCCCCAGGACACTAGGAGTCAATCTCCTAGTCCATGGGAGGGGCCGGGAGGAGGCAGGGGCATGGACACAAAGATCCCACGAGGCCGGCTCCTCACCCCGGATTCACAGGCTCCGAATGCAGAGGCACTCGCCGGGTCTTGCCAAGGGAGGCCAAAGGTGAGCTCATAATTCTACTCCTAGTCTCTAGCTGTCAGGAACTCCCTGAGAAGAAAGAAGTCAGCCCTTGGGGACAGTCACTCAGGACCAGGGAGCGGCCTGAAACTTCCTCTGCCCTGGCGACTTTCCCCAGGAGGGAGCACTGTCCAGGGGGCGGCACCCCTCACTTCTTCCCACTGCCTCTGCAGAAGTTTCTGGAGGCAGCCTGGCCTCAGGATCCCTATGCTTGACGTCCACCTGCTCCGCTGGATATCCAGCTCTCTGCTCTGCTCTTGGAGGTCTCTGGCCTAGCAGTGCTTGGGAAAGGGCGATGGGGGTGGGATGGGGTGCAGAGGTGGGCCGGAAGACTGGGACTTCCCCGGACTTCAAGCCCTGGCACAAGACTACCCAGCAGGCCTGGGGCTTTTGTCTATCTACCAAGGAGCTGGTCATCACGCCCAGGTGTCCCTTCCCCTTCTACCAGAACCAGGTGCCACCTCCAACTTCTCAGAGCCAGAGAGGGGCAACCCCAAGGCAGGATTCTACCAAGACACCCTGCATGGCAGGGAGGTCAAGAGCCCAGACTCTGGATAGGTTCTGCCATTCCAGTATAGCCTGTGCCTCAGTTTCCTTTAGCGTAAAGTGGGGATGGTAATAGTGCCAGCCAGGTAGGGGTAACACACATAAAGCACCTAGCCCAGAGCCACGCTCAAAGGAATTACTTAAAAATGTGAATTGTGGCTGCTGCTGTTATTGGCACATAGAAGGTCCTCATAAATGTTGATTTCCCTTCCTCTTCCTTCTGGAAAGATGAATGATCATCAGGGATGCAATTAACGGTCACTACTCTATTCAGTGAATTAAATATCACGTGGCTAATATCTAGAAATCGAAGAATCAAACGACCTCCATCAGGGCCTGAATCAAATCTTTCGTTCCACTTTGGAAACGTGTGGCACTGGCCTCCACCAGCCCCTGAATCTGCCCAGCCAAGGGGACCTGCATCACCAGGAGGCAGCTCCCTTGGTCTTTATTCTGGAGTTTGGGACTCATGCCCTGCCCCTTTCTCAGAGGTGCCCTCCAAGGACAAGGCCCAGAGTTTCCTGATCCCCATCATCCAGCATCCAGCCTCCCAAACCTGCCCCCAGCCTGCCCGGTTCCTGCCGTCTTGTCCGGTCATCCTCAGGGTATGTGTGGCCAAGTGTGACGGCCCCTGTGGCTCCCTTCACCAGTCTCCACACACTGCCAGGGAAATCTTCTTAAACCCAAAGCTGACATGTCACTTCCCTGCTCAGTACTCCCAGTGGCTCCTTCTCACCCACAGAAAAAAAATTCAAAATTCCTTAACATGGATGATCTGGTCCCTGCCTGTGTCTCTGGACCTCACCCATCATCACCCACAGTCCCCCCGCATCGCACCCTCCACTTGAGCCACGCTGAACTGTCGGCCCTGAAATGCACCAGGGCTTTCTTTGCACACATGGCTCCTCAGACCTGGAACCCGCTCCCCGGAAATGGTCTCCCTACTCCTACCCACACCCTTCCCTTGTCTGGCTAACTCCTTTTCTTTTTTTTTTTTTTGCTTTTATTTGTTCTTTAGTTATATTTTAACTTTTTACTTTAAAATTATTATAGATTCACAGGAAATTAGGACAATAGTAGAGAGGTCTTGTGTATCCTTCACAGTTTTCCCCAATAGTCACATTTTACATGACTGTTGTACACAGTATCAAAATCAGGAAATTGACATTGTATAATTTGTGTGTCATTCTATGCCATTTCATCCCCTGTATAGATTCTGTGTAACCACCACTGCAATCAATATATGTACAGAGGACTTCCCTGGTGGTGCAGTGGTTAACAATCTGCCTGCTAATGCAAGGGACACAGGTTCAAGCCCTGGTCCGGGAAGAGCCCACATGCTGTGGAGCAACTAAGCCCATGCGCCACAACTACTGAGCCTGTGCTCTAGAGCCCGTGAGCCACAACTACTGAGCCCACGTGCCGCAACTACTGAAGCCTGCGCGCCTAGAGCCCGTGCTCCGCAACAAAGAGAAGCCACCGCAATAAGAAGCCCACGCACTGCAACGAAGAGTAGCCCCCGCTCACCGCAACTAGAGGAAGCCTGTGCGCAGCAACGAAGACCCAACGCAGCCAAAAATAAATAAATAAATTTATATTAAAAAACAATATGTACAGAACTATTCCATCACCACAAAGATCTCCCTTGTGCTACTCCTTTAGCATCACACTCATCCTCCTCCTCACCACTATCCCCAACCCCTGGCAACCACTACTCTGTTTCCCATCTCTATAATTTTCTTACTTCAAGAATGTTATATAAATGGAATCAAATAGCATGTGACCTTTTTTTAAAAAAAAAAAAACAGCTTTATTGAAGTATAATTTACACACTTAACTCTTTTAAAGTATACAATTCATTGGTTCTTAGTATATTCATAAATTCAGAGTTATGAAACCACCATCACAATCAGTCTTGGAACATTTTCATCACACTAAAAAGCCCCAGGCACTGTGCCTTTAGTAGTGAAAACTACCCTGCATGAACTCCCACCAGACCTGATTATCCCTCCTTTCTCCAAATTCTCATCACCATAATGACCCCTCAAAAGAAACTGGTCAAAAAGACAGAAATTAAAAAGCATTGGCAAGGATGAGGGGAAACTGGAACCTTTGTTGGAATGTAAAATGGTGCAGCTGCTGTAGAAAACAGTCTAGCAGTTCCTCTAAAGGTTAAACAGAGTTATCTTACGGCCTCCATACCTAGGTATATACCCAAGAGAAATGAAAACTTACATCCACACAAAAATTTGTATATCTATTCATAAGCAGCATTACTCATAACAGCCAAAAAATGGAAACAACCCAAATGTTCATCAACCAGGGGATGGATAAACAAATGTGGTATACCCTTACAATGGAATATTATTTGGCAACAAAAAAGGAATGAAATACATGCTACAATGTGAATGGACCTTGAAAACATTATGCCAAGGGAAAGAAGTCAGTCACAAAAGACCACCAATTATTATGATTCCATTTATATGAAATGTCCAGAATGGGCAAATCCATAGAGACAAAGTAGGTTAGTGGTTGCCTAGGGTAGGAGGTGTTAAAGGGAGATGGGGAGGGTGGGGGTGGACTGCTAAAGGGTACAGGGTTTCCTTTTGGGCTGATGAAAATGTTCTAAAACTGATTGTGGTGAGGGCTGCACAACTCTATGAATATACTAAAAACAATTGAAATTTACATTTTAAAGGGGTGAAGTATACAGTATGTGAATTATATCTCAATAAAGCTATCATAGGAAAGAAAAGGACCTGGTCTCCAAACCAAAACCAACATCTTCCCTCAAAATAAGCTCCTCCCACTTCCCCCTTCTTAATGGGACCCCATCATCCAAACACAACAATTTTCCCTCCTTCTTTCCCTCTTAATCCCATCAGTTACCAAATCCTGCAGGTTAAACTCTGCAAGTCTCTCACACATAGCTCCCCCTCTCCATGACCACTGTTGGCCATCCTAGTGGGACTCTCACTGCCCTTCTTTGGGGCTGTCATAATGGCTCCAAACTGACTTCCCCGGTTCCAGTCTCACTCCAGGCCAATCCAACACACTGTCTCCAGATCCATTTTCCCATGGATTATAGGAGACCCGTGAGGATGACGATTGTATCTTCCTATCAGCCTGAGGACTCCTGAGTGCAGGGCTGTGTCTCCTCCCTCAGACCGGAGACCCTGGTCTACGCCCTTCACTTTGGGGTCTTCCTGGGAGGACTGTGTCTTCCCCCTCAAGCCGGAGGCGGCTAAAGGTTAGGCTGTCTGCCCCTTCAGACTCAAGCTTTGAGAGGAAAGCTCTGTCTTATGCCTCTACATCTTTGGGAGTCAAATTTATCCCCCAACAGGTCCCAGTGCTCTCCAGCGCCGACAGGGACCAGCAGGCTGTACGCCTTCAACCCCTAAATCCCCAGCTGGAAGCGCTCACCACGTGAATTCTACCACCAGTCCCGCCCTAGGAGCCGCGTCGCCGCCCCCCCGCCTCCACGCGGAGCCATGGTAGGCGGGGTCCCGAATCTGCTCCCAGGGAGCGGGGGGCTCTGCTGGGAGAGCCGGGCCGCGGGCCTCGAGTGTCCTCGAGGCTCTCGGGGTGAGGGCCCCAGACTGTGTGTGGGGCTCCATGGGCAGAAAGGTCTGGGGCCGTGACTCACCACGCAGGGCTGCAGAGCCGCCCGCGGCGCCGCCATCTTGTTGTCACACGGTTTCCCAGGCGACCAGGACCCGTGCGCTTCTCATTGGCTAATTCGAGGGGTGTCCCTGAGCAACCAGCAGGCAGCGGAGGCGGGTACAGCCGTCTGTGCTCGAATTCTATTGGCCCACGGAGTCTAAACTCATCGCTGGATACTGCAAGTCCCAGAATCCACCGCTCTGAGCGGACTCTGGGTCTGGGGAAAGGGAGGGTCTATTCATGTCGCCCCAAGGCACAGAAAGCGGAGAACCTGGGATTAGATTCACGAAGCTGCTGGAAGCCTCTGGACCTGAATGTGTAATCCCGACAATGCCACTGTTTTGCTAGATTGATTTTGGGAGAAATTACATTTATCCCTCTGAGCCTGTTTTTTCATCTGATCAGTACAGTACTAAGGGAGCAGTTCTTTTAAGCATGAATGGAAATGATGCAAGTACTTAATAAATGTTTCTTAAATCTGAATTTCTCTGCTAACTTCTTGACCAAACGGCGCCCTGAAGGGACGCTCATATTCTGTTTCCTTGTGTAAAAATTTGGGTGAGACTCCCCCTGCCTTTGGATAAGACACTTTGTGTGATTTTGGGTGAAACACTTCCCCTCCCGAGTCTCACATGAAAAAATAAGGTGTTGGATTAAAGCAACTAGAGATAGTTTAGTTAAGAGCATGGACTTAGGCCTCTGGAGTCGTGGATCCTGACTTGTGTGTCCTTGGGCAAGTTACTCACCTTAATATCTTCTTCTGTAAAATGGGGATAATACCCACCCCCACAGAGTTGCCATGAGAATTAAATGAGATAATGCATGTCACAATACCCATACAGAATAAGTTTTCAAAACATTTCCTGCTTTTAACTAGCATTATCATTATCTCAGTCTTCCAGCTGTGATGATCTGGGTGTCTATGATTTCTGGCACCCACTTCCTTATGCCTTGGCTTAACCACCAAAGCCCTTTCTCTGCGTGTCTCAAACTGCACTTACTAATATTTTCCATTTGACTTTCTCATCTACTGCATTTAGGGGAGGGCAGCCTCCTTGAGGCATTCTTTACACACCAATTGAAGACTGAAGGAAGCTACCAATTAATGAGTGTCTTGCAAGCGCCAGATGCCAAAATTATGAGCTTTACAGATGAGAAAACTGAAGCTCAGGGAAGTAAAGTGACTTGCTCAAGACTATGCAGGTAGAAAGCAGAAAAGTTCAAACCCAGAACTGTCTGCCTCCAGAATCTGTGCTCTTTCCAGAAGCTCCCACTTTAGTAAAACAGGCAGGCACATGTAAGCCAAGGTGCAGGTGGTACAGGTCCATGGCCAAGGGAAGGGTTCAGGTGGAAAGTGTGACTGGAAAGTGGAGGTGGGAGAGCTCTCTTGCCACTAAGCTGCTCCCAGAAAGTTCTCAGAGGCTTGAGATATATGAGATGAGAAAGTTCGAGGTCATGCTGGGGCCAAGTGTTTTGGGGGGTTGGAGCCATAGTCAGGGGACTAGCAACCTTTTACTGTCACCTTGCTCATGTTCCTTCTGCTCTTAAAGGTAAGCAAGGACCAACAGCAATGGGAGGCAGGGGGCTCTGGCCTCATGGGTCCTGGTGTGCCCGCTGCCTCCCACGTCAGCAAGACTGGGGAGTGAACTGGCATTTCCCCAAGCATCAGAGTTTACAACATACCTCCCTCCTACCCAGGGCCGGAAGCATGGCCTGAGATTCTGCAGTAGGCAGACATTCAGCAAATATCTCGTTCCTGTGAGGGAAGTGGGAGCCCTTTAACCTGGCGTGCAGTTTATTATTATTATTATATATATATATATATTTTTGGCTGCGTTGGGTCTTCATTGCTGAGCACGGGCTTTCTCTAGTTGAGGCGAATGGGGGCTACTCTTCGTTGCGGTGCGTGGGCTTCTCATTGCAGTGGCTTCTCTTGCTGTGGAGCACGGGCTCTAGGCGCCCGGGCTTCGGCAGTTGCAGCACGCAGGCTCAGTAGTTGCGGCACATGGGTCCCAGAGCATGCGGGCTTCGTTAGTTGCAGCACGTGGGCTCAATAGTTGGGGCGCACGGGCTTAGTTGCTCCACGGCATGTGGGATCTTCCCGGACCAGGGATCGAACCTGTGTCCCCTGCATTGGCAGGCAGATTCTTAACCACTGCACTACCAGGGAAGTCCCAGTTTATTATTTTTGAAAAAACATTTATTGGGAGAAGTCAGGGCCTTATTATAAAAGTATACATTTTCATCATAGAAACTTGGAAAATAGTGATGGCCATCCTTTATTGAGGAAATATTATGGGCCACCAATACTTAACAAGTCTACGGGGCTGGGCTCTGTCACTTACTAGCTGGCTGTTTCTGCTCCAGCTACTCCACTGAGCCTCAGTTTCCATATCTGGAAAATAGAGATACTAATAGAACCCACCTTGTAGGGTTATCGTGCAAATTAAATTTCTCATAACGTTGTCATATTATTGTTTTTAAAAAGATGTTTTCCAAAAACAAAGTTATGAAAATGAAACAAGAGTCTAAGCTTGCCTAATAGTTATTTTTCTGACTTATATTTTTCTATCTCCCATCTTAGATGGTTCTGGAAATCTTTCCAAGGTCTCCAGGCTTACATAAAATTTGAGTGCTAGGGACTTCCCTGGCCGTCCAGTGGTTAAGACTTTGCACTTCTACTACAGGGGGCACGGGTTTGATCCCTGGTCAGGGAACTAAGATCCCGCGTGCTGCCCAGTGCAGCCAAAAAAAAAAAGATTTAAGTGTTAGAAGGACATTGGAGGAAAATTTGTCCAGCTTCCAAGCTCACCCAGGACTCCCTCTGGACTTCTGGGGTGGGGGACACTTGGCCTCTTCTTGATTCCATCCTGGGGTGGATGCTCATTGCCTGACAATGGTGCAAAGGCCCTGGAATGAGAGGAGGGAGGCTCTTTCTGGGTCTGCTCCCCACCTGTGGGATGAGGAAGTAGACGGTTACAGGGTTAGAGGGTTAGAGGGTTCCGGAGGCCTCTGTTCTTGAGAATAGAGTCCACTTTGCTTCTGGGTCATTTCCTGAAAAACCCTTATCAGTTATGACCCCTTTGGGGCTAAAGAGTTTATCAACTCCTAGCAGCTCAGGAGGGAGAGGTAAATAATAACGGAGAAAGAGGTCCTCTCAGTCCAAGCATTCCTTCAGAATAAAAACCTGGCTATCTCTCCCACCTTCCCCCTCTTCTCCACCCACATCACAGGCGCCTTGGGTCAAGCCCTCCCTTTATCCTGTTGACATTTAAGACCTTCATATTATGTGTCCTTCTCAATGTTCCAGAAACTATCATGCTCTCTCCTATGTTGAGGCCTCTCCTTCCAATGGGAACATCCTCCTTTGCCTTTCCCCCCTGGGAAAATCCCCCTCCATCCTTCAAGAACTAGTTCAAATGTCCCCTCCTCCATGAATACCCCCACTCCCCCCAAGTAGAATCACACTGTACATTCTAGTAGGCCTGCTGCCATTATAGCATTCCTTATTCCTTTTTGTGATTTTTTTCTGTATGTGTCTCCTTCTTGGACTATGAACTCCTCAAGGGAAGGGATCTTTACTCATTCATCTTACCTGATACACAGTAGGTGTCAATAAATTGTCTGAAATGAATGGATGGACGGATGGATGAATGAACAAACGGATGAAGGTTTCCCTTGGAATGTTCTGTGGCGCTGTTGGATCACAGCCCTCTCTCAGTGGGGATGAAAGCTGCAGGGCAGATCATACTGTAATATGTGCTGCAACCCCCTTCCTTTCTCCCCATCCTTGCTGTGTTCCATTCTGTCACTGAGCTCAAGTACATATTGAGCACTTGCCCATTGTGAGACTGTGCAAGGCCCTGGGAACAGTCATTAAAGAACACTGTGAAACTGGGACGGGGAGTGGTCTGAGGTGTTTTGCTCACCCAGGTCCCTCTTGTTCTGCACAAACATTCCCTTTGAGTGGTCTTCCCTGAACACTAACCTACAATATGTCCTCCTCCCATTTCTCTTTTCTCACACCACCCTTTTGACTTCCTCATAGCATTTACTGAAATCTTAAATTACCATAATTTTTAATGTTTTCCCCCATTCAAATGTCAGTTCCATAATAACAGGGACTATGTCCTTTTTTTTCACTTCTGTAGCCCCAGTGTGTGCAGTACCTTGCACACAGCAGATACTTAACAACTATATTATGCTGTAATATTTTAGTATCATTTTCTACTTCACTAATTCTCTCTTCATTTGTGTCTAATCTGATGTTAAAACTATCTGCTGAGTTCTTAATTTCTATTATTGTATTTTTAAGTTCTAGAATTTCCATTTGGTTCTTTTTTTTTTAAATAAATTTATTTGTTTTATTTATTTTTGGCTGGGTTGGGTCTTCGTTGCTGTGTGCGGGCTTTCTCTAGTTGCAGCGAGCGGGGGCTACTCTTCCTTGCAGTGCACAGGCTTCTCATTGTGGTGGCTTCTCTCATTGTGGAGCACGGGGTCTAGGTGTGTGGGCTTCAGTAGTTGTGGCTAACGGGCTCTAGAGCACAGGCTCAATAGCTGTGGCGCACAGGCTTAGTTGTTCCGTGGCATGTGGGATCTTCCCCGACCAAGGATTGAACCCGTGTCCCCTGCATTGGTAGGCGGATTCTCAACCACTGCACCACCAGGGAAGCCCCTCCATTTGGTTCTTTTCTATAATTTATAATTTGTGGTCTTGTCTTATATGTCTTTGAATACACTAAGCATTGTTATTTAAAAGTTTGGTTGATAATTCCACTATCTGGATCTTCTGTGTAATTGTTTCTATTATCTGTTGTTCCTCTTGTTTTTTTGTTTTTTTCGGGGGTTTTTTTGTTTTGTTTTTTGATCACATTGTCTTCAGTTTCTATGACGGGCTGGGCTGTTGTTTCCTGTTTACTCTTACTCCTCAGGTGTAACCTTTCATGGTCCCAACCCAAAGCCTAGTGGAGGGTGGTGGAGTTTACCAGGGCCCCCATTTCTTAGTAGGTCTTGAACTACAGTTTTTCTCCCCCAGCCCCATAAATCTGTAGAAAGCTCTGCTCAGTTTCTCAGCTGTCTCTTCTGGAAGTGGCAAATACTTTTAGGGGAAAAGCAGCCCCAAAGGGCTCACCTCTTTGTTCCCCTTAATTCTTTTCTTCATTGGTAACTCCCCAGTACTTAGTCTGCTATTGCCCCATAATAAGCATTTATTGACTGCATGAATACAGGTATGCAAGGCTTGGAGGTGGGAGTGATCACCTTATATTCACCCATTCATTCAGCTAGCCTAACTGCCATATTCTGGTTTTTTGTTTTGTTTTGTTTTATTCATTTATTTATCTATTTTTGGCTGCGTTGGGCTTTCTTTAGTTGCAGTGAGTGGGGGCTACTCTTCGTTGAGGTGCGCGGGCTTCTCATTGCGGTGGCTTCTCTTTCTTGCCGAGCATGGGCTCTAGGCAAATGGGCTTCAGTAGCTGTGCCATGCAGGTTCAGTAGTTGTGGCTCATGGGCTCTAGAGTGCAGGCTCAGTAGTTGTGGCGCATGGGCTTAGTTGCTCGGCGGCATGTGGGATCTTCCCGGACCAGGGCTCAAACCCGTGTCCCTTGCATGGGCAGGTGGATTCTTAACCACTGCGCCACCAGGGAAGTCCCATATTCTGTTTTCTGCTGAGTTAAAGAGGTGACGAGACCTAGAGGGACCTGGTGTTGGGTCAAGCTACTAGACCATATTCTTAGCAGACACAACCTTTAGTGTGGTGACCAACAGAAGGAGCTCTTGGAACACTGAGGAACTCCCTCTCTTTGAAGGAGTTGTAGGGGGTGTGGATTGAGATTTCCCATCAAGTCAGGTTTGGAGAAGGTGTACAGTAGGACAGGGAAGTCAAGAAATAGACTAGGTTCTATCTCCAGCTCTGCCATTAACCTGCCCTTCTTGGGCCCTCAACTTTCCCATCTGTAAAATGGGGGTCTCTCTAAGCTCTTTAAGCTTTGCGACCAGGGTTCTGTCTATCCAGATGGTGTCAAGACAGAATGAAACTGCTCAGAGGGCAGGAGAGGCAAAGGTTTGAAGCCCCACTTCTCTCAGGTACTGACAGACTCCAGATATCCCTTCATGCCCCAAGTCCTGATGACCCTAAAACCCCTTCCAGCACCCAGATCCCCCCACCACTAGCAGCTCAAGCTCAAATGACAGCAGAGACCCAGGATGTGGAAAAGAAATTTCTCAGGTTTGTAAGAATATTTTTGCAAATATGAGCTTGGCATTTAAGTATCCTCACAAGAATCCACAGCATGGAGAAAGGACATCCTGGCTGGCCCCAGGGTTTAGCCCCTGCCCAGTATGATGGAGCCAATTTTCAGCAGAGCAATCTTGGACTTTAACATGGGCCTCTTGTCTCCTGGGCCAGTGCCATTCTGGTATCTCTGCCTCACAGACTCTCATGAACCCCCAGAATCACCCACCCCAACAGGTGCACCTAAGGCAGCTGAGACTTGAACAGAGAGTCAGGAAAGGCCTCTGGTGAAGGAGCTGACGGGGGTGGGCAGTGACAGGTAGTTGAGGGCTCCACCCACTTCCTTCCTCACCCACCTCCCTGGGGCGAGATTCCTACCCCTCTCTCGCCACTTCCTGGCTTTCTCTCTCCAGCCTTGACTTTCAGTTCTTTTCTGTTTCTTTTTAGCCAGGGCTGGAGGCCCTAAAGGCCCACTCAGGTTTTTCTGAGGCTTGATACATGAGACACAAAAGCATAGAAGGGAAGTGAGAGGGTTTTTTTTTTTCACATTCTGGCATGCAAATGAGACACATAATAGACTACGGAAGGGAGAGTAAGTGAGGCTGGAGCTGGGCTGTAGAGCCAATCCCTGGGTCCTCCAGGAGGGAGCGGGTCAGGGAACCAAGACTTAATTGGTGACTTCTAGGAAAGCCCCAGAGGTTACATACATGGCTGCAGCTTCAGACATACCTGGATTCAATTTCACGTGAAACTGGCTCCACCTTTTATTACCTTGGACAAGTCACTTAATATCCAAGCCTCGGTTTCTTCATCAGGAAAATGGGGATAATTATGAAACCTACTGCAGAACCCCACTGAGAGAATAAAATGAGAGGTTGTATAAAGAATGGAGCACTGTCCAGGCACCTTTGTGATTCACCTCATCCCCTACCCCTGGCTAGAACTTCACAGCCACCCCACCCCAAACCCCTTCCCCAGCAGTTTATTAACTTCTGGTCCCTCCACTAGCCCTCCTCCTATCCATCTGAGATTGAAATACACAATCTGTTATTTTCTTCATCCAAATCACAAGATGCTAGGTCTCAATAAACTTCAGAAATAATCCACTTCAGCCTTCTCACTTGAAATGAGAAACCTGAGGCCCAGGGGGAATGGGCTTACCTAGAAGCTAGGTTTCTGGATTCCTAACACAGTGCTCCTTCGTTTTCACAGAAATCTCCTCCCCCACCACCCCAAATTTTCATGCTCCCCAAGCCTTCATTCTGAACCTGTGGAACAGTCTACAACCTTATCTTGAAACCTAAATTTATCCCAGCCTTTTCTCCTTCAGCGCCTATCCCCTGCCCCAATCTCCTTTTAATCATACTGTATTTAATTCTCTGGCAGCTCTTTTGTTAAAGGCTCAGAGAGGTACAGTTTCTGGCCCAGGGTCTCGGAGTTGATAGGTGATTAAACCAAGATTCAATCCCCGCTATGCATGACTCCAAGCCCAGGGTTTTATTTACTGCCCCACAGATGCCTCGTGGATGCCTACCTCCCATCCCCTAGGATGTGCCTCAGTCCCTCTCCAGAACCCATCATCTGCCAGGGCTGTAGAACCTAGGGCCTGGCACGCTCCACCCCAAGGTCTGTAGAAAAGCAGTAGCACCCCACCCCACGCGGTAGGCCCTCCTTCCTTTCCCTCTACCCCGCCTCCCTGCCTCCTTCTCGTTCAAAGGCAGCCAAACCAAAAGAGGCCTGCAGACAGCCCTGCATTCATCTCCAAAAGCTGCTACAAAGAGGGCCACTGAGAGACTCCCGAGATGAAAGGCTTCCTCTTCCTCCTATTCACCATCAGCCTCCTGATTATGATTCAGGTAAGCGCAGCACCCCAGAGCCCCCGGCACCATCACCCAGGACTCCCCAGACCTGCCCGGCATGGGGGAGAGGGCATGCAGGCTCCTGGGCACCCAGCCTTCTTCCATGAGAGCAGAGGCTCCAGCAGGGGAACCCAGGGCTCAGGGGGCCTGGCTCCCAGCCTTCCGGTCCTTCTGGTTGGGATCAGACTGTTTGAGGGCCGCCCCTGAGCAGGACTGTCTCCTGTACCCGAGGCTGGGGAGCACTTACAGGGTGCCAGGCACACTGAGGCACCCAAGGGGTGCTGTGGAATAACAGGGGATTAAGAGGCTTGGGAAGACAGCCCTGAGCGAGGATGGCATCAACCCACAGGGAACCTGGGGAAATGGTCCTATGGGAGGGGGCCGGGAAATGTTCAAATGGAGCCTGATCCGATTCTGGAGGTGGCAGGAAACCTCCCGGGAGAGGAGCCTGCGTGTTCGGCAATGTTAAGAAGATAGAAATCTCCCACTCTGGAAACAGGTAGAGTCTCGAGATCAGCTGTTATTCCAAGAGGCAGCTTTGGCAGCATCTCACATGTTAGTCGGTATAGGAGATGGGAACCATCAAGTTTTCGATCAAGAACAGCTTGATCAAGCATCGAGAACAGCTTGATCACCATCAAAAACAGCTTAATCTCCATCAGGGGCAGTTTTAGTTGCAGCCTGATCAAGCATTGAGAACAGTTTGATCACCATCTGGCCACCTCCTCAGGGGAGAAGTCACAGCCTCCCCACCTACCTACACTTTGCCAGATGCCTTCTCACCAGCCCTGTCTCATGTGACCCCCATGACTGTGACGGGCTCTTCTCCCCATTCACAAGATGAAGAAACTGAGGTTCAGGGAGGCTCAGGCCCTGGATGGTCAAGGGCTGGGGCCACAGGCTCCCCTATCTCCTACATGCTGGAGGAGCTGGTGATCTGGTGGACATGAAAGGAAGGTTCTGTGGGACGTGAACCAGGGACCGCCTCTGACCCTGCCTGTGTTGAGGCAGGAAGCAGCCAACCATCTCCACAGGACCTTGTGGCAGAAGTTGTGGTCACTGGGGCAGGAACTGAGAACTACAGTCTTGGGGTGGGGGAACTGTCTCTAAACAACAAACATGAGATTCAACCCCCTGTGAGCTTGCCACACTTCTCCTCTTGCAGATACAAACTGGAGTCTTGGGAAACCAGACCACGACCAACAAACAGAGGAATGGGGCCCCAGCCCTCGGAAGCCTGGGCGGCGGCAGCATCCTTCTCTTCCTGACTAACACCCTCATCCAGCTCTTCCACCTCAGATGAGGTGACACAGCCCAGCCCAGCCCTAGCCCCGTTCCCCTGAGACAGCTGCCACCATCACTAGCAAGAGAAGCCCCTCCCCGCCCCATCCTTGGGAGGGGCTGATGCTAGAGGTGAGCAGGTTGTGGGAACTGACAGGTAGGGCCTGGGGGGCCATGGCCGACACAGCAAGATACTGACATGGAGGGGCAAGCACCACCCAGCCAGGGCTCAATAAAGTTGTCATGTACTTGGAGTGGGGTCCTGTGTGTGGTCACTGGACGTCACCAGGCCCAAAGAGCCAGGTCTGCAGCAGCACCAAGGGGCCACCTATAGCCCCATCAGCAGGCGAGGTGGCACCAGCGAGCTTGCACCTCACCTGCCCTGCGCCCAAGTCCAAATGCAGAGGCCCTTCCCCTTCGAATCCCCTTGCAGGGACACGACCCAGAACCTGCCATCTTCACCCTCCCTTTAGTTGCATTTGCTTACCTGTCCCTGGGAGTTTGGGAATGACGGTCCCAGAGGACCCACCCCCCCCCCACCGCCTCCCAGACCCTGGACATCCCCAGTTGCAGAGGCTCAGAGAGCCCCCCACTCCACTGCCTCGGTGTCCTCAGAATGACAGATTCAGAGAGAAGCCCCCCCCCCAGCCTATAGGGGTTCCCAGCCTCACAGCCATCCTCCTGTCTTCACGTCTCCAACCACTGGGGGCTGAAAAAGATGAAGAGGCCACTGTCCATTTCTTCCCTGCCCACCCATGGGCTGGGAAGGCAGGAAGGACAAACAGCTGTTCCAACCACTCCTACCCCTCCTGGGTTTGGGCTGGTGGAATTGGGAGCTGAAGAGTAGGAAGGGAACTCTGGAGAAGCCCCCAAGGGACTTGACCATCTCTGCCTCTTCCTGGAGGACGTTGGCCAAGGGGACAAGTGTCTACTAGATTGAAAGACTATGTCCTGCCCTCTCTGAGCTGGGTTAGGGACCAAGACCCCCTGTTCTGGCTTCTTGGGGGCCAAACCTTTAGGACTTGAGACCAGAGTTAGGGGAAATTGAGAGGAGCCGGGTGGGCAATGCCCTTTGAGGTGTGGCTCCCACTTGCCTTTCCCACCCCGCCCACTGAGTCCCCACCGCACTGCACTTCCAAGTTTCCGCCCCTGGACTTGTCTGCATCCCTGTGCCACCCTCTAGCCTGGCTGACTCCTTCTCATCCTCCACATCTCAGCTGAGGGTTCCCTCCTCCGAGCAGTGTTCCCTGCCCTGTGCCCCTAAATGGTTTAGGTTCCTCCCCTGTGCATCCCTCCACTTCCATTCTTACCCAGTCACCGAGTGTATCACCCTTCCCAGGGGATCCTCCACTGGACTGTGAGTTGCTTGAGGGCGGGGACCAAGGGGCTTGGTTCATATTTGTGTCCCCGTAGCCCAGTGCCAAACCTGGCTCAGAGCAGGATCTGAGAGCACATCATCTGGGGTGACTGCACACAAGACCACGCTCAGCGGTTAGCCTGCTCCCAGTGTTCCCTCTGGTGGCAGACGGAGGCCTTACCTGGGCCCCAGAACTGGAGCTGGGAGGGAAGAAGCCCACCTGAGTGCAGGCTAGTAAGAAGGCAGGTGAACAAATCCTCACTCCCACCCCCAAATATCAAGGTGCACAGAGATGAGGATACCTGGGAGCATATTATAAAACAGTTTATGTTACAACAAAAAAACCTATAAAAACATTTCATCCCAGGGAGAGCTTCCAGGGCTGGGGGGTGGGGGGGAGGTTCAAAGCACATGGACAGTCCAGATCTGGGACGCCCTGTCCTTGGCCAGCTCCCACAGCACCGCGTGGTCCCGGTCGTAGCCCTGGCCACCTGGGGGAGGGGGTAAGAGATGGGGAGATGGTCAGAGAGAGCTGGGGACTCTGCTGCCTGCAGGGCCCTTCTCCCACACACATGCCCAACTTACCCTTCACATCTAGGATCCGGCCTTCAAACATCTGGCTGCAGATGTGGCCTGATTCGTTGATGCTCCACGTCTGGCGGGGCAGGCGGCTCTCAGCCCACAGCACTACCTTGGAGCCTGTGCTGGGGGTGCCAATCACCTGCAGGCTCATGGTGGGGGCCACCTGAGGCCCCAGGAGGTCGTCAGGCACTGGCCCTCCCCACAGAGACTCCACCAAACCCAAGACACCATCGACACACCCAGCTTTGAATCCTGGCTGTTACGGACTGTGACTCTGGGCAAATCTCCTAATCCTAAACCAGTAGCTCTGGTTTCCTTGGGGATGGCTGTTGTGAGGGTTCAATGTGAGAAACCATAAAAGGGCTGGAAAAATATGCGCTCCTCTGGGAAGCCTTCCATGACTGACTCCTGAAGCACAGGCTTAGCAGCAGACAAGCTTCCACATACTTACTGGCTATGTGACTTTCAGCCAGTTACTTAACTTCTCTGTGCTCTCGTTTCCTCACCTATAAAATGGGAAGTATAATAGGACTTGCCCCCTAGTGCCCTCTAGGGATTCCATGAGGCATTCACGTGAAGAAACCTGCAAGGTGCCTCCCTCCAATGCCACCTTCTCGGGAAGGGCTCCCCTTGTCAGAGCTACTGATACTTCCTATTTTCCTTTCTTAATGTATTTTTCCTCTATTGCACTTTTCAACACCTAAGGTACTAAGATATTTTACTCATTTGTTTCTTTCTCTCCCCACTAGGATGCAAGCTTCAGGAGGGCAGGAGTTGTTTCTGTCTTCTCACTGTTATATTCCCAGCACCTAGAACAGGGCCTGGCACATAGCAGGTGCTCAGGAAATGTTTGTGGAGTGGATCTATCATTATTAATAGGATCCAAATCTGTCACAGGATATCAGAGCTGAGTGGTCCCTTAGAAGCATCTGGTTCAACGCTCTTGTTTTGCAGACGGGAGACAGACCCAGAGAAGAGCCCGAAGTGCCCAGGGGTACACAGCCTGCATTCTCCACCTCCACCCGGGTCCTGGTGTCTGTGTATCTCTCTGTTTCTCTGGCCCAAGGCTGGGTCCTGTTCCTGACTGGGAACAGGCTGGGACTCCCAAAGGTCGGCTTGTGAGGGTCTGGGGCCCTGGTGACCCTGTCCCAGTCCCTAAACTGGTACCTGGTTCTTCAGCAGCCCATCCTCGTAGTACCAGATACAGCTGCCTCCAGCTTGGGGCTCAGAGACCACCACGCGGCCCGCCTTCATGTCCTCCACGTGGTCCGGCACTGCCAGGAATCCCCCCAGTGCCGCATTCCAGAGGTGGAAATAAGCCCGGCGCTGGTGAATGGGGGGAGCTGAGAGTCAGGGGTCTCTGGGCAGGGATGCTCCCACTTGGGCCCCCAATGCCCTCAACTCTGGACCCTCCAGTATCCCAAGCTCCCAAGCTCTCCCTCCTGCCCCAAACCATCCTCAACCCTGCTTCTAAGTCACCCCTTCTTTCTCACACATATGCCAGGGGCACATACATAGCGCACACGCACACAGTTCCATGTCTGTACAGATACACACAGAAACACTGGCAGATACACCCAAGATCCACATGGTTGTACAAGAGTGCCGCAGGCACAAACACATGGATACACGTCAACATGTACACTCACACTATTTGCCCCCCCAGCCGACTCCACGCCAGGCACTTATGTTTGCCAAAAGTTTGGATGTGTATGGGAATACAGATGTGCACATACACTTACAGAGAGAAATGCATGCACTACCCATGCTGAAGAGGTACCACAGCAGGGCGGACACTGGGCTGTCAGACATCAGACCTGGCTCGGCCACAAATCACCTGGGGATCTCGGATGGTGGTGACAGTAATAATAGTAATAATAATAATCACGGCTAACATTTGTTGAGTGCCTAACCATTCAAGCACTGTTCTAAGGGCTTTACATCATTATTATCTTCAATCCTCTAAACAACTCTATCATACATAGCACCCCCATTTTAAAGATGAGGAAACTGAGGCCCATGGAGGTAAAATACTTGTGAAGATTGCAGAGCAAATTCTTGTCCACTTCTCTGGGCCTTTATTTCCCCATCTGTAAAATGTGAAGGTTGGAGATTATCTCCAAGATTCCTTCTAGCAATGATATTATAAGAGTCTGAAATAGGGACCACACAAGTAAGACACACACTTTCAACGGTGTCACAAGTACAGGCACGTGCAGTCATAAATATACTCTCATAGATGTACAGGGTGAGGGGATGACAAACATCCCCCCACAGATCACCTCCAGAGGACACATTGATACAAGTGACATCACAGACACAGAAACTCCCTCAGATGGGCATGCGCGCGCACGCACACACACACACACCCCCTCTGTGGCCATGCCTCCACATAAGTGCACATGCACATAAATGAGACACATGTCCAGACATGCACTCATAGACATATGGAAACACGAGTACAGACACAGTGTTTCAAAGTGAGGTGTGCTTACCACTGGTGGGTGGTACATGAGATAATTTTCAGGCTTATGTGGATAAGCCTTATTGTTAAAAATTTAATGGTAATGAATTTATCACAATGTCTGTTAAGGAAAAATCATACATACACATCAAACCCATGATCTTATGGACATTACTCCTTAGGATAGGATAAAGTAAAAAAAAAAAAAAAGTGAGTTGGTTTAGAGGAAAATATTAAGGAGACAATGGTTCAAAAGGAATGATGGTGTGACAAAAATTGTGACAAAAGTATACAAAGGCTGAGTTTGGGAAACATGGGAAACGCACAGACAGACAAACAGCCAGACAGACTGGCCCAGACATGCTCAACCCGACATGCTACCTACCTGCTTGATGGGGTAGAGGGAGCCCACCCTCTGGGTCCCACTGTACGTCAGCCAGCTGGTGATCTCGCAGCTGCCCACCAGCCACTGGCGGCCCCGGAAGTCGCTGTGCTGGCACAGCACCCAGCTGGGCCCAGCAAGTGCCACAGACACAGCGAGGAAGACAGACAGACAGACAGACAGGCAGGTAGAAGAGGAGGAGCAGCCGTCAGAACATTCTCTACCTCCTCCTCTCTCACGCCTGGACTCCTCCGCCTGGGGTTCAGGTCCCGGGAGGGGGTAGAGAGGCAGGCTGGGAGGGAGCTCTGGGATTTGCAGGGCAGGGGAGGGTCCTGGAGAGCACCTCGGGCTGGGGTCCAAGCCCTGAGGGCCAGTGACCCTTCTCAGCCTGCACTTCCCCCCTCTCCCTCCTGGCGTGGAGGGGAGTGCAGTAGAAGTGGGGGGAAGACCTGGAGGCCCCCTCCCTCCCTCCCTTGCAGCCCCCGCAGCCCCGCGGCACACTCACACGCCCCCCTTGATCCGCAAGGACAGCACGTGGTTGTTGAAGCCCTCAGCTTGCAGGCTCCGCAGCTCCCCACCGAGCTTGATCTCTTTCCCCTCGAAGCACTCCAGGCCATACAGGAAAATGGATGGCTCTGAAAAGTGCTGCGGCCGGGGGCACGGAGAAGGGGTGAGGCCACAAGAGCCCCCGACCCAGCCCCTCTAGTTCCAGACACCCTGACTCCCAGAATGGTATTTCAGGCTCTCTTCCCTCCTGAGCTCCACCCCACAGGGCCCCTGACTCCTGGACACTGCCAGCTGGGTGTCCCCCAGATTCTCAGATGCAGCATGTGCGAGATGGAACCCCCATTGCCCCTCAAACCTCCTCCCCAGTAAATGGCACTTCTAAGATGAGTGACAAGAATAATATTGGTCATTATAGCAGTTCTCATGTATTCAGGGCTTACTACACGCCAGGTTCTGTGCTAAGTGCTTTACCTGATCTCATTATAACTTCTCAACAGCCCTATAAGCAGGTGCTATTATTATCCCCACTTAGAGGGAAACTGAGGCTGGAGAAGGTAAATCACTCGCTCAAGGCCCTAGGGTCAGGCTTCAGAACCAGGTCTGTTTGTCTTCAGAGCCCAGCATGTAGTTGTACGGAACCTGGCTCTGTCTATTACCAGCTGTGTGACCTGAAGCAAGTCACGTGACCTCTCTGTGCCTCAGTTTTCACGTCGGAAAAAGGGAGAAGATAATAGTTACATGGCTCATAGGGTTGTGGTGAGGATTAAATGCCTTAGTGCACGGGAAGCCTTTTAAACACTGCCCAGAGCAGTACAGAAAACACCAGCTGTTCTGCTTGTGCTGCTGCCACTGACCACCCAGCCCACAGCCAAGTCCTACAGACTCCAGGTCCTTCATCAGCCCACGTCACTCCTCTCCACATCTTCCTAGTCCAGGACATCATCATTTGTCCTGGATCATGGCAGCAGCAGCCCCACTGCCTTCCTCCCGCCCACCGTTCCCCCCACGCAGCAAAGCCATCTTGCCATTCCACTCCTCCCTGCCCAGAATCACCACCTCATCGGTCGCCCCTGCCCCCACCCCTGAGTGCTAGCCCCTCCTGGCCCTGTCCCACCTCAGTTTCAGGACACAGCACTCTGAGCTGTAATCTTTCTGGGTTCCTTGAAGGCAGGGCTATGTCTGATATATTGCAGGGTTCCAGGACCTATCTCAGCAGGGGCTCAATAAATCCCTAGTAAGCTGACCTGGCTTTGAAGCCCTGGGGTCGAGGGGACCTGGGGTGGTTCTGAAGACTGGGTTTAAGCCCCAAAGCCCACTCAGCAGTGAGAAGAGGCTCTGTGTGTGGGCTCCCCCAGCAGCAACCCCTGCCTCAGGGGTGCCTGGAACCGGAGCGGGGCACTTACCAGGGGCACCTTCCGGAGAGAGCCCAGGACCGTGGAGGCCAGGCAGCCCATGGCTGTGAGAGTGGGGAACTCGCCCTCAGAGAGAATGTGCTGCTCACCCTCAAAGTTCTTCTCATCAAACAGGATCCAGCTGGGGAAGGAAGGGGAAGAGTGGGGGGATGTGAGTAGATATTTGAGCCCACCCTCTCCTTGGCCTGCCCAGGTCCCCCTGAGATACAGCAGAGTGGATGCAGACTTGATGGGGATCCCCCGGTCCGGGGGAGGCCAAGGATAAACGGGCGTTGCAGCAGCAGGGACGAAGGTCAGACTTAAGAAAGGACTGAATGAAATCATACTGCCCTTCGGGGGAAATTTATCAACATCAAGCAAAACTCCATGCACAATTACTCAGCAATCCCATTTCTCAGAATCTATCCCAAGGACATCCTTCAAAAACATGAAATGACACATACATTAGGCTATTGATTACACACTGTTTGCAGTGGCAGAGTGGGAGCAGCCAAATGTCCATCAGTTGGGGATTGGTTGAATAAACTAAGAATCTGGAGTGTAACATAGCAGTCAAAAAGAATGAGGAGGAGCTCTTAAAGGGATATAAAGTGATACAAACTGTTAAGTAAAAAAATCAAGGTGCATAACAGTGTTTACAGTATGCTTCCTTTTAAAAAAATTGAGATATAATTCACAAATCATAAAATTCACTCTTTTAAAGTGTACAGTTCAGTGGTCTTTAGTATATTTACCAGGTTGTAGTATGCTTTTTTTGTGTAAGAAAATGGAGGAGGAGGAAAACAAAACATATTTGGTTTCTATAATTATATGTAAATTTATGAGCGCATATTTGCTTATATCTTCAAAAAGAAACAATGGATGAATAAACTAAACACACACACACACACACACACACACACACACACAAGATTACCTATAGGGGGAGGGAGTGGAAAAGGTAGCAGGGACAGAGATGAAAGCTATTGATTTTTTAAGTCTTGACTTTGGAAATATTACGGACTGAATGTTTGTATCTCCCCAGAATTCCAATGTTGAAGTCCTAACCTCCAATGTGATGGTCTTTGGGAGGTAATTAGGTTTAGATGAGGTCAAAAGGTTAGAGCCTCCATGATGGGATTAGTGTCCTTATAGGAAGAGGAAGAGCTCTCTTTCTCAGCCATGTGAGGACACAGCAAGAAGGCAGCCATCTGCCAGCCAGGAAGAGAGCCCTCACCAGGGAACCAAATCAACCAACACCTTGATCTTGGACTTCCAGCCTCCAGATCTGTGAGAAAATAAATTCCTGTTGTTTAAGCCACCCAATGTATGGTATTTTGTTATAGTAGCTCAAGCTGACTAAGACAGGAACACTACAAATATTTTATGTAATTAGGAAACAGAATTAAGTAAAAATGAGAAGTATTCATAAAAATTAAAATAAACAAAATAAATGAACCTAACTGTATATCAGGTTGGTGGCATAACTGCACAGAAGTATTATTTCAAATGTCTTAAAAACACAATAGTTTGAACTGTACATACCTAATGGGATGTAGGTGAATGTTCTGAGGACAAAAAGAACAACAGAGAGACCTGAAACAGCATTCACTGGTTTTTACTGTTAGTAGTAACATCAGTATTATAATTTTGAAACACCTAGCGTGCAGATTTTGGTCTCCAAAGAGCATTATGCATTAAAAGCAACCAGGATTCTTTGGGAAATGATTCCCGGTTTGAGGCAAAAAATGTACAAAATGATCCTGGAACCTCTTACTGTACCAGAAAAACACGGAAGTTATAAAAAAAACTATTGGGGTCATATAAAAAATACCCAGGAAGCAATTTGGAGGTGCTCCCATTTGCCAAGATGAAACAATTTGAGTACACAAAAGAATAGTGACTCCAAGGGACTGGAGCATTTCATATACATAAAAAACCCATGAGTTATAACAATACTTTAAAAAATCTTCATTGGTCAGCTCTGGAGGTTGCTAGGGCACCAATTCAGAAATTATTATGAAAATTGATAGAAAGGGGGCAAACACTGATTCTTGGGAAAAGATCAAACTGCCTTTTTTGTATAAACTATATCAGGTAAACAAATAGTTGAAAAGGGAAAGTTCTTCTTTATAGAAGTATTCCAGCCAATATATGTATAGGGAATAACAAAACTTAGAAAATCATTTTGTAACCTCTAAAGAAATAATGGGTCTAGGCAATTATCATCAATGGATGCTAAAAATCTTTAGGTGAAAGGTCAACGAGGAATCTTATAATGCAGGGATCTTAATATCATTAAAAATGGGACAGCTAGACATGTGCCTCCTGATGTGATGCAGTGGGAAGTACACATACCACCTCTAATAGTCTTCTTGCCAGCAAAACAAAACAAAACACCCTGGATCTCATCAAGCCTCTAGATCTAACTACAAGTTTACAGGAAGTATGGGGCACAGAGGAACAAAATTAAAACACCACCAGGAAGCAATCAGCTAAATACAGAAGATGGGAAACTTACAGGGCAAATTATTGGGTTCTTTAAACGAATAAATCGTATAAAATAAAAAGAAGGGAAAGGTACTGTTATACATTATAGATCAAATGGACCACATGCAATGTGTGGACCTTGTCTGGATTCTGAGAAAAACAAACCAATTTCACAAAGGCATTTTTTGAGATAACGGGAGGAACTCGAACATGGACTGGGTATTAGGTAATAATAAATTATTGTTAAATTACACTATACTGTCTACAGTTTTTACATTTTCTACTAAAACTTTATCTTGCTTTGTTTGCTTTAAGATTGAATGATTCGGGATAGAATAGCTAATCTCAAGGAAGCCAAAGGAAGGAAATCATTTGAAACAAAGACCTCTAATTACAGCCTCGATTTCCAAGCTGAGCTAAGCGCTTCTGAGCAGGTGCCCCCCGCCCCCCTCCCGCCCCCGTCTCCCCTTCCCCACTTCCTCACCTGCCGCCGTGGACCCGGCAAGACTGGGGCTGGAAAGAGGGGGGAAGAGAGGTCTGGTCATCCTCAAAGGAGATGTGGTCGCCCAGGAAGTCCGGACCGGAGAAAAGCTGAATCTGGCGGCACAAACGGGAAGAGATGAGAGTGAAGGAGGGTGAGTGGGACAGAGAGAATGGGTAAGTGGGGGAGAGATTTGAAAATGAGGGAAGAGGAGACATAGGCCCCCACCAGCTCCTTACCTTTGAGACAAAGTGCAGATTGTGCGCCCCGACCTGAAGGGAGGGACCGAAGTTTCGAGATTTAAGGAGTGTGCTAGCCCCCAGCCTCAGTTCCTCTGGTTTCAATATTCCCGACCCTTTTCGCAGGTCCCTCACCCTCCAGGTCCGTATTAGCCTCGCCCCTTCCAGGAGGCCCCGCCCCTTCCAGGAAGCCCCGCCCCCAGGAGCTTCAAGCCTGGTTGTTCCAGTCCCGCCCCCCTGCGGGGGGACGCCAAGCCCCTCCGGTCTGAGAGGCCCCGCTCCTGCGGCGGGCACACACCTGCAGGACCGGCTGCAGAGAGGCGAGGGCGCTGTTGCTCGAGCCCCAGTCGTCGCAGTTGCGGTACACGCCCTTCTCCAGCACGTACTGCTCCCCGGAGAAGCCCACCTCCTGATAGGCCACCCACCTGCAGGAAGGGGGGGGCGCGGGTTAGCATGGAGGAGCCAGTGCCTCTCCTGGAACCACCCCCCCGCCCCCGACCGGCCCAGCTCCCGGAGCTTCGGTCACTCACACGCCGCTGAGCACGTGGATAGCCTGCGTTCGGGGGCTGTGTCCCGCCAGCTCCACGTCCGGCAATGCCTCGCTCACCTCCACGCCATGCCCCTCAAAGTCCATGGCCTCAAACAGCACCACCGCCGGGTCCCCGAAGTCCTGGGCCCCAGGGACAGTCAGGTTTCTCCCGCCCACCGACGGAAACCCCTGGGAGTGCCCAGACCCCAAGGACGCAGTCCACCAAGGGACTTTGCGGTGAGGTGATCAGTGTGGGCTGGGGAAAGGCAGCAGGAGGGAGAGAGGCTAGACCTCAGGGAACACTTCCAGGTGCTCTAGAGAACAGGGAGAGGAGGCGCAAATTCTTCCCTCAACAAATTGTGCTGGGGTAAGTATGGCTGCGGCCAGAGGCAGAGGGATGTCCCAGTTGCTCTTGCTTACCGTCCGGATGACTCTCAGGGAGGTCAGCGCCTTGTTATAGCCTCCCCAATGTGACCAATCAGCGTATTCTCCCTCCTCCAGCAGATACTGGTGACCCCGGAAACCCTCCTTCTCGTAGCCCACCCAGCTGGGGGAAGGGGGAGGCAGACAAACAGACTCAGTCACAGGAAGCCCATGGATGTGTAAGAGAGCTGCCCCCACCCCTAGGCAGACCAGGTCACTTCCCATCCTGGAGGGTAGAGGCTACTGGGGAGGATGAGGGAGAAGGAAGGGTCCTGAGTCCTCACCAGCCCCCAAGAACTTGCAGGGACCCCACAGAGGCCAAGCTGGGGCTCTGGCTGTCCTCTGGCTGCTGCAGGTTGTAGATGTCTCGGCTCACTTCCCAGCTCTGGCCCTGAAAGCCTGGGGCCTCATACACTACAGCCTGCGGGGGGAGAGGGGCTGTGTGAGGTTGGTGGGGAGTGATCTGGACCCAGACCCACCCAGCCACCCCAGGATGACTCTATCCAGCATCAACCCAGAGCTAAGCCCTCCCATTCCCTCACTGAGCCCCAAGCCCTTACCTAACTCCTGTCTCTTCTCTGACCTCTGACCTGGTCCTTACACATAAAAAGCCAGTTCCCAGTTAGCCCATCGGGTTTCCACCCCGCCCCTCCCCAGCCCAGCCTCTAGCCCCCAGCTCCCACCTCTCCCACCTTCTAGTCCAGGCCGTGATAGCCACACACATACAAACAACCCACCCAAAGGTCCTCTTTGACCCTGAGGCCCAGATGCTTACCTTGGGCTCCCCTGGCTTCTCCACTCTTGGGCAGCCCTGCAGAGGAGACAGAGCTGAGACACCAGCCCAGAGGTGCGGGAAGACAGATGGGGCTGGTGACCTAGGGTTTACTTGTTCCTGGGGCCCCTAAAAATGGCCAACCCCATGTCCTCCCTCTCCCCCAACCCTTGGACTAATCCTCCCTCTCCTCCAATCCCATTCCCAGTAGGAGGTCCCAGGCCCTGCCTCTTCACCCAGACTACAGGACAAGGCTGCTTGGGACCACCTGCTCCTTACCAATCTCATGGGCTTCAGGGAGCCCACACTGGGGTCTGATGCACCCCAGGCCTCTGGGGTGGGGTACTCTCCAGGCTCCAGGATGCAGGGAGTGTCTTCAAAGAAGGGCTTGGGGTATAGAAGCCACCTGAGGGGAGGCAGAGAGGCAGCTGCACGCCAGACTCCCGGGAACACAGATTAGTGGATGGGGTGGAAGGGGTAGAGGGGGGAAAGAAGTTTTGGGGGAGAGGCCCCCATCAAGGGGACTCTGGAGGACATTTCAGGCCCCCATAATTTCCTGCAGCAGCCACTCCATTGATCTCCCCTTCTCTGACCTGGCCCTCTCTAATTGCACACAGCAGCTGAGAGTTCTTTCCAGCAGCTGGACCTGCTTAAAAACCCCTGGTAATTCCCCATTAGCCTCACAATACAGCCCAGCTGCACAAAGAGGCCTTTTGTCCTGTCCCCCTGCCTTCCTCCTGGACCTCACATCTCCCCACTTGCTGCTTTCTTTGGCCAGAGTGAACTTTCAAAGTCAGTCTCTCACTTCTGGGCCTTTGCAGGTGCTAGTATACTCTCTTCCCCATTCATTCAATTAACAAATATTTAGGGGCATCTACCCCATGCCAGGCCCTGCTTCAGGCATCAGAGATACAGTAGTGAACAAAACATACAAAGTCCCTGCCCTCATGGAGCTTAGATTCTTCTGGGGCTGACTCATCCCAGCTGAGGAGTCTCCTCCTCCAGGAAGGCTTCTCTGACCTCAGGCTGGTTTGGTGCTGTTCTGTACTCCCACAGCCCCGTGTCTCTCCATCCTGGAACTCTGGATTGCCACTGCCTGCTTGCTTGCCTGGCCCCACCAGTAGACTGAGCACGTCTTGAGGGCAGGAACCATGTCCTGTCACCTCTGTGTCCCCAGCACCCAGCACAGTGAATGTTAAATGTAGGGTTTCCAGAACAGCCCAGACTCACAGTCCTGCGGAGACAGTGGCAGATGCCACCTGCAGAGGCCTCTCCAGGCCCTGGGGGTCCTCCAAGGCCTTGGTTAGCTTCACTTGCTCCCCCTTGAGGCCCTCCTCAGAGTACAGGCTGATCTCTGGGGTAATGTAGTCCTACGGAAGGAAAGGGGTGGAAAAATGAAGTATAAAACAATAGCCCTGGGGCTTCCCTGGTGACGCAGTGGTTAAGAATCTGCCTGCTAATGCAGGGGACACGGGTTTGAGCCCTGGTCTGGGAAGATCCCACATGCCGCGGAGCAACTAAGCCCGTGAGCCACAACTACTGAGCCTGTGCGTCTGGAGCCTGTGCTCCACAACGGGAGAGGCCGTGACAGTGAGAGGCCCGCGCACCGCGATGAAGAGTGGCCCCCACTCACCGCAACTGGAGAAAGCCCTCGCACAGAAACGCAGACCCAAAACAGCCAAAAATAAATAAATAAATAAATAAAAATTAAAAAAAAAAAAAAAACAGCCCTCAGAGACCACCCCCACCCACACCTTCTTCCCCAAGTCTGTCCAGCTGGGGCTCCCGGGGACTTCTCCCCAGAAGCCAGAAATGACTAGGGTGTTCTCTGCAAGGTCAGCCAGACAAGTCTGAGACCAAAGCCCTCACTGGTCCCACACTGGCCCTTTGGGACCTGAGACCAAAATTCCCAGTAGGAGCCTGCCAAGTGCCATGCCCTTTGCCTTGCCTCTGGGAGCCTCATTTCCAGCCTGGTGGAGGGATGGGCGGGATAGACAGCCACTTCCTGAGGTCTCACTTTGACCCTTCTTTTGTATACAATTCCAGACTGTATACAAATCTCTATGCCTGTCCAGACTGGCCTCCTTATCCCAGGAAGCTGCACCTCATCCCAGGAAGCTGCAGGTCCTCTCTGCATTCTGGTTGTTTCTTCCTCACTAGGGCCATTTTCATTCACTCCTTCATCAAATGTTTATGAAGCACCTACTGGGTGCAAGGCATATATATAAGGGCCTGTCCTACCCCTTCTCATTTGGTCTTCCCAACGAGAGTTATTACGCCATTCGCAGACTAGGAAAGTGAGGCTCAGTGACGTTAAGTGGGCCGCCCCAGGGCACACAGCCTGTAAGTAGCAAGACCAAGAACAGAGCACTGCAGTTTTTGTTCACTGTTGCAACCTGGCACGTCCCAGGTGCCTGATACACACTAGGCACCCAATCAGTGCTGAATGAATCAAAGGAACCCAGGTCCACTGGACTTCAAAGCCCTTGTTTTTCTCTTGTACCTCATTACCTCCCACGTGAAGATGAATTTATTGTGAGAAGCCCACAATAAATTGTCCACAAATATTTGTGTGTTTCTGGAGAGGCTTTGAAAATTCTTGTCCCTTCCTTTGCGTGGCTGGGCCACTGCCCTAGTTAAGAGTCTCATCCTCTCTTACCGGGAGGATTTCAACAGCTCTGGACTCAGGGTTATTTGTCCTTCCATTAAAAACAACAACAACAAAAAACAAATTAAAAAAAAAAAAAACCCGAAACGTTGGCTAGGCCCTGGTTTTAGATCTTTGCTTTCTCATCTGGGTCTCCCTAGCGGCCAAGACGGCTTTGTCAAGCTTAAATTTAGCAGTTTGTAAATTTGTGTTATGAAAACAGTATTATTTTTCCCCACTTTACAGATGTGAAACTATAATAAGACTATGCCTTTTCAAACCACATACCCCTCCCTCAAAATTCAGAGGTTCCCCTCGGCTGGAAATCACAGCCCTTCCTGGTCTTCCTGTCTCCAGAATCCCTGTCTTTTCTCCTCCTGGCAACCAGAAGGCTGTTTCTAAATCTCTAATCTGTTTATATGGCTTTCCTGCTTCAAACCCAGCCCTCATACCCTAGCTTGACCATGAGTCCTACAGGGCAGAGAGCAGATCTCCCAACCTACTCATTGCCTGGCGTGGTGCCGGGCACACAGCTGACATGAAAGAGCATCTGTGAGCACGTGAATCAACACACATCCATGGCACCTTGGCTCTGGCCGTGGGCCTGAAAGCCTGGGCCCGGGGTGGGGAGGTGAGCGCTCACAGCCACCCCTACCCGCTTCTGTTGCTCTAATTGAATCCTTCTCCAGCACTAGCTGGAGCTACTGGAGCTTGGCCTCTGCCTGGCCCCTGCCTCCCCAAGCCAGGCTGAGCACACCCAGAATCCTTTTCTTCCCCACTGGCTCCGAGGTTGGGACTTTACAGGTGAGACCATGATAAGTCCTCTCCAGGCTCCAATCCCATATGATCTCTCCCAGAAATTCCAACTCTAGGTACCTGAGGCTGTCTCCCTCCTCAGGGCCTGGGGCTTAGGGTAGATGGGGCAAAATCTGGTCCCCCACACCCAGCCACTCACCCGGACAACCCTCCTCAGGGAGCCAATGCCTTGGGTACTCCATGCTGGCCCCAGAGCTCCAAGTTCCACATCTCCTTCAGGCAGGACCAGCTTCTGGCCCCGGAACGCCGGCTCTTCGTACAGCACCCAGCTGCAGGCACAGAGACCTAGGGTCACTGAGTGGGGAAACAATGTACCCACAAGACAGGGTCTCTGGGTAGCTGAGGGGGTTTCTGCCAGGCACTTCTCACTGGGCACTTCCCACTGCCCTCACATCCTTCAGGTTCACACACAGGACCCCGCCAGGAACTCCGCACTCACCAGCCTCGTACCACCCGTATGGAAGCCACGCGGGCCCAGCCTGAAGCATCAGCAGTGTCTTCCCAAACCTCCCTGCTGCTGCCTTGGCAGCCAGGCTCCGAGAAGAGGATCATCTGGAGAAGGCACAGAGGGGGTCCTCAGGCCCTGTCCCCAGGTCCCCCACCTCCTGCTGCCCCACCCATTTGTCCCCCACCCCCTACCTTTCCAGGCCTGGTGTTCAGTTTGCCCTGGGTCTTCAATGCTGAGCTCTGGAATGGAGAGCGGTGATAGATCTTATGGGGTTGCGTCCTTACTGTCTCCCCCAACCTGCCATTCCAGGAACCCCACATCCTCCCTATGGGCCTCCACCCCCAAAGAGCTGGCCTACAAAGGATGCTACACTTGCTCCCAAGCCCCAGGTGCCTTCATCACTCTGTCCCTGGAAGCTGTCCCCTTCCCCAGCTTCCAAGATATCAAGCCCTTTGGAATCCACAGTGCAAATCTGCTGTTTGGATAGGGAGACGGAGGCCCAGAGAAATGTGGTCACACTGAACTAGACCTCAGACCCACGCCCCTGGCCCCTGGAGACTCTGCCCCCCAGTATCATGGTCCTCACACCACCCAAACCCTGGCCCAGATGAGGCCAGGCCCCCTCCGTTGCCCACCCAAGGCCTCACTTACCCACCCCTCCGGGGGCTGGGCACATGCGGGCTTCTCTGGAGGTGGCCTTTCCCCGTAGAGCAGGGGCAGCTGTTCTGGCACCTTCTTGAGCCCTGGTGCCCCGTGGGGCGGTAGAGCGGATGGTTTTGTGCCCAGTGGTTCCAAAGTGGGGGACTCCTTGAGGGCAGGCACCAGACCCCCAAAGAGAAGGCTGCATCCAAGACGGGAAGTGGGCCGGCTGCCTGCCTGCCGCTCTGGCCCGACTTCTGGGTGGGCGCCCTTGGCACCTGCTGTGTGCTTCTTCATCATCTCCAGAAGAGAGCAAGAGACCTGGGGGGGTCGGGCAGGGTGGGAGTCGCAGGAGGGGCTGGGCCTGGCTTTCTCCTGCCTGAGCTGGAGCTTTTCACTGTCGCTCAGGTAGGGGTTCTGTGGTTCTTCCTCCTCCTCCTCCTCTCCCTTTTCCTCTTCATTTTCTTCCAGTGCGGGCACCCCCTGGGGGCTGGGTCCCAGCACCCATGGCCCAGGCTGGTCCTCCTCGATGGCGGGCAGCGTGGCGTATATGGCCAGGTAGGAGGAGCGGGGGGCTCGTGGCAGCCGGTGAGTGCGGAGGATCTCGGGGGGCTCCATACTCCGCAGGGTATCCAGGAAAATCTCCAGGTCAGCAGTCAGGGCCACCTCCTCCTCCTCCCTTGATGGCTCTGGGAACGTCTTGCCCTCGGCGGAGTCAGGGACAAGCTGGGACTCCAGGCTGGCCTCTGCTCCCATCAGCCTTGGGGCAGGGGGGCCTCCTGGGCTGAGGGATACCTCGCCCCCTGAGGAGGAGGGGGCAATGAGAGCAGTAGGGCCCTGGACAACTACTTTCTGGGTAGAATATGGGACAGTAGAAGCACCACGGTCCTGGACAACCTCTTTTTGGGTAGGAGATGAGATGGGGCTCTCCTCAGAGTCCTGAACCTCCCTTTCCTGTTTGGGGGATGGGACAGCAGGAGCTGTCAGGCCTTGACTAGCCTCCTCCTTGGTGAGAGGAGGGGCAAGGCTGCCTTCAGTACTCTGGACAACCTCTTTTTGGGTGCTAGGGCTGCCTTCTGGGGCCTGGGCAACCTTGGTTGCTTTAGGGGATGAGGCAGCAGGAGCACTAGGACCCTGTACTACCTCTTTCTGGGCGGGGGTTGAGTCAGCAGGAACCCCAGGGCTCTGCACTACCTCTTTCAGGGTAAGGGAGAAGATAGGGACATTTTCAGAGTCCTGAACAACCTTATTCCTTGGGGAGGATGGAGCAGAAAGACCTCCTGGGCTGGTGACAGCCTTCCTTCTTGTAGAGGATGGAGCGAGAGATTGTCCAGGGACTGTAACAGCCTCAGTCTTCACCGTGGGCAGGCTGGTGGCAGCAGGGGGGTCTGGATGCCCTTCCGTTTTGACGGAGGGCCAGGCCTGGGGTCCCCTGGGCTTGAGAGTCAGCTGGGCCCTAGCATGAGTAGGTACTTCAGGCTGCTCTGGGGGGTGACCTAGGCCCAGGGAGGGGGTTTGGGTCTGGAGTCTGGGAGAGGAGGGTACTGGTGTGTGGCCCTGAGAGGTCTGGAGAGGGAGCTGGGTGGGGCTGGATTTTCTCTGCACTCTTGGGACCTCATGGATCCTGGCATCTGGGGCTTTGTCCTGGTCTCGGTCCAGGTGGGTTGCAGGGACATCCTGGTTCTGAGGCGGGTGGGCATAGTCCCGGAAGCCTACGGGAGCCAGGACAGATCTGTCCTCTGGCTCTGCTGTCCCCGTCTCAGGCAGCTGCCCCGGGGCTGCACCCTCTGTGCTGCCCAGACCTGGACTCCTTGTCACAGCAGCCAGGGGCCTGGGAAGCCGGCTGGCAGGTGGGCTCCGCCCAGCAGGCACAAGGCTACTTAGCAGCTCCAGGGCCTGGCTGCGGCTGGGTGAGTCCTCGGCTCGGGGGCTCACCACCACTGCCTGCACCGCGCGGGCGGCATTGCGGCCCCTGGGCAGGGCCTTGCCCGGGAGCGTTAGCCCCACGGAGTTCGTCACAGAGCTGTTCACCTGTCGGTCCACGTGCCCTCCCACCACCATGGTGGTCCGCACAGCGCATGTCACCCGCCGTTCCTCGAGGCTCCGGGAGCTCCTGCTGGTGAGACTCACACCTGGGTTGGGCCTGGGCTCATGGGGCCCGTGCACCGGCGCCAAACACTCAGTCTTGGCCGTGGCTCCTGGGCTCGGTGGCTCAGTCCTGGGGTCCTGGGGACTGCCATCACCCTGGTCCACAGCCTCCTTTGGCCTTCCCACTGGCCTTTTCTCCTTGGGGGGCAGTGTGTACTTTTTGGAAAAGATGGGCCCATGGCTCTGGAAGCTTTTGGAGCCAGCCCCGTCCCCGGGACCCTGGTGATTCATAGTCTCTTCTTCCCGTGCAGCAAAGCCGTTGACTTCCTCCCGACGGTGGCCATTCTCAGACATCTCCTCCTGGGGGACTTCCAGCCGTGCCCCTGATACCAGGGACACCTTGTGAAAACGGTGTTTGCTCTCTTCCTGGGCAGGGGGCCACTGCCCCCATGTCAGTGAGGTGCTCACCACTCGGGCCTTGGCCCGAGCTGGGGGCCCACTGGCCTCGTCCGTGTTGGGCCCCAGCAACGGATCCTGAGGTGTCCTTGGCTCACTGTGGTCGAGCTCACTGCAGAGGGTGCCGGGAAGAGGAGAGACAGGGTCGGGGGTGGTCAGGGTAGCTCTCTGCAGTGCAGAATCACTCCCCCTGCCGAGGTCAGGCTGAGTAACCTCAGGCAAATCATTTGAGCTTTGGGGCCTTTGTTTCTTCATCTGTAAACCGGGCACGATACTCTCAGATCTCCCACCCCTCTCCCTACTTTCAGGTGCTCTCCTATGCCAGGGTCCTTCAAGGAGTGAAGCTAAGGCCTAAGCCTAGAAGGAGAGAGAAGGGAGAGAGCAGAAAGGTATATGGGTCTGACCCACTGGTCTGTGGATGGGGCTGAGACTCTGCCCAAGGAGCCCTGGGGTTAGTCCTCCAGGAGCTGAAAACTAGAAAACTGGAAAACTGAGAATTAGGCAAGTGATGTTCTGACCGTGTTTCTGATCACTATAAAGGAAGGTAAGGAAAGACAGCTTTGGCCTCCAGCAAAGCTGGGTTCCCCCTGGCCCTGTCACTCACTAGCAGGATGACCTTGGGCAGCCACTTCTCCCCGGCAAGTTTCAGGGCCCCCAGCCACAAAACTGGAATAACAAGAGTATGTGCTTCACAGGATTATTGTCAGCATCCAGTAAGAGAGAAAGAATAAAAACTCACTTTACGAGAAAAACAAATATCGTATATTAACGCATATATGTGGAATCTAGAAAAATGGTACAGATGAACCTATTTGCAGGGCAAGAATAGAGACACAGACGTAGAGAACGGACGTGCGGACACGGGGGGGGGAGGGGAAATGGGATGAATTGGGAGATTAGGATTGACATATATACACTGCCGAGTGTAAAATAGATAGCTAGTGGGAAACTGCTGTATAGCACAGGGAGCTCAGCTCAGTGCTCTGTGGTGACCTAGGTGGGTGGGATGGTAGGCAGGGAGGTCTAAGAAGGAGGGGATATATGTATACATATAGCTTATTCACTTCGTTGTACAGCAGAAACTATCACAACATTGTAAAGCAACTATACCCCAATTAAAATTTTAAAAAAAGAAATAGATGTTAAAAGAAAAAAACTCACTTTATAAACTAAAACGCTGGCTCATAAGCTTCCTCATAAAGAACAAATTATTCACTATGGAAAACAGTATGGAGGTTTCTTAAAAAACTAAAAATAGAGCTACCATATGATCCAGCAATCCCACTCCTGGGTATATATTCAGAAAAGACGAAAACTCTAATTCAAAAAGATACATTTACCCCAAAGCTCATAGCAGCACTCTTTTTTTTTTTTTAGTTTTTTTTTTTTTTAAACAGTTGCCATTTTTTAAACCTGTGATTTTACTTTTAAATTTATTTATTTATTTATTTATTTTTATGGCTGTGTTGGGTCTTTGTTTCTGTGCGAGGGCTTTCTCTAGTTGTGGCAAGCGGGGGCCACTCTTCATCGCCGTGTGTGGGCTTCTCACTATCGCGGCCTCTCTTGTTGCGGAGCACAGGCTCCAGATGCGCAGGCTCAGTAATTGTGGCTCACGGGCCCAGCTGCTCCACGGCATGTGGGATCCTCCCAGACCAGGGCTCGAACCCGTGTCCCCTGTATTGGCAGGCAGATTCTCAATCACTGCGCCACGAGGGAAGCCCCATAGCAGCACTCTTAACAATAGCCAAGACATGGAAGCAACCCAGTTGCCCATCAACAGACGACTGGCTTAAGAAGATGTGGTATGTAAATACCATGGAATATAATTCGACCGTAAAAAAAGAATGAAATATTGCCATTTGCAGCAACATGGATGGACCTAGGGAGTATTATACTTAGTGAAGTAAATCAGACAGAAAGACAAACATTATATGATATCACTTGAATATGGAATCTAAAAAATAATGCAGGGGCTTCCCTGGTGGCACAGGGGTTAAGAATCCGCCTGCCAATGCAGGGGACACAGGTTCATGCCCTGGCCCAGGAAGATCCAACATGCCGCGGAGCAAATAAGCCCGTGTGCCACAACTACTGAGCCCACGTGCCACAACTACAGAAGCCCACGCGCCTAGAGCCTGTGGTCCACAACAAGAGAAGCCACTGCAATGAGAAGCCCACGCACCGCAACGGAGAGTAGCCCCTACTCGCCACAACTAGAGAAAGCCCGCGCACAGCAACGAAGGCCCAACGCAGCCATAAATAAATAAATAAATAATTAATTAAAAAATAAAAAATAATACAAATGAATCTATATGCAAAACAGAAACAGACTCACGTACATCGAAAACAAACTTATGGTTACCAAAGGGGAAGGGGAGGGGATAAATTAGGAGCATGGGATTAACAGATACAAACTACTATATATAAAATAGATAAGCAAAAAAAAAAAATAGGTAAGCAACAAAGATTTACTGTATAGCAAAGGGAACTATATTCAATATCTTGTAATAACCTATAGTGGAAAATAATCTGAAGATACATATAACTGAATCACTTTGCTGTACACCTGAAACTAACAATTATAAATTGTTATTAATTAACTACACTTCAATTTTTAAAAACAGAATAAATTATTTATAAATTATAAACAAGGAACTTCCCTGGTGGTCTGGTGGTTAAGACTCTGTGCTCCCAATTCCAGGGGCCTGGATTCGATCCCTGGTCAGGGAACAAGATCCCACGTGCATGCCGCAACTAAGAGTTCGCATGCTGCAACTAAAAGATCCCACGTGCCACAACTAAGACCCAGCGCAGCCAAATAAATAAATAATTTAAAAAATTATAAACAAACATTCCCACTTTGCACATGAGGGGGGGAAGGCTCAGAGAGGTTAGGAAACTTGCCCAGAGTCACACAGTAGCAGAGGCAAGAGTTGAACCCAACCCTAAGTGCTTAACCACCAAATCAAATTCCCTGATGTATCTGGTAAACTAAGACTCTGTGGTTTGGGGGTTTACTTTTAAAGGAGGCCACACAGTCCTAGAGGGGGAGGGGCCAGTCAGCTACTCCGATTTCCAGGCTGCACTGAGCAGGGCAATCCTATTCTCAGGCCTCAAGGACCCAAAAGGTCAGCTTGTTCCACATCAGCCTCAGTACCAGCCTGTCTTCAGCTCCTCCTCTCTGTGAGGCAGCCCCCAGACCATTATAAGGGCAGTTAAGGCCGGAAATGGACCCATGCCCCCAACTTCCCTCCTCCCTATTTTCCTCCCTCCTGAGAGGCTGGTAGAACCCAGAACTTTGGCCCTGTCTTGTGGCCCCAGCAGTGACTCAGGTTTTATGAGGGGCAGAGATGAATGGGGATGAGGCCCAGGGAAGCCTGACCTGACTCGGGGACCACTGGTGGCTGTGACAGCATGTGGCCTGGCCCAGGACGGGGTCTGAGTGGCCCCAGAAAAGCCTTGTATATGGGGGAGGTGAGGGGCTGAGATGGATGCCCAATCCTTTCCCCGGGCCAGAATTCCTGAGAGCAGCACACTCAGACACCTGAGGCCCTGGACTGCAGCCCTTCCCTGAGGCCTGACCCTCTCCGCTGTCCTCCTTGCTGAGACTCCCCCGCACATGGGGCGTCACCCCTTGATGAGCCCCTGTCCCAAGTCTCATCTCCATTTCTGAATAACAATAACAACTACCATTCGCTGAGATTCCCTGTCTGTGATGGCAGATAGTAAGGGTCAAAGCCTGGGTTCTAAGTCATTTATTCATTCATTCAGCGCTAATCGTGTCACGTGATGTGCTAGGCCCTGGTTAGGTTCATCCAAAGCCAATTTTCTCTTGGAGGTGGTATCCTAGGAGTACAGAAGTCAAAGAATTAGACATAAAAAACAGGAACCACATTTGGAAAGCCTCCATAGGCAAAGCAACAGGAGAGCGGCTTCAGAGGAAGCCATTGGTAATCAGATCAGCTTCAGAGGAAGCCATTGGTAATCAGATCATAGGTCACAGTGACCTATGATTCTATGCTTCTCTCAACCCAACCCCTGGACAACACCCTTGATAGTCATTCCACAAGCATGTGATCATTTGTTTCTACTTGCATACCTCTAGCCACAGGGAGGTCGAAATTTGACAGCTGACCTGTCCCATCCCTGAATAGTTGTGATGGCTAGAATGTTCTTCAAACTATGCAGGAATCTGCCTGCCTATAGCCCTCCCCCATATTGTCCTTCCTCTGAAGACACACCCCGATGACCCAGGATGCCTCTTCCAGGCCAGCAGAAATGCCCATTTCCAGAGCCCTCTCTTCTTCAGGGCCCCGGACCATAGGTGGATTTGTCACAGGTTAACCTGTGGCTTCCAAATCAGGTGTGTGGGGCTGGGAAAGGGAGAGGCTGAGGAGGGGGCAGGGGGAGTGTGGGAAAGAGCCTCGTCTAACCCGACACGTCCTGGATTCTCCCCGCTTACCTGTGAGTCACCCACAAACTAGGTCAAACCAGCCCACAGGCGTACAAGCTTGTGCTGCATCACACACAGACACACACGGCACAGACGCACAGAGTTACACAGGCACAAAAACACACATAGATACTTACCCCAACGTACACAGTCAGACACACAAACACAGAGTCAGTCACAGACACTCGGGGATATACACACAGGGACACAGCAGACACACAAGTCACACAGACACACACACAGAAACACACAAACACAGTGACACATGCACACACATTCACAGCACACACACACACACACACACACACAGAGTCAGTTCACAGCCCCCAGCCCTCCTCCCCTTGAAATTCACCCTTATTTGAACAGATGCACACACTTGGATGCATACACATCTTACATTTCCAGACCCAGTTGCGTTGCGCCTCCTTACCCCCGATAGTTGCTAATCCTGGCCCAGAGAACCCTCCCCCAGAAAGGGAACGGAGAAGGATGACACCCCTGGAGGTCCGCTTCCTTCCTTGCTAAGTGAGCCCTCACCTCCTGCGAGTCTGTCATTATCCACCTGTGCCCAAAATAGTCAGGGAGTGGCAGAAGGAGCCCAAGTCCCCCAGATGAACCTCCTGCTCCTTCCTTTCCCCTCTCCAAGGACTGCCCCGCCCATTCACCCTCCCTCTCTCTGCAGCCCTTCTCCCCCAGCTGGGACACACCCTCCCCCTGCAGCAGGTCTCTGAGCCAGTCTGGGTTGCACATGTCCCTCTTCCTTATCACAGAATCATTACCCTGACTCCTGCCCAGAGGCCTGGTCATCCCTGATGCTGCCTCTGCTGACACAGTACTGCCAAGTCTGCCTCCATGAGGTTACAGAAAGCTCTGCAGTGCACACAGCAACCACACTCAACACTCCATTGCTTGCACAAGGCCACCGAGGCCTCCGTTAGAGGCAGGAGAGAGAAGTAGTTAGAACACAGGTACCCGGGTTCAAATTCTGGCCCCTTCACTTTCTGGTTGACTTTGAGCAGGTGATGAAACCTCTCTGAGCCTTAGTTTCCCTATTGTAATTGGGGTGGAAAGGTGGAGAGCAGGATTAGTCCAACTTCATGGGGCTGTTGTGAGGATTAAATAGAATTATGCTCAGAAAACAAACCATAAGTGACAGCCACCACCGTCATCATTAGGAACTTTTCAGAGCCCTGTTTGAGGCCCAGTGCCCTTCCCGGTGGTTCTAGAGAGATCCCATGTTCATCCCCTCTTCAGTGAGTTTTAGGGGACACATCCTTCCACCTCTGAGCCCACCAGGCAGATTCAGGAGAGTAATTTCAACACAAATTAAAAACGGAGGCTTGGGAACCTCAGTGCCGCCAACACAGAACCATGTGGGGTAACTATTGTTGCGACTGAAGCTTTATTAATAAGCATCCCTGGGCTTCCCAGGTGGTGCAGTGGTTAAGAATCTGCCTGCCAATGCAAGGGACACGGGTTCGAGCCCTGGCCCGGGAAGATCCCACATGCCACGGAGCAACTAAGCCCGTGCGCCACAACTACTGAGCCTGAGCTCTAGAGCCTGCAAGCCACAACTACTGAGCCCACGTGCCACAACTACTGAAGCCTGCGCTCCTAGAGCCAGTGCTCTGCAACAAGAGAAGCCATGACGATGAGAAGCCCGCGCACCGCAACAAAGAGTAGCCCCCGCTCCCCACAACTAGAGAAAGCCCACAAGCAGCAACAAAGACCCAACACAGCCAAAAATAAATAAATAAATTTATTTAAAAAATCATCCCTGCTATTTCAGCAGCCCAACTCTCTAGAGTTCAAAGTATTTTCCTGTAACCACCTCCTCCTTCCTCATCTCCAGCTACCAAATCTACTTGGCAACTCAAGGCCCAGAGAAGTTAAGCAACTTGCCCCAGGACATACAGCACTTTGGCTGAGAGTCTCTTCTCAGGCTGGGAATGTGGTCTCCGGAACAGAACGAGGGAATGAGGGGGTGTTGCTGAGGATAAGGTGATCCCTCCCTCATCCTCTCCATGACAGGATATCCCCCTCCTCAGGCGGACAGAGGAATAGGGAAGCACTGGGTCCCAGGAGGTAGCCTTTGGATGAGGGGAGGGAAAGGAGGGCAGAGTTGGGAAGGGGAGGGGATGGCAGAGTCAGCTCACACCCAGGGAACTGAATGAATGGGCCTTGAGTTGGAGAAGCCCAGAGACAAGATAGAGACCCAAGAGGGGGCAGACAGGCCGGTTTCCACTCCCCGCGTTGCCCCACGTGGGGCGAAGTCTACTCACCATCTATGCGGGGACCCAGGCATCTGGCCAGCCTGGAGCTCCTGCCGCTGGGCCGTGCTCCCCTGATGTGGTGGGGCTCTCAGCCGGGGCTCTTGAGGCAGGTCCACCAGGCACCCTGTGATGGGGCGGGGGCCCTGGGGAGGCTCCTGCCAGCCCCTGGATTCCTCAGGGCCGCAGGGGTGGGGAGCTGGTCGGGCCGGTTTGGGCTCCTCAGTCTCCTCCCCAGGTGCTTGCCCACGCCCCTGCAGGGTGACAGTGATGTGGTAGCGGGTCCTCCTGGCAGAGGGACACTCACGTAGAGTCTGGGCTGGCTCGGGCAGGGCTGGCCCTGCGCTGGTAGGCTCGCCCTTTGCCCCCTCTGCCCTGGGGGAGGATGCTGGGCGGGGCCGCACGTCTTCCAGGTTGCTGGGTGGCTCAGGCCTCAGAGGAATCTCTGGGGCTGTGTACGGGGGTTGCAGGCAGGTGCAGCCTGGAGATCCTTGTTCCAAACATCCAGGAGCTGGTGGTGGGCATGAGGGACACCTGGTCCCAGCAGGCTCTGCTGAGGTCACCGCCAGTGCCAGGCTCTCTGGCCCCACAGAGGCATAGTTGGCCAGGTCAGAGGCGCTGCCCACTGCTGGCCTCTGTAGGCGCCCCAGTGGCTCAGCAGACCTCCCTGAGCTGTGTCGTTGCTTCCAAAGCCAGGAGCCATGGCTCCCTGCCCAAAGGTCCAACTCTGAGAGGCTCTGGGCTTGGGCCTGAGGGAAAGCAGAAGCAGAGACCGGGTGACAGAATCGCTCCCCTGCCTTCTGGGTACCCCTGACACCCCGGCTGCCCTCCTTGTCACAGAAGAAGCTGAGCAGAGCTCTGACACCAAGCAGAGCTGCCTTAAGGAGAGACTGCCTCTTAGGCCACAAGATCTGGACAAAGAGGCAGAGCTCTGGAAAGGCCCTTCAGCATTCAACTCACCCCTTCCCATTCTGCATGCATGTGAGGAAGGTGAGGCCCAGAGTGGACACTGACATGACTTAAGTCACACAGTGAGGGCTCCTGATTCTCAGGCCAACTGCTGATTTCCCAGGAATCCTCTGGCCTCCAGCCCTTTGGTACCAGCTGCCCTGGGCATTAGGGGCTTTGTGGGCAGGCCTGCCACAAATGCCCGTGGCCTCTGCCCGCTCCTGGCTTCCAGAGAGCCTGCAGCCAACTCCCCAGTACCCTCCCAGCCCGAGATTCCCAAACACACCTGGGAGGAGGTACTTGGGCATAGAGATGTTCTTGGGACAAGAGGGAGCCTGGAAAGAGGTTTTGCCTAAGTGGGACAACACTGACTTCTGTCCGCTGTCTTCCCCTGGGGCCCAGCCTAGCTGTGGGTGTGAGGGGAGAGGGTTCAGGACCAAGGACCCAAATGGACACTGCCACCCAAAACACCAGTTTTCAGGGATGGGTTTGTGTCCCTGGCAACAAAGGAGCCAAATCTGGGGTCAAATTCCTCCTAGCAGAGGCCCTTGATCCCAAATGCCTTAATGTACTCATCTATGAAATAGATGCAGCCTCTCACTCCCCAGAGGCTGAACATCTCAAGAAACAGGAGGGTTGGATGATTAATCTGGGGGCCCCGAGCAAGGCAAGCTGGGCTTGATTCTCAGCTCTGTTACTTTCTAGCTGCAATACCTCTTGCATCTTAGTTTCCCCATGTGTAAAATGGGCGTGATAATAAAAATATTGCTTCCTGGGAGTGCTGTGAAGATTGTATGAGATAATCCATGCAGAGTACCAGCAGTACTCAATTAAATGCTAGTAATTATTGATAGTATTCAGGATCACAGAGAGACACATGGCTGCTTGAGCCACCTCCAGAGGAAGCCGTCTGCTCCTCCAGGGGGTGGGGAGTGGGGGACCTTGTCTCTGTCCAATCCATGGCTCAGGTCCCCACTGATGATGGGGAAACTGCGGGCAGAAGGTTAAGCCACCGGCCCAGCGTCACCCCTGGGGGCCATGCCAGGAAGTGGGGAAAAGGAGTCAAAGATGGGGAAGGTCAAGCTAAAGGAGGGAGTGTGGAAAGGGGGTCCTGAGAACAGGTACTGCCCCTACATGCCTCCCCCAGGGGCCCCGACATTAGGAAGCTGTTTTCTGAGCATCTAGGCCCCGCACTGGAGGTTCTACATCTGTTACGTTATTTCTCACAACAGCCCTAAGAGGCATTACTGTCCCCATTTTGCAGATGGGGAAGCTGAGGTTCAGAAGTGGGAAGTGATCTGCTCAGGGTCACACAGTGAACCCGTGGCAGAGGAGGGATGAGAGAACTCCAGTTGCCTAACTTGTAAGTCAGGGTTCTCAGGGCCGGCCCAGCCCCTCCCAGAGCTTCTGCTCCCCTACACTCCCCCACCCCTTGTATTCTCTCCTACCTTGAGGCTGACTCTGCTGGTGCTGCCCTGGCCCTGGGCCAGGTCAGGGCAGCTCTGGCCACCCCAGGGCCTGGGAAGGAAGCACAGGGAAAGGAATGAAGTAGCCTCCTCCTCTCCCACGCCCAGACTGGACCTAGTGGCTCTCCCACCTCTTCTCTCAGGGCCCACACAGGCAGGATGAGCACCTGAAATCTCGGGGGGGCGGGCCTGCGGGGCAGGGGAGGTCTATGCAGCAGCTTCCTCTCTGCTCCCTCCCCCAGCTGTCCACTCCACCTCCAGAGACAGAGAGACAGGGATGGGATGGGCCTGGGCCTGTATCAGGGCCAGAATACAGAAAAAGGACAGTACCCTAATAATTCAAAAGCTTGCCATTTGCTGAGGCCCACCCTATGCCAGGTTTAGCACTAGGTACCAGGCCTACATAATCTCCTTTAAGCCTCACAAATAATCCTAAAAGGTAGATATTGTTGTCCTCATTTTTCAGGTAAGGAACTGAGGTCCAGAGTGGTAAAGTGACTTGCCTGGAGTCACACAGCTAGTGAGCCTTGGAGTTAAGACACTAGGATGGTATCACTCCAAAGGTTGGTTGGGCATCACCATGCTAATGGGGGCAAGATGAGGAAGTGCCTTGGCTGCCCCCTCCGTACACTCTGCCCCCCACTCCAGGCAATCAGCAGGGAGCAGAGGCCTGTGCCTCAGGGCCAGAGTCCCATTCCCACAGCCAGTGAGAACCAAGTCCAAGTGCACACATGGGATGTATCATCACGCTGGCCCAGGAGCATGCGAAGTCCCTACCCTGCCCTCCCTGTCCCTGACTCACCCGCAGCCCTGCCTCCTCTCAAGTGGGGAAAGAAAGGGAGGAGCAGTGCCATCTGGGCCTATAGGGCAGGTTCCTGCCAGACAGGGTAAAGGGAGGGGGTGTGACTTCCAGGGAGGGCACTGGCAGGGTGTGGGCACCCCCGGCCATCCAGGCTTCCAGGTATAGGGTGGCTAGGCCCTCCCCTCCTTTCTCTCTTTTGTGTGAGAGAGCAGCACAAACTCCTCCCCTCACTCTGGCCCCACCACGACTGCCTCCACTCCTCCCAGGGCAGGCTGGAGACAGCCGTGTCATGATAAGATCAGAACAAATTGCCCAGTCTCTGCACAGAGACACAAACACCCCGTGCCTGAGAGCACACGCCATGTTCTTTGCAGATACAGGGCCTGTGAGCTACTGGGGTCCTCTTCGCTATGCCCCTCCCAGCCATTCAGCCTGGCCACCCACAGAGCCTTTTCCCTTCCTCTCAGACATCAGGTAACAGTGAACCAGCTAGGAGAGATGTAGCAATTTGTTCAGGGTCACGTGGCCAGTGGCATCTAGGGTTAGGACAGAGCTCCGACCCCCTGGCTTGCAGTCCCGAAATTTCTCCAAGCAACAGAGCAGCCCAGTGCTTCAGGATGTGGGCCCTGGAGTCAGACTGCTTAAGCCTGTGTCCCAGCCCCACCACTTCCCAGCTGTGTGACTGGGGCGGTGACTTAACCTCTCTGGACCTCCATTTCCTTATCTGACTCACACAAAATACCCGCCTTGTCTGGCTGCTGTGAGGATTAAATGAGATAATCCAGGTACAGCACCAAGCAAGTGACAAATAAAAGTTTAATGTTCTTACAATCTGAGATGACAGGGGGAAAACTTCTTCACGGCATTTAAGGGCGAATGCAGTGCAGTCTAAGCCAACTCAGGAACCTGTCATACTCATGACAAAGGGACATGAAGACCAGAGCTAAACTGGCCTGTGATGAAAGAATCAAAGTCCACAGGGGCAGGAGGAGCCACCATATTTGCCTTTCAACTATCTCTGGAGAGAAAATCAGGAGTTCCCTGGCATGCCACCTGCCAGACTTAGGAAATTGCAAATTTGTTGTAAAGTTTTATAAAAGCACAGGAACTTTATAATATAAAGTCCACATAACCAAAATCGTGGTACACCGACAGGTATATTTTTATGCTCCCAGACACTCATACAGGATATTTGAACATCAGGTACACTCCAAGACGCACACCCACACCCTTGGGCCCAGGGGCGCCCCGAGCGGCCCTCCTCCAAACCCCTCACCTATCCCGGCATCTGGCCTCCTCCGGTATCGGCTTCCCCTTGCACTCCCTCCGGAGCCCTAGCCTAGCCAGGCGGCGAGCCAGGCGGGCCCCCAGGCCCCCGCGCCGCTCGGCCATGGCAAGGGCAAGGTCCCAGGCTCGGGGCGTCAGGACACCTGACCGGTCCCGGCCGCGGGGGCCACCCGGATCCCGCTCATTTACAGAGAAACGCCTCCTCCGGCCCGCCCCCCTGAGCAAACAGCGCCCGGCGCGCAGTGCGGGCGCGGGGTGAGGACCGATCCAGATGCTGCCCAAGCCCCAGGGCAGGGGTGCGCTCTGCAGGGGTCGTCCCCACCCGGGCCACCCCCCACCCTTGCTTCCCCCACCCCCACCCCCGCCCCGCTGCAGCTCTTGGCCCTGTCTGTGCTACTTCTTTAGGCCTCCGGAAGCGCCAGGGGCCCACCAGGTCCCGGTGCTGGAAGCCTTCAAGCTGGGCCTGCACAAAGTAGGCCGGAAAGGAAGGTCCTGGGGCTAGAAGGGGCCAGGAGCCTGGACTGAGCCAAGGGTCTTTCCCGCTCCCCCGGAGAAGGAGGAGCTAGAACGCATGGGCGGAGCCAGGGGCGGGAATGGGCGTGATTGGGGGGCTAGCCTGATTGGTTGGCATGTTGGGCGGGGCCAAAAGGGTGATAGGTGGGCTTGGAACCTAGACCTCGATACTGGTGGGGATCGACGTTGACCCTGCCCTTACCCTGCCATGGTGGACCCTTATGAGAGTTCTCTCTCTCGGTCCTGGAGACCCTATGACACAGCGGGAATCTCGCGTGTGGGGGAATCTTCCCCTGGTGGGGAAGCCTATCCGAAACCCACAGGGATGCGAACGGCGACCCCTGCTGGAAGTTGGCCAGCTATTATGATTTAATAATGGCTACTGTTGTGATTATAACCTGGGCCTCCTGTACCCCCAAAGGGCAGTACCCTTTCCCACCTGATGCTACCTCTCTTAACTCTCGGGGGGGGGCATACCTTGCACATTGGGGGATCCTCTGGGACTGCAGGAAGAAAGACCATCAGGAGGGTCCCAGTTCCCCAGGCTCTCTGCCAGTTCTTCCCTGCCGGCAGTCCTTGTAGGACCTCAACCCCTTCCCCGAGCTTGGTGCCTCCTTAGCCATTTGTTCTCTGTGATGACTGCTCCTGACACACAGGGGGACATCTTGCTTGTGGGTCATAAGTGGACACTGATATCCTTGTGTTCCTGCCTCTCCCACAGGGAGCTCAGATCCTGGCATGTACAGAGGGAGGAGTATGCCGCACCTGACCACGGCAGGGAGTACCAGCTGAGGGGGCACGTAGCAACTGTGAGACAAGAACGTTGCGGGAAGCAGCAGACAGGCATCTGGGCAGGTGCTGGAACATCTGTTCAGAAAAGAGGGCAGTGTGTCCTGTGCTTGGCAGCACGGTCTGCACCTTGCAGCGACCTGGAAGGCTGGACTGTCCATCAGCGAGCTGAGATGGTGGGGCTGGTCCCAGATAGGTCCCAAACAGAGAGTGGAACTCAAACCCAGCCAGAGTAGATGGCTGCAGGCACCCACCCCACGCGGTGGGTAGCATAGTCTCTTCCTGGCTGTGTTCCCTGAATTGCCAGGTGGAGTGGGGTGTGAAGTCTGGCAAATACATGGTGACCTCCCCCTCCACTATTGAAGCTCTGGAGGCCTCAACTCATCATAGAGAAAATCCTTTAATTGCTCTGCCCCTGCCCCCTCCCCAGGGCAGTCCTGGCACCACTGCTCAGGCTGGCTGCCCTTGCTTTCCCCGGGATGCTGAGGACACCTTGACCTTGTCCACATCCCAGTCTATCTGCCTCTCTGATGGGGCCACCACAAGATCTAGTGCCCCCTGGTGCCATCGGGCAAGGCAGGCAAGAGACGCCAGGGGCAGGTGGGTGTGAGCAAGGCTGCAGGGCCGTGGTGCATGCAGCCGATGGTTCAGCTTCAGGTGAACGTGCTGGGTGAAGCGACTTGGGCAGACACTGCACTGGAAGGGCTGGGCCCCTGAGTGCAGGCGCAGGTGGGTCTTGAGGTTGCTGGAGCTGCTGAAGCGTTTGTGGCACATCTGATGGGAATGGGCACTGGCGTCAGCTCTGCCCACCTGGTTGACCCAGGATCTCTGCTCCCCCTCCCCATCTTGAAAATACCCCCCTACCACCTCCCTGTAATGCAGGCCTGGAAGCTTTCCCCCCATGATTCCTCCCTGGGACCCACAGTGTCTGGCAGATTGTAGCCAGTCAGAGTGGGTTAGTATCTTGGTTCTTTTACTCCCTGCATGACCTTGTATAGGTGACTTCCCCTCTCTGATCCTTGCTCTCCTTATTGGTAACATGAGAGTATTAATACCTAACCTCATAGGTATGGTGGACTGAATGAGATAATCACATAGAACACTTATGCGTGGGGCTGCAGCTTCAGTGGGCATAATTAACATTTACTGGGAGCTGCTACATGCCAGGAACTGTTCTCGTGTACTAGTCTTCTCCAGGACTCTGGAGAAGCAGGACTAAGTACTACTCCTATATTACAATGAAAACGCAGAGGCTCAGAGAAGTGAAGCCACTAGCCAAAGCTCACACAGCAAGTTGGAGGCAGAGATTTTGAACCCAGGTAGCCCGGACTATAACCACTAGGCTGCTTTCATTTCTGCCTCTTTAAAACAGGGAAAGAGTCTGGGCCCTTCTGACCTCCCAAGGGACATGGTGAGGCTCAAAGAGGGAGGGAGCTAACATGAGCTGATGTTATAAGTCGTGTTTATATACTTTACACACACTATAGCATTAACTCCTCCAACTATGCTGGGAAGTAGGCAATGGGTATCCCCAGGACCCCTAACTTCATTCTTCTCCCTGCACAAACATACATCTCTTTTCTCCCCTCCAGGCCCAGGGGGTGACCTCCAATATCACGTCCTGGCCCTTCCTTTCCACCTCCCTCTTCCCCCCAACCTTTGCCTCCTGTCCTGTCTCCACTTGCTCAGGATGGTTGGGGAATGGAGGCCACGGGTGTCATCCCCCGGGGGCCTAGAATTCTTCTGCAGCCTGCAGGAGTACAGGGGAGGGGGAGGATGGTCTCACCGGGCACTTGTGGGGCCGCTCCCCAGTATGCACCAGGTGGTGCTTCTGCAGGTGGGCGAGCTGGGTGAAGCTCTTCTGGCACAGGGCACACTGGAACGGGCGCTCCCCGCTGTGCACACGCAGATGGACCTGAGCCAGGTGTGGGAGAAATGCTGCCAACTGCCCAGAGCCCTCCAGCAGGGCCGGGATCCTCTTCAAATCTCTACCCACATCCCCATAGGCATCAAGGCCTCTCAATCCCCCTGCATCTGTATCACCTCCCTGAAGGCCAATCTACCATTCCCCAGGATCCCCTCACTCTCTCTGCTGCCCTGCAAGAGGGGAGATGGCTGTGGTCAGCAGGCCAGGTGAGGGGTACCCTGTGTGTGTGTGTGTGTGTGTGTGTGTGTGTGTGTGTGTGTGTGTGTGTATCTTGTGCAGTGCTTCTCGAAGTATGGTCCACAGACCCGCAGCATCACCTGGGAGAGTGTTAGAAATGCAGATTCTCAGGTCCCACCCCAGACCAGCTGAATTAAAATCTCTGGGGCTGAGCCTAGGACTCTGCATGTTTACTAGCTCTCCAGGTGGTTTGAAACTCGTTAAAGTTTAAGAATTCATGCCCTAGAGGATGCAGAAGGGCTCTTCTCCAATAACCGTAACTTTTCCTCAACTTCAGCAGGTGCCAACTCGCGCCTAGCTTCCGGTGTTTGCTGATACACAGAGATGTGCCCATGGTTGCCCCCTGCTGGACGATGCCTATAATGATGTTTACAGCACAGCGCTGATGTGCAGGATTCCACATGAAAAAGGCTGGTTGTCAGGTCTAAAATCTACCTGTTCCCCCACCTGAACTTCAAATAAGTAAACAAGAGGAGGCTTAACTGGGAATCAGAGAGGATAGTTGTTCAAGAAAGGGCTTTGCCCTAGATTTTGAGAGACTGAGATCAAGACCTGACTGCACCATTAAATCAAGGTAACCTTGGGCAAATCTTTTCTCAGTTTCCCTATTTTTAACTTAGAGGATCTCATAGACAGTCTTTTAGTGTGGAGAGGACTGCTCTCTACGGATGTGAAACTGAGGGGCCAAATGAACCAGCCAAGGTCATAGGCCCTAGAGGTTGCCCAGCCGTTCCTTCTGGCTGTAAGGTTCTTGATTCTAGATGGGAGGGAGGGTCATTGAAGGATGCTGAGGGGAGCCACGGAGCCCAGAGGCAGATACCTTGAGGTTGGAGATCTGCCTAAAGCTCTTGCTGCACACGTTGCACTCGTACAGGATTTTGCCATTCTCTTTCTTCAGCGGATAAGGCAGCGCCAAAGAGCCAGCCTGGGAGCCCGGCGGGGCCGACTTTGCTGGAACCGCCCAGCCAGCACGCTCCAGCCCTGTGGAGTAGGTCCTGGCAGCTGCAGAGCCTGGATTCTGGGCTTGGGAGGGTTGGGTTTGGCCAGAGGCTTGAGAGGCCCCTGGGTAGGGGTGCAGGGTCTCCCCCTGGGTGCTGGAGTGCCCAGCCTCATAGACATTCATCAGCAAGCTGGGCACAGCCATGGTGGTGTAGGAGGTGTTCTGGGGCAGCATGAAGAGGGGGGGACACTGCACAGAAGGTAGGCCCCCACAGGTGACCAGGTAAGGTGAGGGCAGGAGAAGTGGGTACGCAGGATAGAACGGGCGGAGGTGGGATGGGAATTCTTTGGAGATGGGGGTGGGCAGGGGCCAGGAGCAGAAAGGCAAGGGGCTGGGGCTCTTTTTATCTTGCCAAGGGTTTGGGGAAGAGCTGTTGTGAGGAGAGAAGGATGGGCGGGGGGACCCCTCGCCAGCTCTTTCCAGCTGGCTTCCCATCTTGTCCCTGCTCAGAGGGTACTTGGCTGTGAGTTTCTCGCCATTGGAGGAGCCGGCAGGCCGCCTTGGTGGCTGGTGCCCTGAGCAGGAAAGGGAAGACGGTCAGGGCCGCACAGACTTGGGTAAAGTTCTGCTCTGCATCAACCTGCCTGGCTCGGAGCTGAGAGAGGGCTCTAGCCTGCACGGCATCCACCCTCTCTGGGCTTTTCTGGTCTGCAATTGCCCTTGCCAATAAAAGAGGCTAGAATTTGTGCAGCGCATAATGATTTCAGAGAGAGAAAATGATTCAAGAAACCTATTAGACGTACAGGTGGAGAAGTCAAGTGGGTAGTTGGGTGAATTGGTTTGGAGATTAATGGAGCAGCCTGAGCTGGAGACATAAATCTGGGTGCCATGGGCCCAAATGAGATCCCATAAAATGTGGTCCTAGATCTGCTGTGTCCAAAATGGTAGCCACCAGACACATTTAAATTGATTAAAATAAGTACAGTAAAAACTTCAGTTCCTCACTTGCACTAGCCACACTTAAAAGGCTCAGTAGGCATGGTATCAGACAGCACAAGTACAGAGCATTTCCATTATTGCAGGAAGTTCTATCAAACTGCTACTCTAGATAAAGAGAACAGGAGAGGAGGGGGGAAAGAAGAGAGAGGAGAGGAGAAGAGAGGAGATGGGAACAGGGGAGGAGAGGGGAGGGGAGGGATGAGGAGGCGGCTCTGGACTGAGTTCCTGAGCAGGGGAAGACTTAGGAGGTAAGTAATGGAGAGTAAGCAAGGGAGACTGAGGTGCAACAGCCAGTGAGGTAGGAGTTAAACTGGGAGTGATATAAAGTAAAATACTAAATATGTATAAAGATTAAAAAGTAGATTGTCTGCTTGGATCCTCATTTATTCACTCAACCAGCTTTACTGAGCTGCTTTACTCTGTGCTGGGGAAATAAAGGACACAGCAGCATGGTCCCTGCCCTCCAGGTCGAGTTGCATAAGGAAATGGTGTATTGTAAGCAATAAATGTAGAACATAGGTTAGTGAGATTGTACTTTTGTGGAAGAAGAAACTGGCCTCCATGATGTCATAGAGCCAGAAAGGGCAGAACCAGGACTCCACCCCCGACTCCCTGACTCCCAGGGCTCCTGTCTTATAAAATAGGCCCCTCTAGCTCAAACGTTCTAGGCAGACAAAGCGCCACTCTCAATCCCCGGGAATAGCTACGCCTACACCAGATCCCATACCCATGCCTGAGAAAACCACTGCCCACCTCCTCTGCTCACCTCTGCTCACGTGTCACCACCTGAGAGCCCCTCGCACCCCCAGGCAGAGCTCCAGTTCAAAATGTGGCAGTAACACGTGCTTGAGGCTCTGTCCTCACGAGTGACACTGGGTCCGCAATGTCTCTCATCCCCAAACCTAACAGTGCTTCCCACCTCCAGCCTCCACCAAGGTGCAGCCCCGTGCCCTGGGCTTACTTGTGCTCAAGGCATCCTCTCTGAGACCCTGCGGGGCTGTGCCCGGGGGTGCCGACTGCAGGGTGCACAGGTATACGTCCAGGCCCTGAGGGCAGGCCAGTAGGGAAGACCTGGCCAGTGCCAGTGGCAAGGGGCACAGCCAGCTGGCACAGGACGGGCCATGGGCATCCACTGTGTCTGGAAGTGGCCTGAAGGCTGGGAAGACCTGGAGGGCAGGGGGAAGGGGCTTGGGGGCTAGGGACTGCGAGTCCCCTGGGATAGTCCCTTGGGATGGTTCCACCCCTAGTTTGGTTTACAAATGGGGAGGAGAAGCTAAGACCACCCCCCAACATACACCCGCCTCCACCATGTCTGTCACTCAAATGGTTTCCCCTTCCCTCCTCCGCGTTCCCAAGGGACTTACACGTCCACCCCCAGGATTACCCTCCCCCTGCCCCAGAACCCCTCACTCAGCCCTGTTCTTCCTCCTACCCTTCCTTCCTGACCACCCCCAGACTATCTACTTGAATGGAGCCAAGGTGAACTGAGAGAAAATCCTCATCAAAGACTGTGTACCCCACAGGAGGGCCCTGAGCCTCCTCCCTCTAAGGCCCAGGTCACGGTCACACAGCCAAGCTTCCTGCATGGCCCTGTCCCTTCTCATGCCTCGCAGGAGAGTCGGGCCCCTGGGGCACGGGAGCGGGTCTCTGGCACTTCCAAGGGCACATTCTCATGATGTGCCGGGGTAGGGGTGCTCAGGACCAGGGGAATCGAGGCCCCTTCAGATTTCCCCCTACTTCTTCCTAACATCCCCACCTTCCAGAAGCAGCCTGGCCTCAAAACTGGGGATGGGACCGCACCTTACCTGATCGCCTTGGCAGAGCTGGAAGTCCGAGTGGGGGGACAGGGAGCCTCCTGTGCTCCCCAGGGGCTTAGTCTTGTGGCAACAACTGAAATCTGGAGCGGGTTCCCCCTTCATGCCCCCACTACCTGCTGGGAAGATAGGTCAGTCACAGGTGAGCAGTGAAGGTCCTCCAAATAAGAGCCTGTCTTCAAGGGCTGGCTCTCCCAGGAAACCACTGTGTGACCTTGAGTCAGTCACTGCCCCTCCTGGCCTCAGTTTCCTTATCTGCAAACTGGGAGAGTTGGACTGGCTGATGTGATAGGACTCTCTCAGCAATGACATCAAAGCCAATGATGCTTTCCTGGTAGGCGCAAGAAGAGGATTGAATGGAGACTGGCCAATCAGAGGCAAAGAGCAGAGCTGGCCTGATCCCCATCCCTGGGGAAGAGAGGAGAGAGGGAGGTCCTCATGGAGGTACTTCCAGGTGAGCTCAGAGATCTGAGGAAACATTCCAGACCTCCTCAGGGCCACAGGGAATTGAGAAGCTATTCCAAGACTCTACCAACCACAGGCTCCGCACTGAGGGGCGCCCCTGCCCCCCAGCTCATCCACACAGCTTTTCTGGGCAGCTGAGGAAGCCCCAGTGTCCCGCCACCCAGACTTCCCGGGCTCAGCTTCCTCAGCAGGGGCGGTCTGAGCGAGCGGACCCAGAGTCCCCGGTGCTGACTGGGCTGACAGGAGGCTGCCCTGCGCCAGCTGTCTGATCGGCTAGCGCCTCACTTGTCTGCTGCTTTCACTGAGGGCCGCGCAGCCCAGGGACCACGCAGCTCGGCAAGTGTCCCGAGGCCCTTCCCCTTCCCCTCCGTAACCCTCCTTAACCCCCGGTGCCCCTCAGAGCCTGGCAGCCTCACGCGGGTGTCTCATTCCTCCAAAACCCGGTCTCCTCTCCCTCTTCCCTGACTCCTCCCAACCTGCCCCAGGTCTCAGAACACCCCAGAAGGAGAGGTGGCCTGGGTGAGGCTCTTCACCTGGTTCGGCAGAAGTCCCCTCTGGCTGGGGAAGGAAGCAGGTGGGCAGGTGAGCAGCCAGCCTCTGTCTGTGTTTGAGGCCCCCGTGGGTGTGAGAGATGACAGGAAGGTGCTACATTTGAAGTTGCCACAAATAGGAAGGGGGGGCAGGCAGGCGGGCGGGGGCCCTCCGGGACCTGACAAGGGCGAGCCGCCCACCTGCCTTTACTTACCTGAGACAACACTGCCAGAGCTTGGGGCCACAGTAAACTGGAGCTACTGGAATTTCAGTGTGTGGGCTGGGATGGAGTGGGGGTGGTTAACTCTGGCTCTCAGAGAACTCAGATGGCTGAGCAGGAGGGGGACAGCGCAGGGCTCAGAGGCTGGAGCTGGGGTCCTTCCGGGGAAGGGGGCCCAACGGAGACAGAGACGGGCAGTGATGTTGACAGGGAAGACAGTGATGGGGGTGGCAGGGACAGGAACAGGCAGAGACAAGAGCAGGCAACATAGGGTGAGGCAGGGGAGAAAGCAGGAATCCGATCTCACACAGCACGGGCCCAGGAGGCAGCGAGTACGTCTTCCTCCTCTTCGTCCCATCTCTGATTTCTCGGTTCTGGGGAATCCTTTCTCTAATTTAGATAGAATGCTGAGGCCCCCCGCTCTGGGCAAGAGATAATTCAAAGACACAGCAGAATGCTTGTAAGGCATGACTCGATATCAAAAGGGAGACCCTTTAGGCCAGAAACAGCTTCAGGCTGAGCAATTTCATCATTCCTGTGAGCAAGAGAAGGTGCATCGCCCCCCTGCCTCACACAGATTCTGCCCGGTTGGTGTGTCCGCAGTGTCTGGCCCAGTGTGGCAGCCCCATCCAGGCCTCAAACTCCACCTGGCCATGCCCCCCAGGTGGCATGGAATGCACAGGGACATCTCGAACTCTCCATTGTAGGCAAGGGGCATATTACTCTGCCAGCTCAGCCCCTGGTCAGTACTCACTTCCACTATGGCCCCCGTCACTTCCTGTCATAATCATTTTTCCATATAACTGACCCCTACGTGTCTGTGTGTATCTCAAGGTCAGGGACCACTCTTTACTTATTCTTGTTTCCCATGTAGGTATTTGCCAGGTTTTTTGGATGCCCAGCATCTGGTACTTTCTCCCACATGAGTCTGGAGGGAGGCAGAAGGCACATTCCACTATAAAAGCCAAAATGGCCACATGCTGCATTCCTACCTCCTTGCTCCAACACGTGATGCAGGCACATGACATGGACCAGACTGACCAGATGTGCCCATCCAGACTGTGATCAGAAGCCAGTGGCCCTGGGGCTTCCCTGGTGGCGCACTGGTTAAGAATCCGCCTGCCAATGCAGGGAACATGAGTTCGAGCCCTGATCCGGGAAGATCCCACATGCCGCGGAGCAACTAAGCCCGAGTGCCACAACTACTGAGCCTACGCTCTAGAGCCCGCGAGCCACGACTACTGAGCCTGTGCGCCACAACTACTGAAGCCCGCCTGCCTAGAGCACATGCTCCGCAACAAGAGAAGCCACCGCCATGAGAAGCCTGCGCACTGCAATGAAGAGTAGCCCCCGCTCACTGCAACTAGAGAAAGCCCGCGCACAGCAACAAAGACCCAACGCAGCCAAAATAAATAAATAAAATAAATAAAAATTTTTTTTAAATTAAAAAAAAAAAAAAAGAAACCAGCGGCCTTGAGGTGGCAGGTCGGTGGAGCCCACTCTGTACGTAGACGGTGCTGCACCAGCCTCCAGGACAGCAGAGGAAAGAAGGGGGTTCAGAGGGTGTCACCAGTCCTCTCGGGCCTGGTGCTGGGGGTGTGGTCCTGGCCCTGTTTTCCAAGCCTGGCTCTGCAGCCTTCCCAAACCTTCTCTGAGCTTCCCCAGCATCTTTTAAGTGAATTCCTCCTTTCGCTCTCTCTTCTTTTTTTTTTCCCTTCGGCCACACTGCGTGGTTTGTGTTCCCTGACCAGGGATTGAACCTGGGCCCCAGCAGTGAGAGCCCAGAATCCTAACCACTGGACCACCAGGGAATTCCCTCCTTCTCTCCTTAAATCCTCCTGAAATGGTTTCTGTAGCTTACAACCAAGAATCCTGCACTATACACGTCCAGAATAGATGAAGCGCCAGGCTCAGGTTGGAATACTCTGAGGATTAGAGTAGATAGCTACATTTACAGTTACTATGTGCCTGGCACTGTGCTAGGGGCTTCATAAACATTATCTTATTTAATCTTCACAATAAGCCTGTGTGGTTGGTTTTATTATCCCCATGATGACGGAACAGAAGCTCAGAGAGAGTAAGCAACTCACTCAGAGTCACACAGCAAATAGCCAAGAGCTCTCTGGTGCCAACCCTCAGATTCCACTGTCTCTTGGCAATGTCAGCCCACCCCCAATGCCACTCCCACTGCTTCATTTCTGTTCCCCATGCTCTCTTCCAAAGTGCCATTCCCAAGGCCCAGACCACCCTCCCCATCCTCTCCCCCCACCAACCCTGCACATCCCAGTTGCCCTCTCAGCATCCTTCAGATTATTGAGGAGCCCTTCCCATGGCACTCCTCACCATCTTGGTCGACCAGAACTCCACTCCCCAAAGCTGGAGCCCTCCCAGCCTCCCAGGACACAGCCTGCCTTCCCTCCAGCCTTGCCTGGAATCTAGGGGTGCAAGAGCCTCACTGGGTACCCACAGAAGGCCCCACCCACATCTCGAAGGAGGATTCACACACACCTTTGGCTTCCATCTGCCAAGTCCGCCCCCTCCTGGCATCACACTCTGCTCCCAGCTCACAGAAAAGTGTACAACCTCTTGGTTAGGAACAAAAAGGAAAATGGCCTTGGAGATTTCCAGATCCCCAATCCCTGAAAGGCCTGGCTAGGAGTGTCCCAGAAGGAGGGCTGGGGACACAATCCCTCAAGTTCTCACTGGAAACAGCCTCTACCTGCCAATCCCTTCCTTGCTCCCATCTCTTGGGCCTTGCCAGGTCCTCTGTCTTGTCAGCCTCCAGGTCCACTGTGATGTCACCAGCTTAACTGTGATGTCACCATGTCCCACATCCCCCTGAGGGGTAGCACAAGGGGTAGGACCATGGCCTCCTGGGAAACCTGGACCAATGCCTGGACCCAGATGAGAGACCCAGACCAAGGCAAGTCCTTGGAGACCAGAGGGGGCTTGAGAAATGAGCGTGGAGGGGAAGCAGGGTTGAGGAGCCTTCAGTGCTGAGCGGAAAACACCAGGGAGGCCTCAGAAAGGAATCAGCATCTGGAGCAGAAGAGCTGGAGGGGTGCACAGGGGTCTTCAGGCTCCTGGCTCACTGTGCACTTGCTTTCTTCATCTTTCTGTTAATTACAAAATAATACAGATGAGTGGTCAACGATTCAAGCAACATAGAATATACAGACAAAAAATGGAAGCTTCCCTCCTTCACAGTTTCCCAGTGGTGAGTGTGAATTGTTTGGTGTTTATCCTTCCAGACATTTATCCATGAACCTACGAATAAGTAAATGGACTTTAAAATTTTGTTTTTATACACAAATGGATTATATGACAGTACTGTTCTGCAGCTCTTTCTACCAACAATCTACTGTGGCCATCATTTCATGCCAGAATGTACACATCATCTGCCTCTTGTTTTTTTCCTGACTATATAATGTTCCATTGCAGAGAACCACCTATATGTCCTCTGATGGACATAATATGTAGCATTTCTCTGTTGGTGGACTCCAATTTTTCCCTGTTCCACACAAGGCTGGAAAGGATCTCCATGCAGAGGTAATATGCAGAGTGTTTCAGAATATTAGCTCTCAGACACAGATAGACAGATATTATATGATATCACTTATATGTGGAATCTAAAAATAATACAAACGAACTTATTTACAAAACAGAAACAGACTCACAGACATAGAAAACAAACTTATGGTTAGGAAACGTGAAAGAGGAGGGGGAGGGATAAATTAGGAGTATAGGATTAAAAGATACACACCACTATATATCAAATAGATAAACAAGGATTTACCATGTAGCACAGGGGACTGTATTCAATATCTTGTAATAACCTATAATGGAAAAGAATTGGAATATATATATTTTTTTCTTTTTTTAAAGAATGTTAACTCTGCTGGATTTAATCTCAGCTCTGTGATGTTAGGGCAAGTCACTTAACCTCTGTCCCTCTTTCTTCATCTGTCAAATGAGGATAATAATAGCACTTGCCTCACAGTGCTCTTTCAATGATTCCTCAAGATAATTTATGTAAAGCCCTGAGGACAGTGCCGGGCCCAATGCAAGCACTTGACAAATGTGGGTTACTGTTAATACTGTATATCAATCTTTGCCTAGTTAGGCAAGTATCTGCAAGTCAGCTTCCTAAAAGCTGATGATGAATGTTCCTGGCTCACTTTGGAAGACCAGAATTTGGGCAGCACACTTGGAGAGATGAACTACATTCAGTTTTATTGCTTTATTCATTAAGCCCTGGTTGGAGACCATTGCTCTCCTCCAATGCAGTCTTGCCCTCACACCAGTCCACATACCACAGCAATAGTAGCTCCTGGCATTCGAGCCCTCCCCATGTGCCAGGAACCCTGCAAAGCACTTTGACCAGCTTTGTCTAACTCTATCAACACAATGGCAAGATGGATGCTATTATTTCTGTTTTACAGACAAGAAAACTGAAACTCAGAGAAGGAAAGTGACTGGCCCAAGATCACGTGACCCAGGTTGGGGCTGCGATGTCCCAGAAGAGAAGGAGACCTCAGGGAAGAATTCCTGGGGCAATTCAGGGGTACCTATGAACAGACAAAAAGGGCCACAAATGTGGTACAGTAGAGCCTGGATTCCCTTCAGAGGCCAAAGGACCCTCGGAAAAGTAAAGATGGATAGAGACCCAAGTAAAGGACTGGGGAAATGTGCTGCAGAATTAGCATCTGGCACCGTGCAAGCTCCCCAAGAACCTGTCATTCATTCATTCACTCACATATTTATTGATTGCCAAGTATGTATCAGGCATTGGACTAGTTGCTGGGAATAAAGCCCATAGGAACATGACACAGACCTTGCAATTTACAGCCCACTTATCAGAAGGCTTGCGGGATGTTGCTGAAATAAAAAGTTGTGTGCAACTATCAAAGCTTATTATCATTAAACGGTTTGGGAAGCAAAGTAGAGCCAGGAGTGTTGGGCTAGCATTGTGCAGTACAAAGAGAAACACAGTGGAACCACAAGCAAAAGCCCCACTTCCTCTTCAAAAACCTCAAAAACTTCTCCAATCCATAACCACTGCCACCTCCAACCTTGAGGACAATCAGCTGAGCTCCTGGCTGGCTCAGTGCCGGGGTCCTGGAACTCTGTTGCATGCATAATTTTTAGGAGGCACCAGATCAGCCAGGTCAGGAGGGGGGTCTGGGACCATCATTTCTTCAGAGGGTTAAGCAGCTCTGTGACTCTGACAGGGTTGAGGGTGGAGAGCTCAGCCCAGTCCACAGTGCGCTCACCTGCCCCCACTCTGTGGTTGACACCTCCCTCCCTCTGCCTGACACCCACTTATCTCATCTCCCCGGACAGCCCAGCTGTCAGTCAGATGCAACGAGTTGCCCTTTGGCTTCACACCCCAGGGCGGGGAGATCCTGAGATAGGGCTTGCCAGCTCTCACATTTGCAGAAAGGGCCTCGAGACTCTTGCATCTTCCCCTGCACCCACCCATAAACTTCCAGTCCTTCTGTGGACAAAACTGTAGATATATCTTCAAATGACATCTGAGGTCATCCCACCCATTCCCTTATCTCAACCATTCCAAGAGGATAGGAGACAAAAAGAGGTCACACAGCTGGGATTCAAATCCTGTAGCACTAATATACTCTTAACCACCATATAGCACTGCCTACCATATACATGGATGTCCTATCCAGCCTTGTGTGAAACAGAGAAAAATTGAAGTCCGTCTATATGCCCACCATTAGAAGAATTGTACCTATTATGTACATACATGCAACAGAATACTACGCAGCCAGCAAAATGCAAAGGATAAATCAACTGAGTGCCTCCTGTGTGCTAAACCTCTTTATAGTCGTCTCATTTAATCTTCCTTGAAATCTTCCAAGGTAAGAACTATTAATGTCTCCATTTTATAGATAAGCAAACAAAGATTCAACAAGGGTAAACCAGGTAGCATCCACTCAAATACCTACAGTGGCCATGCAGTTAACAAAGAGTGGTCCAGGAATAAGTATGCTGCAAATGGTACCTGACACTCAGCCTTGGTGTCAGGATTAACAAGGAAAGGTGGGGACTGAGGTAAACCAGAGAGCTTAGGCCATTCATCATGACTCAGCATATTAGAGGCCAGTGTTGCCAAAGGCTCTGACTTTTCTAGAGAATCTGAAAATCAGGATTCTTATGTGAAATCTCTAGATTTTTTTTTTTAAAGTTGGTTCAAATGTTTTAAAATAATGTGCCCACCAATCAGAACAGATGTGTGTGTCAGATTCAGCTGCCTCTGTCCAAGGTCCCAGAGCCCTAGCTCTTTCCTGTCTCCAAAGGATATGACCCACATTCCATCAAACATTCAAAGAATATCAATTCTTGACAAAATCTCCTAAAAAATAGAAAAGGAGAGAACACTTCCCAACTCATTGTATGAGGCTAGTATTACCCTGATACCAAAACCAAAGACATCACAAGACAACTACAGAGAAATATCTCTTATGGATATATATGCAAAAATCCACAACAAAATATGAGCAAACAGAATCTAGCACCACAAGAGAAGGATTATACACCATGACCAAGTAAGATTTATACCAGAAGTGGTTTGACATCCAAAACTTGATTAATGTAACACACTATATCGATAGAATAAAGGACAAAAACCACACAATCATCTCAGTAGATGCAAAGAAAGCACTTGACAAAATCCAACACTCTTTCATGATAAGAACACTCACTCAATTAGGAATAGGGAACGTCCCCATCCCAACAAAGAAAGTCTACAAAAAGCAAGTGGCCGACATTGCACTTAATGGTGAAAGCCTTGTTGCTTTCCCTCTCAGATCAGGAACAAGACAAGGATGTCTACTCTCACAACTTCTATTCAACATTGTCCTGGAGGCCCTAGCCAGGGCAATTTTAGGCAAGAAAAAGAAGTAAAAGTCATCCAGATTAGAAAGAAAAAGTAAAACTATTTCTATACACACATGACATGATCTTATATATAGAAAATCCTAAGGAATCCGTAAAAACGTATTGGAATTAGTAAACGAGTTCAGCAAGGTTGCAGGACACAAGATCAACCAATGGTGATGAGAAAATTGGATATCTGTGTGCACACAAAATTCTCACACCGTGTACAAAACTGACTCAGAATGAGTCATAGACCTAAAGATAAGAGCTAAAACCATAAAATTCTTAGAAGAAAATATAGGAACAAATCTTCGTGACCTTGGTTAGTCAAAGCCTTCTTAGATACAACATCAAAAACGTAGGCAACAAAAGGGGAAAGAAAGGTAAATTAGACTTTAAAACTTGTGTGCTTCAAAGGATTCCATCAAGAAATGAAAAGGCTAGGATGGCTGTAATTAAAAAAAAAAAAAGTGTTGGCAAAGATGTAGAGAAATTGGAACACTCATCCATTGTTGATAGGGATACAAAATGGTTCAGCTGCTGTGGAAAACAGTTTGGTGATTCCTCAAAAAGTTAAAGAATTACCATATGACCCGGGAATCCCACTCCTAGACATATACCAAAAGAACTGAAAACAGATATTCAAGCAAGTACATGTACACGCATGTTCATAGTAGCACTGTTCACGATAGCCAAAAGGTAGAAATAGTCCAAATGTCCATCAACAGATGAATGGATAAATAAATTATAGTATATATATGCAATGGAATATTAGACAATGTGGATGAACCTCCAAACCACTATGCTAAGTGAAAGAAATCAGACACAAAAGGTCACATATTATATGATTCCATTTATATGAATGTCTAGAATAGATAACTTCATAGAGATAGCAGATTGGTCATTGCCAGGGGCTGAGGGGAAGAGGGAATGAAGAGAAATTACTTAAAGGGTAAAGGATTTTACTTGGGAGTTATGGAAGTCTTTTGGAACTAGATACAGGTGATGGTTGTACAGCATTCTGATGACAGTGAATTGTTCACCTTAAAATGGTTAATTTTATGTTATGTGAATTTTACCTTAATAAATTATTTTTTAAAGAAGAAAGTGAAAAAGCAACTCACAGAATGGGAGAAAATATTTTCAAAGCATTTACCTGATAAGGAACTTGTATCCAGAATATATAAACAACTCTTACAACTCAATAATAAAGAACAAATAACCAAATCAAAAAATTGGCAAAGGATATGAACAGACATTTCTCCAAAGAAGACATATAAATGGACGATAAACATATAAAAATTCTCAACAACAGCAAAAAAGCTCAACATTAAAAGTCATTTGAGAAATGCAAATCAAAACCACAATGAATTACTATTTCACACCCACTATGATGGTTATAATTTTTTAAAAAATATGATAAAAGACAAGTGTTGGTAACAATATGGAGAAATTGGAACCCTTATACATTGCGGGCAGGCAAGCAAAATGCTGCAGCCACTGTGGAAAATAATTTGGTGGTTCTTCAAAAATTTAAACAGTTACCGTATGACTCAGCAATTCTATTCTTAGATAATATATACTCCAGAGAATTGAAAACATATGTTCATATAAAAACTTTTATATGAATGTTCATAACAGCTTTAGTTGCGATAGCTAAAAAGTGGAAACAACACATAAATCTAATATAATTCAATTAAAAAAAAAAAAGAAACAACCCAAATGTCCATCAGTTGACGAATGGATAAACAAAATGTGGTATATTCATACAATGGGATATTCTTCATCTATAAAAATGAAGTACTAATACACGCTACAATGTAAACATTAAAAACATTATGTTAAATGAAAGAAGCCAGTCACAAAGATGACATATTGTATGATTCCATTTATATGAAATGTCCAGAATAGGCAAATATATAGAGACAGAAATTTGATTAGTGGTTGCCTAGAGCTGGGGGTTGGGAGGGGGAATTTGAGAGTGTTTGCTTTTAGTGTGATGAAGATGTTCTAAAATAGGTCATGGTTGGGCTTCCCTGGTGGCACAGTGGTTAAGAATCCGCCTGCCAATGCAGGGGACATGGGTTCGATCCCTGGTCCTGGAAGATCCCACATGCCATGGAGCAACTAAGCCCATGCACCACGACTATTGAGCCTGTGCTCTAGAGCCCATGAGCCACAACTACTGAGCCTGCATGCTGCAACTACTGAAGCCCACCCACCTAAAGCCGGTGTTCCGCAACAAGAGAAGCCACCACAATGAAGGGCCTGTGCACCCCAACGAAGAGTAGCCTCGCTCGCCGCAACTGGAGAAGGCCCGCGCGCAGCAATGAAGATCCAACGCAGCCAAAAATAAATAAATAAAATAAATAAATTTAGAAAAATTAAAAAATAAAATAGGTCATGGTTAAAAAAAAATAAGATCATGGTGGTTGCACAACTCTGAATATACTAAAAACCACTGAATTGCCCACTTTAAATGGATGAATAGTACAGTATACACTGTATTATATATTAAAGCTCTTAAAAAGAGAGAGATAAGTATATTCTTGCCTTCCTAACACTAGAATGCCTTCCTTGAGTTTCCATAAATGCATCCTGCTAGAATGGGAGCTCCGTGAAATGAAGGCTCTAGTGAAGTATCCATCAAAACCTACATGTCATTTCTCCAAAGAAGACATACAGATGGCCAACAAACACATGAAAAGATGCTCAACATCACTAATTATTAGAGAAATGCAAATCAAAACTACAATGAGGTATCACCTCACACTGGTCAGAATGGCCATCATCAAAAAATCTACAAACAGTAAATGCTGGAGAGGGTGTGGAGAAAAGGGAACCCTCCTACACTGTTGGTGGGAATGTAAATTGATACAGCCACTATGGAGAACAGTATGGAGGTTCCTTAAAAAACTAAAACTAGAACTACCATATGACCCAACAATCACACTACTGGGTATATACCCAGAGAAAACCATAATTCAAAAAAACACATGCACCCCAATGTCCATAGCAGCACTATTTACAACAGCCAGGACATGGAAGCAACCATGGAAACAAGGTCCGTCAACAGATGAATGGATAAAGAACAGGTGGTACATATATACAATGGAATATTACTCAGTCATAAAAAGGAATGAAATTGGGTCATTTGTAGAGACCTGGACGGACCTAGAGAGTGTCATACAGAGTGAAGTAAGCCAGAAAAAGAAAAGCAAATATCGTATAATAACGTATATATGTGGAATCTAGGCACTTACCTGGTGGCGCATTAGTTAAGAATCCGCCTGCCAATGCAGGGGACATGGGTTCGATCCCTGGTCCGGGAATATCCCACATGCCACAGAGCAAATAAGCCCGTGTGCCACAACTACTGAGCTTGTGCTCTAGAGCCCGCAAGCCACAACTACTGAAGTCCATGCCCTAGAGCCTGTGCTCCACAACAAGAGAAGCCACCTCAAGTGAGAAGCCCGCGCACCGCAACAAAGAGTAACCCCCACTCGCCGCAACTAGAGAAAGCCCACGCGCAGCAACGAAGACCCAACACAGCCAAAAATAAATAAATAAAAATAATTAAATAAATATTTTTAAAAAATAACATATATGCGGAATCTAGAAAAATGGTATAGCTGATATTATATGCAAAGCAGAAGTAGAGACACAGACGTAGATAACAAATGTATGGATACCAAGGGGGAAAGGGGTGGGGTGGGAGGAATTGGGAGACTGGGATTGATATTTTTGATACTATGTATAAAATAGAAAACTGATGGGAACATACTGTATAGCACAGGAAACTCTACCGAATGCACTGTGGTAACCTAAATGGGAGGGAAGTCCAAAAGGGAGGGGATATCTGTATGTGTGGCTGATTCATTTTGTTGTGCAGTGGAGGCTAACACAACATGGTAAAGCAGCCATACTTCAATAAAAATTCAAAAAAAAAAAAACAAAACCTGTATGTCAGGCTCCCCACACCTTCAGCTTAATGGTATGTGAGCAGGAGAGGGCCCAGGGCAGAGTATTTCCATGCACAAGCTCTGCTTTGGCAGAAATGGTGATGGAAATGGTGGCTTGGCACTCAACATCCCTTGCTCCCTCCTAGCGTGCCTTCCTGTACTGCACAGGAGGAACGTGAGAAAACTACATTTCCCAAACTCCCTTGCAGCTAGGACACTGATTATGAATATGGTTGTGCTAATCCAGATACATTTGGATGAGATTTGGAAGGTGAAAGTGAAGAGGTCAAAGGCTCTAGGTCAGCCTTTTTTACAACAGTATCAGCAGCAGGACCAGAGTCAAAGTTTGGAGCAACTTCTGTTTTCTTTTTCCTTGTGGATCTGGCATAGGTCTGGAGCCAGCCCTTACAGATTCTCCACCTTTCTGAGTGAAGCAAAGGGAGCAGCTCCCCAGCCTGGTCAGTTCTGTAGAGTTGTTCTGGAATTACTCCTGGAGGCCTAGTCTAGAACCAGCTCCCAGTCCCTTCTTGTTATTTTGGAAGATTTAATGCCCTGTATGACATCCCTTTCCAACTGGCAATAGCAGTTTATTTATTTATTGAAACTATCAGATGCTTTTTTTTAAAAAATAAATTTATTTATTTTTGGCTGCTTTGCTTCTTCGTTGCTGCGCGCGGGCTTTCTCTAGTTGCGGCGAGCGGGGGCTACTCTTCATTGTGGTGTGCGGGCTTCTCATTGCAGTGGCTTCTCTTGTTGCAGAGCACGGGCTCTAGGTGCGCAGGCTTCAGTAGTTGTGGCATGCGGGCTCAGTAGTTGTGGCTTGTGGGCTCTAGAGGGCAGGCTCAGCAGTTGAGGCGCACGGGCTTAGTTGCTCCGCGGCATGTGGGATCTTCCCGGACCAGGGATTGAACCTGTGTCCCCTGCATTGGCAGGCAGATTCTTAACCACTGCACCACCAGGAAAGTTCCAATAGCAGTTTATTTACTTGCAGCTGAGCCTTAAGGAATACCCCCGCTTCGCTCATGTTGTCTTGCATGAAGACATGTAATCATTCTGAGCCCCTGTATCCTCATCTTTAGAATGGAAGTAAGAATACCTCACTGAGGATTAAATATGAAGTATTTTAAGCTAGCATAGTACTTGACAACAATTTCATGAACTGAAGCTATCTGGTTGAGTTCAGGGGTCCTCGTAGCTTGGACTCCTGTGAGGTAACAAACAGACTCAGGCTACACCCTCCTTCCTCCCAGAAGTTCACCCCGACATTTCCTATCTCTGCATCCTTAAAACTCAGAGCCAAGTGGTGTAGGTCCCGTTGTGTCAGGTATGAGAGAGTAGGGCAGGGCAGAGACCACCAGATTGGGGCTTGGACCATCTAGGTGCCAGTAGCCCTCTTTTACAGATGAGAAGACTGACATTTAGGGAAGATAAAGGACTTGCTTAAGATCAACAAGCCACAAAGGCAGAGAATGGATCTGAAGGCACTTTTGTCTGACTGCAGAATGAGGCCTTTGTTCAGCACACTGTACACAGACCTGTTACTTTTGGCACGTGATCCACTCCCCACTCTTTTGAGGAAAGGAGGTGGCAACCTCATTTCAATGAGAAATTATCTGGAGAGACAGCCCCCTGGATTGCTCGGTGGGCAAGGACACCACTCCAGAAAACTGGGGCAATTTGGGTACCACGAAGAGCATTCAGAAGGCAGCAGGTCCTTTGCTAGGATCTAGTTGAGATGACAACTCTGATTGCTCACCCAAGGAGTCAGGAGAGAAAGATCTAGTCCCTCGGCTGACGTCGACCTAAAACATGCTACGCATGAGGTGCCACAGTGGTTGCGGGAACGTGTGCTATAGCAGGGAGCCCAGGCAGGGACTGTTAGCCCACCCTCGCCTGCCCATCAGCAGGCCTCAGACCTTTCCAAAGACACCGCTCCCAGGGCCCCAGGACTTTCACACCTTCAGAGAGGGCCCCCAATCCCCATCCCACCAACTGCCCACCTTTAAGTTTCAGTGGGCAACTTCCTCCTCTAAGACCGGACCTCAGTTCAGCAACCTATCCCACCTCTGAGGGTCTGCAGCCCTCATTTCAGGCAGACCGCTCCTCAGGGACACAACAAATCCTGCCTTGTGTCATGATTACAGTGGGAAGAATAGGAGGCCTGGGCTGACCTCAGAACTACATCAGCCCCACTGTATTGTGTGGCCTTGGCCTGTTACTGAGCCGCTATGAACCTCTTTCTTCACCTGTAAAACAAGGTTACTAATACCTACTTTGCTGGAGAGGTAAAGAGGGGTAAGCATGTACCGGGGCTCCTGTTCAGTAGATGGTCGTCCCTCCTCCTGGCCCCTCTCCTGCTATTTCCTTTCAGATTATACCATCCTTCAGGGCAGAGGCAGGACCTTATTATCTCTTTATCCACAACCACAGCCATCCACACCCGCACCCAGAGGCTGCCTGACAAAACCTGTTGAATGAGTCAACAACTAGAAGCCTATGGTCTACATCACTCCATTTGTTTCATGCATTCGTTTGTTGAACAAAATTGTCTTGAGTCTTAACCAGGTGCCAAGCCCTGTGCTTGGTGCCAAGGATATAAAACCCGAGAGGCCCACAGGCTGTGATAAAACAGACATGTGTGATATTATAGTCCAGTGTGCTCACTGAGCTAGGGGCATCCAGAGGGGAATGTCTAACCTGGGGAGGTGGGGACAAAGTTGTCAGGGGAAGTTTCCTGGAGGAGGTGGGGCCTTGTCTGACTTCATTTATTATCTGTGTCTCTCCAGCCATTAGAATGGAAGTACCATGAAGGCAGAGATTTTTGTTTTGTTCACTGCTGTGTCCCCAGCACCTGAAAGACTACCTGGTACATAGCAGGTGCTTGATCAGTATATGTGAATGAATGCATGAAACAGGCAAAGAAGAAGAGTTTTGGGCAGAGGCTTGGAGGCAGGAGACTGCTTGGCTCCTCTGGGTTCCTGCAACACTTGCTCTTCTTTCAAGGGACACCATAACCCCATACAGGGCTCTGCTCCTCACAAAGGCTCTCATATCCCTGTGTCAATCTCACAATAGCCCAGTGAGGTGAGCAGGGCAGATACAACTCTCCCTACTCACCGATGGGGAAACTGATCTTTGGAGAGAAAAAGTGATTGGCCCACAGTCCCATGGCAAATTGGTGGCCTTGCTGAGAGGAGAACTCAGGTCTCCTGGCTCTGAAACCTGGCTCTAACCTGCTGCCCTGAGGGCAGGGCTCAGTGCAAGCTGCAGTGCTCAGCTGAGCTGGGTGTCTCAACCTTCAAATCCAGAGAGGGGACCTCAGCAGGCAGTAGAGGAAGATCATGGTCCTGAGAATGGAGACGGTATAATAATAGTAATGAGGAGGAGGAGGAGGAGGAGAATTAGAACTTTTCTATTGTTATGATACATTTTTTTTTAGTAAGTTCAGTGCTAGACATCTATTCTTTCATTTATTCCTCACCACAACCCTGTGAGGTGGATAGGCTTCCCCCTATTTAACAGATAAAAAACTGAGCTCAGAAAGGTTAATTAACTTGTTTGAGGCCATACAGCCAATAAGTGGTAGAGCTGAATCACAAGCCAAGTCTGTTGAGCTTTTTACCATCTTTGCTCATCTACAAAGGGCAAGGGATATGGGAGAGGTGTGATGCTATGATGCTGTATTCATGCTGGGGGCCAGGAGGACCTCAGAGCCCTGGCCAGGAGGCACTGCCGAGGTCAGACGGCTTTCTCCTGGCAGCAGAGTCTAGGGCTTTCGGTACCGGGAAGGCCCACGGTTCTGACACAGAGCTTCTCCTGCTGCCATAGCTGTCACACAACAGACACTTACAGATGCCTAGGTGCCTAGCACAGCTGGGATGTAAATGTAACCCGAACACCCAGGCTTCCCCATTTATTGGGAATAAATGAGGGCATGTTAATAGAAACGACTTAAATTTCACTCCAACCCAACCTTGAAACCGCCCTCATTATTTCTCCTGTGGCAGTTGAGTATTTTGGTTAACAGACCAAGACCCTAAAGGCAACCAGACTAAGTTCAAATCCCGTCTCTGCCACTCTAGCTTGCACCTTGAGCAAGTTCTGTGGCATGCCTCAGTTTGTTTCCTTACCTACTTACAAAATAGGAATTGTAACAGACCGAGGTCTTGGGATGTTAGGAAGATTGTAGCAGACAGTTCATGGAAAGTGCTTAACCCAGCACCTCGCCCAGAGTAAGGGCAGGATGAATGGAGCTGCCGAGAGGATTTTTCTGAGAGGTTCTGGGGACGGCTTGGTGGGCTCTCAATCATGCCACCTGAGGGATACTAGCAACTGCCTCCATGGGAAGCCAAGGATGCTGCCTCCGGAGCTCCTCCAGCACTGGGCCAGCAAGTCACTCTTAGGACATGTTCTGCTCTCAGTGATGAGAAGGGTGTCCCACTCATGCCCCAGGTCCCGCTTTGTCAGCAGAGGGTGAGGGAGCTGAAAAGGCACCTCTTGCTCTCCCATACATCAGAGCCCATCATGGTAGCAGCTCCTGGGACTCTGACAAGTTGGCTTGTTGATCAGCCAGACCCCGTGGCTCTGGCTCAACATCACGGCCATTTCATTCCCCAGGGAACTCCTCAGCCCTCGCACCCATGGGCCTCAGGGGTCCAGCCCAGCCCCTAATGTCTGAACTTCAGCAGACTCCACACCTGCTTCTGGCCACCCAAAATCTCCCAGGCTGGGTAGAAAAGACTCCAATAAGTGATAATGATGAAAGCCTTTAAGAGACAAAGAGAGAAACTGTTGCAGGAGCACAGAGCAGGGAGTCTTTTTTTTTTTCCTGCCTGGCTGGACCAGGGAAGGCAATCTCACTGCGTCACTAATGACTCAAAATGCTTCCAGGGCTCCTCAGACCCCCAGTTTAGCCTATGAGGCCTTATCCGATACAGCCCCTGCCCAGGCCACCACAAAGTGTATATGACCTCGCTTCATCCTGCAGCTTTATTTCACAGAAAAAGAAATAAGGCTCAGAGATTTTAAATAATTTGCTCAAGGTCACAAAACAGGCTAGAATTTGAACCCAGACCCAACCCCAGAGCCTGTGCTCTAAGAATCACAGAGTCGTTTTAAAAACTAAATGAACAACTTGTAAAAACACTTTGGAAAGCATACAAGAGAAATGAAAGACACCATTCGTAGTAAATGTCGTTTGAGTTAACTTGAAAATATTTTCCTCATCTTGATCAAAACCCTCAAGCAATCCAATGATAATATCACCTCTAGATGTGGTCACTCTTAAGACATCAAAGGAGACCAAAGGGGTCAACAAACTTACAAAACTGAGTGTCCTCCTTTCTGGACAGTGTGGGCAGGCACAGATTCTGGAAGACTGTTCCCTATGGATTATGGCAATACCAGACTCTGCTCTGCCCTCAGCCAGGAGGAGCTGTGTAAAGCCCATTGCCCTGAACAGCATCAGGAGCTGAGAAGGTACGCTCATTCAAGACGGGTTCTAGCCAGCTCTTCCCAAAGTTTCCCATGGAACACCTATAAAGTAAGGATATTTTAGCAGAACACTACCAGGAGGTCATGACCTCCAGATTAAAGGAGACAGCCCAGCCTCTAACAAAACAACAGAGGTGTCAAATTAACTGCTACAAGAAATGATCAAAAATTGATTCCTTTTTGAATAGACAGTAAGCGTTGAGTATCACAGTCACAGGCTGAAATTATGAGACAAGTTGCAAGACATAGTAAAATGATCAAATGTCTTGACTGCAACTTAATATGTGGTTGGTGAATACATTCACGTGGAAGTGAAAATATTTGTTGAAATGAAACAATGCATTTATGCATTGGAGATGAGTTCTTGAAACTCATAGGAATTCTTGATGTGTTCTTTCAGGTCCTCCAAGAAGCAAATGTCAAGAGGGGATTAGATGTGGGAGAGATTTATTGGGGAAAGTACCTAAGAGGGAAAACGTGCAAGGAGCCAGAGGAAGCTGGGAGAGCCAGCAGACCACAGTGCAGGTGAAATCCCCATGGAGGACAGAGGAAGGAGTGAGGAGGACTGGGCAGGAAACGTCTTAGACTGGAGTGCAATTCTAAGAAAGTTTCAGCAGAACCAATGGGGAGTCCTCAATGCAAAATTACCCATCACAGGACTCCCTTGCCTTCTGGGATGGCCCTGCCTTCCTGTCCTTGTTGACTTCGTCCCTGCTTGGGAGCCACCCATTGGAAGTGTGGCCCCAGAGGTCCTGTGGTGAAGGATTCCGGCCACTATGGTTGGGGCACACATGACACTTGGGTATGGCATACCATTTATTAAAGGCGATAAGTATGTCACAGCAAGACCAACCATAGCAACGTGTTTAGTTTTTATTACGCAAGTATTTTTCCAGTACATTTTAAGAGAAATAAATATCACAAGCCTTATTTGTGTTTTCAGAATACTCCATGAAGTCTCAGGAAACATTTTGGAAAATTCTGGATTCCGTGAATTCCTGGCCAAGGGATAATTGGGAGTGCGGAAAGAGGACACAGGACAGAGCTGGGAGATCTGGGTTCTAGCTTGATCCTGTCACTCACTTGCTGTTGGAGCTTCTTCACGTCACTTCATTAGTTTCCACACCTTAAAATGGGTGCGAGGAAGAGGAGCTCCTACGTGTCCCTCGGAACCTGCTGTTCAGAGCCCCTTAAAAACAGACTCCTGGACAGAGGATTCTAGAGCAAAGTGGCTGCTTTTGTGGCATTAAAACCTGCTGGTCATGCACCTGCACCTTGTGCCCCCATGGGCGTGCCAAGCAGGCACCTTGTTCCCCACCATCCTCTGCCCCTGGCTTCTCCTGAGCAGACTGGCTCGACTTCTGGTCTTGTGGTTTCCCTCTGTCAGCTGTCATAGCAACTGTGGGTGCTGGGAAGGGAGAGGCTCTGGGGGGAGCTGTGGTAGACAGGGGGAAGGTGTCACCTTCCAAAATAACCCCCGAGGAGAGACTGGTGGCCACTTTGAAGCAGATTCTCATCACCACGCTGTTTCCAGGAAACCCCCAGAAGCTGAACAAAGGAGGGGCTTTTAAGAAATGAAGCCTGGTGCAAGATCCTTAGCCTTCCTGGACAGATGGGAGACAAGCCAAGGGTCTAGAAGTCCAACCAGATTTGGAGGGGGATCAGGGAGCAGAATTAGGAGGAGGGGGCAAGGTTAGTGGTGAGAAGGTCAGGGTATGAGATCCCCAAGAGGAGCGTCTGTGTCTTCCCCATCTGCCTAGGGGTTCCTTGAAGGCTGTGTCCTGGTCTCCCCTTGAGATGAGGAGGCCCCACAGTGTGGGCTCTGTATCTTGCGTGAGATAAGGAGTCTCAGCCAGGGCCTCTGAGATGCAGCCTCGTCCACTTGTCTGCCCAAGCCTAGCACAAAGCTGCTTCCTGTCTCCCGGAAGTCTGCCTCTATCAGTGCCCGAACCTCTTATCTGCCCCCTGCCCCATCCTCCACCCAGGGGTCCAGCCCCACCACACTCTTTTTTTTTTTTTTTTTTTTTTAAAAGACTTAACTTTTTTTTTTTAATTTATTTTATTTATTTATTTATTTATTTATGGCTGTGTTGGATCTTCGTTTCTGTGCGAGGGCTTTCTCTAGTTGCGGCAAGTGGGGGCCACTCTTCATCGCGGTGCGCGGGCCTCTCTCATTATCGCGGCCTCTCTTGTTGTGGAGCACAGGCTCCAGACGCGCAGGCTCAGCAATTGTGGCTCACGGGTTTAGTTGCTCCGCGGCATGTGGGATCTTCCCAGACCGGGGCTCGAACCCGTGTGCCCTGCATTAGCAGGCAGATTCTCAACCACTGCGCCACCAGGGAAGCCCCCCCACCACACTCTTTCCAGAGCCACTGACTGATTTCCAGCTGCAACTTCCTCTGGACTTTACTGGATTTTACTTTGGCCTCCTTCTCAGCACACTTAGGCCAGTTGTTTTTTTTGTTTTGTTTGTCTGTTTGTTTTAATCTGTTCAGTCAAAATCCTTCCTTCCTCTGAGAGGGGCAGAGGCCTCTAGCTAACCCATCACCAATGTACTCCTGACAATTAGCTCTAACTCTGAGCATATGCAAATGGTCCACAAAACAGACCGCATCCAGTAAATGATAACAGTGGCCACCCCTGGCTGCAGGCTGGGCGTCTGCCAGGTACAATGCTAACACTTCACACCTGGCATCTCAGGTCATTCCTACCTTCAAGACTATTACAGAGCTCCCATTGTCCTCCGGCCCTTGCTAGGTGCTGGAGACACTGCAGTCAAAAGCAGACAATGATCCTTGCCCTTCTGGAGTTTACATCCTCACAGCAACTCTGAGGGTGGGCATTATTGCTCCCATTACCTAAGGTAAGAAAGCCAGTAAGCAGACTCCACACTCAAGCTCAGCCCTTTATAAGGCAGAAGGCTTTTTAAGAAACATGAGATTTTGGACTTTACAAACTGAAAGCACTAGACTAATAGGAACCGGCTTCTGCATAACACTTTCAGTTTGTAAAACACTTGGCTCCTTGAAGAGATGGCTGATCTAGTGCTGGGCTGAGGAAGTACAGGTAAGCCTGGAACAGCTTGCTTTGCCAGAAAGCAAGGAAGTACTCAAAGCAAGATGAGGACACAAGGACCTGGGAACCAGTTTGAAGGGGGTCCCACTGGCCAAACTGGGGGCAATTTAAACATCAGAACAACTGATGGTAATTGATTATAGCCCATTGAAAAATGAGAAATCCATGAATCCATTCTGATATAAATAAATTTATTTTTTTAAAGTCTTTATTGAATTTTGTTACAATATTGCTTCTGTTTTATGTTTTGGGTTTTTTCACCACAAGGCATGTGGGATCTTAGCTCCCTGACCAAGGATCCAACCCGCACCCCCTGCATTGGAAGGCGAAGTCTTAATCACTGGACCTCCAGGGAAGTCCCCCATTCTATTATAAATAAATGAATGAATAAATGGAGAAGGAAAAGCTCTTCTAACAAATGTAGAAAGATAACGTAATTAGAAAATCACATTTGGTAGACATCAAAATAATAATCAGTTTAGCCAAGGATTAATCAATGGATGCTAAAACTACGGGATGAAAGTTTGTGAGAAACAGGATCTATGTCATCACAATGTGTTTCCCTACAAGATACTCACTGAATACAAAGGGAAAAAAAATAGCAACTTGGCAATGGAGGAAACTGACACCTCAACCAAGTGATTCAAGTTCAACATACAATGGTTCAAATTAATATCATGTATCTCCTGATATGATATACTGAGAAAGATATATCAACTTCTGTGATATTCCTGCCAAAAATGCAAATTTTCAATCTAATCATGAGGAAACATCAGACAAACCCAAACTGAAGGATATTCTACAAAGTAACTGGCCTACTGGACTTCCCTGGTGGTGCAGTGGTTAAGAATCTGCCTGTCAATGCAGGAGACACAGGTTTGACTCCTGGTCCGGGAAGATCCCACATGCTGCAGAGCAACTAAGCCCGTGTGCCACAGCTACTGAAGCCCGCTCACCATATCTAGAGAAAGCACGCGCACAGCAATGAGGACCCAACACAGGCAAAAATAAATAATAAATCAATTAGTTAATAAAAAAAAAACTGGCCAACTATTTTTTAAAATGTCATGTCACAAAAGACAAAAACCAAGGAATGATTCCAGATTAAAAAGACAGAGATGTGAGAATTTAATGGAATGGGTGATCCTGGATTGATTCTGGACAAGAAATAACATTATTAGACCCTTAACAGGACAATTGAAGAAACTCGAGTAAGTTCTGTAGATTATAGTGTATCATCCTGGCTTTGATAATTACGCTATGATTATGTTTGAGAATGTCCTTGTATTTTTAGAAAACACTCTCTGATGTATGTAGGGATGAAGGAACATTATGTCTGCAATTTACTCTGAAATAGTTGAGTATACATAGAGAGATGGGGAAGGGAGAGAGAATGATAACAAATGAGGTAAATTTTTAACAGTTGGGGAATCTCCGTGAAGGGTATACAGGAATTCTTTGATTCTTCTTGCAACTTTTCTATAAATCTGAAACAATCTCAAAATAAAAAGTTAAAAGAAAACATTTTACCATTAATTATCTCATTGGCTTTTCATGTAGAAGTTAAAAGCGAAGGTCTTATTACATCCTTATTTTACAAATGTGGGTAACAAGAGTTTGGAGAACTGAGCGTACTGGCTCAGGCTGTTCAATTAGTGGTGAATCAGAGTTTGAACCCAGATCTCTAAGCCTCAGAGGTTCTTCCATGTGGGTCTGAGGGATTAGTATGAGCTAGTACCGATGCGGATGTACCCCTCTTTTAGGCTCTATCTATCCTAAGAAATCACATCATTCAAACCATTCTCACCTCTCCCCGCCCATCTCAAAATACCTAAGCAACTCAAGTGGACTGGGCGCACTTTGTCTACAACACCACCTGGGAAAGGGTCCATGGTGACACGTCTGACTCAGGACTAACACACATCCATGAAGTAGATGTGAAAGCCACTGAGGCCCTTAGAGCTGCTGGATGGGTCATTATAATGAAGGAATGAACTAGTGGGTGAAAGGACATTGGCATGCACACAGACTTTCATTTCAGCCTGAATACCTTGGATAGTTGAAGGTGGCTCCTCTTCTGGGGGCCAGCTAAGGAAGGGCTGAGGAGGGGCAGCTCCAACGCTCTGTAGCCCTCAACATGCTTCTCCATCCCTCTTTCCAAAGGGCCCCTCCCTGGCATTCCTATAACCCATAACCCATGAGCCATCCACCCAACGCGGACCACAGGGAGACTGATCAAAGGGAGAGGAAGGATCCAGGGGCCAGTTAAGGTCTGGAGCCAGCAGTCAGGCTCTGGAGTCCCACTCAGGCAGATGCAGGTCTTATTGGGCCTGGAGCTTTTACAGTTTAGAAGGCCCTCTTTAAGAAAAGAAATACAAGATTATAAATATAAAATATATAACCCAAGTGAACATTTATTTAGAATGAGAAAAGAAGTCATGATGAATCATAAATTTTATTTAACATCATAAAATATATTTGTATTATATTTGTATTAACTAATATATTTGTATTAACTAATTGTCTGGCACACCTCTATACTACTCTTTAACAGACTAGTGGCTGGTATTTCACATTTCAGATTTCCAACTGTGATTAAATATCTCATTTGTGGGGAATTCCCCAGAGGTCCAGTGGTTAGGACTCCGCATTCCCACTGCAGGAGGCTTGAGTCTCCAATCCCTGGTCGGGGAACTAAGATCCTGCAAGCTGTGTGGCCAAAAAAAAAAAAAAAATTTCATTTGTTCACATTTTATAAAAATATGTGAGCATATGACTTGGCTCCCTCCACAGCCTTGGGAGCAGCCCTGAGTTTTAAACTAAATCGACTTCTGTTCCACTCCTTCTGGACAAAAAGTTTTGAGCTTAGGGAGGGCATGAACAGGAATTCTCCCTCCCAAGCTTGGTTACTCTAGAAAGGCCCCAGAGACCTGCTGGCTCTCTCTCCTCCCCTTCTCCCCCAAAAATGCAATTCTCAAGAAAACTGAGCCTTGGAAAGTTGAGGGCTCTAGCTGTGTGTGTTCCACAATAGAAGAGGTTAAACCTCTGACCAAAGCTGGATATAGCCACAAGGCAGGCTTCTTTCTTTCCTTCTGAAGGGGCCCTGATCTTTCCTGCTTCAGGTCTCTGAAGCACATTGTTCCCTTTGTCTGAAACACAACCCCTGCACACCCCACTTTCACCTCTTTTCCACATTGTCACCTGGTCAAGATTTAGGCATCTGTTAAGTCTCAGTTTAAAAGGCAGTTGCTCAGGAAGGCTTTGTCTGATCCCCTTTCCCTTAAATTAAATCACAATAATTATCTATTCACTGTAATCCTACCCTGCCAGCACCACGAAGTCTAGGACCTTGTTTGTCTGTCCTTCCGTCTCGTTGGTGCCTGTATTTTTGCAGTCCATGGCATACTGTCTGGTGCACAGTGCCTGGCACACAGTGGTGCTCAAACAATATTTTTGAATGGAAGAAGGAAAGAAAGGACTTGATTCTGATGGGTGAGGAAAGGGGAAATGTGGGGACGGGACGCCCCCTACTGGACACGTGGAGTACCAGGGACCCAGGACTCCTGCCTGCACTGGGAAGAACAGTGGGGCGGTAAATTTCTTATCTGTGGGGTAGTCTTGGGAAGACTCCTACAGATTTATTCCCTCTCACTTCTATCAGCGCCACCACAGCTCTCCTCCCAAGCTTCAGAGCAGGGTCTGAGCTCTGCACCCATCCTCCCCAACACTGCAGACCACCTCACCCACAGCTCCATAGGGACCATCCCCTGAGCTTCCCCACAATTAATATCCCTCCCTCCTGGGCCTTTAGCTTTCAAGAGAATAGGCCCAGATTCTTCCATCGATCCCTTTTTCTCCTCCTCCCTAATCAATCAATCAGAAGTGATTGGTTAGGGCACTGGGGTGGGAAAGGAATGGTGGGCAGGGAGCATGGAAAGTTGGTGGGATGAGGGGCGTGGGTGGGTGAGTATGCTTCCGAAACAGGGTCCTGCTAATATTATGGCCAGAACAATGGGTTTGTTCTTGGAGGGATGCGAGGGATGAGAAGGTACCTGGGACGAGATATTTAGGAAATGATGAATGAGGAATTCCCATCGACTGCCTTGACTGAAAAAGCATAAAATTGTTCCACATTGGGACTTCCCTGGCGGTCCAGTGGTTCGGACTCCGCACTCCAACGCAGGTGCTGTAGGTTCAATCCCTGGTTGGGGAACTAAGATCCTGCGGGGCACAGCCAAAAAAAAAAAAACTTGTTCCAGATTATACAGCACGGGGGGGCGGGGAGGGAATCATAGAAAGAGTTTGGGCTAGGAGAAATATAGGGTTTCATTGAGGGAGGAATGGGACTCAGCAACCAAGATGGAGGCTCAGATAGGAGTTTAGGGGTTCAGTGAGGGGAGTCAGGGCTCAGTGCTAAAAATATGGGAGGAGACGGAGAGGGCAGGAGGAAATCTTGGGTGATGGTAAGAAGGGGAAGAGGGTGGGGGTCAAGGAGAGATAGAGGTCTCGTTCTTCCTCTGGTGGGGAGGGGAGAACCGACCACACCTGTGTCTCTCCATAACGGTTCCCATCCCTGGCCCCTCCCCCAGCAGTGCTCCAAGTGGGGCTGGGGAAGAGTGACAGTTACTTAATGACCCTGAGTCCCACTTGCTCTTCTAAGCATCCTGTGGTCACTGGAGGGCTAAAGGGGGCTGAAGCCAAAGCTTGGGTTATTGATCTCTGACCCCAAAGGTCAGCTTCAGGGACAGAAGGAGTGGTGTTGCCACAGTGGGAGCCTCCAGAGACCCCGCAACAGTGGGGCTGTGCTGCACAGCCTGGTTTCCATGTCTGCATCCTTGGCTTCCCATGATCCCCCAACACACACACACACACACACACACACATACACACACACACACTCATACCTTCTCCATCCAGTCCTGTCTGACACTTCTGCCTCTGAGATGTCTCAGACTTTTTGTGTTTGGATTTTGGAATAACTAGAGAGTATAAAGCAGGGATTTGGATGGAATTATTTACTACTAATCCCACCCCCAGGACAAAGCCCTAGGAGTCCATGAACGCATCGGTGAACTCAGTGGGAAAGCACCAGTCTGGTAGTCAGGAAGGATGGCCACAATTTGCAGTGTGGCCTCAGGCAAACCACTTAACCTCTATGGATCTTAGTTTTCTGATGTATAAAATGAAGGGGTTTAATCAGATGAGCGCTAGCATTCCTTCCAAATAAACAATCTAAGATTCTAAGGAATTAAGTGGGAACAGGGACAGTAGGGGTTAGGGTAGGAATTAGGTTAGGTTCAGAAGATAGTAAAAAGAATTCTTGGACTTAGAAATAAAACCTGGATTCTAATTTAGGCCATTATTAACTATGGAATACTGGGCAAGTCATTCATTTATTCATTCAACAAACATTTAATAAGCAATTACTCTATTCCAAGTTTTGTGCTGTATGCTGGCCACACAAGAATAAGACAGACATAGTCCTCATGGAGTTTACATTCTAGTAGCCAGTGTGAGAGAAAGATAAATTAAAAAATATAATAAAGTGGGGGCAAACAGTCTGTTAAAGAAGTGCAGGGTACTATAAGAACACACAAGGGACTTCCCTGGTGGCGCAGTGGTTAAGAATCCGCCTGCCAATGCAGGGGGCACAGGTTCGATCCCTGGTCCGGGAAGATCCCACATGCCGCAGAGCAAATAAGCCCGTGCGCCACAACTACTGAGCCCGCGAGCCACAACTACTGAGCCCGCGAGCCACAACTACTGAGCCCACGTGCCACAACTACTGAAGCCAGTGCATCTAGAGCCTGCGCTCTGCAACAAGAGAAGCCACCGCAATGAGAAGCCCGTGCACCACAAGGAAGAGTAGCCCCCGCTTGCCGCAACTAGAGAAAGTCCATACGCAGCAACAAAGACCCAATGCAGCCAAAAAATAAATAAATAAAATAAAAAATAAAAACCCTTCCCCCAAAAGCCATCAGGGAGTTTGGGTCTTTAAAAAAAAAAAAAAAAGAACACATGAGAGTGGTGTTGGGTAAGTGAGTGGGTGGAAGCAAGGCGATCCCTGGACAAAGTGTGACATCTTTGAAGCCTAAAGAATGAATAGTGATCAGCAAAGTGAGGTAGGAGAAATGGTGCTGTTGGCAGAAGGTAAGCATGGGAAATGCCAGGCAGGAGAGAGCAAGGCATTCAGAGGCCCTGGAATGCTAACTGTGAGAGGCGTGAGGAACGTAAGTTTGGAGGTAAGTCTGGTATTGGGGTCAGAGACCTGCCTCACCTGCAAAACTGAGATAACCACATGCCAGTCATGCCTCCCTCCTTTCCAGCAGCCCTGTTTTCCAGGGTCTGATGAGATAATGCTTGGGAAAACACTTTGTGGTTGGAAAAGCATTGTGCCAAGTAATGCACAGACAATGGAAAGGAGCTATGGATCACTGAGGATCAAGCTAGGTAAATCTGGCTTTAGGCTAACTTCCACAGGAACAGTGGGAAATTAACCAAAACTGAGGCATTGAGCCTCCAGTAAATTTGTCCAAGGTCACACAACTGGGGAGGGGTGGGACTGGGGTTTGAACAGAAAGCTTGACCCCAGAGTCTGCCCAAGAGGGAGGGGACTTGTTCTAAAGACCCCAGTGGGTAAAGGCTATCGACATCAGCTTCAATTCAACGGAAGAAAGAACTTTCTAAGAGTCCTAACTATCAGGGGATGGAGAAGGCTTCCAAAAGCAGTAAACTCTCTGTTGCTGGAGGTTTGTAAGCTGAGTCTAGAAAATGGTTGATATCAAGCTTGGGATCTGGCAGGGAGTCAGCCCATCTGTAAGGTCACTTTTGGCTCTGAGAGACATGGACTCATGGATCCTGGGTCTCCTTTCTCTTTGTCCCACACCCCATCCTTTAACAGAACAGCAGTGGGGGCATCTCTTCGCAGAAACCTCAAAGTGCAGCTTGCATTCACGAGAGGCTGGAGGAGAGAAGGGACAGCTTCCATGCGTCTGTCCTTCTCTCGCCCTTCTTCCACCATGGCCAAACCACAGGAGCCCAGTGGTGAGGAGAGGGAAGAGGTGGTCCCCTGTTATCTGGAGGCTTTGACTCCAGAGTAGCTTATATGGAGTTTGGTGCTGTCTCAGACGTCATCACTGAGATGAAGTGTGGCTTAGTAATTAGGAGCATAGCCTACAGCATCAGACACTTCCTGTTACTCCATTTGAAAATGAAGATAGTCAGAAAGAGAAAGACAAATATCATATGATATCACTTATATGTGAAATCTAAAAATACGATACAAATAAACATATCTATGAAACAGAAACAGACTCACAGACATAGAGAACAGATTTGTGGTTGCCAAGGGGGAGTGGGGCATGGGGGAGGGAAGGATTGGGAGTTTGGGATTAGAAGATGCAGACTATTATCTATAAGATGTATAAACAAGGTCCTACTGTATAGCACAGGGAACTATATTCAATATCCTGTGATAAACCATAATGGAAAAGAATATGAAAAAGAATATATATATGTATAACTGAATCACTTCACAATACAGCAGAAATTAACACAACATTGTAAATCAACTACACTTCAATAAAATTTTTTAAAAATGGAGGTTGTTGGGGGATTACATGAGCTAATGTAGGGTCTTGACACAGTGTCTGGCATGTGGTAAACACTCAAACATTTTAGCCCTTATTTTGTTGTTGTTACTTGCTGGGAGAATTTGAGGAAGTTATTCAAACAGTCAGAGCTTCATTTTTCTCTTCTGTTAAGTGAGGAGATAACATCTACCTCATAGGGTGGTTGGAGGGGGCTATGCTCGGCACACAGCAGAAGTTAACAGATGTTATTTCCTTCCTTCCTCTAATGGAGGGGAGTCAAAGATACCTCGACACCTTTTGTCCTATTCTTGCTCTGTAATTATCACAGATGCAGCAAGTACGAAAAGGCCTTAGAAATCATAAATCTGCACTCCCATTTGATAGATGGGGAAACTGAGGCCCAGAGAGGAAGAGATTTGCTCAAGGTCGCACAGTGAGTTAGTGATAGAGCTAGGACTAGAGCCAGAACTTTCTTACCATACAATTCTATCTCTATTATTGACAAAATGTTGAATGAATGTGTGATTGAAGATTGAATGAAGGGAGTACAGGTCTCTCTGGATGTCTTCACACGGACGTGGAGGACTTGCTAATGTGGGAACCAAACTCTGTGGCTGTTCACTTTCAAGCCTCCTTGTTTTCATTTCTGCTGTTCCTTTTCTCTGTAATGCCCTGCCCTTCCCTGGCTTTCAAACTCCTATGCAAGGTCCACTGCAATGCCACCTCCCCCCGGGAAGCCTTCCATAACATATAAAATGAGTCAGCTTTCATTGTTTCCACGGTGCATTACATATGTCTCTATTATATGTGCCAGCCACAATCTGATGGGATATATTAGTTTGGCCAAAAAGTTCATTTGGGTTTTCGGAACAAACTTCTTGGCCAACCCAGTATATCTTTTACATGTCCTTTCCACTAGTTTTCTCCCCACTAAACAGACAGGGAAACCAAGGTAGGGAAACCAATCCTGAATTTGAAGCCCCATTCCCTGACTGAAAAGGGGAATACTAGGAAACCTGAGTTTCTAGTTCTTATTATTAACTAGCTATGGAACTTGAACAAGTCACTTGGATTTTAGGTCTTGTTTCCACATTTACAAAGTAGGTTGGGAGAAGATAAAGTCTGAAGATACTAACTTATAAGCCTCTTCTAATAGAAGAAGTGAAGTGTAGATTATTGAATCTGAATGCTAATTCCAGAGTCAACCTACCAGTGTTTTAATCCTGACTCTATCACTTACTCCATGACCTTCAGGGAGTTACTCAGCCCCTCTGTGCTCGGCTTCATCTGTAAGATGGGAACAATAACCATGTCTATCTCGTAAATTTGGTGTGAGAAATAAATGAGCTAATTTATGTAAAGCACTCAGCACAGTCCCTGGCACGTGGAGAACCTTCGAAAAGCGTTAACAGTTGTAATTTTTATCCCATTGATACCTCTGGGTTCACAACCTCAGCATCTAGAAAAGACATCTCCAACTTCGATATCCTCAAAGCAAGCCAAGTGTCTTTTTTCATTTTGCTAGGGGTCAGCAGAGCAGAGTGGTAAAGAGTATGGCTTTGAAACCATCAAAAAAGTAATGTTAAAAAGCAGTAGGCTTGGGACTTCCCTGGCGGTCCAGTGGTTAAGAATCTGCCTTCCAGTGCAGTGATGCTGGTTTGATCCCTGGTCGGGGAACTAAGATCCCACATGCCGCAGGGCAACTAAGCCCGCACGCCACAACAAAAGATCCCTCGTGCTGCAACTAAGACCCGACATAGCCAAATAAATAAATAATTAAAAAAAAAAAAAAAAAAGCAGTAGGCTCAGACTTATAAGGTCCAAAAAATCCCCCTCCCGTGCCTCCTTTCTTTTTTTCCTTTTCTTTCTTTTTGGCCACGCTGTGCAGCTTGCAGGATCTTAGTTCCCTGACCAGGGATCGAACCCAGGCCCCTGGCAGTGGAAGCGGAGTCCTAAACACTTGCTCGCCAGGGAATTCCCCCATGCAGCCTTTCTTAGGCGGTTACTTGAGGATGCTCATCAAGTGTGAAGCAAGAAAAAAGATCCAGGAATGAGTGGCTGTATCCACTGTAGTGAGAGGTTGTGAAGGTGACAGCTGTGAAGCAAGTCCAGAGAGCAACCAGGAGGGAGGGCTTCAGGAAGGGGCTTAGAGGAAAAGATAATATGATGGAGCCCTTGAAAACAGTTGAGGATATTTCAATGACAAATATTGTGGAGAGAGAGAGGAGGTTAGAGAGTCCAGGGAAAATAAAACAGAGTATAAGAAAAGAAACGTTGTCCTAGTATACTACTTGGCAATGCAGTGAACATTTCCATAATCATGACAATGTAAACACTGGTCATCAATCTAGTTGAAAATGGTGATTTAACTGTACTGGGAAGAAGAGGAAAGGAGAGGTAGGCCCTGTACACAAGTTAAGTCCTCATCCACCATAACAGGAAATCAATAGATAATATCTAAAATTGATAAATCAAGGAACAGAGGTACATGCATATTATTTAGAGACATGGAAATATCCTCCAGAAGAAATGACTTGTGGGAGTGGAGGGGGTAGGGTAGTCAGGGTACTATTGTTTTTCATTATAATTCTTTCAATACTAATTGATTTTTTTAACCACATGCATTAATTACTTTAACTGCTAAAAAATAAAAAGAAGAAGAAGAGGAAGAATATTGGAGTGAGCTAGATCTGAGATGCACCCTTTGTGACTTGTGAGTCGCTTAACTCCACTGAGTCTCAGTTCCCTCTCCAGTAAAATGGGATCATAGTAGGATGGTTGAGGACAGAAAGAGACAATATACATAAAGCATTCAGCTCATACCTGGTATATAATCAGCTCTCAAACAGTAACTGCAGCATCAGGGAAGAATAAGTTAAGGACTAGGCTAAAGTAGTTTTGGGGAAATGACAGCTTTTGGTGAGATACCCTGCCTTTTGCCTCCATGGTACATGACAATCATTGGACACATACAAATGGACACCAGGTGAAAGACAGCTGGATGAGTTGTGACTCACAGGCCAGGGTAGAGTCACAGTGAGGAACATTGAAAAGATCAGCAGCCACGAGGGAAATTACAGTTTGGCTTGGCAAGTTCCACTGCAAGAGGACACCTGGTGAGTTACAGTCTCTGGACAGTGGGCTATAGGAGGCTCATCATTTCCTCCTCTTGCTTGTACTTTGTGGGGGATGTGTCAGAAGGAAAAGATTTAGAGGCTGTCAGGGTGAGGGTCAGAGGTCAGCTGGGGTCAGGAAGTCTATTTCACTGAGGTCACTCTAGTCTCCTTTCAAAGTAATGAAGCCATTATTGGTGAAAGCAAGTGCCTGGCGTCTTGCTCTGTGAAGCAAGGCCCACATGGGGAGCAGGACTGAAAGAAGGAAGGGGACTCCCTTGGCTCATCCTCCTTCTGCCAATTCAACAGGCCTAAGAGGTGAGAGGTGCACAGTCCTGCTTGATGTAGGAAGCCCTGGTCCTTGGAGAGGGATGAAGATGACAGCATGGGGTGAAAACAGATTGTTTCTCAGAGCAGTTAAGAATGGGGTCTCTCTCTCGCTCTCTTTCTCTCTCTCTCTCACACACACGCACACACAAACACACACATCATATCACTTTAGAATGTCAGAAACGGAAGAAACATTTGTCTAAGAGCTAACTCAACTCCCTCATTTTACCCTTAAAGCATAAACCTAGGTGTCTTTCTTGAGATCACAGGACAAATGAACAGGCTGGAACTATATATATTATACGTTTTATTTAATTATTTGTTTATTATCTGTCCCTCTTCTCTAGAATGTAAGCTCTATGAGGGCAGGAACTTCATCTGTTTTGTTTACTGATGTATCCCCAGGGTTGCAAACAGTGCCACCTGACTCATAATAGATGCTCAATAAATATTTGTTAGATGACTTAGTGAATGAACCGATGAATGAATGGAAACACTGCACACATCGTATTCCCTTCCTCATGAATCACAGAGCATGTTACCATACTAAAGGCTTTACAAAGTCCTGTATAAGAAACCTACTTAACATACCATTTTTCAAATGATTTCACTATAGAGACTTTTTTAAAATGGTAAGATGTATTAATGATCCCATGGAACTAGTATCCTGAGGGACACATTGCGGAAAATACTTTTTTCAAATGCACACCATCACTCATATTAGCATATGGTCAAGGTCTTAATTCCAAGCAACCACCCTGGACCTCACCACAGGGTTCTCAAAACACTTCAGAAATGTGAGCTGGATGTGGATGATTGCCCAAAAGAGGACCTGTTTTGGCTCTTGTCAGCTCTTTGATTTAGAAAGTCAAGGAGTTTGGGGGAGGGTGATCAATAGAAATGGCAGACTAGAGCTCTGGCCCAGGGAAGAGGAGTCACAAGCTTGGGTCCTATTTACTAATTATATAGAACATATAGTCTCCCCTCACAGCCATTTTGTTTGCACATATCTTGTTCCTCATTGGTAAAATGGGGACAGTACCGGTCATGATAACAACATACTGGGACTGTGGAAAGAATGTGAGCTTTGGAGTCAAACATATGGGTTCAAATATGTCTCTGCCAGGTATTAGCTGAGTTACATTAGCCAAGCTGTATTGATTCATTAGGCTTGTTTCCTCCCCTGTAAGGTAGAAACATTAATACCTATTACTTAGAGTTATTGAGAGACTTGAATGAGATAAGAAAATTGCCTGTATTCTTGATAAATAATAGCTGTTATTATTATTACCTATCAGAATATAAGCTCCACAAAGGTGGGATTTTTGTTTGCATTGTTTACTCCCAACACTTAGAACAATGCCTGCCACAGAGGAAGTGCTCAATAAATATATATATTTTTTAATGTTGATGAGTTATTATTGTTAGTAAGACCACTTTCAACTCTTCCTTTTATGGAGATATGAGCCTACACAAGAGAAACTTAGCAAAGTACTTTAAAGGGGATGGGCTTCCCTCGTGGCGCAGTGGTTGAGAATCTGCCTGCTAATGCAGGGGACACGGGTTCGAGCCCTGGTCTGGGAGGATCCCGCATGCCACGGAGCAACTGGGCCCGTGAGCCACGGCTGCTGGGCCTGCGCGTCTGGAGCCTGTGCTCCGCAGCAGGAGAGGCCGCGATAGTGAAGGGGCCCGCGCACCGCGATGATGAGTGGCCCCCACTTGCCGCAGCTGGAGAAAGCCCTCGCACAGAGGCGAGGACCCGACACAGCCAAAAATAAATATAAAAATAAATAAATAAATAAGACCCGGTGCAACCAAATTAAAAAATAAAAATATTTAAAAAAAAAAAAGGGGGAGATGTTCTTTGTGTTGATACTAGACAACTTTGCCTTTTCTAAAGAGCTCCCTTTTCTTCCTTTTACTTAGATAATATTATTCCCAGAAACCAATACACAAGAAATTTGCAATACTTAGCTATATCCTGTCTTGTCCCCCTAACTAGACTGCAACTTCTTGGATGGCAGGAAATGTTTCTTCTTTACTTTTGGGGGTACATTTTTGGTCATTACACTACTTAGTGCATACTATGTATCTGATTCCTCCACCAAATGTGTGAGCTAGCACAATGACTGGATCATAGTAGCTACCTAATAAGTTTTCACTGAGATGGGGACCCAAGAAAGGGAGAAAGTTTAGTCAGGAGCCTCCATCTCCCACATGGAAACAACCCAATGTGGATGAGGAATCAGTTATGTTGGGAGCCATGTGTCCCTTCCTAAATCATCCTCTGCCTCCAAGTGTGCCACTCTATGGGGTCCTGAGCCTTCCTGGGTTTGTATTGCTTAGACTTGAGAGAGGCAGCCTAGAAGAATAAGTATTATGACTGTTGTAACAACATTCATTATTTCAATCAAAACCTATTCAGACTGGTATATATAGAATGCATAAACAACAAGGTCCTACTGTATAGAACAGGGAACTATATTCAATATCCTGTGATAAACCATAATGGAAAAGAATATGAAAAAGAATGTATGTATATGTATAACTGAGTCACTTTGCTGTACAGCAGTAATTAACACGACATTGTAATTCAACTATACTTCAATTAAAAATAAATTTAAAAAAAACCTGTTCAGGAAACTCTTCTTGGGTGTCTTCTGTGGGCCAGCCACTGTGCTAAATACTGGTAAGGATGTGAGAGAAGATGCAGAAAGAAATAACACATGGATGGTCCAAATCCTCAGGGAGCAAATGGTCCAGCGAGTTCTAGATCACAGAAGCTGGTGAACAATAGCTATAATAATAGTAATAATTTTCATTGTTAAGAACTAACTATATGTCAGACACAATTTTAAAAGCTTTACTTAGGTGATCTAACTTTATCCTCATAATAACTCTGAGAGTTAAATCCTCATTATCCCCATTGGGCAGAGGAGGAAACTGAGGCATAAAAAAGATAGAGAAGTTGCCCCAGGTGTCAGAGCTATAAATAGATAGATTAAATAGATAGATAGATTCAAACATAGACAATCTGATTCCAACGTCTGTGTTCCCATGAAAAGTGCTAATAATTAGAGAAATAATTTGAAAAAAAAGATTAGTCTCTCTTCTAGTCTCATTTTATTTGAATCAAAAATATTATTTCCTCTTTCCTCACTCTCTATGGCTACTTGCATAGTTATACCCATTTTTCTGAAGGGGAGCTTGAGATACTTGCACTGTTCTCACAGAATCATGTACGTCTGGAAATGCCCTCTCTTTAGCATTCAGAAAAGTCTGTTCCTTCGTCTCAAAAGTGTCAGGGTCACTGGGGAGTTGAGAAGAACCAGGCTTTCTGGGAAGGACTTGGAGGTGAGAACTCAAGAAGGCATTCTCAAAGCTGGGAGCTGGGAGCCAGGAGAGCGGGTCTCTATTCAGCACCGTGGACAGAGCTCCGGGCGCCTTCAGGACCCTGGACAGAGAAGCTGGTCGAGCCTGCCGGGAACAAGTCTGACTTGAGAGCAGACCAAGGGAAAGCAGAGCGCTAAATTCCCTTACTCTCTCTTTTCTTCAGCGAGACCTCAGTCACCTGCTCCTGAATCTTAGGAACAGGGGTACAGAGAGTGAGTATATTTTCAGGGGGCTAGTAACGGGAGGAGATAAGACTTGGGTGAGGAGTATTATATATATAAAAAATGGCTTTGGCTGATGTACTCTCACAACTCTTGGAAGATCTAAATCAGGGTCCTCAGATGGGAGTGTGGCATTGTTAGTGATATTTTTAAATGATTTGTATTTTTTTAGGCTGAGTAGCAAAGGGCCACTGTTGTCCTTTTTATCCCAAAGTCCTATCCCCCATCTCATACTGAAGTTTTAGTCTCTTGGAGAGCACTCCTGGCAGGAAAGAGAGAGAAATAATCTCTTCTCAGCCCCTTGCTCTCCTCCCCATCTTCCCGTTCCCTACCCCCACTCATCCCCGTTCTCCGTTTCTCAAGTATACACGTGCGCGCGCGCGCGCACACACCCACACACACGTGCGCGCGCGCGGGCGCAGGGTGAGAAGCACGAGAGCTTCCTGCACACTTAGTGGAGACGACTGAATTCCGAGCGAGCGGATGCCCCCGAAAGCAGGCTCTGTCCCTTTAAATGGGTTGTAGCAGTGGGGGAGGGGAACTGGCCGGAGCTGGCATTGTCCAGTTTGAACTGAGCACCGGAAGTGAAGGGGCAGGGCCAGGGCCGTGCACTGAGCCCCGGGCCATTGTCCATCTCCGACCAGGGCACTAGCCACCCCCCTGGCCAACCCTCTTTATCTTCTAGAAGGGGAGGCTAACTCTTCAAATGAGGAGAGCCCCTACTCCAGTTCCCCCACCAACCTCACGATGGGGAAGAGAGCGCACTTCAGGATGGGGCTCAAACGAGGAGGGTCTGGGAACCTGAGAGTGTCGGGATCCCAGCAACGGATAGGGATGGGATGGGAATGGGGGCAGGATGAGGGCAGCTGGTGGAGAGAGGAACACCCTTCAAGCCTCTGTGGGTTCCTCCTGTTCTCTCAGGGAACTCCACGTGGGGTCAATTTTAGACACAGGAAACAAGGAAGGATTCTTTACACAGAATCAATTTAGGAGCGCTTTGAGAGATCCAGAAAAACTCAGTCGGAAACGCAGGGAGGTAGAGACATTCAGTTAGTCAGAGACACAGACTTTGAGAGGCTGCACCTAGGTCAGGAGTGGAGATCAGCCCTGTTGAGTCTCCAACCTCCCCCCTGCTTCCCCATCCTAGGCTTCCTAGTGTCCTGAACTCCAGGTCTATCTAAGCACACGGGGGTGGGGGTGAGAGCGGGTCAGCGCTGAGCTGCCGGGTCAGCTCTGAGGCCTGAAGGGGAAGGGAGGGGGAGGGGCGCTCAAGGGCTGGGGGAGGGGGAGGGCTCATCCATTTCTCCCTTGACAGGTGGTTTGTGTCTCTGATTGGCCAGCGCTGCCAGGCTCACACCTCCCTCCCCCAACTCTCTGGAATGTATAATTATCTGCAAGGGGGGTGGGGGTGGTGTGGGAGTGTGTGTGGGAGCAGTCACGTGGCTTTAAAACTACCCCCCCCACACACAGGCCCCCCACCTGTATGCTGCTTTGGGGACCCCCAATGAGTCCTTAAAGCGCAGGATCCCCAATTCCCGGGTACTCAAGACTTCTAGGGCTGACGGCCCCAATCTCCAGATGTGGGGGGTGGGCGGGGGGGTGTCAAACCTCAAGGTTCTGAGAAGGGACACCCCAGAGGTGTCAGAGACCGATGGGGCGGGGGTGGGGGGTGGGGGCCGGAGCTGGAGCCGGAGGGAAAGGGAGGGGAGAGGCGAGGGAGGGGAGGGGAGGGGGGCTGCCCGCGGGGGGTTGGGTCATTGTCTTTTAGAATTTGGGAGCCTTTGAAAAGCCGTGGGCCCTCCCACCGCTATTGTGCTGGGGAAGATGTAGCAGCCTCTTCTCCGAGCCACCCCTTTGCCTCCGGACTTCTCTGGGGCCAGCAGCCGGCCGACCTGGGGCCCGGGGCCGCGGGCTCAGCCGACTACCATGGGCTCTGTGTCAAACCAGCAGTTTGCAGGTTCGACCTCGGGACTTATTGGGGACAACTTAGGCTGCAGGGGCGCCCAGAAGCCACATAAAAGGGAGGTGGGGGAAGTGTCCCCCAGGCTAGCCGAAGGACCCCAAGTCTGCGGCCTCCTGTTTCAGGGGGCGATCTCTGGAGCAAGGAACCCTGGTGTCCCAGTGGCGTGCAAGCTGAAGCTACGGGGGCGGGGGAGAGAAGAGGAGGGGCCTGTCTGGCCGTCTGTCCCCGGGCAACGTGTTGTGGGAAGATGAGCAAAACTTTCGGGGCACCACTGGCCTCAGTTTAAGCTTGGGGAGCGCGGGAGGCAGCCGGGACAGGTATTTTCTCGCCGGTAGCTTGGTAGCTGCAGCGCCCTGGGTGTCCACCCGCGGGCTGCACACTCGGGTCTCCTTGCCGGGTCTCTGGTGGGGTCCTCCAATTCCGTGGCCCCCCAGCTGAGCGCCCTCCCAATCTCCAGGTGGCGGCGCCAAGGCGCCGGAGGAGGCGCAGGAGGACGCGGCCCGGGCGGCCGAGGAGCCGCAGCTGCTGCACGGCGCCGGCATCTGTAAGTGGTTCAACGTGCGCATGGGATTCGGCTTCCTGTCCATGACTGCCCGCGCCGGGGTCGCACTCGACCCTCCGGTGGATGTCTTTGTGCACCAGGTGAGACCGATCCCGGTAACTTTGCCGCGGGAAGGGGATGTTGGCGCGCGGATCCAAGGGTGGGCGGACGGCCTCGGCTGTTGGGTTGAGGGAGATCAAGGGCCCTCATTGTGCGCTCCCATCTTTGCCGTGGCACCCCAGTTCTGAGTCCCCTTTAACTCCAGCGGGACGAGAGCTGGGGGCAGAGCCGAGTATCATCACCCCTACCCCCCTCCGGGAACCCCTCTGGTTTTACCACGTGTCTGTTACCTCTTTCCCCTGGGCAGGGGGCAGGGGGCAGGGGGCAGGGAGATGACCCCATGTGGCAGAACTAAGGTTGTATTGTGCTTGCCAGTGGGGGGAGGGCGAGCAGGCGGGCCAGGGAAGCACATGCCCGGTCAGAGCAGAGCCCTGAGCGCCCGCGCCTTTCACTATGGTGTGAATGGAGCTCCCGGCCTGGAGAGAGGGAAGGAAACCACTTTGGGACCCAACGGGGTAAAGCTGAGAAGTCAGCGGGGTCTCCTCACCCAGGTGGTCACCCAAAACTCAAGCTCTGGGGCCTGGGTGGGTTTGGCAGATCCTTGAAGTATCTCTCTGGGGGCTTGAAAGTTCCTCAAGAACACAGTCTCAGGCACATGGTTCACTAGCTGGGCTTTTGCTGTTCATTTCCTATCAGGAAAGAAAACCCAAGGAGCCCAGGCCTTAGATTCCTGGGCCAGGCTCGGAGGGAGTTAGGTTGCAACCCCAAGTTCTCAGTTAAAGCAAGGCAGCACAGTGGGGGTGAAATTCAGTGTCGCAGGGCAGAGGGTGGAGGGAGGCTAGCCTCTGGACCTATTCTCCTCAGCTTGGCATTTATGGCCCCAGACAGCCATTGATTGCTGTCCTAACATTCCCAGCCTCAAACAAGGAACCAGAGACTTCAGGTTTCCCTCCTCCCAGGCCACCCCTTCCTGAATATCTTAGAAGCATTTCTGTGGTCCTGGGCACAAGCCACACATAACAACCACGTAAAGGAAGTTGTTGCTTGTGTTCCCTCCACCTTTGGAGGTTTGGGGCTGGACCTGAGAAGAAATTGCTAATCCCAGGCACAGTAGGTTGACACCCAGGCCGGGCATGGAGGGGTTACTTCGGAGAGGTTGGCTTTAGGAGCAGTGGGGGAGGGGAAAGGAGGATGTGGGGATTAAGGGTTGGAGCCTGAGGGATGGTATTCTGGAGGGGGAGGGGTGGAGATGCTGGGTGGAGTAGTTGGAGGCAGCAGGGAAGTCTCTGAGCATGGCCCTCAACGAGGACACAGAATGGGGGGAACAGGGGAGATAGAGGATATGGGGAGATGGGGGCCCACCAGTTAATGCTGGCGTCACTGGGCTACTAGAACATCTTTCCAGAAGGGTCGGCAGCAGAATGCTTGGCTACCCCCTTGCTTCACCCAGTTCCTCCACCCCCAACTTTACCCCCTCCCCATCAGACAACTAATTCTGGCTGGTGGCTTTGCCCCCTTCCCTGTCTCATTTACATATGTGAATGATAACCCACAGGAAGTAATTGTGGGAGAAAGAAGGGAATTGGCCTCTTTAGATCTATTAAATCACTTTATTACAGGAACCAGCTTTGAATGGCCCTCCTCAGCGGGGTGGCCAGCTCCCCCACTCTCCCATTTATCTGATCACAAAGAGATTAAAATCTCTCCTGGTCTGGAGATGACTGGACAGCTTCCCCAACTTTGGAAGGCTTGGAATAAAAGAGTCAAACCCAACGTTTTCTTGCCTCCCTTCCAAAGGCTGTTGAATAGGGAAGGACGGAGGGGAATGTAGCCCCTCTGAGGTTCTTTGGTGATATCCAACTCCCAAGGAAGGTTTTCCTGAGCAAATGGATCTGTGCCTCAGCCCACTTACCCTTAGGATTGAAAGCAGCTGGGAAATATTGGAGGGCATAAAGGAAAGCAGGGACCTTCTGGTTTGGGGAGTGGAGCCCATACCACGTTATTTCAGGTGGGTTTGCTGGGAGATAACTGGACTTTGGGGTCTTGGAATGTCCAGGGACATTCTACAGTTGAATAAGTTATAAGAAGGAGTTGAGCTGAGATAAGGAATCAAGAATTTGTCTCCCTAACACCCCCTACTAACAGTCACAGAGGACAATGGTGGAAATTCCCTGAGCCTTACCTGGTAGCTCTGTCTTTAGATTGTGCACTGCTGGGGCTTATGTTGATCCTCAAACCCTACCATAGCAGTTAGACAAGTGATTGCAGTCCTGCACTTGAGAAATTTGAAATCTCTCCCTGGGGATCTAATATAGAGGAATTAGGTAGATGCAGGACAATCCTTAAAAATCCTCCTGGGGGAGGGGAGTGTTCCCAAAGTGGAGAGAGAGTAAGACATTTCTCTTTAACAAGAAAACCTCTCCTTTGGCTGCTGGTGGTGGGTACCTTAGAATTGCGGGGTGGGTGGTGAGCAGGATAATTGTCCTAAGATAACATCTGCTAAGGGAGGGGATCAGGGAGCTCCTTTCCTAAGGAAAGAGGAGGGGGGAGCAATTAAACATTTTCTTTTCCCTTCCAAGGTTGGGCCTATTTGGTTCCCAACACACTGTTCACTATTCTTACACTCCCTGTCAAACACAAAGTGCCCCACAGGGGTGGATGAGTGGGAAAGAAAACCTACCTATAGCTTTTTAAAAAAATGAGTAAATAAAACCCATAAAGCAAAGAGACTTCTGTAACAACCCTTTTACTCAGCCACAGGTCTTATGCTAGAACTCTCTTCCTGTCCCTGAATTTGGGGGAATTTAAGAATCATAATAATGACAGGTGGCCAGCCCTTAAATCAAGGTTTCTCAACCTCAGCACTATTGACATGTTTTGAGCAGGATAATTTCTCATTACGGGCATCCCTCAGTTGCGACAACCAAAAATGTCTCCAGATATTGCCAAATGCCCCCTGGGAGGCAAACTCACCCCCAGTTGAAAAACAGTTATACATCGCAAGGTGGCACAAGAAAGAGCTAACTACTGTCTCCTGGTTTCCTGAGGTTCACCAAGAATTCTCAATTCTCTGTGGCCATTTTAAGAGTTTTGGCTTACCTCATGTTTTCCTGTGGCTCAACTCCCAAACCCCCTAGATTTGTAGAAATTTGAAAATGAGGAAAAGGTCCCCTGCTTTCTCCCACAGCTCTTTGGAACCCAAGTCTGTTTAAAATGGCTTTCTGGCTAAAATGCTGTATTACAAGGCTTGGAGGCAAAAGAAGAGCCCAAATTTGACCGAGGGACCAAGTTTGGGTTAGGAGAAGAAATTTCCAATACCAAGAAACTGCTGAAGCCACGTGGCCTGCTTTTTCTAAAAAGGATGAGCGGGGGGGGGGGGGGGGGTGGCGGTGGTGAGAGCAACCTCAGGCCTGTCTAGAGTAGGGCTCTTGGGTTTGGGGGCAGGGAGAATGTAAAGGGATCTTTCCCACCTGGTTTATAACCTTACTAGTGCCTCTGAGTACCCACCTTATGTTTCGTTTTTTGATGTACTTATCTTAACCCCTCCTCTAACCTGTAAACTCTTTGAAGAGAGAGACTAGCAGTCTGGTTAGTTTTCTAGTATGCACTTGGTGGGCTGAAGAAACGAATATGGGTCCCCTGAGGAATCAGGAGTACACTAACAGTTGGGGGGTGCTTGTCAGCAGAAGTCTTCCTCCAGACAAAAAAGGCTGGAAGTAGGGAGGGAATGTTAACTGATAGTTGCTGTCTCTTTCTGGACTAGGGCCTGATTAGGGCCTGGCACTCAGTAGAAACACCATGAAAGCTTGTAGAGTGAATGTCAATGGATCGCAGTTGAGCTCCTGATAGGATATTGGAGGCACGGGTGTGATGGGTCATTCATTAATTAGTTATTTCATTTCCATCTTAATAGGAAACTATTTTTTAAATGAGTGGATTTTTTCAGGAAGTTGGCAGAGAAGCACATGAGTTGGTTTGAGCATTATGGGATCTTTCTGGGTCCTTCTCTTTCTGAAGAGACAGGCTTTCTAGACAGTGTCCCAAGTAAAGGCTGTGCCACCATCATGAGCAAAGCTTGTGGTTGGTGACACCACAAGCTTGCCATACAAGTGGTTTTCAGTGATTTTCTCCAGGGCAAGGTTGTTACTGGAACATTCCTAATCAAACTATCATACTCCTTAGCCTATTGGAATTTGCTGGTGCTTTTTTTTTTTTTTTCTGAGAAACAGCCCTAGGCAAATCACCCCTCCTTTCTTCCTGCAGGCAAGAATAGCAATTACTATCAGTGTTAAATCTGGGAGGTCAAAGGAGGTGGGGGGGAGAAGGAGAAAACTTTCAAGAATAGTATGCACTTAGTACAGAGGCAGCTTGGAGTTAACTTAATTCAGACTGGAAAGGAGAGTAAATGGCTTTTGTCAACAGAGCAGAACAACAACTGGGTTACTGGTTTAAAACTCCCGGACCCTTTCTTCACTCCATGGGTAGGTGGGTAGGGGGTGGGGTGGGGACCTTCCCTGGGTTGGGTCCTCATCAGAATTCAGTCTCCTTGCGACTCCATTTTCCTAAGGACCAAGGAGAAGATGCCCACCCTAAGGAGCTGGGAAGATCAATCTAGGTGAACACTTGTGTGCAGAGTTGAGAACCGCGCAGCTCCTTCCTCTCTTCTGCTCCGGTCTCCCTCTGGCTGCCTTTGTGCAGACTGGCTGACGAGCAGCACCATCTGGTGGAGAACTCCAGGCTGGAGCTGGTGGTCCTGGCTGTGTGTCTGAGCAGAGGTGATGTGTGTGGGGTTGTATGCTCGCAGCCTTTGGTTCTGCACGGATCTCTTTCCCCGACCCTCCCTGACACACACATCATCAAAATAAACTGCTTCTAATAGAACCCATTGGTTTCCTAGCTCCTTCCAAACCCTACCGTCAGGAATGACGCTTGGGTTGAACTGCGAGGACACCTTGGGACCAAGTCATTAAAATTACTTTCACCTGCTGCTTTTTACTTTTTCATTGTGGCTGTTAGAAAGTTTTTAAACGGCTGTGCGTCTTGCATTATATTGCATAGTGCTGGATATAGAGTGAGGCTAGTTGCAATCAGCTCGGGGCTCTCACACTATAAATTTGGGCAAGGTGCTTCACCCCTCTGCCTCTGTGACCTCACCTGTAACACAGGGGGCATGATAAGGTCTACCTCACAGGCTTGGTATGAGGGTCACATGTGTTACAACATGTAAAGTGCTTAAAACACTGCTTAGCCTATAGTAAATATTTGTAATAAAATTAAATATTAGTCATTTTAGATAGTAGAGAACTTAGTTTCTTCTACAAATGTTTGTGCACTGCTAGGCACCTAGAACTGAGGGTATAAACATGCACTAGGTAGTCTTGAGCTGGAATGGCCCTGGGTATTGCAGAAAAGCCAGAAACCCAAGCTTTGATCAAGTCTGATCCCCTGCTTTTACAGATGATTATAGAAACCAGAACTTATTTATCCAAATTTCATAGAGCAAGTTGAGGGAAACTCGGGTTCCTGTGAGCTTTTTACTCCACGTGCCCTGAGTGACCCCTAAGGTCCCTTCTATCTCTAAGTTATAAAGGCATAATACTTGATGTGGGGGAAGCTTAGCGTAGGCAGTGGTGAGGTATTAGGGGAGCAGGAGGCCTAAGTACTGTAACTGGCCCAAGTCCTTCCCTGCCATCCAAAAAAAGAGAAATGCCTCCTGTAACTGTTTTCTGTCTGATTAACTGCCATCTTCCCCTCTCTCCCCACTATAGGCTGCCCACCCTCCTACCTCTAATAAATTGGGAAAGGAAGATGGGAGGCCTGCCTCCCTCCCACCTTTAATATAATTTATCTGAATAAATAACCCTAATTAGGTCCCTGAGTAAAAGGTTTGACTGAAGGCCCTGGAAGGGTGGGAGGGCAGGTCAGAAGGAAAGATGGCTGTTGGTGGCGGTGACTTTGGCAGACCAGCAAGCTTGACTGGGGAAGAAAGGTGTCTCTGTATCCGTTTCTCTCACCGTGACCATAACCCCTATGTGGAGAGGAAGGAAGGAACTGATGAATGCGGTGAATGTGGGGTGGGGGGGAGTCAGGGGGGAATCTGCAGCCTCTGGAACTCCAGGAATCTGACCACCAGAACCAGCCAGTGTCAACTCTTTGTTTCCCCGGAGCTGGGCTCTATTGGGGGAGCTCAAGCCTTGCCCCTCCCCCCCAGGTCTTTTCTTTTTGGAGGGGATGGAGAGAGGGGCGGGGCCAGGGCCCCGCTTTGTGTGTGGCTGGGGGTGGGGTGGGGTGATAGCAAGAATTTCAGGCTCCTTTCCGATGCAGGCCCTGTGAGGCAGGCTCCGTGGGGCTGCACGCCGATTACCTACCTGATAAGAGAGGAATTCAAACTATGTGTTTTAGAAAGGGGCGGGGTAGGCCCCCACCCACCCCCCGGGAGCCACCCCTGGAGACCACCAGTCTAAATCTTGACCGGTTATGGTGAGGTGCCTGCAGGGTTGGGGGTTTTTTGGTTTTGTTTTTGTTTTTTTTTCACTCTTTTAAAGTCTTAAGCAGACCTCAAATCCTCCAGTGATGGAGTGGGTGAGCTGAGAGGGCTGGTCAATTTCATATGCCCGCATTTATATTATCCTCTGGTTCTCATAGTAAGTCTAGGAGGTGTGGATGGCGGAGAGTGTTGTCCTCAGTATACTGGAGCTCAGAGAGGGGATGTTTTTCTGAGTTTCCACTGCCAGTTAGTGATAAAAACTAGAGTTAAAATTCCCAGTCTCTTGACACTTCTTTCTCACTGTTACCACACCCTCATCCAGTCTGAAGAGGTTGATGATAATTGCCACTCAGGATTTATGTGTGGCAGGCTATGTGTTAACTACCGGTTCATGCATAAACCCTCACAGCACCACCATAAAATTATTATTTACTCCATTTTGTAGGGTAGCACAGAAAACGGGGACAGGCTGTCAGACTCTAAACCCTGGCTCTTAGTCACTTATCTATCTGCTGAATCACAGCGAGGACTGGGAGTGTTCCAGCCTAAGAGCCCACTAGGCAAATGGGAAAAGCTGGGTTTGCCTGGGTCAAGAATGCTCTTGGTCTGGCTCCTCCAGCACTTCCTGACTCACTGGCTTGTCCCAGCTCAATAAGAGACAAGTCAGATTTAACATCAAATTCAGTGTGGTTGTTATACAACAGGGAGAGGGAAAGAGATTTCACCTTTCTGCAATGTTTTTATTTTCTGCTTTAATGCTCCACATCAAGATTGGTGGAGGGAGTCATCACAATTCTGGCTGTTCCTGTGGGAATAAGAAGAAAGGATCCCCAACCTTTGGAATATTTCACTGATATTTATTGAGCATATATTCTTGATGTTTCCCTACCCATGTAATCTTCATGAAAATCTTAGGTAGGGACTTCCCTGTGGCGCAGTGGATGGGACTCCGCGCTCCCAGTGCAATAGGACCAGCTTCGATCCCTGGTCTCAGAACTAGATCCCACATGCATGCTGCAACTGAGAGTTCACATGCCACAGCTAAGGAACCCTGGAGCCGCAGCCAAGGGGGCCTGCCTGCCGCTACTGGGGAGCCCGCGCGGTGCTGCAACTGGGGAGCCGGCGGGCCACAACTGAGGAGCCCGCCTGCCACAACTAGGACCCAGTGCAACCAAAAAAAAAAAAAAAAAAACCCTAAGGTAGGTTTTTATCCTGTTCTCTGAAGGCTCTGAGGCCCAGAGGTGAGTGACTGACCAAAGTCACACATGATGCTGGAAATTGGTAGAAACAGCATTTCATGAACCAGGTTGCGTCTGGCACCTGAGCCTATGCTCTTAACCAATTACCTCAACGGAAGTTTTGTCTTAAGCAGTACCATCTAAATTAAAACAAAAATGTAAATGACTGAGGAATTGGGGATCGCATCTGGCAAAAGAGCATGTTTCACCTAAGTCCCAGTTTGAAATATCCACCCTGCCCCGTCACTACCACCAGCAGCATAACATGCCTCAAGCCAGGACTGGGTGCACGATGATCCCTTTTGCTTCTGAACCGCATTTTCAATGAGGACTGCACCTTGTTGACATATTTGACATGCTCTTTGGTTGTTTTGGAAGCTATCTATAATGAAGCCTATTCTGGGCAGGGTCTGGGAGAGGCTGTCACTCCACTAATGTGTTGTTGACGCAGTAAGTGGCAAGGTGAAATGGACTGTTAGCTTCAAATCGGAAACCCTGGGTTCTTCTGATCCTGGTTTTGCCACTCAACTAGCTGTGTGAATAACTCCTTTTTTTTTGGTTCAAATATGCAGTGTTTTAGTGAGATTGTTCCACACATTATTCGAAGTCCTTTCCTTTAACAATTTGCTCATCTTCCCAAGTTAAATAATTAAAACCTACCTCCTTGTTCATTCATCCAAAATGTGCTAGGCATTATTTAGGTGTCAAAATGCAGCAGCGAACAAAACAGGGACTTTACAACTTTACATTCTTTTTAATGGCTTCATGGTATTTTTGTTTCCTGTTGTTTTTTTGAACGAGTGAGATACTGAACATATGTCATGCTAAGTCCTCCTGCAAATTACCTGCTTATATTCTGTTCTGTGATTCTTTTTTCTTACTGACTTATGTAGCTTTTTGTAGTTTTATCAGTTTAGTTATCTGTCTTGATTTTTTAAAAAACTGTCTCAAAATTTTTTCCTCTTAACACTGAGATATTTAATTCTTCCGAAATATGTTTTGCATACATATGATGCAAAATGTAGATTTCTGGCTTCATTTTCAAATCGATAACTGTTTTCTCAATAGTATTTACGGAATTGTTTTCCTCACCTGTTGATTTCTCCACTTAATCTTGGATCTCCCAGTAGACTTTCCCTTCTAATCCACTGATCTGTCTGCTTGGGTCATACTGTCTTTTCCCTTCAACTTTCAGAAACATTGTTTTGATATAATTTCAAACTTGGGAAAAGGTTGCAAGAATAGTACTAAAAACTCCCATATAACCTTTAGCCAGAGTTATCAGTCCTTAATATTTTGTCCCATTTGCTTTATTATTCTTTTTCTTTGTACAGATAGACAGACAGATATCAAGCATCTTTAACTAAATATTTCAGTGTGTTTTTTTCTAAAATAGGGCCATTCTCTTACCTAATCTCAGTACAATGATCAAAATTGGGGAACTTAACATTGAAACATTTATCTACATTCCATATGCAAATTTTGTCAGTTGTTCTAATATTTTTTCCTGTTCTAAGATCCAGTCCAGAATCATGTGTTGCATTCAGTTTCTTTACTTCTCTGGGGTTTGTCTTTCATGACTGACATTTTTTAAGTGTATAGGCCTGTTACTTTATTTGTTTTTTATTTTTATTTATATTTATTTATTTTTATTTAATTTTGGCTGCATTTGGGTCTTCGCTGCTGCATGCGGGCTTTCTCTAGTTGCAGCGAGCAGGGCTACTCTTCCTTGTGGTGCTCGGGCTTCTCATTGAGGTGGCTTCTCTTGTTGCGGAGCATGGATTCTATGCATGCGGGCTCAGTAGTTGTCACCGGCTCTAGAGCACAGGCTCAGTAGTTGTGGCGCACGGGCTTAGTTGCTCCGCGGCATGTGGGATCTTCCCGGACCAGGGCTCGAACCCGTGTCCCCTGCATTGGCAGGCGGATTCTTAACCACTTCACCACCAGGGAAGCCCCAGGCCTGTTACTTTATATTTTATAATTTTACATTGGTTGATTTCTTATAAACGCTATGTTCAAGAATTTTTCTTCTGTTTTATTTTTCGTAGAACTTTGAGAATAGCTGCAAAATATGCTATGGCATCTGTCTATCTAATGATTGTTCCTAATGTGATGTAGATATTTTGTTCTTAATTGTGATGACTCTTTGAGTCACAGTTTCTTTACCGATAAAATGGAAGTGTTCTTCCAACCTTAGAGGAACATGTGCATGCAGGTTTTTTTGGTTTTGGTGTAATAATGGAGACTAACATTAAAATCTACCATGCTTCCCTCCCCCAGAGTAAGCTGCACATGGAGGGCTTCCGGAGCCTGAAGGAGGGTGAGGCCGTAGAGTTCACCTTTAAGAAGTCTGCTAAGGGCCTGGAATCTATCCGAGTCACCGGCCCTGGTGGGGTGTTCTGTATTGGGAGTGAGAGGCGGCCCAAAGGGAAGAACATGCAGAAACGCAGATCAAAGGGAGACAGGTATGGATTGCAAGGCAGCTTGTGTGGGTTGGGAGGGACATGCTGAGGATGAGGAAAACTCTCCTAATTTTGCCCCTTTCTTGGACCAGATTGCCAAAGGTAAAAGGAAGCCTGTGGCCCCTGGATGTGGGAGGTGAAGAGAGGGCAGTATGTGAGGAGGGTACTTCATGACCCAGCTCTTTTACTTGACAAGTAATTACGTTCTGTTAGCTCTAGCCTCGATTGCTAAATGGGGATCACGATACTAACCTCACATGATTATTTTAGAACTAAAAGAGACCATGGATGTGAAAGTGTATGTGGTCAGGACAAGATGGTGTATCTGTAGCTGTTGCTTCTTCACCACATCTCCAGATGGCTGGTTTCTTCCATCTTAGTTCTGTGCTCAAACAGATCACATAGTCTGGCTCCTTTAATTTCGTCTATATTTTTAATGAATGACAGGTACTCTTTTTAAGGGTATGGTAGTTCCCAATTGGGGTCCAGGGTTTCTGTTCCTGGTATTTTCAAGTTGACATGAATCTGAAGATATCATCTAGACAATTACGTATCTGGGAAGGACTCAGAGTCATCTAGTCCTATTCCTCCTTTTCTAAGTGGGGAAATTGGTCTCTAGGAAGGGAAGTGGGTATAGTAACAACTTGAACCAGAGCCCAGGTGTCCTCTCTCAGACAGAGGAAGGCTTGTGGTCTCTTCTCACTCCTTTCTCTCAACTTTAACATCTTGCTTGGTGCTAGGTGCTACAACTGTGGAGGTCTAGACCATCATGCCAAGGAATGCAAACTGCCACCCCAGCCCAAGAAGTGCCACTTCTGCCAGAGCATCAACCATATGGTAGCCTCATGTCCACTGAAGGCCCAGCAAGCTCCCAGCTCACAGGGAAAGCCAGCCTACTTTCGGGAGGAGGAAGAAGAGATCCATAGCCCTGCCATGCTCCCAGAGGCCCAGAATTGAGCCACAGTGGGTGGGGGCTATCTGTTTGTGATCAGAAAGTTTTGAGGAACAGGTATCAATCGGCAGAGTGGAGAAAGTGGGGGCAGGGTGGGTAGGGGCAGCTGGCACTGCCGTATATCTCAGGCCGGGGGCCAAAGCGTCACCCCCTCTTCCCTCTTGGTTGGGGGGAAGGGGTGAGGCAAAGAAACTCCAATCATGCTCTATCCAAATGCACGTGAGGGCTTTGGGGGGTAACCCTTCCTGCATGCTTTATCTGAGTCTCCACCCCCAGAATCTCCAGCTTTTGAAAGTGGCCTGGATAGGGAAGTTGTTTTACTCTTCAAGAAGGATATGGAATAATATTTCCCATGCCAGAGTGAAAAGATTAAGCATGAGACCAGATTGATGGACCCAACCCACAAGCCACTACCTTCTGTGGGAGGAAATATCTCAGGGGTAAGGCAGGGTTTTCCACATCTTGTCTCCTCACAACCTCCTCCTGGGATAGAGTGCTGAGAGAACTGTCCCAAGCAGTGGGTTGTGATGCTAGGCAAAAGGGGGGTTGAGGGAACAGCTGCAGACCTGCTGCTTCTAAGCTCATTCCCACCCCGTTCTGGGCCAATACAATTTTATTTATTTGCTCCCTTGGATGACTGTACCTTGGGTCCCACTTTCTCCAGGATGCCAAGTGCACTAGCTGTGTGCGAATGACGTATCTTGTGCATTTTAACTTTTTTTTTTCATAATATAAATATTCTGGTTTTGTATTTTTGTGTATTTTAATCTAAGGCCCTCATTCCTGCACTGTGTTCTCAGGTACGTGAGCAATCTCAGGGATAAGTCGGCAGCAGCTCCGGGTCTGCACAGCGGGAATACTTTCTGTTGCTCTATCACCAGAGAGAACAACTATTTGGAGCGTATAGCCTATTGAACTACCTCATTTTTGCCAATTAGAGCTGGCTTTTCTGCCACAGTGTCCTCTTGAAACCCCTCCATCTTCAATGTTTCATGGGAGACTAGGTTTTAACTGGGTTGCCCCATGACTTGGTCTCCTTCTACTGAAAGATTGGAAATTGGTCTGAACAGGAAAAGGTGGTACAGAGAGGTTAGGAGAGGCTGGGCCAGGTAAAAGGTGCAGAGAGGGGAAGCCAAGATTAGGCAGAGGTCATCTGGATGTGTGATAAAGGATTCCTGTTCCAGACCTCTAATCCCAGGGCACAGGACTCGCTTTACATACCAGGTCCATCCTTCACTGGATTGGGCTAGGCCTAACATACACAACAGGGTGTATTGTATGTGTTTTTGTAAAAACTGTGAGTTGGTAAGGACAGGTTTTAAGAATGATACCTCTGTACCCATCTTGAGCTGCCCAGGGATGGATATATGAAGCAAGGACAAGATCCTTAATCTTTAACAATTCTGGACTTTTCCTCCTTGGTTTCCAGAGAGACCATCAATGATGGCTTCTTTGTGGTTCCCAGAGCCAGTGTCCTGCCCTGCTGCAGCAGTAATTAGTGTCATGGTAGCTAAAGGAGAAAAGGGGGTTTCGTTTACATGCTGTGAGATCACTGCAAACCTACCTCACTGTGTTGTAACGGGGCAAATGCAATAGAACGCATTGGGTGATGTGTGTCTGATCCTGGGTTCTTGTCTCCCCCAATTGCTGCCCCCCTCTAGTTATTGTATTTGTCTGGGCTTCGTAGGACTTCACAAGTAGCTGATTTGGTGATTGCTAGGTGGCCTAGTTTGTGTAAATATAATGTGTTGGTCTTCTCCATGTTCTTTTGGGGTTTTATTGTTTACAAACTTCTTTTTATATTGAGAAAAATAGCCAAAGCATCTTTGACAAAAGGTCTGCACCAGCCAAAAAGATCTGAAACATAAACTTGGGGGCCCCTCTTCTTGAAGTGGGAGGTCTTGAACTACACTTTCTTTTGTGTTCCCCCTCCCCTGTTTCCTATTTTGAACAAGATCTTCTGTCCTAAAAACTGTATTCCTACCCCCTCTTCTTTTCCCCTTCGTGCCCCCCAAAATAGTCCATACACCTATATGTTTAATTTGTGGGGTGTCTGTGATTAAATGATTTGTGCAAAAATCCTGAAGAAGCTAAGAACTCACCATCCCTTGTTCTCAATCTCCTGAGTCATGACCATTCCTTGATTTGATTCATGCCAAACAGACTGCTGTCTTTGGATGGATTAAAACCTACTTTAATCTCTAATCCTAGGGTAGAGAGGAGCAACGAGGGGGCCTTCCATGTAGAAGGTGGGGTTGGGAGACCACGAAAGGAAAGATGAATGTATAGCCAAGTCACTCAGGAACTTTTATGCAGGTGCAAGAAACTTATGTCAAAGTGGCCACAAGATTGTTTAATAGGAGACGGACGAATGTAACTCCATGTTTACTGCTAGAAACCAAAGCTTTGTGTGAAATCTTGAATTTATGGGGAGGGAGGGAGGGTAGAAAAGCATGTACCTGTTCTTCATCCCTTCCCCTCATTACTGAACTGCAGGAGACTGAGCCCCCTTGGGCTTTGGCGACCCCATCTGGGCAGTGTTTATTTGTTGGTTGATTTTGCTGTGCCAGGTACTTCCTTTCCCATTTGCTATCATTTTGTAACACACATGCTGACCCTTTTCCCTTCCCCTTCTTTTCCTTGGGAAAATACAATGAATAAAGACTTATTGGTACCGAAACTGTCATCTCCTTGGTTGATATTTAAGGTGCTTTCTTCCTACCATTATTTCCACTTTCTTGGATTGGGACTCGGAAGTCACAAGAACCATTAAGTTTTCTGTTCAGCCATTTTGTTAGGAGTGAATCTTGAAAGTTCAGTCTTTTTCGCACCTCATTACAGTGGATTTTTGTTTCTAGTTAAGGCCTCTTGTCCTTTCCTTGGAAGCTGCCACATTCAAGAGGGGATTAAGGGCTTGGCATGCATAAGAATGGGGTTGCCTGTGCCACTGACTGGGATGAAAGGATGGGGCCATGGCTTGGGGCATGAGACCCTAATAATACTTTGTCCCTTGCTCCTCAAAGCCCTTTACAAATCTTAATTAATTAACCCCCTTCAGTAACCCAGGGATGGAAATATGGGAAACTGGAGAAATTGAGGCCAGAGGAGATACACTGACCAGCTGTAAACACATGTTAACAAGTTCACTAGCCTTCTGATGAACAGGGTATTTTTAAACATCTAGCTCCCCCTAAGGGAAGGAGGGTTTAGAAAAGAAGGACTTGATTGGAGGCATACCAACTATCACACAAGGTACAAGGAAACTTTAACAGAACAAGGGTAAGAAGTTTCATACATCCCTCTAGGGACTTCCTACCAAAAGTCAAAGCTGACCTTGGAAGATGTTAAAAGTAGCAAACTACTACTGGACTTAAATAAATGGTTTTCGTGCAAAATTGAAGTAATCAGCTAGGCAGAAACTTACTAACCTACATGCAAAGCAGGAAGGATGGAAAAGCTTAAGAGACTATTCATGGGTGGGTTACCCATTTCTGGAGGGGTTTCTTTGATCATTTCACTCTGTTAAAAATAACCCTTTCATCAGAAAGAGTGGAAGACAAACGTAATGAATCGGGAGTCACGACTGCAGGATCTCTTCCTTGCCTTGTTTCCTTGACACTGCAACCCAAAGTAAGAAACTACAAGAAGGTTCTCTGAAAATGGTAAAGTTTTTTTTTTTTCCCCTTCTCTAATTTTGAGAAAACTAAACTCCCAATATCTTTTCTGAGTTAGTGCCTCAAATTCCTATAACCTTTTTCTTTAAAGGTTTGGTACAGAATGAATGCCCTTGATTTTCCTGTCAGGGTTAGTTGATGGCCTTTCTTAAACTTTAGAAGTCATTCTTAGAGTTCTTTCTGGCCTTAACCCTTTTTTGAGTTCTTTGGGTAGGTCCTGAAATGCAAATCCTAAAATCTTGAGTGCCTTAAATCAGCACAAAATGGACTGATATTAAGTGCCCTGTGAGGCTAACTACGGCTAGGAACTTCGCAAACGATAAATTCACTAAATAAGACAAAACAGCATAAAAACAGGATTTTTAAGACTTGTACCAAAAAAAAACCAAACAAAAAACACTTGTACCAGAGCTCTAAAGCCAGTGCTGCGGCCTTCCAGCTAGCAGGACGCTGCCTTACCCCTTTTCTCAACAGTCCAAACTGCCACCAGTGGCTAAGAAGTCCCTGCATTTCTGAGGTGGGGCTCTCCTAATTCTTGACCCGTAACCTAGCCCGCCTGACTGTCTACAGACTCCTCGGCTCTCCCAGGTGGACTGAACCCCGCCTTCCCCAGCCGGGTCCCCCGCACGTGGCCCGGAGCCGGGTAGCCCGCGCGGTTCTCCCCTTCACCCCACCACGCCCCGCCCCAGGAGGGCGAACAGCCGAGAACTCTCGCGCAGCTCCGCTCCTCCTCCGAGCGCGCAGGCGCAAGCCAGGGCCCCGCCCATCAGGTGACGGCAGAAGCGTGTCCCAGCGCTCAACGATGACGTGTTCTTCCAGCGCCACGTCGTGAGGAAGTGTCGGTCCCCTCGGGCGGTTGAAAGGTGCCGGCGGAGCCTGTCAAGGTGCTGGATTCAGGGGGGGGATTAGAGGAGAAGAGGAGAGAGATGACTGAGCGGGAGGCAGCTGTGGGAGAGACAAAGGGGACAGTGGAAGATACAAGTGAGGGAGTAAATAATTGGGAAATCTCTGGGGTAGGAGGTAACGGGTGCAACAACTGAAGGGGTTAGTGACCCGGAGCCCCGAGAGTGGGAAACAGCCTGGTGGAAGATGGAGAAGGAAGAAGGGGAAAGGATCAGGATGTAGGCACTACGATGTGACAGGAAGCAGACTTACATGTTCAGAAAAAGGCAGTGCAGACTCTGAGAAAAAAGGGGATGGGAGCAAGGTCCACCAAGCCCATAGAACCAAGGAAAGGCCTCTGCCCCAAAGGTCCTATTGGCTTATAAATTCTGGGTGGTGAAAGACTAGAGGCTTAGGACAGTATCTTTTTTTTTTTTTTTTTGGCTGTGCCGGGTCTTAGTTGCGGCACACGGGATCTTAAGTTGCAGCATGCGAACTCTTAGTTGTGGCATGTGGGATCTAGTTCCCTAACCAGAGATCAAACCCGGGTCCCATGCATTGGGAGCGCAGAGTCTTAGCCACTGGACCACCAGGGAAGTCCAGGGCCAGTGTTTTTGGATTCTAATGCTGGCTGCTCTCTACCGTTTTGGTGAATCCCTGCAAGTCAGCCATAGTTGTTTGCAGGTGTGGTGACTTATAATTCTCTGTCTTGTTTATACAAGGTTACCTGGTTGGTGTCTAATTGTTCTGTGCTTCTTCTGCTGAGGCAAGAACTATGTCATGGATCAAGGAAGGAGAGCTGTCGTTTTGGGAGCGGTTCTGTGCCAACATCATAAAGGTGAGCAGTGGCCCAAAGCACCAGTTGGCCTTTTGGTTCGTTGGGTAATCTTATATCAAAACCTGTTATTAAAACTGGGTAACCCATGATGTTTATGGATTTGTAGTAGAATTTAGCAATGGTATCAAAGAGTCTTAGAATTGCAGGTAACTTCCAGGTCTACATTTCTGGTAGATTATTGTCCTAACTCTTACATTTTCAGGAAGCCTGAGACCTCCCAATATCATTGGGCAGCATAGACTGTTAGATCTTCCTGAAATTTGTTTCCCTAGAACTTTGATCTGTTATTCCTAGTACTGTCCTCTGGGCTTTGTTTTGTTTTGTTTTGTATTTTTAATTTATTTTTGGCTGCGTTGGGTCTTCGTTGTTGTGTGCGGGCTTTCTCTAGCTGCGGTGAGTGGGGGCTACTCTTCGTTGCAGTGTGTGGGCTTCTCACTGTGCTGGCTTCTCTTTGTTGTGAAGCACGGGCTCTAGGTGTGCTGGCTTCAGTAGCTGTGGCATGAGGGCTCAGTAGTTGTGGCTTGTGGGCTCTAGAGCTCAGGCTCAGTAGTTGTGGCACATGGGCTTAGTCGCTCTGCGGCATGTGGGATCTTCCCGGACCAGGGATCGAACCTTGCATTGGCAGGCAGATTCTTAACCACTGCGCCACCAGGGAAGTCCCTGACCTCTGGGTTTAGATAAAATAACTAATCTTTCTTTGATGTGACAGTAGAGCATAAGGGTTAAGAGGGCTCTGGAGGCAAACATGAATGAAAGTCCTATTCTATCATTTATTAACCATGTGACTTTATATGGTGGTTTTGAGGATTAAATGAAACTACATAGAAAACACTCAGCACAGTGTCTAGCAGTTCTTAATTACTATTATTGGGGCTGTCTTTCAACCATTTGAAGACTACAATCACTCTGTTTCCTACACTCCACTTGGTTCCCTAGATCTTCCCTCAGCTTTTTCTCTAGGAATCACAGCAATGTTATATCCTCCTCATATGAAAGGTTTGATATTGGAGCCATTCAGCTTGGTTTTATTTTTCAGCCACAGGCTGTCAAGCAGCAAGTAGCAGTGAATTTATGAGTAAGTAAGCCTTGTACCCACACATACACTCACACACAAATGCCAGGTGATCTCAGGCAGTCCAGGAAATAGAAAAGCATCTCCTCAAGGAGCCACTGCGGTCACGTGTTGGGAAGAACAAGCTGCATGACTTTACTGGATTTTTTTTTTTTTTTATGGCTATATATGGGGGACAAAAGTAGAAAATGTTGGGAGATGCAGGGGAAGTGGTCTATTAAGAGCCCCTCCAGTGAGGAAAAATAGCCCAAGGAGTGAATTTTTGCTATGATAGACAACAAAAGTCTGCTCTAGGCCAGAAGTTTTGTTTGTTTTGTTTTGTTTGCCCCCAAAATGTCTTTTTTGTTTGTTTTCAAATGGCTCCTGACATTTAAATTTTTATAAAAATCTTGATTGGCTTCTCTTGTAAAATAAGAAGATCCAACAATATGAGGCCCCCATTCCTGTGTGACAGGACTCGGATAAAACTGAGAAGTGTATGCCTCTTTTATGTGGAGGATGGCCTTTACATTTGGTCATACCCATCAATATCCTTCCTGTGCCTTCCAGTTGAAGGCTAATGAAACCAAGGTGGTGGTTAAGGGCATATGGTTAGGAGATGAACTCTGAAAGCACATAGACCTAAGTTTGAATCTCTACTTTGTCTCTTCTTGGCTTTGTGACTTATGCAAGTCACTTGACCTCTCTGAGCCTCAGTTTTTTCACCTATAAAATGAAGATAACACTATTTACTTCATATATTTGTATGATAAAAAATTAAGATGAAATGTGAAAAGCTCAGCATAGTACTTGGCATGTAGTAAGGGCTCAATAAACATATAAATAAAAATGAATAAAAGTGCTTAATGCTTATGTATTGAGCTAAAAGTACAGAATACCCAGTTCTTTTCCTCAGGGCTTTTATCATATAGCTCAAGCCTGTCAGCTTGGGATATTGTCTCCCTTTATCTCTGAGGAGTATGTGATGTGTTCATTTGTCTTCTTACTTCACAGGCAGGCCCAATGCCCAAACACATAGCGTTTATAATGGATGGGAACCGTCGCTATGCCAAGAAGTGCCAAGTGGAGAGGCAAGAGGGCCACTCACAGGGCTTCAACAAACTGGCTGAGGTGGGTGCACGTGGCAGAACCCAAGGTGAATGGTCTGTGGAGAATTGGATTATAGCTAGAAGACCAGGCCCTGAGTTTGCTGTGGTTTGAGAGTGTTTTTTTTATAGCTGTTTGTCTGTTTTATTGCTTGCTTGCTAGCCATAGATCTCATATCAACATTAACAGAAAATTAAGTCATCCAGTGAATCATCGCAAAATATTAGAAATAAGAACAAAATTGTCTCCTCTTACCACTTTAATCAACAATTTATGTTTTTCTGTGCCTCATCCCAATCCTTGTAATATGTTCAACATGACTTAACATTTATAAAATTACATCTATAGCTTTGATAACCTTATTTTTTTCTTGACATTTTGGCAAGTATTTTTCTAGGTTGATCTATAGCTTTCTACCTATATGTTTTAATGACTGTGGAACATTTTTCCTGAGGATCTGACATAGTTTGTTTAGCTGCTCCACTATTATTGGACATGATAAATGGTACTAGTTTACAATAAATTCTTAGAAGTGACATTTCCATAGCAAAGGTAGAGGGTGACTACCCATCCTGAGGTTGAGGTGTTTCTCAGGACACAGGCCTTTAAGTGCTTAAACTAGGAAAAGTGCCAGACAAACCAGGACATCACTCCAACCAAACGTCATCAACATTTTATGGTTTTAATGCCCACTGCAAATTGGGAAACAGTAAATTTAACAATAACAATGGAATATGTTGATCTTTGTGAAACTCTGTAGCCCACGGATCCCAGCTTCCTGGCACAAGAACACGTCCTGAAGCCAGGGCAGTGATACTTTTTGCCTTGAATGAGTGGTTGTGGGGTTCTCTCCAACACTGAGGTCTTCAGGTTTGTTGATCTCAGTTCTCTTTTGTGACTAAGAGGCAGTTTTTGCCTAGTGCTTAGGAGCTTAAGCTCTTTAGTCACTCAGAACTCATTGGCACCCCTGCTCTGCCACTTCCTGGCTCTGTGACCTGCTGCAAGTTACATAGCTTCCCTTTGGCTCAGTTCCTTCATCTGTAAAATGGGGCGATTACATGAGGATTAAACAAGATGGCACAATGAAAAGCATGTGGCACAAGACCTGGCATAAAGGATGTGCTCAAAAAATTGAAGCTGTTGTTATTAGCCTATATTGACTGAGGTCAGTGGTGGGTTCCGACCCAGGTGTACCCACCAAGTTCGCTGCCTGGTAAGATCTTCAGGGCCCAAGCCTATTCAAGTGTCAGGTTTGCACTGGTAATTTTCCTAAGGTGGCAGTGAACGGGTTTGTATGTCTGATAAGGGATTAGAAAGGTAGCTCTTCAGCTTTATTTCTTCAGTTCTGTTTGAATGTTTTCTGTCCCTTACCTTTAACCTGCAGGCTCCCCATCTCAACATTGTTATTCTCATCTCCAGTTTATTCTCCGCCTTTAGTGGCACTGGGTTAGAGCAGTACCAAAGGACTGAGTTTAAATTTGAGTTTCACTTCTTTTTTCGTTGAGGTATAATTTCATACAGGGAAATGCACAGATTTGGGGTTTTGACAGTTGCATTCATCTGTCTAATCCACACCCCTGTCAAGATATAGAACATTTCCATCTCTCTAGCAAGTTCCTTTGTGCCCCTTCCCAGTCAAACCCTGTCTTCCCTCCTCTTCTCCTCCCCTTCCCCCTCCTCTTCTGATTTCTATCACTCTAGATGAGTTTTTGCTGTTCTAGAACCTCATATAATGGATTCATATGGTAGAGCTGTGGACTTTTGACTCATCTTCAACTTTCTGAGCCTCAATTTTATCATCTATAAAGTAGGCATGAAAACAATAATTCCTTTCTCAAGGGGTTGCTTGAGGAATCAAATGAAATAATGTATGTGAAAACCCTTTGCAGACTTAAATGCTACACAGCTATGCAATTGTTGCTTTTATTCTTATAACTCATCAGCCTCTCAGTCTGTTGGAATAATGATGTTATGCTGGGAGTAATAATACCTTGTGTTTTTATGTATCTTTAGCCGCCTTGTGAGGGATGGATTGCGATCCTGTTTTACAGATACGGAGACTTAGGCCCTGAGAGGATAAGTGATATGCCTGCAGTCACATAGCAAGTGCTTGATGGAGTGAGAGACTAGAGCCTAGATCTTTACTCTCTCAGTGAAAAGCTCTTTCCAGTAAACCACAATAGCATCAGCATGATAGTACTCATTAAGTTCACATTTTTCAGTCTCTCAGGTGGTGGCTTTCTGCTTATTTGGTTCATTATTCTGACAGAAGCATTGGTATTATCCTAGCTTTACCCAGTTTGGGGAGGAGAAAAGTCTGTCTCTTCATTGAGTCAGGGCTGAGGCATCTCCTGTTTCCCTTCCTGCTCTTTCCTTGTACCCTAGCTCCTTGCCTTCTCCCCTCTCAGACTCTGCGTTGGTGTTTGAACCTGGGCGTCCTAGAGGTGACGGTCTACGCATTCAGCATTGAGAACTTCAAACGCTCCAAGAGTGAGGTAGATGGGCTAATGGATCTGGCCCGGCAGAAGTTCAGCCGCTTGATGGAAGAAAAGTAAGATGCTGTCAGAGGGGGAGCCTGTGTTCTTCTACCACCTCCAGCCTTACCTAACCCTCAGCTCTCTTTTCTGAGACTAGTTAAGGAAATCTAAACCCTTCTACTGTTAGTCAGACCTCTTCAGTGGCAAATATGGCAAGCTAGTTTTTCTGTCTTTCTTTCTTTCTTTTTTTTTAAAGGGGACATTTATTTGAGGGTATAGAGGTATTTCACAGAATTCAAGGACAAGGATAGCCAGCCTCAGGCAAAACCGAAGCCAGGAATTGAAATCCATTAGGTAGAGCCTCCTCGGACATTTACTTCCTTTGCTCCGCAGACTAACTTTGTCTGCTTCAAGAGAGCAGCTCAGAATGAATTAAAACCCTTAATTGGTCCACCTTAGTTCAAATTTCTACCCCAGGACCAGTGAACTGTGACCAGGGAAGTAGAGTGAGAGAGACTTTGAAAAAGCCATTTTCTGCTGTGCAAGTCATCTCTAAAAAGTTACTGTACTTCCCTGCATATACCCTTGGATGAGACAGGATGGTGCATAAAAGGCCTTTATGGGGATGAGTCAGTACTATTCTTGCTATCACTATGTTTAAGCTTAACTTAGGGAGCAAAGCCAGAATGGGGCAAAGTGGAAGTTTGGTGGAGATTATTTGTTTCAAAGTGTGGAACCCTCTCCAGCCAGGACTGCCCCAAAGTCTTCATTACAACCATTCTCTGCCCAGCTCCTCCCGACACCAGGACCAGGAAGATGAGAGAACAGAGAGCTTAGAGCTCTAGTGGAGCTGGGCCTAGGACAGTTCTGTCATTTCCATCCCTGTGTGGGTCAGGGTGCGGGGAGCATAGCCAGGCTTCTCTCTGTCCATATTAGTGAGTCTCTGGGCCACAGACATTACTCCTTCCCGTGTGGCTTAGAATTCACACCCAAGGGGCTGGGGACAGAGGTAATGGGGACACATTCCAGGTGTTCAAATTCTTCAAATTCTTCTGTACTTCACACTAATCTTACCTTTTTTAAGTGCTTATACTATGTGTCAGGCCCTGAGCCTAACATGTACTCTCATTTAAAATTCATATTATCCTGTGAGAAAGATATTATTATCCCAGTTGTAGAGAGGAGGAAAGTAAAAACCAGAGAAGTTTAGGGGTATATCCTGGGTCACGCAGCTATCAGACAGGCAGAGCCAAAACACACAGGGTCTTTCTGACTCTAGAGCTGAGCTGTTGTCTGCTGTAGAGACAGGAAGCAGTCTTAACACTTCTTACAAGATCAAAATGCATGGCAGTAGAGGCGCTCCTGAGATTCTTCTAATCAGTCACGAGTAGAGAAGATGGTCTTAGGTTATGAAGTCCTAGACAGAGCAAGAAGAAACCTTAGTAGTGGTTTTCCAACAAGGTGCCACAGAACCCCATAGTTGTGAGGAGTGGGCATGCAGTGACCCAGAGGGAATGGGGTATACGGTGCTTGTTTGTATTTATCTATTTTATATATTGGGCTTCTGTTTAAGACTTGATTTGAAGAAAGACTTGTTTGGCTAAAAGAAGTTTGGAAAACCACTGGCCTAGTTCAGTTTCATCAGTTGGGAAACTAATCCTGGTGAAGAGAAGAGAAAGGTTTGCCCATGGTCACGCAGCTAGCTAGTGGCAGAGCCAGGCTGGGAACCCAGATCTCCTGGCTCCTCGCCAGGGCTTTTACACCTTCTTACTCAGGTCATGTGCTTGATGTCTGAGAATAAGCACTTTCACAGTATGGCAGGGGTGGTTATGCAAGGTCAGATAGTAATCGGTGGCACTAGGCACTAGGGCTTGAATCTAGGTATTCTTTTTTTTTTTTTGGCTGCACCACACAGCATGCGAGGTCTTAGTTCCCCGACCAGGGATGAAACCCACGTCCCCTGCAGTGGAACCACGGAGGAACCGTGGAATTCCTGAATCTAGGTATTCTTATTCAAATGTTGCCTTAACTTGAATATACATTTGTCTACTCTAACTCAAGTGGGTTCTCAAAGCTAGGTGATTAGATCTTGCTTCACTCTTGAAGAAATGTGGTTGAGGGTTATAGGGTGGATAGGCTGTGGGTGTAGCCTTCAGCTCTGGATCAGGGTTCTCCAGGACGTTGCCGGATACCCTTGCCCCACAGTGTACTTCTTGTTATGAAGCTCCCATTTTCCAAACATTAGTTGTTCAGTTCCTCCATAGCATTCCCAAGTGTGAGAAGCTGGCTGGGGAACAGTGAGTTCGTGCTCACTGTGCGGGGTTTGGGAGTTTACCATATGGAGGCAGTGTAATGTTGTGATTAAAAAGACAGGCTCTGGAACCAGACTCCCTAAGTTCGATTTCTGGCTTTCTACTCACCAGCTGTCTGATCTCGAACAAATTACTTAACCTCCCTGTGCCTCAGTTTCTTCGTCTGTAAAAGGGGAATGAGAATGGTGTCTGCCTCAAAGGTTTATGTAAGGATGGAATGCATGTAAAACACTTAGACCAATGTCTGGCACTTAGTAAACATATAATTAATGTTAGATGTTACAAAAGTAACCAATAATACAACTCCTGCTGTTGAAGAGTTTATTCACCCATCAAAATGAGACAAACAGCACAGAATATGTGAAATGCAACTTGTCGACAAGGACACACAAGGCGGTGTAATGTGTGGTAAAGAGGTTTGGGTTCTCAAATCAGGCAAACCTGGGATTCGGTCCCGACACAGCACTTAATGGCTGTATGACCTTGGGCAATCCCTATCTAACTATTCTATCTGAGCCTCAGTTTCCCGCTGTAGAACAGGGAATGTAGTAAACTCCCTTCAGAGTTGTTGAGGGCATTCAGTGAAATAATACTTGTAGATCAGTGCCTGACACACAGGAAGGCACTCAAAAACTGGTAATTGAGTATCAGCTAAGCACTTTGCTTTCTCCAGCTCAGCAGGTGCTCTGTCCCACCTCCCAAACCTGCCTCCTTTCCCCCCCTGATCAGGGAGAAACTGCAGAAGCATGGGGTATGTATCCGGGTCCTGGGTGATCTGCATTTGTTGCCCTTGGATCTCCAGGAGCTGATCGCACAGGCTGTGCAGGCCACCAAGAACTACAACAAGTAAGTTTTCAGATTTCCCCTTAGGGACCTGTATCAATCTATGACTCCCTGCTAACTTTAGGGAGATGTCCTGGGCCTTCCTTAGCCTGCATTTGGTACAAGAGGTAATGAGGAGTTGGTTTTGGATGCTTGAGACTTCTTCCTCCATCTGCAGGGCAGACCAGAGATGGTTCTGCAGCACCTTGTTATATGTGTGTATACTCACACATACAGTTTCTTATCTTCCTCCTTCATGTGCCTTGCCCCCCATATACATATGTATTTTTATATATATAAATATATATGTGTGTGTGTGTGTGTGTGTTTAATTGACAGGGAATGGGGTGGGAATGTAGCAGGCCTTATCCCTGTCTCTGAAGACAGATCCTTCAAGAAATTCTCTTTCTGTCCCACTGCTTTAACCAATAGGGGGGATGACCTTGGGAGGGCATGCAGATGCAGAGGGGAACAGAGTTTAATAATCTAGACTTCATTATGTGTGGCTTTGGAATATAATGCATATTTGGCAGTGGATTTGTTTCACATCAGATTTCCTTCCTATTCTTTGCTTGTTCTAATATCACAGTGAATTCACATCCTCTGAAAGCTGGGTGTTAGCAGAAGGGAAGAAGATTAGGAGAATAATAAGGGTCAGTTAGTATTTTTCTTATTACAAAACTAATATGTTTTTTTCCCAAGAAAACTTGGAAAACTCAAAAAATTAATAACCTCGCTTTTCAGAGGTATCCATGGTTAACATTTGGTGTGTGTTTGTTCTACCACAGAAGGGGTGCTCTGTAATAAGTGACTCCACTCCTTAGCCGCCGCCCCCCTTTGGTAAATTATTCTGTTCTTCCCTTCTCAGGTGTTTCCTGAACGTCTGTTTTGCTTACACATCCCGTCATGAGATCAGCAATGCTGTGAGAGAGATGGCCTGGGGAGTGGAGCAAGGCCTGCTGGATCCCAGGTAGCGCAGTTGTTCAGCATGATAGAGAAAACAGGCATGCACCGAACCATAAAATCCCTCCTAAGTCATGTACTTGGGCCAGAAGTCAAATCGGGAATGTATGTGGAAAGATTTGAGAGGGGTGGTCCCCCGCACTTAGAGCTTTGGAATGACTTATTATAGCCTGCTTCAGAATTTCTCTGTGTTCACCACAAACCAAGAAGCTCCAGAAAAAATGGCATGGCTTGTAGCAACACTGTGGCATTCAATAAAACATGATGCCCTCCTGGCCCTTTGGCGGAGTTTTTCTAAGAATGATTTTTCAGGAATGCAGCTTGTTGGGGGTATTGGCCTTTAGGCCTCTCATGTTCCAGTTTCATGCAAGATCCAGGTATTTTCAAAAAGAAAGTTGTTCATCATTAGCAACACGGTAGAGTTATCAGAGCTGGGAGAGACTTTAGAAGCCATCTATCTGCTCAGTCCCTCTCCTGTTATTATTATTGTAACCTTTGGTAATAATATTAGTAAACTAACAACAGCAGTAGTAAAATAATAGTAGCAAAAAACAAGCCAGGCAATGTGTTATGCTCTGTTTATTTGATTAAGTTAATATTCTCATGTTTAAGAGATTTGAGTCTTTTCTCCATTTTATAGATGAGAAAACTGAGCTCACATTGAAATGACTGTCCCAAGGTCATTCTGCTAGTAAGTGCCAGAGCTGGGACTCCTATCAAAAACTGTCTGATTCTAGAGTTTTTGTCCTTACCTTTATTATATATGGGATTGTGGGACCCAGGAGTTTTTCTGACTCCCTTCTTGGGTGTAACTCGATTTTCCTGGGAAACTAAATTAAAAATGAAGAAGTTTCTCAGTGAGAATGAAATTAGATAAGAAGAAAAGGAGACAGTTTTTAAGGCTATTTTATGAATCCCTCTCCTCTCCAACAGCTGAGTGATCTTTCTGTGCCACATAGTTTATTCATTCAATCAATCATTCATTCGTGTAACAAATATTTTTTAAGTGCCAACTAAAGGCCAGACACATTGCTGTATATAGGGGATACAGTGGTAAAAATAAAAAACACATATTTCCTGCTTTCATGGCTCTCTGGTAAGGGAAACAAACATTATCAACATTATACAAATTAGCATAAATTTATAATGATGATAAGCATGATAAAGGCATTGGTGCATGGTTCAACAAGAATTTATAATAAGAGGAATGGACCTGGTAGGGAAGGCTCCCCAGAGGAAATGATAAGGGACCTAAGAAGGGGGTGAGAGGATAAGCAGTAACTGGGGAAAGAGGCAGTATTATGAAGAGCTTGTTGGTTGCACAAATACTGTTGGAATAATTCAAGTAGAGAGTACTTGGAAGGGAGCTTGGATTATGGTGGTGATGGTGGAATAGACCAAACAGACTGCATTAAGAGCTATGAAGCAGATCAAATAGAGAGGACTTGGTGGGGGAGTGGTGGGATGAATTGGGAGATTGGGATTGACATATATACACTAATATGTATAAAATAGATAACTAATAAGAACCTGCTGTATTAAAAAACATAAAATTCAAAAAAAAAAGAAAAAGAAAATATTATTGAGAGAGGAAAAAAATCGAGAGGACTTGATGGATTGACTCTGGGATAAGGATGTGTTATGGGTGACTCCAGGGTTTTTGACTTATAAAACAGTGGATAGTGTTGCCCTTCGCTGTGCTGAGAACCCTGAGAGGCTGCAGTTTGAGGAAGAAGGTCAGGAGTTTGGTTTGGGATATATTGTAGATGTTGAACACAGATATCAGGTTGACAGTAGATAGAAGTGGGGACCGGAGATAGCAGTATGGTAACTGAAGCAAAGAGAGAGCATGAGGAATCTAAGGAGAGTCTAGAGTGAGAAGAAGAGAGGGCCTATGATGGAGTTTTGAGAAACTCATAAGTTTTACTGGCTGGGTAGAGGAAAATGAGCCTTAAGGAAAAAAGAGAATCAACAACCAGAAAGGTAGAAACAAAAGGGCTGCCAGTATTACAGAAGCCAAGAAAAGAGGGTGTTTGTTAGTGTAGGTGGGGTGGCGGGTGTGCATTGGTGGGAGCAACAGTGTCAAATGCTGTAGAGAGGTCAATTAATACGTGGATTGAAAACTAGCTGTTGGGGAAAAACCATTAAGATATTGGTTAAGTTGGCAGTATGGGGGCTGGGCAGGAAGATGAGATATAAGTAGATGAGGGATATATAAGTAGATGAAAGTTATTGATAATTTTCTGATTCTTGGCTTGGGGAATGAATTCATAGTTCATTATATTCTTAGTGCTTTACGATCAATGTTTTATATAATTTTTTGTATAAATTAACATATTTTAAAAAAATAAGGGACAAATGTTTATGCTAAAAAGAAAAAAAGCTATTTAGCAAGCAGATTTAATATGCATTCATGCCTGGAACTAGAACTCTAATCTTGCCTCCTAGTGCAGCGTGATTTATACTGATAACACATTGCAATAGCCACTGACCCCCTGCTTCTTGCCCAGCTAGTTTTCTCATATCCGTTTTCTCTGCCCTGCATGGTTTAGTAACTTGCCTGTGTGGGTTAGTCAGGCAGACATGGCGTGGGCTGGGCAGGTTACTAGGGTAAGGAGGCTGATGTCTCAACCCATCAGCTCAGGAAGCTTGTTGTTCAACTCAGACTGGGCTGATCAGGGCCTGAGGCAGTGCTCTTTACATTATTCAGCTTTAGACAAATCCATATTTATAACAGAGAGTCAATGAGTTAATTACAGTCAGGCTCTACCCTTCCCATAACTGGAATTTTTCTGTTCTCTCATCACCACCATCCAACTCCTCATTTTCCTTTCTTCCAGAGTAATATATTTTTTTCTAGCAGTCATTTTAATAGATTGTTTTTTGAATCTCAAATTACAGAAGAAGGAATTAGGTTTAGCATAAATGATAGTTAATAAACTCTTTTGAGCAGGTCTTGACCATCTGTAGGCCTCTGTCTTCCTCTTAAAACAGTAGTGTTAATAATAATTGCTAATGTTTACTAAGCATTTACTCTGTGCCCAGCACTTGCTAAGTATTCCACGTACATTATTTCATTTAATCCTTAGACTCTTTGAGGTAGATACTGTTTTTATAAATTGAACCTTGCTGTGAGGTTAAATAACTTGTCCAAGTTCACACAGTTGACCAGGATTTCCAGCCTGACTCCAGAGCCTGTGTTCTCTTTCACTATGGCATACTGACTGCCTTATAGGAAGGTTGAAATGAACAAAAACACAGTATAAAAATAAAAATTAATAACTAATAGTTACCAGGGACTTCCGTGACTGTCCAGTGGTTAAGATTTCACCTTCCAATGCAGGGGGTGTGGGTTTGATCCCTAGTCAGGAGCTAAGATCCCACATGCCTCGTGGCCAAAAAACCAAAACATAGAACAGAAGCAATATTATAAAAAATTCAATAAAGACTTTAAAAAAAAATGGTCCACATCAAAAAAATATACTAAAAATAAATAAATAAATAATAATCATCAGATCTTATTATGAGGCAGACACGAGACTAGTAGGAGTTTATCATGCATATTCTCATCTAATTTTCATATAAGGTAGTGACTATTATTTGTCTTATTTTATAAGACCAGGTAACCAAGGTTTAAAAAGTTTAGTTGACAGGCTTCCCTGGTGCTCCAGTGGTTAAGACTCCACACTTGCACTGCAGGGGGTGCAGGTTTGATCCCTGGTTGGGGAATTGAAATCTGTATGTCATTCCGATGCTGCGCGGCGCGGCCAAAAAAAAAAAAAAATGCAGACACATTTGAAATTCAGAGGGGTTATGTGGGGATTCAGAGGGGTTATGTGGGGATCCAAAGTCCCACATCAGGGTAGTGTGTCTGGTGGAAATAACCTTTATTCCTCTTATTTATGTAGTGCTTTATAGTTCCCAAGGTACACTCAAATCTGTTATTTCATTCGATTTGACTCTCACAATAACCTATAAGTAGATAGGACAAATGTGCCATTTCAAAAATAAGAGAGCTGAGAAATTGTTGATTGCACAGGGTTTCACTTTTTTTTTTTTTTTTGGGCTGCTCCATGTGGCCTGTAGGATCTCAATTCCCTGACCAGGGATTGAACCCAGGCCATGGCAGTGAAAGTGCCAAATCCTAACCACTAGACCACCAGGGATCTCCGAGGTTTCACATTCTTAATTAAAGAATTAAGATCATGCTGTCAAGACAAGACTCAGGGAAATTATCAGGGAAATCTGAACCAGAGTCCTTCCTATTGCCCAGTCATAAGTGAATATTATTTACCATATGATGGTACAGAAAATAAAGCTCCCTCTGTGGTTTGCAAAAAGATGACTGAGAGATGGAGTAACTTACCCAAAGGCACACAGCTAGTAAGTGTAGATCCTTGTTCTGAACACTCAGCCCAGATCTCTGCTTTTTTTTGACTATGCTCCCAGAAAAATGTTCCCACCCAGAAATTTTGTCTTCTGGACCCTTCCTAAGATGCAGCTGTTACAACCTGGAGATTCTGAATCCTGCCTCTGGGTACTTGGCAGGATAGGTAAACAGTATTCTTGGAACCACCACACACCAGTCTTGCAAATACCCTCTTTCCATGGACAGGAGAGTTTAACTTAAGATAAATGCTGCCAGTGCCCATTCTTCCTTCATTCCGTCTCCTTTCTGAGTGTATGTCTGCTTGGGAAAGTAGCTCTTATCAAACACAAGAGGGCTCATCATTTTGCTGTTTTTTCAAATCCTAAGTAAAGTGGATTTTTTGAAGTGTTTCAGGGTCCATATGACTTAAATTTAAGGTTTTAAAAATGTTCTCTATAATAAATTCAAACAATAACAGAAGTATATAAAGTAAAAAGAGATAGTATTTCCTTCTTATCCAACCTTCCAGAGGTAATCACCATTAATAGAATGGTGTATGCCTTTATAGATTTTGTTCTTTGTTTATATATACATGTATTCACACGTGTGAGTGAGTGTGTGTGTGTATTTTCCACACTGTATTTTTTCTGAAACGTGCTTTTTTTCATCTAATATTACATCTTAGACATCGTTCCAAATCAATGCAGTTAGATTTATCTTTATTAAAAACAGTTGCATAGTATTTCATCAAATTGCAGGGTCATAAGGTGTATCCATTTTAAAAACAAGGTGTTTTAAGTGAAGGACAACACATATTCTGGTGGGTGCATCTGGTTTTAGGCTGCAACTAAATGGCTTTGGGCAAAATTTTCATCTTCTCTGAGCCTCAGTTTCCTTATTTATAAAGTGAGGATAGAAGTACCTAATGTAGTTGTGAGGATTGAAACCATTCATTAATTTATCAAGCATTTGCTGAGGGCCTTCTACATACCAGGTAGTATTGGCTAATGTATTTGATGGTGTTCTATAAACTGGGAAGCTTTATGTAAGGAAGTTCACCATGAGAATAATCCAAAAAGAGATGTGGACTTATCTTTGTCTCTTCCCCACTCACCTTAGCGATGTCTCTGAGTCTCTGCTGGATAAGTGCCTCTATACCAACCACTCTCCTCATCCTGACATCTTGATACGGACTTCTGGGGAAGTGAGGCTCAGCGACTTTCTCCTCTGGCAGGTAGGTCGTTTCCAACCATTGTTCTGTTTGTGTCGAAACTGAAAACTGTGACTGCACCCACAAAACAGATTGGAGGGTCAGCTAAAATCCAGAGAAATGTCTCCAGGCTGTGCCTGGTAACTTTTGCTGTCCCTTCCTCATCTGTCCCTGGCTTTGTGAGCCTGTGTAGTTCTTGCTGTCTAAAGTGCCCAGGGGAAAAATCAAGGCTATCCAGCTGTGGTGAAAGCTTTACTTGTACCTCTCTTCAAGGAACTGGACTTCTGCCTTAGGTCCCTGAGCATAAACTCCTGCCCTGGTAACCTGCCATGTCACCCAGCACCTCTGGGCTAGAACCTTGCCTTGCGTTTACTAATTTCTCGCCTTTAGAATAAAGGGCTGCATCTACACAAGCACAGGCCACAGGAGATATAAACTGTATGCAAACTCTTTCTTCGGGGCCTGCCATTGCCTCTCAGCTCAGTTATCCCAGTGTAGGTAGTTCTGTAAAAGCCCATATCCAAATAAGTTTGTCTTTGCTTGAAAATCTCCATCATCTGTTAACTTGGCCCCTGGGTAGCACTTGGCTGGGGGAAATCTTGTTCAAGGAGAGGCTGAAGGGAGAAACTCGGCTTGGAAGCAATTCACATGGTAAAGTTCTGGAAATTTTAATGGACCATAGTCTTAAGAGTGAACTAACAAGATTTAGCTACTGAAGATACTTTTAGTCTTTGGCTATATTGAAAGCAGTATAATGTGCAGCTTGTGGTTTTATGGCCCATTCTGCTGGTCAGATTACGTCTGGAGAGTTTACTTCTGGGTACTGAGTTTTAAGAGATTGCACTGGTAAACTAGAGGACTTAGCAGAAGAGGCCAACCTGGATGGCAAGGAGTCTGAAGCTCATGTCCTATATGGCAGGGGTCCCCAACCCCTGGGCCGCGGACCACTACCAGCCTGCGGCCTGTTAGAAACCGGGCCGCACAGCAGGAGGTGAGCAGCGGGCGAGCAAGCGGAGCTTCATCTGCCACTCCCCATCGCTCGCATTCCTGCCTGAACCATCCATCCATCCCCCCACCCCACGCTGTCCATGGAAAAATTGTCTTCCACGAAACCGGTCCCTGGCACCAAAAAGGTTGGGGACCACTGCTATAAGGAATGAGTGAAGAATAATGTTCTGGAACAGAGAAGAATGGTGATAGTTTATTCTCTTGGGAAAAAAATATTGAGTTCCTCCTTTGTGCCGGGAATATGGCAGTAACCAAGTTAGAAATAATCCCTACTATCATTTATTTATTTATTTACTTACTTATTTATGGCTGCGTTGGGTCTTCGTTGCTGTGCGTGGGCTTTCTCTAGTTGCCGCAAGCAGGGGCTACTCTTTGTTGCAGTGTGTGGGCTTCTCATTGTGGTGGCTTCTCTTGTTGCGGAGCACGGGCTCTAGGTGCGCGGGCTTCAGTAGCTGTGGCTCGAAGACTCTAGAGCGCAGGCTCAGTAGTTGTGGCGCATGGGCTTAGTTGCTCCGAGGCATGTGGGATCTTCCCGGACCAGGGCTCGAACCCGTGTCTCCTGCATTGGCAGGCGGATTCTTAACCACTGCGCCACCAGGGAAACCCGATCCCTACTATTTTAAAACTTAGAGTTTGTTGGAAAAGACAAACTGAACAAGTCATTACAACCTTGGGAACAGATAACAGGCAGCTTTAAGCTAGCCTTCAAATATTTGAAAGAATGTCACTTTGAAGAAGAAATAAAGTTGTTCCAGAGAAAAGACCTGAGACCTTGGTAGGTGACATTGGTTTAACTTAATGAGCTATCTGACAGCTAAAGTTATCCCCCTTGAGGCACTGAATTCCTCACCACTAAAGGTGTCAAGCAGTGGCTGTCAAGAATGTTCCAAAAGGGAGTCTTATATCAGTGATTATTGTTAAAAGTTCACCCAGCTCTGTGCTCTGCTTTATGTATGTTATCTTGTTAAATTTTCACAGTACCTTAAAAACTAGTTATTCTTATCACCCAGTTTTACAGTTGAGGACACTGAGGCCCAGAGAAGTTAAGCAACTTGCCTGAGGTCAACTAGATGGTAAACGGTGGAGCCAGAATTCAAAGCCAGGCAGTCTGGCCCCAGAGCCCATGCTCTTAACCATTGTCCCACACTCTGCTACTTAAAAATAACAGTGGCAGCTACCATTTGTTCATTGCTGACTTTTATCAGACACTGTGTCTCTCAGATGACCTCTAAGGGCCAAGAGCCAATAACATAATCTAGATGTTATTTCATAGTCCTAAAATTGGCTTAGAAAAATCCTGGTGGAAATGTTGATCTAGTCTCGCTTTAGTTCTGCCTTGCTACAGGCAGGTGATTTTACTGCCTCAGATGACCCGTCCCCCTATTAGTGAGTGAATCCGGGCTGGCAGCAGCAGCTGCAGCTCAGGATGCCTGTCCAACCTCATCTCTGGGTGTGATCAGCCTGCTCTTTCTTTGGAGCCTGACCAGGGATATGTTCCAGTAACGTTATTAAACCATACTCTCTTCCTTCCCCACCTTTCCCAGACCTCCCACTCCTGCTTGGTGTTCCAGCCTGTTCTGTGGCCAGAATACACGTTTTGGAACCTCTGTGAGGCCATCCTGCAGTTCCAGATGAACCATAGCATGCTTCAGGTAAGAGTTCAGGGCTGGCCTGACTGGATGGAATGGAAGAAAAGGTTAGCATTGATTGACCACCCACGGCTATATATGTCAGGTACTTGCTAATAATCATGTTAATGATAATGATGAGTAGCTACCACTTACTGAGTATTTACTATGTGTCAGGCACTGTGAACAGTTTATGTGCACTATCTCACTCAATGTTCCCAAGAACCCAATGAGCTAGGTATTATTAGCCCCATTTGTGCAAATGAGTAAATCAAAATTATTTAGCTAAGGACACATAACTAATAAAAGATGGAAGTGGGATTCAAGTTATAAATCTTTAATTTCTTTACTATGGAAACCCAGGAAAGGCTTCTCAGAGAGATTGGCCATTATTCCCTGAAGGAATTAGCCTAATAAAAGATTGTAGAAGTGGAAGTATACAAAATCCAAGACGCTTCCAGAGGGATTAAAAATGAAATAGCACTGTCTTTCTGTTGTATGAAACCGTGTTCTACCAAGACTTGAAGTTCTGCTTTCAGTTTTGATCACCAGATCTTGAAACAGGTTTCATTAGGAGGCAGAGTCACCTACGTCTGATTAGGACTCTTAATAATAATGGCAGTGTGTGTGGTGGTGGTGGCAGCTAACGTATTGAGGGTCTACTAAGGCACTTTGGTGTTTTCATGTAAGTTTTCTTATTTAACCCTTGCAGCAATCCAGCAGGCTTGGTGTCCTTGTTTTTCAGATATGGCAACAGAGGGGCAGGGTAACTGTCCCAAGGTCACAGAATTTTAAAACCAAAGCTGGTGCTGCTTCTTGAGTCTGGAGAGATAATGGCCAGGAGGAAATAATGATGTAAGTCAGGACTTTTCTGTCCCCTTGGCATCGCAGACTCCTTGGAGAAGCTAACGAAAGCCGTAGACCATTTCCCTAGAAAAATTGCAAAGATCACTCTAACACATGGCATTTTGCATAGAATTACATTAATCCCTGAAACACATAAACTACTTCTGGGGGTTCACATAACTCCCGAAATCGTTCCATGAATCCCAAGTCCAGAACTCCTGGAATAAGTCAATCAAATCATGACGGTTTGGTCATGTGCTTGATCATTTAGTCTCAGAATATGAGGAAATTGAAAAAGGAAGTTGAGTTCAAGTAAAAGGAAAAACAGCAAAGTCTCAATTGTCCACTGTCAGGAATGAATATCAGATTTTTCCGCATGACCAAGTCTCCCTTTAAGAACTAAAACATTTTTTAATCCTATTTTGATAGAAAAGTTTCTGAAACAGGTCTTGTGCATAATTCATTAACACCTTCTGTATACCAGGCACTTGCTAATAATGATGATGATTAGAATAATCACATTCTAATGATGCTGATAACGATCATATTGTTAGTAACTGCCATCTTGAAGTAACTTCACTGTGCAGGATGGCCTTGAAGGGTGGGACTCTTTCTCTAAGCTAGATTGTCTCAAAATACTTGGCTTTGGGATTTCTTGTATATGGTCAATGGCTAATTTTGACAGCATCCCTTCTTCCCTTCTCTTCCTATTTCTAGTTTTAAATCAGCTACAGGCAAGGAAACCAGGCAACCAAGCTTGTTAGAGTTATGTCTGTAAAGTGAGAGTAAACTGGCCTTGCATGAAGCCCAGAGGATCTTGGTGCACGAGCTTTTGTGTATGGATATTCTTGTCTCTAAGTTGGCTGCTCAGAAGTCTTTTAGTAATTTCAGGTTTCTCAGATACTTTCCCACATGGCTATCGGAGGAATTACCTCAAGTTTCACTCATTTCATAAATGTCTATTACTGAGTACCTGGTCTGAGTCAGGCACTATGTTAGTATTAGGCACAAGAGAGTCAAGCAGTTAGTTGGCCAGACAAGATCCGTACCTTCATGGAGCTTATATTTTTACTTGAGGAGACAGATAATAAGTAAACAAGTATATACAATAATTTCAGATTGTAATAAGGCAATGAAGAAAACAGGGTGATATGCTAGAAAGTAATGAAGAGAGCAGGAGGTGCTGAATAAAGCAGTCAAGGAAGGTCTCTCTAAGGAGGTCTTTTTTTTTTTTTTAAACATTTTCCTCTTTTTTTTTTTTTTCTTTAATTTATTCATTTATTTTATTTATGGCTGTGTTGGGTCTTCGTTTCTGTGCGAGGGCTTTCTCTAGTTGTGGCAAGCGGGGGCCACTCTTCATTGCGGTGCGCGGGCTTCTCACTGTCGCGGCCTCTCTTGTTGCGGAGCACAGGCTCCAGACGCGCAGGCTCAGTAGCTGTGGCTCACGGGCCCAGTTGCTCCGCGGCATGTGGGATCTTCCCAGACCAGGGCTCGAACCCGTGTTCCTTGCATTGGCAGGCAGATTCTCAACCACTGCGCCACCAGGGAAGCCCAGGAGGTCTTTTTTAAGCCATTATATTAAAGATGAGAAGGAGCCAGACGGGTAAAAATCCAGGGGGAAAGAATTATTCTCTGCAGAGGGAGCAGCAAGGGCAAGGATACTAAAGTTATAAAGTTTAGGTCTTGGAAGAACAAAGAAAGAGGCCAGCACGCATGAGGGAGAAGGATGTGGGATGAGGCTGGGTAGGAGTCAGGCCTCTGATCACTGAGGGCCTTGTAGGCCATGATGGCACATCTGAAGACTTCTGATCAGGGGAGTGACAGGATCTGATTTACATTTTGTAAAAATCACTCAGGATTTTCAGAGGGCAGGAGTCAGAGACCAAACTTCTACAGTAGTCCAGGTGGGAGAATGTGCCTCGAGGTGGGGTGGCAGCTGTAGAGAAGGGGAGGGCTGAGTGGACTGAGATGGAGGCAAAACAAAAGTTAAAACAGAAACAAATGAAACTAAGTTGATAATATAACCCCCAGAGAAAGGGATTAATTCCAGTTACCTGAACATAGTTCTCTGACTATACATTTTTAGTGGGATATATTCTAAGGATAATACAAACTGGAAAGCTAACTTAAACATTACTTAAGAGGTTTATTAGTGGTAATGTTGATGATGTAACTCTGAAACTCTTTTATGCATCTTGTAGGATAAAACAAATGAGTACAAATGTTAATGTTATTAGGAACCAAAACATTTAGGTTTTGGCCTGGGCAGCTGGGTAGATGGCTCTGCTGTTTCCTAGGATGGGGTGGAGCGTGTTTGAGGACAGCCATTAAGAGTTTCATTTGGTACCTGAGAATCATAATTTCAAACATTTATTGCGTTCTTACGTGTCAGGCATCCTTTTACTTAGATTCTATGTAGTTCTGTAAGGTACATACTATTATTAATTGCCCCCATTTTTAGAGTGAGGAAACCAAAGTAATAACAGAGATATTGACTGCCCTGAACCTTTTTTCAGCAGACCTCATAGGGGTTTTGGCCAGATTTCCTCTACCCAGGAGCCCTCAAACTCTGTTTCTAGAAATCTTAGCACCTCAGCAGAAGCACTAAGCGTACAATCCAGACTGACAACATCCTGGCCAGTTTGGCCTCAGACCAGAGAGCTGATCTTTCTAATATCTCCCTTGTATGTATCCTGTATCATCACCAAATTGGACTCTTCACAGTTCCTTGTTCCCATACCCTTTGGTATTCTGCCTCCACATCTGCGTTCTTGCCCCATCTCCCAAATTCCCATTGTTAAATTCTGAGCTGCTCTGTCTCTAAGCCCAGCCCAGTATGTCCCCATTCCCTGCAGGAAGCCAGGGCAGGGAGTTGGGTTCTTGATCTATAGTACCTCACTGGGATGAAGGCAGCTGACAGATGCTAATGGAAACAGGGACTCAGCTACAAATTGTTGGAGGCTAGACCTTGGTATCTGAAGGGACCATGGCAGGTTCCAGGTGGTCACCCATCAGTCTTACAGAATGGGGGCTGGCAAATGGAAGAAATCTTGACTATGACACAGTAGGACAGATACAAAATCAGGGCAAGGAAGGGGTGGGCAGCAGTACAGAGCCACTGATCCTCAGTTACAAGCTGCATGGATGGTAGGTCCATGGGGGGATCATTGACAGAGATGAGGAATAAGTGTTCGGTCCACTTAATCTGTAATGATATAGAGGGAGAATATACACATTCCCACTAAACTTCCTTTGATGCATTTGTCAGAGGTTAAACGCCAGGGTGGAACAATCACCCATTTTATTTCTAGTGCTGTCAGGTAGTCACCATCTTCTTCTCAAGAGAAGTTTAAAACTTCAGCTGTTGTCTCAGACATTCCTGACTTTGAGTCATGGCACTGCCTTCTAGCTGTGTGACTGACTGGGCAAGTACTTAACCCTTCAGAGAATCACTTTTCTCATCTGTAAAATGAGAGGAGTAATGATAATAATAATACCTGCCTCACAGGTTTGTGATAAGTCTTCAGTAAGCTAATACACTAAAAGCGCTGGAACAGAGTTCATTTTCAGAGACTGGTGGCCTATATCGTTCACCATGTATGTCTCTGGGCTCTTCAGACTTCATCTGTCTCCAGAAAAACCACGGACACTTAGCACCCCGCTCATCCATCACCAGTACAGTTCCCTTAGCAGGGAGACTCTGGGTGCTCGTCAAAACATCGTGTTTCCAGCAAGAGGTACTGTCTCTAACAACCCTCAGAAATGCACCCCCCATGCTACTGACCTGGGCATATTGACTGTGGCAAATGGGAACTTATGGGAAGACTTGTCATTAACTAATGAATGTTTTGAAACCCAAGACCTGAATCCTCTCCATGCCCCAGTGAGGTCAGAGGACTTGAGGGTTTCTATACTGGAGGGGCTATTACTTTTTTTTGGGGGGGGGCTGTTACATCTTGTTCCCTAATTCGGCTGAGGAGAGAACAAGAGCAGAGAGGCTTAATGCCCAGGAGAGATTTATATTAATAGGTTAGGGCCCCATTTCTCAAAACGAGCTCCTTGGAGCCCTTACACCAAGACCACATAAGGTCTGCATAAGAAGTGTCTAAGGTAATTATTAACGCCCTCTCCCCTGATTGGTCATTATACAGGGAGAGTAGACAGTATGGTCAGGGAGAGAGAAATTGACTATTAGGACTTCCATTAGCCTAGATTTTCAGAGGCTGAGTACCTGAGAAGAACTTACAACACCTTTGAGATAGGGAGGTAGATCCAGACCATGTGGAGGTTGCACAGAGGTGCCCAGATGCAGGCCACTGGTTCCCCACTCCACCCCTAGAAAGTACAGCTTATCCAGAGGCACGAAACACATTTCCCAAAGATCTTTCAAGAAGTTATCTTAGTGGAGAAACCAAGGGAACTTCAACCCACTGTGTGACCTAGGCCAAGCCCCTCCGCACCTCAGCCTTGGTGTCCTTGTCTGTACAATGAGAAGGCTAGCGCTGATGGTCTTTACGAGCTCCCCTGACTCTGTCGTCCTAACAGTGAATCGCTGATTCCTGGCAAATTAGGGGCCAGGATCTGCTTGGCTGCAGCCTCCCTGCTCAGCACTCAGTCTAGGGCTGCCATTTGGAAAAATCCTGAGCCTCATGGAGCAATTTTAACCAGCTCCACATTTCCTCCTTCTGTGGCTCGGTGCCCTCATCCTTTCTGTTCAGCCAGGACTTAGCCTACTTAGCCCTAGCCACAAGCAGTGGTGACAGAAGAAGGGCTAACTGTTAATAGCCAGGCACCAGATTGGGCACTTATTATCTCATTTTTCCTCAAACCACCCAGTGAGATGGACACTATCATCCCCATTTTGCAGATGAAGAAATAGGCTTGGAGCGGTGAGGGAGTCCTCTGGACAGAAATTTCTCAAACCCCATTATTCCAGGCAGACTCACACTGGCCTGATCACGCTCTTTGATTTCCTGAGTCTTTGCCCATTATTCCCCCGCCTGATATTCTCCTCCCCCCATACACTCTACCTTTATCTGAATCTTCCCCATTGGTTAAAGCTCAGCTCAGATTCTGCCTGCCCATGAGATTTCACTGTCCCCTTGAACTTCATCAACCACAGTTTCTTTCCTCTGAACTGCATGGCCCTTTCTCTTACCTCCATGATGATCCTTACCACATTCCACCTTGTATTATGGTATTTGGGTGCATCTCTGTCCTACTCAGCCTGTAAGCACATGGATCGCGGTGACTACGTCCTGTGCATTTCCATACCCCCAATAAAGTCTTGTATGTAGGACCCAGGGTTCCTCCTAAGGCCAGGAAGAAGCCCTTCTAACAAGATGAAGACCCTTAGCAGCAACTTTTTAAGCTTGTTTTAGTCTTCATAGCTCCATATGGGAGTTCGTTATCATAGCAGAAGAGTACCCTTGAATGCCTTGGATCTTTCAACAGCCTGGAGGGGGGATTTTCCAGATTTTTCATTTGTCATCTTTATTCATGCAGTAAGTCTTTATTGCTGAGAGACCCTAGCAAATCACTTCCCTACACTGAACCTCCATGTCTGTCTCCAGCAGATAGAAAGTACCTCCCTAGCTCTTTTGGGAGGGTCAAGTGAGACAATAGATGAAGTGCTTGTGTACATGTAAGATATTCCTTAAAGGATTAAAACAAAGCAATCCAGGTGTTCACAGGCTGAGTAGGACACAGACAGGTACCCAGATACCACAGTACAAGGTAGAATATGGTAAGGGTCACAAAGGGTATAGGATACCAAATCGGCAGCAAAATGGGAGTTTCTCACACATGGAATAGGTTTGGCAGGAGGGACTCTGGTGCTAAGGTTCTGCAGCCTGTTAGAGTGGCAGGAGCAGAGAACATCAGTGAGGCACAGCAAGGCCTTGGTTCTGCTCCAAAAGGGTTTTCCCCTTCTGTGCCAGGAGCATCCTCCGTGTCCTCCTGGGATCATACGGTCAGTGTACTGAGCACTTCACATGTACAGGGTGCCCCAAGTGCCAGAAAGGAAAAGCCACAGTCTCTGTCCTCTAGGAGTTTATTGTTTGTCTGAAGACACACACAGGGTATGAGAAGTGCTGCCAAGGAATAGAATCACTTACCTGGTGTCAGAACTGGTTCCAGGAGCCTGAGGGCTCCACTGAGCCTTCAGGGGTTCATTTTTCTAACAGAAAATGTGGACTATGGACACTAGTGCCTATTCTAGAGGCAGGATGAAGTCAGTGGCTTAAGAAAGCTGAACCTGCTTCTCATAATGTTCACAGGAGGGTCATTTGCTGGGCGAGTCAGCCTGGTCTCCATATGAGAGGGAGTTCTGGATCCAAAGTCTGAAAGATAACTTTAGGGAGTTGGGAGGATGGCACCCTTAGCGTGACCTGGGAAACCAAAGAAATGACCCACTGGATATGCCCCAGGCAGGAATAGAACCTTCCTTGCATCAGAGAATAGGCAGTAATAACTTGTAAAATTGCTGTTTCTGTTTGAGAGCCTGCTAATATGCTGGAGGGGTTTTGCATATATTATCTCTAATCCTTAAAACCACTCTTCAAGGTAGGCACAACCCCCGCTTTACAGATGAAGAAGTGAGGTTAGGAGAGGATTTGCCCAAAGCCACAAAGCTAGGTGGTAGGGGAACCAGAAGTCACACCCACATTTGTCTTGTTCCCTTCCAAGTGCAAACCTGAGAAGAATTTCAAGAAATATAGAAACTCCCACCCAAAACAAACCAAGATGGATCCAGAACTGCCACTGCCCTGCCTATACAACATGGGCACCACCCATTGCACACCTACTCCCAGATCTTTCCAAATCTGCTACAGACTTCCCACTGTTCCACTTAACTTGGCCTGTCCTGTGCCCCACCCCTACCTCCTCCATCCCAATTCCACCCACGCCTAAAAATGATCTCCCCACCCCAATCCCCACTTTTCTCCAGCAGAAGGCCCGAGACATGTATGCAGAGGATCGGAAGAGGCAGCAGCTGGAGAGGGACCAGGCTTCAGTGACAGAACAGCTGCTGCAAGAGGGGCTCCAGGCCAGTGGGGACGCCCAGCTCCGACGGACACGCTTGCACAAACTCTCAGCCAGACGAGAAGAGCGGGTCCAAGGCTTCCTGCAGGCCTTAGAACTCAAGCGGGCTGACTGGCTGGCACGTCTGGGCACTGCATCAGCCTGAGTGAGGCTGGCCTCCTGCCACTTTGCCCTGCCCTCTGCCTCTAGGGCCCCACTCCCCTTTCTTTTCTTGGTGAAAGGTACCTCCCTCCTGATGATGAATTGTGTTTCCTTTGCTTGGCAAGGGAGCCCCAGAGGCCAGGATTGCTGGCCATAGATATCTTTGGGCTGCCTGGGACAGTGCCCCTGGTGAGGGTTGAGGGTGAGAGTCTCTCACAAGTACACTAAACCCAAACTCTGATCCAGGTCAAACTCTGATCATGAATAGGTTCGGAGAGCAGAGGGCCCCAGCCCTTCCATCTTTGCCACCTCTACCTGTACTCCTAGGTGCACTTTCTTTTTCCACCAGCACATCCTTCAACACAAAGAATTTTGGGGAAGAGGTCTCCCCAGAACCTTAGCCCTTTACCCATCCATCTTAGTCTTCACAAAAGATGTGGACCCACCTTGGATCTGCTGGTAAATAGCTAATAGGCAGCCAGCGTTATTTAGGCAAGGAAGGGGAGGGAGAGACAGAAAGAAAATTTGCCCATCTGCTGCTCCTCCCCCTTGGCTCTCCACCTGGGATTTGCTATTGAATCTCTACCCCCTCCCACCACACAGTGCTGACTGCTCACTGAAAGCAGCGCCCCCAATGGTGCACGGAAGCCAGGCGGGTGATTACAATCCAATTACCTATTGTTGACTCAGCCCACACAAGCTTTTCTCCTCCTCTTGCAGGGCATGGGGCCAGGCTCCACTCCCCAGTGAGACTGGTCCCCTCCGTGGCTACAGGGTAACAGAAGACCTATAGGCCCTGGTGAATCTAATCCAGCACAGGCCACCTTCCCTGGATCACATCAGGACCAAGAGCACAGAAACAAGCACTTCTCCCAACTGACTGCCTCCTGCCCTCAGCATCTCGGACTCTGCTTCCCACCTCTACAGCCTTTGAGGCTTTTCTCAGCTTTTGACCTGGCCCCCTAAGTAGACCGTGAGACGATTTATTCCCAGCATGGCAGAGTCTCAGTTTGTGAGGGCCAAGGTTGCCCAGCAGGGAGAAGAGGGCCGAGTCAAGGGCTGTGTCCTTTTCCTTACCTCTCCCTGCCAGGCCTTGCTGCAGAGCTGCTGAGAGGATTAGTGCCTTTGAAGAGCTGTCTGAGCAGCTCTGTGCTTCAGGTGCCCCAGAGCAGCAAGCACCAGTGGGTAATACCAACCAAAGGCTACTCTGTTTAGTCTTCCCGTTTTACTTTCTGCACACTGTTTCCCAGCACCTCCCTCTAGGGGAGAGGTAGAATCTTGCAAGCAGTGCTAAGAGCATATTCTTTAAAACCTCTAACTTCCCTATACTCCAGTCTCCTCCCCTTTCTGTGCCTGGATACCTGGCACAAGAGACCCTTTGGCCATCATCCCTGCTCCCAGAATCAAGCATAAATGCCCGGCACTGCGATTGAGAAGCCAATCAATGCACCCTTTGGCAAGTCCCCCACTCACACACCTGGCACTCCCCACTACCAATCCCTGGCACAGGGTTCCCAGAGAGCAGGTGCTGTACATTTTCCAGCTTTACAATGGGGCTGTTGACAGCCTTAATTAGGGAGGCATGAATTATGCGGCTATAATGCAGAGCCCTGCAATTAAGGCGGGAATGAGGGGCTGGAAGCAGCAAATGGAATCTGCCCTGTGAGCATGGTTGTTGAGTCCTGCCTCCTTTCTGGGTCTGACTTTCCCTAACTATGATTGGGGTACAGCAGAGGTGATTAATGGGGCTGATATCTTTGGCCTGAGGTCCTGTATTCTGGGAAAGGTACACAGTGGGGAGGGGTGAGGAGTGGCTGCCTCAGGAGGCGGTGTAAGGGGTGGAAAGAGGAGGCCGAGGGATCGCTGCTGCTCAGGAACAAGAGCTGCAAATAGTTGATATGAACTCTCAGTGATTGCTTTCTACCGGTGTGATTTGTACAAACCAGCTCAACCCTTGCCTCAAGAAACTCGGTGAGACCTATTTAAATGTCCTCCCACCTGTGAGCCAACCCCCCCAGTTGAGGATATTTATCGTGTTGAGTTCTCTAGGGTGTCAAATAGAATTTTAAAAATTCTTTTAGATGTAAAACTTGTTTGCGAACAGTGCAACAGAAGATCATGTTTTGCTGCAGCAATTGTCTACCTCCCTCAGGTGCACTTGGCTACCTCCAGGATCCCTAGCTTTGGGGGCGGGTGGGGGGGGAGCCACTTGAAGAGCCCTTTTTCCATTGCAACACCTGTACCTCTACTTGTTTCCTAATGCCCGGACGCTTTCCTCCACCCTCCTTTTCCCTCGAGCAAGTGAAAGGAAGCCAGCCAGCCTGCCAGTGAGGAAGGAGGGATTTCGCCAGCTGCGTCTGCAGCGCCCAGGGTTGGTGGCTGCATCGGGTGGGGGCAGCTGAGCTTCATGTCTCCGAAGCGGGTAAAGCTTAGAGGGAGGGGAGTGCTAGTAGGCCTTCTTGGCGCCACTCTCTGTCATTCGGTGGCGGGGTTCTGAGGTCCAGGAATACAAGGACCTAAGAGAGCCAGCCACCCGACAGGCTTTGGGGGGGCTTCGTTGGTGTTTGGGGAGGCGGCTGAGCAACGGGTGCTGAAAGGACAGCTCCTACCTGCCCCACTGCACCCGAAAGGCACCTCTGCGTGTAAAGTCTACCCCTGGAACCCCTACCCCACCTCGAGTGGACCGCCTTCCAGGTGAGGTGCCCGAGAGGCGTCCTCCGAGTGGCAGCCTGGAAGGATGCACGTCCGGCTGCACCGAGCTGGCTTCCCCGCTCTTTCCCCACTTCAGCGTCAGCCTTGGCCCTGGGAACTGCAGCCTGTGCCTCCAAGCCGCGCGCTTCCTCCCGCCTCCGGCGGAGAAGGGCAGTGCGGCCAGGCCTAGCAAACCCTTCTTCTGGGGCCCCCAGCGGGAACAGGAAGGAAAGCGGCTGAGATGCGCCCTAAGTGTCGCATGGCTTGGAGAAGTGGGTAGCTCGGTTGCATAAGGTGGAAGGAACTTGGTAGTTTGCAAAAGCCAGCTCTTGGCGGGAGCCGAAACCCAGAACCCGCCGAGTCGCACCACCCTCCCTCATTTATTGCCCTCCACGCGCGCCTCCCCCACTGCGCCCCCACCCCCTAGGCGCGCCGCCGTCTCCCGCGCCCTCCCCCCCATACCCCCCTCCTCACTCCCTCCAGAGGAGGTGAGTTTAAACCCCGCCCACGTGACCCCAGCTGGGCCAATGAGCGGCGGCGGGAGGTGAAATCCGGTTCTAACCGGTCCGGGGCTCCCAGCGCTATAAAAACTTTATAAACCCCCCGGAGCCCGAGCAGTGTGAAGAAGAGGCGAGAGCGACCCCTGGACTGGCTAAAGCCGCGCGCCACTGCATCCCCGTGTCCAGCGCCTACGTCCCGCCGCCGTCGCCACCATGCCCAAGAGAAAGGTACGTGGCGCGAGGGCCCCAGGCGCTGGGCCGCCGCCACCACCACCGCCGCCACCACCACCACCACCACCAATGCAGCAGCCGCCGCCGCTTCCCCGGCTTTGGGAAGCGCGAATCAGCGGCGAGCTGGAGCAGGCTCAGCCCCCCGGCGCGGTAGCTCGAGGCGGTGTCAGGCGGCCCCGGGCTAACCCTGCGCGGCTTGGCTGCCCGCGGGCGCCAGAGGCCATATTGGAGGAGCGGCGGCCGCGGCGGGAGGAGCCATGTTGGCGGCTGTTTATCCCGCTCCCCTTGGGCTCGACGTGCCCGCCCCGCGCCCCCTCCCCCCATCGCTAGGCCCCCCCCCTCCTTTCCCCGCGGGCGGGCAATTCAAACCCGAAAGGGCGGGAAGGCGGCATTCGGGGTTGGCGGGCGGGGGAACGCGCTGCCGCCAAAAAACCGCCGCCGTGAGGGGGCGGGGCCCTCTTCCCTGGGGGCGGGACTTCGCAGTGTGGCCCCACCTCCACCGCGCGCCGCCCACGGCCCCCGCGCACGAGACTCGCCCCGGTGCGCGCCGCTGCCGCCCACGAGTTCCCCCGGCTGCGTGCACCTCCCGTCTCCCGCCCTCGACGGCTGCCATGGCAACGGCGCTCGGGCCCCGCCTCCGGAGGGGTTTGTTTGCTCCTTGTGCAGCTGTTGCTTCTGCCTGGCGCGGCGGCGCGGGCTGCGCTTCGCGCGCCTCGCTCCAGCTTTGCGCGCGCTTCGCGGGGCCCCGCCGTCCCTGCGCGCTATGAGCCAGACCGGGTGTGAAGCTGACACTTAAGAGCGTTCCTAGAGCTTTCTGAGCACTTCGGGGATTTGCATAGGAGCTGGGGATGCCACAAACTGAGGATTTGTATGTCCTAGGAAAGTTGTGTACAAGATTCCCTTCGATTTTTTTTCCCCCCTTTAGGACTTTGTTAAGTTTACTGAATCATTAACTGTTTCAGAAGCTGCAACTTTTTTAGCCTTTGCTTGTTTTTTATAGGCTGAAGGGGATGCTAAAGGAGATAAAAGCAAGGTGAAGGATGAAGTAAGTCTTATTCTCACTGCTTTTGGAGTCTCACAAAGCCTTGGGCTCCTTTAGTGGTAATTAGCCATATTCATAGTCCTGAATTTGCCTCAGTAAGCTCTTCTTACTTCCTATAGTCTAGAAGAGTTTAGCTCCAAAACTTTTTTGTTTTTAAGTGGTTCAACTGTCCTATTTGTAACTTTCTTTATTTTTTTTTTTAAATAGCCACAGAGAAGATCTGCCAGGTTATCTGCTGTAAGTGTGTGTGCTTTTAAATTTTCATATTATTCCCTGAAACTAAAAAGCATTGAAAAACGATTCCCTTTGCTTCCCATGAATTATGGTCAGTGGCTGGTATTGAATGACTTACTCTGCTATGGACTCTTGCCCATTTGGAATTTGCTGGTTCTGAAATTGTGATGGCTGTAGCCAAAGTGGGACACTTCCAAGTGTTACTTGAGTGGGTTTCTGAAGATATGAAGTTCTAATGGAAAGCCCGCCACAAACTTTACAAAGTAGGAGAAACTTCTATGCCAGTGGTGCTGTGGTTTGGTTGTGGGTTGTTTTCTTTGGTCCATTGTACTAATGTTCTCTGCTTCCCTTTTCTCCCCCAAATAAAAGAAACCTGCTCCTCCAAAGCCAGAGCCCAAGCCTAAAAAGGCCCCTGCAAAGGTGAGTAGGACAGTGAGACAAACATGCGTCTAGGATTTACATAAAAGCCTGAACAGTTTCCCATGTTGCTGACAGGGAGACCTGCTATATAACAACTTCATCTGCTGACACAAAGTTGAGATTTGACAAAGTTAATAGGACTGGTCTTTAACCAAGAACTCTGTCTTCAATTTACAGTAAACTGTACACTTGGGTATTAAACAAGTGCAAGTGTTTAAGCTCTCTTATTCTATTATTTACACTCAGATAAAGAATTCTGTGTATTGAAGACCACAATTTGGCCTTGTTTTTGTGAATGGGGGAGGGTATATAGTTTATGTGTGTATCTTATATTTGATAAACAATCCTACTTGTGCAGAGCTTTGTAGACTTGTATCCCGATGATAATGAAATGAGGAGAAACAGCTTTTTTCCCCCCCATCTCCCCATTTTAGAAAGGAGAGAAGGTACCCAAAGGGAAAAAGGGGAAAGCTGATGCTGGCAAGGATGGGAATAACCCTGCAGAAAACGGAGATGCCAAAACAGACCAGGTACAACTATTTTCACTTTATGTTAAGTCTGCCCATTCAATCAGTTAATGATCCCAAAAGCTTTTATGGCCTTTTTCTTGCATCTGTATCACTCCAAGTGTGCCTTTTAGTCTGGAGTTTGCTTGTGTTTTTTTTTTCTGTGAGTTTAATCTGGATTCTTGAAGTCTCTGCTGTCCAATAAAGAGAGCTGTGGTATGAGCCTTGTCCTGTCCTTAGGTGTTGCACTCATGCTACACCATGGTTTTCAAGTTGGGAATAACCTCAGATCTTGTAATACTGGTGTGCCCCCTTCCCCAATTTTACAGTAAAGTCCAGAGGGGAAGTGACTTAGCAAAGTTACCTGCCAAGTCATTTTCAAAAGAAGTACTGAGTCTCAGTGTCAAAGTACCTAAAACCTGAACTTTGGCCTGGGAGCAAAGAAATGGTATAAATGAAATATGAATGAAGATAGTTTCCACGTCTACATATTGTATTCATCTGTCTGTTTTTCTTCTAGGCACAGAAAGCTGAAGGTGCTGGAGATGCCAAGTGAAGTGTGCATTTTTGATAACTGTGTACTTCTGGTGACTGTACAGTTTGAAATACTATTTTTTATCAAGTTTTATAAAAATGCAGAATTTTGTTTTACTTTTTTTTTTTTTTAAGCTATGTTGTTAGCATACAGAACACTTCATTGTTGTTTTTGGGGGGAAGAGCACATGTCACTAATAGATTGTCTCTGAAGCTGGATTGATGTGGGAAAAAAACACCTTTCCCTTCTGGTTTTGAGAGACTTCCTCTTGGTTCCCAGGAAGGAGGGGTTCCTTGATGTTGACACACAGTAGCCACCTTGGCACAAACGCCTTGTGGTGTGGAAAAACTAAAATTAGTTTTTATGTCCTCTTCTCCCTCTCCACCTTCAGCATAGACTTGACTCCCTTAAACCCAGAGACCTGTTGGAACCTGACCCCCCAAAATTGGTTACCAGTATGTCAGGCAATCTGGACTTTGCATTGTCACCAATGAGATGGCGTCCCTCAAAAGAGCAGCGGTTCCTTTTTTAGATTGTGGATCTTCAGATTGATACTTTTGCCATTTTCATTTCCATTTCCTGAAAGTCAGGGTCGGCTTGTGAAAAGTTGTTAAACAACATACTAAATGTGAAATGTCAGCCCTCACTCTAAACTTTCCCTGTTCAGAGCATCACATGAAGACTTCATTGGGTTTTATAGTGGCTTTCTGATTTTGGTAGTCCATTGCAAAAGGGAGTTTGAAAGTTGTTGTATACTGTTAACGATTGTCTGCCCATGTCCTGCCTGAAATACCATGATTGTTTATGAAAAGTATCTTTAATAAAGCTGGATACAGTTTGACTTGGAATGCTGCCTCTAATCTTTTCCCAGGAGTGGGGGAGCCTGGTTTCTCCAAGTCTCTTGGGACAGGGTGCATTCTGGTGTGAGGTGTAGAGATTCCGTGCACGGTCAGTCTTTATGGTCCATCTGTAGAACACAGTGCTATTGGGAAAGATCCCAGGAGTAGACTGGTGGTGAGAGGCTGGGAGCAGAGAAGTGGTTTCTGTACTTGGTTGTGTAGCACTACCTGAAGTGTATTTTTAAATGCGGGTATTTGGTAGATCTGAGGTTTTGGCCTGGCAGCTGATAGTAAAAGAGCCTTTCCACTTCATTCACATTTAAAATCTCTGTAAAATTAGCAAGTTAATAGATATGGCTGTGTATAGTCCTTGTGCGAGAAGAAAATGCCTCTGTGTCTACACAGTTGGCCATAAGATGTGTAAGGCAGATGGCATCCTGCTGTTGAGCAGACCTGCAAGTCTTCTGTGAATTGATTAAATTCTTGTCCTTGCTGGTAAACTGCTCTAGCTCCAAAAGCAAAGATGTTAATGGGGACTTTGCTGATTGCCTTATTCTGGAGACACTGCAGAGAACCCCTTTCCTCTAGGGAAATAGCAAGAAGTTATCTGTTAGGAAATAGAACTTGTAATAAATTGATGCTTGCAATTTGAATTTGCTTTCATGGGTCACCTCTATTGTTTGAGAGGTATAAAGTAAATTGGAGGCTATTTTAAAAAAAAATCTTACGTAGCTTTGTTTATGCCTTTAGTCAAAACGGTAGAGTTTTCATATCAGTTAAGCTCTTCATTGATAAGTTTTCTGTGTATTATCTCTGATCTTCAGTTTTGAGACAAAACTTTGAGTTTTGTGTAATGCAGTTGTGTAATGTTGTGTAATGCAGTTGTGTAAAGTGTTTAACACCCTTTTTACCGATGAGGAAACAGCTCAGATGAAGAGACTTGTTCAAGGTTATGTGTACATCTAAAGAGAAGTGGTTATGAGTACATCTAATGAGTAGCAAAGTCCTGGTTCAAACCCCCAACTTTAGTCAAGAATAATTTCTGAGTTCGACTTTTAAAGGGGCACCTTTTAGATAAAGTAAAGTTTGCCCACTTAGGCAATTTCCAGGCATTTGCTTCCATTATTGCTGAAATAATTCTAGGATGTAGGTTGTTAATTTTTATTCAGGGATGGTGTCATCTTACAGAGTGGAGCCTGATACAGCTGTTAGGAGTAGGGGTATGGCAACTTGTTACTTGCACAGAAGTTGCAGGATTTGAGGAAAGCCACAGTTGGGGTTATCTCATCAGTATTTGTTAAGAGTTCAGGTTGTCAAGACGTGTTGAGCCATGGACCATGCTAGAAGTTTGGCCAGATGCTCTCCTTTAATCTTTGGGTCAATCCTGTGTAGGTATTACCCCCATTTGATAGCTAAGAAACAGACTCAGATATGAAGTGACTGACTTGGGTTATACTCAGTAGTAACCATTTTTTTGTGTTACCTAGAAATTGGGATGAGGAGAGTGAACTTGAACTTATTTTTCCTTCCCAGAAAATATTTGCTGATTTGACTGGCTGTGGACCATGAGAGTGCCTGGGCTTAAAAATCAAGAAACCAAATGTGAAAACCTGGTGAGGACATTTAAGACAGCCATAATAGCTTGATCAGTGGCAGTCCTGACCTGAACTAAAAATAACCAGAGATAATATAAAAATGGATTCCCTTCCCCTTAGTCCTGTCTCCAAGCCCATTTGGGAAGAGTCGCCAGTAACCTGCATTAGGCTGCTTTGGCTCTTTAAATTTAAAAAAAGTCAAATGGCTAAAACAGGAGGATTTATCTTCCTAAGAGAAGTCCTGAGGTAGAGTGGTTCTAAGGACCCGGGTGGTTCTTCCCAACTTTGCTGCTCTGCTGTCCTCAGAACATTGTCCACCCACCTCAGCCTCCAAGTCAGCTGCTCCAGACCTCAACTTGACACCAGTCTCCAGAGGCAGAAGATTGTTTCTTTTTTTCTCCTTAAGAAGAGTGAATTATACAGGACTTCCCTGGTGATCCCTGGCCGGGGAACTGAGATCCCGCGTGCTGCGTGGCGTGGCCAAAAAAAGAATAATGAATTATTTCCCAGAAGTGCCTTAGTAGCTTGTGTCTAATTGGGCAGCAGTAGGTCACCTGCCCAGTCTTAAACCAATCATGGCAAGAGGGATGGAACCACAGAATCTGTTTAGGATTCAGCCAGGATTATTGAAATTAAATAGGGGAGGGATAGATGATGACAGAAGAAGGGTTGAGTGGACAATTACTGCTACACTCAGATCCTGTGATGTCTCCAAGCCTCACCTTGCACGGCTTGACACTGCAGTATTTGACTGCTGAGCACAAGCCCCCCCGCCCCACCTTTATTTTAAGTTGAGAAATAATTCACACACCATGAAATTCACCATTTTAAAGCCTGTAGTTAAGTGGTTTTTAGAATACAAGGATGTGCAACAATTACCAATAATTCCAGAATATTCTTAGCACTCCAAAAAGAAACCTCATACCTATTAGCAGTCATTCCCCATTCCCCCTCCCCCCAGCCCTAGGCAACCACTAAGCCACATTGTCGATTAATTTTTTTTAATTTTTTTTTTTTTTTTTTTTGCTGTGTCGGGTCTTTGTTGCTACGCGTGGGCTTTCTCTAGTTGCGGTGAGCGGGGGCTACTCTTCACTGCCGTCCACAGGCTTCTCATTTCGGTGGCTTCTCTTGTTGCGGAGCACGGGCTCTAGAGTGCATGCTCAGCAGTTGTGGCACACGGACTTAGTTGTAGCATGTGGGATCTTCCCAGACCAGGGCTTGAACCCGTGTCCCTTGCCTTGGCAGGCGGATTCTTAACCAGTGCGCCACGAGGGAAGCCCTCCACGTTGTCTTTAGATTGGCCTATTCTAGACATTACATCGAAATGAAATCTTAGGGTAGGTAGTCTTGCAACTGGCTGATTTCACTTAGGATGTTTCCAGGGTTCATCCGTGTTGTAGCATGTACTTCATTTTATTGCCAAATGTCCCTTATATGGATGATATACCATATTTTATCCATTGATGAGTTGGACGTTCAGGTGGTTTCCACTTTTTGGCTATTATGAGTACTGCTATGAGTACTGTGTACAAATTTCTGTGTGGACATGTTTCCAGTTCTTTGGGGTATATACATAGGAGTGGAATTGCCAGGTCATATGGTATCTCTTACGTTTAACTTTTTGAGGAACCAACAGTTTTCCAAAGCAGCCGTGCCATTTTACATTCCTACCAGTGATGTATGAGGGTTCCAATTTCCCCACATCCTCTTCAACACATACTTTCCTGTTTTATTATAGGCATCCTGGTGGGTATGAAGTGATATTTCATTGTGGTATTGATTTGCATTTCCCTAATGACTAGGTTGTTGAGCATCTTTTCAGGTGCTTATTGGCCATTTGTTTTTGTTTTTTTTGTTTTTTTTTTTTGTTTTTTTTGCCGCATGGCATGTGGGATCCTAGTTCCCTGACCAGGGATCGAACCTGCAGTGGAAGCATGGAGTCCTAACCACCAGACCGCCAGGGAATTCCTTTTTTTTTTTTTTTTTTTTGAGAAATGTTTATTGAAATCCTTTGCCCATTTAAAAAAAAATTATTTATTTATTTGGTTGCATTGGGTCTTAGTTGCAACATGCAGGATCTTTAGTTGCAGCATGTGGGATCTAGTTCCCTGACCAGGGGTTGAACCTGGGCCCCCTGCATTGGGAGCATGGAATCTTAGCCTATTTAATTTTCGGTTGCTTGTCCTTTGGTGTCATATCTAAATCCACCATTGCCTAGTCCAAGGTCATAAAGATTTACACTTAACGTCTTCTAAGAGTTTTAAGTAATTTTAGCTCTTAAATTTAGGTTTTTGAACCATTTTGAGTTAATTTTTGTATATGGTGTGAGGTCCAAGCATTCCCTCCTTTTAAAAACTGTTCTAGACCTCTTTCTGGGCCTTCTGTTTTCTAAGATACCGTTTGTCCTGGTCTTTGCCTTATGACCACTCAGACCCCTTTGAGACCCCCTTTTCTACAGTTTCTCATAGTGATGTCATCCAGTGACTCACATGTTCATCTTCCACCCACATCTCTCTTTTTTTATAAATTTATTTATTGTTAATTTTTATTTTTGGTTGCATTGGGTCTTGTGTGGGCTTCTCATTGCGGTGGCTTCCCTTGTTGCAGAGCACGGGCTCTAGGCGCGCGGGCTTCAGTAGTTGTGGCACACAGGTTCGGTAGTGGTGACATGCGAGCTCTAGAGCGTGGTCTCAGTAGTTGTGGCACTCGGGCTCAGTAGTTGTGGCTCGTGGGCTTAGTTGCTTCGCAGCATGTGGGATCTTCCCGGACCAGGGCTCGAACCCACGTCCCCTGCATTGGCAGGTGGATTCTTAACCACTGCGCCATCAGGGAAGCCCCCACATCTGTCTTGAGTTTAGTATTTCCACCGACCTCCTGTGCAGTCCCACCTAGACATACCACAGGACCCCAAATTCAGCGTGACCAAAATGGAACTCATCTTGTTCTTCACAAACTGACCTCCGCTGCTGGTCCCACATCTGGTAAAAGCATCCCTCAAGCAATCATCCTGAAAGTTAGCCCAGCTACCCACCTCCCTCCCCGTCATCACTCATTTCCAGTGAGTGCCTAAATCATGGTGAACTTTGGGAAAATTTTGTTTCATTTTTTTTGTCATGGAAAATTTTAAATATGTGCAAAAGTAGAATAATGTAACAAACCCCCATGTACCTATCACATAGCTTCAGTAATTATCAACTCGTGGCCAGTCTTGTTTTATTTAATACCACTGTCTGCTTATTCCTCTTACCATAACCTGACATCATATTTCATCCATAAATACCTCAGTATATATCTTTAAAGGATATGGACTTTTTAAAATACAATACATTAGCATATCAAAAACATTAATCCTTAATATGAAATACTCAAGTTCTCAAATTTCTAAGTGTCATTTTTTAAAATATATTTATTTATTTAATTTATTTTTGGCTGTGTTGGGTCTTTGTTGCAGCAGGCGGGCTTCTCATTGCAGTGGCTTCTCTCATTGTGGAGCACGGGCTCTAGGTGCGTGGGCTTCAGTAGTTGTGGCACACGGGCTCAGTAGTTGTGGCTCACGAGCTCCAGAGCACAGGCTCAGTAGTTGTGGCGCACGGGCTTAGTTGCTCCGTGGCATGTGGCATCTTCCCGGACCAGGGATCGAACCCGTATCCCCTGCGTTGGCAGGCGGATTCTCAACCACTGCACCACCAGGGAAGCCCCTTTTTTTTTTTTCTTAAAGTAATTTTTTTGTTTGAGAATCCAAACAGGGTCTCATATTGCAATTGGTTTTAAACTTACTTAGTATACTTCCTCTCTGTGTGGCTTGCTCCTAGCTGGATACACATTTATATTATTAACCTGTTTTATTTTTCCATTCTTTAAGAATTTTTTAGTTTAATTTTTTTTTTTTCCTGCACTGTGTGGCTTACAGGATCTTAGTTTCTTGACCAGGGATTGAACCCATGCCCCCTGCAGTGGAAGCATGGAGTCCTAACCACTGGACTGCCAGGGAATTCCCTAGTTTAATTTTGCTTATGTAAAGTAATTACATAGTTCCAGGTCTAATCTACAAAACAAGATGTATTCAGAGAAGTCTAGTTTCTTTTCCTGTATCATTCTCTGCCTTATGCCCTCCCTTCTCATTGATGGGCCTTTTTGTTGGATTTAATCTTTCCTTTAAAAAAAAAAAAATTTAACAGATAAATAATGTTATATTCCCCCTTACATTTCCCTAAAAGATTCACCTTTCCTCTCAGATAACCTGTGCCACACCTTTACCTCATCTCCCCTCTGCAACACCCCATCTCCGTCCTCATCGGTGACTTCCCCTCAAGCTTCGTAGTCATGGAAGATGCAGTCAAGAGGAGCCCCCTCATCTTCCCACCACCTGCATCCCCTCCTCTTACGGGGGTAGACCTCTCTTCTCTAAGTCCAAGCCTTGAACTCGTCATCCAGATCCATCCCTCTCAGCTCCTCTAAGACTAAACCCGTGCAGGTGTCCCCTCTCTCTCTTGCCTTATCCATTTCTCCTCTACTGGATCATTCCTGTGGACAAACACCAAGCCTCAAAAGCATCTTCCCTTGGCCCTCTTGAGCCACCACCCCATTTTTCTGCTCCCCTTTACAGCAGAACTACTCAAGGAAGTTGTCTGTTTTCTCCATCACCACTTCCTCTCCCCGCAGTCTCCTCAACCCACTCCAGTAAGGAGGCTTTTGCCTCTCCCCCACCTGTTAAACAGGCCACAGTGGTGTTCATCTTGCCAGAGGTCAAAAATTCTCCCTCATCTCCTTTTTCCTCTCAACCAACCTCTTTTCTTAGGTGTCCACAACCAGTGTTCTGATTTTAAGTACCATCTACGTGACAGTGACTCAAATTCTTATCTCCAGACGGAACCTCTCCCCTCAGATCCAGACTTAGACCACTTAATAGACTTCACCAATCTAACAAAAATTTATTAATTTTCCTAACAATCTTTCCCTCAAGCTTTCCCCATCTAAGTAAGTGGCACCATCATCCACCAAAACAATTTCTCTCTCCCAGTCCATTAGTCCATTCATGATCAATCCATTGATAAATTCTATTGGCTCAATTTTTAAAATCTGTTTTGGACCCAGCCGGTTTGCATCATCCTACCTACAGTGGATGCAGACTCTATGAGGTTCCTCAGCTGCCTCTCAGCTCTCATTTGGATCCCATGTGCACCAAGCCAGCCCTCCACTTGCAGACTTGGATGAAAGACCACTCCTGGGCCATGAGATCTGGCTTCCTAAAAGGCAGCCAAGTGGCTGGTTGATTTGGTCCAGAACTGTGGAGTCATTAGCTCCCCAGAGGCAGAAGTTGAAAGATAGCAAACAGGCGATGAAAGGGGAGGGAACTGGGCTGGTAAACACCTCTGTCTGCCTCCAAGTTTCCTCCTTTCAGCTCTTCCAGGAAAGGCTCTTGTGCCAAGCAGATACACCCTCTGAATGGCCTGCTGTGTCTCTGGGGCTTGTTGGGAAGCAGTAGCCAGTGTGTAACGCATCCCATTTTATGGCTCTGCATCTTTCCTTTTCCTCACCCTTGTCACCCTGGTCTTGCATCTCCCAAGTAAAGGATCAGCACTTTAATCCTTTCCTCAGCCTTTTCTTTCTCAAGGAAGGTTAATGCCAGGGTAAGACACAACCCCAGTCCAAGCCACTATTAACACTCTCTGGGGCAGTGCCTCAGAATACCTGTGAACTTGTGAGCAGTGCAGGTCTGGAGTCCTACCCCAGACCCACAGACTCAGATTGCTGGAGAAGGGGCTCAGGACTCTGTGATTTTAAAATGTCTTCAGGTGATTCTCATGTCCACTAAAATTTGAGGAAGAAAGTTTCTAAAGGAGAAAAACTTGTTGCTGTCTTCCCCCTGCTTACTCCCTGCTTGGGTGGTGGCCTATGACAATGTGAATCTTGGAGTTGCAGCAACTAGTTTGTGACCATAAAGCCAAATGTTGCCAATACACAGGGGATGACAGAGCAGAAAGCCTGGGACAGCACTGAGCTGGTGAGCTCATTTTAGAGCTACTAAACTCCAGATACTTCTGTGAGATAATGAGACGCCTTTATTTTTGTCGGGTAATCTGTTACTTGCAGCTGAAAACAGCCCTGATTCCATATATTGTTTCATTTTATCCTCACATTAATGAGAAGTGGGAATTAATTTCTCAACTTTATAGGTGAAGAAACTGGGTCTCGGAGAAGTTGAGGCCTTACGAGGTCACACGTGCTATAGTGGCACAGCCAGGAGTCCAGCACAGGCCCATCTGGCTCCAGAGCCCCTGTATCCCAAACCATGGCTCTGTCCTGCAAACTGGCTCAGACAACATTTAATCTGCAGCGTGAATGAACGAGTTGAGCTTGGAAATGTGAATGTAAACTATCAGCCTGGACTGAGCTCTAGACGGGAAGGCTGAAGCATTGACTGACCACAGCAGAAACGTCCTCTTCATTTTCCCACAAAAATGCAGGGAGTAGAGAACGTTTTTCTCAGTTATTCAAAAACTTTATCTTCTTCAGGGCCACAGGTAGAACTGAACAGGAGGGACGGACCTTAAATCACCTTCTGAGAAGTCTGGGTCAAACACTTGAAAGAATCAGAACCCCAAGGATCACCTTCCACTCTTGATGATGCATACAGGAAATAGCAACAACTCTGCATCCTTACTGAGGCCTCTATAAGCCTGATACTCTTCTAAATTCTTTATTTGAATTATTTAATTCTTACAACCTAGTAACATCATTGTTCCCATTTTACGGATGGGAGGATTGAGGCACAGGAGAGTTAAGTAACTTGCCCAAAATTGCATAATTGGCAAGTGACTAAATCTGACTTGAACTTGGGTGGTCTGAGCCAGAAGGCTGCATTAGAAACCTCCACACTATTCTGAGTCCCCAGGAGCTCTCCCTGGGCCACACTGATGGCAGAGTGAAGACCAGAATCTACACCTGCCTTCACTGGTCTGGTCCGCATGATATGCCCCAGCCCTTAAAGCTGCCAACTCCCACCCCACCACCCACCATTTTTCTACCACTGAACCTCTGAATGTATCCAGCTTCCCTGCTGGTGCCACCACCCAACACGGAGTCTCCAGTAACTCTGTCTCCTGCTGCTGCTATCAGACAAAACTGGCCCTTGGGACCCCATCTCTTACCCACTATGTTTAACAGAAAAAAACTTTACCCCCTCTCACTTCCTTTACCAGGGCTGGAGGTTTAGCTGAGCAAAGACTGGTTTCTGGAATGTTTTTATTCTTACTAAGATCACTTTGTGCTAAATGTACGACATACATTATCTCAAACCCTCACAACAGTATTTTACAAAAAAGAACACTGAAGCCCAGAGCAGTTAGTAAGTTGTCCAAACTCCTGACCTCTGTGCTGGGAGAAGGCAGTGTCCGCGGTGCCGCAGGTGGGCACTGCTCCCGTGCCCCTGGCATAGCCCCAGTTGAGCCCAGCAGGCACCATGCCAAAGCAAGGGCCCCATTTCCACTCCCAGCACAGGGGCCCAGATCCCTCTCAGTCCGTGGGCCCAAAAGGAACCTTTTTGGCTACTCTGACCTTTGGCTGCTCTGGAGCTGGGGGAAATGGTGGGGCGCGACAGAACCTGCGTGGCAGGGGACCAGCCAGAAGCTGGATGCTTCCCCAGAGAGTTTTAGCAGTTGAGGACACAGTGGTCACTGCTGGGCAGTGGAGTCAGCAATGACTTTTGTTTCTTATTCTTACCTGCCTGCCCGTATGTTCTAAATTTTCCACGCAGCCCGTGTATTCCTTGAATGGGCTGGGAGGGAGGTGTGAGGGGAGTGTTTTCTTTGCCTTCTAAACATAAATGTATTGCCTGCTCACTATAGAAATATTCTTTGAAACAATTCAAGTATTAGAAACATAGAGGAACCGTGAAAACCCCCGTCACCTCCCCAAACCCACTGTCCTCCCAGAGGCAGCTGCCACCATGTTGGTGTGGAGCCCTTGAGCCCCAAGAAAGGCATGGGGGGAAAGAGGTGGGCCCGAATGTGTCGAGTCTCCAGTCTCCTCCGTCTCCAGCCCTTGGTTCTACCCTTGCCGTCTCTTTTCTCTGACCCAGGTGAGAAGCTCAACCCCTTTCTGGATTCTACCCTGAAACTCATGCACCCAGAACATTGGTCGGTCAGCCAAGTAGACGTCACAAAGGGTTCGGGGGTTCCTTGAAGGGTTCACATTGTACCCCATGCGGCAACCAATTTTAAGCATCATCTCTGTGATGGGTTCAAAGTCCTTTCTGCCACCCCTGCCAATAAGAAATACCCCCTGCCTGGTCCTTTGCCCCATACATCCCACCATCTTGCCCCTCGCCCATCCTTCCCTGACTCGGGAAATTCAAATTCTCCTCCTTCCCTTACCCAAGCAGTTCAGCTCCCCAGCTCCTTGTGGAGCCAACACAAAGGCCTTCCATTGCCCTGGGCCCACCCTCCTCAGCAGGCATCTGTGGTTGTACGTTTCATTTTTTCCTGCTGCTCTCATGGATTGGGATTGGAGCTCTCATTAGGAGGCTTCTGCTTACATCTGGGTTACATATTTAACATATATCAATAGTTTGGAGGTGGGGTTTTGTTTTGTTTGCACAAGTGAAATCATGTCGTATCCAGTGGTCAGCGACTGACTGGTTTCACTCAACCTAAAGCACAGACATCTTCCAGATCACCAGTAATAATGGCTGCACTTCTTAAGAACTTAGCTTGTGCTGGGCACTTTAGATCTTTGCTGTCCCAACCTGATAGCCACTAGCCACATGTGGCTACTCAGCTCTTGAACTGTGGCTGGTGCTACTGAGGAACTAAGTTTAAATTTTTATTTAATTTTAATTAAATTTAAAAATATTTGTCTGCTAAATACAACTTTATTTTTTGGTAGGACTATGTTTTACTTTATTACATTGCTTAAGATATTGTTGTATAGCTAAAATGTGCTATAGGTGTAAAATACCAGATTTCGAAGACTTAGTAGGAGAAAAATAATGGAAAGTATCTCAATAATTTTTATATTGATTTCATGTTACAATGATATTTTGGATATACAGTATTATGTTCAAATATATATTATTAAAATTAATTCTACCTGTTTCTTTTTACTTTTTTAACATGGCTACTAGAAATCTTAAAATTATATATGTGGGTTGTATTATATTTCAGTTGGACAGTGCTGCTTTATATACATTACCTCATTATTCCACAGATTTGTTCAACAAATATTTATTGAATAGCTTCTTTGTGCCAGCACTAGGCTAGGCACTGAGGATACAGCAATGAATAAAACAGACCAAAATCCTGCCCTTACAGAGCTTCCATTCTAGATTGCAAATTATTTACAATAACTATACCAGGTAGATACTATTGTTAGCCCATTTTATAGATGAGGAAACTGAGGCACAGAAAAGTTAAATAATTTCCCCAAAGTCACAAAGCTAATGAATGGTTGAGCTGGGATTTGAATTCAAGCATTCTGAGTCCATTGAGGTTAATTTTGAAACTGCTGTGCAACCATGGATATCCGGTATTATACAGTATTAATGTATTATAATTTATCCAACCAGGCCTCTACTGTCCTGTATACAGGACCGAAACAATAAATGTTATGAGAACAAGTAAACTGTGGGTGAGGGCAAATATAAGATGTTGAAAAGAGACAAGCTTCAGGTCTGAGATCATAAGCAAGGCCAGAGATGAGACAATGAGGGACATGTTCAGAAAAATGCTCAATAGCACTCATTATCAGAGAAATGCAAATCAAAACTACAATGAGGTATCACCTCCCACTGGTCAGGATGGACATCATTAAAAATCTACAAATAACAAATCCTGGAGAGGGTGCGAAGAAAAGGGAACCCTCGTACACTGTTGGTGGGAATGTAAGTTGGTGCTGCCACTTTGGAAAACAGTATGGAGGTTCCTCAAAATAATGAAAATAGAGTTGCCAGAGTTGCTGGATTGATCCAGCAATCCCACTCTTGGACATATATCCAGACAAAACTATAATTCAAAGAGATACATGCACCCCTATGTTCATAGCAGCACTATTCACAATAGCCAAGAAACCATGGCTGGTTTCAACCATGGAAACCATGGAAACAACCTAAATGTCCATCGACAGATGAATGGATAAAGATGTGAGATATATATATAATAACAGTAACAGTGTTTTCTATGTGCCTCATTTAATCCCACAGTAACCCTATAAGGTAAGTACTATTATCATCCCATTTTGCGGAAGTGAAAATTGAGGTATAGGAGGAGGCAGCAGAGCTGACTTGAACCCAAGCACTCTTAGATCTATGCTTCTAACCATTGTGCTCTACTGCATCTCTCCTGTTAGTACAATATGACCAACCCCAGGGCACCCAGAAGAGAGCTTTGGCTAAGAGAAGCAGCCTTGATCCCCCAGGCTCTCTGTCTGCCTGCTCAGCCTTTGGGGTGCAGTGAGGAGAGTGGGCTTGAGTCAGCAGACCCAGATTTAATTCCCTGATCATGACTATGGGCACTTTGCCTCTGTGAGCCTCAGTTTCCCGTCTTTAAAATATGGGGTACACGACCAAACACAAGGTGGTAAAGGAGAGGTCTGTAAAAGTACCCAGCACAAAAAATCCTAGACGACTTCCTGGGGGAGCTGAAGGGAGGAAAAGAGGTTCCTGAGTGGAAAAGGAGGGCAGGCTCGGCTGGGCAGAGGCTGCATGAAGGCAGGGAGTGAGGTGAGGCATGGAGCCAGGACAGCCTAGTCTCAGTGGCCTGGAACCCAGGCTAAGGTGTGCAGTGGTGGGATGGCAGGGCTGGCTGAGGGCTCTGCAGTGGCAGGAGTGAGCCTGAGACGCATGCCATACTCCGTCCCTCACCCTGGGCCCCCTCACAGGTCCCTAGCCATCCTCCAAGATCCTGGTCACTGATCAGTGTATCTAAAGCCCAAGTCCCCTGCCTCTGGCTGTGGCCCCACTCTTCAGCCATTCAGCCAGGCTCAGAACCTTGGAGACCTTTGAATCACTCCCCTACTCCTGGCCATGTCTCACTCAGCTTTCAAAGTCCATCTCCAGGGCATCCTTCTCCAGGAAGCCTTCCCTGATGCCCTCACCAGCATAGTTCATAGCTTATCTCACCAAGCCTGGAGTTACAGGCATTCACATTCACCTGAGTCTGCAGAGCCCAGGGGCAGGCCCAGGCCCAGCACCAAACAAAGGCTCAGGGCTCGTTTCACTCAACTAGAGCCCAGCAGGCACTGAGACCTGTCACTTCCTCTCTCAGGACTTCTGCCCCTTGCCTGTGCTCCGGCTGTACCCTCTCCCTCCCAAGTCACTGCCATATCTCCTCCGTGGTCTCTCCTTCAAACTCTTCTCCATCCCACCATCTCGGCGAGATGACACCTACTTTCATTTGGTTCCTTCAACAATTATTGGTACAGTAAATGACTATAGGTAACAATACTGTATTATATATTTGAAAGTTGCCAAGAGGGTAGATGGTAAAAGTCCTCATCGCAGGGAAAAAAATCGTTGTAACTGTGTGCTGACGGATGTTAACAAAACTTATTGTGGTAATGATTTGCCAATATATACAAATATTGAATCAAATAAAACTAATACAAGGTTATATGTTGATTATATCTCAATAAAAATAAATCATTTAAAAAAATTTATCAAGCCCCCTTCTGCAGGCTAGGCTTGGTCCCAGGTGCTAGGGATACAATAGCAAATAAAACAGCCAGGTTCCATCCCTCACAGAGCTCATATTCTATGGGGGAGTCTGACGTTAAATCCAGAAGCCCCTCAATGGCCATACAACTGCAAACTGATGTAAGAGGCCTGCAGAAAAAGAATATGGTTTAAGACTCAGACTGTGGGTGGGGGAGGGATAAACTGAAAGATTGGGATGGACATATACACACTACTATATATAAAATAGATAACTAATAAGGACCTACTGTATGGCACAGGGAACTCTACTCAGTACTCTGTAATGACCTATATGGGAAAAGAATCTAAGAAAGAGTGGAGATATGTATATGTTTAACTGACTCACTTTGCTGTACACCTGAAACTAACACAACATTGTAAATTAACTATACTCCAATAAAAATTATTTTAAAAATAGAATAGAAAAGCATGATTAATACAAAAAAAAAAAAATCAGACTGTGGCCTCCTGAGGCCAGTATGGGAGTGTGGAGGGGCCAGGTGAGGGGCTGAGGCTGGGGAGAAGACAAGTCAGGCAGAGGAAACTACTGGAGGGGCCAGAGTGGAGTGTGATGGATGGAAGACAGGCTGGAGGGTGAGGGGTCATGTGATACAGGTCCTGTGTGCAGGTGAAGACCTGCTCTCACCTGCTGGTCATTCCCTTACTCCCAGACCTTCTGTGGCTCCCTTTGGCCGCACATTCCACGGCCCTTAGTTGGCCTCTGAGGTCTACACTAGAGGGAGAAAGGTCATTCTCATCTCCTCTCCCCTCTTCACCCACCCATGTCCACACACAAACATTTATCAAATGTCTCTGGTAACCAGACAGCTGGGCATATATACACAATATGCATATCTGGGTTTATATACAGCAGGCAACAAAATGGACATGGTGCCTGCCCTTTGCAGGTTACAGTCTGTCTACGTTCTACATGGTTCCTTCTAGCTCTACAGCCATCACCTTTCCAATCCAGCCAGCATTCACCTTGATCTCCAGTAGCTTCCTCACTGTCTCCGACTCCATGAATGTTCCTCACGTGTCTTCTCTACACTGAAGCAAGGTGCATATTTTATTATTTTTTTAAAGTAGACGCAAGATATGTCTTAATTATCTTTTTAATATTTATTTATTTATTTTATTATTTATTTTGGCTGCGATGGGTCTTAGTTGCGGCATGAATGCGGAATCTAGTTCCCTGACCAGTGTTTGAACCTGAGCCCCCTGCAGTGGGAGCACGGAGTCTTACCCACTGAACTGCCAGGGAAGTCCCTCTACACTGAGGCAAGGTGCATATTTTAAAGATACAGCTCTGCATTTCTTAAGTCTGAGTCGTCTTGCCATTGTTCTTGTCTTGGCCTCATGTTTGTTTCCTCTGTAGCTCTCACAGTCTGTAATTATTAATCTGTTTACTGGTTTAGGTAAAAATTGAAGCTCTGAAAATTATGGCAAATTGAACATATGCATCTAATTTCAGTCCCTCCCCAAACTCCACTAAAACTACAGAAAGAGGGCTTCCCTGGTGGCACAGTGGTTAAGAATCCGCCTCCCAATGCAGGGGACACGGGTTCGAGCCCTGGTCCGGGAAGATCCCACATGTCACGGAGCAACTAAGCCCGCGAGCCACAACTACTGAGCCCATGTGCCACAACTACTGAAGCCCACGCACCTAGAGCTTGTGCTCCGCAACAAGAGAAGCCACCACAATGAGAAGCCTGTGCACCACAACGAAGAGTAGCCCCCGCTCGCCGCAATTAGAGAAAGCCTGTGGGCAGCAACGAAGACTCAACACAGCCAAAAGTAAATAAATAGAAATAAATAAAAATTTTTAAAAAAAAGCACAAACCCACTGAGACGAGGAGAATGAGGGAAGCTGGAAAACAGATGGTTGGGTGGTAAAACTACACAGCAAACCCAAGGAAACTACTGCCTAACCTGGACGTGGGAAAGGAGAGCCAACCCAATTTAGATCACAGACTCCCCCCAAAGGCTCAGGTACCTGTTTAAACGGGGGTGGGAGTATTAAATAAGGAGAAGAGGTTGGAAGATGTTCCGGGATCAGAATTGTTAGGTCCCTACGTCCCTTCCCCAATCCTGGCAGGACACTGGAGGTTTAATCTCTAAAGAGAATTAAACAATCAGTGGGATGGGAAACTGCAGGCACAGTGGAGGTCGGAGGTATCTTTCCCAAATCAGGCGATGAAGTGACCATATACACTGTGATGGCTGAGACACCCCCCAACCTGTTTCCTCCCAGAAAGCTGGCACCCATGGCTTTGCTCTCTGGGCAAGAGGATCAGAAAAATTTCTCTCAAAGCTAATCTGACCAGGCTGAGAGGAAGGACATAGGGTCACATCTTCAGAGAGATAAGAAAACATAGTGCATCCAGGATGCAAGAACAGGATGTTATTTTATTTTTTAAAAAATAAATTTATTTATTGATTTATTTTTGGCTGCATTGGGTCTTTGTTGCTGCGCGTGGGCTTCTCATTGTGGTGGCTTCTCTTGTTGCAGAGCACGGGCTCTAGGCGCAGGCTTCAGTAGTTGTGGCTCGCTGGCTTCAGTAGTTGTGGCTCACTGGCTTCAGTAGTTGTGGCTCGCTGGCTTCACTAGTTGTGGCACACGGGCTTAGTTGCTCCGTGGCATGTGGGATCTTCCCGGCCCAGGGATCGAACCCGTGTCCCCTGCATTGGCAGGCGGATTCTTAACCACTGCGCCACCAGGGAAGCCCCAGGATGTTATTTTAAAAAGAAACTAACAAGGGACTTCTCTGGTGGTCCAGAGGTTAAGACTCCGAGCTCCAAATGCAGGGGGCCCGGGTTCAATCCCTGGTCAGGGAACTGGATCCCGCATGCCACAACTAAGAGCCTGCATGCCACAGCTAAAAATCCCACACGCCGCAAGGAAGATCCCGCGTGCCGCAACTAAGACCCAGCACAGTTAAAAAAATAAAAAAAGAATGAAAAAAAAAAGAAACAAACATCAACAACAAAAAGCCCTTGCAATTAAAAATTCAATGGAAGGGTTGGAAGATAAATTTGAGGAAATCTTCCAGAAAGTAAAACAAAGAGAAAAAGAGATAGAAAAGCAGAGAGAAAAAAAGAAAAGAAAAGAAAAGAAAACTAGAGTACTGGTCTGGGACACTCAACATCTGAATAATGGATATTACAGAAAGAGAAAGCAGAACAGAGAGGAGTCATCAATTAAAAATGGAACTGAAGGACATACGGTTCCATGTTGAAAGGCATCTCCAAGTGCTCAGTGCCATGGGTAGCAACAGACCTGTCCCAGAGGTACCAACGTGAGATGTCAGAACAATGGTGGTCAGGGAGGTGTGGAGGGGGACACAAAGAGAAGACCCTGTAGCTTCCAAAGTAGAAAAGGGACTACACACAAAGCACAGGAATCAGGATGCTTTGGATTTCTCAATAGTAACACTAAAAGAAAATAATCTCCAAAAAGAGTTGTTTTTTTGTCTTTTTTTTTATTTAGGCTGTGCCGGCTCTTCATTGCGGCACGTGGGATCCTTCGTTGTGACGCGTGCAGGATCTAGTTCCCTGACCAGGGATCAAACCCAGGCCACCTGCATTGGGAGCATGGAGTCTTACCCACTGGACCACCAGGGAAGTCCCTCCAATGAGAGTTTTTTATAATAATGATGGCAAAACACCTATAGAACTTCTTACGTGCCAGGCACCGTTCTAAGAGTTTTCATATATCCTGTACCGAACCACATTATTAAGGGGAAGGTAGAATGAAGGTATTTGCAGACTTGCAAGGTCTTAAAAATGTCACCTCACACACTCTCTTTCCCAAGAAAATGTTGGAGTAGGTGCTCCACCAAAAGGAGAGAGTAAAGAAAGCAGCAGTCCCAGGGAAATCCAACACAGGAGCGAGGTGACAGATGCTCATGAAGACCCCAGGATCAGAGGCGGGCTCACCTAGAAGCCTAAGCTTCTGCTTCCTGCACATTCCGGGGGCTGCTGGGAGTGCTGGGAGTTGTAGAGGGTTCTCTAGGCAGGTGGGAGAAACCAATCAGAGAGCACTGTTGCTAGATTGCTCAATGAGAGCTCAGAAGAAAAGGTCCTGAGTCTCTAAGGGATCTCAAGCTCCAGGAATTTATTGATTTATCAATCCAAATAAATTACAGCTAACTTTGTATTCCTTTTTTTAAAGGGCCCCCAGATTGTATAAACTTTAAACCCTACAAAGTCTGGATCTTTCCCTGCCCAGAATAATAGCTGTTCACCAGATATAAAGGGCAAATGCTCCAGACTGGAGCAGAAGAAAAGTTTCCTCAAGAAGATGGAATTGACAGGGACTTCCCTGGTGGTCCAGTGGTTGGGACTTCACCTTCCAGTGCAGAGGGAGCTAAGATCCCACATGCCGCGCGGCCAAAAAACCAAAACATAAAACAGAAGCAATACTGTAAATTCAATAAAAACTTTTAAAATGATCCACACTAAAAAAAAAAAAAGATGGAATTGACAGAACACATGATGTGGTAGTCATGGAGTTTGCCTCCCAGAGTCCCCTTCAAGGAAGGGCTTGCGGCCCAGCTGTGGGGAGTTTGGGCAGCAGACCACCTCCAGCTGTCAACTCCTTCAGGATCGGTCTCCGGTGCAGAGACCTACCTCGCCGAAGATCAGATCCTTCCTGGGGTAGCCCATCGGCAGGACTGAACCAGGCAGGGTATAAAGGCCTGGCCATTTCAGCAGGGCTCAGGACACTCATGATGGGCCATACTCGCTCCAGGGCTCCCTGCCAGGTGGGCGGAGGTTTTCCAGGTCTCAGTGCCGTTCCTCTGCCTCTGCCCAATCCTGCTTCCGCCCACTTCCTTTCATAGGTGTTGATCCCTAGTAAACATCTCTATCTCCACCTCTGCTTCCAGAGACACCAATCTGAGACACCTGATATGTAGGAACCTCTTGAGAAGAGATTTAGATAACTGGTGGAGGGTGGAATACATAGAAACTAAGCAAGTGACACAACACGACAATTGTTGACTCTGGGGAAAACAAAAAGTTGCACAGGAAAGGAAAAGTAATCATAGCTTACATATAATAATGTAAACAAAGACTACTGAACGAACCAAAATTATGTTGGCAATTTGAGGACGTGGGGATTATGTGTATGGTGGGGCAGGTGATGGGGAAAGACAATTAAAACTTTATCTTCCATAGTAGAAAGTCAAGAGATAGTGTTTAAAACTGAAATGTCTAGAAGTGGCAAAACAAGATTATTAGGAGATTGGTTCAAGATGGCGGAGTAGAAGGATGTGTGCTCACTCCCTCTTGCAATAGCACCGGAATCACAACTAACTGCTGAATAATCATCGACAGGAAGACACTGGATCTCACCAAAAAAGATACTCTACATCCAAAGACAAAGGAGAAGCCGCAATGAGACGGTAGGAGGGGCACAATCACAATAAAATCAAATCCCATAACTGCTGAGTGGGTGACTCACAAACTGGATAACAATTATACCACAGAAGTCCACCCACTGGAGTGAAGGTTCTGAGCCCCACGTCAGGTTCCCAACCTGGGGGTCTGGCAACGGGAGGAGGACTTCCTAGAGAATCAGACTTTGAAGGCTAGTGGGATTTGATTGCAGGAATTCGACAGGACTGGGGGAAACAGAGACTCCACTCTTGGAGGGCACACACAAAGTAGTGTGCACATCGGGACCCAGGGGAAGGAGCAGTGACCCCATAGGAGACTGAACCAGACCTACCTGCTAGTGTTGGAGGGTCTCCTGCAGAGGTGGGGGGTGGCTGTGGCTCACCGCAGGGACAAGGACACTGGCAGCAGAAGTTCTGGGAAGTACTCCTTGGTGTGAACCCTCCCAGAGTCTGCCATTAGCCCCACCAAAGAGCCGGGTAGGCTCCAGTGCTGGGTCGCCTCAGGCCAAACAACTAACAGGGAGGTAACCTAGGCCCACCCATCAGCAGACATGCGGATTAAAGTTTCACTGAGCTCTGACAACAGAGCAACACCCAGCTCTATCCACCACCAGTCCCTCCCATCAGGAAGCCTCCACAAGCCTCTTAGATAGCCTCATCCACCAGAGGGCAGACAGCAGAAGCAAGAAGAACTACAATCCTGCAGTCTGTGGAAGGAAAACCACATTCACAGAAAGATAGACAAAATGAAAAGGCAGAGGACTTTGTACCAGATGAAGGAACAAGATAAAACCTCAGAAAAACAACTAAATGAAGTGGAGATAGGCAACCTTACAGAAAAAGAATTCAGAATAATGATAGTGAAGATGATCCAGGACCTCGGAAAAAGAATGGAGGCAAAGATCTGAGAAGATGCAAGAAATGTTTAACAAAGACCTAGAAGAATTAAAGAACAAACACCACACCTAGGGGCTTCCCTGGTGGCGCAGTGATTAAGAATCCGCCTGCCAGTGCAGGGGACACAGGTTCAAGCCCTGGTCCAGGAAGATCCCACATGCTGCGGAGCAACTAAGCCCGTGCGCCACAACTACTCAGCTTGCGCTCTAGAGCACGCAAGCCACAACTACTGAGCCCACATGCTACAACTACTGAAGCCCGCGTGCCACAACGAAGAGTAGTCCCCACTTGCCACAACTAGAGAAAGCCCATGCATAGAACGAAGACCCAATGCAGCCAAAAATAAATAAATTAAATAAATTTTTAAAAAAAAGAACACCTAGAAGAATTAAAGAACAAACAAACAGAGATGAACAATACAATAACTGAAATGAAAAATACACTTGAAGGAATCAATAGCAGAATAACTGAGGCAGAAGAATGGATAAGTGACCTGGAAGACAGAATGGTGGAATTCACTGCCACGGAACAGAATAAAGAAAAAAGAATGAAAAGAAATGAAGACAGCCTAAGAGACCTCTGGGACAACATTAAACTCAGCAACATTTGCATTATAGGGGTCCCAGAAGGAGAAGAGAGAGAGAGAAAGGACCCAAGAAAATATTTGAAGAGATTATAGGCGAAAACTTCCCTAACATGGGAAAGGAAATAGCCACCCAAGTCCAGGAAACACAGAGAGTCCCATACAGGATAAACCCAAGGAGAAACATGATGAGACACATAGTAATCAAAGTGGCAAAAATTACAGACAAAGAAAAATTGTTGAAAGCAGCAAGGGAAAAACAACAAATAACATACAAGGGAACTCCCATAAGGTTAACAGCTGATTTCTCAGCAGAAACTCTACAAGCCAGAAGGGAGTGGCATGATATACTTAAAGTGATGAAAGGGAAGAACCTAAAATCAAGATTACTCTACCCAGCAAGGATCTCATTCAGATTCGATGGAGAAATCAAAAGCTTTACAGACAAGCAAAAGCTAAGAGAATTCAGCACCACCAAACCAGCTCTACAACAAATGCTAAAGGAACTTCTCTAAGTGGGAAACACAAGAGAAGAAAAAGACCTACAAAATAAACCCATAACAATTAAGAAAATGGTAATAGGTATATACATATCGACAATTACCTTAAACACGAATGGATTAAATGCTCCAACCAAAAGACACAGGCTCACTGAATGGATACAAAAACAAGACCCATATATATGCTGTCTACAAGAGACCCATTTCAGACCTAGGGACACATACAGACTGAAAGTGAGGGCATGGAAAAAGATATTCCATGCAAACGGAAATCAAAAGAAAGCTGGAGTAGCAATACTCATATCAGATAAAATAGACTTTAAAGAATGTTACAAGAGACAAGGAAGGACACTACATAATGATCAAGGGATCAATCCAAGAAGAAGATATAACAATTATAAATATATATGCACCCAACATAGGAGCACCTCAATACATAAGGCAACTGCTAACAGCTACAAAAGAGGAAATCTACAGTAACACAATAATAGTGGGGGACTTTGACACTTCACTTACACCAATGGACAGATCATCCAAACAGAAAAGTAATAAGGAAACACAAGCTTTAAAGGATACAATAGACCAGATAGATTTAATTGATATTTATAGGACATTCCATCCAAAAACAGCAGATTACACTTTCTTCTCAAGTGCGCACGGAACATTCTCCAGGAGAGATCACATCTTGGGTCACAAATCAAGCCTCGGTAAATTTAAGAAAACTGAAATCATATCAAGCATCTTTTCCGACCACAACACTATGAGATTAGAAATCAATTACAGAGAAAAAAACGTAAAAAACACAAACACATGGAGACTAAACAATACATTACTAAATAACCAAGAGATCACTGAAGAAATCAAAGAGGAAATCAAAAAATACCTAGAGACAAATTACAATGAAAACACGACGTTCCAAAACCTATGGGATGCAGCAAAAGCAGTTCTAAGAGGGAAGTTTATAGCAATACAAGCCTGCCTCAAGAAACAAGAAAAATCTTGGGCTTCCCTGGTAGCACAGTGGTTAAGAATCCACCTGCCAATGCAGGGGCAGGGGTTCAAGCCCTGACCTGGGAAGATCCCACATGCCGCGGAGCAACTAAGCCCGAGCGCCACAACTACTGAGCCTGAGCTCTGGAGCCCGTGAGCCACAACTGCTGAGCCCATGTGCCACAACTACTGAAGCCTGCGCGCCTAGAGCCTGTGCTCTGCAACAAGAGAAGCCACCACAATGAGAAGCCCATGCACCGCAACGAAGAGTAGCCCCCGCTCACCGCAACTAGAGAAAGCCCGCGCACAGCAATGAAGACCCAACACAGCCAAAAATAAATAAATAAATTTATTAAAAAAAAAAAAAAAGAAAGAAACAAGAAAAATCTCAAATAAACAATTTAACCTTACATCTAAAGGAACTAGAGAAAGAAGAACAAACAAAACCCAAAGTTAGTAGAAGGAAGAAATCATAAAGATCAGAGAAGAAATAAATGAAATAGAAACAAAGAAAACAATAGCAAAGATCAATAAAACTAAAAGCTAGTTCTTTGAGAAGGTAAACAAAATTGATAAGCCTTTAGCCAGACTCATCAAGAAAAAGAGGGAGAGGACTCAAATCAATAAAATTAGAAATGAAAAAGAAGAAGTTACCACAGACACTGCAGAAATACAAAGCAGCATAAGAGACTACTACATGGGCTTCCCTGGTGGTGCAGTGGTTAGGAACCTGCCTGCCAATGCAGGGGACACGGGTTTGAGCCCTGGTCCAGGAGGATCCCACATGCCATGGAGCAACTAAGCCCATGAGCCACAATTACTGAGCCTGCGCTCTAGAGCCCGCGAGCCACAACTACTGAAGCCCGTGTGCCTGGAGCCCGTGCTCCGCAACGGGAGAGGCCACCGCAATGAGATGCCCACACACCGCAAAGAAGAGTAGCTCCTGCTCACCGCAGCTGGAGAAAGCCCACGCACAGCAACTGACCCAATGCAACCAAAAATAAATAATAAATTAAAAAAAAAAAGACTACTACAAGCAACTCTATGCCAATAAAATGGACAACCTGGAAGAAATGGACAAATTCTTAGAAAGGTATATAACCTTCCAAGACTGAACCAGGAAGAAACAGAAAATATGAACAGACCAATCACAAGCAATGAAATTGAAACTGTGATTAAAAATCTTCCAACAAACAAAAGTCCAGGACCAGATGGCTTCACAGGTGAATTCTATCAAACAGTTAGAGAAGAACTAACACCCATCCTTCTCAAACTCTTCCAAAAAACTGCAGAGGAATGAACACTCCCAAACTCATTCTATGAGGCCACCATCACCCTGATACCAAAACCAGACAAAGATACTACAAAAAAAGAAAATTACAGACCAATATCACTGATGAATATAGATGCAAAAATCCTCAACAAAATACTAGCAAACAGAATCCAACAACACATTAAAAGGATCATACACCATGATCAAGTGGGATTTATCCCAGGGGTGCAAGGATTCTTCAATATACACAAATCAATCAATATGATATACCATATTAACACACTGAAGAATAAAAGCCATATGATCATCTCAATAGATGTAGAAAGAGCTTTTGACAAAATTCAACACCTATTTATGATAAAAACTCTCCAGAAAGTGGGCATAGAGGGAACCTACCTCAACATAATAAAGGCCATATACGACAAACCCACAGCAAATATCATTCTCAATGGTGAAAAACTGAAAGCATTTCCTCTAAGATCAGGAACAAGACAAGGTTGCCCACTCTCACCACTATTATTCAACATAGTTTTGGAAGTCCTAACCATGGCGATCAGAGAAGAAAAAAAAATGAAAGGAATACAAATTGGAAAAGAAGAAGTAAAACTGTCACTGTTTGCAGATGACATGATACTATACATAGAGAATACTAAAGATGCCACCAGAAAACTACTAGAGCTCATCAATGAATTTGGTAAAGTTGCAGGATACAAAATTAATGCACAGAAATCTCTTGCATTCCTATATACTAACAACGAAAGATCAGAAAGAGAAATTAAGGAAACAATCCCATTCACCACTGCAACAAAAAGAATAATATACCTAGGAATAAACCTACCTAAGGAGGTAAAACACCTGTACTCAGAAAACTATAAGACACTGATGAAAGAAATCAAAGATGACACAAACAGATGGAGAGATATACCATGTTCTTGGACTGGAAGAATCAATATTGTGAAAATGAGCACACTACCGAAAGCAATCTACAGATTCAATGCAATCCCTATCAAATTACCAGTGGCAATTTTTACAGAACTAGAATAAAAAATCTTAAAATTTGTATGGACACACAAAAGACCCCGAATAGCCAAAGTAGTCTTGAGGGGAAAAAAAGGAGCTGGAGGAATCAGACTCCCTGACTCCAGACTATACTACAAAGCTACAGTAATCAAGACAATATGGTACTGGCACAAAAACAGAAACATAGATCAATGGAACAGGATAGAAAGCCCAGAGATAAACCCACGCACCTATGGTCAACTAATCTATGACAAAGGAGGCAAGGATATACAATGGAGAAAAGACAGTCTCTTCAATAAGTGGTGCTGGGAAAACTGGACAGCTACGTGTAAAAGAATGAAATTAGAACACTCCCTAATACCATACACAAAAATAAACTCAAAATGGATTAGAGACCTAAATGTAAGACTGGATACTAGAAAACTCTTAGAGGAAAACAGGAAGAACACTCTTTGACATAAATCACAGCAAGATCTTTTTTGATCCACCTCCTAGAGTAATGGAAATAAAAACAAAAATAAACAAATGAGACCTAATGAAACTTAAAAGCTTTTGCAAAGCAAAGGAAACTACAAACAAGACGAAAAGACAACCCTCAGAATGGGAGAAAATATTTGCAAACGAATCAATGGACAAAGGATTGATCTCCAAAATATATAAGCAGCTCATGCAGCTCAATATTAAAAAAAAAAAAAACCCAATCAAAAAATAGGCAGAAGACCTAAACAGACATTTCTCCAAAGAAGACATACAGATGGCCAAGAAGCACATGAAAAGCTGCTCAACATCGCTAATTATTAGAGAAATGCAAATCAAAACTACAATGAGTATCACCTCACACCAGTTAGAATGGGCATCATCAGAAAATCTACGAACAACAAATGCTGGAGAGGGTGTGGAGAACAGGGAACCCTCTTGCACTGTTGGTGGGAATGTAAATTGATACAGCCACTATGGAGAACAGTATGGAGGTTCCTTAAAAAACTAAAAATAGAATTACCATATGACCCAGCAATCTCACTACTGGGCATACACCCAGAGAAAACCATAATTCAAAAAGACACATGCACCCCAATGTTCACTGCAGCACTATTTACAATAGCCAGGTCATGGAAGCAACCTAAATGCCCATCGACAGACGAATGGATAAAGAAGATGTGGTACATATATACAATGGAATATTAACTCAGCCATAAAAAGGAACGAAATTAGGTCATTTGTAGAGATGTGGATGGATCTAGAGACTGTCATACAGAGTGAAGTAAGTCAGAAAGAGAAAAACAAATATCGTATATTAATGCATATATGTGGAACCTAGAAAAATGGTACAGATGAACTGGTTTGCAGGGCAGAAATAGAGACACAGATGTAGAGAACAAACGTATGGACACCAAGGGGGAAAAGTGGCAGGGGGGTGGGGTAGTGGTGGTGGGATGAACTGGGAGATTGGGATTGACATACATACCTGCTGTATAAAAAAATAAATTAAATAAAATTCAAAATCTCAAAAAACAAACAAACAAACCAAGATTACTTAGAGATAATGGAGATAAATCTAAAATACAGTCAGCTAAAAAAGTTGAAAATAGATGCCTCTGCAAAAGTGGAAATGGGGGAAAAGGTAGTGGACTGCCTTCTGTTTTCATAGAAAACCTTATAATACTGGTTATTTCTTTAAACCATGCATATGTATAACTTTTATTTGTAAAAGAATGTAAGTTTCCTGATGGCAGGGACCACGAGAGTCTTCTATTAAAATCCCCAGTGCTCCACCTGAAGTAGGTGTTCAAAAAGTATGTTATTCAAGTAACTGAAGTCACCGTTCTTGAGGCCCTAAATGGCTCCGCGTAAGGCACAGCATTAAGATCACAATGCTTGTGTTGCCTCCAGGGACTGCAGGCAGGGTCTGGCCCCTGCAAACTCCTCTCCCGGACTCTTCCTCTAGTGCCTCTTTCAGGTGCTCACATGCACATTGTTCCTTCCTGCCTCGGGAAATTTGCACTTGTTATTCCTTCTACCTGAAAAAGCTCTTCACCACCATCACCTAGTTCTCTCCCATAAATCCGTTAGACTTCAGCTCAGTTGTCACTTCCTCCAGGAGATCCTGTCTCCTATCTCCCTCTCTTCACCAGCCTGATGGGGTCATGGTGGGCCTACCCCAGGATCCCCAAGGACCTTGTAGGTTATGTTAAGGTATTTACTCTTCTATCTAGAAGAGAATAAGGAGCCCACCAAAGTGTTGCCAGCCAGGAAAGATAAGATCAAATATGCTGGTAGGTCTGGGGCTCAGAGAATTATGAACAGCAGCAAGCAGCTTACCTGGGACACAGATGACCCTTGCTCAGCAAGCAGTGGCCTCATCCTACCTCCCCAGGGTACCTCCAGTAATTCCCTATGGTAGTGTTTTCCAGAATGGGGCATGACTATCACCGGGGGCTCTAGGGATAATTTTAGTGGCATATAACCAAATATTTTTCAAAGATTAACATATTTATTTCAATGGGGATTCAAAAATAAAACTTTCATTCTAAACCCATGATTTCATGGCTATTATTGCTTAGGACAAACTTCATGAGGTTGATACTCAATTGACTAAAGCTTGGGGCCTCTTGCTCAAGTCAAACTTGCCAAGTACCCTGAAAATCCCTCTACATCTTTCTCTATGCAACTCTCTGCCTGAAATGTCCTTCTTACCCCCTTCTTTGGCAATTCTACATACCCTTCAAAGTCCCAGTTGAATCCCTGCTCAGGAAAGTGGCCTTATAATTAGGGTAGGAGATTGACATAGTGGTTAAAAACTAAGGCTTATCAAACGTAAATTTTGGACTTTGGGTGATAATGATGTATCAGTGTAGGTTCACTAATTGTAACAAATGCACCACTCTGGTGTTAGATGTTGATAGAGGAAGTTGTGTGTTGGCACAGGAGGCATATGGAAACACTGCATCTTTGCTCGATTTTGCTGTGAACTTAAATATGCTCTAAAAAATAAAGTCTATTAAAAAAAAAAAAGCCAAGGGGGTTCCCCGGTGGCCTAGTGGTTAGGATTCTGGGCTTTCACTGCAGGGGCCAGGTTCAATCCCTGGTTGGGGAACTCAGATACTGCAAGCCCCACGGCTCGGCCAAAAAAAGAAAAAAAGTCAAGCCAAGGCTTAGAAATTCGATCTAGCTGTGTGACTTTAGGCAAGTTACTTAACTTCTCTGAACCTAAACTTCCTCATCTGTTGGATAGGAATAATAGTGCCTACCCTTAGAGGATTGTGGTGAGAATTTAATGTTATCACGCATATAAAAGTACTCAGTAAATGTCTGGCATACAGTAAGCCTTCCTAAAAGTTACCTGTTATTTTCATGAGAGTGGGGAGCCACAAATATGAGAGGGCTTTCCCTACTTATTTTAATTATTCATCTTTGTACGCCTTTCACATAGTAGATGCTTAGGAAAAGCTGGTTGGTTGTCGGAGGCCTTGCTGCCTTTGGGAGGGATCATTCTCATCCACATCTCCACACCTCCTTATTCAGTGAGCAACAAGATGCTGGCGGAAAATGGGTGTCCACACCACAATCCCACGCTGTCCTGAGGAGGATTCACAGCGGCTGGAGGAAGTCCCGGCGACTGCTCCGCCGCCGCCATAGCAACTTCAACCCCATTCCTGGAACCCAGCTCGGGAGGAGCAGGGTATCGAAAGTCAGTCTCCCCAAGGGCGGCTCTCCCAAGGTCTCCAGGACCTGGTCCCCCGCCCCAGCCCTGAGGAGTCTCCGGGTCCAGGCAGGCGCTGCTCCCTGCGGCCACACGGTGGCGGCGTAGAGTCGAGCTCCGCGCCCCACCTGGGAAGCGCTAACGAGGCACAGCCCCAACGGTTGGGCCTCCTGCTCTCCACCCTTGCCAGGACAGGTCACGGCATCCAGGCCGAGAGAGCCGTTGGGCCTAATCTCACCTCACCTCAATACCTCCAGCTGGACCCTCGATTCCCGATACTAGGCCGGGCACTCCCAGCTCACTTGACTTGCCCTCCACCCCCGACAATGGCTCCCGGGGCCACCCCGCCCTGCCGCCAGTCCTGCGCAGCACACCTGGCGGGTACAGGGCCAGCCCTTGCTCAGATTCAGGCTCGAGCCCGCCGGACCCAGACCGAGCGTCTCATCCCACTCCCAAGTGCGCCGGCCCGGAGGGAAGGAGGTGGGCGTGCGCTCTAGCTTTGTGGTCCTCACTGCCCCGACCTCTGGCCCTCTCCATTCACTGCTTCCGCTTCCGGGCCTGCATCTTCTCCGAACTTCTCTGAACGCCGCGAACCCCCTTCCCAACACTTCGAATGCAGGTCCCAAGGGCTGATAATATGGTCAGGGATTGTCCTGTATAGGGGTCCCCTTACAGGCACTGAGAGGTAAACAAGCTAAGCGCGGGCACGTGCCAGGGCGGGGCTTTGGGGCGGGGCATCAGAGGGGCGGGGCCTCGGGGCTTGGGTTCCCGCGGGCCGAGGAGGTACCCGAGGCGCGCGCGGGGTGCCGGGAGTGCAAACTAAGCGGAAATGGGGTGGGGGGAGGCGCAGAAGTGGGGGCGGGGCGGGCACTGGGGGTGGTTTGAGGGAGCGCAGGGCAGGCTAGACTTGGGAGCTGAATGGGCTGGCCGTGGGGTTGGGCCTGAACTGGGGCCCCAAAGCGAGAGGGGCCTGAGTGGGGAGGGGAAGAGGAGGCAGGAACCCCGCCCACTTTCTAGGTTGGGTTCTTGGAACTAGTCAGGAAATCCTGGGACTCAATCTTGGGGCTTGATCTTCTGTAGGCGATGGTTTTTATAGAGAGGGCTGATAGGGGCCCCCAAGTGGTTTTTATAGAGATGGCTGATAGGGCACCCATTTCCCCCACATTCCGGGAACTGCTCAGGCTTGTCCCCCAAGAGTTTGGGGGTCAGCAGCTTCCTCCCTCCACACGCTGCGGGGCGGGTCCCACCCTGAGAACCCGGCAAGGCCCTGCGGTCCCTCCAGAGCCCCCCCCCCACATCTTCAGTTTCAACAAGATTGGGGGAGCGGGGAAGTCTTGGGGGTCACAGGCCACAAACATCTAGAAAGGTCGTCAGGCCCCAGGGCCTTCTCTTGCCCCTGCCCTCTTCTCTGCTCCAGCAAACCTTACCCCATAATTCATTTGATCTTCTACTGATAAACATTTAATCTTACGCCTGTGTTTATAATGATCTTTATTTTGTTTTATTTTTACAAATATGTACTTATTGTCAAATTTTTTAAATAAAATACTGATAAAGGCAAAAAATATGGATAAAGACAAAATAAAGTTCACCATATTCCTACTATCTACAGGTAACTAACTCCTTTATTTTGTAAGCTACACTTTATGGAACGTTTGCTATATGCCAGATACCATGCTAAGTCATTCACGGAACAGCAATCTGAGGTTTGGAGAAATGTCTCCAGTGAGGCTTGCCCAAGGTCACACAGCTAGAAAGTGGCAGAGCCAGGACCTGGACCCAACTTTATCTGATTCCAAAGCTTTGCTGGCATCTTCCTGTTAACATTCGGGTGTCTTTCCTTCCAATCTTTTTTTTTTTTCCAGGCAAAGGGACAAAAATACTCACATGTAAATATGCACTGCTCTCCCTCCTTCCCAGGCTTAGGAGCCTTTGTAAGGAGGGCAGAGGGAAAGAAATAGACCTAAGCAAAAGAGTGGAGAGACCTGGAGGAATTTCCTCCCAGTCCCAATCAGGAAAAGCTGCTTCTGAGAGAAGGGAGGGGAGCGAGGGAGCTGGCAGAGTTTGGGTGGTCAGGAATTTGGAAAAAGAGAAAGAAGGAAGAGGTTTGGGGAGCTGTTGTAATAGTGTGGAACTTTGAGGAAGAGAGATTTAGGAGGATTCTGAAAGGATGTCTTGCCATGAGCTGTGCCGTGTAATCCCTTTGCAGTGTCCTCCAGAGACCTTTGGTAAAGACTTCTGTTTCCTGTCAGTGCTTTTTGGAATTGGATCGATTTCTTTTGGCGAAGAGGGAGCAAATAAAAGACCAGCTTTCTTCAGGTTCACATACATTTTTTGTATTTTTTCTTTTATGAAAGTGAAATAGCCTCTCTGCCTTTGCTCACCCAGTACCCTCCCCCTAGAATGCCCTGCCTTTCCCATGTCCTTCTCCATTTCCCTCATCCTCCAAGGTCCACCTCTCTCCACCTCTTTCCCCTCCTTCTGTTGGCCCTAGCTCTTTGCAAGTCCTTCATTATACCCCAAATCAGGACAGATGACTGGCCCCCTATTGATAGGCCATATTGAGTAGGAATTTTGCCACCACCGGAATCTCTTTGATTACAAGAAACTGTGCTGGTTTGTTGGTTTTAGAAATCTCTTTGTGTCAAGTGGAGTACCCTTGCACCAGTTATAATTCCCAGGGGAAGACTCTAAACACTTCTACCCATTTCCTCTTGGTATCTGAGTAGTCAAGGAAGACACAATGCAGTCAAGCACCGGATGGAACAACGCTTTACTCACATAGAGAAGAGACAGAGCAGGATCAGCTTCAGTAGTGGGTGTTGGTCCCTCATTGCCGGGGGATCTCTCCCAGTGATCAACACAGGGCGTTTCACCTATGCTCACCCTTCTTGTGCCATAGTGGAAGGACCCTATCCCCTCCAAGAGGAGGACAGATAATAACCATGGGGTTGGCTAGATGCCATATGACCGACATGCTTTAAGCAGAGACAAAAGAGTACTCATGACACCTGAAACAAGGAAAGATACTCCCACACAAGGTGATAAATCCAGCACAGGCTGTGTGGGCTCTTTATCTCTTGGTTAGGAAGTGTTCCAGGCCCAGGGCCCATTCTTACATGATTGAGTAAGGGTCAAAAAACTGCAGGCATGAGACTGTCTTTCTCAACATTTGGCCATCATGACTCTTGTTTCCCTCTTTGTTTTGGCTGCTAAGAAGCTCAGAACTATTCTATTTCTGGATCTGTATTTCCTCTTTGTCCCAATTTTCTTAATTATTTACTTTAAGCCTTAAAAAAACTTTTTATTATGGAATATTTCAAACACATGAAAGTAGAGAGAATGTAATAAACTGTTATGTACCTGTAACCCATCCTCAATAATTATCAACATTTTGCCAATCTTGTTTCACTTACCTCCCCACTTTTCCCTCCCTCTGAAGTATTATAAAGCAAATCCCAGATATCATATCATTTCACTGGAATTATTTCAGCATATATCTTTAAAAGATAGGGCTTTTTCAAATATAACTACAATGCCACTATCATACCTAACAAAATTAATACAAATTCCCTAAAATCATTTAATACCTAGTTCATGTTCAAATTTCTTTAATAGTTGGTTTGTTCCAATAAGAACTCAAATAAGGCTCACACATTTCATTTGGTTGATATGTGTCATAAGTAACTTTTCATCTATAACAGTTTCACTTTTCTTTCTTTTTTTCATGCTATTTATTTGTAAAGGAAACCAGAGCATTTGTCCTGTAAAGGCTCCCACATCCCAGAAGATTTGGCTGATTGCTTCCTGATGGTGTAGTTTAACTTGTTCTTCTGTCTCTTGTATTTCCAGTAAACTGAAAGTTAGATCTAGAGCTTGATTAGATTCAGGTTTAATGTCTTTAGCAAGAATACCTTATTGGCGATGGTGCTGTCTACTTATTATTATGTCTCATCTAGTGGCACATATTTAGTTGAAATATTTTTATTGATTGATCCATGGTTTCAGGGCTCTTGGCCTGCTCTTTTCATTATAGAATTCCCCATCAACCTTTTATCTGTTGGTTTTAGCATCTGCTGATGATCCCTTATTTCATTAGGTGTTGCAAAATGGGGACCGGGCCCTGGCAGTGAAAGCGCCAAGTCTTGGACTGCCAGGGAATTCCCCATGACTTTCTAATTCTGTCATTCTTTTTTTTTTTTTTTGGCCGCGCCCAGCAGCATGTGGGATCTTAGTTCCCTGACCAGGGATAGAACCCGAGCCCCCTGCAGTGGAAGCACGGAGTCGTAACCATTGGACCACCAGGGAAGTCCCTCTGTCATTCTTTTTGCATTCATTAGCTGGAATTCTTCCATAAAGAACAACTTTTCAATAAAAATTATTTTTAAAAATAAAATTAAATTACAAAAATAATTAAAAAATAGAACTTAAATGAAAAAATAAAAGAATAACTTTTCCTCATTCATTATTTGATTTTCCTGAAATAGTTTGTATAAGAAAGACAGGATAAATGCTTGATTTCTTTCATGTATTTTTATAAATTGCCTGAACTCCTTTGTGGAACAAGTTGTTAAAAAAAAAAAAAAGGGCAAGCAGAGTTGTGGAATAGAAAGAGCACAGGCTTTGGACTCGGACAGAATCCTGATTCCATCACTTCTTACCTGTGTAACCTTGGGCCATCCATCTGAGCCTCAGTTTCCTTAACTGCAAGCTGGGGACCAATATCCTCAACTTCCCCAAACTTTCAGTAGAATCATTTCCAGGCCTAGATCAAGCAATTCCTTGTATAGGAAGTAAAATATAGTCACTGTGGAAAATTTAGAGGATGCAGATAAACACAAAGAATATATAAGCTTTGTGAAAAGCATCTAGCATATGCTTGGCCTATAGTCGGTATTTCTGACAACTCCAGCTTGGCTCTCCGGCTGCCCTGTGTTAGAATCCTTCTGGAAGAGAGTAAGTTTAGCCAGCGGAGACTCCAGCCTCAGTCCAAGAAAATCCTAGTAAGAGTCAGAGAGGGTGTCTTAGGGAGAGAGCAGGAGGTGGATTCCTCTGGTCTTATGTCAAGAGCTAGTTAACTGAAGTTAGACCTACCACAAGCTTGCAGTGAGATCCTGGGAGAGTCACTTAACCTCCCAAGCAACAGTTTCTCACGTGTAAGGTAGAGGTTGTCAAGGCTGACCTGCCAGAGTTGTTGGGAGGGCCACCTGAGATGTTGATGTGGAAATGCCCACCTTGGAGGCAAAAATTGGGCGGTGCTCAGCAAATAGGAGTTAGCTTGATCTGTCTGGGAACTCCCTTTCTGAGCTCCCATCAAGTGTAAAGTTACAAGTGTCTCTTGTCACTGAAGGGATGTGTGAGGCCTGGCTTGGAGCCCAGGCTCCAAGTGCTGTGTGAATTGGGTAAACCTCTTCCTCTCTGGGGCTTGGATTCTTCCATCTGTGAGATGGCCAGATTAGGGGTCCAAATCTAAACGCCCCCAGGAGCAGACAGGTAGCAAGTGAATGAAATGGGGGAGGCAGTGAGATAATAGTGGTGGAGACTGTGGTGATCTGATGAGCTTGCTTTATCTGAGAGAGGCTGCCACTCCATTCTGCTGCTGGTCACAAAACTGGAATGTTGAGCCCAGGTGGCCTTTTTTTTTTTTTTAAATAAATTTATTTATTTATTTTTGGCTGCATTGGGTCTTCCTTGCTGCACGCGGGCTTTCTCTAGTTGCGGGGAGCGGGGGCTACTCTTCACTGAGGTGCGTGGGCTCCTCATTGTGGTGGCTTCTCTTGTTGCGGAACATGGGCTCTAGGCGTGTGGGCTCAGTAGTTGTGGCGCATGGGCTTGGTTGCTCCGCGGCATGTGGGATCTTGCCGGACCAGAGATCAAACCTGTGTCCCCTCCATTGGCAGGCGGATTCTTAACCACTGCGCCACCAGGGAAGTCCCTGGCCTGACTTTTAAAGAGGCTGGAAAGCTGTATTTTAAATTTTCTTCTTCCTTTTTTTTTTTTTTAATACCTTCTTTTTACAAACCCTCTGTCCAGGGCTGACTTTCAATAGATCCCAGCGAGGGAGCTGCTCTGTTATGTAGGAAACCCTGACCCAGAAGCAGGTCATCTATGAGTGGTTTAGCACCAGGTTCCCCACCAATGTGTGCTGTGTGATAGGTGAGGGGGCTGCTGCCTTTCTGGCCACGCCCCGTGTCCCAGGACCAAGGGGTCTCCCAACCCGACCCCGGTCCTGAGGGGCTGCGGACTGCACTGTGCTGTATTTTTAATTTTAAATTAAAGTGATGGCAAGTTATTTGAGATATTTAGCAGCCTGTATGGACTAAACAAAATGTAAAGTAGGGTTAAGAGCATGGATTCTAAAGTAAGAGAAGTTCATGCACCAGCTTTACCACTTAATTAACTGTATGTCCTTGAGCAAGTCATTTATCTTCTCTGTGCCTCACTTTTCTTATCTGTAAAATGGGGGTAATTATTGCACCTACTTCACGTGATTGTTGTGAGGATCACATGAGCAAGGACAGGACTAGGGAGAGGTTAACAGAATGAGGTTAATGAGGAATCATCTTGGGTGCAAAATTTAAGGGGGTGCCAAAAAAACTCAACAATCAAGATATATTTTCAAAAGTTAAAAGTAATGCAAAGGGCTTCCCTGGTGGTGCAGTGGTTGAGAATCTGCCTGCCAATGCAGGGGACACAGGTTCGAGCCCTGGTCTGGGAAGATCCCACATGCCGCAGAGCAGCTGGGCCCGTGAGCCACAACCACTGAGCCTGTGCGTCTCTACCCTGTGCTCCGCAACAAGAGAGGCCGCGATAGTGAGAGGCCCATGCACCGCAATGAAGAGTGGCCCCCACTTGCCGCAACTAGAGAAAGCCCTCGCACAGAAACAAAGACCCAACACAGCCAAAAATAAATAAATTTAAAAAAAAGAAAAAAAAGTAATGCAAAAAAAAAAAAAGTCCATAATGACCAAAATAGCAACATTTTAAGTGAAGACAGGATATGACCTTGCACTTGTGTGACTTGGCCTTAACTCACCTCACCCTAACCCTGGGTCTGTGGGGTCCTGGCTTGATTCTTAAAATAGGATGGTGCACAAGGAGAACACCCATCCCACCTCCAGGCCCAGTGGTTCACGGGTAAGAGAGAGAAGGCATTTGACTTTGTTCACTGCCATATCACCAGCACCTACAATGGTGCCTCACACATGGTAGGATCTTAATAAATATTTGTTGAATGGGGAAAATACTGGGATGATACATGTCCAACCTTAGAACAGTGCCTGGCACCAAGTAGGTGCTCAATAAAAAAATAATGATGATTATAATTAAGAAGATAATGATGTCATTGTGGGTCCTATTCTGTCTTTAAGCCAATGGTGAACCTAGTGTGTCTGACACCCAGAATGTGGTTTTTTTTTCCAAGTTATCAAATTTTATTTTTCTTGAATTTCTTCTTAGATTTTCTGGTAATGTAAAAAAAATGCTTTTAAATTTTTATTTTTATTGGAGTATAGTTGATTTACAATGTTGTGTTAGTTTCAGGTGTACAGCAACGTGATTCAGTTATACATATATTAATTCTTTTTTAGATTCTTTTCTCATATAGGTTATCACAGAATATTGAGTAGAGTTCCCTACTGCTATACAGTAGGTTCTTGTTAGTTACCTATCTTATATATAGTAGTTTGTGTAGAAAAGATCATTTTTTTAATCCCAACATGACAAGAGTTATCTTCAATAATAATCATGAAATAAAACAAATAATAATAATGGCAGAAAAGCAACAGAGACAGTAAAAACTTGCTTTTATTGAACTTCATATATACACTCAGACCAATAAAATTTTTTAAATAAAATAAAAATTATAGTACAAATGGGAAAAAAGTAAAGGACTAACAGTTTATGGTTATATTAATGTATTTTTTTAACAAAAAGGTACATACACACACACATGAAGCAATGCCTCTAAAAAAGGCAACTTGGCAGGTTCAGAGAATGACTTGCACAGAGAATGACAGAACTACAGTAACAGTTTTACAATCACTGTGCTATCACCATTGATTTCAAATCTGCTGTTTAAATGCAGGGACATGGGGACATGAACGCTCCTGGTGTGAGCTCCAATGACGCTGACCTGCTATGAGCTCTCAAATTGAAGGTATATGTTGGCACCAGTTGTGTAACTGGGAGTTCTTCAAATTAGCTTCCATGTAGAATATGTTATTAAAGGTTAGGTGATAAAATGTACTAATTTGAAGCATATATATATATATATATCCCATAATAATCGCGGCAATTATTTAGAACTTAGACCAAGAAAGATCTCTTCAGGAGGGAGGATTTTATCACCAACGACATTGTTTAGAATTGCCAGGGCACAGTGATAAAAAAAAGCAGACCCACCCAGTTTCATTAATGTTTTAAACTTCTCTACAGACAATGCATGCCTTATTTCTTGCACATGGAGGACTGGCCACCACGCTTAACTGATTCACCTCCACCTCAGGCCATCAGTTTCCTATCTCTGGATGAGACAGTCCCAAAGGCCCTTCCAAAGCTGACATTGCACTACTTTCTAATTCTGGCTTTGCAAGCTATTTCAAGCTATGTGACCCTGGGTAAGTCAGGTCATTTCTCCAAGTCTCAGTTTCCTCATCTGTGAAATGGGAACAATAACCCCAAGCCATGCCTTACCCCATAAGGGCTCCATGAGGTAGTGTGGAAGAAGACTTTTTGTAAAGAAGAAGGCACTGCACACAAGTGGCAGGAACACAGGTGGCAGGCCTTGATGACAAAGGTGATGATGTTCCTCTGAAGTCATAAACAAGTTGTTCCTAGATTGAGGATCTGGGTTAGGGGAAGGGGAACCAGTGGGTGCTGGACTTTGCAAATCACTGACAATGACTTTTTTCTTCCAGGACAAGTCTTGATCCTCTTGGCCCAGAAGCAGGGGGCTGATCACAATGACCCCAGTTCCTCTGCTGCTGTATTACATCCCAGCTGGATGGAGCACTTCCCTTCCAGGGGAAGGTGGCTGAGGCAGAAGCAGGGTGTGAGAAACTACTGATGCCAGCTGGCTCTTGTCCTCAGAAGCACTCTGAAATTAGCTTACCTGCTTGTTTAACCAAAGAGAATGTAAGTTCCTAGAGCAGGGGTTGACAATTTTTTTTTCTGAAGAGCCAGCTAGTAAACATTTTAGGCTTTCTCAGCCATATGGTCTCTGTTGCAACTACTCGACTCTGCTGTTGTAGTGTGAAAGCAGCCCTAGACCATACGTAAACGGAGCGTGGCTGTGCTCCAATAAAACTTTATTTATGGATACTGAAATCTGAATTTCATATAATTTTTGCACATTATGAAATATTCTTTTGATTTCTTCAATCATTTAAAGATGTAAAAGCCATTCTTAGCTCATAGGCACATAAAAAGAGGCCAGATTTGGACCACAGGCCATTCATAGTTTACCCACCCTTATTCTAGAGGCCAGAGACCCTCTCTGTGTATTCCTTTGCTGTGTCCACAGTGCCCAGAACACTGCCTGGCACATAGCTGCCCATAAGTATCTGTTGAAGACCAACTGCTTCCTCTTCTGCCCCTCTACCTCCAATTCCATTCCCATCTCTTGCTGCTACTATATCCACCTCTACTTCCAGCTCCCATTCTCTGTAACCAGCAGCAACAAGCTTCTGTTCCCCCCACCCCTGTCCCTGTCTCCAGGTCAGTGGAGGAGCCCACTAGCTAGTTCTCCAGTAGCCCTGGGACTGTCCCATCTGGATGCTCCCATTTTTCCTCTTCTTCTCTGACTACCCTATCTTTGGCCTCATTCTTCTTCTTCTTCTTTTTTTTTTTTTCAGCATCCAAAATCTTTTTAATAACAAGGCAGGATCTGGGGTTGGTTTTTGTAGTGGCAACTGGCCTGTCGGCCTCTGGTGCACTTGAACTTCCAGCCCTTGGAACGTAGGGTTTGGTGTTCCTGAGGTCTTGCCGAGATGCCTGTACACCTCTTGGCCTTTACCAGAGAGTAGGCCAGTGGCACAGCCCTTGGGAGAGTCCAGGGCCAGTTGGTCGAAGGTGAGGATCTTGCCCCAGGCCTTGGGGATGTGGCTCCGGGGGCAGTGCACACACCTTCAGTTCGGGCACCTACTGGGCATGCACATCATCAGTTTTAGTCCCTATAACCACAGCTGTTTTGCCTTCCCCTCCAGGAAGCTTCATCTTCCGGATCATCTGGGAAAGGGATAGAGGCCACCAGTTGGTGCAACTCACGAACAACCTCTTCAGCACAACTTGACTGAAGGAGTTGGTTGGTCTGGCCAGAAACCTGTACAGCTTGACCAACAGCCTTAGGTAGCTGTCCTAGCTCTTGGCCTCATTCTTTTTTTATTTTTTTTTGGGCCGTGCCACGCAGCTTGCAGGATCTTAGTCCCTGACCAGGGATTGAACCCATACCCCCTGCAGTGGAAGCACGGAGTCCTAACCACTGGACCACCAAGGAATTCCCTTGGCCTCATTCTTTTTTTTTTTTTTTGAGTAGGAAACTTTTTTTTTCTAGTATTTATTTATTTATCATTTATTTGTTTTTGGCTGAGTCGGGTCTTAGTTGCAGCATGTGGGATCTTTCGTTGCGGCGTGCAGGATTCTCTCTAGTTTTGGTGAGCGAGCAGGCTCCAGAGCACGCAGGCTCAGTAGTTACAGTGGGTGGTCTCTCTAGTTGTGGCGTGCAGGCTCCAGAGCACGCAGGCTTCGCAGTTGTGGCATGTGGGCTCTCCAGTTGTTGCGCTGTGGGCTCAGTAGTTGCAGCACGTGGGCCTAGTTGCCCCGTGGCATGTGGGATCTTAATTCCCCGATCAGGGATCGAACCCGCGTTCCCTGCATTGGAAGGCGGATTTTTTTTACCACTGGACCACCAGGGAAGTCCCCACACAAGCATATTTTGAAGGCTTGCCATATGTCAGCTGTAGCCAGCGAGATAGCAATAAACAAAATAGACAAGTCCTACCTCATGAAGCTTTGTTCTAGTGGGAGAAACAAACAATAAACAAACAGGTAAATATACAATATGATCCCTGGTAGAGAGGCATGCCATGAAAAAAAGATAACATAAGATGATACCATCGATGGGGAGCTATCTTAGATAGGGTCAGTCCTCTCTGAAGAGGTGACATTTGAGCAGAGGTGCGAATGAAGTGAGGGAGCAAACTCTGAGAGCTGAAGAAAGAAACGTTCCAGGTGGTGGGCACAGCAGGAGCAAAGCCTGAGGTGGGAGTGTATGTGGCATGTCAGTGGGCAGGCAGCAAGCCTGGTGGCAGGGGGGCAGTGAGTGAGTGAGTGGTAGGAGAGGAGGGGGCAGGGGGAGTAGGGGGCCAGATCCTGTGGGATTTTGCAGGCTCAGCAAAGTCCTTGGAGTTTGTTTGAAGTTTGTTTGATGGGGGAGCTACAGCAGGGTTTCAAGCACCTCCATCCCTCAGACCTGGATGGGGCAGACAAGAGAATCCACCCCCTTACTTGTTCACCACTACCCACCTCTGCATACTGAGTACCCGTGAAGCCCCTTCTGGGCTGACAGTGTAGTGAAGTGAATAAGAGCACTGGATTTTGAGTCTGAGAGAATTGGGTTCCCAACCTAGCTGTAATACTTACTAGCTTTTGGACCATGGGCAATCTCATCACTCCTGAGCCTCAGTTTTCTCATCTGGAAAATGGGGACAATAATTTCTGTCTCATGGTGTTGTTGGGGTGACTGGATGAGCTCTTGCCTCTAAAACACTCACAGTGCCAGGCAGGTCACATAGTTCTCTCTCAATCAGCTGTCATAGTTGATGATGATTACTATTTACATGCTGACCCAAGTTCTGGCATTTTGTAATCACTTGTTAAAGGGAACTACCATTATGATTGTTCCCCTCATGCTGTTCCACCTGCTGCCAGGAGACACGTGTGCCAAGACCCTCCTCTACTGAATGGCCAAGAAAGAATAATGACAGACTCTCTTCCTGTGGGGCAGGGCCCATCCAGAACCTGTGCTCTTGAACATTATAGCAAGCACATGCCCAGGTTGCGGTAGAAGGACCTAAAACCCAGCGCTCACCCTGTCAGCTCAGCCCCCTGCTTCATGCCAGAATAACCTCTTCCACAAGGTACAGAATAAGAACCTCACTGTGTCCAGCAGAGCCCTTTCACACTTATGAGTCATTCCCTTAACAAACACCTCAAGTGACTGCCCAGAACAGCCTGTTTTCACCCCATTATGAATAATAATAATAGCTAGCATTTATCCACGACTCAGAGTGTAGCATTTCAGAGCATGAGGATAGATTGCCTGGGTCTGAGTCCTAGATTTACTGTATTGTAGCTAGATGATGTTGTACATATCACTTAGCCTCTTTGAGCACCTACTAGGTGCCAGGCAGTGTGTCAGGTGCCAGGAAGACAATGAAGAGCCAACAAGACCCGATTACTGCCCTCTCACAGCTTCCTGTCTAATTGGAGAGCTAGATGTTAATCAGGTAATCACAAAAACAAATGTAAAAGTACACCTTGAGGAGCACTAAGGAGAAGTATCCACTGCCATGAGTGTATATAACAGGCAGGTAAGGGAAGATGTCCTGGAGGAAGTGATTGTGGAGATAAACTGGCTTGAGGAAGACGGAAGACAGTTTCAAAAACAAGGAGCAAGGGCTTCCCTGGTGGCGCAGTGGTTGAGAATCTGCCTGCTAATGCAGGTGACACGGGTTCGAGCCCTGGTCTGGGAAGATCCCACATGCCGCAGAGCGACTGGGCCCGTGAGCCACAAGTACCGAGCCTGCACGTTTGGAGCCTGTGCTCCGCAACAAGAGAGGCCGCGATAGTGAGAGGCCCGCACACCGCGATGAAGAGTGGCCCCCGCTTGCCACAACTAGAGAAAGCCCTCGCACAGAAATGAAGACCCAACACAGCCAAAAATAAATTAATTAATTAATTAATTTAAAAAAAAAGAAAAAGGGCTTCCCTGGTGGCGCAGTGGTTGAGAATCCGCCTGCCAATGCAGGGGACACGGGTTCGAGCCCTGGTCCGGGAAGATCCCACATGCCGCGGAGCAACTGGGCCCGTGAGCCACGATTACTGAGCCTGCGCGTCGGAAGCCTGTGCCCCGCAACAAGAGAGACCGCGACAGTGAGAGGCCCGCGCACCGCGATGAAGAGTGGCCCCCGCTTGCCGCAACTAGAGAAAGCCCTCGCACAGAAACGAAGACCCAACACAGCCATAAATAAATAAATAAATAATTTAAAAAAAAAAAAAAAAAGAAAAAGAAAAACCACAGAAGTGAGTCACTTCTGTTAAAAAAAACAAAAAAGAACAAGGAGCAAGGCCCTGGGGCAGTAGAACTGAAGGAAAGTCAGTGCGGCTGCAGCCTAGAGAGAAACAGAGAAAACTGTGAGCTGAGGCTGCAGCAGGATCAGCACATTGTAGGCTATGATTGGTCTCTATAGCTCTCTGCTGAGTGACTGCAACATCCCTTCAACAGTGATGGGCAAGCTGACCTGCCCAAGCTCCCAGGCAGGGCCCAGGTGTCCTCTGGGCAACCCCCTTTTCCAGTATAACCCTCTCATAACCCAATACTCTTGGGAGAGAGGACACAGGAAGTGAAACATTCATAGGAAAGCACAGTCACTACTGGGTCCTTAAATTGAGATGATGCACTTGATATGGAATCCTTTCCTGTAAGAAGGGGAAGGAAGAGACCAGGAGCCCCAAGAAGGGGGCAGACTGAAGGTAGAATCACTCCAGTTTTCCTCTCACCCATGCCCCTCCCACCCATCCACCTCATTTTCCTCGCCCAGCAGTCCTTTGCCCTCATTCTCTAGGTCTCAATGTCTCTTCCCAAGTTTAACTTAAACCAGCTTGCAGCCAGATATTTGGCACCTGTGTGCAATCTGTTCTGAGCCCTGAGTAGGATGACTAGATTTAGCAAATCAACAGGACACCCAGTTAAATTTGACTTCAGATAAACAACAACCATTTTTTCGTCTAATTTTTAGTCTAAACATTACAACGCTAGCCCTGAGCAGCAGGAGTTGGGGCATCGGAAACTGGCTCCAGGCAACTGATACTAACACTGATGTCAATAACAGCTGCCAACTTTGGCCCAGGTTGCCTCCAGTTTAGCCCTCATTAAGGAGGTAATAGAGTGAGTGAACAAAAGAATGAACTCTAGGGACTTCCCTGGTGGCGCACTGGTTAAGAATCCACCTGCCAGTGCAGGGGACACAGGTTCGATCCCTGGCCCGGGGAGATCTCACATGCCATGGAGCAACCACATGCCGCGGAGCAACTAAGCCCATGCGCCACAACTACTGAACCTGCGCTCTAGAGCCCGTGCACCACAACTACTGAAGCCCACGCACCTCAACTACTGAGCCCGTGTGCTGCAAGTACTGAAGCCTGCACACCTAGAGCCCGTGCTCCACAAGAGAAGCCACCGCAATGAGAATCCGGCGCATCGCAATGAAGAGTAGCTCCCACTCGCCACAACTAGAGAAAGCCCATGCGCAGCAATGAAGACCCAATGCAGCCAAAAAAAAAAAAAAAAAAAGGAATGAACACTGGGCCTAGACTACCAGGGTTGTCTTTCAGCTCTGCCATTTTCCAGCTGTGTGACCTTGGAGGGACCCAGAAAATGAAATGCTTAACTTCTCTGTCCTTGGTTTCCTCATCTATACACTGGAGATAATAACAGCACCTACCTCATAAGGTTGTTGTGAGGATTAAATGAGTTTACAGGTAAAGTGTTTAGAATAGTGCCTGGTCCATAGTAAGTGCTATGTTAATGTTAGCTCTAATAATTTATCTAATCACACCAGACTGAATGTAAACTCCATGAGAACAGGGACTTTCTTTTGTTCATTGCTATATCCAGAGGAACAAGGAGCAGGGCTGGTTTATAATGCATGCTCAAAAAGAGGGCCTGGCTTGTAATATATAGCCATAAATATTTATTGAATTAAATCTAGTCCTCAGGATATACCTGAAAGATTGGAATTGTATTAATAATTCCCCTTTTACAGATAAGGAAACAGGTTTAGAGACATGAAATGAGTTTTCCAATGTTAAGGAGGTGGCAGAGCTAGGATTCAAATCCAGATTTGTTCGGTTCCAAAGTCTTTTCCACTCAAAAATTCACTTTAACATCTGAGGTGCTACCCTTGGAAAGTGATGGAATAACAGGAGCATCTGGATTTAGGAGAAATCCTCATTGACTTTGATTTTTTTAAGTCCTAGTCTGTTCCCCATCTGCTGTGTAACCTTGGGTAAGTCACCTTATCTTTCTGAGGCTGTTTTATGATGTGTAAACTAGGTGGTGGTCAGGATCCAAGGAGATCATATATTGGTGAAGCCTGACCGGAAGAAGGCTTCTGATAAACAATCCTGCTTTAGAGCAGCTTTGCAAATGGACATTCTTCCCCACCCATGAAACCCGAAAGCCCATCTCTCCACTCCCCTACGCGTGAATAAATCTCATCACACCTGAACAGTTAACACCTCTTTAGACGGAGGCTGAATCTCTCCGGGGGAAATCTCTCTCCCTGGCCTCCCTGCACTCCAAGTGCAGCCCAAGTGTCGGTCAATCCTGGGAACCTGGTCCCTGGTCTCCTCAGAGGGGGCGCAAGCCCAAATGAGCCCAGAGCTGGGCCTGCAGTTGAGAGAGATTCGGGGGAGACGGCTTGAAAAGAGCAAAACATGCGTATTAAGACATCACTTTGGAGGCACTGTGGGTCCTGATGGTGGCGAAAGACTTGTACCCTACCTGGAGCCGGGGCGCAAAAGATCCCAGTGTCGCCTTCCGGGGCGGGGTTGGGGGGTCCTAGGGCCTTGTAATGGGGGGAGTAGGGCCCAGGCTCCTTGCTAGCCTTTGCCTGGGTATTGGGTGTGTGTGTGTGTGTGTGTGTGTGTGTGCGCGCGTGTGTGTTTGTGTGTGTGGCAGGGGGAAACAGCCCCCGCTGGGGGGAGAAGGAACATCTGGGGAGCTATTCCAAACGAGGTGAGTGGGGGAGATGGGTGGCCCTGGCGTGGTCCCCTCCGGGGACCAGGTTTGGGAGGGAGGAGCCAGGAGGGCCTCTTCTGGGCTGAGCAGAGCGCGGGCCCAGGGCTCGCGGTGAAGGCGGGGCCCGCACTCCTTTCGCGGCGGGGGCGGGGGGTCCGCGCTGGGAATGCCGCGCCGCGGGGGCCGGGGCGGGGCTTCGTTGGCCCCGCCCTTCGCGCAGGTAGCCAATGGGCGCGGCGGCGCCGGGTGACGGAGGGAGCCGAAGTGCGAGTGCCGCGGCGGCGGCGGCGGCGGCGGCGCGGACGGCCCAGCCAGAGCGAGAGGGTCTCGGCGGGGGCGTGGGGGCTAGGGGGCGCGGGGACGAGGGGGCGCGGGGCCGCGGAGCCGGGGACCTCGGGACCCGGGAGGCGAGGCGGCCCGGGCCGCCGGTGGAGCGCGGGCCGCCCAGCGGCGGCGCGATGCCGCTCGCCCAGCTCAAGGAGCCCTGGCCGCTCATGGAGCTGGTGCCGCTGGACCCGGAGGTGAGTGAGCTGGGCGGGGGACGGGCGCTGGCGGCCGGCGAGCCCGAGTCCCCACAGGGGCGGGGCGGCCCCCGGCGCCTCTGTAGCCTTGCGGGCGCCCGCGAGGACGCGAGTGCCCTCCGATCTCTTGCTCCCTCTCCGGCTCCACCCCCTTCTGCCCCGGGTGTGTGTGCGCGAGGGACAATTCCGCCACAGCGCCGAGAAACCCCTTAGCCCGGAGAGGGGATCCCGTGGTGCGCTGAGATCTGATCCCCGCCTCACCCCACACACCTAGGACCTGTACCGGGAGCTGTCGGAGTTTCCTTCGTTAGGGCAGACGGCCAGGGCTGGGGTGTCAGATGTCTCGGATTCTACAAGAGACAAGGATCATGGGACCCCCCCCCCCACTTCTCCTTGATGTCTCCCAGCGCCCTACCCCAAGAGCTCCCGCTTCTCGGCTTCTGACCCTAGAAGGATTGTCCCTCTTGACCCTAGCAGTTGTGGAATTTGGGGTGACACCGCCCGTCTGGGACTGAAACTCTTGGTTTTCTTTGCCTCAGCCTAGGGTCAGAGGACACCTGTGTCACCTGCTCCAGGCTGGGGAGAAGGGAATGGGGAAAAGCCCTTAGACGTTGTGAAAATTATGCCTGGAGATGAGGAGGACGTTGGTTCCTGCACCCTTCCATAGGAAGGACTGGACCCCTGGAGAGTTTGGCCTCTGCCTGCCTAGCCTCTCCCAGAAGCACCTCCTGCCCTCTGAGGATTCTGTGGTGCTAGGCCATAAGCTTGCAGAAGGCCAGCTCTTCCTGTGCCCTTTGACTCCCAGGGTCAAGGTCAAGCCCATCTGCCAGCAGATGGAGAAAAAAAACTTTTCCCTCAGCCTCATTCTGGGAAGGAGGTAGGTGATACCGCCTTTCCAGAGGGGATGTGGGGATATGCAGGGAGGGTATGGAAACCTCAGTGAGCCTGGGAGCCAAGGTGATTTTCTTCTGGCTTGGGCTCGGAGCCCCTGCTTAGATCCCCTCCTCTGCCCTCTCTTAACTGGGGCAACCACCAAGTGCCCTGCCTCTCAGGGCCACAGGTTGAGATCAGAGTGAGGATCCCTGGTCCCCAGAACCCAGGGTGTGCTGCCCCTTTAAAGGGATGGTCATGGCTGACACTGGCTATTGGAGGGTGGGCGCAAGGCAGGATTAGGTAGCCAACCTGAAGGCGCAATTTGGAGTAAATTGCTCTGGGATCCCTGCCATGGGGTTTTTACGGGCCCTGCTCAGTTCAGAAGTTCTCTCGCTGACTCACCCTCTGAGGTGAGGAACACTGCCCTCTGCAGCCCCTATCCACCGCAGCCCACCCCCCAAGGACTGGGGCACAGAGGGTCGGGGAGGTGCTCAGAGGTGGATTCCTTTGCCTTGGCATACCCTTGAGACCTAGGCCTCCCTAGAGGAAGGCGGACTGGGAGGGGCCAGGGAGAGATTTAATTTGAGGACTTACCATGGGTTATACTAGTAGGGAAGAAAGACACCCAGGAGCTCAATTCCCAGTCCAGGGCACTACTTCCTGTTTCTCTTTGGGGAATCCTGGGGCAGGGGCCAGGTTTAAACAGGAAACTCAACTCAGTTTTAGTACTGCTGCAGCTGAACTCTGAGAGGAAGAGACTGGCTTATTTCCTAGGATTCGGGGGGCTGTGATTTCTCTAGGAGCTTCACCTTGGAAACACTGTGTGACCCTCAGTCAGTCTTTAGCCTCTCTGGGCCTCTGCTTCTCCAATGGCCAGGGCTGGGTTCTGGCCTCTGCTTTCTGGGCCTGAGAGGGTACAGAGTCCCGAGTACCACTGCCCATTTTCCTCCTCCCCACTCCGTGGAGGTGCCAGGCGACTGGGTGTTATTGTTTGGGTAACAGGAGCCATGGGGCAGCCAGGGCACGGGTTGGGTTGTTTTCACTGGAGAACAGGGCCTCGCTGTTCTTAGCCCAGGTGACATGTAAGTGATACAGCAGCCTGACCTGCAGGTACAGGCGCTGCCGCTGGCTCCTGGCCAGGAAGGAGGCAGGCAGAGGGGCTGGCGGGGGCATTTGGCAGAGGCCTGGGATCTGGACTGCCCTGCCCTCCCCATGACGCTGCCGAAAATGGGCTGCTGGGAGGCAGGGCCTTGTCTGGGGTGTGGCCCAGGTGGAGTAAACCCATTAGAAGTGTGGTTGACGATTCTGCCTGGGCCTTCCCTGGCCTTGCTGAAAGCAGTAACCTTGACCCCAGGCCCAGCCTCGCTGTGTACAGAGCTTCATTATATGCCACCCACCCCACTTCACCGCTGTTACTGTATTAAAATAAAACAACTCTCAAAACAACTTCTCAAGGTAGGGATTATTACCCCCATTTTCATATGGAACAGCTGAACTCAGAGAGAACTGGCCTGTGAATTAATGTCAGAGTCGGAATTGGAACCCAGATCTCTTGTTGTCTCCAGCCTAGTTGGGGGAGGCTTAAGGACAGGGAAGAGCTGGGATCAAACTGGCCCAGGTGGAAGGTACTCCAAGAGAGGCTCCGGATGTTGGCAGACTCTCCTGTCCAGGCTTTGCTGAGGGCTGGTGGTACCAGCCGGCCCTGGCACCTGGCCCCCAGCTTCCAGCAGCGTGCAGGGCTGCCAGTGCTGGGCTCTGAACCCAACTCCTGGGGCTGCTTCCTGCCTGTGGGGCACGTGCTGTCTTTGTCCATCTGCTGCCCGGCCTCTCCAGACGCTGCCCTGGCCCCTCTTCCCGAGACAGATCTGGTTGGGTGGGAAGGAAGGATGCTTGGTGAAACCCAACTCTGACCTCTGGGGAGGGGGCACAGTGGTCTGGAGGCCCTCCGCAGCTGTCCCCATGAGTAGTGCTCTCTGAGGAAGAGGGAGGAGAGTGGGTCTCCATCCTCCAAGAGGCCAAAAGGCCTTTCCTGTACCAGACTTTTTAGACAAGGTCTTTCATTCAGTATTCTGCAAGGTCAGTATCATTGTCCTCTTTCGTTCATTCATTCATTCATTCAGCAAATATTTATTGAGCACTTATCATGTGACAAGTACTAATCCAAGCAGCAGGGTACAGCTGTGAACAAGATGGGCCTGCCCTCACAGCACAGATGAGGAAACCGAGGCTCAGAGAAGTAATGTGACAGACACAAGGTCAGAGTGAGAGGCTGGCAGAGCTAGCATTCGTGGCTGTGTCTTTGTGGCTGCAGACCTGTGTTCTTTCCACCATCTGTGCAGCAGTCAGGCCAGAGGGGCAAATGAGCCCTGGCTTCCCAGGACCCTGGCTCTAACGGGGGGAAGCTCACCTGTGGTCCTCTTTGCACTTCCAGTCCTTTCTCCAGGGCTCCCCATTCCCCTCTAGAGACCTTGTGCAACAGCTCTTACAGGCATGGGGTTCCATGAGGATGGCATCCAAGCCAGAGACCCCTGGACTGGAGGCAGCCACATAGGGCCTGTGGAGCCCCCTGAATCCTCCAAGATACTGCTCTGTAAGCGCACACCTCTGGGTGCACCCACCACCCCCTCCCCTCCCTCATCAGGGATTCAGGCTTGCAGCCACATGACTCTGGGTCATGGCCCCATGTCTTAGGGACCACAGGTAAGTCCCTCAACTCTCTGAACCTCGTCTGAAAAATGGGAGTAATAGAACTTTCTCTGGGGAATTCCCTGGCGGTCTAGTGGTTAGGACTCTACACTTCCACTGCCGGGGGCATGGGTTTGATCCCTGGTCGGGGAACTAAGATACTGCATGCCGCATGGCGTGGCAAAACAAAAAACAAAAAAAACTTGCTCTGGCCTCCTTGCTCTCTTTGCTGGGTTGAGCTTTCATTTGACAGGCTACATGCTGGACCCTGATCTGGGTGCCAAGGAGATGATGCTGGACAAGTCATGGCTCCTCCCTGAGTTAATCTGCAGTTTGCTCGGTGCTGTGAGGCCCAGAGGAGGGAGGAAAGGACTTGAGACTGTGTAGACAGAGGAGATGACATTAGAACTGAGTCCTGAAAGAAGACCAGGGGTTTGCCAAAGTGACCAGGCAGGAAAGGTTTTCTTGGTAGGAGGAGCCACGGTGCAAATGCGAGGGGATGTGAAACAAGCTGGTCTGTTCAGGGTCTCAGGTTCAATTTAGCTCCATAATAGGGCCTGATAGTAATAATGGGGATTGTTTGTGGGCCAGTTACATGCCAGGTATATGTATTTTACAGACACTATTTTGCTTGCTTCTTACAGCTACCCAATGAGGTACATTACTTTTATCCCCATTTCACAGATGAGGAAACTGAAGCCTTGAGAAATGAAGTAACCTCAGGGTCATGCAGGTGGTAGAAGCCAGAATTTGAACCCACAAGGTCAGGTTCCAGAACCCACATTAATCACCTGTGTTGGGCAGTTGGTGATGACGGCTTTGAATGCCATGCCAAGGAGCTGGGACTTTATCCTGCAGGCAGTGGGAAGCCATGGAAGGGTTTGGGGCCTGGCACATAGAAGGTTCTCAATAAGGAGTGAGTGAGTGACCAGGGGAGTCGATCACTCAAGTGTAACGATTACAGTTGAGTTTTAGGAAGGGTGAGAATTTGGAATGGGGGAGGCTGGTGTATAGGCCTTTGTTACCATCTGGGGGAATTATGTCAAGAGTCTAGAATGCTGGGTGAAGTGGAACTCCATCTACAAATGCATCGTGCCTCCCCCTCCCCCCAGCCCTGATCGACCTGGTCCTTCTCCCCAGGCTTCTGAGAGATGACAGGTATGTGTATGCGTGCGTGGTGGGGCCTGTAGAACACTGGCCCCTGGGGAGGATTAGGGGCATTAAAGGGGCTCAGGGGGCAGGATGTCCTGGGAGCGACAAGGGGAGGGCTGCTCCAGGGGCAGGGAGATTATGTAACGGGCAGAGCACAGCTGTGCCTGCTGCTGCCGAGCAAAGCCGCAGCTGCCCTGTGGACCCGGCCCCTGGCTCCAAAGTCCTGGATCTTCCTGGCCTCTCCACACTCTCGCTGTGCAGGAGGGGTGGGGACAGCTTCTTTCCGCTTCCCAAGGCCCAGATGGGGTAGGTTACTCACCTCATATCACACAGGAAAGGGATGGTGTACCCCAGGGTGAGTAGCACCCACCTGAGGGTGAGGTCTGGGGGCTGGAGGACTGCCCAGGGGCGGGCTCCAGTGCCTGTCTCTCTGCAGGTAGTTCCCCTAGCTGGGCAGTGGGCTGCTTTTCCTCAGTCCTCTTTTGAGCACTTCCTGGTGTCAGAGACCGAGTTTTGAATCCCCCCTTACCAGCGCTGTAACCTTATGCGCCATCACTAGGCCCGTCTGCGCCTCAGTTTCTTCCTTTGCCAAGTGGGACCAGGGCCTGCCTCCCAGGTCAGGAGGGTTTAATGGTGCCACAGGTGTGAGGCACTGAGCCCAGTGCCCGGCATGTGGCAGGGGCTCGGAAGAGAAAAGCTGTTAGCACCAAGCCCTAATCTCTGCCCTCCCAGGGCTCCCCGTCTTTTAGGAGGGGCAGGCCCGTGTGTAAATAGTCCCTGCGTTGTGGTAAGTGGTAAAATGAAGGATCGCAGGACCGTAGTGGAGCAGCAGTGATTCTGCAAGGACAGGGAGGGGTCCCAGAGCAGGCAGGGCCAGGGTAGCCACCATCACTGGGCTGGACACTCTTCCAGACTTTGTTTCCTTCAGCCCTTGCATCAACCCTGGGAGGTGATGTAAATACCCTCCTGCTACAGATCAGGAAACTGAGGCCTCTTGAGTTGGTTAATTGGCATGCACAATTTGTCTATGGCAGAGTTGGGAGTCCTTTCCTTCTCACTGGGAGAAGGTGACATTTGAGCTGAGCCTTCAAAGATGAGGTATTTGCCAGGCAGAGAGCCTGAGGGAGAGATGCCGGGAAATGGCCTGTCTGAGTTGTGAGAGACTGTTGCAGGAGCCTTGATGCCTGTGCCCTCCCTGTGAGAGTGGAGGTAGAGAGGACACAGCCAGAACTCCCGCCCTCACCTCCATGGCCCCCTAGCTACTGGGAGCAGCCAAGGGCGGGGGTGCCCCATGGGGTCTATCTTTGCTTTGTGCCACTCTAGTAAGTTTGACAGTGTTCCCTCATCTCCCTTCTCTTTTCCAGAATGGACAAGCCTCAGGGGAAGAAGCTGGACTGCAGCCGTCCATGGTAAGGACCAGGGCTAGCACCAGAGCTAGGGACTGTCAGGGGTGGGGGGACCATTTGCATGGAGTGGAAGAGGAGGGAGGCGTGCCCTCGTCCCCCCCGGGTATGAGGCCCTTTGGCCCAGCTCAGCCTTCCTTCTCTGGTCCCACCTAATCCTCGAGGCAACCCTGTGTGTCAGGATTACTTGCTCCAACCTTCCTATTTCTCAGGTGAGGGGACTGTGGCCCAGACAGGGTCAGAATCCAGGCTAGAACTCTGGTTACCCATCACCCAGACCAGGACACTTCCTCAGTTTATTTACTCATGGCAGCTTGGCCGACTGTATTGAGAGGGTGAAGGGGTGCTGAGAGAGGCTCAGGTCTGCTGGGCCTGACGTGGGCCTGGAATCATCTGGGCACCTGGTGCTGGAGGGAACCTGGTGGCCTCAAATCTAACCAGGGCCCAGTGCCTGGCATGTGGCACACAGGCCATTTCTCAGGGATCCCACCTCCCAGCCCCAGGCTGGCTCCCTCTTCTCTGCTCTCTCTGCTTCCCCTGGGTTCCTCCCTTCAGCCCCTCAGCTCCTGTTACTGGTTTTGTGTGTTGACACAAGTGCCAGGTCTGGGTGACAGTTGTGTGACCTTAGGTGGGTCGTTTGTTTCCTCTGGGCCTGGGCTTTCTCATCTCCACGTTGAGCTCCTCCAATTCTCGAGGAGCTGTGAGGTCACAGAGCTGCTGGCTGTGGAGGGGCTTTGGAAGCCACCAGGCAGGACAAAGTGTGGGTTCTGGCAGTAGAGCCAACCGGAGTTCGAGTCCTGGCTCCACCATCACCATTTGACCAGAAGCTTCTCAAAAGTTTCCTCAACTGTAAGTTGGGAATAATAGTAACCTACTTCTCAGGAGTGACATGAAGGACAAATGAGGTAGCAACTGCCTGCCACACAGTGACTTCAGCACCAGCAGCGTGAACGCCCTGCTGTATTGCTCAGCTCCACTGCCTGTTAGTGGCCACACCCTCCTGGCCTGGGTCTGCCTGGGCACCAGACCATGAGCTCGACCTTTGAGATAGACCCAGAGCTGGTCCTGATGTTTGCCTTGACTCAGCCTCCTAAGATAAGGGAGCTGAGCTACCCGGGGTAGGGCAGGCTGACGGAAGTAGGCTCCCACCCCCTCCTTTTTTTGGTACTATGGCAACCTTGGACCACCAAAAGGAGGCCAAGTGGTGTGGACTGGGCCCCTTGGCTTATCTCAGCCCCATGTCTGGAGAATCTCTTCCCACAAAGGAGCTGCCCCTGGTTGCCTAGTAACAGAATGAAGGGGCTGTAGGTCTCCAGTGAAGACCCAGGATGTTCAGATCTTGGGGCTATGGTTCTGGGAGTTGCAGAGGTGCTTGCAGCTTTGAGGGAGCTGGTGGTGAGTGCAGCTTCTCACCTCAGTGCTAGAGAGGCTGGTTGGGAAAGGGCAGGAACTTACCCAGGCGGGCAACCTACATTTGATCCCAAGCCTGTGACTCCTTCTTGCTCTAGAGCAGATCCTGGGGTGGGAAGGGAGACATGGCTGGACATGATGGGTCAGGGAGAACCTCGAATGACATGTTAAGGGAGAGAAAGCGCCATATCGGGAGCTTTGCATTTGGTTCTCATAACACCCCTGGAGGTTAACTCTCCCCATTTTACAGATGAGAAAATTGAGGCCCAAGGTCAAATAGCTGGTGGGCGATAGGGTCAGGTCTTGCTTGACCAGAGAACCCACACTCTTCCCAGCCTAGGAAACACACTGAGTGCTGAAGAGGAGGAGCATTGGGTCCCCGTGACCCCAAGTTCCGTCATTCCTCAGCACCTGCTCATTTACCTTCTCCGTTGCTCCAGAACCTCCTAGCATCCCCAGTGCCCACTTCTGGGCTCAACACACCAGGGAGCGCTCGGCCTGTGGTCAGGACCTCATCCCTTTGTTCAGTGGAGCAAGCTGGCAGCAGGCTGGTTTATTTTTTGCAACATCAGACTTTCAGTGCACCCTGCTGTAGCACTGGGGACCCCAAAATGAATTCAACACCCACCCTCAGGGAGTTCCCAGTGTTGGGGGAATGGTAGTAACAGGAAAGCTGTGTGGAGGGCGCTGTGATGGGGAAGAACAGGCTGTGGGCACCTAAGACCTCCATTCTGCTCCAGGCCTCATAGTGGGCAGTGAAATATACCACCTTCCTACATGTCTCTTGGGGGCATGATGAGATGAGCGCATCCCGGGGAACCCAGCCAGTGGCATCTGAACTCAGGGCTGAGCGTGGACCGGAAGGACAGTCACTGCTCTGTGTGGCAGAAGAGGAAGAGTTGGGGTGGGCCGTGGGGCACCAGGTCACCTTCCCTGCAGAGCTGGCATTTGGCTGGGCCTCAAAAGGCAGGATTTGGGCAGCTGGAGAGAGAAGTGGGCCTTCCAGGTGGAGGAGAGGCCTGACTTGGAGGGGGACTTGGGAGGCAGGCGCTCTGAGTTCAGAATCCTGCCCCTCTTTCTTGCTTGCTGTGTTACCTTGGGCAAGTGATTTGCCCCTCTGAGGCTCAGATGTCTTTTCTGTAAAAGAATAGAGTCCACCCCTCAGGGCCACCCAGAGGAGGGAATGTGATGTGTATAAAGTGAAGAATCCAACAGGGTGTGAGGCATAATATTGGTGTTTAATGCTTGTTTATTTTATCCATTTCAGGCAGAAGGGGAGATTGGGGTTTTAGCAGCCATAGTGAGGACTGCAGTCTAGGGTGAGAGCTCCTGGAGTGCACCTGGTGCCCTCAGGCATGCTGGGGCTCCATTCACCCTCCCTCCCTTCCTGGGGGTGGACTGGGTGCCCCAGGCCCCCTCCCCGGCTATCTCCGGAGCTGGACCCCTTTGAAGCTCCTGCAGGTCTATTTTGAGAGCTGAGCGTCTCCCCCCTCCCCTCCTCTCTTCCTGTTTATGAAACCCTGATCCCTCCCGGATCCCTCATGCTCCCCCTGGCTGGAGCTCAGGCAGGATGTGACTGCGGACTTCGGGGAGCCTTGGGAGCTTCAGGTGTTGGGGGGAACTTCCCTGGGACTGGCCAGGGCAGCCTAGCCCACCCTCCCAGCACCTGAGACCTGCTGGGTTCTGTCCCTTCAGCCTTCCCAGAGGAGACCCTGCGGCAGTAAGAGTGCCCGTGTAATCCAGGGAGTTCTGTTTACCACGTCCCTTTGTTTCTGTGGCCCATTTTGCTTCTAGAAACAATCTTTTGAGGGTGGAACAATCTAGTTTTGACCTCTATTTTGTAGAAGAAGAAACTGAGGCTCAGACAGGGAAAGAGGTTTGCCTGGGAATACTCAGCTAGTGAGTAGATGGTTCTTAACTTCCCACGCTGTACTCCTGGCCTCAAGCCTCTTTTCCACGCTGGTCTCTTCCTACACGGAGTGTCTAAATTTTTCCTCCTTTCTGCCTGGCCAACTCCTGTTCATCTTCAGGGTCCAGCTGGACTGCCCTGTCTTCCTGGACCTCACCCCAGGCAGATAGTTAGAGCCTCTGGGCACCTACAGCACCTTGACTGCACTCTGTCCCAGGATAGTTGTGTTTTGTTATTGTGTATTTATTTTGGGCAGCTGCCTGAGGACAAGGCCAGAGTCTGCCTTAACATGTGCGCCTCCTAGTGTCTGTTCCTGGCCTGAGGACAGAGCAGCGGGCCAGTAGCTGTGAGTGGTTTCCAGAGGGGAGGCAGGCTGGCAGGCCTTGCAAGGAAGGTGATAATGAAATGCTTAGAGTGTGGGCTTTGGAAGTAAACAGGTTGATTTTGCCCTGAGCTCTCCCCCTTTCTGGCCATGTGGCCTTGGGCAAGTCACTTTCTATCTGAGTCTAGTTTTCTCCTCTCTGAAATGGGATGACAGTACTTCCCTTGGAGCTAGGACACAGGGCCTGGCAGAATCCACACCAGCAAAAGTTGAGGGAAAGAATGACTTCATGCAATAAATGTTCAATTAATAGGCACAATTCTCATTGTCATTCCATGCCAGTCCTGGCCTCGGGCCCAAAGCCAGCTCCCCTATCAAGGATGCCTGGGAAATGTAGATCCCTCCTCACCTGCCCAGAGGCATGCTGGGAGAGGCGTCTGGGGACATCTGTCCCACCAGAGGGGGCAGTCCTGGGAGGCCCTGCAGATGATGCCTGCTGGGGGAGGGACTGTTGGTGTCCGTTAGGGCCAGAGATCAGCAGGTGGGCTTGGGCTGCAGCTGCTGGAGGGAGGCCCAGTGTGGGGACCCTACGGGCCAGGGATCAGGTGGGGGGGATCTGGGCTTCTCTCCAGCTGCCTTGTGGGAGGAAGTAAATAAGAGGAAGTATCTATAGGGGGAATGGAGCAGGGACCAGGGGGTGGGGTCTGGTGCTGTCCTCCCTACTCCTGCCACCAGCGGCCTCACAGGCCCTGCACATTCCCTTCAGTGAAGGCAGTTCCGAGATAGTTTCCTTCCTGTTGTCCCTTCCTGTACCCTGCTAGCCATGGAGAGTCTTCCTTTGCTTCTGAGGGATGCAAGGGTTGGGGGGGCCCAGCCAGCACTGGCCCAGAGAGCTTTGGGGCTCTCAGGACTGCCCCAGCCTCCAGACCCCAGACGCTCCAGAAGAAGCTGGAGTACAGTGAGAGGCCTCAGTCTAAGGAAGCATCTTTCACAACACCCAGCAGGCCGTCATCAGACAGTTATTGGAGGCCCTGTGGGGACTGGAAGGGGAAGTTCGGTGTACGTGGGAGCGTTTCCACATAGGGGATGTCTGTGGAAATGGTTTCCGATCATCGGACTGTGTGCATTTGCGTGTGTCAGTTTCTGTGGGTGTACTGGTGTGAGTGATGTGGTGAGGCCATGTGGCAAAGGGCTGGGCCTGGTCAACCCCTGCCCCATGGCTACCTGCTCCTCCTCTCAGGCCTCTGTGAGGTCCATGCTAGGGCCTTCTGCCCCCTTGCCCGTCCCAGGGCCCTGGGCTGGCAGGCTTCTTAGGGCAGGGTGGTGCCTGCTCTGTGGGCTGCCATTTTGGGTGGGCCCAGCCATGGGAAGGTCACTATGGGGGAAGGAGTGCCCATGCTCTGGACCGGGACGGTCAGAGATGGTGGCCTTGGTGACTTCTGCCCCCCATTCTCTCCAGGGGATGTTGGCAGGTGTGGGGTACCCACTGTGTCACTGCCTCATCTCCTTGTAACTTCTGTCTGTGTTCTAGTCTCCTTTCCTTAGTATCAGAGGAGATGAGGGGTGTCTCTCTGGGCCCACCCTGGAGCCCTGGGTTTGGGGTCTGCACTGTCCCCTCCTTAGCAGGGGAGCCTAAGCCATCTTCTGTCCCTCCTCCCTGCAGAGGGGGAAGTGAGAAGGAGGGGGTCAGGGACCCTGCCTTCTGGGCCAGGAAAGCTGAAAAAGCAGAAGTAAGGGGAGTAACTGGGCCCTGTGGCCGCCAGCTTGGGCCCCACCATGCAGACCCCAGCAGATTTCCCCAGAGTTGAGAGAGACTCACTCCCCTGTCCCAGAAAGGTGAGCAGAGGGTTGGCCTGCCTCCAGCGGGGTCTGTCATGACTCTGGGCAAGGAATGGGTTTGGGGGTGGCTGTGTCCCCTGGGGTTTCCGGGTGACTGCCTGTGTCCCCAGGGAGTGTTCTCAGTCAGAGGCAGACAGACAGGTGGAGATTCAGACCTCAGGACGGGGTGGGTAGAGGTTGCTCTGTGGTCTTGGCCCTCCCCAGCCCCTCTCTGAGCTGGGCTTTCTGCCTGTCCCACCCACTGGGTTACACTCAGGGGCCTGATTAGCCTGCAGCTTTTTGTGACTGCAGCTTCTGTGGCTGTTCAGGGTCCCCTGAAGATGGGGCTGTGTCTCTGAGGGTCAACATCTAGAATGGGAAGTCCCCAGACTGTCCTGGTACTAAGGGAGCGGGCAGGATTGGAAAGGCAGGACGTGGCTCTGACTGACTTACCTGCCCACGCTTTCCTGGTACTTGAGGTCTGCTGACCCCAGGCCAGGCAGTAACCAGGGGAAGGACTTGGGTTTGAGCTGGCTCTGCCACCTGTTCACTTTGAGCCTGGGTGAGTCACTGTCCTGTGGGCCTCAGTTTCTTGTTCCTGAAGTGGAGGATGACAGCTTTGGGATATTTGGATCAAAGCCATCAGTTTGCACTCAGGAGACATCCATCTCGGTCTCCAGTGTCTTGATCCTGGGCCTCTCAGGCCATAGCATGGGAAGGAAACTCCAAAGAAATGGAATTCCTCAGAGATGAGTCTGCCACAAATACCAGACTGCTCTCCCAAGCGCTGCGAGTTTGCAGGTGATGTCCCCTCACCGCTTTCCTGCCCCCAGGCACACCAGCAAGAACCTGGAGGTCTTCCCTTAAGCCCAGGGTCTGACTCTCGGGATGTCTGTGTGTCTTTCCTGCCTGTGTGTCTGCCCTGGGTATCTGTCAGTCTCTTTGGGCCTCACTGATGCTGGCTGCTGCCCACCTGCCTCTGTTGTTGAGCTCCTGTCTCTGTCTCCACCTCATGAGTGTCTGTCTTCACCTGTTGGGTACATGTCACGTGCTGGGCGCCTGTTGGGTCGTGTCCCCTTCTGTCTCTGCCTGTTGAGTACATGTCCCCATCTGTCTCCACCTGTTGGATGCAGCCCCCATCTGCCTCTGCCTGTTGGATCCCCATCTGTCTCTGCCTGTTGGGTACATGTCCCCATCTACCTTTGCCTGTTGGCTATGTGTCCCCATCTGCCTCTGCGTGTTAGGTGTGAGTCTCTGTCCTCTTCTGCCTATTAGGTATGAGCCCCTTCCTGCCTCCGCTTGTTGGGTACATGTCCCCATCTGTCTCTGCGTGTTGGATGTGTGTTCTTCCTACCTCTGCCTGTTGGGCACATGCCCCTATCCATCCCTGCCTGTTGGGCATGTGGACTCTCCTACCCATCTGTTGGATGCCCGCCTTCATCTGTCTTCACCTGTAGGATGCCTGCCTCTGCCTGTTGGGTACCTATCTACTCCTAGGTACTCCTAGGTACCCATCTGTCTTCACCTGTAGGATGCCTGCCTCTGCCTGTTGGGTGTCCCTCTTTATCTGCCTCTACATGTTAGTTGCCTGTCTCTCCCTGTTGGGTACCTATCTACTCCTCAGTAGCTGGGTTGGCGTGGGGCTTTCCCTTTGAAGGCCCACAGGGAGGATGGGGAGGAGGGCCAGAGGGCAGCCCTCAGGCAATGGGGAGGGGGAAGAGAGAGGAAGGGAGCGTGGTAAGGGAGCTGGGAAACCACAGGCCCTGAGTGATTGGCAGTCCTGGGCTGGGCCCAGCCCCCGCCTTCACCCTGCACATCCGCCTTGGGCCTGGCCACCTCCGCAGCAGCCCCGGACGCTGCCTGCTCCTGCCATGGTGCCTCGGCCCGGCCCGGGCGGATGGAGCAGGATCCCAAGCTGCCCCGTCTGCGGCTCTGGGCGCTGCTCCCCTGGCTGCCCAGGAAGCAGCGGCCCAGGATCAGCCAGACTTCTCTTCCTGCCCCTGGCCCTGGCTCTGGCCCCAGGCAGGACTCGGTGAGTGTGCCCAGATGTCTGGGCCTGGCCTGACTGTGGCCCTTGGAGCAGGTGCCTTGGAAGCCAGTTTAGCCTCAGCTGGCTCTGGGCTCTCCTTGCCCACGCCTGTCCCTACTGGGTGACTGGACCCCGCCCAGACTTGCTTCCTGGGGAAGTGAGGAGGCACTTCAGGGCTCCAGGGCCATATCGACAGATTGGAGGGAGAGCAGAGGGGTCCTAGAACAACTGGGACATGGCAAGGGGTTTCTAGTAGACTTGTATGAAGGAAGTTTCAGAGGGTGGAGCATAGAGTCTCTGGCCTTAGCTCCTACCCACCCCAGACTGGCACTTACCCGGTTGGTGGGGGAGTCTTAGGTGACTCTTGGGTTCTTGTGTATCTCAGCCCTGTCCTTCTAGCCAGAGAGAGCCCATCTTCCATCTTGACCAGGAACGAAAGCCCAGTTGTGCCTTCCCAGTATGAGAACAAACCCTACTTCCTATTGTGGCAAAACCAAAACCTTTGCAGCAGGGGGAGGGGAGCCTCACAGGGAGGACCTGGGGCAGATTCGTGGGCCTCAGCCAGAGCCTGGGCTTGCCTCCACCTGGCCGAGCCTGGGCTTGCCTCCACCTGGCCGAGCCTGGGCATCCCTCTGGGCCTGAGCAGCCTGGAGCAGCAGGAGGAATAGGAGCTCACCTGACCTGGCACCTTGGTAGTTTGACCCTCCTCGGCTTTTGCTATTGATGAACTGGGAGGCCCTGTCAGGGTAGCTGGCTGGTTGGGCCTGCAGGACGCTGTCTGCTGAGATCCGGTGGGAGTAGACTTGGATGGGGGGACATGCCCTATGCTGACCTGAATGGGGCCCACTGTGCTCACCAGCTCTGTTCCTCCATCAGGATGAGGACGTCCTCAAGGAGATCTCCATCACGCACCATGTCAAGGCTGGTTCTGAGAAGGCCGACCCATCCCATTTTGAGCTCCTCAAGGTTCTGGGCCAGGGATCCTTTGGCAAAGTGAGTCCTGAGCCCACAGCTGGAAGGGCAACACTGGTCATGTCAGAGGGCAGGTGGGAGGGTCACCTTGGAGCTCAAAAGATCAGAGGGCAAGGGTTGATGGGTCTAAGGGGAGGAGAAGAGAGGTCACCGTGGTACCCAGTGGGGACACAAGGTCAACTTGGTGCTTAGGGAAGTTGGAGGTCAGCCTGGGACCTGGAGCATGGGAGCTGATGTGTTCGGCCCCCCGCCCAGCTCCTCCTCTGCTTTCCCCCCCGCTGCCTTCTCAGGTCTTCCTGGTGCGGAAGGTCACCCGGCCTGACAGTGGGCACCTGTATGCCATGAAGGTACTAAAGAAGGCGACACTGAAAGGTGAGTGGGGGGTACTTCCCCCATGCGGAGCCCAGGCTGGGCACAGATTGAAGGAGACAGCCCAGCTCTCAAGGGCCTTGGGTCTGATGGAGGAGATAGCTCTGTCACCAGGAGTACCTGGTCTGAAGGTAGAGAAACAGGCCTATTCTCAGCCGCTCCTTATCCCCCACCTCACCTGATGGCAAAGACAGGGTCCATTCAGAAGAACAGACTTCTGGGGATTAACCCCACCCCTTCCCGCTCCCCTTAAGCCAGGTGCTGACTGTAGCTGAAGGTGAGTGGAAGGAGGCAGGGGGTGAGTGCACTGTGTTTGCGGGGGGACTTGTTCTGTCAGCAGAGTTGCTTCGCAATGCTAGGAGAGTCAGAGGGAGACGTCTCGGGGTGGAGAAGGGCGTGAGAGGAGAGGAGGGAACCCGAGAAAGGAGGCAGCTGGGTGGGTAGGAGAGGGTGGGTCAAGGCAAGGCCGCAGAGATGGATGGGCTCAGAGAAGGGAGCTGAGCCCAGGTCTAGAACCCCTGGACTTGCAGAGGGCGTGAGTGTGGTTGGGAGTGGGCTTTGGGCTGGGTAGTGTCTCTTTGACCAGCCTGGGAACCAGTGTGGCCACTGACCAGGGGAAGCGGGCCCCGGCTGGGGTGGGGGGCGGCGGAGAATAGGAGGTATTGGCCTTGGGGTCATGGAGCCACAAAGGGCTGTCTGTGGGGTGATGCAGCTGTGGTACCCCAAGGCCAGCCTGGTAGGGATGGGAGTCCTTCCCCAGGAGGGATGGTGGGAGGAGAAAAATGCTGCGAAGGGCTCCCAGGCTGGGGCAGGAGAGGCTGAGCAGACTCTGCAGCGCGGTGCAGTTGGTGCTGTGACCAGGGAGCCCGGGAGAGCGTGGGTTGTAGCCTCACAGGGTGTGGGCTCACATGGGAGTAGCCTTTTTTTTTTTTTAATTTATTTATTTAATTTATTTATTTTTCGCTGTGTTGGGTCTTTGTTGCTCGTGCGGGCTTCCTCTACTTGCGGCGAACAGGGGCTGCTCTTCGTTGTGGTGCGTGGGCTTCTCATTGCAATGGCTTCTCTTTTTGCGGAGCACGGGCTCTAGGTGCGCGGGCTTCAGTAGTTGTGGCACGTGGACTCAGTAGTTGTGGCTTGAGGGCTCTAGAGCACAGGCTCAGTAGTTGTGGCGCACGGGCTTAGTTGCTCCGTGGCATGTGGGATCTTCCTGGACCAGGGCTTGAACCCGTGTCCCCTGCATTGGCAGGCGGATTCTTAACCACTGGAACGCCAGGGAAGGGAAGTCCCAGGACTTTTACTCTTTAAAAAAAAAAGAAAAGTGTTTGTGGGATGCCTGCTGAGACCCATGAGTCTGAATTTCAGGCCCAGAGAATCTGCCCTGGACTAGAATTGGGGATTTTTATGCCAGATGGAGAGGGGGCTGATGAAGGCATCCCAGGGGGAGCCACGGGGGCAGAGGCTAAGGGCACACAAGGAACAGGTTGCTTAAACTGGCTGGATTGAATGGCCTCCTTGGAGCATGGCAAGAGACAGGGCTAGAGAGATGGGCAGGGCACCAAGGGCCAGCTCTGGGCCCTGTCGAGAGACGTGAGGAACAAGTAGAAAAGAGGGTCCTTCTTAGCCAGGGCTGGAGGTAGCTGTGTTGGGTGGCCAGACCCTTGGTAACCGCCTTCTTCCTCTGACCAGTGCGTGACCGCGTTCGGACCAAGATGGAGAGAGACATCCTGGCTGATGTAAACCACCCGTTTGTGGTGAAGCTGCACTACGGTGAGACCACAGACCCTACCTGAGCTTCTACCCTACCTGCCAGCCTTTGCCCTTGCTGGTGGGCTGTTGCCTTCCCTGTATGTTGCCCTGTCTGCCACCCAGCAGGCTAAGGGAGCTGGGATCAGAGGGGCAGGGCCCAGGGCCCAGCTGGTTCCACCATGGCCTTTTCCCCTCTCCCCAGCCTTCCAGACCGAGGGCAAGCTCTACCTTATTCTGGACTTCCTGCGTGGCGGGGACCTCTTCACACGGCTCTCTAAAGAGGTGAGCTGACACCCCACTGCCAGGGCACCAGGATGGAGCTGGCATGACAGTGAGACCTCAACCTGGGACTCCTCAGACCTACCCAGCCGTCCCTGACCCACCCTGGGACAGAGGCCATTCCCTGGCAAAGCCTCTGAGAGTTTCCCCCAAGATGGTCTGAGGAGAATCAGGCTCTGGATCTGATACTGCCCTGATTCCAGGAAGCTAAGGGTGGCTCTCACCTCTTCACCTCCATTCTTTCAGGGCTTCTCTGGGCAAGGCTATGAGGGATGCAGAGAAGCCCAAATCCACCTAGAAAGCTAGATGCTTTAACATTATGTCCAGTTAACCAAAAGGATTTTGAACTCACACAAAAGAAATTGAGGACTTCCCTGGTGGCGCAGTGGTTAAGAATCCGCCTGCCAATGCAGGGGACACGGGTTCGAGCCCTGGTCCGGGAAGATCCCGCATGCCGTGGAGCATCTAAGCCCAGGCGCCACAACTACTGAACCTGTGCTCTAGAGCCCGCGAGCTACAACTACTGAGCCCACATGCCACAACTATTGAAGCCCGTGTGCCTAGAGCCTGTGCTCTGCAATAAGAGAAGCCACTGCAATAAGCCCATGCAATGCAACGAAGAGTAGCCCCCGCTCGCCACAGCTAGAGAAAGCCCGCATGCAGCAACAAAAACCCAACGCAGCCAAAAATAAATAAATAAATAAATTTATTTATTTAAAAAAAAAGAATTTGAGCCAAATATAAAAATGAGACCATTAATACAACTTAAACTTTAGAAGAGAACCAAACTTTTTAAATTTTTAAAATGTTATTTTAACGTTTAAATAGATAATACATGATTGAAAAGAAAAATATTCATTGAGAAGTCTTCCTCCCACTCCAGCCCCCTCTACCACCCCCCCAACAGATAAACATTTTATTGGTTTTTATCTAAGCTTCCCACGTTTCTTTGGAAATACAAACCAGTTCATTGTGTGTTCTGAATCCTGACCCCTACTTTCTTACATACAAAGTACTGTTCTGTATCTGCGGTTCTGTATCTTGCTTTTTTCACAGCAGTGTATCTTGGAGATGGATCCATAGCAGAACATGGAGGAATCCTTGTTCTAGTTTATGGCTGCATAGCACTCCGTTATGTGGGGGAGGGAGTTTATTCTAGTCTACTGCTTGACCCTTGGGTTGTTTCCAGCCTTTCGCTGTTTGCATTTCAATGCTACCATGAGTGACTTGGATGCTAGTCATTTTATTCTTCAGACCCCTTCATACAGAGCAGGGTGTACGGCACTGGAATCTCTAAGGAGGACTGGGAAGCTGCTGACTGCCCAGTGCCCCAGCTCCTGAGCAAGAAGCGATCCCAGCTGCAGCCCTCTCCCGCCTCTTGCAGGTTATGTTCACGGAGGAGGATGTGAAATTTTACCTGGCCGAGCTGGCTTTGGGCCTGGACCACCTGCACAGCCTGGGCATCATTTACAGAGACCTGAAGCCTGAGAAGTGAGTGAAGGCCCAGCTGCACCCGGCCTCCCTAGGGTGTGCAGAGGCAGGCCCTGGGGCCTCTTCTAGGACAGAGCCAGCCCGCTGGGGGACAGAGCCAGCCTGACGGGCTGCCCCATGGACGGGTGGGTGGAGCAGAGTGGTGGAGGCAGCAGGCTCACCCGAGGGGCTGCCTGATCTCTAGTACTGCCATTACCAAGGGCCAGGTACCTCTGTGCCTGGGTGTTGCCTACTTTTTTTGCTAATCCAGTGTGACATCTGAGATGCCACCATTGAAGGTCATTCCTTGATATGGCCCTCTCTAGAATTTTCCTTAACATCTGAATATCCTCAAGTGGTAACTTGGGAGCCTGGGGCAGGTGCTGAGGTAGAATGAGATGTGGCTTTAGAGTCAGGCAGACCCGAATTCAAATCTTGTCTCTACCACCTACTAGCTCTGTAACCGGGGGAGTTATTTAACCTCCCTGAGCCTTAGCTTCCCCATTGTTAAAATGGGGCCATGAAAGTACCTACCTCACACAGTTGTTTCAAGAATTAGCAAGAAGGTAAGCAACCCACCTACAGGGCACCACCAACACCCGCTCCACCTGCCCATTCATCAGATGAGCGGCCCTGGGTGGATCCCTTCTCTGGGCTGGACCCGACCCCCACAGGCCCCGTGGTGTCCCCTGAACCCACTGAGGGCCCACAGCTGAGGGGCCCTGACTCCCATCTCTCCATTGCAGCATCCTTCTGGATGAGGAAGGCCACATCAAACTCACTGGTGAGTGGAGGGCACCTGACCCCTCCGGTTTCAGGGGAGGGCAGGATGGGCTCTTGATGGGCCTGGGCTGAGTGCCAGGGGATCCGCTTTTTCTGAGAGGCTATGCCAGGCACTTGGAAGCGGTCAAAAGCCCAGGCCCCAGACCTGGAAGGCCCTGGGTTTGAATCCCAGCTCCCCACTGTGTAACCTTGGGCAGGTCACCTAACCTCCCTGAGCCTCAGCTTCCTCCTGAGTGTGATGGGGGGTGATGCCCTCAGGCCTCTGGGCGAGAGGGATGGGTGTGCAGGGAGTGGCAGCGAGGAAGACAGGGGGTCCTGAAGATGTGTCTTCTTGCCCTCCTTGCCACAGACTTCGGCTTGAGCAAGGAGGCCATTGACCACGAGAAGAAGGCCTATTCCTTCTGTGGGACGGTGGAGTACATGGCCCCCGAGGTCGTCAACCGCCAGGGCCACACCCACAGTGCAGACTGGTGGTCCTATGGGGTGTTGATGGTGAGTGCCCAGGCAGGGATAAAGCATCCAGCCCAGGCCCTGGGCCTCAGTTTCCCCATCTGTGTAAGGGGGTGGATGATGGTCTCTAAGGCTCTCCTCTTGTCCTCTCACAGCTAAGCTGGCCTCACCCTCCACCCAGCTGCAGTTTCCTTCCTTGGAAGGATTCCAGGCTCAGCCCCACCTGGGGTGCCCCCAGCCCTGTGCTGGGCCTCTCCCTGGCTTTGGACCCCTAGTACTGTTCCTCGTGGTCTGATTGACAGAGCGGGGAGGGACAGACACAGTTCTTAATCCAGGTGGACCTCCTAGGCATGGAGCTGAGTGGCCGGGGTGGGAGGAGGTGGGGGGGCATGGGAGATGGGACCAGAGCCTGAACAGACCCTTGTTCTCTGCAGTTTGAGATGCTGACGGGCTCCCTGCCCTTCCAGGGAAAGGACCGGAAGGAGACCATGACACTGATTCTGAAGTAAGCTCCAGCCCCTCTCTGACACCTCAGGGTCTCCTCCATGCCTGGCCCCAGTTTGGGGGCCAGAGTAACACCCTGCACCTGCCTCAGATTCCCCATTAATGAGACACTCCTCTGGGTTGAGCATTGTGCTTCCTAGGGCTCCCTTTTCACCCATAGGGGCCTGTGGGAGGGGAATCCCTGAATCTTTGGGAGGGGACTTTGAGGATGGCTTGTCTGGACTGAGCTGGAAACTAGACGTGGACAGAGGTGGGAGGTGATACGGGACCTCTGGGGTGGGGCTCTGCCCTGATGAGACCCGGGGGCCATTTCAGGGCAAAGCTAGGCATGCCGCAGTTTCTGAGCACAGAAGCCCAGAGCCTCCTGCGGTCCCTGTTCAAGCGGAATCCTGCCAACCGACTCGGTAAGCAGCCCCAGCTCAGGGGAGGGGAGCGGGGTACAGCTGCGGTCTAGGCCACGGGGCCACATCGGGGGCTGAAAGAGGCCGTTGTCCTTTGTGTGGGGAGACAATGCCCCCGGCCACCCTGCTTTCTGGCTCCATGTGTGGCGTTTGGGGCAGTGGGGTGACCTGTGTGTAGGGAGAAGGCAGGAACTGAGTCATCTCTGCTCCCCCTGGGGATGAGGACAGAGGCCCCACACGGGAGGAGCACGAGCTCAGGCGCCAGAGGCTCAGGTCCCAGTCCCAGCCCCATGACGGGACCCCACTGCTTGGTACACAGTGGTCCCTCCACAAATATTTGTTGATCGAGTGAGTACCATTTGTGAGCGAAGTGACCCAAGGCAGTTGACTTCTCCCCCCAGAGCCCTAGGTCCTCGTCTCCATGGAGGACAGTGATCTCAAGCTCTGTTGATTAAATGAAGTCACGCGAATGTGCCTGGAGCAGCTGCTCAGTGTGTGTTGGCTCCTTGGCTCCTGGGTTCACCTGGATCATGACCAGCTTTGTAAGGTCCCGTCCAGGTCCCTGGGCTTGAATGGAGTGAGAGCCTGTCTGGTGGCTGACAAGGGCAATGGGATAAGAGCAGCAGAGATGAGGCCTGAGTTGGGAGGGAGGTGGGGGCCCCCTGCAGATCTTGGAACAGGTTCGGCCTGTCCTGACTTTGGCCTTGGGCAAGTTGCCTGGCCTCTCTTCTCTGGGCTTTCCTTCTCCTGTCAGTACATTGGAGCTTGTTCATAGAGGGGCTCCAGACAGCGGAAAATGCTGAGTGGGCAGTAGGCCTCAGGGTGATGGCTGGATGGATTTGGGGCAGCGTGAGCCCAGCCACTGGTCCCAGACCACAGTGAGGCGAGGCTGCTCGGAGGACAGGGCGGGTGTCTGCGGGTTGGAGCATCCCAGGGCAGACCTCTCATCTGGGCTTTTTCAGGCTCCGGCCCTGATGGGGCAGAGGAAATCAAGCGGCATGTCTTCTACTCCACCATTGACTGGAATGTGAGTGTGTCTGTCCACCCCAGAGCCCCAGTCAGGGATTCATCTGTGGTCGGAGGGGGCTTCTACTGCCTAGGGCATCCCATAAGAAGCAAAGGTGACACCATGGCCTTGGAGGCATGGGCTGGCCTCCCAAGGGCAAGTGGTTATGCCCTGTCTGCATAGCCTGTGCTCCGTCCAGGCCATTGACTCCTGCACGGGGCCACTGGCAGGCTGTGGAGGTGCCGAGGTGACCAGTGTGCCCGCCCCGCCTTGCAGAAGCTGTACCGGCGCGAGATCAAGCCACCCTTCAAGCCGGCTGTGGCACAACCCGATGACACCTTCTACTTTGACACTGAGTTCACATCCCGCACGCCCAAGGGTGCGCCCGTTGTCCGGTTTGTCTTGGACTGGTACAGGAGGGAAGCAGGGAGTCAGGGGCCTCGGGGCACAGGGGTGGTCAGGGCTGCGGCAGGCCCAGGTGTGTGGGCAGACAGGAGGATGGGTCTCTGACTCCTTGTCTCCATCTCATTCTGCCTGGTCGTCCCACTCCGGGACTCTATGGGCCTCTTTGCGCCTGGGTGAGGGGGGTGGGGGTGAAGGCCACAGCAGAGAAGTCGGGACCCCTACGCCGGGCATCTTCAGCCCCCTGGAAAGACGAGACACATCAGGCTCACACTCACGTCAGGGCTAAAGTATCTGACCCGGCAAACACATGAGGTGGAGATGGTCTGGCAGCAGGAGTGATAGTGCCCACAGGTCAGGGGCGAGTGTGGGAATCGGCTTTGGCTACTCTGACCACTGGGCTTCAGTGACTCATCTGAAACATGGGCTCAGCCATAGACCCACTCAGTCTCTGGGGTTACTGCTAGAAGCCAAGTAGGGGGCTTCTGGGAGGGAACTTGGTAAATCCTAACATTTTGGCCAGATATTGGGGAAGAGTGTTCGTTCTGGAAGGTCTCCTGGAGGGGCGGGTTTAGCAGAGGGGGTGCTTTTCTCACTGTGGCTTGCACATCTCTGATGTCAGCGAGCTTAGCACTTCTCCAAGCAGTCTGTCCCATCTTTATTTGTTGATCTGACAAATACGTACCAAGTCCCTACCGTGTGCCAGCCATGGGAGCATTGATGGTGAACAAGACAGACCCAGGCCCTGCCTTCACATGGCTCAGGCTGTAGTGGGGGAAGAGACATGAGGACAGCTCTGGGCAGCACGACAAGTGCAGCTTAATGGGGCGAGGGGCTGCAGGAGCAGCATGAGGCCGGGTTTCTCAGAGGACAGTGTGTAAGCTGAGCCTCCAAGGAGGGACAAGGAGTGGATTGTAGTTAGCAGGAACAGCATGTGCAGGGGCTCAGAGTCTTCCTTAAGGATCTGAGAAGCTTGGTGTGGCTGAGCTGTGGAGTGGGGAGAGAGGAGTCTAAGCTCACAAGCACCTCATTGCCAGGCTGAGGAGCTGGGCTCTCCTGAGGGCAGAGGGGGGCATTTGAAGGGTACAGGCAGGGGGTAGACTTGTGGTTGGAACTATCCCTCTGGCTGCTGCACAGAAGATGGACCTGAAGGGGCAGACCAGAGGCAGGGAGGCCTCCAGGAAGGGATAAAGTGCCTTGGCCTGGGCGGGTGGTGGAGGTGAGGGTCTTTCTGTTCCTTGTGTGTCAGGGCTGGGCTCTTCTAAACACACATGGGCAGATGGGCTAACTAAGGCCGGGGATGAGGGGTCCTGCCCAGGCTGCCACCACGGCCAGCTGCTGAGGCAGGCCTGGAAGCCCCTGGGGTCCACTTTGCTGGGCTGCCTCGGGTCAAGGGTACCTCCTCTGGCTCACATCCCTCTCCTGCCCCTGCAGACTCCCCAGGCATCCCCCCCAGCGCTGGTGCCCATCAGCTGTTCCGTGGCTTCAGCTTCGTGGCCACTGGCCTGATGGAGGACGACGGCAAGCCTCGGGCCACGCAGGCGCCCCTGCACTCGGTGGTACAGGTGAGGGGCAGGAGGCTGCTGCTCAGTTGTCCTTTTCCACCTAGAAGCCACAAGGCAGAACTGCTGAGAACACAGGCTCTGGACTTGGATAGGTTTGGGTTCAAACCCTGATGCCACTGTGGAGCCCATCGGGCCTCCAGCCTCCTTGAGCCTCAGTTTCCCCATTTGTAAAACAGGGATAACAACACGGTTATGAGGTTCCTGACACAGAGCCAGGACATTGTAGGGCCTGGGTAAATGCCAGGGAGTGCCCAGGGTGGTGCTGCTGGGGAGTGGCTGGTCCTGACGGGGGTGGGTGGCGTGCCACTCGGGTCTCCTTCCACTTGTCCCCCATTTGCACACTTTCCCGGCTCTGTAGGAAATTTAGAGTCGAGAGGCAAGAAGGTGAACTTCAGGAACTTCCCTGGTGGTTCAGGGGTTGAGACTCCATGCTTCCACTGCAGGGGTTTGTGGGTTTAATCCCTGGTCGGGGAACTAGAATCCTGCATGCTGTGCCGTGCGGCCACAAAATGACAGCAACAAAACAAACAAAAACAAAAACAAAACCGACAACAACAACAAACAAACAAAATAAAAAAGAATGTAGACTTTGGAGCTCCCTGCCTGGGTCAGAGCTTCCAAGGTCAGGGACTGTGGAGGGGACATTCACCTTCCCAGTGCCTCAGTTTCCTCATCTGTAAATGGGGGTGATGATAAAACCTTTCTCCAAGGATTGTTTCGAGGATTATGTGAGTTAATGTGTGTAAAGTTAAGGTGACTATGTGATTTATCATCCACCTGGGATATCTTGGTCGCGGACAAACGTTAAACCAGACTGGATGTGAGGACAACAGACGTGATCCAGGGCCGTCCACGGGCTGCGGGTCACCTGGTGAAAAGTGCTCGGAACAGTGCCTGCCACACTCTCAGCACCGTAGCAGCATCTGATACTGTTAATGTCTCAGAGCCTCGAGACACCCCTTGAGGTGGGCTGTGTCACCCAGAAAGGGGAGGCAACTCACTGAAGGCCACGTAAGTGGCAGAGCTGGAACCTGGCTCAGGACTCCTGCATCCCTCTCAGTGCTGCCTGGGCTTCTCGGAGCTTGAAACCACTCCATGTGTGTTGTGGCCTATTGCCTGCCCCCTCCAGCACCCACTAACCACAGACTGCAGCCAGGCACCCTGGAGAGAGTGAGTGTGCCCATCATATAGTGTAGAAAACAGGCCCAGAGAGGGGCAGATTCTTGCCCGAGGTCACACAGCCAACCTTCTACCCCGGGCCTCCAGCCTCTTGCCCGGTGCCATCTCCACAGTGCCAAGGCCTTGGGTTCTGGGGGGATGACCTCTGCATCCTAGAGCTCGGGGTCAGTCCCACCTGTTGGTCTCCTGCAGCAACTACACGGAAAGAACCTGGTTTTTAGCGACGGCTATGTGGTAAAAGAGACGATCGGTGTGGGCTCCTACTCCGAGTGCAAGCGCTGTGTCCACAAGGCCACCACCATGGAGTATGCTGTCAAGGTAGGCCTCTCGACCTTGTCTCGGCTGAGGCCGCTCGGCGGGGTGGAGGTGGGGGGCTATGTAGCCCTGGCCCGTTGGTGGGGGAGGGTTGGTGCCTGAGGCTCTGTGGATGGGTGAAAGGTGTGCGGCTGAGACTCCACGCCCTGCAGCGTGGGCTCTGTGGCGGGAAGGGAGTCTGGAGTCGGTCCCTCGGACACCACCACACGCACCCCTCTCCTCAGGTCATCGACAAGAGCAAGCGAGATCCCTCGGAAGAGATTGAGATTCTTCTGCGGTACGGGCAGCACCCCAACATCATCACTCTGAAAGATGTAAGTGGGGGTCCTTGAGAGTGGGCTGGGGACGGGGGCCCTCGACTCTAGGACCGGTCTCAGGGCTGCCATTCTTTTGACTTCTGATCCTCCTCCTCTGCTTATGGATGGGGGGACCCCTTAGTGCCTCTGATCCGGCTGCACCCAAGTGCCCTCCACTTCAGACCCAGGCAGTCTCTGAGAGCTTTCCTGCCCATCAGGACAGAGCCAGCATCCTGTCCAGGGGCCCAGATAGGTGAAGGCCCTGCCAGGGTGACTGAAGCACAGAGCAGAACACACGCCGAAGCCTCATGTCATTCCTTCCTTCCTGTCCTGGTGAGCTGGTGGCCAAGGGGCCCAGGCCTGGCATCAAGGGGAGGGGCCTGATGGTGAGGTCTCTGGCAGGTGTACGATGATGGCAAACACGTGTACCTGGTGACAGAGCTGATGCGGGGAGGGGAGCTGCTGGATAAGATCCTACGGCAGAAATTCTTCTCGGAGCGTGAGGCCAGCTTCGTCCTGCACACCATCGGCAAGACCGTGGAGTATCTGCACTCCCAGGGGGTAAGTCTTGGGTAGGGGGCACCAAGTGGGCGTGGGGGGCGGCCAAGGGTCATACCGTAAACAGAGTGTATGAACCATGACTGGCCCAGGCAGTGTTCAACCAGCCAGACAGAGGGGAGACTTGGGATGGGTGAGGGGGCGAGTGGATGGACATAAGGAAGGGAGGGAGGGAGAGATGAGGCCAAACTGTGAAAAGGAACATTTATTCAGGACCTAGGCAGGCGTCATGTTGAGTTCTTTCCTTACATTATCTCAGTTGATTTTCACAACAACCCTGTTAGGTAGGTGCTGTTATTGGCCTCACTTTACAAGTAAGAAGGCCGAGGCTCAGAGATGTGAGCTCACTTGCCCAAGGTCACACAGTCCAGGAAGAATGGAGCCAGAATGTCTGACTGAGGAATTTGGGTGCAGGGCTACAGATGGGGAGTGGGGCTTTAAGTTAGGAAGGAGCAGGATCACTGTGGGAGCTGCAAGGCTTCAGGGAGGTGAATCCGGCCATGGGTTCGGCTATTAGGACAGAGGAAGTGGATGCAAGAGGAAATGCTTCTGGAAACACAGCAGGCGCTACAGAAGAGTGTGAGTCTGAGCCGTAGGACTTGTCCTTATCATTGCACAAGGCGGAGCTAGAGAAGGTCCTTATAGGGTATCAAAGCTGAAAACAGAGTCAGCGTGAGTTTCTCTCTGGACGAGATGATGTTTTAGGATGCTTCTGGTCAGGCAGTATGGGGGTTAAGGACGCAGGCTCTGGAATGAGACTGGCTGTGTCCAGCTCTGCGTGTTAGGTTGGGAAAGCCTCCCACCTCTCTGAGCCATTTCCTCATTTGCAAACTCATGACAGTAAGAGCTGCCCCTTCACTGGTTGGATGAGGCATGAAGTGAGGTGCTGTGCTGGGGAAGCACCATGGCCCTGGAAAAGGCCACATAAGCATTACGGGGAAATAAGAACAGATCATTGCTATGCCTTTTTTTTTTAACATTAACTTTTTAGTATGAAAAATTTCAAACATATACAAAAAGTACAAGAATAGAATAATGAACACCCTGGTAACCAGATTCAAGAATTGTCAAGATTTTTACCCCACTCCCTCCCTCTTTTCTTCCTTCCCTCTTCTTCTCCCTCCTTCTCCCTTTTTCAATTTCTTACTTTCTTTTTTGTTGTTGCTGGAGTATTTTTCCCCACTTTCTATTGAGGAAAAAGTTCAAACCTATATAAAAGTTAAAAGAATAGTACAAGGGATGTACACACCACTATATTGAAAATGGATAACCAACAAGGACCTACTGTATAGCACAGGGAACTCTGCTCAATATAATGTAAAAACCTAAATGGGAAAAGAATTTGAAAAAGAATAGATACATGTATATGTATAACTGAATCACTTTGCTGAACACCTGAAACTAACACATTGTTAATCAACTATACGCCAATATGAAATAAAAAGTTTAAAAAAAAAAAAGAGAATAGTACAAGGAAAAACATTTCCCTTTAAGATTCATCAAATCCTTTTTGTTTTTTTTTTGGCGGAGCCACACGGCATGGGGGATCTTAGTTCCCTGACCAGGGATTGAACCTGCACCCCCTGCAGTGGAAGCACGGAGTCTTAACCACTGGACTGCAAGGGAAGTCCCAAGATTCGCCAGATCTTTTTTGATTTTTTTTTTTGGCTGTGCTGCATGGCATGCGGGATCTTAGTTCCCCGACAAGGGATCGAAACTGGGCCCTTGACAGTGAGAGCGTGGAGTCCTAACCACTGGACCGCCAGGGAAGTCCCTGTCCCACATTCTGAATGTGTCTGTTTGCTTCCTCGTGGCATCATTTTAATTGTTTCTCTATTGCCTATATTTCCTGTAAACTGCAAGGTGCTCCAAAGTCTTAATTAGGTTTAGCTTCAAGTTCTTTTTGGGAGCAAGGAGTCAATAAACACTCCATGGGAGGCACAGTGTACTTCACAAAGCATCACGTCCGTGAGCCAGCATCTCGTTGCCCCCGTTAGTCATCAGTCGTGTCGGTGGTCACAGTCTGGGGATGCGTGAATGGGTGGCGGGCAGTGGGTGGGCCTGAGGTGTATCATAAAGGTCCTCACCAGCCCTTCATGCAATGGTTTCAGCCTTTCAGGACCTTGGCCTGAATCAATCCTTTCATTAGGGTTTGTAAAAGTAAAGTAAAAGTTTTGTGAAAAAGATCTTTACCTCATAACCAGAGCTTCAGTTTGTTTACCACATGTACTGTTAATGGTCGTGTTTGAAGTGGTTTTGTTTTTGAAATGGCCAGTGCAAACAGACTGATACGGAAACATGTCAGGTCAGACAGTAAATGTGCTTCCTTTTCCTGTTTTATTCTCACGTGAGTACTAGCTGATGTTACCCAAAGAAGGTTTAGAAGACAGAGCTGAAGCAGTGCGTTTCCAGTGGGCCCCCTAAACTCAGAGCAGGGAAGGGCTTTATAGAGTGGGAGCTGCCTCCAAAAGTAGTGAGCCCCTCCGTGAGGGGTAGTGAGCCCCTCCATGAGGGGTAGTGAGCCCCAGTACAGACGTCTGCTCGGCGGGGTGTCATGGGAGAATATTGTTTCTTGCCCAAAGAAAATCTTTGGGATTCTGGAATCTATGGGCTCTAAAGTTTCTGGCCCTTTCCAGATACCAGGGGTAGATGATGAGGAAATGGGAAGCTCTCTTGGAGGTATTTGGAGGGAGATTCTCGGGGCTGATTATACTTTGGCGGCATCTGTGGTCTAGAAGCTGGGAATCTCATAACAGCCGAGGAATGGGCAGGGGCTGACCAGGAGCAGGGTCCACTGGGACCTCCTGTTTGTTTTAATGTTATCTTCCTATTGAAATATCACATAAACAAATCATCATGTATAATTCAATAAATCTTCAAAAAGTGAATACACCACGTAACCGAGCACCCAGATCAAGAACTGAAGGATTTCCAGTCCCCGCAGCCGCCACGAGCCTTTCCAGTCCCTGCACCCTCCCCAAGGATGCGCACTCTAAGTGAACGTCTAGTTTTATATAAACGTGCTCTTTCACATCTCACTTCTGCCACTCAGCACTCTCTGAGATTCACCTGCGATGTCGTGTGACTGCAGTTCGCTCCTCGTTGCTGTGTGGTTTCTACTGTATGAATAGACCACAATTTAACTGTCCTTTCTACCGTTAATGGACATGGAGTTGTTACCAGTTTTTCGACTGTGACAAATAATGCTGCCGTGACATTCTTACACTTGTCTTTCGTGAACACTTGCCCATTTGAACGCTGGGTGTAAACCTAACGGTGGAATTGCTGGGTCATAGTGCAGTGTATATTCATCTTTAGTAGATGTTGCCAGTTTTTCAAAGTTGTTTTACCTACTTAACACTCCTCCCAGAAGCGTGTGAGAGTTCTGGTACTCTCCAACACTTGGTATTTTCCATCTTTTTAATCACAGCCATTCTAGGAGATGAGGAATGGTATCTCATAGTGGTTTTAATTTGCATTTTCCTGATGACTGATGAAGTTGAGCACTTCTTCGTGGGTTTAGTGCCATCTGGACAGCCTCTTTTATGGAATGTCTGTTCAAGTCTTTTGTCCATTTAAAGAAATTGGGTTGTCTGCCTTTTTCATCTATTTTGCAAGAGTTCTTTGTTTAATAGTGGGCCCTTCCAGGTCTCTTGCTTCCCTCATATTGTTTCTGTAAGGGCCCCAGCGTGCCAGGGACAGCTTGTCTGAGAACTCAGCAGGGCTTCACACTTTGACTTCTCTGTTTAGCCAGATGATTTATGTAGAAGAACTTCACCCTTTTGTGTGTGTGTGGCTGGTCACAGGCGCCCTAATGCACATCCTCCGATGGTGCTGGTGATGACAGACATGCTGCTGCTGTACCACGTAGCGCTTTCCACAGGCCAGACAGAGTCTAAGCACTTTGCACATCAACTCACTGAACTGTTCCAACGAACCTATGAAGAAGGTATTAGTATTATTCTGCCCATTTTATAAGTGAGGGAGCTGAGGCTCTGGGAGCGTAAGTAAAAGTTTCATCGCTAAACTGGCCCCAGAGTCTGTGCCCCTAACTTGTGTGTGATCAGATGCTGCTTTGGACAGCATCTGTCCCTTCATTTTCCTACCCTTCTTGTCTTCTAATTTTTAAGGGCTTCTTAACAAGCACTCACTGTATCTTAATGTCCAGCATGATGGTGGGGTTCAGCCCCAGGGAGTGCTGGCGTTACTATGACAGCAGCTGCCATTTTCCAAGCCCTGTGCTAAATATTTCTGGTACATAACTCATATGCTCCTTCCTGTAACCCTGGGGGCCGAGCACTCTTATCAGCCCCATTTTACAGGTGAGAAAACCAAGGACTAAAGCGGTTAAGTGACACATCAAGATCACACAGCTACTGCTGGTAAAGCCACTCTGGCCCATCTGCCTCCTGACTGAAATCACAACTCTACCAGAGCCACAGCCTGTTGACTCGGTGGCTGCATTTGGCCTCCACAGTGCGGGTGTTTTCTTGTTTGGGATTTGGTTTGGTTTGGTAATTTGGCTGCTTTTGAAACCTGGGCCCGAGTTGCTGTATGATGACTGTCAGCTGGCGTGAGCAGCAGCTGCCCCTTGAGCCTGTTGGCCTGGCTCTACGGGGAATATGCAAGGACCATCTCATAAAGCCAACTAACCTGCGAGACTCAGCTGATCTAACCTGCAAGGTCTCTGTGTGTTTCAGAGGTGTGATTCATTCATTCATTGCACAGAGTTCACGTAGCACTTGCTCTGTGCGAGTCCCTGTGCTGGGTGCTGGGGGTGAGCCAGCGTTCCACAGAGAGATACGGCTATTTATGGCTGAAGGAACCCCCACTGGCCTGAGCTCAGGGCGCTTGAGGGATGTGGTGGACAAAGGCTGGAACGGACAGCTGAGCCTTCCACACCAGGATGGGGACTTCAGGCTTTATCTTGCAAGTAGTAGGGAGCCATTGAAGGTCTTTGACAGTGCTCAAGGAGGTACCATGAGCTCATGGGAGGAGGAGAAGGAGGGTGAGAATGAGCTTCGTCTGGGATGTGTTGGGTTTGAGGGTCTATGGGACCTTCAGTGGTTGCCATCTGGTAAGCAGCTATATGAGCCTGGACTCTGGAAAGCTATGGGTTAGTGTCAGAGATCTGAGAGTTGTCGATAATTAGGTGATGGTTAGAGGAATGACTATGAATAGAACCATGCCAAGGGAGAGGGGGTGGATGAAAAGTACGTGGAGTGGTTCAGCCCCCTCAGGTTACAGATGAGCAAATGGGGCCAGAGGAAAGTCGTTTGCTTAAGGCCTCAGTAGTTAAGTGTCATTCATCCATTCATTCAGCAGTTATTTATTGAATACCTACTCTGTGCTGGGAACTATTCTAAATGCTGGGATGCAGCAGCGAGCAAAACACCCGTGGAGCTTACATTCCAGTGGGTGGGTTCAGAAGACAATTAAGTAAATATCCAATGGTGGTAAATGCTGTGGATAAAGATAAAGCAGGGTGAGGAGACAGGAGTACTGGTCCGTGATTGCTATTTTATATGGAATGGTCTAGGGAAGGCCTCACTGATAAGGTGACATTTGAGCTGCAACCTGAAAGAAATGAGAATGAGCCAGGCAGGTGCTTAAGGGAAGAGTATTCCAGAAAGAGGGAAGAGCAAGTGCAAAGGCCCTGAGGCAGGAGTGTGCTTGGCATGTTGAAGGAAGAGCAAAGAGGCTGGTGTGGCCAAAGCCAACTGAGCAAGGAGGAGAGTGCTAGTGGACCAGCGAGCGCAAGCGATGTGGGTAGGGGGCAGGGGAGAGATGAGGTGCAGCCATCAGGCCATCGTAAAGACTTTTCCTCTTGAGAGTGGAACCCTTGGAGAGGACATGATCTGGCTTACATTTAATAGCATCACTCTGGCTGCTCTGTTTAGAACAGGCTGTAGGGGGTAGGTCAGAAGCAGGAAGACCAGTTAGGAGGTTGTTGCCGTAACCCAGGGGAGGGATGGTAGTGGCTGGGATCAGCGTGCTGCCAGGAGAGGGGCTGAGAAGTGCTTGGGCTCTGGATGTATTTTAATGGTAGAGCCAGCAGAGTTTGCTAATGGATTGATTGAGGAATACGAGAAAAAAAGAGGAATTGAGAATGACTCTTAAGATTTCAACCCAAGCAATGGGAAGGATGGAGTTGCCATTAGGTAAGATTGTGTGATGGCAGATTTGAGGAATTCCGTGTGGACAGTGAAGTTAGAGCTGCCTCACAGACATTGACCTAGAAGTTTCAAGTCGGTAATACCAGCAGCACTAAAGCCCCTTTGTAGCCCCTTCCCCTCTCAGATTCTGGGTCCTTCTGCCCCCTCTCTGGGCCCATCTTCTAACTCTCCCATCCCTGGCAGTTGACCTGGGCCACCGGCAGCCTGCCCACATGGAGAACTGACCCAGGCCCTCTGCCCCCAGGTTGTGCACAGGGATCTCAAGCCCAGCAACATCCTGTATGTGGACGAGTCTGGGAACCCTGAGTGCCTGCGCATCTGTGACTTCGGCTTTGCCAAGCAGCTGCGGGCTGAGAATGGGCTCCTCATGACACCTTGCTACACCGCCAACTTCGTGGCGCCTGAGGTGAGTGGCCTGGCCTCCTCAGCTGCAAGAGTGAGGGGACCTGGCACGGGGAGCCTTGTGTCCCTTCCAGAGGCCCCACGCTGTCCAGAACCCGTCTCTGTGGCCTTGGCCCAGGTACCAAGGGAGGATCAGCCCAGGCCTGGGACCCTTGTCCTACCCTTTGGGGAGGAGCAGGCAAGCATATGGGGCCGCTCGCCACTGCCCCTCGGACTGACCACCCTCCCCTGCCTGCCTTCCTGCCAGGTACTGAAGCGCCAGGGCTATGATGAGGGCTGCGACATCTGGAGCCTGGGCATTCTGCTGTACACCATGCTGGCAGGGTGAGTGCCCCGCTGGCCTGCCCCCCTCGGTCCCCCGCCCCTTCCTCCAGCCCTAGTGTAGCTGGGGTGGTGCTTGTCTGATGGCAGAGACTCAGCCCTGCCTCAGGAAGACCTGAAGACAGGGACATGGGCCTGCCTTCGAGAGCTCCACCTTGAGGAGGAAGTGCCACCCTCAGGAGCACCCTGTCTGAAGGGGGAGACACAGTACCCCACCGCTCCCCACGCCTGGCCCCAGGATGGAGGCCAGAGGCTATACCCAGCCTGGGTGGACTTTTCCCCAGATACACTCCATTTGCCAATGGACCCAGTGACACACCAGAGGAAATCCTGACCCGGATCGGCAGTGGGAAGTTCACCCTCAGCGGGGGAAATTGGAACACGGTTTCAGACACAGCCAAGGTGAGTCTGTAAGGCCTGGACCCTGCTCATTTAGGGGTGGGGAGGCAGGGTCCCATCCCAGGGCTTTTCAGCATTTCCCGAACAGGTGACCTGCAGCCTCATTTCTCCAAGTGAATGTCCCACAAATCTCTGTTGCCATATTTCTCCAAGTGGAAGATTCCCAGGCAGACTGCCCCCCACACCTTGTTTGGAAACAACTTGGTGATCATTTACTGGCCCTTCCCGTGTTCTGGGCCCTGTAGGGGAACAGAGGGGCTGCGTCATCACAGCCCCTGCCTTGGGGAAAGTTAGTGTGAGGTGAGAGACAGGCTCGCACACAAGGAACAGAGATGCCAGGTGCGGAGAGGCCGGTCCTCCTGGTCAGGGGTACAGGCAGTGGAGACACGAGCAGAGCCCCGGGCCACCGGGCAGAGAGGCCTTCTCAGCAGAGGGGACGTTTGAGCTTTCACTGTTAGCAATGGGTTCCAGTCATGGGAACCTCTGTGTCAGACAGAGGTTGAGCCCTTAATGAACAGTACCACCTTGCATTAACCTCATGAGTCAGGTATTTTTGTTATCCCGTTTCTCAGAGGTGAAACTGAGGCTCAGAGAGTTAAAATAACTTGCCCAGGAGATGCAGTTGTGAGCAGGGGAGTCAGGTTTTGAACCTGCCCAGCCCCAGCCTTAGGTTCTTCCCACCTTCCTGCATGGCTTCTAGAAGGTGAAAGAGAAAGGAAACGGCCTTCCAGGAAGAAGTCCTGAAGAAGGGCGTGTGCTCGGAGAGGCCGTGGAGTGGTGTGGAGAGTGGATCGAAGGGGCCACTGCAAGGGTCCAGGCGGGAGATGGCAGGAGATGGCTGCCTTACAGACACAGCTGTGTGCGCCCCTGCTAGCCCTTCCCACCAACCCCTTCCTGCTGTCCCCCCAGGACCTGGTATCCAAGATGCTGCATGTGGACCCGCACCAGCGCCTCACAGCTAAGCAGGTGCTGCAGCACCCGTGGATCACCCAGAAAGACAAGCTCCCCCAGAGCCAGCTATCCCACCAGGACCTGCAGATTGTGAAGGTACAGCCACCCAGGCTGCCAGGCCAAGGTTCCATGGGCAGGGACTTGGGGCGGCAGAGCCAGGAGATGCCATGTGTGTCTCTTCCCAGGGAGCCCCAGTCTGACATGCAGGGGTGTCTACAGTGCACTCATGGCCCCCCCGGTCCTCTAGGGGGCCCAGCCCCTGAGCTCTGAAGCCTCCAGTCTGATGGATGAGGCAGGACTGATGACCATGAAGAACCACCAAGGCGGGATTAACAGGGGCCTGTGGGGGCTGTGGAACACTGGGAGGGGCTGGCCTGGCCCTGGAGCGCATGCCCCGCCCACCCTCGGGAACTGACTCCCACCTCCTCCCCCAGGGAGCCATGGCAGCTACATACTCTGCGCTCAACAGCTCCAAGCCCACCCCTCAGCTGAAGCCCATCGAGTCGTCTATCCTGGCCCAGCGGCGAGTGAGGAAGCTGCCATCCACCACCCTGTGAGGGGCCAGAGCATCCAGGCCGCAGGGCAGTGCTAGCTCGACGGAGGCAGCATACTTCCCAGAGGGAGCGGGCCTGAGTCACAGGGCCAGAGGGAGTGGAGCCCCGAGGGGGCCCAGATCACCCCGGGGAGGGCGTGAGAAGTGCCTTCTCCTCCCCCAGGATGCACTCTTCTCGGCTCAGGCTCTGCTGGTTGAAATCGATTCACTGTACAAACTCTTGTCTTTTTTTAAGGAAAAAATGGCACCAACCACCATGGATTTTTACAAGATCCATTTGCCTTTCTGGGAGCAGAAATAGCCAGTGCAGCCCCAGGAGGGGCACTGAGTCACACTAGGGCTGTCTGTAGCTGAGACTCCTTAGAGCAGCTTTAGGGTCCCCCCGGGGGGCACCCCTACAGTTGGCCATCTGTAGCCATCTGCACCCACCTCCAAGGCAGTCCAGCGTCACCCTCCAGAGCCCTTGGCTGTTTAGCAGAACTTGCTCTATCCCCATCGGCTCCTTTTCTGTTCTGTTCTGTTGGGGGTTCTGGAACCACTTTCTGCTAGAGGAGAGGACCAAGGCCCCGTGGCTCCCAGCTCCAGACACCAGCATCCACACTGGCCGTACCACTGGGTCCTCTGCAGTCAGGTTGGGCACCCCCTGAAGGAGCATCTGGAAAGCACTTTTTTGGCTGACTTCTGTTGGAGTCTGCCACAGGACAGAGTTCACAGGAGGCCTGTGGGGCAGGCCAAGAGGGGCAGGGGCTTTTTTCATTTCTTCCTCAGCTGGTAACTCAGGGTTCATCTGTCCACGGCCTTTCTAATAAACTTACAGTTGAGTTGAAGCTCACTTGTCTCCACTTGTCATCCCTGGATTTGCCCTCCCTCTGCTATTGGGTGTTGAGGACTTTGGCAGTGACAAGTAGTGGGCCAGGGCCAATTAGCCCAGCTGCTTGGAGCTCAGTTGGGGAGCATGTGGGAGTCCCGCTGGCTCTGCCCACACATTCCCATCAGGGATTCCAATATGGTATTGATCATAGTAATGGGATTACTAGCCACTAGTGACCAAGTGCCAGGCACCGTGCCTGGGCCTTACATGTATTTCTCATTTAATCTTAACAACCCTGTGAGGAAGATGCTATTATATTATTATCCCTGTTTAATAGATGGGGAAACTGAGGCTCAGAGGGGGAATGACATTTCCTAACACAATAATTTTTTTCTGAGTACCTATGCTGGCCCTGTTCCAGATGCTGGTGAACCAAGTAGAAAACAAGGTCATTGTTTTCCTGGGTCTTACTTCCAGTGGGGAAACAGACAAGTAAACAAAGGTCAGCTACTGATGAGACATGCAGAGTTAAATTGGGGTGAGAGATGGGGTGATCAGGGAAGGCCTCTCGGGGGAGGTGACCCACAAGCTGAGATCTGAATGATGAGAAGGGCCCAGCCAGGACCAGGAGGCAGAGGGCAGAGTCAGGACAACGGCTCCAAGGAGGAAACAGGCTGGCCATGCTCAGGGACTGGAGAGAAGCTGACAAGGCTGGGGTGTCAGGGCCAGGGGTTCGCCTGAGGTGAGGTTCGGAAGGAGGGCAGGGGCCAGGCATGCTGGGCTTTGTAGGCCAGGGTAAGGAGTTAGGATTTAATTCTAGATGAGATGCAAGCTCCTAAAAGAATTTAATTAAGCAGGAGAGTGACATGATTTGATTTATATTTTAAAAAGACCACTCTAACTAATGTGTAGAGAAATGATGCAGGGAGAGGGCAGACAGGAAGCAGGACGGCCAGGTCGGTGGCTTCTGCAGTAGCTCACACAAGAGAGGAGGTCGCCTGGACTAGGGTGGTGGGAGTGGAGATGGGGAGGGAGTAGACAGGGTCCAGATATGCTTTGGAGGTAAAGTAGACCGCACTTGCTTGCTGTCAGTTTGGATGTAGAGGCTAAGAGAAAAAGGAGACGCACAGATATCTTGTAGGTTTTTGACTTGAGCAGCTGAGTACTGAAGGAGAAATTGGGGAGGAGCAGGTGTGAGAACTCTGGGAGTTGCCTTAAAATATCCAAATGGAGGTGTCAACCAAGAGTTGTAATTAGAAGTCGGAGTTCTGGAGAGAGGTCTGGATTGGACGTATAAATTTGGGAGTCATTAGTTTGGAGGAAGTTTGTAGAGCCAGGAAGCTGGACTTTCAAAGTGTGGTGCATGGACCAGCAACATCCGCATCACCTGGGAGCTTGTGAGAAGTGCAGAGTCTCAGGCCCATCCCCAGACCTGCTCGGTCAGAATCTACATTTTAATGAGCTCTGCATGTGATTTGTGTGCACGTTAAAGTTTGAGAAGTGCTATTGTAGGGACTGAGAGCAGAGGAGGAGACTGATTGAGCCCTAGCACATACTAGCGTTTAGAGGCGACCTGGAGGAGGGAGAACCAGCAAAAGAAACTGTGAGATAACAGTCAGTGAGTGGGGACCTGCCAGTCTGGCAGGATTCAAAGCTTTATGAACCAGGGTCTTTTGCTTCCGTTATTTCTCAACCTCCTCACTTTATAGATAAGAAAGTAAGGGCCCAAGAGGTAAGTCCTGTTACGATGGAAGGAGATTGTGACTCTAGCAGCTCAGCTTCTGAGCTGGCCTTGGCTTGCAGGTTCTGAGCTAGCAGCCTCCCCACAGGAGCAGGGAAGGCTGCACTGGAGCTCTGGTGAACACCACTGACACACGCAGTACTGAGTCCCTGACCTGGGTGCGTTCCACTTCTCTGCACAGTGAAACCAACATTTCCTGTCCCACCCGCCACCCTAGGTTGTCCACCCTGGACCCCATCATCGCAGCTGGAGTCCTGAGCATCCTCCCTGACCCCTCCCCCCACTTCCTACATCCAGTCTTCCTCCCGGTCCCATCAATATCGTTCCCTAAATATTTGTGGGATCCATCCCATTCTCTCCATTCTCCCTGATTACCGCATTTTTTGTTCTTTGCCACAGGCTACTAATTCCCTTCAGTCTTTTTTTTTTTTTTTTAATTATTTAGTTTTGGCTGCTTTGGGTCTTCGTTGCTGCGCACGGGCCAGGCTTTCTCTAGTTGCAGTGAGCGGGGGCTACTCTTCGTTGCGGTGCATGGGCTTCTCATTGCGGTGGCTTCTCTTGTTGCAGAGCACGGGCTCTAGGTGCGCAGCCTTCAGCAGTTGTGGCTCACGGGCTCTAGAGTGCAGGCTCAGTAGTTGTGGCGCATGGGCTTCGTTCCTCCGCGGCATGTGGGATCTTCCTGGACCAGGGATTGAACCCATGTCCCCTGCATTGGCAGGTGGATTCTTAACCACTGCACCACCAGGGAAGTCCTCCCTTCAGTCTTTTGTGTCCCCAGCATACTCCATTATAATCACAAATCTGACCCAGCATCTGTCCTGGAGTGGCTCCTCTCTGCCCACAGAGAGAGCCCAGACATCCTAGCCTGACAGGCAGTGTCCTGTGTGATCTGGTCCCTGCTGAGCCCCAGCATCAGCTCTCATAACTTATCCCCATACTGCTCACAAGACCTGAACATGTTCCTGCCTCCACTGGATTCTGCCTGGCTAACTTCTACTCATCCTTTAGGAAAATTCAAATGACACCTCCAGGAAGCCAACAAGGACATCCCAGACAGGGTTTGGCAGTCCTCCTTTGGGATCCCCAGACGCTCTCACTCCATCTCTTTGTATATCACACAGCTTTGGAATTAGCTGATGATGTGTTTTCTCCCTACCCAGTCTGTGAACTCGAAGGTATGGGCTGTGTTTTGTTCATTTCTGTATCCCAAGCACCTAGCACCAGGCCTGGCACACAATATATTGGTCCTCAGCTAGTGTTTGTTGAATGGGTGAGCAAGAGAGAATGCAGGAACAGTGGACTTCGTAGTGCTGGAGGAAGTATAGAAACTTCACCCACAGAGTTGCAGGAGCCTGGAAAGGCATCTAGGGAGGAGGAAAGGAAGCTGATGCTCTGAGACACCAAGCAGTGTCTTGCCCCAGGCACCAGAGGGAAGATTCAAGAACCAGGAAACGGTGATGGGTAGAGTGGGAGTCCACAACTGCTTTCTCAGCAGCTAAACCCCAAAACTCAAATATTACTTCCCTTCTCTGAGCCTCAGTTTCCTCACTTGCTAAATGAGGATCATAATCTGTGCTCATCTCACAGCATAACCTGAAGATCAAATGAGCAAGTGAGTCTGAACATGTTTTGGAAGGTAAAAAGTGTGGCTTGTACAGTTAAGCTTGTTCTAACTTTCATAAGGTCAGGACGGCCCCCCAGGAACTCAATGGGCTCCAGAAACACAGTTCCAAGCCACCAACATCTCAGCCAGGAACTTCCCTGAGTGCTGACTCTTTGGGCAAAACCCACTAATAGAAATTACCCGGCTTGGGGAAACAAATTGTCAGTCCAGATGTCCCCAAGTTCCAGAGTCACTCTTCCCTTCAACACTCGAATTAGAATGCCTGAGTGGGCTTCCCTGGTGGCGCAGTGGTTGAGAATCTGCCTGCCAATGCAGGGGACACGGGTTCGAGCCCTGGTCTGGGAAGATCCCACATGCCGCGGAGCAACTGGGCCCGTGAGCCACAGCTACTGAGCCTGCGCGTCTGGAGCCTGTGCTCCGCAACAAGAGAGGCCGCGATAGTGAGAGGCCCGCGCACCGCGATGCAGAGTGGCCCCCGCTTGCCGCAACTGGAGAAAGCCCTCTCACAGAAACGAAGACCCAACACAGCCATAAATAAATAAATTAATTAATTTAAAAAAAAATATATATATATATAAAAAAAAAGAATGCCTGAGCTCCCACCCTGTAGGATGCCCCTTCCCATGAAATATCCGCTCCAGTCTATTTTTTTTTAATATATATATTTTTAAATTAATTAATTTATTTTGGCTGCAGTGGGTCTTCATTGCTGCGCATGGGCTTTTTCTAGTTGTGGGGAGCGGGAGTGGCTCTTCATTGAGGTGCATAGGCTTCTCATTGCGGTGGCTTCTCTCGTTGCGGAGCACGGGCTCTAGGTGTGCGGGCTTCAGTAGTTGTGGCACACGGGCTCAGTAATTGTGGCACACGGGCTTAGTTGCTCTGCGGCATGTGGGATCTTCCCGGACCAGGGCTCGAACCCGTGTCCCCTGCATTGGCAGGCGGATTCTTAACCACTGCGCCACCAGGAAGTCCCCGTTCCAGTCTATTAAACAAATACTATGTGGAGACGCTGGATGCCAGGTGTTTTCCAGGCTTTATTTCATTTGATCCTCATGTGAAGGAGATATGCTTTTTTTTTTGGCTCACTGCGTGGCTTGCAGGATCTTAATTCCCCGACCAGGGATCGAACCCGTGCCCCCTTCAATGGAAGAGCAGAGTCCTAACCACTGGATCACCAGGACTTCCCAGAGATATGATTAATTCCATTCCACACATGAGAAAGTTGAGGCTAAGAGGTTGAGTGATTTGCTCAAGGACACAGCTAAGTGGCAGAGCAGAACTCAAATCGAGGTTTGTGTGGTTCTGAAACTCACCCTTTTTTTTTTTTTTTTAGTTTATTTAATCTATTTATTTTGGCTGTGCCAGGTCTTAGTTGCAGCATGCGGGATCTTTAGTTGTGGCATGCGGACTCAGTTGCGGCATGCATGCAGGATATAGTTCCCCGACCCGGGGTCAAACCTGGGCCCCCTGCATTGGGAGCACGGAGTCTTACCCACTGGACGGACTACCAGGGAAGTCCCTGAAACTCACTCTTAACAGGGTGATGTCCCACCTCTCTGCTTCCAAGATGCCCAAGATCTACTTACATGTTCCACAGACCTGTCTGGTTATCACTTTTCCCCTCAGCCAGCCATGTGGTCATAAAGGTTCCTATAATATTGGGGTCTGGTCTCAATTAGAAGATGTAGTTGTTAGAAAGTTACATTTACCAGCTGGCAAACAGCAGAAAACACCTTAGGGAATTTGAGGAGTTTCCTATGGACAGTCTCAGAAGGTAGTGAGTTCCCCATCGCCTGGGCTGCACATGCAGAGAACTAATGAGACTTGTCAAGGTCTTAGAGAATATTCCTGTTCCCAGTCGGGGACTGTTTAGATGATTTTACACACCCCGTCTGAGTCAGAGATGCCAATTCTCAGTTGTTGGAACAGGCATTGAAGTCCCTAGTTGTTTCCTGCTTTTCACCCACTTACGTTTTGCGTTTTTCATGATTATTTCTGAGATAGGCACCCTCAGAGAAAAATCTGGTTTCCCCCAAATGTTATGCATCCAAACATTTGGTACTTTGGTTAACACATGGATTTGATCCTTGATTTGGCCATTCATTTAATGGCTATGATAGTAGGCATGATTGAGTTCCCACTTTTTACGGGGCACAATATATACATCACCCCTTATACTCAAAGCAATCTCGTGAGGTAGGTATGATCATTTCCAGCTTATAACAAGGAAACTGAAGCTAAGAGAGGAAACTTGCCCACGGGTCTCCAGCAACGAGGTGGCTGAGCCAGGTTTTGAGCCCAGGTCTAATTTGGCCCCAAAGCTCATACTAAGCCACCTTGCTGCATGGGCTAAACTTCATCTTACAGTGACTCATAAAATCTCACAGTTAGAAGGGTTCTAAAGGTCTAGACCCAGTCTCTGCCCATGACAGGAATCTCCCATAGATGATTATCCAGTTTCTGCCCAAATACCGCCAACCACTACAGAGACCCCACCACATCACAAGGCAGTCCCCCGTACGGCTGGAAAGTTCCTCCACTTTGAACTGAGGTCTTCTGAGTAGCTTCCATTTCTTGGGGGGGTTCCGACTAACTCCAAGGACTCGAGGGAGAAATGACTCAGCAGTAGCAGGAGGGAAATCTAAATGACACTCCCAGCCCCACCCCCAGTGAAGGCAGCTGCAGCCACAGGCAAAGGGTAGCTGTTAAGGCTGTGCTGTCAAGAGAGAAAGATGTGGAGGTGAGCAGGCGGGCTTTGTGGGCCATCCCCGTCCCTCGGGCTGTGCAGTGGACCCCACCTACTCGCTCCCGCCCAGCTCTCTGGGAAGGCAGGAGTGGTGGTGGGAACAGTGCTGGACCTGCAGTCAGACGGACCTGCAATCACACCCCAGCCCCAGCGCTGACCTGCTGTGTGACCTTGGGAGAGTCATTTCACTGCCCTGAGG